>NC_140593.1:1091284572-1093859572 GCF_964204655.1 Triturus cristatus
TCTGCTTGTGATCCCTTGGGAGAAGGAGCTGGTTTGTCTTTGGGATACGATGGCAGAACAGCAGAGCTCTTCTGAGAGTGAGGCTAGCACCAGCAGCACTGTCTTGAGGCAGAGAGCGAGGAAAGTAAAGCCTTCTTATGTTTGGGATTATTTTACTTTTCCAGAAGGCCAGCAAAAGGTGAATGCACCCTTAGTTACTTGCAAGCTGTGTCAGCGTGTACTTTCTAGAGGTAATCCTAACAGGAAGTATTCCTTTGGGAATCACACCATGAAGAGACACCTCCAGGATGTACACAGAAGGACACATGGTCATCTTTTTGGAGGTAACTCTTCAGAAAGACGAGCCAGTACATCCACAGCAGCTCAGCCTGGACCATCACCTGCAGGGCAGACTCCTTCTTCTGCAGGTCAGGTGAGCCCTTCATCTGTGGGGGGAGAATCTCCTTTTGCTGGCCCTCTGGAAATTAACCCTCGGTTTGCGAGGGTTGAAGTACGGTGCGCCACTTGTCACGATCTAATTACTTATAGGGAGACCAGTGTTTCCCTGGTGAACAGTAAAATAGATCAGCACACTTGTCGTACCGTCTAATATTCCCAATCTTTCTTTCCTCTGTCCCTGCATGAACACAACGGTTCTTTTAAGAGCCAACCTTATCTTTCATCTTTTTTTTACATATGTTTTTAAAAACTTTTTTTTTTTTTTTTTTACCGTACGCGTACGGTAAGCGTACCTTTTTTTTTATTTTTTAAAAAAAACACTAAAAATCATTTATCACATTAGAAGGTCCTTGAGAGACTACAATTATTATTATTGACTTACCATACTCACTCAAAAAAATATTTATTCATTTGTTTTTTTAAAAAATAGTTTTTAAAATGGTTGTAGTTTCCGAAAATTTTCTATATCGATCTGAAAAAAAAGAAAAAAGTATTAATATTTTTAAACCATTTTATAATACAGTACACATATTTACATTTTTTACCAAAAAATATTTTTGCCTTATTTTTGCTGTTTTCAGAATATATTGCATTTCACTATAAATTGTGAAAGCAATTGCATTCATCATTTTACAGCGGGCAAAAAAAAATAACAATCTCAAAGATTGTATTAAAAAAGCCCAGAATCTCTTCTCACTTAAACTTATCGTTACAGAAATGCATATTATTCTAAAAAAATATCATCTAAAAACAATACTTTTTTCTTTAAAATACCGTCTGATATGTTTGTTTCAGAAGTATAATCACAAAATTATATCTCAAATAACTCCAAAATACATCTGATTTTATTTCCTTTAGGCCAAATAGTATTTTTTTTTTTTTCCTGGAATAAATTTCCAAGGGAAAACCATTAAAATTCTAAAGTTTAATCTGTCCAGATCTCACCAATTCTCTGTAACATTTTGGTTCACGAAAATTTTTTGAATAATTTATTTAGTCCACAATAGAATTGCTTACTTTTCCACATGGCCAAATAGTAATTTTTTAAATCATTTTTGAAAAAATTTCCAATGGCAGTCCAATAGCATTCCAAAATTTAAAATGTGCAGAAGTTACCGATTATCTCTAAATTATTGGTTTTTCAAAATTGCATTAAAAATTAAAAAAGTCCACATTACAATTGGTTATCTTTCCTTTAGGCCAAATGATAATTTTAAAAATCTTTTTTCTACAAAATTGCAATGGTAATCCAGTAAAATGGTAAAATTATTTTGTCCAGATCTTGCCAAATCTCTCTAAAATTTAGGTTTCAGGAAGATTAGATAGGAATTTGCTAAATCAAAAGGCAAACGTTGTTTGAAAATCAATTGGGAATCATTACACAGTGTCCAGCCTTTTTCACATTTTAGATAAACTGTGTAATGTCCAGAAGTAACAGTAGGTCCATCATGGAAAATTATTGCAACAGTTACAAAAGTTTTTCCTGAAATTGATAATTGCTGTCCTGTAAACTTCTTTATTAAAGTATCCAATTTTGATCCATCAGCTCTACATCGTTGCATCATTAAAATTACATACTGTCCGTATTCTCTTAAAATTAATGTTGATAACATGTCAGAATTACACTCACCACATTTCATGCTATGATTAGCATCTTTAACTAATTTTGCAAAAGTGACTGTTTTACTCTCTGGCAATGTCAAATAAATAAACCTTTCATTATCAACAATAGAGCCACATATATTATAACAATTATCACAACTATGTTCCCATTTATAAGAGAGACCAAAAAAAATGTCAATGGGAACTCCTTCTTCTTCCACTACCTGAAGAAAATACATCAAAAATTCGTGTGCATCTTGCTGTTCATTTTGAGAAAACTGTGTTCGTCCTGAACATACATCTAAAAGTTTTCTAATATCAGTAGCACTTTCTATTTGAGTTTTATCTTTACTCAGCTTTTGAAAAAGGAGACTGAGCTCTGAACAGAATCTTTTTCCCTGATTTACTATTATCTGCTCTTGCAAACTTTCCAGATAAAATGCAACATTCAGCACTACATTAGCGTAGCAGTTGACACCAGAGCTATTTTCAAAATGACATCCTACAACCTGTTCTTCATTGTCCTTTTTCTTTTTGTTTGCAATTACATCACTCCTCTTTTTTTTCTTCTTCTCTACATCCTCATTACAGATATTCTCATTTCTCCTTTTACGAGAAACTACACGTTTCTCCAACACAGGATACTGACCTAAATGAGGAGCATAGCTTCTTCTTAATCTATTATACTCCTTTACACAGTTTGTATCAGCACTAACTTTTGAGTCATCAAAGTCTATCATGAATAAACCTGATAATGTTTTGACTCGTGACAAAGCTACATATGCCATACCTTCTTTGAACACAGTTGAACCAATGTTCACAAATGCACAATCTACAGTCAATCCTTGAGACTT
Source organism: Triturus cristatus (assembly GCF_964204655.1). Lineage (NCBI taxonomy): Eukaryota > Metazoa > Chordata > Amphibia > Caudata > Salamandridae > Triturus > Triturus cristatus. The sequence goes on from NC_140593.1 coordinate 1,091,287,467, forward strand.
GTGGATAGTTACAGCATATGCTAGTGAAAACGGAAACTGCTTCCTACGTACATATAAGTCTTTCACAAGCATGAAACGAACTGAACAACGACAAATGTCTTTAACTTCCTCTATCTGATCAAATTTTATTTTTAAACATTCAATTCCATCTTTTTTCTGATAATTAATAAAACCCACAACTCTTCCCATCGCTCCATTCACTAAGCCTTTCTCAACATCCAAATTTCTCCTTAAAAACACTCTACAGTTCATGCAAACATATAGATTTTTTTCTAATCCTGCTGTTTTGGAGATGTTCTTCTCTAGTGAGTCCAATTTATTTTTCAGTTTGCCTGTTACTGTGACAGTAATTCTTCCATCCTCAATTTTGTCCACTGCTTCCAATTTCCTGATGTCTTCCTTTTCCAATTTCAAAAGCTCCTCATTAAATATTGAGCATTCACGTAGAGTTGGCATTAAGCAGATGACACTTTTGTTTTCTGCAATATTCTTGTATATTTTCTCTGCAACTATTTCTTCCTTTGGAAATAAATTATGTAGCAGCCGACTCTGTAATGCTTTTTTCCCAACTTCTGTGAGTAGTCCAATCCTGATATCTTTCAGAATACTTCCATATTCTTCATCGTTTGCTTGCCTCATATTAGTTGTAAGTTCCTTGTACTCAAAGAAGGACCAAATATTTGTATTTCCAATGCTTCCCAATGACTTCTTCGTGTCTTCATGTGTCACAGTATTAAACACTGGTTGTCCTTTAACTGGAGTAAGTTGCAAAAGATCCCCAAAAACTATGACGTGTTTTCCACCAAATAACACGTCATAGTCTGTCTTCAAAATTTGCTGCATTCTTAAATGCACAAAGGCAAGCATTAAGTTTGATACCATGCTCACCTCATCAATAATGAGAACTTGCATCTTCTTCAATACTCGTGAAACTTCCAAGGATGCTTCTCCAGTTAGCTTGTTGAATTGTATTTTGTTCTCATGCTCCACTGGTAACATTAGCAAACGATGTAAGGTGATTCCTTTTATGTTATATGCTGCTAACCCAGTTGGAGCAGTAACCACACAAGACAAAGTAGAATCCGTTTTTTGCTTTAGGTAGCTTCTGATGACTTTAATTAGGAAACTTTTTCCAGTGCCAGCTTGTCCGCTTACATACATCCTGATTGGATGAAATGATGTGCATGAGCACTCTTTTTTGATATGTAGAAATCCGTGATCAATTTTGTTTTTGATCTCTTCATAAATTTGTTGCTGCTCTTGATTCAGTTGTCTTTCCAAATTTTCTAAGTCTATAAATTCTTCTTGAGCTTGATTCATAGCCGTTTCCACTTCATTCATGGCTATTGATGCTTCATTTTCAACGATTGGTTGTCCTAGGGGATCTTGACTGTGTGTTCCTGAACGTTGGCTGTCCTGAGAACTGTCTCTAGCTATTTCTGCTGCAATTGTAGTTTCCTGTTCAATTTCTTCATTTAACATTTGCAGATAAGTTGAGAATGTACTGCATTGTATGCTGTCTTTGCAAGCATTAAAAGAATCTTCATAGCTCTGGAATTCTCCCAGTAGTTCATCCTCTGTACGCCATGGTTTAAACAACTGTAAAAGAGCCAAGTAGTAAAATTCTTTCTTGTCGGTAGTGTCGCAACTCAGCTTCCGGTGATTTATCAAACTTCCTTTGGTTTGCTTCACCAAACATCCTTCTTCACCAACAACTTTATATTTTCCACTGTTGATGTCTTCTGCAGCTTTCCGTGAATAAATGTAGTTCTGTAACACTTCATAGAGACACATGTTCTCCAGATGATGACTTCTCTTGGGATAATATGTGTCCAACATGTTTGTTTTCAATATGTCTGTACTTTCTGGGTCATTCTCAGCCAAATATTCAATTTCTCCAACAGATTTCAGTACCCGATTTCTCATTGCTGCAAGGCCTAAACTTGCCCAAATTATTCTTCTTGACTTCGAGTAGAGACTTGCAGAAGATAACCTATCTGAACATTCGTAGGATCCAATTTCTCGATGCGATAACATCTTCAAACTGAAACTGTACAGCTTCTTACTGACAGTCTTCTCGTGAGAAATCTCTTCCCACATTTCCTTCAATTCTGTTTTTTCTGATTTCGTAATGTAAGACGTTACATATCGAGCAACAGCAATGGAATTGTCAGCAACATACTGTATATCCATGTTAGCGTTCCACATGGATAAAATGACTGGGTTGTAGTCATTTATATTTTTTGATTCTTCTTTTCTTTTAAGGTTGTAGGTATTCTTAGGTGATTTTCTTGTGATAGTATGTCTCACAGCTGACATAAAACTGTTGACTCTTCCATTTGTAAGAACAGGTCTAGGAAATCCAAATCGACATTTAGTGTAGTATTTTTCTTTGCTCTTGTATTTCCGTCGACAGTATTTTCCACACCGATGACTTTGGAAACGTAGAACTTGCTCCTTTAACTTGTTCTCTTCTGTGCTTTTAGGTATAGCACATGTTGCATATTCTTCAATGTAAGATAACACTGCTTCATCAGTATCAGTTCCAAACTTTGGGGCATCCTTGATCCACAGCAGCATATGAATATGAGGAGCACCTCTTGCCTGGTACTCTTTTCTCCAAAAGAAATCCACTACTTCTCCAAGAGGTGGATTTTTTTTATTGCAGATGAAGGACATCATAGCCTCAAATCTATGATTGAAATATCTGCAAACATTAACCGGATCCAATGAGCACAGTTCTCCTGCTGTCTTGTATTCGATGTTTTTAATGTTTGAATTGGCCTCTCGTAGAAAATCCAGTAAATCATCCCAAGCGTACTCGGCACAGCTTAGGGTAAGGAACCATGTTGGTGTTCCTAAATTGCGTAACATGCATTTTAGTTCACCATGGCGTCGGTACCAATATTCATTTGTCCCACGCTGACAAGCCATCAGATTGATCAGTTGTGTTTCCAAATGATCATCTCGGTGCTGCACTTTCTCCATAAAATCCTTAGCAGACACATTTTGTAAATGTACTCCACTTTTTAAAATGTGATTTACTGCATAAGACAGTGCAGACAAGTCGCTTTCAAATAAAAGATGGAACAAATAAGGAATACTTTGTCGAAATCTGGGATCTTCAGCATATAGTCTTGTAGTTCGATACTCTGAAGCTGGAATCTGTTCTGGACGTTCATCGTATCGTCCTCCTTTTCCTTTAGGAAACAGCTGGGGAAAACATTGAGCTTCCAAGCTCTCCTCCCATACACTCACGGGATTTCCTTTTGCTTTCTTCATCTGAAGAGATCAATATTGTCTCCCATAACTTCTTTCGAATGGAGAGGATGTATGCTAAAATGTTCATAAATTTCTTCTTCCTTTGACTTGTCCACTTTTTCAATTTGTCCAGTTGGTGTTTCTGTGTCTCCTTGTAAATCTTCTTCTTCTTCTTCTTCTTCTATATAAATTGATTCATACCATTTGTTATTTTTTTTCAAATACAAATTTGCTCTTTGTACTTTCCGCACATCTACCAGCTCCTGCCAAATCTTCTTATTCTTTGTAGGTACACCATTAACCAGAATAATTAATGGTTCAGTTTCCAAAGTATCCGCATCAATAGTTTCCATATTTTTTTTCAAATCCAAGGGCAAATACACCACTCTACCTTTTAAACCTCTCAGTAAATCTGAAGGAGGTAATTTACCAGTTTTGGGCTCCATACGTACTATGGTCTGGAACGGATGAACACATTGAATGAGTATAGACTCATATGTATTTAATTCAGAAAGTTCAGCAGGAATAGCATCCAATTCTAAATTATTATGTACAGCTCTGGTCGGCATTCTATTTTCCTCTAACTTGTTGTAGCAGTATTTACAAATACGCTGATCTTCACCCAATTCAAAACAATTTTCAAGAAATATATATGTGGCAAAATCCATCCACTTATAATTATCTTCATTTTCACTCTTTCTGTAGAGATCAACATTCCTAGTTTGTTTTCTATAATGAGTTCTGCGGCAACAAATACAAGTAACATTTGGTCTTTCATTAGAGATTATTGCAAATTTTGTTATGTGATCATTAAATGTCTTACTTACACAAGGTTCTACATTCTCTTCCACTTCTGCCTCATTTACTGTGTCCTTCTCTGCACTGTTTTGTTCAGGACCAAAGTAACAAAACTGAATTTCATCAACAACCTTCTCTACATCTGATACCGTTCCTCGGAACAGAGCCCTATTCAATTCATTTAACTTTATTGCTGGACTTTTGGCAAAATACAACCGTCTCACAAACTTTCTCATTTCAGTATGATGAACAGCCAGCATCCTAAAATGATGGAAAACACTATTGCACACTTTTCTAGATAGACAAGCAAGAGAATGACCCTGCAAACCAGTATTCTCTCTCACTCTGCATGGATCCAGACTTTGAAGCACCTTAATCTTTTGTTTTACACTTTTTTTACTATATTCTCTTAGAAACTCTCGAAATCTGTCAATAGATTCCTGACGCACAGTGCAAATACTACTACAATTCCAAGTGTACACTGGGGCTTTAGGACGTCTCCCCATTGCCTCATCTGCCATCACTTGTACCTCATCTCTTGGAACCATTATCTCCTTCTCCATTATGCAACCATTTTTTACTTCGTATGAACGACCTCTGGTGTCAACTGCATGCAGCAAACTATTACTTTGAAAATAGCTCTCTTCATTAAAAAAAGGTTCACTACTTGAACTATGCATCCACTTTCCTAAAAACACTTTACAAAAGTTTGTTCTGTTCACTACTCTTTTGCTTTTGCTTTGTGATTTCAGTACATTAACCATTTTATCTAATGTACGCATCCTATTCAAAATTAATATGAATAGTTTCCTTTTTAATTCTAATGCTTTTGCTGCAATGGCTTCAATTTCTTTTTTTCTCTTGTAATATTTAGCCTTTTGCTTATATTTCTTTATATCCTTTATCAAATTGGACATAACTCTTCTCTGAAACATTTTTCTACGTATCTCTTTAAATGCTGTTTTTCTGTTTATGTTAAACTTTTCAATTGCAGAAGGTATATTTGCATTAACTAAATTCTCATTTTTTTGCTGTTCTCTATGTTTTGTTACATTTTTCCGAGAACAGACATTTTGTACATTTTTCTTTGTTTTGAATATTTTGTTTAGAAATTGTTTTTTTTGCTTACCAGAAGATTTTTTCTTTTTCCCAACATCAGCATCTTCTACTAACTTTGGTCCTCCAGTTGTCTTCAAATATAGTTTTTTTTTTAGCGTTTTTTGAACTCGAGATTTTGTAGGCATCTTAAATTTTGTTCACTGTTCTTCAGTAATACCTGAAAAAAACTAAAAAAAAAATCCTTTATTGTATTTAAATATATTACTACATTTCTTTTCACAATAGTCACAAAACGAAATTTCTTTGCCAATTTGAATGCACACAAACTGCTCTTTTTTTTGGGCAAGTGAAAATCTCTTTTACAAACTGTCACATTATGAAACCAAGCTGTTTTTTCAGACCACCACCGTGTGTATTCCTTGTGACTGCCTACACTCCAGCAGGGGCAACCAGCCTTAGTGATGCTGAATGTATTTGCATTACAGACTTAAACCTGAAAACCCCACTCGCTTCTAATTACTGTGCATGACTATACATGGCAAGCACATGGGTGTGTGCTAAGCCTCTGCTTCTTCCCCCAAAAATTCGCTCCCCCTTTCCATCTACTGCAACTGTGAAATCACCAGAGCAAGACGCAATAAATCTCTGCCTATAATTCTTCTATGCACACAGAGTCATGTTTTCACATTAGTGCCAAAACGAAATTTCTTTGCCAATTTGAAAGCACACTTACTGCTCTTTTTTTTTCGGGCCAAGTGAAAATCTCTTTTTACAATTTGAAATCACTTTTACAGACTGACACATTCTGAAACCTTTTTTTTAAATTTATTTAAATGCACATGTCCAAGCTGTTTTTTTTTCAGACCACCACCGTGTGTATTCTCTGTGACTGCCTACACTCCAGCAGGGGCAACCAGCCTTAGTGATGCTGAATGTATTTGCATTACAGACTTAAACCTGAAAACCCCACTCGCTTCTAATTACTGTGCATGACTATACATGGCAAGCACATGGGTGTGTGCTAAGCCTCTGCTTCTTCCCCCAAAAATTCGCTCCCCCTTTCCATCTACTGCAACTGTGAAATCACCAGAGCAAGACGCAATAAATCTCTGCCTATAATTCTTCTATGCACACAGAGTCATGTTTTCACATTAGTGCCAAAACGAAATTTCTTTGCCAATTTGAAAGCACACTTACTGCTCTTTTTTTTTCGGGCCAAGTGAAAATCTCTTTTTACAATTTGAAATCACTTTTACAGACTGACACATTCTGAAACCTTTTTTTAAAATTTATTTAAATGCACATGTCCAAGCTGTTTTTTTTTCAGACCACCACCGTGTGTATTCTCTGTGACTGCCTACACTCCAGCAGGGGCAACCAGCCTTAGTGATGCTGAATGTATTTGCATTACAGACTTAAACCTGAAAACCCCACTCGCTTCTAATTACTGTGCATGACTATACATGGCAAGCACATGGGTGTGTGCTAAGCCTCTGCTTCTTCCCCCAAAAATTCGCTCCCCCTTTCCATCTACTGCAACTGTGAAATCACCAGAGCAAGACGCAATAAATCTCTGCCTATAATTCTTCCATGCACACAGAGTCATGTTTTCACATTAGTGCCAAAGCGAAATTTCTTTGCCAATTTGAAAGCACACTTACTGCTCTTTTTTTTTCGGGCCAAGTGAAAATCTCTTTTTACAATTTGAAATCACTTTTACAGACTGACACATTCTGAAACCTTTTTTTTAATTTTATTTAAATGCACATGTCCAAGCTGTTTTTTTTTCAGACCACCACCGTGTGTATTCTCTGTGACTGCCTACACTCCAGCAGGGGCAACCAGCCTTAGTGATGCTGAATGTATTTGCATTACAGACTTAAACCTGAAAACCCCACTCGCTTCTAATTACTTTGCATGACTATACATGGCAAGCACATGGGTGTGTGCTAAGCCTCTGCTTCTTCCCCCAAAAATTCGCTCCCCCTTTCCATCTACTGCAACTGTGAAATCACCAGAGCAAGACGCAATAAATCCCTGCCTATAATTCTTCTATGCACACAGAGTCATGTTTTCACATTAGTGCCAAAACGAAATTTCTTTGCCAATTTGAAAGCACACTTACTGCTCTTTTTTTTTCGGGCCAAGTGAAAATCTCTTTTTACAATTTGAAATCACTTTTACAGACTGACACATTCTGAAACCTTTTTTTTAAATTTATTTAAATGCACATGTCCAAGCTGTTTTTTTTTCAGACCACCACCGTGTGTATTCTCTGTGACTGCCTACACTCCAGCAGGGGCAACCAGCCTTAGTGATGCTGAATGTATTTGCATTACAGACTTAAACCTGAAAACCCCACTCGCTTCTAATTACTGTGCATGACTATACATGGCAAGCACATGGGTGTGTGCTAAGCCTCTGCTTCTTCCCCAAAAAATTCGCTCCTCTTTTCCATCTACTGCAACTGTGAAATCACCAGAGCAAGACGCAATAAATCTCTGCCTATAATTCTTCTATGCACACAGAGTCATGTTTTCACATTAGTGCCAAAACGAAATTTCTTTGCCAATTTGAAAGCACACTTACTGCTCTTTTTTTTTCGGGCCAAGTGAAAATCACTTTTACAGACTGACACATTATGAAACCACCATGTGTAACTACAACAAAAACAATTCCCATTTCTATTATTCATTTCTTAAGTTACCACATACATCCCCTCTCAAACTGTAAACTCACCTTTAAAATTAGTTAGTTGTGAAAGAAATGTGACACTCAAACAGCAGAATATCAGAGCCAGGATCTCTGTTGTGTTCACCTCTCTCCTCTCAGCAGAACCAGATAATGGCAAACTTTCCCTCTATTTTTCCACACATATACATGTAAGTTTCAAATCTCAGTGCTTCCCCCTTTTTTTCAAATGTAATGACACATTTCTATTGGTTGAAAACCAACCCTTTTCCAAAAGTACCCTGCCCCCAACTTGACTTCTGCCTAGTACCCTTCCCCCAACTTGACTTCTGCCTGCTACCATAGCAACAGCTCATGGAACACTGCTGTGTGCAGTTAGGTCAGAAGTTCGACACACAATGTTTCAATTCCACAGAGCAAGAGTGCTTGACTTTTCAAACCTAACAGCAAATCCATAGTACTGTTCTTTGGTTACACATTTTTTTGTACCAATACAAAACATGCTTGTATTAATTTTCACATACAGCCTAGTTTTTTTTCTAGAATGGTATGAAACAGCCAATCAGTTCTTTTTGTTTTGTAAAAAATATGTATGCCTCCATTTCCAAACTGTCTTTCTTTTCATATTGCCATTCTACTGAAAGACACCTCCTGAGTGCATCCAGTTCTCCTTTGAAGATGTTCACAGTGTGGATTGTAGGGCACAGCTATGTCTTCTGGAGTGAAAAGTTTGCAGAGAAAACAGATATGGTGAGAGACCTTGCTTTGCCAAATGTAGACATTAAATGGATTGGTCAGAGAGGGTTAAAGTGGCACCAATTGATGCCATTGGTGAAATCCTTCATTCAAATCCAACACCCTGACCTCATAATAGTGCACTGTGGTGGCAATGACCTAGGCACTTTGACTGGGGTAGGTCTGGAAATGCTTATGAAGGACACCTTTGCACAACTGTTTACACTTTTCCCTAAAACTGCCTTTGTGTTTTCCAACATATGCCAAAGGCAAAAATGGAACTGGTCCAATCATTTCTGTCCACAGATTGACAAAGCAAGAAAGCACGTCAACAAATCTGTTTCTGCTTTCCTCCGTGACTATGGTATGGGTGCCATTTACCACAACAACTTGCGTTACGACATGCAAGACATTTATAGAGGAGATGGTGTGCACTTCAATGATGAAGGGAACAGAGTCTTCCTCTTGAACCTTAGACTCTGCATCGGTACTTACTTGTAGGTACCACTAAAAAAATGACTCCATAAACACAACAGCTCTTTTTAGAGCTCCCTAATTTCTAAACTCTTAAATCTGCTTTTCATTTATTTATTTTTATTTTTTTTACCGTACGCTTACCGTAAGCTTACCGTACGCGTACCCCGTGATTTTTTTTAAAATCAATAAATGTTTTTTTAGTACTTTTCTGTCCTTCTTTGACCCCCTTACAATTGTTAGGGGGTCTGTAACTCTCCTCATTGCCCCCTTTCCTTGTTTTCACTCTTTTTTTTCAGAGTGAAATACACAAAATGGCGGCCGCCGCTTCCTGGTTTCGGCCGATTCGAATGTTTACTAAGATCTAAGAGCCAATCAGAATCGCGCTCGCGCACGCCACCGTACGCTTACCGTAAGCGTACGGTAAGCGTACCGTAAGCGGGCTCAGATATATATATTGATTTAAAGGCTATTTTCTCAGAATCTACTGAACAGATTTACACCAAACCTACAAAAGGCACTTCCTTGACCTAGGGACTACCTCTCTGCCAAATTTTGAGTAATTCTGTTCAGCCGTTCAGGCTGTAGCTCGTTCTAAAGGTCCTATGGAAAAATGCATGGGAAAAACGCGTTTTGGGACCCCCCTTTTATCTCAGCCCCCGCTTGACGGATCCCCCCGAGACTTTCAGGGTAGGAGCGGAGCGTAGCGCCCCACCTATTTTGAGAAATTCGCGAGGATTCGTCGACCGGCGCCAAAGTTATTCAAAATAGAATGTTGAGGTTTTCCTATGGAAACGTGGTCCTAACTGTGCATGACTATACATGGCAAACACATGGGTGTGTGCTAAGCCTCTGCTTCTTCCCCCAAAAATTCGCTCCTCTTTTCCATCTACTGCAACTGTGAAATCACCAGAGCAAGACGCAATAAATCTCTGCCTATAATTCTTCTATGCACACAGAGTCATGTTTTCACATTAGTGCCAAAACGAAATTTCTTTGCCAATTTGAAAGCACACTTACTGCTCTTTTTTTTTCGGGCCAAGTGAAAATCACTTTTACAGACTGACACATTATGAAACCACCATGTGTAACTACAACAAAAACAATTCCCATTTCTATTATTCATTTCTTAAGTTACCACATACATCCCCTCTCAAACTGTAAACTCACCTTTAAAATTAGTTAGTTGTGAAAGAAATGTGACACTCAAACAGCAGAATATCAGAGCCAGGATCTCTGTTGTGTTCACCTCTCTCCTCTCAGCAGAACCAGATAATGGCAAACTTTCCCTCTATTTTTCCACACATATACATGTAAGTTTCAAATCTCAGTGCTTCCCCCTTTTTTTCAAATGTAATGACACATTTCTATTGGTTGAAAACCAACCCTTTTCCAAAAGTACCCTGCCCCCAACTTGACTTCTGCCTAGTACCCTTCCCCCAACTTGACTTCTGCCTGCTACCATAGCAACAGCTCATGGAACACTGCTGTGTGCAGTTAGGTCAGAAGTTCGACACACAATGTTTCAATTCCACAGAGCAAGAGTGCTTGACTTTTCAAACCTAACAGCAAATCCATAGTACTGTTCTTTGGTTACACATTTTTTTGTACCAATACAAAACATGCTTGTATTAATTTTCACATACAGCCTAGTTTTTTTTCTAGAATGGTATGAAACAGCCAATCAGTTCTTTTTGTTTTGTAAAAAATATGTATGCCTCCATTTCCAAACTGTCTTTCTTTTCATATTGCCATTCTACTGAAAGACACCTCCTGAGTGCATCCAGTTCTCCTTTGAAGATGTTCACAGTGTGGATTGTAGGGCACAGCTATGTCTTCTGGAGTGAAAAGTTTGCAGAGAAAACAGATATGGTGAGAGACCTTGCTTTGCCAAATGTAGACATTAAATGGATTGGTCAGAGAGGGTTAAAGTGGCACCAATTGATGCCATTGGTGAAATCCTTCATTCAAATCCAACACCCTGACCTCATAATAGTGCACTGTGGTGGCAATGACCTAGGCACTTTGACTGGGGTAGGTCTGGAAATGCTTATGAAGGACACCTTTGCACAACTGTTTACACTTTTCCCTAAAACTGCCTTTGTGTTTTCCAACATATGCCAAAGGCAAAAATGGAACTGGTCCAATCATTTCTGTCCACAGATTGACAAAGCAAGAAAGCACGTCAACAAATCTGTTTCTGCTTTCCTCCGTGACTATGGTATGGGTGCCATTTACCACAACAACTTGCGTTACGACATGCAAGACATTTATAGAGGAGATGGTGTGCACTTCAATGATGAAGGGAACAGAGTCTTCCTCTTGAACCTTAGACTCTGCATCGGTACTTACTTGTAGGTACCACTAAAAAAATGACTCCATAAACACAACAGCTCTTTTTAGAGCTCCCTAATTTCTAAACTCTTAAATCTGCTTTTCATTTATTTATTTTTATTTTTTTTACCGTACGCTTACCGTAAGCTTACCGTACGCGTACCCCGTGATTTTTTTTAAAATCAATAAATGTTTTTTTAGTACTTTTCTGTCCTTCTTTGACCCCCTTACAATTGTTAGGGGGTCTGTAACTCTCCTCATTGCCCCCTTTCCTTGTTTTCACTCTTTTTTTTCAGAGTGAAATACACAAAATGGCGGCCGCCGCTTCCTGGTTTCGGCCGATTCGAATGTTTACTAAGATCTAAGAGCCAATCAGAATCGCGCTCGCGCACGCCACCGTACGCTTACCGTAAGCGTACGGTAAGCGTACCGTAAGCGGGCTCAGATATATATATTGATTTAAAGGCTATTTTCTCAGAATCTACTGAACAGATTTACACCAAACCTACAAAAGGCACTTCCTTGACCTAGGGACTACCTCTCTGCCAAATTTTGAGTAATTCTGTTCAGCCGTTCAGGCTGTAGCTCGTTCTAAAGGTCCTATGGAAAAATGCATGGGAAAAATGCGTTTTGGGACCCCCCTTTTATCTCAGCCCCCGCTTGACGGATCCCCCTGAGACTTTCAGGGTAGGAGCGGAGCGTAGCGCCCCACCTATTTTGAGAAATTCGCGAGGATTCGTCGACCGGCGCCAAAGTTATTCAAAATAGAATGTTGAGGTTTTCCTATGGAAACGTGGTCCTAACTGTGCATGACTATACATGGCAAACACATGGGTGTGTGCTAAGCCTCTGCTTCTTCCCCCAAAAATTCGCTCCTCTTTTCCATCTACTGCAACTGTGAAATCACCAGAGCAAGACGCAATAAATCTCTGCCTATAATTCTTCTATGCACACAGAGTCATGTTTTCACATTAGTGCCAAAACGAAATTTCTTTGCCAATTTGAAAGCACACTTACTGCTCTTTTTTTTTCGGGCCAAGTGAAAATCACTTTTACAGACTGACACATTATGAAACCACCATGTGTAACTACAACAAAAACAATTCCCATTTCTATTATTCATTTCTTAAGTTACCACATACATCCCCTCTCAAACTGTAAACTCACCTTTAAAATTAGTTAGTTGTGAAAGAAATGTGACACTCAAACAGCAGAATATCAGAGCCAGGATCTCTGTTGTGTTCACCTCTCTCCTCTCAGCAGAACCAGATAATGGCAAACTTTCCCTCTATTTTTCCACACATATACATGTAAGTTTCAAATCTCAGTGCTTCCCCCTTTTTTTCAAATGTAATGACACATTTCTATTGGTTGAAAACCAACCCTTTTCCAAAAGTACCCTGCCCCCAACTTGACTTCTGCCTAGTACCCTTCCCCCAACTTGACTTCTGCCTGCTACCATAGCAACAGCTCATGGAACACTGCTGTGTGCAGTTAGGTCAGAAGTTCGACACACAATGTTTCAATTCCACAGAGCAAGAGTGCTTGACTTTTCAAACCTAACAGCAAATCCATAGTACTGTTCTTTGGTTACACATTTTTTTGTACCAATACAAAACATGCTTGTATTAATTTTCACATACAGCCTAGTTTTTTTTCTAGAATGGTATGAAACAGCCAATCAGTTCTTTTTGTTTTGTAAAAAATATGTATGCCTCCATTTCCAAACTGTCTTTCTTTTCATATTGCCATTCTACTGAAAGACACCTCCTGAGTGCATCCAGTTCTCCTTTGAAGATGTTCACAGTGTGGATTGTAGGGCACAGCTATGTCTTCTGGAGTGAAAAGTTTGCAGAGAAAACAGATATGGTGAGAGACCTTGCTTTGCCAAATGTAGACATTAAATGGATTGGTCAGAGAGGGTTAAAGTGGCACCAATTGATGCCATTGGTGAAATCCTTCATTCAAATCCAACACCCTGACCTCATAATAGTGCACTGTGGTGGCAATGACCTAGGCACTTTGACTGGGGTAGGTCTGGAAATGCTTATGAAGGACACCTTTGCACAACTGTTTACACTTTTCCCTAAAACTGCCTTTGTGTTTTCCAACATATGCCAAAGGCAAAAATGGAACTGGTCCAATCATTTCTGTCCACAGATTGACAAAGCAAGAAAGCACGTCAACAAATCTGTTTCTGCTTTCCTCCGTGACTATGGTATGGGTGCCATTTACCACAACAACTTGCGTTACGACATGCAAGACATTTATAGAGGAGATGGTGTGCACTTCAATGATGAAGGGAACAGAGTCTTCCTCTTGAACCTTAGACTCTGCATCGGTACTTACTTGTAGGTACCACTAAAAAAATGACTCCATAAACACAACAGCTCTTTTTAGAGCTCCCTAATTTCTAAACTCTTAAATCTGCTTTTCATTTATTTATTTTTATTTTTTTTACCGTACGCTTACCGTAAGCTTACCGTACGCGTACCCCGTGATTTTTTTTAAAATCAATAAATGTTTTTTTAGTACTTTTCTGTCCTTCTTTGACCCCCTTACAATTGTTAGGGGGTCTGTAACTCTCCTCATTGCCCCCTTTCCTTGTTTTCACTCTTTTTTTTCAGAGTGAAATACACAAAATGGCGGCCGCCGCTTCCTGGTTTCGGCCGATTCGAATGTTTACTAAGATCTAAGAGCCAATCAGAATCGCGCTCGCGCACGCCACCGTACGCTTACCGTAAGCGTACGGTAAGCGTACCGTAAGCGGGCTCAGATATATATATTGATTTAAAGGCTATTTTCTCAGAATCTACTGAACAGATTTACACCAAACCTACAAAAGGCACTTCCTTGACCTAGGGACTACCTCTCTGCCGAATTTTGAGTAATTCTGTTCAGCCGTTCAGGCTGTAGCTCGTTCTAAAGGTCCTATGGAAAAATGCATGGGAAAAACGCGTTTTGGGACCCCCCTTTTATCTCAGCCCCCGCTTGACGGATCCCCCCGAGACTTTCAGGGTAGGAGCGGAGCGTAGCGCCCCACCTATTTTGAGAAATTCGCGAGGATTCGTTGACCGGCGCCAAAGTTATTCAAAATAGAATGTTGAGGTTTTCCTATGGAAACGTGGTCCTAACTATAACTACCTACTGGCGACCGCCAGTAGGTAATATCTATATCTATCTATATCTATCTATATCTATCTATATCTATCTATAACTATCTATATCTATCTATATCTATCTATCTATAACTATCTATATCTATCTATATCTATCTATCTATAACTATCTATATCTATCTATCTATAACTATCTATATCTATCTATATCTATATCTATCTATATCTATCTATCTATCTATCTATCTATCTATCTATCTATCTATCTATCTATCTATCTATCTATCTATCTATCTATATCTATCTATATCTATCTATCTATCTATCTATCTATCTATCTATCTATCTATCTATCTATCTATCTATCTATCTATCTATCTATCTATCTATCTATCTATCTATCTATCTATCTATCCATCTATCTATCCATCTATCTATCTATCTATCTATCTATCTATATATATAAATATTCCACACTTGAAGTTCCACAGAAATCCGTGTCAACGAAAAATGGAAACCACGCAAATCCAAGTAAGGCACAGTTGTTTTGTTTTATTTAAAGCCGAGTTTCACCAATCTGACGCGTTTCGGGCATCCGCCCTTGCTCACAGACAGTCAGTTAGAAAAATTAAGCCCATCAAATACCTTAAGGTTTACAATTGGTTGCATTTTTTTCACTATTTTTTCACACCATGTGACATTTAAAAAGTGAAGACACACTACTCAGAAACGTATAGTCTGTTTTCCAAACATTTTCAAAATAAACCACAGTGTATGTAATTTACAAAAACCGGTTAAAATCCAAAACCATAAAGCGTGAGCCAAATGCTCAATAATGTCAAATATTATAGGACAATTTCATAGAATGTATGTAAATAAACATAATTACTTTGCATATAATGCAATTTGTCCACAATCATTAGCATGTTTGGTATCCATATCAAATTAACTGTGCAAATAACGCAATAAAGTGCAATATTATGAATAAAATTCATAAAATCATTTCATTTGTACATATATGTATAAAAATAGTATACAAAAATTTCAAATGTGCAAATTACGCAAAGATGTAAACACATAGAAAAAAAGGGCAAATTTTCGGTTTTTTGGATATGGACACCCAACCATTATAATGAGGTTTGCCTAAGTGCATAAAATGCAGTTATAATATTTGAACAAACATTGATGTTTAACGCTTTAATGTTTAAACTTGAAATTTGTATAAAAACCAAACACTGTGAGTGAACTCACTATTAGTTTTAAATATAAGGTCTAGACAGACACATCAATGAGTCTATGTGAAATAATGAAGTGAAAAAAACACATTTGTGTATCCCTGAATTGTATAATTAAACACACCCAGGGAAAAATAAATATGTAAATGAAGAAAAAAAGGGGAAAAGGGAAATTTAAAAAATCATGGAAATTCTTAATAGATTTACGTGAAAGCAGGCGTGGCAAAACACTCCAAAGAAATCTGACCATAAATAATATACATTAAGATTTTAAAGAAACACATGCAAATCCTCCGTTGTGTTTAGCCCATTAGGGAATCTGCTATCTAGTTTCAGAATAAATTCAGATTCTAATCTTCTTAGCATTTTATCACGGTCACCACCTCTTCTAGTTTTTGAAACCGAGGCGATAACAAAATAATTGAGGCATTGCAAGTTGTTATTGTGGCAGATCTTAAAATGCCTCGCCACCGGATATGATGCATCATTATTTACAATGGCACGTAAGTGCTGAAGAATTCTAACATGTACTGGTTGCCGGGTACTCCCAACATATCTAAGATCGCAAGTACAAGTTAGTACATAAATTGCAAATTCTGTTTTACAGGTAAAAGATCCACGTATATCAAACGGATCTGGGCTAAATGGTGTATAATATTGGGTGGTGTTTTTCCCAAATTTACACGCTCTGCATGTGGAGCAGCGTTTAAACCCCGGCCGGGATTTCAACCACTCCTCTTGTTTTCTAAGCTCAGGAAAATCGTGACAGACATGAGTTCTTAAAGAGGGTCCCTTCCGATAGGTAATTGTTGGCCCATCAGGTAATCTGGGTTTTAAGACTAAATCAGTTTTCAATATCGGCCAACGTTCTCAGATAATTGACCTGATTTGTCTTGCCTGTTTACTATAGGTTATAATAAGTCTAGGGGATTGATTTGTATTAGTAGAATCACTATCTGAAGATACATTAGATGTGGATAAAAATAGTGATTCTCGAGTTCTAGCTTCCATTTTGAGAACTGCCTCCCTCAGGACTGATTCGCTATAGCCCCTCCGTCGGAACCTCTCCAATGCTTCCATGGTACAAATTTTAAGATCACTGACTTCACTACAAATCCGTTTGAGTCTCAGTAATTCTCCAAACGGAATATTGTCAATAACATGCCTGGGATACGCACTGCTGGCATGAAGAATATTATTGCCAGCAGTGCTTTTCCGATAGAGTTTAGTAGCCAAATGATTATTATGTACAAACACTTTAACATCCAAAAATTCTGCTTCACATTCGCTAATAGATGAAGTGAATCTAAGATTCTGCTGATTGACATTGAGGGAACTAACAAAATTAGTTGCACTTGTATAGTCACCACGCCACAAAACAAAAACATCGTCTATAAAACGCATCCAAAGTACCACATGTTTGCTGTAAATATTATAATGTGTTTGCCTGAGGACATGCTCCTCCCACCAGCCTACGTGTAAACACGCATAGCTGGGAGAGAAGCATGCCCCCATCGCAACGCCTCGTTTCTGGATGTAAATGTCACTACCAAACAAGAAAAAGTTGTTATTGAGACACCAACTGGTAAGTTCCATCAACAATTTGTTATGATTATAACAATTAATAGGCCTTTTACCTAAGAAAAATTCCAAAGCTCTGAGCCCAGATGTGTGATCAATACTTGTGTAAAGCGACTCAATATCTAAGGTAATAAATAGCATATCGTCGCTCCACACAGCATTTTTAATTTTACCAATAAAGTCCCCAGTATCTCTAATGTAGGTAGGAAGATCTTTCCCCAAATCCTGCAGAAAGTAGTCGATATATTCTGTCACATGCTCCGCTACTCCTGCAATAGCAGAAATAATTGGCCTGCCAGGTACTGGAACAACTTGTTTGTGGACTTTGGGTAAAAGATACAATTTGGGTAATAATGGATGCTCAACATGTAAAAATTCAAGTTCCTGTTTGGAAATCATGCCCTCTCTCTTGTACTTCCACAATAGCTTTTTTAGTATCTCCTTGGCTTCATTGAATTCTTTAATGGTACTCTTGGAATAGCACGATGGATTGTTGAGCTGGTTCATTGCTTCCTTAATATAGGCTTCTTGCGGCCAGATAACCACGTTACCTCCTTTGTCCGCGGTGGCCACTATGATCCTATGGTCTTCACCCAATTTTTTAGTCAGCAATAAATAGTCCTTTTCATGTTGGCTCTTGTATCTTTTTTTATGTTTTATTTTATGGTATAGTTTCTTAAGATCATCCACCACTACATCTTGGAAAACATCAATTGAGTCCCTAGGCATTGTGGGAATAAATTTTGATGTTGGTTTAAATGGACTAAGGTTTGCTTCCAACTGCTCAACTGAAGCCATACCAAGTTCCTCCTGTGTGGATATCGTGTCAAGATCCTTTGTATCATTAGTTGCCAATTGATGCAGTGTCAAAAAAGTTCTAGTATCCTTAGCTGGTAGGTTCAAATGGTTTATTGTAGCAATAGTGTTAATGGATGGATCCTTTTCATTTGGGCCCTCCTTAACACAAAAGAACTTTTTTAATTTCAATTTTCTGATATATAAATAGATGTCAACTCTCGTTTTCGTGTAATTGAAATCCGAAAGCGGACAGTATGTCAACCCAAGGCTTAAAAGTTGTTTCTCGGCTTCACTCAGGGTGATTGTGGATAGATTTATGATTTCATTATTTATTGATGTTTTTTTCGCCAATATTGCCTTTTTTGTTTTTTGGGCGATTTTATATTTTTTCCGACGTTCACCCCTCCTTTTGTTGCATCTTGCTCTTTTTGCTGTTGACCCTTTTGTGGTGGTTTGGTTCGTGGTCGGAGTGTCTGGAGCCTGTCCGACACTAAAAAATCTACCTCCTCACCCAAATCAAGAACAATAGTGTTGGGATCCCATGCACTGCAGCCTTCCTCATCCGATGAACGCCCACTCGTTAGAGATTCAATGTCACTTGATTCTTGGTTCATATTGTTTGCTTCATTTGGCATCGCAGAAATCGACGCAACTGCCCGATCCATGGGCTTCGTTGATTTTACCTGTTGTGCCTGTTGCGCAAATTTAGTTCTTTTTGCATTGTCAAACTTTCTAGCAAAGGTATAAATACGACCCTGAGCATAGTCCTTCTTGTCACGGGCGAATTTATATACCTTGCGCGCTTTAATCTTCTCTTCCTGTTTTACAAGTTTTTCATTTATTTGCTTGCGTGTTTCAGTAATTATATCAATAGGCTCAAACTTTGCCAACAGGTCATTGATTTCTTCAATTTCCTTCATTAGCGCATCCCTGTCAATGCTAGCATATTTGACTAGAATTTGCAATAGTTTTGCCGAGGATTCCAAATTTGTATGGCCCCATTCTTTAAGCATATTTGGATTCGGTTTCTCATAACTCGGCGCCAATAATATCCACGAGGCACGCGTTTTTCTTCCAAATACATTGTTAAAGATTTGTGTTCCCACCACTTCGACATTTCTTGATACATACTTTTCTCCAATCTTTTTAGCGCCGCTCGTATTTGGTTCTCATCGGTGTTGTCACTCCCACTCTGTTGAGCAGTATTATTTTTCCCGAATTCGTCACCATTTTGGGCAGATTAGAGTAGAGTGCAGCCGCCGCCGCTTCTCTACCACGAAGAATTTCATCCGACATTGTGAAATACTCGAATTGCTTAATAAAATGTTAAACGTTTTCCACCTGAGCAGAGCTCGCTTCCAGGCTTCTAACGCTATGTGCCAAAAACCCTCCCCACCGTGTCAGTAGCTACGGTTCACTCACCGCAAAGGTTACTTTTGTTGCAAGCCGTTGTTTGATGCTGGAAACAAACGCCGCTCGTAAATCACCTCTGCCTGATTTTCACGAACCAAACGATCACGGGGGCTGCTGTTGAAGAAATCCCTTTGAGGAAAACAAAACAAGTTGATTGAACACAGCAGCCAGCTTTCAGGGAGTGGAAATGCCTCGGACGCAATCACCTTCCGAAATTTAAATTCCACACTTGTAGTTCCACAGAAATCTGTGTCAACGAAAAATGGAAACCACGCAAATCCAAGTAAGGCACAGTTGTTTTGTTTT
Source organism: Triturus cristatus (assembly GCF_964204655.1). NCBI lineage: Eukaryota > Metazoa > Chordata > Amphibia > Caudata > Salamandridae > Triturus > Triturus cristatus. The sequence continues at coordinate 1,091,307,271 of NC_140593.1, forward strand.
ATTTAAAGCCGAGTTTCACCAATCTGACGCGTTTCGGGCATCCGCCCTTGCTCACAGACAGTCAGTTAGAAAAATTAAGCCCATTAAATACCTTAAGGTGTACAATTGGTTGCATTTTTTTCACTATTTTTTCACACCATGTGACATTTAAAAAGTGAAGACACACTACTCAGAAACGTATAGTCTGTTTTCCAAACATTTTCAAAATAAACCACAGTGTATGTAATTTACAAAAACCGGTTAAAATCCAAAACCATAAAGCGTGAGCCAAATGCTCAATAATGTTATAGTTAGTGCAGGCAACTATAACTCACGCGACCGCAATCCTCTGCTGATGATGTCAGATATTACATCACTGATGACATATGTGTCTTTCTGAAAAATAAATATTTGTAATATATGTATAGCTAAAGATTAATGGAAGAAGACATGGGTAAATAAGTGTCTAAATACAGTGATGTAATATCTGACGTCATCAGCAGAGGATTGCGGTCGCGTGAGTTATAGTTGCCTGCACTAACTATAACGGTGGAATTGCATTGGTTTTTTACGAGTGAAATGTCCAGCTAACTATAACATATGTGAAACCTATGGTTTTTTAAGTGAATTTGCAAGGTTTTTTAAATGCTAATTCGTAACTATAACGTGTGTGAAACCTATGGTTTTTTCAGTGAATATATATATATATATACACACACATACATATATAATTCAATTGAGTGGCAGCATCTATATGTCCAACTAAATGTATTTTACAAAGATGACTTGATGATAAGGACATCTAGATGGGTTCACTATATATATGTGTGTTATGTATTTGAAATAATTAATGATTACAGAAAACACTAGTCGCTCATAAGGATTGTCCAAAAAAAGTTATAAGTTATTCTATAAATCAATCGATGAGAATAACGAGAATTTTAAGTTATATTTTGAAAACATGTATTCTATGTCTATGGCTGTCTTGGTCACGTGGTACGCCACATGAGCACTCGTCACCTTATAATTGAAGTGTTACAATGGTACCATGTCATGTGATCAAGTCTCGTCCAGAGCCGAAACGCGTAATGGCGACCATGCAATAAACAACTTCAAAGCACAGAACTGTGGTCCGTATCCGTTTGTGGAGAAATTACCAGGAAGTGACGGAAATGGTGATTATATATATATATATACACCTTGGAGCAGAATGTAATACGTGGCCGTCCTGCCGCGGAGTGTGCACCACCCCGTAATGTTATTGGGGCCACCTGACATGGTAACTATCATGCCAGCAATGTGGGCCAGCAGCGGCAAACAGGATTGAGGACGTGTCCACTTGCAGGGTCCATACAGGACAAGATTTGTGTGCTATCCAGACCACATTTCCCACAATGCACAGTCTCATTCGAGCTTCCCATTGGTGGGTTTGCAATATGAAAATGGAGAAGTGGGTTCAGCGTTTGCACACACCGTCTCCGTTCAAGCCTCTGAAGAGACGCATATAGAGCTTCGAAATGCGTCAGGCAATTCCATTACGGAGCGGCTTCTACAAGCGGATCCTCGTCCCTGCCTATCAAAAATACAGCTGCTGATTGAGTGCTTCTCACCAGGTGGACAACCTTTGGAGCAGAATGTAATAAGCGGCCTTCCTGCCGCGGAGTGGGCACCACCCCGTAATGTTATTGGGGCCACCTGACATGGTAACTATCATGTTGGCAATGTGGGCCAACAGTGGCAAACAGGATTGAGGAGGAGTCCACTTGCAGGGTCCATACAGGACAAGATTTGTGTGCTATCCAGACCACATTTCCCACAATGCATCGTCTAATTCGAGCTTCCCATTGGTGGGTGTGCAATATGAAAATGGAGAAGTGGGTTCAGCGTTTGCACACACCGTCTCCGTTCAAGCCTCTGAAGAGAAGCATATGGCGCTTCGAAACGTGTCAGGCAATTCCATTACGAAGCGGCTTCTACAAGCGGATCCTCGTCCCTGCCTATCATAAATACAGCTGCTGATCGAGTGCTACTCACCAGGTGGACAACCTTTGGAGCAGGCGGTCGCCAGGCGGTAGTTATAGTTAGGACCAAGTTTCCATAGAAAGAACATTGTTTGTTTTGCTTATAACTTTTGCGTCATTTCATGAATCTTCGTGAAATTTTCCAAACCAATTCTTTGTTCATATCAGCTCCTATGTTCAAAGTTTGGGGGTGATTTGTCAAGGGGGGCTGAGAAAAAAGGGGGGTCCCAAAACATGTTTTCTCCATGCAATTTCCACAGGAAACTTTAGACAAGGCTACAGGTCGAATGGGTGAACGGAATTACCCCAAATTTGGCAGGGAGAAGAGTCTTGGTCTAGAAAGCACGCTTTTGTTTCAGTTGTTTTGGAGAAATATCGAAATTTACAGATATCAATATTTGGGAATTCTGCCATCTGATTGGCTGAGGCGTTACGAGCATGAGCTTGCTGCTTATTGGCTGCGAGCTGTTGCAACTAGGAAGTGTTGGCAGCCAGTTTGTGATTCCGTTGAAACGAGTAAGGGGAAAAAGGGCAAAAAGAGTAGGAAACAGGAGGATAGGAGCACTGTAACCTCTGTGGAGGAGTGCAAAGCAAAGTACTCACTCCTACCGGTCTGAAAGTGTGGTGTTGCTCAGAGTGACATGGTGCTGAGATGAGATGCTGCTACACTCGGGTATGAAACCAAGAGCCTAAACCGTGAGCTCATTGCTGTAAAGTGATGTGCTCTGGTCTTTGTAGCATACCTGTGCAAGTAGTGTTAGCAGGTGTTTATACCAGACAGGGAGTGGGAAGCAAACTACTGACCCCTACCGTGCGTTTATACTATACCGGAAGTGGGAAGCGAAGTACTCACACCTACCGGTGTGAAGACTCAGGGATCAAACCGAGCTGATTGCTGTAAAGTGATGGGCTCTGGGCGCTGTAGCGCACTGGCCACTGTAGTATAACTGTGTAAGTAGTGTTAGTTTGCTTTTATAGTATACAGGGAGTGGGAAGCGAACTACTCACCCCTAATGGTCTGAAGACTCGGAGATTAAACCGTGAGCCTAAACCGTGAGCTCATTGCTGTAAAGTGATGTGCTCTGGGCGCGGTAGCATACCTGTGGAAGTAGTAAGAAGCGAACGACTCACCCCTACCGGTCTCAAGACTCGTGGATGAAACCATGAGCTCATTGCTGTAAAGTCATGTGCTCTGTGTAGTATTCCAATGTACGTCATAGTGGAATGTTAGTATGTAATGCTACTAGAATGTAAGTATGTAATGTTAGAATGTAGGGCTGTCATGAGGGGAATCTTGGGGAGTTTGTACACGGTGCTGGAGAAGACGGTTGCCTTGCTGTCTGCTCCTGTTGGTGGCTGTTTAAGCTGTCTTCTTTTCCTGCAATAAATCTACTTATCGGATCCACTGCTGTCTGCCTCTTCACTACATAAATTTGGCGATGAGCAGGAGAAGGTAAAAAGAAGGCAGCACTCACCAATATTTCGAGCTTCCTTGCGTTCTGCAGAAGACCCGTTTTCTTTGTGAAGCTGTTTCTACTTATCCCAGGGTCGTCGGCACATCGAACTATGTCATCCGACCTCTGGTAGGATTTAAATTTTTTGATTTTGGGCTTCCTCTGCCTCTTCACTACACTCCGGTCGCTGTACTACACGTGTGCAAGTAGTGTTAGTATGGGTTTATACTAATTCTGTAGTTATGCAGTAACCAATGTATCATGGCCTTATGGAGCGTCACCTCCCAGGCGCAGCTCATACAATGTCCCGGGGTGTGCATCCGCGGGACATTTATGTTTGCTATTACAGGGCGGGAGCATGGCTTCCACCCTGTGATAGCACATCCTTGTTTGCCAGAGGAGGAAAACCTCGTATCGCTTCAATAAAGCGGATCCGGATGGTAAAAATGGAGAAAAGAAATATGAAGCGGGGTCTCACCCGTTCATTTAAATGAGCCCCTTGGTGGGTAATGTTCCGGGGCCAATCCTATTATTATATTGCGGGGTCTCTGCAGCACTGCGGACCTTAATCCCACATGTAAATTAGGCGCGGGAGGGCACAGTGACGTTTTGCAGCCTAGGGGATCGCCACCTCCCCGGGTATTGTTTACTAATTGTTCGGGGGGGCTTCGAGGCCAACTCAAATCCGGGGATCACCACCCTCCGGGGCTTTACTTAAATATGCAGGGTGGGCCTCGCCAGTCCCTGAAGCCTCGGTGGCCCTAGGCAGTGCCTTATTGGTTCTGTAATCACACTGCCAGTACTCATGGTGTTATAAAGTGATACACTCATAGAACCCTTGCAGTTGTAGAATTACCCAGGCTTCATTTATGTAATAGTCTGTTGGTTTATATTTGGTAGGTTCACCGCCAAATTACAAATGTTTTCCCTCATAACCTCCTATCAACCACCGATTTTCACAATAAACTACAGACAAGTGTTGTCAGAAAAAGAAGACCCATACACTCACTTATTTATTGGTAAAAAATAACCTTTATTAAAACAACACAAATAAATGGAAATGCAACTTTATTCAAAGAATCAACAGTATAACATGAAATAAGTGGGTGGGACTCCTCCGGAAGCAGCGTACAAAACCTGCAAGACAAAAAAGAAATAAGTATGTGTGCCATGTCAAAGAGAAAAAGAAAGGTAGTCAGAATGAAAGGAAGAAAGTGAGAATTGGACAGAGAGCGAGTGGGTGGAAGGGAGAAGGAGAGGGAGAGTCGAAAGAACAGAGGGAGGAGGAGACAGAGCGTCGGTCTACTGCACCCAGCCCTCACTGTTCACCTCCCGTCACCCATGTGTCTGGGACGCTGGGGTCTGCGAAAAAGAGTGCGGTCCAGCAAGTCCTTAAAATGAAACAGAGATATGAATGAGGCCAGAGATTACATTATTATCTACGGCAATGTGCACCCAGGCTGCTGCACCCCAGCCCCTTCCCCCACACTGTTCTCAATTGCAGCTCCTGCGCACCGAGGCTTCACTGCTCACCTGCCACCACTGGTGTGTCCAACGAGGTGCCGGTGTGAGCTCCGACTCCGGGGTGCCTCTCTCAGGATGGCACAGCAGGTCTCCTGTCCGGGACGGTGTCTTGATACCACGATGGAAGGCGTCAGAATGCCCAGGGCATCATCACTGGCTGAGCACCTGCTCCGCTCATTTTGGCGCAACCAACTCAGTGTCTGAAAAGGGAGAAATAATATAATGCTGGAAACGTCTTGAGGTAAATGAAGGTTTATTTCAAGCTTAATAGAGAACACCAGTTGAGTGCATCCTTCCTTCTTGAAGTATGATCTACCAACTGTTAGTGGTAATCGTGGTTCAAAGAGGAGTTGGAGTGTACGAGAATACACAAGGTTAAATAATAATATGTTATGCCAACGTTCACATACAAAGGAACAGAGCGCATGCTAGAAGCATAATGTGCGCCTGTAATGCAGTGGGGCAAGCCTGTGTGCATGTACACTTAGTAATCCGCTCACTACAGTGCCCCAAAAGCCAATGCCACGTGTCTGCAGGGCAGCGCTGCCCGCTGGCTCAGGCCTACAGTACGATTCAGCAGGTCCTTAAAATGAGACAGAGATGTGACTGAATGAGGTCAGAGATCACATCATTACGCACAGCAACATCACTTGTTCGCACCTGCGCACCCAGGCTGATGCATCCCACCCCTCCCGCAGCACCCCACTCAATTGCAGCCCCTGTCCACCCAGGCCCCACTGCTCACCTGCTGTCATTGTTACAACCAGCAGAGTTCACAATTCAAATCGAGTTTTGATTGCGAGGATGGTGTATACCTCATGGATCCCTTTTTTTTATTGCGCATTGTGATATGCGAGGTGGATGTGGCCATATCACCTGAGGCAGTGTGGAAGAACTGGGACATGTGGCGTCGTCGTTATCCTATTTATATGTACGCAAAGTGGGCTGGGCTTGCGTACGCCAGGCCAGCGTGGAGGTGTGAATAATTATTCCAGGGACCTGGGCGTTGTTCAATTGCTTCCTGGCCAGGAAGTGTACTTATGTGTTTGATGTCGCACAATCTGCAATTTACATTAATGTAGCATGTACCGGGAGGGCGGCAACTATCGCTAATGAGATGCTGTCCGAAAACATTGAATGCCCAACATCACATGTCGTTGTCAAGCTTATGGATATGCGCAGAAACACATGTCAATGGTGTGCGGTATTATTGAAAGTGTTGCTATCGCAAAGTGCACACATGTGAATGTGCTCGGATGGAGGGAGGATCAGCAGTGAGGCTACGTCATACACAGTGATAACGCTCATTACAGTCAACCAATGCATGTCAAACGTGAATCTGAAAGTCTCACATATGACACACTACTATACTGGTAAAGCCTGACAACAGAGCATACTGCAACACAAATTTACACATTACTCTTTACTATTTGTCACATGTGATCTAGGATGTGCACTCTGCCCGTGACTGATGATACCCCTTCGAGCCACCAATACCCAGGCTGAAAGGCAGCACAATAATGTGCAAACACACACACCAGGGGCATCGTGTAACACATTTGTTTTTTGATGTAACGTTTCAGATGCATGGCCATCACACGTGAAAGGCTACTGTACAGACCATGGATATTGATCAAGATGATTGTTGCATGTTGTGTGTAGTATAAGTTATGTGTACACAGCAAAAAAACTTTTCAAAAAAGCTCTCTAAGCAGAAGAGGTGTATCTCATCAAACGCTGTAGAGAGAATGACTAAAATGGGTTGGGTTCTCCAACTGTTACAATGGGAAATGTTATGAACCAATCAAATGCTTTTTTTTAAGGTCACATGGCAATCACGCACCGAGCGCGCAAGGAGGCCGCACCCAACGTGATTTTGAGAAAATATATTTATCATAATATAAGTTTATTACAGTTAGAAATATATAAATGTTTAAAATATTTTAGATTATCCCTTGCTCTCATATACACTTTAAACTTATTTAGATATAGTTTTGAGACATAAAAAAAATGAGGGAATAGCGTACCCGGCGCAACACCATACATCTATAACGTAACGCAGGGCCTGGCAGCGTGCACTCGTCGCATATGCAACGCGCAGCGGGCGTGACCCCATACGTACATGACATAACGCCCGGCTTGGTACTGCGTACTCGTCGCATACCAAAGTAGCAGCTGGCCCAACCTCATACGTATATGATGTTACGCGGGACACGGTGCCACACGTCGGATACGAAATGCGCATCATTTACGAGTTTAGAAATATGGCGGATTGGATTCGCGTGCTGATGGAGCTTGGTACACTACCGGTACGGGACTCCAGTTTTCTCCCCCAAAAAAAAAAGATATACATATTTTTTTTAAGATATAATACATTATATAATTTTTATACTTAAAAAAAGGATAATAGAGTTCCAAAATATTACCAAAAGAAATTGGAAAAAATTTAAGTTTTATAAATATTAAAATATGAAATTAACATTTGAGATGTCATGAGTGATGTCACTGACCATGTCATGAGTGATGTAATATGTGACGTCATCAGCAGCGCATTGCGGGCGCGCGAGTTATAGTTAGCTCAACTAACTATAACGGGGGAATTTCTATGGTTTTATACGAGTCAAATGTCCAACTAACTATAACATCCCTAAAACCTATGATTTTTTAGGGAATTTCAAAGGTTTTTTAAATGCTAATTCCTAACTATAACGTCTGGAAAACCTATAGTTCTTTCAGTGAATATATATATATATATATATTCACTGAAAAAACCATAGGTTTCCGAGACGTTATAGTTAGAAATTAGCATTTAAAAAACCTTAGAAATTCACAGAAAAAACCATAGGTTTCAGGGGTGTTATAGTTAGCTGGCCATTTCACTCATACAAAACCATAGAATTTCCTCCGTTATAGTTAGTTCTGCTAACTATAACTCGCGCGCCCGCAATACACTGCTGATGACGTCACATATTGCATCATTCATGACATGGTCATTTCAAAGCTTTTTTAAATGCTAATTTCGAACTATAACGTCTCTGAAACCTATGGTTTTTTTCAGTGAATTTCAAAGGTTTCTTAAATGCTAATTTTTAAGTGTGATAGTAGTTATACCTATTTTTTGTACTGATTTTCTACAGTTTTTCAACTGTTTATTTCTAAATAGTTTTTTCATTAAATAACATTATATATTTTTCAGAAAATTGCAAAAAATATTTTTAAAAACATTCAAACTGAAATATTGATACATTTTTTTGTTTTCATTTTTTATTTTAATATATTGATATTATTTTCTTTTTTTTTTAATCAATTTTTTTTCGGAATCGCGCACTCAAAGCGTACACATCACGGTGGGTGCGCGGGTTTTAGCCGCCATTTTAGAAAAGTTGTGAAGGATCCGCGTACGGTGTGTGACAGCTGCGTGTTTTTCAGTTACATCATATACATTTAATATTACGTGATGTGCGCGATTGGTATGCGACCAGTCCGCGAATCCTGCTCCCGCGCATTTGTGACACACGCGCATTACGGTACAAGATGCTTGCACGGTGGTGGGTGCCGCGTGACGTCATATACATGCTGGGGCGCGCTGGGTGCGCGACTACTGCAAAAAAAATGTATGTTCCAAAATGATATGTATGTGTCTTTAATATCCATATTAGGGCAAGAGATTATCTAAGATATTCATAAAAATAATATATTTGTACTTATAACAAACTTATATTATTTTTAAATATATTTTCGCGAAGTCGGACGCGTGCATCGTGAGCGCAGAGAACCAGGTCAGCAGAGCTGCTTTAGAGCCAGAGAAACCAGGTCAGCAGAGCCATTGTAGAGCTAGAGAACCAGGTCAGCAGAGCTGCTCTAGAGCCTAAGAAGCAGGTCAGCATAGCTGCTCTAGAACCAGAGACCCAGGTCAGCAGAGCTGCTCTAGAGCCAGAGACCCAGGTCAGCAGAGCTGCTCTAGAGGCCGAGAACCAGGTCATCAGAGCTGCTGTAGAACCAGAGAAACCAGGTCAGCAGAGCTGCTTTAGAGGGAGAGAATTAGGTCAGCAGAACTGCTTTAGAGCCAGAGAACCAGGTCAGCAGAGCTGCTCTAGAGCCAGAGAACCAGATCAGCAGACCTGCTTTAGAGCCATAGAACCAGGTCGGCAAAGCTGCTCTAGGGTCAGAGAACCAAGTCAGCAGAACTGCTTTAGAGCCAGAGAACCAGGTCAGCAGAGCTCTTTAGAGGGAGAGAACCAGGTCAGCAGAGCTGCTTTAGAGCCATAGACCCAGGTCAGCAGAGCTGCTTTAGAGCCAGAGAACCAGGTCAGCAGAGCTTCTCTAGAGCGAGAGAACCAGGTCAGCAGAGCTGCTTTAGAGCCATAGAACCAGGTCAGCAGAGCTGCTTTAGAGCCAGAGAACCAGGTCAGCAGAGCTGTTCTAGAGGCAGAGAACCAGGTCAGCAGAGCTGCTTTAGAGAGAGAGAACCAGGTCAGCAGAGCTGCTTTAGGGCCAGAGAACCAGGTCAGCAGAGCTGCTCTAGAGCCAGAGAAACCAGGTCAGCAGAGCTGCTTTAGAGGGAGAGAACCAGGTCAGCAGAGCTGCTTTAGAGCCAGAGAACTAGGTCAGCAGAGCTGCTCTAGAGCCAGAGACCCTGGTCAGCGGAGCTGCTTTAGAGCCAGAGAACTAGGTCAGCAGAGCTGCTCTAGAGCCAGAGACCCAGGTCAGCGGAGCTGCTTTAGAGCCATAGAACCAGGTCAGCAGAGCTGCTCTAGAGGCAGAGAACCAGGTCAGCAGAGCTGCTTTAGAGCCAGAGAACCAGTTCAGCAGAGCTGTTGTAGAGCCAGAGAACCAGGTCAGCAGAGCCGCTTTAGAGCCATAGAACCAGGTCAGCAGAGCTGCTTTAGAGCCAGAGAACAGGGTCAGCAGATCTGCTCTAGGGACTAAGAACCTGGTCAGCAATGCTGCTCTAGAGCCAGAGAACCAGGCCAGCAGAGCTGCTGTAGAGTCAGAGAAACCAGGTCAGTAGAGCTGCTTTAGCGCAAGAGAACCAGGTCAGCAGAGCTGCTTTAGAGGGAGAGAACCAGGTCAGCAGAGCTGCTTTAGAACCAAGGGACCAGGTCAGCAGAGCTGCTCTAGAGCCAGAGAACCAGGTCATCAGAACTGCTTTAGAGCCATAGAACAGGGTCAGCAGAGCTGCTTTAGAGCCAGAGAACCAGGTCAGCAGAGTTGGTCTAGAGCCAGAGAAAAGAGGTCAGCAGAGCTGCTTTAGAGGGAGAGAACCAGGTCAGCAGAGCTGCTTTAGAGCCAGAGAACCAGGTCAGCAGAGCTGCTTTAGAGCCAGAGAACTAGGTCAGCGGAGCTGCTCTAGAGCCAGAGAACCAAGTCAGCAGAGCTGCTTTAGAGCCATAGAACCAGGTCAGAAGAGCTGCTCTAGAGGCAGAGAACCAGGTCAACAGAGCTGCTGTAGAGTCAGAGAAACCAAGTCAGTAGAGCTGCTTTAGAGGGAGAGAACCAGTTCAGCAGAGCTGCTCTAGAGGGAGAGAACCCGGTCAGCAGAGCTGCTCTAGAACCAGAGAACCATGTCAGCAGAACTGCTTTACAGCCATAGAACCGGATCTGCAGAGCTGCTTTAGAGCCAGAGAACCAGGTCAGCAGAGCTGTTGTAGAGCCAGAGAACCAGATCAGCAGAGCTGCTCTGTAGCCTAAGAACTAGGTCAGCAGAGCAGCTCTAGAGCCAGAGAACCAGGTCAGCAGACCTGCTGTAGAGCCAGAGAAACCAGGTCAGCAGAGCTGCTTTAGAGGCAGAGAACCAGGTCAGCAGAGCTGATTTAGAGGGGGAGAACCAGGTCAGCAGAGCTGCTTTAGAGCCAGAGAACCAGTTCAGCAGAGCTGCTCTGGAGCCAGAGAACCAGGTCAGCAGAGCTGCTTTAGAGCCATAGAACCAGGTCAGCAGAGCTGCTTTAGAGCCAGAGAACCAGGTCAGCAGAGCTGCTCTAGAGCCTAAGTACCAGGTCAGCAGAGCTGCTCTAGAGCCAGAGAACCAGGTCAGCAGAGCTGCTGTAGAGCCAGAGAAACCAGGTCAGTAGAGCTGCTTTAGTGCGAGAGAACCAGCTCAGTAGAGCTGCTTTAGGGGGAGAGAACCAGTTCAGCAGAGCTGCTCTAGAGGGAGAGAACCAGGTCAGCAGAGCTGCTCTAGAACCAGAGAACCAGGTCTGCAGAACTGCTTTAAAGCCATAAACCAGGGTCAGCAGAGCTGCTTTAGAGCCAGAGAACCAGGTCAGCAGAGCTGCTGTAGAGCCAGAGAAACCAGGTCAGCAGAGCTGCTTTAGAGTGAGAGAACCAGGTCAGCAGAGCTGCTTTAGAGCCAGAGAACCAGGCCAGCAGAGCTGCTTTAGAGCCAGAGAACTAGGTCAGCAGAGCTGCTCTAGAGCCAGAGAACCAAGTCAGCAGAGCTGCTTTAGAGCCATAGAACCAGGTCAGAAGAGCTGCTCTAGAGGCAGAGAACCAGGTCAACAGAGCTGCTGTAGAGTCAGAGAAACCAAGTCAGTAGAGCTGCTTTAGAGGGAGAGAACCAGTTCAGCAGAGCTGCTCTAGAGGGAGAGAACCCGGTCAGCAGAGCTGCTCTAGAACCAGAGAACCATGTCAGCAGAACTGCTTTACAGCCATAGAACCGGATCTGCAGAGCTGCTTTAGAGCCAGAGAACCAGGTCAGCAGAGCTGTTGTAGAGCCAGAGAACCAGATCAGCAGAGCTGCTCTGTAGCCTAAGAACTAGGTCAGCAGAGCAGCTCTAGAGCCAGAGAACCAGGTCAGCAGAGCTGCTTTAGAGCCAGAGAACTAGGTCAGCAGAGCTGCTCTAGAGCCAGAGAACCAAGTCAGCAGAGCTGCTTTAGAGCCATAGAACCAGGTCAGAAGAGCTGCTCTAGAGGCAGAGAACCAGGTCAACAGAGCTGCTGTAGAGTCAGAGAAACCAAGTCAGTAGAGCTGCTTTAGAGGGAGAGAACCAGTTCAGCAGAGCTGCTCTAGAGGGAGAGAACCCGGTCAGCAGAGCTGCTCTAGAACCAGAGAACCATGTCAGCAGAACTGCTTTACAGCCATAGAACCGGATCTGCAGAGCTGCTTTAGAGCCAGAGAACCAGGTCAGCAGAGCTGTTGTAGAGCCAGAGAACCAGATCAGCAGAGCTGCTCTGTAGCCTAAGAACTAGGTCAGCAGAGCAGCTCTAGAGCCAGAGAACCAGGTCAGCAGACCTGCTGTAGAGCCAGAGAAACCAGGTCAGCAGAGCTGCTTTAGAGGGAGAGAACCAGGGCAGCAGAGCTGCTTTAGAGCCAGAGAACCAGGTCAGCAGAGCTGCTCTAGCTGACACTGACTGACGGACACTGACTGACACTGACTGATTGACACTGACTGACACTGATTGACTGACACTGACACTGATTGACTGACACTGACTGACTGACACTGACTGACACTGATTGACTGATACTGACTGACTGACACTGATTGACTGACACTGACTGACTGACTGAAACTGAATGACACTGATTGACAGACACTGATTGACTGACACTGACTGACTGACTGGCTGACACTGACACTGACTGACTGACACTGACTGTGACTGACTGACACTGACTGACACTGACTGACACAGACTGACACTGACTGACTACTCTCTACTACTCTACTACTAACTCTCTACTACTCTCCATTACTCTCTCTCTACTACTCTCTACTACTCACTCTCTACTACTCTACTACTCTCTACTACTCACTCTCTACTACTCTCTACTACTCACTTTCTACTACTCTCTACTACTCTCTACTACTCACTCTCTACTACTCTCTACCACTCACTCTCTACTACTCTACTACTCACTCTCTACTACTCTCTACTACTCTATTTCTACTACTCACTCTCTACTACTCACTCTACTACTCTCTACTACTCACTCTCTACTACTCTCTCTACTACTCACTCACTACTATTCACTCTCTACTACTCACTCTCTACTACTCACTCCCTACTACTCTCTACTACTCACTCTCTACTACTCACTCTCTACTACTCACTCTACTACTCTAGTGGTCTCTACTACTCTAGTGCTCTCTACTACTCTACTACTCTCTACTACTCTCTCTACTACTCACTCTCTACTACTCTACTACTCTCTCTACTACTCACTCTCTACTACTCTCTACTACTCACTCTTCTACTCTCTACTTCTCTCTACCACTCACTCTCTACTGCTCACTCTCTACTACTCACTCTCTACTACTCACTCTCTACTACTCACTCTCTACTACTCACTCTACTACTCTCTATTACTCACTCTCTACTACTCACTCCCTACTACTCACTCTACTACTCTCTATTACTCACTCTCTACTACTCTCTCTCTACTACTCACTCTCTACTACTCACTCTCCACTACTCACTCTCTACTACTCTCTCTCAACTACTCTCTACTACTCACTTACTACTCACTCTACTACTCACTCATCTCTACTACACTCTCTACTTCTCACTCTCTACTACTCTCTCTACTACTCACTCTTACTACTCTCTACTACTCACTCTCGACTACTCACTCTCTACTACTTGCTCTCTACTACTTGCTCTCTACTACTCACTCTACTACTCACTCTACTACTCACTCTCTACTACTCACTCTCTACTACTCACTCCCTACTACTCTACTACTCTCTACTACTCACTCTCTACTACTCGCTCTCTACTACTCTCTACTACTCTCTACTACTCTCTACTACTCACTCTACTCTCTACTCTCTATTACTCATCCTCTACTCTCTACCTCTCTACCTCTCTCTACTACTCTCTACACCTCTACCTCTACACCTCTACACCTCTACCTCTCTCTACACGCACACATATGCAGATATATATATGCATTTATATATATGTATGTGTATATATTATCTACTGGCGGTTGCCAGTAGATAGTTATAGTTAGGACCGTTTCCATAGGAAATCCGCAACATTCTATTTGGAATAACGTTGGCGCCGATTGATGAATCCTCGCAAAATTTTCAAAATAGGTGGGGCGCTCCGCTCCGCTCCTACCCTGAAAGTCTCGGGGGGATTCGTCAAGCAGGGGCTGAGAAAAAAGGGGGGTCCCAAAACGCGTTTTTCCCATGCAATTTTCCATAGGGACCTTTAGTCCAAGGTACAGCCCAAACGGCTGAACAGAATTACTTTAAATTTGGCAAAGAGGTAGTCCTCAGGTCAGGGATGTGCCTTTTGCATATCTGGAGTCAATCTGTTCATTAGTTCCTGAGAAAATTACAGTTAAAAGTACATACATATCTATAGCCTCGCAACGTGCGCGCACGGTGCTCGCACGGTGACGTGCGCGAGCGCAATTCTGATTGGTTGTTAGATGTCAGTAAACATTCGAATCGGTCGAAATCAGGAAGTGTCGGCCGCCATTTTGTCTCTCGCAGTCTGAGGCAGTGAAAAACAAAAGGTGGAGAACGTGAAAAGGGGGCAGGGTGGACAGTTCCTGACCCCCTAGCCTTTGTCAGGTCACTGAGGTACCCCCAAGGGTGAAAAAAACATTTTTTTTTTTAAAAAGCGCGGGGTGCGCGCACCGTGCACGCACGGCACGCACAACGCATCGTGGGCGCTCGGTGTGCGAAGCGCACCAAGCGCCCACAGTGCGCGCATGGTGAAAAACCTAGAAAAAAAAAATATTAATAAATACATAACTTGCATTTAAAAAAACGTACAAATTCACTTAAAAAACCATAGGTTTCACACACGTTATAGTTAGGAATTAGCATTTAGAAAACCTTGCAAATTCACTTAAAACACCATAGGTTTCACACATGTTATAGTTAGCTGGACATTTCCCTCGTAAACAACCAATGACATTCCCCCGTTATAGTTAGTGCAGGCAACTATAACTCACGCGACCGCAATCCTCTGCTGATGACATCAGATATTACATCACTGATTACATATGTGTCTTTCTGAAAAATAAATATTTGTAATATATGTATAGCTAAAGATTAATGGAAGAAGACATGGGTAAATAGGTGTCTAAATACAGTGATGTAATATCTGACGTCATCAGAAGAGGATTGCGGTCGCGTGAGTTATAGTTGCCTGCACTAACTATAACGGGGGAATTTCATTGTTTTTTTACGAGGGAAATGTCCAGCTAACTATAACATGTGAATATATATATACATACATATATAAACATATATATATAATCTGCATATCTATATAAATACAATATAAATGCATGCATACATATACATATATGGGAAGAATTTTTCCGTGCACAACCCTCAGAAATGATCCCCAAGTTCCAGAGGGTTACAGAAAGGCAGCACACCAAACAGCAGATCCAGGTTAGTTTCGAATTGCTCACTTCATATTTATTTGCTTTTTTTCTCTTCTTAGATTTCAAACATGCAAAGTGCAAAGTGCATCAGGTTACAACAAAACGACAGATACATATATGCATACATATGCATGTTATGTACATGAAAGTTTGAAAAACACTAATAAAAGCAAAGCTAAAAGCCACCTAATTACAAACAGAGTTGCTTTAACTTAAACAAGGGCTTGTTTACTTTGGTTCCATCAAGAAGGCATTCCGATGTGTCACACATTTGCCATAAATTCTGAATGTTAGCACTCTAGTTGCTCATTAGATCACTGTAGTAAAGCTACTGCTCACCAGGGAAGTCTGCTGCTGGTATTCAAAGTGCATGTTTCAGTCTGCATGTCAGAATTTTTTAATGAAATAGAAGAGGATTTGAGATGTCAAAGAGTGCCCTAATTTTTCTTTCTGCAGCACTAATCATAATTTCTATGGCAAAATGAACCCCCTCATTTTAAATCCCTATGAAATTAGATGTTTTAAGAGTTACCACTTTATTCCAATCAAGATGGCTTCAGGTGTGCCATACGTTTGTCATAACGTTTGTTAGTGCTTTAGTTGTTCTTTAGAACACTCTGGGAAGCTGCAGTAGAACACAAAGGAATCAACTGACAGTCTCTGCCCTTGTTGGATGTACATGTTTTACTGAGAATGTCAGACTTCATTCTCACATTACTGAGAAAGATAATGTGAATCTACAGAAAATATGCTCTCAGTTTAGCTTATAGATCACCTTCCAAACCTCTGTGGAAAAAGCATGAGAAAATTGTTTTCTCTCAAACATGATTCATGATATCCCAACAGAAGGCTTTTGCACATGGTAAAATCACCTTAGAACACACCACAATTCCTAAAATGAGTATGGTACCATCAACAAATGATTTATAATGTAACTAAAGTCTTAAAACCTTCTATTAACTGCAATGCTTTTTAATGAGGTGCTATCATGTATATTGGTCCCAAGATGGCTGCCAACACTTCTTGGATGAAGTGCTGACAGCCAATCAGATCTCACGATGAGATGTGTGGTTAGGCTCCACCCAGATATATCTATGATTTTACTTTCGATTTTCTCAGCAACTACTGAATGGATTTACACCATTTAACCAAAAGGCACGAGTGTGAACCAAGGGCTACCTCTTTGCGAAATTTCGTGTAATTCCGTTCAGCAGTTCGGGCTGCAGCTGCGATTAACGGTTCCTATGGAAAATTGCATGGGGAAAACATGTTTTGGGACCCCCCTTTTTTCTCGGCCCCCATCTTGACGAATCACCCCAAGACTTTCAGGATAGGAGCGGACCGGAGCACCCCAACAGTTTTGAAAATTTCGCGAAGATCCGTCAACCGGCGCCAAAGTTATTCCAAATAGAATGTTGCGGATTTCCTATGGATAATAGGCCCTAACTATAACTACCTACTGGCGACTGCCAGTAGGTTATATATATAGCAATTAAACGAGCAGCGCTCCCAGATGCTAGGTTAAGCTATTATTTTATAGGAGAAAAAAAAGTCAAAACCCAAAATGCAAATGCCGATGTGTTTCGTCTGATGCAGGTTTTGGTCATGGCACATCATATTGGCATGTATATACACATGTATATATATATATTTTATTTTTTATTTATTTATTTAGTTTGCAGCCACACAGTCCGTGTAGCAACCATTCACCACAGGGATGGAACTCGTGTGTGGGGCTCCTGGCTGCCCGCTCCATGTCAACCAAATAGTATCTCCAGACGTGGTCAAGACCTCTGGTAGAAAAGCGTCATGTCTCTCTGTTCAGCATTGAGATAAATACACAATAGCACAACTCTGGAGTGGCTATATATGTATATTAGAATATTAATATAATTATATATCTATATACATATATATCTATATATATATATATATATATATATATTATCTACTGGCGGTCGCCAGTAGATAGTTATAGTTAGGACCGTGTTTCCATAGGAAATCCGCAACATTCTATTTGGAATAACTTTGGCGCCGGTTGACGAATCTTCGCGAAATTTTCAAAATAGGTGGGGCGCTCCGCTCCGCTCCTACCCTGAAAGTCTCGGGGGGATTCGTCAAGCGGGGGCTGAGAAAAAAGGGGGGTCCCAAAACACGTTTTCCCCATGCAATTTTCCATAGGGACCTTTAGTCCAAGGTACAGCCCGAACGGCTGAACAGAATTACTTGAAATTTGGCAGAGAGATAGTCCTCAGGTCAGGGATGTGCCGTTTGCAGGTCTGGTGTCAATCTGTTCAGTAGTTCCAGAGAAAATCAAAAGTAAAATCATATATATATGTGGGCGGAGCCTAACCACACATCTCATTCTGAGATCTGATTGGCTGTCAGCACTTCATCCAAGAAGTGTTGGCAGCCATCTTGGGACCAATATACATGATAGCACCTCATTAAAAAGCATTGCAGTTAATAGAAGGTTTTAAGACTTTAGTTACATTATAAATCATTTGTTGATGGTATCATACTCATTTTAGGAATTGTGGTATGTTCTAAGGTGATTTCACCATGTGAAAAAGCCTTCACATAGAGGTTTGGAAGGTGATCTATAAGCTAATCTGAGAGCTTATTTTCTGTAAATTCACATTATCTTTCTCAGTGATGTGAGAATGAAGTCTGACATTCTCAGTAAAACATGTACATCCAACAAGGGCAGAGACTGTCAGTTGATTCCTTTGTGTTCTACTGCAGCTTCCCAGAGTGTTCCAAAGAACAACTAGAGCGCTAACAGTCCTAATTATGATAAACGTATGGCACACCTGTATCCATCTTGCTTGGATTAAAGTGGTAACTCTTAAAATATTTAATTTAAAAAGGAACAAAATGAGGGGGGTCATTTTTCCATAAAAAGTATGATTAGTGCTGCAGAAAGAAAAATTAGGGCACATTTTGAGTGACTTCTCAAATCCTCTTCTATTTCATTAAAAAATTCTGACATGCAGACTGAAACATGCACTTTCAATACCAGCAGCAGTTTTCCCTCGTGAGCAGTAGCTTTACTACAGTGATCTAATGAGCAAAAAGAGTGCTAACATTCTGAATTTATGGCAAATGTGTGACACATCTGTATGCCTTTGGAATCAAAGTAAAAAACTGAAAGTATTTCCTACTGAGGAGACTGCAGTAAATGAGGAAATTAGGAAACTTCATAACAAATAAGTCTGCCAAGATGGCCACCAGAGACAAAAGAGCCCAAATGTAGCCCAAATATCACCCAGATGTAGCCCAAGTATAGCCCAATGACAGAATGTCCCAGAGTGTTCTTAAAAACAACTAGAGCGCTTACTGTCTTCATTATGACAAAAGTATGGCACACCTGAAGCCATCTTGATTGGAACAAACTGGTAACACTTAAAACATTTAATTTAAAAAGGAACACAATGAGGGGGTTCATTTTGCCATAGAAATTATGATTAATGCCGAAGAAAGAAAATGAGGGCACATTTTGAGTGACTTCTCAAATCCTCTTCTATTTCATTTAAAAATTCTGACATGCAGACTGAAACATGCACTTTTAATACCAGGAGCAGACTTCCATGGTGAACAGTAGTTTTACTACAGTGATCTAATGAGCAACTAGAGTGCTAACATTCAGAATTTATGGCAAATGTGTGACATATCTGAATACCTTCATGATGGAATCAAAGTAAAAAACTGAAAGCATTTCCTACTGAGGAGACTGCAGTACATGAGGAAATTAGGAAACTTCATAACAAATAAATCTCCCAAGATGGCCACCGGAGACAAAAGAGCCCAAATGTAGCCCAAAATCACCCAGATGTAGCCCAAATATAGCCCAATGACAGAAGTGTGCAAAACACTTATTATTTTGTGTTTTTGCAGTGTTATATAGTGCAGACTTGTCAGGTATTGGAGTGCTTTACATGAGCATTGGTTACATCACACAAGAACAAATTCATTTTGGTTGTAGACATGGGGAGACTAAGTGATTTGACCAGAATCACAGAATGTCGAGCTGAAGCAGAAACTCCAACCTGGTTCCCCAGTTGCAAAGTCTGCAGTTCTGGAAGTAACACCACATCTTCTCCCCTAAGTGCAACATTTAATCAAGTGGTCAACTGGATAAAAAAACATAAAGGTAACAAATAATTTAAAAGTGCTTTCTCGCTATTTGAAAACTCAGAAAATATGTCCTTATTTTAGTCTTTTAGAGCACTAACCATAATTTTGATGCCAATAAGACCCTCTCATATATGTAATTTCTAAAGGAAATGCTCTAGGTATTACAGTTTTGATTACATCAAGATGACGTCAGGCGTTCCACACTTTTGTAATAAATATAGAATGTTAGCAATCTAGTTGTTCATTAGGATACTGTTGAGAGGCAGAGGCCAGGGGCACGGACTCTGAAAATTGAAGGCAGGTAGGAGGGTACAAAGGCAACAATTTAACCACACTGAGCAGGCAGGAAGGGCCGTGGCAGCACAACAGACTATGGAGGGCAGTGGAAAGGGGGGCAGGGGCAACAAACCAACAATACAGGACTTGCAAGAGAGGCTGTGGCAATGTAATAGACCATTGTGGGCAGAAGGAAGAGGCAATGGTAGTAGAGCCATACATGCCAACAGACCCGATTCAGCCAGGAAACGTCCAATGTTTTTAAGCTCAAATGGGCTTTATTTTATCTGTCTCCTGTCTACAATCTCCTCTTTTTCAATGTAACTCAAAGGGGAAAATCAATACCCCAGTTTTTTTTCAAAATCTCCCTCTTACCAAGTTCAAAATGTTCGCAAGTATGGTACATTGGATCATGGAAGGAAATGGGGTAGGGACATGGACTTGGATAACAGAGGACAGGAGGGACATGGAGAGGTGCACCAAACTGACCCTGCAGGGCAGGCATCAGGGTTTGCAGCAGCACAATACACCACACAGGGCATGCGAGACGGGAGTGCAGCACAACAATCCATAGAAAGCAAGAGGGAGGGGACAGGACCATGCACATGGACAACAGAGAACAGAGGGGCAAGAGGCAATGGTAGCTAGCTGACCATAATGGACAGACAGGAGAGAAAGCTGCAGCATAACAGACCATAAAGGGCAGGAGGGACGGATCAGGGGCATTACAATGGAACAGACAAGCCAGGAGGGAGGGAGTAGGGGTCTGCACATGTAAACAGAGG
Organism: Triturus cristatus; assembly: GCF_964204655.1. Classification (NCBI taxonomy): domain Eukaryota; kingdom Metazoa; phylum Chordata; class Amphibia; order Caudata; family Salamandridae; genus Triturus; species Triturus cristatus. The sequence goes on from NC_140593.1 coordinate 1,091,327,801, forward strand.
GCTGGGGGCAAGGGGGCAGGGCAGGAGCAGCAAGATAGCCATGGAGGTCAGGCAGGATGGGCACTAGAAGCAAGACACACCATGAAGAGCAACAGTGAGACTGTGATGGCATACACACAGACCATGGAGGGAAGGTGGGAGGGGTTCAGGGGCAGCTAACTGACCACACAGGGAAGGTGGGAGGGGCCATGGCAGCACAGAAGACCATGCATGGCAAGTGGGAGGGTTAGTGGTAGCACAATGGCTATGATGGGCAAGAAGGAGGGTGCAGGGGCATGCACAAAGGACAATGGAGGATAGAAGGGAGGGTCAGGACCTGTGCACAGACAAGAAAGTTCAGGGGAAGGGGCCTCACAACAGACCGCACGGGGCAGGCAGGAGGAGCAGTTGCAGCACAACAGACCAGGGAGGGCAGAAGGGTGTGGCAGTACAATGGACCATGTAGGACAGGAGGAAGAGGATAGGGGCATGGCATGTGGACAGGCAGGGTGGAGGTGGCAGGGACAGGTTACAGTCATCTGACAATGCTAGGCAGGTGGGAGGGGAGTGGCAGCTCAACAGAACACTCAGAGTAGATAGGAGTGGCAGGTCCATGGAACATGGTGGGCAAAAAGGATGGAGCAGGGGCATGCACAAAGACATCGGAGGGCAGGGGGAAGGAGAATAGGGGCAGCAAGCTAAGCACAGAGTTTAAGCAGGAGGTCAATGAAGGGGCATATAATTGGGCAATGGAGGGAAGGAGGAGTGGACTGGTACATCATACTAAATTGAGGGCAGTGGCAGCACATCAGACCATGCATGGCAGGAGGGAGGAGGCTAGTCCATGGATTCACACAACAGAGGATAGGGAGGAGGGGGATGGGGCAGCAAGCTAACTGTTCAGAGAAGACGGGTGTTAGGAACTTTATTGTTTTTAAAACGTGTGTCTGTGCGAACTACTTAAAATATGAACAAGTATGCAGCATAATCTCACTTTTATTCAGGAAGAAGAGGACGTTTGTGACTGTGACTCCGGGCTCACTTGGCAGAAACACCCCCTGACCCTCCACCCCCTATCGCAAAATGTAATGCCCGTGAAAAGGGCATGTGAACACAGTGTTATATAGAACATAGTCCTGAGAGCACGATTGAAAATGAAAACTAGATATAGTGTATGGTATAAACTATGCATAAAAGTGTGATATAAGATGAATCGGGCGTGAAATATAATATGCAATACATTGTGCGCAATGACAGATTCATTGGAGAGCGCGAGATAGCACAGGCACTAGCGCGTGCTATGCGATATGCGCCTTGGAGTGTAATATGCACAGGGCAGTGTTGTGTAACCTAACTAGTCTCTAAAGTTGTAATATAAAATATGTGCTGGGGAGTGTAACGTTGCATATGCACTGTGACAAAGATATGGATCCCAGATTGTAATATGTATGGCATAGCACTGTGCGTTATAACATAGGCATCGAGGAAGGCACGTTAGATGGGGCAATAGAACCCGTGCGAAGACAAGTGTGGCATGACATATTCACGGGGTGGTGTTACAGTGCACATGGGCTAGAGAGTGTCATAGCATATGCACTAGCTAGTGGAATACAACACAGAGGTGTGTGGCACTCAGCAGGCAATGGTGGGTGTAACACAGCATTGGGCTCTGCCAGGAGCGCGCTGTGACTCTCAAGTGATGTTCGTCCCCTTTCCAGAGAGTAAAATAAAAAGTATTACACATCCGGCAGTGGATGTGTGTTTTATTAACCGTGAGGGGGGTTTCTTGCATAGTTTTGGTCGAATTTTTGTCGAATCCCCTTTGAATGGCTTGGTGTGCATGTGTATTAAATGTGCTCGTCAATAGCTACCCATGTTTGTATAAATAAACGACAAGGGTGTCTACCGGGATTAGGCACGTAGGGCATCAGACATGTCAGAGCTTCACTAGTGGTGTAAATACATTCCACGTGGATTCATTGTATGCATAGTCGCCTTTTAATGAATATCACGCAAATCGTCATGGTGATAGGTACGTACGGTTTGTCCAGCATGTCCTAGGTGTGTCTATAAATATATATTTTTTAAAAATAATAAAAAACAGCGGCCGGCCCTAAGGATTGGGGTCAAAAAAATATAATTAGGAGACAGGCCCTGGGGGATGGGGTCATCAGGGCCAATAAATTAGAATAAGAAGGGGAACCACACAGCCCCCCTTCTTAAAAAATTAAAATAAATAAAAGACTGGCATTGTGCCGGAGGCCACGCCCCCTCCTTGCAGCACTCTGCAAACGCACCCCCTGGCGAGTTGTAAGTTGGGGAATTAATTCCTCTTCAATGCTGAGGGTCCCTGAAGGCCAACTAGCCCAACAGGCATCTCCAGTATGCACCAGAGAGCTGCGCTGCAGACAGGTGTTCTGAGGCCAAGCCCCTTTTTACACCTCTCTGCAACGCAGCTCTGTGGCGCTTACTGAAGGTACCTAGTGGTCTAGTTTGACCCTACGTACCCTTAGGATTCAAGGGGACTTAATCTCTCAACTTAGAACAGCCACAGGGCGCGTTTACACAGTGGTGAAGGGAGGGGACGGGGCCTGAGGTGACGTGTGCAAACACGCACTATGGCACGTTTTAAATTGGGGATATAATTTTCCTTCAATACTGAGGGCCCCTGGGGGCTAACTAGCCCACCAAGTGCTTCCAGTAAGCGCCACTGAGCTGCATTGCAGAGAGGTGGTCCAGGCCGTGCCACTTTTTACACCTCTCTGCAACGCAGCTCTGTGGCACTTACTAGAGGTACCTAGTGGGCTAGTTGGACCCTAGGGACCCTCAGGATTCAAATGAACTTAATCTCCCAACTAAAAACGGACACAGGGCGTGTTTACACAGTGGTGAAGGGAGGGGACGGGGCCTGAGTTAACATGTGCAAAAACGCCCTGTGGCCTGTTTTAAGAGGTAGTTTTAATCCCCCTGCCCTATTATATACTAGGGGCTTACAGAGGAGGTCATGCTAATCACAGGGGGACCCCAACGCATAATGTTCCCTAGTGTATGTAGGTGTTTTCACTGTATTCTAAGTGTCTTTTAACATAGCACTGGCTCTAGGACTAGTTAGTCAGACTCAGTTACCACCAGTATCCGTATGAAAAAGTTGAGGGTACAGGATGATTTTGCAACAAGGCTTCTTTCTGCTCTTCTTTTTGTTCTTTCTGCACGTTATCCTTCTTCCTGCACTTTTCTTCGTCTTTGAGGACTTCTGTTGCTTCTTTCTGCACTTCTTGTTTTATCTTTCTGTGCATTTTTTCTTCTTTCTTCACTTGTCCTATCTCTGTAGGCATAGTTAGAAATTAGCATTTAAAAAACCTTTGAAATTCACAGAAAAAACCATAGGTTTCAGGCACGTTATAGTTAGGAATTAGCATTTAAAAAACCTCAGAAATTCACAGAAAAAACCATAGGTTTCAGGGGTGTTATAGTTAGCTGGACTTTTCACCTGTACAAAACCATTGAAATTCCCCCGTTATAGTTAGTTCAGCTAACTATAACTCGCGCGCCCGCAATGCACTGCTGATGACGTCACATATTACATCACTCATGACATGGTCAGTGACATCACTCATGACATCACTGATGACATCTCAAATGACATCACTGATGACATCATCCTTGTGATAGAGTGGCAGACCTCCTCTCACCCTAATATAACCTTTGATACACACATTCAAAAATAGAGACTAAACTTTTCAAAACAATGGACTTACCAATACCAGTTACAACAACCTCTTCAGTAATTCTAAGATCCACATACACATCCACTCATTCACCAACAGTCCTATACAGTCACTCATACATGTACTCACTCATCATATACACCTATACATCCTGTTACACAATGCCACTCATCCATAGAGTTACTCACACACATAGTCACTCATGCTATTAAAGAATCAAAAATCCATTTACTTGCATATACAGTTATACACACACCACCACACTTACTTCTACAGAAACTTACACATACTTAGTCTTTTAAACAATCACTTATAGAAACACATACTTATTCATACAGGAACTGTTCCAATCTCTCACTCTCACATATACTCACTTATATACACCAATAGTCACATATACTAGTTTAAAACATATGTAGTTACTCATAAAGACACTATTGAGACAGTCATTCACTCACTAACACACCCATACACACACTCATCCACCCATACAGTCCTGCACACATGCTGTCTTCAACACATACAAATTGTGAGTCACTCATTCATGCACCTATGCACTACGTAATACCCCCCACCGAACCATGCAGACACTCAGACTGATACTCAAAAAACCAACTAATAACCTATATAGACACCCATGTAGCTACTCACCAACCCATGCAGCCACTTGTACACAAAGTGAGAGACTTATACAGATATTTACATATTTAAACATTACTCACTAAGCCATGTATTCACTATGATACACTTAATCAGTCAGTTACACAATCAATTTTTCAAAAACAAATCATCCATTTAGACACTTACATACCCATTTATTCTTCCATCGACCTTGAGATATACATATATAAAACATATTTAATTTTCAGAAAAACACACATTCACTGGATGATGTCATCAGTGATGTCATTTGAGATGTCATCAGTGATGTCATGAGTGATGTCACTGACCATGTCATGAGTGATGTAATATGTGACGTCATCAGCAGTGCATTGCGGGCGCGCGAGTTATAGTTAGCTGAACTAACTATAACGGGGGAATTTCAATGGTTTTGTACAGGTGAAAAGTCCAGCTAACTATAACATCCCTGAAACCTATGGTTTTTTCTGTGAATTTCTGAGGTTTTTTAAATGCTAATTCCTAACTATAACGTGCCTGAAACCTATGTTTTTTTCTGTGAATATATATATAGTTGATTAAAAATATGTAGTTTACATTATATTATGTTTAACTATAATAATATTTGTAAAATATTACATTAGCTCTTAAATTTACTTCAAATCTATATTCCTACCTTGTTTTGAACGATATTCTTTTTCAGAAATTTTTTGACACCATATTATGCGCCTCGATATTTTTAAGCACAATAGTTTGCCATGGAACCCGTAAAGCTTCTGGTTGCCGAACCACATGAACCAATCAGCTGTCTAATACATTGTCTAAGGACTAAGGGTGCACCTTTAAATTAGGACTATGAATGGTCAAACTAATTGCGAATTGGCAAACACTGAAGAATAAATTCAATGTAATGGCTGCAAGCAATGGGTAAAAATAAAAAAGATAATCAGAGATATTAAATACAATTAATTCCAGTAACGAAAAATCAAAACGTGAGCCATAAATAATGGTATCTCCTCGTAAACTGTTAAAAGGGGTAGTGAACAAGTCTCCCCTAACTTTACAAGGTGGTATTGCTGTTTCGAGTTAGGCAAATCTCGAAATCAGAGGTCATGTGACTTATTCAGCTTTGAAACGAGTTAAGTCACATGCATAAACCACGACTACAAATGGGCTAATCCCGTATGACTCAGGGGCCAAAGTTTTAATGAAGTTTATTTGTGGCCACTCAAACTTTGACTGGGTGACCTAAGCTATTTAATACCATGACAATCACGATCATAAACATGTAATAGATCTACTCCATAGTACATTATGATAAATCGAATTTCCACATGATAGTATACGAGATCAGGCTATGTCTGAATATTACAGAGCTGTCAAACTATGCTTCTAAAGTCCGCTGATATTTTACTAGCTCATCAAGCTGAAAAATGTATAAAAAATAACTCCCACTAAGCAGAATTGTTGGACAATTTCCTAGAAACTGAGATAGCTAAGGAGAGTCAGCCCACTCGCATCTCAATCCGAACAATATTGTTTTCCTAATTTAAATCATGAATTCCAGTGTCTGAAGAGGAAAACCCTGCTTTAGAATCCATCAGCAAAATGTAGATATGTTTTTACTAAAAGTATCGGCATGACAATTGAAATTGGTTCTCTGTGCATAGATACTCGGAGGAGAAATGCCTTAACTGAATCACTGTTCGTTTTAGAAACAGGCCAGTTCGGCAGCTGTATAATGTAGCAGTAACAATAAAAATGCATCTCCTCCCAAAACACAACACAAAAGTAGAAAGCACAGTATATAGTTTTGTTCCTGAAACTGCTCTTGTTAATGCTGACTGTTCTACAATTTATCATTGATAATCATTTGCCCTGCTCTGTACACATGCACTTGGGCAATCTGGGATGGACATAAATTCCGCTACGCCAGCAAAGTTCACTGAGTTTTGACCACTCCAAGTTCCGCTTGGAGCGCGGAGTTCTGGCAAAAGTCTGCCAACTGCAGCATGGCGGAGCTTTTTCTCGCTTGCGACTCACCGACGTTAAGTTGGCTAGTGCGATCAAGAATTTGCGTCTCCTAGTGCAATTTTCAGGCACTAAAATGCTTCCCAGCAAGATTTCATCAGGTTGCGTCAGTTCGCGTGGAGAAAGCTGCTGCTTGAGTAGAAAATCTACTTGCACATCAAAAAGTAGCAGCGCCCTCTCAAGCGCCGCTTGGTGCCTTTTGTGCTGATTAATCAGCGTGGAACAAACTCCCGGCACTAAAAACCAGCGGGAGCAGGGCAACGTGCCGAATTTCACCTGCTTGCGGAACCCTGCAGAATCTCTCAGAGTTTTTATTTAACTCTGAGGAATTCAGCGGAGTGAAACTCCACGAGTTCCTGCCACCCCTAATTAAAACACAAACATTAGAGAACACTTATTTATAATCTTCAAATGGGAATGGTATCATCAAATATACAAAGGGGGACATCTGGAGCTAATGCGATGGTGCATGAAGTAGGGTGCTTTCTTCAGAGCGAGTTGGAAAGAGGCTCTTGACCAGGAGACACCATGGAGAGTTCCAAATGTGAAATGCCAGGTATCGGGCTCCGATGGGGATCTGCTACAGAGTGTCTGCAGTCAATTTCACATCACCGGGGCCAGTCCTCTTTCTATGGCCGTAGCTTAATTCATACATTATTCATAGGAGCAGTGGATGACCCAGCAAGACTGGCTATGCATAACAGGATCAGAAGTTTTACAGACCAGAGTGGGATCTATGTGTTCCAGGATTCAGAATGAACCTATTACATTCATTGACATAAGAGTCAGAGGATCTACCACCGGGGCTGCTTATTCACAGATTTTAAGGAGGTCTAGAAGCTCCAGAGCGCCACCGGCTACATTTCATGCCACAGAAAAAGGTCCTGAATCAGCCAAGCCAAGGAGAGGCAACGTACCACCTTTGGAGGACCAGCACAGCACAGTGGGACCATGAGAGATGCAAATTGCCCCAGTCGATCCTGCTGGACACACGGAGACAGGTAAGAGAGATTCCACCCCAGTGCTCACCTCCTTGCTTCTAAAACCTGGTCAGAACTGCTGCGTAGGTGGCTGAGAACCATGAGTTCAAATGCTGAAGACGGATCTAGCAAAATTAAAGCAGCTGAACCATCACGGTCTCTCAATTCCTAGGTCCTTTTCCCGTAATATCCAATATTCCTGTCTACATACTTATCAGTGTACAGAGACCCATCCTGTAAATCAGAAACTATTTGTTTCACAGATAGTCCTGCATTTGGACTGCAACTTCTGCCCATTCACTCTGCCACTATAAGGTTGACATTGGCATTGGGTTTGCTTGTTTTAACTGCCATGGATATGTGCGTCTCCATGGAGTGGCATTAACTCTAAAGATAGATTCCTAGATCTTTCTTCTGCTTCTTCTCTTGAGGAAGGGACTGAAGCCACATCTCACCAAGGAAGATCGTTTACACTATCTATAGAACTGTCTCAAGGCTCAGTAGCAGAAAGCATGTAAAGGGAACCACCCCTTTCTTGCTAATCTTTTGAGGTCCGTGTGTGCTGATCTCGAGCTGGATGCACACAACATAAGTACTGTACCTTTATATACATGTTTTTCTTTCATGAGATTACTGATTGTATTTTATGCACTTACGTTAGAAATTCTCTTGAGGGTCAGTTTCCTCTTTTCTCCATTAAGAACAAACTGTTTCAAGTAGGAGGACCATTTTTACTTATTGTTCTCTGGAATCTATCTTGTTTGATCTTCCATATTCATCCTCCCCTTCAATTTCTCCCACATTAGATCCATTGCAATTGCATAGACTAAGGCAGATATTCTCAATTTCATCACTGTTCAGGCATTGTGCGGCATTACATAATGTAATTAGTGCTTGGAGCATTTGAGAGCTTAGTTTGAGTTTCTTATTCTTATCATGAATGATATGCACATGTATCTACAGGTCCTCTTTCTTCATTTATGCTTATATACAAGTGCCACTTAGTCCTGCATCGACTTCGTGAGCTGTCAAGATCCCTCCAGGTGGGCATTTTTTGCTCTTTTTTTCTGGTTAGATGAAGTATAAGGTATCCCTTAAAGGTGGCTTCGGGACCCTCTTCCTGGAAGCAATCGATATCTCAAGAGCTCCAAAATGGCAGCCATTCCTGGTCCTCCATTTTCTTACTCACACCAGCACTTTTCCTGCTCAGTGACTTTAGTTTAGGGGGTAACTTCATTGTAGATTTAGTTTGGGGGAGTTGAAAGTGAGGAGGCCATTATCAACCAGTCCAGGTGATGCTTGAACTGCAGGGTTTCGCAGAGCTGCTGTGGAGTGGAGACTGTTCGGCTTCTGCAAGAATATACAAGGAATGAGTTTATTTCCAGGGATGAAGTTCCCGGATAAACAGGCTAATGGAATCGATATCTACTTATTGTAAGCAATTTCATGTAGTGTTAGCATCATCAGATGTCAGCAGACGGACCACGAAGAGTCATGACGTTTGAAACAAATAAGGTGGACTTTTTTCGAAATTGCTATGACTGTTGCATTCTTATACTACAAAACTGGGAATCCTACATCCTAGGGACTAGGCGAAAAAAGAGGGGGCAGTCACGTTCATGTTTTTTTAATGTAAGTTCTCAATCATTACTTATGCCCTGCTATTCACGCACACCCACCCACCCAAAAACACAGTAGCCTTCTCCCTTCTGAAAATGTATACAAATTATCCATCCATCGATCCATCCATCCATCTATCCATTCATCTATCTATTTATGGTAATCCTAGTCCCCTTGGTCCATATTATTTGGATGCAGTGTGACCCTCACATGCCTGGGCCCTGGTGCCATTGCATCTGCTGCACTATTGGTTTCTGAGGCTTGTAACAGACTCAAAACTATAAACCCCCTCCTTTAACAAAAAACAGAAACACTAAAACTCAAAGTCATCGCTTCAAACCACCTGATCTTTCTGCAGATGGCTGAAAGCTTTTGAGAGACGGCAGCTGATAGAAAATTACTAAGTACCTGCATGAGGGCTGCTTTCCCACACAGCAGCAAGACTGCTGGTAATAGCATAATGCCTGCACCGGCCCGAAGCAGCGTGCCGCGCGAGGCCCAGCGCTTCCCTCCCACACATGACCTAGGTAAGAACTCAGTGGTTAAAAACGACAGCTATTCACTGCTAAAGTGACAGAAGGATGCACCTGCCACAAGAACGCGGGCTCCTTTCAGCTCCACCAAACATAAGCGCGGAGTTCGGAAAAATGAAACGATTTCCATAGTAACAAAAACAGGGGCTTTCAAGAAATCGTTCCAAGAATCCATATTTCTCAAAATGTAGTTTAGAAGGAGACCTACTTCAAAAAATAATTGAAGCAGCCTTGTTTTCTCTGAGTTCCATTGTATTAGCAAGAAAGAAAGCGCTGAAATACGTATTCACATTAGACGGTACGGTAGCACCAGCCGGGCAAGATGCAAACTTGGTGCAGTGCAATTTGGCGCCAAATGAAAACCCGGTAATTCCTCATTTTTCAGTGGAATCTCACGGATATGACTACAACAAAGACATGGGCCTCTCTGGCTCGCGCTGAGGTAGTACATAACTTGGCATTTCTCTCATTAAGATAACAATCCCAGTGTATCCTTGCAGCAAGATTATATGATGACAAACCTCCACTCCCAATGTGTGGCATGCTTCATTATTGGGTGCGCTGCTGGGAGGGGCACCGCTCATCCGTGCTGAGGATTCCACTCTCAGACGAGATAAACTAGTTGAAAGAGAGAAAATACTTCTCTATGAAAGTGGAAAACTCACCTTTAGTAGATCTCGTGACGGGTTTATGTAAAAAAAAAAGAAAAAAAAGCCTTTGCTGACAATCAGCCTCAAAATTACTCTTCCCCTGTGAAATATAGGATCACACAACAACAACTAACAATTGGGGAGAGGAGTTGGCCTAACGGCTAGGGTGGTCGAGCTCAATTCTGGGGAACCTGGTTCGAATCTCGGCAATAATGCTGAACGCCCTGTGGTTCTGGGCAAATCACCTAATCTCCCAGTGCCAAACAAAAATCAATGTGTCCTCATGTAACACAACTGGTGCTCGTGTAAAGATCTCCAATACCTTTGGGTCAAGTTCGCACTACATAAAACTTCGTTAAAAAAAAAACCAATGGATTCTGAAGTTTTTAACCTTTTTATTATTTACAATTGGGAAACTTCCATGTTTTTATTAGTTACCCAAAACATAAAGCAATTCTGCTTATTTGTTGGTGCCAAAGAACACTTGGAGCACAAACGGTAATAATTATTTCGGGCCTGATTACGAGCTTGGCGATGGGACGGATATTCCATCCACCCTGTTAGGAGTTCCATAGGAACATTACCTTGTTCAACTTTTACAATAACATACCTAGTCCCCGTTTCGACACGGTTCTTAACGGTTTAAAGGCAGATTTAATTAAAGTTGAGTCCCATCTTCAAACAGATATGTTGCTTATATGGGCAGGGGACTTCAACTGCTCCCTGTGTCCATTGAGTATGGGTGGCACCTGTGGTCTAGACTCTATCAGAAGCGACACCACTTCTCACTTTCTGCATTCGACATTAGGTGACCTTCTGAATGGATTAATATCGCATTTTAATATGTCATATGCGAATGAATTATGTAGCCCCCCGAAAGACTTTAAACCAACTTATAATGGGAGAGGTTGCCACTCCATAATCGACTATATCTTGATATCCTCAAGGTACTCAGAGCTTATTACCAACTGGGAGACTCTGGACTGTGCCATCAGTGACCACTACCCATTAACGGCATCTATTAGAACAGTTATTACATCAAAAGATGATTTAAGGGTAAACCCGTCCTATACCCCGCCCATCACTTTGGGTTGTACTATGGGACTTTACCTTAAATGGGACAAAGTGGTCCCCCCAGTGTTCCTTAACTCTCTGATTAATAAGACACATGAGCATATCCAGATATGTCTGTCCACTTCAGAAAGCCCACAGGCAATTAGAAATGCCTTCTCCATTATATCAACGGAGATTAGGAATTTACTCTCTAGAGTACCTAAGAAATTTCCACAGAGCAGTATAGGCTGGTTTGACAGATCATGTACCAAGGCCCTGAAACATCTAAAAATAAGCCTGCAAAATAAACCCCGTAACCTGCCGGAAATTAGGGATGCCAGACAAAAATACCGTGCAGCACGGGCGGCAAGAACCAAACAGTTAAAAACAGCGGCATGGCAAGCGTTACAGGAAGCCGCCAACAATAGGGATAACACCGCCTTCTGGAAAGCTGTTAATGCACCTTTTCTGAAGGGTACTCGGGATGCTAAACTTGAGATGGCTATACCCGCTGATATCTGGGTTGACCATTTTGGCACATTATACGATATAAGTGACGATATAGTCCCTACAGCCTGTCTGGATCTCCATCATAACCAAGATAAAGAGCTGAACGCTCCCTCTTTTTTCCCTTTAGACCTTACTTTTGACTGTACTGAGGTGCTTATGGCACTGACAGAAAGCCCCTCTGGGAAGGCCCCCGGCCCTGACTGTGTACCTATTGATGTTTTTAAAGCACAGCTGGACTTATGGGCCCCCCTGTTAACAAACGTTCTAAATTCCCTGAATAAAACAGGTTTTATAGACACATGGCCCGAAGCGGTCGTTGTCCCGATTTTTAAAAAGGGTGATAGGAACAATCCCTCTAACTACCGCCCTATTTCTTTGCTCGACTCTCTTATGAAAGTCGCAGGGCGTATTATTTTAAATCGGATGCATGACTGGTTGGGTGAACAAGACATTATTTCAAATTTACAATATGGTTTTAGACAGGGCAGAGGTACTATTGAGCAAGGTCTGAATTTGACCCTTATTATTGCAAAATATACTCAGGCAAGAAAGGGGAACCTTTTCGTGACCTTTGTAGACCTCAGTTCTGCATTTGACTGCGTCAACCATGAGCTGCTTTGGGAATCCCTGGTCGAGATTGGTATCGAGCTTCCCATTCTCGCCTTTATTAAAGAGCTGTATAGGGGTGCGTCAGCTCGTGTTAGATATGGCAGACAAGGAGAGTGCTCGGACAGGTTTTACATCAAAAGAGGCGTAAGGCAGGGCTGTATTTTAGCTCCCTTACTGTTCACTCTCTATATAAACTCAGTAGGCCAGTATCTTAATAGAAATTATCACGATTACCCCACTATAAATGGGAAACCCATACCCATATTACTTTACACGGACGACGCTGCAATTATGTCACAGACCCGCATGGGCCTCCAAAGTGCAGTAAATGATTTTACAGAATTCATGTCACACCGAGGTTTAAAAATTAATGCATCAAAGACTTTTACCATGTCTTGTGACCTGGGAATAGGGAAAAGAAAATGCTCCATTTTTATTAATGGAAGCAAGCTTGAAAGTGTTGATAGGTTTCCCTATTTGGGTATCACCTTCGAGAAGAAGGGCTCCTGGCGGGCTGCCGCCCAAGCTAGAGGAGTTGCCTTTTCTAAAGCTATAGGGGCACTTATTAATTTCTCGAAAAAACTAGGGGGACAGCCGATCATCCCCTTATCACAGATCTACCGTGCCAAGTGCGTTTCTACAGGCATATATGGATCTGTGATTTGGGGTATTGATCAGGCAGACCCCATACAACGCTCTGAGAACCGTTTTCTACGATACCTTTTGGCAACACCACCCGGCACTTCTGTTTCCGTTATGCATAAAGAACTTGGTTTTACATATATTATGGACATGATAAAATCTGCACCCGTTATGTTATGGCATAAAGTGTGGACTACCCCTGAAACACACTTCAACAGGGAAATTATTACGGACTGTCTCAGCCTGAGCAACGCGGATCGATTCAAATGGCTGAACTATGTCAGAAATATGCTACACGACATGGGACATCCAGAATTTTTCACTGATCCAGCCACCCTAAATAACATCCCTAGAGTGACCCTAAAACGCTTGGCCATCAGCCACCTGGCAAATCGACGCTGGATCATTGAAAATACCAAGTATACTGTACAGGAACATCAACTCTGCACTACTGTTGAAGGGATGCAACATTATCTTTCTGTAATTCCTTCTCCATTTTCCCGTATGCTTGTGACCCGTTTCCGCACTGATACTTTCTTCAGACTGTTGACATTCCCTAATCAGAACTGTTGGTCGAGAAATTTGGAGAAATGCCCATGTGATGGCCTGTCATCTCAGTCCAACATCCACTGCATCCTTTTTTGTAAATTTTACCAACTCTCAAGGGTTGTTTATCTGAAACCGCTGCTCAAATCCTGGGGACTTCGTTCCTGCAGGGCAGCCTATCTTAAAATGAAAGCTTTAGACAGCCCTCTAGCTATTGCAGTGGTTTCTCTTTACTTAAAAAAGATCCTAATGACCAGGGCTTCTATGCATCCATAAAAGAACATATTGTTTTTATGCTCATTAACTGAACTTGATATGTCCACTATCACTCTTTTTTAAAAACTTTTATTTCATTTATAATGTGATAATGTGTTTTTATTGTACTTTTATGATAATGCTTTTGCATGTCGAATAAAGAATTTTTTTTTTTTTGACCTTTGACCATAGGATATAATGAAATTGTAAAATGGCAGGCGGGATATTCATCACGTTTGTGACTGAGTATCCCATCCATCAAGATGGTAATCAGGCCCTTAGTCAATTTATTTCAATATTGATAGCTTGTCTTAGGTTTACTTTAGGTTAAACAAATAGTACAACAGTGGTGTGACTAAAATACCTGTGTGTTGTGATACAGAAAGAGTGATAAGGTACAGGAGGTTTCGTTTTCTTTACATTCAGAGATAGTCAAAGTAAGAGTGTTGGCTTTTCAGTATTTTTTCATTCGTTGTAGAAGAGCATTATCAGGACAATGAACCTATTAAACATTAAATCCAGATTTAAGAAAGGTATCATTAATTTTGAAGCAAGTTAAACTCCATGTCTGCACAGTGGCCCAAAAAAATCATACCAGGAAAGCCTCAATCAACTCCTGCGGAAACTCATCATGGACTATGAGCAGGAGAAGCGGGTGTGCGTTTGAAGGCATGGTTGAGAAAGAATTGTCTATGAGCATTGTCTTTATGCATTGAAAAGAAAAGAGTGTTGAGGAAATGGAAGTGAAAGAATTGTCTATGAGCATTTCCTTTATGTATAGAACCATTTGCATAAAGATGAACCTCTCAATGCAATGTGAGGACCTGGCAGAGGACTGTCCAGGAAGGTAGGATGTCGAGGCACTATGTCAGACTCTGACACATAACAAAGCATCACCTAGGGTGAGCAAACAAACACAAATCTATTAGTCTGTTGTGGCACTATGGGATAGGGCTCAACATATCAAAATGCAGAGGAGCAGAGGGTAAAAATTAAAGTCACTACTCCTCAGTCTGAGACACCATGCAGACAAGGGTGAAGGGAACTATTTGGATTGTGAGGCCTATGGAAGTATCTCCTGCAAGAACCAAGAATGAGATTTAAATGGAGTTTACAGCAACAAGTTTTGAATACAGAGCCGAACACTTAACACACCTGACTTTGTTGTGAAAGTTGCTCATACAATATGGCAATAATGCAGTTCTTTCAAAGATAAAAGTGCATTGTAGTTTTAATGAAGCAGTTGTTTGGGTGTGCACCCACTTGCCACCTAACATAATGAAAGGTGTTCTTATGCAAAGACAGCTGAGAATCCAATAAGTGTGGTTTACATTTCCATTGATGTAGGGACTCCTATTAGCTTTTATCTGCAATGAATGCATCAGGCCAGCTTGTACTACAAGTTGTGATGACAGAATTGATCAACATATTGGGATTTCAACGAAACGCAATGGGGAACCTCTCACATGAATGCCTTGTTGTGGAACTAGGACGATACCTCTCAGTGTGTGATGAGGAACCTCTAACATGGATACCACTGTAGGGAACTAAAACATCCATCACAGTGTGCTAAGGATCCTCCAAGATGGATTACTCAGTGGGCTCATTTGCAATGGTGCAAATTTGCATCCACACTTGAAAGTTAACTTTGGGCACCTCATGGCAATCTATGAGCTCATTAAGGTGGTTTGACCTTAATAGGAGTCCATATCGAACAGTGTTTTGTACCATAGGCGGCTGTGTATGTTGGTATCTCATTTTAATTGGATTTCCGTTTCTAGCACAAGGTATTCCATGTCCAGTGCATTGCCTTTCTCTTACGTACGGTGCTCAATTAAGACCTGTGACTAATGCTAGAGGATTCGTCTTGTAATTTTTTTGTATTTTTAGCAATGTGGAAGAGACCACACGGACATTTAATCTAATATACTGCATTAGTAGTTGAAAAGTAGAGAAGCGTTTTAATGCTCAAACGAACTAGACTATCTTAAAGGTGGACACATTTGTAGTGCAGCACTTCACAAATATGGTAAATGTGCAACATATCAAAGTGTGATGGCCTATTCCTATGGAGAGTTCGCAATTGGTGCGGTATATTTTGTTGTGTCGGTTCCCAAGCCTGCACTGGCAGTTGGCATTCATCTCCATATTTCAGAAAAACATTCATATGTTTTTAGATGGTGAAAGTCCCTGGATCCCTATTGTATAAAAGTGAGCACTGGAATTGCTAATTTAAGGCATGGCCTCTGCATAAGTTCTGTGCTGACAGGTGTCTTGAACAGCAGAATAACTTGAGCAGCTGTATTTTACCACCTCAGACTATGGTAAATATTTGTTGATTACTGGAGCCTTAAAGAAAAGTGCTGCTATTGACTGAAAATCAGCAGCATTTGATGGCATCTCTAAATTAACAACAGAAGACGACACATTAATATAACACAAAGTAACACAATACAAACATAACAAGGCTCAACATATAAAACAGCAAAAACAAAAAGCAAAAGAACAAACAGTATAACACTTTGACTTTTGAAATACTTTATTTAGACAATGAAGTCGATTAAAGTGCCAAGTACAACAAACAGAGGATTGTGTGAGCATACATAGGTTAAACTTAAATCTAGGCAAATAAGCAACATCTCATTGTGTATTGCAGTCAATTTATGTTGGGTGTAAAACAGATAAAACTCATAACATACTGTCTTTAAAATACGACGAGCTAGTGCCATAGACATTTAACAGTGAGTGTTGAGATCGAGCTTGGGCCAGTACAACACAATAATAACACAAAAAAAGATACAGCACAAAAAATACAGCACGACAAAAACAGAATGCAACATAACAAATATGCACAAATTTTCTTATGACATATTACCACCTATAGAAAACTCCTTTCATTGTATAGTGGTGAAAAGGAATTTGTGCCAAGCAATAACATAAATATCACAAAAGAAACATATTAGTGCCAGTCAAAATTGTTTTGTGATCTGCTGCCATATGCTCACTATGTTCCAGTTTTGGAGTACAAGTCTCTTTATTGGGTTGCACAGAATCCCAAATGTGGCTACGCAGACAGGTTTAGTATACATTTTGTCTTACTGCACCTGTAATAGCTAATGGCACCAAAAAATAGTCGATCCTTTGGTGATGTGATAGCCTCAGTCTTGGAGGTTTGTGGTGAAAAGGTTTGCCTCATGGAAATAGACAAATGTTGTTTCCCTTTCCTTGAAAATCGCAAGAGCTTGAAGGCATTGCAACACTTTGGAAGACTCAGTGCCTCTAAACTTGGTGCAAGTAAAAGGTGTAAAGTGCTCTTAATTATTTGCAATTTATATCCTTGCTAATTTTAGAAATGTGTCTTTTGCCATTGTGATGCTTACTTTAGCACCTACAATTGTTCATTTTATTACAACATATTAATATATTCTTGCTTTCCTTTCTCCTTTGCTCTTCTCTTCCTCTATCATCTTCTTTATCATTTTTCTTTTATGCATGTCTTTTCTTTCTTTCTTTCTTGCTAGGCTTATTTTAATTCTGTTTTATTTTTGAATTTATATCTTATTGTATTGTTACTATGGGCCCGATTACAATGTCGGACGGAAAGCCTCCGATGAGCTGTTGGAGGCTTTATGCCTGACATTGTAGGTTTCAGTCTGACCGCTGAATTAGGCCGACGGCGGTCAGAGTGAAACCTGCGAGGGGATTCAAACCCGCTTCCGATGGGCTCAATGAGCCGGTCAGAGCGTCGGAAGCCACCATAATCCCTTAATGACGGCTGAGCTGAGGGATTATGATGGCACTTTTCAAAAGCTTTTTCATGTCGGCTTTTCCCACATGGAAAGGCTGTCATAAAGTGTCTTTGGGGGCCCCTAGCAGGGCCCCCTTCACCCCTGCCCTCCACTATAGGGTCTGGGGGGCACCTATGGTGTGCCCCTAAACAACGCTGCAGTGTGTGGCAGGCACCTCATGGTGCCTGCCACAAGGTGCAGGGATGTTTAAAAACATTAATTTCACAATGGCAGCTTGTGCTGCAGATTTTTCCCGTTAGCCGCACAAGCTACCAATTATGAAATGGATGTTTCCAACCACCCATAGGGCAGTCACATCCTAATGCTGAGGTCAGAACTGCCGACCTAAGGTCGGGTAGTTCCAAACTGCTACGGTGTTGAGCGGACGTAAGTCCTCCCGACATCGTCATGAGCCCAGTGGCGGCTGCTACAAAGGGTGGTGGCCGGGTGGAGGGAACAAGGGAGGGGTCGCAGGGGAGGCCGTGATGGTTGTTAGTAATACTATATTTTAAAAAAAGAACTTACATGAAACCACCAGCCACCTCCTCTCCTCTTCCTGAACCCAGCAAACTTTCATCCAATCCCCGTGTTGCAGAGCAGTACAGGGATTGGTCTGAGCGGGCTGGAAAGACGCTCTGCTCAGATCAGGGAGAATGTGGGGTTTCGTCAGCCTTGCTGTTCAATGCAGCTGGGGTGGAGAAACCAAAGTGCACATGTGTGTTTTGGTCAGCCTGAGACAGCCGGCCACACACATATGCACACTTAGGGAGTGCACTCCTCCTCTCCACTCCTATCCCTTGGCCCGCATCTCCTTACAGCACTGGCTCAGAGCCGGCAAATGAAAAGTAAAACAATGCTAGAATGTCATTTTATTTTTCATTTGCTGGCTCTAAGCCAGGCAGTGGGGCGACGCTTCTCCGCCATTGTGGAGGAGCCGCCGTTGAATGAGCCCCTATGATCTGCTTGATAACAAGCAGTATAAGCTATAGGTATTTTACTTTTTTAGTAGGGTGATGCTTTGATATGCCAAAATTGTATCTAGATATCCATATGTATATATATTTCAAATAAAGCTTGATAAACTAAAACTTTCCATAACAATCTCTTAACATTAATTATAATACCCAATGGAAGTCGAAGTTGGGTTGTTGGATGCACATGACTGTGGAAAAAAGCAACTCAATACACAGAATGAATTATTGAGTTCTCCCTAGTTCTAGAGTTAGAGGGCTGTGCTACCTAAATATCAACCCCAAAACTTCATTTGGACAAAAAAGGGAGGTCAAATTATCATTACTGGATAGGAAACCGAAGGTAAGTGTATATTTTTATGTTTGTCAGTATTTCATTGACTACAATATGGTATATTAAAATATTGTAGTTTTTAATATTGTGTGTATGCAATTATTATATATTTATATAAATATATATATATATATATTACCTACTGGCGGTCGCCAGTAGGTAGTTATAGTGACCCTGTTTCCATAGGAAATCCGCAACATTCTATTTTGAATAACTTTGGCGCCGGTCGACGAATCCTCGCGAATTTCTCAAAATAGGTGGGGCGCTACGCTCCGCTCCTACCCTGAAAGTCTCGGGGGGATTCGTCAAGCGGGGGCTGAGATAAAAGGGGGGTCCCAAAACACGTTTTTCCCATGCATTTTTCCATAGGACCTTTAGACAGGGCTACAGCCCGAACGGCTGAACAGAATTACTAGAAATTTGGCAGAGAGGTAGTCCTCAGGTCAAGGAAGTGCCTTTTGTAGGTTTGGTGTAAATCTGTTCAGTAGATTCTGAGAAAATAGCCTTTAAATCAATATATATATCTGAGCCAGCTTACGGTACGCTTACCGTAAGCTTACCGTACGCGTACGGTGGCGTGCGCGAGCGCGATTCTGATTGGCTGTTACATCTAAGTAAACATTCGAATCGGTCGAAACCAGGAAGCGGCGGCCGCCATTTTCTCTCTCGCACTCTGAGGGGGGGGCTGTAAACAAAGGCAAAAAACATATAAAGGGGCTGTTTAGACAGCGCCCATGCACATAGCCATGTTAGTTGAGTCCTCAAAGATCCCCCAAGGCCAAAAACGGTAAATTTTTATTTTTTGAAAATTTCGCCGATTACGCTTACCGTACGCGTACGGTGCGCTTACGCTAAAAATTTTAATAAAAAAAAAAAAACACTCTCTGTGCATGGCATATTATTGTCATCACTTACAAATTAAATTTAACAGATTACCTATCACAAGGAAGCGCATAATATGTCCTCCATGTGCGCACGGTGCGTAACGTGGGCACGCGGTGCGCGTAGCGCACTGCGTGCCCACCTTGCGTGTACGGCACTAACTGCGTAAAGTGGGCGAGCGGTGCGCGAAGCGCACCGCGTGCTCACTGTGCGCGCACGGTGCGCGAAGCGCACCGTGCGCGCACGGAACGAACTGCGTTAAGTGGGCGTGCACGCCACGAATGGCGTAAAGTAACTTAGCATTTAAAAAACCGTACAAATTCACTGAAAAAACCATAGGTTTCACACACGTTATAGTTAGGAATTAGCATTTAAAAAACCTTGCAAATTCACTGAAAAAACCATAGGTTTCAGACATGTTATAGTTAGCGGAAATTTTACTGATAAAAAACCAATGAAATTCCCCCGTTATAGTTAGTGCAGGCAACTATAACTCACGCGACCGCAATCTTCTGCTGATGACATATGTGTCTTTATGAAAAAAAAATATTTGTAATATATGTATAGCTAAAAATTTATGGAAGAAGACATGGGCAAATAAGTGTCTAAATACAGTATTAGCATCAGCAGAGGATTGCGGTCGCGTGAGTTATAGTTGCCTGCACTAACTATAGGGGGGAATTTCATTGGTTTTTTATCAGTAAAATTTCCGCTAACTATAACATGTCTGAAACCTATGGTTTTTTCAGTGAATATATATATATATATATATCTATATATATGGAAAAACAAAGCGCCCTGAAGCTTTGAGAGGGCCCTCTCAAAGCTTCAGGGCGCTTTGTTTTTCCATATATATATATATGTAGATATATATCTATATCTATATTACCTACTGGCGGTCGCCAGTAAGTAGTTATAGTTAGGACCTCGTTTCTATTCAAAAAGCGTTTATTCTTTTCCCAATATCTTTGGCATCGGTTGATGAATCTTCGCGAAATATTCAAAACTAATGGGGTGCTCCGGTCAGCTCCTGTCTTAAACGTTTCGGGGTGAATCGTCAAGTGGGGGCCAAGGAAAAAGGGGGTCCCAAAACGCGTTTTCCCCATGTTAATTTCCATATAAACTTTAGACAAAGCTACAGCCTGAACTGCTGAATGAAATTACACCACATTTGGCAAAAAGGTAGGCCTTGGTTCCGAAAGAGCCCTTTTTTAAAAAAAAATGTGTAAATCCATTCAGTAGTTCCCGAGAAATTAGGAAAAATAAAATGTTTGATATCTGAGCACCGAGGAGGGTTCTGCAATGTAGGACTTACAGGAGATACTAGGAGGGCTTCTTGCCTTCAAGGTCTCTCAGCAGTAAAGTAGACTTCATCCCCCAACCAGTAGTGCATCAGGGGAGTGTGGCCTCTGAAGACCTCTTAGCAATCCCACTGTGTGGGACTACCTGGAGGTAACAGGAGGGGTAGTTGGCCCCCAGGACATCCTTGGGGGCCAACTACCCCTCCTATTACCTCCAGTAAGTCCCACACAGCAGGATTGCTGAGTTCTGATAGCAGGCGATGCCCCCTTTCTCCACCACTCTGCAAACGCGCCTCCTGGCGTGCTCTTGGTTGGGGGATGAAGTCCCCTTTGCTGCTGAGAGTCCTTAGGTGCCAAATAGCCTACCTTTTACCTCCAATAAGCCTCACACAGTGGGATTGCTGAGAGGTGGGACTTCACCCCCCAACCAAGAGAGCGCTAGGAGGTGCATTTGCAGAGTAGTGGAGTAAGGGGGCATTGTCTCGGCGAGTTGCCATCTTCCTTTGTTTTTTTCTCCATTTTATGAAGGGGTGGTGTGTGGCCCCTCTTCCCTTGACCCTTTTGGGCCCAGGGGACCCCACCCTCCGGGGCCTGACCCATTAAAAAAAAATTAAGAAGAAGAATAGAGGGGGGGGGGTGGCCCCCCTCCTGAGGCCTGGGGATGGGCCTTTCTTTATACTCTTACTTAGAAAGGGGAGGGGGACCGTAGTGTCCCTCTCCCCGGGCCGATTTTGGCCCCAGGGACCCCATCCCCCAGCCAATTATTTAAAAAAAAAATCTTTTCGAGGGAGGCCGAGAAGCCTTGTCTCAACCTGCATCCTGTAACCATAAGGTCCTCTCCCCAAAGGCTCATGACAGGAAAGTCCTAGAGGTTGAGCTACCCATGACCCCCCAATCTCTGACACAAACTCACACCCAGGGATGCAACAGCTGGAGCAGGAGGGAAAGAGACTGGAGCGAGTGGGGGACACTGTCGGGCGGAGGCGGCCAGCACTCGGCTGGTGTGGCTTGTTCCACAGAGATCCCCCTCACCTCCCACCTGCAGAGCCAGCAAGTTACAACTACATTAAACCTACAACTATCAATCCACAAAGAATCTACCAATAAGACCCTCATGGTGAAACCACGAGGTCCGGATGGGTAAGAGGAGGCCCCCTGCTCAAAACATACGCAAATAAGTGCAAAAGGAAGTCTCAGCTACCTCAGGCAATTGCAGTGGAAACCCAGCCAAAAACTGAGCCAGACCCACAGCTAAACTGCTCCTTAATAGAAATTGATTCTGATGCAGGTGTGTCACAATGCGCAACATCAGAAGGAAAAAAGCCAATATTACAAAGTACTGTCCTACTCTATGCCAGCCAAAAATTCACACTAAATTTTGTTTTTGGAAAAACGCGGGTGATACCCTCCTTTCAAGCATCACAGAAGTCCAGGGCCTGCAGACTTCCCTCCAGCTGCAGAGCAGCGGCAACAGAAGGGAAGAATTAGTCCTCAGCCCAGCAGCAACAAACCGGAACTAGACCATGATCTAGGAGCTGAGGCGCTCCAGGCCACTGCTACAGTCCTAGGATCAAGAACACAGCATCAAGCTGCACTCTTGCTACAGAACCCAATGCACATGGTCCAGTCGGTCATAGCTGAGGTAATTGCAATCCAAGGGAACAGACCAGAGCCAGCCAGCCCACTCCCTCCACAGTGGGTTAGAGGCAGGAATACAGAGCCGCCTACACCTGGAAGAGCAATTGATATCAGCAACAGAGGGAGCAACCGCATCATAATTGAGCCCTTAACAACAACGCAGATAGAAAGCCCAACACCACTCAAAACAACACAGACTTCTAACAAAGAACCAAAGCCCCAAACCACCTTAGAGTCTAACGGTGAAGCTGTCCACCCAACATCACCACTCCCAACCACACCGGAGAGAATGCTAAGTTATCATCCCGAGGATCCGAAGCAGCTCTTGTATCTCGGCATGCAAGAATGGGACGACATGTTGGTCGCCTACACACAGGACACACAAGAAAATTCCATGCGCAACAACCCAGTGCAGCTTGAAGAACAAGAGAGCTAAGAGGCATGAGGGAAATAGGAGACAGACGAGCCAAGGGCAGGTACAAAGCCGCAGGACCAACAGAGGAAGCAAACAAGTCAAACACTGAAAGCACCTGGTCAAGCTTTCTAAAAAAGGTACATTTTTGGTGGAGGCCCTCCTGTACCAATCGGACAAAATGGACATGCAGTTACCCTACTGAGCACCCTGGCAGACTTTGTGGTAGACATTTATGGGAAACTGGGAGCTCTAAACAAAACACACAGCACATCTTACAAGACAACAAATCCAGCTGTGGGTGCCTCCAAAAGTCGCCAAACTAGCCTCCCTTCCATTAAAGCTGAATAACCTATGCACTCAGCTCATAATGGTACCCCAAAGCCTAATCAAACCACCTTCAGAGGAGCAGCTCCCTCCTGAAGTATAAAGATGCCTGGAGACCCACCATGTAACAAGCCAGCACCAAAAGTATCACTTAACTAAAACTGCAGCAAAACTCATGCCTAGTAATGAAGGGTGCCAGAAAAACAGCAACATCACAATCGGACATCGGGCCTACCCCAAACCTTTTGAGGAAACCTGACTCACCGGAACCAAGAACAAATGCAAAGCAAAGAAGAGCACAAAAGAGGAAAAGCACGGCCCGAATCAGGAAGATGTCCTTCGTCTTTTCAGATAAACACCAGGTCAAGCACCAGGCCTAACATCACAACAAACCAGATCTACATCGGAAGTGAGAAACAAACAACCTTCAGGTCCTGCAATGGTTGTGAATCAACACTGTGCCAAAGAAATCACATGCCAAGATCCACGAGGCCACGAGGCACACCCAGGATAAGGACAGAGACCTGACCAACTCCAACAGCAAGCCAGACATTAACAATCTCCCAAAAACTGTAGAGGCCACAGAAAAAAGCAGCAACAGGACAGTCACACCTAGACACCAGGAAGCAGAACCAAACAAGGAAAAGCATAAATTCAACCAACTTCATCACACCACCAAACAGCTGGGGAAGACCAAAAGAGGCGGTCCAACTCAGGCCAGCCGGGCATAAAACTGACATTCTCCCCTCGGAAAACAATGACCAACCAACCAACCAAAACTGAATCTAACGCAAGAAACTAACACAGGGAAGGATGCAGGGCAGAAGCCGGGCACCTAGCATCTTCGGAAGCATAAGGCAAAGTCTGCTGCTCCCCAAACTCAACAGTGCATCAAGTAGCCCTGGCAGTTAAATCACGCAGGGACGCCAACACTCTTACCTTCATCCCTGAATACACATCAAGAGGACCACACGATATCCTGAACCGAGGAAACATAGTCCGTTTGTTGTCGCCCATACCAACCCAGGAAGACCTATTGAAAACAGACCTGAACTCAATAGAATTTTTCAACGCGAAGACCCACTGGAGGGAGAAGATACAAAGACCACATGGGGAACTTCAACATCTCACAGAAAGCCCTCTCAGAAAGATCCACATTCAGGAACTGGGGGATGAACATCATCCCATTCCCAGAACGCGGCTACCCTGTCCCACTGATACCAGAGGGCAAGGGAGCTCCTCCAGTGGGCCCAAAAGCACCGCAAGATCTTCGCTCAGAGGAGCAAAAGGGCGCTCACCAACTAAGAGAGAGTCCTCTCATGACACACACAATAGTCGGCTGGAACCCGCCCACCCGCCTTATCTGCATGAGGACCTGAGATGGATCTCAAGGATAATCAACAGTCAAGCATGCAGCAATTGACAAGATAGGTTCCAATCACCACTAACCCATGTCAACAGCCTCCTATGGATCTGCTCATGGAACATCAATGGACATGCCAGCAAGATGTCAGACCCAGATTTTGCACTGCAGGAAGCCTGGCTGGCTGACCCACCTCACCTCCAAGGATACCTACGCTTCTTTACGCCAGCCATCAGGGGGCAAAATATGGCCATTTACAATGCGGACTTGCTACCTATGTTTCCATCACTGGTAGTATCTCAGCTCGCATAGTGGGCCCGGCCTCTCCGGCAACCTTTGCAATTAAAATATCTCTGCCGTTTGTAACAACAACAAAAAAGGGGCTCAGACATTATATTAATCAACATTTATATACAACCAAAAAGTATAATCAAGGCAGCCCGGCAACTGAGACCATCTCGAGGCATCCATAAGTGAAGGGGAAACAGCAGACACTATCCTTACTGGTGACTTAAATCTATACCTATTAGGCTCCTCGGCTGCTGATGAAGTGTCCACCCAAACCTTTCACTGGGACATTCCAACACAGGGAAGAAGCACAATGGTATCCCTAACCAAAACTGGCCGGTGGCTATTAGAGGACCTTGAACATCTTAACCTTAGTGTCACCAATGGTAGATTTGCCGATGACAACCCTGCAGCAGCCACCCACCAAGTTCGATACTAGACTACACCTTTGTCTCTCTATCCCTCTTCAATCAAATCGTCTCATTCCACCAAGGTGATAAAGCCGACAGTGACCATTGCCCTCAAGAAATCTCTCTTCGAAAGAACATGCCCACGTTTGAATGGTCTTGGGCTTTTTCTGGAAACTAATTTCACAATCAATTATAGAAGAGTCAAATTCACACAAGCATCAAGGGGGAGGGTCTTGGAATTTGGCACACTTCTCTTTGAGACACAGTCTGGAATAATCAAAACAAAGAAATGGGAGATCTTAACCAACAAAATGGCAGAGTCATTCGCCGCTCCAACTAAACCAAAGCAAAACCAAAGGGGATGATGGACGGAGTGTTGAACATTGCAAGCACTCACCCCCAGACAACTGATCCAGGTTTAATCCACCATCAAGCTCGGCAGTTCGGGCTGGACTGTTCCCAGGAGGCAGAGGGTCAAGACTGATTTGCATATGGCCATGTCTAAACTGGGGTGGCATGGTGAGAAAAAGAATGATGGATTTAACCCAGATCTCTTGACTGGGGGAGAATGTTTTGAATTGTTCTGCATTCTGTCCATCAATTGTGTGCCTTTTGCTTTCTCGCCCTAAGTGCGACGGGTATGCCTAGACATAGGTCCCGGGCTCACTGTGCCACTGGATTCAAGCTATCCTGGCTGAAGAGGGGTGAAGCCCCGAAACCGGTGCTTTTATGCTTGTTTCTGGTCCAGGGAGGACCTGACTTGGCAGTTCGGGCTGGACTGTTCCCATGAGGCACAGGGTCAAGACTGATTTGTATATGGCCAGGTCTAAACTGGGGTGGCATGGTGAGCAAAAGAATGATGGATTTAACCCGGATCTCTTGACTGGGGGAGAATGTTTTGAATTGTTCTGCATTCTGTCCATCAATTGTGTGTCTTTTGCCAACTAAACACAGCTAAGTCACAATAGGATGAAGTGCAAAGGATCCAAATCAAGAAAATCAAAAACCTAATCTACCACACGCTAAGATCTCTCCTCCACAATCTGATCGACAAAGCCTACTTAGCACTGCTACAACAGCAAAAAGATTATCTTAAGAGACTAAAATGGGCTGCCAACTGAGAACTAGAAGAGGTGGTCTGGGCAAAACTTCATGCTGACATCAAGCAGAAAGACAATGCAAGATTCTGGGGAACAATAAATAGATTAATTTGCCCCACACACAAGGGTGTCTCATCGAACATCTCAGAAGAAGATTGGGCAAGATACCTTGGGGGCCATTTCCACCAAGATTACACCCTACAGACTACTGGATCAAAAACAATTACAATACACACAGGAGGAACCCCGCCGGCAAGCCATCCTGAGGAAGTGAGTGCAACAAAATCTTTGGCAGCAGAGGGAAGCACGATGGCTACAGCATCCCCAAGTTGCAACATCACGGCAATCTAAAGGCAAATAGGAAAAGGAAGGAGAACTTAAGAACCCAATTGGCAATGAAAATGGCCAACAAATTTATTTTAACAATATTTTATCTTCTTTTACATAGTTTAATGCTGAGTCTTGATGCAATGGTTTTAAGTAACTATGCTAATAAAATAAACTTGAAACTGTGTCTGGACACCTGAAACTTTTCAGTGGTATTTCATTGGTGGGTCATGACCCTCTTGTTTCCGTGCACAATGATGGATTTTCCAGTTGCAATATGCTTTGGAGGTGAGAAACGGAGAAGGGAGAGGTCTCTCTCCCTGGCGATTCTGGACTCGGCATGTTTGTAAGACGCTGCAAAAACAATAGCCTTTCAGGCTTAGAGTGCACCAGAAATTATGCAAAAAAGGCAACAGAGAACTTTTGGTATTCCCCAATGTTTAGGTGGAGAGCAGCTCCTACATAGAACACCCTACAACACCAGCGACACTGAATCTGCGCACCTCAAATGTCTGTTTTTTCTACCAAAGTATTTAAGCAAAGGATTAGCATAGTGCCATCCACGCTGAGCCAGAAAGGGACAATTTCTACAGCAAGTCTTAAAGCATAGGATCAGTTAGTGCCATTTGTGCCAAGCTGTAAAAATGACAAAAGCCTTTTAACAATTGAGGCACAGATTACAGCTTTGGCTTGGCAAAATACTATCCAAGCTAACCTAGAATGAATGAAAGCAACCCCGATACTTGTTTTGCTGTCATTACAGCTCTTCAGAGAGGTTTGTCTTTGTCCAGACACAAGGAAGCACCCAGTATAAGTCAAAACAGTACCATTTCAAGCTTAGAGTACCACATTACCACATAAATTAGGCAAAAGAGAAGAGAACTCTAGGCAGTTCCCAAATTTAGGTGGAAAGCAGCTCCCATATAAAGGTTTCGTTTTTGTTGTAGGGTGCTCAACATAGGAGCTGCTCTCCACCTAAACTTGGGAACTCCCCAGAGCGCTCTACTTTCTTTTTGATATATATATATATATATATATATATATATATATATATATATATATATATATATATATATATATATATATATATATCAGCCACAAGTCCTGGAACAATTCGATAGGATCCAAAGAAAGCAGGTACGGACCACTTTGTGGAGATAGTTTCTTTTTATTGATGGTGCAAATTAAAGTGCATAGTGCATTCTCAAGCAAGTGCTCAGCTCAGCCTGACGCGTTTCGACTGCCCACGGCAGTCTTGATCACATGACGCGCAGGACCAATCTATATCCTTATATAAGCTGACCAATTACAACACCGCTTAGACAATTGCCAACACAGTTTGCTGTCAAACATAGACATGGGACTTCACTTTGAGCTATATCTCAATATGTTTGCCAAACTTTGATAAATACAAAAATGTTTTTAAACTAAATATACATCAGACATATAATTTTTAACATCCAGTTAGAGCATAATGCTCACGATGCGCAAAGTAAAATATAATTTTATATCATCTAACATTGTCAATCGAATAATTTTTCAATAAGAACATAGTGTTCATTTATTTTACGATTCACAATTGATCGGGTTCTCTATAATGGAAACCAATAACTTCTGTCAAAATTTGTATCAATAGATAAAAAGCATTTTTAGTTGGCATCTAATAATTAACTAATTTGCCCATGTTTAGTTCTATATATCCAATGCATCTTCAAATCATCAATTTCTTAAAGGATATATTTGTCATACGTAGCGGTGATTTGTAAAAACTAGTGCAAAAAAGTGTAATACCCATTAATAATGGTGAAGTGCATAACAAAGTAAACTTATAAATATATATAAATATGATCAATGTATAATACATAGCAGCTTGTAGTTGACGTTTCCGAATTTTTCCATGTTTCAATATTCAAAAGTGCAATGTTCATACAGTAGCACGCAACAGTTTCTCCAAAACATTCTTATCGCTGGCATCTGATAAAATGAGGAAGTCAAAATTATTTACAAATTAGAATTTGGACACATATCTAGAGATATTTGAACTTTTGAAAAGTTGAATAAAGTGCATAGTTTAGTAAACATCATTAAATGATCAGAGATTAACAGACACAAACCACAACTAGTTTGCACAGCTTTAAATAGATGTCTAAAATGAATAAAATCTGGAAGCTTAAAACCAACACTAAAATCCAATAAAACCAAACAAAGTCTAGAAACCTAGACAAAACATGGTAAAATTAAAAATAAAACGTCAGTTCAAAAGCAACCAGGACCTCATTAATTCCTCAACATCCTTGAATTCAACAATTCATTATAAAAAGTTATGCAGATCTTCATTATTATTAAGCCCATTTGGCATCTTAGTATCTAATAACATAATGAATTCAGACTCTACTTGTCTCAATCTTGTCTCCCTATTTCCACCTCTGATGTTTTTCGATATTGCACTAATGACATAATATCTGAGGTCATTGAGGTTGTTTTTGTGTACCAATTTCAAATGTCTCGCTACAGGGTATGTGGGATCGGAATTCACCACAGCTCTAAGATGTTGAAGGATCCTGTTGAAGACTTGCAACTTCGTACTGCCCACATATAATAGATGGCAAGTGCATTCTAAAACATAGATTGCATACTCAGTTCTGCAAGTTAGATGTCCTTTTATCTTAACTGGCTCAGGACTAAATGCTGTGACATATTCTGAGACATTTTTTCCGAACTTGCAAGCGCGACAAGAATTACACTTAAAAAAGCCATTTCTGGCCATTAACCAAGTATTAGAAGTTATCACCTCTGGACTATTTTTGACTAAAGCATCCCTCATTGAGGGTGCCCTTCTAAATGTCAATAGGGGAAGTTCTGGCAGAATTTGAGACATAGTGATATCTGTCTTAACTATTGGCCAATTTTTATAAAAGATTCTACGAATCTGTCTTTCTTGTCTGCAATAGTTAGTTTTTAACCTGATGTTACTTATCGATTCCGGGATAGTAGAGTCCGTATCATTAGTACTAGGTATTATCAGTTCTTGGGCCTTAGGAGCAATGTGTTGATATATATATATATATATATATATATATATATATATATATATATATATATATATATATATATTTCCCATCAAAGTGCGCTTGCGCTCGAGAGGGCACACACGGCATCCCAGCAGTTCAGCTTTTCTCGCCTCTCTCAGCTCTCATGCCCCTTCCTCAAACGTATAACCAAATCCCGACGCGTTTCGAGGCTGTTCCGCCTTTTCATCTGGGGACAAACACAGAAGCAGACAGGAAACTCTCCTCTTGTTTCCATCACGCGTTTCGAGGCTGTTCCGCCTTTTAAATTGATGCCATATCTCGAACCACTTCGTGTCTGTGCCTTCTTCCATGGAGGTTTCTTTGTGGGAGCTGGATTTTTGTTCATTTAATGCAGCGTGAGCGGTCGTCACGCTTTTCATGGAACACCAGTCTTTTGTGGCTCTCCCTTCAGACCGTTTGGGAGGAGGAGTACGTGAGTGCTATGTGGGAAGCCCCCGGATGTGTAACCAGGAAGAGGAACGAGGATGACTGTGAGTGAGAGACCGGGGTCTCTTAGCGGGGCGGTTTACGTGACTGCCAGCATGGGATCCTGTGTTCCTGCTACAAGAAGTGCCTTGTCCTGAGAACTGGCACCTTCCGGTGACTGGGCACCGCTGACGCCAATGCCGATGCGGTGAGGTGGTTCCGGCATTATCATCATTTTTGTCAAGGGGTCTCCCTCTACCCCGAGTTTAAGCCTGATTCGAATTACATTCATCCTGCCTGGTAATGGAAATATACTGACATTTGCCTCTGCCCCGGTTTTTATTCACCAAATAACTCTGACCCAGCATAAACAACATTAACTGACTATTGCCTGCGAAAGTAACTGTCTATTTTGTGGCATTATGGGACCGGTAGTCCCGAGGGGTTTGAGGCATGGGCTCGAGTATTTACATTGAGTTTAGAAATACACTCTATGTGCAATAATGTGACCCCGAGGTGAGACTGTTACTATCCGGTGTCTTCTGAGATATCAACACTAAGGCAGGCAACATTTTGAACAATTGCAGCTGAGATCAGAGGTCGAATTGAGCGGACTTGTTATCAGCTCGGGTGAGCTTTCTGGGACTAAGGCGATTGGTAGTTGATATGAACAGCAGTGTTTGGCAACATGGACTTTTAAGTATATTTTATTTAAAATACTTGATATAGGCTACACAGGATTACGAGTTTGGCTGCAGTTTTTATATGCCTACTAAACTCCAACTGTGGCAAGATGTAATGCACATATGTTGTTTATCACTTACGCTATTTGCAATAACGGGATTTCCCATCAGTTGAAGTTATACATTACGTGAAATGTTTAATATGTTTACGTTATGTTTTACCTGATATGCTGCTGACATCAAGCTGTACCCCACATACATATGCATTATTCGTACTTTATGATGACTGCATACACGTGAATGTGTTTTCTATGTCTATTATGAGGTCCAGGGGGAAGGGCTATATAATGTGTTTGATTAATGGCGCCAAACTAGATCGACAAAGGCCTCCGTGTAGGCCGAAACGCGTCTCTTGTACCTGGGATTGAGGGCGACTTGATTCATTAAATTGATGCCATATCTCGAACCACTTCGTGTCTGTGCCTTCTTCCATGGAGGTTTCTTTGTGGGAGCTGGATTTTTGTTCATATCTATATATATATATATATATATATATATATATATATATATATATATATATATATATATATATATATATTCCCATCAAAGTGCGCTTGCGCTCGAGAGGGCACACACGGCATCCCAGCAGTTCAGCTTTTCTCGCCTCTCTCAGCTCTCATGCCCCTTCCTCAAACGTATAACCAAATCCCGACGCGTTTCGAGGCTGTTCCGCCTTTTCATCTGGGGACAAACACAGAAGCAGACAGGAAACTCTCCTCTTGTTTCCATTACTTTTTATTGGAAATCACCGCGCACTTTGATGGGAAATATATATATATATATATATATATATATATATATATATATATATATATATATATATATATATATATATATATATATATATAGATATACACTCCACAAACGAATGGGAACACCCGCTGCCTCCAGACCAAAGGGCGCGTCGAAGTGAAGACCTCCCAATCACGGTCATCAATAATTCCGCCAAACTTTCACAACAAAAGTAATCGACGCCGTGTCTGTGCGCAAAATATATATTTAATGCCAGCTGAAAATGCTATATATATTTGTGTGCGTGTGAGTGGTAAATTATTAGTAAAATTATTATTTCATTTTATATATTTCCATTTTTAATTTCTTTTGGTTTGTTGGGTTCATTGGGGGATTGGGATTGTAGCTTTTAAATTACGAAAACATTAGGAGGAAGAACCTAGAGACATAGTTTAGCCTTTTTCATAGTCTTCAAAGATTTTTATAGACATGATGGGCCCGATTCACAAACTATTTTTTGTATTACTTAAAGTAGTACTACAATGGTAGTATTTACTTACTACAAGATGCAATTCACAAACCTACAAGTAAAAGCCTCCACCTTCACCATTCCTATTTGTTATGGAGAAATATCCCCAATTCCAGTTTTATTAAATGTGGGTGGAACCAGAGCAATAATGACAACATTTGAAATATCTACTCCAAAAATGGGAGGGTTTTAGGAAAAAGTAAGGATTGGTTTATGGAGGGATAGGATAATGCAAACATTCATTCACAGGAGAGAAAGCACATTTAGATTTACAAACTGCACTTCTAATGTTACTGCAGCTTTAAAAGTGACAAAATATTAGTAATTGTATCCTAGCCAAGCCTTGCATTAAGTCAAGCACCACACATGGTCACTCACAGGTACTTCAATACACTCTTGTAGAAAATGATTGAGGCATGTACATACAAATCTAAAATAATACCCCATACAACATAATGGTACATCAGTAAACTTTAACTCGTTTATCATGTTAATATATAGTAATCTACATATTTTCAAAATTAAAATGAAATTAAACTTTTAGGGACTGATTTTCTAAAGTTAAGAGCAGATTTAAGAGTGGCTCAAGGGCCTTCTTAAAATGTTGGCATGGTTAAAAAAGGTATACTTTAAGCATTGCATCGTTGGGTAACTTACTACATTTTGAAAGTTTCAAGTTAAAGTGAAACAATTATTTATTTTAAAAAAACTTTAATATTATACAGGTTATGTTTGCACTATAATAGAAATTAAATCATAGCCAATGTGTACTTTTTACGGTGGCATCAATGATATAATCAATTATGAAGTTATTTTATTCCAAATACATTTTTGTCCTCCCTTTAGCTTTATTTTTATAAAGATGTATTGATGTTAAGAGTGAATGTGTAAGTAATTTACATGGTTCGTCTTATTTATGGAAAACCTGCTCACTCATGCATATCTAATTCACTTATGCTCAGCTGAAAAGTGAAGCTATATTCCTGAGTGCATAAAAAAATATGAACATGAGGGCATAAAATACGAACAACTAAGCAAAATGTGCATGAGAGAGCAGGTTATCCATAAATAAGACGCACCATGTAAGTTACTTATGGGTGAGTAAGGGACACCAAAACCATTATTGATTATTTCGAGTTCTTAAAAATGAAGCACAGTAAGGTTAGTCCAATAGGCACAAACATATTCATAAGAACTACTGAGCGGGATAATGCAGTAAAGGTTGTGCATGTTTTGTGTTGTTAAATGTTTAGGCAATAAACCAATTCTCTTAATAATAAAACAATCCACAAAACTTGCTTATGTCAACCCTAACTTAAGTGTGAAAAATGGTGGCAAATCTGTGGTAGACCATATGTGAAAGAATTCCAATTACCCTACATTTCAAACGATAGATGGAAATGTACAAATATGGGTGATTAACAGGCGGTCAAGATTTTTTATGCAGGGGTTGCCACTCTACGAAGGAGGCTTTCTCCCATTTCCTCTGCCTATGCTCCTCTCTGTCCTGCCCCAGATGTTACTGGATTGTACCTATCTTCAGAGAATTGAATATTAGATCCTGCAAAGTTGCAGTTGAACAATGCCTAAAAAGGGATGTAAAATGTCTGCAAGATTTCTTAAATTCATGAAGGCTGCCACAATGATGTTGGATGCAGCAGCATTTGGGAGGTAGTGGGTCACTTAATTTGCATTTGGTGGTGATCAGATGGACCATATTGAACAACTCTGTTTTAATTTGTATTCATGCTGTCTGCTGTATTACCTTCGACATCGGAAATTGTTGCTTGGTCTTGGACCTTGACATGTACCGAACTGAACTGTAGTGGTACTTTTAATACTTTGAGGAGCAATGCTTGCATTTATAATGACTTTGATGTAATTATTTATGGTCCTTGAATGACTACAGGTTTTCCCTTTGCAGCTGATTTGAAATAATGAAATAATAGGTCTCATTTAATTCCAACAGTTGATCTACTGGCCTGTAGGCTTTAAACTAAAAATAATTAGCACTTTGGAGTAGAGATGATGGTTTTTAATATGACTTTGATGCAAACTTCCAATAACTCCTGAATATTTAAGGATACCTAGTACTGCACCCTTTAATATATGATAGTGTTTTAGGAGTTAATGTCCATCTGAAAATCATCAGTAATTTATGCTGCATGGTCTGCTATAGTGTGCATTGTAGATGCTGACATAGACTGAATTTGATGGCAAAAGCACATCCACTTCAATTATAGATATAGGTTGACTGCACACTAGTGTTTTTTAATGGTTGTTTCTCAGATCATGCTTTGAATGATTCGTTTGTATTTGAACCAGTCGACAGTTGTTGCTGTGCCACATTTTATCATAATTGTACCTTTTTTGTCTTCTTCTCTTTCTTATAGCACACTGAATGTATAACTTGCAAGGATTTTAATTAATCAAGCAAAAAATCAATAAACTAAACAGGGTAGATGGAACA
Organism: Triturus cristatus; assembly: GCF_964204655.1. NCBI lineage: Eukaryota > Metazoa > Chordata > Amphibia > Caudata > Salamandridae > Triturus > Triturus cristatus. The sequence goes on from NC_140593.1 coordinate 1,091,362,667, forward strand.
TTAATTGTATTGCTTGGAAAAGATTTTTCATGAAGTTATGTTTTTCAAAGGTATTTTAAAGAGTAATTAATGTTAATAATTTTCCATAGACTCAGGACCATCTGAATTTTACTATTCTGTGGGTTTTTTCCACATAATTATGGATTTTCCACATTTGCCTCATCTGCTGTCAAATTTTAACAGCAAAAATGGTTTCTAGCTCAAACGGATCAAATGTTACTAAAATGTGGTGACATGTTCTAATGCAGTCAAAGGTCAACTTCATTTTTCAGTTGCTTATTTCTATATTTGGTTGTTGAATTGGTACTACTGGGGTGAACTCTTTGTACAGTCAGTGTTTCCATGTGTAAAAATGACAAGCTAATGAAGTAATACTGCATAATTTGCCTTTTCATACCACATAATTTAGTCAACCCTGTCACATAAGTTGGTATTTACCTTCCGCTTAATTTTAGTGGCCCTGCCTATACTTTCCTATTGAAAGGTCTCCACAATGATGATGAAGATCTCCACCTGCATAGGGGGTGGAGACATGTCACTCTGTACTTCGGTGTTAATCTACACTCAGAAATGGTGAAAGCACGAAAGAGTATATTGAGTGAGTACATTTACAAACATACTTTTTTATAATTTTCCCTACGTTTACTAAGGAAATTTCACTAATGGCACTATTGTCACAGTGAGGAGGGACAGAATAGTTTTAAATCTGTGCTTAAAAATGATTCACTTTTAATAATTAATAACCTATCAATGCATTTTAGAATCTGATTTACCAAGGTGAAAGGCTTCGGCATTTTAAGCAAATACACTTTTTTAATTTTGAAGAGACTATCATTTTTTTTACATGATTTTTTTGCATGATTACATGCCAAATATGTTAATAGGTCAGCTCATGCATAGTCTCTTACAACCAAACCAGGCCCTGGGCTCGGCTCTGGTTTTGCTCTCCCTGTTCACTTGTTGGCTCACCCACCTCTACTTGTAACATCCACTTTCCAGTCTTTGTGTGGTATTTAAAACTGAAAAAATCTTCTCACGCTTGTGTGAAAAAGTGTCTTTTTTTGAATGCTCACTTATTTTTGTGGGCTGATTCTACAGTTTTTTGTACTTTTTGCACTGGGATATCGCTAACCAGGATCCAGTGCATGTAGTCTGCCCCCTAAAACATGTCAACATTGGATTGCTCCTAATTGACCTATTTAACTTACTTTCCCATAAGGCATTATTATATAGTGTCTCAAAATACACTAATGGCCTGGAAAGTTGTTAACTGATGGCATGGAATGTCGCCTATGGACTATAGCACTACTGTGCTATCCACTAGAGAAGACAAAATTGACCCCAGTCCTACTACAGTGCCCTGGTTGCTGCCGCTTTTAAACTGCAGCCCAATTTGTCAAAACAACTCTTTTTGATAGGAGAGAAACTTCCTTTTAAATATTAATATGTCAACTCTATGGAGACCTAGTAGCGCACAAGTCAGGTTGCATGATATTTTAAAGTAGGACATGTAGCAATGTAAAGTTAACTAGTCCTTGCAGTGACCAGCTCCAAAAAACAAGTTTCACTGTAGGAAGGCTTGCTGGCTTATAGAGAAACACTGAGAAGCAATATTGAATATTAATTCTGCTATTTCATTCTAGGAACCAGCTAGCAAAATCATTAAATGACTATAATATTTATTAAAAGCCCACCTTATTGGTGAAGGCAGATTTCTGCTAAATAGTAAGTAAAGAGGACTTTCAGAAAGTTATTTTTTCCCTGCCTGAAGCTAACTGTCACCCAGCTGGTGGATAGCCCTGATGGCTGCTCCTAATGCAGAGACAATGGCCTAGATTTAGGAGGTATTTCTGATCCCTCTGCAGAAAGACCACTTAGGCTGTTCCCAAAAACCCAATTTACTTCACAGAGACTCTACTATTACATGCAGAATTCAAATGATATTTAGAAAGGCCCCTTCTCCTCTGAGTCAGGCAGACACAAAACCCAGTGGAGGATAGTTGTCCCCAGAACTGGTTCGGAATGACCGCAGAGGAGGAGTTGCACATTAGGAAACACAAGGAGATGATGGACGGAGCACTAAAACTTGTCAGACAATTACCCCCAGTCAAAGATCTGGATTGAATCCATAATCATTCTTTAGCTCACTTTGCCACCCCAGTTCAGACCCAGCTATATGCAAATCAGGCTTGACCCTGCGCCTCATGGGAACAGTCCAGCCCTAACTGCCAAACCAGGTCTTCCCTGGACCGAAAACAAGCATCCTGGGACTGGTTTCTGGGAACATCCCTCATCAGCCAGGCTAGCTTGAATCCAGTGGCAAAGTGAGCAAGCGACCCATGTCTGGGCATACCCTGCCAACTTAGGGATAACAAAGCAAACACAAGGAGATGATGGATTGAGCGCTAAAACTTTTCAGACACTCACCCTCAGTCACAGATCTGGGTTGAATCGATCATCGTTCTTTAGCTCACTTTGCCACCCCAGTTCAGACCCAGCTAAATGCAAACCAGTCTTGACCCTGTGCCTCATGGAAACAGTCCAGCCCAAACTGCCAAGCCAGGTCTTCCCTGTACTGAAAACAAGCATCCTGGGACTGGTTTCTGGGAACATCCCTCATCAGCCAGGCTAGCTTGAATCCAGTGGCAAAGTGAGCATGCGACCCATGTCTGGGCATACCCTGCCAACTTAGGGCTAACAAAGCAAACACAAGGAGATGATGGATTGAGCGCTAAAACTTTTCAGACACTCACCCTCAGTCACAGATCTGGGTTGAATCGATCATCGTTCTTTAGCTCACTTTGCCACCCCAGTTCAGACCCAGCTAAATGCAAACCAGTCTTGACCCTGTGCCTCATGGAAACAGTCCAGCCCAAACTGCCAAGCCAGGTCTTCCCTGGACCGAAAGCAAGGATCCTGGGACCGGTTTCGGGGAACATCCCTCATCAGCCAGGCTGGCTTGAATCCAGTGGCAAAGTGAGCAAGGGACCCATGTCTGGGCATACCCTGCCAACTTAGGGCGAACAAAGCAAACACAAGGAGATGATGGATGGAGCGCTAAAACTTTTCAGACACTCACCCTCAGTCACAGATCTGGGTTGAATCCATCATCATTCTTTCGCTCACTTCACCACTCCAGTTCAGACCCAGCTAAATGCAAACTAGTCTTGACCCTGTGCCTCATGGGAACAGTCCAGCCCAAACTGCCAAGCCAGGTCTTCCCTGTACTGAAAACAAGCATCCTGGGACAGGTTTCGGGGAACATCCCTCATCAGCCAGGCTAGCTTGAATCCAGTGGCAAAGTGAGCAAGGGACCCACATCTGGGCATTTGCTCATTACCCTGGTCATACCTCTGCTGTTGCACACAGGCTCTGCTCAAGTCGAGTAGGGTTTCTTCATCTTGGGTTTAGTGATCGATGGTCACTGTCCAATTGTCTACAGGAGGGTACACAGGAACAACTGCAAAAATAGGTTGGGTTAACCCTAGCAACTTCCCCATTGGTTAGAGAGTGGCTAGGAATCACCCACAAATACAAGCTAGTGCCAGGCATAAATGTGGCTTCATAAGACATCTTCTTTAGAACACTCTGGACCTGCGGAAGAACAAAAGAAGGACTGTAACTTCTGTTTGAGACTGGTAAGGAGCTGTGAGGGGCAGGGCCTGCTCCCACGTTTACCCAGGACAAAGAAATGGACTTCAAGGATCAATTGGCTGACCTCCTGTGCGGCTACATGGGCACAAAAAGCCGTAAGTGGCATTTTTCTGAAATACCCAGCTAAACAGTACGAACTGAACCTCACCTGGTCCCTGCTGCTGCCTCTGCTGCAATAAGTCTTAACCCCCAAGTGCGGACCAAGGGACCCTTGGCGGCACCTAAGTGGACTTCTCCTAACATCTCAGAAAACCTAGAACTTTAAAAATGTTTGGATTTCAAGACCTCTGTAGGACTGGACAAACCTGTCAAGCTCAGTTGACTGAAGCAACAGGTTTCCTCTGATCTGAGCTTCTCTGTAGCAGTAACTCTGTTTCGGATAGACTTCGGTGAGAAGGTATCCAGGGAACTCTCGTCAGACACGCCGGCAGCCTTGCTGGGCTGGAAGATTTAAATATTTGAAAAAGCGTTAAAGTCTGAAGGTCCGCCGCTTGGCCTGCCTAGAATTCTGATAGTTTCATTAACCAGTTTCATTAGTACAAACTGCCCACTGTGATGATTCTGCTATTGAAGCTCATAATCTGTGGTTAAAAACCCAATACACTCTTTTATCCAATTAAATGCTCTCATACCATTTGTAAAAGTAGTTGAAGTATAAGTTGTACTTTGAAATTATTTAATTTATGGCATGTAGGTTACAAATTTCAACAACCTGAATTAAGATAGGATCAGACTAGGACAGAATATAGGCCTGGGCAGCAAAAGAAAAATTCCCCCCATTAGCAAATCAGTATGCTGAAAAAAGGACCATATTTGCAAATAGGGGCAGTTTTACACTTGTTAACTCATGCTGAATTAGTGTTTGCAAGGTATTGGAGACTATATGCATTTGTGCTTGCTGCAGGCAATGCTTGTGGTAATAATAGGGAAATTAGCAGTAAGAGTCAGTAAGAACCAAACAACTGGCCCACACACTGACTTCTCAGACCAGCCCTTCTGTCACTGCTAGACTGCCCTGTAGGACAGTCCGACCCAGAATTAAAATCAATGATCATGATTGAGTTCCAAGAAATGACTCAATAAAGCTATAATGCATTAGTTGGTGAATTATGTATATGCCTGTTAATGGTTAACCTTTCGAGACACTACAATGCATTGTCACTTATGCTGAGGCAAGACTGAGCAACAGGTCTGCCGTCTGGTATCACTAATATATTTGTTTAGAGAAGCACATGAAAACAAAATTGTTTTAATACTTCTCATCAAATTTCCAAGCATTTTTCAATCACATATTTTATGTTTCATCTATTTTATTTATTTGGAATGTTTTATAGTGGGCTGGTGTTGACGAATTGCTACCTTGTAGCAGTGATGAAGGTAATGAAAAAGGTTACAGTTTTTAGTCATTAATGTAGCCCTGCATTAGATATCACATTAACTGTAGCTGATGTCCATCAGGTCATAAGGTCAGGATTGTCAAGCATGGCTCACTCTTCAGAATGGATTTGTCACAGGCGAGGGATGACACAGAACTATCTTGGTGACTGAGACACTCAACCAGCAATAGGAGAGACAGAGGACCACGTGTAAGTGTAAGTGTAAGTATACTAGCATGAGTGAAATCATACAATGCAGAATCAATATGATGCTTACCAGTTTCAGCAGTGGATGTTGTTGTGTTGAGCTATCGAGCAGACCAGGATACAGACTAGGAGTCCAGGATGCAAACATAAATCAAACTGGTCATGTACTGAGAATGTAAGCAAGAGAATGATATCCAAAAGTATCAAGCACAACAAAGCACAATGTAGGTAAGGAGGCCTAAAGGAAGATCTAATGCAAGGGAATGGAGACGGGAGACAAGAGAGGGAAGATAACAATAAATGTGTGGGGACGGGTGAAAACTGGTGTGAAGCAAAGAGCCAATACAGCTCACGAAACATTGCCAGGTGAATGCTGCATGTAAGAGCTGGTGCCCACAACACCCTGGAAGAGAACCCATAACTAGGAAGTGTGTAACAGTGAGTCAATCAGTTATTGGTCTAGAATTCCAAATCGTTTGTTTCCACTGCCCAGTTCTCCACAGACTCCTACCTCTGTTAGCCACAGCTCCCACGACATGGATTGAATTCCTCCAAAGACTTTTATGTGACTCTGACCTGAGCAAGCAGGTTGTATTTCTGGATCTCAGAGGATTTCAAACTCTCTACACCAAGAAGTCAATCAATTTCTTTAGGGATCAGAGTGATATTTTTATTTAAACTGAAACAAAATTTTGCTGAAGTTTCTCTTTTTTTGGATATCCAGGAAAGGGTGAATTTCAGCAATCCAGTTTTAGGAGCATTGTGGCTCACATTAGTTTCATCCAGTGTGGGAGCTAAAGCAAGAATAGCATTGTTCTCAGCAAAAATAGATGAAAGCTGCTATTTTTGGTTACTGCTATGGTTTTGTGCTCAAGTGTAGTGATCTTTAATTGAGTTGGCCATGAAGGGCTTGCCTGCTATTTAGTTCAGTTGATTGGGGTCTAGAACTATGAACGATGAGAATAGAAAATTAGATTTGGGGGGTATCAACTGAGTAGTTCGCCCAGCTTTCTCTTCTATCTCACAACCTTTCGTATCATGCGCTATAAGAAGGATGGTCAATGACAAGGGCATTCTTTATCATGTCCAGTTCAGTTACTTCTTGAAATATGTAAATTCAATCTCTTAGTGCTTGACTGATTCTGGATGCAATGAAACCTACTCACAAAAGTTTTTTTACATGTGAGTTAATATGCAAATGCACGTTTAGCCTTACAATTTTGAGTACCTTTAATACTTTTGGCTATTCACTATTTACAAGTTTAAAGTAAACTTACATGTCCCTAACCCCTGAATTAGGGGGTTGGGTCAATAAAGCATTAATTAAAGCTTAATAAATTAAATTAAATTAAAATTAGTTTTTGAAAGATTTATTTTAAAAAATAACATGGAATTAAAGCAAAATGTTTAAATGTATTTATTTTGTACTAAATGTTTATACTTGCAATATATAGATTTTTTAAATTAATTATTTTTTTTGTAGGTAAAGTTTTTTTTTATTTGTAAAGGTTATTTTTTTTAAACGAATGCTTATTTTTCAATACATTTTATTTATGTTTTACATTAAAATACATTTCTATATCTCTTTAAAGTTTGAATCCCTTAATTTATTTTAACATTATTTGTATTGTATTGTATTGTATTGTATGAATATTTATATAGCGCACAGTAGCACTGCGACCCATCGGGTATCCAGGCGCTCTGACCAGATGGAATATTTTATCGCTGAAAGTAGCAGAATCGGGGACATCATACTACTGGAAAGAGCCAGGTCTTAAGGTTCCTTCTGAATTCCATTAATGGCTGTGTCTGCCTGAGTTCCGATGGAAGCGCATTCCAGCTTCGGGCTCCAACCACACTAAAGGCCCTCCCCCCCAGCCTTGCCCGTTTGAACCTAGGCTGTGCCAACAAGTTGGCCTTGGATGACCGCAACTGCCTTACGGGGGAGTACCTTAGGAATCTTTCCTGGAGTGAGACCGGGTCTGTTCCGTGGATTGCCTTGTGGACCAGGCATAGGGACTTGAAGAGGACCCTCTCTCTGACTGGCAACCAGTGCAGCTCCCTTAGTGCCTGAGTAGAGGACGAGTCAAGCTTGCGACCAAGTGCCAGCTTGGCAGCGGCTGACTGAACTCTCTGTAGCCCCTGCAGAATGTATTGGGGGGCTCCGAGATACAGCGAGTTGCAGTAATCCAACCTGCTGAGAATGGTACTCCTGACGACCGTGTTGCGAGAGTCGGCAGGCAGCAATGGAAGGATACGGCGTAGGAGTCGCAGTAAGCCAAAGCAGGTACTCGAGGTTTTGCTCGCCTGGGAGTCCAGTTGGAGATTATTATCAAATAGAACCCCCAGGTTCCGTACTGTAGCGGCTGGTATCAATGGGGCCACGTCCGGGGCGAGCCTAAAGTCCATTGGACCCATTGGTAGATGATGAATCTGTTTCGTAGATGCGTAGAGCAACAGCTCAGTTTTATCCCCATTAAACTGCAGGCAGTTTCTCTGGAGCCAGTCCATGGTCTGCCTCATGCAGCTTTGGAACTGCTCCAAAGGGACTGCTTGTTTGCCTTCCAGAGAAAAGGCCAGTTGGGTGTCGTCTGCGTAATTTATCAGCTCCACCCCGAACGCCTTGATGATAGAAAATAACGGCTGCAAATATATATTGAACAGGATGGGGCTGATGCTGGAACCCTGTGGGACTCCAAAATCCACGGGGGTGTTCTCTGAGGCAAAAGGACCCATAGTCACCATTTGGTGCCTCCCTGCTAGATAGGATCGGAGCCACTGTAGGGCCTGACCTCCCACCCCCGACTCCATCAACCGACCCAGCAAGATGGTATGGCTCACGGTATCAAATGCGGCTGACAGATCCAGGAGCACCAGTACGGCGGTGCTCCCTGTGTCAGCCCACACTCACATCGAGTCCAGCATGGTGACTAATGCTGACTCGGTTCCGTGGCCGGGGCGGAAGCCAAACTGGTCCTTGTCCAACAACAAGTTGGCCTCTAGGTAGTTCGAGAGGGACCTGCTCACCGCCTTCTCTAAGATTTTGATAGGGAATGGGAGGAGAGAGATGGGTCGAAAGCTAGCCGGAGCAGTTGGGTCTAGAGTTTTTTTTTAATAAGGGGGGAGATAACAGCCTGTTTCCAGCTATCCGGGACCAAACCCTCTTCCAGTGACTGATTGCAGATCTGACGCAACCAGGGGAAGGTTGGGTGGCCATATAGTTTCCATGCCCTCTGGGGTAGAGGGTCAAGAGGGGAGCCAGACGAGATGGTAAGTGCCGTAATGACAAACGACACTTCCGAGAAAAGTGGGAAGCTGGTCAGATGGCAAGCCCCCCCTAATCTCTCAGAGGCCATCCCCATCCCAGGTTCCTCTGTCGCTCTGTCAGTGTCCCCAAAGAGATTGGTAATCTTTGTTACCTTGTCCTTAAAGTAGGTGGCTATCTCGTCACACAACCTCTTTGATGGTACGACTTTATTTTCCAGGCAGCTTGGGGCCGATAAGGATTTCACAATTCTGAACAGTTCCCTGGCCCCATTTGGGGCATTCACTATGGAGTTGGCATAGTAACTAGCTTTACGATCCTTGATAAGCTGCTTGTAGCTGCTCTGTGCAGACCTCAGTGCCAGCTTATCCCTGGCTAGGAACCCCTTTCTCCATTTTCTTTCGGCCTGTCTACAGAGCTGTCTCAGCCGTCGCAAGTCGTCATCATACCAAGGCGCGGATGGCCTACTCCTTACTCTTATCTTTTTTTTCGGGATAAGAAGGTCCAGCTCGTTGGTGATGAACTTGTGGTAGGTGTTGTAGTTTGCCTCCACGGATCTAGAGGCATGAAAGAGGCTGACTGTGGGAGGGGTTAATAGCAAACCCGTTTTGGCCAGTTCAGTCCAATCTCTGCCCTCTCTGAACGCTACCGTTGTTTTGGCTTGAGAGGGGGTAGCTGTAACCTATGGGTTTTCTTCATCTAAGTCCCTACTTTCATTATCTTCTATGGGAGTGTGCGGCAGTACCTGTTAAGTGTCCATGGGTGGTGCTGGATTTACTCGAGCTCTGATCTGGTGTATCTTTAGGGCCTTTTTGGCTGTAGTCACTGTGAAGGTCAATTTGTGAATATCAATCAGATTATTCTTTTTGGGTGGGTGCATGTCCTTCCTAAGCCACTCCCTAACTTCCCTTAACTTTTAACCCTGCTATAACCCTACCTAAATCCCTGCCCCCTTTAGTTGTAAGGAAGAGGAAGACCTAAAACCACCATAAAGGGGAAAGCAGGGATTCACAAGAGTGAGACAAACGGACAGGGAGTGTCTGGTAGTGGACTACAGAAGCCCCAGCTGCATTCAAGCCTACTTAACCAGGTGTGTCTTTATCGGTAAAGACAGCGGATGGGTTGGCATGTGGTTCTGGGCTCAACAGTGCTTGGCCATCTTCTTAATTGAGGAATGCTGTAAATACTGATTCAGTAGTGGATGCAGGAGAACCACTGCAAAATCAACAGCAATCTGTTCAGTTGCAAACACCAATGTTAAGATAGCATGGAAAAGCTATCAATTATAGAAGATGTTTTCTGGTAACAATTATGTAATGAGTTTCAAAATGGCATGTCAGCATTGAGTGAAAATAAGGCAGCTCAGTGGTGTGGGCCTAACAGCAAGACCTTGTAGGTGAGTTTTTATTAAGGAAAAATAATGCTTACTCTACACATGCTTCAGTTAATTCGCTAGGCCGCAGACAGCTTGCATTCACAGATATTCATTTTTGCAGAGGAATAGTGCATGTTTATTTTATGTGAGCAGGCATTTCTTTCTCTCTGCTTCTGTGTTTTTTCATTTCAGGAAAATCATCGACAATGAAGGTTTAACTGTTGTGTCTTTAGTAGTACAAAATGTATTATTTGTGTAAGTTCAGGATGTTCTTTTATTTTGTAACTTTTCAAGGCGGTCTTTCGAAGCCCTGTGTATGCCATTTATTAGCAGAATAAACCATTGTAATGCTATGTTACAAAAATGGCAATTTGTTTTCTTAATTAGTTATGAATAACTTAACCAATGATATGCATCAGGAAGTATTTGTCTCTAGAAGTATATTGGTTACCAGAATATTGATTGGTTTATGTGTTTGCAATATCGCTAGTCCAACCCTATTATGTCATATCATACCATGGAATGCATGTAACTTCTGTACCCTGAAGTATTGTAAAAGCTACACTATTTTAGAGATGTGCCAGTAGGGTTTAGACTTTATAACTTAACAGACTCTGCGCTACTCTGTTTACTGATTTGTACTTAGTTCTTTCACAGACTTTCTTCAGAGGCTGACCTTATGTTAGTCCTCTTGCAAAATAATAATTTTACTATTTTGATTAGGGTGATTCACTAAATAATTAGCAAATTACCTTTTTTCTTTCTGTAATGATTATATTTTTGAATAAACCCATGAGGTCTTAACCTGGAACTCACAAAGTCATTGAAGACTCAGACAGACCGATCTTGAGCATCAACCCACTTATTTAGTTAATTAAAGCATGACATGTCGAATGTTCATGTTATTATTTTTTAGGTTTCTCTGTTCATTTAAATGTTTTCTATTCAGTAATATTCCAAACAAACACATGGAATACAAATGGGAACTATATTCATATTAGCTACATCCATTCTTTTCAGATGAGTGAAGCATTCCTTGACATGCTGAGGATCCTTGAACATGTATTTTTTTTTTATTAGAGTCAAGGTTGAACCTTGTGAAGATGTTCGCCAGAGATGCCTTGTACATAGCAAATAGGACTATTGAGAGCAGATAGTGGGGCATCAGGGAGAGATATCAAAATGGACATAGAAGAAAGATAACTTTACCTGGTTCAGCTAGAAGAAGAACATGAGCCTGGGCAGTTCTTCTGAATCCACCCATGGGAAACCTGGGAATGCATTTTGATCAACTTTATTGTACTTATGAGGGGTCATTTAGAGCCTGCCGATCTCCACCCGGGGTGGAGGTCGTAACCTTCACCAGTCTGGCAGCGAATGTGTACTCTATTTAGAGATTCCTTGTTTCAGAAGAATCTTTGTGCTGTAAACGTAGCCCACCACCAGAAGAGGGTGACATTTTTGAAGCGGCTTTGCTCAGTGGCGTAGCAAGGTCAGGTGGTACCCGGTGCGGAAAGTTTCTTGCCACCCCCAGCTTGACAAAATGGCAAAAATATGTGTTTAAAACACATATTTTTGCCATTTTGTCACCCCCCTCAGTGAGGAAACCTGGTGCGGCCCGCACCCACCGCACCCCCCTTCCTACGCCACTGGCTGTGCTGCAATTGTTTTTGTGCAGAGAAAACAAATTCACAACTCTAAACAGAAATATGATCATCTTTATTTCCAAAATATATGGCTCCAAGGCGCAAGGAGTTTTTTTCCTGAGTGTGTTGACGAGTCTGCATTTTATCTGCCTGTCCCCGCTATGGAATTGCACGACAGACACTGGGAGGAAAAAATAGTTGCCCTGTGGTGGACATATGGGCAAGTGTTCCAGGGGTTAGCATCTGCAGAGTTGGAGTAGACTCAACCAATTTTAACCTAGCAGTTCCTCCAACACTAAACAGTATGTGGAAACCATGGGTTTACTGATTGGAAGACCAATGGTTTACAGCCAGTGCCTAATTTGTAAAAACAAAATAAGTGGCAGGGCACTCATCAGTAACCCCGGGTGGAGAACTCTGCTCCGCCAGCGGAGTTTACGGAGTTTTGCCTACTCTGCGCTCCGTTGAGAACATGGAGTTCAGGCAAAACTGCGACTCCATAGCGGAGCGGAGTTAGCCGACCCCTGCATGTACTTGTGCAAGACGTACAACGTGGGGGTTTGCATAGACAAGGACGGCGAGGAGGAGGAGGAGAGAGAGACCACGGCAAGGAGGAGGCAGCCCGGAGACGCCACAGCAGGTAAGTGCCTTTTTTGATGTTGTTATAATTAAATTAGGGAGGGAGGAGGGGAGCGGAGTTCCACTGAGTTTTTTTCCAACTCTGTGGAACCCTGCGTAGTGACACTGCGCCATCTCCGCCTGGGCTTACTCATCAGGAGGCCACTGTAGCTTGCATCACCCATTGCCCCTGCCAGCACTGCCAAGGATAGCACCAACACAACTACTATACATCACACCCTGACACATGTGATAATTCAGACTATTGTAGGCCCCCAAAGCTGTTACAGTGGCTTGGGCAGGAGGTATTAGCCATTTCTACTGTATATTGACTAATAAACAACTGTTGCTTATCTCTAAGTTAGGCAAACATTGTCACCATGTGGCAGACTGTTATAAATGCCAGTTTTGACAATTAAGTGCCGGTGCGGAGCAGTGGAAACCCACCAGCTCAAATTAAGCACTGTTTACGGCACACGTCCCGCTCCACCAAACCCTGAATGAAGCCCTTCCTATAATGGTAGATGGACTTTTCCATTTTTCTTTCTTTGAGATATGAGAATGACATCATTTTTCATGTTGGAGGTCCTTTAATACCGACGCATTGAGTCATATAATGAGGGGAAATATTTAAAATACTTTATTTCCATGCCATTTCTTTGCTTAAAATATTTATATCATAAAGAAAAATATTTATTGATTAATATGCCACTGCAAATTCTATTACTTCCAATTCTTTTAGTACTTGTATATGGCAAATTACATGTTATTGTAAACAATGCACTGAGAGCCCTGTGTTCTGAATCCAATTAGTTGCTGTTGCTTTCTTTCTGAGATGGAGTTAAGAAGTCTGGTATGCGCAATGCATTTCTAAAGACATAAAGGCCTCTTGGAGAATATCAGAACACTGTGTTCATTCAAGAGCAGATTAAGTGGTGTTTTCAAGGTCCCTACATCAATTCCTGACATTTAACATTCCCTCATACTTGCTGCGTACACATAAACACGTCATTGCTTTCAGTTAGCTGTGACATTAAAACATCATTCTAGTTATACCTCTTTTCAGTGTTGAATGTAGTCTGTGAATTCAAGAATAATTCTTGGTCAACTTGTAAAATATTTGATAAGAGAAGGAAAAGCAAAGACACAAACCTAAAAGGGTTAGTGAGTACCTTCCTATCACAAACACGTTTTAAGAGCTGGCTTGACAGTGCAGTTGTATGAATGACTGATTGTGACACATTCTGCACAATATATGTTGTAGCCTAGGTTTGGCTTCTCCCAGAGGAGTATTTCCCTTTCACCTTATGATATTGGCTGTTTTGTGAATCCTTCCACCTCCAATGGCGTGCTTACACTGCAATGAACAAGTGACTATTTTACATCTCAAAGGAGTATTAAATTATTATTAAGCACATTAGTTTCCTCATAAATGCATAGTGTACAGAATGAATGTTTTCCACTAAAGAAGTCTTGTATCATGTTTAAATGTTTAATGGGTCAGGATTCAAAATGGAAGCCAGACCAATGGGTAGTGTTTGTTTGCCCGAGCCTGCAGAAAGGTACTGTGAGTTCAACATTTGTCCCCAATACAAATAGGGAAATATATATGATTCCCATGATTCCAGGCAAAGCCCACGTAGATATCTTAGATAACTGGTTAAAAGAAAACCTGTTGTTTGCTGTACGTGAAACAGTGGACTTGCTATGTATTAAAAACAACTTGTTTTGTGGCTGTGAAAACAGAAAAAATAAATCGTACAACCCATGTGCAACATCCATTGCAAAATATCAAAAAATGTCTTCTTTTCCTAACATTTACCATCAATATACATTAGTTGCAACATTGATTAATTGGCAGCCCTCAGTAACTAAGAAGACAGATCATCGTCCATAATATTACTAACCCTGGGCGTAGTTTGCGTAGTAGCGCTACACGTAGCTATGCGAAGTGCACTTCGCACTACGCGAGCTACGCATAGCTACGCGAGTTGCGTAGTGAGGTAGGGAAAATGCTGTTCGCACTGATTGCACAGTGCCGGATGCTTGTCCGCACTGTGCAATCATTGCAAACAGAATCTTGTACAGTGGAAGCGGTCGTTTTCTGCCGCTCAAGTAGATTTGTACTCGAGAGGCAGTTTTCTCAACGCAGACTGGTAGTTTCTCATCGCGAGCGGTCGCGAGCATATGCGACCACTCGCAATGAGAAACCTGACCTCCCTGCGTTGAGAATCTTGCAGGGAGGTTTATTTTCCATGCTCGCGATTGGCAACTTGATGTTGCTGATCGCGAACAAGGAAAAAGTCTCGCCGGGATGTCATTTTGCTCGCTCGTGGTCGCCAACTTGACGTTGAGGACCGCAAGCAAGCAAAAAATGTACGCTAAGCGTTTTTGCACTGTGCTACGTGCAATTCGCGTAGTGCGTAGTTGTGCAAACTACACAAACTTCGCAAGCATAGCGTAGTCCTTCGCCCAGGGTTAAATATTACAGGACTTTTGGAAATGGTCAGTTAAGGTTTATGGCAACACTTCAGCCACAGCCGTCAGTTAAATTGCCTTCTTTAAGATCTGGAAGTTCTGGTCAGGAAATGACATTCAAGGACGCCACAGAGATATGGGATATGCTGCATGCTCACACACAAAGGACCTGCTGTTCCTCACAGAGACCTGTCTAAACCCCACTAAAGCACCCGACATCGCCACAGCCATCCCTCCCAGCTACAAGATTTACAAGCAGGACCGAAAGCACAAGCCTGAAGGTGGAATCACCATCACCCGCAAGTACAACATTAGTTGTACCACTGCCACAGACCAACACCATGGAACCCCTGTTGTTTACACCTCACATCACAGGCAATTTCACCTTGAGGGGCAGCCTCAGCTACAGACCATCAAGCCAATGCATCAACTTCGCTGACATCATTGCAGACTTCTTCTGTCTCATCATAAACGATTCCAGCACCTTCTTCCTCCTCGGAGAGCTGGACTTCTACCTGGAAGACTGCCCTGAAGTGAACACTGGAAGTCCTCAACATGCTCAGCCTCACGCATCACGTAAAAGGGCCCACACACTCTGCTGGACACCTCCCAGACCCTACCTTCACCATTCTCAACAACATCTCTGTCGACAAACACACACTTGTCATCTGGACAGGCCACGTCCTCATCAGGTTCAGCATTCCCTCCCACACCAACACAGACCTACCATGGCCAGATAAGTCATCAAACTGGAACAGCATCCCAGAGAAAAAGTGGACTACTGCACTGATGGCATGCTGGCCAAAACACAGCAGCAATATTCGCCACTGTGAAAGATTTTCCCTCACCTGCGTCCACTTCCAACATCATCACCCTTCACAGGACTTCTACAAGAAGCTCTCTCAATTATTCTGCAGCCAGATAACCTCCATATACAGCAACTTTGTCCACCAACTGGACCTGACAGACCTTGCAACATATCTTCCTGTCTCAGCCAAGGAAAGACCATAACAATTTGAACCACTATCACCTTGGACGAAACCACCACCCCAATGGAGTCCATCTATTAAAGGTCCTATTAGACCTCAGCCCCCTCCACATCTTCACCAGAGAGCTTCAGCCCATCAGCACACCACTCACAACCATCCTGAACACCTCCATCTCAGCAGACACCTTCCTGAATACATGGAAACATGCCCTGTACGCCCCTGCTCAAGAAGCCCTCCACAAACCTATCAATGCCCGCCAGCGACAGACCTATCACCATGCTACCCTACCCAGCCAAAGTCCTAAGAACCTCATCTACAAATGGTTCTCCACCATTCTCACTGACCACTAACTCATAAATGTCACCCAGTCCGGCTTCAGAGCTAACCACAGCACAGAAAGAGCTGTCTACACCAGCATAGATGACAGCCGCATGATCCTGGAATTAGGAGTTACAGCAGCCCTCATCGTCCTGGACCTCTGCACAGCATTCACCACAGTATCTCACCAAATCCCCATCTGATGGCTGCAGGAGAGTGGAATCCAAGGACTAGCACGGCATTGGATTTGCTCTTTCCTGACTGTAAGGATACAATCAGTCAGCTGTGCTCTCTTCTCTTCAGACACATACAATCTCATCTGTGGAGTACCGTAAGGTTCCTTTCCTATCCAGACTCTCTTTAACATGTACATGGTCCCACTTGCAAGCATCATCCTCTCCCATGACATCGACTTCTTCTCCTACGCCATTGCTGCCTAGCTCATACTGCCCTTCTCACAGGAAACACCCAAAACACAAAGCAAGTTCATGGCCTGGATGAATGAAATTGCCGATTGGATGAAGGCCTACCACCTCAAATTACACACTGAGAAAACAGAAGTCTTGACATTGGGCAAAAAAAGCTTACCATGGGATTTCACCTGGTGGCTAGCTGAACTAGGACCCTCATCCACCACCACCTGCACCTCGAATTTTAGAATCATCATAAATAGCAAAGTTGACATGACCACCCAAATCAACCCTGTGACAGCCTCTTCCATACCTTGAAGAAGCTGAGGAAAGTACTTAAATGTCCCCTGAGCAACAGCTGCAATATTATCACACATGCCTTTGTCAAAATCACGTTGAACTATGGGAACACCCTATACACCAGAATCAGCAAGCAACTTACCAGACAAATGTAAACCATTCAGAATGCAGCAGCCAGAATCACTATCAATCTCCTAGTGAGGTAGGCAGGAGCAGTGTTTTGTAGTGTTTTGTAGGTATGAGTGAGGAATTTGAAATGTGCCCGTTTGTGTAGAGGAAACCAGTGGAGTTCCTTGAGGTGTGGTAGGATGTGTATGTCGTCCATAATGCAGAAGGAACAGATGATGGACGAAATGCTGAACCAATCAAACATGCACCCCCGTCATAGATCTGGGTTGAATCCATCCTTTTTATGCACACCACACCATTCCAGTTTAGACCCAGCCAAATGGAAATCAGTCTTGACCCTGTTCCCCATGGGAACAGTCCATCCCGAACTGCCAGGCCAGGTCCTCCCTGAACCAGAAACAAGTATCCTGGGACCAGTTTTGGCGTTTCAAGCCGCATCAGCCAGGCTAGCCTGAATCTGATGGCATTCACCCCAAGTCACAGATCTGGGTTAAATCTATCGTTTTTATGCCCGCCATGCCATTCCAGTTTAGACCCAGCCAGAATGCAGCACACATAGACAGAGGAAAAAATGAGGTGAAAGAAACCTGTTTCTCCTCGTTATGCCTCCCCTGGGGAAGTGTATCTTTTTAGCATATTGTAAATATGGGAATGTGTCAAAACCCATGGAAGTTGCATGGGACCACACATGCAACGCCCATGGAATTCCTACCCAGGACAAATTCATGCAATGCAGCGATTTGCGCTGTGTCATTCCATAGACTTTGGGCTTTGCATGGCTTCGAAAATATGTCGTAGGTTTGCGTCGCTCTTGCACCACGTTGCAAGAGCGAAGCAAACCGGGTCATAAATACGGCCCTTTTGTATTTTTTCTCACTTTCCTTCTTCGAACAGCTGAACGTTACGAACACTCACCAGTGAAATGCACATGACAATGCATTCCAACACAGGTGACTTCACTGTAAATGCCTTAAACAGGACAAGCCAAAAAGTGTGATTCAACCTTTTGGTCGGTTTATAGGCTTCCACTTCACTCGGTGAGTGGGGTTAATTTGTTTTCGCACTGCTCTTTTGACAGGCAAGCATATATTTTCTGTCTCATGTGGTTCTAATCTCTGCCTTCCTCATCTTCAAACCATTTGTTCCCTCACCAATGATTCGAACATGTTGAAGGGTTCAGCAACATGTTAAGCTTTTCACAAGTGAAAAACTGAGCAGGAACCACGCTGGACTCTTGGAAATACTTAGGTAATATTTATTGCAGCACCTTAGGTAGGTTGCAGAACGACTTGCCTAATGAATATTCATTAGGCAGGTCACAACTTCTGACTTGTTTGTAAAGACTAGGATGGTGGCCTGCAAGGGACAGCAGACGACTAAGTCTGTCTTAACGTTTTAAAATGGAAAACTTAAAAAAAGTTTATAGTTTTGAAAAACGTCTTTGAGAGATGAAAGTGTCCCTGAACTATCACCCAAATTCGCAGGGAGGAAATGAGGCTCCCCCCCCCCCCCCACAAAGCTGAAATAGAAGTGTCTTTTATTGTATGTGGAATCCATCTTGCCTTGGTCACGTCTTCTGATATTCAATAATGACAAGGCCTGAATAATATGTGCAGAAGTAGGATGACCTCGTATAAACGAATGCACCCTCCTAAACGAAATAGCTTTAAACGTAAGCCTTGTTCAAGAACACCTAATGTACTACACATTTTCTCTTTAGCCCAGCAACTGATGCCCAAACTAATGGACACATTGATGCTTAGACCAAGTGCCTGTATGTGGCTAGACAGGTATTGTGCAAATACTGTCTGCTGACGCACATGCGGTTGGCATGCAGAAATCACACCGGCCGCCATATTGCAGCAGGGTTATAGCACAAGATGTTGATATACACAAGTATGAGAGGCAACACAAAACTAAATACACTGTATTAGTACAGTATGAAAACTGAGTGCTGAGTCCACACAAGGATTGAATGTTCTTTATTCCAAGATGTGGTACAACCATATTCCCAGCCAACGCGTTTCGCCCAAACATGGGCTTCTTCAAGGCAAGGTTTATAGAACGTAGATGTACATCAAGATATTCGCAAATGTAACGGAGGTAAATTGACCCAGTATTGAGTCTTGCTAAATAAGTAGCCAGTGAGCAATGGATTTACGTCTGGTGTAGTATGTCAAAAATAATTCTCAAGAAGCTCTGGCTAATCAGATTTCGATTATCCCATAGCGTTAATTCCAGTGGAGGTCCGTAGCGCCGTGAATCCCGTCGTGTTGGAACGGTTGCACAAGATGTTGCTCTTCTCTGATTGGTTATATGCTTAATGAATGCGTACTTTTGTTCTGTCTGATCAACAGCGCACAATGTACTTGTTCATAACAATGGTAACTGTATCCTCATTGGATGTGTTTGTGGTTTCCAGGCATAAAAGACCCAGTGGAACCCTGTACTTTGGGCATGTTGCTATTTTTGAGCCTGCCTCAGTGACTCACCTACAAAGTTGTCTATGAGACATGACTCTCTGTGTTTCTTTTATTCAGGAGCTTTCTACACAGCTGTAAAAGGGATCTCAATGGGACTTATTAGCCCAGCTTGGTAGTCTTTACCTTTTGTATAGTTTTCAACTGGGATTACGATACAAAATATTATGCTCAAACCAAACATTTTCACTGAAGAACTATAGTGAATGTATTGTCTTTTATGTTTCACATTCCATGTACTTTTCTAAAAAAAAAATAATGAGGTCAGTAAATCCTTAGTCTGAAGTTAAGAGTGATAATTTATTTCAGATTTTTTTTATTTTGTAACTTTTCTGGAGATTTTGATTTAATATCTATTATCTTTTATTATCATTATTATTATTACTACTGCTGCTGTTACTACTAAGATAAAAATAATATTAAATAAATAGAGCAAAGAATTTCGAGCAGTTTATTAAAAGGATATAGGTGCTCGCAGTGTAATTATCTGCCAAGCAAAGCAAACGATCACAGACAGAGGGCTTTATAAAGGTGCAAACTTCCAACATGACTAATACTTTACTTTCATGAAGAAGTTATATTAATCTATATAATATGAAAATGGCAATTGCATTCTACTTTATAAGCAGTGCTTATTTAGGCAGGCTGGGACCGAAACACAAAGTACCTGCATTGTATTAAGGTCTTGCAAAGAGAAGTGTGAATTAAATCCAGGTGTACAAAAATAGTGATATGCACACTTTTCACTGCACTGCAAAAAACAAACAAAAAAGAAACATATAAGCACTTGCAAAGCCATATTATTAAAATTCACAGTTAATCTATGTCACCAAAGAAGGCGCAAAGATGTATAGTTATTTGCACCCCACAAATGGGGACAGATTAAGATTTGCTAACAGTCGCAAATGCAATTTTAACCCTTTAAAGTATGGATCAGATGTACAAAGCCATTTTGCGATCACAAACTTTACTTCTCAAAAACACAGAATTTGCTACAATGAAAGGGCTTTCTTTATCTACAAAGTCATTTAGAGAGTCAGAAAATTCTTTCAAAGACTCACAAATGCACTTTTGTGATCCCTTCCGAATCGCAAATAGGAAGGAACATAAAAATAGTGACTCCAATTCAGGAATAAATGTATTAATGATTATGACTATAATTGCGATCACAAATCATTGATGAGTAACTGATCCACAAGTTGAGATGGTGATTGATTTGTAAAGGGGAAGACGTTCCCCTGGAACTCTTTTCCCTTTTGAATTAGTGTCTGCATCCTTGGGAGAGTAGTCAGTGGTCCACTGTCTGCTGTCCCTGAAGTTTTCTAAAATGGAAAACTTAAAAAAAAAAGTAGCATCAGTATCTTAAAGGAACACACGTCGGGGCATATTATCAAGATACTGCGATAATTATCGCAAACCGAGGCTAGCGCATTTTTTTTTATCGCCGCATATCACTGGATTTTCTCGCCCTGTTAGCGGAGTATTAACAACTCGTTGCTCACAGGCCAAGTAAAAATCCAGCAATTGCGGGAAAAACCAGCGATGGCAGGCTGATTCCTGCAAAACAAAATCTGCGATATGTGTAATGCTTGGCGATACTCAAGTGTGGACTTAACATAACAATCCATTTTCCAATGAAGAGATAGTTAAGTCACATTTTTAGCAGGTGTTAAGTTCCAGCGATAACCGCGGTTAGCGCGGCTTTTATTATCGCTTCGCGGGTCCGGCCCCGCATTGATAATAGGGCGATGTTGTGTCTGTGATGGATTCAATGAGGATTAGGAGAGATACGCCTACATTGCGTGTCATTAGCGATATTGATTGCTGACATCCAAAGTAGCAAGGAAACACGCGCTAACGCTTGTTAGAGTGTCCTTGTTAATTAAGCGATAAAAGAATCGCTGCTTTTTCGGCGCTATGTGATGAAAAAGCGGCAATATAAGCATTGACAATATGCCCCACTGTGTTAAAAAAGGGTTCCATTTTGGAACACAATCATGGGGATGGTGGTAAGCTGTCCCTTGCAAGCCACCATTCCTGTGATCGCAGTCAGTCAGAGGGTGCGAATTGATTTTAGTATTTTGTTCACCATTGCCATATAGTCTTATTTATTTAAACAAGTGACTTAAATGTTTTCCATTCACATAACACATATAAATCTAGATTAATTATTCCATGTCAACCACACATGATAGATATTGTGAAATAAACATCTTTGCAACCTTTGGCATAGTAAAAAAAATATAATGGCCATTGTAAATGAATATGGACACAATGCACACTTAGATTTATCTGCCATTACATGCATACTTACTGCACCAATATACCATCAACTCTTGTTCATCAAACCATGTGTGCATTCCAGTTAGCTATCAAAAGTCAAAGTAAGGGTGATATTGATTTAGAATTTCAAGGTACCCACCATGCTTAGGTGATTTTGTATTTTTAAACGATTTTGCAGTAGATAGGAAATTTCGCAAACTACTATTCCCTTCACAAAAAAATCAGTGCACTAATTGTGACCACTTTTTGCAAATGGAATTCTAGCACATCAGGCCCTTCGGGGCCTAGACACAAAGATAAACGTACATGTCAGTAAATCTGTGCATATAGGTTTACTGTTACACTTTTGAGTAACTTTACTACTTTAGGCTAGTCATCATTTACAAGTGTACACTTACTCAAAAGGTACATTTATCTGTTACCGATGGAGCCTAATTTATGAGTATGGAGTGACTACTTGTAACTTTTCACAAGTAGGCAGAGATCTCTGACACCAGAGTGGCAATCTCCATGTGGCAAAGTATAGGGAAATGTTTAGTAAAGTAAAACAAATAATTACGAAACAATTTGGGCTAAATATTATTGTTGTTTAATTTGGTATACTTAATTTAAATGTCGAATAATATAAAAATATGCAGCATTATTTACTTAATTTTAAATTAAATATGTAATTATTTTGTGTGCAATACATCATTTTTCTGACGCATAATTAAATCATCCACCCTCCACCTGAGCACACTCCCTACGAGCCCACAGACCTGATGGAAAACCTCTTCAAAATACTGGTCAGCCCCACCACCACCCTCCAAGGAACCCTCACCTACCGACCCCGTACACCTTTTGCCAAATCCATCACGGACATCATCTCCCCGCTGGTCATCGCATCTAACAACTACATCCTGCTGGGAGGCCTCAACTTCCACCTCGACAACCAACTGGACCCCAGCACCACATACCTCCTGGAAAACCGCCAGATCGTGACCGAACCCACGTACTCAGCAGAACACACCCTTGACCCCCTCTTCGCAACAGGAAACTCCATCACCTTCAGTCACATCACCGAACTCCCATGGACCGACCATCAATGCGTCCACTTCACCTTCAGAACACCCACCATCCACAGACACCAACACCTGCTCCCACGAAGGTATTGGACCAGAATCCCCGACGACCAGCTAACCTCATCACTCAGCAACTCCACCCCTATTGTCGCGGGAAACGACGACCCCAACGCCGCAGCCCGAACCCTGCACAGATGGATCACCGACAGCACCAACACCTTAGCCCACATCAAGAAAAACAACAATACCCACGCCAAGAAAGCTAGATGGTTTACCACTGAACTTTAAGAGTCCAGACGCACTTGCCACTGCATTCAAAAGGACTGGAGGAACACCAAATCCACAGAAGCCCACAACCACTTCAGAGCCACCACCAACTCATCAGAAAAACTATGAAAAAAGCAATCGAAGACAGAATCTCCACCCACGCACACAACAGCAAAGAACTCTTCAACATCATCAAGGAGTTCGCCCAAACTGCCAGCGAGTATGCCGACATCCCACCCTCACCAGACCTCTGCGACAAACCCATCACCTTTTACCACCACAAAATTAAGAGCATCTACGACAACTTCGATGAAGACAACCAACACACTGAACCCTCACCAACCACCCCCGACACCATGAAGCCAACGATCAACAACTGGACAGCCCTCACCACTGAAGACACACTGAAGATGATGAACTCAATCCACTCCGGGGCCCCCATGGACCCCTGCCTCCACCACATTTTCCGCCGGCACCATCGCACCCATGCTCCGCCACACCATCGACCGCTCCCTGGCAACCGCATCGTTCCCCGACGACTGGAAACACGCTGAGATCAACCCCCTCCTCAAGAAACTCTTGGCGGACCCCACTGACCTCAAAAACTACAGACCCATCTCCCTGCTCCCCTTCCCAGCGAAAGTCATCGAGAAAGCCATCAACGGCCAACTCACCACATTCATCGAAGAGCACAACATCCTTGACTCCTCCCAATACGCCTTCAGAAAAAACCACAGCACGGGAACCGCCCTCCACGCCACAACAGACGACATCCGCACCCAACTGGACAAAGGAGAAACAGCAGCCCTCAGCCTCCTCGACCTCTCAGCGGCGTTCGACACAGTCTCTCACCGCACCCTCATACGCAGACTCCGCGATGCAGGGATTCCAGACAATGCCCTCGACTGGATCCATTCCTTCCTCTCAGCAGAATGCAGCAGGTCGGACTCCCCCTTTCCTCTCGGACCCTACACCAACCACCTGCGGAGTCCCAGGGGTCATCCCTCAGCCCTACGCTTTTCAACATCTACATGGTTCCGCTCGCCCCCATCGTCAGAACCTGCGGACTCAACATTGTGTCATACGCAGATGACACCCAACTCAACCTCTCCCTATCCAACGAATCCAACACCGCCAGAAGGCATGGAAGCCATCGCAAAATGGATGAAAAACAGCTGCCTTCAACTAAACACCAACAAAACACAAGTAGTCATCATGGGCTCACACCGCCCACACCGCCTGGAATGACACCTGGTGGCCCCCCACCCTTGGAAGCCCACCCACCCCCACGGACCATGCACGCAACCTGGGAATCGTCCAGGACTCCAAACTCAAAATGGACCGCCCGATCAACGCCATTTCGTCCTCCTGCTTCCACACCCTCCGTCTCCTACACAAGACCTTCAAATGGATCCCCCTTGAACACAGAAAGACCGCCACTCACGCCCTGGTCACCAGCAGACTCGACTACAGCAACGCACTCTAGGCCGGAATAATCAAAAACCTCACATGCAAGCTACAGAACATCCAGAACACTGCCGCAAGACTGGTCCTCAACCTGCCAAGACACTGCCACATCTCCCAGCACCTGCACACACTCCACTGGCTCCCCAGCAAAGCTAGAGTCACCTTCAAGATGCTCACCCACTCTCACAAGGCTCTCCACGACACCGGACCAGCATACCTGACAGCCGACTCAAATTCCACGCACCCCAAAAGACCCTACAATCAGCCCAGCTCTCCTATGCCATGGTCCACTGCATCAGAAAGACCAGATCAGGCGGCCGCTCCTTCTCATTCCTCGTGGCCAGAGCCTGGAACGCCCTCCCTCTCCACCTCAGACAGACAACATCTCTCCCCATCTTCACAAGAAACCTCAAAACCTGGCTCTTCAACAGACCCCCTCCTTGATGGACTGGAACCTGCGAAACCCCCCTCCCCCAGAGTCTTGAGACCCTCACGGGTGAGTAGTAGTGCTTAACAAATGTGTGATTGCTTGATTGAATATAAAGTAAAACAATGATATATTATATTTTTTATTATGTATTTAAAATTATTAAAAGTGATGTATAAAATTAATTTACAGTCATTTAATTGTTTTAATACATTTAATATTACATTAAATGTTATATTTAAAAAAGGTAATACAATATTTAAATACTAATAATAATGTTTTCGTTTTAGGTTTTCTTAAACATTAAATACATTTTAATTAGATATTTAAACAGTTTAAATATATTAATTTATATTAAATGTAGTTCATGTGGGGTTTTATTTTAAGTCCTTACCTCCATTATTGAGGGGCAGGGTGCTGTAGTTTCTGTGAGTGACCATGGGTGGTGCTGGACTTACTACATCTCTGAACTGGAGTACATTCACAACAGTTTTGGTTCTTATTAGGCTATAGCAACTTTAGAAGGGCAGTTTGTGAGTAGCAATGGACTTACTCTTTTGCAGGTTGGTTCATGTCCCTCCCTAAAGCCCCACTTAACTCTCTCTTAACCCCTCTTTACTGCTTCCTTAGCCCCCTTCATTAGTAAGAAACCCCATTTTCCAGCTATTCCCTCCATCCTTCCCTTATTTACTACTAAATCATATATTTACATGTGCAGAAATCTCAGCATTTGAAGCAGAGAGCTCTGCACAGACAAGACAGGAAATGCAAAGGCAGAGACCTGTGAATAGTATTTTATAGTATGTTAGAAGTAATATTGTAGTTTTACTAAATGTACTACAACGTGCAGTTTGTGAATAGGCCTCTATCACTCAATAATATCTTTTTTTCAGTCTAAAAGGCCATAAAAGAGCAAGATAGATGCATACATATAGATTCTATACAACCAAATAAAATACAAGTGTATGAAAGAAAGAAAAGAGATCTAACTAGATGTGTTACTGTAAAACCAGGATAAAATATGTTAAAAACGCATAGTGCACAGGCCCAGCATTATAGGGACATCTTTTTCTGTCTTAACCTCCACATAAACATCAGATATCTTGAAACTGCAAGGCCAATGCGAAGAATTGTGTTACTTCTGAGTATTCTAAGGGAGATGCTGTAATTCCTCAGACCCAAATTACGACAAAGCGGCAGAATCCACTTTTTTCTAAGACCATAATAGGCCGGGCAAGATAGAATTACGTTTTTAACTACTTTGATCACCCCCAGGCAGAAGGGCATGATTTGACAGACTCCGTGTTCCCAGAACTCCATGCAGTGGTAAAGACTCGAATTGGGAGGATCTTTAGACGAAACTTTAAGTACAGGGTTCTGGCATAGGGGGGTTCCACCACACCCAAAAATGGTTCAAACCAGTAGTCAATTTTGAACTCCAAGAAAGAGGCAGTGAGGCCTCTATATTTGTGATTCACTAAACATAGACAAAGCATAAATTGGGACTGCAGTGCTACAGTGTTGTTTTGTATGATTTAGCAACTCTGAAAATGCTACAACAAATGCTAATAGAAACTCCTTAAGCAGAGATGTAGATTAAATTTTGGGGTTTCTAATATAACTGTGCAAAGACTGTAAACTTTTAAATTCGTACAAAAAGGGAGAAGAAATCTAGGGGCTGATTTAGAGTTTGGCAGAGATGGTACTCTGCCACAACTGCAGCAGAGAACCCTCTCCGCCAACCTAATGATTTGCCCACCTGATGCAGCCGGCTGGACATTAAGGATGTCAGTGACAAAGCCTACTCAGTCTCTGTCACTGACGTCCTCCTCTGACATCCCAACAGAGTAAGGCCAGTGGGAGATTTGACTATTCAGCTGCCTGCCAGTTTTAGAGTGGTCTGTCAAATGGCCAGTTATTACTATACCTTAATGCAGAGGAAGAATCTGGCAGTAAGGGCCATTAATAATGTTTAAATTACCTCCACACCTTAAGGTAAAACTCCCATACTGTTGGGGTCATCAGTTTTGTATTTTTCAAAAACGAAATTCCTGTTTGGGATTTTGTTTTTGAAGAAACTAAAAGTTAAAAGACTAACAAGTGGCCAACATGTTTGACAGAGGTTCTTTCAAAATGTTAACTCATTGACAGGAACCACTATGATGACAGTGCCTGTCAGTTACAAAATGTGTCTGCTGGGCTGGCAAACAACTCTACATCCATCAGAATAAACAGCATCCGCTGAACTCCAATTCAGGCCAATTGTAAGTAACCTTAACCTAGCAAAACCAGAAGAAAAGAATGTCCTCCAAACCAGAATGCCCCCACCCCAGTTTCTGGAACATACATGGTGGTCAGATCATTCCTACATTGGCTACAGACAACAGGGACAAAGTGGAATTTTTGATTGAGGGTATTCTAATAGAATAGCATGAAGAAGGTATCTAGAAAAAGTATGATTCCCTATGGAGTTGATACACAATCTATGCATGAGTTAGATCAGACCATAGTACTTAACTCCCATAGGAGTTATAAACTACCTACTCACAAGCAGATACTGACAGAATTGCAACTACACCAATGTCCAGTATATACGAGCACAAAGATCAATTCCCACAAACAGTTTACTGACAACAACACAATGCCCCCCAGTCTGAAAAAACATTTACATAGGTATTGCTTAGGTCGAAAATGTGATTGGGGCCATTGATGACACTCACATCGTGCATTGCCCACCACAGTCGTAATGGCACAAGTATTATAACAGAATGAACCAGGGCTTTCTCGATGAGCCGGTATATGTGATGCCAACTATTATCATCAATGTATTGGCAATATACTCAGGGTGCACATATTCAAGCTCAGTGTATTTCATAACTGCATAAAAAACTGTGATATAGGGGATGAGGTAGATGGAAAAACTGTATACTTCATACAAACCACATTTTTCTAAACAACTGGCACTGACTATTGTTAACAATGGTAGGTCATATTGTTACCTGATCTTGCCAAAGGAAGGGAGCTTAGATATGACACATGATTTGAACATCATATGGCAAGTTGTGTTGAAAACCAAGTTCTTCATCAATCTGGGGGAGCAATTCTGCATGATCCAATAAAGATGCTGCAAAATGATTGCCCCTTGTGCAACGCTACTCAATAGTTAATTTGTTTGAGGGCATAAAGAGTTTGAGAATAATATGGACAATGATGATGAATTGGCAGAATGTTGAAGGACCAGTCAGAAAAAAACAAGTGAGCCGGAACTAATTTTAAGATTATTGGACATACAATGTTGTTACATCGTGTATTTCATTTGGTAGTTGATGGTGCAATTCCCTCCATTCTTTGCACATTAAAATGTTTAACCATCTACCTACTAACATAAATAAAGATCACTTTGATGCAAGTGTCATTACTAATTTTAGCTCTCACGGTCAAGATGTTCATAATGAAGTGGACTGGATAACGGAAGTTGTACTATGGAGCTCACAGTTGTGTCCACAATCATAAGCTTAATGACAAATGTCCTATCTCATATATTTTTCTCAAAACTTCAGAGTTAAATATAATGTCCTGGGTTAAAAGAAAACTGGTTGCAAGAGGCTTTTTCATATCCATCCAAGGACATAGAAAGATTTTGTTTAAGAGTTTCATACAATCTGCATTCAAGAGAATTGGTGAAATGGGGCAACTGCTCTTACAAACAACACCACAAATTAAATGAAAGCATGTAAAAATATGAAAGGCAAACCAAGTATTGACTGCATAGTTTGTATATGCATTCATATGGACCATAAATGCAAATATGTTAGTAATAAATCAGAACTAATATTACAGTATAGCTGACATTAAGTTGGTGTTGAAACATTTCACCAAAACGAGTGTACTATTAAGACAAGCTGGGTAAATGCTGGAGGAATTAGCATGTGTATTTAAAAGTTCTGGAAAGGATTTCACTGTTTATAGTGGAGATTTTAATAGCAGTCTACTCAGGTGCAAACACAACCAGGATGCAAATTCTGAAGGGGACATGTGCCTTTTTACCCATGAACAGATAAGCCAATCTCAGAGATAAGGTAGTAGACAAAGGCATATTTATGATCTTTAAAGGGACTGCGGATGAATGCCCGCACTAGACGGTTGCAGCAGGCTATTCCTCCCTAGAATTTGCACTTGTAATATGTCTATATTGTTATATAATGGAAGGAACTGAGAGTGATCACTATCCGCAAGTTATACATTTACATTGGCTGATAAATACTCTACCATCTTCAAACAATGAGTTACCATTCTGAAAGTAAACTATTTGTAAGGATATTGTTGTGAAAAATGAAGAGTTGGGTCTGTGATAAAAAAATGTTTTTTTACACAAATAGGATCTCAGCTCAAATCTCTTCACAACTGTTCAATGTTAGACAATATAGTTGCTCTTTCAATTCTGATTCACAAAAGCAAATTATTTTTTTAACTGATTTGTGAATTACTCATGGCCTTTGATAAGGTTGATAAAACATCTGTAAATTAAACGATAAGGGTGGAATATAAACAAAGCATTTATGCACCTGATTTTAAATACATAGGGACAACACTGTTAAACTAAAATGATGAACTGAGTCGGTATTACACTATGATCGATATAGACAATCACTTTAATCATGGGCGTCTAACTGTTTTCTTAATTCATGGACAGTCAACTTCCATATCCGCTGCATGTAAAGCTGGGAAGAATGCCAACATATTTTCTGCCAATCGCTGACAATTTGGTATTGATTTTATACATTTATAAAATATATTTATTTTAAATGTAGAACTAAAGAGTAAATGCTATCACACTTTTACCTACATTTACAAATGAAACTATTTAAATTATATTAAATTACATTCAAATTATTTTGATAAACTTTAACTTAAAAAAATAAATTCCCACAGAAAGAAAAAACTACCCATCAATAATTATTAAATGTGGTGTTAACAATTAATTTAAATTCATACATTTTTACCTAATTAAATTAATTATTAATTGGTACATTATTTTTTAAATGCACACAAGTGTATTCAAACATTTTATAATTAAATTAAAAGTATGTGCTGTAAGAACACTGGCCATTACTTGTGTGGTCTGCACAAGTAATGGGTCCCCATTTGTCCTCCACTAAAAACCAAACATCCCACTGTAGTGCTTGCCTCTCTAGGTAGCGAAACAGAGCAGTCGAAGGACTACTCAAGGTAGGTGGTGTGGGCTAGTAATCACCATTCACAATACTATGCAGTAATTTCCACATATACATAGAGCTGATGTAAATACCTTTTGATGACATTGCGTAATTATCTCTGACCCCTGAAGGAGTCAGGGTACACCAAACCACAGGTTAAAATTACCACCTCAGGAGTAAAGGCAATAACTGAATATAACCACGAATGAGGGCACTTAATACTGGCATTATAAAGTTTATGTACTTTGATCACGAGTGGCTGTCAACATCATTATTTCAATCAATAAAGCATTTACCCAAATGAACTTCACATGTGCCTGTGGGGTTTTGTAAATACTTGCAGCATTGAAAATGCAATGGTAAAAATAGAACCTAGAGGGCATCACATTTTGATTACAATAACATTTAACCATACACTTCGCCCCTAAGGGCGCTACACACCATGTACATTTCTTTCACTACCTTTAGGCCACAATAACCGCAGCCATAGACTTGGACTCTAGCGGGCGTAGCACTCCCAGCTGAAAAGAACATGCTCCAGCCTGAGGAATATTTGAAACTTGAAAAAATGCTGGGGAAATCATGGTTTCTTAGACCCATCACATAATGTCAGTACTTTTAAAAACATTTACTTGGGCCCTTGGGAAGCAGCCAGAGCGCCTCTTCAGCTTCCCCATGCTCTTTTTTAGGTTCTATGTGGTGGCCTCACCGTCCAGAGACCTCAACATGCAGTAGAAAGGGGTTGGTCAATTGCAGTCAGCAGGGCACTGTGGGGCGCTCCTCCGGGAACAGTGAATATTTTATTAGCGACTCTCCCTCTGCCTCAGAGAGAGATGCTGCCTTGATTTTTGTTCTTCTTCGGGGTGCTCAGTCCATGCCTCCTCTGATTGGGGCAGCTCAGGGATCACATCCCTGACTGCTCCTGCAACCTTCTGCAAGGGCAACATCTCATTTGCTGCCTGCAGGAGCCAGCAGGGCCCGAGTCATGGGGAGCAGGGCAGGCCCACTGCTACTGGAGAGGTGGACTCAATGGTGCTTCCCCTGATCTCCTCAGCCTCCGGGGGCCGAGGCCGGGGTCCCGGTTCCCTTTTGTAATAAGAGTGGCCCGGGGGATGGCTCTCTCCCTGGGCCAGGAGAGAGCCTATTGAGGGGATCCCATGCACTCCTCCTCCCTGGAGAACATGAAATGGCGGCGGAACTCCATGCACTTCATCGCCTGTAAGGGTCAAAGTCCTCGTTGGCCTAATTTTGACGATCTCGGGCTCATTCTGCTCCTTCCCTCCAAAGTGGTGTAATACTCAAAGAGCTGGTTTTCTTAGCTCCCTTTGCTACCTTTCTCCTAGACTTGGTTTATGAGCATAAAAGTCCAGGGGTTTTCCATAAATGGTCCTCAGGAGATGTAAGGGGACCAGCTTCCCTGGTCCTGGGGAGAACCCCACTGGTCCAGGGGCCAACTGAAATCAGAGTCCTTAGTCCAGATGGCATCAGGGAGTTCTTCCTTCCAGTTGTCCATTGCGGCTACCTCCAGTCCCTGTGTCCAGCAGAAAAACTCAAACAAGAGCGAGCTCTCCCCCTTGCGAAGACCTTTTAAGTGACGGCAGGTGGGTCTCTCAGTGGGGCACAACTGGTTTATCCTAGGGTGCCACATCACCTCTCCACCCCTGTCCCAACTTTCCTGCACAGCCTACTGGGACATTTCAAAATGGCATCGCCCAGGGTTCATTTGCCACATCTGCTCTGGGGTACTCAGCTCCAACCCTCGCTGACATCAGTGCCAGGGCCTTTCCCAGCAAATCTTCAAAGGCAGCCTACCCCTAGGTTGGCTCTAGAGGTCGGACTCCCTCCTTTGTTTAGTGGGCTTGGACAGGTCCATCCCTGACGTAATGTGACAGCTGGTTGATTGATGCAGAGCATTCCGCCCCACCCCTTTCCTCCTCAGGAGCTGAGGGAAGCACAGTTCATTGCTCCCCTAGTGTTGGGAGGCCTTTGTTCCTGCTGCTGGACAGAAATGTAATTGATTTAGCACAGCAGAGTGACCAAAGACCTAGACTCTGATCCTGAGCTCAGCCAGAGAAATATGACATTTCTGGATGATGCAATACTCTGTACAGATATACATGTGTAACTTGCAGAATTGATTTTCCATTACAGGTCACACCCTCAATCATAAAGTTTCTGGTGTGTGTAGGCCAAGGTGAAGCGAAGCTGTACTCTAAGGCAGTCATCCCCATAGATGTATAACGGAGTGTGACTGCAGACAACAGAGCAAACCACACTGACTTTCCCTATGAGTGTACACTAACGTTATGAGACCTACCCCTGGTCAATACTCAATCCTGCAGAGTCCCTTCTTTGCCAGGTTACCTGTTCAAATTTACTGGGCTGCACACAACAGCGGTTTCCCATGCACAGCCCTCACACGTGTGCACATGTGCCTCTTACCCTTGCTGGGTCACAGTGGCCTTATCTTAAAAGGCAGACACTGGCAGTAAATATGTGCAGTCCATTTACCATGAGTTTGCTGTGGGTGAGTTACAGGTTATGACAATTCCCCACAAGAAAAGGTCAAAAACCAGGTGATTCATATGCAAAAAAATTAGCAGATTAGATGGGCAGAACACACCTTCTCACATGCACTATTTTTATTTTTGAAGTACATTAATTTATATTGATTTATATTTTTAATTATTTTATATTATATAATATTTAATTTAAAATAAATGAAAAATATTTCCTATGGGGTTTACATTTTAGTCCCTGACTCCATTATTGTCTATGAGAGAGGGTTGCAGTACCAGTGGTTGGACATGTGTGATGCTGGACATACCAGTGTTTTTTTAAAGTAATTTACACTCATAAATTTGGCACATCCTCCTTTTCAGGTTGTGGAAATCTGTAACTTTACTCTTTTGAACACCTTTACACTCTGATTTGTGAATAATCAAAAGTAGTAAAGTTACTTAAAAGTATACTAATGAAGTTACACATGTCATGTACTCACAAGTGTCTCCTCATCATTTGACTATGTGATTGGAGTAAACAAATCGTCATTCTTGGTTAAACTCAGAGAGCTCCAACACACATACCTCATGCTCACACAGAGCAGTATCACAAGTGAATGTTAGCCATACCTAACCTCTGGTTCATAAATAAACAGATTTCCATAGCGTCAAGTCCCACTTCTGCCACAACCACTGTCCCTCCTGCCTGACACAAAGTGTGCTGCAATGATGCAAGAGATGCTACATGAATTGTAAACACACTGAATACAATCGTAGAGCACCAAGTGACCCCAGGTAATGGTTAAATATGGTGTATCTGGGCTAGAGTGTAAATTTCCGTTGCTTGGGATAAAATCCAATTGATGCAAATAGATCCGGTTGATGTTTGTATTTTTTATTATTATTAGTAGCTGCAAACGAAGAAAGGATGGCACAGCCAACACGTGTTTCGCCCCCTAATTGGCCATCAGGCCTGGGGCTTCCTCAGGGCTGTACATATACAATGTGAAACCAAGGTTGATAAAGACATGGTGTGGCGAGTCATGTGTATATCATGTACATAATAGTGGGTGGTAAAAAATAGAGAGCCAAGCGTTAAATGGGAGGAAAATTAGGTGTGGGAAGAGAGAGTGAAGGTAAGGTGAGAAGGGGATCAGGGTAGGCGTGCGGCAGGTTAGTAAAAGTAAGGAAAGCAATGTGTGTGGCGTGTTAAAGAGCGGAAGTGTGTGGGTGAGGGAGACAGAAGTATAGTAAAATGGTAATGCAGAGTGTAGTCAGTTAGGTGGGAAAGGATAAGCGATGTGATTAGAATGTTGAGAGTAGAACACGAGAAGTGAGTATATTTTGCGGAGAAGGTTTAACATTTTACAGTTCAAAGTACATTTTACAAATTAATAAACAGTTTCCGGTATATGTTTGCGAGAAAAAAAACCCATAGTATCAATTACATTGTTTGAATTTGACGTCAACCGGTCATATGGAGAAAAAATATAAATGGAATTGTAGGTCAGATAGGAGCAGAGTGATCAAATTAAGTCAGCAGTAATAATTATATGTCATTAAACGTTTCCATTGTTTGAATTGAAATGACGCAATCATAAGACGTGTAGAATCAGTTATCAACATTTTTAAGAAAATAGTAGATATCCACATTCGGCATTACGGGTATATGTTTATAACAAGGCAGAGTGTCATTGATAATACGAAATAAAATAAAAAAATATAGTTACAGTAAGAATTGAGAAGGCCACATCAAGGTTGCCGGGTCAGGCACGAAATAAAGGAGGAAAAGTTGGCATTAGTCATGTCTTAATGAGAATGGATAAGATGGTGTTTGGCGCCAAAAGTGAATCAGTGACTTCGTGTGGTTTAGGGTACCGGCGCGTCATAGGTCACAAAGTCAATTCATATACATTATTTTAAAAAAAGATGTGACAACGGATAGAAAGGTATGTGGCGCCGAAAAAGTGAATCAGTGACTTCGTGTAGTTTGAGGTACCGGCGCGTCATGCGTCACAAGATCTAGTTATGCATTTTTGAAGAAGGGGGATAAAGTGACATACAAGTTTTCAATTAAAGGTTGAGTGGTACAGGTGATAGTTGGTCGGTGGTACGATCTCTATCAAAGAAGTAAGTACATGATTTAAATAGTGGAACTATCGCCGAGTGAAAGCGGTGCTCTTAGATTTTCTATACACTGTAAGTAGTCAGAGCCACACGTGAACGCTAGTCTATACGGAGTTCAGAACAGTGTTGAGAGTGATGTAAGGCATACGCATGCTCTAAACGATAAGGTGAGCAAGTTCGGTTTGATTATTAAGCAGGATCAGGAATTCCTTACCAGGTATTCAAGTAAAGTGGTATTTTTGAGCGGGGGTTTGTAAACCCGAAGATTTCTAAAATACGGAGAAAGCACAAGGGGGAACAAGCAAAGAATCGTGTAAGCAGGAGGCAGTCAGATAATACTAGGTGGCGGGGAGGGGGAAGGCGGGAGCGTGGGTAGGTATCTCTTACCTCTGGTCTCGGCTAATGCCAGGTGCTGCTGGTGTCCGTGTTGTGGTGGTAATGACAGCTCATAGTAGCGAGCAGTGAAAAGGAGTCGTGTGTGAGAACTTCCGGTTCGTAACCCGGAAGTAGCAAGGTGCTTTCGCTGGGCGCCATATTGGATTGGGGATTTACAGGGGGGTGGGCGGGATTGAAATAGCGATCGTCAATTATGAAAATGGGTTGAAGCGATGAAAAAAGGAAATATTATGTTGGTAAAAGTATGAGGAGGTTGACACCAGAGGAAAGTAAGATAGTGTGTCAGGCATTTTTACCCATTGAAACATATGCAAGAATTTTGTATTTACAGCACATTTATCAGTTGACTCTGAAAAGCAGAATCTTAAGAATCAAAGTATGGAGGGCAGAATTATGTTAATTTCACACAGAAACGCCCAGTGGTCATGAGGTTTGCCACCTGGTATGTGCACATATTTTGACATATTTTGAAAGAGTTGCATTCAAGAGGAGGGTACGCTGTATGTTCCCTGGTTACATTCGGGGAACATCGGTTGAGAATTGTTGACAGCGGCAGGTAGTGTTATCCTTGGGTTAAGGAAGGTGCGGTTGGAACAGTGTGTGGGAGCATCTAATCATCTCCCAACCATATATGCATTTCCGCATCCTTATTGAGCCCCAGGTTTGTGGTTCTATAGTTCATTATCAGTTCACTTTCGCGTCTTCGTAATTTGAGTTCACGGTCTCCCCCTCTTTTTGTTTGGTGTACAACCTTCAAACCAAAGAAGCGGAAGTCCTTTTTGTGAGGATGATGTTCTTCGAAGTGTTCAGTGAGTGGATGGCCTGAGTGGTACTTATGGATGTTGCGGTAATGTTCCTGAATCCTGGTCCGTAGAGGTCTGATTGTACTGCCGATGTACGGAAGATTGCAGGGACAGATTATCACATAGACACAGAATTTGCTGTTGCAGTCAATCCATTCTTTTATAAAGAATTCTCGTCCTTCCGTTAATTGGACTTTTGTTGTTTTGTTGCTGCTTAGTTTGCAAATGTTGCAATTTCTGCAGAAGCAGAAGTTGAGCATTTCCAAGGTCATTTTGTTGCTTTCTAGTAGGTTTGCCGATTGTGTCCATAATGATTGGGGAATATGTTGACAGAAAATTACAAGGTCTCATGAAGGAGATTCCATCCTTTATCCAAGACACTAAGGACATTCTAGACAAATTACAAAACATTACCTGGGAACCGGACTTCATACTGGTTTGTATAGATATTGTCAGTCTCTATACATCTATCCAACATCAGGACGGACTCAGTGCAGTACAACAATCATTATGGACACAATCGGCAAACCTACTAGAAAGCAACAAAATGACCTTGGAAATGCTCAACTTCTGCTTGAAAAACAATGTTTTCATTTTCAACGGAAAGATATACCGACAGATACGCGGTACGGCCATGGGAGCCAAATTTGCGCCGCCGTAAGCTTGCATCCTAATGAGCCATGTGGAAAAATTCAGGCTATGGGACCCTGAATTCACTGAATACACCGCCCATATCGTAATGTGGCGACGCTATATAGACGACATCCTCTGTATCTGGCAAGGAGATGAGACATTGCTCAAAAGATTCTTGAAGCAACTAGACAAAAACCCATGGGGAATCAAAACAACCCATACCTTCTCCAAGGAAGAGATTAACTTTTTGGATGTTACTCTCTATGTCAAAGACAATACCCTACAAAGTAAACTCTATCGGAAAGAAACAGCTGCCAATTCCATTCTACGCGCCGATAGCTTCCACCCACGACACAACATAAGAAACATCCCTAAGGGAGAATTGCTAAGAACACGCAGAAACTGCAGTGAGGACGAGGTCTTCAAGACGAAAGGAGAAGAATTGGTGTCTAGACTCACACAAAGAGGATATGAACAATCAATGCTTAAAAACACAATGACTACAGTTGCCAAAATAGAAAGAAAACAGATGTTCAGACAAAACAAAGGAGAAGCAAAAAAGAACGATTCAGCTATACGCTTCATAACGGATTACAACAACGGCCATCACCAAATCAGACAAAGCCTCAAGAAACATTGGCACTTGTTACAACAAACACCAAATCTCACTCATGATCTAAAAACATACCCAGAGATAACATTCAGACGCGCCCCTAATCTGAAGGACATGCTGTGCAAATCAGAATTTGTGGACAAACGGAACATGGTCACCACATTCCTGGACAGACCTCCAGGATTCCACACCTGCAGAAATTGCAACATTTGCAAACTAAGCAGCAACAAAACAACAAAAGTCCAATTAACGGAAGGACGAGAATTCTTTATAAATGAATGGATTGACTGCAATAGCAAATTCTCTGTCTATGTGATAATCTGTCCCTGCAATCTTCCGTACATCGGCAGTACAATCAGACCTCTACGGACCAGGATTCAGGAACATTACCGCAACATCCATAAGTACCACTCAGGCCATCCACTCACTGAACACTTCGAAGAACATCATCCTCACAAAAAGGACTTCCGCTTCTTTGGTTTGGAGGTTGTACACCAAACAAAAAGAGGGGGAGACCGTGAACTCAAATTACGAAGACGCGAAAGTGAACTGATAATGAACTATAGAACCACAAACCTGGGGCTCAATAAGGATGCGGAAATGCATATATGGTTGGGAGATGATTAGATGCTCCCACACACTGTTCCAACCGCACCTTCCTTAACCCAAGGATAACACTACCTGCCGCTGTCAACAATTCTCAACCGATGTTCCCCGAATGTAACCAGGGAACATACAGCGTACCCTCCTGTTGAATGCAACTCTTTCAAAATATGTCAAAATATGTGCACATACCAGGTGGCAAACCTCATGACCACTGGGCGTTTCTGTGTGAAATTAACATAATTCTGCCCTCCATACTTTGATTCTTAAGATTCTGCTTTTCAGAGTCAACTGATAAATGTGCTGTAAATACAAAATTCTTGCATATGTTTCAATGGGTAAAAATGCCTGACACACTAACTTACTTTCCTCTGGTGTCAACCTCCTCATACTTTTACCAACATAATATTTCCTTTTTTCATCGCTTCAACCCATTTTCATAATTGACGATTGCTATTTCAATCCCGCCCACCCCCTGTAAATCCCCAATCCAATATGGCGCCCAGCGAAAGCACCTTGCTACTTCCGGGTTACGAACCGGAAGTTCTCACACACGACTCCTTTTCACTGCTCGCTACTATGAGCTGTCATTACCACCACAACACGGACACCAGCAGCACCTGGCATTAGCCGAGACCAGAGGTAAGAGATACCTACCCACGCTCCCGCCTTCCCCCTCCCCGCCACCTAGCATTATCTGACTGCCTCCCGCTTACACGATTCTTTGCTTGTTCCCCCTTGTGCTTTCTCCGTATTTTAGAAATCTTCGGGTTTACAAACCCCCGCTCAAAAATACCACTTTACTTGAATACCTGGTAAGGAATTCCTGATCCTGCTTAATAATCAAACCGAACTTGCTCACCTTATCGTTTAGAGCATGCGTATGCCTTACATCACTCTCAACACTGTTCTGAACTCCGTATAGACTAGCGTTCACGTGTGGCTCTGACTACTTACAGTGTATAGAAAATCTAAGAGCACCGCTTTCACTCGGCGATAGTTCCACTATTTAAATCATGTACTTACTTCTTTGATAGAGATCGTACCACCGACCAACTATCACCTGTACCACTCAACCTTTAATTGAAAACTTGTATGTCACTTTATCCCCCTTCTTCAAAAATGCATAACTAGATCTTGTGACGCATGACGCGCCGGTACCTCAAACTACACGAAGTCACTGATTCACTTTTTCGGCGCCACATACCTTTCTATCCGTTGTCACATCTTTTTTTTAAATAATGTATATGAATTGACTTTGTGACCTATGACGCGCCGGTACCCTAAACCACACGAAGTCACTGATTCACTTTTGGCGCCAAACACCATCTTATCCATTCTCATTAAGACATGACTAATGCCAACTTTTCCTCCTTTATTTCGTGCCTGACCCGGCAACCTTGATGTGGCCTTCTCAATTCTTACTGTAACTATATTTTTTTATTTTATTTCGTCTTATCAATGACACTCTGCCTTGTTTTAAACATATACCCGTAATGCCGAATGTGGATATCTACTATTTTCTTAAAAATGTTGATAACTGATTCTACACGTCTTATGATCGCGTCATTTCAATTCAAACAATGGAAACGTTTAATGACATATAATTATTACTGCTGACTTAATTTGATCACTCTGCTCCTATCTGACCTACAATTCCTTTTATATTTTTTCTCCATATGACCGGTTGACGTCAAATTCAAACAATGTAATTGATACTATGGGTTTTTTTTCTCGCAAACATATACCGGAAACTGTTTATTAATTTGTAAAATGTACTTTGAACTGTAAAATGTTAAACCTTCTCCGCAAAATATACTCACTTCTCGTGTTCTACTCTCAACATTCTAATCACATCGCTTATCCTTTCCCACCTAACTGACTACACTCTGCATTACCATTTTACTATACTTCTGTCTCCCTCACCCACACACTTCCGCTCTTTAACACGCCACACACATTGCTTTCCTTACTTTTACTAACCTGCCGCACGCCTACCCTGATCCCCTTCTCACCTTACCTTCACTCTCTCTTCCCACACCTAATTTTCCTCCCATTTAACGCTTGGCCCCCCCAATTTTTTTACCACCCACTATTATGTACATGATATACACATGACTCGCCACA
Organism: Triturus cristatus; assembly: GCF_964204655.1. Lineage (NCBI taxonomy): Eukaryota > Metazoa > Chordata > Amphibia > Caudata > Salamandridae > Triturus > Triturus cristatus. The sequence goes on from NC_140593.1 coordinate 1,091,402,436, forward strand.
CCATGTCTTTATCAACCTTGGTTTCACATTGTATATGTACAGCCCTGAGGAAGCCCCAGGCCTGATGGCCAATTAGGGGGCGAAACACGTGTTGGCTGTGCCATCCTTTCTTCGTTTGCAGCTACTAATAATAATAAAAAATACAAACATCAACCGGATCTATTTGCATCAATTGGATTTTATCCCAAGCAACGGAAATTTACACTCTAGCCCAGATACACCATCAAAAAACTCGTTTCAATTTAGGGGGAAAGGGGCATCTCCCCCTGTCTCTGGGCAAGAACCAGTACACGAAGGCTACTCGCTTATTAAATGATGAGTAAGGGATGAGGATCTCTTTTCCCCTCGCATACATACAACAATGGTTAAATATGACAGGAAATACTATGGAACCCTGGGGGACTGCACAGGTGATAGATATCTTTTGTGACCTGAAGTTGCCCATGTGAACCAATTGGTGTCAGTTGGAATGGTAGGTGGAGAACCAGCGAAGGACTTTGCTGGTGAATCCCATTTGAGACTCGAGGGTGCATATGAGGGTGTGATTGTCAACTGTGTCAAAAGCAGCTGAGAGGTCCAGCAATATCAGGAGGCAACGGCCAACTTCACGTGTGGATAAGAGGGCATCGATGTGTAAGGTAGTGGTCAACATGCTACAGCGTGATCAGTCACCAGACTGAATATCATGCAGGAGATGGTTAGCATTGATGTGATCTTGGAGTATACCATAGATTGATTTTTCAATGATTTTGCTGATAAATGGTAGGTAAGTCATTGGTCAGTAGTTGGCAAAGTCATCAGAGTATAGTTTTTTGAAGGATGACCATTGCAAAATTCTACTGGAAGGAGTGAATGTAATATTCGAAGCAGGCTTGGTGTTGTCAAAGTGTTGTTGAATGTTATGTATTTGTATTTTTCACTGAAGAAGAGGCATTATACTTTTCTGTGGAGTTAGGAATATATGGTCTTAGCAGGGGTCTGACGCATTGCTTGATTGTCTTGAACTGTGTTCTGCTTTTAGTGGTGGCTTCATTGATGGTGTTGTTATAAAACTTTGCTTTGGCAGTTGTGATAAGGTTTCTGTGTGTTGCACAGAGGGACTTAATTTTCGATCAGGTCCCCTGGAGTTCTGTTTTTCTTCCATTTTCCATTATTGTTGGCAAGATCTTTCAAGTACAAGAGTGCTGAAAGCTTAGGATTGCACTTGCTTGTAATTAGGGCTTGGATATGCACACAGCGTTTTAAAAAATTGTTGAAGTGAACAATTTGGTTGTCTATAGAGAAGCCTTTGAAGGATCAGAAGGTTTGGTCCTCTCTTTTGTTGTGTTCTGACAAGAAAAAATGTTTTTCACAAACATTTTTTCCTTCTATAAAATTTGTTCCAAACTGTAAAATGTGTAGTTTTTTTAATTATCAATTAAAATGTATTTCACAAATTTCTTGAAATTGGCCAGTTTCTAGCAGGTTTTGATAAGGTATTCATAAGTCCGGCAATTCTGTACATTTTAGTGAAAAATATAGTTATTGGGCCCTGATAAAAACACATGGAAAGCGAGAAATGTTCTTTTGGTTTTTTAAAGCTTTTGGGATAGATTTACTAAGGCTTTGCATTGTCCTTGCGTCATGTAAGGTGACACAAGCCCTTCACTGGGATTTACTAAGCCACGCAAAGCCACCTTGTGTGGCTCTGCATGGTTTCGTAAATCCAAAGTAATGCAAGGCAGCACATTTTCTGCCTAACATTACCTTGAAACAGGGAGGTGTTCCATGGGTGGAGTGTGGGTGCATCCACCCATGGTTTTTAACACAGTCCCAGATTTACAAAGGTCTGCAAACCTGATAATGCTCCAAAATTGTGTGCCTCCCTGACTTCAGCATAACAAGGAGAAATGCAATTATTTATTCTCATTACTTCCTCTTTGTATGCCTGCTGCATTATGCTGTACACATAAAGAGAGGAAAATGCCCCTAAGGATTGCTTTTGTGCAGGAATGTGCCCCTTTCTGCACAAAAAACAATCCTGTTTGGGCCACAGGCCTCTTGCACTATGGCGCAAGGATGCCTGCGTTGACACTGGGCAGCCACAAGAGCCCCAGCACTAGAAGACAGAAGAATCTAGAAGCTGTTTCTCTTGGCACGTTTCTCTCTGCCGAACAAACTATTACGGTGGGAGTCCCACAGGGCTCCTCCCTTAGTCCGTTATTGTTTAATGTATACAAGGCCCCTCTCATTTCGTTGATCTCGTCATTTGAGATTGAAGTGACATCCTATGCTGACAACACTCAATTGATTCTATCTTTGGACAAAGATTCAACCGTCGCAGAAGCAAATTTCAAACTCTGCCTGTCGGAGGTCTTGCAATGGATGAAGGACATTCATCTCCGGTGTAATTCTGATAAACCGGAGATCCTTCTGATGGGGAAAGACAACCCCTTTCAACCTAGTGCCTGGTGGCCAGAAGATGCTACAGCCCCCGTCTACCGTTGAAGTAGCAAAAAACCTGGGAGTGCAGTTTGACACCTCACTCGACTTTCGACCACAGGCCTTTACGGTGGCAGGGACTTGTTTTAGTCTAATCAAAACCCTTAAGAAATTCTTCGATTTCATTCCTCTTGCCGCCAGGAACACTGTCGCAGTAGCATTGAACCTCTCGTGCGTGCCTAGACTATTGCAACAGTCTTTTGGTAGGGGTCAATAAATCCACACTTAAGAAACTCCAGATGGTCCAACATGCAGCAGCCCGCTTAGTTTTAAAGCTCCCTTGTAGGTCATCGGCATCGACAGCGCTAAAAACCCTACATTGGCTGCCTCTACATAAGAGAATTTTATTTAAAATCCTCCTAATCACTTTTAAAGCAGCAGCAAAAACTGGTCCAGTGTATCTTTCAGCCAGATTTTCCCATATGTTACAGCTAGGACCCTCAGATCCTCCGCGGCAAACCTCCTTAAGCCTCCCTACTTTGGACTCAAATCTAAGGGAGGGAAATCGGTAGCCTCCCTAGGAGCTAAAGCATGGAATTTCATGCCAGCTCAACTGAGGCTCGTGAAAATAGAAACTCAGTTTAGGAAGGCACTAAAGACTTGGATCTACGGAGCATCAGATGACTTTTGCCGATCACTCATATAGGGACTTACTACTCTCTGTTTAGTTTGATCCTCACCCGCTCAGCCGCCAGGACGCTCCTTCCGGAGTGAAAGTTGCGCTTTATAAATACCCAATTCAATTCAATTCAATTCAAATGCTCCAAATCTTAGTAGATATGGTGCATTTCTGCCCTCTCCCTTTCACGCAATGCAGCCCACAGCAGCAAGTTGTCTTGCTGCGTTGAATTGCGTAAAATATTGGTAAGTCTACCCCTTTATTTCTAGTGCTGCAGAGGAAGGTGTAATAATGAAGCCCAGCATCAAAGGCATCAGAATTTATCAGGTATGATAAATAGCACCTGTTACAAGACGGGCCCTAAAAACCGGGCACAACATGTACATTTTGGTGTTTTCCACACCACAATCTGTATTTCCCTATGTTTACTCAGTATTTTGGGTCTTAATTGTCTTTAAAGGCCTTTTTAACAGAATCATTTGGAAAGCTGGGCTGAAAGTTAAACTAGTTGTCCATTCAGTTAACACTTGTGAGTAGAATTTCATTAAAACCTAAATAATATATTGTACTTCAGTTTATTCAATGAAATCATAACTAACTGTAGAAAGGCTGAGGCCCTGATTACAAGTTGGGGGATTAATTCCGTCCTGTGCCTAAATCTCTGAGTAAATTCTTTTCTTTTGAGAGTGTGAAACTGACTTCTGTGAATTACAAAAGTAATTTTGCATTTATATAAAAAAAACTATTAGTGCATGTAAATCAGACTGATATGTGCAAATGGCTTTGAGAATGAGTCCCAATTTATGCAGTAAATTTACATGATTTCTACAGCGCAGTAGAATTTGCAATTCTTTTTCCCACTAGTCGTTTGCAGGGTTCATGATGTTCCAGGTGAGTGAAACAGTGACATAGTTATATTCCAAAAGTGCCCTTGAATCCGAATGCAAGGACGGGATTAATCCTCTTAGCTTTGGTTTTATATGAAATATTTGGTTTCTTCATCAAGCATCTAAACCATGTCACACCAGCAGGACTATTTTACACTTTCGATCATCTGCAAATTACAAACAAAACTTACGCTCCCCTTACAAGAACATCTCAATAAATTACACTATTGCATTCTATTCTACATGTGTATAAACCAAGCCATGGTCATATATTAATTGTTACATGAAAGACATTTACTTCACTAGTATAAGAAGCATTGTGTGTCAGAATGTCGTTTACAAAAATAATGACAGACATAAGTATCAAAGGCCTCATTTATGAGGCCCTATCAGCACTTTTGCGCCACTAGACGTTCCGGTGGCGCAATGTGCCACAGCATATTGATAAGGCCACGTAAAGCCATTTTACGTGGCTTTTCATGGAGAAAACTGCATGAGAGGGGCATTCCATGGGTGTTGCTGTGAGTGTTCCCATGCAACACCTATGGAATCCTATGGAATCTGACACGTTCCCAGATTTATGAGAAATTGTAAACCTGGGAATACGCCAGAACCTAACGCCACCCAGGGAGGCCCAACGAGGAGAAATGTTTTAGTTTCTCCTTGTGCTTTTCTTTTTCTATGTATGCTTCATTCTGCAGCACACATAGAAAAAGCAAAATATAAATCAGCCCCGCAACCATGGTGCAAGGGTGCCTGCGTTGGCGCATGGCAGCCCATTGTGCAACGGCACTGGGAAAAAGGACAGGAATGCGCCATATCACATGGAAGTAGTATAGGTTGTATACTACTCGTCACCATGTATTTTTTGACAGGTGGCCACGCCCCTTTGACCACGCCCCTTTGGTCCGTGTGTCTATATTGGACGCGTTCCAAGTCTGATTTTAATCGGGGTTTTAATCGGTCCTTATAACGTATTGATAAGATTATAGCATTTTATTGTTTTATAGGTCGTTATTTTGTGAATCATGGCTTATAAAATGATACGGCGATGAAATCAAAAAGCGTATAAAACGATAAGTTAGGATTTGTGAATCAAGGCTTATAAAATGATACGGCGATGAAATCATAAAGCGTGTAAAACAACCAGGCATGCCCGGGCATGTCTTGCTTTAGGCATGTTTATGGGGGACTCAGTACGTATAAATCGACCAGGCATGCCCGGGCATGTCTTGCTTTAGGCGTGTTTATGGGGGCTCAGTAATCGGATATATGGGGTGCAGCTACGAATTAAAATGATATTTTATACATTTCCCATCATCACATTATTGAAAAGAATAATAACGCGTTTTAGAACAAATTGCTTTTATTAAATGTAAAATGAAAGCTCGGAGAAGTTTTATTTTGGGTCAATATTTACAATTTAATTGAAACCATTTTTTACATAACAGAAAATCACATTTTATGTAATTACAGTTTCATTATATGGAATTACATATACTGACAGCATTTAGTGACAATAGAAAAAAAAAAAAGAAAATCAAGCTTATAGTTGAATAATGAGGTAGAGGTAGTTATCAAATATAATATGCACCATTGCATATAAATCACAGTATCAACAGCACACATAAAATCTGCGGAAGTTACATTAAAAAAAGGAATCACAGCATATTTTTGGTACCCGGTAATAATCACAGATAGCTATAAAACATTTGTAAAGTATAGAAAACACATAGTCAAGCTTATAGTTGAATAGTGAGGTAGCGGTAGTTCTCAAATACATTATAAACCAAGACATATGAATCACAGTATCAACAGCAGACATCAAATATGCGGAAGTTACATAAATTTTTTAAAAGAGGAATCACAGCTTATCGTTGTTAACTTATAATAATCACGGATAGCGATAATACATATATAAATATAGAATTCACATATTTAAGCTTATAGTTGAATAATGAGGTAGCCGTAGTTAGCAAATACATTATGCACCTTGGCATATAAATCACAGTATCAACACTGAAAACAAAATGATGTACATAAAAATCAAGAAACCATAGCGTATTAACATCAACCAGTAATACGCAGTATGGCCACCGGGCATAAAATTATACAAAAACTATATGTTGTGATACAGATGAGGTATTTACATAAAAAAATATTTAGTTACCCAGTAAAAAGCATAGGTCTCTATTATAAGTCACGGGTGCTAAACAGACAACCATGGCAATCTCGCGAAGTGTTTTCTTTTTTTTGGCGGGAGTGCTTGGCCATGTGTTGTTACGGGTTCGTGAGCATTGTCAGCGGTATCACGGAGGGCAAGCGTCGGTGCTCTTCGAGGGGTCAGTGAAAATGGTGATGCGGGGGGAGAAGGGATAACAAATGGTGCAACGGCGTTGTTCTTTAAATCTTCTAAGTGGATACGATGACCACCATTTCCTAGCACCGATGTCGGAATGTTCAGTTCTGCTAGGCTCTGCATGAAGGCATCCCAACCGACAGGCGCTTTATTATTTGCAAAAGAGTGTGTTTGGGTGGCGCCTCTGATCAAATCATGCAGGTTTGAACCACGTATAACATTACCTTTATAAAGAAGTTCCCCCTTATCATTCCAGAAAGCGATGTCTTTATTTTGATGAATTTTATTAAGAAGTAATTCTGCTTTCTTTTTGTGCCGGGGGTTAACGTTGTCAAGGATTTCATTAACTAGATTAAAGGCGTGTGATTCTGGCTCTCTGACCGGTGAAACGGGTGGCTCTTGACTTTCAGGCATGAATAAAGTCAGGCCCTCTTTTTCCATTTTACCATGATGGACAAAGTTCAGATACTTTTGAAGGATAGCGGTATAAAGCTTAGCTTTCTCGTGCACCGGTAAATCACTACGATGAAGAATTTCGCGCATCTCAGCGTCCAACAGATCCGTGGCTGATTTTCTAATGTCGGTATCGGCGCTTGGGGGACTCCGCATTCTGTCTAGCTGATGTTTAGGAACGAGATACATTTTTTCAATGTGAGCCATCACCGGCGGCGCAGCAGGCCCGAGAGAAGCGGGATAGCAATGCCTAGCAGCGATCCTATGAAGCCCCCAGACTGCTTGACAAGACTTTTTTTTGTTTTAATAGAGATCCTCTTATTGCTCAGTTTTTTAACAAGATTACTTTTCTTTTTAAGCACTCGGATCTGTTGAGGACTCAAAGGGACATTGCCCTTCAAGGTATTTAGGGCTATCTCCGATATCGCTGCTACTAAATCGTCAGACGCGGAGCATAGAAGAGCTTTCCTTTGTTGTGGGGATGATGAAACCAACAGTCTTAAAAGAGCTAGATTGCGCGCTATCCGGCTGGACATGGTCATGAGTGTGTTGGAGCTCTAAACTGGAGCGCTGCTTTTTATTTATCTTCTTTTTATAGCCGGGTAGGACTTTTTTAGAGTATAAGCAACAGGAAGATCCGGTGGGAAAAGCCCGGTCCTTAATCTGTAATCCTCCGGCGTGCCGGCGTTTAAATCTACAAAAAGATACCCATAGGGGCTCTGAGTGGCGTCCTCAAAGGCTTCTAGAAAGAAACTAGAGCGACCCGGGTACATCTGTCTGGCTAGAGTCGTTATTTGAAGCTTGTCTCGGGGGTTTTTGAAAAGCACCATGTACTTGGTGTTCAGAGCGATGGTTCGCGAGCTCTTACCTTGGCAGAAGACGTTTTGCACAATGTATAAAATGCTAAGATTACGATGGTGAACATACTGAGTAAAAGCTTTTTCAATTTCACCGCTGTCACAAGCAGAGGCCATTAGATCATCTACAATTAACATATTAACACTAGAGGGTGGAAATAAAATGTCATCATTTAAGGCGGCGGGGAGCCCCTCGACAAATTTGAGGTGTGGAAGCTTTAGCGCGAGTTCTTGATAGAGCCGCTGCCAACAGGAATAGGCCCACACTACGTTGGTGGGTGGCTGGGTCAGCATTTGATGCGCATTTTCCAAAAGTTTTTTTACAAAGTAACTTTTACCAGAATTGGAAGGACCTGCGAGGATGCATGAGAACGGATGTTGCAATCTAATATCCATACTTTAAACAACCTCTAATAAACTATACACACCAAAAGCGGAAAGTCCTTTTTCTCGCTAGCCCCGTGTTTACACAGAGGCTGCATAACTCTTAAAAGCCGTAGGGCAGGGTTTTATAGTCCTCTTTAAGAACGCGCTTATCATATACAACCCTCAACGTTTTGCGAAGCGGGCGTGTCTCAATATCCCAACGTTTTTTAATTCTCACAATGCAGGGGTGCTGCACTACTAAGCTTTCATCTTCTGGAACACATTCACCTCTTTCGGCGTGCTTGGCATATTGAGTGACCAGCTCTTTTAAGTTTTGAAAATTTACTTTTTCGCGGTTCTGAACATTGAGGGTGATCCCCTTCACCTTCAAGCAGATTTTACCGCCTGATAAGCGGTAACCGTAGGTTTTGGGGCCGGCTGAAACAAACTCTGTGATGTGTTCATCGGGAGGTGTTTCGCTAGTGAGTTCCCCCAGATAGTCACCCACCGGAGGGTTAACATCGCCCTTTTTGCTCACAAAAATCACAGAGTCTGTGTCGTGGTAAAGACAGCGGTCTTGAAGCAACTCCAGGAGCTTGTACAACTCCAATCTAGCATAAGCGGTGGTGAAACTGGCAATAAATATGTTAGCGTTGCATGAAGGCGGGTAATGTTCTTTGGTATACCGCCAACACACACAAGCGGTATCATCATCTATGAACTCGCAAGATGACACCTCGCAGTAGGAAGTAAAAAAGTACTGATCAAATTCATCCGGCTCTGTCACTAGAGTAGTTTCTGAGCGGTCTTCTCTCTGCCCCAGTTTTCCCCATAGAGAGTTGAGAAACAGTTTAGCAATCTGTCTTTTAGTGGGGTTCACATGGATTTTATTAGAGCGCAATCGAATACCCTCTTTCTGAAAATATTCCCTCCGGTACTTCTGTTTCTCGGCATTATCACTACACCACTGGGGGTAACCCGAAGCTTCTTGCTTGTCTCTAAGGTGCAAGTTGATGTAGTCGGTAAACAGATCACTAGAAACATTTTCAAAATGCCATATCTCATAAATGCGATCTATCACATAGCCTTTTTTCAGAGCTACATTCACTTCTACGGTGCACCAGGTGCCGGTCAGAGCACGTTCGTCATCAGAGTGATCACACCGGAAGGTCTGTCTGGCTTCTGTGCAGGAGCGGCACAGGGTAAATAATAGTTTTCCCTCGAATCTGTAAGGAAGCACCGGGAAAAAAAGTCCTCTAGGCGGACGAATTCTACATCTGATTAGACCGAAATACATTTGAGGGGCTCCAAAATCTTTATAAAGGATCTTAGGATGTCCCACAGGGTAGACTTTTGTCTTGTTAACAAAGGGGTATAAGCTGGTAAAATCATAGTAAAAAATCTTTTCATCACCAGAGGCCTTTCGATAAAGAGTAACGGCGTTGGTTCGTCCTCCGTAGAGAGAATCACGCGGTTTCAAGGGCTCGGGTAAGTCACGATCCTTGATAAAAGTCTGCAGATCTAGATTACATGTTAACTGCTCACGCCACGCGTGTTCCCAAATACTTCTGACGTTGAAGCCGCGTCTTTTTAAAAACTCCTGTTTAATAGTTGTGCGGTTAAGCAACTGACCATATGTACAACCGGTCATCTTGTTAAAATCGTTTCCGGCGTAACAAATTGGACAGCCGTGAAAAAAGCAACCATTAAATTCAAAGGCAGTAGGGACCCCGTCAATATTGGCATAACCATCTAAAAAATAGGACCCAATTTTAAGCTCCCCGCCCCTCAAAGCGTGACGGATGGTGATTTTTTCACTGTATTCCAAATACATCAACCATTGAATAGCGGGTGTTGAGAATCTCTTTTGCTGTCTGTGATAATTATCACGAGGTAGCAACGCTAATGTGTAAGGTTTTAAAAAACAAAATCTGAACATCGCCAAGCAGACTGAAGCTAAAGTGATGTACTGAAAGGGGTCGATGAAGTCAACATAGGCATACTCATTGGCCTGACCCGGGTTCACCAAGATTTGCTTGCTAGACATGGCAATGACGCCTTCTCTAAAGCGGATACACGCCTCTCTTAAAATGTTCACATCTTGTTGGCAGTAATGAGACAGCTCCTTCTGGAAATCAAACTCCCGATCTTTGTTCGATTCATACCAGGACACAAATTCTGTTTTCTCAGAGGGTGACATATAGTTTACACCGTAAAATTCTGCTGAGGGCATAGCACCAACGTATTTTTGGTTCTGCAAAGTGTTAAAGTAATGCGGGAAATACCCTTTAGACTCTTGGAAACCCATTGCCTGTGGAAGTTTACTGAGTTTCATGGGCAAAAAGTTTATAGAGTCTATAAACCTGATATTGAGTACTTTGGTTGTAACGCACATGAGCTTTCCTCCCTGAGTGATCAGTGACATTGCCACCTTTTCAAGCACTAGAGCTTTCACTACAAAATAACAGTCATATCCTTTAGAGAAATGTGCGAGAAAACTATAGTTTTGAAATCGGGGTGTAATGAATGTGTTGATAAAATCATTGACGCATGTAGGACCTGAAAACTCCCAAGTAGGCTCACCATTAATATGTCTGGCAAAAATATAATTTGGCTCGTGAATGATATTTTCCTGACGGCACTCCATATCGTAGAATATATAATCATTTGTTTTGGTCGGCGGTTTGAGTCTGCTCATAAAGCAGAGATGTGAATCAAATGAAAACACCCGGGCTTTACAGACACCGCATTCAAGGCCTTCGCATTCATGACTTTCGGGGCCGTAGAGACCGCACGAATCACACAACTTTTTGCTGAGACAGCTCACCTCCCCCGCCACGGCTAAAGCACGATGACGCTCTAAACACTCCGAAGAACGACAAAACAGTCGACACCGCGGACACCTTTGGAGATCGTTGGCAATGTCATGGCAATCGTTCGTAACGCACGCTTTGCAGAAGTCTGCGCACGAGTGATTGTATTTGTGGGTATAGGCCGAATGGCAATATTCGCAGTAATACCTAGCGCCGAGGAATTTTTTTATATCTTTCACACCGTAAAAATGGCTTTCATGTAAAAGAACAAACAGAATTTTAGATTTGTTGGCGGTACCGCTGGTGAAATAACGCCAGCCGCCTTCGTGATATAATACTTTAATCGTCACACCCAAGTAATTTTCAAATGCTTCTATGTCTTGCAAAGAGACATCCGTATCTGGGGGGATGTTTAGGGCATCGTGCATTAACTGTGCCTGCTCTGTCAACGTTCTATCCGTAGATTGACCGTGAGCCAATAACCCTGCCAAACACCCCGCCAGGCACAAATTTCCAGCTGTGTTGTTCAAATCAATCAACCATCGACGTTTCTTTTGAATGATCTTAGTAAACAATACAGAATTTAGAGCCCGTCTGGCACCGCCGCCCCTACTTTTTATCACAGTCACAACAAGTGTTAAACTTTGTGACCCCAGAATCTCTGCATTGCTATTCATCATGTCAACAATTTTGTTTAAGAAATCTGAGGCATCTAGGTCGTGATGCGGTAGCCTGCGAGTGTAAAAAGAGTTAGCCAGACCACCGCCGCTCAGGCGAATTTGTACATAATCGTTGGGGCCTATGTCTGGGGCCATTTGGTCCAGCAGCAGTTGGATAGAGTTAATAACCGCTTCTAGGGCCAGTCTAATAGAATCTATGAGATGAAGATTGACAAAACGAAATTCTTCATAAAATTCTATAGCTCTAAATTTTTTGATAACTCTTTGATATTGTCGCACGCTTTCTAAAAACACCGGCGCAGGGTTGTTACTGATGCTAGAATTATCGCAAGCGACGGCTGTTCTCTGAGGTGTTTGCTCTAACTGCGTGGGGCTCGGTGGTAAATACCCATTGTTGCTTTGAATATTACGGCGTATATTTCTCAAATGGTTTTTGGCTCTTTTTAGGTTTTTGGCTAACCGATTTCTGACTACTTTAGCGGCTAACCATTTCTCTTTACGTTTGGCGACTGTAGTTTCAGACCTTCTCGGCGACCTATGCTCTTTGGGGGTCATTATCAGTTTCCCGAGTCGAGACTCAAGGAATCAAGGTTGGCTTGGGCATCTGCTAAAATAGATGCGAGCGAAGTCTGAGTATTTTGGATCACGTCCTCTACTGCTAGTTTGACATCTGTTATGCCGCCGATATGTCCGGAAGCTTCCTGTACACGTAGAACATTAAAAACGGATGAACTGACGGGTGCAGAGTTCAAGCCTAATCCTTCTAGGGTATTTATTAGGGGAAAAATGGCGTAAATTGCCTGAAGTACAGCCGCGTCGCTGGGAAGTGAAGCTTTAACAGCAGCAGCAGCAGCCCCACTGCGGGGGTCAAGTGGTGTCTTTATCTCAACGTTAAGTGGTTTTTTGACACTTAGGACATCATCTATGGCGCGCGAGGAGACAGAGGTCTCGAGCTGATTTTGAGCAGTTACTAAAGCAGCTGAAAGTGATTTCTCTAAATTTTGCTGTATACGTACGATGCCAGCTTTGATGCGTTCAATGGCTTGTATCTGAGCTACTGTATCACGATTACTTAAAGCAAAAATAATAGCTTCGCAGATAGATGCTGTGTTAAGAGTGCTTCCCCTAAGGTTTGTTATTAAAGGTAAAATATCGTGGCATGCTGATGTTACTGCGGTAATGTTTAGGGGTGGTGTGGGGTTATGTCTAGGAGCTTGTAGCGCCGCTGCGGACGCCCCGTTTGCTGCAGCACTGTGGGCAATTTCAGTCTTTAAATTATGGTGAATAGCACCTGGTGCGAACCTTACTGGGGGACTGGTGATGGCGGGTCCTCCTCCTATTGTAACATCTGTGTGACACCCCCCTTGTGAGCGTGGGTTCTTGGAGCATTCGCTGTGTACAGCTGGCCCTGCTTTTGATCTGTTTTGTTGAACGGGTACATTCGCGTTTTCCCCCCAACAGTCATCATCGTCAAGCAGCGAAATTATTTCTTGTTCATCGGGGGGAATAATGGCGTTTGCTGGTTGCGCATGCAAGTTCTTTGATGGTTGAGAGTGAGACTTGGGGGTAGGAGTAGGTGGGGGGTGCACTAATACCGGAGTATCGCTGCAAGGGTGCGTTGTGACACCTAGAATCTGTTCTGAATTTCGGCTGGGGAGAACGCAACCAGGGGTAGGCGTGTTTGAATTCGAAACCTGGAAGGTCTGTAGAGTAGCAGAATTGTTATCATTAGCATTCGCTTTCCTATTGCGCTTTTGATCACCCTTTTCTTTACAGCCAGAGTGTCTCTTTCTCAAACCGCCACCATTTACAGACACCGGTGGAAACTCATGCAATGCAGGCCCCCCAACAGTACTCCCCCCAAAACCACCCTGCAATGTTTGTGGTGGCCCTCGCCGCCTCGCTTCTTTACGCTTCTGACCTTTGCTTTTCAGATCGTCAGGCGGCAACCTTGAACTCCTTTGTACAACCGGTTGTTGTGTATTTGATTGCTGCACGTGTTGGATGGAGATTGCATCATCAGTTTTATCTAAGTAAGAGCAAAAAACACAATTTTAATTCAAGCAATGAACAGTCGGAAGAGTCCTCAATAGTCATCAGTGCTACAACTAGACTGAGAGTGGCAGCGCAAGCACACACACACACACACACACACACACACACACACACACACACACACACACACACACAAGCACACACACACACACACACACACACACACACACACACACACACACGCACAAGCACGCGCACATCAGCATGGTCTATGGTAGAACATACTACCAGTAGAAAAGAGAATTAATTCTTACCAGCATGCGCGCTGAAGCCGCAAATTTGACTGGCTGCGATAGGATTAGGGCCTTCAAGAGCAGTGTCGAATAAAAGTGCGTCTGCCGCCTCGGCCACTTCCTGCGAAGACAAAAATGCAAACAGCTGTAACACATTTCCTATATTGGTTTAAATTAAATTACTTGAAAGCACCGCTATACGTATTTACAAGCTCATCCAAACAAAAGTACACACACACACACACACACACACACACACGACCGCAGAAATAGACCCAGACCTTAGTTGTCAAATTAGCTGCTTTTCAAGCCGCAGCTCAACCCCGGCTCGCTGGCCCCAGGCTATATAGTGACATTATTTAAGACCTCGAGCGTTATTAAATCATGATCTGTAAAGCAAGGAGGCGGACTAGTCCTTGACTTAAAAACACGGATCAATGAGCAGATAGTCTTTGAGGTAAGAGCATGTGCAAAATCTAAACACACCGAGAGTCATGTCATATTTCCTATTGCTTAAAATGCCAGCTGCTGTAACAGTACTAAAAGTCTTTTGACGACGACGTGAAAAACTGAATTAGAACCACATGCTAGAGCATTTCAGACGGGGTCCGGCAAAACAAAAAAAAAAACAAAACGCAAACACACACACACACACACACACACTTTTTTTTTTTATGCATCTTTCACGGTTCCTGACTAGCAGTTACAGTTAATTCAAAACACCCCGAGTTTCACCTAATTTTATCTATTGCTTAAAACCTTTTGACAGAGGAGCGAAAGACTTAATTAGAACCACATGTTAGAACATTGCCCGGGACTTCGGTCTAATTCGTCTTAGTGTGACAGTCTGAGCCGGAAAAAAAGCTTACATCCCTGATAAAAAAGCATTTAACCTTTGAGAGATGACGCTAATAGAAGCGCAACTTCAAAAAGAGCTAGAGGATTATATAAAAAACATAAAACAATCTTCTTACCAACAATTCTTGGTCCTCAGACATGTTCATAAATGGAAACGGTGCTCAGTCATCAGGTGGTGAAATCTTTCAGGGGCTTCAGCTTTTCAAGCGCCCGATGTGGTGGGAGAATGAAGGTGTCACCAGCGCCGTTGGTTGGAGCGTCGTAGCTTTCCTGAGAGCTCCAGCCTGAATGTTCTTGCAGACCTCACGTTTTTATACCCAAAACCCGACAGTTTCCCGCCACAACTCACAATACCACGTATGTCTTCGTGTGTCGAGAATTAAACGGTATAATCCACTAAGCATTTCAGGTTGAATATAAACAGCTGTGCATTAACGTGGCAGCAAGGTGCTGAAAAAAGTCAGACCGCCACGTAAAGTTAGGCCCCCCTTATTTTATCCATATTTTTTGCAAACCTCGACAGCACACTAGGCACCATATGCGGACAATAGCCTGTCTAAGCATTTCAGGATGAATATAAACAGCGGTGCATTAACGTGGCAGCTAGGTGCTGAAAAAAGTCAGACCGACACGTAAAGTTAGGCCCCCTTTTTTTATTCATATTTTTTGCAAACCTCGACAGCACACCAGGCACCATATGTGGACAATAGCCTGTCTAAGCATTTCAGGATGAATATAAACCACGGTGCATTAACGTGGCATCTAGGTGCTGAAAAAAGTCAGACCGACACGTAAAGTTAAGGGCTTTTTTCATGCAATTTATTTAGATACATTTTATATCACAGAGTAAAAATGTTCGGTACAAATATGATTTTAAAAGTCCAATGAGAGCGTAAAATAGACCTTGTGGATGTCTGCTAGTTATCATAAACACTGTAAACATGTATATTATCAGTGAATGAAATACAATTTTGCATCGGTCTGTTATTTACACGGCCTCTTTTCAATCTGCGTAATTGCCTCAACACAAACCTTGTTACTAGAGCATCATTTGCCTTCAAATCAGCTGAATACATTTTTAAAATGCTTTCAAAGTCTACACCACGGCATCTATGAAATAAATAAAACAAACAATGTGCCCCGCAGGTAAATGATACATCATCCTGAATCTGGTTTTCATGAAATGTTATTAGGCCTGAAGTGTTTCTTTTTAAAAATTGCCATATGGTATTGGGGTACAGATAACTGTTTGGTGGCACGCCATAGGAGTCAAAAAACTCAGAGTCCTTTTCTGTTAGAAATATTGCTAACCAGTGTCGACCCCTTTGATCTTTACCGTCTGTATTGACTATTAAATGAAGCGGTCGCTGGCGATTACCCAGATACATTGGTAGAGTGTCAGCTGCGAATACACCTAAAAATGAATGTTTTGCCGTCTCGTCTTTGGCGAGAAAACGTTCCAGTTGCCACGTATTCATCACATATAGTCGATTAGCACCTCTCGCCTATGGTTAATCTGTATAACATTCTGAAAGACAGCGTAAATCAGAAGGTTTATAGTAGACGGTAGAGCGGCGCTAAAACGGAGCTCCAGACGTACATTGCCTGATTTTTGTATCGAAAAATGGCCGCCACCCACGTCGTTGTCAGGGCATAGATCGAAAGCCAGCATAGAATAGCCTTTCGAATACTCTACACGATCCACAAAGAAGGGTCGGTCTGATGCGTACTTCCCAGCAACTTGCAGCACACCCAAATATTCTCTAGCCACACCCCCAGTTCCAAATGACGGCGTGTATGGTTTTGCCGGTATAGCTTGGCCGTCTACGGAGAGGCTGCTGTGAGATATATTATAATGCTTGAAATTAAAGGGGTTTCTGCCATATTCACCGCTAAATGCTGCGTTATCGACCAGCGCTACTATTACAGTTCTTGGCAAAAATCCGAAAAAAATATTCTCAGTATTCGATAGTAGCGCACCGGCTGGGATGCTGAACACTTTGAGCTCCACTCTTTCGATGGGGTACTTGGCATTACTGGTTAACAGAGTCTCGGCGTGAGCTAAACGCACCACCGGGCTCACTTTGACACGTTTCACAAATAGTGACGCCGCTAAGATATGCACTTTGTAATTTTCTGCGTCGCCGCTCATTAAGCAAAAAGTGTCTTTATTTCGAATCAGTTTAATCTTCACATCTAGACCGTTAAGCATTAATTTGTCTTGGAAAAATAAATCGCAGTGTAATTGCCCAATCAGTTCCACTTTACGACTTCGGGCTGTAAAGCTAGCTCTGCTCTTAAATCCCGCGTTAGCACCGTTTAAAGTCGTGTCCTCGTGCTCTCCAGCGGTGTCTCTGTAGAAGAGACCTGCAGAAAGTTGGCGTTTTAAAGTGGGGTCCCCATAATTAAGTACCGTTTCGAGATAAGCCCTGTATGGATACGTGTTGTTTGACTGGCTGATGAGCCGGTCGCCGAGGCTCACATCCAGTTGGTTAAAAAGTGAGGCTATGGGGTATGGAGAAAACGCCACTCGGGCTGCGGCGTCCAAATCGGATCCGTCTGCGTTAGTAATTTTGCACGACAGATAAATCAGGGTAGCTGAAAGGTCCAGGTAGTCATCCGACCGAGCTATGAAGAACTCTAAGGGGGCTGTGTCTGACAGGGCTGAAAGTGGCGGTACTTCGACATATAGAGAACTTTCAATGCTGGTTTGCGTTGGTGGTACTTGGAATAGGTCCAACTCTGACTTTGTGCATTCCTGGGAACCGCAAGGGACGGAGGCCATGGTCCGATTTAAAATATGTTGCCCTTAGAGACTCGTTTTTTTCCGTGTCTTCTCCGGGTCTTAAGCGAACTCTTTTGAGCCGGTCGCCGGCGCTTCACAACGCTTTGAAGGAACGCGGGCGGCCCCCTTAGTGATACACCCCTTTTTCTCTTCCTTCCTCTTTCGAGATAGATTAAACCTGAGCCTTCTTGACCCGTTTTGGTAAACTTTTTCATCACCGCCCCCGAAACGTGCCCTGCGACGTCTCGGGCAATATTTGCTGCAGCGGTTTTCACGTGCGGTTTTACCAACTGGAACCCTCTTCTTAAAAGCGGTACTGCTTTTCTGAAAAGGCTTCTGAATATACCGCCAACACCCGCCCCGTACATAATAGGTGCCCCGTGGAACCCCGGGAGGCCTGAGCCGGCTTGTGCTCTATAGTAATCCCTATAGAGCGACGCGTCGCCGTAATTTTCAGGTAAAATCATTATTCTAGTACACTTCACCACGTCGCGGCCTGAAATGAAGCTTCGCTATGACTTTACCCACTTTAAATCTTATATTAGTGTTCAAATCGTCCTTCAGTTCCAAAGTTATTGTGTGAAAATGTTTTTTGCTGATCGGTACATAATCTCTTTTGGTGTAAATGATGTTTATCATGCTATTATTCTTGCCTGTGATTTCCACGCACCGGAGGAGAGGCACGTAGCTATCCCCCACTCTCTGATGCTCTATCACGTCGCAGTATACAAACATCATATAAAATCCGCCGTGTACATCCGTGTAGGCTTTCCCCGCTGATGAAGAGTGGTGAACGTTAGGCGTCAGCCCCAACACTCTCCCCAGTTTTTCACGCACCAAAATACCATAGTCTTGAGCATTCCTCAACTGCACTTTTCGAAGTCGTGGTTCATACGTTAATCTAAGGTCAACAAGTTCCGATATGTTACCAATGGATTTATTCATTACTTCTACAATGTCTCGTATGTTGTCATAGTGCCCCGGCGGGAAAGAAAGTTCGTGGGCGCTTTCCTTCTTGCGTACCACCGTAAATCTAACATCCTCTGTTTCAAAAGTGTCCCACGTGTGCGGGTACTGAATTTCTGTTAGGGCCACCTCCCAATCTCCTTGTAGATGAATAGGTTTTGCTAGTTTCACCGTAAAATTTGAAATTTTGTTATTAGGGAAAGTGTCCAAAGACGCGTTACTCGGGAGCGTCAGATAAAAAGGTCCGACCTCCATGGCGCTTCCGCGGTACCTAAATGCCTATATCCGCTGTTGTAGACTTTGTATATCCTTTAATTCGCTCTCAGAGACCCAACTATTAAATTTATCAGGCCATCCCCGCCATTTAACTAGGCACTGTCTTTGTGCCCCGTGCCCCTTCTTTGCCAAAACGTTCTCAATACGGTACACACGATCTTGATCCTGTTTTATTTTTTGCAGCTCTTCTTTGTAAAAACACCCTTCGACCTCCTCCCCAGCATAGTCTTTTAAGTTAAAAACTGTAACGCCTGAATGCTTGGAAATCTTGTCTATCACAAAGATCTCATCTGTAAAAGTCTGCTCATACCCCTTTTGAAATACCCCCTTGCATCTAGATACCCTAACATGATCACCTTTTTTGAGCGTGTTTTTTGAAACAGGGTTGTTGGTGAACACGGACCCGTACACAGTTCTCCAAATTTTCAACTCATTTTGCGGGGTTACTTCTACAGGGGACGTCTTAATGGTTCTATGATAGCTATGATTGTAACTTTCAATAAAATCTTGTAAACGATCGATATAACGAAATGTGTTGTACGCTGTAAAATACCGCCAAATTCGTGCCTTGAGAGTTCTGTTGAATCTTTCTACAATCGCCGCCTTCACTTCGTTGTTTGTAACAAAATGTTTTACACCATACTTGTTCAGCAGAGCTTTTAGCGTCTTGTTTTCAAACTCTTTTCCTCTATCTGTTTGTAACTTTTTAGGAATTCTCCCGCTGCTGAAAATGTAATCAAAGGCTTTTGTGACCGAGCTCCCCGATTTTTCCTTCAGGCCAACGGCGAATGCATACTTTGACAGTACGTCTATCACCGTTAATATAAATTTTACACCATCATTAACCGCGGCATGTTCACGGACGTCTAGAAGGTCCGCTTGCCATTGATGATTTAAGCCGCTGACTATCACACGCCGTCTTTGAAAGCGCTTTCTCGACCCCTTATGTAGCGTGTAGGCATCTTCGCCCGATAACCAGTCGCGTACCTGTGTTCTTTTAACAGCGTCGTTGTGGATTTTGCTCTCCTTGTACAAGGCTTCTACACCGCCAAAACTACCAACTTTCGAGGGGTTGTAATAAACTCTTTTGAAAAGCTTCTGCATCGTAGCGCTTCTTGAACTAAAATACCGCAACCCCTACTCCCGCCCCCCTATTCTATTAATTCACTTTTGTTTTATTATTTTTCTTTATCAAATAATCAGAACTAGAAGCCGGTTTATTTTACAATAGTAGATTATTTAATAACACACGAATTAAACAGTGTATGATTTAAACTGGTAATATAGGAATGTACAGCGCTATAAACGATAATAACGATAAACACATAGATATTTAACACAATGCTCTCAAAAACTCGTGACGTAGAATCAATATTTGGATTTTGCTAGCTATGAACGGTACCAGTCTTCTTACATCCTCCCCACGCCCCTTCAAGAAGGCTCGACAAAACAAATCAGATATTGTATTCATGAAATTGAAAAACTGTTTCTTATTCAGAGTAGTTCCTAGGGTGCAAAATGTCCGCCTGATATAATTGTCGATGCAATCTTCGAGCACGTCGTCAGCGCCCAAGAAGATTTTGCTCTTTTCAACGTCGTAAAAGCCTCTAGGTTTCTGACCCAGTTCTTTTTCAAGCTCTTCGATGATTTCACATCGCTTGTTACGACATAGCGCGGTCGGGCGAAACACCGGTTTGGGGTACGCCATCTTTGCTCTGATCAGAAAATAAAAAGCGTCTTCCAGGCATCTAACGCTCGGTCGCACGCCGATCTCAACCATGTGTCGAAACACACTTTCCTGCAACGGAAAAACACACATACATAATAGTAGCAATCGCAAAGATCATCATGTTTTCATTTACTCTACATTAAGAAATGTCATGTTCCTCGGTTTTAAACTCCTGTAAAGATACTTGATCTTAAAATATCTACGGTAATTCTTCCTCCTCAAATGCTGTTTCATTATCAAGCGTATGTCTTCATCACCCGCTTCATACATACTTTTCACATGCTCTGATGGGGACTGTACTCTCTTAATATACTTTAAAACATTCGCAATCATCTTACTACAATCTTCGGGTACTGACATTTCTTTCAAGCCATAGACCGCCCCCAACGCCGCCATAATCTTATAGGGGTCCAGCTTGTAACATAGTTTCCGTATCAAACTGTCTTCATATTCATCACCCGTCGTGAGACAGTCGTGATGCAACTGACTCGGGTCGTCAATTTTACAACCTTCGCATTCGTCGTACCACCCCGCCTTTAAGCACAATTTTATGATCGCGGCTATCGCTGTCAAAAGTCCGCGATATCGATTCGTGCTCCAACTTTCACCACGACAAAATTGTACAATTGCGTCTAAGCGCTTACAGCTGCAGTTTTTATGCGTTACGGCAAGTTTTTTCTGTCTTGAGCAGCAGAGACATGAAAAACGTAGCGATGGCTGTGTGACTTCCATAGTCGTGCTAGCGGTTTTGTCGCCTGGGGCTCCTCCTCCTCTCTTTTGCTGATAAAAAGAAAAAAGGGGTTTTTCGACCTCAGCCTTCCTCACAACTACACGCCTCATCATCACACTCTTAAACACCCCAGAGGATTTGCCGAAAAATTGCGGTTCGTACTTACTTTTCGTTTTCCAACTTCGCACTTTTCTGTTTCGTTTACAGATTCTTCTCCGGAATCCATCTCTGTACATTCGCTAGAGTCCTCGGGTTCAGGCTCTTGCAGGTCAATACCCTCGTCATCTTCACTTGGTTCCGCTCTTCCACCGCCGTCTGTAGCATCGGAGGTATTGCTCGCCATTTTAGCAACGCCACCAACCGCCTCTTCGCAGGCTCCGGTCTCGGGCTTTATATTCGGCATAGCCGATGCCTCGACGTCTGTCTCGGGCTTTTTATTCAGCATCGCCGACGACATCTCCGACGTAGTACCCGCAGGCGTTGTTGGCGCGCAATTTTCCTTATCACTATCGTCGAGTTCTGCAGCGTCGTCTGCAGCATTTGCCGCTTCCTTCAGCATCGCTGTTATAGTTTCTCCAAGGGGTCCCGCTTCCACGCTAGAGCAAGACATTCTCAAAGTTGTCTTAAAGCTCGAGCTTTTCTTTGTCGGAAAAAAGCGGGGGTTTCTTAACACACGGTCCTCGGAATGCTGGCTTATATCCTCTGTGAACATACTAGACACGCCCCGCGGTATGTTTGTAGACTCGTATTTCACACTACCCCCACTTCTTAGCAACCCTCCTGCATGCGTGGTCGATTCATACGTTTTTGATTTCATCGCCGTATCATTTTATAAGCCTTGATTCACAAATCCTAACTTATCGTTTATACGCTTTTTGATTTCATCGCCGTATCATTTTATAAGCCTTGATTCACAAATCCTAACTTATCGTTTTACACGCTTTATGATTTCATCGCCGTATCATTTTATAAGCCTTGATTCACAATTCCTAACTTATCGTTTTATACGCTTTATGATTTCATCGCCGTATCATTTTATAAGCCTTGATTCACAAATCCTAACTTATCGTTTTATACGCTTTTTATTTTTTATTTAATTTTTTTATTTCATCGCCGTATCATTTTATAAGCCATGATTCACAAAATAACGACCTATAAAACAATAAAATGCTATAATCTTATCAATACGTTATAAGGACCGATTAAAACCCCGATTAAAATCAGACTTGGAACGCGTCCAATATAGACACACGGACCAAAGGGGCGTGGTCAAAGGGGCGTGGCCACCTGTCAAAAAATACATGGTGACGAGTAGTATACAACCTATACTACTCATGGATACAGCTCATTCCTGCTATTTTGTGTGACGTAGGGCAGTGCAGCAAGATTCCTTGTGACGCTGCCCTATGTCAGATCCTCATAAATGAGGCCCCAAGTGGTAAATATCTCATCTGAAATATCATTTACATTAGATGCTCTACTATGAACTCTCACGGGAGATGTTTTTACAAAATATATTTTGGGCACATTTATTTTACACGATATTCTACTACCATACCATAAGACTTTTTAAATCTTAAAAAATATATTTGGAAATGAATATATGCAAATTCTTACATCAAAAATGTTTATCACTGACACCAAGGCAGTGTTTATTTTCTTTTTAGTCAAATATTTGACCCAGCATTTCCTGCTTTTAGTTATTTGCCCAGAAAATGTAAACAATGGCATACATTGGAGGGAAATGTGTGTGTGAGGACAGGAAAGTGGACAGTGTGCATTTTCTTGAAGGAGTGCAGAAGAAATATTTACACTCATAAAACCTTTACATTCTGAAAATATAAAAGCATTTAAATGTAAAAATAATACTTTCAGAGTATAGAAAGATACAATGCAGGCTTCCACTGTCTAGAAGTATTCAAGATAAATTTAGTGTGTGGCAGAAACTGAATAATGTAAACTTACTTATTCTAAGTTCTCTCCTGCCATTTTGATTTGAGTGCTGCAGACATACGGCAAAACTCTAGACCATCCCCTCTGTCAAACAACATAATAGAACCCAAACCCACCATTCCACCTAACTCAAATAAGCCAATGGCACCACATGTACCCAGGCACATTCCACCTCCCTCCCAGCCCTTTCCATACCAACCTCTACCCCATTGTACAAACACAGCATGCTACACACAATTCATTTCTAATCAGGCATGGTCATCACATGATAGTTCAAGTTTTTGGGCTGCTATCTCCTTATTCAGAAACAGTTTGATTCATTGCAAATATTTTCGCATTCACTCTCTCATCAACTTGTCTTCCACACTAATAACTGTATACCACGTACCTCACTCTTTCCGGATCTCAAGAAAGTTCACTTGTGCTCCACTCTTTCCCATCATCTAACTGCACCAAGACATCCAAACTCCTTACATAACCATTGTCCTTAAAAATTGTGAATCAGCCTTGTTTAAGAAACCTTCCACATAGCCCGGTACCGCGTCACTTACATTGATAAACTCCCTCTACTCTCATCACTTCCACCGTAATAATTGAGCCCTATTTTCACTCTTTCTTGCACATTCTATCTTCTTTGGGTCCCCTTTCACTTATTTTGTTCAAGCCTTCTTCATGCCTCCATTTGAAAACGGAAACTCTAATTTGGCAAGGGGTGCTCTGTGAAATGCTCACAAGGTCCTCCCTCAAGGTCTCCTTCCAAATCATCTGTACACCAATGGGAATTGCATATTTCCTTTATAATACTGTTGATGCTTTCTAACAACCAATTACTACTGGGGTGGTACAAAGATGTCTTGACTTGTTTTATTTCTATCTCTGCCATGCACAATTCAATTTTTTTATGAAACAACCTGATCCTGATGTCCATAAGTGACTAAATATGCCCTGTAACTGTTCCACTGCCATCCTAGTAATCATCAACCGGTTGACAAACCCAAACTCGTCCATTTAATGTGATAATCTGCAAGATTACAATTTTGCTTGAACACACCATAAAAACTACATGTGGCCCTTTAAAACAATTTTTTTTAGCCTGCTTTGTTTTTTTCTCCATTTTTTACCTGTTTCACATCTGTTTGCTCATGGTTTACAAATTGTAGCAGAGCAATAAAGCATCGGAAAACGATACCTTTGCAACAGCTGTTCAGCATTGATAATTCTGTGTCCATTCACCACTTTATCCCTTCCAAAGAATATGAATTATTTATAAAATGTTATTAAGGGGTTGTGGGTGACATCACATAGACAATTACAGAGACGCTTGAGAGGTCTATGATGCCACTCAGAATACCCTTCATGAAAAACACCCCCTTATACACAGTTATATATTTAATGTTATGTAAGGCCATTCTGTTATATTTCCCCCTGCTGTCATAGAGGAGTTCTGGGGGAACGATACTCAACATGCCTTCACCTGCATCCTCCTCCTGCCCTATTAAAACTGGCATATTGCCAACCACCCCATCACCCTCTGGCCATACCTGCCCTCCACCTCCAAAATTAAAAAACAATTGGTAATTGGTATCCTGCTTTCCTTCCACACCACCCACATCATTATCCTCCTCATCTAAATTAGAAAGAAAGAAAGCCTGGTGTCAAGCCAACCTCCCACAATAAACTCTCTCCAATTATTCTCCTTTCCCCCATAAAACTATAAAAAATAATATATGGCTTCCTGCCACCTACTTCCCTCACTCTTAGCATTTACACTTCCCCGCCCAACCCCTTTAGTAGCTATGGCACAGAGGAATAATTTATGGTAATGTGTAAAGTATTTATCTTGTGCCAAAACAAAGAACAACAAATTCCAATAAAGGGAACCAGAGATATGAATTTTTAGATTATAAGTAAAAACTGCGCCAAAAAGCACTAAGTGCCATTGGTATTCTATATCGCTATATAGCTCTAGACCAGGACTTAAATGTTACCTTCTGACACAGTCATTTTTTAGGGAGTTCAAAATCCTCTAGAGGGGCAAGCCTGATGCTGTATATGAGGAAGTTACATTGAAGTGACATCAAAATTAGACACCATTGCTGCGAGGGCCCACTGATGCTATTGAGGTCTTGGTCATCCAAAAGCTTTTAAAGTCCCAAATTTTCAGGGGTTCCAGAGCAGTTCCTCTGACTCACAGGACCTCAGGGACAGCACTGAGGACCCAAGATTCACCCCAGCAGAGTCCACCAAGAGGGGAGAGTCCAGTCCATGTCCAATTGGTACTGGTCAACTGCTCAGTTCAGGAAAAAGGCATCTTGCAGCTTGTTGTGTCCCTGTAGCCCCACAGGAGGTCAGCCAATTGACCCTTGGAGTACACTTCCTTGTCCTGGGTATAGGAGAGAGCAAGTCCAGTACTTCAGGGCTACTCTTAGATTAAAGCAAGGAGGCTTCAATCTTCTTCTGATCATCCACAGGCCGTGGTGTGCTGAGGACAGTTTCTAGGGGTGCCAAATTTTTGGTTAGCACTAGTCAGTGAGTGTTGGGAGCACTGCACCTCACATTTGCTGCTTCTTCATGTTCTCACCTTTGCAGTGTGTTGGATGTGGAGCTCGGCGTGGTGCCTACAGGGCGGAGGGTGACAGGCATGCTAGGTGGCATTTCAGGCTGCTGATTCCAGTTGGGGTGTTGGTGGTTGGACATGGCATAAGTCCCTCTTGCTCCCGCAAGCTTCCGTGGGAACCTGAGCTGGCGGGTGCCATATTGGAAGGTCTAACAACGTCCAATCCAACATGGCGGCCAGCCAATACGGTCTTACCTTATCTGACCAAACCATCATAGCACTAATAAATTCGTATAGCCATTTTTTTCCTTTCAGGTCTATGCTGTGAAAGAAAACTCCTCTGCATGGTAATGGGTATGCACCCCTGCCCTGAGGGCCCCAACTCAACTGATGTCTGGATCCCTACTGCTGATTTTTGTTATCATAGGCAAACATGGATCATGCGTGTGGGCCATGACAAATGCAAGTCTCATGGATTGTGGTCTTGTTGCACCGGGAGGGATACCCAAAGCTCTACCCTCATAGTGGTGAAAGGCTAATGCCTTTACCAGAAATTAATCAGCACAAGCGCCGTGGTGGCAGTATACCAGTTAGTGATGTGAAGAGGTCATTATTGTTAGGCTGTGTCATTGTAGTAAGGCCAACAGGCTAACTCGTGTAAAGTTCTGTTGCTCTGTGGTTAAAACACCCTTGGCCTGCATTAGTTTGCTTTGTAGAGCATGAGTGGTGTACCTGTGCTCGGTGTATGTGTGCCTGTGAAGGATACAATAGAGGGATAATGCAGTACTATACAGGGGGTGCATGTTAAATCCATGTGCTTGGTGTATGTGGGTCTCTGAGTGGTAGAGTACTTGAAGACGGTCCTGCTGTGCAGCGTTCATGTTAAGTGCATGTGCTGGGTGTCTGTGTTCCTGGGAAGCGTACTATACAGGGATAATGCATTACTGTGCAGTGTGTTAATGTCAAATGCCTGTGCTGGGTGGGTATGTGCCTGTAAGTAGTACAGTACATGAAGGATATAGTGCTGGGCAGTGCATGTATGTTAAATACATGTACTGGGTGTATTTGTGCCTGTAATTAGTAAAATGCATGAAGGATTCTGTGTTCCATTTTCGGATACCCAGGGCTGCATGGTGAAACATGAGGAGAGGAGGTAGAGGAACTCCCCCAAACAGATTTGTTTATTGCTGCATTCCTTTAAGCTGGATGGGACACAGTAGATAAGGAAGAGCCAGGCCCCCACTGTACATTTCAAAGGGTGCTCTTTCATTCAGAGAGTTCACAAGGAAGGGCCCTGGGCACATCTCAGGAAGGAGATGGGGCTGAAAAGAGAACCATAAAGAGTAGGACAAAGACCCTGGGCTTGTGTCTTGATAAACATATCACTGGGTTCACATTCAGCCACTCCCATGGCCTGTGTTGTGGGGTTATCAGATTTGGAGTTGCTCCTGTTGTGGCATACTGCTTTCAAGAGAAAGAGAAGGCACTTAAAAAGGAAACAGACCCCAATATAAACTTCAAAGACTCAGACTCTAAATCACATTTGGTGTCTGGAAATGGGCTAAAAGAAGGGGAGCTTGAGACCCCAAAATTTGGCAACTGTCAAGCAAACAGTTGGGCTGTGCAACAATCAGAAGCTCTGCAAGACATCTGCTGGTGCCCAGGAATGGGAGCCAAGGCCTGCCAGCCTCCAATCTGTGTGAAGGGACTTCCAAGACCACCTGCCCTGGAGCCTGGACCACCAGGCCCTGACTGCTTGCCAAGACCAGTGACCTTGTGAGGAAGATGAGAGGGTTGGAGGGAGCAATGTCCAGTGGGGAATCCTGTCGAGTGGACTCACTTTTCAAGGTGGGAGAACACAGCTTCTGCCACAATCAGGGAATTTCACATGTGCAGGAAAAAGTTGGTGATCATTGCATGCCAGAGGAGGGCAGCTGTGAAGTGAGCTGTGGATGTTGCTGTGCCGATTGGCTCATTGTACTGCTGCAGTGAGGGGCAGGTGACCCCAAATGAGAGGAAAGGCTGCAGCGAAGTATACTGTAATCATTGCTGTGCTGATCCAGACGATGTCCATGTGCAGTGATAGACCACTGACTCCAAATGCCAGTAGGGGCAGCTGTTGACAGATTGCCTTGTGGTGTGGGCCATAGCCCAAAAAGCCAAGAAGGGCACAGAAAAGTGAACTGTGATCATTGATGTGTAGATCAGGTCAAAGCTCATGTGCAGTGATTAACCTGTGATACCACATGCCAGGAGGAGCTGTTGTGGACAGATTTCTGTGCAGAGGGGCCATAGCCCCTGTGCGGTGCAGAGCAGGTGAACCAGTATGCCCTTGAGTAGCTACGGTGAAGGAAACTGTGGTGCCAATCGGTCAGAGCCCATGCGCCATAGAGAGATGTTTACCCCGTATGCCAGAGGGGGTCAATGGGACCAACATGAAGTGTAACCTGGATGATCATCACCGGAGGATTGATCCCACCATAGGGACCCCTACGCACCTATACCGAGATGGAGAATCAGCATCAGGACCTTTATGCTACTGCCCCCCCACTCACTGTGAAATGGACCAAAGAACTTAACTTGCTTGGAGGAGCCACAAAGAACCTCCGGCTGCATAACTATGACTGAGGAATTCAACCGTCGAACGCAGTCCACCTGGACTGAACTCACCTGAAAGAGCCACTGCCACTCCTGCGCCCACGGATGGGGTGCACTCATATAATCCGATTGCTCTGATCCTGCAGCTGTGGGTAAAACTGATTTCGGGCCAGTCGGCCCCGGGGGAACTTGCCTGTCAGCACTTGTGCTGGAGCACTTTTGACTTTAATACAGAGTCGGAGTGGACTCACGACATGTTAGGTGGGTAGAAAGTCCTTGTGTAGTTTCTACCTTGAATACCCATTCCCAGTATATTGTTTTCAACTTTTCCTTTGTAGGGAAAACAGCATTTAATGGGTCATTCCAGAGATCGATCAGGCCTATGTTACCAAGAAGAGATTTGATCCCACGCAACCAATGTATTTTGTGAAACAAATCAGATTTTATTACATCCATAAAGCCACTCCTATAGTGGATGAGTTCTCCTGTGCACCAAAGCCGGCGCCAATAAAGTATTGGGCGAAGCTTCACAAGATATTCAAGTGGCTTTTTGCCAAGATCCAATAATAGAAGTCGCAGTGGCGTGCTTGAAGGAAGATTTGTAATCTTGCGTAAAAACGCATTCTCGAGCACCATCAGGCTGTTCAAATTACCAAATCCCCAGAGCTCAGCCCCATATAAGCATGAGCTCAAAACCATCATCCCATAAACTTCTAATACTGGGGAGATCGGTTTTGTAAATGAGGCTTTAAATCTGGAGAGAAGAGCACCTGATTTTTGTTTGTGTACTAGTGCGGCACAATCTAATTGGCAGCCCCAACGCATGTCTTTCTGCAATGTAATACCCAAATATGTAAATGAAGTAACCTGCTCCAGGGGTAAATTGTTCATATAAATCCTTCCCTTATATGATCTATGTTCATTGAAAGACATGAACTTAGTTTTTTCAGTGTTAACTTCTTTTGTCATAAAAGTGAGTATTTGGCTGGACAATAATTTATTGCTGCGGCTAAGCATTTGTTAAGTTGTGAGCCATTGTTCCCCATGTATCCACCTCCCCTGAGCTACCTTTGGACTGCTCAGCCCACACTCTTCCTGAGAGTCAAGTGCTAATGGGGTACTTGTCCCAGTTGCTCTGGATCCATAGTAGGTTGGGCCCCAGACATCAGGAATAAAAGGTCTCAAGCCCCATGGCTGGGATCTGTAACCCTGCCTAACCGTGGCCCACTAAACTGAATTCTGACATTCTAATTAGGGTATATAAGGGGAGGAGGATTACAGGAATGTTGCAACTGAATTGCTTCTTGATTCTTTACACGCTCTTTGTTTAGTTTTACCCTGTTCTAGTCTAACTAGTATTTCCCCTGTATTTCTAGCAGTCGATCAACATCGGCAGGGTGGCTATGGGAAGGGATCGCTCTTTCTTTGGAATTAAGGTCTCTTGGATCCAGACATGCCCGACATAACCGCTGATTGACAGTGAGTGGGTTGAATTCTGGTCACTACCTAACCAATGGGGTAAACGTTACTGGGTGAACTCTACTTAGTTTGTCAGGAGTTCCTGTTTACCCTACTGCAAACTACCCCATAGTGCACCGTACTGGGGGAACCTTTCTTACCTTGTGCAGAGCCTTTGTGTTCACACAGAGGTGAGGCCAAGCAAATTAGCAGTTCCCTTCCCTTTGTCCAGGCTTTCCAAACTGATTCTGGGGTTAGCATCCCTCCCACTAGATTCAAAACCAGTCTTGCTAGTGTGGGCAGAGGATACAAAGGTTTCCCCCTCCCTGTTCTTAAACTTTATTATGAATGGGCAGACTTTACTGCTGTCCCTTTCAAGTTCCTGAAGCTTCCCAAGCTGTCCTTGCTGAGCTTATATGGATCACATGCCACAAACTCAGCCTATCCTATTACCAGGCCTAAGCTATTCTTCTTTTCTGGGACCAATTTTGTGATCTTATTAAGGTGAAGCACTGATTGGGCAACTGCTGGTAGGCTAATTCAAATTAGTCTCTAGGAGTAACATGCAGGAAAAAGTAACTGAAAGTTAGTTTTCCTAAATATTTAGTAGAAACCTAACTTCATTGGTGCGCATCCAGTGAATTGTTTTTGCAATATATATAAAAAATAGACCCTGGATGATTATTATTGCCATTTCTTGTCAAAAGTTACAGTTTATGTTTATAATCAGTATTTTGACATTTTCAGGATCCAGCTATTGCCCTGCCTGTAAAAATAGCTTTTAGGGATAGTCACTGGAGGAGCATTACAACTTTAATTTGCAAATGTACCACTTTTAAATATTAGGCACCCTACCTTGTGGGCAACAAGGTGTACTTAGTGGTGACATATTAACATTTAAAAGCAGGATTTTCCATCTGTCGAAAAGGGTTATTTTGACAGGTATGACACCAGGTTTTGAAACTGCTGGAGTAAGGCTATGCATGGTAGGCCTGAAGCCATCTCTTACAGGTTAACTCTGTGGATAGCACAATAGATACTGCAGTTTACAGGAGGCATTTAATTTTCAGATCCTGGGTGCATTTCCTACATCATATAGTAGGGACATATATGCAAGTTTGATATGTCAAATAGGAGGTGCCAATGTACAACTCATGATTTAGAGGGGATGCACAGGCACTTTATTGCTGTTTAGCAGTGGTACATTGTACAACGTTCTAAAGCTAGCAAAAATAGACTCCCAAAAAAGATAAAAAATGTTGAGTGACCATGCAGAAAAAGGCGCATTTGCTACAATCACCATTTGGTTATTAAAGATTCAAAACATCCTTAAGAACACACGCCATTAATACATCAGTACAATCAATAATCCAAAATTAGTAAAATATAATAACCATTTAACTTTAAAAAAAAAAAAACAGTAACCTCATAAAGTGCATTCCAAATCTTTTCTTCAGGGATATACAAAGAATAGGGCTGTCCTGGCCTAAAAACACTTAAACTATACACTTCCATCGGGGACGTACTTGATCACGGCAGGGGACTACAGGTCCCAGATGCTCACAAGGCCAAGAAGGAGGCCCGCCAAAGCCCCCACCTGATTCCTGCCTTCAGCGCTATATAGCGCAGTGTGGATTCCCGTGATGCGGGGTGCGCGCAGGCCCCCCTGTCTGAATGAGAGCCCGTCCTGCACCCACCAGCACCAGGAGAAGCTGGGGCAGTGCCACCCTCCTTAATTGTGAGGTTGACTACCTGCTTACTCAGTGGAAGATCCATCGCCGCAACTCCTTTTGGGGCTGCTACATCTGTGACTGATTGATGCACTGACTTCACCATTCTTACCGGAGTAACCCTCCCTAATTTCCCACCTATTGCAGTTCTCATTAAAGTGTGGGCAAGTGCAAGATGATGGAAGCAGTACAGGGAGCCCGCAAGCCCAGGAAGGTGCAAAAGAAGTCCAATAATTGCACCTTAACTAAGATTGACCAATTGATCGAGGAGGTTGAATTGATCATAGGATCAAATAGCCCGCACAAGGATAAGTGGGCCCATGCTGGAAAAGTGAAAAAACTCACCCAAACACTCCCTGACCTTTACAAACAACGGGCCCTATTCACAGAACTAACTTAAGACAAAATCCTAAACTTACTACCATTTTGGTATTCACAGAAGGCACTTACTCATTTTGGTATTCACAGAAGGCACTTACTCATTTCGGTATTCACAGAAGTTAGGACTCCTAACTTTAGGACTCCTAAATGCCTTCTGTGAATACCGAAAGTCTTAAAATTAGGATTTTTCTCAATTTAGTAGTAGTAAAGTTAGGACTCCTAACTTTAGGACTCCTAAATGCCTTCTGTGAATACCGAAAGTCTTAAAATTAGGATTTTTCTCAATTTAGTAGTAGTAAAGTTAGGACTCCTAACTTTAGGACTCCTAAATGCCTTCTGTGAATACCGAAAGTCTTAAAATTAGGATTTTTCTCAGTTTAGTAGTAGTAAAGTTAGAAGTCCTAACTTTAGGACTCCTAAACTGAGAAAAATCCTAATTTTAAGACTTTCGGTATTCACAGAAGGCATTTAGGAGTCCTAAAGTTAGGACTCCTAACTTCTGTGAATACCGAAGTGAGTAAGTGTCTTCTGTGAATACCAAAATGAGTAAGTGCCTTCTGTGAATACGAAAATGGTAGTAAGTTTAGGATTTTGTCTTAAGTTATTTCTGTGAATCGGGCCCATAGAGCCGCCAGGAAGGTACCTCCTAGGCCTACCCGAGACTGAACACGCTCATGCATCTGACACCATTATTGGCAACTTAGAGAATCCCGATGTCCCTAGCAAACACTCCCAGGCTCCAGATCTGCCATGCAGTAATCGCTTTATGTCATTATGGGCCATTTGTAGGTACCTAAATACCGGTCGGTAACGGCCGAAAATCGGTAAATATCCCGTTACCGACCGGTATTTAGGCAATTGAGATGTAGGTGGCAGGATTTCAGGATTCGGTAATTTACCGAATCGGAATTTTAAGAAATCGGTAAAATACCGATTCGGTAAATTACCGAATCCTGAAATCCTATGTAGGGGGCACTCAAGTGAGTGCATTTTTTGTTTCTGGATTTGTTATTTACCACCAACTACAAGTTGATGGCAAATCACGAATACCTTTGAAAAAGCAATTTTGTGCTTCTTGGAAAGTGCCATGTGGCAGACATACATGCCCTTAGGGCATGTATGTGCGCCACATGTGCACACATGCACGATTCAGGGTTGCAACAGGGTGTCAATGTGACACCCTGCCACCCATGAATATGCTCCCTCTTTTACCGATTCGGTATTTACCGAATCGGTAATAGTGAATGGCTTCCCATTCATTCCTATGGGCCTCCAGGCCCATAGGAATGAATGGGAAGGGATGCATTATTACCGAATCGGTAATTACCAATTCATAAATACCGAATATTACCGATTCGGTAATAATTACCGAATGTTTACCTACATTCTATTTACCGATTCATAAATACCGAATCGGTAAAATTCGGTATTTATGAATCGGTAAATAAAAATTATCTACATATGGCCCTATCTGATCTAACTGGAATCCCACCAGCTAGGGAGGCCCCAGCTGAGGATGATGGGATGATAATTATGCAGGAAATTCCACCACTCAAAAAGGAACACCCCATTACACGGATAAAGTTTTGAAAATAAAGATTGGGGGTTTTAAACGTGTGATAATCCAAGAGAAAACCGGAGCTCAGGCTTTGGGAGAAAAAGGAGGACACGAGGAACCGGATTTCACAGGCGGAGATGCTAATCCCTCTAAGGAGGTGAACCGGGTCCAGACGTGGACAGATCCCGATGTATTGACCCTGCTGAACTGGTGAGAGGGACTGGGGAGGATTGAAGAAGATCCGGGGTGGGGGGAGGAAGGATCCATGGTCACAGACTCCGTGCAAAGGAATGATACCAAGGAATAAGCAGTGGCTGGCTGCACTATCGAGATTGGAGGCCAACAGGGGACTCCAGCCTACCCTAGCATGAAGCAGGTTTATTTGGGGTGCCAGGCTCTCTGCAAGTTGGGGTGGCGGATGGTTTTAGACCTGCCAAGCAGGGAAGCCGGGTGGGGGGCACATGTTCAGGGAACAGAACTAGCTACGTAGTGCGGGTTTACGTTGTTGTTGTTACTTATATGCTCAGATACTTTTCACACAGACCTACAGGAAGAGGAAATGTTCCTCCTAATTAGCACACAAAGTGGACACAAGGGGCCGCCGACCACACGAGTTGACTGGTCCTCGCCACCACACCACGAATATTACTCCACTATGACACTGAAGATCTTGACATGAAACGTCAATGGATTGGGCAGTAAGGTAAAACGCACGTTGGTACTACAATACCTACGTCGATACGCTCCAGATGTGGCACTGCACCAAGAGACCCATTGAGGGGTAATCACTGTAAAGATCTCGATAGGTATAGATACAAACTCGAAGCACATGCAGGGTATACCTCGGGATCCAGGGGAGTGGGGATACTTATTAAGTCTTCCATCCCATTTATCATGGGAAGGTGCTGGTATGATAATGTTGAAAGGTATGTAGCGCTGACTGGCACATGGGAAGGTAGAAAACGAAATCTCTGCTCCATGTATGCTCCTCCAAAGCTGCATAGTGACACCCCCCCCCGCACTGGGAAATACCCTATTTGAAATGCCCCAGGCGCGCTCATCCTTGGGGGCGACATGAACGCAGTCATGGACCCACCGAAAGATAGATTGTCAGGGGCCGGAAAAGAGGCACTGGAGGGCTTCATAGAAGCGATGGGTATGATTGACCTGTGGCGCGCCCACAACCCGAAGGGTTGCAATATACATATACCTCAGCCACAAACAATAGTCATTCCTGGTTAGACTACTTCTTAACATTTAAGATGCAGTCGGGTCAATTCTGGGGCGCCTCCCACAAGGCACAAATTATTTCGGACCACTCCCATGTCGAGGTACAGTTACAGCGACCAGCAAGAAGCGCCATTTTGCCCCCGAGACTAGATCCATGGCTCTTTGAGAACAAACAATTTGTGCAAAAGGTACAGGCACGTACCAAATAATACTTTCAAGATAATGAGGGATCGGTGGAGTCGGTCTCCACCCTACGGGAGGCATATAAAACAGTAATTAGAGGGTACGTCTAGCCACAAATAGGCATTCAAAAGAAAGAACAGACCTGAGAGTCTTTAGAGCTTGAAAGAGAGATAAGCCAACTGGAAAAAGAGACTTGGGAAAGGAAGGACTCAGACGAGTCTATAACGCACTGGCTTCAGCTTAAGAGGCAGGAACTAAGAGACTTGGAGGAGCGAAAGGTGAGAGCACAAGTACTAGCAATCCTGAGAAAACTATATGATGTAGGCGATAAAGCCAACAAAATGATTGCCTAGTTGGAGCGAAGGGACAGTGTGGTAAATAAAATACCGGACTGAATTTCATACGGAATCTTAAAATAAAGTAAAATAGCTCAAAATAACAAGAGGCAGAATCCGTGGTATAAGAGATTTTCTAAATGGGCTTTATTCCATTCAAAATGGCCGACTCGAGTCGCGGCCTTCAGGTTCCGTCACCACGAGGGTTCAGGAAGTGAAGTACAATACTTTATTGACAGACATGCATTTTTATAATAAGTACATTACAATGAAACGAATGTAGAAGGCGTAACATTTGATAAGAAAAGTGACATAACAGGTGCGTAATCGAAACTAGGCGTAATAAGGAATAAAAGAAACATGATTGGCTAGGATTATCAGACATAGGTGGATCTATAAGATAATACTTGGCATAGATGCGCGCGCAGCAGCATGACGTGTGAGTAACGTGCAACTAGGGGGTGAAGGGGACTTGACATTTAGCTCTACATGTGGAGACGAGAAGTCTGGGGGGTCAAGTCAACCTAATCCCAAATCATATCTAACATCCTATGTTTAGAGAACTATGTTATCCACAAGGAAGGACTCTCGGACAGAATCTAGTCTATACTGACTGTGTGCGTGCACAAACGCCTAAGTGTCTATATGAGATGCGAGGGGCAGAAAACTTTCCATGGCAGCAGGGCTATGAATCACTTGCAGGAGGACGGAAAGGCTGAGTCCTTTGCTTGTGAGCTAAAGGAAATGTTTACCTAAATCACTAGACAGGAATGCATCGGCTGAAGAGCAAAATAGATAATTCGAAGGTGAAATACAGCTTCTTGGCAGGCAGGCGAAAACTGGCCGAGACAGGCACCGTTAGCTGCACAGGGAGTAGGACAAAGTTCATGGATACAGATGCAAGCTGAAGCTGAAGCTGTCAGAGACAGAGAGCAGGGAAAGGCTTTGAGGACAGAATCGGGCCTACTTGCCTGAACTGTAAAAATGGAGTAACTTAGCCATATAAAGTCGGTGGCCTTTCATACTTAGGAATCGAATATCCAGCCCATCGATGGCGGATCTGACAGAGAACATGTCGACGGTAGACACACATATGTTTGCGTCTTTAGAAACTGGAACTGGAGGGAACATACATGTACTCGTAACATGCATATAGAACCGTTGGGGTCCAAGATAGGGGACATAACTGATCAGGAAAATCCACATTTCCACATTCCCTCCTTGTCCCCTACTTGCCCTTCAAGAGATATCAATCTTCATCATTCCATCGATTTGCTCATGGAGCATCATTTCTTCTTCCTTCTTCTTCCGGTATTTTGAACGAGAACTGTGATATGGAATGCATGATGTTGCACACAGACCACAAATCGCTGGTCCACATTGCAGGCATAAACAACAACTGAAAAGCATAAGAAGGCCAATACCTAGGAAGGATAGAACTCTCCATCCCCAGGCTGATATCACACTCCAAAACCTCTCGGACCACGTCCAAGTGCCTGGATTCTCGTGTATCTGGCTTACAATCTTATGAAGGCGTGTTATAGCTTTATATACAGATGGCGAATTTTCTGGTATAAATATGCAGCAGCTGGATCCGATGACCCTGCAAGCTCCGCCCCTATCGGCCAGGATGACGTCAAGGACAAGACGATTCTGGAGAACAACAATTCTCATCACTGATTGTTCCTCTGTCAGATTGCCTAGGGCGGCTATAGTCTCGTTTACTACAGCTTCAAGAGTCTTGGTTAGTCTACGTATCAGCTTACTATTTGATATTGTACCTATATAGGGAAAGATACCTTTATTGAAATCTACATACTTGTCCCATGCCGTTTCAGTATAATCGACAACTGGGAGATCTCTTCGCTCTCTATTGTGTACTAAATGAACATTTCGATAATAATCAGGGGGAGCTAGGAAAACAGGTGGCAAAAGGAATGCTATGTAACAGGTACCATCCCAATCTAGAGGCAGACGCATATATGCAGTCTGACCACATATAAAGTAAGAATGGCGAGAAGCTCTAAATGAAGATTTACCTTGATCACGATATTCTACTGTAGTAACGCATTGGCTATGGCCCATATGTATGGAACCAACTTTTCTTACACATAATTCACCCTTAACTGGAAATACTGACATAGTGGGCAGAATTAGTTCAACTTCGGATTTGACATTCAAAATCATAAGATTAGGCGTAAAATTACCTAATTTATACACTTCATTTTCTAAATCAGTTCCTGTTCTACTGGGGTGACCCTCCTTATTAGGGTGACAGACTTTGAATAAAACTAGATTCAGATTTCCCCATATCCAATGTTGTTGATAAACTGCTGTGTCTGGGTCTATGGAATTTAATAAACTAAACCATGCTCCACAGGAGCCATTGTGTGTGAACGGATGTGGAAAGAAAGGCAGAACTCCTTTGTTATTCTGATAGGGAGGGAGTCGGCCACACACCCAACAATTGGTGGCATTACTAGTCTGATGGGAATGATGTAACATACTAATGAAGGTGTTGTTGCGCAGCGCAAGTCTATAGGACAACTCATGTGGGGGTAATTCACTAAAAGAATGTTCATCAGTTATATTGAAAGCACGTTTAGAAACAGGATAATACATATGCAACAATATACTTGCAGTAACTATTAAGAAACTCAAGGAAAACAAAATTAATAAAGTCACAATACAGTGGCTACGCAGTAATTTACAATAAGCATGTCGTTTCATTATGATTCTGGACTCTACATCATTCAGACCTAAGGGATACATGTCGGGACAGATTCAACCGCTTCACCTTGGAGAGGACTTAAACAATCAAATCGTCCGACAGTTTGGATCTGGACCTGAGTTTCTGCTTATAGAGTTCGGTGCTACTGGCTTCAGCCAAAGGTAGCTTTGAGTCAATGGGGGAAGACACACGGGGAGTACTGTTTGTGTCAGGAGGAAGTCCATGAAATTTCTTGACATGGCTGGAATGCACCCAGCCTTTTCTCCCTTCGATCTTCACAGCTGTTCTGGTTGTCAGCAGGACCAACTTAGGAAGCCTCCACCTTGGCTCCAGTTGGGTTTTCCGATCAAAATTCCTGACGAGAACATAATCACCGGGAATTACGTCATGAGGTTTCACCTCGGTGTTGTCGGGAAAAGCTGCGACTACCTGTGAACGACAAGATTGTAGTGCAGACATCAAGGAAGCCAGGTAATCTGTCAGCATATTGCAGTCAACATCAGTTATTTTACGGGGTATAGGCGTCCCCCACATATTCGGTGGTCTACCAAAGATCACCTCATAAGGGGATAGCCCTGTTCGAGAGTGTGCTACCATCCTCATGTAAAATAGCGCAACTGGTAAAGCTACTATCCAGTCCACACCTTTTTCCTGACATATTTTAGACAATCTGATTTTTAAAAGTTGATTATGTCGTTCCACGAGACCTGCTGCCTCGGGGTGTCGGACACAGTGGAATTTCCACTGATATCCCAACAAAAGCGAGACATGTCTCATTAATTCGGATGAGAAAGGCTGGCCGTTATCTGAATATACAACACGTGGTAAACCGTACCGTGGGAAGAATTCTCGAACTAGCTGCTTGGCAGTAGTCGGGGCAGTGTAATCTGATACGGGATACGCCTCTGTCCAACGGGAGAGAGCGCAGACAACTACGAGAACATATTTGAATCCTCGACAACGTTCCATCTGAATATAATCCATCTGGAGGACTTCAAAAGGATGGTCAGGAGGCTGAAATCCACCCTGCTCTACGGGAACACTCTTTCCTGGATTAAACTGACAACATATCATACAGGTACGAACTTTTTGTTTAGCTGCTGCTCGTAAATGTTTGTTGAACCAAATGTGCTGAATGCTGTCTAGCATAGCCTTCTCTCCTAAATGTGCTGGACTGTGAACTGTAGTTATAATGGCTTGAACCATGGAATCAGGGAGAAACCATACAGATTTCTCCTTCGTCATCCATCCTTGATCTGTCTGGATCCCTCCTAGTTCAGTCCACTTCTTTATTTCTTCTGCTGTGGCATGTGTCTGTATGTCAATTACGTCAAGTGCGGGATCCTTAATTGTCATACACTGTGTTGGTGTCTGAACTATTGGCTTTGTCATGTCTAATGTGCGATTCTGAGCAGTCTGTTTAGCTGTTCTGTCAGCTAAATCATTGCCTTGAGAAATGGTATCAGTAACCTTCGTGTGTGCTTTACATTTCATAATCGATATAGCAGTGGGTAGATGTATTGCGTCTAATAAAGCATGAATGAGGGGTCCGTGCTGAATGTGGGCACCATGGGAAGTTAAATAACCTCTCTCTCGCCACAGCACGCCGAAGTCGTGTACAACTCCGAATGCATAACGTGAGTCAGTGTATACATTAACTTTCTTATTTGTGGCTTGAATACAGGCTTGTGTTAGAGCAATAAGTTCTGCTGCTTGGGCTGACAAAGTATCTATACAATTTGTCTCAATAACTTCAGCGTCTGTTGTGACTGCATACGCGGCCACTAAATCTCCTGTACTTGTTCTCATGCACGATCCGTCTACATACAACGTCAGGTCTGGATCTAACAATGGAACGTCTGTCAAGTCTTGTCTAGGTTTCGTCTTTATTTCAATGATTTCAACACAATCATGAGCTAGTGGGTCTGTTCCAATTACAGGTAATAGTGTAGCAGGATTCAATGTATTACACCGTCGGATCTCTATGTGTGGTTGAAACAATGTCAGTTCATAACCGGTAAGTCTTGCTATGGTCAAGTGTTGTGTTTGTGTTCGGTTCACAAGAACCTCTACTGCATGTGGTACTTGTACTGTCAATGGGTGTCCTAATACTATGGCATCGCTTTGTCTGATTGCTAAAGCTGTCGCTGCCACTGATTTCAGGCATGCAGGCAAAGCCTGAGCTACGGGATCTAATGTACTGGAAAAATAAGCACATGGCTTGCGTAATCCTGCTTGATCCTGAGTGAGTACTGACAAGGCAGTACCTTCGCGTTCTGTAACAAAGAGTGTAAAATGTTTGCTATAACATGGTGTTGCTAAAACAGGTGCTTGACATAAAGCTTCCTTTAGGCTTTCAAAAGCTTGTGTATGTTCCTGAGTCCAAGGGAGAACAGTCGATGTGGCTGCCTCCTGTGTGGTTAACTGAATGAGTGGTTTTGCTAGAAATGCGTACTGAGGGATCCACTGCCTACAATATGAAGTGAGGCCTATGAAAGCTCGCACCTCCTTTTGTGTCTGGAGTATTGACATGTTAGCAATTAACTGGATACGATCTGGTGTAAGCTGCCTTCCCTCCTTGGACAGCGAGTGACCAAGATAAATAACTCGCTGGACACAGAATTGCAGCTTAGAAGGAGACACCTTGTGCCCCTTGTCGGCTAGAAAATGTAAAACTGTCAGAGAAGCTTTTTCACATTCTGGCTCGCTTCTCGCGGTGATCAGCAGATCATCGACATATTGAAGCAGTGCTGTATTGACTGGCATGTGGATACTGTCAAGTTCTCGTTTCAGTGCTTGGCTGTAGATGCTGGGGCTTTCTGTGAATCCTTGGGGAGCGCGTGAGAATTTAAAGCTGCGCCCATTTAAACTGAATCCGAACAAATATTGGCTTTCCGGATCTATTGGGACGCTGAAAAAGGCATTCTTGAGATCGATTACAGTAAAGAATGTTGCTTCGGAATCAATTGCTGTCAACAATGATGATATATCAGGGACCACAGGGAATTGTGGTACAATACACTTGTTTAGTTCACGCAAATCAATAACCAATCGGTACACTGGTGGGGCAGTAGGATCAGTTCGTTTAAGAATCGGAATTATCGGTGAATTACATACATTGGAGTCTGTTTCTACAACTACTCCCTGGGCAATCAGCTCATCAATGATTTTCAGCAAAGCCACTACAGCATCATGCGGTAACTTGTATTGTCGCATTCGTGGTAGTACCACTCCTGCTTTCAGTGTGACTCGATAGGGTGTAATGTTCATGCAGCCAACATCCGTAGGGCCTTGTGCCCATAGATGTACTGGTAAAGTCTGTAGTCGGGGATCCATGTCTCTAGACACATAGTGACCTTTGAAATCACGTAAAAACAACCTTACTCCTTCCGGAGAACAACATATTATGGCTCCTAGTGCTTTCAGAGTTTTAATTCCTAACAGGTTTTCTGGGCATGATTTAGTAAGCAATAAATCTGTAGTTCGTGTCAAAGGTCCTATCGTAAGTGGTAGAGGCTGTGATACTTCATTAACAATAGGTTTTCCTGAAAAACCAAGGGAAACATTTTGAGAGCCTGAGAGGGGTGCCCCTGGAACTTCACTACGTTTTATGGTTGTTCGACTTGCCCCTGTATCGAGTAAGAATTTTCTATCTTGACCTAATAATTCACTATGTACATAAGGTCCTTCTTGATCTACAGGAATCTCGATAAGCGGTAAGTCAACTTCCCTCTCTAGGCTTGTTCATGCGTAACGCTGATACTCAGGGTATTCATACTGTGCAGTCTGATACATTTGTCGTGTTGTGGTTTGTGTGGCAGTAGCAGGCAACGGTGGTGCAGCTGGCACAAACTGTATGGGTTGCTGTGAGGCTGGCATGGACTGTTGTTGAACTGGCATGGACTGTCCATGCTGCATAGTTCCTAGTTCATTCTGATCTTGTCTAACTAATCGTGGTCTCTCCTTTGCAATGCCTGTAGCTATATTACGTTTCAGGACTGGACAATCGTGTACATAATGGCCTAGTTGTTTACAGTAATTGCAGGTTCCTTTTACAGGAACTGCAGAATCACCAGAATGTGTCACACCCTTTTTGTGACCATCTGCTGGTACTGTCTGAGAAACTAGCATTTTCATTTTTGTATCCTTCATGCGTCTATGCTCGTGTTCTTGTTCATCCCTAATTCTATTGTGATGATACTGTAACATTTGTAGCATTTGTGACGGAGTGTTACTTTGCCAGGTACTCTCGAATTTCAATATTCTATTCTTCACTGGAGGCAATGCATTTTCCACTAATTTTGTCACAAATAAATGTGGATATGAGTCACTACTTGCTTTTATACCACTATTTATACCAAAACATTTTTCAAATCGAGCATAATAATCGCTTGTGTCTTCATCTTGCTTTTGTTTGCAGGCTGTGATTGCACCCCAATCTTCCTTTTTTGTAGTTAATAAACGTGGCAGTACCTGTACTAGTAAACCTGGTAACAGTTTAACTTTATCCCCGAGCCCTGAACCTGCAGTTCGGCCCCTTTCTTCCTCTGCTAATGCTGTCCAGTCTATCTTTTGGTCACCCACTTCCCACTCTTTTTCTTTCAGTTTTTCATAAATGCCAGCAGGCAAAAGCACCTTTAATATCGTCATAATATCAGGAAAGGTGTACTCTCCCATCAGTAACATGTCTTTAATTTCTCGGTGGAAACCCGCTGGGTCTTTGTCATGACTAGGTACTACTTTCTTCATTTCCAATAATTCCATTTTTGATATGGGTGTGTAAACAAATACACGGTGAAACTCATTGTCTTCGCCTTTTATTGGGTGCACTTCTCGTAAAGGATTTTGTCTATCCATATAGTACGGCGCTCTCTCTCTGCGGGGCAGCGAGAGAGAATCCGGACTTACAAAAAGGACATACTGCTTACGTGACACTAATATCTCTTTAATTAGCTTGTTACTAGAACCTCTCCATCTGTTCGTGAGTAGTTCCGTTAATATATCAGGTAAAGGACCAGGGTCAGCATGTTGGCTCTTATATAATATGAGGAGTTGCTGAATCATATAGACTCCAGCTAAACGTTGTTCATCTGTACTGAGATTAAAAAACGTGTGTGCTACGGTCTCATCACCGTATTTTTCAGGACTGTCAATCCAGTGAACGGCTGATCTGGCTAATTCTTGCTCATCCATGGAATCGAGGAGGTGGTAACCCCTTCGTTCTCGTAGTATTTTATCTGCGGCTTGAAACGAATGTTCAGGAGACTTCAGATTTATTATAGGCGTCGGATACGTTCTGCTATTATTTGGGCATACTGAGTGTATGGGATCAGAAAAACATCTAGTATTTTCACAGGATCTTCCTCTGCCTACATAGGCTATGGTCTCTGACTGTCTTGCGGAATTCCCTGATTCGGACACTTCATCTTGCTCAAACTCGTCTGTTCCCAATCTCTCTTCATGAATACGCTCTATTTCTTTACGGATTTTTCGGCACATGGCTATTATACAATTTTGCTTATCGTGTCTCCCTTCTGATATATTCTGACTCCATCTTGTAAGAATAAGCATTGTATTCGGGTCTATCCCCGGACGGTCTTGATTTCTGATCACACAATTTATGAGGAAACGTAACAGTTCCCCCTGTATTTCTACTTTCTGGAATTCCATAGCTCTGTTAATACATCCTGGATCTCGTCCTGTTTGAACAAAATGATATATGTTATCTAGATGCGTAGTCATTCCTGGTAACCTTGCTAAATACTCTGCGGCTCGCCTGATACGTAATGATGCCAGGACCATTTCATCCTCTTTACCAACCACCGGGTCATATCTACAATTTACAAGGAGTTCCTTAAGCGTACGTTCGCTTACGAATTTAGGTGTACGTGAATGTGCTGACTCTTGAAAGACAAGTTTATTTATTCTAGGTGGTGTAAAGGTAATGCTAGCACCTCCCGTGGCCCCATCTGGGGCGTCGGGTGTGAATGGGTTCGTTGAACGTGACACAGCAACTATTGGTGTCGATACCTCTGTAGAGTCGACTGCGGAGACAGATGCGGAAACAGATGTGCTTGCCGAAGCTTGTGTCGGGACTTGCTGTTGCACGGGGACAGATACCTGATCCTGACGTTGAACCCCTACACCAGACGGTCTATGTGGTGCGGCGTTAGCATACTCGGGAGCTGCGTCGTCTAGATATGAGGAAAGAAAAACATCTTCTGCGGTTCTGGGATGCCCTTTTGGATGTACCTTAATTGGAAATAATGGGGGTGGCAAGTCTTTTGGCATCTCTGGAGCAGCCTTAGGTAGTCCTTCGGCTAGAAGGGGATACATACCATTCATAAGAGCATTTCTTTGTCTATTTACTTGTTCTGATTTCACTCGGATACCTTCCTTAATTAATAGATTTTCTTGAACTTTATTTGAACTTTCTTTACTCCTCTCTTCTTGTCTACGTGCTTTTTCTGTACGTCTATGAGATTCTTTACGCCATAACTCAACAGCGTCTTTCTGTGACTGTCTGACCTTTCTTTTCCATAACTCTTCCTCTACTTTCATGATGCACTCTGCATCCCAGGTTCCCGCTGCGGGCCA
This sequence comes from Triturus cristatus, assembly GCF_964204655.1. Taxonomy (NCBI): domain Eukaryota; kingdom Metazoa; phylum Chordata; class Amphibia; order Caudata; family Salamandridae; genus Triturus; species Triturus cristatus. The sequence goes on from NC_140593.1 coordinate 1,091,446,894, forward strand.
CCTTTGACTTTCCGGCAATCCCTTGGTATAATCTACCCATAGATCAAGAAACAATATGGCATCTAAGCCATGCTTATGGTACATGAAATGCCCTGGAGTGTCCCTAGGAGGAATAGGAACTGCTTCTTCAAGCACCCCTTTTCTGGTAGTAATCTGTCTTAACTTCGAGAAGAGCGGCATATTGACAACTGATCTGATACTTACTCTTGAACTCACTTAATACGAAAAAACAGAATAATGAACAGTGAACAATGAACACTCATTCATACCACAATATTTGAACACTTTAAACATTAAACATTAAACATTTTAACAACGACCGACAATGATGACAGTCTGCCTAACTAATCACCACGCTGAATTCTTGACAATAACTGCATACTTCGGAATACTTGATATACTGCTAAACAGTACATATACACTGCTAAACAGTGCAGACCGGATTTGTGTACCCAAATCCGTCTTGACCGGCACAACCTATGTGCGCGTCAACACGCCTCCCCGGCGATGGTACTCACCGAGTAGCTCCTTGAAACGGAAGGCCTCAGAGAATGGACAGGACTCGATGACTGCGGACAGCGGACCCTCTGGACATCGGGATTTCGAAATATCTGGTGGGCCTCTGTATACCTCGGATCTTGCTCTCTCAGCTAGGCTCTGGTCGGGATACTTCGCACTTCTCACCGCCTCGTCTGGGTTGATCGCAGCCTCAGTCGCCCCCGCTTGACCGGAGGGAGCTTACAGGAAATCCTGCTGGTACGCGTTTATGGTCCGTCCAGCTGTGGCAGGAGACCGGGCCTGCAACGCACCGCCGGCGCGTGAGATGAGAAAGTGTCCCTGTTCGGGCGCCATTATGTGGTAAATAAAATACCGGACTGAATTTCATACGGAATCTTAAAATAAAGTAAAATAGCTCAAAATAACAAGAGGCAGAATCCGTGGTATAAGAGATTTTCTAAATGGGCTTTATTCCATTCAAAATGGCCGACTCGAGTCGCGGCCTTCAGGTTCCGTCACCACGAGGGTTCAGGAAGTGAAGTACAATACTTTATTGACAGACATGCATTTTTATAATAAGTACATTACAATGAAACGAATGTAGAAGGCGTAACATTTGATAAGAAAAGTGACATAACAGGTGCGTAATCGAAACTAGGCGTAATAAGGAATAAAAGAAACATGATTGGCTAGGATTATCAGACATAGGTGGATCTATAAGATAATACTTGGCATAGATGCGCGCGCAGCAGCATGACGTGTGAGTAACGTGCAACTAGGGGGTGAAGGGGACTTGACATTTAGCTCTACATGTGGAGACGAGAAGTCTGGGGGGTCAAGTCAACCTAATCCCAAATCATATCTAACATCCTATGTTTAGAGAACTATGTTATCCACAAGGAAGGACTCTCGGACAGAATCTAGTCTATACTGACTGTGTGCGTGCACAAACGCCTAAGTGTCTATATGAGATGCGAGGGGCAGAAAACTTTCCATGGCAGCAGGGCTATGAATCACTTGCAGGAGGACGGAAAGGCTGAGTCCTTTGCTTGTGAGCTAAAGGAAATGTTTACCTAAATCACTAGACAGGAATGCATCGGCTGAAGAGCAAAATAGATAATTCGAAGGTGAAATACAGCTTCTTGGCAGGCAGGCGAAAACTGGCCGAGACAGGCACCGTTAGCTGCACAGGGAGTAGGACAAAGTTCATGGATACAGATGCAAGCTCAAGCTGAAGCTGTCAGAGACAGAGAGCAGGGAAAGGCTTTGAGGACAGAATCGGGCCTACTTGCCTGAACTGTAAAAATGGAGTAACTTAGCCATATAAAGTCGGTGGCCTTTCATACTTAGGAATCGAATATCCAGCCCATCGATGGCGGATCTGACAGAGAACATGTCGACGGTAGACACACATATGTTTGCGTCTTTAGAAACTGGAACTGGAGGGAACATACATGTACTCGTAACATGCATATAGAACCGTTGGGGTCCAAGATAGGGGACATAACTGATCAGGAAAATCCACATTTCCACAACAGGGACAGAGGCTGGGTTCTGGAAATAAATAATTCAGGGGGAAGTACCCATCGCTCAATACTATGAAACACTCTATACCCCCTACTTGAAGCGCTCCTCAGTGGATTGTGCCGAACTACAGCAAGAAATCAATCTCCTCACGCTATCAGCACAAGATGGAAAGGTACTAGAACAAGACATCACAGTGAAAGAGATAGTGAGCGCTCTCACCGACCTACAATCAGGAAAGGCGGATGGCCCCAATGGCCTACCAGGGGAACTATACAAGAGTATAGCGATTAAAATCGTCCACCATCTATTAAATATGTATTAAAAATCTAGGGAAAGGGGGGAATTGCCCTTGGACTAGCGCACAGACACAATAGTGGTGATCTCCAAAAAAGGTAGACCTCCTGTCGATTGTGGGTTTTACATGCTGATGTCGTTGTTGAATATCGAGGCAAAAGTGCTGGCAAAGACACTGGTGACCAGATTACAAATGGTGATCTCCACACTGTTCCAAACAGACCAATCTGGGTTCATTCCCCTCTGGGGCATGAGGGTTAACTTACGAAGCCTATATGGGGTGCTACACTGTACGAGAACGAGAACGAAACACACTGAGGAGGCGGTGCAAATCTCTCTGGATGCGCAAATGGCAGTCAACAGTATTGAATGGCAGTTCATGTTCGCAACTCTGTACAGATTGGGCTCCGGACCCAACTTCTGTGCCTGCGTAAAACTCCTGTATCAAGACCCGCAGGCTAGGGTAAAGGTTGAAGGAGAGGTATCTTGCTCCTACCCTCTCAGAAAGGGCACGAGGCAGGGCTGCCGTTTTCGCTGATGATTTTTTCCCTGGCACTGGAGCCCTTGGCAGCCTGGGTCCACAAAGATCCAATAATATCAGGCACACAAGGAGGGGGCGACTGGGAGGACAGAATATCCCTGTATGCGGATTACGTACTCCTATATTTGGCTAACCCATTTAGGTAAGTACATAGGGTACTCCATATATTCCATTTATTCTGTAGTTACTTGGGATATATGATAAACTGGAATAAGTCTCTTATCTTCCACTTTATGGGTGACGTCCCTCAGAGACTGATAGGTACGACACCAGTAGTAGTTAAAAATAATTTTACATACCTGGGCATTCAGATAGCCACAAGAGAGGAGGACTTCCTACTAGAAAATCTGTATCCTCAGATACAGCGACTGAAGAGCGACGTGGAATGCTAGATGAAACTACCTGTGTCCCTGATAGGCAGGGCGGTGATCTTAACAATTATGTCCTTACCCAGGCTACTCTATTTCTTATAAAATATCCCATACAAAATACCTAAGACAGTATTTCAGATTATCGATAGCGAACTGTGAAAACTCCTATGGGACGGAAGTTGTTCCAGAATAGCGCTTTGTAAACTTCAGCGGGGAGTATATGGAGGAGGGCTCTCAGTTCTAGATATCTGAAAATACTAGTGGGCCTTGCAATTAATAGTAGTAAATGACTTGCCTTTCACTGATTGCAGTGATCCGACAGTGATCCGGCCTTTCGAATAGACCATTGGGCTCTGGAAGAAATGGGCTATCCAGCAGCACTATACCGTAGAAGTAAAGAAAAACAGCTCGCACCACACACGCAGACAGTAGTCTGAGCTTGGTACGAAACGTCCAAACACCTAGGCTGGGAGGGGAAGTTGACAGGAAAGACTCTACTGTGGGATAGTGACCAATTACAGGAAGTGGGGGCCCTGGAAAGATTTAAAAAGTTAGCCTTGTTGGGGATTGAAAGCCTGGGAAACATTTGGAGGGGACAGGCACAGCTTACTTTCGAAAACTTAAAAATCAAATACAAACTGGTAGACACAGATTCAGGTATCTACAATTAGGCCATGCTCTACGCCAACACATCAGGGCAGGGGAAACTCTGCCGTACTACTCATCATTGGAAGACAGACTATTAATGGATCCAATGGTAACCTAGGCCGCCTCACTAACGTATAAGAAAAGCATGTACAACTTACTTATCCAATAGACTCTCTGAGGGTGGCATGGGAAACAGAGCTAGGACTCCTAGAAGAGGATGATTGGGAGGGGTAGTACAGAGTCCTTGGGAAGTAGCTTTAAGGGCCCGATTCCATATCATTCAGTTACGCATCCTCCACAGGTCATACGCTTCAAGAACACTATTGAACCGATAGGGCCATTGTATATCTAAATACTGTGCGAGAGGGTGTGTTGAAATAGGCTCCTTCTTTCATATTATTTGGAAGTGTAGCTTCATCCATAAGTTCTGGAAGGAGGTGACGCGAGTCATGTCTGAAGTCATCGAATTAAAGATCCCAGTGGAGCCACGATGACTACTGCTATGTGTGACGGGTGAGGTAAAATGTCCCAAATACATGATAATATGGCTTAAAGTAGTGGCAATAGTGGCAAAAAAAAAACATAGTCCAAGAAGTGGGGGACAAACTGACCACCAGACCTAATGTAATGGGAGGAAAACTTTGGATTGGTGCTCAGGGGCTGAGAAAGTGACACACAAAGCCAGAGGATGCCCACGAAAATGGGAAGATTTGGGGATGGTGGAGGACATACAGGGGACACTACTGGGGGAGGACAGGGGAAAGATTAAAGTACGTTTGAAAACCTCTAATTCCAGTCGCCACAACAGCACCGGACTGCAAGATGGCGGAAACCAACCTGCGAACTCAGAAGTTAATTGAATGTAAATGTGTGTACTATTGTTACACTATCTCTGTATAAAAAGATTCCCTGAGCGATAGTTAATAAAAAGATATTTTTTTTAAATGTGATAATTCAATTAACGAGTATGGTAAAGCAGTTGATTGCCAATAAGGGTGGGGTAAGTAGCAAGGCTTGTGAAGAACAAACTAGTTCCAGGCCAAGGTTCACAGGGATTATCACCGAGAGGCACACGATCCCTGACCCCACAGGAAGGCCAATATCATTATGGTTAGGCATGCCAGAGACATTGCTCAGGAAACCAAGAGGGTGACACATAGCAGGGAGCATAAAATGGAGAGGAGGGCAGGACCCCCATATCGATACAACCCAGGGAAAGATACCTCAAGGGCTATATTGTTAGGGCTAAACAGCCGACCGTTGAACGGGCAAGTAACTGCCCCGAAAAATAAAGCCTGCAGCCCAACCTCTGCCACCAAGATCTACCTGGTAAATGTACACAAGCTCCCTTCCACCATAAGCTATGAAGGGCTGGGCTCACTCAAGAACAAATTCACCCATTGTGTGTGCCACGTGAGGGGATGCAGGTCAATTATCAGGGAAAACAACCTCTGTGATAAAAGACTTACCAACTCTAATCAAGAGCTAGATGCCATCAAGCTAATTATGGTTGATGGAAAGCAAGCCGATAGCTTGGTGGCTCTTGATGTCAGGACCATCCCTTCCCTGGGGTCTAACATCCAATTCAAATATCAATGGACGGGAATCAGGCACATAAACACCCTGTACAATCCTCAATACCAAGTGGTAGGTGATTCCACACTAGGAGACATAGATTGACTGTTTCCATCTCACAAGCTGCCTATACCTACTTGGTCGCCACACTCAAATTTCCTTTGTGACAACATTAGGGTTAGCATGGAGAACCAGATGCCCTTCCTTTAGTGCAGGCGTAGATGCCAGATCGAACACCATCTTTCTCTGCACCAGTGGGCTGGTCTGGCTAAGCAACAACCTGGGAATCACTGCAAAGTACAACAAGCAAACCCTCTAAACTAATCTCATTCCATTATTAGATATACAATCAGAGGCTTCCCCCCAGTACACCTACACCTGTAATTGACCCAGCTGCAGAGGCTTTGATTGTGTCCTGGAACCTGGTGGGTCTTAGGTCTAAAATGCTTCCTCCTGATTGGAACTGTTTCATAGAGGAATTTGTTATCTGCCTTTTCCAGGAAACATGGAGCCTAGAACCTGCTTATAAATTGGGTACCTAAGGTATTGGACCCCTGCCATCCCTAAAAATCACGGAAGGCCATCTGATGGTTAGCAAATATGGATCATAGCTTCACTTAATTTTGCAATTACATAGATCACCATACACTGTCCTGATATCTTGGGCATTCAGGTTATGGACCACAAGAATGGCCCTATAGAGATACATAAAATCTATATCAGAGGCACAAATGGAGGGAAGGTGTCCAGAACATTACAAACCCTAGAAGAACACCTGGACAAGAGAGAGTCCCATTTTCATCTTATCATTTCAGGTGATTTCAATACCTCCTTTTAGCCCCTAGATAGGGAGGATGTCACCCTAACAAGAGTGGAAGATGACCTGAGGGCCATCCCCCAGTTGGACGTAGCCCCGATAAAAAAGTGGTCACAAGCAGCCCATCAATAGAAGACTCTAACACTAGAACTGGGGTCAAAAGCGGCCAACGGCAGAATCAAATCTTATAAAGGAGGGGCCCCAACCTGTAGCAGAATAAATTGAACTAGTTGCATTGACTACGTCTTGGTTGACCTTAGTCTGTGGCAAAATGTTATTTATATGGTAATCAGGGAAAGACTTGAGAGTGATCACAGCCCCTTATGCCTTAATAAGTCTGTCCTATTAGAAAAGCGGCCATTTGACCCTCTTCCACCTCGCATCACAAAAGACATTGCACTGTCCAATGACAAGCGATGCTTAAAGTGGTGTCACCTTGCGCTACAAAATGACACCCAAGCTCATATCCATCACAATCTACAAGTAACCTTAGACATAGTAGATGCCATTCTTGTGGGGGGCGGGGACGTAGAGATAGTCACAAGCATCTATATAAGACTTTTTAAGCACATAGGCTCATACATTCTAGTGCCCGCTACACTTACCAAAAAGAAAGCCTGAAACTCTAATGTATGGTTCAATAAGAATGTTGAAGGCACAGAAAGCAATCAATCCTAGCTGTAAAATCCAAAGAGCAGGGTCTAATAAGTGCTGCGAGAAAGGCTTACAAGAATATTCAGCTTAAAGCTAAAAGAAATTGGGATGAGGAGAGGTGGGGGGACCTCGTAAAAACATGCTCAAGCAAGGAATCAAGTACATTTGGGTCCATGGTTACTCTGGGAGGTAACCCGACTACATTCCATGACATCATTTTCATTTCTTCCTCACCAACACAGTATAATCTAACACCTGACCCTAGTGCAGAAAAACAATCTGTACTTTGATTAATTGTCAGCCAACCTCATCCAGGGAAAGATTCTGGGAGAATACATTATCAATGTGCTTTGCCTTTGACCTTGCCCTATTAGTGACTGTCTGATCCAACTTCTGAGTGCTATCCCATTAAAAGGTCAGGTTACCATAAATAGTAACCATCCCCTTCATTCTTGGTGTAGCTCCTATCCCGCCTAGCAAACTTCAAGGTTGCATCAAACTATTACCCCAACTCCCTCCAACCTGGGGGATCAATATCTGAGTATCTGATTTATGCGCAGAAAGAAATCAGAAACTGAGATTTCTCAATATGGAAATTATCTCTGATCATTGCACAACTAACTTCAATGGGTGATAGTGCCTTTCGGTCCGTATCATCCAACATATAAACTCTATTTTTAGGTCACACCTGTAGACACCTTTCACCTGTCTGTTGTTGAAGATCTATTGTGACAAAACCAATACTTACGTGGGCCTTTGGTTGAGCCCAGTGCTTCAAAATTGGTTGGCTTCCGGGTAGCCTTTTTTGCTTGCTTCTTATACAATGGATTTCCTTCCTGCTCTTATCCCACCCCTGGAGCATAGCTTCTTTACCATCCTTTTGATTGTATGACATATCCTTCCACAGCTCACATTAGGGAACTACTTTTTTCTTTTACTCCATGGGAGTGCATGCTTTTTGTTCCTGCCTCTCTCCCCCTACTGCTGCTTCTCTGCTTCTCCCCCTCAACATATCTCCACTCTTGCACTTTTGGTATTATTCCCCACGCCTCTTGCAGCCCAGCAACAGGAATATTTTTTCCTGGGTTTGACAAAAGAGCAAACTTTATCAATGTGATTTTGATTTATCTCCTGTGTTCCGCATGTTGCTACAAATCCTAGGTATTGGCATACAAAGGCAGCATTTATGGCTCTGGTGAGAGGCAGAATGAGGGTTTCTGTTCAGAGTCATGTGGAAAGTAAAGTGAGATTTAGAAAGTGTTTCACTGACTCTTCTTTATTGATTCACCAGTCCCCATGTCAGCCCAGTCTTGTAAGAGATACTACACCACAGGTGCCCAGAGGTCTCCTGGGGGATAATGCAAAGGCATGAGGTTCCAATAGTTCCTCAGTTGTTCATTGCAGTATGCACATCGCAGAGTGCAGACTTTGCTGTTCTTTGCTGGGCCTTGACCTCATTTCATGGCCACACTGTTTAGCAAGTGCATTGCTTTACGAACAAGCATTGGCAAAATCCTTAGCTTAGCCCTCCGCAGACCTATTGGCTTTACCAATGCTTGTTAGGCCCAGCATTTATTTCAAATGGTTGGGGGGTGGGGGGGGGGTGTAGCTCATCTTAATTCTTCATGGGAGGATGAATCCTCTTTTCAATTGTAGAAATCCGCACACAGTTGGAGACAACATCTCATCATTTACCTCAAATTTATTTTGTGCTGACGGAACTGTCTAATTGATGGCACTTTTGTTCGAAGACTTCATTGGGGTTATTTTATTTTTTGAGGTACAGCTTTCTATGAAAGGCGGCTGTACAACCACCTTTCCACCACCAATCAAAACATCGATGGCATTTAAATTACAGCCATTTTCTTCTTGACGTATTTTGAGCTGGGGTCATAAGTGGTTCATCTGTTTTTCTTAAGCTGTTTTGCATTCTTTATGAATCACTGAAAAGTTTAAATCTCTTCCTATAGCGTTACTGCTTCATTTGAGCACATTCCCAACATTTGAAGGTGGAGCTTTTTGAGTCTGGCACAAAACGTAGGTAATATCAAAGTGTTTTGTATAATAAGAGACCAATGCAGTGCAAAACATGGGAGCCTATAATTTCATCCAGTCACACTGGAACTGTAAAAGAAATGCATCTGTAAATGTCCATGCCTCTTCAATTACTGTACAAAGACACACTGATTAACCTAATTAACTCAGATATGTGATTTACCCAGATTTGGAATGGTGCCAGGCTTTAATATATTTCTCTTTATATATTCTTCTGCCTTGAAAAGGCCTTTTAAATTGTAGAAGCCATCTCTGATGTCAAGGAAGCAGTATATTTTTAAAAGAGTAGAAAATTGTAAGGTTAGAGTATATCATTTTCCTAGTTCACAGAAACTGTGAAAACCAATAATGCCATGTGGTAGCAGCAGAGATTTGGGCAAAATATTTTTGTGAATATTAACAACTCAAAATGAAGAGCCATAGAACAAATAGTGGCTTCCCATTCCACATTAACAATTTCTTTTAAACACAGCACGACACATGTTCATTGGCAAGTCTGGGACACAATATTGAGGTACAAATAAAATATTGACTGGTAATTAATTCTAGATTTCCAATAACTAACTCTACATATACATACCTACAGCGGCGTAGTGTGGGTTGCCAGTGCCTGGGGCAAGGCAAGTATTGCGCCCCCCTAACCTGTGGACCATCAGCACTTCCTGAGTCCCTTCCACCCTGATTGTTTATTCTTTTAAAATTTTGCACCACTTAGGATTTAGCGCTTGTGGCAGCCACCACTGTGGCCCCGCCCACGCTACGCCTCTGCATACCTATGCTGTACATAGATCTTCAAGGAATGTAGCTGTGGAGTTGGGAATAGTAAATCAATACTTCTGTACATGTACTGGATTCAATATTTCTGTATCACAATATTCTGGGGGGGGGTCGATAATCAGAAGAACAATCCATTGACAAATGTCATGGCAAGCCATTTTGAAGAAAAGGCAGACTGGCCCTCTCAGGGCTTTGTGACTTCTCAGGTGGGCTATAAGCAAAAGCCTGATTTTAAAGATGACTGGGCTGTCAATTAATGAGTCGAGAAACAACCAGTAACTCAGGGGCATATTATCAAGACCGGCGATAAAATTATCACCGGTTTAGCGGCAGAAAACTGCCGCTAAAACGGCGATAATGGGCTTGATAATATGCTCTATGGAATTCCAATTGAAGCCCATGTTAGATGTCCTTCACATCTAACATGGGCTTCAATTGGAATTCCATAGAGCATATTATCAAGCCCATTTTCTGCCGTTAAAGCGGCGATAATTTTATCGCCTGTCTTGATAATATGCCCCTCAGTTCTTTCCTCAGCCGACTGCGAATGACAGCACAAGGCCCAGCAGCCATCTGGCTCATCTCGCTTAAAGCAGCACTCTTTTACAGGTAGCTTGTTTCTATGACCTGGATGAACATGAGGCCTTGTGTTCCATCCCCATTAAATGAGAGTGAGAGGCTGGAGTATAAGTGGAAGCCTGATCCACCTCTCTGTTTTGACAATGATGTTTACATTGAAATAGGGCTTCACAGACTGAAAAATGCTTTTGTCATGACAACAGGGGCAGAAGATTCCAGTGCAATATGAATTCTGGCATGAAATGATGTTGTGCATACCTTAGCATGGGTCAAATTGAGTGGGTTAACCCAGTGTGGATCAAACAAATAGTACAATACAAACTTCACCAAATAACTAGCTACAAATTATTTTGACTTAGGGAGGTGATGGTGCGAGAAAGACTTGAAGCCATTTTCCCATTCCTGTGGCTGGAAGACGATGAACAAAAGGAATCACTATCTGAAATCACCAAACTTGAATTTATAAAAGTTCACCATGATATGAAAAATGAGGAGAATCCAGGCCCTGATGGCCACCCTGGTGAATTTTTGAAATTTCGGGGGGAAAAAATTCAGGACCATTCCCCTCACATTGTAGGAAGCTCCTGGTTTAGGTCGATGCGCAGGCCCCTGACAAGAATGGCCGAACTGAGATATTTTGTAAACCAGGTAGATCTCCATCACCCTACAAGCCAATGTCACTGCAAAAGATGCCAAACCCATGGTGGTGGTCTGTGGACTGCCAAATTGGTGGTCCGCCCATGTAATTCGGACTGTCGTGGTTGGGCCTCCATGGGACCGCTGCTGCCACGTGGTGCAGCGGTCTGAGGCCCCTAATATGCTGGCGCTGCTGCTGCGGGACCCCCAAGCATGTTAGGAGTTTCGTCACTGCTACTTTTCAATGGCGATGCAAGCGCCATGAAAAGTGTGGAGGTGAGGGACCCCCTGTTGCCTCTGTGCATGGGGTGCATGCACGGGGTTACATGTTGTGCCCCCCCTGTATGCATGAACCCCCTGTAGGCACTGCAGTGGGACCGCCAAAGAATAACCTGCCAGAGTAAAAATAATACTCTGGTGGGTGGTCTTTAATGGCTTTGGCAGTGTTGGAGCGGAGCGGCAGCATGGCAGAACCTCTCTGAGACCGCCAAAGTCGTAATATGGCTCTCAGACACCATCCAGATGAATAGATACCCATTTACAAATAGTACTTAATGACTTGATTCATGATGATTAACAGTAATTCTTGCTAGACCGGCATTTTGGACATATTATTTCCCTGTGTCGACATGACAGTTATGCATTGACGCTCTTAGAAAGCTATTCTTCTTGTTGCCAAAAACACTTTTGACCTAGTCAGCTGGGAATACCTCTTGAGTGTCCAGCCTCAGTTTCAGGTTCCTATTAAATTGAATAATGTCATCAAGGTGTTTGATTTCAACCTAGCAGCCTCTGTTATAATACACAGTCATTGTGTTTGAAATGTTTTGTAGAAGCTGACCAATGATTTCTACTCTGTGCACTGCTGCTCACCTTAATTATTAACATTTTGGTGTCAAATTTGCTAGCCAAACTGAAAGTCTTCGAACAAGGACCCTTACCTGGAAAGACTTAGCTATGTGTGCATACCTACTAATATTGACAGATTTCCTAAGACCATATCTACAAGAACTAGAGACCCTTAAATCAGTTGGGGGCTTATTTAAATCCCCTCATGCACTACCAGAAGTCACTTTTTTGATGTGCTTGCGGCGCAGAGAGCAGAGCCGTATATCTACCAGGCTACGAAAAGCCACCCATTGGCTTTTCATGGTCTTGTAGATATGGTGTAAGGCACAGCGGTGTAAGTCGCTGCTTTGCCTCACACTGCGTCGGGGAGACGTGCCATGGGCGTTGCTGTGGGTGTTCCCACTCAACGGCAACTCCCAAGGTCTTTCACACATTGCCAGATTTACAACATACCAAAAATCTGGGAATGCGTCAAAACCATGTGCCTCCCCAGGAGTGGCGTTAACGAGTAGAAATACCTTTATTTCCTCTTTCAATGTGTACTGAAACGAGGAAAACCTCCATTGTTTGTTTCTGTAATTCCAACAACGCAGACACCCTTGAACCATGGTGTAACGGTGCCTTCGTTGGTGCAAGGCAGCCATTTGTGTGCCAGCGCAGTGGAAGAGGACAGTAATGTGCCGTATCTCATAGATATGGCATATTCCTGCCCTTTTCTTTAGCCACAAGGCAGCGCAGCAAAGTGAATTTTTGCGCAGCTTGCATCAAAATCTTTTAAATGAGGTCCTCATTTTGTTATCTGGGTATAAAATTAATAACACAACAACTGAGATTATAACGTGGCAGATTCACCCACTCTATTGCTGGTCTTAATATATTTAAAACAAGTGAAATATTTAAGCATGGTTATGTAAGACAAACTAGGTGACATTTTTCACATATATTGTTCTAGATCAGTGTTAAAATCAAAATAAGGATTGTCTATATTAGGTAGAATATGTTACATCGAGATGGGTATCCTGTAAAACTTTTCTATTTTATTTATATATGTTCTGGTGTAGGCTTCACCGGATTTCTTTAATAAAAATTGGAGTCGTTAATCAACAATTCAGCCCTTATTTTCCCACTATGACTCAACTAGTACCTCCTACCAAATGTAATCACCCAGAATTTAAAAAAAACGTAAACTGCTGATTATTTGTGAAAAGACACATATTTGGTGGGAGATTCAGAGATTTGTGTGTTATTCTAGTTTCAATAAATATACAGGTATATGAGCTGATTCATACTGTCCGAGCCTTTATTTTTGATCCAACTCAGATGTTGCAGAATTATATGCATATGTTCCTGATTTGCTAGATACAGCCTTTGAGCCAGACACTATGGGCCTTATTACGATGTTGATGTGACTAACATAGACGTGCCATTGGTCCCACCGACATCTATGTTCGCGGTCCGTTCACAGCACTATGGTGGGGAAGGCATCGAGGGGAGGGGACCATCCGCAGCGCTACCGACGGGCTTAAGGGGCCCATCAGTGCATCAGAAAACACCATAACTACCTAATGTAGGTGGAGCCAGGCTCGGCTCCGCCGTCGGGATTATCATGGCACTTTCCAACAGTCTTTTCATGTTGGCCTTTTCGACATGGAAAGGCTGGCAGAAAGTGTCTTTGGGGGCCCCTTGCGGGCCCCTTTCCCCCCTGGCCTTCTGCTATGGGGCTTGGAGGGCAACTATGGTGCCCTCCTAAACATCCCTGCACCATGTGGCAGGCACTGGATGGTGCTTGCCACATGGTGCAGGGATGTTTGTAAACATCAATTTTTCAATGGAAGCTTGTGCTGTGGGCCTTTTGTGCCCGCCGCACAAACTTCCATTGTAGAATGGATGTTTCCATCTGCCCTATGGGCGGTAGCATCCTATTACTGTGGTTGGAACCGCTGACCTAAGGTCGAGCGGTTCCAGACATACTTCCGCCAGACATCGTAATGAGGCCCTACATGTTTTAGGATTTTTGTTTATCCACTTTTATTTTCCTTTAGTTAGAGGTCCTGGGTCCATCCTCCCAAATGGTTATTTTAAATCTTTATTTTTATTAATTAGAAGTTATTGCTTCTAAGTCAGTTTACCCCTTTTGTTTGTTGCTTTGCTGTTTCTTATTCTTTAGTTATTTCCTTTTTGCTTCTCAGTAGGCACAATGACAAGGAACCTGAACCCACACCAGACTTCACATTCTTGGGAAATTATTTTACTTACTAGCGTCAAAAAACAGTGGGCCCGATTCACAAAGATAAACTAAGATTTTAAGTCTATTTTTAGACCTGAAGTCTAAGGGCCTGATTCACAAAAGGAAACTTAGATCCGAAGTCTAAGTTTAGACCTAAAGTGTAAAGGCCCAATTCACAAAGGTAAACTTAGACTTCAGGACTAGGTTTACTGTTGTGAAATGGGCCCTTAGACCTGAAGTCTAAGTTGAGACCTGAAATCTAAGGGCCCAACTCACAACAGTAAACCTAGACCTGAAGTCTAAGTTTACCTTTGTGAATCGGGCCCTTAGACTTCAGGTATAAACTTAGACTTCAGGTCAAAGTTTACCTTTGTGATTTGGGCCCAGTGTGTCTGGATGCCTTTGCACAACTTCTCCATCCACAGCAGTCATCAGTGGCCTCAAAGAGCCCTCTGCCCATACAATCATTCTTAGCTGGCTTACGTTTGGAGCACCTAAGGCGTTCCTAAGCCATGCAGGTCTTTTTGTGTCTTGGTGCTAGCTGGTCCTGGGGCATGCCACGTTGCTGTTTTTCTCGTAGTTTTATCTAACTGTTGTCGTATCTTCTATACAGGAGAAGAACTACTGTCTCTTTGACACCCACCTTATCCACACAATGGATGGAAAATGTGCCATTCCTATTTTATAGCCCCATCTCTTCAAGCAACTAGTGCCCTTGCCTCAGACATACTATCCTGAGCACTATGAATAGTCGCCCTTCAGCCCTTATCCCTTTGTGGTACTCTCCTTAACTAACATTTAATGTGTCTGTATTAATCGGAGGTGGATGAAGTTATTGTAGGTGAATCTCTTGACTCTAAAGGGGGTTGGAGTAAAATCTGACCCTTTTCAAGAGGAATGAGATGAGTTTGTGAATGCCCACAAATGTACCTAATTGTTGGTGTTCACAAACCTCCATGGCTGACTATGCCTTGGAATGCCTTTAAATGACATTTACCTGCCCCTTGAGTAGGCCTTGCATGTGTGAAGAACTTAGCACTTGTGGAGGAAATCCCGGCTCTCATCAATGAGTTTATGCTTGCTGGGAATCTCCTTGTGAATTCCTGCCTGGCATAAAGCAGGTTAATTTAAAAATAGAGCCCCGTATTTCTGCTGCAAAGCACTGACAAAAATATCGGCACAGGATTTCTTCGTTTCTGTTTCTGCTCTAACTTGCCAACACAAGTATTTCGATCTTCTTCTGGTGCTTTCAAATACTTGCCTGCTTGTACTTAGAGGTCTATCCTTTTCCTATGCTGTGGCCAGACAATTGCCCTCCAGCCCTTTTTTAACAGCCGTTCTCGATCATGTTATATTCTGAACAGCTTTCAAGGCGTGGCTCTATGGAATCTTCCATATTCTTCAGAAAAATCAGGTAAGGTAAGGTAATCAGGTACGGTAAGATGACTGCTGCTGTATGTGCCCTGGGATGGAGGCTGTTTTTACTGGTCTGGCCAGTGTTTTTTTTCAAAGTCCAGTAAAAAAAGGTTGGCTACCCCAGATGAATCAGGGATTCGGACTGTCAATTAGTAATTTTATAAAGTGCGACTACTCACCTGTGAGGGTCTCAAGGCGCTGGGGGGTGGGGTGGATCTGTGGTTCAGTCGAAGAGCCAGGCCTTGAGGTGTTTCCTGAATTGCTGCAGCGATGGTGATTGCCTGAGGTGCAGAGGCAGGGAGTCCCAGGTCTTCGCAGCGAGGTAGGAGAAGGACCTTCCTTCATTCATGGTCTTGCGGATCCGTGGGATGGTGGCCAGGGCCAGTTGGGCGGAGCGGAGATGTCTGGTGAGAGTGTAGAAGGAGAGGCGGTGGTTGAGGTATGCAGGTCCGGCATTGTGGAGGGCTTTGTAGGCGTGCCTGAGGAGCTTGAAGGTGACTGTTTTGTTAAGTGGACTGTCTGGCTGCAGTTCTCTTTCTCTTCAAAGCCCAAAGGGTAGGGAGTCAGGGAGAGTGTGGCATGGCAAGGGATGTTGGAGGCTTGGATGGTGCAAGGAACAGGGCAGCAGGATGCAGGCTCGCAGTGCTTGTGAAGGGGGTGGCAAATGAACTGGGGGGACACAGCACAGGTGAGAATAAGGCCTGGGAAGAAGGCTCCGAATGAGGGAGGGCTGCCAAGAATCACCAGTCCCCCAGTGGCCCTCCAAAATTTGTAAAGCTTGCAAACGTAAACTAAGATGTGAAAAGTTTCAAGCCAAGAAGTTTCCTAACCTCAGACTTTACTAGATGGCATTGCATCACACAGCAGAGAAGGGTGAGTGGAAAGCAACAGAGTTGCTGTGGGTCTGTGTAGTTAGACCTTCTAATGGCGCACCAGGCTGTCCACTGTAAGAAGCCAATGGAGCCCACTGCTCCTTCAATAACTTTTGAAAGATGGAAAAGAAGGAAGGAAACACCACTGCGCCTGCTTTTACTGCTGAATGAAATACCAGGAGAACTGCCCGAGCCCCACACTTGAATTTCAAAAGCCTTATAATTTTTCCAAGACTGTGGAAGAGAGTCTACTGAATTGATCTTTATGTTTATTTGAGTCTTGGGCTGCTGCACCTTACTGAGGGCGCTAGCTTTTGAGCCTGAAGCTACCTATTGTGAAAAGACTTTGACAGAGAAGACGACTGCTACTAAGTTTAAAAAGTGTCTGTTACTTGACTGAGTAGCCCCTTATATAGTGGGTGCATGCAGACATGAGGATGTTTGACCACATCTCACACCTTTTACATCATTAAAGTTGCTACCTTTCGGGGACGCGTGCGGGACACCTTTCAAGATGGCGGCCTGAGGTCCGAGCTCCGTGCTACGTCGGGAGATCGTCAGGGGATTTTAGCAGTTCCAGCACAGTTTCCTGCATTCCAGGGGGAGGTTTCAATTGCAGAATCTCCCCTGAATATGAGGCTGTTTTCTGTACCTTTTTTCCTCCCTTTGCTGATGTGAAATGTCGTGAGACACTTTCTTCTGCCTTCCGGCCACCATTTTGTTTCATCTCCTGCCTGGATTTTCCTTTCAAATCTGCTCCTAACATAAGGTACTGTGTTTTGCTTCAGATATTCTCAAAAGGACATTTTTCACGCCGTGGGTCTTATTATCTTTCATTAAAGGGAGTACTTACTATTTATTTACCTCTCTCACACTGGTTTTACTTACATGGGCAGATCTAAACAGCTGTTGCATTCTAGCAAAAGTCTACTACTGGTTTGCTTGAGACACACCCAGCTTCCTTGGCACCCGCTATGGATGACTTGCGCAACCCGGTCAATATGGCTCATTCTAACTCTTCCAGCGCAGCCTCTTCATCCATTGGGCCTTCAAAATTAAATTCTCCCTCATCTGCTAACAAAAGACTCAAACAAGATCCTCCATCTCCACTGAAACCTGCTTCGCCTGTGTCTTTAGTCACTGTTCTTGAGGAAATACGTGCTTTATACCCATTTGTAGAGGAAACCAATACACGTCTACAGGCATTGGATACTAAATGGTCTATGCTTGATTCCAGACTATCCATGGTCAAACAACACGTCAGTGACCTTCAAGATTCCTCTACAAAAATTTCATCTTTGGAAAGGGAGGTGGTTCTCATGAAAAAATCTGCTGAAGATCTTGAAAACAGAAACCGGCGCAACAACCTGTGCCTGTATGGTCTCCCTGAGGGTATTAGACCTCCCTGCTTCGACCTCTCTGAATATCCAGCGTGCCCATAGGCTGGGCCCTCACCTTTCTTCCCCATCTGCTCCCTCAAGACCTCGTGGTGTGATCCTTCTTTTTTTGCAAATCTCAGACCTTTTGCAAGCTCTGAATGCGGCCAAACTTAAGAAGCAATTAATATGGCTAGGATCTAAAAATGTTCATATCCCAGGACGTCTCAACAGTAACAGCTAAACGACGGAAGGAATTTCCCGATCTTAGACCAGCTTTACGCTCCATTGTTGCCGATATGGTCCATTCCATCCATGCTTGTTCAAAGTTACTTTTCAAAACACCACCTCTACTTTTGAAGATCCTGCAGACTTTTGAAAATATCTTCATTCACACTCTTCGACTACCATGGATACAGCCGGTCCTCCTTCCATAACATGACATTTATGTGAACGTTTCTCAGATTTTTTAAAGGCTCCTGTAACGCTTACTCTAACCCTCATTTACCATTTCTTTTGCAGGTTATGTTTTGGTAATTTTATCTGTTTATAGTCATTTATGTTGTGTCTTTTTATTTATTTCAGATTGTTTGGATTCCTTACATATTTATTTCCATAACCTCATCTTCCTTTTTGATCTCCCGACGTGGTTCATCTCCCCTGTCGGGTGTGCCGTGTTTGGTGTCTGTCGCCAGTCCTAGTGTCTGTCTTTTTCCCCTTCAGGTATGAATTTCAGTCGTCATTTTTTTAATGACATGTACTGTCTTCTCTTATTATCTCACTTATTCCTTCTCATTTTTCCCCTCTCTTTTCCTCTTTCCTTTTTCTTAATGTTGTCATTGAATATTTTACTCTTTATTTCTCTTTTTTTCAGACTATTCTTCCTTTTCTTCATTGTTGTTGATCGTGTGTTTCTTGTATTTATTCAGTTTTTCTTACATTAAAAGTTGTTTCATGGAATGTGAAATGATTAATTAATCATATAAAGAGGCAGAGACTATTATCTTATTTAGCCTTATATAATCCTGACCTAGTTTTATTGCAAGAGACTCATCTGACAGAAACAGAGGCTTTAAAACTTAGAAGACAGTGGGTAGGTTTAGTCTTGGTGTCTCCTACATCTACTAAGAAAAATGGGGTAATTATTCTAGTTCATAAATATTTGAAACGTTCTGTTTAGACCTGGGCGGTAAATTCCGTTCCGCTCGTGGAATTTGCAAAATTTGGGTAATTTTGCGTTCCGTGGAGAACGCGGAATTGCCCAAAATTCTGCATTCCGCGGCTTCGAGGAATTGTTTGCTTGTTTGCGTTCTCAAACGCGTGTTCGTGAGATATTTCTCCCCGAGCACGCAAAGAGCGTTCGCGAACAGGTAAAAAGCATCGCGAACAAGCAATACCACGTGTTCACGGAATTTCTGCGTGTTCGCGGAGATTTTTCACCGTTTTGCAGAGTTTTGCGTAGTGCGACTATGCAAATTCCACCCACCCCTAGTTCTGTTATCTCTAAAGAAATTGATTTAGAAGGTAGATGGATATTAGTTAAGTTGCTCATCAACAATATTTCTCTTATAGTTTTTAATATTTATGGTCCAACTCAACCAGATTATTCCTTTTTGCCTAATATCACAAAACAATGAGTTCGACATAAAGATAAATTCTTTATTTTAGGAGGTGATTGTAACCAAGTGATTGACCCTTTCATCGATCGACAATCCCAAGTCCGTCTCATCCCTCATAAGACCCACAAACAATTTCAAAGTGCAATATCTCAGACACACCTAGTAGATGCTTGGAGGCTCTGCAATCCTGAAAACACAGAATATTCATTTTTCTCTCCCCCACATGGCACTCTGACCTGTTTAGACTATATTTTTCTTTCCCCTACTTTAACACAGAACCTTATTTCCTCCTCAATCGAACTCATTTTCATATATGACCATGCCCCGGTTGTTGCCGATTTTGATCTGCTCCGCTAAGAACCCAGATCTTCTAGATGGAGGTTTAATAATTCTCTCTTGCAAGATCCACTTTTTTCTTCTTCTTTTATTTCCTTTATGGAGGAATTCTTTACTTTAAATACGTCTCCAGACACCTCTCCTTCACTACTTTGGGACTCTTTTAAAGCTACAGCACGTGGTTTCATTATAGACTTTGTTTACAGGAAAAAGAAACAATTACTTAATCAGCAGTTTTGTTAGCCATTATCAAACGTTTAGAACACCAATGTTATACATCCTCTTCTGAATCTGCCTTCCAGGAGCTTGTCCACGTGAAACTTGACTTTAATAAATCATCAACTGATAATGCTTCATCGATTCTTCTCCGAACGAGTGCTAGGTATTATGGTGGACGGAATAAATCTGACAAGCTCCTGGCTAATTACCTTAAGTTTCAGAAGGAATGTGCCTTGACAGATTCTATTTATTCATCAGATGGAAAACTCCTCTTTAAAGACCAAGACATCTTAAATGAATTCATGGAATTTTATAAAAATGTACATTCCCCAGAGTCCTCTTCACATCCCACTTCTATTGATGCATATCTTAACCACGTCCCACCTCCATCTCAGGCTAATCTGGATTTTCCTCCTCTAGAATCTGATCTTTCTATCTTGGAAATTTCTCAATCTTTAATTCTTCTTAAGAAAAATAAAACCCCAGGCCCGGATGGCTTCTCTGTAGAATTTCATTTGCATTTCTTGAATCTTCTTCCAAAGCTTTTACAGCTCTTTCAATATTTTCATACTTCTGGTAAGGCACTGGCCACTTTTTTAGAAGCTACAATCTGTTTAATCCATAAAGATGCCCGTGATCCCAAACAATGTAAAAATGATCGTCCTATCTCTTTAGTGAATGTGGACTACAACATTTTCGCCAAAATGCTCGTGTCACGCCTTGAACCTCTTCTACCGAAACTAATTGGCTTGGAGCAATGTGGTTTTGTTAAAGGTAGATTAACATCGGACAACTCTCGTTTATTATTAAATGTTTTGAATAAGGCCTCAACTCTTCCATATCCTCTAGCTGCAGTCTCCATCGATGCTGAAAAAACTTTTGACAGAGTGAATTGGTCCTTTTTATTGAAAGCTCTTCCAATGCATGGTTTTGGTCCTAAATTCATTTCCCTGATTTCTTTATTATACTCAACTCCTAAAGCTTCTGTTGTAGTTAATGCTTTTGCATCTCAATATTTTAATTTACAGCGCGGTGTACGTCAGGTTTGTCCTCTCTCACCCCTTCTTTTTATTTTATCACTTGAACGCTTTTTATCTCATATTCGTCAAAATACATCTATTTCTGGTTTTCTTTATGGTGATCAACAGCTGAAGTTATCTGTTTACGCGGATGACATCTTACTCTTAATATCTCATCCTGAAACTTCTATCCCTCCCCTTATACAAGAAATTTCAGATTTTTCCCTTGTTTCAGGGTATAAAATTAATTCTGACAAAACAGAAATTCTACCCATTACCAAATTCTGTTTTAAAAAACAGTTTGATGCCAACGGGTTTCATTGGAACAGTTCTAAAATCAAATACTTAGGCATTTGGTTTAATAATTTCATATTAGACTCAGTTAAATTAAATATGAAGGAAGTGAATGATCGTATTTCTAAACTTATCTCTCCCTGGAATCCTCTCTTTCTCTCTTGGTGGGGACGTATTGATTCTATCAAAATGATGATTACTCCTATTTTATTATATATTTTTTCTATGATTCCCATTCACATCCCAAATGTTTTTTTGAAAAAACTTGATTCCCTTCTCTCAAAATTTTTATGGAATAATAAAAAATCTAGAATTTCTCTGTCACAGCTTCGTAAACCTAAATCTATGGGAGGTGTGAACTTTACCAATTTACGATTACACCATAAAGCCGTTTGTCTTCGACTAGCCTCTAAGTGGCTTCTTACGGATGTCTCCCCTTTTATACCTTTGTGGGTTGCAATTGAACGTTCCTTACTTGCACCCTTTTCTGTTAAGGAAGTTCTCACCTTTACAACAAAGGTCAAGGTTACCTCTCTCCCGCTGTTGAAACATACTTGTTCATCATTAAAACCTCATTATCAATTGGAAATTATCTCTAGGGATGCTTTCCTGCAGTCCCCCCTTTGATACAATCGTCTTATTACCATTAATAATAGGCCTCTTTTTTGGAAGTCTTAGAGACATAAAGGTATTATCTGGGTTTGGGATGCGTTTGATGGTTTATCTTCATGCTCCTTTCCTCAGTTTCAGTGCAACTTTAAATGCCCTTGCTCATTCTGGCACAAATTTTCATCCCTCATGGAAATAATCCTTAACGTGTTTTATTCTCTCCCCCCTACTGAACCTACTCTCATAGTGGATCCACTACTAAGGGGTATATTCACAAGAACGTGTGATAACTACCGCAAGAGTAGCGTAACGCAACTTTCAATATTGCAGCCAATCGCGGGGAAATAACCCAGTGACATTGTGGTATTCACAACAAGGCGGTAGCATGCGATAATCTGCCGAAACCGCGGACAATGTCTGCGATAAAAACACCTTGATGGAGATAAAAACACAAACCGCAACACCAAAAAACCTGCGATGGGCCAAAGCGCGGTGAGAAAATCAGCGATAAGCAGCGCCAGGCCTGCAACACACATCTGGCAGGTGGGAAAAATCTCCATAAAAGCAGAAAAAACACCCACACACAAACTGACCTACACCCAAGCACCATGGAGGCAGCTGGAGCAGGCGCAGAGGATGAGCGCAACTCCACAAGCACCCTGGACGACCAGCCTGGGACCTCGGGGACAGGGAAGGGCAAGGACAAGAAGACGAGGAAGACAAAGTTCAGTCCGCAGGCGAACAGGATAATAGTCACAGAGGTGATGGAACGCCATCAACAACTCTTTGTCACCTTCAACGTGTCACTGGGCACCAAAACTGCAATATGGCGGGACATCGGCGACAAGGTGAATGCCATCGGAGAGCAGAAGAGGACAATGGATGAGGTCAAGAGGCGATGGAATGACGTCAAGCGGAAGACCAAGGAGAAACTCTCCGCCAACCAGAAGGCAGCAATGCAGATTGGAGGTGGGGGGCCAGCGCCACAGCTGGAGCTGGATGACATGGTGGAGCTGGTGTCGACAGTCATCAGTGTGGAGACTGTGGCCAGAGTCAGGGGACCGGACACTGCTCGACAGGACACAATACAACCACAACACGGTGAGTGACCACCAGGTACTGGGGGGGGATGGGTGGAGATGGGCACGATGGCACACATGCACAATCAAGCAGAGCACAGTGCACCTCCACAATGACTCTGGGTCATCGCCCAGATCTACAGACTGTCACAATGTACAATGCCATACTGTCTGAATGTCAACCTGTACCATGCGTCTACACAGATGTGGACACATTGTAATACACCATCTCCCCTTTAAATTGCAGGGGCACGATCAACACCTCCTGCAGAGCAGTCCCAGCCACTCTTCACAGATGACGAGGAGGACAACGCCAGCATCGACACCCAAACCATCCAAGACATCATTGACCTCATCCGCCACTCACATCCAGGCTCAGGGCAGCCCAGCTACATCAATGAGACCCCACCTACCACCCAAACCACCCAGCCGGAGGAACTCACAGCCCCGGCACCCTCCCAAGACCTCCAGGAACAACACACGGCCTTCCAACGCCGTGTGCTGGAGTGCCAGATAGAGACTGCTGAGCAGGTGCGGGTGGGCTTCGGCCTCATGGCTATCGAACTGGATGCCATCCTTGGGTGTCTATGTCTGCCCCATGGTCTCCAACGAGCCCTGACTGACATCGCTGGAGTCATGACGCGGAGAGAAGAACAGCTGTCCACTCAGAGTTGCTCCAGCGATGCCAGCCGTGAGCTGGCGCACATGCGGAGGCTCATGGAGGACATGGTGTGGATAGAGGCAGAAAGGATGGCAGCCACCGCTGCACATCATCGAAATGTAGCTGGGATCTATCATGCCCTACAGACCTCCACCATGGCATTGCCGCCACAAGGCGTGGCGCTGATAAATGCTGCTGGCACCACACCATTCACATCCCCGCCCCCTTTGTGTGTCAGTGCCACCCAGTGCGGCAGCCGGATCCACTCAGGCCCCTGATATGTTAGTGGCACACAGTGCAGCAGCCGGATCCACTCAGGCCCCTGATGTGTCAGTGGCACACAGTGCGGCAGCCGGATCCACTCAGGCCACTGATGTGTCAGTGGCGCACAGTGCGGCAGCCGGTTCTGCAACAACCACAGGTGGGGCAGGGCACACACCCCGGGACGAGGACGTGGAAGGGACTGTGGTCAGAAGGACCAGGCACTAGAATCCATTACCGCCACCTGGCCTGTTTCTGCTTGGTCCCGCTCATGGCCTCATGACCTTCCACTGACCCATGATACACTCCGATGCACTCACCTTGGACAGCGACATGGACTGCCACTTCTGGATTGATAACCATTGACACGGCGACCAGGCTGCGGACTGTACCCTTCCCTTCAGCAGGACTTGTCATCCCCAGATGGACTCTGGCTGGCCCTCCACGGGCCCATATTGTGTAGTGTGCTGTGCATTGCCCTGAACGGCTCTAGCTGCATAACTGCACTGGATGTGCAATAAACATCCATTGACGCACTGCTGTGTCATGTCTATCATCAGTCATGTATGCATTTGTGGAAGAATGTAGGGGCAGTGATTTTCCTTGCGTCAATGATGCTCATCCTGTGGGATGCCAGTCAGAGGGTGCTACATTGCATTTTGTGGACCGGGTCCCGTGGACACTACAACAGGGACACACGCATCACTCACTTCCTTGTCTGGACATGGACTGAACCACGCCCAGAGCCCATGTGTCATTGTGGCAAGCCCTGCGCTGGTCCGGCGTATGGCAGGCCAGACCAATCTGCTTGCGCTCAGAGGGGGGGCCCTCATTGCTCCCCGTCGCAGGCGAACTCACTGGTGGTGTGCAGGTCACTGGTCTAGTTGTCAGCATGTTGCAGCCACTCCCTGAGGGCAGGTTTGCACGCACACAGGCCATGTGACTCCGCCAACATAAGGGGCCGACGAAGTCACGTTCTACTCTGCCCGTGGTGACTGGATGACAGATGCCACGGTTCCCAATCATGAAGGACACAAGAGTTTTGTTGCACACAGGGTTAGTGGGAACCCAGGCATGTGTACGGCATGGGCTGACCACCACATGGCACTGACTGGGTTTGCACAGGGTTAGTCGCACCCGGCGCATTGCGGACGGCACAGGCACCCCACCACGGGACAGTGACTTTGGGTGCACTGAGTCAGTGGCACCTTAAGCTGCTGAGCGGGAGGGCACCCTGCGATGATGCCCCGTCCCGGCGGTCCGGGCAACTCAGGTTTCGTGTGCCCTGCTGGACCGCAGTGTAGGCCAGAGCCAGCGGGCAGCGGGGGTCTACCGCCATGTGACCTCGCTTCCGGAAACCAGACTTAGTGGCACCCATTGTGCTGATCGTAATGCTGAACAAATCAAAACTGAGTGGGTGTGCAGCCTGCGATGTTGCCAGGTGCACTGGTATGTCTTCTGCCATGGAGTATTCAAGACCCAGCACCAAACGTGAGACCTGTTGGCCTGTGGAGCGTGGCTGCATGGTGTGGAGGGTGCCATGTACTCGGGCCCCGGGCTTGTGGCTTCCAGCGGCATTTGTTATGGGACATCCAGTCTACACGCCGGTGGCAGAAGGTGAGCAGTGGGGCCTGGGTGTGCATGGGCGGGCATGCTCCATGGGCTTTGTGCCTTTGTGATGCCTCTGCCTGGGTGTGCATGGGCGGGTAGGCGATGTTATCTTGTGCAAGTGTGTGTACTGTGCCAGTCATGTATCTGGACTCTCTTTCAGATGACGCCTCTGAATCAGATGTGTGTCCTGGTGTACTGCTATACATACCGGCACGTGGTTGGAGACACACCGGTGGCAGCAGGTGAGCAGTGTGGCCTGGGTGCACAGGAGAGAATCACAATAGGGCAACCCGCTATTCTCCAAGGAATTGGGTAGATCAGTCAAATAACAATAGAAACCTTGAGGATTTATTCAGTTGAGATTAATTAATTAGACAGTCACAATAGTGATCTTAATTTCATTGAACTCCAAAAAGAAGAAAGAAACTCACAAAGTGAAATTTCAAAGAATGACCCAAGTTCATCTTTAGTACTTTTTAAACAAAAATAAATTTGTATTTTCAATATTTTCATCCAGTTAAGTAGTGAAACAATACACTTTACATTTCATGTACGGCAACATAAAACTACTGTCTTATTTAGAATCTCATTAGCAGTAGTCAATGACATTTCTTACAAACAAATCAAAGCCAACCACACATTTGGCCATGTGTTGAACTTAATCCATACAAACAGAAAGATTTTTAACAGCTTCAAATGCCTATTAATTATGTAAAAAAATGTCACAGCGTCGACGTTTCGGTCTCACTCTTGAAGAACAATCACAGAGACCATCCTCAGGACCGAAGTTGCACCATGAATCTATTAAAATATATACATATATTCTGTTAATATATTTGAGTTCACAAGTTTATATTGATTGTACACGAAAGGAAAACAGGTGTGATCTGTTCCAACCACCGGAAATGTAGTGCCAGTTTGAAAGAACCCGACACCTCTACATCAAGCCAAAAGAGCAATCTCCCGTGGATAGCAGAAAACATAACCACCAAACATATGGTAACAAGAAACTCACTGCATTGAGAAATCGAAAAACTCAGCCTGTTCTAGGATTTAACAGCGTTTTAACAGCGTTCTGTGGTGAAGAAAGCACTGGATTCAAAAATCCAAGAGAGACCACAATTATTAATCAAACCTTAAAATCCTATGTAAACACCGTGTTGTAAGAACACTCCTACTGAACATACCGGCTGCTACTCGCCGACAAGACGGCAACACTCGTCTCTCCCGTTGTAATCTAGGAATATAACAGTACAAATCCTTCAGCCACCGATTCTACTAGACCCGTATAGACATATACCAATATGTACCAATGGCATGTACTGTTTCACTATTGACTTACTTCTTTACGTCTAATTCTAGCAGCTACGAATTCTGTGTCTCACTCTCCAAATCAGTCGAGCCCCGAATGCACGCTGGCTCCGAGATTATAAACCCAACGGCATGCCGGTCTCAGCGCGGTAAAACGAATCGGCCATCTTTAAACTGTATTCATTCTATTCAACCGGAACCTTCCTGTTCGTAATTAAGTTGACAACAACGAACCAAACAGGCAGTGCGCTTCTACTAAATACAAATATTTCAAATCTTAAGTGTGTTAAATGTATATAGTATTTATGTCTTAAATATCAAAAGTAAATACCGGGACTACATACTGTGTCGGCCATCTTGGGACTGTATCAATCACTACCACAGTACAATAGTGGGGGACAAAGATCACCTCTACGGTCTCTGTTAGTCATATATGCTATCAGTTTGCAGTCTCAACATGTTAGAGACACTAAATAATTAAGCGCACGCTCAGTATAATCTTTCACCATAACAAGCATAAGCGGGAGCCCCAATTATAAAGTTGACAAAGTTTGCCATTCCACAAAGGAATTTAATCCCCTCTCTACTGTTTTAGCTGACCAAATCCACCTGTTTTCCTTTAGTGTAAGTAAACGATCTATATTAAGCCTAAGTTTATTCATTTTCACCGTCTCCAGTACAAACCATTTCATGTCAGAGGGCATATGTTCCTTTGTTAGATAGTGTTCATCCATTGGTGCAGTTTCAATCCTACATCTAATACGTGATTGGTGTTGGATAATTCGTTTTTTTACCTCCTGTGTAGTTTTTCCAATATAGAACAACCCACATGGGCACTCTATACAATAGATGACATTTCTAGTGAGGCAATTTGAGTGTTGTTGTAGTGTCCACTCTTTCCCATTTAGTACACATGATTTTACTACTGATGTGATCCAGTCTACACGCCGGTGGCGGAAGGTGAGCAGTGGGGCCTGGGTGTGCATGGGCGGGCATGCTCCATGGGCTTTGTGCCTTTGTGATGCCTCTGCCTGGGTGTGCATGGGCGGGTAGGCGATGTTATCTTGTGCAAGTGTGTGTACTGTGCCAGTCATGTATCTGGACTCTCTTTCAGATGACGGCTCTGAATCAGATGTGTGTCCTGGTGTACTGCTATACATACCGGCACGTGGTTGGAGACACACCGGTGGCAGCAGGTGAGCAGTGTGGCCTGGGTGCACAGGGGCGTCTCTCTCTCTCTCTCTCTCTCTCTCTCTCTCTCTCTCTCTCTCTCTCTCTCTCCCTCTCTCTCTCCCTCTCTCTCTCTCTCTCTCTCTCTCTCTCTTGCTCTCTCTCTCTCTCTCCTTCTCTCTCTCTCTCCCTCTCTTCTTCTCTCTCTCTCTCTCTCTCTCTCTCTCTACTTCTCTCTCTCCCTCTGTTCTTCTCTCTCTCTCTCTCTCTCTCTCTCTCTCTCCCTCTCTTCTTCTCTCTCTCTCCTTTGCTCTCTCTGTCCTTTGATGTGCGCCGGATACACCTTCTCAGCATGTTTTTTATCTTGCAAGCTGTGACCTATGGACTGTCCCGCGGGAGCCGCCATGTGTATTCATTTAATTTTGGTGTTCATTTCAATAAAGTTTTATTTGTTGCTTCGAAAGTGAATGTGTGAAGCTCATTTCTGTAACGACACATGCATTTCAACTGTCGTGATTGTGTGACATCATGCAGAATATTTTGTACATGTTTTTGTGTGGCTGATGTGGCATGTCTTTGTTGGGGGGGTGCCAGGGAGGGTTGGTCCGGGGGGTGATGTCGGTGGGATTTGTGGCCCTCTTGGGTGTCCGGGCCGCATGATGTGTGGCTCCATGGCATCTGTTGCCCTTCCAATGTGGCCCTGGGCTGGTCTCCCTTTTGTGGTGCTGGCTGCCATCCGACTTAACACCAGGTCAAAGCAGGTGTAGATTTCCTGGTGCTAACGCACCTTATTGACGGTTTTGTGTTCTTATCGCCGATCGGGCTGCTCGTTGAGAATGTTGATGTGTGGTGTTGTTGCAGCTTTTGGCACGGGAACACCTACTCTGCATCTGGTTAGTGATAGTTGCGGGGATCCTCTGTGGCGATGTTTTTTGCGGCTGCTATTACGGGTAAACTGGTGCTGCGGGCTGTTAGCACCAGCCTGTGAATGGGGATGTAAATTTAACACGACTTTGGCTGCGATAAAGTGACGTTAATTCGGCGATAGCTCCTTGTGAATATGCCCCTCAGAATCTTAACTGTGTTTCCTAGGTCTTCCTTGATTTATAAACATCTTCTTACTCCTGACGATGTTCGAGGTAAATCTAAGATAGAAACTGCTTGGGAGATGGATCTGGATTGTGATTGGAGCATAGATGTTTGTGACAAACTTTGGGCCAGGTCTTTAAAGATTTCTAGATCTGCATCCAATACTCAATCCCTGTTCTTTCTCTACCATAGATTATATTATACACCCTCATCCATAGCTAATTTTACTCATACTAATGATAAGGATCGTTGGTCCTGTCTTTCTCCTATGGCTGATTTGATGCACCTATTATTTTATTGTACCACTGTCTCTTCCTTTTGGAAGGATATTTGGAAACACCTTTCAGCTATTTTTAACCTACATGCGCCTTTATCAAATATTATTCTTTTTACAGGCAGTTTATCGGAATCATTGGGATTGTCTTTACATGAAAAAGGTTTATTTGACTTGATGTTGGCCCTAGCTTTCCAGCAAATCACACTTAACTGGAAATGCTCAACTAAACTTTCAGTGAAGTCTTGGTGGAATAATGTCTGTCATTATCATAGATTAGATATTACATTTGCCTCATCTGTTAAACCATGTGTAAATAGATATTTATTTTGGTCTTAATGAGCCAGGTATTTAACTAAGATTTCAATGCATGCATTACGTAATCATTCTGTGAATTTTCAACCTCCATATATCACAATTGGCTCTGCTTTCTCCTCTACCTCACTTTGCCCATGTTTCCTTTCACTTTGGACTTGCATTTCTGATACTTTAGATGTTTGCTTCTTCTTTAATAGGTTTACAATTTGTTTCCACGTTCTTCAATTTAGAGAATTGTATTATATTGTCCCCTTTTCTTTTTCTTTCCTTCTTTCCCTTTCTTCCCTATGTTATTGATAATATGTAAACAGCTTTCGACTCTATTTACAGCCTGTTTCCCCATTTCTATTATATTACAGTTATATTGTTTTTCGTGGCCTATCTTGTATGTAACAGTTATTTACTGAATAAAGCTTATTAAACATAAAAAAGTGGCTACCACTCAAAGCAAGCAATACCTTTTAATTAGCATGCATCTTACAGAAAGCAACACACACAGGAAACCCTCAATTATCCTGCCTGGAAACTGGTCATTTCAGAAGTCCAACACCATCTTCCTCCATCAGCCTTCTTCTAGAAATAGCAACTTTAACAAGACCAGAACACTTAAACAATCCTAGTTGGGACGTGGACGCAGAGTGTGGAATGCCATCGCCCAGACAATTACAAAATACAATTTTTGTGAAACATTTAAAAGAGAGCTGAAGACCTCTTACTACAGCATCACTTAATTGCTACATATGTTGTAGCTGTGGATTCCTATTACTCCTGCTGTTTTTGTAAATTTTGTTTATCATTGCAGATTTGCATAATTCATTATCTCCTCTTCTATATAAAACTCTTACTCTGAGTATCAGTAGCATATTTGTTTCTACCTATGTAAGTCTATTGTTACTGCTATCACTCTATAAGCATTGTTCTATGTTTGTTAATACTCACATATCTCCCCCTTTACACTTATTTTGAATCTGCCTAATAGTTTTGTATAACATTCAACCTATGTAAGTATATAATCGGGATTTTCTAAAAATGTATCATGTGTAAATCGTACTGTCACCTTGAATGTGGTCTGTGCTATTTACAACCGTTAATAAATAAATGCAAGTGCTAGGAGAACGTTGTGAACATGCTGGCAGTTATGTGGTTCCCATCCCTACATACTGCTACCACAGACAGGGCTTAGAAAACATATTTAGCCCCCAACATACATAATCAGAGAGTAACAGTGTGGAGCAACCAATGTCACTGGCAGCACCCCATCACTTCCAGCCTGTGTAACTACAATTCCCTTTTTTTTTATATAAAAGACTATTTTAACGAAATGTTTACATCCTTCACATTTAATTGTAGAGTCAATTATTAGGTAGCTTTTCCCTCGAAGTTGCATGTTGTATTGGTAAGTTTAACATGTTTGCTTTAATATTTAACAGTTTATATCAAAATGGTTTAAGGTGTATTTACATCTGCAAGGATTTTTTCTTTTTTCTTCATTGTACATTTTCTGGCTTTTAATCTTTAATATTGTTTTCTGTAATACTTCAGATTAGACTTTTATATTTTTAAATACATTAATGTCATAGTTATTTTATTTGCTTGCAACATGTCAAAAGTCACATTTTTGGGGGGTTTGTATACTGCTCAGGCCAAGCTCCCAAACATGAGTTAAAGATACCCTTGGGTACAACTCATACCCCACTGTGTGTACCCACTAGAGTGTGCCAGTTGTTCCCCTCTACCTACTCCTAGCCCTCATCATACCTCTTTCTCTCCCCTATTATGTTGTGTGTCTTCTGTTCCCTCTGTCTCCCCAACTGCACTTTAACATTTTAGTTTATGTCTACCTTCCTTTGTTTGCCCGAACTCCTCTTTGTCACTACCATTCTATTGTCTCACATACTTCTACTGTTTTTTCAGTCACACATTCTGATCATTATTTAATGTAAGAACTTTGCCTTACTATTCTTGTTATAGTGTAAAGTGTCGCTGTAGTTCATGGTGTGTGCGCACTATAGAAATCTGATAAATAAATAGAGAAAACCTTCACATTTGTAACCACTTTACCGACATCTAGCTAGGCTGGAGGAAGGTTGAATGCGTCCAACGCCCTTGATGAAGATTCTTTCTTGGAAAAAACACAATTGCAGACACTTGTCTTCTCCTGAGAATTAAGAGTCAAGTTGACTGACGAACATTGCACACTAGATAACACAAGATAATATAAGATAAGATAACATAACATAACATAAGTAAGCCCAGGCGGAATCTTAATTCCACAAGCAAAATTGGAGGATTTTGGCGACTCCGCATTACTCTTGTAACGTGGAGTTCCTGCCAAATTCCGCCAATCGCTGCGTGGCAGAATGTTTTCACGTTCAAGCAATGCAATGACAACGGGAACAATCCAAGACTTCAGAATGCAACCTGTTGGTGTCCCCTAGCACGAGTTTCAGTCACTAGAAGCACTTCCTGCAATGAGGGCGGTCACAACATAACACAACATATCATACCATAACATGGATTGTGTGCCCACGTTATTGTTTAATACAGAAATGCTCTGACCCTATTGATGCCGTTTTGAAGCACACCATCGTAATTTTCACTCATGAGGTCTACACCCCTTTTTGCAATATTTTCAAAGTAACAAATCCTCATATGTCCTCTCATGTGTGAGATGATAGTGGCCACTGGTTTCTATTACAAGCTTTATTTGTGCTTTGTTTCCCCCTGACACCAGCTTCAAAAGATGGTTCCCCAGGTGAGGCAGAGCATGGGTAAGTTAGAAAATGCCAAGCCTGTTGTCTGCTACCTATAAGAATAATAGACTTGCCATTTTGGGCTAATTAGCATTCTGGGTAATCTTGCTGCAAAAGGGCTAAGTGATACAAACTAGTATGAACTTCCATTTAGGCTTATTAACAGACATATCGCCAAATTAAAGTCCGTCTCAATGAAATTGAGGCAACAATAGGCAACACACAAAATATCATTCATGCTGAAAATCTCACTGTTTGGAATTAAACCCATAGCAGGATTGTCAGTCTTGATGGGAATTGTTCAAAATCAAAGAATGCTGCAATAAAGAAAAACAGTAATGTAAACAAAAATAAACAATTCATAATGACGACTGTCTTACATAGTTTTACATTAATGTAAACCTCGTAGTAAATAAAGGGTAGTCGTGACAATACGACATTCTGTCTCACTCTAAGCTTCTTCCTACCTCAACCCTAACCCTAAATGTAAACACTGTTGCAGTGTGTGCTCTGCAGCAGAGTATGGGGCATCTACACTGTAAGGATGCAGACACATGGAAGAACTCAGTATCACACTCTAGGAACTAGATGGCCTGCTCAGTCTGCATCTGTGCCTCTTAAATGTGTGTCTTTTAATCATTTCTCCTTTTCATGTTCCCTTACTGTAGACCAGCAGTTCATCCACATTCCTGAACCGCAATGACCTACTAGGCTGGCTGGAAAAAAAACATAAGAGATTAGACATTGTTTGGGGTGTTTACTGTTCCTATTGGTGATTTGAGACAAACACTAAATAGCTCTAGCAAGATAGATATAGTACCTTTCAAAGGGAGGCAGACTTATTAATTGTAGCTTCACTATGACTGAAATCACCCTTTAAGAATGAATGAATGTGGGACCCACACCCCCTAGGATCTAGGCCAAGCAAGACAAAACAACAGCAGAGAATTCGAATGTTGTTGTAGACCAGCCTTGTAGTCATAGTTGTACACAATTGATCTGTGCATTGTTTGATCAGGGGCCATATGTAGGTAAAACGTGTTTTGCGATTCTCTAATTGCAATTTTTAGGGAATCGCAATTAGAGAATTGCAAAACGGAATGTAGGTAGGATTAGCAAAACATTTTGCAATTCCCACCTATTCGTGATTCGCGAATCCCAAATTGAGATTCGCAAATAAGGAATACCTTGCCATTAATTCCTATGGGCTAGAAGGCCCATAGGAATGAATAGGAAGACATTCTCAATTTGCGATTCTCAATTAGAGAATCGCAAATTGAGAATGTAATTTCAAGGTTGCAAGGGTGTCAATAGGACACCCTTTTGCACCCCTGAAATAAACATGTGTGCACATGTGGCGCACATACATGCGCTAAGGGCATGTATGTGCGCCACATGGCACTTTGAAAAATGCAAAAAAGTGCATTTTTCAAAGAAATCGCAAATTACCACCAACCTGAGGTTGGTGGTAATATGCGATTCCTTAAGCCAAAATTGCACAACTTGGGTGCTTCCTACATTGCATTTAAGGAATCGCAATTTGGGATTCCTTAAATGCAGAGCAAAATAAGGAATCGCAAATTTTGCGATTCCTTATTTTGCGTGTGGGTTTTTGTGTGCTACATAGCACACCGCCCAAATTGCGATCGCAAACGCCGAAATTCGGCGAATTTCAGCATTTGCGATCGCAATTTGGCTTCCTACAGGTCTTTTATTTATTTGCATATTTACCTAGAGACGGCAATTTTTTGTCACCTTCTAATAATGGTGTATTGTCCATCATTGTGGTTCTAATGCTCACCTGTGTTCAAATATTATCCTTGACATTTCCTGTCTTTGATGTTTAGCAGTAATACATTTTGATAGTTTGTTGTAAAGTATGAGAGTAATATTGAACAAGTAAACTTGATTATGGGAATGTGAGTTTGATGTCTTTGCTTCTCTTGATTGCAGCACAACAATGGCTCTCATAATGATTGTATTTTGCAAATTAATATAGAGGATTCATTCTTAATGGGTGATTTCAGTCATAGTGAGGCTACAAATAATAAGTCTGCCTCCCTTTGAAAGGTAATATATATATCCTGCTAGAGGTATTTATTGTTTGTCTCTTGTTTAGTGGTGTAGTCCGGGCTCTAGAGGGTTATAAGGGCTCCCCCCGCCTCTTTTTTTTTGATCTGTTTATTAAAGATTTTGTTATTGTATACATGAATACAGAACGATATACCATTATACAAAAACGTCAAGCAGAGCCAGTTCGGTAAGTAACAAGGCCAGCTCATACATCAACATCTCAACTTCCTGCTTACATCAGCGTACTTATACATGACTGGTAACGACAGTCAGCATATTCTGTGAATCATAGAATCACCTCCCTCCATCTATAATGCTGTACAATCCCGTTAAGGTACATTATATCTTCCACTATGCAAAACTTGTCTAGTACATAAGCATATTTCTAATCGCTTCACTCGGCCATAGCACAGCAATCTGTTTAGGAAGTCAAACGATTGTTATGAAAAACACCCAACGTGGGACAAGCAAACAGAAATGGGGAAGGGAAGCAAGAGCCGCACAGGGGTAGTGGAGGAAACACAGTTCCTAGTTGTCATAAGACAGGAGCCTATCAATTATCACATGGGTGCGCAACCCGACTGCCAGAAGAAATGACCATTTAGTGTGGGCTACAGGGAACCCTAGCTACACATCAATACAAAGCTCGGGCCATAAATCTACCCCTATATAACCCACTATTCATCTGGAGTGGGAACATCTAGCGGGTCATCCGGCTCCCCCCTCCTCTTATTTGCCTATTGGTGATGTGGGCCTGCCCAAGGGACAAGCACGGGGTTGCTTAGACAATCGAGGGTGCTTAGCACTGCTTCACACTGCCAAATGTGCTGGGGTGTACCTGCCTGAGACTAGGAGACCCTGAGAACTTGCTGTATGTGTAAGGACAATTTGGCTGCTGGTTAAATATTGGCACTGCACATATGGTAATCTCTTGTAGTCTTTGTGGTGGTAGTTTGTGTGAGTACTACGTGTAAGACCAGGGGTTTAGGAGGGGAGTAGAAGCTTAACTTTGTATCCTGCCTCATGTCTTGTTCTTCATCTTGTATGTGTGTTTCCACCTACCAGTCCGAAGGGAAATCCCCTTCAAGAATTACAACCTAAAGCACATAATTCAAGCTGGTCAGCTAAAGATGTAGTCATCAAACCAGTCTCACTTTTCGATTACTTCCACATTGATTTCTCTATCACGCCAATAATCCACCAGGAGCCACATTTCCCCTCTTTTATTAGATCTGCATATTTGGTCTAGTCTGCAAACCTTCCTGAGACATTGTAATCATTTAGCATGCTTGAGGGGACCGGGGAACGCCACATTTTACAAATCTCTCACCTGGTGAGCAATATCAAAAGAAAAAGCAAGGGAAGATACTTCCTCAGAAGTTCGATTCGACGATGGCAGTCTGCTGCAGCGCAATGCCTTGGTGATGTTCTGGAAGTGTTTGCCCTCAACATCGATGGCGAGGATGCTCTAGAGCTTTTAGCTGGACAAACCAGTGTGATCAGGCCGATTCGCGATTGGACAATGAAAGCTTGATTCTTGATGTCGAGCCAGTCACCGCCTGGAGTTTTTTTGCAAAACATTGCAATAAGTTTCCAAAACTTTCAAATCTTGAAGCTTTTTGGTTCCTTTAGGTAAAATAAGTGTCCACTAGCTCATTCACACCCTGTAGTACCCAGTCAGGCCAAAAAAGGCCTTGACTTATGTCTGGGTCTTAGGAGCTTCCGAATCCAGGATGGTCTGGATATTGGGCTGGAAAGGTTGTAGATGGCCTCCACCTACAAGGAGGCCCAGGTACACTATTGAACCTTGTCCTGTCTGGCGTTTGCATGCCTTGATAGTCAGGCCTGTATTCTGCCAGGCCTGAAACATTTCACACAGGTGGACTAGATGGAACGGAATACAGCTATATAATCCATAGAAGCTGCACTGAAAGTTTCCAACCCAGACAGGACTCTACCTTTAGAAGGTGTCAGGGGAATTCTTCAAGCCAAAGGGCATCACTTTAAACTGACAGTGGCCCTCAGGGGTGGAAACGGCTGACCTTGCCTGTGCTCCTGGAATGAGAGCAATCTGCCAGTAGCCTGAGGTCAAATCAAATGTACTCAGGTACTTTGCAGCCCCCAACCTGTCAATGAGCTCATCAGCTCTCAGTACGAGGTGAGCATCAGCCTTGGTAATTGTATTCAAACCACTGTAGAATACACAAACCTCAATTCTTTCTTTCCCGCTTTGCCATCAATAACACTGAACTGGCCCATGGACTGTCAGAGGGCTCCATTACCCCCAACTCCAGGATCTTGCTACCTCAGCCTTAATAATGGTTTTTAGCTAGTTAGACAACCTGCACAGCTTGGGTTTTGCCAAGTAGGCTGTCTCCCATGTCAATGTCATGGACACAACAAGTGGTGAGTCAAGGGGCCAGGGAGAACAGCCCAGCAAACTGCTCTAACACTTGTCTGCAGTCTTTCTGCTGTTACATTGTCAACTCAGGAGAGAGTACTACTCCCTCCACTGATCCATCTTGTGCATTGGTGGAGAGGAGGTCTGGCAGAGGCTCCCTCTCATCTTCCTCTCCTTCATCTGGGACCATCAGCATGGTAATTTCTACCCTGCCTTGGTGGGGTTTCAATCTGTTGACATGGAGCACCTGGTGAGCACTCCTGGGGTGCCAAGGTCCACCAAGTAAGTGACCCCACCCTTTTTATCCAGAATGGGGTAGGGCCCAGTCCACTTGTCCTGGAGGGCCCTGGGAGCACAAGCTCCAACACTCACATCAACTGTCCTGTATGGTACTCAGGCATAGTAGCATTCTGGTCATACCAGAGCATAATACACTCTTGGCTAGCCTCCATGTTGCTGCTTGCTCTACTTATGTACTCTGCCATGCAGGACCTCAGGCCTAGCACATAATCTAACACATCTTGTTTTGGCCCTTTGAGAGGCTTCTCTAACCAAACTCAATGGGCCTCTTACAGTAACTCAAAAGGGCTTAAGCCAAACCCCTTCTGTAGCTCTGTAAGCAAACAGCAGGCTTGGGATGAGAACATCCCACCTCCTCCTGAGCTTGTCAGATAAGCCCATGATCATGCCCTTCAGGGTCTTATTGAATCTTTCCACCAGACCATTGGTCTGGTGAGGAAATGGGGTGGTGAACTTGTAGGTAACACCAAATTCATCCAATATTGCTTTCAGGTAGGCAGGCATACAATTATTCTCCCTATATGAGACCACCTCCTTGGGAAAGTTCACTCTGGTGAAGATGCCAAGTAGGGATCTCGCCACTGTGGGAGCAGTGACCATCTTGAGGGGTATTGCGTCTGGGTATCTGGTGGCATGGTTTAATAGCATCAAGATATAACTGTTCCCATAGGCAGTTGTTGAGTCTAGAAGACCAACAATATCAATCCCCTTCTTTTCAAAGGGAGTCCCAATCAGTGTCAGTATGGTATCAGGGAACCTTTGGTTTACCCCTGCCTTACCACTGACTTGACATGTGACACACGAGCTGAAAACTCCCTTACCCTGCCAGACATAAGGTACCAATAGAAATGGTTGGCCAGCCTGTTCCAGGTCTTGTTCTGTCCCAAATGTCTGGATAAGGGAATGTCATGAACCAAGGTGAGGAGGAACTCTCTCTACTTCTGGGGAACCACAACTCTTGTGGTTGCCCCTAGTTTGGGGTCCCTTGCCATAGTATAGAGGACTCCATCCTCCCAATATACTCTGTAGAATCCACTGACATCATCCTTCTCTTGACTGGAGGCAGACTGTCTCAGACCCTTAGGAGTGGGACAATCCCTTTGTCCCTGGCACAGCTACTCTCTGGTGAGTCCACCGGTTCCTTGCAACTCTGCCAAGTTGGACAGATCTTGTAGGGGTGAAATCCCCCTATCTGGTACCCGATCCTCCCCCTCCGGGATGGATTTCTCCTGGAACTTTTGAGCTACTTGGGTGCCTCACCAGACCCTGTGCCATTTCTCTTGTTCTTGGAGGCTTGGCCCATTGTACCAGGGTCCAGGTGTCCATTAATCCACTGATGTGCAACCTATGTGGTCACAGCACAAATCCACTCACGGATGTCCAGCATCTGAGCATTGGCTTGCATTTCCACCCTTGACCACTCAGCTTCAAGATAATGTCCCAGTAGACACTACACTGTGAGGGCAAGAGACACAACTACCTGCTTAGGGCCTGTCACACCTCCCAACTTGGAGCGCATCATTGCGATGGGATGGAGCTTGGCTCTATTGTCCGCATAAGTGACCTGGTGGATTACACCAGGAGAAATCTACTCAAGGGAACTAGTTTGTCGAACAACTCAGTCCCATTGATCTTAGACCTCTGCCTGTACTTCCCCATGCGTGGAGGTAAGGCTGCCAGGGCTGCAACTTCCACCCCCCCACCCATGAAAACTAAGGTCACCTCTGCATACCCTTTCCCTGTCTCTGGGCAAACTTCCACCCCAACATCAACACTAGCAATCCCCTTGGACTGCCTACTGGTGAGGGGTTTCTTCATGCGGACTGCATTTCCCCGTTTGTGGCCTGACTGCAAGCAATCAAAACACAAACTGGCCTTTGTAGGGTCAACATATTTTCCCTGATACCACTACCATTATTCTTGGATTTCCTCTGGGAACTCCCTTCTAGGGCTAGTGTTTGGGGACCTTTTGAGAACTCTTTATATTGTTGTTTTTTGTTACCCCAGGCTTTCTATTGGAAGGGGACCTGTCTTCTTTTCTTCTGAGCAGCTCCCTGGCTTTTCTTGGTCACCCTGGTGCAAACCCACTCATCTGCTGTCTCGGCCAGTTCCCTTGGACTAGACAGCTTAGAGTCAACTAGATACTAGTGTATTTTCTCTGAGGGGCAATTGGTCAATATGGGCTCTTTCATGATCAAATTCTTTAGCCCCTTATAATTACTTACCTTGTCAACCTGTATCTAGCCCTCTGGTGCCTTGACAGATATGTCTTCAAAGTCAACCCAGGATTGGATGCTGACTTACCGGGTGTCCATCAATTTAATTCTATACTGCTCAGGAGTTAGACCAAACCTGATCAATCTCCGCTTCATGTGAGGATATGATTCAGCCTCTTCTCCCTCTAAGGTCAATAACCTATCTCTCCTGGCCACTGGGACCAGTTCCCATTATTGAGAACTCACCCTCTCCATCTTGAAGACCCTCTCAAAAGCTGTCAGCCATTTGCCAATGTCATCCCCCTCCTGCTACTTAGGGACAATCACCTTGGGTGGTCTGGCATCAAACCCAGCACCCCTTGACACCTCTGTCTCTTCTTCGCTGCCACCATCTTCCTTTCTACCATCCCTTATGGTTCTCCTTTCCTCACATGTCCACTTCTTGACCAGAGCCACCTTGTGTACTTCTAAGGCTATATAAGTCAGGTGTGCCTCAAGCTCTCTTTCACTAAGGGACAGTCCTGGCTCTCCTCTGGTGAATCTACTTCCCCCACTAACTATATGCAGGGACCTGGTCACTGTGTGTGTGTGACGAGGTGTTCATCATCCTCAGCACTGAGATCTAGGGGGTCTTCTTCCCCCTGTCCTCTATCTCTGGGCCTCGTCTGTATCAGTGGCCTGTTCCTCTAGTTGGGCCACTGCCCAGGCTGTAAGGGCCTTTATCAGCAATGCCTTTCTGGAATTGGAGGGTGCTGGTAATCGCCTAGCCCCTAGCCCCTAAACTCTGTGGCTTGGAGAGTGGGTAGGCTAGGGGGATCAAGCTCCATGGTATTCTTTAGTTTCGGGTCACAACTATTTTGTACAAATTGAGGTCAAAGTACTTTAGAAAATATTTAAAATTAATCAATTAATATTAGTCCAAATTAAAAATCAAAAGCAATTTTTGCACTGGGTCAATTTGGAGGATTTATAATTGTCCAACTTAAATCCTGACTGGTATTCCTAAACACAAGTTTGGGATCCCACCACTGTGCAACAAATGGAGGAAAGTGGATTATTAGTTGGTGGGGGTATTCACTTTCAGCTAGTAATAATGCCACAATCACCAATAGGTCCAGTCAAGTCTCAATAAATTAATCCTTGCTCAACCCTTGGTAGATTATCAAATGAACAGTCAGGCTTAATTTAGGAGACAGGTATGTGTAAAGCATTGAATATCAACAAAAAAGCAAATAGGTAACAGGCACAACATAATAAAAATCCGACAACAATTTTTAGAAATAGAGAAAATTGTATCTTTAAAACAACCTAAAAATGACAAAAGTCCAATGTAGGGAACCAGAGATATGAATTTTTAAAGATTAAATCAAAAATTGTACGTTCTAGATCCAAAAAGCTTACACGAGTCACTTGTGGCAATCTGGTTGTGCTGGACCGAGACAAAGTCAAGTTTAAGGCTGACCGCGATAGAGCACGGGTCAGATAAGGTGAGGGCTAAGTCCCGGTCAAAAGTTTACCATCTGACTTAGTCTTTTTCATGGAGCTTTTCTCTCGCCAATGGGCTCGCCGGCAGGTCCTCGGGCCCAAAGTTCGATTCGACAATGGCGACTTGCTGCAGTACGATGACTCAGTGAGCCTCTGGAAGTTTTTTTCCTTGACTGCGAGGAGCTCTGGAGCTTCCAGCAGGACAAACCAGCACGGTTAGGCCAATTCGTGATTCGACGACAGCAGCTTTACTCTCAATGTCGAGCCGGTCTGCTCCTGGAGCTTTTCTGCAAAACTTTGCAGAAAGTGTCCAAACATTCAAATCTTGAAGTTTCTTTGTTCCGTTGTGGAAAATAAGGGTCCATGAGATCAGTCTAAGGGTTCAGAGACTCTGATTGCTTCTTGGGGGTTAGGACTCAATTTCCCACAATGCACTGTGACAGTCCAGGAAAAATCCAGCGGAAACTGGTCAGCTGGGGTGATCCTCTCTTTGGGCTTGCAGGTGACTGCTTCCCCTCTGTTGTACCTGTTGCTGATCATGTAGTCCACTCCTTTTCTTTTGAGTCGGGCACAGACTTTTCTTTGTGAAGCCTTAAGAGTGCAGCAGGTGCAGTCCTTTTCAGTGCAATGCTTCTGTATTACAGTTTAAAGGTCCAGCCGGGCAGTTTTTCTTCTTTTTTCCAGGCAGTGTTCTGAAGAGCTCCTGCCGCTCTCCCATATTTATCCTCCAATCTGGCCTGGCAAGAGGGGTAAAGTAAGCCACCTCTGCTATGACCACTTTTGCAAAGTGTGGCTTATTTTTGACCCAGAATGCATTGCTTGGCCAAACATATAAATGGAGGAAATCTCTCCTTGGTGTGAAACATCTGTGTAACCCAACCCAAGGGTATAGCTACCATCTGACTACACTCCCCTCCCCCTCCTAATCTAATTAGTGGGTGGGGGCTCCCATCTGGTTGGGGATCTAGGAAGTGGGGGCTGGACTGGGTCCTGTTACATCTGTTTTCCTGCCTTTGAAGTCCTTCTTATATCCCCATCCACCTTCCTCTCCCTGGCTTCTCCAAGAAGCAAATCTTCTCCCACCAAATGGCTGTATTGTTCCATTCCCAGGCCTCTTCACACCTACTCAGGGAGCCGCTTGGCCCATGCTATCAAAGGCTGACCATTCAGAAGAGGCTGCAACAGGGCTGTTTTAGGAAACTTCAGGATAGTACGTTCTAAAACTAGTTTACTGTAATAGAGCATACAAAACATATTTTATACTGTCCCTTCTTTCAATGGACCCTGCTCTTAGAGCACCTAGGACAGACCTTAGGGTTGACTTATAAGTTATAAAAAGCTGGTTTTAGGCTTTGGCAGTACTTTTAATTCCAAAGTCGAATTTGGAAAAAGTTACATCTTAAAACCAGCCTGCAAGGCAGGCCTCGCTTTAAAATAACACCAGAAACCACAGCAGTATCAGTAACAGTAAAGTGCCTTTAGTACACTGGTGTCACTGAACGTACATATCCTACATATACTTGGTACTTACAGGTAGGTTGTATTTGACAATAAGAATCATACCAATTGCCATATATCTTTAACAGACTGATCACTGGCTCTGGGCCTGGATAGCAGAGCCCATGGCACTTTCAGAGTCAGTAACCACCAGCATCAGTCACCAAAATGGGGGTGATCAGGGCAAAAATGATACCTTTCCTACAAGTAGTAGACTTACCTTTATCTCTTGATTCAATATTTTGGAAGCCATCTTACCCACATATGACCAGAAAAATTGGATTTTGGGGCACTGTACCATCATATGTGCATATGTGCATCATCTGCTTTCAGCAGCCCACACTTCTGACATTGCCTTCTCGGACTGTTACCCAGTTTTTTACAACCTCAGTGGGGTTCAATACGCTTTGTGTAGGGTCAATACATGTTTTGTTCTTAACAGTGCCGATTTTGCTGTATCATAGAAGATGCACATAGATACTTGCTGTTAGACCTGGCATCCTTGGCATGGTTTTCCCTGACTTTTTGCCTCTACCACCTGTGTTTTTGATGCTGTACTGACTTTCGTTTTTGCTGGCTTAGATGCTTTGGGCACTTTGCCACTGCTGATCAGTATCAAAGTGCAAGTGGTCTCTGAGTAAATTGATATTGTTGTGCTCCTTGATTGGCACATTTGTTTTACCAGTAGGTCCTTAGTAAAAGGCACTAAGTGTGCCAGGGCGGGTAAATCAAATGCTGATTGTGCCACCCACATGAGTAGCCCTGAAAAGAAGTCTCAGGCCTGCCACCACAGTGCCTGTGCGCAGTTTATTAACTGCCATGTCGACTTGGCAAGTGCACCCACTTGCCAGGCCCTACCCTTCCCTTTTCATGCACATAAGACACCACTATGGTAGGCCTAAAGTACACCCCTGGGCAGGGTGCAGTGTATGTGAAAGATAGGACATGTACTGGTGTGTGTAACATGTCCTAATAGTGAAATACTGCCAATTTCGTTTTTCACTTTTGAAAGGCTATCTTGCCCATAGGACGGATGGGGAATGCTTTGTAACATTTTACAAGCATATCTTCCAATAGGGATAAGATGGAAAAATTGAGTTTAGTACCCCTGAACTCAGGATTTAATAACACATCTGTTAGTAAAGATAGGTTTTAAGTTATGTGTTTGAAAATAGCGAAAATAGCACTTTTAGAAAGTGGCTATTTTCTTGTTCAACCTTCCTGTGTGCCTCTGCGTGTTTGTGGATTGACTGTCTGGCTTTGGAGTGACAAGGGCTGGGGAGTTGCAGTGGTTCCAGGAGTCTGGATGAGTCAGCACTAGGCTGAATAGGCCTGGTCTGCATTTGGAGTGGTGGGAGGAGTAGCACCTGTACCTGAATAGGGCTGTGCCTGCCTTCCACAATGCTGGCTACGCTCCCCTATGGTGTGTCTGGGACCAAGGCCCACACTAACAAAGGATGTTGTAGTGCACAGACAGAGTGCTCCCAGAACTGGTTTGAACTGGGCCCAGAGCCCCATGCACAAAGAGAACAAATACATTTTGGGGTATAAGTATTAGACCTAAAACACCTGAACTTTAGATCATTCCTGGAATTCAAGAGGAACCTTTGCCAAGGAGAAGAGCTGGAGAAACTGAGGAGAAATACTGCCCTTGCTGTGTGTCTGGGGTTGGCCTGCAGTTGCTGTTTCTGCCAAGGAAAGGAGAAGGACTTTGCTGTGTGCTGTGTCCCCTGCTTGAAGGAGATCTCCAAGGGCCTGAAGTGAGCTGGCCTCCTGTTCAGAAGTCTCAGGGACACAAAGACGTCACCCCCCAGCTCCCCTGAACTCTCCTGTTGTGAGTTCTAACCTGTATTCAGATGCCTGTGCCAGTTTTGGGCCTCCAGATGTTGTTTTTGCTGTTGGGAGATGGAAGAAACCCAAGAGAAGCAAGAAAACCTGTGTCCGACGCCATCAGCGACACCGATGTCACACCACATTCTGCACCGAAGCTCAGGGAGCTGCTCATGAAGTGAACGATGCATCGCCCTGCCTGCTCCGCAGCTCTGATGGCCTATGACGCCCACCGACGCCAGCGCTCGCATCAACTCCATCATAGCCAGCACCTACATCCTGTTATCACGGCGCTAATAACCGCTGAGGGCGATTCTACGAACCGTGCCAACGTCGCATCGTCCCCGGAGCCAACATCGGCCATCTTCGATGGGCTCACCCCAGAGCAGAACAGAGAGAAGTTCTGGAACCTCAAAAAGCTTGATTCAAGTACTTGGGCTGAATGTGTGAACATGTATACGCATTCACTGGAAGGTTGGATAAAGGGCAGCAGGGCAACTGATTACCAGGGGTTGTGCAACTTGATTAGTTGGGAGCACTTGAGTAGTCTGTGTGTTCCAGAGCTGTGCCAGCATCTACTGGATAGTAAGCTAACTGATCACAGGGAGCTTGCTAAGGAGGCGGACCACTGGACTAGCACCAGGGTCCACAAGGGTATGTGGGTAACCCAGCCATGGGTGGGCAGGGTCCCCAGCAGAAGAGTGGGGGGGACAAGGGTAACCAAAAGGAGTTTTCTAAAGGGCCCCAAAACAGTTCCCAGAGTAAGGAGTCCCAGCAC
This sequence comes from Triturus cristatus, assembly GCF_964204655.1. NCBI lineage: Eukaryota > Metazoa > Chordata > Amphibia > Caudata > Salamandridae > Triturus > Triturus cristatus. The sequence goes on from NC_140593.1 coordinate 1,091,491,809, forward strand.
CCCAAGCCGAAAATGTCCTGGCCTCCTAAGGGCAGGTACGACAACCGGGGTCCCCAACGGTGTCATTCATGTGGTCAGGTGGGCCACATCGCAAGAGATCCCAAGTGCCCCAACGCACCCCTAGCACCCACTGGTGCTCCGTCACCAGTATTAGTGAGTGTAGCGCTGGGGGAGGAATTGGAAGGGGGGAGCAAGCAGTTATGATCCTTGTCTCATTAGGAGACAAAGAAATGGTCCAGGGATCCTTTCTGCCTGAGAACACTAAGAAATACAGGCAGTGGATGACCATCAATGGGAGAGGGTGGAGGCTGTGAGAGACACAGGAGCCGGTGTGACATCTGTCAAGTGTCAATGGGTGTCTGAAGAGCAGGTTATTCCCAATGTACTTCACCCGGTAGTTGCAGCAGACAACTCTGAGCACGTATGTAAGTTGGCGCTAGTTCCCTTTGAGTGGGGGGGTCTCAGTTGCCTTGAAGGTTGTTGTTTGTCCGTCCATGCCTGTAGACTGTCTGCTTGGCAATGACCTGGAGAGTTCCCCATGGAAGGAGGTGGAACGCCAGGCTCATTTGGCAATGACCTGGAGAGTTCCCCATGGAAGGAGGTGGAACGCCAGGCTCATTTGGAGATGTTGGGTCTGCCTCAGTGGGTCTGTGTGACCACTCGGTCAATGGCAGCCAGTAGGGGTAATCAAGAGGACCTGGAGCCTGAAACAGTGGCCTAGGTGCCTGCCAGGAAGAAGAAGGGCAGGGGGCGTGGGAAACCAGCCCCAGAAGTACCCACAGTCCAGGAGGAGGCAGAACCTGAGGGGGATGCCCTGGAACCTACAGGGGAACAAGTGGCCGAACTGGGAGACCTGCCTGAGCTGACCCATTGGCAGCAGGAAGTGGGTCCCTCCTGGGAGGAGTTCTACAAAGCGCACAGAGAGTGCCCTACTCTTGTTGGTCTGAGGCAACAGGCTGCAGACCAGGCAGCAGGTGATCAGTCCGGATCACATCTGATTTACTGGGAGGATGCTTTGCTATACAGTGAGCCTCAGGTCGCAGAGCCCGATGCAGCTTGTGTGCTGGTGGTACTCGAGCGCTTCAGGACCTTCCTACTGGGTCTGGCTCATGATGTGCCTCTAGCAGGACATTTGGGGTGTGACAAGATCCTTGAGAGGCTTGTCGCCCACTTCTACTGGCCCCAAATGAGAAGGCATGTTGGTACACACTGTAGGTCTTGCCCAACTTGCCAGGCAAGTGGCAAGAGTGGAGGGAAGTGTAAGGCTCCCCTCCAACCCTGTCCTGTGGTGAGCACCCCTTTCGAGCAGGTGGGCATTGATATTTGTGGGGCCACTGGAACCCAAGACAGCCTTAGGCAACAAGTTTATCTTGGTCTTGGTGGACCATGCCACCCGGTACCCGGAATCTGTCCCTCTCAGGACAATCACAGCCCCCGTGGTGGGCTGTGCATTGATGGTGATCTTTTCCCGTGTGGGGTTCCCCAGAGAGGTGGTCTCTGACCATGGTGCAACCTTAATTTCGAAGTACATGACATCTTTGTGGGAAGAGTGTGGTGTGACATACAAGTTCACCACTCCTTACCATCCTCAAGGGAAAGGGTTGGTTGAGAGGTTCAATCGAACCCTGAAAGGCATGATCAAGGGTCTTGCATAACCCATGAGATGGAAGTGGCATGTCTTTTTGCCATGCCTGTTGTTTGCATGCAGGCAGGTACCGCAGAAGTCCTTAGGGTTCAGTCCTTTTGAACTGCTGTACGGGCACCCTGTGAGAGGACCTCTGAGTCTGGAAAAGGAGGGTTGGGAGAGAACCCCCCAGGATGTGTTCAGCTATGTGCTGTCTTTCAGAAACCAGACTCACCACTTCAGGAAACTAGTCAGGAAAAAATGAAAAGATGGTACGACCAGAATTCCATTCTGGTCGAATTTCAGGCTGGCCAGAAAGTGTGGGTGATGGCACCAGTGGAGCCTTGTGCACTCCAAGACAAGTAGACTGGTCCATATGAGGTGGTGGAGTGCCAGAGTGAGGTGACGTATCTGGTTGACTTGCAGACTACTAGGAACCCTTTAAGGGTCCTACACGTGAACTGCCTCAAGCCACACTTTGAGAGGTCTGAGATAACTATGGTCCTTGCAACAGATGATGGAATGGAGGAGGAGAGTGGGCCTCTTCCTGACCTCCTGTCAGCAAAAGAACATGATGGGTTAGTGGATGGGGTAAACCTCTCTCCTACCCTGACCCCAGAGCAGCAGAGGGACTGTCGCCAGGTGCTGGGACAGTTCACCTCCCTGTTCTCCCTGACACCAGGAGTCACCAGTTAGTACATCCCTGATGTGGACACTGGGGACAGTCTACCTGGGAAGCAGACATTTTACAGGGTAGCTGACAAAGTCAGGGCCAGCATCAAGGAAGAAGTTTCCAAGATGTTGGCGTTAGGAGTGATCGAGCCCTCAAGCAGCCCAGGCTAGCCCAGTGGTCTTAGCTGCTGCACCCGGTGCTAAGCCAGAACTTCGGTTCTGTGTGGACTACCGTGGTCACCAAGACTGACGCTCACCCCATCCCCAGAGCTGAGATGGAGAGACTAATTAAATGGATAAAAGACTGCATTCAGTTGAAGCCCAGGAGGAAAGCAGGGAGGATTCTCTGGGGTGGGAGATGGAGGTTCAGGGGTGGGTTTAGATGAGAAACAAGGTGGTGAGCATTTAGGAAAAAACTAAAAGTAATTCTTTAGTCCTTGTAGCATTGATTGAGAGGATAATGTTAATGGTAGGAGGTTGTTGGGAAGGCTTAACTTTAGCTGGGAATTGTTATCTGGAATACAGGGGTATGCATGCAATAGGTGGAGCATGATAGATAAGTTAAAGCAATTCCCTATCCCACTGCTGTCTTGGAATGTGAATGGGCTTAGAGTCAGTGGATGGCAGAGAAAGATCTTGGACTATCTTAGACGATCAGAGGCTCAGGTAATTACTCTGCAAAAGACACATCTCTTGAAACAAGAATGTCGGAACCTCTTTAAGTCACAGGGATGGTTACAATAATTAAATTGCATGGATCAGTCAGTATACTCTAAGGGGGTGATGATGCTGATTAAATCTGGTACACTGGTGAGGCTGGGGAAGTATAGGACAGACAGTGAAGGCAGATGGTTAGTGGCCAAAGCTTCAGTGTACAGAATACAGTACATCCTGGCAGGCTTTTATGGCCCCAGTTTAGATTACCCTGGCCCTTTACAGGAGGTGCACCACCAATTGTTGGAGTTTGACGTACCAGTCATTTTGCGGGGTGACTTTAATACTCTACCTGACACTTTGTTCAATAAATCTACATGGAGGGGACCGATAAAATCAATGAAGGTGCAGGCGTAAATGAGGCTAATGATTAAGGATTTCGCGTTATGTGATGTCTGGAGGCAGATGGCAGATAAAACCAGGGAGTACACTCACCATAGTAAGAAATACGGTCACTTCTCCAGAATTGTTTTCTATTTGGTAGATTGTAAGATTGTTAGTCAAGTGAAGAGGGCGACCCACCTCCCAGAACATCTGTCAGTCCGCTCTGCCATTATTTTGGAGTTGTCTGTGATACAAAGATCGGCCCCTCCAAGATGGAAACTTGACAGTTAACTTTAGATCAAGCAGTGGAGGAACAGTTAAGGACAGAAACAGACATTTTCTTTTAAATAAATCTGGGGTCAGCGCTGCTATATCGCCATCATAGACTTTCTGTCGATCATCATAGATCATAAAATTTCCAGTTAAAATGACAATATAAAAGACACCAAATTCATGTTACAGCCAATATCCTAAAAATAGCAAACTCCTAAACTGCTATATATAGTGTGGGAGTTATTTAAAGCAAAAGGGTAAGATCACAAGCATAGCTGCTCATAAGAACATAATGGGCAAGAATAAGTGGGTCATTGTTGGTAAGAAGCATTGTTGGTAAGAAGCATTCTTAATAACTTAAGTGTGTGGAGAATTGTTTTTTCTTCTAACTTCACTCCAGATTTTCATTTAGCTGCTAGGGTCCAGGAAACACAAACCTCCTTTGTATTCATTAAAGCCTTGGCCTTTTGGTATCAATGATCCTCTGTTATAGGGGCTGTTGCAATTCTCTTATGCAAGTCAGTAGAAACCTGTAATAAGCCGATCCAGGAATCCAAACAAGAACCAAATTGGCACCAACACTTGTTGGTATTGGGCAACTCCAGTGTGAAACTTAGTCACTCGGCTTAAGAGTATTTACATTGGCTGATACAGAATTCTGCCTCTAAACCACCCCATTGCGATTGCCTTATAAAGTGGAAATTATTGACTTTTCCATGATGTCTTGTGATGCTGAGGAAGAAACATCGCTGAAGAAATAGCATTTCTTTTTTACTGTGTCCCCCATCTCATCTTACATGGCTTATCCATGAGCAAGACCAAAAGGAGAACTACTGGAACCTTAGAGCCGGTTCTGTAAATAATATTTATTCAATGTATTATAGGACTTCCTATCAGGGTATTTGTGGCTTTATTGCGCATGCATTAAGAAGTATCACGTAGCCATGCAAGATTTATCATCGGCCCAAGGAAAAGAGGCATACGGAGCCAATTCTTAATACAATTAATGATTTTCAAGGTTTCATACATTCAACGAGTTCGGTCTTGTGTATGCTTGGGCACAGTGAGCCCAATTCACAGAAGTAATCTGAGACAAAATCCTAAACTTACTACTTGTGGTATTCACAGAAGTCATTTAGTAGTAGTAAAGTTAGGAATTTGCCTTAAGTCTGTCTTAAGTCTATCCTAAGTTTGTCTTAAGTTTGTCTTAAGTCTGTCTTAAGTCAAACTTAAGTCAAACTTAAGTCAAACTTAAGACAAAATCCTAACTTTACTACTACTGAATGCCTTCTGTGAATACCAGTAGTAAGTTTAGGATTTTGTCTCATATTAGTTCTATGAATCGGCCCCAGTGCATTTATATCCTCTTTCTAGCTAGTGATTACCTCCCATATTCCCACTGTATCTACAAAATGTAGTCTTAAAATACGGGAAACAGCCTTTACAACAAGGTTTTTACCTCGTTAAGCCTTTACAACGCATTTTTTAGAGCAGATATTTTTAACGCAAATATGCATTTAAAACGCATGCCAATACAACACATTTAAGGTAAGTTGAGGGTTCTCCCCCCACAAATAAATTGTTTTTAAATATAAAAGAATGCGTTGTATTGGCATGCGTTTTAAATGCATTTTCGCTGTAAAATCATGCACGCTAAAAAATGCATGTAAAAGGCATGCGAAGTATTTGAATGCGATGTACCGTCGTACAACCTTAACATACTGACTTAACGAGTATCAACACCTACAAAAATCCACACATCCTTGCCACGATGCAAGCATCAAGGGCCATATTTATGAAAAAGTGGCGCAGCATATCACCTTACTGCGCCGGGTCACTGGGAAGGGGCAGGAATGTGCAATATTTGCAGCAATACTGCGCAATCCTGTCCTTTCCCCTGCGCTGGGGCACAATAGGATGCCTAGTGCCAGCAGAGGCACCCTAGCACCATGATGCAAGGGTGCCTGGATTGCATGCAGGATTGTTTTTGTGCAGGAAGGTGCGCCTTCCTGCACAAAAACTATCCTGAGAGGCTTTTTCCTCTTTCTACAGTGCAGCACACATTGAAAGAGGAAATAACAAGGAGAAATATCTTTATATTTCTCCTGGGGAGGCGTATCATTTTGGCGCATTCACAGGTTTATCTGTTCTTGTAAATCTGGGAATGCATCAAAATCCATGAATGTTGGATGGGAACACCAATGCAACACCCATGGCCACACCTACCTGGCGCAGAGTAATGCAAAGCATTAATTTGTGCTGCGCTGCATTACTCTAAATTTATGAATACACACAGGGCCAGGCAAGGTGGCTTTGCGTAGCTTCGAAAATCTAATTTTTCATCTGCGTGGCTCTTGCACCTTGTTGATGGTGCAAGAGCGATGCAAAGGGGCTCATAAATAGACCCTCGTTTATGAGAAATGACGCACCGGTGAGTCTGCAATGTGTAAGAAAACTTTGCGTTGCAGAATAACATTTTCAAGCTCCTTAGATGCGTCATATTTACAGTGCGTCGTACAATGGTGCATAAAAAAGTGACGCTTACGTGAGATGGTTACTGCAGAGAAAACTGATGCATGTGCAGGCAAAGGGATGCTAGGCTGCTTTGCAGCATATACAAAAATGCAAATCACCCTAGCGGCACATTGAGGTGTGTCATGTGGCTAATTCCCTCAACAAGTGACTGTAAGAAATCGGTCCGGACCCCCACACTAAACCCCGACTTACATTCTGAGTCGATGCCGTGATCTCCATTCCGCTCGTGTCCTGACGCTAACGGCGAAGGCTGGAAGAGAAACCAAACAGTGAAAATGGACTTTCATTTGTTTTCTCAGGGTGGACAAGAAACAACTTGACAAAGGGACCAATCAGGAAGTGGGGTTGTGCCGCGGCCTAACCAATCCATAACCCTAGAACAGAGTCCTTCAATCTGTGGGGCGCACCGGGGGCGCAACACCATCTCAGGGGGGGGCGCACACTCCACTCTAATCGTACCTTTGTTCCCTGCGTTGCAAGTCTTCTTAGAGAACTCGGGTATGGTTGGAGGGGGAAGGGAGGGGAAATTGATGGGGCACGACGTGCCCATGTTTTTGTCTTGTTAAATGTCCCAGGAGGGGGTTAATTCATAGAGCTGAAATGCTTCAGCTGCTAAAACCGAAAGCAAGTAACAGACATTCATTTCAGCTGCAGTGGGAGGCAAGTAGTCTCTTCTGCTATGAAACCGATCACAAACAAATAGACAGTCCTGTTCCTTCAGGTTTGATTTCATAGCAGAGGAGACTCCTTGCCTCCCACTGCAGCTGAAATGACTGTCTGTTGGTTTGCTTTCAGTTTAACCCCTTCTGTGCCACGCCCTTTCCCCCTCCTGTGCCGGGTGTTTTATTAGTGGGTGGGGTTCATGACGAGATAGTCTCGTCATGGGCACAGCGCGACCGTGCTCCATGACGAGACTATCTCGTCATGGGCACTGAAGAGGTTAAGCAGAGGAGATGTCCAGCCTCCCACTGTAGCTGAAGCATTTCAGTTCTATGAATTAACCCCTTCCTGGGACAAAGACAAAGTTTCTTTTAAAACAACACAGGCTGGCGTGCAAAATGCCAGCCAGCCATGTGTTGTTAAACAGCCTGCATATTGCTTGCTTGTCTTGACACTAAATATGGTTATATATAAAGAAGTATGTATTAATTTGTAATCTGACTTTTTTGTCTTTGTGCCCTTTTATTATCAGTCATAGATCATTCAGGCAGCCCTAAAACCCAATTAAAAGTTATTTCTATTTATATTTGCTGTTGAAAGTATGCACAGACAAGTGATAAAATACAGCTTTAGGTGACTGTTTATTTTTGTACCGCCTGGGACATCAAAATAATGAGCTGGCAACCCTAATCACAAGACTGGGTGTTTGTTGCAGGATCAGCACATTATTTATTTCCTCCACCCTAATCCCGGGTTACTGCCATAATAGCAATAGTTTAACACATTTAAAACCCTACGCTGCTGTCAATAACATACTGAGTTACTTCAAGTGTCTGGAATTGCACCTTGCATTCAGACAACTCGCTCATCATTCTCGCCCTTCACTTTCACTCTCATCCTGCACTCACAGCGATCACAATGCACTTGCGCTGTTCACCCTGTACCTCACCCTGCAGTCACAGGAGCACACTACTCAGCCTGCACTCATGTGACACTTCACTCTCCTGTCCCCCTCACTGCTCAATCTGCAATCTCACTCAAATAAGCCCACCACTAACCATACATTAATTCGCCCCACTCTGCACTTACATCTGCACCCAAATTCATATGGTCACCTCATTCCCCCTGCAGTCACTCCTCTTAACCTCCTCTCACACTGTTGCATGGCTCACTGTGCACTCACATGGGCACTCCTGCCACCCACACAGCGCAGAGGTTAAATGTGCCTGCTACAAAGAACGTGTACTATGCAGATCAAAGAACTGAGTGTGAGTAAACAATGAGTAGTGCTATAAAAAAAATTATATGTTTGCCAGAAAGGTGCCATACAGAGATGAGGTGCATCGTTGGTAAGTGGTAGTGAGGGAATTCATGGAGAAGGAGGAAATGGGGGAGGGGGCGCCAAAAAAGACCGGTTCACTGTGTGCTACAAGTGCTAGGGCCAGCCCTGGCTGGGAGTGTTAGACCCCACCCGAAGTTCGGGTCTAGTTGCGCCCCTGTACTCAAGTATGGGCATCAAATCAAATCAAATCAAATTTATAAAGCGCATGGCTGCAGTAGCTAGTACGTCCCCGCGCTGCGACAAGAGCCCGTTCCAGGCAGAGATGTCAGACAGTGGAGTTACCAGATGGAAAAAGCCACGTCTTGAGCTTTTACCGGAAAATAATCTCCGATGATTCCAGCTGGAGCTCTATCGGAAGCCTATTCCAGTGAGAGGCTGCTAGAAAGCTAAAGGAGCGCCCGCCCATCCTGGCTCTTCTGATGATCGGGATGCTGACCTGACCTGTCCCACTAGATCTTAAGCCCCTTGTGTGAACATACGGGGTAAGAAGGTCATGCAGATAGGGGCCCTTCTTCTGTATAATACGATGACTGACACACATAGCTTTAAACAGCACACGTTTCCTCACCGGGAGCCAATGCAGGGAAGCCAAGGCCTTGCTGGATGAGGCTCTCCTCGGGAGCATTAAGACGAGATGCGCAGCCGCATTCTGGATGCGCTGGAGTCTCTGAACACATTTAATGTTAGCTCCTAGGTGCAGAACATTCCCGTAGTCCAAACGAGATGTCACAAGGGCGTGGACCATCATTTTTCTTGCTGACACCGGGAGTACATCTAAGGTCTTCCGGAGAGTGCGCAGGACCCCAACACAGTTTCCTGTCACTCGCCTGGTATGTGTCTCAAAAGACAGTTTGGTGTCCAGCCACATCCCCAGGTTCTTTAGCTGGTCCTTAGGAAATGGAGTCGGGCCCAGGGTTTGAGGCCACCAAGCAGAGGACCAGATCGAGGGGGCCTTACTTATCACTACAACCTCTGTTTTATTGCCATTAAATTTAAGGCAATTAAAGGCCATCCAAGACGCCAACTTAATGCTGCCTCCTCAGAGTCTTGAGTAAGAGTCACCACAAGCTATGTGTCGTCAGAATATGACACCACACTGACTACAAACTTCCCTACAATCTCTGCCAGGGGGGTAATGTAGAGATTAAAGAGAGTTGGGCTAAGTATGGAGCCTTGTGGGACCCCTTGGTCCAGCTTGACGCTTTTAGAGAGGAAAGGTTTCTGTGACACCTGAAAACTACGGTCAAGTAAGAAGGAACTTAACCATTCCATCGCCCTACCAACTACGCCTCCTTCTCTTAGGCGCTGTAGTAGCGTGTGATGGGCAACAGTGTCGAATGCGGCACTGAGATCTAAAAGGACTAGAGCAACCGTCTGTCCTGCATCTACATGTCTATGGGTAGTTTCAGTAGATAAGAGCAAAGCCGATTCAGTAGAATAAGTGTCAGGGAAGCCAGATTGTGTAGGGTGGGGAAGGTTATGGTGGTTAATATGCGCAGTCAGTTGGATGTTTACCACCTTCTCTGCTACTTTCGTGAAGTAAGGCAGGAGGGAAATGGGGCGAAGGTTATCCAGCTGACTCATACTGAGGTTCGATTTCTTTTTTAGGGGAATGACAATAGCCTCTTTCCATCTTTTAGGGACAACTCCTGATGAAAACGAAAGCTCAAGAAGATGTCTGATATAAGGCTCTATTACAGATAAACTCCCACTAAGGATCTTGGGGAGGCTGGATCTCTAGGTGAGCCGGACTTAATACCGAGGGCTACTTCTTAAAGTATGTCCCCACTGGGGACTACAAAGTCACAGAGGGATTCCGCCTCTGGAATCCTGGATACCCCTTTACTGCTAACGCATCCATGTTGTGCTGAATCAGGGAAAGTGGCGTAGATCTTACCCACCTTCTCCGCGAAGAAATCCACTATCCTATTACAAGAATCAACTGAACTAATGTCAGGAGCTGTTACTCTTGCTAGTGACGTGATCTCTTTAAAAATAGTAAAGAGTTCTTTAGAAGAGTTCTCAGCTGTCTCGATCCTGTTGCTGTAATAGGTGGCCCGCGCTTTCCTAATCATAGCATGATATTTTTTTAGGCAAGATTTATATTCAGTTTTAGTAGGCACATCATAATTCCTCCTCCAAGCGCTCTCGAGACGCTTACAGGTTGATTTAGCAATTCGGAGTTCATTGCTAAACCAAGGAGCGGTTTTAAGCTGCCTACCCGGTGCTCTCGAGGACCAGGGAGCCATACTATCCAGTGCCTCCAGGATGCGTTTATCGAGTGCATCACATGCAGGCACAATATCAGTGCCCCTAGGTGGCCCACCCTTTTGTAGGGCCATTGTAAAGCTGGGTGTAGAAAACTTAGCGCATTTCCTAAGCGGTTTTGAGGTGCCCATTTTATATGGCACATCCAACTGGGGCAACATGATCCCAAAGGGGACCACAAAATGATCAGACCACGGAACCGGGATCGGGGGTTCAATTTGTAAGGCATCCCAGTTAGCAAAGATCGGGTCTAATAAATGGCCAAGTTGGTGAGTAGGAAGTTCTGATTTGAGCGTCAGGTGAAGGTCTGCCAATGCCTGGCAGACCTCCTGTGCACCATTATTAGTGCATGTCGTGCCCCATCAAGGTTTTCGTCCTAAATTAGGAAAGGACACATTTACATGCACTGCAATCCAGCATTCCAGGGTGCCCCTTGATAGAGACAACTCTGGTTTTGCCCTGATGGCCTGGAATAATTCCTAAACAGATTCTTGTAAATAATGTTTTGTTTCATTTCTTTTTAATGTAATTGATGTGAGGTAGTCTATTACTATTTGCAGAGAAATGTGTTTGTTTCATGCAACAACCATAAAAAAGTTTATTTTAAATCCAAGCGGGTCCTCACATATGAGAAATTGGAGGATATCACAGATATTATTAGCTGTAAAATTAGTGGGCTGCTGCTTTGTTACAACAGTGAAAACACATCACAATCTCTGAATATTAGGTGTAAATGCTTTTAGAATTTTGACTATAATGCCTGTGCACCATTAGTAGCCTGGCTAAAGAGGGAATGGCAGAGCTGAAAGCAAATCATTTAAACTCAAAGCTGTACTAAACAAGGGCCCCCAAAATATTTTTGTCCCAGGGCACCCAAAATCCTTGACATGTCCCTGACACCACAAAGTCTGTCAGACAACATTGCTATGTAGTAAAATAGACAACATCATTAATTTATTATTAGTTCTATTTTTTTAAAACATAAGCACGACGTGTCCTGAACCCTCACTGCTTCAGGCAAGCAACTTATTGTAACCACTAAGGAATTCTCAATTAGGTTTTTGTTCAGCGCCCTCTCTGTGGACTTTCAACTTTGTCTTCGGATCCATAACTGGTTGGTGGGCAATTATCCCATTATAATGATTCCTAGAGAAGATTTGTTTCTCGTGTACCAGCTCTGAGCTAGGGAGTGCTCGAAAAATCTGACAACACTGTCTCCCTTTGAGTCCCTGTTTTGGCTGAAAATGTCTGCAAAATATTCAGCTTTGAGAGAAACTGCTATCAAAACTCTCTTGCCTTTCAGCTTCTACTTCTGTGAGATTGGGTTCACAGCACTTGCAGTATTAAAGACTAAGTACCGTTCAAGACTGGATGTGGAGCACAACCTGAGGATGGCAGTAGCAAAAATCCATCCACAGATTGACCGCCTCTGTGGCGAAAAACAGGCACACCCGTCACATTTATGTTGGTGGTGTTATTATCAATCTATGTCATGGGCAAAACAAAGCATCCTAGTAAAAACAATTTGTGCACATTTTATCTTGGAAAACGGTGTTTTGAGCTGTGTAATAAGCCTCTGTCATTTCACCACACCCACTCACAAACCTGCAGTTTACAAAACACTCTTATTGTGTTGAACATTATTTGCTGGATATGGCCCGGGATATGCGCGTGGCGGCCGATTATGTAGTGTACCAGATTCAAGAAATTTCTGTCAGGTGGTGGGGGGGCCCAACATCTAAAAAAAAAATCAGCTGGGGGGGGGGGGGGCTCAACCTACAAAAGTCTAAAGACCTCTGCCCTAGAAGGAGGAGAAAAGGAGGAGAGGAAACTGACAAAGGGGAATGCTGCCGGGAAAGACGCTGTAGGGGAGAACGCCGCCGGGGTAGACGCCGCCGGAGAGAACGTCGCCAGGAATGCCACCGTCGGGGAAGATGCCGCCAGGAAAGACGCCATCAAGGAGGACACCCACGTAGGAGAAGCCAAAGCTGAGGGGACTCCGGACATGAGGGGCGAGGAGTGGTGGTCCCTGGAGGAGGCGCTGGAGCTGCCACAACTCTGGAGAGTTGCAGCAAGAGGCGGTACGTGAAACCAAAGAGGGTACACGACACGAGGTGGGGAAGATGAGAGGTGTGTCGAGGAACTGAGTCTCGTATGACGTCCCTGCTAAAAATTCTTTAAGGTTTCATTATTTTTTTTCTTTTCTCACGTCTTTGCACTGGCTCAGTCCATTTTAAACCCCACCCCCCTTTTGCAAAGCACACAGATCAAAACTGAAGGAAAAGAAAGAGTGCATGAAGAGAGTCTGACCTCCAGATACAACGACCGACTAGTACATATACACATTTCTTTCCGTTTTTTTTTCTCTTTGCACAATTACTTAAACGGTGGTGTGGTGAATGGTTGTTACATTAAAGTACCACAAAGCTACAGCCATCCTTACCGTTCCTTTCTCTATGCTCAGACGTGAGTCCCTTGCTCACTTTGCCACTGGATTCAAACAAGCCTGGCTGACGACGGCTGAAATGCCAGAAACCGGTACTAGGAAGCTTGTTTCCGGTCCAGGGAAGACATGGCTTGGCAGTTCGGGCTGGACTGTTCCCATGAGGCACAGGGTCAGACTGATTTGCATATGGCCATGTCTGAACTGGGGTGACAGAGTGGGCTAAAGAACGGTGATGGATTAAACCCAGATCAGTTGACTGGGGGTGAGTGCTTGCAATGTTCAACACTCCGTCCATCATTTCCTTTGGTTTTTGATTTAGCAATATTCTAGGACCCTGCTGCTCTAGCACGCACATACAGATTTTGAATCTTCTTGTATGCTTTAGCTACATTCCAGAAATGTCGGTGGCATTCCTGGCGCATCTCAAATGTGCGGGTCTCATCAGCTGTCATTTTGTCTGGGATGAAAGTAGAAAAATTGGCTAGCACATTTTGTACATGTACATGAGGTCTGAGAAAAATAGTCTGACACAATCAAATGATCCAGACTAGAATAATACCAGCAATAGGGATAGCTATATGGACAATATGTTGTCACTACATAAACATCCCCTACTTGAACCTGTAAAACTGAGTAAAGTGCCTCCTGGGTGGGTGCACAAAATGTAATAGGAATCGTAATGAGATAGATACCATATCATACAGGATAAATATTCACACTCATGAAGATGTCCTGATCTACATTTTGACACATGGGCCTTGTTAGCCTCAATTGGGATTTAGAGCTGCGTCCTGTAAATTTTAAGATCATTGATCATAAATGTAAGTGTAAGTAGATAAGGTGATACAGTACAGGCAGTGTGGCTTGCCTTTGCATACCGCATCGGGACTATCACAGGGCTGCACACATTGCTGCCTTCACTCACTCAGTGTCAGATAGTCAATAAATGGATAGGGGTTGTTATGTACCTCCTGTAGAACATGACTGTTAGACATTAATAACAATTACCCACAGGCAATAGTACGGAAATGTCACCATTATCTCCAGCTTCAGACTTGTAGAGAAAATCATGACAAGCCATACTTAAACATGCTCATGTACACACATCATCCCAAGGCTGCATTTGGAGCCATACATAGAATCTCAGTTGTGTGTGTCTGCTTGACAGACTAGTCATTTGTGGAATCATGTATTTGTATTGATATATGGACCCTTGTTCTAAAACTCTGAGGGAGGCTCGAGTGCCACTGAGGCTGGATCACAACAGAGGTACATCATGGTAGACTAACACATTGAATATCTTAATGTCCATCCTATAATTAACACATGAACAGACATACATGTAGGCATCTCATTGGTCATTAGTCATGGCCCAAACACATTACTTATGAAGATGTAGGTCCATCACTTTCAACATATGCTGCAACTACCATAATCAATTGTGTATACTAAGTGATGGCAACTCAGGTGCCACGGACATCCATGTTGACATACTTCTGCATTCACTTTTTCACACTGCTACTGGGACAGTTCAGATTTCTGTGAACATATTATGTGTAACACAGCAGGTAGTTTGCACACTATTTTGGTAAGGGAAACTGAGATATTTCATCTGGAGATCCCTAAAATGTGCTGCCTGTCTGAACCCATGACCCTGAAATGTGTTGGGACATATGTTTTAGGATCACACCTTATGTGAATCTGATTCCATGACACCCCTTGTGTCTATGCTTGGTAACAATGGCAGTGTAGAAATAACGCCCATCTTCATGCACAAATTGTGACTTTAAAAGCTAATCCATGGCCGTACTTACGTAGAAAAACATAATTCACTGTACTATGACATATGTGGACTCCTGATCCTATGGTTTGCGCCATTTGTTGTTCTTGTTCCAGATAATGTGCCTGTGTGGAACACAAGCAGAGTGTGTGCCAGATGAGGCTCACTGTGCCCAAAGCACCATGAGAAAAGATCTGACACTTTAAGTACCTATTAAAAGATGTGTACTTCCTGTGGGCCTGCTTACATAAACCTTACAGTCAAAACAAAGTCTTAATCTGTGAGCGGTTCTAAAGAAACTTTGGGCAGGTTCTGTACAGAATCACAGACTGACAGCTCATTGATGGTGGCTGAGTGTTACCTCCCACCACACATCACAGTTGATTATTTCCACATAGCTCATACACAGACATCACATTTGTTACATACATGTACTATTTGCACTTACTGGTAGCAAATGGGGTTCTGGAACGATTTCACCTCTCCCCATGAGAATGGAATGTGTCCAGCAAGGAGACATGACAGAGGACATAGCCTTGTAAATATTGCATTAGCATATGTTAACGTTTTTATTTACTAAATTATAACATCCCAGCATTTCGGAAATACACAACCCCAGAACACACATATGGCAATATACCCAACTCATTGCACGCATCTAGTCCATTTGCGGCCCATAGCAGGCGGGATGCTTGACTTCAGGGGTACCCATCATAACATGCCTGAAGCACGCGTCAAGGATGTGATAGATTGAGTAATGCTGGGCAGCATAATGGCAGAGTCCAGTGTACCATGACACATGGGTGGCATGATTGACCTTATGAGTAACTAAGGGGCATATTAAAGAGCCCCTTACATCACACTTGCGTAACATTTAGTGATGCTCCAGTGGGGCTAATCAATTAGTCATTTATATGAGGTTGCACAAAGCCACTTTGGGTGGCTTAGAATGGCCTCATAGATATGGAATAAGGCAACGCAGCACAAAGAGGTGCATTGCCTTACTCAGCGCTAGGGGGCGTTCCATGGACCTTGTGGTGTCTGTTCCCATGTATATTGACGCCTCCCCAGATTTTCAAAACCGTGTTGATTTGGGGATGCGCAAAGACCTTATGGCTCCCAAGAGAGATATGACTTGATTTCTCTTCGTTTCATCATCTTTCAATATATGCTGCATTCTGCAGCACACATAGAAAGAGGAGAAAAGGTCACAGGATTGTTTTTGTGCAGGCAGTTGCCCCTTCCAGCACAAACAGAAATCCTTGCAATACCATAGTGCAAGGGTGCCTGCATGGGTGCTAGTCTGCCAAAACAGTGCCAGTGCAGGGTGAAGGGACAGAAATTCTCCTTCTTGGATGAATATGGTGCATTCCTTCCCTTACACTTAGGCGTTGGGCAGCACACTAAGTCTATTCGCTGTGCTGGCCTATCCCGAATCCAAATTGCCAAGGCCCTAAGTTTCCTTACTTTACATCATCTCCTCACATATTTTTATACTGATATACCTGTTGCATGTCGCTATATTGTTGAAAAAGACAAATAAAGTACAATTCATGCTTATATATAGCATTCCGGGCAAAGGTACATCACCATATGCAGACATAACCTACATACGTTCAATGGGGGCCACCAATCTCAGGTCCCAGAAAGTCAATTACATCGGCCTGCCATGAGTTGATGTCTTCTCATTGGTGCTTCAACTGATGTGTTGTCCGTGCGACCTAGAAGCTTTGTTCATGGTGCCAGCGCACCCACTCCCATCGGCCCTTCTTGTCCTTTACAGGGTTGCCTTGGTTCACCCTCCCACCAGCCTCAAGGATCCTAGGGAGATAACGCGCAATGAGCCAGATCAGCCCTCCCAACTGTGGATCGCTAAAATTGCACCCCCTCCAAGAAATATTCCCAACTCTAACCAAAAATACAAAATAACCTATCAAAAATGTGAGCCCCTTACAAACTATACCTACCCCAGCAGACAAAAACCAAGAAGATGTACACCCAACAGTACAATGATAAAATACTATGCAAAACAATGACGCAATGCAATAAATGATTGGGACATGGACAAGATATGGACACAACACACTCACAATACCAAAATGCACACTTCACTCTCAGACACTCTTAAGCAACCTCCTACACCAAGCACAGACTAACAGACAGTAAGTGAAAGGGAAAGTAGCTTCACACTTCGTAGTTTGAAGCCTGCCACACCCAATGCACCACTTCCTGGCTGTATCCCGCCAGTTTTCAAGAAATTCACAATTTTGATTGACGCATCGGTGCTGAAAAGTAAACAAAATGCATTAGCTACAATGCTTTTTGTAACGCATTAGCGTTGATGTGCTGCTTACGACCCGTGCATTGGGGGCAATGCAGCGAGCAAATGGCTCAATGCGTGGGTTTTGCTGACCCACACAAGTGGCATATTGTCTGGGATACACTGTAGGGACTAGTGCAATATAGGAAAAAACACCCTGGTGCCACTTTTCTTGCTCCTCGTTTTTTACCGGACAAGTTTAATATTTTCTGTGCTGTGAATTTTTCTGTGGTCATAGGGCCCAATTCATCGGCAGCTAGCATAGAGCATAGCTGCAATTCACCTTGCTGCGCTGCCCTACATCAGAGTTGAAGGGCAGTATTCCACCATATTCATCATTTACGGTGAATTCCAGTGCTTTCACCCTGCTTTTGTGCATTTTCCAACAGCCTAGCTGCAGCGCAGAGACATTTGCACCATGTTGCAATGGTGCCTGTGTTGGGCCTAGGTAGAGAATCCAGACCTGGCACAGGGCAACAGGCAAAAGCTGAGGCCCTCATTTATGGGAATTTGGCGTAGGGCAATGGAGCAAGTCCCCTTGCTGCACTGCTCTAGCCAAAGTGAAAGGACAGGAATGCACCATATGTATGCAATACATTGCATTACTGTTCTTTCCCCCTGCGCTGGTGCCATTTCAGTAGCCTAGCACCAACGTAGGCACCCTTGCACCATGATGTAAGGGTCCCTCCGTTGCATGTAGGATTGGTTTTGTGCAGGAAGGAGCACATTCCTGCACAGAAACGACCCTAAGAGGCGTTTTACTCTTTCTATGTATGCTGCAGAATGTAGCACACATAGACGAGTAAAAAACAAGGAGATATCAACATATTTCTCTTCATTTCGCCTCACCTCAGGAGGTTTAGGGATTTGAAGCTTAACCAGGTTTATATGATTTTGTAAATCTGGAGCAGCAAATCGATGGGTGTTGCATGGAAACACCTAACGCAACACCCATGGAAAGCCTCATGAACACAGAGTAATGCGACACAGAGATTTGCGCTGCATAGCCTTACTCAAGATTTATGAAGCCACTCAAAGCCACGCAGGTTGGCTTTGCATGGCATTATAATTCTGATTCAGAGCACTGTGTCACACATGTACCGCTTTATGTGGTGCAAATGCAGGGCTATCATAAATAAGCCCCAGAAGGTGTTTTGTTATATACCTTGCATTTCTTGCAATGTGTTTTCAAACATGGCTGTGGCATTGGGAGTCTATATTGTATGGCCATGTTAATAATATGCCTCTCTGTTGACACTCACAAGACATCATGTAGACTATACTGTGATCCACATATGACAGACTGAAATCAACATCATGAAGTGCAGGACACAGATGGAGTCATCGCACACTCTTTGGTACTACACTCACTTTGGACTGTGGCAGAGGGACTGTGGCAGTGGGTCTGTAGTTGAACACACTGTAGCAGCACACACAATCTCTGGATGTGCACACTGTTATACATTTACGTCTCTCTGTTGTGTATGTCTTGCACAGGCCCACATGTTCTGCAGATGGATTTATCATGCACCAAATTGTCAGATTGTGTTATAGATAGATAGATAGATAGATAATCTTTATTCGGATAAAAAAATATCCATAAAAGCACAGTTCATCACTACCAATGGCAAATACAGTACAAGTTTTAAAACGTATAAATATACAGTATCATCCAATACAAATACAAAATTACAGTAGTAAAATCACAATAAAAGGGTTGGACGGACCTGTAAAACCTACCAGCATTACTAACAAAGTATGAGGTTTAGACCAGTGTGCAAAGTCGACAATATATTAAAAATAAAGTGCGATAACGTACAATAAGTCAGACAATGATAGGCATCAGGGTACAGATATAATTTGACTAAGGCCCCATTATCAATTCTACCAATACTAGCAGCATTATCAAAATATTTGGTTACGGGCAATATTGATGACCATTATAAGAGCAAAGATAAGAAGTGAATTTCACTAGGCAGTGTTACAAAATTTGTGGCGCATTAGAGTTCGTTCATGGAAGCACGTGAGCGAACCACAGCTTGTAAGAACGTGCTTACTCGGAAAATCAAATCATCACTTCCTAGCCGTAAAATTTCAAAATATGCTAATTTAAAATCAAAAATGGCCCATGCCTTAAAGTAGGGAGTTAAATACTGTTTTGTATATCTAGCGTAAAATTTACAAAAAAGTAAAAAATGTAACAATGTTTGTTTACTGCCAATACCGCATGGGCAACTCAACTGCTCAAGGTTGCTATTAAATCCTATCGGAAAGCAGAGTGAATATTTTATACTGCCATCCCTAAGGCGGAAGAGTAAGCTTGTTTTCCATCTCCCTATGTTCTTCCTGAGATATTTCTGTGGCGTATGATGTTGAGTGCTCGGTACCTCTAGAAGGGGCATATACCTAACAATCAATGATTTATGATACTCGATGTTCTGTCTTTCTTTATGATACAGGTCATACAGCGCCCCCCTAAGTGATTTTATACTTGTGCCTTCCAGTGCTAGTGGACATAAAAAAATGTGCTCCAACTTCACACTAGCTAAACTGTTTTTGACTGCAACAAGGCAGGGTATACTGCCACCCTTATCACACTTAAGGCAATCTATAATTATCTCTCTTATTAAAATCGCAGCGGGGTTCTGCCATATTTTTAGCCAGAATATAGCTGGACGAGACCTAATAAAATCCTCCACGTAATGTAGGTTCAATTCTTTGTGGCATATGTAAGTTGGAGATGAAATTTGAGCCCCGAGAATTTTTCTGCAAAATCTATTCTCTTCAATTTGGATCCTGTTACAATTTACGTACCCCCAGACTTCAGCACCATAGGTGGCCGTTGATACACATTGCGATTTATATATCTGGATTAAAGGTAACACCACCTCTGCTTCTTTTGGCTGCCGAAGGCTAATTATAAAATTAACCGCTTTAGAAAGTTTGCTTCTACTATGGGCTACATGGGCTTGCCAAGAGCCTGATTCTGAAAAAACTAAGCCCAGGTAAGGAAAAGTGCTTGTGCGTGTTAGGGTTTCGCTGCCCGATGTTATAGAATTAATGCAGTGTTTTTTCGGCCCACACATCATTATATAAGATTTCTTAAAATTAGTACAAAGGTCCAGTTCGGCCATAAAAGACACGAACCCCGTAACCAAAGTGCGAAGTGCATTGGGGGTGCGGCCCATGAGGACCGCATCGTCTGCATATAAAAGCACGGGGAGTAATTTGCCATTAATGTTCGGTACATCATTGGTCAATTTAGACAGGGAATTATGTAGTTCATTTATGTAAAGAATAAAAAGTAGAGGGGCTAGAACACAGCCTTGTCTAACCCCTCTACCAATGACAATATCCCCAGAAACCTCATTACTTATCCTCACCCGTGCCTTCAAATCCCTGTGCAAATGCGCCAAAAAATGGACCAAAGCCTCATCCAACCCATAATTTAAAAGAATCTCCCATAGACGTGATCTACTAACAAAATCAAAGGCTGAGGTTAAATCCATAAAACCCAAATAAAGTGGAACTTTTTGAGCAATCGTATATTTGCCCAGAATAAGATTTAAGTTCAAACACTGTTCGACAGTTCCAACATTGCTTCTGAAGCCCAGCTGGCAACGATTTAAAATTTGGTTGTCTTCAGCCCAATTCCTGATCTTATTGAAGACAACCCTGCCCAAGATCTTCAAAGTATTGTCTATAAGGGAAATTGGGTGGTAACAGCTGGGATTGGATTGGTCACCTTTTTTGAAAATGGGCACAATGATACTAGTCGACCAAGTGCTCGGGATAGCCGTATTGGTCAGGTTATTAAAAACATTGCATAAAAGGGGAGCCCAAAAATCTGGTTTATGTTTTATAAGGTCGATTGGTAGCCCATCCGGGCCTGGGGCTTTATTCCCTATGCTTTGTTTTATGGCATCCTCAACTTCAATTACAGTTATAGCAACCTTTAAAACTAGGGGGCAGGTATGAATATTAGAGATCTTTGTGGGAGCTGTATAGATTCTGGCAAAGTGCTCCTCCCATAATTCACTAGATATATTACAGCTAATGGGAGTAATATTTGAGCCCATAGACCTCATGGCTTTAACTTCTTTCCAGAATCCAGTTACATCCTTAAGTGAGGCAGCACTAGCAAGGTTATCCCAGCGTTCTCTCAATATCTCATCTGAGCGTAGTTTAGTTGCTTTCTTATAGCAAGCTCTCAATGATCTAACTCGGGTTATATCCCTAGGTGTGGCCGCTAATGCTTCACGCAGTTCTCTGTTAGCCCGCGAGCATATGCCATCGAACCATCTGGGATTCTTGCTTAAATTGATAACAGGTCTTGAGATTATATGTTTGATACCGGCACATAAACCACTAAAGGCCTTAATGATCTCTGCACCCAAGGTGCTGCTTGATAGGCACGTCTCTACCAGTAAGGGATACGATTTTATCATGCGTGCGAATAGTGCTTTGTTATCTATGCCCTTCCAAATCACTCTAAGTTTGTCAGTTGATGCCTCCAAATGTTTAGCCCCTATTTCCCTTTGGGTAGTAAATTTAGAAAAAAGTCTAATGGTTGTTAAAATTGGGTTATGGTCACCTTGGCTAGTACATAAAACCTCAGCCTTTGCTAAAAAGTTTACCAATGAAGATG
Organism: Triturus cristatus; assembly: GCF_964204655.1. Classification (NCBI taxonomy): domain Eukaryota; kingdom Metazoa; phylum Chordata; class Amphibia; order Caudata; family Salamandridae; genus Triturus; species Triturus cristatus. The sequence goes on from NC_140593.1 coordinate 1,091,513,415, forward strand.
ATATAAAAACATAATCTATAATAGATGAGCAGCCACGTCCTCTATAGGTAGGCAGTGGACCCTTATTTGAGTCAACGCCTGCCTTTTCCATTACATTAATTAAATTACGGGAAGATATATAATTGCAAAGTTCCTCCCCTCTTTTACATTGGTTGACCCTGACCGGGGCAATGGTTGTATTATCAATACCACTATGCAATCGTACGTTAAAGTCACCGCCTAGGCAGATTCCGTCCAATTTACCATACCTCTGCTCGTCTTCTAATTTATCAATAAATTCAAACAAATTAATAAAATTACTGTTTGGTAGTGATGTAAAATCGTTATTATAACAATTAATTAAACATATTGAGGCCCCCTGTGAATAAACCGTGGCTTGAAAGTTCTCATTATTTGGCACCAGAGGTTATATACTACCCCCAGCTGAGATCTTTATCCATGTTGATAACCCCCCACATGGGCGACCTGTTCTGGGGCTGGGTATAATGCTATTATAACATGCAAATCCTTCAAGGAACAATTAATTTGTGCACCATGTCTCCTGGAACATCAAAATGTCATAATTACTGACCAGATCAACCCACTCCATGGAATTCAGTTTAGATCTTAGTCCTGCAATGTTCCAGCTTAGCACATTTAGGTTAGGATCTAGGGGTCTGGGTTCAGTAGCAACCGGACAGACTATTAAGGGTTCCACTAACTCTGGTACAGTAGTTGATAGTTGACTCGGTAGTCAATCCTGGCTATCCAGACTAAAAAGAACGGTAAACCGATTCTGTGTGGTGTGTGTCGGGATAGTAAGATTGCGTGTGCCCAGAGGAGGTTTGTAGAAAAGGCCCAGGGGTAGTGAATGTATAAGGGTTGGGGCAATATTGTGGTGCATTTGTGCTCTTAATAGCCATTTCATCAGGGAGGGACGTCTAAAATTCACGGCTATACAGTCACCTGTATTGTTCTTATCTGAGGGTCATACCCATCCTACACGTCGCACCATTAAAATTTCATTGGCGTTCACCATCCCTAGGCTCTTATACTTCGATAACCAATCGATACTCTTATTCTTGAGTTGTTCCCAAGACTCTGATTGGTCTTTCTTCAAGGGAGCAGCGCCAGCTAAAATTACAACATAAGGGCAGGCTTCAGGTGGTAAGTGGAGGACATCTTCAGATGGATTCTTAACCTGATTTTCAAGAATAGATGTAACGTTCGGAGCAGTTGCCATACTTGTGAGAACGGGGGCCAACGGCACAGGGGTGGCTGATGCTAAATTTTGAGACAAACTATTGCTAATGGTCCTTTTACCAAGTGCTGCGTTTGACAAGGGCATCAAACTGGGGATAAATTTGGGGAGAGAACTGCTCTTAGAGTTGCCAGACTTATCACATGCAGTATTAACAATAGGAAGCGTACAATCCCCACTCTCCTTTGATATACACTGATCAATTGTCTCCATTGATTTTGGGTGCTGTTCCCCCCTGATTTTATCAACAATAGTGACAGCTTTTTTATGAATATCCGGTTTCTTAACCAGGTTTTCCAATCTGCCCAGATGTTTAAAAAGAGCATTAAATTGTTTATCTACCAAATTTTTTAAACGGTCATAAACAGAGTCCATTATGGTGTCGATTAAGGTATCACCCGACCTTTCACGAGTGCCATGGGCAGTTGTATGCTCAGTTTGAGTGTGAATAGAGCTAACTTCTGCTTCTGATGTGGTCAAGTCTACGGTGCTAACATTTGTTTGCTCAATGGGGCTCGCAGTCACGGCAGTAGTTCCTCGTCTCCATAAACTCAAGGGTGTAGGTTGACTTTTTGAGCGGGGTGGCTGTTTCCTCTTGCTGCTAGTGAGTTTTGACGTACCTCTCTTCCTTTATTCCCCCACTGTTTTAGTGTCCGGGGCCAAATTTCCTTATCAGTCTCAAAGCCCACAGGCAACATTTCTCGAATACTGGGTGTTGTGATTAACACATTGTGTGATAATGGGAGAGGGGCAATTAAGTTGTCCCGCTCTGACCCTCCAGACAAATGCAGTAGGGGTGCCGGGTGACCCATAGAAAGTCTCCTCTCAGTTAGTTCGATCTCCGATGAGACCATACTAACAGCTTTTTCGAGCATACTTTCAATGGTAGTGGTAGTGGTGGGCTTTGAACCTGATGTAACTGTACATCTCCCCATAGTGCTCAATAACACTCACCTTAATGAGGTGCTTAGAGGGATGGCCCAGCCCGGCCTCCTTCGGCCTCTGACGGCCATGGACGGCCCGCCCTTTGCCCGGGCTTAGCCTGGCGTCCACCCGCGCGCGTCCCGCATCGCGGGAGGATGCCGGCAGTTAAATACCCCCGGTAATGAGGAGGAGGGGCTGCTGGTCAGCTTCAGGCCCCGCTGCTCTCTGGGGCTTGGAGTCCTCACTTCTGCCCCCTCGGATAACCACACAAGCTGGTGTGTGATGCGTCTCCCGCGGAGCGGGAGGCGCGAGAAGTTGAAGTAGCCCCCGGTGGTGAGGAGGAGGGGCTGCCGGTCAGCTTCAGGCCCCGCTGCTCTCTGGGGCTTGGAGTCCTCACTTCTGCCCCCTCGGATAACCACACAAGCTGGTGCGCGATGCGTCTCCCGTGGAGCGGTAGGCGCGAGAAGTTGAAGTAGCCCCCGGTGGTGAGGAGGAGGGGCTGCCGGTCAGCTTCAGGCCCCGCTGCTCTCTGGGGCTTGGAGTCCTCACTTCTGCCCCCTCGGCTAACCACACAAGCTGGTGCGCGATGCGTCAGATTGTGTTATGTAGGTCTGGGGTGAGTGAGTCACAGAGCAAAGGATCTTTTGAGTAGGTGAGTGAGCCATTAGTCATCATTGCAGTGAAACATGGTTCAAAAGTCTAGTTAACTCAATTCACATGTTGCTGCCATTCACAGATATCTCTGTCTTACTTTGTCAATGATAGTAGCAGTATATCTACTCTGAGGGCAAGCAAGCCTTTGTGTGTGCCTCATTGTCCAAGGATAGTGCAACACCTGACACAGGCATATGTTATGGCACACACTCAATTTACATTTCACCTTTGTCTCGGTAAGGGAATTGTGGCATATTTTATTTTAACAACATATTTATGAGAAACTGGATGCTGCAACTGCTGTCCTCTTCAGTTTTGGTGTTGTGCCCTCACGGAATCCATTCCTGAATCTACAGTAGACAATATTCAAGTGTCTCATACAGCCGGTACCTATGGTGTTACGTGTCTTAGCCTTCACACTCCAGTTATACTTTCTCTTGCTCTTAGCGGGATATCCACACTTGCCACAGGTACATTTCTGGAGATGGTACGCTTTTAATCTACAATGACGACACAGTGTGTGCGTCTTGTTTCGGCGTTTGCCAAATGATGACATTCCCTTCATCATCTTGCCACAATGGCCGATACAATAGAGGTACGAGAATTGTGATTGGCTCAAGTATGCACTTGTATACTCAGGTCAGAGGTCCACAACTCTTGCCATGCAAATGGAAGTTCACATCACAATCCCTCCATCTGACAATGTACAATGAGTTAGGGTGTATGCACATACAGTTTATTCTACCTTGTTAACCAATTGAAATCACACTCTTGACATCTCAATATTCTTCAGGTGTTCTCATGTTGGCATATGATGTATCATATGTCATACTGCTCTTGCTATATATTGACACTGTCATTTGCTCATCTTGTAATTTTTACAGGCCTTTGTTTCTCATTGCATTGCTGTTTCATTTTTCTATTGCAGCATGATGTGGTATATGTCACAATGTAGCCTGGGAATAGTTCACAAGTGCTGTATTTTATGGTAAGCCACACATGCATGTATGCCTTCTTGACAAGGGACAGTTTTTGCAGTACGCTAGGTCTTTGTCAATGAAACATGTCCCTCATTATCTCTCATTGAATCTGCTAAAATATTACTTGCAGCAAAATACTGAAAATCTGCTTGTGAACACATTGTTGAGACATACTACAATGTGTGGATATTCTCAGCTATGGTATTTGGTGATTAGTGTTCCTAAATTCACTGATTGGAATCTGAGGTATACTCTGCTACTCCGCAAGACATCAAGACTGCTAGCTGTGCTGCTCAAGTGCAAGGGGAGAGTAATTGCCAAATTGTAATAGCTAATGTGTTTTGTCTGGCCTGTACCTTTGATGCAGTACACTACTTCTCATTACATTTCTGCATATGTGCAATTAATAAGTGAAAAGCATGGCCCCATGTTGCTCAATATCTCTGATTGCATGATTATTACAATGTGAGGCTTACTGCTATTTGGCACAGTGAGGGTGAGTTGATGTTTACTGGGACTGTAACGTAGACGCCAATACAAATAATGGCTTCAAACATTTATTTCCATGTTGGACCTCCTATTATGTTCTGAAATTCTGTCCATCAAAATACATGTACTTTAAGAGAAGACATTCTACACAATGTGAGTGCGTTGCCGATTCCCTGTCACTGTACTTTGGATCCCTCCATCCTCCTCCTCCTCCATTGAGTCCTGCTCATGATGGTCCACGTCCCAAAGGACATTTGTCCATACACAGATGTTGTGGAGAATGGCACATACTAGGATGATCTTACAGATCATAGGGGCGAGTATAGTAATCTTCCCACTGACATGTCCAACCATCAGAACCGGGATTTCAGCACACCAAAGGTTCTCTCCACAATGTTACGGGTCTTGACAAGTCCCTTTTTGTAGTGTCATTACAGCTCAGTGTGGGAATGCGCTATTGGAGTCATGACCCATGGCTGGAGACCTTATTCTTGATCAGATGCAAGTTAAACAGAATTGACAACTGTCAGTGCTTTGGATCTCTGTACATCTGCATTCCTATTTATGTGTGAAATGTGTACTGAATGACTCATACACAATTCTTACTGTATTTCACAAAATGCATTACTTATACAGTTGGCCCTAGGTTTACATATGTCTCTTCCGGGTGTATAATATCAAATGATGAGCAAGTCCTGATACATTGTACACTTCTACATTCTAACTTTCATGTTTTATTCAGTTGCTTACTGTGATGAGAATTTTGAGATGTTCCTGGTCACTCAAAGTTATGTGCACTCACCACATATGATAGACATTTGATCAGATATTTGTTTAGTTGGACCTCCTTAGGTAGGTTGTGACCTAGCCTACATGTTTAACACTCACATATACATATATCAGTGTTTAACCACAGATTTTGTTTGTGGCCTACATGACATTAGCACAGCCGCTTCATAGTTCACTTCCTTTAACACGTGATATTGGAGCATACACTAGGTGCAGTTCAGACAGTTCAGACATATCACATGGACTGTTATGCTATTTCTTGTCATGAATCAAATATTGTTTTTGACAGATAAGTTGTTGTGGTGCACTTTGATTGATACATATGTATACCAATGAGGGCCATCAGGACACACTGATGTTGTTACATGGAGCTGTCAACTCAAATTGTAAACACAATACATTGTTTTTATTAGGCCTGGGCTAAAATTCCGTTCCGCGACCGGAAATTGCGATAATTTTACATTTTCGCGTTCCGCGGAGAGCGCGAAAATGTCAACATTTCCGCAATGCGCATTTTACCGGAAATTTTTTGCTTGCTCGTGCTGTAAAATAATACATTATCGCGTGCGCGCGATCGCCTTACCTGAATCCACGCGTTCGCCGACAAGTTTTCCCGATCCGGTCACGTTCTCCACGAGATGTTGGATTGTTGGTAGCCATTTGCGCTGTCTCGCGACAGTTCGCGCCCGCAGTAACGTCATTCGTCGCGCGATCACGTCTTTCTTCTCGCGATCATGCACCGCGAGACAAGTGAAAACAAGATGGCCGCGCCCGCGAGCAACCGCATCGGTAAGTTGGCGAGCCGCGACCATGCAGAAAATACCGCGAACGGGCGGGAAAAAAACTTCCGCATCTTCGCGATATTTCCGCATGTTTGCGGAGATTTTTAACATTTTCGCGATAATTTGCGAAAGTGAATTTCGCAAATTCCGCCCACCCCTGGTTTTTATACATGTATGTGGATAACTCTAACTTGTAGGGAATTCATATTTTTACTCATTACTGTTGCTAATGTATATTGTGATTGATAACCTGAGTACACTGTTGTGCCTTGTCCAGGTTGGAATGTATTCAATGTTGATGACTGATGTATGACATGTTTGGGTGCATTGAGTTTGACTTATTGAGTTTCACATTGCTGGATTCAAATGATTTTCCTTTGGGCTACTAATACCACAGAACAGGTGAGCTATCACATTGGTTACATCAGTCAATGCGATCATCAACCTACGTGTATGTGTGTATGAAGACTGTCAGTATTGCTGAGACAATATGTGTGTTTTGTACTTTTGGTTTCACATTGTTATCCAGTATTAAAATTGACACATCTCTGAGGCCTACTCTGACATGGCATACCACACATGACCTTTCCACATATGTCTTCCTTTGCTGGCCCATGAACTTTGGTCTTCATAGATTTATAATGTCATGTGTGAAACACTTACTCATGTCAATAGTACTTGTTCTCACACCATTGACTTTGTTGACCTTTGACTAGGTACACCATTTACACTATTTTCAGACTTTTCTCCTGTGTTGCCTTTGTACTCATGTTGGCTTGTTTGTCATGTCACATGGTGCATTAGTGATTAGTTACCCAGTGCATTTGCTGTAGTTCCACCTAGTCACACAGAGTAAAATGAAAACTTGCTAATCCACTTCCAGATCCAGACCAACCCAAACCCCAACATCCTCGTCTACAGATCTCTCGGACCCCATCCCCCATTCAGTGAATCCATAACCGACTTCATCACTCACCACGCTCTTGCCTCGATGGACTATATCCTCCTTGGCGACCTCAATTTTGACTTGGATAACCTCGACGACCATAACACCTCCGATCTAGAAAACCTTGCCACCATTGGACTGACACAACTGGTCTGCTCCCCAACCCACTCAGCAGGACACACGCTTGGACAGACCACCACTGCGTCCACTTCTCCTTCATCAAACCCACCGAACACCACCGCAACCTGTGCATAAGATGGAAGAAGGTCTCCGAAGACCAACTCACCACCTATCTCAGCAAAGCCCGACTGCCAACCACCATGAATACCAATGCCTCAGCACGCAACCTCCGCCGATGGATCTCCGACTTTGTTGACACACTGGCTCACCTTAGGAAACCCTCCGGCAAGCAGCCCTACGGGAAAGACAGCAGGTTCTCCCTCACCCTCTTGTAGTCCAGACGCACCTGCAGATGGCTCTAAAGAAGATGAAAGAGCAGCAAGACCTTCGCAGTCCATGGTGCATTCAAGACTGCCATCACCAGACACCACCACCTCAGCAGAACCACCAAGAAAACTGCCATACAGGAACCCATCAACGCCAATGCTCACAACAGCAAAGAACTCTTCTTCACCGTGATCAAAGAATTCACTAAACTCTGCACGGACACCACAGACATCCCCCCTCCCAAGATCTCTGCGACAACCTCACCATATTTCTCCATCGCAAGATCTTAGATATCTACGACAGCTTTGCAATACAGGACCCACCCACTCCAACCGCAACCACCGCACCTGAATATTCCAGATCTCAGCCGATACTGCTGAACAGGACCACCCTCATTGCTGCCGACACCCTAATGATCATGAAAAGCATCCACTCTGGGACCCCCTTGTACCCCTGACCCTACCACATTTTCAACAGAGCAGGCTCTGTCATAGCCCCCAAACTTTGCCGCACCATCAACTGCTCCATCGAATCTGCCACCTTCCCCAAAGACTGGAAACACGCCGAGATCAACCCCTTGCCAAAGAAACCCTCTGCCGACCCAAAGGACCTCAAGAACTGCAGACTCATCTCCCTGCTCCCCTTCCTGGCCAAGGTCATCGAGAAGGTGATCAATGCCGAACTCACACAATTCATCCAAACAAACCACACCCTGAGCCCCTCGCAATCTGGCTTCAGGAGCAGCCACAGTACAGAGACTTCACTCCTCGCCGCACCTGATGACATCTGCACCCTCCTCAACTGAGGTGAAACCTCAGCCCTCATCCTCCTGGACCTCCATGCTGTTTTCGATACCGTCTCCCACCACACCCTCCGCACATGCCTCCACGACACCCGCATCCGTGGCAAAGTGCTAGAGTGGATTCATGCCTACCTTACCGGCTGACCCAGTGAGTTAGACTCCCACCGTTCTCCTCAGGACCTACCAAGATCAGCAGCTGAGGCCCCCAGGGCTCCGCTCTGAGCTCCACTCTTTTCAACATCTACATTGCCTATCTTGCAGCCATCGTCAGAAAGCATGGACTCAACATTGTCTCCTAAGCAGACGACACACAGCTGATTCCCTCCCTCACCGATGAACCTTCAGCTGCTAATAGCAACTTCCACAATGGGATGAAGGCGGTAGCCCCCTGGATGAAGGAGAGCTGCCTCAAACTCAAATCCGACAAAAGCAAAGTTCTCCTCCTGTATTCCACTCCCTCTGCTTGAGATAACTCCTGGTGGCCAGCAGCACTCGGAACCCCCCCCATTCACCGACCACGCATGCAATTTGGACTTCATCCTCGAATCCTCACTTTTGATGAACCACTAAATTAACGCCTTATCATCCTCCTGCTTCTGCACAATCTGCCTGCTCCGAAAGATCTTCAAATTAATCCAGGAGAACGGTCACCCAGGAGCTCTCCGGCAGCCAGCTCAACTACAGTAGCGCAATCTATGCCGGCATGACCCAAAAAATCCAAAAGAAATTGCAACACATTCAGAACACCTCTGCCAAACTTACCCTGGACATCCCCCGCTGAAATCACCTCTCTGGTCACTTGAGAGGCCTCCACTGGATGCCGGTCAACAAAATAATCACCTTCAAGCTCCTCACACATGTCTACAAAGTCCTCTACAACACAGGACCCGAATACCTCAACCGCCTTCTCTCCTTCTACACACCGACCAGTCATCTGCACTCCGCCCATCTGGCTCTGGCCACTATCCCACGTATCTGCATGACCTCGACTGGAACAAGATACTTCTCCTACCTCGCAGCGAAGACCTGGAACTCCCTATCTCTGCATCTCAGGCAATCACTGTCACTGCCTCAATTCAGGAAGGACCATAAGACCTGGCTCTTCGACTGAACTGCAGAACGCCCACCCCCCCCCCCCCCCAGCGTCTTGAGACTCTTATGGGTGATTAGTTGCACTTTACAAGAACCCTAATTGATTGATTGTTTGATTGACATGCTGTTGCAACTGCCATTGACAAATTGGTCGGTGCATGAAAAATGAGACATCATTGTGTACACGTTGCAGTAGGTTGTTCCCACTATGTGCACATGACACAATGGCCCAGATATTTGGGCAAGTGGCACTGTACAGTGCAGGAAGTCACCTGTCTGCACTGCACTGCGTCACTGAGAAAGGGCTGTAGTGCACAGTATGTACGCCATACTGCACTTCCCTCACATTTCAGCCTACATTGGCACACTAAGTGCACACTAGCACAAACACAGGCACAAGTGTACCATGGGCCTCAGGTGCCTGCATTCCATATGGAATTTTCTTTGTGCAGGAGGTGTCACATACCTGGCACATGATTAGGCCTCGGAGTCTTGTTCGTCTATGTATGTGTGCCACAGAATGCAGCACACATAGGAAGCAGGAGTGACTTGGATGACTTCAGTTGTTTTCCCTTATTACACATTACCTGGGGAGACCAATTGATTTGTCACATTTTTAAGTTTGCCTGGTGTGGGAAACATGACATGCCTCATGAACCATGGGAGTTGCGTGGAGACAATGCCTATGGTATACCGCCCTTGCACGCAGTGATGGTACATTGCAGTTGCTCTGTACCTTTACGCCATTCGAAGGTGCACAAAGTGGCTTTGCGTGTCTTGCCATGTGTAAATTGGGGGTTTGATTTACACGCGTACCATGATGCATGGTGCATGTATGAGGCACAACCCTCATACTTATGGCCCTAACCCCTATCCCCATCAACAGACACAGAGATGACTATAATGTCATCCATTTATTACTGTTAGTAGGTCTGTTATGTACTTCAGTTTTGCTTACCAACAAGTTGTCCATTCCCATATCGGCCATTCTGGAAGCAGTCATTGATGATGGAGTGCCTGAAGATGTAGGCATCACGCGCCTTCCCTGGGTATTTTGCCAACACATTTGTGAATATTCCCCGATGGTCCTTGATGGCCTAGACTTTGAAAGAGTATGTGTGCTTCTGGTTCCTGTCCAGATGTGATGTTGCTGCAGAGGGGACCAGTTGCACATGTGTGCAATCCATGCCACCCAGCACATGTGGAAATTCAGCAATGTCATAGAAACCTTGCTTGGTCACATGGACCCCCTACTGAAGACCTAGATGGCCCTGGAGACCGCCAACCCCGAGGGCCAACTCCTGCTATGTCATGGGGTCCCCATCCCCAGGACATAGCTGTTTGCTATGGCTTGGTGGGAGCTTTACTGCTCCCACCAAGCAATAGCAAGTTGTGATTTGCTTTGAGCACGTGAGAGCATGTTGCTCTTGCTTGCTCAAAGAGGAGCACAATTGCTTTGACACAGAGGGTGCTACATGTTAGCAGCTCCCTCTCCGTCAGAACAATGCCATCTCCCACAGGAAGCGGAGAGCCGGCAGGGAACATGGGAGCCTTGGGGCTCCCCCGCGGTCCACCAACACTAGCAAGTAGGTGCCCTGGGTGGGACCAGGGCACCCACACTAGAAGCCAGGCCCCTGGGGATGGGGTCCCTGGGGCCAAAATTGGCCCAGGAGGGTGGACGTCTGGCCTCCCCCATTATGCATTTATTCATAAAAGAGGCCGGCCCCGGTGGATGGCATTCCTGGGGCCAAAGTTGGCACAGGAGGGGGGCGTTCAGACCCCCTCCCTTTTAGTTTAGAAAAAATAAAAAATGTTGGGACGTGGAGGATGGGGTCCCCGGGCCAAACTCAGCATGGGGAGGCGGATGCATGGCCCCACTCTCCTAAGCAAAATAGGCCTGGCCCCAGAGCATGGGGTCCCCGCAGCCAAAATTGTCTCATGGACAGGGGCCACATAGCCTTCTTCCCTGAATTAAAAAAAAAAAGACCGGCATGTACCTGGATGCCCTTGTCCCTTTCTTCACCACTCTGCAAAAGCACTTCCTGGTCAGTTGGTTGGGGGATACAGTCTCTTGGCAGCTGAGAGTCCTAGGGGGCCAACAAGACCTCCTGTTACCTCCAGTAAGTCCCACACAGTGGGATTGCTGAGAGGTCTTTAGGGGCCATGCCCCTTTTCTCCACCACTCTGCAAACACGCTACTTGTTGGGGGATGAAGTCCCCTTGCCTCCTGAGGGGCTTTGGGGGCCAGAAACCCTTCTTGTTACCTCCAGTAAGTCCCAACCAGCAGGATTGCTGAGACATGGCTGGAGGCTACGCCCCTTTTTCTACCACTCTGCAACCGAGCCTTCTGCCGCACTGTTGGTGGGGGGATAAAGTCCCCTTGGAGGCTGAGGGTCCTTGGGGGCAAACAAGTCCTCCTGTTACCTCCGGTGAGTCCCACAGAGTGTGATTACTGAGAGAACTTCGGAGGCCACACCCCATTCCCCCACCACTCTGCAAATGCACTTCCTGGCACACTGCTGGTTAGGGGATGAAGTCCTCTTGGATGTTGAGCGTTCTTGGGGCCCAAAAGCCCTCCTGTTACCTCAAGTAAGTCTGACACACCACAATTCCTAAGAGCTGGTCAGAGGCCTTGCCCCCTTTCTCCACCTCTCTGCAAACGAAATTGCTAGTTAAAAAAACATAGAAATTAACTTAAAAAACCAATTGATACAGGGATGGTATAGTTAGGAAATAGATTTCGTGAAACCTTTGAAATTCACTTAAAAACCAAAGGTTACAGGGATGTTATAGTTAGGTTCAGATTTCACTTGTACAAAAGCAGTGCAATTCTGCAGTTATAGTTACCTGAGCTAACTAGAACTTACCCCCCACAATGCACTGTTTATGACCTCACATATTACATCACTCATGACATGGTCAGTGACATCACTGATGATATCTCAAATGACATCACTCATGACATCATCCAGAGAACCACTCGCACACCTACTCACACCCCCATGCAACCTCTTGTAGGCCCACTTACACCCACACAACTACTGACATACCCATTAACAGACCCATACCAGTACTCCTCCATAGAGCCACTCACACACCCACTCACTCACTCACTCACTCACTCACTCAAACAGATACTCACACAGCCATTTGCTCACCCATATAGCCACTCACACAACCAGTTACTCACCCATACAGCCAGTCATATCACCACACACTCATCCATACAGCTACTCACACACCCACTTATTTAGCTATAAAGTCATTCACACACCCACTCACTCACCCAATCAGCCTCTCAATACAGCCACTCACTCACCCACACAAGCCCTCACACACTTACTCACACAACCACTTACATACCCCTTCACACATCCATACAAGCACTCACACATCTGTGTACTCATCTATATAGCCATTCACACAGACTCTCACTCTCCAGCACAGCCACTCACACATCAAGTCACTTAACAAAACACCCACTCAAGCAGCAACTCACTCACCGATACATCCACTTACACACCCAGTCACTCACTCATACAGCCATTCAGACACCCACTCACTCACCCATACAGTCACTGACACACCCACTTACTCACCAATACAGCCACTCACAAAGCACTTAGACACCCATACAGCCATACAGTCACTCACACACCCATAGGCACAAGGATACATACAGTCACACAGTCACTCACATGATGTATATTAGAAGTAGTGTCACTCATTAGTAGTACACCTAGTATACTACTTTAACTTTTATAGTACAGTAGTATATATGTTTAACAATCTTGCACTCTTACAAAATACTTACACTCACTGTAAGGTGTCATCAGTGATGTCATTTGAGATGTCATCAGTGATGTTACTGACCATGTCATCAGTGACGTAATAAGTTAGGTCATCAGCAGTGCATTGCAGGGGAGTAAGTTATAGTTAGCTCAGGTAACTATAATTACCAAATGTCACTATTTTTGTAAGACTGAACTCTGAGCCTAATTATAACGTCCCTGTAACCTTAGTTTTTTCAGTGTATATAGGGATTTTTAGAGTGTATGTCCCTTAGTAACTTTGCACCCATTTGATGAATGTCTGAGAAACTTTGCAGACTTAGTTACCCTGTTTCATTCTTGGAGCCCGGAAAGTTTTGTGGTGTTTGGTCAAGGGAGTGGAAAGAAAAATAGGGGTTCCAAAACAAGAGTAAAATCCAATGCATTTTACATAGACTTTTGTATTTTGCGTAGCACGAAAACCATCAGTCGGATTTTGACATATATAATATTTATATATTATGGTGCTCAGATGATTATGTGGGGGTACTGTAGGTAAGTAGAGTAAGTTTTTCTTAATTTTAAAGTGTTTTTAATTTAGGTACTTCTGTGGCCAAGGTGGGAGCGTGGTGCTCCCCGAGGTACATATCTGTTGTCACCTCGAGTTTCCCTGTGTTCTGTGTTACACCATCCAGTATAGGTATGTATTAGGCTTGGTATTTTTCCCATACTTATTTCCACTTTAGCAAAGTAGTAACAGGTAGGGAAAAATATTTATAAGTTTTAACGTATTTTGTTTTTTCAAGTCAGGAGTACTGCGGTACTAAAAGAAAATTGGGAATACCGTACAGGACACTGTATTTTAATAATATAATGTACTAAAGTGTTTCTTCAATTTTTAACATATTTAAATATACCCAAAAAGAGTACGGAATAGCGCATTAATCAGTAATAATTACCACACTACTTAAAAAAACAGTTCACCATACACTGCTATAAAAATATAGGGAAATTTATTTAAAAAAATGTTAACCTTGGGAAAATCCCTAACACAGTGCTCCTGCACTACTTATAAATATGTAGAAACATACAAATGTTTTGCTCTACCTATTACCACTTTACTAAAGTGGTAACAGTTAGGGCAAAAATACCAAACCTAATACTTACCGACATCGGAAGGTGTAACGCACAACACAGGGAAAGTGTACCTAAAAACAACATGGCTGCCTTTAACTTTTGTAACGTCAATGATGACCAAATCAGTTAATGACTTGTGGTAAGTATCTACTGCAAAATACCCACACGTTTTGCAAAACAAAATGCTAGAACAAATATTAGTAACTTTAAATACATTAAAACATATAAAATGATTACATTACATACCTGCACTACACAAAACAAAAATGTGAGCACTATAATATGTAATCCTGCCACATTTAAATAAAATACAACTCCTGGTTTTTGCACAATGCAAATGTTAAAAGTATTTGTTGAATATATTCAATTAAGAATATTTTGGGGCCCCATTTTTCTTTACAACCCCTTCAGCCAACCCCACAAAACATTTGCTCCTTTCTGAATTAAAGCAGTGGAAGAAGTCTGCTAAATTGTGTGGGTATTCCACAAATGGGTGCATAGTTAGTATTTATTTATTTTATTTTATCGAACTTATAGCGCGCATAGCTGCTCCAGCAATGGGGCGTCCCAGCGCGATCAGAGACACAGGAGGGTGGTATACAAGTTTTAAAAAATGAGAGGTCTATAATATATTCAGTTTTCAAAACAAAACCATTACCTAGTACTAAACTTCCAGAAAGTGGTAATAGGTTCTTTACAATAATTACACTTAATAATTAACTATATGTAACACCCTAACAGACAAGTCAGCAAAACACAGACTGTACAAAAATGCAGATTTGTTATCAAAACAAAATGGCAGATTTTACCTTAGGTAAACACAGCTATCAATCAATCACATCACCAGTTCTAAGCCCATGTACTGTGGCATACCATGAACTTTGCACAGTACCCCAGACCAGAAAATATGTTTACAATTCATAAAACAAATTGGTTTACACTTGCTTACATTATTTATATATATCAATAATTTTACAGCAAATGCTGCAGTGATATTATCAATGATGCCATAGAAGATGTTATGAGTGATGGAATATATATGGGGTAATTAGCATTGCATGGTGAGGGTGTGAGTTACAGTTACCTTAGGAATGAGTTATAGGTGCTTGAAATAACTCTAACTATATAACTGCTGAATTTCTATGGTTTTGTGCGTGTAAAATCTGAATCCAATTATAACTTCCCTGTAACATCTGTTTTTTTAGTGAATTTCTAAGGATTTTTAGCTGTATTTTCCTAACTATAACATCCCCGTAATCTCAGGGTTTTTCAGCTAGGGTTTTTTAATTCTATTTTCTAATTATATCATTTCTGTAACCTTTGTATTTTTAGTGAATTTCTAGAGTTTTTTAACGTAAAGTAATATTTATGTACCATAGGTTAAGCCAACTGCTGCCGTGCATGGGGGAAGGTTGGCCATAGGGCCTGGATGACCAACCCCCCACATTCAGACAATCCCATGTCATGCACATATAGATATCTAGGGTCATGAATTCTCTGAGGATCCAACAAATCTCATGCTGAAATTAAGGGTGGGCAGAGCTGGTATAGTACCTCTTCGCGTAGCTCCACGGAGTTTGAAAAAAACTCTGTGGAGCTACGCTTCTCTCCGCTTTGCTCACTCCCCCCTCCCAAATGCTTTAAAAATAATAAAAGAAGGAACTTACCTGCATTTCTGCCAGCTCCCCTGCCTGTCCGCTCTCCTTCCTGCTCCTCGCGTCATTCTACGTTGTACATCTTGTGTGTGCACATGCTCACTCGCAAGACGTACAATGTAGTGTTTTTTCAATGAAGAAGGATGCGAGAGGAGCAGGAAGGAGAGCGGCCAGGCAGGGGAGGCGGCAGGAACGCAAGTAAGTGCCTTCTTTTATCATTTTTAAAGAATTTGGGAGGGGGAAGGGAGCAGCTAACTCCGCTCCGCCATGGAGGCGAAGTGTTGCCTACCTCCTCATTCGCAACAGAGCGCAGAGTAGGCAAATCTCCGCAAACTCCGCTGGCGGAGCAGAGTGACCCACCCAGGGTTAGCTGAAATCTGTAGCCAACACTTCAACCAGGACGTATTGGCAGCCATCTTTGAATTCGGACTCAGCTGAGTCACCAAGAAAAAAGTGAAAAAAATCAGAGGGGTGCAGGGTAGAAATACTCTGAGCCCCCAGGCCTGACGGTAGGGCCCAAAGAGACCCCGCCGTGGGTCAAAAACCTTTTTTGATTTTTTTACCTTTTTTTTGCAAATTTGTGGCAGGTGCTGGAATCGGCCACAATTATTATTTTTTTTTTAAACAAGTGCAGTCTCCCATGCTTGTTTTTTCATTTGCCCCCCAGGTGGTCCTGGTCCAGGGGGAAATAATTTTTATATTACATACAGCGACCTCCCAGTGACCCTCGCGCACACAGTGCTAGATTTCAGAGACAGCAGGCTGTCTGCAATCTCTCCTGCCCGATTCACGCGAGTAACCCTTGGCACAAGTGTAATGTCTTGGTTCTAGCTTGCTTTTACTAGCCTCAGATGCCCCTCTGAGCTCCAGTGACCCTCAGCACACATAGCTTGCTTTCAGTAGTCTTGTCTGCCCCTTTCACACCACGGTAAGCCCCAACACACTTTAATGCCTTGGTGAGGCTTACTTGCAATAGTCTCAGCTGCCCCTCTAGGCTTCCCATAAGAGCAGATGCAATCCTGGTCATCAAAGGGTTCTCCTGGGGCGCCTGACATGGTGGATGTAGAGGGTCTGCACCCCCATGGGATGTGAGGAGGGTTCAGAGAGGAGCTAATACTGCTGTAGGAGGTGGCAAAGGAGCCTTCAGTGCTAAGGCATTCTAGATCTGGGGGTGCCAGTGAGGGGAGGGTGTGAAGCCCTGTGCCTGTGGAGCAGTATGTGTGCCCTGGAGCAGGAAACCTGCAATGGCTTCAATGTTTCCTCCTTCCTCCTTCATCTCTCATCCTTCCCACCTCTACCTAACTTAACTTGTGTGTGTCAAGGGAGCAGCTTTCGTGATCCTTCCTGTATGATGGAAATATACAGTTATTTACTCATCCTCTAATGTCAAAATACAGCCTGGTTCTAAGTCAGCCTGTCAGACTGCTACAACGGGGAGACAGAGTGATGTGCCTGAGTTTACACAAGACAGCCTTTGACAGGAGACAGAATTAGCACCAATGACTCTGGACCACAGTCAGCAGCCGCAAGCCAGACCCCATCTGAGATGTCAGAGTGTCGAGTGTAAATCCATTTTTGTGGGCATGGCAGCCTCACTTGCTGCTCAAAGACCAGGCAACTTTTAAACCTCATGTGTACTGGTGCACCGCAGGCTCCCTGTGAAGGATTCACATGCTTGCTGTTGGAGTTCAATTCTGGCATCTGATGCCAGATCATTGATTTGATGTGAGTGTTTTCGAAATCAGCATCCTTTGGGTACATATGAAGTGACTGAAAAAGCCCACAAACCATGGGCACTATCCATTTGATCAGCTTCTTCTATGGAAAATACGCCATTAGGCAAACAGAGCTAGAAATTACCCCTTTTGTGCTTTCCCCGTAGCTGGCACTGCGTGGGTACCCTGAGTGAGAAGAGAGTTTAGCCCTGCAGTCAAGTACCCACCTGCATACAACCTTGCAGACTTGTCTCGACTATCCCACTGATGAATGCTGCCCTGTGGTCCGCTGCAACCTCAGCAACAATGTCATTTTGATAAAAGGCTTCTGCTGATGTATTACTGTTACCCGCTTTAATCCTGCTCATAGTGTCAGCCTGGGAAGTAGGGAGGGCTGCTGTGTGCTCAGATTCGATCTTGTGGGCGGAAGATCACAAGAGAGGTCATTGGCGCTGATTCCACACAAACAGCCATCTAGCAGGATGGCTGCAAATATACTTCTCTCTTTACAACCTCAGTGTGATTGTAACATCTATCCACTGCCAACCCAAGTCCCACTAGTGCACGCTTCTTCATACAGAACAGGACACCACCAACACTCAAGCTGGGGGAGGCATTTCACTTGTTTTAAAGAATGAGAGAAGAAGTACAATTATTCTAAAACCAAAAGTTGATAATATCACTGCAACATTTGCAGTAAAATTATTGATGAGAAAACTGTGCATGGCAGGGGCACAAGTTATAGTTATCTTAGGTCATGAGTTATAGTTACTTGAGATAACTGGAACTATAACTGCTGGATTTCTATGGTTTTGCATGTGTAAAATCTTAATCTAACTATAACATCCCTGTAACCTTTGGTGTTTTAGTGAATATATATATATATATATTCACTTAAAAAACCATAGGTTTCACACATGTTATAGTTAGGTGGATATTTCACTCGTAAAAAACCAATGAAATTCCCCCGTTATAGTTAGTTCAGATAACTATAACTCGCGCGACCGCCACTCTATCACAAGGATGATGTCATCAGTGATGTCATGAGGGATGCCACTGACCATGTCATGAGTGATGTAATATGTGACGTCATGAGCAGGATTACGGGTGCGCGAGTTATAGTTAAACTAAAATAATAATTAGTATATGTGTAGTTATAAATACATTTTGAATACATTAAATAAATAAATGCAGTATCGCAATAAAACAATTGTGTTAATAACATGCTGTCCATCTTGCTTTTGTATCATGATGTTAGGACAATATATCATGCCTACATAGACATTAACGATCTATTTTTAAAATTCTTCTGGTAGTTGAGAGATGCTTTGAACATATTTGGTGACTCTAAGAACATCACGGTTTAAATACCGAAAGTCACTTATTGCTGCTTAGATCAACATCTGTTAATAAAGTTTGCATTGCCCAGTGGTCATAATATTATTGTTACCTCTGTCATGACTCGCTGTTTCAAATCATTGCGATATTCTAAAAAAGTGCATGTGCCTATTAATTGTGACTATGATGTGATGTGTAAAATTCACCTGTGTGTAAAAAACCTAAAAACTCATAAAACTAACTGTGATGGTTGTAAAATGGGGCAATATACGGCACTGTAAAATACCGTGTGCTGACTGTTTATTTCAGTTAAAGACTTCAGCTTTTACCATTGCTATCAGAGACAGGTGTAGAGATCCTCTGTCCCATTGAGACCCCCTGGCTGTTTGCTATCTAGTTGCAAGATACATCTTGTTTCTAGTCTTCTAAGGGCCTTTTCCCTATCGCCTCCTCTCTTGTTGTGTGGCACAGAGTCAATTAAAAAATATTTGAGATCTTTTGGATCTCCCTTGTGTGACTCCTCAAAATGGTGTGCCACTGGGTAGGCCTGGTCCTTGTTTTTTAAGGCACTTATGTGCTGGAGTATCCTCTTGTGGCCCTGGAGAACAGTGCTCCCAACATATCGGAGGCCACATGGACACTCCAGCACATAAATTACGTATTCTGTTTTGCATTTCAAATTCCTGTATATGGGTTTCTCCTTGTCACTGAAAGGTGCTTCGTAGGAGGATTTATTTACCCCATGTTGACACGCTTTACATATATCTGCATTTGAAAAAGCCCTTTCTTTGGCTCAGCCGTGTGGCTTTTGTGCAGTCCCATGCATCATTGTGGACTAATTCATCTTTCATTGAGGGCGCTTTACTGTAAGTGATTGCTGCCCTGGTGGGTAGTAAATGGCCTATGGTAGGATCGCTTAAAATAAGGGACCAGTTTTTCTTTATGATGTTATTGATGGCTCTTGCTTGTTTGCTATAGCCGATTATGAACCTGAAGGTTTAGGAATTTTCCGACTGTTCTTGTGGGTCATTTACTCTGCTAGTTGTATTGGGCCTCAACTGTGTTTTTAATAGGCTTTCTCTACTGATTGCATTACTACTTCTTCTTATGGCATGTGTAATTGTCTTTCTAGAGTAACCTCTTTCAAGGAACCTTCTTTGACTGGCTATTTGAGCCATCTGCAAGTCTTCATCATTGCTAATTATGCGTTTTAACTGGAGCATCTCACCATACGGTATACTTTGTATCAGATGTTGCGGGTGAGAGCTCATAGCATGTAAAACTGCATTTCCAGCGTTTTTCTTACTATGTAATCTGGTGGCGATTTTTCCTTCTCTGATATAGACTTGTACATCTAGGAATTCAACCACTTGATCGCTTATATTGGCTGTGAACTCTAAATTGAGATTATTGGTGGTGAGGTCTTTGATGAATCTTTCTGCCTCCGGCCGGGTCCCCTACCAGATAATAAAAAGATCATCGATATATCTTAGTCAAACCCTGATGTTGGTGTTAACTGTGTTTTCATGTTCTTTGAGGTGGACCAGCTCCTCCCACCAACCCTTGTGGAGACATGCGTAGCTTGGGGAGAAGCTGGCCCCCATAGCTACGCCTCGTAATTGCTGATATAACATATTCTGAAACATAAAGATATTATTGTTTAAACAGAATTCGGTCAGGTCTCATTTTGCTATGGTGTGAAAACTCTGGTGATCTCTGATCCAGATAGTGTTTTAATGCCCTCATACCATCCTGGTGATTGATAGATGTATATAGTGATGAGACATCTAATGTAATTAAAAAATAGTCTTTGTTCTATTCACAGTTCTCAATTTTAGATAAAAAGTCTCTAGAATCACGGATGTATGACGGTAGGTGTTGTACATAGTCTTGAAGGAAATAGTCTACATATGTCGATGTTCGCTCTAGGAGACTGTTTCTTGCCAAAATGATCGGCCTTCCAGGTGGTTTTATAGGATCTTTATGTATCTTGGGAATAAAATACATAATCGGTGTTACAGGATGATAATTTCGCAAGTATAAATATTCTTGTTGTGTCAGTAGCCCAGCCTTTTTCCAGGCAATGAATTTCATCCTGTAGATGTTGTAAATATTTCTCAGGGTTATATGATCAAATTTGCGATAGCATTTTCTATCTTGTAGTTGATTCATAGCCTCCTTGCTATAGTCCGATTTGTTCCATAAGACCAGATTTCCACCTTTATCAGAGTTACGAATGATCAATTCTGAATTTGCTTTGGGTTTTGTCATTAAAGAGTGATATATATATAAATTCCAAAACAGTGTCAAAGACATTATAAACGGGCGCACTCCCAGGAAGTCAGCTTTACAAGATTTCTATTTCATTTACAGCACAAACGTTACCCAATGCATTTCGGTCGCCACTAACACCTTGATCACGGGTGGTTTTCCACACAGACCTGTCCTTGATTTATTTTAATTTCACAACACCGTCATTTCCTGCTTCTCCATCCTTATCTGTAATAGACAACTTCAATGACCCAAAACGTGGTACGGCCTCCTGCCTGGATGGGCACCACCAAATGAGTTCGGGGTTACCTTTTTTTGGAGCTCTGGAATTATGATATATATCTATATCTATATATATATCTATATATATATATCTATATATATATATATATATATATTATATTCACTGAAAAAACCATAGGTTTCACACATGTTATAGTTAGCGGAAATTTTACTGATAAAAAACCAATGAAATTCCCCCGTTATAGTTAGTGCAGGCAACTATAACTCACGCGACCGCAATCCTCTGCTGATGACATATGTGTCTTTATGAAAAAAAAATATTTTTAATATATGTATAGCTAAAAATTTATGGAAGAAGACATGGGCAAATAAGTGTCTAAATACAGTATTAGCATCAGCAGAGGATTGCGGTCGCGTGAGTTATAGTTGCCTGCACTAACTATAACGGGGGAATTTCATTGGTTTTTTATCAGTAAAATTTCCGCTAACTATAACATGTGTGAAACCTATGGTTTTTTCAGTGAATTTGCAAGGTTTTTTAAATGCTAATTCCTAACTATAACGTGTGTGAAACCTATGGTTTTTTCAGTGAATTTGTACGGTTTTTTAAATGCTAAGTTACTTTACGCCATTCGTGGCGTGCGCGCCCACTTAACGCAGTTCGTTCTGTGCGCGCACGGTGCGCTTCGCGTGCCCACGTTACGCTAGATGGGCCATGTACGCACGATGCGCTTCGCGCACCGTGCGCACATGGAGGACATATGATGCGCTTCGTTGTGAAAGGTAATATTTTAATTTTTCACTAATTTTCAGAAGCCATGC
Organism: Triturus cristatus; assembly: GCF_964204655.1. Classification (NCBI taxonomy): domain Eukaryota; kingdom Metazoa; phylum Chordata; class Amphibia; order Caudata; family Salamandridae; genus Triturus; species Triturus cristatus. Next base: position 1,091,535,511 of record NC_140593.1, read on the forward strand.
ACAAATGGTGCCCATCGGGCACCATTTGCACATGGGGTGAGGAGAGTGTGGATATTTTATTTTTTTTATAATTTTTAACGTACGCGTACGGTAAGCGTAATCGGCGAAATTATCGAAAAAATGAAAATTCCGTTTTTGGCTTTAGGGGAACTTTGGGGACTCCCTCAACATGGCTAGGTGCTTAGGAGCTGTCTAAACAGCCCCTTTACATGTTTTTGCTCTTTGTTTTTTAACCCCCTCTCAGAGTGCGAGAGAGAAAATGGCGGCCGCCACTTCCTGGTTTCGACCGATTCGAATGTTTACTAAGATCTAACAGCCAATCAGAATCGCGCTCGCGCACGTCACCGTACGCGTACGGTAAGCGCACCGTAAGCGCACCGTAAGCTGGCTCAGATATGTATATTGATTTAAAGGCTATTTTCTCAGAATCTACTGAACAGATTTACACCAAACCTACAAAAGGCACTTCCTTGACCTGTAGACTACCTCTCTGCCAAATTTCAAGGAACTCTGTTCAGCCGTTCGGGCTGTAGCTGTGTCTAAAGGTCCTATGGAAAAATGCATGGGAAAAACGCGTTTTGGGACCCCCCTTTTATCTCAGCCCCCGCTTGACGAATCCCCCCGAGACTTTCAGGGTAGGAGCGGAGCGGAGCGCCCCATTAGTTTTGACAATTTTGCGAGGATTCGTCGACCGGCGCCAAAGTTATTCAAAATAGAATGTTGCGGTTTTCCTATGGAAACAGGGTCCTAACTATAACTACCTACTGGCGACCGCCAGTAGGTAATATATATATATATATATATATATATATATATATATATATATATATATATTTGCATTACAGAGTGGTGGTAGTTGTAATTAGGGGTTCCAGAGATAGGAATTCCTCAGACTATTTCCCTCAATAACTTTGCACCCGTTTGACGACTCTCCGCAAACTTTAAAGGCATTCTGCACCCGTTACATTGGTGGACGATATAAAGTTTTGCAGCATTTATTTAAGGGAGTGCAAAGAAAAATGGGGGGGTCCCAAAGCACACATACAATGCATCTGACATAGACTTTTGTATTTAACATAGCGGCAAAAAGGCTGAGCGGATTTAAATAAAATTTGGCAGGATTAGACATTATGGTGCGCAGATGACTCTCTTGGGTACTACAGGTAAGTTGAGTAAGTATTTCTTACATTATAAGGCATTTTGACTTAGTGATATCTGTTGTCGCAGTATTTTCATGACATTTTATGATATTTCGTGTCAGTACCTTTGTACATAGCGATGACAAGTCATTAGATGATTGGCTAATGACTGCCTTTACAAAAGTTAAAGGCAGCCTTGTTGTTTTTAGGTACACTGTGTCTCTGTTCTGCGTTACCCCTTAATATCTAGGTAAGTATTAGGTAAGGTATTTTTTCCCTACCTATTACAATTTTGGTAAAGTGGTAATAGGTAGGGAAGAATATTTATAATGTTTATATATTTTTAAAAAAAAGACTGAGCACTTGAAAGTACTGCTGTACAAAAACAAAAATATGAAAATTGTTAAATCATTAGAAATACACTGTAATCCAATTCACTCGTAAATGCCCTTTGTGAATACCAAAAGTTGAACTTTACAACTTTTGGTATTCACAAAGGGCATTTACGAGTAGTAAATGCCCTTTGTGAATATCGAAAGTTGTAAAGTTAGACTGGCGTCTCATTTTACCTTTGTGAATCGGGCCCTTCGTGTAGGAAAGTGTATTTTCTATTTTTAACATATGTAATTATGCACAAAAAAAGTCTAACGAGTGGCGTGATAATTATTACAAATTCCTGCGCTACGTAAAATAAAATGCAGTTCACCCTAGACTGCTATACAAATGATATAGAAATTCAAATATAAATCTCTACCTGTTATAAGAAAGCGGTAATAGGTAGTGAATATCAATAAAAGGTAATACTTACGTAAATGTGAGATGCTAATCCAGAACGCAGTGAAACGCAGACTGCAGAACACAGCAAAACTATGATACAAACGTCATAGCTGCCTTTTAATTTTGGTAAACACAGCCTTTAGCCAATGACACGAAGATCACTTCTCATCCCCATGTACCATCGTATACCATGAACTTACCACGGTATTCTGGTGCACAATACATACCAATGTTTTTTGCAATTTATAAGCTTAACACTACTTACACTACTTACATGTACCACCAAAAGTTTACATTTAAACATTATAATGTATATTCCTGCCACACAACATTTACATCTTTCACACACGTTCTCATTATGTCTGGTTAAATTAACACATTCCACTCTATGTCACTTTACTCTATAACACTTCACTGTATGCTTTTCCACTATACCCCACTCCACTATATGTCACTCCACTCTATGCCATTATACCGTATGCCACTCTATTCTATTACACTCCAGTCTATGCCATTTCACTGTACTCCTCTCGACTGTACGTCGCTCCACTCGATGGCTCTACACTCTACGCTACTCTATGCCACTTCACTCTGCGCCACAAGAAGACAGTGCATGGTAGACTAGCGAGTTATAGTTAATGTAGTGTGCTGAGTGAGGTGACGGTGTGTATAGAGGTGAGTGACTTATAGTATGTGAAGGAGGTGCGTAAGTTTAAATGTGAGTTATAACTATGATTTCCAGTGCCTTGAAAGTGGTGCATAAATCATACATTTACGTTATATCTATAACTTTAGAATTTCAAATGTTTGTGTAGTTAAGTTAGGTTTGTATACAAAGAAGGAATAGCGTTTTCATAACTATAACTTATCCTTAACCTTTGTTTTTTAAAGAAATATATATATATATTACCTACTGGCGGTCGCCAGTAGGTAGTTATAGTTAGGACCTATTTTCCATAGGAAATCCGCAACATTCTATTCCCAATAAGTCTGGCGCCGGTTGACAAATCTTCGCGAAATTTTCCAAACTTTTGGCCAGCTCCGGTCCACTCCTATCCTGAAAGACTCGGGGTGATTTGTCAAGCAGGGCCTGAGAAAAAAGGGGGGTCCCAAAACGCGTTTTCCCCATGCCTTTTCCCATATGACCTTTAGCCGCAGCTACAGCTCGAACTGCTGAACAGAATTACACCAAATTTGGCAAAGAGGTAGTCCTCAGTTCAGACTCGTGCCTTTTGCTTAAATGGTGTCAATCTGTTGAGTAGTTCCTGAGAAAATTACAGTTAAAAGTACATATATATCTATTGCCTCGGAGGATCCGCTCACCCTATGTGCACCCTGAGCGCACCCTCTGTGCACCCTGCACGCACCCTCCGGATCACGTGCTGAATGCTAATTGGCTGTCAAGTGGTTGTCAGCATTCGAAACCAGGAACTGTTGGCAGCCATTTTGTGCCCCGGGGCTACAAAATAAATGGGTAGGAGGGCTCAACGGCCCCCCAAGCCCCGGGGACCCCCACTCCCCAGGGCTTTATTTATTGAGGGAGGGGGGCTGTGTAGCCCCCCTCCTGGAGACCTCGAAGGCCCTCGGGACCGCCACCCCCCAGGGCCAGCTCCTGCAGTGTCCTGAGGTGCCCACCCCCAGGACACTGCTGTTTGCTATGAGAGGGCAGGAGTCTCCCACCCTCCCATAGCAAACTTTGTTTGGATTTTGAAAGAGAGAGCAGGGAAACCTGCTCTCTCTTTCAAAATCCAAACCATATTGCTTTTCCACATGGGGAGATGCATGTCAGCAGCTCCCCATGTGGAAAAGCAATGCCGGCTCCTGAAGGACGCGGGGAGCCAGCTGGGACCGTGGGAGCGTTGGGGCTCCCCCCACGGTCCCCAATGTTTTTTATAAGCCCTGGGGGATGGGGTCCCAGGGATAATAAAAATTATTGATAGGGGCTATTTTATTTTTACGGTAAAATTAGGAGTCGCGCATCCTGCGCGGCTCTCAGCGCGGCCCCCTGGTGTGCACGCGTTGGGTGCATGACTCCTATTGTGTAGGTGCGCGATTCCTAATGAGTTGGGTGCGCGACTCCAAGCAAAAAAAAAATTACATTTCTTTGAGATAAACATCAAGCTTATGTGTTTCGATCTTGAGTGGCTCTAAAAAGAGCCGATGTGTTCATTGAGAGTTTTTGGTACTTATAAGTAAGTACCTATATAGAGTATAAAGTTGTTGAGGAAGACTCTGTTACCCTCATCATTAAAATGTACACCATCTCTCCTATAGATGTCTTGCATATGAAAACGCAGATTGTTGTTGTAAATGGACCCCATTTTATAGTCTCGGAGAAAAGCAGAAACAGATTTATTCACATGTTTCCTAGCTTTCTCAATCTGTGGACAAAAATGATTGGACCAGTTCCATTTCTGCTTTTGGCATATGTTAGAATAGACAAAGGCAGTTTGGGGGAAAAGTGAAATCAATTCTGCAAAGGTGTCCTTGATAAGCATTTCCAGACCTACCCCAGTCAAAGTGCCTAGGTCATTGCCACCACAGTGCACAATTATGAGGTCAGGGTGTTGGAGATGCAAAAAGGATTTTACCAATGGCATCAATTGGTGCCACTTTAACCCTCTCTGTCCAATCCATTTAATGTCTACATTTGGAAAACCTAGGTCTTTGTGAATGCCTTTGTTTTCTGCATACCTTTGGCTCCAGAAAATATAGCTGTGTCCCACAATCCACACTCTAAGCATCTTGAAGGGAGGTCTTGATGCACTCAGATGGTCTCTGTAAATGAAATGGAAGTTTGAAAAGTAAGATTTTTCTAAAATGGTGGATAAGATACAGTTTTGAAAAAAGAAAAGAAATGATTGGTTGTTTGACAACATTCTACACTGAAAACTAGGGTGCATGTTTCTGTTTTTTAAACGCATGATTCTTATTGGTTAACAAAAACTGATTGAAAGGAACATTATATAGGATAGGCTGATATGTTGAAAAGTCAAGCACACTTGCTGTTTTGATTAGCAACATTGTGTGCTGAAATTGTGAGCTGTGTGCTCAATTAAGTGTTCCATGAACTGTTTCTATGGTAAGAGGCAGAAGGCAGATTGGGGGTAGGGTTCAAATTTATGTAATTTGGAAAGGGTTGAAATGTGGAACCAGTAGAAATGTGTGTTTGAATTTGAATAAATGTGGGAAGGAATGTGATTTGGTGTTTACATGTATATGTGTGCAAAATGAGAGGGAAACATTGCCATTCTTTGGTTTTACTGACAGGTGCACAGTGCAGAGATTCTGTATAAGAAAATCTGGTGTGTGACTGACATACTTCTTAATCTACAAAACAACTTGAAAGGTGAGTTTTTTAATTGTGAGGGGGTGTATGTGGTCCATTTTGATTTTAATCACGCTAATGTGTTTCTCCTGCTAAAGTGCAGGGAGTACGTTTTTGTGTGTAGAAACTTATTGTCAGTGTGTGTGTATTTAGAAACCATCCTGTGATAAGCATTTGTGTTTTTCAAGCATTTGCAGACAGATAACTGTGCTGTTTTCATGTTTTGGTAGAATTAGAAACCAGTCATTGTTTATGTATTTGCAAAATGAGTCAAGTTTCTAAACTAAAATGCAGTACTCCTTCTAGATTATGAAATGTGTTTTGGTAAAATGCAAGGAATAATGTTGTTTGTCTAGAATCGCACAGTGAGTCTGTGTGCATTTAGGAATCATTTTGAGAGAAACATTTAGGTACTAATGTGTAGTAAAAAAATGTGTGCAATGGGTGCAGTCACCTTACATCTTGTAGACTAGTAAATGTATTTTTGTAAAATGCAAGGGATAGTGTTGTTTGTTTAGAATCACACTCTGAGTCTGTCTGCATTTGCGTAACCATTGTGAGAGAAGCATTTGGTTACATCAGGTATTTGCTGAGAGATAACTGTTTTAAAATCGGTTATGTTGTCAAGTTTTAGTAGTATTAGAAGCCAGTCATTGCCTATGCATTCACAAAATGAGTCAGGCTTTCATAGTAGTGTGCAGTATTGAAATATGTAGAATCTCTGCAGTCACTTCACCCCTTCCACACTAGTGAATGTGTTTTGGTAAAGTACAAGGAATAGTGTTGTTTGTCTAGAATCACACTGTGAGTCTGTGTGCATTTGGGAACCAACGTGAGAGAAGCATTTGGGTGTTTCATGTTTTTGCAGACACATAAGTGCTTAAAAACCTATCCTGTTCTTACATTTTGGTAGAAATCGAAACCATTTATTGTTTATGTGTTTGTAAAATGAGTTAGGCTTATACACTAATGAGCAGTAGTAAAATATGTGGAATGTGTGCAGTCACATTACCTCTTCAAGAATAGTAAATGTGTTTTTATAAAATCCAAGGGATACTGTTTGTTTTCTAGAATCACACTGTGAGTCTGTGTGCATTTAGAAACTGTACTAAGAGAAGGATTTGGGTATTTCATGTGTTTGCAGACACATAACTGCTTAAAAACCTATCCTGTTCTCATACTTTGGTAGAATTAGAAACCAGTCATTGGTTAGGTATTTGTAAAAAGAGTCAGGGTTCTACAATTATGTGCAGTAGTACAATATGTGGATTGTGTGTACTCTGTTTACCAATGCCGGACAAGAAAATGTGATTTGGTAATATGCATGGGATAGTGTTTGTTGTCTAGGATCACACTGAGAGTCTGTATGCATTTAGGAACCATTTAGAGAGAAGGTTTTGGGTACTTTATGTCTTTGCATACACATAACTGCTTAAAAAACTCTAATCATTTAGTCAGTACCCAAGTACTCATACACTGATCCAGGCCTTAGCACATAGATTGATTCAAACGCCTATCCACTATGCATGCAGGCCTCTAACCACCTACACACTTGTCTTTCACACCTTCAATACCCAGGTCAGTATTCATACAGTTCCCGCAAACACCCTGTCACTCCCCTTACACTCCTCCAGTGACTCATTCAGCACCATGTACTAATCCATTTACTGTGCCAAAAAACAAACACTCAGAAATTCATCCAGGCACTCTCCTTGCAATTCTCTAAACATTCAGTCAGTACCCAAGTACTATTGGAGTGAGGCAGGCCTTAGCACATGCATTGATTCAAACGTCTAGCCACTATGCATGCAGGCCTCTAACCACCTACACAATTGTCTTTCACTCCTTCAATTGCTTACTCAGTATCTATATTCTCCAATAAACACCCTGTCACTCCCCTTGCACACCTTCAGTGACTCATCCAGCACCTTCTACTAATCTATTCACTGCGCCAAAACCCCAAAACTTAAAAGATTCACCCAGGCACTCTCCTTGTAGTACTCTAATGATTCAGTCAGTACTCAGGTACTTATGTAGTAAACCCGGCCTTAGCACATGGACTACTTCAAACGTATATCCACTATGCATGCAGGCCTCTAACCACCTACACCATTGTCTTTAACAACTTCAATTGCCCAGTCAGTATCTATATACTCCAATAAACACCCTGTCACTCCCCTTGCACACCCCCAGTGACTCATCCGGCACCATGTACTAATCTATTCACTGCGCCAAAGCCCCAAAACTTAAACGATTCACCCAGGCACTCTCCTTGCAGTACTCTAATGATTCAGTCAGTACCCAGGTACTCATGCAGTGACCCAGGCCTTAGCCCATGGACTGTTTAAAATGGCTATCCAGTATGCATGCTGGCCTCTAACCACCTACACCATTGTCTTTAACACCTTCAATTGCCCAGTCAGTATCTATATACTCCAATAAACACCCTGTCACTCCCCTTGCACACATCCAGTGACTCATCCAGCACCATGTACTAATCTATTCACTGCGCCAAAACCCAAAAACAGATTCATCCAGGCTCTCTCCTTGCAGTACTCTAATGTTTCAGTCAGTACCCAGGTAGTCATGCAGTGAACCATACCTTTCCACAAGGACTGCTTGAAATAACTATCCACTATGCATGTAGTGGTCTGACCACTTTCACACTTGTGCTTCAGGCTTACAATTCCACAGTCACTATGCATACACTCCAGCAAACACACTGTGACTGCTGTTGCAAACCCATAGTTAGTCTTTCAGTACCATGTAGTAATCTATTCAGTAAAGTAAAACTCAACCAACTATGAATTCACCCAGTGTCTCTCCTTATAGTACTGTAATCATTCAGTCAGTAAGCATGTACTCTTTCAGTGAGGCAGGCTGTAGGGCATTAACTGCTTCAAAGTAGTATGAACTATGCATGAGTGGTCTAACCACCTTCACACTTGTGCTTCAGGCCTATAATTTCTTTGTCAGTATTTATATAAAATGTGTTTGTATAGTAATAGAAAAGTATAATCAATAAAGATATGAATATACATTTATTTGTGATTAATTTTTACAGATACTGTTTATCACCATTAAAATAAAGTAATCATGCCGGACAAAGTAAGAAAAAGAAAAGAACAGAAAAAGGACAGTTACTTGAAGAAAAATCAACCACAAGTATTGGATAAACAACATAATGTGGTGAAAAAGAAAACACCTGGTAAGATCACAAAGCAATTTATTAAAAATGTTTGTAGGACCAGACAGAATGTACAGAATGCTGAAACCTCTGAGAATGCTTCAACTAGAAAAAATACTCGAAATAATAGAAAAAGCAAAAAAGCAAATGGACAGTCAAAGGACATGAAGTATGGTAAAAGAAGACAAAATCAGTATAAAGAAATATGCAAAAAAAATATTTTACAAGAGAGCAGTACATAATTTGCTGAAAGATACGAAGAAATATAAAAAGAGAGCTCTATTTTATAAAAAGAAGAAGCATATTGAAACCTTTGTTGAAAAGGCTTTTGAAGTAAAAAGGAAACTATTCATTATAGTATTAAACAGAATTTGATCACTAGATAAACCAATCCATTTTTTTATGATTTTTTATGGGTGAATGGAAACACAGTTCAGTGCAGAGCCTTTCTTTAATGAAGAGAGTTATTTACAGAGCAATACTTTATTGCATGCAGTTGACACCAGTGGTCGAGGTTATGAGGTTAGAAATGGTTGTCCAATTGACAAAGAGAAAATGGTTCAAAGAAATGCAGAAGAAGTGATAGCTGATGAAGTACTAGGGAGACGTTCTAAAGACCCTGTGTACACTTGGGATTGCAGTAGTATTTGTAGTGTACGACAAGAATCTATTGATAAATTATGCAATTTCTTACGAGCATATAGTAAAAAAGTGTTAAACAAAAGATTAAGCTGTTGCAAGGACTAGACCCTTGCAGAGTGAGAAAAAATACTGGTTTGCAAGGTCATTCTCTGGCTTGTCTTTCTAGGAAAGTTTGTCAAAGTGTTTTTCACCATTTCAGGATGTTGGCAGTACATCATACTCAAATGTGGAAGTTAGTGAGAAGATTGTATTATGCAAAAAGTCCAGCACTAAAGTTAAATGAGTTGAACAGTGCTCTTTTGCGTGGGTCAGTATCAGATGTGAAGAAGGTTTGTGATGATATTGAGTTTTGTTACTTTGGTCCTCAGCAAGAGAGTGCAGAAACTGACACATTAATAGAACAAAATTTTGAAGACAATGTAGAACCCATGATTACAAAAAATGTTGAAGATCAAATCACAAAGTTTAAGGTGATTTCAGGTGAAAGACCAAATTTTTCTTGTATTCTTTGTCGGCGAACTCACTATAAAAATCAGACTAGGAGTGTCAATCTGTATTTAAAAAGTGAAAGAGAAAATAATGATAAGTGGAAGGAATTTGCAACTTATTTGTTGTTAGAGGATTGTTTTGATTTGGGTTCTGACCAGCGTATTTGCAAATATTGTTATAACAAATTAGATGAGAATAAAATGCCTGCTAGAGCTGTTCATAATAATCTAGAGTTGGTTGCTATTCCTCCAGAGCTGATAGATTTAAATACCTATGAGTCTATTCTCATTCAATGTGTGCACCCGTTTCAGGCTATTGTTCGTATGGAGCCTAAAACAGGTAAATTGCCTCCATCAGATTTACAAGGAGGATTAAAAGGAAGAGTTGTGTATTTACGGTTAGATTTAAAGAAAAACATTGAAACTATTGGTGTAGACCGTGCAGAAAATGAACCACTAGTTTTTCTAGTTAATGGTGTTCCTACTAAGAATAAGAAAATATAGCAAGAGTTAGTGGATGTTAGAAAAGTGTAAAAGGCAACATTGTATCTGATAAAAAATTAATGAGTGCTATAGAAATGTGTTTGTAGGAGAAGAAGAAATAGATTTAGCAGAAGATACTGAAACGTCAAGATGACAAATTGAAAACGTGGACATGTCCAGATGTGAAGAAATCTATTAACATTACATTGTACATCCACTTCCTTCCAAAGAAGTGATGGGGAATACTTGGAGAAGTTGTGGATTTCTTTTGGAGAAAGGAGTATCAAGCAAGAGGTGCTCCTCATATACATATGTTGTTATGGATCAAGGACGCCCCCAAATTTGGAACAGATTCAGATGATACTGTTTTGTCTTTCATTGAAGAATATGCCACATGTGCTGTACCCAATAGCAGAGAAGATAAAAACTTAAAACAACAAGTCTTACGATTCCAAAGCCATAGATGTGGAAAATACTGTCGACGAAAGTACAAGTCTAAGGATCAGTTCTATACCAAATGTCGTTTTGCATTTCCACGTCCTGTATTATCCAAAGGAAAAGTGAACAGTTTTATGTCAGCCATGCGAAATACCATCACAAGAAAGTCACCGAAAAATACCTACAACTTAAGAAGAAGCGAAGAGTCAAAATACATAAATGACTACAATCCAGTTATTTTATCAATGTGGAATGTTAACATGGATATTCAGTATGTGGCGACAATTCCATTGCTGTTGCTCGATATGTAACATCCTACATTACTAAATCAGAAAAGACGGAATTGAAAGAAATGTGGGAAGAAATTTCCCACGAGAAGACTCTAAGTAAGAAATTATACAGTTTCAGTTTCAAGATGTTATCGCATCGAGAAATTGGAGCATATGAATGCTCAGATTGGTTATCATCTGCAAGTCTATACTCCAAAAGTGGAAGAGTCATTTGGGTGAGTCTAGGTCTTGCAGCAATGCGAAATCGGGTACTGAAATCTGTTCAAGAAATTGAATATTTAGCAGAAAAAGAACCAGAAAGTACAGATATTTTGAAAACGAATATGTTGGACACATATTACCCAAACAGAAGTCATCATTTCGAGAACATGTGTCTCTATGAAATGCTGCAAAACTACACTTTTAAATGGAATACTACAGAGAATATCAATGATGGAAAATATGAAGTCATTGGTTACGAAGGATGTTTGGTGAAACAAGGCAAAGGAAACTTGATTAATCACAGGAAGATGAGTTGCAACACTGCTGATAAAAGGGAATTTTACTATTTAGCCCTTTTGCAAATGTTCAAACCGTGGTGTTCAGAAATGGAATTACTTGGAGATTTTCAGAGCTATGAAGATTCATTTAATGCTTGTAAAGATAGCATACAATGCAGTGCTTTTGCAAATTATGTGAAAATGTTGAATGATGAAATTGAACAAGATGCTACAATTGCAGCTGAGATTGCTAGAGACAGTTCTCAAGACAGTCAAAGTTCTGCTGCATGGAGTCAAGATCCACTAGGACAACCAATTGTTGAAAATGAAGCAGCAATTGCCATGAATGAGGGGGAAACAGCAATGCATCAAGCTCAAGAAGGTGTAATGGAGTTAGGAAACTTGGAAGAACAACTAAATGTTGAACAGAAACAAATATATCAGCAAGTGAGACAACAGATTGACCATGGATTACTTCATGAATAGAAAGAGTGCTCATGTACATCATTTCAACCTATCCGAATGTATGTGAGTGGACAAGCTGGAACAGGAAAAAGTTTCTTAATTAAAGTAATTACAAGTTATCTACAGAAAACAACTGAGTCGCATTTGTCTTGTGTTGTCACGGCTCCAACTGGGTTGGCAGCACATAACATTAAAGGAATTACTTTACATCATTTACTAATGCTACCAGTAGAGCATGAGAACAAATTGGAATACCACAAGCTATCTGGAGAAGCTTGTTGTGAAGTTTCAAGAGTCCTGAAGAAAATGAAACTTCTCATTATTGATGAGGTAAGCATGGTCTAAAACTTAACGTTTGTTTTTGTACATTGAAGAATGCAGCAAATTCTTAAAGCAGAGTATGACGTGTTATTTGGAGGAAAACACGTCATAGTTTTTGGAGATCTACTGCAACTGACTCTTGTAAAAGGACAACCAGTATTTAAAACACTTGCACATGAAGACACCAGAAAGTCTCTGGGTAGTGTTGGAAACGTGAACATTTGGTCATATTTTGAATACAAAGAACTGACGAAAAATATGCGACAGGCAAATGATGCTGAATATGGAAGTATTCTTCAAGATATAAGAATTGGCTTCTGACAGAACATGGCAAACAAGCTTTGCAGAGTCGATTACTTAACAATTTGTTTCCAAATGAAAATGTAGTTCCTGAGAAAATATACATGAAAATTGCACAAAATAAATCTGTAATCTGCTTAATGCCAACACTGCGCGAGTGTTCTTTATATTCAACGAAGAACTATTGAAACTGGAAAATGAAGAAATTATAAAAATGGAAGCCATCGATAAAAAAGAGCATGAAGGAATCACTATTATTTTGACGGGAAAATTGAAAACAAAACTGGATTCTTTAGAAAAAAAGATATCTAAAACGGCTGGTTTAGAAAAGTATCTATATGCATGTATAAACTGTTGGGTAATTTTAAGGCGTAATTTGGGATGTAGATAAAGGTTTAGTTAATGGAGCAATGGGTAAAGTTGTGGATTTTGTTAATTATCAGAAAAAAGATGACATTGAATTTTTTTAAATTAAATTTGATCAGATTGAAGAAGTTAAAGAAATTGGTCGCTGTTCAGTTAGTTTTTTGCTTGTTAAAGATTTATATGTCCGTAGGAAACAATTTCCATTTTCTCTGGCATATGCAGTGACTATTCATAAATCTCAAGGATTAAGTGTAGACAGTGCATTGGTGAATATTGGATCTACTGTGTTTAATGAGGGTATGGCATATGTTGCTTTGTCGCGAGTCAGAACATTATCTCGTTTGTTTTTGATGGCACAAAGGTTACTGCAGATGCAAACTGTGCAAAAGAGTATAATAGGTTAAGAAGAGCATTTGCTCCCAATTTAGGTCAATATCCTGTATTTGAAAGCGTGTGGTTGGTCGAAAAAGAAGGTATGAGAATATCTGTATTGAAGGTGTAGAGAAGGGAAAAAAACAAGGTAATGTTGTAATTGCAAGCAAAAAGAAAAAGGACACTGTTGAAGAGATTGTTGGTTATCAGTTTGAAAATAGTTCAGGTGTCAACTGCTATGCTAATGTAGTGGTCAATGTTGTTTTTTATCTTGAAGGTTTGCAACAACAAATTATGCAGAATCGGGAAAAAAAATGTGTTCCTTGTTGCATTCTGTTTATGAAAAATTGAGAACTGATACAAGTAAAATACAAACTGTTTCTGATGTTCGTAATCTTTTGGATGTATGCTCTGGTTCTACACAATTTACGCATAATATCCAACAAGATGCTCACGAATTTCTAATGTATATGCTTACCGTTTTTGAAAATGAAGGTGTAGAAATAGAAAATATTTTTGGCCTTTGTCACAAATGGGAACATCATTGTGAACATTTTATGTATACATCTAGCACTAATGTAGACACTGAAAGATTTCTATATTTAACATTACCAGACTGTAAATCAGTGTCTTTCAATAAATTAGTTAAAGCTGCAACTCAAAACATGGAGTGTAGCCATAAATCAGAAATGTTATCAACATTATTTTTACAAAGATATGGACAATATATAATTTTAATGATGCAACGTTGTCCAGCTGATGGAAGAAAATTGGACACTTTAATAAAACATTTTGTAGCAACACAACTATCAATATCAGGAAGGACTTTTGTAGCAGTTGCAATAATTTTCCATGATGGTCCTTCCACAACATCTGGACATTACACTGCCTATCTAAAATGTGACAAAGGCTGGACACTTTGTAATGATGCCCAGTTGGTTCTCAAACAACGTTTGCCTAGTGAATTACCAAATTCCTACCTAATATTTTTAAAGCCAAAATTTTAGGAAGATAATTCAGCCTGAGGAATTTATTATTATAATTTAATAGGATTACCATTGGACAATTTACATACAAAACAGTGCAAAAATACCATTTGGCCTCAAGGAAAGGGATATGTTTCAATTATGGACTTTTTCTTACACATTGACTCAGTGTATATTTTAAAGCGACAACATTTACAGTGTTTATAAATTAAAGTTATAACATTTTCTTAGCAGTAAGCATTTTATATATGTGTGATTTGTATTTTCTGGTATTTTACTGAGAATAGATTGTTGTTTTTTTTTTTAAACAATCTTTTTGATTGTTTTTTTTGCCCGCTGTTATGTGATGAGTACGATTGAAATCACTATTTTTAGTGAAATTCAATATATTCTGAGAACAGCAAAAAAGGCAAACAAATTACTTTGTTTAAAATATGCTGTGTTGTTAAAAATGTATTATTACATGTTATAACTATTTTTTCTCTTCTTTCACAGATCCTAATTCTAAAATAAGCAATTTACCCCAATTTACATTACAAAAAAAATTTGAAAAAAATGTGTACCATTTTTTATTTCTATTACTGTGAAGGTAAGTTTAACTAAGTATTAATATGCACAATGGGCAGATCTGCAAGAAGCTACAAAGTTTGAATACATTTTTCAAAACACCGTGTTTATACCTATCTAGTTTTGGAATGTCCCTGTCATAGGATATCATGTGACCTGCAAAAAAACAGATTTGAGTGGTTCATAATATTTCCCATTGTACCTATTGAAGGACCGCAATGATTTCAATCATTCTTCTTTGAGCATCTATGCAGACAAAACTCTGTGCTTACCTCCTATCATTCACAAGCAATTTTCCAAACAGAAATATGTCACTTTTTGTAACATAGTTATAGCGCAAGACACTCTTTCATATTTATAAAGAGAGGAAAAGGCACTCTGTGTACCTTTTCTTCTCCATGTAAATACGACCTCATGATACACACCACTTTGCATTGAAAGGGCGTTCTATAAGTGTTGCTGTGCATGATTGCACAGAATTCTCATAGAACAAGACACATCTCCAGATTTATCAAAAATCATAAATCTGGACATGTGTGTGAATGCTGCACCATTTTCCAATTGGTGTAGCAAGGCAAAACAAGGAGAATTGTTTTCATTTCTCCTCATTTTTTATCTTTCAATACATGCTACAATGCTCAGCATACATTGAAGGAGAAAAATGCCTCTACTGATTGTTTTTGTGCAGGAAGGTGTGTCTTCCTGCACAAAAATAACTCCACATGACACAGATATCCTTGCACCATGGTGCAAGGGTGCCTGTGTCACCACATGGCAGCAGTTTAAGCAGCCGTGCAGAGAGAAGCATAGACTTGCAACATATTTATGTACATATGTTGCATACCTGTGCTTCGGAAGTACCACAGCACACTGCAGTTAAAGAGGTTACTGTGTGATGCTGCAGCACTTCCTCATAGTTCTGCACCTATACATTCACCACACACTACTAATGCATTCGTTCAGTCAATTATGCACTACACATACATTCATCTAAACTTTCACACACTAACATACAAATATAGCTCTTTTTTTAAACCAGAAAAGTTAGTTCTGACAAGAACTTTTTTTTCTTCTTTTTTCTTTTATATATTTTTTTGATTTTCTGAACAATTTTTAATTTCTTTTGGTTTTTCTTGAAAAAAGGAAAAAACAGAACTGGCGGAACAAAACAATGAACTTCAGGGAAAAAAATAAAAAAAAATAATTTAACAACGATGGTTCTCTTGCAACCTGCAAATTTATTCAATAGATTGTTCTCCGTAGCATAGGATTGCATTACACTTCAAGCAGTGCACTCTTCACGTGCCAGGTTTACTGGATGCATAGTTTTAAGATGTTTCTTCATGCTGGCTGTACCACATGAGTACTTCTTTGCCGGTTCTCCACGGGACAGCACTCTCTGACATATTTTGCATGTCACTTTGGTGGCATTTGTCTTTGTTTCTCCCTCTGGGAAAGTAAAAAATGTCCAGACAACAGATGAATATCTTTCTGGGCGTGGTGGTTCAGCCAAAAATTCATCTTCTGATAAATGTTGAGATGCTGGTGATGCCTGCTGCCCTGAAGCCATTGTTTCTCACAAAAAGTTTGAACTAAGTGTCAACTTAGCCAAAAAAAGTTCTTCTAAGCACAGAGATGCTCCTCCAAAGAAAGTCAAAGAAGAATGATTGAAATGGGTGAGGTATTTCAATAGTTAGAATAGGAAGTCTAATGAACCAATCAAATCACTTTTTTTCAAGTCACATGGGATCCACGCACCGAGCACGAATTCGCGAAATTGCATTTAAAAGTAATATAGGTTGATTAAAAGTAAAAATATATAAATTTTTTGAGTAGCTTACATTATGTCTTGCCTTAATATTTATATAAAATACATATATATATCATTTTTGAGATTTAAAATATTTTGCGTGAATCACGCACCCACTGCGTCAAATACATATATGACTTCACACGGAAACACGCGAGCGACGCGTAACGTACAACGTGTGCGCTTCAAGTCGCGTATGGATCGCATAGCAATCGCGCAGGTAAATACGTATTCATCGCTCACCCTACGCGGATCCTGCACAATATTGGTAAATTGACTGCTAGGTTCCACGTATTGTTCAGGAACGGTACGCATTGGGTGCGCGACTTCCAAAAAAAACATAATTAAAAAAACAATGGAGCGCACCATCTCATTAAAAAGGAGAGGCTGTGGTAGGAACGATTCCCACCAATACGGCACTGCTGCTGGGGCACAATGGAATCAGCGGTCTACCCGGAGCCCTACAATGGGTAAAAACAATCGCTGCCAGAGAAGTCCTAGGAGCCCACTAGGGTTTGTACTACACGTACCAGCATGCTCCTGGGCACTATGCAAACACCCACAATGGGCGGGACAATATAAAAAATCATGCTGGTCTTCCTTGTGACTTTCACGTAGCTGCCCATGAAGAAGAGGTTCAATACCTCGAAAAGCGTCGGCACCATGATTTTAATTGCCGGGATGTCTCTGCTGGCCGCCATGATCAACTAAATAAAAACCTTTGGTTTGCAGCAGCAGTCGAGTGCGTCTGGATATGCTTGGGCATTTGTTTGAAAAATTACTTACGCGGCAGCCCTGCCGCGCTGGAGCGCACCATCTCATTAAAAAGGAGAGGCTGTGGTAGGAACGATTCCCACCGATACGGCACTGCTGCTGGGGCACAATGGAATCAGCGGTCTACCCGGAGCCCTACAAAGGGTAAAAACAATCGCTGCCAGAGAAGTCCTAGGAGCCCACTAGGGTTTGTACTACACGTACCAGCATGCTCCTGTGCACTATGCAAACACCCACAATGGGCGGGACAATATATATAATCATGCTGGTCTTCCTTGTGACTTTCACGTAGCTGCCCATGAAGAACAGGTTCAATACCTCGAAACGCGTCGGCACCATGATTTTAATTGCCGGGATGTCTCTGCTGGCCGCCATGATCAATTAAATAAAAACCTTTGGTTTGCAGCAGCAGTCGAGTGCGTCTGGATATGCTTGGGCATTTGTTTGAAAAATTACTAACGCGGCAGCCCTGCCGCGCTGGAGCGCACCATCTCATTAAAAAGGAGAGGCTGTGGTAGGAACGATTCCCACCGATACGGCACTGCTGCTGGGGCACAATGGAATCAGCGGTCTACCCGGAGCCCTACAAAGGGTAAAAACAATCGCTGCCAGAGAAGTCCTAGGAGCCCACTAGGGTTTGTACTACACGTACCAGAATGCTCCTGTGCACTATGCAAACACCCACAATGGGCGGGACAATATAAATAATCATGCTGGTCTTCCTTGTGACTTTCACGTAGCTGCCCATGAAGAAGAGGTTCAATATCTCGAAACGCGTCGGCACCATGATTTTAATTGCCGGGATGTCTCTGCTGGCCGCCATGATCAACTAAATAAAAACCTTTGGTTTGCAGCAGCAGTCGAGTGCATCTGGATATGCTTGGGCATTTGTTTGAAAAATTACTTACGAGGCAGCCCTGCCGCGCTGGAGCGCACCATCTCATTAAAAAGGAGAGGCTGTGGTAGGAATGATTCCCACCGATACGGCACTGCTGCTGGGGCACAATGGAATCAGCGGTCTACCCGGAGCCCTACAAAGGGTAAAAACAATCGCTGCCAGAGAAGTCCTAGGAGCCCACTAGGGTTTGTACTACACGTACCAGCATGCTACTGTGCACTATGCAAACACCCACAATGGGCGGGACAATATAAATAATCATGCTGGTCTTCCTTGTGACTTTCACGTAGCTGCCCATGAAGAAGAAGTTCAATACCTCGAAACGCGTCGGCACCATGATTTTAATTGCCGGGATGTCTCTACTGGCCGCCATGATCAACTAAATAAAAACCTTTGGTTTGCAGCAGCAGTCGAGTGCGTCTGGATATGCTTGGGCATTTGTTTGAAAAATTACTTACGCGGCAGCCCTGCCGCGCTGGAGCGCACCATCTCATTAAAAAGGAGAGGCTGTGGTAGGAACGATTCCCACCGATACGGCACTGCTGCTGGGGCACAATGGAATCAGCGGTCTACCCGGAGCCCTACAAAGGGTAAAAACAATCGCTGCCAGAGAAGTCCTAGGAGCCCACTAGGGTTTGTACTACACGTACCAGCATGCTCCTGTGCACTATGCAAACACCCACAATGGGCGGGACAATATAAATAATCATGCTGGTCTTCCTTGTGACTTTCACGTAGCTGCCCATGAAGAACAGGTTCAATACCTCGAAACGCGTCGGCACCATGATTTTAATTGCCGGGATGTCTCTGCTGGCCGCCATGATCAACTAAATAAAAACCTTTGGTTTGCAGCAGCAGTCGCGTGAGTCTGGATATGCTTGGGCATTTGTTTGAAAAATTACTTACGCGGCAGCCCTGCCACGCTGGAGCGCACCATCTCATTAAAAAGGAGAGGCTGTGGTAGGAACGATTCCCACCGATACGGCACTGCTGCTGGGGCACAATGGAATCAGCGGTCTACCCGGAGCCCTACAAAGGGTAAAAACAATCGCTGCCAGAGAAGTCCTAGGAGCCCACTAGGGTTTGTACTACACATACCAGCATGCTCCTGTGCACTATGCAAACACCCACAATGGGCGGGACAATATATATAATCATGCTGGTCTTCCTTGTGACTTTCACGTAGCTGCCCATGAAGAAGAGGTTCAATACCTCGAAACGCGTCGGCACCATGATTTTAATTGCCGGGATGTCTCTGCTGGCCGCCATGATCAATTAAATAAAAACCTTTGGTTTGCAGCAGCAGTCGAGTGCGTCTGGATATGCTTGGGCATTTGTTTGAAAAATTACTAACGCGGCAGCCCTGCCGCGCCGGAGCGCACCATCTCATTAAAAAGGAGAGGCTGTGGTAGGAACGATTCCCACCGATACGGCACTGCTGCTGGGGCACAATGGAATCAGCGGTCTACCCGAGCCCTACAAAGGGTAAAAACAATCGCTGCCAGAGAAGTCCTAGGAGCCCACTAGGGTTTGTACTACACGTACCAGCATGCTCCTGTGCACTATGCAAACACCCACAATGGGCGGGACAATATAAATAATCATGCTGGTCTTCCTTGTGACTTTCACGTAGCTGCCCATGAAGAAGAAGTTCAATACCTCGAAACGCGTCAACACCATGATTTTAATTGCCGGGATGTCTCTGCTGGCCGCCATGATCAACTAAATAAAAACCTTTGGTTTGCAGCAGCAGTCGAGTGCGTCTGGATATGCTTGGGCATTTGTTTGAAAAATTACTTACGCGGCAGCCCTGCCACGCTGGAGCGCACCATCTCATTAAAAAGGAGAGGCTGTGTTAGGAACGATTCCCACCGATACGGCACTGCTGCTGGGGCACAATGGAACCAGCGGTCTACCCGGAGCCCTACAAAGGGTAAAAACAATCGCTGCCAGAGAAGTCCTAGGAGCCCACTAGGGTTTGTACTACACGTACCAGCATGCTCCTGTGCACTATGCAAACACCCACAATGGGCGGGACAATATAAATAATCATGCTGGTCTTCCTTGTGACTTTCACGTAGCTGCCCATGAAGAAGAGGTTCAATACCTCGAAACGCGTCAGCACCATGATTTTAATTGCCGGGATGTCTCTGCTGGCCGCCATGATCAACTAAATAAAAGCCTTTGGTTTGCAGCAGCAGTCGAGTGCGTCTGGATATGCTTGGACATTTGTTTGAAAAAAAAATAAAGACATATATATATACATATATATATATTCACTGAAAAAACCATAGGTTTCACACATGTTATAGTTAGCTGGACATTTTACTGATAAAAAACCAATGAAATTCCCCCGTTGTAGTTACTGTAGGCAACTATAACTCACGCGACCGTAATCCTCTGCTGATGCTAATACTGTATTTAGACACTTATTTGCCCATGTCTTCTTCCATTAAATTTTAGCTATACATATATTACAAATATTTTTTTTTCATAAAGACACATATGTCATCAGCAGAGGATTACGGTCGCGTGAGTTATAGTTGCCTACAGTAACTATAACGGGGGAATTTCATTGGTTTTTTATCAGTAAAATGTCCAGCTAACTATAACATGTGTGAAACCTATGGTTTTTTCAGTGAATTTGCAAGGTTTTTTAAATGCTAATTCCTAACTATAACGTGTGTGAAACCTATGGTTTTTTCAGTGAATTTGTACGGTTTTTTAAATGCTAAGTTACTGTACGCCATTTGTGGCGTGCGCGCCCACTTAACGCAGTTCGTTCCGTGCGCGCACGCACAGTGAGCACGTGGTGCGCTTCGCCCACCGCGTGCCCACGTTACGCTAGATGGGCCATGAACGCACGATGCGCTTCGCGCACCGTGCGCACATGGAGGACATATGATGAGCATCGTTGTGACAGGTAAAATATATGTTTTGTTTAAAATTTATTAAGACATGCACAAATGGTGCCCTTCGGGCACCATTGGCACACGGGGTGGGGAGAATGTGGGGTTTTTTTTGTTTGTTTTATTATTTGCTACCGTACGCGTACGGTAAGCGTAATCGGCGAAATTTTCTAAAAAATTAAAATTGCCTTTTTTCACTTGGGGGATCGTTGGGGACTCCCTCGACATGGCTAGGTGCTTGGGAGCTGTCTAAACAGCCCCTTTACATGTTTTTGTACTTTGTTTTTCAACCCCCTGTCAGAGTGCGAGAGAGAAAATGGCAGCCGCCGCTTCCTGGTTTCGACCGATTCGAATGTTTACTAAGATCTAACGGCCAATCAGAATCGCGCTCGCGCACGTCACCGTACGCGTACGGTAAGCGCACCGTAAGCGCACCGTAAGCTGGCTCAGATATATATATTGATTTAAAGGCTATTTTCTCAGAATCTACTGAACAGATTTACACCAAACCTACAAAAGGCACTTCCTTGACCTGAGGACTATCTCTCTGCCAAATTTCATTAAATTCTGTTCAGCCGTTCGGGCTGTAGCTCTGTCTAAAGGTCCTATGGAAAAATGCATGGGAAAAACGCGTTTTGGGACCCCCCTTTTATCTCAGCCCCCGCTTGACGAATCCCCCCGAGACTTTCAGGGTAGGAGCGGAGCGTAGCGCCCCACCTATTTTAAAAAATTTGCGAGGATTCGTCGACCGGCGCCAAAGTTATTCAAAATAGAATGTTGCGGATTTCCAATGGTAAGAGGGTCCTAACTATAACTACCTACTGGCGACCGCCAGTAGGTAATATATATATATATATATATATATATATATATATATATATATATATATATATATATATATATATATATATATATATACACACACACACACATCATTGATGACATTATACAAACTTCTTTTGTACACATTGCTGTATAACTAGTATGAGTATGTCATTAGAGGCCTGAAAGTAAGTGCAAAATAGCTCATAATATTATGAAGCATCATTACTGCCATCACAGATACAACTTCCTTAGCTTCACAAGCATGTGTTATGTGCAACATTGACCCTACACTATACACTTCACGGGTAGCTTAGTTCACATTAAAAATCAACCACAGATAAATGTGAAACCCTCATTGTATACAGTGTTCAATCTGTATATAACTGTTCAGAAAAATCCAAGTTCCTCAGGACACTTAAGGTCGGTTCCAAAATGAATGCCCTGCTAACGACTGTGTTTATCTGTATCAAAACCCTCCAGTCACCGCACTTACATTGAGAAATGAAGTTGATATGAATAGAAAAGTGGGTACTGTACCACATTGTTTGCAGAAAAAAGTCACTATTCGCTTAAAATAATCAAGGTCTAAAGATGCTAAAGATTATCCAACCTGCAGTCTTCAGACTGTAGTGAAAAATTTACAGAGAGCCCATCTTCTGAAGCAAAAGAAGCACATGTACGTAGATTAGTACCTGTTCACACAGTCTTGTATATTATGTAGAAATTGTTATGCTGAGACGATTCTGTCTGATAACTCAAGGCTGCTTACAGTACTTAGAATCTTCTACATAGAATCTTTGCCCTGCTGGAAACTTTTTCTGCAGAACCAAAAACCTGTTATCTGCACACTTAGTTACTTTTTAATACAGAGGTTTATAACATGTCCAATACCTCTACACACCTATGATGCTTTAGAAGCACATGGATTTTGTAAACACCTCCACCCAATAGCTGAATACAGGCTGTTCAAAATTAGGTAGAAAAGTAATATAGTAGCTACCCGCCACTTTGTAAACTATAAAATAAACTAACACACTCATTGGATGATGACAACAGTGATGTCATCAATAATGTCATTTAAGATGTCATCAATGATGTAATCAATGATGTCATTAATGATGTCATAGAACATGTCATAAGTGATATAAGATATGAGGTCATAACCTGTGCATGGGAGGGGGGTTCAAGTTATAGTTAGCTCTGCTAACTGTGACTAGTGAATTTCTGTGATTTCTTTTAGTTCAAAACATTAATGTTGTCACCTACATACTCCCCTAACTATAACGTTACTTTAAGCTTTCTTTTTTTCAGTGAATTGCTAAAGTTATTTTTAAGCAAAAAAAGATCTTTTTATCACACCTAACTATAATGTTACTTTACCTTTAAGTAATATTTTTTTACCTTATGTAAAACCAACATACTGCCAAGCACAGGCGTGTGTGGTGGGAGGTTGTTCAACAAGCAGCCAATCCCCACACTGTGTGGCCTTTGGCCATGCCCAGCAGGGGGTTAGCAACAGTAACTGGTCAGCAGCCAAACAACAGACAATCTTACCCTGAGCACAGCCTTCCGCAGCGACTGGTGTAGAGTTGCTCGAGCACATGAGAACCATCACCAAGGGGGATCCCAATTATCCGGTATCAAGATATTTTCAGGAGGAACATTACTGTGACAGTTGTCTGAACCTAGAGAGCAATAGCCCAGGTGGGGCTTCATTTTGACAAAGAACTTGGGGTATATTTGCATTAAGATTTGCCCCTTGGCCTGTGTATTGCAGTCTCTCTCTATTGGGGGATTTCTGAGTTCTGAGTTTGCATTGTTTTATCTGGTTTTCCGTGGTGTTCTTTTTATCTTATCTGTACCCAGCACTCCACTTTTTAAAGGATTGCTGTTGATTTTTTTTATTTCAAGAGGAAAGGAAGGGGTCATTGAAGGTGACATGTGAAGGCACCTCATCTGCACGGGTCGGGTGGTTAACGGCACAGATAAGGACACTTTTTCACTTAATCTCAATTCATATTTCCTTCCCCTGTATGTTAGCACAGTGTCATGAGGGTCTCATACTTTCTGCCCCTTCCGTGCAGGTGCATTTGCCCAGTTGGGCTTGATTGTGTTCTCTACAGACCAATGTTACCTCCACCATCCTTCTCCGATTGTCATCTCTTGTCAAAAGTGCCCTTTTTGTATTGTCACCCCCCTACATTTTGCTGTTGAATGCTTTGGTAATTGATCTGAAAGTGTGCTGGGTCCTGCTAACCAGTCCCCAGCAGCAGTGCTCTTTACTTTAAACAGTAAATGCGGATTAGTATTCCCAATTAGCAAGTGCTTTTATGCCCGTGTAAGGTCCTAGTATTTGGGACCAGTGGTACCCAAGGCAGGGATGGAAAAGGGACACCAGGGCTGCAGCATGTCTTGTGCCACCCTGAGTGACCCTAGTGAAACGAAAGGCTGCAAGTCTGACTTGTCAGTCCTGCATGAGCAGCTTGCCTGCTGGAGTTTGACACTGCACACACCATGTGTAACAGGGTCACCTCACTGCATTTAATATATGTCACTCACCCCTAAAGTAGGCTTCCTAAAGCCCAGGAGGCAGGGTGAATTATATTATATGTGTGGAAATATATGTGCAAGCGTATATTGTCCTGTGGTAAAATTCTAAACGTAATTCTACTGCAAGTGACTGACCCTCCATAGGATAACATGGGATGGACACTGGACATACCCAAGATGTCCAGCTCCATTATGAAACCTGTTGATTTTCTTCATGTGTGGTATCAAACAGTGTGCTGCTTTTTAACCCCTGACACAATGGTGGTGTTGAGGTTTAACCAGCATATACCGAGGTGGCACTTTAGACAATGCCCGCTAAGTTAACCCAGTGTTCATGTGCCTTGGCAGACTTTCCTGAGGGTTTGGCGCTAAAACAGAAGCCTGACCTCATGCTGGGAAGTGTGTGCCACTTCTAGAGGTCAGAGACAAATAGGTGTGTGTGCAGGAGGTGATACCCCCGCCCACACAGGATGGCTAGTGAATGGATCATCATGGCGGTGAGCCCCAAAGGCTTCACCGGAGTCCTAGGACAAAGGAACTTGTCCCCCACTCAAGGTCAAAACCTCCCCAGCCCCAGGCACTGTTTATGATGGGCAAGGGGGAAATTAGCTATGCACCAGGTGTGCACCTCCACAAGGCTGACCTCACCTATAGGGTGTCGCAGCTGAGGTGTACAGTCAGGATGGTTTTGAAGTGATCTCAAACACGCCTCTTTGCTGATCACTTCGGCGTCCCAAACCAACCTAAGCAGCATACTAAGCATTTGCGTTTTGAGCAACCTGACCCAGAATTAAAATAACAGCTGGCAAGTTCTCAGGATATTCCTTTAACTGCTCGCCCTACGTGGGTGTCGACCCTCATCCTTCAGAAACAAGCATTCATGCTGCTCTCCTGTGGGGGCCTTTTTCCACAGCGACACACTCCCAGTTGCATCTATTCTTCATCCTGACAGTCTGTCCAATTGGGAATATTGTTAGGGTAACACCTGTTCCCGCAACGTCTTGAAGAGGACACAAAGCAAAGAGCCAAAACGCATTGACCTACATCATTCAGTATCAGGGCCTAATGAGAAGAATAAGCATATTATGCAAATGTTTTCATAGACCTATGTAAAAGTTATAGTTCCTTGCAATTAAGTTGTGTATTGTTTCAGCAGGTCTATCATAATTAGGCTTCCCTACCGAGAGACGGTTATTCCTTTGACATTACCACCAAAGGTTTACTGTCAGTCATTGGGGATACACTGCTTACCTAGATGTTTTCTCTTCCTCAGATTATTTTGTGTTGATGTATATTGTAGAGTATGCAAGCCTAATCAGAATACGTACATTTTGATGGGAAATTTTTTTTGCTGCTGGTGCCTCCCTTTTCTGCAGTTTAAAAAGGCCTCCATTGCAAATTGAACATAGAATATAAGAATAATAAAGGTTCAATGCTATTGAGGCGACAAATAGAAAGTCTACCTCTTATCCTCTTATTTGATCTCTAGTGATTCATCCTGCTAGAGTCTTATTTTTGTTGTTGTTTTCTTGTTGTGCAGCCTATGCTCCAGAGGGTTATATAGGCTCTTCCCCGCCCTTCTTATTTACCGTTTCCACAACAAGGCAGGACTCTATGAAGGGAGGCGCTAAGCACTCACTGCACCTGTGGCGGCCACCCTGCACCCGCTGCATTGCGACTTGGCCAAGGCAAGAGGCCAGTTCCAAAAGGAAAGTGAACCCTCTGCAAACTCCAGACTTAACAAGAACTCACTTGGGCTAGAGGAATTAGTCCCCTGCAGTCGGCAGGCACAAACCGCTAAATATACGACTTTGAAGTACTGTCCACTGAGCTGTCTGGCTTGGCTGCTCAGAGTCACTGGGCAGGTAGCTTTTAGGAACTGTAGTCTAGACTCTCTGTGAGACTCAGTTTTCTATACGATTCCCCTTGTCCTCTGGAAGAAGATTTCCTCAACCTCAGTGCTTGCAGGTACCAAGGCCTGCTGGTGGTCAGCCGTACTACTACCTGCTTTATTCGACACTCCAAGAGGAGAGATATATCTGCACGAATGACCAACCACCCCTGTGGCTTTGTCATAAAGATCCTACCTTTGTTTTCACCCTCTCTTGGCATGCCTGTCAGCACCACTGGCCACGGATCCCTTCAGCACCACGGATAGCCAATAGCATTTCTGCACCCGAGTTCCCTGAGCCAGGTGGAGTTGATTTGCCTGGAGACTCCTGGTCCAGGGCCAGCTCCTTGCTTAAGTTTCAAAGGTTTTTGCTCAACAAGACCCACAGGTACCTTTTAGCTAAGGTAATCATTTAAAGACCGCAAGCCTGATTGACAGCTCCGTTTGGCAGCTAAATTGTACCTTTGCACCCCACTCCTCTGAGCAAGATAACATTGTGCTAACTGTTGTGAACTGGTCTAGGAACTCACAAGCCTGAGTGGGTGCAGTTTAACTTACTTTCTAAGTAACCGATTGCATAAATGTGTTTTTCCCACTGAGCACAAACTTAATGTGTTACACTGCTAAAGTACTGATTTATTGAATGCTTTGAAATTGATAACTTCGGTTATCCTGTATGTATCGATTTCATTTTTGTGTCTAAAAATATATTGGCTTTTTTATATATGTTACTGTCAGATTTCTCACAAGTCATGTCAATTACTTATCGTCTATGTTGGTGATGTGAAATGCTTAACATGCATAATCTATCTATCTATCTATCTATCTATCTATCTATCTATCTATCTATCTATCTATCTATCTATCTATCTATCTATCTATCTATCTATCTATCTATCTATCTATCTATCTATCTATCTATCTATCTATCTATCTATCTATCTATCTATCTATCTATCTATCTATCTATCTATCTATCTATCTATCTGTCTGTCTATCTATCTATCTATCTATCTATCTATCTATAAAAAAACATAGGTTTCAGGGGCGTTATAGTTAGCTGGACATTTCCCTCGTACAAAACCCTAGAAATTCCCCTGTTATAGTTAGTTCAGCTAACTATAACTCGCGCCCCCGCAATGCACTGCTGATGACGTCACATATTACATCACTCATGACATGGTCAGTGACATCACTGATGACATCACTGATGACATCTGAAATGACATCACTGATGACATCATCCAGTGAATGTGTGTTTTCTGAAAAGTTTAAATATGTTTTATATATTTATAGTGAAAGGCCTATGGAAGAATGAGTGGGTGTGTAAGTGTGTGAATGGGTGATTTTCTAGGTGCGTAACTGACTCTATAAGTGAGTCATTAAATGTATCTTACTGGAGACTAGTGACTAAACTGTGTGAATGTCTGTATGTGTCTGTGTGTTGGTGTATAAGTGGCTGCATGGTTTTGTGAATAGCTATATGAGTGACTATATGGGTTATTGATTGGTTGTCTGAGTATCTTTATGGGTGCCTGAGTGTTTGTGTGGGTAGGGTGTGTGTGACTCTGTGCATAGATGTGTGAGAGGGTGATTCAGTGGGTGCATGGTTTTAAGAGTGCAATTGTGATGGACTGTATGGTTGGGTGAGTGTATGTATGGGTGTGTTAGTGATTGAATGTATATCTCCATTGTACATGTGTCAGTAACTACATATGTGAAACGCAGTGTATATGTGTGTAAGAGTATATAACTATCTATATGCAAGAGTGTGTGATTGCGGGAGTGGCTGGATGGATGAGTGCGTGCTTGTATTAGTAATTGTATAAGAGCGTCAGAATTTGTTAGTATTTTTATGAATAAGTGAACTTGAGTGTGTTTAATTGTATAGGTGAGTAAATTGGCCTGTGTTTAATTATTTGCATGACTGACTAGGTGTGTCAGTACCTCAATGGATGATTGGCAGTGTGTGAGTGTCTATATAGGTGTATAAATGCATATGATAGTCTTGTACGGAGTGACTGGAAGTATGAGTGACTGTACAGGTGAGTGAGTGGAGATGTATGTAGACCTAAGAGTCAATGAGTGGGTATGTAGTTATTGGTATTGGAGTATCTATGGTTTTGAGAATGGCCGTCTGAAATTTTGAGTCGGTGTATCAAAGGTTATATTAGGGTGTGAGAAGATGCACTAATTTATCACGTGAATGATGTCATCAGTGATGTCATCAGTGATGTCATTTGAGATGTCATCAGTGATGTCATCAGTGATGTCACTGACCATGTCATGAGTGATGTAATATGTGACGTCATCAGCAGTGCATTGCGGGGGCATGAGTTATAGTTAGCTGCACTAACTATAACAGGGGAATTTCTAGGGTTTTGTATGAGGGAAATGTCCAGCTAACTATAACGCCCCTGAAACCTATGTTTTTTTTTAGTGAATTTCTAAGGTTTTTTAAATGGCAATTCCTAACTATAACGCCCCTGAAACCTTTGGTTTTTTTCAGTGAATTTCAAAGGTTTTTTAAATGCTAATTCCTAGCTATAACTTATCTCTAAAGATATCATGTTTAATGATTTTCATTGGATTTTTATATTTTTCAAATCCAGTGTGTCAATTTCATTAATTATGTTTTTTTGAAATTCTTTTTTATCACCATTTTTTAAATTTATTTTTTTAATTAATTCTTTTAAAAATTAAAAAATATTATTTGTTTTTATTGGGTTTTTAAACATATTTTTTTTATATTTTTTAAAATATTTCTTTAACTATATGTTCAAAACTTTATTTTATATATTTTCTTCCATGTTTTTGGATCCGCGCACCCTATGCGCACCGTTCTCGATCCCTACGCGTTAGCATCCGTGCATGGTATGCGTTGGGTACGTGTTTAGTGCGCGATCGCAATGCGACAGGTACGCGACTCCCAGCCTATACGCGACACGTTCGATGTACGTAACGCGACGTTTATGCGCTTCTGCGATGCGTCATCTGCGTCTATGACGCGGCAGGTGCGCGGATCCCGCGAAATATTAACATTTAAAAAAACATATATATATGTATTTCATGTGAATATTAATTGAAGACAAACACTAAACTAGTCTTAAAGCTAATATACTTTTACATCTAATCCTATAATTTTTTTTTATTCAATTTCGCGTATGCGCGTTATGTGCGTGCTGCGTATGCGCAGGGTGCGCGGATCCCATGTGACCTGCAAAAAAAGAGATTTGATTGGTTCATTACACTTCCTCTTCTAACTATTGAAAGACCCCACCCAATTCAATCATTCTTCTTTGACCTTCTTTGGAGGAGCATCTCTTTGCAGAGAAGAAGATTTTTTTAGAATGAGTTTACACTTAGCTCTAACTTTTTTCAACTAAAAATGGCTTCAGGGCAGCAGGCATCACCTGCATCTCCTCATACATCTGAGGATGAATTTTTGGAGGAGGAACCACGCAAAGAACGTTTTTCTTCAGTGGTGTGGAAATGTTTTACTTTTCCCGAGGGGCAGAATAAGACCAATGCCACCTTGGTCACATGCAAGATTTGCAAAAGAGTGCTGTCGTGAGGGGATCCTAACAAGAAATACTCGTGCGGCACGGCTAGTATGATGAAGCACCTAGGGACCCTTCATCCAAACAATCTTGCACGAGAAGAGTGCAAACGGATGAGAAACACTCCTGCTCCTGCGCCTTCCACCTCATCGCAGCCGAGCACTTCAAGAGTGCATCTATCAGCCCAAGATTTGGACATCCGTCCTCAATTTCAATTTTTAAAAGTGCTCTGCACTAAGTGCAATGCGACTTTGTGCTATGGTGAGCAGTCGATCGATCTGATCTGCCGCCGGCAAGAAAGTCACATTTGCTAGGTTTTTTTTGTTTTTTTTTATTGTTCCCTGAAGTTCATTGTTTGGTTCCTCCTGTTTTGTTTTTTGCTTTTTTTGCAGAAAAAACAAAAAAATTTAAAATTGTTCAGAAAACCCCCCAAAAAATAAATAACAAAAAAGAAGAAAAAAAAAGTTAATGTAAGAACTAACTTTCCTGGTTTAAAAAAAGAGCTAAATTTCTCTGTTAGTATGTGAAAGTTTAGATGAATGTATGTGTAGTATGTAATTGACTGAATGAATGCATTAGTAGTGTATGGTGAATGTATAAGTGCAGAACTATGAGGAAGTGCTGCAGCATCACACAGTAACCTCTTTAACTGCAGTGTGCTGTAGTACTTCCGAAGCACAGGGATGCAACATATGTACATAAATATGTTGCAAATCTATGCTTCTCTCTGCACGGCTGCTTAAACTGCAGCCATGTGGTGACACAGGCACCCTTGCACCATAGTGCAAGGATATCTGTGTCATGTGCTGTTTGTTTTTGTGCAGGAAGACACAGCTTCCTCCACAAAAACAATCAGTAAAGGCATTTTTCTCTTTCAATGTATGCTGAGCATTGCAGCATGCATTGAAGATATAAAAATGTGGAGAAATGAAAACAATTCTCCTTGTTGTGCTTTCCTACACCAATTTTTGAATGGTGTAGCATTCACACACATATCGAGATTTATGATTTCTGATAAATCTAGACATGTGTCTTGTTCTATGAGTATTCAGTGCAATCATGCACAACAACACTCATAGAACACCCTTTCAACGCAAACTGGTGTGCATAATGAGGTTGAATTTACATGGAGTATAAAAAGTGCACAGAGTGCCTTTTCCTCTCTTTGTAAATATAAAAGAGTGTCTTGCGCAATAACTATGTTACAAAAAGTGACATATTTCCGGTTTGAAAATTCCTTGCGAATGATAGAAGGTAAGCACAGAGTTTTGTCTACAAACATGTTCAATGAAGAATTATTGAAATGATGGTGGTCCTTCAATAGGTACAATGGGAAATATTATGAACCCTCAAATCTCTTTTTTTGCAGGTCACATGATATCTGATTATGGTCAGATTTCAAAACTACATAGGTATAAACAGAGTGTTTTAGAAACGTGTTTCAACTTTGTAGCTTCTTGCAGACCTCCTCATTCTGCATATTGAGACTTAGTTAAACTTACCTTCACAGTAATAGGAATAAAAAATGGTATACATCTTTTTCAGATTTTTATTGCAATCTAAATTCATATAAATTGCTTATTTTAAAATTTGGATCTGTGAAAGAAAAGGGAAAAAAAATTATAACATGTAATAATAAATTTTTTACAACACAGCATAATTTCCACAAAGTAATTTGTTTGCCTTTTTTGCTGTTCTCAGAATATATTGAATTTCACTAAAAATAGTGATTTCAATCGTACTCATCACTTAACAGCGGGCAAAAAAAAAACAATCAGGAAGATTGTTAAAAAAAACCAACATGCTATTCTCAGCAAAATACCACAAGATACAAATTACTGATATATAAAATGCTTACAAAATTTTATAAGTTTAACTTACAAAAACTGTAAATGTTGCCGCTTTAAAATATTCACCGAATCTGAGGATACATTTTTGGAGAAGGCACCACGCCCACAACGTTTTTCTTCAGTGGTGTGGAAATTTTTGACTTTTCCCAAGGGGCAAACAAAGACCAATGCCACCTTGGTCACGTGCAAGATTTGCAAAAGAGTTCTGTCGTGAGGGGATCCTAACAAGAAATACTCCTACGGCACGGCAAGTATGATGAAACACCTAAGGACCCTTCATCAGAACAATCTTGCACGAGAAGAGTGCAAATGGATGAGAAACACTCCTGCTCCTGCGCCTTTCTGAGTTTCTTTTCTTTTTCTTGTTCTGAAAAACAGTATCTGTAAAAAAGAATCACAAATAAATGTATATTAATAACTTTCAAATTTATACTATTCCTTTACTGTACAAACACATTTTATATAAAGACTGACTAAGAAACTATAGCCCTGAACCACAAGTGTGACGATGGTTAAAACACTACATACATAGTGCATACTACTTTGAAGCAGTTCATGCCCTAAAGCCTACCTCACTAAAAGACTACATGCTAACTGACTGAATGATTACAGTACTATAAGGAGACACACTGGGTGAGTGACAGGGTGTTTGCTAGAAGTGTATGAATACTGATTGGGGAATTGAAGGTGTGAAATACAACTGTGTAGGTGATTAGAGGACTGCATCCATAGTGAATAGGCATTTGAAGCAGTCTATGTGCTAATGCCTGGCTCACTGCATGAGTACTTGGGT
This sequence comes from Triturus cristatus, assembly GCF_964204655.1. NCBI lineage: Eukaryota > Metazoa > Chordata > Amphibia > Caudata > Salamandridae > Triturus > Triturus cristatus. The sequence continues at coordinate 1,091,567,999 of NC_140593.1, forward strand.
ACTGACAGAATAATTAGAGTACAGCAAGGAGAGTGCCTGGGTGAATTTATAAGTGGTTGGCTTTTGACACAGTGAATGGATTAGTACTTGGTACTGAATGGGTCACTAGAGGAGTGCAAAAGGAGTGACAGGATGTTTGCTGGACTGTATGGATACTGACTAGGGAATTGAAGGTGTGAAAGACAAGTGTATAGTATGTTAGAAGACTGCATGCATACTGCATAGACATTTGAAGCAGTCTATGTGGTAATGTATGGTTCACAACATGAGTACTTGGAAACTGACTAAATCATCAGACTACTGCTAGGACAGTGCCTGGGTAAAACTTTTAAATTTTCAGTTCTGGCACAGTGAAGAGAATAGTGCATGGTACTGCACTTTAGTGTCAAACCCTGACTCATTTTATCAATGCATAAGCAAAGAATAGATTCTAAAGCTACTAAAACTTGACAACATGGCCGGTTTTAAAACAGTTATCTGTCAGCAAATACACGATGTTACCAAATGCTTCTATCACAATCCTTACCCAAATGCACACAGACTCACAGTGTGATTTTAGACAAGCAACACTATCCTAGGAGTTTACCAAAACTCATTCACTAGTCTAGAAGAGGTAAGGGTACTGCACACAATCTACATATTTAAGTACAGCACATTAGTGTCAAAGCATGACTCATTTAATCAACGCATAAGCAAAGACTGGCTTCTAATGCTACTAAAACTTGACAACATGACAGGTTTTAAAAGAGTTATCTGCCAGAAAATACACGATGTTACCAAATGCTTCTCTCACAGCGGTTCCCAAATGCACACAGACTCACAGTGTGATTCTAGACAACAACCACTATACCTAGGAGTTTACCAAAAATCATTCACTACTGTGGAAGTGGTAAGGGAACTGCACACAATCTACATATTTCAGGACTGCACTTTTGTGTCAAAGCCTAACTCATTTATTCAACACATAAGCAAAGACTGGCTTCTAATGCTACTAAAACTTGACAACATGACAGGTTTTAAAAAAGTTATCTGTCAGAAAATACACGATGTTACCAAATGCTTCTCTCACAGTGGTTCCCAAATGCACACAAACTCACAGTGTGATTCTAGACAAGCACCACTATCCCTAGGAGTTTACCAAAACTCATTCACTACAGTGGAAGTGATAAGGGAACTGCACACAATCTACATATTTCAGGACTGCACGTTTGTGTCAAAGCCTGACTCATTTAATCAAAGTATAAGCAAAAACTGCCTTCTAATGCTACTAAAACTTGACAACAAGACAGGTTTTAAAACAGTCATCTGTCAGCAAATACATGATGTTACCAAATACTTCTCTCACAGTGGTTTCCAAATGCACACAGACTCACAGTGTGATTCTAGACAAGCAACACTATCCCTAGCAGCTTACAAAAACTCATTCACTACTGTGCAAGGGGTAAGGAGACTACACACAATCTACATATTAAAGTAGAGCACATTAGTGTCAAAGCAGGACTTATTTTATCAAGGCATAAGCAAAGACTGGCTTCTAATGCTACTAAAACTTGACAACATGACAGGTTTTAAAACAGTTATCTGTCAGCAAATACACAATGTTACCAAATGCTTCTCTCTCAGTGGTTCCCAAATGCACACATACTCACTGTGTGATTCTAGACAAGCAACACTATCCCTTGCACTATACCAAAACACATTTCTTCATCTATAATGAGTACTACATTTTAGTATAGAAACATAACTCATTTTACAAATTCATAAACAATGACTGGTTTCTAATTCTACCAAAATATAAAAACAGCACAGTTATCTGTCTGCAAACACATGAAAAACACAAATGCTTATCACAGAATGGTTTCTACATGCACACACACTGTCAATAAGATTGTAGAGAAAAAAAGTACTCCCTACACTTTAGCAGGAGAAATACATTAGTCTGATTAAAATCAAAATAGTCTACATACATCCCCTCACAATTAAATAACTCACCTTTCAAGTTGTTTTGTAGATTAAGAAGTATATCAGTCACACACCAGATATCAGTCACATACCAGATTTTCTTATACAGAATCTCTGCACTGTGCACCTCTCAGCAAAAACAAAGAATGGCAAAGTTTCCCTTTCATTTTCCACACATATACATGTAAACATCAAATCACAATCCTTCACACATAAATTCAAAAGCAAACACACATTTCTATTGGTTAAACATTTTAACCCTTTCCAAATGAAATACATTTCAACCCTTCCCCCAATCTGCCTTCTGCCTGTTACCATAGAAACAGGTCATGGAACACTGCACTGAGCACACAGGTCACAAGTTCAGCACACAATGTTGCTAAACAAGACAGCAAGTGTGCTTGACTTTTCAACATATCAGCTTATCATATATAATGTTCCTTACAATCAGTTTTTGTTAACCAATACGAATCATGCGTTTAAAAAACAGAAATATACACCCTACCTTTCAGTGTAGAAAGTTGTCATACAAACAATGATTTTTTGTCTTTTTAAAAAAAAAAAATCCTTGGATCCACGCACCCAATGCGAGAGGATCCGTGCAGCAAACGCGATAGGATGCGCGCACCCTGCACACATTTCGCCGTTTTTTTAAAAAAAAAAAGGGGTCCCCAGGGGGTCCTTCTGGGACCCCCTAAGCACCTCTAGAGGGTCAGAGTATTTCCACTCTGCCCCCTTTATATGTTTTACACACTTATTCCCCTTGCTTCTTCAGCCTCGCTTCTACCGAGGCAGAAAATGGCCACCAACAGTTCCTGGTTTCGAATGTAGACAGACACTCGACAGCCAATTAGCATTCAGCGCGCGATCGGGAGGGTGCGCACTCGATTCGGGGAGGGTGCGCTTACGGTGCGGGTAGGGTCAGCGGATCCTCCCCGGCCATAGATATCACTAACTTTTTTACCCTAATTTTCTCAGGAACTAATGAACAGATTCACACCATTTATGCAAAAGGCACGAGTCTGAATTGAGGACTACCTCTTTGCCAAATTTGGTGTCATTCCGTTCAGCGGTTCGGGCTGTAGCTGCGACAACAGATCCTATGGGAAATTGCATGGGGAAAACGCGTTTTGTGACCCCCCCTTTTTTCTCGGCTCCCGCTTTACGAATCACCATGTAACTTTCCGGGGCGGAGCGGAGCTGGACAAAAGTTTTGAAAATTTCGCGAGGATTCATCAACCGGCGCCAGACTTATTGAGAATGGAATGTTGCGGATTTCCTATGGAAAATAGGTCCTAACTATAACTATCTACTGGCGACCGCCAGTAGATAATATATATTTATATATATTTATATATCAGCAAAGCGACTACTTCATGTTTTCTTCTTCATCGAAAAGAGAGTCACGGACCCAAACTTGGTGGCTGAAACAATTTATTTAAAAAGCCGTATGACGCGTTTCGGGCACTAAGATGCCCTTGATCACATCAATATATATATATATATAAAGTAGGCAATTATAGTTAGGACCAAAGTGCCCATAGGAAAAGCATTTATCTATTCTACATACTGGCTACTTAACTTAGGCAATATATGTATGTATGTATATATTATATAAGTGTGTGTGTGTGACTGTGTGTGTGTGCGTGTGTGTGTGTGTGTGTGTGTGTGTGAAACCTACTGGCGTTTGCCAGTAGGTAGTTATAGTTAGACCCAAAGTTTCCATAGGAAAAGCATTTTTTGTTTTGTCAATAACTTTGGTGCCGCTTAACGAATTTCCACGACTTTTTCACAGAACTTCCCCTTTTGGTTCAGCTGCTCTGTTGAAAGTTTTGGGGTGATCCCTCAATTGGGGGCAGAGTAAAAATGGGGGTCCCAAAACGTTTCCACATGTTAAGTTTAGGGGGATTTTTGCAGCCCGTACTACTGAACGGAATTACACCAAATTTGCCAGAAAGCTAGATGTTGGCCCAGAAAAGCGTGCTTTTTGTGATTTGGTGTTAAACCTGTTCTGTTGTTTTTCAGATATCTATCATTAAAAAATATAGATAACTGGAGACGCAAGTCCTTGCAGTGGACTCGTGAATCCTACTAAAATTTGATAGGCTGTCAACACTTCAACCAGGAAGTGTTGGCAGCCATCTTGGGACTCAGCTTGGAACCCCCCCTCCTAGGGCTTATCAAAGCCCTGGCGACCGCTACCTTGCCTTGGCAGCATTATTAATATATGCGGGTAGGATAGGGGCTCCCCTGCTTGCCCGGGGTCCGCCACCTCCCTGGGGCACAAATGTTATATAAAAATAATGTGGAGAGGCCCTCTGGCCTCCCCCGCAGTCTTGGGGACCACAACCTCCCCGGGGCAGTAGCTTAATTATACATGGGGGTGTTGCGTCCCGGGGAACAGGCACCACCCCAAGGCACTGTTTGTATAAAAATGCGGGTGCCCCGCTCAACCCCCCCCCGCATCTCTGGATCCGGCCACCTCCTCGGATCAAAAATAAATCATATTGCGTAGGGGCTCATTCCCCCCCTTGCAGCCCTGGGGGCCTCCACCTCCCCGGGGCACACATACAATATTGACAGGCTCCATTGTGGACCCCCAGCCCCGGGGAAAACTAGCTCCCCGGTGTAGGAAAGTAGGAACTGCTTCTTATGGTTAGCCCCTCTTTTTGCTTGATGTCTCACTGTTTTTGGCTAGTCTGACTGGGATCCTGCTAATCAGCACCCCAATCTATCTGCTTTCTCCCCTAAATTCACATACATGTACTTTGGTACACTCCAGATTGGATACTGGGATCAGTCCCTAGTATATGGTACACATGTACCCAGGGCATATGTACCCCAGAGGCCTCCCAGGGGCTAAAGCATGTATTATGCCACCCATGAGAGGCCATACAAAATGGAACTCTAGGTCTGCTACTGCAGCCTGTGTAAGCTGGTGCTTGCACCACTTACTTTAGATATAGGTTCACTATATCTATCGGCCACTACACTTAAAACGTCACCCCTATAGCAGGCCTTAACAATCCTGAAGGCAGGGTGCTGGGTTTTATGTGAGTGGGTGCCCCTGCATGAGCAGAGTCTCTCTGCAGCCTTCAGAGACCATTCTCCCAGGTTGTCTTTGACTCAGCAGGACATATAGAAGAGGTGCATTATAACCTTGCGATAAATGCCATCTCGAAAACGGCTGCATAGAAACATATCATGTTAGGTATCAAACACCTTGGAATCATACCTCCACACCAGTAACTGGTGTGGGAGGTATGATTCCACCCTTCTGAAGCGAGCTTCGTGAGGTCACTGGTCTAATCGGTGCCAGCCTTCTAGACCCGGACAGCACAAAATTGAGGCTGCCGACCAGAGACACATTTCTGCTCTCCTGCTGCTGAGCCAAGCTCGAGCAGAGGAAGGCAGTACAATAGGCATCCTGTCACAGGGAGGTGTGACCACCTCCCAGACAGGATATAGTGTATTGGGGCCGGGTGGGTGCACTCTGAGCGTGCCTGAAAGTCCACACTTGGGCCACATTTGGTGTCTCTGTGCATAGTCCAGCTCAAACCAGTTCTGGGAGCCATTGGCTCCTACTCTGGTGTGAAACTGGACAAAGGACATGGGTGTAACCACCCCTCCGTCCTGCCCCTCCCCTAGGAGGGTCCCCCGAATCTGTCCAACCCTCGCCTGTGGGTACAAAAGGGCTTACCTGGCTGTAAGCCTTTAGATTTTACATGGACAAGATTCTACAAGAAGAAACCACTGACCGTCTGGACACTCTGGACTTTGCTGGACCTCGACTGGGCTTGACTTCGTCCCCCTTTCCGTCCGAAGCTTAGTTTGTGCCTTTGATCCACACAGGCTCTGTGCAGGACCTGTGGTGCCCTTAGGACAACTGTAGAATCTCCCTTGGAGTGAGGGAGTCACTCCCCTGCATTTGCAGGCACCTAACCTTAACTGACCAGTCTGCTCCTCCGAAGCTTCTGCCGACTGCGAAGATTTCAGCAACACAGGACATGGGTTTCTGAGGGTCCCTGAGGTCTATCTGCCCTCTCACCGAGTTTGAGGCCAATATCTCCCGTGGGGACTGCATAACCCAAACCCCTGTGCACCGCATCCATTTACAGTTGCATATGCTTGTTGTCGATTCCTGAGCTTGTGCATTGGACTCCGTGTAGTCCTGACCCTGAGCAGTATTTTCACCAAAGAACTCCAGCCTCCTCCCACCGAATGTTCCGTGGGCTAGTACTTTGCAATCATGCTTGAGGTCCCCTTGTGACTCCTAGTCATTCAGCCTGTGGGTCCTCCTGAGGGTCATCTTAATTTCTTGTGGGCTTTCCTGGTTGCTCCAGATGTGCCTTGACTCACCATTGCTTTGTGAGTCCCCTGGACCTTGTTGGTCCACACCGTAGCCTGCTTGACCTACCTGCATGGGTTGCTTTTGCTGAGGCTTGTTGGTGCTCCCGCCGGACACCAACCCCTCAGCACTCGACATCCTTCATGGGACAGCTCACCTCCGGCTCCTGGTCATCCTCGACGTCTCCTGGTCCTCGTGGCAGCAGAGTCAAGCATCCCTTCTTCGCACCTGACATCGGTGGACATTTGTCTTCCGAGCCCCTGGTCACTCTGAAGTGACCCAGACTCTGTCCCCTCTGTTTTCAGGTTCCTTCCTTCCAGAATCCAGGCTTGGATTCCACCGGACCCTTTTCACCTTCACAGCAGCAGTGCTTCTTCACAGACCTCCAATGAGAATGACAAGAGTTTCCGACACCACTTCAGACCTACGCATCCGGCTGCCCTGGGATAGGTAACTCTGGTACTACGGTATCCACGGGTGAGGTGGCTCTTCAAACTCTTAAGTTCCAAAGGGTTCACTCGAAGTCCTCCTCGAAGGGTCCTTAAACTTTAAAACTGTAACCGCGACTGTCCCATAGAATTGTACGAAGCCCGTGGTCGTGTTCCCACACTGCACCCAGCCTCCATGGGGTCCCTATCTACTCACCTTGAGGGGTTCCTTGGGGTCCCAGCGATTCCACGTGCTCCAGACCTTGTCTTCATCCAAGTCGTGATTGTTATACCACTATTTTAGTATATGGTTTGGTCTCCCCCTGGAGCCCACTGTGTATTGTGCTACTTACTATTGTTCTATTGATTACATATTGTGTGCTTTGTGTTCTATCCTTGTGTAGAGGATAGTACAGAGTGTTATATTAATAAATATATATTTTTATATAACTACTGGTGGTTCTCCTTTATTTAGTCATTCAGGAACTGATATTTTGGTAAAACACGCTGCTTTACATTCTTTCAAGATTAAGCCTGAAGGCTGCTCTCCACAGCTACCACTAGGATAGCTTTCTAAAGGTTATCTTTGACCTCATACATCATAGGTCATTTGGACTGGTACAAGGTGCCCACTTTAATTAGTGGACAGCATATACCAGGCCAACTTCTCAGATCCGGGGCAAATTTAAACAATGGAGCCCTAGATGGCCCTGGGGACGGCCACCCCCCCAGGGTCAGCTCCAGTAATGTCCCTGGTTGCCCACCCCCAGGACATTGCAGTTTGCTATGCATTGGCAGGAGCACCACTCTCACCAAGCCACTGCAAGCAACTGATCTACTTTAAGCAAGCAAGAGCACAAATACTCTTGCTTGCTGAAAGCAGAGCAGTGTCTATTTCCCTGCTCACTGTGAAGCGAGCAACAAAACAGACATTGCTTTAGGGACCCAGGGATCTGCATCCCAATAGCTCCCAGGATCCCAAAACAATGCTGGCTCCCGCAGAAGGCAGGGACCCGGCAGGGACCACAGGGGCCTTCAGACTACCCTCCACAGTCCCATTGGTGAGTGGGTGCCCTAGAGGCACCCACTTACATTGGTGGGCACTGGAGGATGGGGTAAAGTGCTGCTCAAATTTGACTTTGATGCTAGGAGCACTGTGGAGGGAGTATCTGCAATATTTCTACAGATTCAGAACCCCTAAAGTCTCCCCTAGTTGCACATGGGGTGGGGTTCCTGTAGATATAAGATAAGTATGTTTGTGTAAGTCCTGGTGCTGGAAAAATGGCCCAAGTCATTTTTCCCATTGCAAATCCCCTGTTACATAGGTTAACATGGTAGGAAGTTATTGAGTAATAACTCTTGATAGGAGACAGCTAGAAATGCCATTCAAAGACTTCCCAGAATTGTATCAATACATCCAACAATATCATATTGTTGAATTTCTCCTAAAGTGTACATACAAGAAGTTATAAGACTTTCTTGTTTTTAAGTCCTAATTCAGCCTTCCAGTGGTCTGCCCTGATTGGTCAGAGTTAAGTGGATTAGCCAGGCTGCCTTGTAGAGGTGATAAAGGTTGCCCAGCTCTGCTGGGAGTGCAGTGTGCTGTTCCAGAGGAATGCCAGGCCAGGGGAAGTGCATTTCCAAAGGCCAGGACTCTGAGTTTGCGCCTTTTTGCACCATTGGAAACTACAGCCCTGTGGATCAAACCTGCTTCAAAAGGACTAACGAGTGGTCTCCCTGTAAGCTACAGGTTAACAGAGCTCACCTGGACATCCCCACAAAGAATTCCCAGACTGGAGTACCAGTGGATTTTTAAGGGTTTTGTTCAAGTGGATTGTGGAAGTGAAGTTTCACACTTTCAAGGACCCTCTTGGAGATTCCAGAACTTTGGATTTTGTTGGATACTTTGGGACCCGCAAGCAGGACTTCAGGAAAGAGGTCTAACTGGACCCCGCCTGCTGAAGAAGGCGGCACAACACAGTGGTGAGAAATTCTCCAGAACAATTTCTAAAGGTTTGTCCCTGTCAGAGAAAACAAAATGACTAAAACGGGCACTGTTGGTTTCTAAGCACTAGAAAGTGACTAATCTTTAAAAATGTATATCTCTTGTTTTCTACAGTGGATTAATTTCGTTTTGCTGTCATTTTAAAGATAAAAATATTACCTATTTTTATAAATTGGTGTTGGATTTTTATTTTGTGTTGTGTCTTAATTATTTACTGAATTGGTGTTTTTAAATGCTTTACATACCTGTCTTTGAAGTTAAGCCTGCCTGCTCGCAGCAACGTTACCAAGGGTTGAGCATGGGAATAATTTTCTAAGACCTATGCTGAGTCTTATCATGTGTTAGTGCCTTATTGCCAGTGGCAGACCTACATTTGACCCTGCCAATAATCCACTTTCCAACAATCCCCCTCTCTACCACTCTGCAAATGCAGCTTGTGGTACACTACTGGTTAGTGGATGAAGTCCACTTTACTCTGTGTGGAGAGGTGTGGTGCAGCGGCCAGGGCAGCTGACTTCGGAGCACAGGGTTCACGGTTCGATCCCTGGCTCCGACAGCAGCTCAGCTCAGCACCATGTGACTCTTGGCAATAGCTCACTTAATTTCCAGGACGGCCCCCAGCGCCTTGACACCCGTAAGGGTGAGTAGTTTGCTCTTAACAAATACAGATTTACATATTTTACATTTTTTCTACGTGGGGCCAAGAGCTCCCCAGTACCTCCTGTAAGTCCTACACAGTGGGATTCCTGAAAGGTGGTGAGAAGCCCAGCCTCCTTTCTAAGCACTCACAGAAATTCACAGAAAATACCAAAGATTACAGGGACGTTATAGTTAGGAATTAGCATTGGAAAAACCTTAATAATTCACAGAAAAAAACAAAGATTAATGGGAAGTTATAGTTAAGAATTAGGATTTAAAAAACCTTGGAAATTCACTGAAAAAAATAAGGTTACAGGGAAGTTATAGTAAGGAAATTAAAAAAAACAAAGATTACAAAGACGTTATATTAAGCTCAGGTGTCACTTGTACAAAACCAGAGAAATTCAGCTGTTATAGTTTGTGAGCTAACTATAACTCGCACCGCCGCAATGCACTGCTTATGGCCTCACAAATTACATCACTCATGACATGGTCAGTGACATCACTGATGACATCCCAAATGACATCATTCATGACATCATCCACAAAATCTTTGATGCACCCACTCACTCATATGGCTGGGTCTGAACTGGGGTGACGAAGTGAGCTAAAGAACGATGATGGATTCAACCCAGATCTGTGACTGGGGGTGAGTGTCTGAAACGTTTAAGCACTCTGTCTATCATCTCCTTGTGTTCACCCACTCACTCCCCCATATAACCTTTCATACACCCACTCGAACTACCAAATTACCATTCTCAAACCTATTTTTACACACACACACCAGTACTTGCACAGCTGCTCACTGATTCATAGACACATATCCACTCACTCACCCATACAGCCACTAATACACCCACTCACTCACTAGTACAGCCACTGACATATCCACATATACACCCATACAGCCACTCACACTCTGAGTCAGTCACCCATAGAACTACTCACACACCTACTCACTCACCCATACAGTCAATCACACAGCCACTTACCCATACACTTACACACACACTCATACATATACTAACGTGTACTCACATACCTATACAGTCACTGACACAAGCACACACTCACCCATACAGCCACTCTTACATTCACTCACTCACTCATACAGTCACTCATATACGCAATCATTCACCTATACTGCGTTTCACATACCCAGTTATTCATCCATATACCAGTGACACATGCACTCACTCACAGACACAGCCATACACATACTCAATTACCCATACAGCCCCACACACATGTATTGACTAACCCAAACAGCCACTTACTCACCCACTCACTCATCACTGACCCAAATACCCAAATAGGTACTCAGACAACCAATCACACACCCATACAGAAACTCGCATACCCACTCACACACCCATACAGCCACTTAGACACCAACTGACAGACAGATGCACACATTCACACTACCAGTCACTCACCCATAAATTAACTGAGACATCTAATCACTCACTCATACAATTAGTCACACACCCACTGATTCATCCAGTCAGGCACTGATACACCCACTGATTCACCAATACACCTTGATATATAATTTAACACTCAAACTTTTTAGAAATCACTCACAGTCACCGGATAATGTAATTAATGGCATCAGTGATGTCATTAGAGATGTCATCAGCAATGTCATCAGCGATGGTACTGGCCAAGTTATGAGTGATGCAATATGTGAGGTCATAAGCAGTGCATTGCGAGGCATGAGTTATAGTTAGCTCACTAACAATAATGGCTGAATTTCTCTGGTTTTGTACGAGTGACACCTGAGCCTATAACGTCTTTGTAACCTTTGTTTTTTTCAGTATATATATATATTATATATATGGATAATGGGGCCTTAGCAACCAATGCAATAGATGAACAACTGTCCATCAGCCAGGCGCAAGACATAGCCAGACAGCAGGAAGTGGACATTGGGGGTAGTGATCCCACAAAGTTCAAACTGCCTTCCAGATTTATTCCGCAAACCACTAGAGATGCAGTGGATGTATATAATGAACTTGTTGTCAATGATCTAAAAAACTTAGAAAAATGCACAAGCGTCAAATACAAAACACTGACCAAGCACCAACAAGAATATTGTGCATTGATCAATAGACTTGCCACAGATGACACCTGCATAGTTCGTAATGCTGACAAAGGGGGCAATATTGTCCTATGGGACAGGAGTAGCTACCTCGCAGAAGCCCATAAACAACTGAACAATGCCAGTAATTATACTAAGATCAAGGACACTGTGATGCATTCGAGCTATAAAATGTTCAATGACCAGCTTTATGTTTGTTATAGTCAATGTCTGCTAACACGTGATGAATTAGCTTTTTTGAAAATTGCCAACTCTGTTGTACCAGTATTCTACCTGATCCCCAAGGTGCATAAGAGTATACAGAACCCCCCAGGCCGTCCGATTATCTCTGCCATAGGTGGGGCATTTGAGAATACATCCAGATTTATTGATTCTTTCTTATGTCCTTTGGTGCGAATCCTACCAGCTTTTATCCAGGACACGGGAGATTTTTTGAAAAAAATTTATGATCTCCCATGGGAAGAAGATCTCTTGCTGGTGACAATAGACGTGTCCTCGCTATATACCAGTATTAGACATGAGGACGGCCTCAAAGCTGTCAAACATTTTTTGGGCAACCGCCCAATTAAACTATGGTCACACACTCAAATGTTGCTTTCAATGATCTCTACCTGTCTGAAAAACAAATTTTTCCTCTTCAATGACCAACTGTACCATCAGATCTGCGGTACAGCGATGGGCACCTGCTTCGCCCCCAGCTATGCTAATTTGCATATGGGCTGGTGGGAGGAGCAGGTGGTCAAGGTCACCCGCCAGGGAGAATGGGAAGAAAGTGTGCTGCTTTGGAGTCGATATATCGACGACCTTTTTATTATTTGGAAAGGGTCGGAGCGAGCAGCACAAGACTTCATTGATAAACTGCAAATCAATGATTTGAACTTAAGTTTTACTAGTACAATCAGTAAAACCGAAGTGAATTTTCTAGACCTTACGATCTATATCAAAAAGGACAAAGTTCACACTAAGCTGTTTAGAAAACCGACTTCGAGCAACACATTGCTGCACGCAAAGAGCTTCCATCCTTATAGCCTGATTAGAAGCATCCCCTATGGCGAGAGTCTAAGGACAATTCGGAACTGTAGCGAGGAGGTAGTAATTGAGCAAGAGCTTTCCTGTCTGCACAACCGCTTTAAGGCTAGAGGGTACACAGATGAGGTCATTGAGCAAGCTATAACAAAAGCCAAAAAAAGAACCAGAGAGGATATTCTCTTCAATGAGAGCCATAGTCAAACTAATCAACAAAAAAGAAAAAATAATGAAATACGGATGATTACAACTTACAACAAAAGCCATAGACAGATTAGGGGTATTCTTTCAAAACACTGGCACATAATCCGCAATGACCCCCTATTGGGGAAATTTGTTCGAAAAAACCAGCAATGACCTTTCGTAAAGCTCGCTCTTTTAAACAGATGCTAGTGACCAATATGCTTACACCAAAAAAACAAGTGTCAAAAGGCAGTGCCTGGCTAATGAGAAGACCGGGCTTCATGAAATGTAACAAATGTAAGGCCTGTAGCCATGGTAAAAATACCGCTTCCTACACATTAGGTCTCTCGAAAAGAACAAAAAAGATCAAAGGATGCTTTACATGTAAGACAGATTTTGCTGTCTACGTCCTGCAATGCCCGTGTGGCATGCGGTACGTGGGCAGCACAATCCATCCGGTTCACAAGAGGGTCTTACAACATCTGAGGGCTATCAAAAATGGGGACCGAAAATATCCTGTGGCCCGCCATTTTGAATCTCATCATGACAAGAATGAGAAAGGCCTATCGTATTTTGTCATTGATTGTATACTGCCAAATGTAAGAGGGGGCAATCGAGAAAAAAGATTGAGGAAACTTGAATCATCTTACATCCTTGCACTCAACACACGTACCCCCACAGGTCTTAATATGGAAGAAGATCTAATAACACATCTTTAAGGACCTGTATAGTTTAGATATAAAATAACAGCAATAATCCCCCTCGTCACTGTTTTTAATATATGAGTTCTTTTTTAGTTTCTTTGCACTGTACACATTATGTTTGGTTTATTTTATGACATTAACAATGGGACGTTCTGCAAGAATATAAATGCACCACTGCCCACTTGGGCTCAATTGATAAATCGAGCAAAATGTAATTAGCGTGCTGTTGATAATCGACACAAGGTCGTTTTGAGGAAACCTACATGGGTCTGTACAGCACTATTGTAGACATTGATATGTATATATTCGCTACCAGTAATTGATTTAATGAGGAATGATTAGTGCACTTGCATTTAATCTGTAGGCATGATATTGGGTGTGCCAATTCGTTATTTTCAAAGAATTACGATTTGTTTGATTAATTGTGTGTGATTAAGCTATGAGTATTTCCCGTTGAGACTACGAGTCTGTCTTTCAATGCACTATAGTTGTAGTCACATCATGTGACTCGGTACGAGCACAAAAAAATATGTAAATAAGGAGTCTAAGTTTGTACGGATTGTTGGTGATCAAGCCTGCTGGGCAGGCGAAACGCGTCCAAACCGGCTGATTGAACAATAAACTTATCTGAGCCTGGACACGGCGTCGTCATCCTTTGGATTCTTGCAGAGGACTGGGTGATATATATATATATGCATATATATATGTATACATTTATGCATATATATAAATGTATATATATATGTATATATATATATATATATACATGACCATAGCTACAGTACAGCGAGACACTTTGATGAGATGCATGGGGGTGACTGGACCAAAGCTAGATACATTGGCTTAGCAACCATCCCAAAACACCCAAGAGGAGGTAATAGAATTCGAGCCCTGCGCCGTCTGGAATCACGACTGATTCTACTAGCTGGCAGTATGTTCCCACTCGGTATGAATAATGACGAAGAACTTTATGTACATTTGTGAAAATTGATATACGCTTCCCGCAACCTAACCATGAGTTTCTTTATGATATCACCTTAACGGGGTGATACAAATTTTAACTTCATTTTATGGCTTACTTTATGTGCTGTTTTGTAACTCTACCTTCTTTTCCAGAATTGTATAGCTGGTGGTACATATACCTTTATATGTGTAGAATGTGGAAATATGTTATTATGTTGAGACAATGTACACAACAAAGTGCTGCTTTGATATACCAGAGGATTTATATTTCAATATTAATGATTTATTATTTTTATCTTGACAGATTGGAATACGAGGAATATAGTCACTGATAACTGGTTAAGAGCACACAAGATTCGACAATCTTGTTGAATTTTTCATCTCGACAATTTCACGATTATTGAATAAATAGAACTATCACCTGCCTCACTGTTTGTCAGCACTTTAAGGTACTACACCTTCACGCCTTCCTCATTGATTATCCAGGTACTTTACCAATATTCTCCACTTTGGCCAATGCTCAACTGAGGTCCTAGACCTTCACCCCTATCTATACTGCCTGATTGAAGTACTTTACTCAATCTCTCCATTTCAATCTGTGCCACCTTGAAGAGGGTAAATAAACCTGAATTTATTTCCTCAGCTTATATTCTGGATTATGTTTATTTACAAATGAAGTAACTATATATTTGTATGTACAAATACCAAACTTTATTGTATGATCGAACGAACACGCACAAGCCTCTGTATTTTGATGAATATTTCTTTTATGTTTACTACACACGCTGCGTCGTGTACACTGTACCTTTAAATTGTAAGTGAAACTCACCCAAGGTCATGTGACCAAGATCTCGGCTGAGATCGAAACGCGTCTTGTTGTCTGTCGAATAAACCCGCAGCATTGAGCAAACCTTTGGACTGGAGTGGCTTGTTTTTCTACCCAACTTGTGGAAAATTGTTCGTGCATATATATATATATATATATATATATATATATTCACTGAAAAAACCATAGGTTTGAGGCACGTTATAGTTAGAAATTAGCATTTAAAAAACCTTAGAAATTCACTAAAAAACATAGGTTTTAGGGAAAAGTTACAGTTAGTTGGACATTTCACTCGTATAAAACCATAGAAATTCCCCTGTTATAGTTAACTATAACTCGCGCCCCCGCAATGCACTGCTGATGACGTCACATATTACATCACTCATGACATCTTAAATGACATCAATGATGACATCACTGATGACATCATCCAGTGAATGTGTGTTTCTGTAAAGTTCAAATATTTGTCAACTATATCTATGACAAGATGTATTGAAGAATGAGTGGATTTACAAGTGCCTAAAGGGATTATTAGTAGATGCGTGACTGACTGTATAAGTGAGTGATGGAACGTGTCTTACTGAATGCATGGGTTAGTGACTAAACTGTGTGAAATTCTGTATTAGTCTCTCAGTTGGTGTGTAAGCAACTGCATGGGTTGGTGAGTAGCTACATGAGTGTCTATATGGGTTATTGATTTGTTGTCTGAGTATCTGTATGGGTGGCTGAGTATTTGTGTGGGTGGGGTGTGTGTGACTCTGTGCATAGATGTGTGAGTGGGTGATTCACTGGGTGCATGGTTTCAAGAGTGCATCTGTGATGGACTGTTTAGGTGGGTGAATGTGTGAATGGGTGTGTTAGTGAGTGAATGTATATCTCAGTTGTATATGTGTGGTAACTACATATGTGAAAGGCAGTATATATGTGTGTTGGAGTATATAAATGGCTATAAGTGAGAGTGAGTGATTGTGAGAGTGACTGTATGGATTAGTCTGTGCTTGTATTAGTGATTGTTTAAGAGTGTAAGTATGTGCTAGTATTTGTATGAGGAAGTGAGCTGGTGTGTGTATAACTGTATAGGTGAGTACATGGCAGTGTGATTAATTATTTGTATGACTGACTAGGTGTGTGAGTACCTTTATGGATGAGTGGCAGTGTGTGAGTTTCTATATAGGTGTATGAGTGCATATGATAGTCCTGTACTGAGTGACCGTAAGTATGAATGACTGTATGGGTGAGTGTCTAGATGTGTGTGTAGACCTAATAATCAGTGAGTGGATATGTAGTTATTGGTTTTGGAGTGTCTATGGTTTTGAGAATGGCAGTCTGTAATGTAGAGTGGGTGTATCAAAAGTTATATTTGAGTGTGAGAAGATGCATGAAATTTTCACATGGATGATGTCATCAGTGATGTCATCAGTGATGTCACTGACCATGTCATGAGTGATGTAATATGGGACATCATCAGCAGTGCATTACTTGGGCGCGAGTTAAAGTTAGCTGAACTAACTATAACAGGGGAATTTCTATGGTTTTATATGAGTGAAATGTCCAACTAACTATAACTTTCCATAAAACCTATGTTTTTTTAAGTGAATTTCTAAGGTTTTTTAAATGCTAATTTCTAACTATAACATGCCTGAAACCTATGGTTTTTTCAGTGAATTTCAAAGGTTTTTTAAATGCTAATTTCTAACTATAACGTGCCTGAAACCTATGGTTTTTTCAGTGAATTTGAAAGGTTTTTTAAATGCTAATTTTTAATTATAAAATTAGCTATACCTATGTTTTTTGTACAGAATTTGAAGATTTTTTTAAACTGTTAATGTGTAAATATATTATGTATTAAACAATATTATATACTTTTCTGAAAATTGTTTTAAAAAAATGTTTTAAAATAATTTAAACTGAAATATACTGTAATTATTTTGTTTTATTTTTCAATTTTGATATATATTTCTATTATTTTCTTTTTTTTTTTTTAAACATTTTTGGAGTCACACACCCAAAGCGTACCTAACACGACGGGTGCACGTATTACAGCTGCCATATTGAAAAAGTCATGAAGGATCCGCGTACGGTGTGCGATGGGTGCGTGTTTTCCAGTTACGTGATATGTTATGTTATAAAGGGTTTTATAGCGCGCTTAAATACTCAAGAGTGTCCTGGTACGTGCAGTTATCAAAAACCCAGGGGAGTGGAAGGCATGGCTCAGCTAGTCAAAAAGAAAAGTTTTACGCCGTTTCTTGAAGGGTCAAAAATCCTGAATACTTCGTATTTCTAGTGGGAGAGAATTCCAAGCCAAGCAGCTTTGACAGAGATGGACTGACCTCCCAACCGGGACCTGCGGAATCTGGGAATGGTCATCCGATGTTGTGTGGCTGAGCGCAAATCTCTGCTGGGGACATAGAAGCAGAACCGCTTCCTGATGTATAAAGCTCCCGTATATACGTATAATATTACCTGTTGTGCACGATAGGTATGCGACGGATGCATGACTACTGCTCCCGCTAATTTGCGACACATGCGCATTGTGGTACGCGACGCTTGCGCTGTGGCGGGCCCCGCGTGACATCATATGTGGGGCACGCTGGGAGCATGGTTCCCGCAATTTTTTTTTATATATTAAGATGATATGCAAGTGTCTTTAATGTACATATTAGGGCAAGAGATTATCTAAGGTATTCATAAAAGTAATATATTTGTACCTGTAATAAACTAATATTATTTTTAAATATAATTTTGTAGAGTCGCGTCGGGTGTGTTCTTCCAAAGCGCAGGGTGCGTGACTCCCATGTGACCTTAAAAAAAAGAATTTGATTGGTTTATAACATTTCCCACTGTAACTATTGAAGGACCCCACCCATTTTAATCATTCTTCTTGGACCATTTTCAGAGAAGCATCTCTTCTCCAGCTAGAACCTTTTTGGGTTTTTTTGGTGTTTGTTTCACAAGTCTGTTCCAAAATGGCATCTGGAGAGCAGCAGGTAGTCCTACTTCCTGAAGAAGATGTGTTGGAGGAAGACCCACCCAAGAAGAGACCAGAGTCTGTTGTCTGGAAATTCTTCAGTTTTCCAGAAGGGGAGAAGAAAGTAAATGCTAGGAAGGTGACATGCTTGCTGTGTGGGAGGGTCCTGTCGCGAGGCAGTGACAAAAAATACTCCTGTGGTACAGCAAGTATGTACAAACATTTGCATACCATACACCCACAGAATCTTGCTCAGGAGGAAATGAGGCGGGCTGCAGAAAATCCACCAACAGCAGTTGCTAGCACCTCCGGACCATCTCAGCCAACACCTTCAATGGACATTCGGGCAGAGTTCGCATTTTTAGAACAGCACTGTGTGAAGTGCAAAAAAATTATCTGCTACAGCGAGCAGTCAGTGGATGCAGTTTGTGCTGCACAACGCAACCACCACTGTTAATTTTTTTTATGAAAACTAATTCCAAAAATTACCTGTTTACTTTGTTTCTTTTTTTTTTCTTTTTTTGAAAAAAACACCAACAAAAATACAAAATTGTTCATAAAATACAAAAAAAAAAGGAAAAAAAAGTTCTTGTCAGAACTACATTATCTGGTTAAGACAAAGAACTATAATTGCATGGTAATGTGTGAAAGTTTGGTTGAATATATGTGTAGTGCATGATTGACTGAAATAATGCATTAGTAGTGTAGGGTGAATGTATAGGGGCAGCTGTATGAGGAAGTGCTGCAGTGTGGCACTGCAAGCCTTTTTGCTGTACTACGCTGCAGCACTTCTGAAGCATAGAGATGCAACATATTTACATGAATATGTCGCAACTCTATGCTTCACTCTGCAATGGTACACAAACTGTAGCCATGTGCTGGCACAGGCAACCTTGCACCATGGTGCAAGGATGCCTGCATTATGGGGAGATTGTTTTTATGCAGGTAGGGAAACGTTCCTGTACAAAAACAATTACTAAAGACATTTTCCTCCTTCAATGTGTGGTGTAGAATGCAGCATACATTGAAAGAGGAAAAAATGAGGAGAAATGAAAATATTTCTCCTCGTTGTGTCTTGCAACACCACCTCTAGAGTGCTGCAGTATTCACAAACATGACTAGATTTATGATTTCTTATAACTCTAGAGATATATCTTGTTGCATGGGTGTTGTGTGGGAACATACACAGCAACAGCCATGGAATGCCCCTTCAACAGAAAGTGTTGTGTATGACGGGCTGTATTTACAAGGAGAGGAAAAGCCATGCAGGGTGGCTTTTCCTCTCCTTGTAAACATGGAGCTGCCCCCAGCACCACCACTATGTCACAAAGAGTGATGTACTAGTGGTGCAGGGGGCTTGTAAATCTGCTCCATAAGAGCTTACGGATTGGCAGAGTAACGCAAAAAGTACATAGTGCTGGATGGATGATTGAGAAAGTGCATAGCAGTAACAGGAGGATTGCTAGACTGCATGGGTAGTACCTTACTATTTACAGGAGTGTTCCAATAGTATGTATGTGGTTAGAGGTGTGAATGCATAGTGCAGTGAATGCTGTAGTTATACTTGTGTTAGTGGCTAGGCCACTCTATATGTATATTTTTAGTCAGGATAATTACAAGAGTGGAGAGAGAGTGACAGTGTGATTGGAGCACTGCATGGGTATTACCTATATTATTACAAGAGTGAATCAGTAGTCTACAGGGGGTTAGGGGCCTGCAGAGATTGTGCACATTTGACTGTAGCACGGTGTCTCTTCATGCCTGAGTCATTGTCCAAGTGCATGGGCAGTGACTGGGTAGATAGAGTGCTGGTATTTGAGAGCAGAGTGAGTGTATAAGTGCTTGTCTTTTGGCACAGAGATTAGATGAGGGCATGGTTCTATGAGGATATTTGCAACAGTGAAGAGAGAGTGAGAGTGTGATTGGAGCACTGCACGAGTACTACATAGATAATTGCAAAAGTGAATCAGTAGTCTACAGGGGGTTAGGGGCCTGCATACATTGTGCACATTTAACTGTTGCACAGTGTCTCTTCATGCATGAAACATTGTACAAGTGCACACACAGTGACTGAATAGATAGAGTGCTGGTAGTCAACACCAGGGTGCGTTTATAAGTGCTTGTGTTGCGGCACAGAGATTAGATGAGAGCATGGTTCTATGAGGATGATTGCAACAGTGAAGAGAGAGTGAGAGTGTGATTGGAGCACTGCATGAGTACTACATAGATTATTGCAAAAGTGAATCAGTAGTCTACAAGGGGTTAAGGGCCTGCATACATTGTGCACATTTAACTGTAGCACAGTGTCTCTTCATGCCTGAAACATTGTACAAGTGCATACACAGTGACTGTGTAGATAGAGTGCTGTAGTTGACACCAGGGTGAGTTTATAAGTGCTTGTGTTTCAGCACAGAGATTAGATGAGGGCATGGTTCTATGAGGATGATTGCAACAGTGAAGAGAGAGTGAGAGTGTGATTGGAGCACTGCATGAGTAGTACTTAGATTATTACAGGAGTGAATCAGTAGTCTACAGGGGGTTACATGCCTGCATAGATTGTGCACATTTAACTATAGCACAGTGTCTCTTCATGCCTGAATCATTGTACAAGTGCATAGACAGTGATTGAGTCGGTAGAGTACTGGTAGTTGACAGCAGGGTGAGTTTATAAGTGCATATGTTTTGGTACAGTGATTACATAAGAACATAGTTCTACTGAATGATTAGAGTATAGGAAGGAGATCATCTGAGAAAATGCATAACTGCTTGGGTACTGACAGATGTATTGAATTAGTACATGCTAGTAGTAAATAACTTAAAAATTGCATTACCAGTAACATTGTGATTTGTGGACTGTATGGTTAGTACCTGAGGTATTTTAGACATTACTAAGCAGTGAGTAGGTGTTTAAAGGTGTGTATGAATAGTGCCTGGGTGAATGTAGTAGTGGATGGATAGTGTTTGGATTACTTACCCTTACCTTTACAGTAGTAGATATCAAAATATTGTAAACATTTTTTGCAGTTGTTTGTTATATTTTAAAGTTTGAAAACTTTTTAACTTTAGAATTTGGATCTGTAAAAGAGAAGAAAAAATACAGTTGTAATATATAATATTATCATTTTATAAATACAACATAATTTAAGCATAATATAAATTATTTCATTTGTCTTTTTTGCTGTTCTCAGAATATATTGAATTTCACTATAAATAGTGATTTCAATGTTACTCATCACATAACAGCGGGCAAAAAAATAACAATCAAGAAGATTGTTTAAAAAAAACCAAATCTGTGTCAAAAATATTTTCGACATAGTGAACTATGTCTGCACATTGTATAAAAATAACATCCTCAATAACATAGCATATAATACAAATCCCACATATATAAAATGCTTCTTTATAAGAGAATGTTGTTACTACAAGATAAAAGAAACAAAACAATAATTCAATCAATAATTCTTCATAATTTACATATACTCTAAATGATATTCTTTAAAATATGTGCTGTCAGAATATCCCAGAAAAAGTGCTTAACTCACATTAATATCTTTCCTCTAGGCCAAATGATATTCCTGAAATCCTTTACAATGAAATTGTCCAAAGTAATTGTATTAATAGAGTTTAACATATACCCAATAGGTCGAATTATGTTCTTAGAACTTTGGCTTTAAGAATATTAGGTATGAGTTTGGTAATTCGTTTGGCAAACGATATCTAAAAACTAAATGAGCATCATTACAATATGTCCATCCTTTATTGCATTTTAAATAGACAGTGTAATGTCCAGATGTTATAGAAGGTCCATCGTGGAAAATAATTGCTACTGCTACAAAAGTTCTTCCTGATATTGATAGTTGCCTTGCTACAACATTTTTAATTAAAGTTTCCAATTTTCTTCTATCAGCTGTACAACGTTGTATCATTAAAATGATATATTGTGGACATTTTTGTATAAATAGTGTTGATAACATTTCTGATTTGCATTGGCTACACTCCATGTTTTGATTTGCTGCTTTAACTAATTTGTTGAAAGACACTGTTTTACAGTCTGGTATTGTTAAATATATAAATCTCTCAGTGTCTATGTTAGTGGTAGAAGTAAACGTACAATTTTCACATTCATGTTCCCATTTATAACAAAGTCCAAATAGATTTTCAATTTGTATTCCTTCTTTTTCTAATACTGCAAGCATATACATTAGAAATTCCTGAGCATCTTGTTGCACATTCTGTGTAAATTGCGTAGAACCAGAACATATATCCAAAAGCTTCCTAACATCAGAAACAGTTTGGATTTTACTTTTATCGATTTTTCAAAAATAGAATACAACAAGGAACAAAACTTTTTTTCTCGATTTTCTATAATTTGCTGTAGCAGATTTTTGAGAAAAAATACAACATTTACCACTACTTTAGCATAGCAGTTGATACCTGAACT
Source organism: Triturus cristatus (assembly GCF_964204655.1). Taxonomy (NCBI): domain Eukaryota; kingdom Metazoa; phylum Chordata; class Amphibia; order Caudata; family Salamandridae; genus Triturus; species Triturus cristatus. Next base: position 1,091,590,593 of record NC_140593.1, read on the forward strand.
ATTTTCTAACTGATATTCGACAATCTCTTCAATAGTGACCTTTGTCTTTTTGCTTGGATTTTCAACATTATCCTGGTTTTTTCTTCTCTTTAACTTCACCACAGTTATTCTCGTACCTTCTTTTTCGACCTACTACACGCTTTTAATATACTGGATATTTACCTAAATTGGGAGCATACAGTCTCCTTAACCGATTATACTCTCTTACACAATTTACATCTACACTAATCTTTCTCTCATCAAAATCAATCAGATACAATCCAGATAAAGTTCTGACTCAGGACAAAGCAATACATGCCATACCCTCTTTAAATACGGTACTTCCAATATTTACCAAAGTACTGTCTACACTTGAGATTTATGAATAGTCACCGCATATGACAAAGAAAGAGGAAACTGTTTTCTACGAACATTCAAATCTTTAACAAGCAAAAAACGAGCAGAACAACAATCAATTTGTTTTACTTCTTCAATCTGATCAAATTTGATTTTCAAATATTCAATTCCATCTTTTTTTTGATAATTAACATAATCAACAACTTTTCCCATTGCTCCATTTACTAAACCTTTTTCTACATCCTAATTACGCTGTAAAATAACTCGACAGTTTACACATACATATAAATTATTTTCTAAACCAGCAGTTTTAGATATTGATTTTTCCAAAGAATCCAATTTTGTTTTCAGTTTTTCTGTCAAAATAATAGTAATTCCTTCATGCTCTATTTTATCAATGGCTTCCATTTTTATTATTTGTTCATTTTACAGCTGTAAAAGTTCTTCAATAAATGTACAACACTCTTGCAGTGTTGGCATGAGGAAGATTATAGATTTATTTTCTGCAATTTTTTGTTTATTTTTGCAGGATCTATATTTTCATTTGGAAACAAGTTGGCAAGTATCCGACTTTGCAAAGCTTCTTTGCCATGTTCTGTCAATACACTAATTCTTATATTTTGAAGAATGGTTCCATAAACTTCATCATTTGCTTGTCGCATATTTTTAATGAGTTCTTTGTACTCAAAATATGACCAAATGTTAACGTTTCCAACACTTCCCAAAGACTTTCTGGAATCTTCGTGCACAAGTGTTTTAAATACTGGTTGCCCTTTTACAGGAGTAAGTTGCAGTAGATCACCAAAAACAATCACATGTTTTCCTCCAAATAAGACATTGTATTCTGTTTTTAAAATTTGCTGCATTCTTAAATGCATAAAGGCAAGCATTAAGTTTGAGACCATGCGCACCTCATCAATAATTAGAAGTTTCATTTTCTTTAGCACTCTTGAAACTTCATAACAAGCTTCTCCAGATAGCTTGTGATATTCCAATTTATTTTCATGTTCCACAGGTAGCATTAGTAAACATTGTAATGTAATTCCTTTAATGTTGTGTGCTGCCAATCCAGTTGGAGCAGTTACAACACAAGACAAATGTGAGTCAGTTATTTTCCATAGATAAGTGGTCAAAACTTTAATCAAGAAACTTTTTCCTGTGCCAGCTTGACAACTGATATACATTCGGATAGGTTGAAAGGATGTGCATGTGCATTCTTTTTTTTCATGAAGAAAACCATGGTCGATCTGTTGTCTAACTTGCTGATATATTTCTTTCTGTTCAATATTTAGTTGTTCTTCCAAGTTTTCTAAGTCCATAATATCTTCTTGAGCTTGATGCATTGCTGTTTCCACTTCATTCTTGAATCAGAGGTCCAGAACTTTGACTGTCTTGAGAACTGTCTCTAGCAATCTCAGCTGCAATAGTAGCTTCTTGATCAATTTTTTCATTCAACATTTTCAGATAATTTGCAAAAACTGGACATTCAATGCTATCTTTATATGCATTGAAAGAATCTTCATAGCACTGAAAATCTCCAAGTAATTCCAATTCCGTACGCCAAGGCTTGAACAGTTGTAAAAGTGCTAAATAGTAAAATTCTCTTTTATCAGCAGTATCACAACTCAGTTTCATGTGATTAATTAGATTTCCTTTAGTATGTTTCACCAAACATCCTTCTGAACCAATCATTGCATATTTTCCTTCATTTATGTTTTCTGTAGTATTTTTCTTAAAACTGTAAAATTGCAGCACTTCATAGAGACATATGTTCTCAAGATGACGACTTCTATTTGGATAGTATGTATCCAACATGTTTGTTGTGACAATATCTGTACTTCCCGGTTCATTTACTACTAAATATTCGATTTCTTGTATAGGTTTGAGTACTCGATTTCACGTTGCAGCAAGACCTAGACTCACCCAAATGATCCCTCTTGACTTTGAATATAGACTTGCAGATGACAACCGATCCGAGCATTCATACGCTCCAATCTCTTGATGGGATAACATCTTGTTATGTTATGTTATGTTAAAATGGCTTTTATAGAGCGCACGGCTACTCAAAAAGAGTGTCCCGGCGCTTTTATTTAAGGTAGACTACAGTATGTTAACATAACACATTAAAAGAGAAAGTGACGCAGACAGAAAGAAAAACAACGAACGAGACAAGACCTACTGAGTAAACAACCAGGATTTGAGATCCTTTCTAAAAGCTAGTAAGCTGGTGGCTCCCCGAAGTGTAAGAGGCAGAGAGTTCCACAGCTGTGGCGCCAGTAGTCCAAAAGAGCGACCTCCCAAGCGCGCCCTCTTTACTCGCGGGACGGACGCCAAAAACAGGGATTCTGATCTCAAAGAACGAGCCGGTCGGTAGAAGGCAAGTCTCCTTTGGAGGTACTTTGCTCCCGTCGCATGGAGGGCCTTATATGTCAGGGTCAATGCCTTAAAGGCGATCCGCTTGCGGATTGGAAGCCAGTGCAGGGTCTGGAGCAAGCCCTCAGCACTGACGCGTCTGTTCAAGCCAAAAATCGCTCTCGCCGCAGCATTCTGCACAATTTGGAGCCGCTGTAGCAGGTACTCTGGCAGGCCCAGGTACAGAACGTTAGAATAATCTAGCCTGGAGCCTATCAGAGCCTGCACAGTCAGCCTCCTGTGCTCCTCCGATAAGAGGGGAAGAAACCTCCGTAGCATCCTAAGGAGGCCGAAGCAAGTGCCCGACACCCCCAGGATCTGAGACTTCATAGTCAACCCCTTGTCCATCTTGACCCCCAAGATCTTAGCCATTTGGGATGAACAAGTTGGGGGGAACATATTGGTAGGCCACCAAGCCTGCCAGTCTGGCTCCGTGTCGCACCCAAAGAAAAGTACCTCGGACTTATCGGAATTGCACTTGAGGCTGTTCAGTTGAAACCATTGAAACACAGCCCCAAGGCAATCCCGGATACTCTCCCCATCAAAGTCTCCTCCTCTCTTACACGAGAAGAGGAGCTGGGTGTCATCTGCATAGGATACGATCCGGGCCCCAAACGACTCCGCCAACGCCGCCAAAGGGGTCATGAAGATATTAAAGAGGGTCGGGCTCAAAATAGAGCCCTGAGGGACCCCGACTCCCAGAGGCGGCATCACGGCGGAATCAGGCGAGGCCCAGACCGTTTGCCGGCGGCCCGTTAGAAAGGAGGAAAACCAGCTAAACACCGTCCCCCGTAGTCCAATCTCATAGAGTCTTATGAGAAGACCAGCATGGGGGACGGTGTCAAAAGCCGCCGACAAGTCCAGCAACACCAGCATGGCTTTGCCCCCAGTATCCAGAACCCCTTTAATGGTTTCTGAGACCTCGAGGAGCGCAGTCTCCGTACTGAGATTTGGGCGGAAACCCGACTGAGTGGCATGCAAAATCTCATTCGACTCTAGAAAGTTGGACAGCACCGTCTGCACGTGCTTTTCAACAACTTTCGTAAGAGCCGGCAGCAGAGAGATAGGCCGGTAGTTGACTGGGGCCTTTGGATCCAGACCAGGCTTTTTGAGCAGCGGGATGACCATTGCCTGCTTCCAAGCCTGCGGAACCACTCCCTGACTCAGCGAGAGATTCAGTAGCGGGTTAGCCAATGGATTAACCACCTCGGCCAGTTTTGCCAGAATTTTAGCAGGGCATGGGTCCAAGGGCGAGCCCGATTTCAAATTGCCCAGAAGTGCTAAAGAGGCGGGCGCAGATAAAGGTGGAAATACGCCCAGCGTCAAACCTGGCGAAGCAGGGGGCGATCGATTGGCCTCAGAATTAATTCGCTCCACGGATACAACCGATGGAAAAGAATCCTGTATAAGTTGGATCTTGCTAGTAAAAAAACTAGCAAGATCAGAGGCCCAAGAATCAGAGGGTCTCTCCTCAAAGATGTTAGTCCGTGGAGAAATAAATTCTCTAACTATAGAGAAGATCTCCTTACAGGAGTTGGAGGCAGCCTCTATCCTCCCTGCCAAGTAGGCTTTCTTACCCAGGCGAATGTCCCGGTGATACTCCTTAACCACGCTCTTATAGGTCAACTTAGCATCCGAGTCATATTTTACCCGCCAGGCTCTTTCAGCTACCTTGCATTGCTGCCGCCTAGCCGACAGTGCTGCGGTAAACCAAGGGGCAGAAACTCGTTTGGGAGTAAGACGGGGGGGCCAATTCCGGGGCAAGATCGTTAAGCCTGTCAGAAAGCCATGCCTGCAAGGACTCCAGATCCTTCGACAGGTCGCCAGAAAGGGGGCAGGGGTGATCCAGGGCAGCCTGAGCCAGCATCTCAGGGGTCACTCGATAGTACGCCCTATGGGTGCGACCATGCTGCTGTGGGGCGGCAACAGCCAATTTACCTGTGCCTTTGATCGAAAATTTAGCCAGCAGATGGTCTGACCATAGTACCGGGATAATCTCTAAGACCTCCAAAGGGGAAGTCGAGAAAACCTGGTCAAGAGTGTGCCCCTTGTCGTGCGTCGGCCCCTGCAAATAGGGGAGCAAACCCAGCGGTGCCATAGCCTCAGAGATTTTAATAGCGGCTGCATCGGATGGATCATCCATCCGGAAGTTGAAATCTCCGGCCACGATGCAATGTTCTGCTTTCAGGGCCAGTCCCAGTAAAACGGAGTCAAGATCTTCAAAGAATGTTCCGGGTGGGCCAGGCGGTCTGTAGACCAATAATCCCTTGACCGATTGATGCGGAGCCAGAGCGATAGAAAAAGCAAGGGACTCCGAGCCACGAATATCCTCCACTGGCAAGATAGTACAAATTAAAACTGTACAATTTCTTACTAAGACTCTTCTCGTGGGAAATTTCTTCCCACATTTCTTTCAACTCCGTCTTTTCTGATTTTGTTATGTATGACGTTACATACCAACAGCAATTGAATGTCCGCAACATACTGGATATCCATATTAGCATTCCACATTGAGAGAATAACTGGATTATAATCATTGATATACTTTGATTCTTCACTTCTTCTCAAATTGCATGTATTTTTTTGAGATTTTCTAGTGATGGTATGTCTCACTGCTGACACGAAACTGTTTATTCTTCCTTTGAATATTACTGGATGTGGAAAATCCAAAACGACATGGGTATAAAACTTTTCCTTTGACTTGTATTTCCGTCGACAGTATTTGCCACATCGATGACTTTGGAATCGTAACACTTGCTGCCTTAAGGTGTTTTCTTCTGTTCTTTTTGGTATAGCACATGTGACATAATCTTCAATAAAAGATAAAACAGGGTCATCCAAATCAGTTCCAAATTTGGGTGCATCCTTGATCCATAAAAGCATATGTATATGAGGAACACCTCTAGCTTGATACTCCTTTCTCCAAAAGAAATCAATAACTTCTCCAAGAGGAGGTTTCTTTTTATTGCAGATAAAAGACATCATAGCTTCAAACCTATGGTTGAAATATCTGCACACATTTACAGGATCCAAAGAGCACAATTCTCTAGGAATCTTGTGTTCAATATATTTAATATTTGAATTTGCCTCGCGAAGAAATTCAAGTAAATCAACCCAAGCATATTCAGCACAGCTTAGTGTAACAAACCACGTAGGAGTTCCTAAGTTCCTTAGCATGCATTTAAGTTAACCATGACGACGATACTAATACTCATTAGTACTGCGCTGACATGCCATCAAATTAATCAGTTGAGATTCTAAATGATTGTCTCTCTGATGTACTTTATCCATGAATTCCTTTGCAGAAACATTTTTAAGATTTACTCCTGTTTTTAAGATGTGGTTGCCTGCATATGAAAGTCCAGACAAGTCACTCTCAAACAAAAGATGGAATATATATGGGATATATTGTCGAAATCTTGGATTTTCTGCATATAATCTTGTTGTCCGATATTCTGATGTAGGAATCTGTACTGATCGTACATCATAGCGTCCACCTTTTCCAGTTGGGAACAGCTGGGGAAAACAACGAGCTTCCAAACTTTTTCCCCATCCACTCATGGGAGTCCCCTTTGCTTCCTTCATTTGGAATAATTCCATACTATTCCCCATCACTTCTTTTGAATGAAGTGGATGTACACTAAAATTGTCATAAATTTCTTCACTTTTGGACATGTCAACTTTTTCAATTTGACCACTTGACGTTTCACTATCATCTCCTAAAACTATTTCTTCTTCTACATAAACATTTTTAACATAGATTATAGTTAGGACCTATTATCCATAAGAAATTCGTAACATTCTTTTTCCAATAACATGGGCACCGGATGACGAATCTTCGTGAAAGTTTTAAAACTGGTGGGGCGCTCCGGTTAGCTCCTATCCTGAAACTTTGGGGGTGATTGGTAAAGCAGGGGCCGAGAAAATAGGGGGGTCCCAAAACGCGTTTTCTCCATGTTATTTCCCATTGGAAATTTTGGAACAGGCTACAGCCCGAACTGCTGAACGGAATTACACCAAATTTTGCAAAAAGGTAGCACTTGGTTCAGAAAGAGACCTTTTAAAACATGGTGTAAATCCGTTCAGTAGTTTTGGAGAAATTAAGAAATAAAGATAGTGATATCTATGGCCGCGGTGGATCCGCGCACCCTCCGATCACGAGCTTCATGCTAATTGGCTGTCAACACTCCGAAACAGGAAGTGTTGGTAGCCATCTTGTGCCTCGGTAGAACTGAGGCACAAGAAAACTGAAAAACAAATGTGCAAAACAGGAAAAGGGGGCAGGGTAGAAACACCCTGACCCCCTAGGCCTGCTCAGGGGATAGCAGAAGGACCCCCAGGGCACAAAAAAGCATTTTTTTTTTTAAATCGCGGAATGTGCGGAGGATCCGCGGATCCAGCCAAAAATGAAAAAAAAGCGAAGCGCAGGCTCCCGCGCTTCATCTTAATAAAGCCCCCGGGTGGGCCAGGTCTCGGGTGCAGTTTAAAAAAGTGTGGGGGGCCACCAATCCCCCCACACTTGCCCTGGGGACCGCCACTTCACCCCGGGGTATATTTTTAAATGTGTGAGGGGCCTCTAAGGCCCCCCAAGCCCCGGGTACTGCCACCCCCGGGGCTTTCAATAATTGTAAGTGGGAGGCACACGGCCCCCCGCAGCCCTGGGGCTGCCAACCCCCGGTGTTTTAAAAATAAAATAAAATTAACCTGTGTGGGGGGGCTCGAGCCCCCCCACACGCCCCGGGGAACACCACCCCCCGGGGCGTTGCATTAAGTGGGAGTGGGGCCGCGCGTCCCCCCTCCTGGAGCTAATGATGGCCCTGGGGACTGCCACCCCCCAGGGTCGGCTCCTGCAGTGTCCTGGGGTGCTGTTTGCAATGGCAGGGCAGGTGCCGCGCCGCTCCCGCCCTGTCATTGCAAACTCTGCTTTGCGTCATTGAAGCGAGAGCAGGGAAACCTGCTCTTGCTTCAATGAAGCAAAGCAGAATTGCTTTTCCATAAGGGGAGCTCCATGTCAGCAGCTCCCCTTGTGGAAAGCAATGCCGGCTCCCGCAGGACGCGGGAGCCGGCGTGACCGTGGGGGGAATGGGGACCCCCCATGGTCCCCAACGGATAGGGCCAGCCCCAGGGGATGGGGTACCCGGGGCCACAAATGGCCTGGGAGGGGGGCCACGCAGCCCCCCTCCCCTAAAAACCTTTTTTGAAAAAGGTATGCCGGCCCCAGGGAATGGGGTCCCCGGGGCCATAATAGGCCTGAGGAGTGGGGCCACGTGGCCCCCCTTCGAAAAAACATAACAAAAAAGCAATGGCCAGGCCCCGGGGGATGGGGTCCCCGGGGCCAGAATTGGCCCGGGAGGGGGGCCATGCAACCCCCCCTCCCAAAGGAAAAAAAAATGTAATAAATAAAGGCCGGCCCCTGGGGATGGGTTTCCCGGGGCTAATAGAGGCCTTAGGAGGGGGACCACGCAGCCCCCCTCCATAATAAAAAAAGATTTGTCCATGCCCCGGGGGATGGGGTCCCCGGGGCCGGAATTGGCCATGGGAGGGGGGCCCACGTGGCCCCCTTCCCTTAACATTTTTTTTTTTTTTTTAAGTGGGGGTCATGCCCTGGAGGATGGGGTCCCCAGGGCCCATAAAATAGAAAAGGAAGGGGGGCCACACAGCACCCCTTCTTTCAAATAAAATAAATTAAAAAAGACCGGCATTGCGCCGGAGGTCCCGCCCCCTCCCTGCAGTACTCTGCAAAATTTCCCTAAAACCTATGGTTTTTTCAGTGAATTTCTAAGGTTTTTCAAATGCTAATTTCTAACTATAACGTGCCTGAAACCTATGTTTTTTTCAGTGAATACATATATATATGTGTGTATATATATATATATGTGTGCAGCTTTTTAGTGTAACGTAGCCTTATCTAGGCTTCTTGACACGCCCTCTTGCTACTGCAAATCATCCTTTGGCACATCTCTGATTGCGTTATTTGGTTATAACTACATTATAGGTGATCATAATAAGTTGTTGACTGGACAAGAATGTATGCGCCTTCATCTTTTAGTCAACGTATTATGTCTTTACCTATGTATGGCCGCACAATCTTTTTTAAGGTGTCTCAGGTTGTGTCATACTTATGAGTAATTGAATTTCGTGTTTTGTTTAGACCCTTACTTGTTGTTTTTTTCATTGCCCACTGTAGGGCACTCACACCAATGACAAACTGAATATTAATCTCAAATGATATATATTTAGCTGATTTTCATTTAGAGCCATAATTCGTGCGAAGTTAGTTTAACTTCTATGTCCATTATTCTCTGCCATTACTCTTGCATGTATGATGAAATACTGGTGACCAGATCAAACTCATGAGAGACACCCAATTTTCTTTGTTTATGTAGGTTCCCATTGTGACATTGTTAACATTGGCAATCTTTAATTTAACGATTGATTTATTCAGACATGTATTTTGTTCTCTATGTATCTTGCACTGTCATGTATATATCGGCATACACTAACCTTTATGTCTACTGCCGGGAGTTGGTTGCTGTGACAACCAAATGAAAGTGATTTACATAAATGGTGAAAATGGCAGAGTACCTGATGTAGTGATCAAGGTGGTTTGCCATCGAAACGCATCTGGGTTCTTGTTGGAATAAAATTTTCTATGCCAAATTCTCACGGAGTCGGTGCCTGTGTATGGATGTTGCCAGGATTGGTTGTATATATGTATAAATATATATATATATATATATATATATATATATATATATATATATATATATATATATTATCTACTGGCGGTCGCCAGTAGATAGTTATAGTTAGGACCGTGTTTCCATAGGAAACCCGCAACATTCTATTTGGAATAACTTTGGCGCCGGTTGACAAATCCTCGCGAATTTTTCAAAACTAATGGGGCGCTACGCTCCGCTCCTACCCTGAAAGTCTCGGGGGGATTCGTCAAGCGGGGGCTGAGAAAAAAGGGGGGTCCCAAAACGCGTTTTCCCCATGCATTTTCCCATAGGACCTTTAGTCCGAGCTACAGCCCGAACGGCTGAACAGAATTACTTGAAATTGGGCAGAGAGGTAGTCCTCAGGTCAGGGATGTGCCTTTTTCAGGTCTGGTGTAAATCTGTTCAGTAGGTCCTGAGAAAATAGCATTTAAATCAATATATATATCTGTAAGCGCGCTCCGTGCGCTTACGGTAAGCTTACCGTACGCGTACGGTGCCGTGCGCGAGCTCAATTCTGATTGGTGGTTACATGACTGTAAACATTCGAATCGGTCGAAATCAGAAAGTATCGGCCGCCATTTTCTGTCTCTCGCACTGAAAAACAAAGGTTGATAACATGAAAAGGGGGCAACGAAGAGAGTTGCAGACCCCCTAGCGTTCGTCAGGGGGTTCACGAAGGACCAAAAAGTATGAAAAATAAATTTAATAATTTTTTTAAAAAATCGCGGAGTGCGCGTACGGTAAGCTTACCGTATGCGTACGGTAAAAAAAAAAAAAAAAAAAAGAATTAACAATCACATTTAATATATCAATCTAAGGACCCCCAAGGGAGAAAAAAACAATTGATATTTTGTAAAAAATGGCGAGCCGTGCACGGTACGAAATGCGCAACGTGGGCACTCGGTGCGCGAAGTGCACCGAGTGCCCACAGCGCGCGCACGGTGCGCGAAGCGCACCGTGCGCGCAAAAATTAAAAATAAATACATAACTTAGCATTTAAAAAACCGTACAAATTCACTGAAAAAACCATAGGTTTCACACACGTTATAGTTAGGAATTAGCATTTAAAAAACCTTGCAAATTCACTTAAAAAACCATAGGTTTCACACAAGTTATAGTTAGCTGTACATTTCACTCGTAAAAAACCAATGAAATTCCACGTTATAGTTAGATCAGGTAACTATAACTTGCGCAACCGCAATGCACAATGTGTCATTTCAGATGTCATCATTGATGTCATGAGTGATGTCACTGACCATGTCATAAGTGATGTAATATGTGACGTCATCAGCAGTTTATTGTGGGCGCGCAAGTTATAGTTACCTGATCTAACTATAACGTGGAATTTCATTGGTTTTTTACGAGTGAAATGTACAGCTAACTATAACTTGTGTGAAACCTATGGTTTTTTAAGTGAATATATATATATATGAGCTCTATTGAGAGAGAAACATGTGTCAGGGGTTGCTTGTATTCAATTCTGGTTGGCTTGGTTGGTATTTTACCAATCCAAAGCTGTAATACTGTGCCTGGAGTGGTAAAAGGCTTTTGTCATTTTACAGCACAGCATCAGCAGCACTGTGGTAGTCCTAAGCTTAAATACTTTGCTGTAGAAATGGCAAAAGATTTTGTCCCTTTCTATCTCAGCGCGGCTGACACTGTGCTAATCCTATGCTTAAAGACTTTGATGGAAAAGCAGACATTTGAGGTAAGCAGATCTAGAGAGTCGCTGGTGTTGAGGGTGCTCTATAAAGGAGCTGCTATCCACCTAAACTTAAGAACTACTCAGAGTTCTCTGCTTCTTATTTTGCATATATATGTTGAAGGCTCCGGCCAAAAAGCGTAGGTCTCTTTGTTGCACTGTTGGTGGCTATAAAAATTAAATAAAAGGACTAGTTACAATCCACTGGTGACTGGCTGTGCTGCTTTCTTCTATGCCCTCGGATCGGGGGTTATTTTCATTGACGAGCCTTGGAATATATATACATATAACTTTGACAAAGGCTGTCTGCAGCCGAAACTCGCCAGGACGGACATTGTGCCACGACTGAAAAATAAAGAAATATGCTACTTACCGTGAGTGGCTGCATTTGCTCTTCTTGAAGGGGGCTGTTGCTATCTATCTATCTATATATCTATATCTATATCTATATATATATTTCGCGAAATCCAATGTACGTACGCTCTCAGGCTAACAAACGACAAATCCAAATGTGATCGTGACCAGGTTTATTCCACAACGCGTTTCGACTACGTCCGCAGCCTTGCTCACGTGAAAACCGTGCAAATACAAAACACCGTGCACCTATATGCAGCGGACATGACATCTAACGCAACAGAGTCGAAACAGGACTGCATACGTGAATACAGCCGCCATCTTGTGAGTACCAACATGTAGTGACACAATATGGAAATAACAAAGTGAAACTCAGGAGCAGTGTAAGTTAACCTGGAGACAGAGTACTTCTCTACAAATAGAATGTGAAATATGCATAGCAAAGAAAGCTGATAATTATAATGTTTGCTGCCTTCCTGAAAGCACTGCTATGTCAGAAGGCAAGATTCCAATCCACAAAATAGATGTAAAAAACATATATACATTGCACAAAGGCTAATAATTGGGTATTGTCTTCCTGAAAACGTTACTGGCGCATGACGTGATTAGAATTGCTTGTGTAGGCATTCTACATGACAGTAGCGCAAAATTCTCTAATGTCAATGTATATAGGTCAGTGCAAATGCAGCGCATGAAGTAATAACCATGCTCCCACAATATAAATCTGCCAATCTAATACGTTAATCGAGAGAGTTAGAGAGACCTAAATCTGCATCTGCAGTTTTAGTTCGACATGAAAAACAAGCATGAATTGTCACAGAGGACATGTTGGAATAGAAAGGTATAGGCATAGTGCTCAATATTAGCCAGTTACAACATGCAAACTGTAAAGAAAATTAAGGATCCATATGTCTACTGATAGCAGACAACCAACAACACACTTATCCTGTTACTCTCTGTTCCCAATCTCAAAGGTGTCCAGTCGCATATTAAGTGCCCGATAATATCTTAGTGGTGATAGAGTGATATCGAAGAAAAGGTTAGGCGACCTGTGTAGTGGGTAGGTACCTTCCTTCTCTCCTGCAAAAGAAACATAATACATAAAATTAGAATTTAAAATGATTGAAACTTTCCAATACAGCTAATAATTTAGGAAAGACTTATCAACATTTGAATTAAGAACATTCAGGAACATATCAAGGGTCAAAAATGTACTATAGAAAATCTAGGCATTCGAACAGAAAACTAGACATTCAAACAGGAAATGAGAGGGGAACCTCACAGGAGAGTTACTGGATCTCTTGTCTCAAGAGCTATTCTTTTTTCAAATGTATTGTGAGTTCCTCATCCTGATTCATGCCCCCAGGTGCCTTAGTTTGTAAATCAACAATATATTTGGACTCTCTTTGTCTCAGTTTGAGTGTACTATTGCCCCCTCTATGGTCTATCCAGACCTGTTCCAAAATAAAATATTTCAGTAGAGAGGAATCTGAATAATGTTTCTCATGAAAATGACGCGCCGCAGGGTACTTGGGGTCTTTGTTGGTGATGGCCCGCTTATGTTCTAGTATCCTCTTCTTGGCCATCAGGGTGGTGCTGCCTATAAAGTATAGTCCACACGGACATTCTATCACATATATAGCGAAAGTGGTGCTACATGTAAGAAATTGGGTTATTTCTCTACGGTTAAAGCCTTGTTTGTATTCATTGCGAAATGTGCTAGCAGAGGACGCTTTGCAATGACCGCATGGAAAGAATCCCTTGAGGTTCTGAATACCTCTATCTTGTGTCAATGTGATATCGCTATGTACAAGTATATCTCTTAAGTTTCTTCCTCGCCTATAGGTGATATTAGGTCTGTCCTTGAAAGTGTGGCCTATACTGTTATCATTCTTAAGTGTGTTCCAATTTTTGGAAAGAATGTGTCTGATACTATCGGATTCAGAGTTATAGGTCATAATCACCCTGGTTTCTGCATCGTTGATTTCCTCTGTGTTAGTTGTTCTCTCTCTGAGTGTATCTTTTCTATCTACAGATTGTGCTCTGCCAATGGCTTTCTTGAGGACCCAAGTAGGGTATCCTCTAAGCTTGAATCTTGCAATCATCTCCGCACTTTCTTTGTCATAAGCTGCGGCACTGCTGCAATTCCTTTTTGCCCTCAGCAGTTCACCAAATGGAATACTCCATTTGAGAGTGTCCGGATGACTGCTGAGGGCATGTAGGATGCTGTTGCCCACCGTGAGTTTGCGGAACAAAGATGTATGTAACATATTAGACCTGACCTCAACTTTCACGTTTAGATATTCAACCATGTTGTCACTGATGTCTCCTGTGAGGTGTATTTTGCGATCATTACTATTCAGTTCCTCAATGAATTCCTGGGCCTCTATGCGACTACCTTTCCATATAATGAAAAGGTCGTCTATGTATCTGAGCCAAAGTTCTACCTTACTGAGGTTCCTGATGGTGATTTTATCAGAGAATATCTCTTCCTCCCAAAGGCCCATAAAAAGATTCGCAAAACTTGGGGCGAGACACGAACCCATCGCGGTTCCGATCAACTGTTTGTAGATGGTGCCATTGAAAATAAACATGTTATTGGTGAGACAGTATATATGTATATATACACACACACAAATAAATATATATATATATATACACACACACACACATATATATATATATATTTATACACATATGTTTCCTGCATGGTCCTGTTTTTTGACCCAGTGGGCGCATTTGTGGTGGTGCATTTCGAATATGGCAGGGCCAAGCCGTTTCCAACTTTACAACAGTTTTCCCAAAGGGATTCCTCTCCGCACTCTCAACTCCGTCCTTTTCATCAAATAACTTTTCCAATACTCCATTTTTGTATAGTTCCAGGGTGTTTATTAACAGCAAGCCAGCATACCCCTACGCGTTTCAGTCTCAGCCGAGATCTTGCTCACGGGGATGACAAAAACACAAAGCGGACCTCCATTTCTGCCGTTTTTAAACATGTGACATCACATCCTGTGTTTAGCATTAGTCCATTCTGGTATTCGTGGTCATACCATTTGATTGCTTTGCTAATTTTTATTAGAACCTTGGACTATTTTTGCACAAAACCAACTAAACAATGCATGTGTGCATTATAGCCTTGTATTGGCAACAATTGAATACCATATTTCATTCAAAGGCCTGACAAGTGCGGCTATCATTTTTTCAATGTGGTTAATCTCTCAAAGAAACATTTAACAGAGGCAGAAATAAAGCTGCTAAAGCGTGGCCTGAATTTCTGTCCAACCAATACGACTGATCTGGCTCAAGTCAGGATTGACTTATACAAATATGCCCGCAAAATAAAGCTGGCAAAAATATTTGCTGAAAATGAAAAGATGGCAAATTATAAGAAAAATATACCCTTACCAACTATGGAACTAGCAGCAAAGGACTCTGTAGATTTTGTAACTTTAATGGAACTCAACCAAGATCCTAACCTTCCCAGTTTGGAGATAGGGGCACATTGTACTCAACTTGGAGCAGGAATAAACGGTAAAAAAGCAAAGTCCAAATACTACCTTCAGCTCCCCACAGGGAAATAAAATTGATTTATTTCATGAAGTAGTGACAAGAGAATTACACCAATTAAAATGGATTAAAAAATCAAACAATTTAACAAGACAAGAACAGGAGGCATTGAGCAATTTGAAAACATGTGAAGATATGGAAATAAAGATGGCCGATAAAGGTGGGAACATAATCATTATGGACAAAGAAGCTTATATAATGGAAGCTCACTCTCAATTAAGAAACAAAGAATACTATGAGAGACTTAAAGAAAATCCCACTAAAAAATTTAAATTGGAATTAGATCAGAAATTAACAACGTGGAAAAATGACAATTTATTGGATGATGATGAAATTAAAGATCTAACAATAGACCATCCAAAAACTGCAACCATCTACTTCCTCCCAAAGATCCATAAACACCCCACTAGACCACCAGGCAGACCGATCATTTCATCAAAAGGGGCGTTATTAGAACCAATAGCCAATTACTTGGAAACCTTTCTCTTGCCATATGTGACAAAATTAACATCATACCTTCAGGACACAGGGGACTTGTTGCGACATCTACAAGAAACCCCATGGGCAACGTCATACCATCTAGTCACAATGGATGTGATATTTCTCTATACGAATATTCGTAATGAGATTGGGTTATTGGCTATTGAATCCTTTTTACAAGAGCGGAACATACAGTTTGCTAACCATAACAAAATGTTATTGGAGATGATATGGATCTGCCTAAATGAAAACATCTTTATGTTTGGTGATGAGATCTACCGCCAGGTAAAAGGTACGGCTATGGGTTTTCATTTAGCCCTAGCTACGCCTGTCTCACAATGGGGTGGTGGGAACGAAGTATGGCATGGAACACCAACAATGGCTACCATGTGAATAAAATAGTCAAATGGCTACATTATATTGATAACTTGTTTATAATTTGGGATGGGTTAAAACAAGAATTTGCTGAATATTTTGACATCCTAAACAACACAGAGGTTGATCAGTAACAACCAGGAGGTGTTTCTGGATACTGAAGGCTATATCAGCAACAACGAAGTCCATACAACATTACACCGTAAGGCAACTGCCACCAACGCTGTCCTACACGCGGACAGTTATCACCAATCGAGTGTGATCCACAATATACCGTATGGTGAATTTCTAAGGGCACAAAGGATCTGCTTAGAAGAAACAGAGTGGCATAAGAACAGCAAATTAATCGCTGAAAGATTCAAGAGAAGAAAGTATAACAACAAATTAGTCTTGGCATGCAAACAAAAAACAGCAATGTTGGCATGTTCAGAACTGATTGCAGAAAAACAACCTCCTCCAAATAGTGATATAGACTCTCAAAAAATCAGGTTGATAACCACCTATTCAACAGAAAAGAAACAGATTAAATATATCCTTGGGAGAAATTGGAATATACTCAAATCAGAGCCGACAGTTGCTAAAATTGTAGGAGACACTCCTAAAGTGACATTTCGCAGAGCTACTAACTTAAAAGATCAACTTGTGCCAAGTCACTTTACAAATAAAACCAAACAGACGACCTGGCTGAAATCTACGGGATTTTTCAAATGCACGTAGTGCAAAGTGTGTGCAATAGCCAAAAATACAAAGGAAATTGAAATGGAAAATAAAAACGTTTGGAAAATTAAACAACTTATAAACTGTAACAGCCAATTTGTAATCTATATGGTGGAGTGCCTGTGCCCCTTGAGATATGTGGGCAGCACAATATGTGATCTGAAGAAAAGAATACAAGAACATGTTAGAGCAACAATCAATACTGACAGGAGCAATGTCATAGCTAAACATATGGAGAAAGAACATGGTGGAAATTGAAAACTACTGACATTCTTTGCTGTGGAACAAGTGGAACAACAGGCACGTGGCGGGGATAGAGAAAAAATCCTACACCAAAAAGAGTCCCGACACATATTACATTTTCGAACTCTGACCCCATGGGGGCTTAATCAAGACGAGGAGTTACACTCACATCTATGATGAACTGCATAAGAACTTGAGTCGATAGAACATTGGGTTCTATAATACATATGAGAGATGTTATCGTGCTTTGTATCAAATGAGTGTTTCACATACTGCTTCCCGTATTCTTGTTTTTATTTGTTATAAGATCGCAATGCATTTTTGACTAAGGTCATAGTTTAATCGAAATAAATATTTCTTGTAGCCCCGAGCAGGGATGCAATCATAATGGCCGAGGTTACAAAAGACTAATGAAGTGCAATTGGTTCTGATGTAAATTGGCTAGAGAGAAATTAACTTTGAATGAGAAATTGTTCAAGAGCATGGATATGAGAGATAAAGGGGGACACAATCAGCTGAATTGACTAAGTACCTCTGGATAGCAAGGGCCCACTGGAGGGCAGGAGTATAATGAGGTGAGACTGTAGGTTTGCGTTATATGATGGCAGTATAAGAATCTTACCACATTATTAAAATGTGTCTGTTAAATGAGAAGATTCACATTGGAGGGTCTAACTAATAGAATAGCACGATGTATTGATGTGCCCCGAGTAATAGCATGAACTAAGGGTTCAATCCTCACGTACCCATTTTTGAAATTGGGTTTGATAATTGTGTGTTTTTAATAATTTTGAAACAAAGAACTCCCACAATGTGATCTTACTTGTTGTAATACGTACATGATGAAATATAGGGCTAAGAAAAAATAGTAACTCTCACGAAAAAAATGAAAAAATGATAGCCGCACTTGTCAGGCATTTGAAATATGGTATTCAATTGTTGCCAACACAAGGCTATAATGCACACATGCATTGTTTGGTTGATTTTATGTAAAAATAGTCCAAGGTTCTGATAAGAATTACCAAAGCAATCAAATGGTATGACCACGAATACCAGAATGCACTAATGCTAAACACAGGATGTGATGTCACATGTTTAAATACGGCAGAAATGGAGGGCCGCTTTGTGTTTTTGTCATCCCCGTGAGCAATGTCTCGGCTGAGACTGAAACGCGTAGGGGTGTGATGGCTTTGCTTGTTAATAAACACCCTGGAACTATACAAACTTGGAGTATTGGAAAAGTTATTTGATGAAAAGAATGGAGTTGGGAGTGCAGAGAGGAATCCCTTCGGGAAAGCTGTTGTGAATATATACACATATTTATATATATATCTATATGTTGCCTATGTGCAGCAGTCGCCAGTAGGTAGTTGTAATTAGGACCTAGATTCCATAGACAAAGCATTTTTTGTTTGCTAATAACTTTGTCGCCATATGACAGATCTTCACAAAACTATCAAAACAAGTTTGCCACTCACTTCAGCTGCTGTCTTGAAAGTATCAGGAGGATTCATTAGTGAGGGGGTCCAAAAACGCATTTTTCCCATGCAATTTCTCATACGGATTATAGACACAACTACAGCCCGAAACGCTAAACGGAATTACACCAAAGTTGGCAGAAAGAAAGCTCTTGGTCCATAAAAAGTCCTTTACGTGATTTGGTGTAAATCTGTTCATTAGTTTTGGAGTTATTAAAGAAAAGTGAAATGTGTATATCTAGGGACATGAACTTTCCATGGATCGAACAGATCTCATGCTGAGATCTGATTGGCGGGCAACACTTCAACCAGGAAGTGTTGGCAAAAAACACTTTTTTTTTAAAAACAAGGGGCCGGTAGAACTGCCCTGACCACCCCCCCCTAGGCCTGGTCTGATAGGTATCCTTCTGGGGGCTGAAATGGTTTTTTTTCAATTTTACTGCAAAATCACAGCGGATCAGTGAATCTGAGGCAAAATTAGCACTTATTTTTCACAAGCCCCCCCGGGAGGGCAAGGTCCCAGGGGTTTCTTTTTTACTATAATGGGGGTAGGGTGATGCGCGTGGCCCCAACCACAGGCTGATTTCAGCCCTGCGGATTGTCACCCCCACCAGGTCTGGCCACATCACTTAAGCAGGAGAGGGAGTATTTTTTACTATAATGTGTAGAGGGAGGCATGCGTGGCACTCCTCCTTGGGCCGTTTTGAGCCCGAGGGATAACCACCTTCCTGGGTGCAGGCTGAATTCTAAAAGGGGGAGGGGCCACATGGCCCCACCTGGACTGTATTTGACCGAGACCACTGACTCCCAAAGGGCACGACTGATTGCTAAAGGCAGAAGTGGGCTGTGTGGCCCCCCTTCCAGATCGTATTCGGCACCCAGGACCACCACATCCTTGGTGCCAGGCCCTATGTTGAAGTGGGCCAGGTCATGCACTTTAAAAAGAGGGGGCCTTGTGGCCCTCCTCTTGGAGCCATTATTTGCCCTATGGAATGCCACTCCCCAGGTCTAGCTCCTGCTTTGTCCTGTGGTGTCCAACCTCAAAGCATAGTGGTTTTCCTAGCCCCACTGGTGTGGGCAGGAAAATCTATGTTTGCTCTTGCTTGGTCAGAGCAATTTAAAGTTCGCTCCAAGCAAGAGCAAATAGTAAAAATGCTCCTGCCCTCTGTTAGTGGACATTTCATCTGCATTTTTGCTGCTCCCTGCTTGTGGGAGCAATGCCAGCTCCTAAACTCTCAAATGCCTTAGGGAAGTGTTGATGCTACATAAAACTTCACAAAAAAATTGAAAACCAGAGTTGGGGAGAGGGGATCTGTGCAATTGAATTCAGTGGTGGCAAGCAGCAATGGACGGGTGGTGGCCTGGCAACCATGGGGAGAATGCGTGATTTTGCCGTAATCACAAAATGTCGAACTGAGGCCACAACTAAGGAGATGATGTGGTATCCTTTTGGGAGAGGAGGTGGCATAAGTGCCAACGCTGTGTTCTATGGAGTTGGGAAACTGGAACTGAGTTTCAACATTGGCTTAACATCCTTGATTCTGGACAAATTGCTTAATTTACCCCACCTACAAAAATGAATGTG
Organism: Triturus cristatus; assembly: GCF_964204655.1. NCBI lineage: Eukaryota > Metazoa > Chordata > Amphibia > Caudata > Salamandridae > Triturus > Triturus cristatus. The sequence continues at coordinate 1,091,610,567 of NC_140593.1, forward strand.
TCCTTGTGTAAAGGAACTGATACAATGTAAAGAGCTCCAATACATTCAGGTTGTGTTGACGATATATAACACTGCACAAAAAATGTAACTGGCGCTAATGCAAAGTGCTCCGCTACGTTCGTGTGGTGTTGGCACTATATAAAACTGCATGAAAAACCAGAAAGAATCACAGTGTTAGGCTGGTTTACAGTAGTGAGCATGAGGAAATACATTGCATCGGCAACCACACAAAAGGACTACTTTTGCCTTGGACACTGAGGGGCAGGTAGACCTTTATGACATCAAGACTCATCCTGGCTCCTTTGAAGAGAATTCAAGCTAAGCAACAATGGTGCATGGAAACACTTCAACGGTGAATGTAGAAAAAGTAAGAAAGTGTCCCCATGGGGGAATGTTGTCCTACCCTATGAAATGAGAAGCAGCAAGGTGAGACACGAACAGTTCAATCATTTCGCACAAGAGAAAAGTGGCTCTGCAATTACAGCAGAAGACACAGGTACTTTTAAACCTCTGACATCTATGATACCACATACCTGATCCACTTGAGGTCTGATTTTCCAGCTATAAACACCATTGCTGAATGACAACATATGGTGTAATCACGCACACATCTAGTACCCACACATGAGGAAAATAAACAGAGACTACACGTATGCCAAGTAATAGCTGTGCACACATGCTCCAATCAGCACGTCAGCTATACACCAACTGGACATTAAAAGGCAGAACACCACCGCTCTCTAGAATGAAACTGAGTACAAGGGGGTTTAAAGCTGTGACAGGATTGGGGGAGGGGTGATTTGTGGACCAGTCAAGCACCAGGAGGTGTGAGGGAGCAAGCAGAGACTGAAGGAAGGAGGTGGGAGAAACTGAAAGCAGAAAGGAAGCGAAAAGCAGAGACAGGGAGGGGTGATCTGTGGACAGGGCATGGGGGTGGGTAGGAGAAGACAGCTGATAAAAGCACAAGCACCTTGTAGAGTGCTAAAAAAGAATGAAAAAAGTAGGTCCTAAAATGGTCATAAAAATGGGAGCAGAGGATGTTTTCAAGTACTTGGATATGCTCTGGAGGCGCATGACCATGCATACCAGGGACAAATAGTGACAAAGAATATGAGACATATGATGGAGCAAGCACATGGGAAGCCTGTGTGGGGACTGAAGCTAACAGATTAAACAGGAAGTGACTATGACGAGTGGGTTATTTCTCGTCGTCTCATTGTCAGAGCAGAGTCCATGGTTCTCCTTTTAAATTTCTATTAGTATACAAATGTGCAAAATAACATAGAAGCTCCACCCATTTGGCCCCACACTGTCTACCTTGGTAGTATGCAAAGGTCTACCCGCCTTTTACCAGGTTGATCGACAGCCTACCAAAAGGCTCCACCCAGTGCATTTACAATGTTTTTTTAATTACACGTTTTGGATGCCAAGGAATATGAGGACATCTCCACCAAACAAAGAAGCACTCACTTCATATAGTGAAGAAGAAGAACTCTACTTTGGTAGAGAACCACCTGTTTGTAGGCTCTTCATCTTCTCTGTATGAGGATTCATGTGATCTCAGATTTCCGGAAAAAGACACTTCAGGAACAATCGCATTGTCAAAATTAAACACACACAAGGTCACTGGAAACATTTTCCATGGTTCATTACAGAGCTGAGGTGTAGAATACGAACTAGACATTTTACCAAAGATGTTGCACCTCCTAATGAACCAACATAAAGTACTGCAGTTGGGTAGACATTTTGTGCAAAACTATGGACTCCTGTTTAGTAAACAGGCAGGTGAGATTCCATTCTGGCCCTGATGCTCATTTTGCAGAAATTAAACCTCAACAAGAAACACTTACAAATATGAACATAGCAGGTGCTCACGTTGAAGCTCCACTTTTGTAAAGGACAAATGATCCTAACTTCTTTGGCTTCATGAAGACAAGGCAAGTGTGTGTTTTCAGCAAATCCACTTGAAAAATCGTCTCTTGGTGAGAGCAGAGAGCATGGTTCTCCATTTAAATTACTATGAGTATGCAAATGTGCAAAATCATTGCAAGCTCCACCCATTTGGCTCTGCACTATCCTCCTTAGTAGTAGGCAAAGGTTTTCCTGCCGTTTCCCATGTAGATGGATAGCTTACCAAAGCTCCCTCAAAGGTGTTTTTCCACGGATCTTAGTGATACGTTCTCTATGCAGATGAATATGAGGGCATATCCACCAAACAAAGAAGCACTTACTTCATATAGTTAAGAGAAAGTAGCCTTGTTTGGTGGCGATACACCTGTTTCTCTATAGGAGGATTCATGTTATCACAGATTTCTGGAAGAAGACGCTTGATGAACCATCACTTTGCCAAAAATAAACCCACACAGGGTCACGGGAGACATTTCCTCCTGGTCCATTATGCAGCTCTAGTGTAGAATATTCAATAGACATTTACCCAACGAGTTAGCCCATACTAATTAACCAGTAGAAAGTACTCCAGTTGAGTAGACATTTTGCGCAAAAACAGTGGACTCTTGATGCATAAAGGGGCAAGTGAGGTTCCATTCTGGCCCAGGCACTTACACAGCTGCTGACACAGCCACTCAGAGACCTACTCACACCCATACAGCCTCTCTCATTTCTACTCACAAACCCACACAGCCACTAACATGCCCATACAGTCACTTATGAACCCACTCATACACACACAAAACCACTCAAACACCCACTCACAGACCCATACAGCCACTCACACACCCACATACCCAGTCATACACCTACTCACAGACCATACAGCCACTCATAAACTCATAAAGCCACTCACATACCCACTCTCTGATCCATACATCCAACTCACACACTCACCCTCATAACCATACAGCTACTCACACACCCATTCCGAGACCCATACAGCCACTCATACACCCACTCACAACCCCATACAGCTGCTCACACACTCACTTACAGACCCATGCAGCCACTCACACAACCACACACTGACAAAACCACTTAGATATCAACGCACACACCCTTAAAACTACTCATACACCCATACAGGCACTCACACATCCACTCGCAGACCCTTACAGACACTCTCACACCCAGTCACTGACCCATACAGCTACTCACACACTCACTCACAAGCCCATACAGACCCTTCCTCCACTCACTCACATACCCATACAGCCACTCACACATCTACTCACTGACCCATACAGCCATGTACACACCCACTCACAGACCCATTCAACCACTCACACATCCACTGACTGACCTATACAACCACTTACACACCCACTCTCAAAGGTTACAGGTACAGTTAGGAAATACAATTTTAAAAATGTAGACATTCACTAAAAACACAAAGGCTACAGGGAAATTATAGTTAGGCTCAGTTTGCACACGCACAAAAGCATAGAAATTCAGCAGTTATAGTTATCTGAGCTAATTATAAACTTACCACTGATGACATGGTTAGTGACATCACTGATGACATCGATGATTACACCTCAAATGGCATCACTGATGACATCATTCACAGAACCACTCACACACCCACTGATGCGCCCACACAGCCACTGAGACACTCACCCATACAACCACCCACACACCCATGCAACCACTCACACATGCACACACCTATACAACCACTCAAAAACTCATCTATAGGCCCATGCAACCACTCACACCCACTCAAACACCCACATACCCACTCACACATCCACAGCACCACTCACACACCCACTCACAGACACATACAACCACTCACAGATTCATACAACCACTCACACACCCTCTTTTATTTTCACAACATGTTCCTACTCATCTACCAGAGTGAGAGGATGTAATTTTTGTTCAGTGGGCAGTCTAGTGTTCTAGACATTTCCCAAAAAGGACTATTTTAGGACACATCGTAGCATGAGCACGCAGAATCTTTGCACGTTGTGGCTTCAGTTGTTGGGGGTATTTTTTACTTGGAATCATCTTGCCTGTTCTATTTTAAGTGAATTGCACAAGGCACTTTTATTTTCATGTCACGTTCCTACTCGTCTGTCAGAGAGAGGACGCCATTTTTGCTCAGTTGCCAGTCTAGCATTTTAATTGTTTCTCAAAAAAGATATTTAAGGGCACATGATAGCGCATAGTGGGCATGCTGATTGGGCACTGAAGACACACCAAAAGCTAGCCCATCTTCACCTGTCAGCACCCGGAATGCGCCATGCACCAGGACCTCTGGCCATTCTGTGTCACATAGTTACTCTAAGGAAGAACTGTTGGGGAGAAACCTTTCAGGTAGGAGTCCTGACTGCAGTCCACTAGACTTAAAGAATTTTCAGATTATTTCTGTTGCAAGGCTTGTAATTTCTCCCCTTGTTTGGTTGATTCCAAAAACGTGACTAAGCAGACCAGGATGAACAAGCAGGCGGGCTTAAAAGAAATGCTTTGAATTGGTTTTTAATCAATGTTTGTTAAACACGAGTTAGAATGTATGAGTTTTTAGAGACATTTACTCCTCATCTAGTATTTTTAACTGAAACATGGCTTCAAGTTACCTCCAAAACAGATTTAGCTTCGCGCTGCCTGGAGGTTATGCCATTAGCAGACACAATAGGCAAGGTACACACTGTGGTGGCCTTGCAATAGTACATCGCGACTCACTGAACTTAATATGTGAACTTTTTACTATCGTAAATTGTGAAGCTCTTTCCTTTAGGTGTAGGATCACAGATAGCTACACCACTCATGGACTTTTGATCTACAGGCCCCATGGACGGAAGGACACTTTTTTAGATGATATGTGCAATTATTGTGACATCATGGTCCAATATTCGAATTATACCATTTAAGGGGACTTTAACCTTCACTTAGAAGACACAAATGACCATGAGGCTGCTTTGCTAGTTGAAACTCTACGTTGTTTTAAGCTGGAACAGAAAGTAAAAGGTGCCACTCATAAAGCTGACCATATTTTAGATGAATGTTTTCAAACAAAATCAACCTTTATTGTGATGATGTACTGCCTCTGATCTGGTCAGATCATATGGCAGTCCAGTTTACTCTCAATATCCTGATAGAATCTTTTGATTTGAAGGCAGTAGTGAAATGTAAAACTCTTCAGCTAGTGAATAAGATAGATAAATCGACCCTGGCAAAGAGCCTGGAGTCAACAAAACCTGATTTGACTAGAGAGCCAAATGCAGTACCTACAAAATACCATGCGTGATTAAAATCAAATTTTTTTTTTAAGCTTCCCGTTAAAAATAATTAATTTCCATAGGAAAGAGCCACCCGTGTCTTGGTTTTCTCCAGCTCCTATAGCTATGAGACAAAAATGTTGTAGACTAAAGAAAGTTTGGTGACGTGACTATTTTGGTGCCGATTCCGATCCATTAAAAATATTCCCCGATACGATTCGTATCCGGATTTTTTTACGTACGAATCGTACAAGTCCCCGTACAAACTGGCAAGTACGATTCGTATGTTAAAAAATCCATACGAATCGCATTGGGAAAATTCCCCGACACGTCCTCGGGTCGGAAAAAGTGTCACCGGACAGTTTTACGTACGAATCGGTAAACTGAAGTCCGAGCGCGCAAGTATGATTCGTCCCGTCCGTCCGAATGCACAACCGTATGGAAAAAACACCGTACGGAGCGAACTCCCATAGCAACCATGGAGACGTCCAAACATGTGCCCGCATACGCGCCGAACACCCCCCCAGCCCACCCCCCCAAGTACGCGCCATACCCCCAGCCCCCCCATGTACGCGCCATACCCCCACCCCACCCCGTAGGCACAAAGCGTACCCCCACCCCACCCCGTAGGTACGGAGCATACCCCCCGTATGTACGGTGCGTACCCCCACCCCGTATGTATGGTGCGTACCCCCACCCCCGTATGTATGGTGCGTACCCCCCGTATGTACGGTGCGTACCCCCAACTCCGTATGTACGGTGCGTACCCCCGTATGTACGGTGCGTACCCCCACCCCCATATGTACGGTGCGTACCCCCAGCGCGTAGCGCTGGGGGTATGCATCGTACATATGGGGGTGGGGGTACGCACCGTACATACAGGGGTGGGGGTATGCACCGTACATACGGGGGTGGTGGTACACACCGTACATACGGGGGTGGGGGTACGCACCGTACATACAGGGGTGGGGGTACAGTGCATACAGGTACGGGGCTGGGGGTACAGTGCGGACGTGTAGGGATGGGGGTACAGTGCGTACCGGGCCCCCTTTTCGTCGTGCATCGCGGCGTGCTGAGCTTTTCCGGCACTTTTTGGGTCCCGTAAAAATATTGCCGTGCGAAGTGCTGTGGGTACGAATCGTACTTGCTGATCAGTAAAACGCTGCCTGAGTCCGTGCGAATGTCGCGTACGCGGTGACCCGCATCGGAATTGTGGGTATATTTTATCCGGTCGGTGTTTTTTACGATTCGTACAGAAATGGTGTTTCTGTACGAATCGTACTTGCGGGTTTGTAAGGTGGTATTCCCGGGTACGAGTCGGACGGAGAAAACACTCAGTCCGACGGTTCGTACGCGGGTTTTACAGGATCGGAATCGGCACCAGAGAGTCATATGAAAGTATTTATAGGAAAGCCACTGGTGATTATAAAAAGGAATTGTCAAGGAAAATACCAAATATTACACAAATAAAATTGAATTTGCATCAAACTCGTCTAAGTAACTTTTTATGGTAGTTCAATCTCTTTCAAGCCCTCGCTGTCCCTTCGTCATCCTCCTAGCCAGGATTTGTGTGATGGGTTGTCAGACTTCTTTAAACACAAGGTTGAGATGGTGTACAGGGAATTTGATTCTGCCTGTTCTTCAGCATGTGCTCCATCTGAGCCCCTGATCCTGGAATCAGTGTTACTTAATTTTCCACTGCTGACAACTGAACAAATAACTAAGCGTATTGCTCAGGTAAAGTCTAGAGCAACTTTAGATCCTTGCCACTTAAGATAGTACAAGACATAGTAGTCAATTTTGCACCAGTTTTGACTGCCTTGTTGAATGCTATAATTACATCAGGGACCCTTCTATCTGAGTGGGAAAAGGTTTCCATTCTACCTTTGTTAAAAAAACACACAAACTTTTATAGAGGAGAGAAATTACTGTCCTATTGCGCAGCTCCCTTTTTCTGCCAAGCTCATGGAAAAGCATATCAATGCAAGCTTATCTGGAAGAAAATGATGTACTGGATAATGCACAATACAGTTTTAGGACTCATTTTAGTAATGAGACACCTTTAATTACTGTCTCGGACGAGATCAGAGCTATTAAAGACTGTGGTGGGAGAGCGGCGGTGGTCATTCTGGATCTCTCCGCTGCATTCGATATGGTGTGTCACATGGTTCTGCTGGAAGGTTTGACTGAAATTTGGATTAGTGGATCAGCACATGATCGTATCGCTTTTTTAAATGGTAACGAGCACGCTCTGGCACTTGGGCATTTTCATTCTAAAGCTTTTTCTCTCCCTTGTGGAGGTCACCAGGGGTCATCTCTCAGTCCCACGCTCTTTAATCTTTACGTAGCACCACTGGCTAAGCTGATGCACTCCTATTGTTTCGCGACAGTAGAATATGCTGACAATACCCAAATTGTGGTATTGGTCCCCGGCAATGCGGAGGAGGTGGCAGACAGGTTTAACAAGTGCATGAATGCTATTGTCAATCGGATGACCACCAACTGTCTTAAATTAAACTTCAATAAAATGGAGGTCCTCATTTTTAGAAAGGAGTCCATTTTTTGGGATCATTCTTTTTGGCCTTAAAGTTTAGGTTCTATTTCAGAGCCTGTGACCAAAGTGAGACACCTTAGTATAATTTTTGATGCTGATCTCTCATTTAGGGAGCATATAAACAAAGTGGTGACCTCCTGTTTTTTTTCTAATTAGGCCTCCTTGGAAGGTGCTGCTCTTTGTTCCCTTCAAGCTTCAAAAAACTGTAGCTGTCACCCTTGTCCTTTTCGAAAGCTTCAAAAACTGCATAATGCAGCTACTCATGTCTTAATGAAGCTTCCCAAATGCATGTCAGTGTCAAGTACACTAAGGGAGCTTTACCGGCTTCCTGTGAAGAAAAGAGTGGCTTTTAAAGCACTGTGTCTACCTCACAAAGAACTGTGTGGCACCAGACCTAATGGTCTCACAAGAACAATTACATGGTACAGACCAAATAGAAATCTTAGATCTGCTGCATGATACTCAATTCTGGTCCCTAGGATTTACAAAGCCTCTTGGGGTGGCTGCAGCTTTGTGTATTCCACATGGCAGTTGTGGAACAAAATGCCACTGCACCTAAAAAACAAACTAATCTGCTTATATTTTAGAAACAGCTGAAATCTTAGTTGTTTTCTCTGTTTCTATCTGTTTAACCCCTTCGCTGCTGCGGACATTCTGCTGCAGCGCTGGGGGGGGCAGGGGGGCAGCGCGGTGGGCCTGTGCTCATGACGGAGCCGCTCCGTCATGAGCCACAGTTGAGCTGTGCTCATGACGGAACGGTTCCGTCATGACTCCGCCCATTTGCGTTGTCCCCTCGCACAGGCGGGGAAACAGCGCCGCGCAGGCGGAGCGGCCGCCAACAGGATTGTCATGACGGAACCGTTCCGTCATGAGCACACGGCAACCGTGGCTCATGACGGAACAGTTCCGTCATGAGCGGGGAAGGGGTTAATGGATCGTCCTGCCGGTTGTTTGTCTCAGTTGACGTTTTTGATTCTTAGCGCCAAGACACCCATGGGTAATTGCGTGCTTTAGAAATTAAATTAACAATAGATTATATTTAACTTATTCACATGCCCGCAGAGCTGCTCACACAGGCACTCACACAACCACTCACATGCCCATACAAACACTCACACAGCCACTCACATACCCATACAATCACTCACACAGCCACACACACACCCAGAAAACCACTCACAAACAAAAATTCACAGACCCATACAGACACACATACCCACTGACAGACATTTACAGCCACTCACACACCCACTGACAGATCCATACAGTCACTGACACACCCACTCATACACCCATACAGCCATACTGGAAATCATTATGTCCCTGTAACCTTTGTTTTTATAGTGAATTTCTAAGGTTTTTAAATGTTATTTCCTAACTTAAATATCCTTGTAACCTTTGTTTTTTTCAGTGAATTTCTAAGGTTTTTTTCCAATTTTATTTCATAACTAAAACATCCCTGTGACCTTTGTTTTTTTTAGTGAATTTCTATGTTTTTGATGCTATTTCCTAACTATAAAGTCCCTTGTAACATGGGTGTATGAGGGGGTGTGTGAGTGGGTATGTGAGTGGTTGTGTGACTGACTGTGTGGGTCTGTGAATGGTTATGGGAGTGACTGTGTGGGTGCATGAGTAGGTGTGTGAATAACTGTGTGTGTGTGAGTTGTTTTGAGGGTCTATGAACGGGTGTGTGAGTGGGTATATGAGTGGTTCTGTGGGTGTGCAAGTGGATGTGTGAGTATGTGAGTAGGTGTGTGGATCTGTGAGTGAGTGTGTTTTTTTAAATTGGAGTTGTGATCCACGCGTATCCAGGAGGATCCAGGGATCCTCATGTGGTAAAAAAAAGTTTGGGGGACAATTTCTTGCCCATGAGGGGTCCCTCACAGACCCCTCCATTAGTCCCATGGTCAGGGTACCTTTACCCTGACCCCTTTTATCACTTTTTAACTTATTTTTCCTGCTGCTAACCAAGTCCCAATGAACAAAATGGTGACCACACCTTTCCTCTCAAGTTGCGGACAGCCAATCATGGCTTTGCTGTTAACGCATGGATTCGTGCAAGGAGGGTCTGAGGATGATCTGTGGAGGATCCACATCACTAGATATGCAATTTTGGATTTCAGTTAAATATTTCAAAAACTACTGAACGGATTTACACCAAATTACAAAAAGGTCACTTTCTGGACCAAGATCTACCTTTCTACCACATCTGGTGTCATTCAATTCAGCTGTTCGGGCTGTGGTCGTGTATAAAATCCCTATAGGAAATTGCATGGGGAAAATGTGTTTTGGGACCCCCCCTTTTTCTCGGCCCCTAGCTTGACAAATCATCCCGAAACTTTCAAGACAGCAGCTGACATGAGCGTCATACTAATTTTAAAATGTCATGAAAAATGGTTCCAATACTAGTTATTCATTAAAACTCTGGTGACATTGCAGTTGATTAACAGAGTTGAATGACAGACTGCTGCTTGTGTTGAAAGCACATGTTTCTCTTTGCATTTCAGAATGATTTAATGAAATGGCCGAGGAAAATATTTAAGAACTCAGAAAATGTGACCCCAATTATAACTTTCTTGGGCACTGACCATATTTTCTATGATAAAAAGAACCCCCTCATGTTGTTCCTTTCAAAAGGAAACCATCAATATGACTTCAAGTGTGCCACATTTTTGTCATAAATTTCAGAATGTTAGCACCTTGTTGTTAATAAGAAAACTGTAGTGAAGCTATATTAAAACTGTGGAGAATCAACTGGCATACAGCTGCTGTTGGAAATGCATGTTTACTCAGAATATCAGACTTGAATCTCGCATAGCTGAGAAAGATAGTGTGAATTTATAGAAAATGTGCTCTCAATGTATTTTCTGGTGCACCTTTCATAAACTCTATGAGGAAATCATGAGAGGAAACTAGTTTCTCTTGAACATGTTCCATTAAATTCCAGGAATGGATCAACATTTTTCACACTGTAAAATCAGCTGAGAATTCACCAGAATTCCTAAAATGAGAATAACACACGCAGCAGATGATTAGAATGATATGTAAAATCTTTTAACACCCTGTAAATGTGCGCCTTTTTGTGACCCTCAAAATCTGGCATTAATTATAATACATTTTAATGAAGACCATGGACTCTAGTCCTGCAATGATTGCCACAACATTTGGACCCATCCCACATTCCCCTGAATGCCACTCTCTCCTAACTCTGATCCCTTATATGTTTTTTTCATTCCTCTTAGGATCGCAGAGACCATGTCCCAGATTCCTGTAGTGCCTGCCACAACATATTTTTCACGTTGTAGCCTGCCAATCAGAATTGACCAGTCCCCTTTCAAGTGGCCAATCAGAGCATATCTGGATACCAAAATTCAAGATATACTGCTTTTTTAACACTTCATGGCTGCCATCTTTAAACACAAATTTCTTGAAAGTGGCTGAACGGATTTACAACAAATCACAAAAACCTTGCTTTCTGAGTAAAGTTCTAGCTTTTTGGAAAATTTGTTGTAATTCCATTCAGCTGTGTTTTATGGATGTGTGGCACAAATATGGTATGGAAATTAACATGGCAAATAAATGTTTTGAAACTCTCCCCTTTATTTTACCCCCATCTGATAGGTTACTATAAAACTTTCCAGGCATGAGCTATTGGGGGGGGGGGGACTTTTGGCGGGGAAAGTTGTGTGCAGATTCATCCAGCAATGCCAGTTACTAGCAAAACAAAAAAATGTGCACCCAATAAAAACTAACCAAACTAGAACTGCTCAGCATTGACTCACACTGAGTGAAAACATCCATTTTGATGATAGTGTGCAGTAATGGGTGAGTCAGAATTCCAATAAAAAGACGTTTTTACTTTCTTAATAAACTTTGGCATCGTATGACAGATTTGCACCAAACTTTCCAAATAAAATGTTCATGTAATTTGGGTTCAGCGGGGCAAATTTTGTGCAAATCTCTAAATAGGATTAGAAACACAGGGGTGTCAAAAAAGTGACATTTTGCATTTTAACTCTCAGGGGATTATTATTTGCTCTACTCTGAAGAAAAAAAAGCTGAACAGAATTACTTCACACTTGGCAAGGAAATAATACTTTACTCAAGGAAGTGTCTGTGCTTGTTTTGTTGAAAATCTGTTCCATAGTTTTTGAGAATTTAGCATTTAAAAAATGTTTTTTCGGGTGGGAATGAAGAAGTTAAATTATAGAGATAACCACACTGTTAATTCATTGATCCATCTCAAATGTGTGAATCCATTAAGAAAAATAAATGCACACCATTGGACTTAGGTGCTCTTTCTCCTACTGTGAGTCCAGCAGCAGATTTGCAAATCGACCAAACTCATCAGAGAAAAAGTTATCTTTAAGAACCTAGAAACCACTGAATTTCACAGGCGTGTGAACAACATCTATTACTCGCACCAGGAAACCAAAACCCAAACACAAAATGCAATACTTCTGACCCTGCAATATTTATATCAATAAATAACAACACCCAAAAGCAAATGACATTAAATAACAACACATGCTCGAACCAATAAATAATACTACATTCATTGTTATCTCGTTCAGAGTGGTAAGATTAATGTGATTTTTAATCTCATCTATGATATCTTACTTCATTTGTAATTGCATCTTTCATGTTACGTGAAAACGTTTTATTTCAATTAGTTAACATAACTGTACTTTCACTGTGATATTTTTAAAGAGAATTACAGATTTTTTTAAGGCACACTGAAGTGTTATAATTAAAGATAACTAGAACTTTAATTTGATGGGTTTTTTTCCAGTAAGTGTAACTGTATATACATTACACATTAAATAACGCAGTTGAGCCTTTACATACTGCTTACTCCTGTTTGTTTGTGGGTGCCTTCATACCGCTATGCAGGCCACCACATCTGTGATTCGGGTTCAAATAATTAAAAGTTCCATCATACAGTATTTTAAGGATAATTGGGTATATTTACAACAAAATGTCAGAACGCTGTTGCGCCAAAATTGGTAATGCCTTTCTTCAACATTTTTTAAACGCAGGGATGTGCTGTATTTGCAAATATTTGGCGCAACCCTATGTTTCCCCTAGCACTGCCACTAGTTCAGCTGCCTAGCACCAGTGCAGGCACTCTTGCGCCGTGTTGCAAGGGGGCCTGCGCTGCGAGGGCGATTGTTTATGTGCAGGAAGGGGCACCTTCCTGCACATAAACAATCTTGGTGGGTTATTTGCTCTATCAAAGCGTGCTGCAAAACGCAGCACACATGGAAAGAGCAAAAAAGAGGCAAAATTAATAATTTCTCCTCGTATCGCCAATCTAAGACCAGGTATTACCTGGCCTTAGTTTTTGATGTTGCCCCAGCTTTGTAAATACGGGGCAGCATCAAAAAGCAATGGGTGTTGCAGCGGAACGTCCACTGCAACACCCATTGCCCGCCCCTTTCACACTAAGTGAAGCGTAAAAAGGGGCCTTATATACAAGGCGGCATTAAGCCGCGTTAAGTGCTTTGTAAATAACGAGAAGGGGAACTCGCCACCAGAACATCGCTAAAATTGACGTTCTGGTGGAGATATCTCCCTTGTAAATATGCCCCAATGTGGGATTGTGGAGAATGCAAAAACTTAGAAACCCACGTTTCCCACATCAGGTGCAACATATGCTGTGAACCAGTAAGATGCCTAAGAGTCTGTAACATACATCTGAGCATGAATATTGGTTATTGGGTGAGTGTTAACATTCGCACAGCGCTGCAACGTACGGCGTGATTTCTAGGCTCTGCTTTTTGAGAGATCTGATGGATCATCGGTCATTGCTCCTTAATTAGGTTTTGAAAACCCCCTGTCTGTTTCCAAATGAGTGGCAAGTATTATATTTGGGAGACAGATAGTTTACCTCCTTAAACAATGAGTGCAAGGCAGCGCTTTAAATGAAAATATGGAAGAGCAGGTACTCGCTAGGTAGAGTACCTGTTTGCTCCTGAGAAGTGTCGGTACTCTCCCATTAAATGTATTGCAGCAGTGCTGAGAAGTGCATGTACTCTTCATTGTAAATTAAAGAAGTGAGGGTACTCAGTACCGGAGAGTACCTGCCCTTTTAACGCACTCTCATATATGACAGTTTGCACCCTCTCCTGAGTGGACGCCCTTTTCCAATGTGAGAAAGTGAAGTGGGGTTGGCTGATAGACGCGCGCATTCTTTTCTCACAAGAGATAAAGACCGCCACCTCTGCAGTGCTGAACTGACCGGGTGCTACTTCCTGTGCCCATATAAGGGCATGCAGAGGGGCCGCCGGAGGGAAGAAGCCAAAGACAGCACCTTAGGCAGCTGTGCGAGCGCGCGCCTGAGAGCCCAAGCCAAGGCACGCGCTCCGCCCGGGAAGAGCAGCGCGCGCCCAGCAGCAACAGGCTGCTTTAACAGCCTGCTCCAGAAGTCACAGCAGCAAGCAACCCTTGAGCGGCAGCAACCGCAGCAGCGGCGGCTCCCCGGCAACGCCAGCCTCAGCAACAGCAGAGCTCCATCTCCGAGCAAAGTGCCCGCCGAAGCGCAGAAGGAGCAGCCCGACTGGAGATAGGGCGAAGCCTGCCACAGGTAAGAGGGGCACATGCCGGCTTCTGTGTTTTTGGGTGTGAGGTGGGAGGACCAGTTACCTGAACAGGTGAACGTGGCTCTCAGCCGCTGCAAGGCTTTAGGTTGCCTTGGTTACTAAGGTGCCAGTGCTCTTTGCCTACAGCCCTGACCTTTTCCTGCTGAGCCCTAAACTCCGCACACGGATTAAGCGGAGAGCTCCTGTTTGTTCCAGTGGCATTTCCCAATCTCTTTCTGTTTCTGTAAAAGTGACAGCCTTCCGCCCCAGAACCTTCGAAATCTCAAAGAGTGTCTAAAAAGGAGCTGGGCTGCCGGGGGCTGGGGTCCAGGGGTCACTTATGAGCGGGTTTGTGAGATAATACACCCTCTTGCTCTGCACAGGTGCTTTCAACCCTTCCAGCAGAACGGCTCCGGCAGAGGACATGGCCAGCCCCACCGCCCTTCTAAAAACACGTGTTATTAAATTAAATCCTCGATTTTTGTTTTTGACCACATTTATTTAGAGAATGTGAGTGGAATTTCCTTTGCACATGCCATGTGTGGAGAGCACCTGAAACGTATGTTTATTGTGGCAGGCTAATAAGACACCGTGACATAAATCCATATTTATCAGATAGTCAGATAAACGCTCTGTAGACACCTGCAGAGGGTTATAGTGCGAGGTGCCCTCCTGGAGGGAAGGCTGCTAGCAACCAAAGCAGGAATCGAACAGCCAGCTGCTGGTAGGTTTATTGTGCGCAATGCATTCCCGCTATGCATTAATGGGTGTTTGCTGCCTGCCTGGGACTAGGTGCGTGTCGACGGTTAAGGTGAATGGGGGAAGGGTGCGTGTACGCTAATAAGATGAAGGTGTTTTGAAGTCATTGTCCAATTTGTTTTTTTCTTTCCATGTTCAGGTTGTATGCATTGTATTAGGAGCAACTCTAATTTGAACATGCATTAAAATATAGTCCACTCCAGTGTCTGCTGAGGAACTTTTCCCCTAAAGCATTCACAGTCACATGTATTTTTCTCAATTTATGAGCGATTTTTTCGGTCACTCGCAGCACACTCTTGCTGCGAGGGTGGCATTGAAGGCTGAGAACACTGCATAGATCTCCTGTTTACATGCGTCACTAATGATTACCAATAGTGTATCAGTCTTAAAAATATGTTTTATGTAGTGCTTGCCAGTGCCGTTTCTGGGCGCTATAAATAACAGGGTCATGTAATCCAACACAATGGTATTCATGTATATCGGCCTCAGAATGATGAAAGGGTGAGCTAACGCTACCAGATTCGAGGATGTGGCTTGCAAGTCACACAGAGCTGAGCAGCACACATTTAACTGACTGTGCTGTCTTATGGGCTTCCGGGGGGCATGAAACAGACAAGAATTCAGGAATATTTCCAATGTTAGCGGAAGCAGCAAATTGAGAAAAAATGACTTAATTCATGTTGACTGATGGAAGTGGAGTGACATGTTAAAAGCCACGGGATATTGATCTTGCGCTGAGTATTAGTCTGAATGGCTCAAAGTCAAGCAGGCTGCCTGGTTTCGCCATCAATATTTCAGTAGGCATAGATGTGTCGTTCAGAACATCCATGGCACCTAAAAAACACATACCAGTGCTGAAGCTTCGGTTTTAAAACAAACGTTGTTATATTTTATTTTCTCGAATTTCTTTTTATGTGATAGGGCAGTGTTCACCACAGTGACTAGCTATTTTCTGGAACTCACACCTTTTCCAGTCCTAAATATTTTCTTACAGCAGAAATATCCGTCGTCTCTCTACGCTGATTAATTAATTGTTTTTTACGTAGTGCCTTATTCACACTTCTGTTGCTTCTAGGTGATAGGCATGACAGATGTTACCTTTATTCAGTTTATGATGTTTAATTTACTCGCATCGAAGGATGGAAAGTGGGTTCTGTCTTGCCAGGTTGTGAACACATATAACCTCCAGAACACAGTATTTGTAAACAGTGAGCAGGCAGTTCACTCAGGTATCCTGCCGCATAGCACGCTGTGATGTACGGGTCACAGGGACGCCCTCTTTTATCAGAAGGTGGCAACTGCAGCACAGAGACAGATGGTGGAAGTGTAAATAACTCCAAATAGAGTCCATCTCGTGCTGAAGATAGTCTCCACCACCAATACGGCCACAGCCACCACACAGGACATTTCCTCCAGTGCTCACAAGACACCCTGTCAGGACATGCGCACTCAGAGGACCTTCAGACTGAACCCTACCCTCATCAGAATGTGCCTCTAGTTCCATCTTGCTCACTCACATATACTCCATGACTACTTGTGGCTCTGCAGGGTCTTTGTGAGTCACCCTGATGGCTGCAGGAGGCACTGTTATGTGTTGTTGTGCAGATTTGTATAGCGTACTATCACCGGGGAGGGTATCCTGGTGCTCTGCATGTGAGAGTCACTCTAGGGCCTAGTGGGACTACTCAAAAAGCTGGGTCTTCAGCCTGTTGCACAATGTAGGAACTGAGTAGGAGGCTCTTATGTATAGTGGAAGGTCATTCCACAGTTTAGGAGTGATGTAGGACGAGGCTGTTTCCGGTTTTCTGTATACGTGGGATGTGTGCAAGAAAGAGTCTGGATGAGCAGAGGTGTCTGCAAGGTATGTTAAAGCAGATGGGATTGCTGCGGTACTAAGCACTTGGGAACAAGTATCCCCTCCCATCTTATACCTTTTGATCTCACACTGTTCACTGTGACTCTACGAGTACAGCTTTGTTCTTAGCGCAAAGGGCCCCACTATTAGTTGCTCATAACGTGAATTGGTTCTAAAATGCAAATTCCTGGGCAGATTGGCATTATAAGTAACATGGGGAAAATCACTGGCCAAGACATGCCCACTAGGGACACCGGTTGCCCAAAGCATCCAAAATCTAGAAAAATGTGTTGAAGAATGAGGAATCACCGGATATTTAGATGCAGTAAATCAAATTCCTGAGCTAATTCAACATTTCTCAGTGTACTCTCAGAGTCCATTTTGTAATGGTGTCCTTTTCTGGATGATGTCATTACTGCACCAGAAGTTAACAGCAATACTGGGGGTAAGAATTACTGGTCCTGTTGATGGGCCAAAGTTGGCCTCAGCACCACTGTGCTGCTTATACCTGTAGTGCTTAACGTGTGCTGTAGCATGTCGGTGACCCCACTGGCACACATTTTTGGGGTCTTCCTGTTCCACGGACAGATGCTCCAGATGCAACACTGAATCTTAGCGGTTGGATGGGTGTTTGTACCTAGGGCCATGTGCCAGGGACAGATGATGTAAGGTACCTGACATTTGCAGGTGTACCAGTGAATCTGCTGAACAGCCGGATCACTGGTTTTGTATCTCTCTGTGTCGTTTTTTGCACCTTTGTCTTTATTGTTTTAACATACACTTTGCAGTAGCTAAAAAAAGAGATCCGGAAGAAGGCCACAACACTGTTACAGGTCATTAAGGCTGAAACATGTTGATCACTTTCCAGTGCAGCTGCTTCTAATTATGGCAGCCACACTAGTCAATGACTGTTTTTAATTCAGGCACCAGGAAGTATCAATAAACTACGTTAGGCTTACCTTGTAGCTAGTTTTATCCACTTTTTCTCACCATTGTTAAGTCAGCATTGCACTACTTTACTCACACACTCGCCCACATTGGGTTTTAGTTATACCCCTCTTCTTCACTAAAACATCTCTGAGCTCCTCCCTCGCAGTGAGGGGGTTGTATCCAGCGTCACGACTAGGCTCGTGACGGGAGGAGGTATCCCCATGATGAAGCATGACACCTTTGGTGTGTGAGGGAAACCGTCCTTAAAAGGGACCCCTTCTCCATAGCGCTGTGTTTTCTCCACTCTTTCTCATTGAGACAATGTGTAGTAATTTTTTCCAGAACCGAGGGCTCTTTGTTTTCTAAAACACATTTTTGGGGACCAGCATTTATTTTTCCTCATCACACTTTGACCCAGCGCAAGAGAGAGAAAAATGCAAAAGTGGGGAAGAAGGGAGAGAAAGACTGAAGAACATTGATAAAGAGAGAAAGCAAAGATGGAAACGTATCAGAATGAGTGAGATGTAAGGGAAAACTGTATCTGGTGATGGGTGAAAGACTCATGAGGTACAACCAAGACAATGCAGCCTTGGTATTCTACACCTCCAACATTCACTAGCACTGGCTGCAGGCTTCAGAGCAAAACCTTAGGCCCAACATTTATTCGTTAGGAAATTAAGCATACCTTTTTGGGTAAAGATCCCTGCATAGATCAGAGCACATGCACACTCTTTGATTTAAATTGTCTGGACTCTGTCATTGCAGTTCACTTGGTCAGCTCAGTCAGATCAGTCCTTCATAGTCACAATTGCCACTTTTCCTGTGATGAGAGGCTACTCAAGTGCATGGGATCAGATTACTCAGACTAGGGCTGTTGCTGCCCTTACTGTGCCGAGAATCAGGTTCTCATGAATTAAACGATGCTCTGCCTCCTGCACAGCTGTGGCAGGCATTGCCCAAAATGTCTCTGATGTTGACTTCTACCATTGGTCATATTCACAATCAATGCAATTATTTGAACCTGATTGTGTTGCAATAGTGCTTGGTGGCCATGGGATCGTAAGAGGCGCTTGCTTTCCGCTGTTCACTAGTGGGGTACAGTCAAATCAAGGCTCACTGTGCGACACACTACAACAAGCCTTGGAAGTCAAACCATCATGCACATTTATATATAGAAGTACAGCATGTGGAAAATGTGTTCTCCCATACTTTTTATTCGCAAGAAATGAAACAATATTTTAGGCTGAATAGTTTTGTATTTTTCAAAGTAACTGAAGGTCTGCGTGACAAACTGTGCTCCAGAATTTCAGACTTTTACATTGACATCCCTGTTATCCTTAGTTATTTTGCTGCTATTTATTTGTCATTGACATTAAAAAATGAATCGAGGGATGTTCTCTTTTTATAATCACACCTCGTTCTCCAAACAGTAGAAAAGGGTCAGCTTAACTCCCCTCTATCTCTTTATTAAGGACTGTCTTCCACCAAAGCGGCAGATAAAATGTCATGCAGTGTGTGACATTTGACAATGAAATAACAGGTTGGCTCTAACGTGGGCATGAAGATGTAATTGCCTTTGTCAGGGTTTCCAGAAGTTTTTATATTGACTAATTTGACATTTTTAACTGGGAACTTGAGGCTTGATACTAAACACAGGGCTAGTCAGCCATAGCCTGCTTGCCTGGTAGGTATCCAAACTCTGGGCCCCATTAGTATGGCGGGCTCATACCCTCTGGAAACGGGACCGCCCGCTGAGGGTGCGGCGGTCCCGCACTCCCAATTAGTATGCACCCGCCACACTAGCGGGCGCATGGCGTATCTGCAACATTGCGGCGGGCGGTGCAGAGACCACCACTCACTGCAATGCCACAAAGGTAGCCTGTGCCTTTCAATGCACAACGTGACAGGTACAGCGCGGTGCCTGCCACATTGTACATTGAAATGCAGAGGGGTACGCACCCCCCACCCCCCAGAATCCCTGGGGGCCCGCTATGGGCCCCCAATGGCAAAAACCGCCTGCCTTTCGGAAAGGCAGGTCCCCGCCTGCATAGTAATATGGATGGCGGTGTCTACCAGACACCGCCACCATATAAACTGCTTTTCCGCCCGTTAGGCAATCGAGCAGATTGCCTACCGGCGAAAAACCGGCAGACGGTCTTCCAGTCCGCCAGGGTCCCCCCCGCCATGGTAATGTGGCGGGGGATAAATTTGCATACGGGCGGTGGCGATCCGCCCGATATACTAATGACCCCCTAGGTCTTTAAAAATATGTCATGTGTGTATTGTTGTGACACTTTTTCGTTCAACCCCTAATTGTTTGGATTCGGATGAAGAAACAAAGCTTCTTGAATGAAGTTAAGTTCTCACATTGTAGGTAACTGGTACCATGTAACATGGTCTAATATTGCCTTCGAGGTGCTCTGCAGACATCATTAGCCATGAGACCGATGGTTTGTAAATGCCACCTGCATCCTGAGATGATAACTTTGGCAATTTCACATGTTTAGAAATGCGGTTTTTCATAATTCATGTTCAGTTTTGGGTAGTTAGTTTGAAAAGTCTGTTTTCTTCAAAGTGAAGCTGACAATGGGCACTGAATGAAATTAGAATATTTAGATTTTGTTTACCGTTCTGAAACAAATGTTGATAAACAATGAACAATGGTGAAGGTAGTGGATTTATGTGATTCTGTGGCAGCAGCATTTACCACATAAGTGTAAAAATACTGAATTCACCACAACATTTCCCCCACACTGCATGATTTTCAAATGACAAGAAATGTTGTTTCTAGCTCAAATGGAGGAAAATAACGCAGCCAGAAAATGTGCGTTTTGCCTCATAACATAGATAAGCTTGCCATATGATTTGGTCATCCATTCTGCATAATTCTAGCAGTTTTGACAACAGAAAAGGTCTAAACAAATTAATGTCAAACTTGACATGATGGTAGACATTTACACAGAAAGCTTGCTTTTCTCGGTGTGATGCTTTTAGTAGTGGTTAAGATAGTAGCTTTGAAAAAGGTCCTCGGTAGGATTCAAAGGGCTAATAATTTTGTATACCTTGAAGTTCAGAAGGCATTTTTTGATTCGCTAAATGTTTAGCACAGTTTCATAATTCATGGCACGTATAGCCTACTTTTTGTATTTTTAAATTTGTGTAGATCCGTAAAGGGTGCCAGATGAAAAGGTAGGACAATAAAGGTGTTAATGTATAGTAACTTTAATGCTTTGTGGCATATCTACATACAATTTGACAGAACTTTAGAAAAACTATGTTTCTATTGGAATGTTAAATTGTTTTCCAATCCCTAATTGGGGGGGGGGGCAAAGCTAAAGGAGAACAATAATATTTTCTAATAACTTCAGAGCTGTTAGAGGATTCTCTATGAATTGTATCAGACAGGTATTTCCGGTATTGTGCTGAGTCATTAAGTGGAGTTTTACATTTAAAAGGGAGGGGCAAAATATATTTGATTTGCTAATTATTTTGTACCATTTGCTGGATCTCATTGAAATTTGACAAAGACTTAGAGTGTTTAGCTTACTGTTGTTTTTTTTTAAAATTCATGTAGGTCCATTGGGGTGGAGGGGAAACATTTAAATTGGGTGCGGTGGGTCAAAACGTTTAAATTTTCTAACAATTTGGAACCTTTTTGATGACTCCCTACATAATTTTGCAGACTTTTAGCTTTCTGTTGGTATGTAAAGTTTTGAGTAAAGGCTGTGCGCAGTGAGGATTGAGGGCTGGGCTAATGGTAAATCCATGCTGAAGGATGTGCATTGGCTGGAGGGGGAACAATGGAATACAACGAAGTGATGGATAGGATGCTTGAATTAGTCTCTGCCACTGTCAAATACTTGATAGGTGTGCCTGGCTGTGGGTCTAATGCTCTCTGTGCCCTTGAACTCAGGCTACACTCTGTTAATGAGACACTTGACTGGGAGTGCCTGTGCTCCATTTTGGATGGTGCCTTTCTGGCATTTCGGGATGGACTGTTACCATTAGGAAAGGGGGTCAGTACTGATTTGCGTGAGGCGGGCCTTTGTCTAGAGTGGCAATGCGCGCAACAAGTGATAGACTGGCCCAAGAGATTGCTAGTCGCTGAAATTAATTTAATAATTCCATCCATCACATTGTTGTGTGCTGGGATGGGAGCAGGCAAATCACTGCAGAGCAACATAAAAACAAAATAGAAAGCCACTGGCAAAAAATAAACATTAGAGATTAGTCATAGTTCAGTGAGCACCAAACCAAAAAAAACCCTGAAGTGTACCCATTTGGTATGCGCCACATCTCATGATCAAGGACACTGGAATTATGATGTTCTACGGATGTGTTGTTTTCCACGAAATTATGGATTTCCCATATTTGAACATAATGCACTATCTGCTTCATAATTTGCAGATTTTACAAAAAAAATCTAGCCGAAACAGGTAAAAAAATTTAAAAAATGACAAAAGAGGGGTTCCGCATAATGGTAGACCTTTCCAAAGTTTTACAGATAACCTTTCAGGTGCTGTAATAAGGTGTTCAATTGGTAGTAATGAGGTACAACTTTTCCGATCGAGTATTAAATAGTGTTGATATGACAAAAAAACTAAATAATTCTTTCATAGATTGTGCTTTATAATTTGCCTTTTCTTGCCACATAATATTGTTACCCAGATGTATAATTTAGCCATTCACTGCTGCAGATGCTGCAGTGGTCCTGACAATGACTGATGCTGCGTGTCATGCTCAGTATACCACTGTACCAAAGAAAGCTGTCTGCCAAGAAGGAAACATGGCAGTGTCAGTTATGGTGTGTGCAAGAAAATGGGTTATTAGTTAAGGCTGCTAAGTACCCACTTCAAGTAATAATCATAATAATCCTTGTCAGGGTGAACCGCCTAAGTCACTAATTGCACCTGAGCTCAACCCTCTGGCATCTATAGCACAGAGATGGCAGGCTTAACCTAGAGGCAAGGTGCAATACTAAAACTGTAATACAGTCGAAATGCAAAACAATAACAATCCCCAAATAAATTATAAAAATTGACTAAAACTTAATAAACAAATAAATCTAACAAAGAGAACCGGAAATATGGATTTTTAACATTTTAAATAAAAATAGCTCCAAGAAGCACAAAGAGCCAATTATAATCAATGATCATGTTAGACCAGGACCTGGGCACAATTTGATGCTGACCACGATGGGGCACCAACCAGGTTTGTCCCGGTCAAATATTTTACCTTCTGACTTAGGGCCTAAATTTAATGTTGGCGGGGGCCTGTTTCTCTGCCAGACCAATGGAGTGAATTACTCTGTCGCCATGACGGAGGTGCCACCTGCCAAATTTAGAGAAGACGGCCAGACCAGTAAACATTTCTAGCATTGGCATGAACTGCCTTCACGAAGGTTCTTGTCAATACATTACAAGTTTGATAGAGGGCTCCGTAAACATGACAGAGCTATGCGGTAAACATACAATTTTAAGTGGGAATTTCTTTTTGAAAATAAAAAAACTATTTCCCCATCCACTGGCGAGGGGGGCGTTGCTCATGTTTCAATGCCCCTTACTCCCAGATTTTTGGTGGTGGTGAAAGGCATTGAAAATTGGCTGTACGTCCTCTCATCTAAACTAAGTGGACGGACATACAGCCCTACCTACAACTGTCCTTACTCCGCCGGGCCTTTAGAAAGGTTTGGCCACAGTGAGGATGGAGTAGTCTCTGCTGGTGTCAAATCTATGGGTCGCCCATTCTAAATGGGGCAGGGGGACCATCATGGTGGGATGAGAGCTCTGTCAATATTGTGACAAATTTCCCTCTCTACCAACATTTAAATCAGGAGTTCAGTCCTTTAAGTCCCTATCTACCACAGGAGTACACTTCTAAAGCCTCTCAGGACCTTACAGGAGGCACTTAGAGACTCACAGGGTGTCAGGCAGAGGCCAAACAGCAGGGTCCAGGTCCAGGTTTCTCTAGTCAGCTGGACATTTGCCGAAAAAGACTTATTGTACTGTATGTTGCGTTGTGTTATGTTGTGTTATGTTATTGTTAGTTTTATAGCATGCTAATCACCCATGATTGTATCTAGACACTCAGAAGCTAGTGTGTAAGGGTAGCCCTGGAGGGCTTACTGGAAAAGCCAGGTCTTCAGCTTCTTGCGAAAGTCAAAAAGAGACAAGGAAGTTCTGATGTGTTTTGGGAGGTTGTTCCAGGCTTTAGTAGCCAGGTATGAGAAGACGCCACTCCCAGCTCTACTTTTGTATGTATGTTGGTTGTGTTCTGGTGTGAGCTAGTGAGAGCGGAGGTGTTGTTTCCCAAATTAGCGGGTGGTACCTTCGCTGTGTGGCTTTAAAGGCATCTTTTCCCACTCTCCTTTGCTGGTTCTCCATTTCAGTTCCAGTTGTTTGCAGTGTCACTTGGTCATTCTGAGGTCTTCCATG
This sequence comes from Triturus cristatus, assembly GCF_964204655.1. Classification (NCBI taxonomy): domain Eukaryota; kingdom Metazoa; phylum Chordata; class Amphibia; order Caudata; family Salamandridae; genus Triturus; species Triturus cristatus. Next base: position 1,091,634,854 of record NC_140593.1, read on the forward strand.
TATCAGCTGGATTGTGATTTAGACGTTGCTGTATGGCTTCGTTTTTTGGGGGCTAGAGTGTCAGCGCAGTTGGTGATCCACTTGTTGAAGTTTTCGATATTGCGTACCAGGAAGCCTGTGGGTTCTAGTTTGTTCTTGTGGGGGGCAGTCATCCAATCCACCTCTGTTACTTTGTTCCAGTGTCAACTTTCCGGTCTGCCTGTAGGGGTTCGACTGTGTTTATGGATATTGATTGTGAAACTGACTATGGCATGGTCCGTCCAGGTGCCGGGTCATAATGCGTTGATTGGATTTTGATGTTGTTCAAGGATGTGAAGAAGGGATCTAGAATATATTTGGTGGCATGGTGGTCATCATGATGCATTTGATTAGTCCCAGGTTTCAGTGACTATCAAGAAGGGCAACTGAGTTGGGGTCAGTCTGGTATACTAGATGGAAATTGAGGTCTCCTAGGAGAATGAATGCGCTTTTGTTGATGACTAAGCAGGTGATGAAGTTTTTAATGTTGATATCAAAGTGGGCCCAGGGGTCTTGTGTGAGGTAGACTAGGGTTCCCCCCAGGGTGAAGTTTGCTCTGATTTGCAATTTGAAGTTGAGGTGTTCCATGTAGCTTCTTCTGGCTACAGAGGGGGCGGTGCAGTTGAGGGTGACTTTGTAGACGATGGAGATTCCTCCTTCGGGCCTGTTTAAGTGGTCTTGCCTAGTGATCTGGTATCTGGTGTGGACGGCGGTAGCAATGTCTGGATTTGAAGCTATGGTCAGCCATGTTTCTGTGAGGAAGAAGAGATCTGGAGCGTCGTTGTCCAGCAGGTCCCATATCTCCATGAACACATGATATTGGTGTGTGAGGGGGCAACTGTGTTTGTATGCAGGTATTTTTAGTGTGTGTGGGGTTGAGTGTTGTGGGTATGTTCTGGGTTGAAGTTGCGGGAGAAGTGGTGCAGGTGATGCAGCAGAGGGAGCAGGTGAAAGTTTATATTGAGTGTGGTGCGACGTCCGGCATTTAAGGCATAAAGGAAAGTAGCTGGGTTGTGGTTGGTTGGAAGAGTGCAGGTGGTTTCTGGCACTGGGCGCCATACAGACATAAACAGGTGCAAACGGGCTTGCTTTGGTGCTGTGGCTGCCATTAGGTAGGTCCTGGTAGGGGGAAGGAGCACAGAGAGGCAGACGGCTGGGCTGAGGAGGAGTGATCTGGCAGGGAAAGAGCGAGAGGCGTGAGGAACTGGTAAGGAGCAGGGAGAGTAGGGAGGGGGCACAGAGAAGGTAAGATAGGGGCACGTCGCTGGAAGGCGCATGCAGAGAAGATGGAGACACAGCAAAAAGGTAAAAGAAAGAACGAGGGAGATGGCAACAGTCAGAAAAGGAGAGAGAAAATGGCACAAAGAGTGAGAAAAGGCAAAAAGAGAAACAGAAAAGGCACAAAAAGCTAGCACAAAAAGAGAGCGAGAAAAGTCAGGAAGCCCAAATGAAAAGGCACAAAAAAGTCACAGAAAGAGTGAGAGAAAAGGGAAAAATAGAGAGAAAATGCATGAAGAGTAAGAAAAGGGGCATACAAGTCACAAAAAGGGTAAGAAAAAGGGTAAAAAAAGTTGCAAGAAAAGGGAAAAAGAGCAAGCAGAAAGACACAAAAGTCACAGAAGGAGTGAGAGCAAAGGCACAAGGAGCAAGAGAGAAGGCACAAAGAGCAGGAGAAGTGGCCAAAAGTCACAGAGAGAGAGATGGAGAGAGAGAACAAGTTGTGCATGAGAGAGAGGGAGCAGAGAGGCAAGGTGAGTGCCTTTAGGCACACAAAGAGTGAGAAAAGGCAAAAAGAGCAACAGAAAAGCCACAAAAGGGTAGCAGAAAGAGTGAGAGAGTAGGCAGGAAGTGCAAGAGAAAAAGCACAAAAAAGTCACAGAAAGAGTGAGAGAAGGGAAAAAGAGAGCGAGAAAATGCACGAAGAGCAAGAGAAGGGGCACAAAAGTCACAAAAAGGGTCAGTGAATATGCAAGTCACAGAAAAAGTACAAGAAAAGGTAAAAAGAGCGAGCGCAATGGCACAAAAAGTCACAGAAAGTGATAAAAGGCAAAAAGAGCAACATAAAGGAACAAAGAGGGGGAGAAGTGGCACCAAAGTTAAAGAAGGAGTGAGAGCAAAGACACAAAGAGCAAGAGAGAAGGCACAAAGAGCAGGAGAAGTGGCGCAAAAGTCAGAGAGCGAGAGAGAGAGAACAAGGTGTGTGTGAGAGAGGCAAGGCTTAGGCCTCAAGGAACTAGAGCTAAGTCCACAAGGTCTTGACCGATCAGTCCTTGCAGGTAAGTCCAGGGGGAGACAGGACACATGAATTTGTTTAGCTGATGGTGTCACCATAGTTTTAACAGGAGGAAAGCATTATGACATCGGAGTCCACTTCTTTGTCCTGGTACCATAAGGGAGAGCAGGCTGCAGGTTCAGTCTTTTTTGATCTTTCACAGGCCCAGGAGTGGTCTCAAGAGGATGCCTTGAGAGACCTCATTTATTCCTGGCATGAACTAGTGGTTGGGAATGACCACAGGGGAAGCCCTGACCAATGGGGTAAAGGTTACCAGGGCTAACCCTTACCACCGTAGGCACTTTCAAGATGGCAAATTTCTTTGGCCCCACTTGTGCTGAAAGTGTTGGGTATCTGTGTGGTAGTGTGCTATGGTAATCCTAATGTCATCCCACATCTAACACTAAAACACAGTTTGAAGCAGGTCCTGTACCCTCAACAATTACAGAGACAGAAGTCTGGTAGAACAAAATGTAGGGTTTTCAGCAACCAGATAGTAGATGCACAATAATTGTTTTGGTGTCCTTTTCCGTTCCTTTCAAATGTGGCTCATGTGATAAATGTAAACCCAGCAGACCTTTAAAACAGGCTTTGACACTGTAATATCGAAATGAGGCCCACTGAGATTGAAGTCTGCCTGGCTGGGGGGACTAAAGAAGGGCTATACCCAGGTATCAGCTATAATTTGCCTGTGACAGGAGAGACGTCATTGAAGTGCGCCCAAAGTGTCATATGAAAAACCCAAGCAGATCTGTCAAGCAGAATTTTCAATTTAAGCATGAATTGACACTTTCATATAAACAAAATCTCACAGCCTGACCCTGCATATTCTGCCGGGTTCTCTGCCCATTTAGGTCAGCTTATTGTTTGCTCTTGGGAGGCATTTCACATCCATTCATACATACTCAAATGCTAATTACTGGCTGGGAGAAGTGTTAGAGCAAAATGCAGATTAGCATGCAGCAAATTCAGGCAGGGAAAAAGTAACTTTGAAATCTATCTTTCTGGAGAAGTAAAAACTGACTTCACTATTAAATTGGATTTTTGATCACAATAAAAAATAGTTCTTTCATTATTTTTCTAGTCCCATTCCTGAGATACAGTATTAGTAGGACTCTGCAGACTTTATTCCTAATAACTAGTGGTAAAGTGCTTGTGCTTGATATACACCTGATTGGAGTATTTAATTTACTTATTAGCCTCTAGTATATGGTACTGCTTGTACATTGAGCCTTTAAATTAAATGACTCAAGCCTGACAGTGCAGCCTGTAGTGCAGTTTTAAACTGTCATTTTGACCTGGCAAAGTACAATTTTTTTCTGGCCTAAACATTTCTTTTTAATTATTGCATGTCACATTGTCACCCCTGAGTAGGGCTGGGCAGAATAGTTCATTCCACCCGAGGAAAAGGAAGAATTTTGTAACTCTGTGGTTACTCTTGTAACGCGGAGTTCAGGGCACATTTTGCCAATCACTGTGTGGCAGATGTTTTCCAGCAATGCTCCAGAATTGCAAACTGGGGAGCGAGATTTGGCACACCCTAGCGGTGCACTATTATAATGTGGGCTGTCTTGAGCAGGCGCAGTCAGAGGGCTGCTTTGTGAGTCAATTTGCTGCAGCTCGAGTAGATTTTCTACTCGAGCGGCAGCAAAATTAACTTGAGTGGCCGCATGCTTCTGCACACTGCTTATGCTGGTTGTGCTGATTTTTAAGCACTGCTCGCACTACTGTCACAGCCTTGCAGAATGATCTGTGCGACATGCTTATTTTTCACCTGTTGGGGGAACTCCGCTGAATATTTTGAGTTTTTATGTTTTAAGGCAGCAAAAATCCACAGAGCAAAACTACAAGTCCTGCCCACCCCTACCCCTAAGGTAGGTCCTACCTGCTCATAGGGCAGGTTGCATTGTAATTTAAAAAGTAGGAAAGGTATATTTCATGTTTCACCTGTACTGGCAGTGAAAACCCCCCAAAGTGCAGCACTGCTAGCTCTTCATAGACTAACACTGAGTTACCTTAATACATTCAATAAGTGATAACTTCAGGCTTGGAGCAGCTAGTACAATACTCCTCCCACTCACTTTGATACTAATTTATAATCCTCTTTGATAGTAAAGTAAGATTTTGAATTACTATTTTTAAAATGCCACTTTTAGAAAGTTGGCAATTTTCTTCCTAAACTAAATGTGCAGGATCACATGACTCTTTATGTATCCCCTGCAGTGTGATGTGTAATCCTTTCAGAATGGAGTCAAGGATGTGGGGAAACGTGTCCGGACTAGGAAGGCCTGGCGTTGTACCCAACCCTTTTCTGAGCTTGAAAGCTTTGCCAGGACGCTGTACCCAATCCCTTCCTGACTTCAGAAGATGATGACTGCCCTTTCACAGGCAAATGCTGCTCACACCTGGCCTTGCATGCCCTTTGTTTCACTAGCCAGACTGGTGCCAGACCCAGCAGATATGGAAGAACTGACCAGAACCAGTTTAGGGTTAGACAAAGGTGTCTGACATAAAAGTGGCAAACCCAAAACCTCTTGACATAACACTTCCAGACCTGTGGAGACTCAAAAGAAGGATTGCCCTGCTGTCTGAAGCCTGAAGGAAGACTGCACCTGTGAGCCTTGAATCCAGGACTCCAGACATAACTTCAAGTGTTAGTTGGCTGACCTCTTGTTTGAGCTATAGGACCACAACAAGCTTACAAAGGCCTTTCCTTGTAACTGCCCAGCTGACCAGTACCAAATGGAGTTGCGTGGACACTGCTGTTGGCCTTTGCTGGAGTGAGTACTTAACCCCAAGTGTTGCCTTCGCAGATCCTGCACTCTGTGTTGGTGTTAGAGTGTAGTCCTCCAAACTCAAAACCTGCAGGAACTGGAGTGCATATGAACAGGCAGAGGCTGTGAGATATTTGCATCAAAACGTGAACTTGAAGTCTTATTGCGAACATGAATGGACTTCACCACAGCCATCATAGAAACTGCATCTGCATGCAGATGAGAATGAGTCCTTCCCAGATACAGACTCTGGCTTCGCCCACACTGACCTCTTCACATCGACAATGACCACCCCGTGTTTCGCGCCACCACAAAGTTCCCACTGGCAACCAGCTCTTTGTACTGACAGTGACCGCCAAGCATGCCCCACAAGCGTGAGTATTTTGACAGCTCCCGCAAAGCAAAACAAAACACTCCACTTCCGGCAAGATGGAGCTGTCAAAATGCTCCCGCCAAGCAAAAGGAAACCGCTATGTCCCAGGGCTGGGCTCCTTTAGATAGCAGGAGCTGGCCCTGGGGAGCATTGGTCCCCTGGGCAGTTCATAGCTTCAGAAGGGTGGCTGCGTGGCCCTGCCTTCATTACAATCAATGGGTTGGCCCTGGGGAGTTGGTGGTCCCCGGAGCTGTATACAGACCAGGAGGGGGCAGCATGGCGCCCTCCCACATATATTTTAAGTGCTGACCCTGGGGTGGTGGTGGTCCCTGGGGCATGGGGGGGTCTGCTAATTAATGGTGTTAAGCCCCATGAAGGTGGTGGTTCCTGGGGCTCTAAAGAGCACAAGGAGAGAGGATCCATGCGCCCTCGCCATTTCAGTAATGAAGCCCTGGGGAGGTGGTGGTCCCTGGAGCTCACTTGAGCTGTGGAGTGGTGTCTGTGTGGCCCCCCCTCCAATATTGAAAATAAGGCCTCAGGGAGTCCCCATGGCTTAAAGAGCCTCATTAGGGGGGCCCTGTGTGCCCCCTCTTTTTTCTATAAAATGCCCACATGCCCCCGGGACCTGGCACACCCAGGCACTTCATGAAAAACAAGCGCAGGAGCCTATTAGCGAATATAAGCAAATTTTGCCATGAATTTTTATAAATATGGTTTTTCGCCCTGCCGGTGTCCCTCCAGGAGCCTAAGACCAAAACCTGAGGGGTCAGGGTATTTCTACTCTCCTTTTCTTTATTTCACGTGGCAGACTAGTTGAAGTGTTGGTAGCAAACCTATGCACAAGCTAATTTGTGAATTTTTCAGGGTTGTAGATATACAAATTTGGATTCTCACAAACTACTGAACAGATTTACACCAGATAAAAGACAGGCAAATGCATCAATGCAAAAACCGGTCGCAAACGGGCAGATTCTCAGAATCTACCCCTTTGCGACCGGTATTTTTGCATTTGGGATGCATCATCCCAAATGCAAAAATCGCAATTTAAGTAATCTCTAAATTGCGATTACTTAAATAGCGATTGCATTTAAGGAATCTCAAATTGAGATTCCTTAAATGCAATTCTTTAAAGTTAAAAAAATTAGCAATTTCGCTAATAGGGGGAGCAAATTACCATGAAGTTGAACTTCATGGTAATTTGCAAAAACTTTGAAAAATGCACTTTTCTGCATTTTTCAAAGTTTCATGTTGCGAACACACATGCCCTTAGGGCATGTGTGTGTGCAACATATGTGCACAGATCAATTTCAAGAGTGCAATAGGGTGTCATTTTGATACCCTTGCACCCTTGAAATTGCATGAGCAATTTGCGAGTACCTACTGGTATTCGCAAATTACTCATGCAATCTCCAGTTCATTCCTATGGGCCTGGAGGCCCATAGGAATGAATGGGACGGCATTCCTTAATTGCGACCCGCAATTTGCGAGTCGCAATTAAGGAATGTGTAGGAATCGCTATTTTTATAGCGATTCCTACATGCATAGGCTTTTGCAATTGCTTAATTGCGATTCCTTAATAATCCCAATTAAGGAATTGCAAAAGCCTACGTTGATGCATGTGCCAGAAAAAGTACAATCTGTGCACCAAAAGCTAGCTTTCTGTCCAATTGGATGTAAATTCGTCCAGTTGTTCGGGCTACCAGTGTGTCTAAAGAGTCTATGGGAATTAACATGGGAAACACGCTTTTTTGCCCCCCCTTTTCTCAGCCCCCTCTTTATGGATCGTCTAAAAACTTTCCATACACAATGAGATTCACTGGTGCACTTTTTCACAAAAACGCATTTCCTATGGAAACATGGTCCTAACTATAACTACCTACTGGCAACCTTTGATTTTCTTCAGTGAATATCTCTCTCTCTCTCTCTCGCTCTCGCTCTCGCTCTCTCTCGCTCTCTCTCTCTCTCTATATATATATATATATATATATATTAGGTTTTTAAGGTAACAGAGCCGGTATAGTTAGGCTCAGAATTCACTCTCACCAAACCAGTAACGATAACATACCCACCCGCAATGCACTACTTATGACCCCACATATTACATCACTCATGACATGGCCAGTGATATCACTGATGACATCTCAAATGTAATTACAACAAAAAATGCGTTTCTATCTCAAACAGTCCCAACGTTACTAAAAATGCCATGACATGTTGCCGGGGACCCATTCATACCTGGAATGGTCACCTTTCTGTTACTTATTGATATATTTGAGTGTTAAATTGGTACTAATGTAATGCAACCAAGACCCAGAAATTGTTACCTAGTCTAACAATTATGAAATAATACTATTACAAAATGTGCTGCATAATTTACTCGACCCTGCTGCATAATTTGGCCTTCTCCTGCCACATAATTCCAGTGTCCCTGGTTATAGTTAGCTCAGGTAACTGTAACTGCTGAATTTCACTGGTTTTGTACAAGTGAAATCTGAGTCTAGTTATTATGTCTCTGTAACCTTTGTTTTTTTCTTAGTGACTTTCTAAGTTTTTTTAAAAATTACATTTCTTAACTATAATGTCCTGTAACCTTTGTTTTTTTCAGTGAATTTCTAAGGTTTTTTAATATATTATTTGTCAACTCTAACATCCCTGTAGACTTTTGTTTTTTCAGTGAAATTGTATTTGCTAATTATAACGTCCCTGTAACCTTTGTTATTTAAAGTGAGTGGGTCTGTGAGAGGGTGCATCAGTGTGTAAGTGGCTCTCTGAGTGGGTGTCTGAGTACCTCCGTGTGTCTGTGAGTGGGTGTGTCAGTGTCTGAGTAGGTTTGTAAGTGGATGTCAGTCTCTGAGTGGGTACATCAGTGTCTGCATGCATCTGTGAGGGGATGTCTGAGGCTCTGAGTGGGTGTGTGAGTGGGTGCATGGGTCTCTGAGTAAGGCTGTCAGAGGTTGATTCACTCTCAATGGGTCTGTTAGTGAGTGCATGAGTGTCTGAGTGAGTTTAAGAGTGCATGAGTGGGTCTATGAGTGGGTACAAGAGTCTGTAGCTGGGTCTGTGGCTGGGTGTCTGAGTCTCTGAGTGGGTCTGTGAGTGGGTGTGTTAGTGACAGAGTAGGACTGTGAGTACATGCATCAGTCTCTGAATGGGGCTGTCACTGGGTGTGTGAGAGTCTTTGAGTGGGTTTGTGAGCATGTAAGTAAAACTAAGGCTAGGGATGCGTATATGTTTTTGTAGTTTTCACCAATATTTGTGACGATGTACCGATATTCACGATATTCCAGCAATGTTAAAAAGGGAGTGCGCTGACGGTTGCGGCGTATCCACAAATATCGCTCATCAAAAGAAAACATTTTTAACTCATGGCTAGTCTTACTGACACCCCTATATGTCAAATATGGGGTGAGGGTACCTCCATTCTGTACCCTTATACCACTTTTGTGGTGTATTTTCACCCCCGGGACCATGTGCCATTTTCTAAAATGGCCCAAAATTTTCTTCTCAGGTTGCAGTCAGCCAATCATGGCATTCCTCTTGGTGCGCGCATTCACAATTAATCACGAAATTGTTGCAAAATATCCACCGCCAGACATATCACTAACTTTTTTTCCCTTAAATTTCCCAACAACTACTGAATGGATTCGCACCAAATAACTGAAAGCGTGATCTGTGTAACCAAATCTTCCTTTCTGCCAAATTTGCTGCAATTCTGTCCAGTGTGTCGGGCTGCAGCTTGGACTAAAAGTCCTATGTGAATTAACATGGAAACACACTTTTTTTTGCACACACTTTTTCTTGGCCCCCTCTTGATGGTTCACCTCAAAACTTTACATACACAACAAGATTCACTGAGGCACTTTTTTTGGAGAATCTTTGAAAATTAGTCAAACGGCCTCAAAGATATTGGAAAGTCAAAAATGCTTTTCCTATAGAAACATGGTCCTAATGATAACTACCTACTTGTATGTATGTATGTGTGTATGTGTATATATATATATATATATATATATATATATATATATTATCTACTGGCGGTCGCCAGTAGATAGTTATAGTTAGGACCGTGTTTCCATAGGAAATCCGCAACATTCTATTTAGAATAACTTTGGCGCCGATTGACGAATCCTCGCGAAATTCTCAAAATAGGTGGGGCGCTCCGCTCCGCTCCTACCCTGAAAGTCTCGGGGGGATTCGTCAAGCGGGGGCTGAGAAAAAGGGGGGGTCCCAAAACACGTTTTCCCCATGCATTTTTCCATAGGACCTTTAGTCCGAGCTACAGCCCGAACGGCTGAACAGAATTACTTGAAATTTGGCAGAGAGGTAGCCCTCAGGTCAGGGATGTGCCTTTTGAAGGTCTCGTGTAAATCTGTTCAGTATTTCCTGAGAAAATAGCATTTAAATCAATATATATATCTATGGGCGCGCTCCGAGCGCGTACCGTAAGCTTACCGTACGCGCACGCTGCCGTGCGCGAGCGCGATTCTGATTGGTTGTTAGATCTCAGTAAACATTCGAATCGGTCGAAACCAGGAAGTGTCGGCCGCCATTTTGTCTCTCGCAGTCTGAGGGGGTGAAAAACAAAGGTGGATAACGTGAAAAGGGGGCAGGGTGGACAGTTCCTGACCCCCTAGCCTTTGTCAGGGGGTCCCAGAAGGACCCCCAAGGGCAAAAAATTAATTTTAATTTTTTTTTCAAAAAATCGCCGAATGCGCGCAGCGTACGCGCACGGCGTAAACGGAGAAATTCCGCGAGGAAAAATTCCGCGAACTTCGCGTAATTACGCGTACCGTACGCGCACGGCAAAAAAAAATTTTCAAAAAGGAAAGCTTAAAAAAAAATAAAAAAAATTGTGAGGTAAGGTTGGCTCTTAAAAGAGCCGTTGGGTTAATACAGGGATGGAGGAAAGAAAGAATGGGAATATTATGAGCGTCTACAAACGTGCTGGTCTATCTTATTGTTAATAAGGGAAACACTGGTCTCCCCAAAAACAATAAGACCACAACACGTTGTACACCTCATTGCAACCCTCCCAAATCGAGGGTTAACGTCCAGAGGAGCAGAAGAAGGTGATGCTCCCACCTCAGAGGAAGGGCTCAGCTGAGCTGCCGATGATGTACTCGGCTGAGCTTCTGAGGTTGGGCTCTGGTGACTTACTGAAGAGTTTTCTCCAGTATGTCGAGCAAAGGTCCTGGGATGTCTATCCCTAAGGTGTCTCATCATAGAGTGATTTCCAAAGGAATACTTCTTCCTTGGATTTCCTCTAGATAAAACACGGTCACAAAGTGTGCAAGTGACCAATGGAGCATTGACCTTTTTCTCCCCCTCTGGAAAAGTAAAATACTCCCATACAAAAGAATTCTTTTGTTTCCTCCTTCTCTGGATGATGGTGGTGCTGCTAGCCTCACTCTCAGAAGAGGTCTGCTGTTCTGCCATTGTATCTCAATGTCAATTCAGCTCCTTCTCCTAGGGGATCTCAAGCAGTAATGAGGGGAATGGGTGTGGTGTGGGAAGTTTCTGGAACTGAAAGTAGTTTCAACCAATGAAAAGTGTTCTTTGTGGATCACATGACCTACCGTGCGTGCTCCGTAAGCTTACGGTACGCGCTCGAAAACAAGTACGCATGCGCGAACGTGCCGCTTACGGAGCGCTTACGGAGCGCGTACGTAAGACGCACTCGCGCATGCGCATTACACGCCCCTGCGTAACCGCGACGTTGCTTCCGCGTGTACGCGTACGTCACGTACGTATCACGTAAGCGCGCTGTACTTATGACGTGCGGAGAGCGTAGCGTCAGCTTACCATACGTGCATCGTATCACGTAAGCGCACCGTACTTATGACGTACGGAGCGCGTAGCGTCAGCTTACCGTACGCGCACGGAAAAAAATGCATAAAAAAAAAATTAACCATTCCATAATGCAGGATATAGTACATATATTATTTTATACATAGGTTTACCAAAAATCTCAAAAAAAATTTGCATTTAAAAAACCGTACAAATTCACTGAAAAAACCATAGGTTTCACACACGTTATAGTTAGGAATTAGCATTTAAAAAACCTTGCAAATTCACTGAAAAAACCATAGGTTTCACACATGTTATAGTTAGCTGGACATTTCACTCATAAAAAACCAATGAAATTCCCCCGTTATAGTTAGTGCAGGCAACTATAACTCACGCGACCGCAATCCTCTGCTGATGATGTCAGATATTACATCACTGATGACATATGTGTCTTTATGAAAAATAAATATTTGTAATATATGTATAGCTAAAGATTAATGGAAGAAGACATGGGTAAATAAGTGTCTAAATACAGTGATGTAATATCTGACGTCATCAGCAGAGGATTGCGGTCGCGTGAGTTATAGTTGCCTGCACTAACTATAACGGGGGAATTTCATTGGTTTTTTATGAGTGAAATGTCCAGCTAACTATAACATGTGTGAAACCTATGGTTTTTTCAGTGAATATATATATATATATATTGATCTCAGACTATTCCGCAGTAGCAGGGTGCTCATATTTTGTGACAAACCACCATTACCCCTGGCATAGTTAGTTGGCACTATCAGTATAGATGCCAAGGGCTGAATAAGCATTATGCCCACACTGCCCTTGTTCCCTTGCAGAGCTGAGTTGGTGCGCTTTTGAAAGCAGTGCGAGAACAAGTTCACTCAAAGGGACCACTTTATTTCCCAGGGCTGTCAATCTGCTGCCTTCTGTGACGACCATCAAACAAACCCTTACAATCACAAGCTTGTCTAGAAGTGTTTCAGACTACTCTGTGCGCTGCACAATCTTCCTTTTGTTTCCTATCCTAGATTTTACAAAAATTGAAATGTCAAGATGTCTTGGAGAATGAGACATGTTGTTAATGAGGTTAGCCATGGCATGTGGCTTGTCTCTACAGCCTGTCACCAGAGTAGGCTTCCAGGATAACATCTCTGGATACAACAATCCTGGGAAACAGAAGGGAATCACTCATTTCTGGATACCCCTGACCTTAAAATGCGGCCTTTCCCTAAATAACCTCTCAGAGGTAGATGCGTATATATAATCGCTGCTAAAGCTAAGCAGTGTGATGAACCTTCTTCCGGACATGTACATTTTGTTTTCATTCAAGTGTGTTCCAAAAAAGCGCTCCCTGAAGCTGGCTCTCTGTCACTTTCAGAACACCATAGTGCATAAACAAAACATGTGACTCCTTATGCTTGCATTCCAAAAGGTGAAAACAATCTATAAAAGCAAAAAGCATTAAGGGACGTAAGGGATGGAAAGGCAGTATTTCTAGACACATATTTTGTTCTTAAATCTCTTATCAGGTCTGCCCTATTGTCATTGGGGCAAATAATTTAGAATTAGCATGGTTGTACCAAACTATTCCTTTTAAGTACCTCACTAACTAGGGGAGTTATGTGTACAAATTGAGTCTAGTTTAATTTCTTCTGTTAATTATCTTTTCTTCTGCATCAGTAATTGGTGGAGAAGTGTGGCTCAATGATTAGAGCGGCAGACCCTGATGCAGAGGTCTAGCCCGGGACCAGGGTTCAATTCCCCGCCTCGGCAGGTCTTGGGCTAAAAAATTCCACGGACCTGATAATTCTCGCCTCAGTGCCATTCCAATCATGGAGTCCCACTCTCCAACTCTGGGCAATAGCTTGCTTAATCTCCACAACGCCCCCCACAATGCTAAGGATGCCTGGCCTCCACCTTGGGGGTGCCCAGGAGTGGACACCTCATAGGGAAAGCTAGGATGGGTTCCACAGCGGTATTCGTACAAGTGCCTTGAGACCCTTGCGGGTGAGTAGTGCGCTATACAAGTATCAATTTACATTTACAATTTAATTCATTACATAAAGTGTAATAAACTGGGATAATGATATTTCCTTAAACTTATAATATTTTGAGGCAATATATATTTTCAGAAGAAGCACTGACTGTTTAAACGCTTCTTGACAGGGTCCCTACTAGTGCATGTAAATCCAGGAGTAATCTTTCTCTTTCTTCTTCCTCTCTAATGACTGATGTGTGGACATTAAGTGTCAGTCATAAGCATCTACTATCCCAGTGCTTAATGGGTGTTTAAACAGAAATATTGTGTCAGGAATATTGAGGACAAAAATATTGAGAAGGTGCGTTTCTATAAGTTGTACTATATATAACTCCACATATATGTACCTTGCTGATAGGTATAACTTTAAGGAACGTAGATATGGAGTTAAGAATGAAACATCTATATTTACCTATTTGTTCTCACCGTCTCAATATTTTCATCCTCGATATTTTTGACATAATATTCTGTCCACAAGATATTTTATTTTCTGATATTCTGTCAGGGATCCATTCAGTTTGTAAAAGAATAAGTGCCATGGCCCAAACTTTTGGTCAGAAGTCCTGAAAGGCACTATGGACGGCCAGTGTGCTGAATTTGAAGGCTGAGTAATCTTGATTCCACCTCATAACTCTTTATTCCACCACTAGACGCCCAATGCCCTTGTATCTCACACTTTAAGGTTCTTTTTCTTCCCTGCTTTCTTCCTTTGTCACTGTTTTGCCATCTTTCATTTTCTCTTCCTCGCCCTGATTTCTCATTTTTCTTGTCCTGATCTGGAGCAAAATCTGTTTAAGAGAAATAAGTGTTGTTTCCAAAAAATGAGTGCTGGTGGCCCACATCTACAACCACCAGCTCAAAGTAAGAACTCCTGTTACTAAAAATTCCCAACTCACAATACCTCTGGCATCCTATGAAACAGGTAGGACTATCAAGTATTCAGGGCAGCCCTTGGTAATGCAATCTTGACTCATATTAGTACATTGGAAGGTTGAGGGCTCAACTGAAAACAATGGATTGGCTGGTATAAGCCTTCTGCTCCAACATGCCTATATTTGTCTTTCTTTTCCCCCCTTTTTAATTCAGAACATTCTGCCCTCAGTGGGTATAGCTCTGAGCAGCAGGCTACAAGCATTTAATCTATAACTCCCTAATATATAAACCCTTGGAAACCCAGCAACTAAATTGTATTTATTTATTTCTTCGTAGGATGCCTTTCAAATCGTAAAACACCTTGCAATGCCATCAGGGCAGATAGGAAAGTGCTTATTAGTATAACCCATAAACAATGGTCAATCAAAATTAGTCAAAACTGTGTCACTTCTTAGAGACAATGTGGTGTGGAAAAACATGATTAAAAATGTCTTTAAAATGCTGGAACCTTAGGTCACTTCTCGACTAGCCTACTGATTAAAATAGGTACATGATTAAACTCAACCAATTAGTGGGGTCAGGTGTTTATGTGTATGCCATCTTGCAAAATAGAAGTAAAAAGGAAAATTGTTGCTTGGTAAAACAGTCACTACAGTAATTCATACCATGCCAGTGTGTGGCGTGGTGGCACGCCATCCTTCCAGGGGTGACTCCTCCACAATGGCGAAGCAGAGTCGTCCCACTGGCTCAAAAATAAAGTGATATTTTAACATTGTTTTTCAGCTGCTGGCTCTGAGCCAATGCCGTAGGGAGGGGCAGGGCCGGAGCCAGGGCCATAGGCGGAGTGGTTAGGGCACTTATAATTGCCTCCTGATTCTTTCTCACTTTTTCTCCCTTTCCATCCATCTCTCGGCCTTTCTCATTTTGCATCACCCTCTCTCCTCAATGTTCTCCCCTCTGGCTCCCCTTGTTTCTCCATCTCTCTATCATACCCCTGTTCTACCTCTCTCTGCGGTATCTGCCCCTTCTCGTCTCTTCTCTCCTCACTTTCCTCCAACTCCTTTCAATTTCTTTCACCGCATTTCTCTTTCCCTCTATTCTCGCTCCTTTACTCCTCTCCCTCACTGCCTTCGCTGATATATACCCCCTGTATCTCATTACCAACATATTAATCTACTCATTATTCCATTCAGACTTATCATGTTCCTCCCTTTCTCTATCCACCCTCTACTTTATTTGTCTCATAATAATCTTCCTTCTTCTGCCCTTTACGTTGTCTTCCTCCTCATGCCATCTTCCCTCTCTTACTTTAAACACACCCACTTTGATCACAGTTAAATCACTCATACAAGATTAAATGTCCTCATTGATAACATCATTCATTATATTTGAATAATTACATTGTTCAAATTTCTAATCAGGTCTGTGGCTCCCAAAAACAAAAAAGGTGATGGGGTTGGGGAATGAGAGCTCATGGCTGGTTAGACATGTATGTCATGAGTGATGTAATATTTGAGTGCACGATGGGCGTGCAAGTTATAGTTGGTTAAGCTGTAACTGCTATGTGCACTGCTCATGATGACCTCACACATTACATCACTCAGGACATGTTAAATAACATCATTGATGACAACACTGATGACACTTCTTGAATTGACATAACGTATGACATCACGGATGACATCACAGACAAAACCAAAGTCCTATCCAGCACAAAGTTATTGAGTGTACATGTGTGGTTGTACATGTAGTAAGTTATACAGCACACCATGTATAAATCACTAACAATTGGGGTTCAAGCCATACTCCATTTGAAACAAAGTAAAGCTTGAGTGCACCTGCAGTGGTTGCAGAGGTATGTTTAAAAATAGTTAGGGGCTTAAATCCAAAGGTTGTTACAAACCAAAAAAATCTGTGAGAAAGGCCACAGCTTCTGTTGACAATTGATTATCCACCAGTAGATACCTGGGCCCATGCCCTTGTTAACTAGCTGTAATACATTGCTGTAGACAAATACTACTTAACAGTACATTTAGAAGGTGCTGATGTTTATTTCCTGATATTCACTGAACATTTTAAGGCATTGCAGATTCTTAAATAAGGTAGAACTGATGTGTTTCCCACTTAGAGGTAATTTATCTCACGTTGGGGTTTTCAGCATGGCGCTAAGGTTTTATGCCATTGTGCCCACCCCAGGAATGTGGGTAGTATATTTTACCAAACAATGGAGTGTTGTCCATCAGGCATGGCAGAAAAGTGTCATTTCGGTGGCACAAGTATACCTGTCAACCTCTTCACTTAAAATTGATGGTCATCTGAAGTCTTTTAAGAGGGTAATCCTGTAAGGGTGAATATACTACAAACCACTTTTTGGTGGGTAAATACCAGTGAAAAGAGAGTAACACTCATCAAATGAGGGGCGACTTGACAGATATGCTATGTGTCCAGCATGTGGTCAAAGGTTATGTACATTATCCATGATGCCAATTTTAGACCAGGAAACAAGGTAAGACTGTCCTACTCCTGGGACACTCTACTAACGTTAGGTCCTCTACACAAGAACCAATGTCCTGTATTTTGGGGACGCCGGGGCAGCTTTAAGGCCCCTTCTCATGCCGTAATTTTAAATGGGAAGGCTGACCACAAAAGGAGCCTCTTAGGAGTATAATTAAGAACCCTTTCTAAATTGCCTAACTTTCAATGCAAGATTGCTTCCCTTGACATTGTATGGAGATCTGGGACATAATTACCAATGCCAACCCAAACCTAGTTTTCATCACCAAAACTAGGGTAGATGAGAATAGTCTACCCTAAATCACAATCTCAGTGCCCACAGGCCATAAAATGTTGAAATTCGATAGAACAGGCCGTTAGGGAGGCGACACTGCTATTATCTTTAAAGACTCGTGCACCTGCAGTGCGGAATATAGCTGCTCTACAACCCAGTGCAAAATTCCAGCCTTCCAGCTGTCTTATAAAGAGCGGAGGTTACTCGGGGTTGCTGTCCTCTACAGATCTCCCAGCTATAATACCCAATGGGCCACCACTCTCCTCTCCTGCATCCCCCACTAATCCTAAAACACAAACAATACAACGTTATCTGAGACTTTAGCATTCATTTTGAGAATGTTGATGACTCTCTCAGCAGACAGTTGGAGAGTGATATGTGAATTCCCCAGCCAAAACAATTGACTATTGGCCCCACACATGTTATCAGGCCACACATTACAAGATCAAAACTATTAATAACCTTGACAGCACTCCTTTAATATGAGCGGACCACCCCTTAACAAACTTCTCTCTTATACTTCCATCAGCTCGAAAAACACCCTGGAATCCATCCACTATGCCTAAAAGATCATGGAGCAAAAGTGACACTGACTCCTTTCTAAACCATTTTGTCCCCCTGGAGCTTGGCAAAGGTGCTTCTCTTGATAGCGACCTAAGGAACCTCAACTGTGCCCCTTTGGAAATAAACAAAACCGAATTAATAACGGAAAAAAGGAAATGCAAATCACTCAAGCAAATCTTGAGGGACTTCAAATGTATATTGGACTGACAAGTCTATAAACGAGAATTGAATATCATAGACCACTTAAGAAAGTGAAGAAAGACTACTTCATTAAAAGTCTAGAAGAAAATAGTAGTTACTCCAGAGAACTATTATAATTGTAAAAAAAACTCTCTCAGCCTACTAGTCTTTCACAGTCTATTGCCCTCTCAGCCACCAACAGTGACTAAATGGCTAAAAACTTTGAGGGCAAAATTGAGAGAATTTAATTCACATTTGACTCACAATCTTCCTTGGAGAGCTTCCCTAAGAACAGCTAGGTCCCCATGCATAAACCAGCGCTCACCAGGGAAGTTTCACACATTTTTTTGTGGACCAGGTGGAGAAGCTGATGTCATAGATCAAATCACGTTCTCCCCTTGACCCTTGTCCCCACTTCATTTTTTCCTGCTTGGCTTACACAATAAGTCCTTACCTGACTCAGATCTTTAACCTCTCTTTGTCAAACACAGAGTACTCAGACATTTGGAATCATGCTTCAATACTCCCACTGGTTAAAAAAGGGGGAGTAGATGTTTCCATGCTATCTAATTACCACCAGATCTGATGAGCCCCGCCGAAGAGAAAGGTCTCCTTTTTCTCGCCGTTTAGTTTTACACAGTGTGCCCACATCCAGCTGGCTGCCTTAGACAGACAGCTGGTGAGGTTTATCCAGGTTTCTTTAAATTTCTCCCCGATTGAAATGACCAGTTGGATGTCATCGGCATATGAGCAAATCTCAAATCTCCAGTTACTGACCAGATCAGTGAGGGAGGAGGATCGAGTTCCCAAGTCATGAAATGGTGAGTGCAAATTGTTTTTTATAGTTTTGGCCAGACATCCCAATCACTCGGCACTACAATATAAATGCTCCCTCAGCCAATCAGAAGACCATATTTTTAAAATGTTCAGCCCCACGTGACTCTTGTGGGACAAGCCATGCAGATACCTCTAACTTTGTATTCCCTTTAAGCCCAACCTGTGCCCTTCTTTAAATGTTATTTCCTCAAAAATGGCTGAATCAATTTACAATCAATCACAAACACACACTTTCTTAGCATATTTCTAACTTTCTGCTTAATTTGGTATAATTTACTTTTTTCTGAATTGCAGGCAAAATCTTCTTATGTGAATTAACATACCAAATTACATTTGTGGGACCCTCCCTTTTTTTCTCAACTTCTTCTTGACAGATCAGTGCAACACTTTCCATGAAGAAAAAAAGGGGGATTCATTTTTTTATCTGAAAGTTTTGTGCAGATTTGTCAAGTGGCACCAAAGTTATTACAGTTTCCTCTGTGTTGTTATAATTATGTCAGAGTATCCATAGGAGGAACCATTTTTGTTTCACTACTAATTACCACCCTATATCCGTGCTCCTTTATATGTCCAAGATCCTGGAAAGACTCGTCAATACCCAGGATAACAACCTGCTGGATCCATCCCAGATGGGATTCAGAGCTAAAAACAGCACATAGTCTACTCCCTTGCTGTTCTAGAAAACATTAGATTAGAACTAAATCAGGGTAAAGCTGTTGCCCTGATTCTACTGGACCTTTCTGCTGCATTCTATACCACCTCACATAGTCTACTGATTACTAGAGTGCATGAGACTGGGTTACACTTAAAAGACTTACGATAGTTGGGTTCCTTTTTAAGTAACATAACTCATTTTGTTCAGCTAAGCACTTTTAGATCACCCCCTCAGGGATCTAAAAACAGGGACCCCCAAGGCTCTTCCCTGAGCCTGAAACATTTGAATGTGTATGTCTCCTCCCTCACTGATCTGGTCAGTAACTGGGGATTTGAGATTTGCTCATATGCCGATGACATCCAACTGGTCATTTCAATCGGGGAGAAATTTAAAGAAACCTGGATAAACCTCACCAGCTGTCTGTCTAAGGCAGCCAGCTGGATGTGGGCACACTGTGTAAAACTAAACGGCGAGAAAAAGGAGACCTTTCTCTTCGGCGGGGCTTATCAGATCTGGTGGCCTGCCTCTATGGGCTCTGGACCAAAGCCTTAGAAAGTTGCTAAAAACCTAGGTGAACTGATTGACGACTCACTATCCATGCAGGATCAAGGCACTCCAAATGTTTTGTCTTACTTCAGCTTCTAAGGAAACTTTCTCACTGGATCCCAGTTGACTGGCTTAGATCTGTAGTCCATGCCCTATATGTAGGAATGTCTGATTCTCTCTTTATTCGATTGTGGGTGATGTAGAATGCAGACGCCAAACTTATCTGCAACAAAGACAGATAGAGTTCTGCATCGTAATGCTTAAAAACTCTCCGTTGGCTGCAAATTCACAAGGCCTAATTTCAAGCTCCTCTGCCACAGCTACAAGGCACTCTACAATCCTGGATCATTGATCCTACGATCCAAGGTAACATTCTATAAACCGACACAAAACCTGAGATTACTGAATCTTGCACTAGCCAAGCATATCAAAAAAGTGAGATCTGGTGGCCGTTAATTTACACACCTGACAGTGTCCCACTGGAACCTAGTAGCTTTGGACCTCCATCTCACTGTCGACCATGTCCGGTTGAGAAAAAACGTAAAAACTTGGCTTTTCCCAAAGTAGTCCTAGGTACTTTTTGGACCCTTCCCTGACTATTCCCAATGTATTAGATAGCAGGACATGTAGCAAATCAGCGCGTGATATCCCTCGGGGGTTGGGTGTTCACGCTCTACAAATACTATAAATAAAATGCTTTTTAATATATCATGAGTGATGTAAAATGTGAGGTGATCTCCGTTGGCCATGCTCGTCACCCAACCCTGCAGCAGACAGCCAATCCCTGTTGGGTATAGAGTTTGCCTGCTCAGCGGAAGGTGGCCTCATGGTTGGATCCTAGACAGACTCTGAGCCTAACACTCTTCAGGTGCGGAACACCTCCAGCAGGCACCCAACCCTCATTTCCTTATTTAAAAAAATATATTTTGGAGTCCCAATGGGTGTAAGCTTGTACAGTGACTCCCACAGAAGTACCACTATACCTCATCAAAGGACTGCGCTTGGTCATGCTGGAAGTTCAGTGTACTCATAGCCCAAAATATATTTTGATTTTAGCCTCTGGGGGAGTCCCTCTAGGTGCCCCCAAACATCTACATGTGGTCAGGGTGTCTCTACCCTGCTCCTTGTTCCCTTTTTCAAAAACAGTTTGAGAATACAGGGCTCGAGTCCCCAAGTCATGAAATGGTGAGTGCAAATTGTTTTTTATAGTTTTGGCCAGACATCCCAATCACTCGGCACTAAAATATAAATGCTCCCTCAGCCAATCAGAAGACCCTACTTTTAAAATGTTCAGTCCCACGTGACTCTTGTGGGACAAGCCATGCAGATACCTCTAACTTTGTATTCCCTTTAAGCCCAACCTGAGCCCTTCTTTAAATGTTATTTCCTCAAAAATGGCTGAATCAATTTACAATCAATCACAAACACACACTTTCTTAGCATATTTCTAACTTTCTGCTTAATTTGGTATAATTTATTTTTTTCTGAATTGCAGGCAAAATCGTCTTATGTGAATTAACATACCAAATTACATTTGTGGGACCCTCCCTTTTTTTCTCAACTTCTTCTTGACAGATCAGTGCAACACTTTCCATGAAGAAAAAAAGGGGGATTAATTTTTTTATCTGAAAGTTTTGTGCAGATTTGTCAAGTGGCACCAAAGTTATTACAGTTTCCTGTGTGTTGTTATAATTATGTCACAGTTTCCATAGGAGGAACCATTTTTGTTTCACTACTAACTTTTTCAATTTTGCAAGAAACCTTCCAAAAAACCAACCTTAGATGCCGATTTCAGTCAGAAGGGGGACAAAAAGGGCTTCCAATGTCTTCTTTGTTGACTGATGTAATTATCAAATACCTACAAAAGACATTTTAAATAAGTCTGGATTGGATATTCTGGGTTTCTTTGGTGAAGATGAGAAAATCAACTATTCTAGGCTTGCAACATTTTCTTCGCCCAATACGGTACAATCGTTACTGTTCCAAGTCCATAAAGAGGTGGCAAGCTATGATATCAATGAATCAAAATCTTTTGTTAACTTAAGCTTTGTCCCACAATACATAAAATTAATCCTACATCTAGATATTTGGTGTTTCATTTACTTTGACCTCATATTGCCTATTCAAAATCAGTTATCTCAGTCTTTGGGCAAAGCCAAGGGAGATATGGAATCTTGGCATGCATGTTGTTTCTCATTTTAGTAAACTATTAACATGATTAAAAAAATATGAAATCTCATGCCAGCATCTTCCAAATCTGATCCCAGACATTTTTCTACGCACTTCACAATTGGGAATGAAGAGTTCAGGAAACCTAGTGAAAATGTTGGGTGTGCTCCTTCAAATCTAAAATCATATTCTGAAAACCTAAACTACTGTGGCATCTAACAATAAAGTGAGAAAGTTAATCGAATGTTATCTAAAAAAAACTGTGGGAGCCAAGGTCAATTGAAATGCATTGGTGTAAATGTGTTTGTCTGAGGGCAGGGTGGATACAGGATGCATCAAGATCAACACAGCCTACACTGCAAGGTGGGATAAGCTATTTGTTTAAGTAAAATCACTCTGCTATCCACAATGAAGCTACCTATTTTGCGGCCACTGTGACTACTCAAGGCAGCATTGGAAGTTCTACTTGAGACCTGAATGAAAGAATGAATAGCAGAGTCCGGAATGTTATAGGGAAGCCAGCATAGGAAATGGAAAAGGTGTGCAGAAGCTACAATTCAGCACATGACAGTGAAATAAAAACAAAGGAATATACAATTTCAATCACAACTGGATTTAACAGCACAAACAAAAACTAGTGCTATGATCAAAGCTACAGAGAGTGTAAGTTTGAAAAGAAATTTGTCAGGTATTCTGACATTTTCTGATCCCCTTATCAGAGACATTTTTCATATGCTTGGCATAAGGTCGGTGAATTGGGCCCTTGTCCCTGTGATCTTTTTTCTACCCAGAATACACTTCATTTTATGATGTTCTGTGCTCATTACTGCTCTCCCCGCCAACGTTTTATACTACTATTATTACAAGATGAAGGCTTTTGAAAGTAAGACCATCATTAATTCATTTCCAGATGTTAACAAGTCCTCTGTAATGTTTTAGTGTTGCGAATTGTTTTGCTGTAGCTGTTAGAAAGAAGAACAGATGGGCTGTCTAACAATAGGTTTTATGTGTTTTTTATCATATGTGTGTTGTGATATTTTTATTAATGAGATTTTAAAAAATATTATTTATTCAGGAGTATTTTATGTCTTTCTTTGATTTTATTATATGTACATTTTAATTAACTGAATAAAGTATTTTGACTGACTGACTGTCCATATACTTGCCCAAATAACTTTATCACTGTAATAAAACATGCAGAATCATAATGAGGTATTCAAGAAACTTCAACCTTTTGCACCTCACCCGATTGATACAGCAGCTGCTAAAAAAATATAGCATGATCAGAAAACAACTGCATTAATGTCTTAATTTGTCAACAGTCATAAGAACAAGTAAAATAAGGTAGACTCGATATCTGAGTTTGCCAAGACATAATACATTCCCTTGACTGAGCTGAAACATATGACCATAATGAAGGTCGTGAACCCCGTAAAAGTTACAGCGAATGTTGATAACTTGATCTGTTCATTGTATGACACATTGGAAAGGAGTAGTGTAAAGGATAGTAAAGAAAATTAATCTGAAAGACGAAATGCTTGAGCAGTGCCAATCTGGACCCAAACTGGGACGATAAACCAGCTGACACATATTTAACAGTACAAGCCAATCCGAACAGGTTCATCAAAACCCTCAGAGTGCAGAGATTGCTAAAGATCTGGACACTGCAATTGCACTAATTAGTCTACAGAGAAAAAAGACTAAGCAAACCTCTGGACACAGTAATTACACTAATTAATCTACAGAGAAAAGAGGTTACACAAAACTTTCAGAAGTTTTTTCAGCTAATTAGACGTGAATGATAGTGCTTACACAGAGTAAGCACTTGTGGTTCAAACTTTGAAGAAGGGTAAACTGAGGCAGAAACTGTTTAGTTGAAGGCAACATCAACTGTGTACTTGAAATCCACCCACTTTTAGTCAAAGATTTGAGAAAGCAGCAAAAGTGTAATAATTTGAAGATCAATGAATTTAAAGATGGGTTAGAAGGATCTAAACTAGCTGCATTTATTTCAGAACTGGGGCTAAGGAATTTCCAGATTCAAAATCATTGTATTTTAAGAAGGAAGTACAAACAGCTCAATAAACCCCTTTTGTATACCAAAGGACAGTTAGCATCTACAAACCTTTACTCAGATTTTTAAAAGTAGAGAAATATTGACCCTTGTGCAGTTTGATTGACAAAGTTAAGAAACCTGGAGCTGAAGTAAAGTTTCATGAACCTTCTAGACGTACAGTTGCTATGCAGAGCAGAACTACATTTTGGCTTAATAACAAGAGCTTTTTTGTATTGAGAAGAAGTTAAAAAAAAGTAGAGTATAAATATGACAAATACATACAGGAATCTAAGAGTTGAAATATATATTCTGTGCAGAAGTTATAAAAATCTGTCAGATCAATCAATGCTCATTGATTAAGTTTCACTTTTGATAAGCAGGGATGTGAGTAATGTGACCGGCCCATCAACTATCTTTTGTGGTCATGCCTAACAGCATGGTCCATATGAAGGGAGGCCTCATGTGGGAGGCATGATGTGTGGGAAACCTAATATAGTTGGTTAAGGAAGGAAGGGTGCACATTAAACTTGTTGGGTTGTTGGTAAAATGTATGAGAAAAAGAAAACAATATATTCAGCTAAACACAGTAGAGAGACAGAGGTGTAATACATTTTGGCATAATATATATGGGATATAGTCTCCCCTGCAGTATATGATAAGGACAATGCAAGCCACTCATGGAGTTAGGTAGAAGGCCAAGTTTTTTATAAGGTCAGGGAGCTTTCAGGTGACTCACAATATCCTTTTAAAGTCAGCAAACAGTATTTAATTCCTTATTATAGATGGTCACCCCATAACCCCTCACATACTCTGCTTAAGTCTTTTTGCCTTTTATGTTAATTGCAGATCAGAAGAATAAAAGCAGATTCAGTGCTGAAAAACTATACACGCCCAAAAGCAGTTAGTATTTTTGTATAAATACTAGAACCAGTTTATAGTGTAAAGTTTAACATGCTGTTGCTCAGAGTGTTTACAAACATGCAGAGAGTCTATCTTTCCTGTTAAGGCTGATGACATGGAAAAAATAAACATGTTGAGATAAACATGTTATTTCTTCTGATTACTCTTTCATTTTAGAAAGACATGTTAGAAGAAGGAAAGCCATTTCCAGTTTTCCTTGTTGAAACTGAAGATGTAATTATGCTCCATACTCTGACCTTCACCCTGACTGGTTCTGGCAGCAGGCATCATGATGTCAGAATTTAACTGTAATAAATTATAACCCTTGTACAGCTGCATCATTTCTTATTACAGGTAACTTGGGAAATCACAACTTGACTGTAATAACAAAATTAGTGATGAGTTTATTTCCTGCTAAGAAAACACATTAAAAACTGAGTTATGCTTCTCGCTCAAATGCAATGAAATTCACCAGTTATGATTATGAATGCACATAATATCCACCCGCCCTGCTGAGAATACAACTTTGTCAACAGCACATAAAGGAAAGAAAGACTATCTGGAGAAAACATGGTGAGTGGAATCAGTTTTGACATTTGTTTGTGCTTTGCTATTTGCCAACCATGAGTGGTGAATTTTAGTGGTTTGCATGTTGACCCAGAACTATAACACAAATTCTAATTCTTTCATTCAACAAATATGTATACAATCTTCAAAGAGACCAATGGTCTGAAGGCTGGACTTGTGTGTCTTCATGAAACACATTGATGAAGGCAGACGGGAAGAACCTATTTAGGTCCATGGCTCAGTACGTTGTACTAGCATACTCATTGCTAGAGAAATGGTCTGGGCATTGGTAACTAAAATTAGGAACTGTAAATTGAATCTGAGTAATATGAATTGTTATGTAAAAGGCATATGTGTTATTGCTCAGTTTAAAACCATGTGGCTATTTTTTAAACGACCAGTGTGTAGAGATTTCAGTTGAACACTTTTCACCAGACTGGATGTATCAACCACTTTGCACATGAAATGCACCAAGAGGACCAGGAGCAGGTATCCCCAGTTAATCGAAACACAAGCAATTAAATATATCTGGTGGCAGAAAAACCTGCAACTTCAGTAGTACTACTTCTACTCAGTTTCACGCCATCTGTGTTCTCACATTGATAACTTCTTACCTCCTCTATCATTATTTTGGGTCTATGGGATTCTATCAGGAAGCAAATTAAATTCTTTACAAGTTAGGGTTTGTTCTCTTTTCTGCTATATGAGACACTACAAAAGCTTTCATTTTAGGTGCTATGCAGTCTTTTGTTGTAGGTATTCAATAAGCAAGTCAAATAGAGGAAGACCCTGGAGAAAGAAGTCCCATATTCTTAAAGTACTTCATTCAACAGAAATTTGAAATCGGATTGCTGATCACTTGTCTTCTGTAAAATATGTGGCCTGCAGAAAATAATTAAAGCAATACAACCACAGATATGGTGAAATTATCTCACAATACATATTGAGAGTTACTGACACCATCAGAATTATTAGATCTGCAGGAACACTGCAGATCTGATTACTTTTACCTGGAGATTTTCGCTGCTGAAAGCTTCACATAAAAATACATATAAAAATACATCATGGTACTAGGCAAGCATACTGATTGTTAGGCCTGGGTGGTAAATTCCGTTCCGCTCGCGGAATTTGCGGAATTTGGGTAATTTCGCGTTCCGCGGATAACTCGAAATTGCCCAAAATTCTGCATTCCGCTGCTTCTCGGAATATTTTGCTTGTTCGCGTTCTCAAAATGCGTGTTCGTGAGATATTTCCCCCCGAGCACGCAAACAGAGATCGCGAACAGGAAAAAAGCATCGCGAACAAGCAATTCCGCGTGTTTGCGGGATTTCCGCGTGTTTGAGGAGATTTTTTACCGTTTCGCGGAGATTTGCGTAGCGCGACTACGCAAATTCTGCCCACCCCTTGTCCCAATATCTGCATGCCTTTTTGAAGGAGATATTTCAGGTCAAGCTGTGAAATCAAATTCCTCAAGTAATTTCGCAGGCATCACAGTATGGTATGTGAGCATAGGCAGATGATAATTTTACATCAAGCTTTCCAGAATCCATGAACCTTATGAAGTGTCAGGCCATGTGTCATATTATAAAGTAAATCAGACAAAAACACCTATTAACTTGGCTAGTGGAATGAGATCTGCGAACCGATAGTGGTATCAAGTCATGCACCATACTTGGTGGTGTTGTGTGAGTAGTGCTCACTAAGTACATAACTTGTACATGAATGGAAACATTTGCCAATTCCCCTTAATAGGCGCATCAACGTGATGAAAGTCATAATAACTACCAGCATTTCAATATCTCTATTGCTGTTTTCAAGAAAATAGATATTATGAATTCCCTTTTTCATTGAAAAAAAGAATCAACTCTCCAGAACATATAAATATTTACAACTGCCTGTTGTGTCAGCCCTCCCAAACTGGAGAGATTGGTATTGGGCTATGATGTGCAAACAGGCGATGATTTTACCCCAAATACATTTTTACATAGAAGGCTGGCTGAAAATCTGTTACGAGACAAGCTGATGAAAAATGTTGTTTAAGTTTGGGGATCACAAATACTTTCATAAACCAAATTTGAACGCATTAATCATTCTTCTTATAGTGTGGAATCTTTCAAGAACATGTTGCTCATGGAGCATTTATTCCTTGTAAGAATGCACACAGCTTCTTGCAATGTTTCATGATATAAATTAAAGAGTATGACAGTCTATAATTGGGAGAGGCGTAACTGGTATTCTTTCTAGCATAATTACTGGTAATTACTGGAAAATTTATTGGAAATATGCGTAAATGTGTGAGAAGCGTAATCCAGCATTTAGTGCTATTTTCTTAGTGCCAAATGCACCCCTAGTACTAGTAGTACTAAATGCCACAGGACACGAACAACAGTAGCCAGAAGCTGCCCGCTCTGTCTTTGTTTGTTCCTGTGCTTCTGATGTAGGATTTTTGCCCCAGATTACTATTGATTACTCAAGCTGGTGTAATTGTGTAATACAAGAATAAGGCATAATTACTGAAATGACTCCAATGACACCAGCGTAATCAAAATTTCAGCCAGGCCTATATACAAAACCAGGAGAATTATAATATTTTTGTGAACAACTCTTTATGTTTTTTGATAAAATTACATTAGAATTTTGGTGATCTCAAAAATATGATTTTTTTACAAATATAAGACTTTTTTGGCACCAAACAAAATTGTCAGTACACTATCTATTTAAAGTTCATTCTCAAGTCCGTAATTTTATCCATATTCAGAGTCTATTCATATTGAATAGAAGTAAGACAGAATAACCAAGGACAATGGGCTTAAAAGTGATCATCGAGGATACTTTGTTGAATGAGAAGGCAATCTTAGCACAGTCACTCCAGCAATTATCTTCAGTAAATAAAACAACAACCATGCTTAAAGCTCAGCAATATTGATTTCTGTAAGGTTTAGTATTACACATTAAAACATTGGAAATTGGAGTCACAAAATAAGTTAAAGTTTCAGGTGTCATTCGAAAATTGTGGTTAGAATTGATGTTTGTGATGCTGAAATATCTCTAGTTGGCTATCATTCAAAGGCATAGGCACATGTTGAAGACAACCATCAGTCCTGACTTGACAACTAACATTTTTTTGGTCTGTCTTCAATGGAACTGGTGTTCTAAGCAATGGTCATTGCTCATATGTTGATTGGCAAGACCTGAACAATCGATCAATCACCTACTATATGTGAATGTTGAAGATATATATTGTGAGAAAGTGAATTATTGGTTGGGGTGGAGGAGGTAGCCCAAGACAAGTAATATTGTTACTGTTTTTGTTAGATCCAGCAAAGGTTTCAGTAATTTAAACCTAAACTCAATCCCTATTAACTATGGCACAGAGTAGACACGCTTAAATGTGTAAACTTGTGATTGTGTGAGGCATTTTGAAGTACCAAAGCAGTTAAAGACTCAAAAACACAGCACAATAAAAATCCCACTCCAATTTATAAAAAAGAGAATAAATTAAATTAGCAAAATGGTGCTGAAATGACAAAAATTAAATTAGGGGATCAGAAGATGTGAATTTTTAAAGTGTTAAAGATAATGCCAAAAAACATTTAGCACCAAATGCGGTCATCTGATTGCACTAGACTGGTACTTAGGCACAATTCAAGGCTGACTGTGATGGAGCATATGTTGCCTGCAGAAATCAGGAGCATGCCGTTTGGAAGTTTTACTCTCTGACTTAGTCTCTAAAATGGAATTAAAAAATCCTAAGTGGGGGTAGACAGCAGTAAAGCTGAGCAGGGCTCCATGTGATAGCCATCGAAACAAGGTCCTGGTGCGGCCTTTGACTTTGGCGGGAAAGCTCTAAGCAGGCGGAATTTAGATTTGTGTCCAAGGAAGGTCTCTCACTGGCCGGATACTTTCAGAGCCTTCACCAGGAGAAGATTTCTACATTTGGTTGGACTTAACACTTTTTTTTTAGCTCATATTCCTCCAGTGGGGCAAGGCTACAAGCTGTAGCTGAGCAGGGCTTCACAAGGCCGGATCCCCTCTCCACGATGTCCCATTTTAAAGTATTTGCTGGTGTAGAATGCCAATAGGCTCAGAGTGCGATCAAACTGAATTTTGGGCCAGATGGCATTGCACCCTCATTGAATTGACTCAGCGGGTTTGTCCCTGTCCTTCAGAGGGATTTGGAGACAAAATCTTTCTAAGGCTCCGGGTTTGCAGAAGGTTAGGATGAGTAGACTTTGACACAACTAAGGGTTCTATGACATCAGGAACAGCACTTGGGGTCAAAACTGACTTCACAGAAGCCAACAGCATGGAAGCAGGGTCCAGGGTAGTCTATTTGGAAGTGGTAAGATGGACTCTTCAGGTTAAAATGACTTTGAGCAGCTTGTTGTGTAGCTTAACAGGTCAGCCAGCTGACCCTAGGAATCCACTCCCTTGTCCTGGGTACAAGTGGGAGCAGGTCCAGCATTTCAGGTTGTCTCACAGGTCTCAACAACAGGTGCAGTCCTTCTTCTGTCTTCCACAGGTTCAGTAGTCTACTAAAGAGGGTGCCCAAGGGTGTCACACTTATGCTCTTCACTAGCCTGTGGATGGTGGGGACAGTCTTGGCCCCATCTTAACCAATAGCGAAAATGTTCCCAGGGGAAACCCTGCTTACTTTTGCATCAGTTCCAGTGTGTCCTACTATGAACAATCTTACAGTGCCCAGGCTCAACCCAATTTTAACATGGCAGAACCTTAAATCACCTGTGCAGAGCTCCTGTGCTCACCCCTGTGTGGCCAGGAAAATGAGCAAGCTCTCATCTGGAGTCACTCAAGACCAGTTCTCGGGGAAGCTCCTCGCCCCAAGGATTGGTGCCTTGTTGACTAGAGGGACAAAGAAGGCTGCATGCCCAGGACTTAGCAACATCTTTCTGTGACAGGATAGACCTCTTGAAAATTATTTAGGTTACTGGGGACAGCCCATATGTCCACCTTGCCAGAGGAACAGAACATCTACCCGCACCCATGGCCTTAGTCTAAGCTCTGAGAGAAAGTTCACATCTTAACAAGGTGGCTATTCAAATTGTGGACGACAGTTGGAAGCTCATGCAAATTGACTTATAGAGGTTTTAGGAGGGATGAAGGTGACTTTCTAAGAGTCCCCTGTCTAAAATATTTATTACAAATCTGAGTTATTTGGCATTGTAATAAAAAATGTAAAAATGTCCAAAAATGAATTTGTAGCTGTTTCTAGGTGCAGATAACATTATGAAAATGAATATTGTATCCCACAGCTTTCCTGTGGAACTGATAACCCTGTTACGATGAAAATATCTTTAGGGCCTTGTCACTGTAAGGACCTGTTTAACATTAAAGTTTTACATGTCCTACTTTTTAATACAATGCACCCTGCCTCGTGGGCATTAAGGTCTACTTACGGACGACTTAGTAATATTCAAAAGGAGGGTTTAGGCCTGTAAAAATTGGTTAGGTTGAATTTGCAGTTTTAAAACTGCACAGCCAATCTACAGTGGTAGGCCTGTTGTCATGTTTGAACTATCACTGTAGTGGGCGGCCCCACGGGTGCTGCAGTCCACTGGTGACATTTAACTTACAGACCATGGGTGCACTTTCTACCATATACTAGGAACTTATGAGTAAGTGAAATATGCCAATTCGGAGTGTAACCAATTGCAACATGTTTTAGGGGTCAGAACACATACACTGGGGCCTTGTTAGCAGAGTCCCAGTTTACAAAGTAAAAAATACTCAGCAGCATTAGTCCCAAACAATGGGCCTGATCATGCAAAAAGAGTCATTTTCCTACATAAATGAACTAAGCATTGTTTCATGGCTGGCTGGTAGATATGACTTTAATAATGTGCCATGTGGTATTATAGGATGTTAGGTGTCCCCTTACTTTTCTTTTCTCTGTAAACGTTTTTTAATTTTATGCTTTTTTACTAGATGTACGATGAGCCTCAAACATAAATAAAAGGAAAATATGTGTGTGCCTGAAGGTCTTTATGTTTTATATCAGTAAATAGGTCTATTGCAACATTGCTGCATTTACTTAAGACAAGCCCACTTACACCTGTGTGCCTCCTCCATGAACTTCTTTAGTCTACAGTAGCGATAAAATTACATTAATGTCCATGGTTTGTTCACGGCATACTTAATTTGTTTCAAGCACTGATTTCAATGCTTTCTTTTGTTGTTATTTAGCGTTTATTTTGCCTGTCTTGGTAGTATGTGGTTTAGATACAATGGGACAAATAGGATTTATATTATTGTGGTAACGGAGGGATCAGCAATACCACATTTTTATCAAATGATGAAACGATTCAACAAATCTGTAACATTAAAAGTGAGAAGAAGGACTAGGATGGAAGATGAAGTAGAATAAATGGTGGGCTATTGTTTGTAATGCTTTACACAAGAAATATGGACTCAAGATCTTTGGAATCCAACAATGGTGCAGGTAGCCAATTTTCATCCAAAACAATCCCTTGAAAACTTTAGTGGCTCTGCCACCCTGGCACGTTAAATATTTTATCGGGCACTGACTTATTTCCTGAAATATGGGGTTTTAAGGACATTTCAACAATAGCGGTAATCCAGATTTTAGAAAACATTCTTGTATACTATTAGGGTTAGACTGGTCCATCCCAACATATATTTGGTGCAGTATGTTACTGGCAATTAGTGGGAAAAATGAGAAAACTGACAGTTTCCAGAGAGCCAATATGCATGTAGTTAGTTTGAGATAGTATCATTTAGCAAATATAGAGCGCCCAGTTTTATGTTTTGAAAAAAATATAGATATTTCTGTCTCTATTTATCCACGTTTATTTTTTGCCCATTTTTATCAGTGGTTATCCATAATTATTTTGTTTTCCGTGGATAAATACATTTGTAAAATGGTATATCTCCACATTTATTTAACTAATAAACTTGCTCTCATACTTTGATGCCTGATGTGTTTTAGCAAATTAAGCATCCAAATATAACATAATACACCCATGGTTAAATATTAGTGTTATGCTACAAATGGAGGTTGATGTATGTCATTAGTTAAGGAAATCTCACCCTGCTTTTTAATTCCCCACGCCATCTATCTGCTCAGCTGTTAGCCAGGAATTGATGAAAGACAGTATCTAAAGTGACTCAAAAAAAAGCCTACATTTCTGGATTTTCCTTTTTTTTCAAATAAATGCAGACAGGAAATACATTGTTTTCTTTCTGTATATATCTGTAAAAATCAATAAAAATTAAAAGCTGGGTGCCCTAAATATAATGCACACGAGAGGAACACATGCTAACAATCTTAATGAATTGGGATTAGTTTATATAATTTCTTACTAAACTAAATATTTCCAGCTAAACTAGTAGAAGTGGTAGAGGGGTTTTAATTGGGACAGAGAGAGTAGACAAAAAGAAAAATTGAATCAATGATGTATACTATGAAATATACAATACATCAATACTTTATCATTGCTTTGTTTCATATTCCATTATTCTCACACCTTCGTCAACAAATATGTATTTCTCTTTTTGCATCATGAACTGACCGTTTTATGATTTGTTTGTTATGTTTTGCTTTATGTTTGTTTTATGTTATGTTTGTGTTTTGTTTTATCTTATGCTTTTTCTGTTTAGAAATGTTATAGCAAGAAGGGGAACACATCTCATTTTCTAATTTAAAACGAATGAAAGCGCAGAATGTTTTCCCCAGCACAGCATGTGATTTAGTATATGTCCTCTTACCACCCAAAGTTGAAAAAAATGATTTGCATGGAAAAAAACATAAGCTGAGTATCCACTCCCAAACTATGCTTGGAGCCAGGGGCATATCCATCATCACCAAGTGTGTGGGAGATTTGGAAAGGGCTCCAGGGCGGTGCGACCGGTGCCACCGCACCAGGTGCAGACTTCGCGTGGGGGCGCCTGCCTGCTACTTTCTATTGCTTTTTAAAGCACCTGCTGCCGCGTTCCTAGCCTCAAGTAATTTTAAGCCAATAACAAAATTGTCAAGTTAACTCTGGTGATTAATGTTCTTCTCGGAGAGAGACCATAGTTTTGTCTAGTGGAAGTTTTGAAGAATGTGTACCATGCAAATCACAAAGTGAACATAACCTAAATAGATCAGTGGGTTACTGATTTCGTTAGAGACTTCCTTAAGTTACTTGCAGTTTACAAGTTAAACTCCTAATGTAAAACAGTGAGCTACTAACTGTCATCAAAGAACTGAAATGCAGACATCAAATATAGATTAGAGCGTATTGATTTTTCCCCCAGACTTGTATTATCCTAATGTTTCACAAAGGGTTTATTTTGGTAGAAATAATTTCTTATTGTTAAAGAGAACCCCCCCAACCATGGTGTTGCGTTTCAAATTCTGAGTTCGTGCTTCTCCAGACCAAGTCCCACTAAACTATACTGCCTACCAGTATGGATGACATATAAATCCCCTTGTAGTCCTCCGTCGTATGTAACGTTCCCTTTACATTGAGTTACACTTGATTGATTGTCTCTGTAATGTGTGTGCAATGTAAAGTGCTCTGACACCCTTCACTTTTATGAGTGACACCATCAAACTAATTTAATGCAACTGAGAGAGAGTGGTTATGAAGACAGTTGAAGGGTGGTAGTGCGGGAACCCATTGCGGTGGTGATCATTGAGGGGGGGGGGGGGTATCAAAAATCATTGTCGCACAGGGCGCCACCTCCTGTTACTCTGTAAGCCCAAGTCAAGGCTTAGCAAGAGAAGTTGGGTCAAACCTAGTGGCACGGGGTGCATTAATGAGCACATTAGGCTAGTGACTTTGGCAGACCTTCGAGAATGTAAAGGATTCTTTAGAGGAGGGATGAGAATTCTCTGTCAAGGATTTTATCACACATTTAGGGGCCAATGTAAACATTTGCTGGTAGAATTCATGCCGACAGTTGTGGCAGATAAAAGGCCTCTATCACATTGGTAGGGGAAGTTCCTCTTGCTGCATTTTTAATTTCTCTCCCATTGGTTTTACCCGACAAAGTGCATTTTTTATTTCTCTCCCATTGGTTTTACCCGACAAAGTGCATTTTTAATTTCTCCCCCATTGGTTTTACCCAACAAAGTGCAGGTCTCTAAATTGGGAAGAGCCACTTCGGAATGGGAATGTCCGAGACACATTTCTGCCACTGATCATATTGCTAAGTAGAAACGCCAAAAAACCAATCCAGGTGGAGTTTTATTATCATGTTGTGCATGTCTAGTCTTACTAACATGTTAGTGGGTGAGCACGAGCATCTTATGTGCATAATAACCGCACGTGGGGATCTTTCACGTGGCTAACATGGTAGTAAAGCAGTCACTTTAGGTAAGGTAGGTTAGAGGATGTGATGTCACAGCCCGAGCCGCCGACTTTGTCACTGGGGGACTCGCTTCTAGTCTCGGCGTCTGCTCAAAATCTTGTGATTCAAGGCAAATTCCTAAAACTCCCCGTGCCCATACAAAAACAATAAGTGACCCTGTGTAATGTAACCGGTGCTCATGTAAAGCGCTCCAATACCATGGAGTCGAGTTTGCGCTATATAAAACTGCAAAAGAAAGTTGCTTCTCCACCTCCATTTCAACCAAATAGAGCAGTTCACCTGTTGTAGTATTTAGAGAATCATCGTCACAGCCGACCTCTGAATCCAGCCCGCGGTGAAACACGGTGCATTTGTATTAACATAACATTTGACCGAAGAGAACGTCATTGGACTTAAGTATTACTTTACGCGGGATGCGTAAGTGTTTTTATGTGTATGCATGTGTATGTGTGATGGGCATAGCTATCAGTGGTGCAGGAGGTGCAGTGACACCGGGACCCGTGGGTCTGAGGCACCCATTGTGCCCAAGTTATTGCTGTATTTTACTCCCTATCTAGCGGACAGGTGGCTCATTTTTTTTGCTTGTAACAGGCACCATGCCATCCTCGCGGCACCGCAGATATGTTTGTGTGTGTGTGTGAGTGTGTGTACAGGGTGTCCATGGGTGCGTGTATGTCTGTTGCACATACATTATCCAAAACCCTAAGTATTCCTAGAATATGATGTAAGCTCATGTATGTACATTTCTGACTTTACCACGGGACCCTTTTCAATAGCGAGAGTGTCAACAATAGGAATATTTTTTATTTAGGACAACAAATCCTAACTGAAGGTATAATAATTTTAATTAAGAAAAGAGAACAAGAAAAGAGAACATTTGAGTTAGACACTACGAATCCATCTAAACATAAAGAGACTGGGTGAGTAACAGGAATAGAGTCCCCTCTGATTTGGTTCGAAACTTATCAACACCAGGTTTTCAAACAAACCCTTGATTAAGTCACTAATATGTTGTTTATCCTTCCACTACCTTAGTGGTTTGGAAATTAAGATCCAGGCACCAGTGCCAAATGTACAGGCCTATGATTAGGTGATGGGTTTCAGCGAGCGACAGGAATACACTGTGTATTAGGTACAAAAGATCTGCAAAGACAGAACATCTCCAATAATTAATTTAAACATTTTACACGATTGTAAAGGGCTCTAATAATGACTCTTGTAATTTGTATCTCATATGCAAATAGGGACAGTATGAGTGAAGCATTGGAGCACAGTTAAGGAGGCAATTTATTCATCCTTTTGTGAGGAAACGCTACCTGCATTCTGCCTTTTAGTTGCAATGTCAACCCTTGTTCTGTATCGCCTTTCATGTGCTGCCCTGTTAATAGAAATGCAAATCTGAAGTCCCCTTTTAGTACCAGTGCCATCTTTTCTTCACGATGTAAAGAAAAACAGATTCTGCAGAGCTTTTTTTTTGTCACACAGAGAAAATGCAACATTGATAAGAGTGCTAATTTAATACGGAATAAAACGCCATATCTATGACAATCCTGTTGAATGCAAAAACGCACAACATACTAATATTTCAACTATGAAGGCAATCAACTGGTCGGTTTGTTAATTTGGAAAAATCAGGCAGAGTTGATGTGAGCAGCTAATTTCCTGCCACTGTTTCACAGTCGGCTGGCTTCTTTGACTTTTTAGAGGGAATGGCAGCTTCTGTGGATTGTAAGGCTTTTTTCTTGTCTCGGAGTCATTTAAAAATAGCTTGACATGTTCAGAGCTTTGTTGCTACTGAAAAAGTGCATGCCTCCTGCCTGCCAAATCGCTGTCCATTCTTTTGGTGGAACCATGGTGATGTTTTTTGAAGATCTGCTGTAAATCAGCAGTAGAAACTAGCTATTTATTTGACTAGATTTTACTAAAAAAATTGTAGTTGATCGCATCAGTGCACACACAGCCAACACATCTACATGTTTGACTCTCTTGAGACTTGAAAATATTAGCGACATTGGTTTCTTGTTTGATAAAAATGTAATCTGCTTCTGCATTTGATGAAGATTTTCTGTTATTAAATTTACATTTGCTTTGAAATAATTTCGTGCACATGAAGAATAGGTCGCAGCATCAGGTGGAAGCCTTTCATTGACAGAGCTTCAGGTTTAACCGCCAATGCTTGCAAACGTTGTTGAGTGGTTTTCTGGGTAGTGGGGACGATGGCGGAACTAGGGCCTGGCGGTAACAATGCATGTAAGGTTGAGGAGAGGGATTGCTCAAAATAGCAAATGAAGATGAAAAAACAAGGCATAGAACGGGATTGAGTTTGGTGGGTGTAGGAGTTAGGTCATTCCTTTTTGCAGATTGGGAAGGATATAGTGACAAACAATACCAAGATCGGGGCGGGTGGTCAATACATTGGGCGGCAGCGTACACGGCATGTCATGATCACCACTGTAGAATTAGCCAAGGGAATCTTTGGGCCATCCAAAAGAAAAGGTCTAGCGTGCCCTTCTTTAGTGTTGGGGTTGTCGAGGAGCTGCAGAACAACTGCTCAGGCCCTAAAAGGATCCGTGCATGGGCACAATGCATGCTGCCAAAATAAAGCCCACACAAGTAGCTTGCTGAGTCTTAACATTATTGTGCATTTTGCCTGTGAGCGCAAGACCTGAAACGGACGCCAATGTGACTCATCTGCACATCCATACAGTGGTGCCAGGTTCAAGGAGTGAACACCAATTTAGCATTCCCTCAGGCACATTCTGGGCCATAGTCTCTCATCCACTAATTCCGGCATGGTTGGTAGGCCAACAGCAGTGGCAAGCTATCATTAGACCAGTGGCATAGCTAGACCTTTTGCCGTCTGTGGCGCTAACTGCTTTTGCCGCCCGTGAGTGGTGGCTGCTGGTAAGAGTGGGGGGGAGTGCTGCCAATTTCTGTGGTTGCCGCCCCACGACGGCCGCAGGTAAGAGCAGGCTGGGGGGGGAAGCTGCTGCCGCCGCCCCCCTGCCCCTTGCTACACCACTGCATTAGGTGCCGTACTGCCCTCTACAAAGTAAGCCCAGGTTGCAAGAATGTACAGATGACAAATTAGCTAAGGTTATAGGGATTTCCTACGTTATTCATTGTTTTATCAAACACCAGCAGATGCACTGTGGCAAACAGTGAGCAGTTGGACCTGCACTCGCACAGATGCAGACAAGCCGCCTTTGACTGAAATATGGTTTAAGTCAGAATTGACTAATAGTCAGCTTTGTAGAAAGATGTTGCTCCTCTCTT
The DNA here is from genome assembly GCF_964204655.1 of Triturus cristatus. Taxonomy (NCBI): domain Eukaryota; kingdom Metazoa; phylum Chordata; class Amphibia; order Caudata; family Salamandridae; genus Triturus; species Triturus cristatus. Next base: position 1,091,672,875 of record NC_140593.1, read on the forward strand.
AATGAATTTGAATTTCTGTTTGCAAATGAGGTTGACAGACAGATGGCATATGTCCTGGTAAGACCCACAGATTGACACTATTGGGTCGGAGCATTGAGAATGTAACTTTCAATTGTTCATTGACTATTCAGAATAGAGATCTAAAACTCATGTTGGACCTCTTCTGTTTGCTATTGCGCTGACAGTCTTGGATGTACCTGTGTGTCTGACTGTATAATTCAAGTAATCACTATTTTTGAGCACTGTGCTGTCTGCACTGTTGTCTTATTGATATTGATGTATTGGGTTATGAGAATACAGAATATATATTTTCTTTTACATAGACAGGCTATTGTGTACATTTATGTGTTCAAATTGATTGATTGATTCTTACAGGTTGGATATATGCATTATACCTGTAAAAAGAAATACCACAGAAAAACTGTGGCTTGATCCTATAGTCCAAACTCTTGCCTACCTGATCAGGATGTAGGAGATACGCAGCAGCGATAGTGTCAGGGAATAAGGGATTAGAGAAGACACTGAAGAAAGTGATCCTGCTTAGAAGTGAAAGACATAAAGGATGAACAGTTAACAACTTTTTCTCTGACTATAGAAATTCTACGCACTAGAAATATGATATGGAGATTGCAGACTCTAAATTCAGGGATTAGAACATGAATGCATCTAAAACCACCCAGAGTAGAGAATTGTAGCATTGGCATCTCTCAACATTTCTAAGGGTAGAATACCAGTATCAAAAATTCTCTCCACCTAAGCACTTGCATTCATGTGGAATTTCTAGGATGCTAACAACTGGTGACCTTTATCATCTTGGCTTTATGCGGTAATTAATGATGTCATGTAAGATAATCTGGGACCACTTAAGCACTCCTTAATACCCATCAGTTTAGCATTAAATCTAGAATGCATAATATAATGGAAGGAAACATCTCGCCTAGACATTTAGAATCCCTTTCAGGCTTTTTTAGGTCAGCACAAATGAGCTGCTCCTGTACCAGAAGTAGATGAAGAGAGACACTTACTGCCGCTAATGGCAACCCATCAAATTCCCCAATACAATCTGCAACCCACAACCAATTTTGTGAAAACGAAATTGTGATGACAAAAATTATGAACTGCAATTTAATTTTTTAAATATTATACATTGTTCATTTAAGTGAATTATTAAATCTATGAATTACATTTTATATTTATTAAATGCATATTAATTAAATTGACATTAAGGACCTTCTTACGAGTACAGGGGTTCTAGAACCGCCGTACTCGCTGTAGCGGTCCGATCACCGCCACCAATGCTGGTCCGCTGCAGTATTACGAGTGTGGAGGTCTGACCGCCAAAGGACTGCCGCTTCCGCCATGATGCATGATTACATGGACGTGGTGCACCTGTAAGAGGCAGGAATGTTCTGGTGGTGCCGCTGGAGCACCGCCGAGCATATTCCGAGTTGCTTTTCCACCACCCTTTTCATGACAGTGAGCCCGACATGAAAAGGATGGCAGAGATGCAACTAAGGGGGCCCGCCTGGAATTGTAATTCCGTTCCGGCACGGTATGACATTCCCGACATGGTGCATGCTACACTGTACAGAAACGTGCTGCAGGCACTGTCGGGGCAATGGTCTGCTGTTAAGGCTCTCCTATGACCCTAACACAGCTGCTGTCATGAGACCACCACAGCACCGCCCGCACGACCTGGATTAAGCTCATAGTCCGGCGGGTGGGCGCGCCACTGGCTTGGCGGTCCACCTGCAAGTGCAGAGCTGGTGGTGCTGCAGGAGGACTGCCAAACTCGTAATAAGGCCCTAAATGTCATTACTGTCCACCCATTTCATCAATAAACTTCACAGCCTCGCCTTAATGTTTTTTTTCAAGACTCGTACAGACCCTGAAATATTTGTATGTACTTTCTAGCTTGTGCGTTAAATATGTGTTCTTAATGGTTTAATTAGTGACTAGTCTTTGTTGGCTTTTTTGTGTTGGCCCTAGTATTATTGCTGTTTGTTTTTGTAGTATGTCTATGTTTTTATTTTAAAATATTGTAAAGCAAAGGGCATTAGCTATGAAAGGATGTGCTTATCAGGGAACTGCTCTGATTCCAAATGTATGCATATTTTAGAAGAGTAGCGATAAAAACTCTGGCACACAACTGCATATTTTTACATTTTTTAACCATAACCATACATAACTGTATATTTCTGGCTCAAGCTTGACAGAAGTGTGAGCTAAAAATATACAGCCCTAAAATAGACATAAAATCACACAGCAGTGTGGTGTCTTCAGTTGTTAGAACAACAAGAGGCATATCCATGAACATTCAATCTGTTGTTCTTTCTAGAAGTGCATCACTTTGACATCAACAATGTTTTTTATTTTTTATTTACCCAAAAGAAGAGTGACAAACTGCTAAAAGATCAGTGTTGATTGGTTGTAGTTTATTGGAAGCATACTTATCTCAGACATAAAGATATGGATGAGTCCTCATAATTGGAAGAATCCAGGAAAAGTACAACTCTCCTTGTTTTGCAGAGTTGGCCCAAAACACAAACTGCAACTACAGTAGTGCTACTGATTTACTTCAAAATGCAGTTCACAAACCTCTGGCTTGAGACCTATACCTCCTCCTTTCTTGCCATTTTTGTGCTTGATCTCTGCCACTTTGGTAGAGATCTTCACACACAGACACACCAATACTACTTTTTAGCAGATGTGGAAGGGAGGAGGGGGGATGGGCGGACAATGGAGAATAGTTAGTCAAAAATAGGTGAAGTTTATGGAAATATAAAAAGGGGTTTGAGAGACGTAAGCTAATACAAAACTCCCACCCACACAAAAGGAGAAACTTTCCAATTTACAAAATACACTTCTAACTTTACTACAGCTAAAGTGACAAAACAGGCTTAGATCTACTCCAGTCTTGGCTTGCAGTAAATCAAGCTACACACTTGGCCAGCCACTATACTACAATACGTTCCCTTAGAAAACAATAGTGGCAGGGAATGAAACTAACATCCCATAGGAATTAAAATTAAGTTAATTAAATTATTTTAACATGTAAACTGATATATTTTTAGTATTACATTATGTATGGTTATGGTTTAAAAATGTAGTAACACACTTTCAACCCCTTAACTGCTGGGCCTTTCACCCCCAAGTGCTGAGCCCTTTTTTGACTATATGGGGTAGCTTCCACTTAGGGCTCCATAACTTTTATTTCACGTAAGGTGTCCATGTCAAATGTTCGTTATGTTTTTCCCAAAATCCTTGGAATGTTAAAGGCATTTTCCTTTGGAGGGGACCGAGAAAATAGGCAAAACGTAGCAACATTTAGAATGTTTGGGGAAAATTAGGAGAAAAGTGCTCAGAAGAAAAGTGTCTGCTTTCTTTCCTAAAAATGGCATCAACAGATGTTTTGCTGTGCTAAAGTAACCATCCTACTAGCTGCCAGGAACATGCAGAGTCAAATTAAACAAACTAAGGGGCAGGTGTATCAAAGGGTTTTGCCCATTCTGTGTCTCTGGTTAAATGTGCTCATACATCTGGCCCTAAATGTTTTACCACAGTTTTGGCATTTTTAAAAGAGACTGCCCATTTTTACTATTTTATGTGCTCTCAACCTACTTCCAGGTTGTAGTGGAAACCAGTGTGAAACCCACTGGTGGTCCAGGAAAGCTATAGATGGCTTAAAAGTAGACACAATTCTGAATTCAGTAAGGGGTCATATGTGAAGATCCCTCAAAGCTTTTCTCAAAGAAACACCTGTTGAGATTAGGAAATAATGAAAATGAGTAGAAAAAAATGTCCATTTGTGACAACGTTTTCATCTGTAACTTTGTGTCACGATGGGCGATTTACAAAAGCGATATACCGTAACCTCTGCTAGACCCTTCTGGTTACAGGGATATATAGGGTTTGTAATTTCTTCAAGAGCCCAAGGTACCTCGAGCCAACAACTGAGCTGCACTGTATAATGTTTTTCTTTTATTGTGTACCAAGTATAGACCAACTCATAAGGTGAAATATATAAAGTGAAAAATGTGTATCAAGGAAACCTATGTATTTCTGAAATGGGCACAAGATAAGGAGTTTACAAGCAGTGGTTATTTGTGTTGTTCCGAATTTGTGAGTGCCCTTCCTAGTATATGATTTAGAGGGTAGTTTTTCACAATGTCTTCTTATTTACACACTAACTTTCATTTGGGAGATATAAATCCAGTGAAATACAATTGGTAATAACAAATGTTCTACTATGCTATGCTCCCATATGTATTCCAATAAATATGTTACCTCATTTGTGTGGGCAGGCTTCGTGCCCAAAACAGGAAATGGGCCAAACACAACATGGACACATCACATTGTTCCACTGAAAATCAACCCTTTTTTTCAATGTGGGTAGCTCTGGATTTTGGAATCTATCTCAGGAAAACCTTGTAAACTTGCACATTTGTGAAAACTAGACTCCTGAGGGGAATCCAGGTTGGTGTGACTTGCATTGCTCACACCAGGTTTATTTACCCAGAATCCCTTGCAAACCTCAAGCTTTGACAAAAAAACTGATTGTCCTCACATTTCTGTGGTGTAATTTTCTGGAATCTGCGATAATCTACAAACTTCCTTATACCCAGCATTCCCACAAGTCTTGCTATAAAAATGGTACCTTACTTGTGTGGGTAGGCCTAGCGCCAGCGGCACAAAATTGCCCAAAACACCACATGGATACTCCTAATTTTTCCACTCAAAACTCACCCTTTTTTGCAAAGAGGGTAGCAGTGGACGTTAGGCTCTAGCTCATTGGACACCTAGGGAATCCTAGCAAACGTGTATATTTTAAAAAGCTAGACACCTGTGTAATCCAGGGTGGGATGACTTGCGTGGCTCTCTGCAGGTTTCTTTACCCAGAATCCCTTGCAAACCTCAAACTTTGACCTAAAAAACAAATTTTCTTCACATTTCTGTGCTGGAAAGGTACTAATTTCCTGCCACTCTGAATTGAAACATGTCCTCCAATAAGAGCAGTACCCCACTTGTGTGGGTGGGTCAAGAGACCATGACACCAAAGGCACTAAAGCGCTACATTGATAGATAAGCAATAGGGGTAGAAACAATATTTTGAGCCGTGCTGTGGCGCCAACCACGCAAACCTATGAACCGCAGACGTTTATGAAAGCAAGACAACCAGGGGATTCCAGGGTGGTGTGCCTTGAGTGGATTCCATGAGGTTTTCTTACCCACAATGCTCTGCAAACCTTAAACGTTGCCTGAAATCAAACATCTTCATTGCATTTCTACCACCCAATGTTACCCCAATTGTGCCAATAAAAATGCTGTTCCACTTGCATGGCTGGGCCTTGTGCATGTGACATGAATTGATCAAACTGAGGTCAATATAATTATGCAGATGATCTGCAACTGGTGTTCTCAATAGATAATTCATCCGACTCGATATATGAATTCCAGGCAACAATGTTACGTATACGTGACTGGATGAACAACAACCAGTTAAAACTGAACCCTGATAAAACAGAAGTGATTCTGATAGGTGGTCCCCTGAACCCCTGGAACGCACATTTCTGGCCAAGTGAACTAGGCTCTCCACCTAACCCTTCTTCCTCAGCTAAAAGCCTGGGAGTGATCATAAATAGTGATCCCATATATGAGCTGTGACCTCCACTTGTTTCTTTCAGCTGAGGAAGATAAGGAAGATTAGGAGATTACTCACTCTGGAAGCCCTAATCCAGGTGGTTCTAGCCCTGGTAATATCTCACTTGGATTATGCCAATTCTCTTTACTTTGGCATTCCGCTCTATCTCACAAAAAAACTACAGATGGTTCAGAACCAGGCAGCAAGGCTGACCTCCCAACAACCTAGATGAGAACACATCACACCCACTATGAAAGAGCTACACTGGCTACCCATCCCGCCAAGATGTGCGTTTAAAGTTGGCTGTCTCATATTTAAAGCCTGGCATGGTGCTAGTCCTAAATTTATATCCAGATTCGTCCAGAAATACCTACCCGCACGGAGCTTACGCTCTGCCCACAAGAACCTCTTAACCATTCCTTCCTATAAAAGGAAACGAATAGGCGGTTGCAGGTTTGCAGTATTGGCCCCCAGCTTCTGGAACACTCTCCCCTTAGACATTAGAACCTGCACTGAATTTGTCAGATTCCTTAGACTTCTTAAGACCTGGCTATTTATCCAAGCCTATAACTAGATGCAACATTTCTAAGTTCAGTGCTAAGAAACTAATCAGTGTACGAGCGCTTTATAAGAAATTTTAACATAACATTTAACATAACAATGGGAGTCCCCTCACAAGGACTCCTATTGACCTTGTTTTGATCCATTTCTGTCCCGGGAACTAGGTCCAGCCACGCAAGTGGCATAACGTTTTTATTGGCACAAGTGGGGCAATGCTGTGTGGTATCAAATTTGTAGATTCTTCCTGATTCCAGAACTTTCAATCACAGAAATTCAAGGAAAATTTGTGATTTTAGACCAAGTTTGAGGTTTGCAGGGAATTGTGGGGAGGAAAACTTTATGGCATCCATGTAAAGCATGGTGGGGTATGGCCATGCCCTGGTGGACAGCCCCCACCCCTATATGTGTAATAAAAAAATCCCTGCTGTCTAGTGAGCTTTCCGCCAGCTTGCAGGGTAGGGGTACGATCAAGGGTAATTACCTCATCTGGCCCAGGGGGGCCAGACAGACTGTTACATATATTTTGGAGTGAGGGTCTGACCATACCCTGGTGGGCAGTCCCCACCCTTATTTATTACAAAAACTAATCCCTGATGTCTAGTGGGCCTATTGCCCTCCTGGTGGGCAGGTCGAGGGTAATCGCCAAAATGGTTGAAAGACTGTTTTATATATATATATATATATATATATATATATATATATATATATATATATATATATTATCTACTGGCGGTCGCCAGTAGATAGTTATAGTTAGGACCGAGTTCCCATAGGAAATCTGAAAATTCTATTTTGAATAACTTTGGCGCCGGTTGACGAATCCTCGCGACATTTTCAAAACTAATGGGGTGCTCCGCTCAGCTCCTACCCTGAAAGTCTCGGGGTGATTCGTCAAGCGGGGGCTGAGAAAAAAGGGGGTCCCAAAACGCGTTTTCCCCATGCATTTTCCCATAGGACCTTTAGTCGAAGGTACAGCCTGAACGGCTGAACAGAATTACTTGAAATTTGGCAAAGAGATAGTCCTCAGGTCGGGCATGTGCCTTTTGCATATATGGTGTCAATCTGTTCAGTAGTTCCTGAGAAAATTGCAGTTAAAAGTACATAAATATCTATAGGCGCGCACCGTGCGCGCACGGTGCCGTGCGCGAGCGTAATTCTGATTGGTGGTTAGATGTCAGTCAACATTCGAATCGGTCGAAATCAGGAAGTGTCGGACGCCATTTTGTGTGTGGCAGTGAAAAAGAAAGGTGGAGAACGTGAAAAGGGGGCAGGGTAGAGAGTTCCTGACCCCCTAGCCTTTGTCAGGGGGTCCCTGAAGGACCCCGAAGGGTGAAAAAAACATTTTTTTTAAATCGCGGGGTGCGCGCACGGTGCGCGACGCCATTTTGTGTGTGGCAGTGAAAAAGAAAGGTGGAGAACGTGAAAAGGGGGGCAGGGTAGAGAGTTCCTGACCCCCTAGCCTTTGTTAGGGGGTCCCTGAAGGACCCCGAAGGGTGAAAAAAACATTATTATTTTTTTTTTAAATCGCGGGGAGCGCGCACCATGCGCGCACGGTGTGAAACCCTTAAAAAAAAAAAACATTTTAAACTGTTTATAAGTTTATAGAAGATATTAACTATGCTGTTCAACTTTATCCAAATTCCAAATAAAAGAGCTGAGCCATTCCATATTAAAGGATACAGTCAATCTATAACTATATACATAGGTAGTTTATTGTAAAATAAATATATAAAAAATATAATAATACATACATAAATTAGCATTTAAAAAACCTTACAAATTCACTAAAAAAAACATAGGTTTCACACACGTTATAGTTAGGAATTAGCATTTAAAAAACCTTGCAAATTCACTGAAAAAACCATAGGTTCACACATGTTATAGTTAGCTGGACATTTCACTCGTAAAAAACCATTGAAATTCCCCCGTTATAGTTAGTTCAGCTAACTATAACTCGCGCGGCCGCAATCCACTGCTGATGACGTCGCATATTACATCACTCATGACATGGTCAGTGACATCACTCATGACATCACTGATGACATCTCAAATGACATCACTGATGACATCACTGATGACATCATCCAGTGAATGTGTCTTTCTGAAAAAAAATTTTTTTTTATATGTATATCTAAAGGTTAATGGAAGAATAAATGGGTAAATAAGTGTCTAAATGGATGTTTTTTTGGTAGAATTAATTGTATAACTGACTTATTAACAGTATCTCAGTGAATACAGTGATGTAATATGCGACGTCATCAGCAGTGGATTGCGGTCGCGCGAGTTATAGTTAGCTGAACTAGCTATAACGGGGGAATTTCAATGGTTTTTTACGAGTGAAATGTCCAGCTAACTATAACATGTGTGAAACCTATGGTTTTTTTCAGTGAATATATATATATATATATATATATATATTCACTGAAAAAATCATAGGTTTCAAACATGTTATAGTTAGCTGGACATTTCACTCGTAAAAATATATATATATATGGAACTGGTTTGCTAAAAAAAAAAAAGCCAGTTCCGCTGGAGCTCGCTGTTCTCTGCATAGCCGTCTTTATTAAATATTTACTGTATTGTTCATGTACCAAATGATAAATGATCTGTATTTATAAAATTATAGATTTGATAGGGCTAATGTTATTATTATGCAATAATATTGTTTTGCTGTGTTTAGAATTTTATTCATATAATTGCAATAACTGATTTTATACTGTGGATTGATAAAATTGAATTGTGATTTTGTCTCACAACTTCGTGGCATGATTTGTTTAACAGACTAGTCTTATAAGTAATAAATGATACGAAGATATTCTTTTTTTTTTCTACAAAATGAATGGCTTTTTTTGTCTTCTTTGATGATATTAGAATTGCCTTATGTTCAACCATTAATGCATTTTCTTTGTAGTTTCTAAGGGCTATATTGTCTCCAGACACAGCAGACCTACTAGTATTTTGTCTTTTGAGGGAACATACATAATAATTAGTCTTGTTCCACATTACGGGTGCATAGTTATACACTTTTTGTGAATTTTTTAAAATATATTGTTTTCATCTTCTAGAGAAAAGAGAGCACTCCCTGTTCTTGGTTTAAATTCATTAAATACATTGAGGTCTTTTCATAAACTGCATTTTGTAGTACTTTAGTAGTACTAAAATAGTACTACTGAAGTACTATAAAATGCTATTCACAAACCTACGAGTATTAATTTCCACATCTTCTATGTTTTCTATGGGGATATCTTCACACATGTAAGTTTACTACTATGCGCCTCGATACGACGAGACTCGGAAAGCCTCCGACCGCGGGTTTCACTTTTGACAGCTGCATCCAGACAGCCATTCCGGCTGGATTCTAATGGGCTCAAGTAGCCTGTCGGCCAGTTGGAGTCCTCACCGTAATCCCTATATACGGCGTTTCCGCTGTGAGAATTACGATGTCGGTTTTCGACATGCTTTCCATGTTGAGCTTTCTGACATGGAAAGCCTGTCGGAAAGCTACTTTGGGGGCCTCTAGCAGGGTCCCCTACTCCTTGTGGCATCCGGGTTTGGGGCCGAGGGGGCACCTTGAGATGCCTGCCACCAGGTGCAGGGATCAACAAAATATCCCATTTCTCTATGGAAGCTTGTTCTATGGCCAGTTTATGACCGCAGCACAAGTTCCCATAGAGAAATGGGAGTATTCGCCTGCTCCATGTGCGGTCGCATTGTAATGCTGCGGTTTTGATTCCGCAACGATCCGCCTGACACCGTAATAAGGCCCTTAGTACTGAACAGGGGAGGGACTGAGGGAGTAGGTAGACAAAGGGTCATGCTTACTACTAAAAGGGGTGGGGGGTTTAGGGAGGAGTAATCAGGGATTTGGGTGTGTTATGGAGAGGTTCAGGGAAGGACAAGCACCCATCTACAAAAGAGTAAGTCCAATGCAATTCACAAACTACACTTTTAAAGTTACCATTGCAAAAAAGGGGAACAAAACAGTAGTAAATTATTCCAGCTCACAGCTGGAGTAAGTCCAGCACCACACATGGTTACGCACTGGTATTGCAACACCCTCCTATAGAAAATAATTGAGATAGAAATTTAAAATAAAACCTCGTAGGAAATTATTTAAAACAGGTAAAATAGAAATAAATATAATTTAATGTTAAATGTTTCAATCATCTAAAAATAATGTAACATTAACCTTAATTAAATTATAATTGAGTAACCTTTAAATAATGTACACATCGCATGTAATAATTATTACTGCACAATTACAAAATATATCATTTTTTTACTTGTGTTAGGAATATATCTTTTAATTCCAACTTCAGAGAAATATTTATTTTTAATTTAATGTAATTAAATAACTGAAGATTAAATTCAAAATAATGTAATATTATTGTAGCATTTTGTCTTTTGTTCTACATTTAAAATAAATATATACAATTAGTTTACATTAATATTTAACATGAACATATTTTTACTTGTTTTTGAGTTAAAAAACATTTTCATTTTTATCTATAACCTACCATTTGGAGACTCTACAGTAAGAGTTGAGATCTACCCATGGTAAATAATAGAGAAAATCAAAAATGTTCATTAAACGTTTCCATAAAATAGTAAAAATATGTTTATGTTCAATATTATTGTAAATTCATTTTATCCATTAATTTTGAATTTAGAACACAAGACAAACATTCTATGGCACTGTGAAGTTAGTTTTGAATAAAATCAGTAATTATTTAAATGTATTAGATTAACTTAAAGTTATTTGTCTGAAGTTTAAGAAAAATGCATTCTCACATAAAGCAAAAATTGTTTTAATGCATTAATAATGAATACAAGTTGTGTACAGAAATAATTGGAAGTCATTTAATTATATGGTTTAATAAAAGTTAAAAATCAGTTGGTAAAACCTATGATAATTAAATAATATCTTTTTTATTTTTTATTTTTGACATTAAGTAAATATATTTATTTATATTTAAAATATTTTCATTTAATGTGACATTATTTCTTATGTGGTTTTATTGTAAAACCCTGTACCAATTATTTGGGGATTCAGATATTCCACATACCCGTGGACCTATATGATGGTAATTTGAGGGCGGCAGTAACCTCTATTAAGTCATCTCTCTCCTTTTGGAAGTACCTTCCCTTATCGGTTGCGAGCCGTATAGCAATCACCAAAATAGTATTACTCCCCTACATCCTCTACTACTTTGGGAATCTCCCAGTGATTCTCCCCCAGCACTTCTTTAGAGACTTACATGCCTTATTAGGCAAACTCAGTTGGCAAAATGCAAGATGACGGGTGGCCTTGTACAAATTCCAACTCTTACCAGACTGGGGAGGATTAGGAACTCCCTACCTAGAATATTATTACTTAGCAGCCCAATTACAATGGTTTACATACTGTCTGGTGGGTTGCTTCATAGAAGACACTGGCTCAGTCAGCCACCCCATTGACCCTCCTCAGCCTTCTATAACCTACCAAACAACCTCCCTGGGATTCCCCTCTTCTTTTGAAGGTGGCCCTCTCCTGCCTGGCGAAAGTACTCCTAATCACTGACACACAACTGACTGTGCCCTGGCAGTTCAGCTGCTCGGCTTGTCGATGCAAAGGGGTCACCTCGCTAATCAACAGATGCATATTTGGGAAAAGTATGGGCTATCTATTGTAGAAGATATATCAAAATGTTTAATTGATGTAATTCGAAACCCTGACCAAGCAGTATGATCTTTCCGAAGGCCAAGTCATTCTTTACGCTGCCCTGAAAAGCAGTCTAAGAAACATATGGGCTGCTCGTGAGACTGAACCAGATAGACATCAACTACAGACAATTGAAGCTGGACTCAAAGTAATTAGCTAAATAAGGCACAAATAGCACACTGACAGATATCATTACGACGCCTGAGGAACACCTGGAAAACGGACTTTGACATACCACTTAATGATAAAGTATGCTACAGAACCCTAGCATACCTGCAATGGGTGTCACATAATGCCCATTTGAAGTTAATAAAATTTTGTATTCTTCACAGGGCTTACCTCTCCCTTAAACGGCTGCCCCGCGTATTTCCTGTAGCTGCGGACACGTGCACCAGGTGCAGCACATCTGGGGTGGACCTGAAACACATAATATGGGAATGCCCACAGATTTGATATTAGTGGAACACTATATCATCCCACATGGAAAGAGTTACCAGGATTTACTCGCGGGAGGCAGGGGCCCTGGTGTTTATGTCAGACCACATAAGCAGAAAACAAGGGCATGTTTCCAGGACATTGCCCTCATTCTGGCCAAGAAGCTGGTCACAACACACTGGAAGCTCCCCACCCAACCTAGCCCTGAGCACTGGCAGAGCATATTCACCCAATGGGTAAAAGTTGCGGCAGTGGTCCAACACCGAGAGGAAGTCAAGGGACAGCTTCGTTGCTCGAATGCCCACAGTTGGGAGGCTCTACTTTCTCAGTTTATCAATACACCTCCAGACTCTTCCTCTGACTTCCCCACCTCACGCTGCAGAGAGAACCCAACGTGTCCAGGGACCCCAAAGCCACCACCCACATCTGCCCAGTAGCCTACAATCCTGACACTCACATAAGCTGCACACCGGAAATTATCCCGTCCGGGCCCAGTCAACCAAACCCCACACTGAGGAACCTTTTTCTCACCACCTCCCTTGCCCTCTTTTTCCACCCCTCCCATTGCAGCCCCCCTTGTACATATTGTGAATGAACAGAGTGCTTTAAAATGCATTCTTTCTTTTTCAGGGAGTTGTAATACGCAAGCAGAACATCAGCAGTGTGAAAGTATTGCCTGCAGTACATACCTAATACCTAGTTACATGTCTTTTCTGTATTCATATTTGTTTTGAAAACCCAATAAATCAATGTGTTTAAAAAAGATCATCTTAATCATCTTCTATTGCTGGGTGGTGCATTATCAGTGAATGGCCATGTGTGGTGGTGGACCTAGCTATTGTTTCTTTTTGGGAATAGTAACTTACACTCGTTAATTGGTCCCCCACCCCAATTTTTAAAGGGGGGTGGATAAGTGTAAGTCTACACTCTTGAGTAACTTTACACTCAGAATTTGCAAATAGCCAAAAGTAGTAAAGTTACTCACAAATGTACGAGTACAGTACAAGTGTTACCTTTGTGTACAACCCCAATAATATTTAACCACTTATACTAAACATTAAACAAAATTAAAAATGGCAGTGATGGTGGGTTATTGAATTTGATTGTGAACACATTCATATGTATACAATAAATTAATGTTTTTTAAATTATTTGATACATTAATACAAATATAGTTTGAAGAGTCAATGTGCTGAAACCTTTAATATGATTAGTTCCAGGTTAATATTAATAATTAGTTTTTCTTAATGCATCTTTTACATTAAAATATATATTTTTTATTAAATAAGTAGAAAGATCTTCAACCCAATGGTAGAGAGCTGCATCACAAGGAAAAAAGTTACCAATAGTAAGTTTACACCTGTACATTCTGTTATAGGCAACTCCAACTCTTCATTAGAGGTGGAGGGAGCCATGCATGTCTACAGTTAGGTGTAAATCTCCACTCACTAGCAGAAAAAGTGGAGATTTACACCTAGGTATAGGAGTAGATATACACAGGAGTAAATTTACATCCATAAATATATATATTTGGTTTTTTTTCTACTGAAAAAAACAAAGGTGACAGGGACATTATAGTTATGCTCAGATTTCGCTTGTACAAAACCAGTGAAATTCAGGAGTTATAGTTACCTGAGCTAACTATAACTTACGCCCGCAATGCACTGCGCATGAGCCCCCCATATTATTTCACTCAGGACATGGTCTAGTGACATCACTCATGACACCTGTCATGAGTGATGTAATAAGTGAGGTCAGAAGCAGTGCATTGTAGGGGAGCATAAGTTATAGTTAGCTCAGGTAACTGTAACTGCTGATTTTCACTGGTTTTGTATGATTGAAATCTGAGCCTAACTAAGAAGTCCCTGTAACCTTTGTTTTTTCAGTGAATATATATTATCTACTGGCGGTCGCCAGTAGATAGTAATAGTTAGGACCTATTTTCCATAGGAAATCTGCAACAATCTATTCCCAATAAGTCTGGCGACGGTTGACGAATCTTCGCAAAATTTTCCAAACTTTTGGCCAGCTCCGGTCCGCTCCTATTCTGAAAGTTTCAGGGTGATTTGTCAAGCGGGGGCCGAGAAAAAAGGGGGGTCCCAAAACGCGCTTTCCCCATGCAATTTCCCATAGGACCTGCTGACGCAGCTACAGCCCGAACTGCTGAACGGAATTAAACCAAATTTGGCAAAAAGGTAGTCAACACTCCAAATCAGGAAGTGTTGACACCCATCTTGTGCCTCGGTAGAACCGAGGAACAAGAAACCTAAAAAACAAACGCGAAAAGAGGGCAGGGTAGAAACACGAAAAATCGCCGATATTCACGCATCCAGCGTGAATTTCGGCCGAAAATTTTAAAAAAAGAAGCGCGGGCTACTGGGGGGTGGCGGTCCCCAGGGCCCTCAAGGGCTCCAGGAAGGGGGCCGCACGGCCCCCCTCCCACTTGTTTCAAAGCCCCGGGGGGTGGTGGTCCCCGGGGCTGGGGGATCCATCACGGACCCCCCAATTTACATATTTAGAGCCCCGGGGAGGTGGCGGTCCCCAAGGCATGTGGGGAGGGCCGTGTCCAACTAACTATAACGTCCCTGAAACCTATGGTTTTTTCAGTGAATTTCTAAAGCTTTTTAAATGCTAATTTCTAACTATAAAGTGCCTGAAACCTATGGTTTTTTCAGTGAATTTCAATGTTGTTTTAAATGCTAATTTCTAACTATAACGTGCCTGAAACCTATGTTTTTTTAGTGAATTTTAAAGGTTTTTTTAAAAGTAATTTTGTAAGTCTAGTGTACCTGAATCCTATCTTTTTTTATTTTCTATATATATATATATATATATATATACTTACATACATATTTTTTTTTTATTTTGAAAACTATATTCATTCTTTTTTTTTTTGTTGATCTTACACAGCAGTCGCACACCCTTCGCATGCACACTAGGGGCTGCAGTGAGAGCCGCGCACCCATTGCATGCACACTAGGGGGCCGTGCTGAGATCCACGCACCCATCGCGTGCACACTATGTGCCGCGCTAGGGTCGCGACTCCATTTTTAAAAAAAAATGCAAATGTCCACTTTTACTAATTTACATTTGCCTCGGGGGCCCCATCCCCCGAGGCATGCCCACATGTACATTTTTTTTATAAACAACAAACGGAAGGAGGGCCGCATGGCCCCCCTCCCAGGCCACTTTTGGCCCTGAGGACCCCATCCCCCAGAGCCTGGCGCCATCCTATTTTTCAGAGGAGGGCCCCGTGACCCCTCTCCGCAGGCCACTTATGGCCCTGGGGACCCCATCCCCCCGGGGCGGCAGCCTTTCTTTTTATTTCTTTTTAAGGGGAGGGGGGCCACGTGGCCCCCTTCCCACCTAATGCACAGCCCCAGGGAGGTGGTGGTCCCCGGGGCTCGGGGGTCTGTAACGGACCCCCGAATTTCCATATTAGTGCCCTGGGGAGGTTGCAGTCCCCAGGGCATGTGGGGGGCTCGAGCCCCACCCACAGGTTCATTTTTTTGTTATAAAAGCCCCGGGGGTGGCGGTCCCCGGGGCTTGGGGTGCCTTGGAGGCCCCACACACATTTAAAAAGAAGCCCCGAGGGTGGCGGTCCCCGGGGCTGCGGGAGGGCCAAGTGCCCTCCCGCATATCATTTTAACCAAGCCCCAGGGGTTGCAGTACCCAGGACTGCAGAGGCCCCCGTGGGCCCCGCATATATTTTTTGCAAATTCCCCCCGTGACCTGACCCACCCAGGGACCTCAATTAAATGAAGCGCGAGAGCCAGCGCTTCATTTGTTTTTAAAATTTTGGTGGGATTCGCGGACCCAGCGCGAATTTTGCAGATATTTTTTCTTTTAAATGCTTTTTTGGGCCCTGGGGGTCCTTGTGGGACCCCCGGATCAGGCCTAGGGTGTCAGGGTGTTTCTACCCTGCCCCCTTTTCTTTTTTTTCAACTTTGTTTTTCTGTTTTCTTGTGACTCGGTTCTACCAAGTCACAAGATGGCTGCCAACACTTTCTGGTTTGGAGTGTTGACAGCCAGTTAGAATAAAGCTCGTGGTTGGGAGGGTTTGCGAACCTTCCTCTGCCATAGATATATACCTTTTTAGTTTTTGATTTTCTCTGCAACTACTGAACGGATATACACCATTTTTAAAAAAGGCTGCTTTCTGAACCAAGCTCTACCTTTTTGCCAAATTTGCGGTAATTCCGTTCAGCAGTTCGGGCTGTAGCTCGTCCCAAAATTTCCTATGGAAATGAACATGGGGAAAACGCGTTTTTGGGCTCCCCTTTTTTCTCAGCCCCCGCTTCACGAATCACCCCCACACTTTCAGGATAGGAGCCGACCTGGATAGACTTTTTGGGGGAGAATTTTGCGAAGATTCGTCAAACAACACCAAAGTTATTAGCAAATCAAAAAAAGCTTTTCCTATGGAAACTAGGTTCTAACTATAACTCTATAACTACCTACAGGCTGGATCCTGTAGCCAATGAGGGTTCCACCAGACAGATACCCCTTTTATGAAAGAGCTCTGAACTGGATTTGCTGCTGTGGAGAAGAATGTAGTGAGAGCTGCAGCAAAGTCAGGCTGACCGGCGTTTCCTCTTGGTTCTCAGAGCAGTTTTTACCAAACATTTTTAAGTACATATTTTGGATTTTGGCTATCTGGGCACCTTTAACATCACCATCCAGGATCCAGGACTGATGGAGGACTGAAGGCGCACCACTTGGGGGTTAGGACTCACTCAGACTAGGTCCAGGTGCAGGCTCCAGATGGTTGGAACCCTTTCTGTTCCTGAGGCTCTTATCAGGTGGCCAGCTAACTTGCTCTCGGAGTCACTCTGGTAGTCCTGGGTTCAAGCAGTGGAACATGGCTCAAGCAGCAGGGCAGGCCCGCAAGGGTTTAAGGCAGGCTCCAGGAAGCAATACTGTCCTTCCAGGTGCAGAAATGCAGTCTTGTGAAGTACACAGTAGGCCACAGCAGCGGTCAGTCCTCCGAGAGTCGTTCCACAGGTCCACAAAGTGAACTGAAGAGTGGGTCTGAGGGTCCAACTTTTATACCTTGTGCTTTTTTTAAAGTAGAAGAAGTTTCTAAAGAATTCCCTTTGAAGTGTTTGAGGTTTCCTACTTTCCCTTCGCTGGCTCCAAGTTGACTGCATGAACAATGCTGGGGTGACAAGTCCTTAGTATGAAGGCAAAGCACCACTTATCAGTTGCAAGTGGGGCTGTGCCCAGCTCCGCCCCACCATCCTGCCAGTGATGGCCCATGTAGGTACACCTAATTCCTCTATAGTGGGGCTGTCTGGGAGGAATTAACAAAGTTCAACTGCCATCTACACCCAGTCATGTGACCCATGAAAGGGCTGCAGGCACCAAATAGCTAGGGCAGGAAAATGGCAACTTTCTAAAAGTGTAATTTTCAAAACTGTAACTTAAAACCCGATTTTACCATTAAAGAGGGGTTTAAATTACAATTTCTCAGGCACTAAACATGAAATGTTGACCTGTTCCCAATCAAGAGGTAACACTTATTAAATGTGATAAGGCAACCCAATGTTATTCTATGGAAGAGGTAGGCCGCACTGTAGTGAAAAACACATTTAGGAGTTATTCATTACCAGGACATGTAATACTTAAAAGTACATGTCCAACATTGAATTAGGCTTGGCAAGGTGGTTATATTGCCAAACCAAATTGGCAGTTTACAACTGCATTTAGGCCTCAATGGCAGATTTGGGATATGTTTTAAGGGGCTACTTAAGTGGGTGACACAATAAGTGCTGCAGGCCCATTGTTATCATTTCAGTTACAGGCCCTGGGTGTATGGTATACGACTCTACAAGGGATGTGTAAGTAAATTAAATATGGCAATCAGGTATAAGACACTTTTACTATGCTTGAAGAAGAGAGCACAAATCACTTTAGCACTGCTTAGAAGTGGTAAAGAGCACTGAGTCGAACACCAACAAAAACGAATTTCCGCAAAAAAAGGAGGGCAAAGGCAAAATGTTTGAGGGAAGACAACTTTAAGGCTGACAGGTTTAACACATGAACTATTTGGACTGTTGTTTTATAATAGATTAATAAATAAAAACATGAAAAGAAATAAATGTAAATATGCTGCTTCAACATTAGGGGTCTGCCATTAGGAAATTTATTGGTTATTTTGATTATGATAAGGGTGTTCATGACAGGATAAACACAAGTGTTTTTGACTTACATAGTTTTGAGATAGAATGAGATGGATTATGATGGAATTGTAGTCCCTAATGAGTAGGAGATATAACTATTTGTGTTGATTCGTATATTGTAGCATAACCTTTTTCCTAATAAGGACTAGAAGAACTTGTTCTTTATAAGTACTGTGATTAACCGCATGCAACTGTACTGTATATTTGATCCATTGAGTATTTTTGGCCTTTTCATGTTTTTATGTGATAGTTCTGGTAGAAGAAGTCTGTGAACCTTATTAACAAAAGCCATTTGGGTGCCGATTCCGATCCGGTAAAAAAATTTCCCGTACGAATCGTATCTGTATTTTTTTACGTACGAATCGTACATGTCCCGTACAAACGGGCAAGTACGATTCGTACGTGGAAAATACACATGAATGACATCGGGAAAAGTCCACGACACGTCCCCGGACAGTTTTACGTACGATTCGTAAAACTGAAGTCCGAGCGCACAAGTACGATCCGTACCGTCCGTCCGAATATACAAACGCAGGTAATACGCTCCGTATGAATATACAACCGAATGTAAAACGTCCCGTTCGGACCAAACTGTGTACCGCCCCTACCCCGGGCACACCTGGATGAGGGGTACGAGTCGTACGGCCCCCCCAGCCTCCCACCCCTCCTGCGTACATCCGCACCGTACCCCAGCATCCCCCCCATGTCCGCGCCGTACCCCAGCATCCCCCCATGTCTGTGCCGTACCACCACCCCCCCGTATGTACGGTGCGTACCCCCCGTATGTACGGTGCATACCACCAGCCCCCGTATGTACGGTGCGTACCCCCCGTATGTACGGTGCATACCACCACCCCCCGTATGTACGGTGCGTACCCCCAGTATGTGCGGTGCATACCACCACCCCCCGTATGTATAGTGCGTACCACCACCACCCCGTATGTACGGTGCGTACCCCGGGGGTACATACGGGGGGTACGCACCGTACATACGGGGGGTGGTGGTACGCACCGTACATACGGGGGGTACGTACCGTACATACGGGGGGTACGCACCGTACATATGGAGGGGTGGTGGTACGCACCGTACATACGGGGGGTACGCACCGTACATACGGGGGGTGGTGGTACGGAGCGGACATGGAGGGATGGGGGTACGGCGCGGACATGGGGGGGCTGGGGGTACGGTGCGGACATGGGGGGGATGCTGGGGTATGGTGCAGATGTGTAGGGATGGGGGTACGGTGCGTACCGGCCCCCCTTTTCGCCGTGCATCGTGGCATACTTAGCTTTTCTGGCACTTTTTGGGTCCCGTAAAAATATTGCCGTGCGAAGTGCTGTGGGTACGAATCGTACTTGCTGGTCCGTAGAACGCTGCCTGACTCCGTCCGGACGGCGCGTATGTATTTTTTTGCCGGTCGGTGTTTTTTACGACTTGTACGGAAATGGTGTTTCTGTGCGAATCGTACTTGCGAGTTTGTAATCTGTTTTTCCCGGGTACGAGTCGGACGGAAAAAACGCTCCGTACGACCATTCGTACCCGGGTTTTACCGGATTGGAATCGGCACCTTGGTGTACATAAAATAGTCATATTTTACTTACCCCAAAATGCAATTTACAGTCCTCCAGGCATAGATCTCTGCTCGCACGTCACCTATTTTTCCTTCATGGAGATCTCAGATGCCAGTGCAAAGACCTCCACATATTGAGGTGGTTTTAGAAGTAAATGTGGGAGAGACAAGTGGGAGGAATGGGAAAATGGGGAACAATTACTAGTGAATGAGTGAGGTTAGGGAAATTAAAAGAAGGGTCAATTGCAATTCATAAAATACACACCAACATCCACTATGGTAGTATTGCTGGCAAAACAGACTTAACCCACTCCAGCTAAACCTTGGAGTAAGTCAAGCAACACATATGGTCATCAACTGGTACTGTGATACAATGACATATAAATCAATTAGGGCACAGTACTATTACTAATACTAACAACAGAAAGGAATAAATGTAGATTAAATTAAGAGACGTGGCATTTTATATTACATTTATTTTAAATGTAAGAATATTTTAATTTATTATCCATTACATTACAATTTACTTTTAACTAAAATTAAATTGTAATATAAATTCAAATTCATTTAAAATAGCATCAATATAAAACATTATGTGCACCCAAGTCTGTAATACCTTTAATACATCTGATATTATAAAGATTGATGGAATTAATTTCATATTGTAGTTAATATAATTTATTTCTAAAAAGAATTTAAAAATACCTCTATAGCTTAAAGTATTGTTAAATATACTCATTGTTTAATTAATGATGTAGCTTGTTATTATGATTGTCCTAGGTTAAGTGAAGTAATGAAAAAGTGTTTTAATTTTTTTTGTATTAAAGTAACACGTTGTTTATATAAAAAATTTTACTTAACATTATTCATTTTCCCTATTAGTGTTTTATAAAGAGATCTTCCCGTGGGGGCAGAGATCTCAACAAACAAACAACCCGAAAGACACTAATAGTAACCTAACAATTATACATTTGGTTGTGGGAGTCTGTCCCCCTCCCCCTGCCCTCATACCTAGGCAGAGACTTCTTTAGGAAAATGGTAATTTCTATCAATCTGGAGATCTCCGGTTGGGCGTAGGGGGACGTGTGCAGATATCCATACATAAACATACTTTTCTCAACAGGGACTGTGTATTCTTGTCAAACATTGCCTGTTGGTCTTTTATTTTAATCCAAAGAAAAAATTATGTTTTCATTCATTTACCCTGGTAAATATTTCCCTTCAAAACTGCATGTTGTTACCATCTGGGAACGTATCAGCTTTAAAAGATAGACAATGCACTGATTAGTAATTGGATAACTCTTTAGCATGAGTGACCATAACATCTCTTGTGTGTTCACACTTGACATCATTGTGGGCTTCCCTACATAGGCTGACAAACACAGTAAAGCCTTAGACGAACCGGGATGATCGGGCAACTTGTACCATTCTCTTGCTGGCAATGTGTTCACTTAATACGGCACTGTTGCAAAACATGCAGGTCAGTGGACATAGGAAGGGACGGTTCACTGACACAACCTCGATGTAAATAATATCGAGTAAAAAATATAGACAAAAAAAATCGACTCCAATACTTAAAAAGGTAAGTACAAAAATATTGACTAAAAATATAGATGTAAACAATATACATGTGTAAAATATCAACTTTTATATACATATAAAATAATACATATTATATATATCAAATACAATTTTAACAAAATAAAATACATTTATTATACATTTTAATAAAATATAACAAATAAACGTAATAAAAAAATAAACACACAAACATAATAATTTATACATATATATTTACTTTAAAACAATTAATAAGCTATTATTTCTAATTTATGTTAAAAGTTTAAAATAATATAAAAATAACAATATATATTAATGATTTAAAATATAAAAACAAAATCTATGATAAATTAAAACATTAAACTATAAAAAAATATTGAAACTTAAATTTCACAATACAAACAGTGCAACAGAAGGAAAGTGTGGGATAGCAAAGGGGTAAAAATAACTATTCCCACTCTAGTGAGTGCAAAAGTAGGGTAAGTGTTGGATAGAGGAGGAATTAAATTTACTATTGCAACTCCAGTGAGTGCAAGAGTAGGGAAAGTGTTGGATAGCGGAGGGGTAAAAATTTCTATACCCACTCTACTGAGTGCAACAGTAGGATAAGTGTTGGATAGCGGAGGAGTAAAAATTACTCTTCCCACTCCAGTGAGTGAAACAGTAGGGAAAGTGCTGGATAGCTGAGGGGTAAAAATTACTATTCCCACTCCAGTGAGTGCAACAGTAGGGAAAGTGTTGGATAGCGGAGGGGTACAAATTACTATTCCAACTCCAGTGAGTGCAACAATAGGGAAAGTGTTGGATAGCAAACGTGAAAAATTTACTATTCCCACTCCAGTGAGAGCAACAGTAGGGAAAGTGTTGGATCGCGGAGGGGCAAAAATTACTATTCCCACTCCAAAGAG
Organism: Triturus cristatus; assembly: GCF_964204655.1. Classification (NCBI taxonomy): domain Eukaryota; kingdom Metazoa; phylum Chordata; class Amphibia; order Caudata; family Salamandridae; genus Triturus; species Triturus cristatus. The sequence continues at coordinate 1,091,695,433 of NC_140593.1, forward strand.
TGCAACAGTAGAGAAAGTGTTGGATAACGGAGGGGTAAACATTACTATTCCCACTCCACTGAATGCAACAGTAGGATAAGTGTTGGATAGTGGAGGGGTAAAAAATGTATTCCCTCTCCGGTGAGTGCAACAGTAGGGAAAGTGCTGGATAGCCGAGGGGTAAAAATTACTATTCCCACTCCAGTGAATGCAACAGTAGAGAAAGTGTTGGATAGCTGAGGGGTAAAAATTACTATTTCAACTCCAGTGAGTGCAACAGTAGGGAAAGTGTTGCATCGCGGAGGGCTAAAACGTACTATTCCCACTCCAGTGAGTGCAACATTAGAGAAAGTGTGGGATAGCAGAGAGACAAAAATGACTATTCACACTCAAACAGTTAAAAAAATCATAAACATAAATAAACAATATAATTTTTTTTTTATCAAATATAGTAAATATATAAAAGAAAACATATTATAATATTAATTACATATAACAAAAACCTACAAATGATATATAAAATAATAAATACATTTATAAAAAATCATTCTTTTAAACTAAAAAATTCATTAGTACATAAATATATTTATTTTATCTTCTACAGTATAACACCACACCAATAACAAAATCCTTCAGCATTTAAATTAGATTTACTTCCATAATTAACATAATTAATAATCAATTAAAAATATTGTTAATAAAAAAAACCTAAACGTTAACTGACTCCACACACTTTAACACTATAATATACACAACACACACCTAAATTAAATTATAAAATAATAAAACACAATTAAAACGTATTTTTAAATTAAAAAATATTACTAGTAACAACAAATAATAAAGTAATTAAAATGTATTTACCCCTTTAAAAGTAAAAACAACACACACAAAAATAAACTTTTTCCCAGAATAAATATCAAATAATTAACATTAATTAACAACTATAAATTAATTAACTAAATACAAATTACTTCCCACCCTTTACTCCTATAAACACCACAAAACACACCTAAAATGTATTAATAAATTATCATAATTAATTGCCAATTAATTAATTAAAATTAATTAACAACCAATCATTAATTCATAAATTAAAAATAAATTACTTCCCACCCTTTATGCCTATAAACACAACATACACCTAAAATTAATTACACAATTATCATAATGAATTACCAATTCATTAATAAAAATTAATTAACAACCAATCATTAATTCATAAATTAATAATAAATTACTTCCCACCCTTTACACCTATAAACACCACAACACACACCTAAAATTAATTACACTATTACCATAATTAATTACCAATTAATTAAAATGAATTTACAACCAATTATTAATTAATTAATAATACATTACTTTACACATTTAACAATATAAATTCTCAATTAAACAAATGTCGCTATTTCTGAACCACGATATTAATGACTTGATGTTTGTGCAACTCGATATTTTTTACTCGATATTCTGTCTCTGCACCGGAAGGACGGACTCCCTGATGTCAAAATGATTTGAACTGTTTAGTAAATGAATAGAGTAAATGTAGGGTATACTTGCACCATTAAGCTAGTCCCGTAGCAGCAGAACTGCTTTAATGGGGGTGAAGGGAGATCACGTTCATCAAGTTGAAATTACACATTAAACTTCGCAATTGTACAACTTTAAATGCAACATACATTTGCGATTTTAGTAGTGAGGGAGCCAATCAATGCATGGGCAAATGGACTGGCTTGCCATGTGAGTTCATTGAGATTTTTTTTGCCTGTTGCCAAAGATATACCTTAACTGTGCATGTAGTCTACAAAATATAAGAGACACACTTTCTGCAATGGGTTTCTCAATATAAGAAGTTTACAGTGGTTTATTTCGTTTCACAAAAAATTGCAGTTTGGGGATATCACCTTAAAACTAGCTGCCATTTCAGAACTATGCAATATCACATATTTGGGTCTGACATTTGCTTTCATTGTGCTCATTGTGCTTGAAATCTAATGCAGACTTGTTTTTTTGGTGTCTATTTGGGTCTAGTGTACTTATGTTAATTGTGTTTCTGTATGCAAATTATGCTCTCATTCCCCATCTTGTTGTGTTACCGCACTCCACACTCTTTTACGCTATACCAACATAGTTGGCTGCTGGCCCCCTTCCTCAATTCTCACTAATTTTAAGATACATCCGATACTTCTCATTTAGGGAAATTTTAAACAGAGAACCACAGTTACACCCAGGGTCTAGCCCGGGGAGGGAACTAGAGGCGTTAGGGCACTAGAGAACGGTCAGCCTCCAACCAAAGCTATGAACCACAGAAAGGACCGTTCCTAGTTGTGTCTAAGAGATGCCCAATTTAGTGGGGGCAAATCACAAAAATTGACGGACTGGCATCACACACCACCAGGTGTCATGCTTCATCATCTGCCAGTCCTCGCCCTCTAAAAACCGCGTTTGATAGAGGGCGGGCATACACCTGGAGACAGGGATGCACTTCTAAACTAAGTGGGGGCCCAAACAAAAAAAGGAGTGAGTGAATTAAAAAACCATCATAGTATACCTGAACAATTTTTATTCTATGGGGTTACTATGTGGGATTAAAATATATAAGTGCGGTGAGTGGGGACCTTATCATCCCGTCGCCGCTGTGAATCAGTGATTGTTAATAGGGGGTCAACATGTTTCTGCCTTTATTGTCCACTTGGGTACGTGGTATTCGTCAGGACCTTAAATATTGGGCTCCAATCTTACCGCTGGGGGCGTAGGCCTATAGCCAGCTGCCACCTGTTTAGAGAAACCTGTAAGAGAGAGGGGGTGAGACAAACATATAATGCTCAAAATGGTTGTCATTCGGTAGACCTTGATGTGTCACAGTCACGCTCCATACTTACTGCTCTCTCCTAAAGTGAAAAAGGTGAAAAAATGTATATGAGTGTCAGGCATCTGTGTACACTCTGACATTCATGTGAATAAAATTGAAGTCTTACCCTATTGGAAAAACCTATTTGCCCCATGGGAGGGGTAGGGGGGAAATCCTTGTGGCCACATTCTGGTGGGAGACGGTAAAGGATGAAGACAAAAGGGTTAAAAACCAGACTGGTTAGCAAGGTATATCAAAGATACTGAATTAGTTAGCAGAAAAAACCGTCAGGGCGTGCTTGATCTACTATAGTTTCAACCTGTTGGGAGAAGACATCAGAACACCGACTTACAGTTCAAGGCGTACTCCCCGCTAGAAAACCTAATTTTAAACAGACCCTTAAGTGAACTCACTAAATGACATTCAATCGATTGAATTCTTTGGCCCTTTGAAGACTTGTGCATTACACTATTTTGATCGATTTTGAATTAATATGAACACACATGGACCGAGAAACATACATCTTGCGTTGATGTTTGTCTGTTGTGCACCAACGTTTGCACTGAAGGACTAGTGAAAAACCCTGCACAAAAAAAGTCATTTGAACTATCCGACAAACGAGTAAATAACATTTTTAAGCCGTTCCAAATGTGTTTTTTTTTCACTGATCAGCCTGTGCAAATGTTGGTTCGAAACTGCACTGCACCACTGTCGTGTTGTGTAACTTCATATGAAATTACTTACTGGTGCAACAATATAATTTTATAATTGTTAAGTAAGTGCAAAAGATAATTGCGAGGTGGTCGTTCTGTTATTGATTCGATTTTGTCTGCACCACTGTAGTGTTGTGTAAACTGAGAAAGGACATGCTGCGCAGGAAAACTAAACAATTGCATTTCTGAAAACATACCTTTAGGAAACTGAATAAAAATACTACTTTAACACTTGTCTATCAGTCGACCCCTTCTGATGGCAGTACCTTTTTGAGAAATAATTTTACACTATATAAATATAATTCTTTGAGATACGAATTTATAGAATTTTTACAGGGCATCATGTTAGTGAAATATGAATTCGACTGCTAAGAAAGGAAATATTGAAAAAAGTTGCATTGACTTTCATGTTAGAAAAATGCTATTTCTAGTATGCCGGTTTATCAATGAAATTGCAGTGGGAACCTGTGTGCTATGTAAAGTTCACCGAGATTGCTCCCTGTAATGCCTCATTTCGTTAATACACCAGATACGGAATGCGTATAGACCTAAGCCACGGGTTTTACCTTCAGCAGTAATGGCTCAAGCTTCAATGATGCTAAGGTCAATAGTACAAGTACCAGTTTTATTGAGCGATAAAGAGTGAATATGACATTTCTCTAATAAAATGTTTTCGATCGAATTGAGATGCCAGACTCGGATTAATATTCTCTATATGCATTTATTTTTTTACCGTATTTTTGACTTGAAGCTAGTAAATGCTGTGTGTGAATAGAAAAGTGTACACATCTACAACATCTGTGTCTTTATGTTTAATGTAATTTGAATGCTAATCCCATGGGTACTCTTTATTAGGTGCAGAACTAGAGAGGGGTGTGTCGCAGCAGCCAGAGAGACTAACACAGGAGTGCGGGGCTTGCCGTTCGATCCCCGCTGGCAGCTCAGCATCATGTGACTCTGGGCAATAGCTCACTTAATCTTTCCGACGCACTCGGTGCCTGAATGCCCTTAGGGGTGCTAAATTGTGCTTTACAAGTTAGGAATTATTATTATAACTACAAATTTATATGGTGACTAGTTTAGCATGTATTAGCATCCAGCCGTATTAATAATCATACACCATTAGTGTCACCATGGGTCTCCCGAGTAATAACCACACTCGGGAGACCCATGAGACCACGTGAAAATACTACAATAAGTGGAAAATACCCCCAAATACTAATGCTCTCCAAAAGTTTCCAAGCAAGCAGTGAGGGTGAGAGAATTTTGGGTTGCCCCAGTAGATTCCTTAGGGAGTATAGATTACACATTGGGCCTACAGCCCTGGTTTGATATCTATCATCAAATAAACAGTACATATATATATATTTTTTTATCCTCATACCGCCAGCATTCTTGTTTGGGTTCACTCTGATCCCTCAAGGTCTTATATAAGTATACTAACCGATAGACCAGGAGACAATCACGAGTTATATCCCTCAAGCATACTGCTGCGTCCACTTCATTCTCCTCTACCCGATGATACCGCCACTAAGAGGAGGATGGTTACCGACAGCAAGTTTGGCTTAATCATAGGATTCACAATTCCTTATTTCTCCATCTTATCAACAGTGCCCATATTCTCCTCTCACTCATAGGGTCACATGCCATATCAGACTCGCTAGTATAAATTATATTTCTGAGGCAGTCACTAAATAAGGGTGGATTTTCTGATTTCCATAACCTACATATCTCCCGTCTGGCCAAAAGAATCACAAAAAACAGAAATTTCACATTACACATAGATAGCTGCACATTTTCTTCCACACTTAAACCAAAGAAATTTACCGAGTGCAGATTGTAATCTGCATCCCAATCGTTTCCCTGATAAAGTCACCCACTGAATTCCAATAGGAGGATATATTTGGACATGTCATAAACAGGTGAATATCGTCTGCCATTGGTAGCATACATCTAGGACAATTATATGAATTACTGGTGATCTTAGTTAACTTTGCAGGTGACCAGTACACTCTATATGTGGTAAATAGATGATTTATTTTAAGTGATGCTGGTTTGACTACTGTTCGTAAATAATCATAAGAGATACACCACAATTGCGTTACATCCTCTTCACCAAACTCCTGACCCCAAAGCTTCACAATTTCGATCTCTAATTCCTTATCCATTTCCAAAAAGGCCCAGTACCAAAAGGACACCTCTTTTTTCCACTGGCCAGATCTCATCACCTGACTAAATTTTGTTTCATCGTCCTCCTCCTCCCAAACCTGTGTGGCCCACCAGGAACTTAGTTGATAATACTTAAATCTTGTTAGCTGACCCTTACAAAGATAATTCAAGTCTCCCCAGCTCATTAAGTCTAGACCCTGCTTAAAATCAGCCCAATAATGGATACCGCCTAATTTCAGAGGCTGACTGAGCTGATCTCTCAAACATTCGGGGGTACCGGGGGAATCCCATTTTGGAGCATAACTCGAAAAATATGGGACTTTAAGAACTTTCCTAACATACATCCAAGTGTTCAAGGCAGCCTTCAAAACCTTTAGTCTTATCTTCTTAAAAAACTTGGAATCTCCAAATTTAAAAAGAAAATGCCGTTGGCCCTGCGGGATATCTTCCAACATGGCAAAAAAGAGTGAGCCAATAGATGACTTGTCTATCTTATTAGCCAGCATCCGCACATTTTTTAAATGAAAAGCATAACTATAAACAAGCAAATCAGGGAGTGCCAACCCACCCACCTCTAATCTCCTCCTCAACTTCTTCCAAGAAATCCTAGGACCTTTGGGCGCCCAAATAAAACTACCTATTTTACCCTGAAGTTTTGCTATGTCCTCTTTCTTGAAAATCAAAGGGATAGAATTAAAAAGAAATGTAATCTTTGGAAGAATAATAATTTTTATCAAGTTCACCCAACCATATATATTTAGGGGGAGGTTTACCCATTTTAACAACAACCCTGCCACTTCCTGGCTAGTTTTCCTCCAATTGATTTTTGTTGTATCCTCACTCTTTTGTGGAATAAAATCCCTAAATACCGTATTTGGGTTTTCACCCCATAACTTTGTGAGACCTGATTCCACTCCATAATCTCCATTTTGTCTGTATTTACTTTATAGCCTGAGACCTGCCCAAATAACTCTGCCGTCCTCATTAGATTTGAGATCGATACTGCGGATTTCTTGTATACAACAATAGATCATCCGCATACAAAGCTAATTTAACCTCATAATTTTTTGATCTAAAGGGAAGGATGGAAGTATCTGCTCTAATCAAATTTGCAAAAGGTTCAATATATAAATTAAAAAGAAGTGGAGACAGGGGACAACCCTGCCTTGTCCCCCTAGAGATATCAAACCAATCAGACCGTGCCCCATTTACCAAAACCCTAGCCTTTGGACCCTGATACAATTTTTGCACCGCCATAACCATATTCTGCGGAAATCCAAAGCTACGTAGGGACTCCCACATATAAGGCCAATGCACCTGGTCGAAAGCTTTGGCTGCGTTGACCGCTACTATAGTAAGTGGCTCCCTCCTAGTTCATTTAGTTGTCTTCCAGGGATAAAACCTCTTTGATTGGGGTAAATAACCTGTTTTATTACCCTGGCTACCCGAGCTGCTATAACCCCGGAAAAGATCTTGTAATCCGAATTTAATAAGGAAATCGGTCGATATGAATCAACACTTCTCGGATCTTTATTTGGCTTTAAAATCAAGGTCACTATTGCCTCTGACCAGGACACAGGAGCATTTTCCCCACTAATGTTAATTAAATTAAACAAAACTTTTAGAACTGGGATTATTATATCAATAATGCCTCCACTGGAAGGCCATCTGGCCCTGCGGCATTCCACTTTACCATTCTCTTACATTGAGCTCTAATCTCGCCATCTGTAATCTCTCCTTCTAAGACTGTCTGTTGCTCATTAGTAAGCTGAGGGAGAGCCGTTTGTTCTAACCACTCGGTAATATCCTCTTGATCGGGATAGATATCCTCCCTATATAAATCTTTCATGAAACTACAAGCCTCCTTACAGATATCATCATTGGTGTGCAATATTTTGCCAGAAGTACTACTAATTAGTGCTCGAATGTTATTTCTGGCTCTATCCGCCTTAGTCTTCCAAGCTAATAAGGAGCTACATTTTTCTCCATATGCAAAATGCCGGAGTTTGCTGGCTTTCCATTTATCGGATATTTTTTTATCAATACGCGCTTGAAATGTTGCCTGTAACCCTTCTAACTCTTTACTTAAAGTAGGAACTATATCTAAGTCATCCATTGAGGCCTTCTGTAGTTCTCTTTCTTTGATCTTGATCTCTTCCAATTTATATTCATCATCTCGTTTTTCCATCCTTCTTTTCCCTGCCATTATAGATCTTAAGACTCCCCTTAGAAAGGCCTTATAGGCATGCCAAATTATTTGATAACCAACCGATCCGATATTCATACAAAAGTATACCTCAGATTTTTCTCTTAGATCTCTAACTATCCCCTCATCTAAAAAGACAGTTCTATCTACTGTCCATCTTCTCTGCCCCTCCTTTTGCTGTATCGTCAGTGCCAGGGCAACAGCTGAATGGTCCGACACTATCGCGGGGACATGTACAATCTCCAATACATCTCCAAGCAACTCTTGGTCTACCAAGAAATAATCAATTCGAGAATGATGCCTATACTTTTTACTGTAAAAAGTGAACTCCCGAGCATCCCCCCTCTTAATACGCCAAATATCGATTAAATTGAAATCCTTCATCATACTCTTTAACCTGGAAAATGATCTGGGTGGGTTCATATAGTTTACTTTAGAGGTCCTATCTAGTTCCTTATCCATAACTAAATTAAAATCTCCTCCCACCACAATAGGTACTGTTGTCTCTAATAGACAGGATTCCATCTTGATTAAAACCTCCGGATCATCATTATTAGGTCCATAGTAAACTGCGCATACCAGGGACCAATTTTGAATTACCAGAGTCGCCACCAACCATCTACCTGAACAATCAGTTTCATATTTAAGTAATCTTATTCCATTATTACTTTAAATGATAATGGCAACTCCTCGAGTACTCCCCCTCTGATCCGAGCATACTACCTCCTGAACCCATCTACACTTTTGAAAGCATTGTCTACATTCAATACTTTCCAAATTGGTTTCCTATAGTAGTATAATTTGAGCAGTGCTTCCCTTAAGAACTTCCAAAACCCTAGATAATTTCCTCCTAGATCTCAGCCCGTTCACATTCCAGGTCAAGAAATTACCTACTTTAAACTTATCCATTCTCTACCCCAAAAGTTTCAATTCTTACCCTATTATCTTGGTTCCGATCCATGAGCATATATACACTTAACACATCCCCTACAAGAGATACGCGAATGAGGACAATTTTTTTATTTTTCTCCCACTGATCCCTACACCCGGTACCCCCCCATCTACCCTCCCCCTGGGAAACCTCCTCTTCATCCTAAGGCGATACACTCCGCCCTTTGCAGCCTCCCCCATCCCTCCAGAGAGGAGAGAGCTAATCAAAGAAAACAAAACATATAAAACAGCCATTCCATAAATTTCTTCCATATCAAGATACGTGATCCTTAGCTCAACCATATTAACATAAACTTTAATCAAATACCTTATCATACCATCTGTGATAGAAAGATATCAACCTCCTCTGGGTTACTTATATTAAACATTTTGTTAAACAGTACATCTTGAACTGAATTTGCAATAATTTATTCAGGTGCCTAACACTACAATATTTAATGCGCACATCACAGTCCATAGAAAAATGCATATATATTTGACACCCAATTGACCTATTTGGGTTTCTTGTAAGTCCCTAGTAAAGGGGTACTACATGTACCCAGGGCCTGTAAATTAAATGCTACTGCAGTACTCCTAATGCCAACCACTTAAGTAGCTGTTTCAAAACATCTCAGGCCTGCCATGGCAGCTTGTGTGTGCAGTTTTAAACTGCCATTTCAATCTAGCAAAATATACCTTTTGCCAGCCCCACACCTTCCTTTTTAATGATATAAGTCAGCCCTTGGGTAGGCCCTAAACAGCCCACAGGGTGCAGTGATTTAAGAAGTTGGACATGTACTTTTAAGTTTTCCATGTCCTAGTTGTAAAACATTCTCAAATTTGTTTTTCACTACCTTTCCCATAGGATAGCATAGGGCTACCTTATTACATTTAATAAGTGATAACTTTCAATTGGGGGTAGGTGTCAATATTGAGTTTGGGCTCTAATAAATTGCAATTAAAAGCCCTCCTTTATGGTAAAGTTGGATTTTTTGTCAAAATTCTGAAAATGCCACTTTTAGAAAGTTTTTATCAAATAAAGGGGTTTGGCCCTGATACAGACAACTAGATGGGGCCTATCTAAACTAGAAAAACATGTTATCTAACCGTCATATTAACCGCTGTTTTTTACTTGAACAGACTAATACCATCCACTGATTTCATTGGTCTATAGTATTTATTTACTCATCATTCTCTATTTTTGATGTGAGTTATTTACATTTTATCTGTTGTGTCAGAACACAGGAAAAACCTGATTATTCTCACAATAAACATGCATTTAAATCATAATCTTACAAGAAAACATTACAAACAATTCAAATGCACGTTACATTGGTGAGAAATGTATTACATTCTTGAACCAGTCATCATTTTCAAAAAGCAGAAACCATAATCGTGATTTACTTCTCAATTGGTCATTCTCTTTCAATGCTGCTACCCACTGGGAGCATTATTTAGACTCTTCAGGATAGAAGTTTTTAACCACTCCCTAAGAGTGGATCTTAATCGATTAAATATGTCCCCCTGGTGGTGAATAATGCCGACGTGTTTCTAGCCTCAATGCAATTCTTTGAGTTCTCTTCAGGGCTGTGACTGGGTACAATCTGTAATTGAAAAGTCAGAAATATTTTATGATTAATTTTAACCCCTTCTACACTCATTTTAACATTTCCCTTACGCTTAATATTTTGATTAACTCATTTATAATACCTGCTGTTCTTTCCCTTTTATCTTGACGCCATTGTCTTTACTTGAAAGAACGCATTCATTCCTTTGATCTTTCTGTCTGAAATGTGAAACTTGGACAATGATAGTTTGTATCACCATGATTTATGTGAATTAACAGGCACTTTGTATTCAAGTAAACGTGAACGCGACTTACTTTGCAGTCGTTCAAAAGACAGTCAGATGTACTGGGATTCTTTGTTTTATTCAGTAGAGACGAGCTTGTGTTCTGATTCCAATCACATTGGGTATCAGTTCTGTTTCCATTCTAGAGTGAATAGACACACGACATGAATGTTCCGTAATCCATTAACAGTTTGAGTTTGTATATTGCGCTTGCACTAGCGTTTCATCCACTTACTTTCAAATGCTCTTTCTTAGGCGTTCTTCGTACATTTCCTCAGGACGGCAACATCTACCACACTTGCACACCAGAACTGCGCTGCCTGAGCACATTCACAAAGGGTCTGACACAAGTCTGTGACTCCAGACAATCTGGGGCCAGGGCAGGGAGGAAGGGGGGTGGAAGTATCTAGAACCGTCTCCTAATTCAATGTGGGTTCCATGTAAAAATATTGGACCTCAGAATCCAACTCTTCAGTACACATCTGGACCTGTGGAAGACTCAGAAAGACTACTGTGCTGATTTGCTGCAAGAGGGCTTGCCACTCTGCTGTGCTGCCCTGCTGTCCCCCTGCCTGAGTGAGAAGGACTGGACCTGCATCTTGAACCCAGGACCACCAGAGTGACTCCAACGGCTAGTTGGCTAGCCTCCTGACCAGAGACTCAGGGACAGCAGGCTCCAACCCAGTGCCTAATTTGAGCCAGTGGTTTCTGGAACTCAGCACAGGCACTTAATCCTCAACACCGGTGCTTTTTATGAACACCAGTTAAGGACACATTAATTTATGGTAGGCACAGAGAGATTAAGTGATTTGACCAGAATCACAGGATGTTGAGCCGAAGCCGAGACTCAAACCTGGCTCCCCAGCTCCAAAGTTGACACCTCTGGCCATTACATCACATCCTCTCCCCACTTTTATGGTCAGTAGTTGGTTCTGTTTTAGGCAGCGCTAATGGGCTGGTGCAAGCTGCCTCCTGACAAGAGCCTCAACACTTATTTTTTGGCAAATTAACCACAGCTCCAGCCACCTTGAACACAGCACCTGGACTATGCCCTCCCAAGTGTTGCTACCCCAGTCCTGGGCCCTTGGAGGTGTGCCTGAGGTCCTCTGCCAGCCCAGCTGTGATCCCAGTAGAACCCAGCATTGCCTCCAAGAAACTCCACATGATAGCCACTGCCCAATGCATAGCCTCACCATACTCCACATCGGGACTGCTGCGTGACGCATACCTTGCAGAACTTCGCTTTGCCGCCCGCTGCCTCCTAGCAACCACAACTGTACTACATATCCTCGACACAGGTCTTCTCATCGCTAGACCCCTGTTGGTGGCATTCTCAAAGACGATGCAGGACTCCTTCAGAATCAGCCGGTGCGTGATGCATCTTAAACACAGGACTTCACATTGCAAGACCCTCATTGATGGCATCCTCGCAGATGATGCAGAACCTCACATTGCAGCCTCACAGTTTCTAGGAACCACTGCTGTGCAACACATCCTTGACACAGCACTCTTCATCACTCCGCAACCAGGATTTCAGGTATTCTTGTTCAGCAGGCCTAACTGGCCAGCCTGCACTCCATTGCTGTCGGCCTGAACGTGTGATTTTGTCCTTGTCCAGTGCGACCAGATAACCACAGTTGGCGCTTTGTGCCTTTTGGCACTATTTTAGCTTAAATCTTTAAAATTGCATATCTTTAGTTTTACTGATTGGATTTTTGTAGTTTTGGTCTTAAAATATTCATCAAATTTGACTCTGTTTTTGTAAATTAGTGTGGAAATTTGCTTGGGCTGTGTTTTCTCTTTATTATTGTTTGAAGTGCTGCATAAACACACATTGTCTCTAAGTTAAGCCTGACTGCTTTTGTGCCAAGCTTTGCTTGTGTTTCACCCTGACAGAGGTTGTGGTTGTTGATTAAGGGGTTGAATCCGATGCAGTTCGGAAAGCATTCCTACTGAATCGGTCCCGGAATGATTTCTGAATGACACGGATCGGGGGAGTCTGACTGAGCTGTTTGGATGTATTTGGATGCTTCCGGATACGATTTGGCCGGACTCCCACTGACTTCAATGGAAGCCTGTGTTCTGAGCGAGAACACAGGTTCCCATTAAAGAAAGGGGTGGCTGGGAAAAATCTTGCACCCTGTGGCGGGCACCCCATGGTGCCTGCCACACTGTGCATGATTGGAAAGGGTGGGTCAATTGGTAACCCCCAAGGGCCCGATTCGGAAGGCCCTGGGTGAAGTGGGGCCTGCTATGGGCCCCCAAAGACAAATTCCGTCAGCTGATTCGTTCCGGAGACACCGAATCGGAACGGCTATCCGAATCGGTCATCGTACTCGCTCGCTCGGAAACTGAGTCCATAGAGCTGTACGATTCGGCTCTGAAAGACGCAACCTGTCCGATTGCCTTTCAGAACCAATTCGGACAGCCCTACCAGTTTCTGGGCATCGTAATCGGTCGTTGGGAACTGTGTACGATTCAGTCAGCAACAAGGGTTCCAGATCAGATTCCGCAAACCTGAATCCGATTTGTAGCCCTTCCAAATGACATTGTAATCAACCTCTAAGTATGGTTTTACCCCTTTAACCTGTAACCCAATTTCCAACAGAAACCAATTTTTATGTGACTGGCACAGCGATGTGCAAATATTCTGGAAGAGAAGGAGTTGTGCTGCAGAATATCTCAACCATGGAGGGCCATTAGAAGGAAGTAATCAGCTGTGGACAACAATTGCACTAGTGGACTAAGAGGTAAGTGTGCAGTTAAGTCTCTGCATCAGGGGTATCGTCACCCTTCCACCCCCACCCCAGCTTTAGCAGCTATAGAGGGAGTGGGTTTCTTGATGGGCCTCTTCAGTCTGCAGCTTGGTAGACAAAGGCTCATAATGAACTTGGGAGGGTGAGTGAGTGAAAGAAAGGATGGATGGATGGATGGATGGATGGATGGATGGATGGATGGATGGATGGATGGATGGATGGATGGATGGATGGATGGGTGGGTGGATGGATGGATGATGGATGGATGGATGGAAGAGTGAAAGGGAGAGAGGGTGTATGAGTGAAAGGATGGGTTGATGGATGGGTGAAAGGGTGAATGAATGGAGGAGTGTAAGGATGGATGGATGGATGATGGGAGAAAGTATGAGTGGATGGAAGAATGAGTGAAAGGATGGATGAGCAAAAGCATGACTGAGTAAAATAATGGATGGATGAGTGAAAGGCAGGGTAGATGGATAGATGAAAGGATGGACGGATGAGCAAAAATGTGAATTGACAGATGGATGAATAGATAGATAGATGAGTGAGTGAGTGAAAGGATGGATGCTGAGTGAAAGGGTAAATGGAAGGATGTATGAGTCGATAGATGGATGGATGGAATGATGAATGGATTGATGGAGGGGTGGGATGAAGGTTGGATGGATGGGTGTAAGGATGGATGGCTGAGTGAAAGGGTGGATAGACTGATGAGCCAAAGGGAGGATGAATGGAGTGAAAGGATGGATAGATGGAGCGAAATGGTGGATGGATAAGCAAAATGATGGATGGATGATTGAAAAGATAGATGAATGGATGGATGAAAGGGGTGGATAAGTGAAAGGATGGATGAGTGAGTGAGAGGATGGATTGGTTTGATGGATGGGTGTCAATGGACCAGTGGCAGCTCTCCTTTATGGGCTCCATAGCTACACTACACCCTCCTTGTTTTGTGGTCCATATTTATTGTATTTTACAATAAAAATAAAATGCAGACCCGCTTCGGGTCCAGCTACAAACTGAAGCAGCTAGTAACATTGTTTTTTTTTTTTAATTTGTTTATTCAAATCAGCAAGTAAATGACAGTACAGTTATGGACATACATATCAGCAACAAAAACCAGATAGGATCAAGGCACTGTAAGCAACATAGTAACGAATTACGATTTTCGTTTAACCTCAAAATCCCTTTTTCAACCAACCTGAACAAAACAAACGGTGGCACAAACGGAACATAGCAAATTAGGAAAAACGTACGTCTCTGGCAATGAAGAAGCAAGACCTGCAAAGGAAACAACGCACAGGCAGTGTTCACAGACAACAGCAAATTAAAAACAAGAAAGGGGAAAAATGAAAGAAGAAAAGAAAAAACAACCAAATACACCTATGGTGCGGGCTGCCGTTCGGTGTGAGAGGCGCGAGTGGGCGCCTGGCAGTACACAGACTCCGAAACAGACATATCATGACCCCACACCCCCCAGACAGCGGAGCCCAATTCCAATCTCCCCACCCGCAGAATGCAGCTGCGTGCAGCGATGCTGACCCGAACCCCACAGCACAAGCAAGGCCATCCACCCCACCAACAGAATCAACCCATATCATCGGATACACTGCCAGACCCAGAGCACGGGGAACCGGGGGAGCACACTCTCTCTCGCGAACACTGCAGAAATGGCTCCCAGATATCTCTGGGCCGGGATGCAGCTGGCATCGCCTCCCAATAGCGTTCGAGTTGCGTATTACCATATGTGACATCCTTCACCCACTCGGTGAATTCAGGCAGGGATCTACGACCCCAGCGCACCGCCACCCGCCTCTTAGCATAAAGGAGCAAGAGCACATGTAATTTCCTAGCCTTTGGTGGAGTATCCTGAACATACCCCAATAGCCCACGATGCGGAGTCGGCGTATCAGAGCGATGTAAAATTTGATTAATGGCCGTAAAAATGCTCGACCAGTACTCCTTCAGCCGAGGGCAGCTCCATGCCACATGAAGAAAAGAAGCATTTATGGAACCGCATCTCCAGCAAGTATCGTCCTCCCTGAGTCCCATGCGGTGCAGCGCCCGCGGCGTGCGATAATACCTGTGCAAAAACTTGAAATGCACCAGGCGCAACCTGTAGTTAGGCGAGAGTTCCGTCAATTGTCTGCAGCAGAAAGCCCATTGGTCTTCCGACAACTGAACATCTAGTTCCGCGTTCCATGCGTGCCGGGAAAGAGGCACAACCACAGGGGCCTGTTCCTGCATGCTATTGTATAACCTGGACACGAGTTTTTTAGAAGATGCTTTTGAGAGGAAATTTTGCAATGCCTGGAGCTGCGGGGGCTCCTCCGGAAACTGTGGCCATAGGGCTTTACAGGATTCCCTGATCTTATGGCGAGTAAAGAGGTCAGCAAATGACTCAGGTGGGTCAACCCCCACAGACCCGGGAGCTCTGAAGGAGCCGTTTGGGTAAACGTCGGCAAAGGTACGCAAGGGCTTCCCCCCAATAGTGATGTCCCCCCCACTGTCCAGCAGGCAGGGCAACATCGGATTGCCCCTCAGGGGAATGGCTGGCGCGTAAAGAAGAGGGAGTTTTGCCCTCCTCTGCAGCTCTCGCCACGTCCAGCGAAGCAGGGCAACAGTATCAACATCCTTTGAGGGGCGGGGCACTGTCCCATACAATGCCACGCTGAGGGGCAAAGGAGCCGCGATTGCCAATTCCACCGCAACATGTGGCTGGTAAGGAGTGGGGAAAACCCAAAAGTGAAGAAATTGAGCCTGCGCACATAGTGAGTACAGTTTCATATCCGGGGCCCCCAGTCCGCCCTGCCGCAGCGGGAGCGTAAGTAACGCCCAAGATGACCGCGCCTGGCCCCCAGCCCAAAACAGTGACAGCAATAGCGATCGCAGTCGCGCATGAAAGTGCGCCGTCAAGGGTATCGGGAGGTTTACAAAAAAATACAAAAATTTAGGCAGGACCACCATTTTCGCCAGTGCTATGCGCGCTACAAGAGACAGGGGGAGTTTGTTCCAAAGTTCTACTTTCCTCTCCAGCCAGTCTACCGCCCTACCATAATTCAAGGTCCACAAATCACTTAAGCTGCGGCTGATCCAAACCCCTAGGTACTTGACTGAATCCGATTCCCAGCGCAGGGGGTAATCCGACCGCACCTCAGGTGTATCATCCGTTAAAGGGAATGCAACCGATTTGGACCAGTTGATAGACACCCCCGCCAGACCCTCGAAGCGCACAAACTCCCGTAACAGTGGATTTAAGTTTTCAGCGGGGTTGGCGACATAGAGCGTGACATCGTCTGCATATAGGGAGATCAGCAGGCTGCGAGAACTAAAACCAATACCTCTGGCTGTGTGGTGTTGCCGCACCCGTGCCGCAAGAGGCTCCATAGCTATAGCAAAGAGTAGTGGAGACAGGGGGCACCCCTGCCTAGTCCCGCGGGAGATGTCAAAAGGCTGGGAGATCAACCCGTTCACCCGCACTCGTGCCCTGGGAGCGGCGTATAACAGCTTGACCGAGTTTATGAACAGGGGGCTAAAGCCCATTCTGCCCAGGATCCTAAACAGGTAGGGCCATTCGAGCGAATCGAACGCTTTTGTAGCGTCCAAGAAAATGACCGCCGCCTGAATGGAAGGGTGCAGATAATGCAGGACTGAAAATATCGTTCTGAGGATGTGCGACGTAGCACGGCCAGGAATAAACCCAGACTGATCGGGCAGCGCCACCATTGGCAACAAGGGCTGGAGCCTGTTCGCGACGAGTTTAGCGTGAATTTTTACGTCCACGTTAATGAGGGAGAGGGGGCGGTAGGAATCCAACAGCTGGCAATCCTTGTCCGGCTTTAGCAACGTTATTATTAGGGCCTCGCGCATGGAATCGGGAAGTGAACCGGTCTCCAAGGCCTCCGCAAAGACCGATTGGAGTCTGGGGGCCAGCTCCGCGGCGTAGGTCTTATAGAAGGCGGGCGTCAAACCATCCGGGCCAGGGGCCTTGTTTGCCGGCATACTTTTTATTACCTGCTCTATATCTCGAACTGTGAAGGGGACATCCATATACCGCCGGTGGTGGTCGCTAAACCAGACGAGGGCTATTGAATCTAAAAATGCGTCTAGGGATGCCGGGGCGGCAGACTGTCTGGAGGTATATAGGGACGAGTAAAACTCTGCGAACGTATTAAGGACCACCTCCTGCCCAAGAATAAGCGCCCCCTCACTATTTGTAATGGAGTGGATATAAGTTGACTGCAAACGTGGAGTAATAAGCCGCGCCAGGGTCCTGCTTGGTCTGTCCCCTTCCCCGTATCTACGTGCCTCTGCCCTTTGTCCTAAAAATTTCACCCCACGTTGCGCCTCGTCGCCATACTGCAGCAGCTTTGCCTTCGTCTGGGCCGCCAGCTCTGGTGAAGGGTCAGCGCAGAACCTTACGTCTAACTCTTTTAACTCTCCCTCCAAGCTCCTCAGGGTTCCTCGGATGGCCTTCAGGACACCCGCCTGTCTGGAGATGCACTGACCACGGATCACCACCTTGAATGCATCCCATAGCACGGCCTCCGTAGTCACTGACCCAGCATTCGTTTCAAAGTATGACACAATGTCCGCCCGGACCTCCTCAGTGAAAGCCGTGTCTGTAAGCGCATGGGGGGGCAAACGCCAGGAAAACGCGCGAGTGGGGGCCTCCGGCACCCTCATCTCCAACAGGCAAGGGGCATGATCGGAAAGCGACCGGGCTTGAATGTCCACCCCCTCTACCCAGGAAGCCACATCCGGCGATACCAGCCAGTAATCTAGGCAAGACCAAGCAGCATGTTGGCTCGTGATGCAAGTCCCTACAGTATCAGTTGGGTGCCGGGCTCTCCACACATCCGATAGCAACCCTTCCTCCATGATGTCTAAGAGCGCTTGCCGAGCTCTAGTGTGAGTAGGCCCACCCGTACCTCTGCGATCCAACCCATCAGAAAGCACTACATTGAAATCTCCACCAATAATAATCGTTGAGCAATCCAACAACATAACCTGTGCCCACATCGCCCTGAAGAACTCGGGGTCATCCACATTAGGGCCATAGATGGCCGCCAACACCAGAGCCCTCCCCTGAAGTACGCCATGTGTGATAACGTAGCGCCCCTCCTTGTCCAGCAGAGTTTGGTGCTCCCGCCAGTCCAGCCCATTACGAATGAGGATCGCCACTCCTCTAGCATAGTTAGAGTAAATGGCGGAGTACGCCCATGCCCATCTGGAGTGTTTCAGTCTGGGTGATGCAGTTGAATTAATATGTGTTTCCTGTAAAAAGCAGATATCAATCTCATGCCTAGCTAAGTACCCATGCATCAGTCTGGCCTTTTTGTAATCCCCGAGCCCTCTAATGTTCCATGTTAGTAACCTAGCACTCATCATCCCGCTGCCCGCATCACGCAGTATCTGCCCCACCCGTGCATAACAAGCTGTATAGCTGCCAGAGCGCACATCTTATGTTGGGAAAAGAGTCTACCACCGTCCCGCTGTGAAAAAACATTTCCGCTGTACCAACACGTGAAGAACTTTAAACATCCCAACTCCCCCCCCCTCCCGCCCCCCTCACCAACCCCCCAAACAGGTTGTGATATACCCCCACCAAATGAGCGCCGATCCTGTCGGCAACTTAACCACCCAAACAAAGGGAGACACCCCATGAGGGCGTGGTGCTCCAAGCGTACACCCCCGTTCGCACAGGGTGGCTGCACTATGGCAGTCCAGACACAGCTCCAGCGATGTCCACCTTGCCCAGCCCATAGCGCACACCCCGGAGAAGCATAGGAATGGGAGCACATGACAGCAAGGCCACACAAATAGCAGGGGCCGCCCACCCATGTCCACCTCGAGGTCAACGCAGATCCACAAGGACAACTGCAGGCCGGAGGGAGCCTTCAGGGTACCAGCAGTGGAAGACACCCCATTAGGAAATGGCACTTTGCTCAAGGTCAATAGGATCACTCATTCTCACTTAGATGACTGTCACCCAACTCCAACCTTGGTGATGTCTTTCTCGCCCCTGCACCCCCCAGGTGTCTAGCAAATTTGAGCGCCGACTTAGCATCTGTGAAATGATGGGTAGTACCTTCGTGTGACACTCTCAACTTGGCTGGATACAGCAGAGCATATTGGACATTAGCTTGTATTAGCAACTTTTTAGCAGGCAGGAATTCTTTACGGGCGGCCTGCACCAAGGGGGTAAAGTCAGGGTAAAAGGAGATGTTGTTACCGCTGTGTGTGATTTTATCCCTTTCTCTAGCAAGGCGTAAGATGACGTCTCTATCTTGGAAATTGAGGAGCTTAACCAGGATGGGTCGCGGCGGCGCCCCCACCGGTGGCTTTCTCCCCAGCGATCTGTGTGCCCGTTCGACTGCAAATACCTGGGACAGCGCCGGGTCAAAGAGTTCGTGAAGCAGGTCAGACACGTACACCTCCATTTTGCCGATGTTCGTCGTCTCCGGGACGCCCGTGATGCGAATGTTGGACCTGCGAGAGCGCGCTTCCAAATCGTCCGCCTTGGCCCGGAGGAAGTCCAGTTCTTTTTCTATCGATGTAAGGTGGCTTTTGGTAGCTTGTGGAAACTCGCAACACTCTGCATGCCCGCTTTCCAGGCCCTCCAGCCTGGTCTCATGCGTATCAACCTGCTTCTTCACTGAGTCCAGTTGCAAGGACATGCCATCAAGCTTGGCGTCTATGCTTTTGAGGCTCGATCTTACCTCCATCATCAATTCACGGAGATCCCCGTCCGAACTTGCTCCCTGCGACGATGGCTCCGCCAGGTCCATGTCCGACACCCGCTGCTTGGCCTGACGCTTCTGTTCGAAAACGAGTTTGGGCTGCTTGGCATCATTCTTTCCCCCCATGTCGACGGTCCAGCGGCGGTTTACTTTCGGAGGCGTCTCACAACCACACGCCAATGCCAGGGAGCTACGCTCCCACCTGCAGCGACAGCGGCCGCATCCGAAGTCACAGGGGCACAACCTGCACTCCTCGCAGTCCCTGCACAGCCGAACCAGAGCACGAGGAAAGCTGCACGCGCTTCAAGGTTCTATTAGTCAGGACAGGGGTGATTTGCCAGTGCCGGGGGTCTCCTACACTCAGGAACCACAACAGGAGCTCCACAGGCGCCCAGCACCCATCTCACCAGCGACGGGACCACGCCCAGCCGAATCCGCCCAGCTTTTACACCCCAGGGAGACCGCCAAGTAGTGTACCTTGCCTTAACGCTGTCTCCGGACCGTCACCACATCTGCACCGCTCGGGGCCACCTTCTCTGCACAGCGTCCTCGTGGCGCACGGGCGGCCGCACTCCACTCGTCAGTCACCAGCCAGGTCCGTATCACAAGGATCCGCGGCCAGGAAAGGATCCGGAATCACACAGATCGCCATATCCAGCTGGGTGTCCACAATAGTCCGCGCGGGCCACCAACTCATGGATGTAGGGGGTGTATGCACCTGCAAGCGTTGATCCGGTGCAATCCCCCGCTGTGCTCAAGCCACTGAATGCCAGGCCAGAACGGGGAGACGTCCCTCTCCACCCGTCCCGCTCCCAGCGCCAAATAGCTGCACAAAATGGCGGCCTCGCCGGCCGGGACCCCTCAGACAAGGCCCAGGCGCGAGCGCGCTAAACACTGTCCCAGCAGCAGGAGAGGCACATCGCAATGGCACCGCTTCAGTCGGGGCACTGCCCGTCGGTCCGCGCAGTACAGGTCTTCCCCTCTACATCGGCCCAGAGGTCGCGTCCCGGGCTCTCCTGTAAGGCCCCGCAATCCCCGAGCCGGAGCAGCCGGCTCAGGCCGCCTCAGGCACCCAGGGTCGCGGACCGCAGAGCCGACCCGCACCCGGGCAGAGCGACCAGGTCTACGGCGCCGCCGCCTTCCACTCAGCTGTCTCCAAACTCCGACCAGTGTGGCTCCGGGGCTTCCGCCGCCAGCCGGTGCTCGGTGTAGGCGCCGAGCGCGTCCGGAACAGGATAAATGAAGGATGAAACGGTGCAGCCGGCGGAGCTCACTCACGGAGCGGCCATCTCGCTGCCCGGTTGGCCACGCCCCAAGCTAGTAACATTGTTTGATTGCCTGCCGAGATGCATGAAGGTGCCTGCTCCATTCCAGCACTGTGTGCATGTCTGCGTGACTATGTGTGTAAGTTAAAGTGAGAGAGAGTCAGTGATGGAATAAGTCAGAGTGAGAATAAGTGACAGTAAGGATGAATATGTGTGAGAATGAATGTGAGTGAGTGAGGAAGAACAACAATGAGTGTAACTGAGTGAGACAGAGTGGGTCAGAGTAGAATGAGTGGGACTGCGTGAATTAGTGAGACTGAGTGAGTCAATTTATAAGACTTTTTTTCTCAATCATATCTATGAGGTGACACAAAGCCACTCTGCATGGCCTCATAGATATGGAGTAAGACAAGGAAGCGCAAAGCACTCCATGCCTTACTCTGTGTCAAGGAGGCATTCCATGGGCATTGCGGTGGTTGTTCCCATGCAACACCCATGATTTTTTGACACTGCACCAGATTTAAAAATTCCCGTAAACCTGGGCCAGCGCCAAAACCATATGCCTCCCCAGAGCAGGCATAACGAGAAGAAATGTTTTAATGTCTCTTACTTTTTGCTCTTTCCATGTGTGCTGCATTGTGCAGCACACATAGACCAAGGGCAAAACCTCCATGAATTGTTTTTGTGCAGGCAGTGTCCCTTCCTGCACAAAAACAATCCTGCCGTCATTGCAGAACAAGGGTGCCTGTGTTGGCACTAGGCACCAAATTGTGCTCCGGCTTTAGCTAAAAGAAAAGGAAGCACTGTATCTCATAGATATGATGCAGTTCTGCCTTTCCGATTTGGCATAGGGCAGAGCAGCAAAAAGACTTGCAGCACTACTCCACACTAAGGGGCCCAGTAGCATGGCGGGCGGATTGCCACCGCCCGACCGGCGGTGGCGATCCTACCGCCCAAAAACCCCGCCGGACGGCCTTTGACCCCTGCCACATTAGCATGGCGGGGGTACCGCAGCGGACGGAAAGACCGTCCGTCGCTTTTCCACCGGTAGGCAATCGTCATGATTGCCTACCGGGCGGAAAAGGCCTGCAATTTATTCCAATGATGTTGGAGGTTTGATGCCTTTCCATGACGGAGACTCCGCCATGGAAAGGAATGCGGGAATCGCTTTGGGGGCCCGTTGTGGGTTCTTGGAGGTGTGGGGGGATGCACTTGGGGGTACCCATGGTACCCCCTACATTGGCATACACAAGGTGGCAAGCACCGCACGGTGCCTGCACGTTGTGCATGCCAATGCACAACATGCATTTACTACATTGTGGCGGGTGCTGTTCACAGCACCGCCCGCCACAATGTTGTATATGCGGGATGTAACTGCCACGGTGGCAATCGCATCCTAATTGGCGGTGCGGGACTGCCGCACCACTGGCGGCCGGTCCCAGCACCGCTAGGGTGGTGGGCGGACTGTAGCCTGCCCGCCATCCTAATGGACCCCTAAATCTATGTAAATGAGGCACTTTTGCAAGAAAGAGTGAGAGAACTCTTCAAGCAGAAGCTCATTGCAATTCGAACCAAGGATTATGCCTCAGCACTGTTAAAGGTCACCAGCCGCCACTGATTGACAGTGTATGATAGAGTATTGCAGCTCTGCAGTGATGCTGGTGCTGCCACCTCGAGGTTTCACTTGCAACTGCTATCTCCAAACAATTAACACAGGCTTCTGTTTGCGATAGGAGTAAATTGGGCCAAACAAAACTACTTTGCATTATTGTTACTGGGCCTTCCTCATGCGGACCTAGATATAAAGTATATTAATCACCAAATGTCTGCCCTGGAGGTTAATACAAAATATTAATGAAACTTACAACAGCGTGATAGCCAATTGGGGCTGACCCATTAACCCACTCTATGTCAAATGGACTGATCCAAACGGTGAGTGACACTCTAGCAAAGCAATGGAAGATTATTGATACAAAGACCCGCTCTGTGTCTTCTTGTTACTTGTTAAGATGTATTGATTTCAAAAGTTCTGAATAGATAGCAACGCTGTCATGCCAGACCTACAACTCCTTCCTAGTGTAAAAAATCAGGAAAAAACGATCATATACTAATACACATTTTCACCAAAATTACTTCTACATAGTACCATTTAAATATGTAACTTGCACGGATTTCAATGACTATTGCTATCTAGGAGTATTCATTTTAATCATGGGAGAAATCCTACAAATTAATGTTTTACTTAAAAAAAAAACAAATGGTCCATGAACTGTCCCCTTTGTACTTATGATGCTGATGTTACGAGAAGATGTCATATTGCAAAAGTCATTGCTTTTGAAGGACTCCAACATATGCAGCCTGTATTTCACATGTAGACCATTTTCTCAGAAAAAATGCATATTCCAGTTTTCTCTGTGACCACTGGGGCGACATTCTTACTGGCATAGTTTGTACATTATGCAATAAATATACCAGTCAAAAGGCACGTATTGAAATAAAATGTATGATTTTGTTATGAATGTTATGAATTCTGATAAATAAGAATTTTGGTTGGTAAACAGGAAACATGGGTAAAAAACAACAGACAAGAAAGCCAATTTGTGCAAACTGTACCATTGTTTGACAGATGGAAAAGGGCAACACAGTCAAACTTGAAAAGAAGAAAAATAGAAAAATAACATGAAGTAGTTTATTAAATAGAAATCCGGATTATATAGCTCATTTTCAGCTCTCCACATATTCTTTCCAGGGTGATTTTTTCTTAATAAAATCAGTCAAATAGTCAGGTGTACACAATTACGGTTTTAAAGATTCTAGCGGCAATAGTGTTCCAACCATGCAACCTTGGAACTTTATAAAGTTGCATTGTGAGGCACCTTAGCACAACTCTGCCTGCAGGTGAAACTAATGTGACCTATTCACAAAGGCATTTTGGAGTACGAAAAGTAGTACACCTGTAGTTCATTTTAGGTACTTTTACATGCATTTGTGATTTGACCCAAAAACATCGAAAACGAATACATGGAAATATTTGTATGCAATTAGTAGAATTAGAAAGGATTGAGTCGGCTTTGCACTTTTACTAACAGTTGAATGTCTCGAAGCAGATTTATAAAGGCACATAAGAGTACACACTATAGTAATACTTTCTGTACTCATAAATATTTTTGAGATTTGGGCCCAAAAAGGTTTGTCTTTAGATTTTTCACAGCAAATTATTTTATTTTTTTTGCTCTGTTTCCCTCCATGAAGCTGGCAGACAGAAAAAATTTCATGAAGTTGATGAAAAATAACTTTGCCAACTTTGCATATCGCTCCTTTCTTTCGCGCTGGATGGCTTATTACACCCCTAAAGCACTCCATAAGATGTATCCCGAGGAAGAGAATAAATGTTTTCGCTGTCAACAGATGGTAGAGGGTTCCTGGCTACATGTTTGTTTTATATGTCCAAAGCTCACCCAGTTCTGGGAAAAAAATTGTTTTGAACTTAGCCATGCCCTTTTGAGTAGGGTAGAACCCGACCCAGAGTTAGCACTTTTCAGTTTATTAAAACAAAATTATCCTCAGTTACTAACTAGAGGGGGGGGAATGTTTTTATCAATTTCTTCTTTGGTGGCACGTTCATTGGTCCTCCAGAACTGGGGAACAACCAGAGTACCGAACTTTTTAGAATGGTTTAAAAAAAATGAGCCGAGTGAGAAAATTTGAAGAAGCCTATGCAAAAAGGGTGGGAGCTACTAAAAGATTTATTTCAATATGGAGCTATTTGGATCAGATGGAAGAGGACTTCCAAGGGTAAAATTATTTAAAGGATTTTGTATAAGATTTTTTTTAGCAATTTATGTAAGCATTTGTACCTTGTCAAAGTATGGGATAGAAGTGAAGTCAATGTAATAGTTGAATGTACTGAAAAATAGATCTGGATAATATATTGGAGAGGAAGTTTGGAAAAATCGTCACTTTAGCACCTGCACTTTATTATTTAAGAAATAGCTTTGGACAATGTAATATGTCTGTTGCGAGAACATTTTTCAAATGGTAATGATTGTATAAGTATCAGTTAATTTGTATTCTTTTAAAATACTCCTTCGATGTTTCATGATTTTTACTCTGCTCAGTAAAAGTTTTTAAAACAAATACAAAATAAAAACTTTGCATATCGCTCCTCAGATTTTATTGGGCCAATTCACAAAGGCATTTTGGAGTATGTAAAGTTATGCTCCTGTAGTGATCTTTAATGTGGTCGCACATGCCTTTGTGAATTGGTCCCAAAACATCTAAAATTGTAATAAAATGGTAATATTTGGGAAATATGTATATCCCAGTTAGTTTAAAGGGAAATACATGTGCTTTTTTTGCACTCTTGCTAATAGGGTGCTGAACGTTTAGGGCCGATTCATAAAGTCATGATAAAGTACTATTCAGATTTCTTTAGCTTTAAGACCTTTGAACATATTTTGAGGTATGTGTACAAGGAAATGTGGCAAATTTTGCAGCGCTGTATCATTTAAACAATGTAGGGATGCACCATATTTACAAGAATGAGGCGCACCCCTGTGTTTTCCCTTGCGCTGGAGCTAAAAATAGCTGCTTAGCACCAACACATACAAGCTTGCGCCATAGTTCAAGGGTGCCTGAGTTGCAGGGATGATTGTTTATGTGCAGAAAGGTGTCCCTTCCTGCACATAAACAATCAATAATGGTGATTTGCTACTTCTATGTGTGCTGCAGAATGCAGCATACATAGAAAAAGCAAAAACTAAGGAGAAATAAGTATTTCTCGTTGTTGCACCAATCTAACGCCTGGTTCTGCATGGTTTTAGTTTTTGGCGCTGCCTTAGATTTGCACATTCTTTTAAATTGGGGCAGCGTCAAAAAGCAGTTGGTGTTGCAGTGGAATGCCCACAGCAACACCCATTGCACGCCCTTTTCACACAAATACCTGCGCGAAAGGGTACCATATTTACAAAGCGGTGTCAAGCCATGCAAAGTGGTTGAATGCCGCTTTGTAAATATGGCACAGGTCATTGCACTCGAGAGAAATAAGGCAACCCCCTAAAACAAAAGAAACTTGAAGGTCAGGGAAAAGGGGGAAAGAAGCAAAAATAATAAATAAACAATATCCCTCTAGACCTATATTGCTTTATGTCAAACTTATATGAGCTCACATAGAGAAAGCAAGAAACACTCTTGTTTACGCGTTACTATTGTGTCTTTCTTTTATACTTTATTTCTTTTTTCATCATTTTTTCATATTAATGGAATTCATCTCTTTTTTTAATAATAAAAAAAATTATAAGAACTTTACAAACCATACAGAAATGTAACAATCTTTACACATGAATTTGATATTTGAAAAACAGAATTTATGCAAAATGTGATACGAAATGCATATCTGTTAGAACCAACATATGGATATTAACAGTTATTTAAAATATCCCAAGTCACAAAACCCCCATACGACTTCGCACCTCTTCACACGTCACATCCATATCACTATCTCACATGACATACATACTACCCACCCCAGAACCAAACTACATGCACAGATGGAACCAAAAGGGGTGAAGAACTCAACCCTCTACTGCTGTGCTGAGAGCTAGGGTGTATCATTCAAACAGGTCATTGCACTACCAGAACATCGAAAAAAGTGATTGTCCGGTGACACAATCCCCTTATTTACAAAACAAATGGTGTTAGTTCCTATTCAGTTCAGGTGGCTGTGTTTTTTACTCTTCTCAGTTTTGGGCTGGATGGAGACCTACCGATTTATTTTTCTAAATAATTTATTATCTCTTCATTTGTTCTTTGGCCCAGTTTTGAAAGAGCTTTGGTTAGGATTACAAAACATCAAAGAACCATGGGACTTTAGGAACTCTCCCAAAAGTGCATGCTTTCTGTCAGCTTTTGACGTTTGCTAAGTAGCTGTATCTATGGGTGATATTCCAGCAGTGATTTGCTTGAATCCTCATGCACTTGTGCTTGGCATGACTACTGCTAATATCTTACTTACGGTATGTCACAGGCATCAGAAGATATTCAGAGAGAGGGCATCTTACCCACAGATGTCTGTTGCACGATTCATGATAGGTATCCTATCCCCATCCAGCTAGAGGAATATAGCTTAGATGGACTCAACTAACATTGGGAGTTCAGAAATACATTTAGCTGGATTGATGCAGGGTCCAGATATTGCAAAATGTCTTTAGGTATGCCCTTTTGAATAGAAACATATTACAACATTACCTCATTCATATCAAATATTTGAGCTCAAAATTCAGAAATGCATTACCACTTTACCTATGAAAGCGAGGACACACTGATTAAAAACACTCTCAATTTTGAAATATAAAAAAAAAGAAAAAATGTAACATCTCCTGTGATTGTAAAATGTTACAGAATGTCAATAAAATGAAAAACAAAACTGCTGTCATTAAATGCATGGCTATTTATTTGTCGAAAACATTGAGTGATTTTACTTCACCTTTATAAACAAAAATGCAGTGAGTCACCCAGACCTGATGGTCTTCCTTCAATGGTGTTTTATGGCCCCAATTCAGTAGAAACAAATATGTATGATCTTGAAATGCTAGCTAGGCTTGATACACGTTGTTATTTAGTTTTGCTGTTTTTCTTTTGTTTTTTTTTAAAATAAATTGACTTTCTTGGAATATATTCTCATTGTATGGTAAGTATTTATCATCTTGCGATTCTGACTTATGTTTGATATTGGAAGGTGCATTAAAATCCAAGAGGAATGAGCCCTCCATACTTTTGCTTGAGCAAAACCTTTAATACAGGTTTGTTCTGTTACTTTCACGTGCTTTGTCTTCAGAATTATTCCATGTTCCTGCTTTGTACGGTATGTATGATTGCAATGCATTACATGTTAGCTGTTGATTGTAATGATATGCGAAGTTTGTGCTACCAAGAGTGAAAAGTGCAAAGTCCATGACTTGAGAGTATTCAGAAGTCTGACATTTGGCCAGTTTTTAAGAGGTATATTAAGCAAGTATTGATGATGATGGCAGCTGGGAAGGAAATTTTCCTTTGTAAAGTTGGATTTAGGTAATGTCTTATGGTCTCGAACAGTGACCTGGGTTCTTTGTAGCCTCTTTGATCTGTCTATGAAAGTCTATGTTTCATGAGAAGCATTTCGGTTTTATGTATTTTCTGGGATTTTTGTTTTTCACCATCTTTTCCAACTTTATTGTTGTTTTTCCATTGTTATCCATTACTCTAGTAAACCATGACGGAATGTTCTATTGGACTCATCATGGAAGTTTGCGAAAGATAAATGGCGTAGAGGATACATCTTGCAAGAGCAATGGACCTGTCTTCCTAATGTTGCTGCAAGGCAATGTCTTTTTGCGACAGCTGTCAAATTGTTGTGGACGTGGCTTGACCTGTTTTCTTAAATATAATTTAGGAGCTGTGGAAGGATACAGCAAAAGGATCATACCAACCGACTCTAAAAGGGCGGATCAGTGAGATATTATGGGGAGTAGAAATTAGAAGTTTAATGATGTTCCCATCTTATAGATAGGGAAGAGACCAATTGAGTAACGTAATGAAGATTCATATTTCTTTAGGTTTGATAATAGTGACATGTGTTATTATTATAGGTAATGGGAATGTAAAATGGCCTAAAAGATATTGATGGAATAGTGGATTTTCATTAATGTTAATCAAAGAATTCAAAGAAGGTACCTTCAATATAGGGATGCAGTATGTCAAAGGTAAGCACTATCTTTTATTGTGATTCAGTTAGATTGTGATCAAAAGTAGTTTTAAAGTAGGGAAAGATTGCTTGTCATGGTACAGTTACAGCTTTTTTGTGTAATGCTGTCACCAATTTTGTGTGGGCTCTCCTTGTTGAGGAAGGTGTAGAAGTCCTGTATAGTAAAATATCAAACAACAGTGTTGAGGTAGGTGTGAGTCATGTCTTACTAATGAAAAGCAAATCTAAGTGTAATGAGGTGAGGAGTTTTGCACTTCCACAGGCGTGCATGATCTGCCATCTGTTTTTAAGCACATTAATAAGTCAGAGATGGTGGAGGTGGTGGATTAAGGGCTTGATTCATTTTGATTTTGTGTCAGGTTTTCAATGTGCACACCTTGACGTGGTTACCATTAAGTGTGGTTGTATCTAATGTGTGTTTGCAGATGGCAATAGGTGTTTCAGAAAGTTTGAAATAATAATTCTTGAACAAAAATGGTGAGGGTAAGAATGAAAGACTGATGCAGCACAATGAAATGAGGCATTGAAAATAATTTACCTGAGTAATTAATAAACTATAACTTTCTGGTGAGACAAATAATAGACTGGATTAAGTGTTCAGGATTCATTATTCTTGACAATGACTTAGGGGCATATGTATCAAACGATTTTGTATTCGCAAACGTTGCGATTCGCAAAAAAACAGCGTTTGCGAATACAAAATCGTAAAATGAGATGTATGAGCCATTTTAGCATCGCATTATTAAGGAATCGCTAATTTTGCGATTTCTTAATTTTGCGTAAGCATTTAAGGAATCGCAAATTGCAATTCCTTAAATGCTGTGTAACATGCACCCAAGTTGTGCGATTTCTCCTGAAGAAATCGCATATTACCACCAACTTCAAGTTGGTGGTAATTTTCGATTTCTTTGGAAAATTCACTTTTTGGCATTTTTCAAAGTGCCATGTGGCGCACATACATGCCCTTAGGGCATGTATGTGCGCCATATGTGCACACATGCTAATTTCAGGGGTGCATCAGGGTGTCATAATGACACCCTTGCACCTTTGAAATTATTCTCAATTTGCGATTAGCAAATTGCGATTCGCAATTTGAGAATGACTTCCCATTCATTGCTATGGGCCTCCTGGCACATAGGAATGAATGGGAAGGTATTCCTTAATTGCAATTTCACAATTTGCTAATCGCAATTAAGGAATATTAAGAATTTGCAAAATATGTGCGAAATTTTAAATACATCCCGTTTTGCAATTCTCAAATAGCGATTCTCAAAAAATCGCTATTTGAGATTCGCAAATGGAGATTTTGATCTATATGCCCCTTAGTGGTACATAACCAGTCTCTATCTTTCTGATGAGTTTAAAAGTGGCTGGGCTTCACTTTCCAACGTGCTGTTAAGTTAAAGAACTGTCAAGGATGCTTCCTTCCGAAAGTTAGGTTAGGCATCAGATGATTTAGGAAAACCATAGAGGCAGATTTACAAGCCCCTTGCGCCACTTTTGCGTCATTTTTAACGTGGGAAAAATGACGCAAGGGGCTTGTAAATAAGCCCAATAGTATTTTGCCCCTCCTTATGATTTGGTACATTAATGAGTTTTCACCAATTTAATCCAAAACATATAGGGTAAAAAATAAGGAAAGATGCCACAGTATTCTGAGGCCATGTGTGAAATATCCATGGCAGAGGGTCTTGGGGTACTTAGAGATATGGTGCCGAAATTTTAACAATGCTGGTGTATAGCTTCTGACGTCCTAGCCATGTTGCAGTGAACTCCCAAAAGGGGAACCAAATACCTTTTTTAGGACTTGAGTCTCAGGGTAATGAGGCAGCACTGTCCAGTCCTGGCTTTTGGACTTGGCCCTTTCTAAAGGGTCATCCTCAAACCTTTTGCCTTTACTCTCCTGTTTTCTGCACCCGTTTTTGTTGGCTTTTAGGACTCTGTGCACTTTACCACTGCTAACCAGTGCTAAAGTGCTTGTGTTTTCTCCTTTTAACATGTTAGAATTGGCTTACACCTAACTGGCACATTTAATTTACTGGTAAGAACCCTAGTAAAGTGGTACTACTTGTACCCAGGGCCTGTAAATTAAATGCTACTAGTGGACCTGCAGCACTGATTGTGCCACCCACTTAAGTAGCCCCTTTAAGGATGTCGCAGGCCTGCCATTGCAGCCTGT
The DNA here is from genome assembly GCF_964204655.1 of Triturus cristatus. Classification (NCBI taxonomy): domain Eukaryota; kingdom Metazoa; phylum Chordata; class Amphibia; order Caudata; family Salamandridae; genus Triturus; species Triturus cristatus. The sequence goes on from NC_140593.1 coordinate 1,091,726,819, forward strand.
GGGTGCAGTTTTAAATTGCCATTTCAACCTGGCAAAAGGCCTTAACCCTCTGTCTTAATACTTTTAGGTTACCCCTAGGATAGGCCCTAAACAGCCCAGAGGGTAGGGTGCACTGCATCTAAAAAGGTGGACATTTACATTTAAGTTTTACATGTCATGGTAGTGAAAAACTCTTACATTCATTTTTCACTACTGCAAGGTCTACCTATCCCATTCCACAGGGTTTCCTTTTTACATTTAATAAGCGTCCTTGTCTTTTTTTAACCTACTTTAAATGGTATTATTTAACCTGATTTTATTACTATCAGACACATAAGAGCAGAGCCGAGACATGGTTTTTTAGCAGCTTATGTGTTGGTCCGGCTTAGCAACTGAGCCCAAGAGGAACGTAAATGTATTAAGTCACTATCTAGTTACAAGTAATGTATGTACCTAGTGAGCTATTATTGATATCCACTGATTAATTTTATGCTAACGATAATTAATAACATGGTAGTTTTAATTTATAATATTGTAATGGTTTTAATTAACTGAAACAATTAAAGGATTTGATTTGATAGCTTTCAAGTGGGAGCTGGTAGACAGGTTGAGTTTGGTGTTTAAAGAATTGTAATTAAAAGCCATCTTTAATAGTAAAGTCAAATTTGAAGTCAAAATTCTGAAAATATACCACTTTTAGAATGTTTAACTTTTCTTATCCTAACCATTTGGTGCCTGCTGCCTGTCCCTGTGCGTTACAATTACAAAATAGTCCCTGACAGGGGAGATTCACAAAGAAAACAATGAATATAGGCCTGAAATCAGGGCTATATTAAAGCTGTCCAGCCGGACAGAAAATGTAATAATGTATCAAATCACATGAAACACAACAATAAAGTGGGACACAATCCTGTGTCCAACGCAACATATATTACAAAGACACAAATGAACAGAATTTCACAAATTCAGAAAAAGGCTAAAGTAGGATAAAAATGCTTGTAACTTGTATAAAGAAATGCAAGAAGCAAACAATATGTAGAGACAGCGTTACACATCAGTAAATAATTCAATTGCGTTTGCGGTGCATATAAGGTCGACAACTTTTCGTTCCCGTAGAAACAATATTGGGATCATCATCAGGACGTAAAAATGACATGCCTGAGAGAATTTTAGCGAAGCGTAATAGCAGGGGCAAGCAATGAGGCAATTGTGATAATGCCAGGAAAGGATTACTGTGGTTGCACGGAGATACGTTAGATCACTTGAGCATCTTGGCGCATAGCAAAGGAGGTAGGGTGGTATTGGGGCAATTCCCAATTAAGGGTACTGGTATGGAGAGGCTCGGTAACCTAAGTACACAAATAGCGGCAACTAATCCGATTTGGAAATATATGAAAGGTGCTGTGAGTCACACAATAATGATGCAAGTACTTCTGAGCCGGTACAATGACCTGTGTATCCTTCGGTATTCCGCTGTACTCGGCCTGTCCCTGTGTCACATGACTAGGTATGGCTGGCAGTTGGTCTTTGTGTTTTTATCCCAGAGAATAAGACAAGGTAAGGCTAGATGTTGGCAGGATGGGCCACTCTGACTTAACATGGGGTGCAGCTGTCACCTACCACACTTGCACATCACAAAGGCTGTGCCTGAACATATTCACAGAGGGTTTGTCACACAGACAAACTTCAGCCAAGGCAGAAGGAGATGCCTAACACCTTCCGGAGGGGGTTGAAAACCTCCAGAAACTTCTTATACTTCAAAGTGGGCACCAGGCATAAATAAAGGACCCCCAGACCCAACTCTTCAGTACACATCTGGACTTGTGGTCCTGCAGCCCGCTGGCTACTGGCAAAAAGCCCTATGGGGCCTTGCAGGAGTTGACATATTTTAAAAAAAGGTATAGGGTGCCCTGGTGGCCACCCCGGGCACACCATACCAGTATTCCTTTTGGGGGCTTAGAGGGGGGCCCCAGGGCCCCCGTGGCACCCCAGGCTCCATGCTCCTGCAGGAGCGGGCATTCTTTAAAAAAAGAGTTTTCATGTGGGATGCTCTGGAGGCAGCAGGGGGAAGCCCAGGGCCCCCACAGCCCCGCCTGCTCCCCTGCATTGCTCCCACCCTGCTAGAGCAGTTTTTACTTTGCTACCATGGGGTGAGAGAAATTAACAGAGCCCTCTTCTCAAGCCTTTAAAAGGCCCCTGGGGCCCCCTCCTCCCGGGGTCTATAAATGTTTTAAAAGGGAGGTAGGCCACCCGAGCCACCCTCTCTGAGCAATTAATGAGCCGAGGACCCCATCGCCCTGGGCTGGCACACATACTGCGTCCTGGGGAGCCCTCTCCAGGGGCACAGTAGTTTAACTTTTGTTTGCTCCCGTCTGGAGGGAGCATTTTCAAAACTCCCACCAAAGGGAGCAGATGCAAAGTCTGCTCCCAATGGGCAGGTGCTTTTGAAAATGCTCCAACCAGCTGGTAGCAGACTTGAGATCTGTTTCCTTGCCTGCACTGATGCGGGCAGGGAAACACATCAAGATATTTCTCCCGCAGTGGAGGGAGCAGCATAAATAGCTGCCCCCTGTGGGTGGGATCAATGCGGGCTCTCGCAGAATGCAGGGAGTTGGCTGGGTCTGCAAGGGGCACTGTTGCTCCCACTGCAGGCCCCAATGTCTGCAAGGGTGGGTGCCCTGGGTGGACACTGGGGCACCCACCTTTATATAGTGCATTGGGCCTCGGGTTGGGGCCCATAGTAGGCTCAATAAGGGGGGCCGCATTAACGTCCTCCTGTTCAAAGTAGATTCACCCGCTGGTGGATGGGGTCCTTAGAACCTGATGTGGCTCAGGGAGGGGTAAACATGCCCCCAACCCCTTTATGAAAAACAGCCTTGGTGATAATGTCCCCAGGGTCTAAAATAACTAGGGGAGGGGGTCCACGTGCCCCCTCCCCTTAAAAAAAAATATCCTGGGGATGAGGTCACCCTGGCCCAATAAGGTCCGGGGGCATGTGGCACCCTTTCCTTTAAAATATTTAAGGCCCTGGGGGAAGGGGACCCCAGGTTCTAATTATGGCCAGGTGGGTGCCACGTGGCCCCCCTCCCCTTTAAATAAAATGGCCTTGGGGGATGGAGTCCCAAGGGCCTAATGAGACTAGGGCAAGAGAGTCACATGGCCCTAATGGTCTAATGAGGCTCAGGAAGAGGGCCAAGTGGACCCTGGCCCTTTAAAATACATAGGGTCCTGGGGCATCAGGACCCCAGGGCCTAATGAGGCTTGGGGAAGGGGGACACATGGCCCTCCTCACCTTTTGAAAAATATAACCTGGAAGATGGGGTCCCTAGGGCCTAATGAGGCTCACCAAGGGGAACCACTTGGCCCCTCTCCCCTTTAAAATACATTAAGGCAGTGGGGTTGCCAGGGCCTAATGAGGCTCAGGGAGGGGGCAATCAGCCCCCTCTCCTTTTTTATTGGTTTGGCCCTAGGGGATGGTATCCCTGGGGCCTAATAAGGTTAGGGAGGGGGGCTGTGTGTGCCCCTCCCCCTTTTTATTATATTTGGCCCCAGAGAATCCCCAGGGCCTAATAAGGCTCAGAGAGGGGGGTTGCATGCCCCACTCCCCTTAAATTTTGGCCCTGGGGATTGGGTCCCTGGGGACCAAGAAGGCTAGGGTAGGGTTGCCACATAGACCCCCTATAATTTTCTATTGTATTTGGTCCCGGGGATGTAGTCCCCGTGGCCTATTAAGGCTTGGGAGGGGGTGAGCACACCCTCCTACTCTGTTTAATTGTATTTGGCGCAGCGAATGGGGTCCCCTGGGCCATTTAAGGGTCAAGGAGGGGGCTGCATGTCCTTCCCCTTAATATATGTTTTGGCCCCGAAGAATGGGGTCCCTGGGGCCCAAATGCCAACCCTATGCTGTACACAGCAAAAGCTGTGCATGATGTGGGGTTGGCAGCCTGCTGGGGGTTTTGCCACAGGGCTTAGCAGCAGGCCAAGCGCTGTGATCAACCCTCCTGCTGTGCATGGTTGAAGGTTGTGGGCAGGGTGGGGTTGCCTGCCTGTGGGGTGTTGGAAGCAGGGCCTGGCTGCAACACATGCCACGCCATGCACGAGAAAAGGCCATGCACGGCATGGGGTTGGCTGCCTCTGGATGTCTGCCAGTGGGTTGTTGGATGCAGTGCTTGACTGCAGGCTTGACTGTGCAGTCAACCCTACGCCAAGTGCTTCGATAGGCTGTGCACATCATAAGGCTGGCTACCCGCAGGTGTGTTGGCTGCCTCCGGGTGGGTTGGCCACAACAAGATGCGGTGCGCAGCATGTAGCTGCCTGTGGGGTGGTTTGATATTTTTTTCAATGAGCCTGGCTCCATACACCCACCCACCACTGATGTATTTTCTTCTCTTCAATACATCAGAGGGAACCGCTGGTGAGACTGGTGACATGGTTTTGGTCTGCTCTCCCTTCGTCCATGAAAGAACGACATGCCACAGCTTGTTAGAGAGTGGCAGCCATTCAGCTAATCATCGCTTTTTTATGTTAAGCTAATGCAAAATTACATCTTAAGCAGTTTTCACCCAGGAAATATAGTTAAGCACTACAGGCTTACATTCCATTAAAAAAGAAAGGGGCATTTCTTTTTGAATTCCCAATATAATTATACTATCTACACATGCCATAACCAGGGCCATTGAAATTATGCGGCAGGGGAGGACCAAAATTATGCTTCTGAGTTGAAATAATTATGCAGTAGAAAAGGCAAATTATGCGTCCTGATGTGGCACATTTTGAGACAGTATTACTTCTTTGTCATTTTTACAGAGGTTTGCGCTGTATGGGCAAAGGTTTCACCTTGTTAGTTCCAGTTTAACAACCAAATAAACAATAGAAAGGAGACAAGTCAACTTTTGTAAAAGGCCTTTTGCTGCTCTTCAAAATGTGTCACAGTGCTTTTAGTAACTTTGATCTGTTTGAGCTTATTAACAACATTGTTTTTTTGTTAAAATCCGCATATATGCAAAGGATGATGGATTAAGTGGAACATGCTGCAAATTCATAATTATGCGTAAAATGCCACCGCTAAAAAATTGCATCATTCTAGTGGTCCTGGCCGTAAACAATTAATTCTGGCTGCCATCTGTGACAGAGCTAACTGTGCCAGATTCTAGGCTAAATCAGACATCAGTTTTTACTCAGCCCCCAATACAAAGATCTGGGCCTAAATCCATAGTTTATTTTGCTCACCATGCCATTCCACTTTGGACCCAGCAATATGCAATTTCTTTTATTTTATAGTCACCTCATCACCCCTTTTTTTCTTTTTAAATTAACTTGGCCATTTAGCCCTTTCATGGTAGGGAAAAGGGGCTAGGATATGTACAAATGATTTTGGACTGCACGTTCACTATCAGGAGTGAATAATCGATTAAGGGACTGATTTATGTTATGTTAGGTTATGTTATTTACATTTTTAAAGCGCATCGGTTACCCGGGGGTGTCCTGGCACTGGTAGCTAACTCTTCTGAGATCAGGATTATGGGGAAATTGTCAGTGGGAGATTCTATAGGTTAAAAAGCCAAGTTTTCAGTTCTTTCCTGAATACGAGGAGGTCAGTGGAGTTCCTCAGATTCCAATGGAGGGCATTCCAGGTCTTAGCCGCCCATGTGATGAGACTTCTCCCCCCCACGTAGCTTTCTTAGTGGGTGTTATGCTCACTAGTTTGGCTCCTAGTGAGCGCAAAGTTTTTTGGGGAGTGTACCATTAAAACCGGCGTTTCAAATATTCAGGACCCAGGCCATGTAGAGCCTTGAAGACTGTGCATAAAGACTTGAAACACACCCGTTTCCTGAAAGGCAGTCAGTGTAGTCTAATTTCCTTGGCGACCGAGACAAATTTGGAAGTACCTGTCACAAGTCTTGCTGCCGCGTTTTGCAGGATCTGCAGTTTATTTAGGTGTCACTCTTGAATATTCAAGTAGAGCCCATTGCAGTAATCCAGCCGTGATAAAAGGACAGATGAGAGGACAGTTCGTAAACTGTCTTCTGGCAGGAATGGTTTAACCTTTTTTATCAGTTTAAGAGAGTGAAAAGTGGCTGAGGTCATGACATTTATCTGATCCCTGAAGTTTAGTCCATCAACCACTATAACACCCAGGTTTTTTGCCTCCCTCGTGGGTTTAGGGAGGGCACCCAGTTCTACCGGCCACTAGAAACTGGCCCTATTTCTGAACTTAAGGATCTCGGTTTTGCCTGAATTTACTTTCAGGCAGTTCTGTGTCATCCAGGTTTTAACTGCTTCCATGCAGTCAAGAAACTTCTTCCTCATCCCTGATTCTTGTCCTGATAACAGTGACACTACAATTTGTGTGTCATCTGCGTATGAGGTAAGGCTGAAGCCAAAGGATCTTATCAGAGGGGCTAAGGGTGCCGCGTATACATTTAAAAGTATAGGGCTTGGGGATGACCCCTGCGGTACTCCACATGGCAATGAAAAAGGTTTCAGAGTAAAAGTTCCCTAGAGACACTATTTGTGTTCTGTCAGTTAGAAAGGATTTTAATAACTTCCATACCTTGCCCTGGACTCCACACTCCGACAAACGATCCATCAGGAGATCATGGTGGACCGTGTCGAATGCTGGGGAGAGATCCAGCATGATAAAAGCAGCCTAACCTCCCTGATCCGGGGCTTCCCTGATTTCTTCCGTCGATTTTATGAGGGCAGACTCCGTACTGTGCCCTTCTCTAAACCCATATTGAATGGGATCCAGCAGCTGATTCTCATAAAGAAAGGCACTCAGCTGGGAGTTCATTACTTTCTCAACCACCTTCGCTGGCAGTGGAAGGCGAGAGATTGGCCTAAAATTATTTGGGTCCATCGGATCCAGGTTGTGTTTTTTCAATAGTGGAAGTATTGAGGCTATCTTCCACATATTATGGAAGTCTCCTGATTCGAACACGGCATTGAATACGGATGTGAGTTTGGTGGCAATGGGTTCCAAGGCTAAATTGACCACTGCTACCGGACAGGGGTCATAGGGAGACCTTGATCTTAGTGAGCCAAGAAGCATTATGGTATCAATTGTGGAAACTGGGGCAAATGTATCGAAAGCGAGATGGGCGCTTATGACTTGCTTGACTCCCATCATCTGGGCTCCTGTGCCTCCCTGCGGGAGTTGGTTTAAAACTGAGAAAATGGCTTCCACCTTGTTCTGAAAAAACCTTGCAATTTCCTCGCTTAATTCTTGGCTCTACTCGATCTTAGATCGCTTATCACCATGCTATGGGCACTTTGTGTGGCGAATGGTTAGATCGACATGGCAGCATATTTTTTAAAATTGTAAGCACGTTCCTGAGTAGGATAGTGTCACTCGTGTTGCACTCGGAATAAAGATCAGTTCATCTTTTTTAGTGAAGTAATCCAAACAAAGGTGGTTCTGAGGTCGATTAAATTTATTAAACCTTTTTCTTCAGTAGTCTCATAGAATTGTATGCATTCTGTTGGTTCTATATAACATTATGTCTGAATGCCCAATGCATTTCGGGCTGTCAGAGCCCTTCTTCAGGGGCAATACTGGTTAGACATAGGAGTTTAAACGTCTTCGCTGGCGTGAAACGCTTCTAATCGGTCAAACGAGTGAATGATCTCATACGTAATTGTACCGAAAATAACATAACCATGAGAAATAATATTAAGAATAATTGTCATCATAATAATACCGTTTCACCAACTGTAGGGTAATTATTGGACTTTTGATGGGTTAGATTTACTATTCCCACTCGTCAAAGCAACAGTAGGGAAAGTGTTGAACTTCTGTAGGGTTACATTTACTATTCTCACTCCAGTCTAAGCAACAGTAGGGAAAGTGATGGACTATAAAGGGGTTAGATTTACTATTCACATGTCAGCCAAAGCAACAGTGCAGAAAGTGTTGGACTTTGGAGTGGGAATAGTAAATCTGAATTTTCCAGTCTAAGCAACAGTAAGGAAATTGTTGGACTTCGGAGGGGTTAGATTTACTATTTCTATTCCAGTGTAAGGGATTACATGTAAGAATACAATTTCTTATCATTTATTATAAATATGTCAATACGTAATAGACAAATAATTGAGTTATATAACATAGAACCAATGTTCACATTTATTAAGAATTAAAATCCAACAAATAATGAACATAATATGTACATCATTAAATGTATATATCATTGACCATCATTTGATTAATAATATATACATAAAAATAAAAACATATTATAACTTTAACATCTTCACACCCTATAATCCTACAAAATATAACGTGGTTTTACAAATGACATACTAATAAACATATAAAAATTAAACTACCCATTAAAGAAATAAATCACTAAATAAATTAACCAACAATTAACTTGGGACCTTCTTAGATCATTTTTATCATCTGGAGAGCAATCAGTCTGTATGGACAATTATGGCTCTCCTTTTCTTTTCCATTTGGTGTTCCACAGGGTTCGGCGCTCAACCCATTATTGCTTAACATTTATGTTACCCCTCTGGCTCAGTTAGTGAATCTCATGGCTTCGCCATTACTTCCTATGCGGAAGACACACAAATTGTTATTTCCATTGGGATGGAAGGACCTGTTTTGTGTGCTGGTTTCTCTGGATGTATGATGGCCGTTAGTGACTGGATGGCAGATAATTGTCTTCAGCTAAACTCAAGTAAAACTGAAGTTCTGCACTTTGGTGCAAATTCCTCATTCTGGACTCTGAACTGGTGGCCTATAGAGCTGCGTACCTTAACCACTGGAGTTAACAAAGTCTGTATTTTGGGGGCTGCGTTAAATGACAGACTTTCCCTTATAGATGAAGTTTGTGCGCTCTCCTCCAGTCTGCTGCACACTAAAAATGATAAAGAAACTCCTCCTGTATAGTCCAGCACACTTACAAACATTTCAGGTTACCTCCTTGTCAATTTCCAGGCTATACTATTGTAATGCATTCTATCTTAATGCCCATCCCTTGGTGATTAACAAGCTGTAAACCTTACAGAATATGGATGCCCGACTTCCTCTGAACATTACTGGATTTCAGTCGGTCTCAATGTATCTGAGAAAACTTCACTGGTTGCCAAACAAGGCCAGCATTATCTTTAAGGCACTATGTATCACTATCAAGGCCTTACATAATGAAGGACCTATTTTCTTGAGGAACAGCTTTAACTGGAACACCCCCAACAGGCCTTACGGTCTTCTGCTACAAAATCAGTGATCATGGCCAAATACAAACAGGCATCTTAAAGAGGACTCAGCCTTATGATGGGCGCCTGCACTAACTCAAACAAGCTCCCATTATACTCCAAATAATCCTCTAATCTTAAATCTTTTAAGAAAAGGTGGTAAACACCTGGCTATTTGATCTTATATAGTCACCTGAAGCACATGTAGTCTCATGCACAATCACAGTAGCTAGCATCAAGACACCCATGGGTATTTGTGCATTAACACATTCATCTAACATAACAAAACATAACTTAAATGATTTACATATTTTACTATCAATTAAATATTAAAATATGATTAAAAAGTCAATTAACATTAACATTTTAATTAAATTGACTTCCCACACTAGTCCCCTTTAAACCCAACACCCTATTAAAATATAAATTACTATTAACAATAATAACAATTAAATATACAAAAAAATCTACTAATAAAATATAAAAATATAAAATAATCCATGCAATCAGACATAGTACATAATTAATGACCGAGTGAAAATGAAATTATGATGAAAATCTTATTATCATTAAATTTAAATTAATTATAACTCAAGGAACTTTCCACCCCATTGCCCCAAAAACGCAACAACCCTCTAATGCTTAATTAGCAATTACATTTAAAGATAAACTACTAAAACAGTTACAACTAAAAACTTTTTTTTAAACATAGCTAGTAACAAGTGTACTAATAATACTAACACCAAAAATGTGTATATTAAATAAAATGTATTAAATTAATTTAAATCAATATTTTTTACAATATGAAAGAAACGAATATTAAAGAACCGATATTATTGAAACAATAATGCATACCAAAAAAATGACATTCTTGCCCACGACATTCTGTCTTGTGAAATTTTCGTAGTAACCATATTTTTGAAACAATATTTATATTTAAAACTCGATATTCTATCCAGACAGTTAAGGGCCAGATGTAGGAAGCCAAATAGCGACCGCAAATGCCGAAATTCTCAGAATTTCGGCCTTTGCAATCGCAATTTGGCTTTGAGCAATGTAGGTAAGATCAAACCTACTCGCAAAACTAAGGAATCGCAAAAATTGCGATTCCTTATTTTGCGATTGCATTTAAGGAATCGCAAATTGCGATTCCTTAAATGCAATGTAAGTAGCACAAAAGAAAGTGCACTTTGGCCTTAAGGAATCCGTAATTACCACCATCTTCAAGTTGGTGGTAATTAGCGATTTCCTTTTAAAAAGCACTTTTTTGCTTTTTTAAAAGTGCCATGTGGCACACATCCATGCCCTTAGGGCATGAATGTGTGCCACATGTGAACATTTCAGGGGTGCAACAGGGTGTCCTTTTGGAACCCTTGCACCCTTAAAATTGCGCCCGGAATTTGCGAGTGCTTCTTGGTTACTCTCAAATTGCGGGCGCAAATCCTATTCATCTCTATGGGCCTCTTGGCCCATAGGAATGAATGGGACGGTATTCCTTGATTGCGAATCTCAATTTGCGATTCGCAATTAAGGAATATTAAGGAATCGCAAATATTTGTGCGATTCCAACCTACATTCAATTTAGCAAGTCCTTAATAGCGATTCGGTAAAAATCGCCATTAAGGACTCGCTAAATTGAATTTACCTACATCTGGCCCTAAATAGCTTGGGAGACAAAAGTTGGAAAACAATACACTTTAATCAGATTTATCCCACAGCAAAGTTTTGTGAAAAGAAAAAAAATCTTGCAAAAAATGTTTTTTGTGGTAAAGTTCTTCTATATGCAAAGTTGATTGACGTTTTAAAACAGGCCAAATTGAGTAAAAATGTTTTCCCACTTCATACAGCTTAAAAGGCCTAATTTAGAAAGTTGCCACACTCCTAGATGGGGAAAGAGCTTCTTAGAAGAGTAGGTTTGATTTGAGCATATAGGTCCAGATGTACGACCATTGAATTTTGCGACTCGCAATTTGCGACAAATTGTGAGCTGCAATATGCGAGTCGCAAAATTCAATGCACAACAGTGTCTCAGACACTGTTTGCGATTCCCAATATGGTCGCATATTGCATGCCTCATGTTGAATATTCATGAGGCTGTCGCAATTTGCGACCCGATTAGGAATGGCTAGCACTCCCAGGGATGGTGGCCGGCTGGGGTCAGCAGACCACCATGTCTGGGACTGCTTTGTCAATAAAGCAATTTGTTTTTTAAATGCAGCCCGTTTTCCTTAAAGGAAAATGGGATACATTTCAAAAAGAAAAATGAAGCTTTTCAGTTTCATTTTGTAAGGGCAGGCTGTGGTCCCTGGGACCACTCCTTGCTCGTGAAAAATATTTGTGCACCCATTCACAAAGGGGTAGGGGTCCCCTGGGGACCCCTTCCCGTTTGCGAAGGGTTTACCACCTACTTTAAGTAGGTGGCAAACTGCAAGTTTTTTGTGACCGCAAATGCGGTCACAAAACACTCATACGTGGCATTTGCACTCGCTATTAGGAAGGGACGCCCTTGGCATGCGCCTTCCTAATAGCAAGTCGCTAACCCTATTTTGCGTGTCGCTAATAGATTAGCGAATCGCAAAATAGGGTTCGTACACAGGTCATCCGTTTTTTTGTGGTCGCAAACGGGCCAAATGCCCCATTGCGAACGCAAAAAACAGTCATACTTCTAGCCCATAGTGCATTAGGAAGTTGCTAGGTTCTTAATGGTGATTATAGCAATGGTAGTGTTGCAAAAGGGGTGTATTGGAGCTAAAACAGATAAGCACTGGCAAACTCAATAGGCTTGGCTTTCATTTAAGGTCTCTTTAAAAGATTAAGAAATGTCTACTGTGGGGAAAAATATATCAAGGAATGATTCATTTCTCTATATGATGCATCTATGCCTTTTTCCGTACGCTCCCTATTTGGGTACCGGCGTCACTATTCAGCAAGCTCACGGCCATGGTCACGGGCTTTGTCTGGGGAACTGGCAGGAGGCGGGTGGCGCTGGCCACCCTACGACGGCCCAGAGCAGAGGGTGGGCTGGCAGTACCCGACTTCGAGTGGTATTATCTGGCTGCCCAGTTACAATGGCTCACGCTGGCGGTGGCTAGGGAGTTTAGAGGCCCGGAAGGCCCACAGGGCAGACTGATCCCGCGCCATGTGCTTTCCTTTATTGTCTTCCAAAAACGACTCAATTTGTCACAATTAACTCTTGAAGAGCGAACGCTCCGGCTGTGTTGGAACCGAAGCCTATGGAAGGCCGGCATTGCTCACCCTTACGCCCCAGAGATCCCATTAGGCATGTGCATGGCCCTCCCGCATGGAGGGGATTGGTCGGGATTGGCTAACTGGGAAGACCTCGGGGTACAGATGGTGGGGGACCTGTACCTAAATGGAGTGCTTCAGCCATTCCAGGGGCTACAGGACTCCTTTGGGATCCCGAGGGGAGACTATCTACTCCACGCAGCCCTGGTGGCAGGTCTCCAGAAGCACTGGAACGCGGGACTGTCAGAACCCCAGACGGCTGCAGGATGTCAATATGTGGTCATGGCAGCGGGCACAACTAAGGCCATTACATGCCTATACCAGAGACTGGCGACGGAACATCTAGCCCCTTTGAATGCACTAAAGGACAAATGGGAAATGGATATTGGGAAACCTATCCCCGCACTGACGTGGCCCAAGCTACAGAGACGGGCCTGGAAGAGCACACGTAATGCCCGGTTTCAATTGGTGCAGTACTTCATCTTGCATAGGGCATACCTGACGCCAGCTAAATTATTTCAGTATTTCGGGGGCCCTACACCGCAATGCCTTCGCTGTGGGGAGGAGGGGGCTGACTTCAAACACATGTTCTGGTCCTGTGGGTCACTAAGTCGCTACTGGGAGGAGGTTATTGATTGCTTAAACCAGGTGACAGGGCGGGATCTAGAGGTGGAACTGGGAGTTTGTCTGCTGCTATGGTTTCCCCACACTCCGCGCACAAAAATCACGAGCAAGTTTTGCGATTTAGGGCTCGTTATGGCCAAAAGAGAAATCACCCTGCACTGGAAATCGAGAGTTGGTCCCAGCTTTGCGAGATGGAGAGCGACTTTCACCAAGTGGACATGTAGTGAGGGCATGTTCAGGCTACAGTTAGCATTGCGGGGGAACGATGAAAAGGCGCTGGACATGGCACGTACATGGGAGGCACTAGTGGTTGAGCTCCAAGGGTGGGGAACGGATGAAGTTGAGGACGATGATACAGTGGAGCAACCTGCGGAAGCGCAGTAATAGAGATGTACCAGGTAGAACACAAGCGATGGAACGAGTACATCACTTTTCCTTACAGAACTGAATCTGATTATTGAAGCGGGGAGTAGCCCACGACCAACAACACAGCAACTTAAAAAGAGAGAATCATCCTTATACCTTGCATTATGGCACACTGACATGGGGGGGGGGGAGGGTGTATATGCATATAGGAGTGCTGATGGGTAAAGAATATCTGGATGGCAGCGACTTAGATCATATAACACATTGATTTCTGGAAGTCGGATATGTCCCTCGGCATGATGGTAATTAAGGAAAGGTAATTGTACCTGAAAAATGCAATAAAAATTGTTTTTGCAAAAAAAATGATGCATATATGAAAGAGAGAATTTAATATGATTATTCAGTATTCTGTTGCGATGGTAAATAGTTCTAATGCATTTTAGGCACTATATTGGAAGTGGAAAGCTGTACCAAACAGCCAATAGCATGGGGTGAGATGGAAATACTCTACTGGGCAAAGCAAAGCCTTCTCTATGTATATTTGAATTATTATGGGGCTAATTACGAGTCTAGCGGTCAATGGACCACCAGACTTGCAGGAACGTGGCAGTCTTCCAACCGCCCTATTACAACTAGGCCGTTCGGCCGCCCTGGGACCGCCACAACCACCAGGTATCAGAGATCCCTGGTGGTGGCACGGCAGTCTTGAGGCCACAGTATGCTTGGCGGGAGTGCCGCGGTCCCACAAAGCATATTACAAGTTTCCTCTCTGCTGGGGATTTCATGGCGATTCCACTTCCATAAAAGCCATGGTACAGAGGAACAAAGGGGGCCCATAGGGCCCCCTGTTGCCTCTGGGCCTGGGATGCATGCAGGGGGGCACATGTTGTGCTGATTTTGATGTTCCATTTGTGCCTATTTCATAGGTACCTCCGTGGGAATGCCAAAGAACCCGCCCGCCAGGCCAGGAGAAAACTCCTAATCTGGCGGGCGATTCAACCATGGGTTTGGTGGTGCAGGGGTGGGGCGGTCCTGCTCCCGCACTGCCAAACTTGTAAGCAGGCCCTTAGTCCTGCAGACACCTGCGCAGACCCCAAAAAAATAGATGGATGGGAAGAGGGAAATGTGGATGAAGCATGAGACTGAAAATGATGTAGAAAAAAAACAACATGAACTTGATTATTAAGGCTTCGGCAGGTTGGAGGTGCTCATACTGAACTATACCACATTGATTATAGATCTTCCAAAAGGGACCTAGTTGGCACACTTTTCACATGCTTATCTGTACCTAAGCATTTGCACGCATAAGTTATAAAATGCATGAAATTATTAATATCCACTCATTACACCTTGTTAAGGGTCATTTTAAAGAGAAAAAACATAACTCTCTGCAATTACCATTTGTTCTTTTCTTTCTTCAATTTTGACATTTTAAAAGTCTGATTCCACAGGTTTTTCTTATAAAGGTCTCCTGCCGCTCAGATCTTTCTGCTAATACATAGTGCACGCCATGTATGAAATACTCAATATGTAATTTCTCTACGAAAAGCAAGGCAGTGAGATTTCCTGCTGTGCTATATTTACCGCATTATATTGGCTTAACTCTTCAAACCAGGGTCACTAAACAGCGCATTTCTAGTTATGTTAAATTGCCCACGACTGGAAAAGCTTGTTATAAGGACATTTTGTACATACTTATATTTTATCTGAATCATAATGTCATCATGTGCTCCTGTCAATGAGAGAAATTCATACTCAGCCTTTCGTCTAATGCTCAGCACTCTCAGACAGAAACGGGGTAGACCACCATGAACCAAAATTAAGTGTAGTTGTGACACAGTTGCCAAACAGCTGCCCAAGACTGAGTCTTAATTTGAGTAATCTTTTTGCATTGTTGAACATTATGTATATTTTCCAACAAAAATATATGGTGTGACATGTCAACAAAGGTTATCTTGTTCCAACCAAAAGATGTTCAAAAGGATTATATTTTTGTTTTGCTTGTTTCTGCAGCTCTTTCGGCTATCTTGCATATTCTGCATGAAATGATAATTTATGCAAAAATGAAATACATGCAGTTGTGTAGAAGGTCTGTGGTTTGAGTCTGAGGCATGAGCCATTCCATCGCAGGGGTGTTTTGCTTCATTTATTTAATGTATTTCTATTTGTTTTTATTCTAGATGCTGTGACTTTCTAGCCCAGCTCCTTGCCTTCCTGCTTTTTTTAATCACTCACCTTCTTCTAAACTATTACTTTGCAAACCCTTTGTAGCAGTCCCAGTTTTTCAAGGCCCATGCCCGCTGCCTAGTGAATTTTTGCAGTTAGGGCATGAGGGGCAAGGAATGGAGGGTTCAATTCAGAGGGCCTTAGTACTTTCACAGCATGATAACTGATCTCTTAGTATGAAGTCATGTTCTCTGCATTGAAGTTGGTGGAAATAGCAGTGTTCGGTATTCTGTCGTTGAGACTTGGCACTCAGGAAGCTCAGTCTGAAAGTTGCTTCTTGAGGAGTTGTTAGCCAATCTAGTTCTTATCTTAATGGCTACTTTGGTGAGGTGGCGGCTGCCACTGTTGCTTTTTGGTTGAAACCACTGAGAAGGAATGGTAGGCTGCTTCTTTCATTACCTAGTAGACCCTACCTCCTCAGTACCAATGTGTGTTTCTTAAAATATTCATGCAGATGAGGACACGACGGCTCACATCTTTATTTCTTCATTGTTTTTAAGTTTCTGAAGCTTGCAAAGGATATTGATAAGAAAGATGTAAAGTATTTCCTGTGAAAACATATTATCAAGGGAAGTCTAGTTCTTTTTTAGCCACTCCACCAGCAGTAGTGAATGTTCTAGAAAGGAAGGAAGCACATTTTGGATGTAGTGTTCAAGTTCATCTGAAATACATTCTGGACCTTCCAAGATCCACTTTTGACTCACTGAAGATGAAAGTCAACCTCTTGAATCCTCTTGAATATGTGTGTCAAGGTATGGATATGAAGTTGTCATTATACATGTGTCCCAGCAAATGGCACTTTGCTTTCATTTACAAGCTGATACATGAATACAGAGTGAGGGAAAAACAAACATCTTTGTATACTAAGCCACAAAATGCCTGTGTATATCAGATACATAAATAGAGCCGCAGTAAAAAACGCACTTTGTACACATCCATGTAACGCGTACCAGACACCATGTGTTGCCTGGCACACAGAGCATGGATGTGGGGGGCAATACTTGCACCTCCAGGCCACCTAACAGTGGCCTACGAGAGATGGGGGCCCTGTATGGGGCCCCCAAAGTCCGTCAACCTTTTCATGAGGGTCAGACCACCATGAAAAAGCAGTCAGAAAGGGACATCCTAATCCCTACAGCGGTGCCTGCAGAGGCATGGCCTCCATTGAAGGGATAGGATTCGGACTTCTGCCCAGACGGGATCATGGATCCTGTTGGTGGCAGTGGTCTTCCCTTCCCCACTGCTGCGATCTGACCGCCCGCATCCTAATGCGGCGGTCGGACTGATGGCTTGTATGTCAGTGGGACCGCCACTGACAGCATATCGATGGCAGTCCCACCGACATCTTAATGAGGCCCTAAGTGTTTATAGCCACAACATATATTTGTATATCAAATATGTAAATATTGCTGCTTCTTAGTACAACTGAGAGTATATATAGAGGGCTTAGTGCCTGGCACTAATATTTTACTAAGTGTCAAGTATATATATGTATACATGCATATCAGTACATATTTAGATATGTGGGTATGGCTCTATACATGGATGTGTCAATTTCAGTCATTTGCTAAAACAAAAAGTTTTAACTTTTTTTTTATTTAACCTTTATCCCATTCCGCCTCTCTCTGAATCATCCCAAACCTTTCTGACTACTATGAACTTCCAAACATCCTTTTCAAACTTCTCCCTCCTTTTTATCCAATTCAAGTAATAGGTGCATATATGTCCACTACTCCTAATAACAACTCACAACTTCTCTTTTCTAATCCACTTTCATTATTCTATTTATATGCAAAACACTACTAAACACACAAGACCTCAAGAGCACAAACTTTAAAAACCAACCACGTCTAATTCACAAGGAAAAACAGAAAGCACATATTACTAATCTACTAACTATTCAACTTTAACTCTAAACTTGAGTTCTGGAATGTAATGGTACTTACCACTAACTATTTAACTTTAACTCTAAACTTGTGTTCTGGAGTGGAATGGTACTCGCCGCAAAGCACTTCATTGCTTCATCATGGGTGGTAAGCACTATATAAATACAATTTATAATTTACAATTGCATATTGTTTTGACACAAAAGAGATCCCACAGCCGACTAATGTTGAGCACATCAATACTAAAGTCCCATAAATCAAAGAGTCCTGTGCCAAACGTCTCCAAGACCTGCTGCAGATAGGTCCTACTGGGAAACCCAGGAATACATTTTTGAAGAAAAGTGGAGGCGGCACCAGGAATGAAGTCACATGTCCAAAGAAGCCATCATATTTCAAGAAACTCCTTTATTCATCTTCATATAACGATAGGCACACACAGGACAACAGCCAACGTGTTTCGTTCCAGTTAATGGAACTTCATCAGGGCTGAAAACAACACAGGACAACATGTAAAAAATCATCACAGATATGACATAAAATTAACACATATAAACCTTTTACTCCTGTAAAAACAATAACTCTAAACACATAAATCTCAATACATAAATTACTTAGTAATTAAAGATACATACAGTCAAAAAACATATCACAACACATATGACTCGAGACAATCTAAAATCCTATTAAAAATGACATATCAATTAAAATAAATCAATATTGTTAGTCGTATTGCCATTTGATTGATTAATTTAGAAATTGTCCATATTAGCTAATTATTATATATACAATTGGAAAAGGAAAAGGGGATAAAAGAAGGGAAGCCTTGTGAAAGGGAAGAAAACCACGAAGGGAAACCAACAGAAGAAAATACACCAAATATCTATAGACATAAGAGAGCCTACGTGTTAATCCATAATATCATACATTACCAAAGAA
Organism: Triturus cristatus; assembly: GCF_964204655.1. Lineage (NCBI taxonomy): Eukaryota > Metazoa > Chordata > Amphibia > Caudata > Salamandridae > Triturus > Triturus cristatus. The sequence continues at coordinate 1,091,745,277 of NC_140593.1, forward strand.
AGGGCTTACACACATAATAATTTAGAGTCTCACCATAAAGTTGTAAAGATTTCAACAGACTATCACTAATAATGTCCCAAGTAGTAGTCATCCAATTTAGAGCACAAAGCGTGTGCTCTAAATTGGATGTACTAATCTTTAATCCACTATCAATGCAACTCTGAGACCCTTGTTGTGAGCAAGCGCATAGCTTAGCGATTGGTGTGGAGGGAGGGGGGGGGGCGATTTCTCAAACTTCCCAAATAGAAAAACAGTGGGCTGCAGAGTAGAAGTGTGAGATGACTCAAGGTCCAGGCTGTACTATTTCCATATGGAAAAGGGAAAATACCGAATTGCATTAGGTGGACCTCTGTCTAGAGTGGCACAGTGGGCAAAAAACGATGGGTTGGAATGCTACCCTAAGCAACTGCCAATGGTTAGATTATTTGCAAGCATTCATTCCATTGCCTTCTGGATGTTTAATTGCCAGTAGTGTGCCTGGAAAGTTGAGAATGGCCCTGCCTTCCAAGCCTCCTTCTGCCAATGTTTGTGAATTCCAAAAAGTGGTACATTTTCACCAATTCAAGCAATATTATGTGGGTGCAGATTGACAACTTTTTCTAAAGACCGATCACTATCTATACTTAAGATTCAGATCTAAAAAAAATAAAAATTAAATAGAACCTCTTAATGAAATGAGAATGACGAGAAAAACAGACACAGGCATAGTATACCAGACACAAGGCCCCCAGACCGCACCCAACTACCAAACCAAGGACATCAGGACCCTGCTGGACAACGGTGAGACCGCAGCACTCATCCTCCTAGACCTCTCTGGCGCCTTCGACACTGTCTGCCACTGCACACTACGTGCACGCCTCCACGCCGCAGGGATCCGAGACAAGGCTCTGGAATGGACCACATCCTTCCTCTCAGGCAGAACTCAGAGCGTCCACCTCCCTCAATTCCGATCCGAAGCCTCAGAGATCATCTGCGGCGTACCCCAGGGCTCCTCCCTCAGCCCGACACTGTTCAACATCTACATGACCCTGCTTGCACACGTCGTCTGAAAGCACGACCTCAACATAATCTCCTACGCCGACGACACTCAACTGATCTTCTCCCTCACCAAGGGCCCCATCACCGCCAAAGCCAACCTCCACGAAGGAATGAAGGCCGTCGCCGACTGGATGAGGGCCAGCCGCCTGAAGCTGAACTCGGACAAGACGGAGGTCCTCATCCTCGGCTCCAACCCTTCAGCCTGGGACGACTCCTGGTGGCCGACGGCACAGGGGACAGCCCCAACACCCACAGACCACGCACGCAACCTGGGAATCATCCTAGACTCAACGCTCTCAATGACCAAGCAAGTCAACGCCGTCTCCTCCTCCTGCTTCAACACCCTCCGCATGCTCCGCAAGATCTACAAATGGATCCCAACAGATACAAGAAAGACAGTCACCTAGGCCCTTATCAGCAGCAGACTCGACTACGGAAACGCCCTCTACGCGGGAGCCCCGACCAAGCTCATCAAACGATTGCAACGCATCCTAAACGCCTCGGCACATCTGATCCTCGATGTACCACGCCACAGCCACATCACCCCCCACCTGAGAAACCTGCACTGGGTCCCCGTCAACAAGAGGATATCCTTCAAGCTCCTCATCCACGCACACAAGGCACTCCACAAGACCGACCCTGCCTACCTCAACAGTCGTCTCTCCTTCTACATCCCCAACCGCCAGCTACGCTCCGCCGATCTCTCACTAGCCACCGTTCCGCGCATCCGAAGAACTACCACCGGCGGGAGATCCTTCTCCCACCTCGCCGCCAAGACATGGAACACCCTCCCACTGAGCCTACGACAGACCCAAGACCTGCTGACCTTCCGGAGAACACTCAAGACCTGGCTGTTCGATCAGTAGCAGACCCCCCTCCCCCCCAGCGCCTTGAGACCATCGCGGGTATGTAGTGCTCTTTACAAATGATTGATTGATTGATTGATTGATTGATGCTTTTGACCAGTGTCCCACCCCCAACCACCGCCCGATGAAGCTACACCCCTGATTGTGAGAGGCAAGGTAGCCACAATTTGTGCACAAACAGTAGTGTGCACCTGAATCGGTATTACAGCCGGGGATGTAATACCACCCTTTTTTCAACAAATTTTGCAAGGCGAAAGCTGTAGCTGATTACGCACGGAAAATATTTTAGATTCTAGGTTTGCATGGGAAAACATTAATTAACTATGGCTTGAACCGGTTCTTAAAGGTCACGCTGGCACATGCTGGAGTTTGAATAGCTGTTGATTCTGTCTCGAACCGGAGAAGAGAATTATCCTTTCTAGCACAGAAGTCAATTTAAAACAATTCAGAGTCTTTCACTGGAGAGATATGAATGCTCTTTCTGGGGTCAGGGCAGATACTATTTTTTCTGGGAAATAATACACCTTTTGTTGCCACCCACGGCTACCTGACCTAGGCACGAGCGTGGGATAATTCTGGCTTCCGAAGCACGGTTGGAATACCACTCTGCCTTCCTTCAGCCACAGCCTGCTTCCTTTCTGTTTTCTGCCATGTATTTCATGTTTTCACCTTGAAAATCATCAAGAAAACGCTGGAAAACAATATCAGCCTATCCATATTTTCTGTACATCCTTTCAGTTTGACTGTGGTGTGACTGCGAAAATAATGTTCTATTTTAAAGCTCTGAAAACACTTTTTTTTTAAACTGAACTTTGCCAAACAGAGTAGAGGGAGGCAGCTGTTCTCTATGTGCCTGAAAATATTCTTCAAAAACGTGCAGGTGGAAATACGGACTGTGATCTAAAATGCATTTATACAAATGGGCGCTGTGAATAATATATGCACAATTTAGCAAAAGAAAGTACACAAACACGTGTTTTACTTTTAACGACACTATCAGTGATCACAGATGAGGCAGAATATGTCTGTTTATTCATAACAAACCTGGATAATATGTACTTTGTGTAACCCTTTGTACCCGGCCCCTGCTCTACGCACGCACCGCTAATGAGATCAGCCGTATTTGCACTCGGATTGTCATGGTGATGTTAAGAGGAGTGTGCTTTGATTTTGCAGCGCACAACCTTGCGTTTATTATTACTCTACGTGTTTTATAGGGGTTTGGGATAAACTGCAGAATTTTCACTCCTGGGCGCACGCAGAGCGCCGAGGAGAACGCAGGAACTCTTATAAACAATGACGAATTTCCAACTGGATAGTGGGAGGCGAAAACGAGGAGGAAGTGTAAGGAAATGTGTCAGAGACCCTAGAGAGGAAGACAAGACTGAACATCCCACTCACAATTAAGCACAAGGGGAGCTGGAAGAAAGAGACAGACAGCTCCTCCCCCACCCAAACTTTCAGCATTCAAGGCAGAGCAACAGGAGGTTGGCTGACTATCTTTCAAGGACCCACCTTGGCCCCCTGTAGAATCTCTGGTGTGTCAGATGTGGCACGCAAAAGAGACAAAGTTGATGAGATGCATCTAGTAAAACGATTAAATCAAGGTATGTAGTTTCTAGTATAGCCAAGCTGCAGGTGGCATTCTCTTGAATGTTGCAGAAGCCACACCTGGTCACATTTTTCAATTTTCCCCACGAATCCAAATATTGAGATTTTTTTATTATTATTGGTACTTCAATACATGGGGGGGGTGTGGCTTGTCAACCAAAGATGGCGGATGCCTGAGCACTTAGCTCTGCTCCGGCCTATAACGTATCCTGCTTCCTCTGCCGCCCATGGGCGCCATCGGCCCATGCACTGAGAGGGCGCTGGTAGCCGCATCCTCTGGGGTGACTTGTACGGGCGGGGAGGCATATTTGTGGTAGGCAGAGGCCACCGATATTCCAGAGAGTTGCTTTCTGACCTGCTATATTGACGGCCATGAACCAGGGCATGTACTGCTGATGCCATGACTGAGGTGACGCTGCCAGAGTCGTAGGCTTCCCCTGGGTCCCCCATGACCGGAGGATGGAGCTGGGCCGCCGTAGCGACACTGTGAACCGGAGTATGCGGGCTGGCCAGAGGGTCGCATGCAGCCTTTGCCAGATGCCCCAGGCATGTCGAAGGGCCCGGCGCTGGCCACTTGAGCGGAGACGCGGCCTTTCTTTGAAGGGTTACCTTCCTTATCCCTGCATATGTAGCTCAGTAGGACCTGGTGGCGCCCCACCTGACCCGACGAACCTGGCACGTAGAGCCCCCACTACTTAAGCGAAGTGCCTGTGAAGTGCTGTTCTGGCACCTGGAAAAAGATGTGAGGAAAAGGACAAAGGGCTCTGACTCGAGAACATGCTAGGAGAGGGCGCAGCACCTCGGGCATATATCAGTGTTCAGCGATGGTCTGTGGCAGGAAGAAGCGGCCTGGACCTACTGGCCCCTCTTTGTCTCATTTCTTCTGCCTGGTGGGGGTGCAGCCCCTGGGGTGGCACTGAGAGAGTGGGCCTGCCCTGCCTGAGAGAAGTGTGGGCACAGACCTCTGGTCTCCAGGTGCATACAAGCGCCCGATGTGGACCCGTGATCTGCTTGGAGCTCTGGTGCTGGTAGGTGCTTCCTGGCGCTGAAAACTACTGGGTGCGATGGTGGTGCCCCATTGGCCCAAAAGCCCTGTTCTAGACCTTTGTCCCATGATAGGGGAGTAGTGCCTGCTGATGTCTGGACTAAATGACAAGATGGCCCATCACATGCATCTTCCAGAGCAGGGTCTGGCACTGATTTGAGGTGACATAACAGATCGTGGCGTCTGGAGGACCTCCAGGTAGGCCATTTGGCTCCTGTGGTTCGAGCGATGGTACAAAACTGCTGGAACGGTGACCTTGGTCTAGTGTAGTCCTGTCAAGGGTTGATATCATCTCTCATCGTTGGTGACTTGCACTGTATTCAGTAGGTGCCAACTTGGTGTGGGCGGCGATGCCAGACTCAGGTTGCAAAGGAAGTCACTGTTGGATGCCAGAGCCCTGTGGTGGACCAGTTTACGAGATGTGAATGGGTCGTGGGCCCTGCATGCCTTTGGCCGAGGGACTGCTGACAGGAGGGGGCCAAGTAAGGCCAAGAGGGAACCAAGACAAGTCAGGAGCAGGGGACTCTTCCCAACCTGCAACAGCCCCCCACACAGCTTCAACTGGATAAGATCCTCACAGCCATCATGGATACTAAGTCTATCCTCCAATAGGACATCAGTGCCATCGCGGTTGGGCTGGGCCTGCTGCAGGCTGATCACTATAAATTAGCAGATAGGGTGAAAGAAGTGGAGACCGTGGAGGGAGAGTTGCAACCAGGACATTTGACACTGACACAGCAAGTGACAGACCTGAGCAACAGAGTGCACATTTTAGAGCACTGTGCTAAGAACACGGAAGGCCGCAACTGCCTTAACAATATACGGGTGGTGGGGAGAACAGAGGGGGGAGACATGGTGTCTTTCCTTGAGCAATGGTTGTGGATAGAGGTTGCCATGAATCATCTGTCAACCTTCTTCGTCCTGGAGCACGCACACAGGGTACTGGCCAGACCACCGGCCCTGGACCACCTGCCCCGGCCTGTGGTGGCTAGGCTACTCTACGACAGAGACAGAGACCTGATACTGCAGAGGGCGAGGTCAGGGCCCATTTGCCACTGGTAATGGGAAAGTGACGCTATTTCCTGACTTCTCTGCTGGCGTTCAGGCCAAGAGGGGCTCCTTCCTTGAGGTGAAGAGGGCTCTTCCAAAGGAAGGTCTACAATATTCATTAATGTTCCCAACCAAGCTGAAAATCATGCTAAATGGCACCACTCACTTCAGTGATGACCCCAAAGCGGCATGGGAATGGTTGGACGCTTATAAGTTGGAGTCAGCCCCACTGGTACCTCAGGCCTCAGGAGACAAGACCAGGTGCAGGTCCAGGAAGTGCTCTCGAGGAGCTACCCACAGGGGGAACCTGAAGATACAGTCCAGCTCACAGACATAGAGGGACCGGGCGGCTGCTCTCCAGGCAACATCGGTTATCATTGTACCACATGTGTCGAACACATAGACAAGCTCCCCATCAAAGCAACAGTCATTTGAATTGTAGTCTGATGGTTCAATGATGGATGGCGTGGGGTTCCCTGAGGTGACCCCAGAAACTGCAGAGGAATTTATCTGAGATGATGCAGCTCTGGGTTGTTTGCTTGCTGGGATTTGCACTTCTATCAGCCCCCCGATGATGGATGTGTGATGGGGACCTCTGCCTCTGACACATGCCTCCTAGGCGCCCTGTAGTTCATCTATAGCAGGCATGTCCATAGGGGCTGCGGAGGGTTCCTTTATTGCTGAAACTGGGGCCCTAAATATGGAGAGTCCAGGTGGCCTAATCAGAGAAGCGGTTTGTTGCCAGGGCTGGAGTGGCAGTTGAGGAGACTACATGAGGTTGTCCGCTCCATACCACTTGGCCCCTGCCAGGAGACTGGAGGTGTCATTCCATTGCTTGAGTTTTGGTGGCCAGCCATTGCTGAACTGCTCTTGGGTTGGGGAGTTTGAAGATGGGGTGTTTGATGTGTGTCTCAGGGATTTGTGGGGCATGCTATGGTGGGTGATGTGGATGCAGGGTTGGCCTTGGGTTCAATGCAAGAGACATGTTCACCAATTGCTTAGATGGCTCCTCAACGGCAAGGACTCACATTTCTGATGTGGAATATCCAAGGATAGGGTCAGCAACTAACTGCCATAACATCCACAGATATCTTACATGCAGAGGTGTACATATTGCCATGCTTCAGGAGACTCACATTAGAGGGATAGATGTGGAGTGCCTCCGGTGCTGCTGGTGCGGCCAGTTATACACCACCTCGTACTTTGCTTGTGCTCATGGGGGCCCTGGTATGGATAACCTTAGGGACTCCTTTTGAGGTGCAACACTCCTCTATTCATAGGGAAGGTGTGTATGTCCTGGTCAAGGGCAGATTATTGGGTAGAGAAATCACACTGGGCAGTATCTATGCACCTAACCAGGACCAGGTAGCCTTTTTTCTGTCCCTCAGAACACCCCTGAGGCACCTGGTGGCTGATGATATGCTTCTGGGTGGGGACTTTAACTGTGTCACGGATGTCTTGTTGGATTGCTCCACCCCCTCCTACCTGGTGCACAGGCACATCAACTTGCTGTGGGCCTTCACAAGTGGTTACAGAATTGGGAGCTAGTTGATGTAGGCACAACCAGCATGGGATGGAACGAGACTACTCCTACTGCTCCCATATTTACATATTACATACTTGACTGGACAGATTTGTATGTTCGGGCAGATTGAGCCAATACGCGATGCACACTGAATACCTGGTCTGCATACTTTCTGACCACAGCCCATAGCTCCTGGGGTTCTGTCTGAGTGATGATCGTCCAGTTATTCCTGTGTGGTGTCTTAACCTGACGGCCCTAGAGGATGCCTGTTCCAATGCCATTACGGGCTATTTTGATCTTAATCAGGGCTCAGTGTCAAATGGTCTAATGGAGTGGGAGGCTATTAAACTGGGCCTGTTTGGGCCAGTCGGTGGGTGTCAGGAGCGACTTGGATGGGGAGCTATAAACACTGGACGATAAGCTTCCCAGACTGGACCATACCTTGAGGACAGATACTGTGGTATTCAATAGGCTCCTTGAAGCGAAGGAGCAGTGTCATACTGTCTTATAGCATTTGCAATGTCATGATTACAAAAATATGCAGCCCGGGCTCATGAAGAGGAGGGATGGTCGGGGAAGCGTCTGGATTGGCTTATAAGGCCTGTGACTCATGGCGCACCCATCACTCACCTCCAGCAAGATGACGACACAAGATTGTATTCTCCGGGATCTATCAATGACGAATTTAGAGGATATTGTGAAGTGCTTTATCACAGCCCGAGCCACTCCTGGCAGGGCTACAGTCCATTTTCCTGGACTGACTGCAGCTTCAAACCCTGCCCTGGGAGGCCAGGAGTGACCTTGAAGGTCTGGTGACAGTACAGGAGATTAGGCATTCTATTAAAGAAATGGCCACAGGCAAAACCCTGGACCCGGATGTCCTCCCTGCAGAGTTCTTTTCCACCTTTAAGGGGCAACTGGCCCCACGTCTAGAGGCACTCTACTCAGAGTTGCAGAGATTTGGAGCCCAGCCTGAGTCCACGAAAAGCCCAATTGTGGTTCCACTCCCTAAGACCCAGGTAATGACAGTACCTACATTGGCATTCCAGCCTCTGTCCATGCTTAAGATGGGTTTCAAAGTCCTTAGTAAGCTTTTGGCCTACCGATTACTATCTCACATGCCAGCACTGGTCAACAGGGATCAAAATGACTTTATTCGGACATGCATTGCCTCCCTAAACCTCAGGTGGCTTTTTCATGTTCTACATCACCCTGAGGCACAATCCCTATCGGGTGCCATGTTCATGCCGGTGGACCTTGAAAAGGCCTTCGACTCAGTACAATGGGATTTTCTCAATGCAGTTATACATTAAATGGGGCTGGGAGAAGGCTGGGTCAGCTGGGTTACATTACTGTATACCAACCCAACGGCGACGGCGATCTCCTCCCAATATGATATTTACAGGGGCACGAGTCAGGACTACTCAATATCCGCACCCCCTCTTGTTTGTTTTGGCCACTGAGCTTTTGGTGGAGCTTTTTTTGTAGGGAGGGTGGGGGCAGTGGCATAGTTGTGGACATTCATGTCCACGTAATATCATTTTATGCAGATGACCTCCTGCTTTATGTGACAGATGGCGCTGGTGATGCCTTGGATTTAATCCGCTGGCTGGAGGAATTTGGGACCCTTTCAGGCCTTCAGGTCCATAAAACCAAAACTTGCCTTTTCCCAGTGACACAGGGGATTCAACAATTGCTGAACTTCCCATCCGGGATGACCGGGCCCCTTACATCTTATAAATACCTGGGTATCCAAGTATATCACACTCTGGAGGATCCATTGGAAGGGAACTTAGTGGGGCACTTCGATCCCTTAAGTTATGTGTCCCTTTCTGGCGATCCCTGAAGCTGCAGATCATGGCCCGGACATTCATCTCCAAGATGGTGAGGCTTCTTTGTTTACTCTACTTTATGAGTATTCTCCTGATTGGGGTGCCGGCCTCCTGGCTCCAGCAGTTGAACGTCCTGCTCTTAGAACTAATCTGAGACGGGGACCGAGATTCTGCTTCGCACACCGGACCATGGGGGACACCGACTTTGAGTTGTACTTTCTTGCAGCGCAGCTCCAGTAGGTCTCCCGATGGCTAGATGACTCTCTTTGAGATCGAGACGATCTGGACCTCAAGGGGAGGGTGCCCTTTCAGGGAGTAGTGTTGGCCTGGCTTACCCTGCCCTGCTGTTGGTGGGATTGCCTCACGCGGATCCTATTTCCCGTTTTATGGCCCCACAGTTGTTGGATTGGACGGAGACCAGACTTGTGACAGTCAGTGACTGCTATCACCTGGGCGCCCTCACCTCTTTGGAGGATCTGATGCCCCAGTACACCTTACCCCCGGGGACAATTTTTGACCTATGACGCCCTGGTACGGACTTTGGAGTATCTCTGGGACGGCGGCCGAGAGGTGCTGAAAACCCACACGGTGCTCCACTTGTTGATGTCTATGGGCTCAGCACGATACCTGCTCACATGGTTCTACAGGGTGCTTAATGGGAAAGGGCGGATGTCCTTGGAGGCACTAAGGGCGAGGTGGGGGGGTGTTGGGTCTTGACATCCTGGATCCGGAATGGTGTAATATATTGGTGTATCGCAAGAAAGTCTCTAGAATCACAAGATTGAAATACATCCAATTTAATTACACTCAAATGACTTACCTGACACCTCACAGTATTTAGGACATTTATGGGAGGTGCCCCAGATGCAATCACCTGGATGCGGACTTTTGCCACACGACTTGGGGCTGCCACACTCTACAGCTGTTTTGGGATTCACAGGCTGAATACAGCACTGGGCTGTTTGCTCCAGTGCACAATAGAGTCTTGTCTTTGGGGGGGGTAGTGGTGGGGGGGGGGGGGGGGGTTTCTCCAGGCATCTGAAGGTTGGCGCTGGGTTCCTAGACTTGGCTCTTATTCTAGCCAAGAGGCAAATTACAATGGCATGGAAGTCTGCAGTGGGGCCTGTCCTGGAGACGTGGGTGAGCGATGTCACCACTTGTGCTAGAGCAGGGTAAGGAGTGTTGCTTACGGAGGATGCTGAGGGAGTGAGGCACTATCCGATAGCTGGATTGTGGGTGGAGGTGTAGGAGACCTGGAAGCATCCATGGGGTGAAGAAGGGGAAGGTCTGCTGAGCAAAATTGCCCAGATGATGGGGATTGGCGCAGAGACCCAGGAGATGGAGAACGAGTGAGTCCTCATTAGGAATAGTTAGCCTTTTTCCTCCTTATGGTACTACATCCCCCAGTTATCACGGTCTCCCTGACTGCTTATACCCCCTCCCCCAGAAGTGGTGAGTTAGCCCATGCACATTGCACCACTTTCGTCCCCCTGGTCTCTTCCCGGCAGCACCGCCTCTGATGCTACTCATTACTGGCAGCTACACGCACCCTGATACAGTTAGTTTCTCTTTTTCTATTAGTTCCTTTTTTGTTTTCTACTTCCATTTTTCTTGCCCAAGGTCTACTAGACCACATGGGACATAGCAGACTTATGTGTTTCCAGAGGGTGTGCATAGATTGGACAATTGGATACACTCCGGGGGGTGGGGGGTTATATATATATCCATACGTAAATACATATTTGCAAATTTTTCTGAACCACTTTGACTTTTTAGGACTTAGAGTATATTAAATTAAAAACCCTTTATCAATTTTTGGATCATGAAGGAGCATTAGCGGTGTATGTTGTAAGGAGAGCCCCCCACAACACACATTGAAAGTAATAGGCCCCTTGAGTGCAATAGCTTAAGAATTATTTGATGCATTTGCACTTTACATTGCTGCCAATTGTACTTTAGGATTTGGAGTGCAATAGTGATAGTCATTTATTTTTCCACACTCGCACTTTCAGCTGAAGTATTTTTATATATATATTTTATTTTGCAGTTCGTACAAAAAGAAGTATTGTAAAGGGCACCAATCAGGCACCCTCAGAGGAATAAATTCAAGAGGAAACAACCCCCGCCACCCCCACTCACAGACGTCATACAGATGATATACATCAAAAAAGAAAGAATGTCCAAACGGTTATCAGTTCTGCACCCCTTGAATCACCTGGTACTAGGTAGCAGATGCAATAGGCAGCTGTTCGCTTTCCTTCCCTGGGGACCCAAGTGACTAGTACTTGAGAATTTCCGGGGGCAACCGCTACTTGCATATGTATCTTTTTCTGCCGCCATGTGGATATCCATGCCCCATCTCCATTTGGGTACTGTTGAGGTTTCTCTCGCCTCACTGTACCCAGCTATATACCTCTTAGCCACCACTAGACCCAGGCTGCAGAACAGTAGTTTGGCTCATGGAATATCCACATTGCTAGGGATCCCCAGGAGGACAAACTTTGACTCAGGTGAAATGGTCTCCTCCAGGATATTACTAAGTTTCTCAATAATCGTAACCCAACACTCTTCAATTAGTGGGCAGCCCCAAAGTGTGTGAAGGAAATTCCCATCTGCCCCCTTGCACCACAGGTAAGTTGGGTACATCACAATCCCTATATCATGTAATCTCCATCTATCATAATAGACCCTGGGTTAAATCTTAGATTGAATCAAACGTAGTTAAGACTTTATCACCACCTCCCTCTGGTGCATCAAAGCTGCTTCCCAATCTATATTCTCCATGTCCCCCACATCACGCCCTCACTGCTCTCGCAGCCCGCCCAGGGCATCTGGCATGTTGTTATTCAACGTATTGTAGGTGAGGGAGAACGCTCCCTTTCCCAATGCCTCCGTTAGCGTCCGTCCTTCTAATGGCGCCTACCCCGGGATGTTCTCCCCCTGTAGTCCCTCCGCCCGCGAGGCATGTCAAATTTGTACGTATTTCTGGAATTAGTTTGAGTGCATATGATAGTCACATTGTAACGAGGAAAATTACATAAAATCTCCTTGTTCTTACAGCTGAAGTATTAAGCACTTTCTATGGTAGAGGAATGCAATGAATTGGCAATTAAGCGATTATGGGGCACATGCATCATTTGAAATTGCGGTCGCAAAAGGGCAGATTTGCAGAATCTGCCCATTTGTGACCACAATTTTTGCATTTGGGATCCATCATCCCAATTGCAAAAATCGCAATTTGTGATTGCATTTAAGGATTCGCAACTAACGATGCCTTAAATGCAATGCAAGATTGCATTTAAAATAGCGATTTCGCTAACACTAAATACCAATTATTTCAACCTGATGGTATTTAGCAGAAACTTTGAAAAATGCACTAAAGTGCATTTTTCAAAGTTTCAGGTTACACACACACACATGCCCTTGGGGCATGTGTGTTTACAACATGGGTGCACATCACAATTTCAGGGGTGCAACAGGGTGTCCTTTTGACACCCTTGCATCCTTAAAATTGCATGCGCAATTTGCGAGTACCTATTGGTACTCGCAAATTGCGCATGCAATTTCCCATTCATTTCTAAGGGCCTGTAGGCCCATATGAATGAATGGGAAGCCATTCCTTAATTGCGATTTGCAATTTGCGAGTCGTAATTAAGAAATATTTAGGAATTGCTATTTTGATAGCGATTCCTACATGCATAGGCTTTTGCGAGTCCCTAATTACGATTCCTTAATTAAGGACTCGCAAAAACCTACCTTGATGCATGTGCCCCTTAGTGATGTATCGGTGACTTTTAGAGGGATATATATAATAAAAATTGAGAGCTCAACAGATATTAGGATGTGGGGAGTTACTAACATTAGTGAAATTCTAAGTACTGGAAGTGGCTTATACTGGGGCACTCTGAACTCTTTGTATAGATATATACATCAAATGAATTATCATGGTCAAAATAAGTCACTTTATCATGCTTATGAACTTACAAAAAGGAATAGATGTGAGAAACTGAATATGATTGTGAAATGTACAGATTGATTTTAAAATGTGCTAATTATGTGGATTGAGTACTTTGACAGACTGATGGTATCACAACCTTGTAATGCATAGAGATTTACCTAACCCATTGTATATATCGCATTGGAAAATGGATGCCGATTAGTTCCGATATGGGGATGTGGTTAACATTCTAGTTCTTGTTGAGCCATGGAAAGTAAAGAGGAGTATGGGTCCCTATAAAGTATGAGTCACTTTGATTGAAGAATTGGCCCGAATGAAGGCAACTTGCCAAAACGCATCGACCATGATTTATTTTTTGCTGCAACCTTGATTTGTTTTGACCCCCCAAATTTTTTTTAAATCACATACCCAGTGCTAATGAAGCGACTTTTTGCCTCATATTTGTGCTGCCGGAGCTGCTGGGGAGAGGAACTCTGAGGGAGAGGATATACATATATATATGTATATATATATACATCTTTATCTCCTTGGTGGAAGTCTCGTCCCGGTGGAGGACCAAACGTCTGCCAAATAGGTTGAATAGAAAACATGGTTGTAAAGATACTTGTAGTAACTTTATGATTGAATAAACCATTGTATCACTCGCCACCCAGTCATTTGAACGCATGTAAGTCTACAGCTAGGTGTAAATGTCTACTTGGAAATGGGGAAGTGCAAGAAAGTGGAAAGCTACACCTAGGTGTAGTAGTAAATATACACATGAATAAATAGACGTGTGTATAGTTCCCTACGAAAATCGTGCCGAATATCTGCATTCATCCATGGAATGGGGAAAAGGCAAAAATTGCAGGAATTTGAAAAATAATCAAGTATTATTTAAAAAAACAGCCTTTTATAAATGTAAATGACAGGTGTTACAATAATCAAATTTTATCGTGTTCAGTTTATTGAACTCGTCAAGGTGGAAGGAATCTTTTCATTTCTAAGGTTTCAGCTCAGTACAATCAATTAATTATAATACAATACAGAACAATATTGCCTTATTAGCACTGTTTATGAGGTTACAACTTGACAAAAATCTCGCGACTACATAGGGATTGCAACAGTTTTACATACAGGTTTGTATGTGTCTGATGGGGCTTCAAGCTGATTCCTAGCATTATTTGAATCTTCTCATCTGCAGGTCATAGCAAAACCAGTGATGAGTATCGAAAAGGTATGGAATCTTGCTTGAAAGGTCAGGCTTTAAACTTTTTTCAAACAACCCAATTGACTACAATGCTAGTAAATTTCAGACAAAATAGATTCATAACATCAATATGAGCTCCAACTGTCAATACCACTGAGGTTGTACTACTATACCTAGAACCGCTCTCACTACTACAGACATTCCAATAACATTTCAAGAGGTTCCCTCACTCATTGTTTATACAGGTATTGAAGACTTCCAGAAAGATGCTGAGATTTACCTTGAAACACTTTATTTCAATAAAAAAAACATTAAGAATGGCCTAAAAACTTACGTAGTTTAAATTAGAAACTGCTGTACGTAAGTTTCAGGGAAGGAGAAGACGTTTAATTGCTGCTAAAAACTGGGCCCCATTTCAAGATTGGTTAGCAAATTAATAAGTTGTTTTTTATAATCAACTGTCATGCATTTGTGTTGCTCTTCCTCTGTTGTTTACTTTTTTATTCATTGTATATATTTCTGTATTTTTGTTTATGAAGTTTAAATCGCCAAAACCTTTTTCCACCACTGTAAAAAATGTAAAATAAAATAAAAAAAAAAAAAAAAGAATGGCCTAAAAAAACAGAGAATTTAAACGCAAATGATCCTTTAATTTTCACACATAGTTTAAAGTAGCAGAAATAAGTAACTATTACTTGTAAACACTTCTTTAGAGCCTCTATATGATCCTGCATATAGTTGATCGTTTATATTATGTTATGGCAAGTCAACCCACCGATATATAAACGTGTTGTAAACTATGGAGACAAATTCAGTGAAGACCACTGACATTTCATATAATGGTGTGAGTCAGCGGCACAGGACTGGTGTCACATTGTCAAATAAACGAGTAGGCAATGCTGGAAAAAACAAAACAGGTTACATTGGAATGCTTTGATTCATCTCAGTCATAGGAAAGTACTTTGGGTAGCATCCTCTTCTTTGGGCACTGACCCACTGCAGACAGATTCCAACTTTATGCAAATCTGCCTGGGTCCAGCTCCAATAGGAAAAGACCTGCTGGAGCACATCCTCTCCAGATTAGATAAAAAGTAAATCCAGGTAGCTTTCAGCCTTGCCGGGCCTCAACAGTGAGTACAGCATGAGTCCTGTTACACCACAAGCACAGGATGCGTATCTGCTCATGCCCATCTCTCTTGTGGTGCCCCATCGAGAAGGTAATGGCTTGAATTATACTTACGGTAATTACTCTGGAACTCATTGCAGTTAACCGTACTCAATGCTTTCATACGCACTAACACTAAATCTTTGGAAAGCGAATGACCTATAGTTACAACCTTACACTCTTTGTAACATAAATTAAACAACCAATGGTTTCACCTACTCTGTCTGCTACTATGGAAAAATAATACCTTACTTTTGTGTGCATCATGAACACCAGCTCACCCATGTTCAGTGGCATGTGCACCTTTTGGAAAGGTGTGAGAGGCAGCTGGGAGAAGAAGGGGTCAATGAAAATGTTTGAACAATGAAGAGGGACTGGGGGTGCTTATAGGTCCAGCATACAAGCCCATAGAAAATATCAATTCTTTCAAACGAGTGTGCTGTTCCTGAGGACAATAAAATTAGAAGGATTGGTCGGTATATTGATATCTGTCCAAAGGAAGGAGCCAGAGTCTCCTCTTTTTGGAACTAGGGCCCTCACACACCCAGTTGGGTGTCATGCTTCATCGTCGGGCCGGCACTGCAATGCCCGACAGGCACCCTATAAGGGGCTCTTTATCGGAGATCTTTTGTTACCAAGCCGTAATGTGAAGTGCAAGTAGTGGAGTGTAGATGGGTGTATAGAGTGTGCGAGTAGTGTAAGGAAACTTTTAAAATAAGACTAAGTAGTACTCTAAAAAGGTTTTAATTTGTGAGTCTACTTGTCAGATTAAAACCAGGATTAGCCTACCACTGACATAATGCCCTTTAATTCAAACGTCCACCGGAGAAAATGATAGCGCAAATCTTGGAATCATGTCAACTTAGTTGAGGGCAATGGAGTGTGGAAAATGATGCTCTTAGTTTGTGGTTCCACCCATCTCTCTGTTAAATATACACTAATTAATATGTGCAATAGTTTAGGCAAACGATGTTATCTCTCTACAATTTGAACTGGTCTCGAATCAGAAAATGGTTTTATTCTAGGTTAGAAAGCCAACATAATCGCTTACTTTGCCATAAGGTTTATCAATATTTCACATACATTCAAGCATTTCTTGGCAGTCACTAAAAATCCCTTCAACAAAGTTGTATTGTAATTGCAATTGTATTGTAATTGTATTTATATAGTGGTTTATACTGCTGGAGAGGCATCAAAGTAGACTGGTGGGTGGATAGCACACTGCTCGACGTGGAGAGCTTTGTTTGGAAGAGTGTTTAGTTCCACCATGTCCGATGTTGGAAGCATTCTGCTCTTTTGCATGACTGACCAGAGCTGTGCCCTGATGTAGATTGAAGCACCTGAGTATGTAGTGAATGAAGGAGAAGGGAATGATACAACCCCTTCACTTTACATTTGTTAGAAACTACACGATGGCCTTAATCACACAGCCGCGCTGCAGTATCACTTACTTATTTAAACCTTTACCACGTGATATAGCAAATAATTTTATTCAATAGCAACTGACAACAGACTATCATATATTCCTATTACTGCCTGACATAAAAAACAGACTGTCAGAGCTTTTGTATAGATACTCATCAATGCTTATTAATTGCAAAATACTGTTGAGAATTCACTCCTATGCAAGAGAAAATCCACCCACCATTAAATAGTAAATTTCTAAAAAAAACCATCATTAATGTATTATTAATAAATGTATGTAAAAAACTCTAACTCACAAAAGATATTTCTTAACAATATATAGCGGTATAAAAATATATATCAGTAAAAGAAGCATGATATATCACTGGTGTCTAGTGCCGTCGCCTCTCAGGAAAATGCTTGCTAGAGTGCTAAATGTGTAAAGTGCATAGTGCCTAAAAAAGTGCTTAGTGTGATAAAGAGCTAGTTTCGAAAGGATTGTTAGCAGCTGATAGATTCAATTCTAAACTTTGTCTAAATAGATTTATTATGCAACTATGGATGTACGCCCTTCTTTTGCAAACTCACTACATTGATACAGGGTCAATAAGAATGGGTACATTTTGTACATATCAATAACGAACATGATGTTAAAAAGGTGAGGCTGTAACATTGATGTTATAAAACGGATGTTGTAAAAACCAATTATAAAAAGTTATGACTAATTATAAAAAGTTACGTAAGTCTTCACTGGTATTAGGCCCATTTGGTATTTTAGACTCCAGATCCAAAATGAACCTGGACTCCAGCTGTCGTTAAAAAAATTCTCCATTGCCCCCTCTACTCAGAACTGGTACTGCACCTATAACATAATGTTTCAATTTGTTTAAGTTGTTGTTGTGCACAAGTTTGAAATGGCGTGCCACTGGGTACGTGGGGTCCGAATTTATTATAGCTCTTAGATGTTGTAAAATTCTTAAGTATACTTGCAGTTTAAGGCTACCTACATAATGTAGGCCGTAAGAGCATTTAAGCACATATACAGCAAAATCAGTCCTACAATTATAGTAACCCTTTAAATCAATTGGTTTAGAACGGAACGCTGACATATAGCTAGAAGTATTCACTCCAAAATGACATGCCCTACCAGAGCTACATTTGAAAAAGGCAATTTTTGGGGGACAGCCAGTTGGTCTTGCTAACTACTTCAGGGCTACTTGTGACCAGTGCACTTCTCATGGAGAGAGCTCGCCGAAAGGTCAGGGTAGGTTTTTTAGGAAGGAATTGGCCCAAAGTAACATCTGTTAAAACTGTGGCCCATTGTGTATTAACAATGGATCTAATCCTTCTTTCCTGTTGGCTAAAAGTAGGGATGGGTCTGATGTCATTGACTTCATTACAACCCAAGGAAACATTTTCTACTTTTCTGTCAGTATTAATGGGAGTTTAAAATGGAATAGATTCCCTGGTTCTTTCGTTCTCTTTATTCATGGCTTTTTCAATAGTACTCACATGATATCCTCGTTTGTCGAGACTAGTGTCGGCTTCTTGTTAGCTAGTGGACAAATCAATTTCTGAGCTGCATATCTTACACAATCTCAGGAATGCTATTTATTAAGTGTTTAGGATGGAAACTGGATGCATGCAGAATGGAACTGCCTGCTGTTCTTTTCCGGTGTAATCTGGACTCTAATTTGTTGTTATTAACATATATTTGCACATCCAAAAAATCAATGGCCTTTGAATCTATACTTGCAGTGAATTCCAGATTCAATGTATTAGCATTGATGTGTTACAAACACCCAAGCACTTTCCTTAGTTCCCTTCCAGATAATAAACACATCATCAATGTATCGCCACCAGCTCACCACATGATTCTCCCAATCAGTATGGTAGAACCCACTCCTCCCACCAGCCCACATGTAAACACACGTAGCTGGGGGAGAAGCAGGCTTCCATGGCAACACACTTCAGTTGTTGGAACACTTCCTTACCAAACAGGAAAAAAATATTATTTAAACACCAGTCAATCATATTCAACAACATTCTGTTGTGATTGTATAGAGGAATCGATCTCTTATTCAAATTATATTCAACCACTCTTAATCCATCCCTATGTTCTATGCTGGTATAAAGGGCAATGTCCGTTGTCATTAGTATATACTCGTCTGACCATGGTATACCATACAAACTTTTAAGGAAATCGCCTGTGTCCTTTATATACGATGGAAAATCATCTACAAATTCCTTGAGGAAATAATCTACATACTGATAGATTCTCTCGAGCAGACCATTCCTTGCGGAAATAATCAGCCACCCAGGTACAGGGGGGATGCTTTTGTGAATCTTGGGAATGAAGTAAATGACTGGTAATACAGGAAATTCGTTATACAAACATTTTAATTCTTCTTTAGTAATCAGGCCTTCACGTTTCCACATCTTCTTTAAGTGCAATTTTGATTGCTTTCACTTGTTGCATAGTGGTTCTTTTGTAACATGTAGTGTCATCAAGATGTTATGTGCCTCCTTGAGATATTCTGTTTTCGGCCATCGATCTTCATTGCCACTTGTGTCAGATTTGTTGATGATTACTTGATTATGCTTTTGCAATTTATTCATCAAGGTGTGGTATTGTTTCTCTTGGTATTTGAATTTCCTCGATGTCTGTCTGTTTTTTTTGATTAAGCCTCTTAAGTTCTTCCAGTACTTGGTCATGCAAAATGTCTACCGCATCCCTTGGCATCATTGGCATGATATATATATATATTCATAAATAATTGGCTTTGGGCCAGCAATCTTCTTCCATTGGTCTGATGAAATGTCATTCACATTTTTACTCTGTCCCGTAACACATAGGATGAGGCAGTGGGTCGGCACACCTCAGCCATTGGCTCTTTTGACCCGTAAGTGACCGCATTTTGCCTGATTGCATGTGCATATCCACCTATAAAGAAGTGGACATCAATGCCTAGGCTCACAGGCAAACACTTCACTTTGCCAATGTGTTTTTCCTTTTACTTGTTAGGCTTTTTTGGGTCACATTTGAGTGTTCAAACTATGCTTTTAGTTTACAGTAATTCAAAGGCAATAGGACATCTTTCTTTGCGCCAATACGAATTATAAACCTTTCCTTTTCTAAATACGTCTCTCTGCTGGGGCACATTCATAATGTTCTATTAAAATTATATGCAATTTCTAAGTATTTATTGTAAAAAAAGATTTTTTATTTTAACCCTTTGGATGCCAAACTTTGGTGGCTCTGTGTATTTTTTAATTCTTTTATTCTTTTATTTTTGTGGCATAAACTACACTAAAAAATACAAATGCACTAAAAGATACAAATAATAAGAATTACGACAGCATGTCAAGAGCATACCTATTGACTTTGCCAATGTTCATTTTAAACATTTCTGTAGGTTTGAGACTTTTTTGGGTGCTGTCATCTGTACGTTTTGTGACTATACCTGCCACTGTAACCTTTGGTTTTTCTTTTAGCACTGTTTCCTATTAGCCAACTAATGTTATCAACGTGGGAAGGATAAAAAGATAAGACGCCCTGCTTGGTTTCACCCTGTATCTTGCAGGTCCAGCATGGACCTTGAAGGAGGCACAATATTTCCTACCTATTTACAAATGCATAATGCTATTTTTAATGTTGCATGTCATTTTCACTGTGTGAAATGATTGTCAGAACGGTTTCTATTTAACCCGATATACGATTTAAAAATATCTTTGGGTTACTTTTCCTTAAATAGAATTTCCTTGTTCCTGTTACGTTATCAGAGATTTGTATGACACTGACTTGTTCATTTAGCACCCCTTGCTGTGAAAGTCTTCACAGTACTAGAAAATAACACAAAGCACCGCTGAGATTTTTAAAAAAGTTTTCTCTCTATATATATTTGCTTTTTGAATTAAACGACTAATCTTTAAATCAAAAACTAGAACTTTTTTATGGTCTCCTGCTTAGTGGTAGATATTAATGTTCTTTCAGATACTTTTATTAGATTCTGTAATAAAACGTAAGTACGCCAGTCATGGATGTGGTTGTTAGAAAAATGTTAGATGCAGTCGCACAGTATCATGATGTGTGTGTACAACGTAATTGGAAGTGGACAGAAGTACTACAATTTCCGAAGTGAAATTTCAAAGAAATCACCCCTCCCACCCCTATCCCAACAACCCTTTTAACTAGAAAACATCAAAAAGAAATAAATAAAAAGAAAGATGGGGTGGGGTAGAGGTGGGGATCATAGATACCATCTGGGTGAGGGGGCGGGGTTAACTCAGGAGCAGCCCGTGCAGGTAAGAGCGGTGGGGCGGGTTGGGGTGGGGGACTAGACAGACGACTATGAGAGAAAATGAATTATTTATTTAATTTTTCCTCGTCGTTGTCTATCGTGTCCCACCCGCCCCACCGGCTCTTACCTGCACGAGCCGCTTCTAGGTAGGGGTGGTGGGCTCCTTGATGAAGGATATAGAAAGGTAAGTACTATGTTGTCAGGTGGGACCAGGATAATGCCAGAGATGTCTTGCCAGTTTGAGGAGGCTGAAGTTGAAGGACGCCATTCTTGTTGTTCCAATGTGGATGAAACTAAGGGCTACGGGTGAGGCTGTCTGGTGGGGGTAGGGCCTTAGTCTCAGTTTGCTCAGCTCAATCGAAACTTCTATGCTGTAAGCCTCTATATTCAAACCTGGACATATAGTCTATACAGGGGCGGCTGGCACAGGTAAGAGCAATGGGGTGGTGGGGTGGTGGGGCGAGGGCAGGCACTGTGGGGGGGAAGTCAACAGATGACAGGATAGGTCAAATTAAATAAATAAATACATTAATTAAACTGCTTACCAAGCGCTCGCTGCATCACGAGCAGAAGGTAAGTGGTTTTATATTTTATTTTTATTTAATTTTACCTAACCCGTCGTCTGCTGACTTCCCCCTACCCCGCCTCCCCCCACCCCACCACCCCTACCTGTGCTGGACCCGTCTAGAGGAGGTTGCCATTTATCAGCAAATTTCTTTTCAGAGTGAGATATCTTATGTATAATTTCTCCATAGCCAAAGATTGCCACAGCCTATGGAACCAGAATGAGCCAGTTTGACTGTCTTTTTTCTCCCAGAAAAAAGCAATGCGCTGTTTAGCAGCTAGCATGATCTGTCGGGTAGGTATTCATTCAGATCCTGTTATACCCTCTGTATCCAAGGGTCTCAGTCCTAGAATCAAGGCGCTAGTTTCAGCTAAGGTCCACATAAAGTGTCCAAATATTTCCTTCCAGAACGTTTCACCATTCATGTAGAAAAGTGTCCGTCTCATGTTCAGAGCGCTAGCATGGGGCCGAAGTGGAAGGATATATTTGATGCAGTCTCACAGCAGTAAGATACCATTGGTACATATCATTGTACACTATTCTCTTTGAGGAATGCTTTAGATGGCTTTAGAGGTGTCACACCTCACTTGTTCCTAGATCTTAGCCTGTAGTTCCCTTCCGAAGTACCCTTCCCTGCAAGATAGATAAGGGTAGATGGTGTTTGGCCTGGAGTCCTTTATTACACAATAGGTTTTGGAGACTCTGCCCTTTGTGCCTGTGTGTATCAGTTTTTCGAAATGCGTGAGTGGTCTTGATGATGGTCTTGTTGACGAGTGGATGTACCAATGCGCAAGCTGATGGTACTGAAGGCGGGACTTCTTAAAGATTTGAAATTCGTCTTTGCATTGGTCAAAAGATTTATTGGTCTCTGTCCCCCTTTTGGAAGAGTTCTTAACTTCTTTTAAGGTTTTACAGTCTCCCTTTGCCCATTCAGGGAATGCTATGGGATCTATAGCTGGTGTGAAATCATGGTTTCTATCTATAGGTGTGTTTGGAGAGGGAAAGGTAGTAAGGCCTTTTTTAACAGCTACATGATCACACACCTCGAAGACGGTCTTACTTGAAGTGGTCATGTGTGTGCTTTTCGGCCTAGCATGTTGGGGGAGCCATAGTGAGCGACATGTCACTGCCCGGCCCATATGAAACTAATTCTTCTCACTCTCATTCACAATCCATTCCGAGATTTAACCAAGGTATATTCCATAAGGTTTGGCCATGCCAATTCTCCCTTCTCTTTAGGATCATGAGGAGTTTGTTAGATATGCAGGTTTTTTGTAGGCCTGGATGGAACGCACAGTTTCACTCTGTGGAATTTCGCGGTGTTATAAATACTCTCAGCTAGATTCCACAGAATTCCGCAAAAGGATGAAAATAGGCATGTTGAATGCTCGTACTGTGATTTAGCACTGGGAGCTTGTTCCATGCTGAAAAATCAACATGAATGGCACCACGCAGCGTTCCAGAGAGCGCAGCTTCTTGAGTTGACTTTCCTGCTGCTAAAGTAGATTTTCTAGTGGCAACATTTTGACCGTGGATGGCCGCAACCGCCTGTGTTGGAGAAATCTCATTGGGTGCCCTTCTAGTGACCAAAAATCGTGCTATGGGATGCCAAATATCACTTGTGCTCCACAACTTAGTGTTTTCGAGCTACATGCCAAATTCCACCCATTCCACAGGCGGAGCAGAATATATTGCCCACCCCTAGTTTTTTGCCGTCCAAGATAAAGGAGCAAATTTTGATCTGTAGCTGGGTAATGTCCATCGTGGGTATGGGGGTTGGAACTGCCTGGAAGAGTGAAAGAATTCTGAGGGGAATGTTCATTTCAATGACGTTGATACTCCTCATCCAACATTTGTATAACAGTAGCTATTTCCTAAGATCTTCAAGGATATTTTTTTCAGCCCAATTAGTTTTAGTCCATCCCTCGAGATGGTTCATAATGTTGAGGACTAGGTATCGAAAAGAGGTGGTGGCACATTGGAAGGGAACTAATATTCAATGGAATAGAATGTTTCCTGAAGGCACTGTTAGATAAAGGATACAGATTTTCTCTTTATTGATTTTGAAGTTCGACATCAGTTCAAATTCATACAGTTCCTCTATCAGAGATGACAAGGATACAGAGGGATTAGTAAGTGTTAAGAGGGTATCATGGCAAATAAAATAGCTTTGTGTATACAGCTCCCAAATGGGAAACCCAATATCATCTGTATTTTCCTAATCCTCATTGCTAAGGGCTCCACCACCTGGGCGAAGAGGAATGCGGAAAGAGGGCTTCCCTGACTACTACCCCTGCTGAGTTTAATGGGGTCCATGCAAAACCCATTTATCCGGCTAACCGTGGTAGGAGCGGTATAGACCGCCATGATTCTGTCCATCATAATTGAGTCCAGTTGTATTTTGTTTAACACTAGTCTAAGAAAGGGCCAGCTCGCTTGGTCAAAGGCTTTCTCCCTGAGACATATTAGCAAGGTAGGATGTTGCATCTATGAGCTTTTTCCACCGAGTAAGGAAGGTGTTGGATGTTCTCCACTCCCTGGTGGCTTTGAAAGAAGCTGACTTGATTGAGATCAATTAGTCCCATGAGAAGAAGGTCTAATCGCATGACTAATAGTTTTGTGTGGAGTTTTGCATCCATGTTCAAAAGGACAATCCGGTGGAAAAATGTGCAGCTAGCTGGGTCCCAGCCCGGTTTTACGATAGATGCCATCTCAACTTCGTCCATAATGGGAGTAAGACTGGTTGGCTGGGTAAGGAGTTGAACAGAGAAATTAGGTCATGCTATTGATGGGAGAGGAAGGTTTTAGAAAACTGCAGAGTCTTTCCATCAGGGCCTAGGAACTTCCCTGTAGTTATTGATTTAAGTTCATGTCTCAGTTCAGAGGGGTCTCTGGAGCTTCAAGGAATTCGCTATGGTGTGGGATTTTGGGGGCTCAGTCACATTTGCATAGATAATTCTGCATATCTAATGGATTTTCAGTCCTTTGTTTGTAAAGAGTGAGGTGGAACTCATGGATGTTATCCCGCTTCTCCTTCTCCTCAGTGGTGCAGGTGCCCAAGGCCATTTAACTAGTGGAATGTATATTTGGGTCCTCTGTAGTTTGATTTTAAGAGCTAGTAAGGTGGCCACCTTATCCACTTTACCATAGAAGCGTTGGCCTAGGGTGAGTAGAGATGCTCCACCCAATTGGTTCTATATAATTTTAGCTGTCCCCTTATAACGCTAACTTTCAATGGGTGCCTTATGTAGGGTTCTGTTTATTCATTCTCTTGCACGCCCTAATCTTGGAGGTCAGGTTCTGCTCTAAGAGGAGTGCCTCTAACCCTATTTCATTGGTTATAATATTGCCCCGATGGTTGCTTTGAATGCATCCCAGAGTATGTGGGGAGAGACCTCATTGAAAGCATTAACTGTAAAGTCGTCTCTAATGATCTCCAAGATAGTAGCATTTTTCCCAGGATCTCTCAATATTTGAGGGTTCAGGTGCCAACAAGGGGGACCCCGAAGGGAGCAAAACCTTCCTATCCCGGTGAGTTCCAAGTGAGCATGTCAGATATAAGTATGTCAGAGAGTGAATCTGAGTCTAATGTGGAGAGTAGTGAATGAGTGATGAAGATGGAGTGAACATAAGAGAAAAATAATAATCCTCACAGTCAGAATATAGGTAGCAACAAGCGTTGAGCAGCCATAGTTTGTTGAGCTCCTTTTAAGGAGCTCAGACATCACTCCCGTCCCCTGACACATATTCATAATCCTGTCCCCCTGTTCCATGTTGAAATCACCCCTAACAGTGATGTCCCTCCGGGTGTTTTGTAGTTGCTGTTTCTGTAAGGTGCAAATATAGGAGTCTTGGGTGCTAATCGGAGTGTATAGATTAAGCATGGTGGGAAATATCGTTCCCTTTTGAATTAGTTAGTTTTAAGTAGCAACTTCCTCTATCTCTGGTAACGATAAGGACTTTTGACCGAGGTGGGGTTTGCACAGGATGACAACCCCCGCAGTTTTATTAGGAGGAGAGGCCCAGTATTGGTGAGGATATTTAGAGTGAGTGCATGGTGGGCTTTTTAAAGCAAGTGCCTTTCTTGAAGAAATATAATAGCAGGATCATGTTAGAGAAAATATCTCCAGACTTGATGTTGCTTGTTTGAAGATTTCAGACCCCATACATTCAGCTAGAGAAGTTTAAATGTGTGGGATGTGGTCATTGTCATTCGCTGGTTGTACTCGTGGTTGAAGGAGCTATTAAGTTGTGCACTTGTGTGAGGATATCTAGAGCGCTGTCTGATGGTTTATGCAAAGGAACACTCTGTGGGCATGAATGAGTCTAGGTGGTGGTTCTTCCGGGTCACAGCTAGTCACCTCAACGAGATCTTCAATGAAGCCCATGATGTTGTCGCATACAGTATCCTATGGGGATGCCCCAAATGCATATGTTGTGGCACTTGCTTCAGTTCTCCAGATCTTCGTGTTTCATTTACAGTTCAACATATTGTTATTCCAATGTTTGTACCATCCATCATTACATGTCTTGACCTCTGGTCGTGTATCCACTGAGGTGTTTGAGGTCATCAACACAGTTTCTTAATTCACTGACGTCTTTCCAAATTTCTTGTAGGCACTATTTAAAGTCTGCCTTAAGCTAACCTATTTCTGATAGAACTCATCAAGAATTATTTCATACATTCCTGAGTTATAGGTGTTGCCATGGTGTGGCTGCTCCTCATGGTGGTGAGTTGTCTCGTTTTCGTTTCCCATCACCTGCCGTAGTTCGGTTTCACATGTCAGCCACTGAGCTCTCATTCTTGGGCTTACTCCCGCCCATATTGCATTGCAGTAAAGGGCTATTATGGGGTCCAAATGTAGTGATGCAAGGTCATTTACTACGTCGGGAGGGGAGCATTCCCCAAGCACTGTGTACTCAAACTATAGGAGCTCATTCATTAATTGGCTCTGCTAGGTAGTGATGGATAGCCTAATTACTCAGGCTTTCTTTTAGTGCTCAAGTCTCCTGTTTGTGGGCTGGATTCCAGCATAAAACTGCAGACCCTTTTTTGTTTGAGATGATTGTCAGCCTTACATTCTGGCTTTCGAAGGTTAAATGCTATTTTGAGGGGTCTTGGTTGCTCAGGGTGGAGCAGTGAGGGTGGTACCAGATGAGGTAGCATACTGTGAATCACATATGAGGAAGGGTAAGAACTGCGGCCAGGAGACCCTCTGTGGCTGTTAAATATGCTGGTAAAGAATGTGGCACTTGGTTGCTTGGCAGGAGATGGGTTTGTGAACAGTAGCTCCTGTCACTGTGGGGAGTCAAAGGCAATGCAAGCCTCAATTCAGAATCTTGTCCCCGGTTCCAAAATAACGTTTGTGGCCGTCTCTGTATTGCTACTCCCCGTAAGTGAGCCTGATATCAGGGCCTACCCAGAGTGTGATGCACCCAGTAGGTGAGATTGCTGTGATACTTTACATGTTGGCGAGGAAATTAGAAAATGGATAAGTCCTGTGTCCTAGTGAGTGACAAAGACCTTTTCATTGTTGCTGGAGGCGAAAGAATTGAGGCTGACTGGCATAGCTCAGGCAGATTCCCTACTGTACTCACTCATGCTAAATGTCAATGGTGGAAGTGTTGAAGACATTTACTGACATCTTTTGATGGAGTGCAGCCTCCCCCACATCATGGGGTTGGCACAGGGGCTTCGTTTTACGGCTACTGTGAGCTCAGCAGCGTCATCCGTGTCCGCTCCCAGCTCATGCCAAATGCAGGGGTGCCACCAGTGAGTTGTTTCTTATCTGGCCTCTCCTGTGAGGATTCCGCTGATCAAGCCAGTCTTGAAGGAATGCGGCTTGTTAGAATAAAGACAGGTTATCTGTAGGCCCAAGGATGTTGCTGTGAAGTCACCAATTGAGGTTCTCTGTTGGATGACCAATGTCTTATGGAACCCTTCAGGAGCTGATTCAAAGAAGCTGCTGATTTTAGTGTCCAGGGACCATCTGTGTGGTAAGGCGTCCCAGCTCGCTGCCCACAACACATTCAATGGCCTCCAGGCGGTTACTGTGGTGGTTTACGGCCATGCGCCACTCTCAATGGTGGTCGCGCACGTCCCTTCTGCGGGGAGCAGCAGGAGCTCCAGATCAGCAGCCCAGTCCTGGAATTTTGTCCAGTATGTTGGCAACAGTTTCCCGAGCTGCTGAGGGGGCCCTGGGAGGTATTTAGGGTTCAAAGTGGGTTAGTTTTTCACTTCTGTGAGCCGAGGTGGAGCGAAGCCAAGCTTCCTACTCCATGCTTGGTTTGTCCATCTCCCCTCACCCCGTAGATATTAATTTTTATGGTATCTTTACGAGCCCAAACCGTGCCGAACTTCATTGATTTCTTGTTAATTACATGATTGTCACTGTGTACGTTTTTAAAGCAAAATATTCAGGTGAAATCGCTTCAGTTTATTTGCTATTATGTGTAGCCTTTAAAACCAATTTTATTGTTTTCATCAATTATATTTTTGAGGGATGCGATGCAGGGCCAGGGGTAAATAGAGTAGTGAATAGAAATGAACAGGGACGGAATATTTTAAATACAAAACAATATAAGGAGTTATTAGTCAACTTTGTCGCTCCTATGAATTGTGTGTCGCCTTTCGCAAAACTCACTTGAAAATCGAACCTTGTACAATATACTCAGCCATGGACGTCAATCCACTGAAATGCCAAGAGTAGCAGACGTCACATCCTACTTTCACTCACACACATACACACAAATTCATACACATACACTCTCTCACACAAAAACACACTCACCCTCAAGCACGCACACAACATATATTTTAAAGCATTTTTTACTTACTTTAGTTGCCATGTAATGACATAGTCCCGCTTCAAGTACACCATTTTATTACACTATTAATGAATAATATATTTTGTTTATTCACTATTAGTGTAATAAAAAATGACAGAAAATAAGGAGGGTGGCGCCCAGCTGCCCCCTGTGTTTCCGGCACTGAATTTGCCACCTCTGAGGCCAGGGGTCGTAAAGGCAGTGAGTGCTAGTGGTAGCAATGGGCAAGTCAGGAGTCGCAGTTGCGACCCCTAAATGACGTAGCATACGGGAGTTTAATTAGCTTAAGTCAGTGCTTCAAATGGAAAAAGAGAAGTGCCTGTACTCTGTAGCAGAGCACCTGCTTGTTTCTGAGAAGTGCCGGTACTCTCCAATTAAAAGCACAGGGCTTTAAGTGGGCCGGGTCTCACCGGGTCTGAGCACCGGCAGTTTTTTTAAGGAGGCCTCGAAACGGGTCTCTATCGGGCTCTGTTTTGTGCCCTGGCACAGGCGGTCCGTTTTTTCGAGTGTTATAGGGGAAGGGAAATCCTTTAAAGAGAGTCATTTTCTCTCTGGATTTCTCTTCTCCTTTCGGAACTCAGGAGCAACAATATTGTCGCGGTGTCACCAGGGCTTTATGTGGAAGCTTTTTCAATATTATAAACAAGCCACAGTTGCTGCTTATTTATCTTATACAACGAACAACCATTGACAAAGCCAATAGTCCTGACTTGTTGTAGGTATGATGTTACTTTTTGTATCATATATCTGGATGCAATAACAGAAACAGCAAAATACCAGTAGGGCGGCACACTATCCTAAGCACACATTTTTAGCTTATGTATGTTTAAGCCACGCCCTTCATTATATTGGCCACGCCCCCTCGAGAGACCCCCTAGTATTTTTATCCCACTTAAAGCCCTGTAAAAGCATATCATTTCTCTTGAGAAGTGCCGGTACTCTCCCTCCCGAAATAAGAAAGTGCCGGTACTCCGTACCGGACAGTACCAGCACCGGACAGTACCAGCCCATTTAAAGCACTGGTTTAAGTATTCCAGTTTAGAGGTCCGTAATCCTTAACTGCTCCGTGGATGGAAAAGGGGGAAGCAATGCGAATTCATGATGAGATAGATGAGTTCGATTTTATTATATTTCTGAGCATTTGTGAGAGCGCGGCATCTCACTGAGGCCTGAAGATATGTGCCATTTCTGCGTTCCGAAAACAC
Source organism: Triturus cristatus (assembly GCF_964204655.1). Classification (NCBI taxonomy): domain Eukaryota; kingdom Metazoa; phylum Chordata; class Amphibia; order Caudata; family Salamandridae; genus Triturus; species Triturus cristatus. Next base: position 1,091,774,859 of record NC_140593.1, read on the forward strand.
TTCTTCTTCCGAGTGGAATGCGCTCGCACAAACATTCTCATGGAAGGATGCGCCCAGCGAAAGATGCTTACTCCCGATTGCCCGGAGGATGGATGTTGTTCAAGCAAACAATAAAATGTGCAACCACCGGAGCAAAATCAAATACAATTACACTGAGGTTTATTTATTGATAAGCAGCGATGTAGAAAATATGCTTAAGTGGCCAGGCTGGGTTGTGACGTCTGGAGGTAATAAGGCGCGTGCACGAGGGAGAGCACAATAAGGGACTTTTTAGGGCAGAATTGGGGTATTGACTGTGCATGTTTTTTTGCAAGAGGCTGCCCACTAGACGTGGGCGGTGTGGGATGTCACCAATAGCCCAGTCAGGATGCACCTGCAGCCCAGTCTCCCACGTCATGCAACGCTCGGCTCCTGCACAAGCAGCACTGGGACAGAAAAAGAAGTCCTTTACGTCTCAGAAGTAACCTTTGCGGAAGGATCTCCGGCTAAGATTCTGCTTCCCAGAGGTGGGGCTGAGAGAGGGGTTCCAACAATTAGATGGCAGTATTCCCAGCTCCGCTGCAAATAGCAGCATATTAGAATCTAGCAACGCTGTTTATTGGTTGATTTCAACAAAGAGCGATCGTGACGAAAGATGGTGATGGGAAATCAAAGTCACTTACTGGCAGCAAGTTTGTGCAATAGCAGCAAGGGCCTCCCTAGGACTTCTGGTTTTGTCGGAGTTTCTTGCACACTCCAGGAAAGGTAATCCTAAGGACCGGCATGATGTCATGGATCCTCTGACTGCTGGGGGTTTTCCTTCTTGCACTTGTGTGAGTCCTGGACAATTCTCAGGGACCTACGAGGTCCCACCTGACCTGGGTTCGCCTTGTGGAACTGAGATATCATCAAGGCAGAACGTGCCCCCCTAAGATTATATGCACCACTGACCTGCTGTAATACACAGTTTCTCGCACCCCCCTGTAATCCATTGATAGTACAGCCTGCAGTGGTGTCGGAATCCTGATGGGATGAGGGCTGGATTAGCCATGAGCAGAAGAGGTAACTTCAACTAGGTCTAGGCATATTGCTTATTCCCACTGTTTACATTTCATTTATTTTCTATTTTCTATAGTGCTGCTGTGCCTAAAACAGAATGCTTTATGTATAACGAAGAGAGTTAAAATGAAACATGTTAGTTAAATTAGCAGGTGGATATATTTACTGAGCAAAGGTAAATTTACAGGATTAACAGGAGGACATTTAGTACAATGCAGAGAGACATTAGTTCAGAGGGGCTCAGGGTACAAGTGTTTTTTCCAGCAGTTACCAAAAACGGAGGTCTGGTTATACTCTGAGAGTTCCAAACATTGGGAACACAACAGTGAAAGATATTTTCAAGAGACAGGAATACTTAAAATTCCTGAGATTTCCAACTATAGTGTGTGTTTGCTCCACAAATCCCTAAATCCTCTTGCGACGCGCAATCATTTTTGACAGGTAAGCGGGATACCCCAATTTAAGGCCTCACGTGCTAGACCACATACTGTCAAATTCATTCTGGCCTGGACAGGAAGCCAGTGTAATTCCTTCAGCACTGGTGAGACATGGCTGAAGCTTCGTTCACACAGGCCATAGCATAGAAAAAGGCCTTCCTAGGAGCCAGGAAAATTTGAGGGTTTCCAGCTAGATTGGCATTATCGGAGTCTTTCCTAGAAGATGACCAGTGTATGAGCTTTGGCCCATAGATGACTCTAGAACCGAACGGATCTAGAACAGCAGCTACCATTCCCAACAACTAACTCTTTAACCAGCCTAATAAAACATTAGTACATTCAGTAATCACTTATGAAGGGATCCCCAGCTTGGGAAGGAGATCTGTGTTCACTTGCAGTGATGCAACCCCAGATCAGCAGGCAGCAGCCATGGAAGCTTTGAAGGAACTGGCAAATGGACATTGCACTATCGCCAGATCAGAATATGGGAATATTGAATGAATAAAGTGTTTAGAAAACATTATTATATTGAGGATTGTGCATTAGCATTCTTTACATTATGGTGCATTATGAAGGAATTTTCCATATGGTATCGATATAACAATAGAGCCCGGTGCCCCTGCTTTGCTAATAGATATTTGGGGCATTGCACATCCCAGTATTGGAGATTCACCATTGATTTTGACACTGCCATGATTTTAGAAACTAGAAATTGTCTCAATGTAATGTACCTTAATTTAACAGAACAAATGTCATTATTAAACCACATTGGTCTAGCTTTCCTCAATTAAGACAATACCCCACCACATTCAGTGGCCACATTTTCCCTTCTGTGCTACGTATTCGCTTCTAGAGAGGGATTGATCATGCTAACTGTAGGAAAGTACCCCTTTTTGGATGGTTACCCTCCGCCTTTGCCTGATTCTGGTGCACTGGGTTCCTGCTAACCAGGTTCCAAGCGCCTGTGTTCTTTCTCAAAACTACCTTTGTTTCCACAAGTGGCACACCTCTGGCTCACATATAAGTCCCTTGTAAAACGCACCAGTGGCACCAAGGGCCTTGTGACCAGAGAGGGTCTCTAAGGGCTGCAGCATGTTTTGTGACACCCTAAGAGACCCCTCGCCAAACACAATCATACTGCCACTGCAGCCTGAGTGCTTTGGTGCAGATAAAAGTGAAGAGTCGACCCGGCACACCTCTCTGCATGCAAGGCCTGCCAGCACAGTAAGAGGCATAGGTAAGCCAGCCATACAGCAGGCCTTACAGCCCTAAGGCAGGATGCCCTATATTTTCAGCAAGAGTATAACTGCATGAGCAGATATGTCCCTATGGTGTCTAAGTCCTTTCTCAGCGATTATAAGTGCACAGTGAAGCCATACTGAGTACATGGGCTTGGAGCTTGTCATTACGAGTTCCACAGCTCCATGATGTCTTCACTGAATTCCAAGATGTTTGTTAACAAATATCTCAGATTAATGAGCCCACACTGATGCCAGTGTTTGATTCATTAATAAATGCGATCAGAGGGCACCTCAGAGGTGCCCGCAGAAAACCTACCAACCTACTAGTGAGTGACTGACTGGTCTGCACCAGCCTGTCACATCTAGACATGTTTCTGACCCCCTGAGGTGGGATCCTTTTGCTCTTGTGGGTCAGAAACAAAACCTGCTCTGGGTTGGGGTGCTTCACACCTACCCCCAAGCAGGAACAGCATTGAACGGCGGTGAGCCTCAAAGGTTTCCAGTCCTTTTTATGCTGACCAGGGCCTCTCCAGCTATTGGAGATGCCCACCACCTCTGACCAAGCCCCACTTTTGGCGGCAAGGTCGGAGGGGAAAATTAGTAAAGAGGAGAGGTGTGTCCTCTCTCAGCCAGGACCATCCCTAAAGTATCTTGAGCTGAAGTGACCCCCTCCTTTGAGTATCCTCCATATTGTTTTGGAGGACTCTAGCCAATAGGGTTAGGGGTATGGCTCCTCCCCAGAGAAAGCAGACATAGCAAAGGGTGTAGTCACCCTTAAGGTAAGTAGCCCATTGGCTGCTACCTTTTAATCCCTGGAACACCCGCAAATTGAGTATTTAGGGGCACCCTGAACCTTAATCTCAAGTTCCTGCTTACCTAAGAAGAGAGAGGACATCACCGGGCTGTCTGATCAGAAAAGATTACAGACCCCAACTGACTTGGCCCCAACCCTACTAGCCTGTTTACAGCCCTCAAAGATCCTGCGAGAAACGATGACCTGTCCTGCAGCCAGCGACCTCAAAAACTGCTGGGAGGACTGCCTGCCTTGAAAATGACCAGAACTTCCAAGGACAGCGGACCTGTTCCCAAGAAATCAAGACAAGGGACCTTGGAGCCTCCAGAATCATGAGTCCTGACCACCTCTGCACCCGACGCCTTTGGACCGAATCCAGGTGGCCCGTGGTCCTGAGAAGGTCCGCCAGCAGTCCTGAGACAGAGTACATCATTGGCTGACTCTCCTGGACTCCAAGACGATGCCTGCATTCTGAACATGAAGGCTCCCCCCCAACCGCGACAGGCTCCGGTAAGAAAATCCTGACGCCAAAGGACACCCCTGCACCCGAAGCCCCTGGGCCTTGGGGAGCTCAACCAATTGAGTTCCGGGCTCCCCCAGCATCTTAACTTACCTCTACTGTCGCTGGTGTTCTTCGTACAGGCTCCTGGTTCAAGTTTGCAAAACTAAGTTACTCCATTGCACTGCATTGGGTGCCTGCCGATGTGTTGCAACTCTGCACCCGGCCGCCCTGTGCCACTGGTGGTGTAGGTTTGGTGCTGCCTTGTGTCACCCCCTGTACTTGCCTAAACACCCGGAGCTCAAACCCTGAACTTGTTTTACCTACCTTCATGCATCATCCTTTTTTTTAGCACCCCCAGTCTCCATTGGTTAACATTGGATACACAATACCGAGTTTGACCTCTGCACCTGGCCGCCCCAGTGCTGCTGGTGGTGTAGTGTTGGTACCTACCTAAACCGTGCCCACTGCTGACCTTAAAATAAGAGGACTGGGTATTTAAGTGAAGTACTTACCTGTGAAATTGCGTTCTTGTTCCCCCCCCTTAGGATAACATTACTCAAATTGAAATATTGCACCAAGTGTACATTTTTCTGCATTGCAAAGTATTGCTAATTACAAAACTGTACCTACCTTGCTGAACTAAAGTCTTGCATTAAGTATTCAATTTCTGCATTGAAAAGCATTGTCAATTTGAAAACTGTACTTACCTGCAACTAAGTTTCTTTGGTTCTAGTAATAAAGTAACAAAGTCATATTTTTAAAACCATTAGTCTTGGATTTAGTCTTTGAGTGAGTGTAATCATTTCTTCCCTGAGTGTGTACTTCAAATACTTAGCACTGTCCTCTGATAAGTCTATCTGCTCATTCACACTCACACAAAAGAGAGCATTATGATTATCTACTTGAGTCTCTGTAAAGCCTCTGGGGATTCACTGGACTCTGTGCATGTTGTACTTTACTTTGGTATAGTATATATAGAGTCAGCTTCCTACACTAACTAACCAACACGCCAGCACGATCTACTGATATTTGTGATTTATCTCATGATTGTTTTATTCCTTACCACAAATACGATTTCTTTCTGTATTAGAAAGAACATATAATGATTTTGGCCTGAGAAAAATCAAATTGCCAGGTGCTTAAAAACAAGTGACCTACTATTATCTGATCCCATAAAAACCCCTTTAGAAGGACATAAGCACACAAGGCTAAGCTACAGATGCAAGCATTTTTTTTGGCAATTGTTAGAAACGTTATCATCTGACAAATTAATGGAATAGAAACACCAGATATACATTAAATGAACGCCTGACGAACAGATCTCACCCCTCCTTTAAGAAATGAGTTATTTTTTAATGTACAATGTACATTAAGGAGTTTAGGATAGGCACAGACAATATGTAATTATGTTTCATGTGACCACCCACACAGTCTACATTCACTGGCTGGCTAGTGTTGTATCCAATTTGGTGTGCCCTCCTTAGTGGGTACCTACCAAGTCTTAATTTTAAAAATATATCCCTCATATGTGCCGGAAAATAAGTAGTCAAATAGGACTATACTCGTAAAGTCTGATGAGAATTAAGCAGGCATGTTTTATTGCAGCGAAGGCCTCTTTATATCCTCAATAAATGAGTTAGTCTTAATCTTTCTATTTAAGAACTGTTTGAAATGAAACTTTGTCATTTCTGAGAACCCTGACTGCAAGTCAAAACTCTGAAAACATGTTAAAATGTAGGATCTCCAAGCGCCAGCATAAACAGAGTGATTCATTTTGTACCAGAAGTTATTTGCTAGGGAGTCAAGATCAGATAAAAACACGGAATGCTTACATTTAAAACATGACCCTTGCTCCACAATTGACTGTCTTTGGAGGCCATACTCCAAACAGATTGTGGCTTGGTCAATTTTCTTATGAATTCCAGAAACTGATTTACAGGCCTTAATTAATATTAAATCCAATAATTTAGCATCTTTTTCCCTGTTGATGGGCGAGCCATATGCAATAATAAGTTGTAGCTTGGCTTCCAAGCATTTAAGTAGGTATTCGTATGATTGACATCTCAATGATTTACGTAGCGATGTAAAAGCATAACTTATAGATGTGTTTGCCCTTAGAACATTAAAATGGCTTTTAAACTAGACTTTATTGTCAAATAAAATACCCAAGTATTTATATGTCTTCATAACCTCAATTGGTCCACCTCTTGCTCTCCAGGATCTAGTCTTAAACTTCACTGGGCCAATTTCCATAATTGTAGTTTTCTTAACATTCATGCTCCAAGCCAATAGCTAAAATGGATTCATCAAATGCAGCAATTAATAGTTGTAGGCCTATCGGAGTTTGGCTCAACAAAATAATGTCGTCAGCATATTGAAGATGTTTGAGATGGACATTAGCAAGTTTAGTAGGGTGTGCATTAACAGTTTCAAAGTGCTGCAGCAAATCTTACATAAAAAGATCAAAAAGGCAGGGGGAAAGTGCACAGCCTGACCATTACAAGTTTTTTTTACCAGGACAAACGTTAACCATTACCTAGCTTAACCAGAACCCAAGTATTTGTATACAAGAGTATCATAGCATCAAGCAGCTTATGGGGAATACCCCATCCCTCATGTTTTTGCCATAAAAATAGTGGCACAGAATCGATTACAGCATTTAAGTCAATAAAACAAATGTATACTTTTTTTTTTTTTAAACAGCCCACTCTGCCAATAAAGTAAGGGTCCGTAAATTAGTAATTGTAGATTGGCCCTTACGAAATCCACACTGGTTAATTGGGATTTTTTCCTGTGATATTGCCCAATCTTCCAAATCAATTAATAATCGGGAAGCAATAATCTTAGCTTTTACATCAGTTAAAGCAATTAAGTGGGAGTTTGAAGGATTATCTGGTGGGCCACTTTTAAAAATTGGCTGTACAATACTTCCTTGCCACGACTGTGGAACAATTTCCAATGCTAATACCTCATTGAAAATAGAAGTCAACACCTTGGCCCACATATCAATGTCGGCACAAAATGTAGCATTACAGAGCCCATTTGGTCCGGGAGACTCATTCGATCTGATCTGATCTAGCACAAAAGGTTAGCTATTTCTTTAATGCATAAAAATTCCAAATATGGGGAAGGATTTGAACTGCTCCCTATCACTGCAGGTGACTTACTACATTTCGTATAATTGTAACTCAGGTACAAGCAACTTATGATAGCAACACTAGGGACACACAGGTTAGCAATAAACCTCACCATATCTCCTCCATAATGTTGACACTATAAGCTCTGTTACCTCCTCTATCCAATTCGTTACTGACATCCCAAAATGCTTTAGCATTATTGAACTTAGTAGCATTTAATAACCTATGCAATTTCACTGCTTGATATCGTGATTTCACCAACCAGACTTCCTGTCTATATGACCGTCTCAGTGACCTCAGCTTATCTTTGAGAGAGTGATAAGATGGTCAGTATTGATGGTTAAAAACTTCCCTTGAAGCCCTATTTAGTGAATGTTTCAATTTAAATACCTTAGATGAATACCACTTATTAGTGATGGATTTCAAGGGATTTGGTTTTGCTGGATTCGTGCGGTTAAATTTCTCCACCAGTGATGAAGTAATATAATTTCACTTGGACATCATCATTCCTCCTTCCAACAAACCTAGATCACTGTAATTGATCAAAAAGTCAGCAAACTTCATTATTTCTGTTTGTTATTCCGAGTGCCACACCAGCCTTTTCAATTTATATTACAAATGGGCAGTATGTTGAAACATTTTGGCTTTCTGGTTACAGCTTATTGGCAGATGCAAGGTTAATGTCTGTGGGTTATGATCACTTACTACTCTTGAAATCACCTTGTAGTCAACGATTTTTGGGCCCAGCTTATCTGATATCCAAGTATAATCGAAAATTGAATGTCCCTTCATTTACACAAAGATGATTCATTTAGCATAATTAGGCCAAGCTGCTGTAAATTATCAAGACACATCTTGGCAGGACCATTGCTTGGCCAGTCTAAATATTTTAACTCAACAAAATGTATATTAAAATCACCAGGGATGATTAAACCGGCTATTGGATATCAGAGTGTTAACGATTTCACAATATCCCACAAGGTAAACAACTGAATCATCTTATTACTTTTCCTTGTACTTAGGTAGACATTCAATATTATCACCATATACAAATTAAACTGTAATAAAGCACCTTGAATCCATGCCAACTGAAAATCAATTGTTTCTGCCTTTACACCCAACTCTGTCATAATATAAAAAGAAAGACCACCCTTTGCAAGTCCTTGATTTGTAGTGCGCATAGATAGGAGATAAAATGCAATTAAAAAAAGCAATGGAGTATCTTGATCTCCCCATGTTTCCTGAAACATCAGAATTTCAAAAGCTTTTAAAAAGGAAAGTGTATCAGGGTCGGCCAACAAATGAGCTTAACCAAGGACATTCCAGGAACATATTCTCAACTCTTTATTATTTCCACAAGTGTTATGCGAAGTTCAGTCGCCACCACCAGAGGACGTATTTGTAACTGGGAGCCACCCCAATCTTCATTTGACATTTTATTTTTAGTTAACAATTCACAGGTCCGAACTCCTTTGAATGTATTTGTAACTAAAAGGTCTGTGATATTATCTGGGTCATTCAGTGGCCCAATCGAACCTCTAAGTAATGGAGTTGACTTTTTACAATTGCCTTTTGTTTGCGATTTTTTGAAGTATGACTTCCAATATAGAGGGATATTTTGTAGGATTGAGTTTCTTAATCTTAATACCAAATGCCAAAAAATACAAACTGAATTCAAGAATTTTGTTTTCCATTTCAGCAGTAGACCAGGTTGTGTTAGTGGATTCATGGGCTAAATCTGGGTGAACTTGTTTGAACTGAACAGATAAAAGGCCTGAAGATAATTCAGAAATTGTTGAAATAAGTTTTAGACTATTGTTGAGTTTGACTTCCCTCTTGAAAGATTGATATATATATAAGTATCCAGAGGAAAAGATTTATATATATATATATATATATATATATGTATATATATATATATATATATATATATATATATATATTCATCTGGATTGAGTGCGCATCAGGTGTGTTGTGCCCCTGTAAGGTGTCCTATGCTATATGACGTGTGCATGCAGGCCGCACTAGCGCACAAGGAATAGAGATTAAGAAAGCCCTCCACTTCATTGATGCATTTTATTGACTGTGATGAGAAAGGGGTAAACTACTTGATGTACAAAGGCTCTTCTAAAGGCTTTGTGATCCCTGCCAGTGTATTTGTGCCTCCTCGGATGAGTTGCTACTTCGCTATATCTCTATATCTATATATATATATATATATATATAAAAATCCAATCACAAGAAAGTCAATGAACGAAGTCAGTTAAGGGGCGTGCCAGCCCCCTAGCTGTGGAGCATGCCACACCAGCCTCTCACCGGCTGCCTGCCCACCCTCTCTTGAGGCGTAATCTTTTGCAGGAGCTCGTAGGTCGGATCGGACCTAGGCTCGCACCCGTGATGCATTGATGGAGGCCGCCCTGAACGAGAAAAGGTTAATTGCCAGATTATTCTACCTATGCCAAGGGAGTGCCAATTTGGGTAAAACCAGGTACCCCGTTCGTGACAGATGATGTGGTGGTGTGATGCAGATTGTAGGTATGTACTTCTGAGGTCGACTAAATTGGTGACAATTCTTACTAGGGGCAATATATGCTCCCAACACAGACCAGACCTTGTTAATTCGCAAAGTGTCTGGCATACTAGCTAACTGGAGTGAGGTCCCGTGGCTAATGATGTGACTTTAATGCTGTCCTCACCACACTTTATCGCTCATTTTCCCCTCTGTCACTCACCACCGCTGCGTCAAATGCCCAGGTATTGAGTAACTGGCTGCACCACTGGTCTCTTGTGGACATATGGCGCACGCACAACCCTGAAACGAGTATGTACTCATATTATTCATCACCACATAATTTACATGTCAGAATCAATTGCATTGAAGGGTCACCCGTGCTCCTTCCCATGATTAGGCAGACCAATTGCTTAGGCCGCACACACTCAGACCACAACCCTCAATCTCTGCAACTCACATGGGAGGTAGCCCCACCAGCCATACCCATATGGCACCTTCAACTAGCAGCACTGGAGGACCCATTGTTCCGGCAGCAGAATACTTTGAGCTTAATAATGGCTCAACTAACAATAAACTAAACGAATGGGATGCCTTTAAGGTGACCATTAGGGGGCGAAGTCTAGGTCTCAGCTGGAACATCCTTAAGCAACTTGATGAAGCCATTAGCAAACTTTACCGCAAGATCCTACAGCCTGATGCACAGTCGGTAATACAACCAGAATGCACACGCCAAGACGAAACGGGCAGCAAGCACATCACTCTCTTAGAATGCCTAAGATGCCTAAACAGTGAATTCATCTCGCACCCACGCAGCATCGGACCAAGAGGGACACTTGCTGGCATGGCTGATATGCCAGGAGCACCTTATATACCCTATCCACGCCCTGCGAGCCCAAACGGGACACTTCCTTTACACGCAGCACAAAATCCTCACCAAACTGACTCGGCATTAAACTTCCCTCTATGAGTTGACCATCAGCCTCAACCAAGGCCACTTTGAAACCTTCTTCTCCCAAATGCAATTACCCACCATCACTCACACATAACGCAAAGAACTGGACAAACCAATCACACTCTTTGAGATCCGCTAAGCCATCAGAGCTCTGGGGTCAGGCAATACTCATGGGCTTGACGGTCTACCCACCGAGTTTTACAAGGCTTATGCTCACATGTTAGTTCCACATCTACATGCCTTATATGCTGCTGCGCTCCAGGCTTCTATCCTCCCTACATTGCTATGCAAGACTTTACTGGTCTCATTACCTAAGCCCAGTAGGGACCCCACTGACCTGGGCTCTTCCTGCCCTCTAGCCCTATTAAACACAGATTATAAGATTCTGACCAAGGTGCTTGCCGATCGACTGGAGCCGCTGGTTCCATCTTTGGTCAACCCAGACCAGAATCGCTTTGTACCAACTCGCAACATCTCTCTGAAACTGAGACATTTCTTTCGGGTTTCCACTTACTCCCCATTGCAATGGCCACACTCCCGGAGTCTGGAGCTTGACATCGAGAAAGCCTTTGATTCCCTGGAATGAGAATTCCTTTTTGCCACCTTACCTCGATATGGCATTGGAGGCAGATTCCTTCACCTGATCCATTTCATTAATACAATGCCGACCGCTAGGGTGAAGTGGTGCTCATACATCTCTACCCCCATTACGGTTGTCTGTGACACTCGTCAGTGATGTCTGCTTTCTCTGCTACATTTCTCCCTGGCCATTGAACCCCTTGCAGCTGCCATCCGCATGCAGGGTACAAACTGGGGCATCCCCCTGGCAGACGGCGCACACATAATTTTGTTATATGCTGACGACATTCTATTACATATCCGAGATGTGCGATCGATCCCCCAACCCTGCTTTCACTCTCAACAGCATTCCCATTACATGACATCCTGTCACATTCCGTTTCTTAGACATAAGAGTGTATCACTAACAAGCTGATCTACTAGACGGTAACCTTGGGAAAATGATAACAGCTCTCCTGTCCCAGATGTCCTTCTTGCGTACACCTCCCCTGGCGGTCATGGGCCTGATAGCCCTCCTTAAAATGGTGGCCATGCCGAAACTGTTATACTGTTTCACTAGATTTCCCCTCTACATTGCGCTTCCCCTCTTGCGTGCGTTCGAATGTGTCATGAGGTAATTTATATGGAATAACTCCTGCTGTCGCTTGGCACTTTCCAAAATATACTTACCCACTGACCAGCGAGGGCTGGCCGTCCCGAACATGGATCAATACTACTTCGCCTCACAGCTCCAATGGGTGGGTAGGTGGATGGGGAGACTTCAGCTGCCTGACACGGCCACTCTCTCGCCACCCTGGTCGCTTGCATCAATACTCCAACTGTTTCACCTCTGCACAAGAGGTAGAGCACCGAAACTCCTACTTCATACACACCGGCACTGTTTCTGCAGGGCATGCCGTGAGGCCGCCTCATCACCACATCCACTGAGCTGGCACTTTAATACCCTATGACACGCTAATAGAAGTACACGGTCCCCTCTCAGGCCAATTCTTAATGTATAATTGGCTGATTGCTACCCTGGGAGGCAAATGGGGGGCACAGGGCAAATGAGCATCGAACACATTTGACAATCCGGTATAAAGATAGAATATCGACTGGAAAATATCGACTAGCATTAATATCGTGGTAAGAATATCGACTGTGAAAAATATCGTAATAGAAAATATCTTTGTAAAAAATATCGTTTCGTGAGAATGACAAAAATATCGTCATAAAAAAATATCGATGAACAGAATATCGTTGATCAAAATGTCGTTTTATATAATATCGACAGAAAAATATAAGTTGTTATAAAATTTATAAAAAAATATGTATTATGTTTTTAAAAAACTTACAAAACTCCTACTAGTAATAATATGTGTTAAAAAATATTTTCTACAAAAGAATTGTTAAAATTTTAGTAGCGGGTTATTGGTATTATAAGGGATAAGGGTGGGTAGTAATTTAAAATTTGGTTTTTAAAAAATTTATAAAATATAAACAAATTAGAAAATATTTAAGAAATCCAAATTTTAATTTGAAATTTCGAATTGTTCACGAAATTAAATTTGTAATTAAATTTTATAATTTCAAATAAAAATTTTAGGAGCGGGTTTTTGGTATTATAGGGGATTAGGGTGGGTAGTAATTTAAAAATGTAGTGTTTAAAAATTGTATAAAATATTAATAAATTAGAAAATTATAATGAAATCAAATTTTAACATCGAAATTTAAAATTTTACACGAAATTTATTTTTTAATAATAATAAAAATTATTACATTAATATTGAAGAAGCGTTATTTTGGTATTATAGGGGAATAGGGTCTAAAAAATAATTTAGATAGAAAAATGTATATTGTTTACTAACCTGCACATTTCCTGACTTATGTTGGATTGGAGTTAGAATAGTCATTTATTATAGTTTACTATCCAGCACTTTCCCTGAGTTATGTTATGCTTGGAGTTAGAATAGTAATTTATTATGGTTTACTATCCAGCACTTTCCCTGACTTATGTTGGATTGGAGTTAGAATAGTAATTTATTATGGTTTACTATCCAGCACTTTCCCTGACTTATGTTGGATTGGAGTTAGAATAGTAATTTATTATGGTTTACTATCCAGCACTTTCCCTGAGTTATGTTATGTTTGGAGTTAGAATAGTAATTTATTATGGTTTACTATCCAGCACTTTCCCTGACTTATGTTGGATTTGAGTTAGAATAGTAATTTGTTATGGTTTACTATCCAGCACTTTCCCTGAGTTATGTTATGTTTGGAGTTAGAATAGTAATTTATTATGGTTTACTATCCAGCAGTTTCCATGACTTATGTTGGATTGGAGTTAGAATAGTCATTTAATATGGTTTACTATCCAGCACTCTCCCTGACTTATGTTATGGTTTACTATCCAGCACTTTCCCTGACTTATGTTATGTTTGGAGTTAGAATAGTAATTTATTATGGTTTACTATCCAGCACTTTCCCTGACTTATGTTGGATTGGAGTTAGAATAGTAATTTATTATGGTTTACTATCCAGCACTTTCCCTGACTTATGTTGGATTGGAGTTAGAATAGTAATTTATTATGGTTTACTATCCAGCACTTTCCCTGACTTATGTTGGATTGGAGTTAGAATAGTAATTTATTATGGTTTACTATCCAGCACTTTCCCTGACTTATGTTATGTTTGGAGTTAGAATAGTAATTTATTATGGTTTACTATCCAGCACTTTCCCTGAGTTATGTTGGATTGGAGTTAGAATAGTAATTTATTATGGTTTACTATCCAGAACTTTCCCTGACTTATGTTGGATTGGAGTTAGAATAGTAATTTATTATGGTTTACTATCCAGCACTTTCCCTGAGTTATGTTATGTTTGGAGTTAGAATAGTAATTTATTATGGTTTACTATCCAGCACTTTCCCTGACTTATGTTGGATTGGAGTTAGAATAGTAATTTATTATGGTTTACTATTCAGAACTTTCCCTGAGTTTACAATTTATTTTTGATCAAAAGGGTATTTAGTCCTCTGGAACGCGTAGACCCTCGGTTTGAGTCGTCACATACTGTAACTACATATTCTGTGGGAAAGTTATGTCAATCCTGGCTGCGACATTCCAGCTTAGCATCTGTCAAAGTTCATTTATCGAAGTTACATGACAAAATAGATTTGAATTATTTTGTTAAAGGTCCTGTGGGTGGCAGAACCAAAAGGTGGGCGTATGCTATTTACAACGAAGTGTGGAAATTTTCGCAAATTGAGGCGGCTTCAAGATTGAGAGCTATTGACCAAGCAAACATGGAAAAGGTTTTAGCCGTTATAGATAACAGCATTAGCACTCTCTCTTCCAGAATTTATACATTAGATAATATTGTTTCGTCAGTTGTCGATATTGTGCATGATGATATGTCTGTGTTATATAATGGTCAAAACCAGTTGCGTTCTGTTATGCAGTTTGCATGGACATTGCAGACGTTAAAGGCAGGGAGGGTCCCTTGGGACTATTTGAGCACTACATCGTTATTCATTCCTTTTAACCTTACTGATAAGCAGCGATTTATGTCCATGAAAGATGCTACATATTCATTATTACATATTGAAAAATTAGAACCGTTACCTTTCTCTGTGGCGGAAATCAATTCAGTCACGTGGCTTATACACGGGTTGATAACTCTACCGTTCGCACTTCTTAAGTTTACGTCTTGTATGAAACATTATGCTCTGGGTAGATATGAACAGCTGGGCACCGCTTTCATACATGAGGTTTGGTCCCTCCCCTTTACGTATAGATGTACTAGGGACGGAACTGAGGTTTATCTGAAGGGTGAGGAATGTACCACGACACCAGATCATTCCTTGGTATGTAGGCACATTCAATTACACGGTGCATGCAATGTACAAGCCCCGATTTTGGCCTGCGTCCTACGAGGTGTCCCAGTGCCTGTGATTACGCCTTCTTTGACGCTGCTTGCAAACAGTAGTTATTTAATTTTGAATAATGAAGCTTGCTGCGGGATGTTAGTGGGAATCCCATATATAGTAACTGTATCGCAGAGGGTTGTCTGCTGCAATAATGTTCTCTTTTCACCCCCGCACGGGCGGCTGGATGTTTCCATCTGGCCTTCGATTCCAACCTTGAAAGCAGAGTTCAACAAGTTGAGCAGAATAAGAGCTGTATTGTCCCAAAAAGAGGTGCCATTGACTTCCTCTCGTGAAACATTTGTCCTTCACGTTGCTAATACGCGCACTGAGGTACAGGCGGTTTTGAATACTGACCTCCCCCTACATTTCGGAGCTTTGATCCAAACTATTTTCAATGCCTCGTCCACGACCGGCCTGGCTCATTTTTTTAAACTTGTAGGCTCAGGCCTCGTGACCTCTTTCCAAACTATTTTTGGTGTGATTCCGGTATTTTTTCATTCGATTTTCTCGAGCATCTTTGGAGGTGTTCCTCTGCTTCTGGCGCTGGAGGCAGGTGTGCTGCTTTTACTTTTCATACTACGGAATGGCTGCTGTTTCTGTGCCACACGAGCACCTGTCCCGTCTGCATCTTCTTCGTGATAGGATGCTTGACTTTTATGGTACTCTGCCATTGGCGACTTTAAGCCTGGCATATGGATTATCCTTCAGGTATTCCTACTTCACCTGCGTGCAACCTGTATTTCACTGCCTGGATTGTCCCTTTGAATGGCCTCTGGATTTGTGCTTGACCAACACGGTGTCTCTGGTGCCGGATTTCGATCGACTGATGAGGCCCTTAGTGTCTCACGAGTTGGCCTGTTCTGGTGTCCGGATTATGGCTTGTGGTGCGGCGCATGGTATCCTGGGTAATTGGGACATATCAACTGCTGCCTACGACTTCTTGGCTATGAGCTATTTAGAGGAACATTCCGGTTGCCCTCTGATTGTGCTAGAGGCTCCGATGGTTGAAGAACACGTATGTTCCTTTTCTTTAATTAATTGGATGGCTGAGACTTTTAGTGGCCCTGCAAACTATTTTTTGTTGGAAGCAGTTGCCACGTATGCTGCCTATACATTCATGGATTAACTGAACTATCCTCCTTTGCGCCTGTGCTACTGGACAGCAACCTAGCGCAGCATTCATTTTTTTTTTCTAATCATTGTGTTACTTATAGTATTTGGATGATAGTAGTTGTTAATATATGAAGTACATTGTACATTTACTTAGCAAGTTTAAATAATTTTTATCAGCTATCTAAGTAGACATGGATAAGGTAGTTAATAAATGTTTTTACATGTAAGTTTCTGGTCGTTGTTGATAAGTTCAACATGTTCTTTTTTCACTCTAAAGAAGAACACTTTTTAATTTAGGGAGTTTATCTACTTTATGCTAAGTTCGAATGAAAAAAGCAATGGGATTTTACTTACTTCAAGTGTAGTATGACGTTTGTAGTTGTAGTCGTAGGTTTGTATTCTCTTCTCTCAGCAAGGTAACCGTTTTTCTCCAAGTTTGGCCCAAAAATGGTAAATTACGTTAAGTGTATAATTGTTTTTATATTAGTGAGTTAATTAATGGTAGCTTTTGATTGGTTCAATTAGTGAAATTTCAAAATCATTGGTCGAGAACGTTATTTTGAATTAGAAAACCGTTAAATAATTATATGTGTGAATAGTTTTGTAAAGTAAAATAGTTTAAAAAAGTGTGTAAAACAAAAGAATAGTGCATATCGAGTTGGTAATAAAAAGACGATATTTTTTGTATATTTCTATAAGCAGATAGGTCGTCGATGTTAGTGTAGTCGATATATATGTCTAAGGTCATGTTATTTAAAAAAAAGTCGATCATGTAGTAGTCGATATTTATGTTGTCGATATTAGTGTGAACGATATTAGGGTTGTCGATAAAAAAAAATCGATATTTGTGTGAATCCTTGTTTAAGTATAGGATGACGATATTAATGTAAGCGATATTTTAGTGACGATATTTATTTCTGACAATATTTATGTTAACGATATTCCATCATGGAACCGACAATCCAGTACTTGCATGTCATGGGACAGGGAAGGCACCTCACTAAATGGTTGCCGCCTCACTCGGACACCACACACCGGTTTCTTTACTGCCATTGAGGCAATGCTGGGAAGCGGACATGCATTGCCCAAACATTGACAAAGAATAGGCCGAGATACTGCAATATTACACTATGCAGAAAGCATACCTTCCCCAGCCAACATCAAACAAGTTACTTACACCGCACAGATGCAGCCTGTCCAAGATGCTGCATTACACATGCTAACCTACTCCACATGGTATGGGCCTGCCCGATCCTGAGCACATACTGGTGGTCAGTTGTCGCTGTGTTATCCACCTGCATGGAGCGCACTGTGCCATGTACATGGGAAACATTTATCCTACATCTGTTCCCTAGAAACAAAAGGCAAAGAGTAACTTCCCATTTTCTCAGTCTGAGTATGTTAGTGGCTAAGCGAATGATCATGAAACAGTGGAAATCACCTGAGCCCCCTAGCCCTAAACCCTGGCGATGCTCACTACCGGTGTAGGCCAAGGCGGAAAGTGTGTCACTGCATACAGAAGACACACTGGGCCCCTGCAAAATCCCCATAGCTGTGAACTGGGATGCTATACTGCACGATATTCAGATCGAGCTGCAGTTAGAGCTGGACACCCCAAACACCGTCTCCCCAACAGAGATGAGTACAGAGGAGCCCTGACCAGGCCTCGCATGGATAACATGGAGGTGCCGTACCTGGGGTTATGTGTTAGCCTCCTGTAATTGAAACTTCGCCCAAATACCACAGTCGCGAAGGCACACATTACACTCACAATTGTCATGCATGAGGGCCAGAAGCATCCCAATTGGGCCAAGTTTCTCATGTTACTATTGATTTCCCCAGCATCTTCCCGCCCACCTCCTATTACTCACAAGTTCAAATGGGAAGGATATGCCGCTAACGCTGCACAGAGGCACCCCCAGTATAGCCACCATCATCTCTCACTGCACGTTCTTGAACAAGGCACATTTAACATAGCCACCCCCGCACGACATTGCGCATACGCACACAAGTGACATGGCAGTAGGAATTGTGCTGCAGATGAGATCACATGGCACAGGATGGAACATTATGTATCTGGCATTCACATTGTAATATTGCTTCCTTGAACTTGTAACTCTTTCACTATGTTAAAGAAATAAAAGCAGATTTAAATGAAAAAAAGAAATGGAGGCACTTTGCAGGTACGCACATTAATTTCAAGTGAGATTTATTTGCATTCCTGCATGAAGCCTGCCAACAAAACAAAACGCAAGATCCACTGGAGGCATCTCTCATCCAACATGGATCTCTTGAGCCTGACAGTCCTGCAGTGAGTAAATTAAGAACAAGTTGCCCATGAAGACTTGTGGTGGTTTAAAGGCAGGCAGTCATAAACACACAGAACAACATAAACAAAGCCACACATTCACACAAACCAGCAGAGACATACGCATTCATGCAACTTTATGAACCCTCACTCACACACAAAACACTAATTCATAAACATTTATCAGCAAATACACATACATACACTGTTGGGATGGAAAATGACCTTGCATGGTGATGGACATGTAGCCCTGCCCTGAGTGCCCTAACTGCAATGATGCCTAGATGCCTAATACTCATTTTTGTTTTTCATGGGCGAGCACAGATCATGCGTGTGGGTCATGACATAGGCCTGTCTCATGGTAACCTTTTGACATCCAGGTGTGAACCTCTAGTCACTCCCATAGCCTGTGTTGTGGGGTTATCAAGCTTAAAGTCACTCCTGCTCTGTCAGACTGCTTTCTGAAGGAAGGGCAGGGCAGAGCAGAGGATAGTTCAAAAGCAGAGAGACTACAACATATACTTCAAAGACTCAGACCCCAGATCACATTTGGTGCCTGAAAATGGGCTATAAGAAGAAGGTCAGACTGTCCGTACTGGTCATTGGGAGTTTCCTCAGGGGGCTGGATGAGTGGGGGTCCAGTTGTGTTAGTGGTGGTAGTGCTTGTATCAGTGCAGCAGCTATAAAGCACAGCAAAGTTCCTTGTATATCCAAGAGTTTCGGGCAACAATAAAAGTGTCAAGGTAACTCTGGTGATTAATGTACCTGCTGTAGAGACATGGGAGTTTTGTCTCTTGGCAGTTTTTACTCATCTACGGTAGCACAGAGGATTAATGTGCCTGCTACAAGGAACGTGTACTATGCATTTTATGTACATAGCTCAGTGGGCTACTGCTTTTGTCATTGAGATTTTTTTGTTACTGTGCAGTTCGTAAGTTACAATCGTAATCTTGCACAATGAGCTATGAACTGCCATCGAAGAGCTGCATGCAAACTGCATGGTACAGGTTAGAAAATTATGTTTTTCCCAGTCTTTCATTGTCATGATGTTGCTATAAAAAATGGTTTGTTTGGGTAGAAATAAATTCTTATTATTAAAGTCAACTATAACCACCATGTTATGTTCTGAATCCTGAGTTTGTGCTTCTGACCAAGCACCCTTAAGAAATGCCTACCAATATGGATGACATGTGAATCCTACACCTTGTAGTCTCCTTTGCCTTGGGTAACATTTTCTATACACAGATTTACACATGTATGATTTATTGTCTCTGTATATGTGTGTGTGATGTAAAGTGCCTCGACACCTTACACTGGTATGAGAGGTGCTATATAACAAATTATATACAAGTGAGAGAGGGTCTATGGAGAGATGAGAGGCACTATTAGAGGGTGATAATGAAGGTGATAATGAAGGAATATATACATGCACATGAAAGACTTCTTCCCAAACAAAGACATACTCGCCACACTCGCTGATATATGGTTTATTTCGAAGGCAGCAGAATCATTAGTTTACATCAGGACAAAGTTCCTTCGGCCTAACACGTATCTGGCTTCCCAGCCCTTGGTGACAAGCCACTGCATGATGAAAAGGCAACGCTGTTAAAAAGCATCATTTACCTTATTTCAATGCAAGTCCTGCCCTCAGTGGGCCTCCAGTGAGTTAAAGTGCATGCTTGGAATCATAGTCCTTTACTCTAACAATTACTCCTTCTGGAGGTTTGTTCCGTCGTGCATTTATTCATTACCAAATTGTAAATCACGAAAATTGACAATTTGGTAATCACAAACACTAAGCTTCGTAAATGTGGCCCTTGGTTCCCAGTACAGAGAAAGTTGCATACTTATTATTTATGAATGACTCACATCCTTCGGCACCTATAAATCAACCTCCTACAACAATCATTAAGTTTAATTATTTCCCCAATGTGCATGCGAAAGCAGCAGTTGGAGAATGACAGTCATGACAGAATAACAGTTGGAGAACGACAGTCTCATTTTAAAGGGAAGGTCTATTGACTTTGCCAATGCTTGTTTCAATAATCTTTTCCCTTGTGCAGAAGATTTAAGAATAAGAGACTGTTGGTGATGTGGTGGCGAGGAGCCTCTGCAACCCCTTGCAGAATGCTTCAGCGATGGCACATAAGGCAGTTTTCCATCAGAGAAGACAACCCCTGCAAAACTGAACACCAATCGAGAATGAAATGAAAAGGTGAAAAAACCAACCACCAGCACTTTCAAGCGCGGGGCATGATTTTGACCTGCTACACAAAAGGCAGTGGAGTGATTTTTTGATTCTGGCAATGTATGAATCTTTGGGCAAAAGGACTTATAAAAAAAGCAGGAAATAGAATCCAAAATACATTTGTGAATTCTAATTGCTTTCATACATAAATTGCACAAAAGAGTCACACAAGCGTATCATTTTCCTATTGGTGGATTTCTTCAAAAGCACTAGAAACAAAGACGTGTACATACACATGCACTTTGGTGCTCAATAAGATAGGAGACTTTTCAAATTTAAAAACATTGTTTTGTGCGCTGATAATGTATTCTTCTTACATAAATTAGATTTGAGGCGCTAAGAGCTTTGAACACTTTTTTGCAGCCTATTTTGCTCAGTGAATAATTACATTGTGAGGAAGTATTAATCTTCTTCCTTTTTATAAATTAGCACTCTTAGCTCAATGCTTTATTTTTCTGCTCTGGGAAATATTATCTTTTATGTTGGTAATTGCTTTAAAGCTATTTATAAGTCTACTTCGAAAGTTAAATAGCATGTTTTTTGCTTGTTAGCATTTTATATTAAGAGACATTTTCTTGTTTACCTTTTGTTTTGTTGTATTGAAGCAGAAACGTGGATTCTTGTTAGAAGTCTCCTGGTGCTGATTTACATTTTTTTAAATACAATGCCCATTAGGATTCATGTTTGCCATTCATTGGTTTATTTGCAATGAATATTCACCATATCCTCTTGTGAATGAATGAAATACCATTTATATAGCACGCAGCTGCTTCGCCAGAAGAGTCCCGGCGCTCAAGGCATTGTCAAGTGGAAAAAGATGCTTAAAGTTCTCTGAAGAGATGAGTTTTTAACGACTCTTTAAAGGCTTTTTCCGTGTTCGACTCTCTAAATGCTTTAGAAAGCAAGTTCCAATTTTTTGCTGTCAAGTACACAAAGGAGCGTCCCCCCAGCCTCTCCTTGTGTATCTTAGGGGTGCATACTAATCCATGGTTGGAGGAACTTACCGGCACATGCATCAAAAGAAAAACCGGTCGCAAACGGGCAGATTCTCAGAATCTGCCCCTTTGCGACCGGTATTTTTGCATTTGGGATGCAAAAATCGCAATTTAAGTAATCTCTAAATTCCGATTGCTTAAATTGCGATTGCATTTAAGGAATCCCAAATTGAGATTCCTTAAATGCAATGCATTAAAGTAAAAAAAATAGCGATTTCGCTAATAGGGTTCGCAAATGACCATGAAGTTGAACTTCATGGTAATTTGCAAAACCTTTGAAAAAAGCACTTTTGTGCATTTTTCAAAGTTTCATGTTGCGCACACATAGTGTGTGCGCAACATATGTGCACAGGCCAATTCCAGGGGTGCAACAGGGTGTCCTTTTGACACCCTTGCACCCTGATATTGAATGCGCAATTTGCGAGTACCTGTTGGTACTCGCAAATTGCGCTTGCAATTTCCCATTCATTCCGATGGGCCTGTAGGCCCATAGGAATGAATGGGAAGCTATTCCTTATTTGCGACTCGCAATTTGCGAGTCGCAAATAAGGAATGTGTAGGAATTGCTATTATTATAGCGATTCCTACATGCTTAGGAGTTTGCGAGTCCTTAATTGCAAATCCTTAATATTCGCAATTAAGGACTCGCATAATCCTAGCTTGATGCATGTGCCAGTTAGAGTTCTGCTAGGAACATACTGTTTAAATCTCCTTTGTAAATAGAGCGGACCAGAAAAATGAAGGGATCTGTAGGTTATAGTGAGACCTTTGAACGATATCCTCTGTTTGATGGGAAGCCTGTGTAAAGTCTTTAAATTTTGCATAGATGATTGTCTTTTAGGTCGTTTCGAGATGGGGGGAGCAGCGGCATTTCGGACTAATTGCAGTTTATTAAGCAGTCCTCTGGGTAATCCTAGATACAGTGAATTTGCATAATCAAGTGAGAATGACCTGGCAAAAACACTAAGGTCTTCTTTAAAGATTTCTCACTTGAGGCTTAAAGAAAAGTTCATTGTTAAAAGTGACACCAAGGTTCCCAATCACTTTTATGAGAACAGGAGAAGTCCCTAAGTCCCCTGATCACAAAAATGGTTCTATAGGAGAGCATAGTGCTGGAAAGAGCAACGTTTCAGATTTATATGAGATTAGTTTTAAATAGCTCTGTTTCATCCACTTCACAGTGGCAGTGAGACAGCTCTGTGCACTTTCCACTAGCTCGCTGTTCATTTATTGGAAAGAGAGCATCACCTAGCCCAGTTCATTCAAGAGAACTGCTTATTAGACTCCACACAATTTGGGTTCTGACAGGAGCATATTACAGAGATGAACAACTCTGATCAAATCCACCGAGGAGATAAGGGCTGTGTTGGATAGAGGTGGTGCGGCAGCCCTTATTATCCTCAACCTATCAGCAGTGTTTGGTACGGTGGACCGTAAGCGGCCGATCAAAGGCCTAACAACTAAGGACAAAGCCCTGGCTTTACTTACCTTGTTCCTATCAGAGAGAGTGCAATCCGTGGCTCTCGAACAGTTTGAATCCACTACCTTCTCTCTGCCCTTCGAGGTCCCACAGGGATCCTCGCTCAGTCCGACATTATTTAATGTCTATGTGACTGAGCTGGCTACCTTGATTAAAAACTTTTGCTTCTGTTTGACCTTCTATGCAGACGACACACAAATTATTGCGTCGGCATTCAACAATGAACCATCTATCTCCACGCATTTCCATGACTGTATGCGGGCTATCAAGCTCCTGGGTGATAAAACACTGTCTGAAGCTCAATTCGGAAACAATCAAGGTGGTATTGTTTGGAACTCTTTCCCCAGCTTGGGCCTCTGCTTGGTGGCCCAAAGATGTAGGCTCTCTACCCAATCCTGTAACTAAGGCCAGGAACATAGGTGTCTTGATTGATAATAAATCGACTTTCGGATATCAAATTAAAGCTAGGGTTTCCTCCTCCTTTTATACAATAAGGATTATTATGAAAATCCTTCCTTTTTTTCCATCTAACACCAAAAAAACTGTTATTACGACGTTATTGTTATCGAAGCTGGATTATTCCAACGGACTCTATGTGAATATTCAGGCTCAGCACCTAAATAAACTGCACATGGTTCAAAATGCAGCAGCTAGACTATTATTAGGAATAAGTAAATGACAGTCTGTTTCCAAAGAAATCTACAAACTACATTGGCTACCAGTACGAAGCAGTAACAGATTTAAAGCCCTCTGCATCACCTATACAGTCCTGTATGACACTGGCCCAGATTTTCTACCAGCTCACCAGACTCGTGCACTCTGCTGGGGCTAAGCAAATTGTTCCACCCAGATTTGGTAAAACGAACTGGGGAGGAAGAGGTTTTGTCACTGGAACGATTACGTTGCGGAGTGATCTCCCCCCCTACATGAGAGCTCTACCCTTGCTGATCTCCTTTAGGAAGGAGCTCAAAACAAGTCTATATAATAATTAATAATTTTCCTCCAGTCGTGTTCATGTTAGCTTCAGCGCCAAGATACCTCAGGTAATACGAGCGATCTACAAATTGTGTTAACATTACATAACATAACCTGTGTATCATCAGCTTAATTAAAATCTCT
This sequence comes from Triturus cristatus, assembly GCF_964204655.1. Lineage (NCBI taxonomy): Eukaryota > Metazoa > Chordata > Amphibia > Caudata > Salamandridae > Triturus > Triturus cristatus. The sequence goes on from NC_140593.1 coordinate 1,091,799,221, forward strand.
ACTTCACTAACTTGCCCAAAGGATCAAGGTTGATATTGAAGAGAGTGGGGGTAGAACCCTGAAGTACCCCTCAACACATTTTCCTAAAATCAGAAGAGAACGGAGGAAGATTGTCAGCATGCTCCCTATCTGACGGAGGAAGATTGTCAGCGTGCTCCCTATCTGATAGAAAAGATTAGAGCAACTTGATTGCCATCTTTTTAATTCTGGTATCTCTCATCTGGTCAAGCAGAATGGCATGGGAGACAATGTTGAACACAGCTGAGAGATCCATTATTATGACTACTACTTGTTTACCCAAGTCTCGATTAACTCTGACAAATCCTACCACCTTGAGAAGTGCAACTACTGTACTAAATACCTTATGAAAGATCGATTGGGAGGAGTGCATGGGTGTCATTGGTTTCAATAAAGTGTGAAATCTGGAGGTTGACTGATTGATCTGCAGTTTGCCCAGAGCTGGCAGGAGGGAAATTGGTCTATAATTGTTCAGGTTTGAGGGATCTGCTTTCGCTTTTTTAACAGGGGAAGGACCACAGCCTTCTTCCATAATTTAAGAAAGATGCTCAGTTTTGTTGATTGATTTTGTAGCCTGTTTTGTAGCCTGTTTATATGTGTGCAGAGCGCTCCTGTTGCTCACCTAAAAACACTAGGCGGCCATGAATCTAAAGAGCGTCCCGATCTCACTGAAACTAGAGCACTTTTTGCCTCTTCCAAAGAGATGTTCTCGAATTCAGATAATGTAAGTCTGTTTGCCTGAAAAGACATATCTTGATATGGCTCCGGACCGAGTGCCACATTGTCGGAGTTGAGGGTCTTATTATCGGAGTCCAGACTAGAGTAAATATTTATAATCTTTCCGTGAAAACAATTTGAGAGATTGTCACATACGCTCTGAGAAGTCAATACATTTTGATTGGAACAAGTTGGAGAGAAAAAGGACTTTACAATCCAGAAAACAGCTTTGTGGCACATTTCCATTTTCTCTGGCCTTGGCAATTAATTTGGAGATGACTGCTGATCTGGCTAAGAGTGTATTCTTACCAAAGATCTTAAGAGCAGCTTTATACATGGCCATTTTATCTGCAGGCATTTACAGCATCTTTTTTCATCACGCAAATATTGCGTAAACCAAAAAGCTGAGGGCGTTTTACACATTGAGGCATTAAGTTTAGTCGGAGCCACTTTGTCCAAAGCTTCCACAAGGTGGTTAGTAAAGTTTTCTATCATTGCCTCTAAATCAAGTTTTGTCTTCCACCTTGATTTATTAAGCACATGGGATAGAATATCTCTAGTGATTTTATGCCAAGGACATTTGACTGACAGTGGCTTGAATGCAGGTTTAACAGATTTCGGAGAGAGACAGATGAAGGGAACTACATAAGGTTGGACCTGATTACTGGATATGGAGTACTGCAAGCCACATTGGGTGAGTTAGAAAAAATAAGGTCCAATGAGTGGCCTTTAATATGGGTCAGTTCCTTGTTTTTTAAGGGGTGGTTTAAATCCTCTAAAGATTCTCTTAATTGTAAAGCCGACTTATTAGTGGGATCATCTATTTGGATATTGAAATCACCGAGCACTGTAAAATTAGCATATTTGATTTACAAAAGGGCTATAGCTTTGATCGGTAATTCGCTAAAATTAGCTAAATAGCCTGGAAACGATACATTGTGTATTGGTATTTTCTGCTTTATTAGCAACATCAATGAAACAGCCAATGAGATTGCACTTCAAACTCAGTTTAACGATATTTGAATATTTTTTTAGTTAGCCCAGCTTTTTGCAGAACTGGTTTAGGATAGTAAATATGCCTCTTTGATTATCTGGGGGAAAGTGGCGCTTGTCACAGATTTTCTAGGACTGGAGTTAGAGCAGTAAATGAAATGTTTCACTGTCTGCAAAATCTTTGCTCTGCTCCATTGCACTGCTTGCTGTAGAGACATGTGGATCATCCAGGGCTTTGTCAGACTCACCAAGACATTGCAGCTTGGTTTGGCAAATTTTGCTGGTACAAATTAAAATAATTGTGTCAAAAACAAGCAAACTTTGCTGTATTTTGCAACAGGCACATTATGTGCCTGTCTCAAAAATACTCTGGCCCAGCCAGCAAACCAGTACTGCACAACCAGCATGACCTGGGGAATGAGATGTCGGATGCCAAAGAGAGTGCAGGATACAGTTTAAAATCTGCACTCTCTCTGGCACCATCTTGACACATCGTTTTCCAGCAAGTCACACATGCTGCTGGAAGGAGCTGTTAATGTGCCGCCCCCCCCACCCACCTCCTTCTCCCATCTCAATATAAGGAGGGAGGAGGGTGGAGGGGCTACTGCAACAGCCTCCTGCAGCAGCATTTGGAAAGGTGAAAGGGAGGAGGGGGAAAATAAAAGGCCATAGGAGAGGCCAGAAAATAAAGAATACTGGGGGGAGGGGGTGAAAAAAGGGGAACTGCCAAGGGCGACAGCAGGATGATAGGCAGGTGGGCTGGAGACGAGGCAAAAGACTACCATGGGAGGCTGGAATGCTCACTTTCTGTGTCCCAGACTCCAGCAGTCTCTTCTTTGTAGCAGGTCTGGCAACGCTTGTTTTGAGGTACTTGGAGACAGGCTCTGCCTCCAGGAAGCTCAAAGCAGCATCCCAGAGCAGGGGAGAAGGAATGAAAACAACTCTCTCCCTCTTACCCTACTTTTATTGGCACAGTGCAGCATCGCAGGCTTAATAACAGGAGGGGAAAATAGCCTTCAAAGTGTATTTTTGTGCTTTTGCAGCGGTTTTTGTAAAAATCATAGGATTTTTACAGAAGTTCCAATTTTGCGATTTTCGGCAAATCGCAAATCTTGGAATGTCTGTTTGTGGATATTCTGTGATGTGGGCCATTGATAATGAGTCTGCTGAGAAAAAAGCATCTGAATGATTTATAAAGGGTTACAGACAAAGGTTACAAAAAACAAAGAATGAAAGTGAAGGCAAATGTTATAAGTAATACTAGCCAGCACAGAAGATAGTGGGCTCTATCACCAAATTAACTTTACTTGTGAAGCTTTACGCATGTGACAATGTTCTCTTATGCTTTGGCTATTCACCATTTCCGAGTGTAAAGTTACAACAAAGTGTAGACTTACATGTCCCACCAGCAGAAATCAGGAGATGGAGTCAAATTTGTGAGTGTTAAGTTGCTACCAGTAACCTTTCACATGCAGGCAAAAGTCTCCACCACCGGGGTAGAGAGATCTCTATGCTAATGTATAGGAGAAAGCAAAAAAGATTTTTCAACAATGTTTTAATATGAAATATTATGGTAAATTCTGTTTATATATTTTTTAATCCTAGAACAAAAATAATATTTACGGCACTATTATTTTTAAAGTGTATCAAAAAATTTATTATTTTAAATACATTTAACTCATGTATACATATTTAAAGATTTATTCAAAAGTATAATACTTACAGTAAAATGTTTATTTTCATTTAGTACATATTAAACATTTCTAAAAGTTATGTATAGAATAACTTTTTTAATAATATCTAGTTTTTTACAAAACATATTTAAGTGAAAACTATTTCTAAACCTTAAAATGTTTATTACAACTAATATAATAAACTATTATTAACCCCTTCGCCGCGGCACGAATTTTGCCGCGGCGCTGGGGGGGTTCGGGGTGAGCGCGGCGCCGCCATGCTCATGACGGAACCACTCCGTCATGAGCCACGGGCGCGCTGTGCTCATGACGGAGTGGTTCTGTCGTGACTCCGCCCACTTGCATTGTTCGCCCGCACAGGCGGGGAATCAGCGCCGCGTGGGCGGAGCGACCGCAATGGCCGCAGCATGACGGAACCACTCCGTCATGAGCACACGGCGCCCGTGGCTCATGACGGAGTGGTTCTGTCATGAGCAGGCAAGGGGTTAAAGCTTTTAATTATATATAATTTTTGCAATGAATGCAATTTATAGATTAAAAAAAAAGCCAAAATAGGTTTATTTTAACAAACTTTCTGATGGGGCCTATTTTCTATGGAAGAGTGTTGCAGTTCCAGCAGTTGGCCTTGTGTAGTGCTCTACTTACTCCATCCCTGAGCTGGAGGACATTTACGTCTCTTCTGGGACCTTTTTGACTGTGGTAGCTACAGAGGTGCAGTATGTGAATAACAATGGGCTTACTCTTTGTGGGTGGGTGTTTGTCTTTCCCTCCTTCACACTCCCTTACATCCGTCTTAGCCTTTCATAAATGCTTCCCTTTTTGTAGTAAGTGTTTCCCATTTTCCAGCCTCTCTCCCATCCCTCGCGCATTTTTTATGTGTGGAGATCTCCACATAGAAAAGGCTGGAAAAGCAAAGGCAGAGGTCTCCACTTGCAGGTTTTTTCAATACCATTGTGTAGTTAATGAGTAATACTATTGTAGTACTACAAAACATACAACAAAGTGCAGTTTATGAACAGACCCCTCAGTGTCCATATTAAATTACAGCAAAAGATCCTAGACAAACTTCCAAGTGTGTAGACACATTCTTAGAATGAGCAAGACAGCAGCACTTGCTTTAACAAACTGCCACAAATACTGCAAAATGTGCAGATGGTTTCAAGAATATCTCAAGAGAAATTCTCCTGTAGCCTTTCAGGCTCAGTTTTACCATGCTGCACATTTGCCTTTCTTTGGTCGCCATCGAGGCGGCCATCTTTGTTGGTTGGGATTGTTAAAATGACAACTCAATCCTACAATCAAGTTTCTTCAAACCATTGGACATTATTACATCTTCGTACAGTATTGATAGTTTTGTCTTAAATATTGACTCCCCATGTGGATATTTATTAATGAAAATATTTCTGTAAAATATTAAGTAGACGACCCCCCCAGACTCAAGTTGCCTTTATACAATTTGGCTCAGATACTCTACAGGCAATACAAATCATTAACATTAATCTATAGATTTTCTGATATGATTTCTCACATTGTATTATTACTAGGTGTCACCCTATTATCTCTATAAAAATAATCGCATTGTTTCTGGCGTTTTTAATATAGCATTTTGTTTTGTACAACATGAAGACAAACAATGTCTTAGTAGCCTTGGTTGAAAATAGTAACTTTAACATGATCATGTGAAATAAGGTGCCATCACAGGTTTTCCGTAGCTGTTCCACGCTGAGAATAAATGGTTGGATAGAAGATGTCTTAAATTTGTCTGATCACATTTGGCGTCGCCTTACACGATAGACTGATTTAAACATATAGGATCTGCCAGAATTAAGCAGTAGCTTTGTGAATCTGTTGTCTTCCCTCCTGGTTTTGAATTCCTTCTTTGATGCCTTTAGGGCCATTTATAGCTATTCCTGTCTCTGTACCATCAGTGTATCCCCAATTTTCACAGCTAATGGCACTTGCTTATTCACCATCAGTGCCCCTGGTAGTGGTATGTCCAGCACTGCTCCTTGGCCTTCTCTCAGATACTCAACAAATCCCTTGTGCCCTGGGGGATGGGGTAGTTGATGCTTCCAATCACCCCCTACCTTCTAAGAACATGTGATTAGCTAATCCGCATATGGACTTTCCACCAATGTTTCTGGTATCGAGAATATTTATCTGACTAGAAGATTCTTTTTTATTCCTAGCCAAAGTACCTGGATTTCTATCCACCGAGGCTCTGACCACACTACTGAAGATTGAAGACCTATATATTATGGTGGCTGCTTCAGCTTACTCCTTCTGTGTCATCATCCAGCAAATAGAGGTGCTCATCATCAGGGCTGACTCCTAACTAGGTGCTGGCAGCAGGTCCGTCCTTGAATGGTGGTGTCCTTCGAGCATTCGGGATGCTTATGTTCCCATCCAGAAGGCCTACGTACAGATAATCAGCATTTCTGTGGGGACTATAAGTTGCTGCCATTCAGCCTCAACACAGCCCTGCAAGTCTTTACCGTGATTCTTATACTGGTAGCAGTAGCTCGCCTCTTTAAGTGGTCCAGTGGTAGGCATTTTCCCCAGCTTTGACTGTGAGCAACCTGGCCCTACTGAGGATACTTTATAAACTTACGTTATCAGCAAACTACTCATGACTAGGAATGGGAGGACCTATTGGAGTTTCACGCAGTTACATAAAAACTGTGAGATTCCGCAGAGCTCTGCCAATGAGCAGAAAATGTGCATGTCGCACTGCAATTTAGGGTCAGCTGTGTAAGCAGCACTGAAAAATCAGTGCAAATAACAGCATGCGGTGCACAAAATTGTGCAGCCATTCAAGCTGATTTTGGTGCCAAAATATACTTGAGCGGCAGCAAATCTACTCAAGAAGCAACCCTCTGATTGCCGTCAGCTTGAGACTGCCTGCAACTGCCCGCATTTGAAAATAAGGCTGGCAGACACCAAATCTTGCTTGAGTACGCATTTCTGGAGCCTTGCGGGAAACTCTGCCATGCAGCGATTTGTAATGTGGAGTTCTGTCAAATTTGCCAAAGTAACGCGGAGTCACCAAATTCCACCAACTCCGTGAGTGGAATGAAACATTTCGTCCACCTCTGTTCGCCACACAGTAAGCCTTTCCTAGAGTACCTCTTCATTGCACCCCAGTCTTCTGTGATTGCACACATAACGCATTTGAATTGTTCTTTGCAGCAAACCTCAAATACCACAGCCCTTAATGCTTAATAACTGTACATAATGTAAAGCTTAACTGGCTTTTATCTCTGTTTGCTAGCACAATCTCCTAATGTTCAATAACTGCATATTGCACAACGCCCTGCAGATTCCCGGTCCTCTATGTTTGTCATCCATATATTTTATATCTCTGCTGAACAAATTGACACATTTGAATGTGTGTATACCTTCTCATCCATCTATGTTCTTGTACTGTACACTGTAAAGCGCTCTGATACTCTCGTAGGTCACGTTCGCGCTATATAAAACTTTATAAATAAATAAATATGAAAAAATTGCAGTCAATACATGTTCATTCGACTTCAGCCACCAGCTCTTCATCCTTGGAACTGGTGGGACCATGACCTCAATAAGCGTGTGTGGCATCCCTTCGGTGAAATGTGATCTGATTCATCTCTGTGTATCAATGTGTGGGATTATTGTTCCCCTAGCCTTGCAAGACTTGCACGCTCTTCTGAGAGGGAAGGTGGCCATGGCAAACATTGCAATCTAGGCTGTAAAACGAGAATATTGTGCCTTCTCATCACTTTCCAACATAGAGATGGGAATGCATTTGTGAGCGCGGGCCAATGTATTAAATGGCAGCAGGGTGGCTTTTCAACATTTCTTCTGAATCACCTACAAAACCTTTCTAACAAAACACAAATCCCTGCCTCAAAGTGATCAATAGTAACTAGGCACCTGGCACAGTAATCTTTGTATTTTCCCACTGCGGATCCTGCAATATTGATATGTGATATTTTCTTGCTTTTTTGAAAATGCCATTCAGTGCATTAATTAACTCATTACAGAGTGTCAAGGCACAATTAACAATTTCTTTTAACACTTGCTCCTGCAGTACAATGTGATGTTGAACGCTGCAAGTATATCTATCACTGCATTGTTTTCAGTACCCGTCTGTTAACTTAGAGTGTTATTTAATGCAATTTCAAGGGCCTGGGGGTTGGTAGGACAGTGTGCCTCACGTTTTAAAGGGCCCACGGATCCTGCAAATGAAATTCATAGATAATTATGTAGCATTTAGAAAATCTTACTGGCAGAGATGCCACGCCCCAGACATGATTGTGGAGCTCAAGCACTGTTTATTTCTCAAATTATCTTTTTAGATATGGCTCAGACAAAGGCTATTAAATACGCAATACACACATAGGGCCTGATTACGAGTCTGGCGGTCCATGGACTGCCAGACTCGTGGGGCCGCGGTGGTGGCGGTCTCTGGACCGCCCCATTATGTTTCAGGCAGTTGGACGGCCACAGCGCAGCCGCAGCCACCATAGAACCTCTGTTCCCTGGCGGTGGTGTGCGGTGAGGAGGCCGCAACATGCTTGGCGGGACCGCCGCGGTCCCACCAAGCATATTACGAATGTCCTCTCCACCGGCGGTGTCATGGAGGTTCTGCCTCCATACACACCCTGGCGGAGAGAAAACAAAGGGGGTCTGCAGGGCCTCCTCCGCACCAGGTCCTGCACGGCATGGACTTATCAGTCCATGCCGTGCAGGAACTGTTTTTGGTGTTCTTATTATGGTGCAGATTTTCAGGGCACTGCCATAGGAATGTTAAAAAAAAGCCTGCCAGACAGGAGGAAACTCTGAATTTGGCCGGTGGTCGGACCACGGCTTTGGCAGACCTAGCGCCACACCACCAATGTCATAATAGGACCCATAGTGTGTGCTTGGGCCAGCCCCATTGATCCATTAGCCTGTTTGGGTCAGCCCCTTCACCAACTGAGTGTTTGAAGTGTATTTCACATTTTGTATTGGAATACAAGAATATTGTGTAGTTTATCCTTTTTGTATTGATTAATGTGCAAAGGAATTAGCCTATATATTTGCACCCTAATCTCTGCCCACGGTGCAGCAGCAGGCAGTGCTCGCTAAATTTCACCTGGCATGTGCACTGCTTTTGTAGGATACTTCTAGGGAACATAGAACACCCACAAATAACAAGCTGCCTTTGCTCTGTACACCTTGGTGATGCAATCTTTTCTGGTGGCCATCTTAGAATGGTATGTGCCAACGATGTTAAAGAAAATCCCAGTCTAAGATGTCAATCACTTACCCATGTACTTCTAGCGAGCTTGGAGTGCCAGAGTGTGTGGAATCATACCTCTGAACTCACTCATATTAGAAAGGTGCCAACCACCATCACACTCACCTGTCACCCACCAATCAGTTGATGTAACCTGCTGTGGTTGGCGGGAATCAGTTCCAACATGTTAGCTCCCGGTAAGGCATCAGGGTTGTCTGGGAGACCATGAGTCTAGATAGTTTAAGCGTGGGACAGGCATACTTGTGTAATTGCAATCGTGATGTGAGATCTCAGTGAGATGAAGCTGTACCAGACCAGAGTATCCTTTTGATATGTGCTCATGGTATGTCATATACATGGTGAGTAATGCAGTTAAGTCAAAATGCCCAGAGTCTCCCAGACCTTGGAGCAATCAGTATCTCTGTAGTCCTGGTGCTGCACCAGTCTTGTCAGTGCAACGTGCTCATGGCATGTAGTTCAGACCCAACAGCAAAATGCACTTATTGTTTGTAATGAGATGGCCAAGAAATGATATCCTGCTTCAGGATGCATATAGTGAGAAAGGCATGTATGGAACTTTGAGCAGAATTTTCTTAGTGCTTCATGCATTTGAGGAAAAAACAATTGGTGAAGGAGACGGAATGGTTTGGATCTCCCCCTCCCAAATGAATTCACCATTTCTTACGCCTAAAATGAATGTCCTCATCCTGTGACAACACTCCTGTGTGTCTGCATTGTCCTTTTTTAATCATACACAGTATCAGTTAACACACATCTACCTAGGTGGATGCAGCATGCACTTCTTAGGGCTTATCATGCTGCTCCCCATTCCTTTCTAGGGTGACCACTCGGCATGGAGGCACATTCTGGACAGGGCTGTAAAAAATTCAGGACAAAGGATTAAAATTCAGGACAAAGAGTCTATTTTACGGACACAAGTAAGGAGAGGCCACACCCCACTACTTTATCAGTGTATTTATTAACTATTTTCTATATATCGATATTTATTCACTGTGGTCGGTATGTCTCTATCAGTGGCAGGCCGCAATCCTTCTAACAATTGGTGGATTTGTTTGTTTATGGCAAGTTACTAGATTTCCAAACCCTTATGGCAGTCTACCGTCTTCACCAAGCTCAATTACTTTCTTACAAACGTGTTAAACAGTCATTAAATGGCCTATTTCTTGTCCACCACCTAGCACCAACTCTACATGAGATGTACCAGACACTCTACACCATGCGGACTGGTACTAAGCTGATAAGATGGGTGTCCAGCTTAAAAAAAATTACTTGTAAGTGCTCTCAAATGTCACTATCAAGTAAATTTAATGAAGTAAATTGATTTGACTTAGAGCACACAATTTAGTCATGTAGGGAATCTTGGATTTGAACACAGGCTTCCCGGTCACACATAGCATACTTAGGCCACTGACCAGATTAATTTATTTTTCTCAATTCCCTATAAGACCAGAAAACAGTGTTTTTTGTACAACTCTGTAAGTTAAATAGTACACTGTGTTAAATAAATACCAATCACAGGTTAATCTGACACAATATTTAAAAAAAATTACAGGTCCATACTGAAGATAAGGGAAGGCAGGACCACATGTGCTAATATCACAGATTTTTCAGACATTATGGGGCCGATTCCGATCCTGGAAAAACCGGGTACGAACCGTCGGTCGGAGCGTTTTCTCCGTCCGACTCGTACCCGGTAAAAACACCATACAAACTTGCAAGTACGATTCGTACGGAAACACCATTTCCGTACGAGTTGGAAAAAACACCGACCGACTGAAAAATACATACGAATGTGATCCAGGACACCGCGGACGTGACGTCCGGACGGAGTCAGGCATGTTTTTACGTCCCAGCAAGTACGATTCGTACAGACAGCAGGCCGGACGTCAATATTTTTACGGCACCCAAAAAGTGCCGGAAAAGCGAAGTACGCCGCGATGCGAGCGGAATAGGGGGCTACTCTACGCGCTGGGGGTCCGCACCGTACCTACGGGGGTGGGGGTACGCGCCGTACATACACGGGTGGGGGTACGGCACGTACATACACGGGTGGGGGTATGGCGCGTACATACACGGGTGGGGGTACGGCGCGTACATACACGGGTGGGGGTACGGCGCGTACATACACGGGTGGGGGTATGGTGCGTACAAACACGGGTGGGGGTACGGCGCGTACCTACGGGGGCGGGGGGGACGGCACGTACCGGGCACCTGTTTGGACGTCGCCATGGTTGCTATAGGAGTTCGCTCCGGACGGTCTTTTTACCATACGGTTGTACAATCGGACGGACGGTACGAATCGTACTTGCGTGCTCGGACTTCAGTTTTCAGATTCGTACGTAAAAACGTCTGGGGACGTGTCGGACACTTTTTCCGACCCGAGGACATGTCGGGTTATTTTCCCAATGCGATTCGTATGGATTCTTTCACATACGAATCGTACTTGCCAGTTTGTACTGGACTTGTACGACTCGTACGGTAAAAAATCCAGATACGATTCGTACGGGGAATATTTTACCAGGATCGTAATCGGCCCCTATATAGCTAATCTAGGGATGGGCAAGTCACTGAAAGCTTGAGCCAGGCTCAAGCCTGAAACCTCGCTCTGGCTTACTTTAGGATCCTTTTGAAACCTCGAGCTCATAACAAGTCATGCTTTTCAGTGGCTTCTGCTTGCCTCTCTCCCTCTACCCAGGATGCAGTGTTAGGGCCAGGGCTGCTGACTTTGGAACTGGGGAACCAGGTTTGTGTCTCAGCATCAGCTCAACCTCCTGTGATTCTGGGCAACCACTTAATTTTGCCACGCCTATAAACAGTGCATATGACCTTGTGTAACATGAGTGGTGCTCATGTAAAGTGTCCAATACATTTGGGTCGGAATCTATGTCGTCATCCCGCCGTCTTTTTCCCCGCAGGGAATCACAACGTGATCGTTACAACGACCGCGTTGTGATTCCGCATACCATTACTCCGCAAGTCGGAACAACGACTTGCGGAGGAGGGGCGCTGGATGTTGGAATAGTATAATTTACTATTCCAACTCCAGTCAGTGCGGACACTAGGGAAGGTGTTGGATTTTAAATCCAACACGTCCCCCCCCCGCCGCAAGTCGTTGTTCCGACTTGCGGAATAATGGTATGCGGAATCGCAACGCGGTCGTTGTAATGACCGCGTTGTGATTCCCTGCGTGGAAAAAGTTTCGTGGTAAACGTTGTTTACCTTGGGTCGCATACACACTATTTAAAAGCTTCAGAAAAATGCACCAAGTCTTATCAAAAGGAAAGGCAAATACATACCTATTTCTTGGGTGATTTGTACAAAGTTAAATTATAAAACCTGGATAGTTCAAGGCTTCCCTGCTTAAATTGTGTGATCTTAGGCAAATATTTTACCTCACCAAACCTCTTTTTTTCTTCACTAATGCACATGAAAGCACTTTCAAAAATATGTGAGTTCCGAATACCACTTGTACAAAAACCTATTGCATTTGATTTAATAGACTATTATGTCATGTATTAACGTCAATGCTTCACATGTTAAAGAAATGCACTTCCTTTGAAATTTTAGCATCTTTATCAAACCATAATAAACATATCGGGGCTCGGCTCATGCACAGGCTATAAGATCCGAGCAAGCCCCTTGGATCAGCTCTGGCTCAACTATCCTTGATAATTTGTTGGCTCACCCACCTGTAAGCTATTCATTGCCCCAGGTGAAGCGCATAAAGAAAAGAATGGATACTGCAATGGTCAAGGAGCGCTGAATCAAAGGCGTGGCTAAAAAGAACAAAATATTCTGTAACTATTTTGTTGATCTTTCACCATCAAGTAACTATATCTAAATGCACACCTTAACTGGAAAATAAAAGTTAAACTAATCAGTAGGAAATGTACTATTTTATGTTATTTAATCTCTGTTGGTTAATGCGATCACTACAGTATGTATATGTGTGCAACCAGAGGCCCATAGACTTGAATCCTGTTTGGTGCAGCAGGGCAGAGAAAAATTACCTGTGTATTTTTAGTCCCATAAAGTCCCTGAAAACACTGTGAATGTTTAGCTTATTATTTTAAACAGGCGTTATACTCAGTAGATATATAGGCTGCCTCGAAACCCGCAAATAAATTTAAGTGAGAGATAAAACGTCCTTCTAATGTATGTTTCATTAATATGCAGATTCCACTTCGGCTGGGAAATTTTAATTGTGGGAATTAACTTTTGTCCTTTAACTGAAAGGCTAAAATTACCATATTACTTCCAGAACAGCATGGGCAGTTTCTTCCAGAGTACCACAGTTGTCTTGTCAGCAGAAGGGAGGAAATATACAATCTTGGAAATTATCCACAAGTTCCATGCCGGCTGTGCACAGGCTCAGCTTATCCAGAATGCAATATGTATAGGTTTTAGTATGTTCTTAAATGAAGAACTTTCCTCACAAATGTTGTCTTTGCCACAGCTCCTACCCCAAGTCAACCAGCTTAATGTTCCCCCTCAGGTTTAGTCAGTACTAGCATGATCTGAGCCACTCGAACCTACCAGTTGACTCATTTTTCTAAAATACAGACGCAACAAGTCAACTACTGAACTCATGGAGGGCAGTGCGAAGGAGCGTCGCCCCACTGCTTTCTCACAGTGCAAGAAGCGAAAACATAAAATGATAATAACTATGAGTTATTACCATTTTCTGTTTGTTTTGGGCGGATGGGTGTAGCTGCTTGCTCACGGAGCAGGGCATGGTAGGAGGAGTGGTTTGCGCACTCCTGAGTGTGCAGTGACTGTTTGTTCAGCCCTTGCAGCCTGCATGGAGAACATGACCACCCCTCCAGCCCCTTACTGAGCGGCATGTAATGGTGCTCAGACCAGTCACAACTCTCCATTGGAGCGTTGTGATTGGCTTAGGGGTGGGAGCCTGGCTGTCTGCTTTCTGTTCCGACCTGGAGACGGACACAGGCGAGCAGGAGAGAAGACGGAGGACCTGGCGGCAAGGTAAGTTTTTATTTTTGTATGTTTTTAATGCAGCCCACGGGAGAATCCCCCTACCTCCCCCATTCTCGTGCTCACACCCCCACTCGCTAGCTGTGCTGGCTGCCCCTGATGAAGGCCCATTGCTTTCACTCGTGGTGGCTGTGACTGCAGCCCACACTGATTTTGTCAGGTCTCTTCCTATTTTCAAGTGTCAAGGGCACCAGCCTCCCCAACCCGCCATCTGCATCAATGCTGTGGCAAGGATGGTGATTCTGTCATGGCATGTTTGGAGATGTTAGTGCATCCACCGGTCTCTATCAGCTCAGGGACTGCCACCCATATAGCACACTATATCCTTCCTACAGAGAGAGAGGTCAGGTCCTGGATGAATATATGGGTGGATCATCATTTTAGCTTATTCTAGGCTTGTCATTGATTTAATGGCTTATTGTATAAGCTTATTCATGATTTCTCAAATACACAAATGCACGGCTCACACAGGAACATTTTGCCCATCTACAATATCCCTGACCTATTTTCAGGTGCTTGTTTTATTTTCTTTAATTACTATTTATTTTATAATATTGTCAATCATCACCCTCAAACATACACATAACATACATTATTGTGAGTTCTTATAAGTATCAAAAAGATCCATTTAATAGGGTAATATCATGATTAATTATGAGCAAAATAAAATATTGAAAAAACAAAAGGCACAAGGGCCATAGAACCAAATTGTAAGCTAATAAAATTTCCACACCACACAATTCAGAATGATGGACATTAAATGCAATACCACATGAAATAGGATTTAATGATGTGCAGGTGATGACTTTCCAATGCCCTACTTTCTGAGTTGCAATATTCAGTGATATCTCAGTTATAAGAATTTGGGCTAGTGGTTGACTAGGGTGTCAAACCTGGTCAAGTAGTAACCTCAGTCCTTGTCAGGGTAAGGCACAAGCAACCCCCAAATTAAACAGTACTCATCCCTTGGTAGCTTGGCACAGAGTAGTCAGACTTAACTTATAGGCAATGTGTTAAGTATTTGTGCAACAACTCAAACAGTAAAGCAGTGAAAACACACAAAAAGGATCCCACACCAGGTTACAATAATAGAGCTAAATTCATTAAATAAAACACAAACAAAACAACAGAAATCCAATTAGTACAACCAGAGATAATCACGTTTAAAGTTAGAATTACAAATAGTGCCTCGAACCACAAAATGTCAACTGTGGATACCTGATTGTGCTTGACCGGGACAAAGTCACAAGTTTAGGCTGACCGAGATGCAGCACGGGCCAGCTACAGGGACCCAGTTAGAGCCGCTGAACAATGTACCTTAAAACCTGGTTTGTGGAGCATTACAGGAATCCCACAAAATCTCTACAAGAGGGTCTGAAAGGGACCAGTTTACCGACTATACTACCTTCAGTCCCCAAAGCATATCTACAAACACTACATGAAGGTCCTAAGTCAAAAAATAAACAAAATGCCGCATGATGCTGTATGTACTGTCCCTTACATCAAAACATTAGAAGATTACTGCATCACCAGGCAGGAAGATTAAAGGGTCTATCGGGCCACCCTTAATGGCGGAGCTTCGTCATGTACGACCCTCGGGGATCAGAGTCAGGGCCCCTACTCTCTTGAGCCACCCGGCTCTACTGGGTACCCGTCCCAATGATCCCTAACAAAAGAAATCTCCTGCCAACGGTGTGCAACCAATAATTCAAAGAATACAAAAAAGTGCAGTGCGATAATGTGATAGTGTACTAAAAATGACTACGTGGTCAAAAAATCTGTTTAATGTGAATTGACCAGGTGTCATGTCTAAAAAACCAAATTAGTCAAAAAACTTATATATGACTGTTTCCTGACTTGGTCTGTCTAGGTCGACATGTTTCAGCCGATCTGGTTGTTTTACCCGGCTTTCTTCAGGACCAGTTAATTGATGTCAAAAAAAGGGCTACTGCAGGATCAATTTGGTAAACAATGGTGTAAATCAAATTCAAAGAATTCTCGTAAAAAATGTTATGTGGCCAAAGCCACCCTACCAGACTAGCATAGTTTATGCTTTGATTGGGTGTAGTCACCTCTTCTTCTTTCCTAAAAGAGAAGATAGTAGGGGTCACAAATAATTTGTGATGGGATTTACACAGAACAAAACAGCATCAGCGACTAATGTTTAGTAGTGCCTGTCTTGGGCACTACTCAGTTTATAGTATGGCCACCAGATGGTCCATATAAAAAGAGAACATTCTCTCAAAACATGCAAGATTGTAACTCACCCAGCGTTCTGTGGGAGAAAAGCCTCACCTCACCCGGCAGATTGCTCGGTATAGGAGGCACCGCTCTGTTAAAAATAATAAGGACACAAGAGAACGGGTTGTAAAAACATATGCCAGCACTCAATGGTCCCTACATACAAGTTAACAAAAAACCAATCAACTCTTGACTCACAGGCCAACACACCCAATGCCTGACAAAACTGTGCCATGCACGTTATTTCACTTAGAGTCTGCTTGGTGGTAACATCTTCCAAAGCATTATTCAAATAAAATCTAAACATATCCACAGTATACACCTCTGTTTAATGCTCAAAGTATACAGGTTAGTATGGTAGAAAAACATGTATAGAGCAGAGGTTAATGCTATATCAAAAACCCAATCACAGAGGTTCAAAGTTTACCCATGCTGATAGTCTCGCTTATATTATCTTAAAAATAATCCTAGATCAAAGTACTCAATTACTCAATGCCTTACCTATCCGTCGAGACCTCAAACTGGACCTCGAGCAGTCTGGGAGGTAGCGATGTCTAGGCAAAGGCTCCTTAAATAGCGGCTCCAGTTAATTGGGATTCGCGCCAAAACGCAGGTGTTGTGTTTCAACTCTGCTAAAGGTGAATCATTACAACAACGCGCATGCGTGAATACAACGTCGCCACTCCCAATAATCAAGGTTGGCCACAGCAAGCATGCGTCGCATAGTGTATGTTGCGCGTGTATTAAGACACTAACGCCGTTCTGACTGCGCATGCGCAGCCCGAAATGTCACCAACAGCTGCGCATGCGCAGTACCTCCAAACAATCACGGCAGTGGTTCGTGAAAACAACATATTGTACACTAATACTCCCATAGGAACTACTACAGAGTACATGCCAGTGTTAACACAATCCCGGAATCACGAGTTCCAGAACGGAACAATAAAGAAAACATCAAGGAAACAAGGCAGGAAATACCTAGACAGTGGTCATCTAGGTCGTTGTTAAACAATGTATAACCACACTCATATAAGCCAAAATGCCACTACACATCGCGCATGCGCAATGATACAAGCCGAGCAGAGCATACAGTGTGTCAACACTGTTCAATTATACATCGTACATTCAAGCAATCTTGGTGCATGCCGTACCAAACAACGTGCAGCACGCGATGTTTTCACTGTTGGCAAGCACATCGTGTTGTTTGTTTTGACACTATGTCATAATATATCTCCTGAACATTGTGACTTGTACGCTAGTGTGAACATGGTGTACAACTTGGAGGGGAGGCCTGCCCAATAACTTCTCCAAATTCTGGATCGGAGGTTATACTACCTAAATCCGTATTAGTTAAGCGAGACCAATATTGAGGTATTATTCTAGACAATAGAGTACAGTATCTCAGTTACATTACCCAGGTCTACTGGTGGAACAGGGCCAAACGGGGCTAGAATATAAATGTAAGTATCCTACCTCTCAGGGTAAATATACTAAATCTCAGAGCAGTATAGGTACCTATAGGGAACAACATAATAATATTTGTAACAAGATTAAGGAACTGTAACATATGTTTTCTCTTTAAGTAGATATACAAGTCCAAATCTCTCTACTGGTGTAGTCCTAGTTGTAGTCAAACTAGTTGGTATCATCTAGATCTGTTGCAAGTGGGTATTTTCTTGCTGTAATTAGAAATGGACCAGGTCACCTGATGTCCCAACACATATAGTACTACGTGTCACACAGCACAATGGCCCTACAGAATCTCTGTGGCAGAATGGCAATGTATGGGATAGTCTACTCACTGGTAATCAGTTACAGAACGAGGCAAGTTTATATGTCTCGTGGAGTTGTACACATATAGTGACCATTCGGAAAACGAGGGGTTGACAATCAAATGGATGTCCACGGAATGTTGTCGTTGAGTCCATGTGTGTCCGTTTTCATTTTAAAAATCCATTTCTGCTCTTTCACAAATAGAAATTTTGAGATGTCGCTCACATGTGAGGGAATGAGTGGTCGTTCAAGCACAATCCATCTCATGTCGTCTGCTCTATGATGTTTTACAAGAAAGTGGTCTGTCAGACATGTAGACTGTTTTCTGCACCGGATCGTGCTCTTGTGCTCGCTGATACGGAGCTTAATCTTCCTTGTTGTGTGGCCAATGTAATGCAGAGAGCAAGGGCACGTGATCATATAGATCACGCTCTCTGAATTACAGTTCGTATGGCTGGTCAGAATCCAAGGACGTGCCGTACCTATATCAACGGAGGTGGTTTTTGAAGTTTGAGGGCAGACACTACATGACCCACATGGGTAGTGTCCCCTCACTGGTGGTAATGACCACAACGTTTTTTCACCCCGTATGTGTTCAGTCCGTGGTCGTGTGTGGACTAGACTGTTGCGCAGACTGGGACCTTTTCTGAAAGCGAACAAAGGAGACGGAATGTTCTCTGCGGCCACATTCAAAATGTGCCAGTGCTTCCGTATCATCTTCTGCAAATTGTTTGAAAGGGTGCAGAAGGTAGTCACAAAAGTGAGCCTCTCATTAGGTGTCCTCATTGTGCTATTATCCAAGAGGGCATCACGATGGTTATTGGACGCTCTTTTCCAAGCCTGTCGTACAAGTCTCCTGGGGTACTGGCGTGATTGCAAGTGATTAGCCAATACCTCTGCATGCTTGTGAAAGAGGTCTGTAGTGGAACAGTTCCGTCTAACACGCAGGAACTGACCCACCGGGAGGTTCTCTCTTAAGGCCCTCGGATGATGACTATCGAATGACAAAAGAGAATTCCTGGACATTGGTTTTTTAAACAGCTCACAGTGTAACGAGTTGCCAATAGGGAAGATTGATATGTCAAGAAAAGACAAACGTTGTTTGTTAAACTCTATCGTAAATTTCAGGAAAGTGTTTTGCTCATTAAGCCAGGCATGAAAGGCCTGAATCTCAAGGCTAGAGCCCCGCCACACCACCAAAATATCATCTATGTACCTATTCCACAACACCAGATGTTCAAAAAAAGGGTTGTTGTGGTTCAATACATGTTGTTGTTCAAAGAGGTGTACATAGAGGTTGGCGAGGCTCGGCGCAAAAACACTCCCCATCGATGTACCAGAAATTTGCAAAAAAATCTGGTCCTCGAAACGAAAAAAGTTTTCGGTCATCGCTATTCTAGCGCACTGCATGATGAAAGAGACCGGTGTTATGCTGTCAAGATCCCGTCTTTCTAGGAGCCCTCTGATGGACTCAAGGGTCTCCATTTGCGGGATGCATGTGTAGAGCGACTCTACATCAAAGCTCGCCAGAATATCAGTTTCAGGATGGAAATCAATATCTGGCAGCAATCTCAAGACATCTGACGTGTCTTTTAGATAAGTTGGCATTTCTGACACCATAGGCCGTAGAAAAACATCTACGAACTTCGAGAGAGGCTCGAGGAGTGACCCTATCCCCGAGATGATGGGACGTCCCGGAGGGGGTGTTTTGTTCTTATGTATTTTAGGGAGGCAGTAGAAATAAGGCATTACTGGATTATCTATCACTAGAAATCGAGCCTCTTGTGGCGTAATCCATCCCTCTGCCTCCCCTTCCTCAACCAGATGTTTGATCTCAATTGTAAGCCTAGGTGTAGGATCCGTGGCTAAAATGCGATAGAATTTGTCATCATTGAGTTGTCGAAGACATTCCCTCTGGTAGGTGACCATGTCCTGTAGGACAGTGGCACCTCCCTTGTCCGCGGGTTTGATGATGACGGACATGTCTGAACTGAGGTTTTGAAGAGCCTCTCTATCTTTCCTGGAGAAGTTGCAAAAGCTGGTGGGCCGTGAGTCACATAATGCCATCATATCGAATGTAACAGCTTTTTCGAAAGTGGAGACCTGAGAGGGAACTTGGTGTGCCATCGGTGTAAAGCTACTCTTGGGTCGTAGCCCAGTGTTCGTAGTCAGCATATCATCAACGGAGGCGGTAACATCATCTGTCGATCTGTTCTTAAAAAAGAAATGTAGTCGAATTTTCCTGAAAAAGTTCTCAAGTTCGCATCTCATAGTGAATGGGTCCCCTTGATAGGTGGGCACAAAGCCTAAACCTCTGTTGAGGACACTCAGCTCACTTTCAGTTAGAGTTCGCGAACTCAGATTCACTACAAGATCATTTCTCAACTGCTGATTGTGCTGTTGGTTTGCTGGAGACCGCCTCTGCTCCGAGTGTTCGGAAACGTTAAGTCCGGTTGCCAATGGACAGATGTCGTGCCTCTCCGCTTGCCCCTCGTTCGGCCTGGGCCTTGATCTAAAAAAGGCTGGTTAGGGTAAAACTGGGGTTGTGGTGGGAAAGGTGGTGCCTGCGAAGGAAAGGGAGGTTGGTAGCCCCATGGTCCTGGTGGCCACCATTGACCTTGATTTGATTTGCAGTAATGTTCTAATGTTTTGATGTAAGGGACAGTACATGCAGCATCATGCGGCATTTTGTTTCTTTTTTGACTTAGGACCTTCATGTAGTGTTTGTAGCATTACAGGAATCTGCATCAAAGATGCGTCGTGCAGCCAAAGCGATGCGTCAGTTCTCAGATACGGCGAGGCTGCGATGCAAGAGCCTGCATTATCGTTGAAGACCTCATCAATGGGGCTTGCAGCGTAAAGTTCGGCATCGAGCATGCAGTTGGGCCAATGCCTTGGTTCTGAAGAGCTGCAAGGCTGGGATGTGTAGTCTATTGTTGCTGTTGAGGCAGCTGTCGATGAGGGATGCGAGGGCCTCTGCAGGGGAGGCATTGTGTAGTTGGGGTGATGCAGCGGTTCTCAAGAGATGCGATCAAATTGGGGTCTTTGCTATGGGCCCAATCTATGCAACAGCAGCCGTATGTCAGTTCTGCTCAGGGCTGTGCAGCAGGGGAGATGCATCAATTCTGCTGAATCCGTAGATGCTGGTGGAGCACCTTAAGCTCCCTTCCAAGGGTCCAGGTTGGGGTGGCCCTACTTGGCAGGGTAGACTCGGAGATGGAAGAGTCCATATGCCGATGCAAGGTTGTTGGAAGTCTGATTCAGATCAGGAGGCCCGCCAATTAGCCCTGGGAGTCACTCTGGGTTCTGAGTTCAAGAGATACAGGTCAAGTCCTTCTCACCAAGGCAAGAGGTCTGCAAACAGCAGGTCAGCACAGCAGGGCAGCAGTTACTTTAGAGCAACAGTCAAGCAGAGTGGCAGTCCTTGTAGCAGCACAGCAGTCCTTCCTGGCAGAGTATCCATAAGTGTACTGAAGAATTGATGTCTGAGGGCCAGTATTTACACCCAGTTGTGCCTTTGAAGTGGGGGTGGAGCTTCTAGAGACTTCCCTTTTAAGTCTCAAGGCATCCTGATTTGTCTGCCCTGGCTCCAGACTATATACATGGGGTATGAAGCCCCTTGTATGGAAGCAGGGCACAGCCTATTCAACTGTAAGTGGGCTGTCCTGAGCTCCTCCCACCCATCCTGCCAGTGGTGGCCCATCCAGGCACACGTAACCTCCCTATTTTGTCTGGCTGCCTAGGAGGACTACACACAGTTTAGCTGTCAGCTGCACTCAGCCATGTGACCCTGGTACAGGGTACAGACACTAAATGGCTAATGCAGCAAAATGCCAACTCTCTAAAAATGCCATTTTCAGAATTACAGTTTCAAATTCGACTTCACCATAAGTTAGGGTTTTAAATTGTGGTTTCAGAGAAACCAAATATGGAGGTCTTACCTTCTCCCATTTGGAAGTTACACTTATAAAATGTAAGAAGATAATTCCTTTGTAATTCTATGGGAAGGTAGGCCTTGCAGTAGTGAAAAACGAACCTAAGAGATTTTCACTGCCAGGGCATGGAAAGCTTAAAAGTACATATCCAGCCTTTAAATACACTTCACCGTGCCCTTGAAGCTGACAAGGACCTACCTTAGGGGTGAATTATATGTATTACAAAGGAACGTTCGGGCCAGGTTTACATGACATAGCAGTTTAAAAGTGCAGACACATGCTGCAGTGGCAGGCTTGAGACATGTTTAAAGTGCTACCAAAGTGGGTGGCACAGTCAGTGCTGCAGACCCACTAGAAGCATTTAATTTACAGGTCATGGACACATGTAGTGCCATTTTGCTAGGGACTTATTAGTTAATTAAATATGCCACTTGGGTATAAGCCAATGTTACCGTGTTTCAAGGAGAGAGCAAAATCATTTTAGCTCTGGTTAGCAGTGCTGAAGTGCACAGATTCCTTAAGACAGCGAAAACGAATTCAGCAAAACTTAGGAGGAAGGTAGAAAGTTTGGGGCTGATCCTGCAGAGAGGGCCAGGTGCAACACCAGGATGGAACCTTATCAAGAAAATATATGCTGACATAAAATATGCACAGCACTAAAGTTTGGACGGGGCGTAGAGGGGGGGGTTTAGAAACAAAAAGAAGAATTACCTGCTCATCGACAGTCACCAGCCGCACCCTCTTCACCCTTACTGTTCTCCTGGCTTCCAGCAGCACTCAGGCTCCTCTAAGCCAATCACAGCGCTGCTGGTATTATGACAGCAGCATTGTGATTGGTCTGAGCACCATGGATCAGTGCTCGGAGGGGGACTGACAGTCTGTGCATTTTCTCCACCCAGGCTGGGCATTACAGCCCAGTGGCAAACATGCTTAGTGCGAATGATGGTTTGACCGGCCCAAGACAGCCGGCAGAACTGTCATGCGCACTGCAGCAACCACCACACCTGATCCCTCTGGCATCCTGGGAGCCCGCCCCGACCTGCCATAACCTGGCTGCAAGATACTAAAAATAAAATCATAATAAATTCTGTTATAATCATTTTATTTTTCCTTTTACACTGCTCCAAGAGCCGTGGACGACGCTCCTCCGCCGTAGCGGCAGAGCCGCCACTGCTTAGAGTACCCTTAACTATCAGTGTGGGTAAAAGCATTCTAAAATGGCAATTGACCTAAGTTTCTCCTTCTGGAAAGATAGCTCATGGCGCTAAAGCACTTGCCACAGAGATCTGCTCAATCTGCTGGTTCACAGTTTCCTTCACGTAAATCAGCAACTCAGCGGCTTCCTTTGCTGATAAACACGGACTATTCTAGTAATAAGCCTTCTTCTAGGTATTTCAGTTTGAATGTACTCAATTTGTGCCATCTACTTCCTGTGAACACTACCATCTCAAATGTGGTGCAAAGAAGCATTGCAAACTCATGCAAGTGTTCATGAATCAGTGAGCTGTGCACGTGCCACGGAAGAGTTTATAACATGCAGGTTACAGGTGGTAATAGAGTCGGTGCTACGGCAACGTGTGTGTAGCCTTCTGGCCACAGGTTCCAGTACCATCAAAATTCCTTGGGTATTCTATTGCACCTACTAAGGAAATATTGGTGGAACCTGGATATTACAGGCTCTGATCTTGGTAAAATAGAGTAGAAGGATAATGCACTTGCAGCTAAATATCTGTGTGTAATCTATAAAGCACACTGTATAGTAGATGTAAGATATCTAAACTGGTCTAGATATCCTTCAACTTCAAGTAAACAAACAGATGACTGTCATTTTACTGCTGCAGGGGTGACCGGCACAGCTCGTGGGTGGGGGACGAGGAATGGTGGGAACGGGGTCGCATGGGCTGCTTTTCAAAATAAATAAATAAATAAAACTTGCCTTGCCGCCGCCAGGTCCCGCGTCTTCTCTCCTGCTCGCACGTGTCTGACTCCAGGTCGGATCAGGAGGCAGTTAGACAGCCTGTCACCACTAAGCTAATCACAACGCTGCAGTGCAGTGTTGTTATTGGTATGAGTGCCGTGACACGGCACTCAGCCAGGGGCTAGAGGGGTGGGCATGTTCTCCATGCAGGCTGTTGTGCAGCCTTCATGGAGAACCGGGGAGTGCGCATGACTGCTTTGGGTGGCCCAAGAGGGCTAACCAAACAGTCATTGCACACAGGAGTGTTCTACCACTCCTCCTCTGCAGCTTCGCCCCGTCCCCTCACGCACTGCCACAGCAGGAGGAAAAAAGAAAATGATAATAACATTCCGTTATTATCATTTTATTTTTTCCTTTCTTTGCTGCTCCTGGCAGTGGCTCGACGCTCCTCCGCCTTAGCGGAGGAGCCGCCTCTGGCTAATATATATATGTGTGTGTGTGTGTGTGCATGCATGTGTGTGTATCTGTGTGTATGAGAGAGAGAGAGAGCTGTTCAACCCTGCAGATCACTGATTCCAATCCACGTAGCACATGTCTGGAAGGGTTTCTTAAAGTTCCTGTTGCATATATAAAGTGGAACTTGTAGAGTTCCAAGCCCTGCAACACTCCTACGTGGCTTTATTGTCTGAAGGAGTGTGTGCATATACTGCAATTAATAGGTTTGAATCTCTGCAGGGCCAATACTGCTGTCTTCTTTCTCTCAAGGGCAAATAACAGCTGTTTCTCAAATTGAACAGCAGGACGTAGGGACCTGTGGTTATTTAAAAGGCTTCTTTACCTGCCCTCCTCACTCACCAAACTTATAAAAACATCTTTTCAATATTTGACAGAATTAACGTTTTAATGAGAAAATAAGTATTATATATGCAAATTACTCACAGATTGGAACGAATACCAGGGTTGTCTTGCTAAACAGGTTCTACTGGGGACTTCTTTCAGCACACTCTCTACTTCCCCGTATAAAAAATATAATGAGGCTTTTGTGTATTTTTTTTCTGCCACCTTTCCAAAAAATAACACCTGTGGAACACATTTGCGTACTCGTACTTCTCCATCAATATAAAAAAAAAAATTAAATCATGTCCCTGTAGTTAGACATCCAGCTGATCTGAAAATAAGTAAAATCTTCTACTCATAGGACAGGGACGGAGAGAGCAGAGTTTTAACTTCTCAATTGATTCCAGGAAGCAGTTCCTACTGAAGTATAAGCAAGGAATTAATGTTTGTAATTAGTTGAAGCTTCAGTCAGAAAGTGTGGAAGGGAACTCTTCCGAGGTTCAGGCAGATGCTTGACTATGGCAGGGGTGCTGCTGATCCCAGGTACCCCATTAACCCAGACTCTCCCCCTCCTGAATCAAAGTCTTCCAAGCACGACTCCCCACCAAAGAATGCACATCGGAAGAGGTGCTCCATACCTCACAACTCACCCTAAAAATGTGGGAGAAGTGAACTAGAGAGATACAGTCTGCTCTTCTGCTTCCCATGATGAATCTGTTCTGTCCAAGCAATATGTCTCTGATACTGTCTTTGCCATGTCTGCTGTGTATGTTACTAGCTTGCAATTGATTATTTTTTTAACTGTTCTTTTTTAAACATTTTGTAAGCACCGATAAACCTCAATGCACAGAAGATTAATAAGATCATGTAAGCAATGCACCAAAACAAAGGGTTATCTTGGATGCTGTAAGAAATTGGATTGTTATTTGACTGGGGTGTGAGTCCTGATCAAGCGGCAACCACAATCCTTGTCAGGGTAAGGCACAAGCAGACCTAAAATTAACCAGTGCTCAGCCCCTTGGTGGCTTGGCACAGAGCAGTCAGGCTGAACTTAGAGGCAATGTGTAAAGTATTTGTGCAACACTTCAAACAGTAAAACAGTGAAAGCACCACACAAAAAGGATCCCACACCAATCTAGACAAAGGGAGCTGAATTTAATGAATACAAAAAAACAAAAATCCAATTAACAGAACCGAAACTATTGAATTTAAAAGTTCATCTAGAAAATAGCTCCAAAAGTCGTAATGTGACAACTGTATAGATCTGGTTGCACTGAACAGGGACAAAGTCACAAGTTTAGGCTGACCACGATGAAGCACAGGCTGGCTACAGGTACCCAGTTAGGTCAGATGAACAGAGTGCTTTAAATCCTGGTTGCAGAATGTTGCATGGATCTGCGTCGTGCAGAGTAGTAGTCCTTCAGCAACACAGCAGTCCTTTTTGTCTGGAAGAGCATCCACAGGTCCATAAATACTGAAGCGTTGGTGTCTGAGATCCAGAATGTATACCCAGGTGTGAATTTGAAGTGGGAAGAAACTTCAAGAGGCATGCCTTTGAAGTGTACAGATGCCCTGCCTTCCCTTCCCTGGCTCGAGACTAACTGCAGGGGAATGCAGCCCTTTGTGTGGAGACAGGACACAGGCTATTTAGATGTAATTGAGGGTGGGCCCAGCTCCCCCCTCCCATCCTGCCAGTGGTGGCCCATCCAGGAACACCTAAGCTCCCATTGATGGCCTATCCAGGCACACCTAAGCTCCCATTGTGTTTGGCTGTCTAGGATGAATAAAAAAAGCCCAACTGCTAATTACACCCAGTCATGTGACCAAAGACAGTCTGCAAGCACCACATTTCTAAGGCTAGAAAATGTGGCATTTTCAGATTTGCAATTTAACAGCTAACTTCACCATAAGTTAGGATTTCAAAATAGAATTCCAGAGACACCAAACATGAACCAGTTCTCTCTTCCCATTTGGAAAGTACACTTCTAAAATGTAATAAGGCTACCCCAATGTTATCCTATGGGAGAGGTAGGCAGTGAACAACAAATGTAAGACTTTTTTACTACCATGACATGTTCTACTCTTTAATTACATTGTTCCCTGCCCTCAGAGCTGTCCACAACTTACGCTAGAAGTGCATTATATTTATTAAAAAGGAAGGTTTGGGCCCGCCAAAGGATTTATTGCAATTTAAAATTGCAAACACTGACTCTATAATGGCTGGTCTGAGACACTTTTAAAGAGCTACTTAAGTGGGTGGCACAACCAGTGCTGCAGGACAGCTAGTAGCATGTAATGTACAGGCCCTGGGTACATGTAGTACCACTGACTTATAAGTAAATTAAATATGCCAATTGGGGATAAGCCAAATTCGCCCTGTTTAGAGGAGAGAGCACAAGCATTTTTGCACTGTTTAGCAGTGGTAAAGAGTGCAAAGTCCTAACGTCAACGAAAAGGAAATCAGAAAAAATGGAGGAGGTAAGCAATATGTTGGGGAGAAGACCACTCTAAGGCTGACAGGTCCAACAGATGCGCTATGAAAACTGTACTTAAGACTCTTAACAAAAGAAGGTGATATTTGCATGAAAATGGGGAAAAGGCCAATAGAAGCCCTGAGATGCCAGATTTGAGATGTCTGTAGGCAAGTGGACGCCAGGCAGTAAAATAGAAGGGTATGGGGAATGGCTTGGAAGGGTAGCCCAGGCTTTTCCAACAAGTAGTTTGTGAGCTACTAGTAGCTCTTAATCTACTTATAAGTAGCTCTCCTGTGTGCGGCCCAGCCTACTAAATTAAAAGCTTATGCGAAGGTGAATTTATATAATAATCCCAAATTGAAAAGCCTGTATTTGAGACATAAATTAGTGAATTTTCAGAATTCATAAGCTGATGTTCGGAGAAAAATGGTTACATTTCAAAAATATATTGGAAGATCAGTGTTTGAGTGATAAATCATGCAATGTTGGAGAGACTTATAATAAATATTACCTTGGTGCCAGGGGCATTGCAGCTATAGTTGTCAAATATTTGCCATGTAGAGGTATTCCAAATTGATAAAGCCTTTATGACATTACTAGGAGGAACTGTGCCTGAGACACTGAGGTGATCACTGCTGGTAATCTTGCCTGAGGTGACCACTAATGTAATGTTGTCTGATGTGGTCACAAATATATCACTAATAATATTAGTAACTCAGGTTGATCTTCATTGAAGATAAGTAGCTCCTATTACAGAACGCGTTAGAGATCCCTGCTGTAGCCAATAGTAGTAGTAGTAGTAGACACTATGACATAAATGGATAGGAATCTGCCTAGCAAGGAGGATTCAGTAGTGAGTATGTACTAATCAATACTGGGTTGGAAGAGCGGCCTTTGTCTTTTGTTCGGGTACCCAAATCTAATCTTAGAAATGGAAAAGACTGTGTAGCCAATAGTATCTGTCTGGGAGAGCTTCCTACCATTTGTTACAGACCAGCAAAGGGATCAGTCTGGCTACTCTGAGGCACACGTGTAAGACACCCAGAGACTTCACATCTTGCTCATACGAGCCATCTGAGAATATTCCTTCAAACTTAACATTTTGAACTACGAATAAGCAACAAGTGCACTCTGATATTCAGTCGTAATGCTTGGTTTTCTGAGACAGAGGCCCTTTGTATGTAACACGGCATGTCTTACCATTTACTCTCAGTTTTTTTATTCACTGCCAATGGTATCCTTTTTCACTATCATCTTACACAGTTGTGTGGGGAGTTACCCGCCATCTAACTTGTGGCCCTGCTATGTTGCAGGTAGATGTTCAACATGCAGTCCAGGTTATCTCCATGAAGGCCTTTCGTTTGATTTAACTTTCAGTTTCTTGAAATGTCCACCCCACTTGTTATATCTCCCCCCTCTCGACCTGCCACCTTGCACTCAGCTCCTGCATCCATTTCAGCATGTGACCATTTTACCAAATCTCTCCGCCATTCAATTACTTGGGGGAGGTAAAAGATTTCCCTGCCATGCCTATGTGGCACTTTGCTAGAACCAAGGCTAGAGTCACAAAGTAACAAATCTGTTTTTTTGGGGGGGTCTTTTGTCTGATAAACAGTGGGTTGGATTATGCGGAAGGGGATTATCAGCCACAGCTGCAACACAATTTAACACTTCACTCCAAAATTGGGATGTCACTGGACTTTACCAGACCATATGATGGACATCGGAGACAACTGCTCGAGGTGCCTGGGTACATGTGTCCTATATGTTTCGGAGTTAAATAATTGTGTTATACGTAATAAAATTTAGTATATTGTAATCTAGCATGTTTACAATTCAGTTTTACCGAACATAAGAGCTTCTACCATGTAACAGCTGATTGGTCTGGTCCCAGCCTGGTCTCCCGCCATACTTTGTGCGGCCCACTTTTAGTTTCTTTCAGTTGAAGCAGTGCTTTGCAACACACATTTGTAGTTGCAGTCTCTTCAAGCCGTCTAGTTGGGAGACTAGCATTTTGTTGGATTGGGTGATTAATTCTGAGACTGTATTAAGTGAATTAGGGTTTAGCCCATAAAATACACAAATGGTAAACTCCAGTGAGGTTTCAGTATATTCTCAATGAATGTGGATAGTGAAAATTTGCTTAGAAAGCTCACAAGGGAAGATTGCTGTTTTAGTCAGCCATCCTAAAACTGTAGGGGCAAATTTGCAAAAAGCATTGCCAACTAACCTACTGCTAAAGAAATAGCACATACTCTATTGCAAAGCAGAAAATAATTACCTTTTGAGACTGGGCATCTAGGAAACGTCACAAATGTAGGTTCCGTCTAGTGTAGAGTTGCTATATGTTAGATTAATACACATTTCTGACTACTGATAACTATTCCAGATTGCCTTCCAATCCCTGGATTCAACGCCAAACCTTTCTGTAATTCATCTTTTTTTAAAATTGGAAATAGGTCTGCCTTACAATGTGTCGTGATATTGATAGTTTAGTAGTATGCTGACATGCTGTGATTGGTTTTCATCATGATCCATTACATATCACCAGAAGGTCCATGAGTGAGCATAGGAATGCTTATACAGAAGGCTGTAACCTTCAATTCTTCAACTGCACCATGGATTGATATTGCAGCTATCCCAGTGTTATTTGTCACTGATAACTGCAACTGATAACTGATAATTGCAAGCTAGTAACATATCACGGTTCAATAAATTACATTAAGTAGTATCTTTCTGTATCTTTTTGTTGTATAAGATTATGGGGAAGCATTCTGGTTCATGAGTTGCGAAAACAGTCTTAAGGCTGCGATATTATATGTCATATTTAAAAGAAACAGGATTGTAAATGGCCTAATTAAAGGACATAATGTTGCCTTTACCCACCTATAACTAATGTATCATTTTAAGTGCTTGTTGTCCATACCAACTTCTTCTATGCTACAGTGTCAAAGTAGCTGCTTTATTAGTTCTTCATTCGTAGCAATACAGGGCTGTTCAAATAATATTTTCACCTGCAAAGTTTAGTGAAGGTGAGAAACTTCACAGCTTCCCAAAGTTGCAAATTTGGCACCTTTTGCAAAACATCCCTTAGGCAGAATTTCAAAGTAAAAACGTTTAATTTACTTGATTGTTTTCAGCAAAATCATTGTTGCGAGGAAAGACGTCTGCATAGAAGTAGGGTACCTAGGTTTTTCCCTAAAGCATATATTTTTGTGGGACTTTTAACTCTCCGTTTTTTAAACCTCAACAAATCCATCTGGGAAAAACGTTGTCAAAAGCTAGCTACTATGTTTACCCACACACATACCTCGCATTCACATATTGTGAAACCATCTTTACATATGTACATTTGTTTTACTGAGCGATTTTTACAAATACCAGAGAGGGTATATATAATATATATATAGATGTGTTAGAGCCAGGATTCCCTAGTTGGCTAAGGTAGGTACCTTAGGCCAAGTAGGGACCCTGGCTTCCACGTCAGGGAAAGGAAGGACACCTTCTCAGATAGCCCCTGCTCATCCCCTTGGTAGCTTGGCACGAGCAGCCAGGCTTATCTTCAAGGCAAATGTGTAAAGTATTTGCAACCACACTCCCAGTGACCCAATGGTGACACCACAAAAGGACTCCACACGAGTTTTCACATAAAAACAAGTAAAAGTTTATTTAAAAAGATATACGATGAGACTACACAATAAAAATCCAACATATGCGTATGTGTAATATACCACCTGTCCGGTTATTAGGCCAGCCAGCTCTTATAAGTTCTGGTGGTATTAATGAGCAATTCTAGATGATCCTATGCAGTCCTAATGCAATGCTATGCAGTTCATAATGCAAGAACCGGGCACCTTGCAATGTAAAAATAATGCAGTTTGTTATGCAACAATCAAACAATTCGTAATGCCAAAATAATGCAATGTGTAATGCAACAATCAGGTAGTTCGTTATGCAAACTAATGCAGTGCGTAATGCAACAATCAGGCAGTTCATTATGCGAACTAATGCAATACGTAATGCAACAATCAGGCAGATCATTATGCAGAAATAATGCAATGCGTAATGCAACATTCAGGTAGTTCATTCTGCAAACTAATGCAATGCGTAATGCAACAATCACGTTATTCGTAATGCAGAATTAATGCAATGCGTAATGCAACAAGCAGGTAATTTGTTCTGCAAAGTAATGCAATGAGTAATGCAACAATCAGGTAGTTCGTAATGCAGAATTAATGCAATGCGTATTACACTCCAGCACCGATCACGGTAGTTCAGGCGGTCTCTCCACCCCTCGTACTGACTCGCGGTCAGTTTCCATCAACATATGCCCCATATATGTGTAAACCACAGTGCAGCTCCACACTGCGGCCCCGGTACTGCCACTCCTTGGCATGTACAGGCCACGATATGAGCTGGAACAGAGGCTCGTGCTGCAAGAATGGGAGAGGCCGAGAGCGTCTCTCTCCGAAGCCGCACCCCACCCCAGGAGCCAACACACGTTACCTGGGGGATGCGACCTCACTCTCCTCTCCGCCTCTCGCGACTTGGGCCTCCGATAAGACTTGGTTGATTCCGGGCAGATGACGATAACGAAGATCTCAGGCTGCAACAGGGCACATGCACACAACATCGCTGAGACTCCCTTGAGGTTCGGGTGTGCACGGTCACAGGGCAATCCTCACGAAGGTCTCAGGCTACACGAAGCACACGCACACAGCATCGCTGAGACTCACTTGAGTTCTGGGTGCACACGATCACAGGGCAATCATCACGAAGGTCTCAGGCTGCACGAAGCACACTCACACAGCGTCGCTGAGACTCACTTGGTCTCCTGGCACCCCTGATCACAAGGCAATTCTTACGAGGGTCTCGGCTGCAAAAAGCATACGCACATAGCGTCGCTGAGACACACTTGAACCTCTGGTGCCCACGATCACAGGGCAATTCTTACGAGGGTCCCAGGCAGCAAAAAGCACATGCCCACAGCGTCGCTGAGACACACTTGAACTTCTGGTGTGCACGGTCACAGGGCAATCCTCACGAAGTTCTCAGGATGCACGAAGCACACGCACACAGCGTTGATGAGATTCACCTGGACTCCGGGTGCACACGACCACAGGACAATCCTCACAAGGGCTCAGGCTGCAAAAAGCACATGCACACAATGTCGCTGAGATTCGCTTGGACTCCAGGTGCCCACGATCACAGGGCACTTCTTACGAAGGTCTCAACTGCACAAAGCACACGCACACAGTGCCGCTGAGACACTTCTTGAAACTTTTGTGTTCCTGAGTTTCCACAACAGGGAGCCAGCTCTCCTCGGTCCTTGTGGTTAAGATACTTCAGGACACAGCAAAGTCCTTTCAAGCAGGGGGACGCAGCACACAGCAAAGTCCCTTTAGCCTCTCCTTGGTTAAAGCAGCAAACTGCAGGCCAGCCCCAGAACACACAGCAAGGGTCAGTCCTTTCCTTCAGTCTATTCAGCTGTTTCTTCCTTGGTAGAAGTTCCTTTTACCACAAAGTAGTTTCAGTCCTGTTCAGTCTTGAACAGTTCCATTCCATTCCCTTCCCCAAGTTCAAGGGTTTCAGCTCACATAGTTATACCCCTAAATGTCTTTGAAGTCTTTGTGTTCAGGGGGGCACTGACCCCTGTCTAAACCTGATCTGGGTGTCTCCCTGCCAGTGGCACCTTATTCCTTTGATAGTGGGGGTCTGGGTCCTCAATCACTCAGCAGGGGATAGAGCCATTGTTTTATGGCTGCAGCCCAGGCCCCTTCACCTCCAGGGGCTACTCCTCTACCCTACATTCCAGATGCAGGTCAGCCTGTTGCTGTCTCACCTCCTCCCCTGGGTCAAGACATTCCCCGGTCCTATCACTTTCAGATCCCGACAGTCAATCCACAATCAGGCAGAGACACACAGAAATGTTAGAGCACAAAAACCCAGCCACTTCTAAAAGAGTGGTCTCTAAACACACAATGCAAAACCACCTTCACAAAAAGATGTGTTATTGAA
This sequence comes from Triturus cristatus, assembly GCF_964204655.1. Taxonomy (NCBI): domain Eukaryota; kingdom Metazoa; phylum Chordata; class Amphibia; order Caudata; family Salamandridae; genus Triturus; species Triturus cristatus. The sequence goes on from NC_140593.1 coordinate 1,091,832,115, forward strand.
TTGTGAGTTCAGGCACACTAAACTTCACCTCTCCATCTTAAGCCTTTGGGAAGAAAGGCTGGAAACATATTACACAGCCTCCCCCTACTGTCCTATGGGCAAGATGGCCTTTAAACAGTGAAAAAGCGAAATGGAGAGTATTTCACTGTTAGGACATGGTACACACCTTAGTATATGTCCTACCTTTCACACACACTGCACCCTTCCCAGGGGGGTACCCTGGACCTACCATAGGGGTGTCTGATGTGCATAGAAAGAGTAAGGCCTGGCAAGTGGGTGCACTTGTCAGGACAAGTTGGCAGTTTAACAAACTGCGCGCAGGCACTGCAGTGACAGGCCTAAGTTCTCTTTTTAGGGCTACTTGTGTGGGTGGCACAATTAGTGCTGCAGGCCCACTAGTAGCATTTGCATCACTAGCCCTGGCACTTACTAAGGACTTTACTAGTAAGGCAAACATACCAATCATGGACAACCAATTACCATTACACTTTACACAGGGAGCACTGGCACTTTGACACTGACCAGCAGTGTCAAAGTGCCCAATGCATCTAAGCCAGTCAAACGAAATCCATCACAGCATCAAAAATAGAGGTGGTGGAGGCAAAAGGTCAGGGGTAATCACGCCAAGAAATGCTAGGTCTAACAAGATGGCTTAATGTTTATACCACGTTCTGAAAAAGTAAAAAGCACTTGTTCTTAACAGGGCTTGGCGGTTGCCATTTGCCCTATAAAAAGCACTTGTTCTTAACAGGGCTTGACGGTTGCCATTTGCCCTATCACTATTGAAAAAATGCTAAGTTCAAGTCATCCAAAAATCATTGTTTTAAAAAACTGAGCTTTTGAGGTCTCTGCTTTTCAACCCTTAATGAGACTCTTTGTTTCATTTTCTCCGGGTACTTTATACTAACATTTCTTTCACTGGTTTGGTGTCTGTAACCTGCGTTTTGTTTTATATTTATGCTCGGACGAGAATAAAGTTCATTCCTGAACCAGGGCATGGCAAGATAATGTTCTTACCCAAAGATACTGGGGTTTTAGAGCCTTTTAACCTTCAGTTATCCTCCAGCTTTTGAGTCTTTGAACTTTAATCTCTGGATGTAGCACACTGTTCACCTGTTCCATCTATTGCAACCTTGCTGTATTATTAGCAATGTGTATTATTCCTAAAAGTGGCTGTAATATACGTTTTTAATTTGAACTTAGAGAAATTATATTTTTTGTGCACGAAACTTGCAGATATATGTGTGTTAAATTTAAAATAGCAAGTAAGTAGTAGAGCAAAATCAGTGACAGTCACATGGTGACCTGGCATTTATGTTTTGGGAAGTGTGGCAGTCTGTTTTTTTTAAGCAAGGCTTCTAGACCCATGGCAGTTCCCTTTTGGCCTGTCACATGTGAAAGCTGCTGGTGATGGGTTTGGTGAGCATGCACAATATTTTTATTTTTTAGGTCCCACTACAAACAACCTTCGGTGTCTGAAAAACCTAATGTCATAATCATGCAAAAAAGCACAACAGGGAGAAGAAACAGGGAACTGTGAGTCAGCTCCATTTATCTGTTGGCTTTAGCAGGCTTTTTTATGGTTTGCAAATGCCTTGGTGGACTATTCATTAAGGCCATTGCATTATATGGATGCTTTATTTGTTCCATTTGGGTAACTACTGGGTTTTGGTGATTTGGCTTCAAGTAGTCCTTTGATTAAACTGCAGATGTGACATGAAATGTAGCTTGTGATTGATAGCCAGTGGTATTTGATGTAATTACTTTGTTGAAATGATGACATTTTAATTGCTGATGTATGGCTTTTTTGTTAAATTAGTGCCACTGTGTGGATGCATTTGCCAGTCATAAAGGCAAAATGCTATTCTCTAATCACCTTTGAATGTCCATTTGTTTCACTTTGCTGTCATGGTAACATTGTATTTACTGTTTTTGTTCACAAACCAAAGACATGCAAGCACATAGGCTTTCTTAAAGATGCACCTCAAATATTGGCCCTTTGACAAAAGTGTCTACTATGGAATATTTTGTTGGGTGTCCCTTGTAAGTCCACCACTTACAACATAAACTTCTTCATCTAATTAATTTTCCTAACACTCTTTTGAAAAGGTGCGGCTTAATTCTGTTCAGCAAATGGGCCCAACTCCCAACTTCCATTGCCAAAGACGTTGCTTCTTCATAGGATTTTCCTCCTAGAACATCTAGGGTGACACTGCAAAGTCACCCAGCTGTTACTAAATACTTCCCCTAAAAAAGCCACACCTATTGCCTTTGCCTGTGTTTGTTGACTATGTGATAAGGGCTTTGCTGAATATTTTACTATAATAGCCCTTGAATTAAATCAACACCACAATCCCTAAGTAATCTACCATTTGGTTTCTTCTGTGCTGCTGGACTCTGCCAGTCTGGTCCGTCTTCTATGTCTAGGTTCCAGTGGCATAACAAATCTTTAGGGGTCACCCCCTGCAAAGTACATGGAGCCCCCCCTACGGACTCCCTCAGAGGCTCTTAGGCCAGGGTACTGTGCTGAGGGGGCCCCCTGGAGCTTAGGCCCTCACCGCACTGCGGGGGTTGCGGGGCCTTTGTTACTCCACTGCTAGGTTCTCTGCAGTGTAAGGCATGTATGTCTCGGTGTAATTGTTGCCAACCTCTTCTACACGTGGTCTGCACAATTCCAGTTCTGAAAATTGCATCGTCTTGGACATTAGAAAGTGAGCGACCCTCATCTTATACTGCCACATTATATCATTACAGGCTCACAGGCACATAATGGGCATACAAGATTGGGGTTTAATTGATGCAACTACTCACATGTGTCCAGTGTGTGCATTAGGTCAGTCTGCCAATCTCTTCTCCCATTTTCCCTGAGGGCGAGTTGTGCTGAGCGAAGTCATTTTTGCTAGCCAAGACATTTTGGTGAATCCAAGTCGATGTCCTTAGAATACCCATGGCTACCTTTTTGTTCTGTCATCCACAGGATCAAGGTGAGTCACTGTTTACTGGAAATGATGTTGATCCATTAGCACACGTCAGCAGTTTCTGTTCTGTGTTATACCTGCAAATAGAGGGTGGGATTTTGTAACTGAACTGAAAGGATTTGTACTGGATTTCTTGAACATTGATAGTTTAACCTAAGAGTTACTGTGCATGAGGTTCATGCAGGGTACTAATGTGGAACATATTAATCTGACATGATTGGATGTGGCAATGTGTTAAGAATACAGCTCCCAGCCCCTGTGTTGTTGCATTCCTGCCTCTCATGCTTAATGTATTCTATCAACAAAAACAAATTAATTCACATTTGTGCTACTTTTTATTCATTTCTAGGCCAGCAAGCTTTTATTTTTCTAAAGTACCTATAATTATTGTTCTAATCTCTGCAACATTACGCTTTTAATAATGTGGCATCAAAATAAAAACTGAATCAAACGAATGCAAATACACAGAACAAATGTGTTATATGTTATGGAATAAACTGTTTTAAAGAGTATGCAGATGGTAATTAGTACTGAAAACAAACATGGTTAACTGTTAAACAAAAGAGCCAACAGATGTTATATCTTTTATTAATTTAAGTTAAAGACTAATAAGGGGTTGCACTCGAGCCGTTTAAGCATGAATGCCTAATTAGTGATCACTGTTTTACTAACCCATGCACCTTCATCAAATACCTACACCATTTGGGAAGATCTGCAAAGCTGAGTATCTCGGATGAATCACCACGTCTGACCCTGTTCTGAACTCTGTGCTAAAGATATGCTTGTTTGTCCTGCTCTCTGGCAGCTTGTTAGCACCAGGGTGCTTCTAGTTCAAGTTCATGCTCATGTTGCCAGCAACTCCTTTCTGTTACATTCAGACTGAAGTCTTTGATGCTTCATTCCTGTAAAGTGAGGACACTTTAATGGGGCCATCAAGTGTAGAGAAACAAAATACATTTGTCTTTGTCCAGTCCTGCATCTCTAGCAATCAGCATCAACAGGCATTCTAGAATGCTTGCTTGATGGTATAAGATCACCTTAGGGTTTGAGAGGTATTATTGTGACATCATTCACTGAACGGAAAATGGCCCCTTTCCTGATCAAGCCTTATGGATACTGTAAACATAACCTGTTCGGAAGATGAACACCGCTAAACACTGCAGCATTGGAGCTAAACTGGAGCAGTGACTGATTGTTCATGTAAAGCACGCACTGTCAGAAAAGTGGTATCCAGATGATCTGGATTAGAGGGAAGGAGAAGATTGTTTTAATGGAAAATACATTCTACATCCTATGTTCATGGTAGAAGACCTACTGCCTGCAAACAACATCTCCCACTACCCTGACCCCCAGCAACCACTTTCAATTAACCCTTGTGGGACTTGGCCCTTTTTGGCTAAAGTTCCCTAAACTTTTTTCCTTCCCCCTAGACCTTTTTTCTGACATGGTGTTGCCGACTTAGATACTTTGGGTACTTTGCCACTGCTGATCAGTGTCAAAGTGCAAGTTCTCCCTGTGTAAAGTGTAATCGTAATTGGTTGTCCATGATTGGTATGTTTGTCTTACTAGTAAAGTCCCTAGTAAAGTGCACAATGTGTGCCAGGGCTGGTAATACAAATGCTACTAGTGGGCCTGCAGCACTAATTGTGCGACCCACACAAGTAGCCCTGAAAAGAGAACTCAGGCCTGCCACCGCAGTGCCTGCGTGCAGTTTGTTAAACTGCCTCGTTGTCCTGACAAGTGCACCCACTTGCCAGGCCTTACACTTCCCTTTTTATGCTCATCAGACACCCGTACAGTAGGCCCAAGGTACCTCCCTGGGCAGGGTGCAGTGTATGTGAAAGGTAAGACATATACTGAGGTGTGTACCATGTCCTGACAGTGAAATACTCTCCATTTCGTTTTTCACTGTTGAAAGGCCATCTTGCTCATAGGACAGAATTGGGAGGCTGTGTAATATGTTTAAAGCCTATCTTCCCATAGGCTTAAGATAGAGAGGTGAAGTTTAGTGTGCCTGAACTCACAATTTAATAACACTTCTTTTTGTGAAGGTGGTTTTTGCATTGTGTGTTTAGAAACCACGCTTTTAGAAGTGGCTGGTTTTTGGGTGTTCTAACAATTCGGTGTGTCTCTGCCTGGTTGTGGATTAACTGTCTGGATTTGAAAGCGATAGGATCTTGGGAATGTCTTGACCCAGGGGAGGAGGTGAGACAGCAACAGGCAGACCTGCATCTGGAGTGTAGGGGAGGGGAGTAGCCCCTGGAGGTGAAGAGGCCAGGGCTGCTGCCATAAAACAATGGCTCTATCCCCTGCTGAGTGATTGAGGACCCAGACCCCCACTATCAAAGGAATAAGGTGCCACTGGCAGGGAGACACCCAGATCAGGTTTAGACAGGGGTCAGTGCCCCCCTGAACACAAAGACTTCAAAGACATTTAGGGGTATAACTATGTGAGCTGAAACCCTTGAACTTGGGGAAGGGAATGGAATGGAACTGTTCAAGACTGAACAGGACTGAAACTACTTTGTGGTAAAAGGAACTTCTACCAAGGAAGAAACAGCTGAATAGACTGAAGGAAAGGACTGACCCTTGCTGTGTGTTCTGGGGCTGGCCTGCAGTTTGCTGCTTTAACCAAGGAGAGGCTAAAGGGACTTTGCTGTGTGCTGCGTCCCCCTGCTTGAAAGGACTTTGCTGTGTCCTGAAGTAACTTAACCACAAGGAGGAGGTGAGACAGCAACAGGCAGACCTGCATCTGGAGTGTAGGGGAGGGGAGTATCCCCTGGAGGTGAAGAGGCCAGGGCTGCTGCCATAAAACAATGGCTCCGTCCCCTGCTGAGTGATTAAGGATCCAGACTCCCACTATCAAAGGAGGAAGGTGTCACTGGCAGGGAGACACCCAGAACTGGCTTTGACATGGGTCAGTGCCCCCCTGAACACAAAGACTTCAAAGACATTTAGGGGTATAACTAGCAGAACTGAACGTTGGAATGGAACTGATCAAGACTGAAAACGATTGAAAGTACTTCGTGGTCAAGAGAAACCTCTGCCAAGGAAGAAACAGCTGAAGAGACTGAAGGAAAAGACTGACCCTTTCTGTGTGTTCTGGGGCTGGCCTGCAGTTTGCTGATTTAACCAAGGAGAGGCTAAGGGACTTTGCTGTGTGCTGTGTCCCCCTGCTTGAAAGTACTTTGCTGTGTGCTGTGTCCTGAAGTAACTTGTTCCCAAGGGCCCGAGGTGAGCTGGCTCCCTGTTGTGGAAACTCAGGAACATAAAAGTTTCCGGAAGTGTCACAGTGACGCCGTGTGTGTGTGCTTTGTGCAGCCTGAGACCTTCGTAAGGAGTGCCCTGTGATCGTGGGCACCTGGAATCCAAGTGAGTCTCAGCGATGCTATGTGCGTGTGCTTCGTGCAGCCTGAGACCTTCGTGTGGATTGCCCTGGGATAGCGCACACCCAGAGTCCAAGTGTGTCTCAGCGACGCTGTGTTTGTGTGCTTTGTGCAGCCTGAGACCTTCGCGAGCATTGCCCTGTGATCATGTGCACCTGGAGCTTAAGTGAGTCTCAGCGACGCTGTGTGCTTGTGCCCTGTTGCAGCCTGAGACCTTTGTGGGAACATTGCCCCGTGACTATGTGTCCCGGAGCAGTCGTGTCCTCTGAGTTGATCGACAGCGTGACCAGAAGTGCTGTGATCGTCATTGCCATCGGCCCGAGTCTGCCGTTGCCAAGGAGGGACCTCGAACCATCACGTCGGAGGTCCGTGTTCCATTGCCCGAGATCAATGAAGTCGCACCGAAGGTCAAGCTGCGAGGAGAGGCGAGGAGAGCGAGGTCGCACCCCCCAGGTAACGCTCAGCGAGCGTGCGTGTGTCGCCGCCTGGGGCAGGGTGCGGTCTTGGAGAGAAATGCTCTCGGCCTTTTCCATCCTTGCAGCGCAAGCCCCCGCTCAAGTTAGAATCGCAGCCCGTGCTTGCCGAGAAGTGGCAGTACCGGGGCCGGAGTGTGGTGCTGCACTTTGTTTTACACCAGATCCGTGTTGGGGGCATATGTTGGCAGTAGTTGACCGCGAGCCAGTACGAGTGCCATAGAGTCCGTCCAGAGCACCGTGAACGGTGCTGGAGTACCTAATTGTTGCATTACGCATTGCAATATTTTTGCATTACGAACTGCCTGGTTGTTTCATTACACATTGCATTATTTTTGCATTACGAACTGCCAGATTATTGCATTGCGCATTGCATTATTTTTGCATTACGAACTGCATGATTGTTGCATTACGCATTGCACTATTTTTGCATAACGAACTGCCCGATTGGTGCATTACACGTTGCATTATTTTTGCATTACGAACTGCCTGATCGTTGCATTACAAATTGCATTATTTTGGCATTACGAACTGCATTATTTTTACATTACGAAGTGCATGATTCTTGCATCACGAACTGCATAGCATTGCATTAGGACTGCATTGGATCGTTGAGAATTGCTCATTAACACTGCAAGAACCTACCAGGGCTTGCTGGCCTAATAACCAGCAGGGTGAAATATTACAAATACACATATGTTGGATTATTATCGTGTGGTCTCATCGTATATCTTTTTATATAAACATATAATTGTTTTATGAAACTCTTGTGGAGCACGTTTGTGGTGTAACCATTGGGTTACTCAGAGCATGATTGCAAATACTTCACACATTTGCCTTGGAGATAAGCCTGGCTGCTCGTGCCAAGCTACTGAGGGGGTGTGCAGGGGCTATCTGAGAATCTGTCCTTTCTTTCCCTGACTTAGAAGCAAGGGTGTCTGTTTGGCCTAAGGTACCTACCTCCGCCAACTAGAAACCCCCAGGTCTAACAACCCTGAACATTGCTAAAATGGTGTTGCTACCAATGTAAGATCACGGCGGGCTGGTGGACTTTCAGTTTTGTTTGTAGATGGTCAGACACTGAGACATATATGAATCATTTGAGCGTGGTAAGGTGGAAAAATTGGACCCAAATTATCTCTTATTTCCAACCACAAACACAGCAGGCAGCGTGCAAATGTTTAATTGCATTTTCTTGAAGATATGTGTGAAGCAGAATGCAATGTTTCTACTCCGAGCTTTACAGCACCCTCCCTACTTCTACAGACCAGCATTTGAAAGATGACAGCCTCTTGATACATCTCCACTGGTTTTTTCTGATAGGCAAATAGCCTTATGCAAATCACATTGAATTAGTTTTAACCTGAATTTAATCTATCATTTTTTGGAGGTATGCAGACATTTTCACATCTGTTAACACTAAAGGCATTAAAGACATATCTGCACCTCAGTTAATCCCTGAGTTCTGGACCCTGTGGCTATCACAAGAGTTTCAAGTGTAAGGAAGGGATGTTAGACAAGAAAGAATGCCTGCCTAGTGAAGAGGTGATTGCAGTCTTACACCTGAGACTACCTAGAATTCATTCAGTTATGGAGTGATTTGGTGTTTTTCATCTACATATTAAGCTCATTTGTGAAACATTCTAGATATCACTACACAGTAGAGCCTGTACACTGACATTAACAATGACTGATTATACTACATTGGAGTATTAGTTGAAGGGGTTAAGAACCCACTACAAATAATAATCACAGTCCTTGTCAGGGTGAACCACACATATCACTAAATTAACCTGCGCTTAACCCTCTGGTAGCTTGGCACAAAGCAGGTAGGCATAATTTAGTAACAATGTGTAAAGTATTTGTGCAGGACTCAAATAGTAATAAAGTGAAAACACACTAAAAGAAATATCCCAAACCAATTTAGAAAAATAAAATACACTTTATTAAATAAAATTACACCAAAGTGATAAATAATAGAGTAAAGTAGAACTGGAAATATGAAGTCTTAAAGTTTAAATTAGGAATAGCTCCAAAAGCACAGGGTGTCAACCGCGATGACCTGAGCATGTAGACCAAAAGTTAAGGCTGACTGTGATGGAGCACGAGTCGGATACAGGGACCAGGTTCATTCTGGTGGAAAGTTTACCTTCTGACTTAGAAAAGTCTATACAGGAAAAGTGACGGAGTGGTTGAAGAGTGGGTCCTGGTGTGATCGTCAACAAAGGTGGGACATTTCCGAACAGGTGAAGTGCTATGTCCATGCATAGGAAGGCCTCAATGTCGAACACATGCTACTCAGTGTCAGTCCCGATAAAACCCTTCATGCTCAGACTTAGAAGTCCCAATTCGTGCTGTTTTGGGGATAGGAGGACTACACTGTAACACCAGTTAGAATCCAGGTCCTGGGAGGCACCATTTGAGGGCTAGGACCTGATCCAACAGAGGCCAGCAGCAGGGTCCAGAGCTGGTCCAGTTGGAACTGGTCAGCTGGACAGGTGCAGAGAGAGAGAGAGAGAGAGAGAGGCCTCTGGAAGCTTCTTGTGCCCCTGGAGGTCAGCCAATGATCGGGGTCCTAAGTTCAAGGCAAGCAGTTCCAGTCATCCTTCAGGATTCAGACAGCAGGCAGTCCTTCTTCTGATTTTTCACAGGTCTCGGAGTGTTCTGATGAGAGGTTCTTGGGCTGCGTCTTTTATACCCAGTGACAGCACATGGTGGAGGGCAATCCTCTGTCCACCCCCAAAACAGTTCTGGTCAGTTCCTTCTCTCCCTTTGTGTTGGGTGCCAGCCTCACCGCAGAAACAAAGAGGAGGCAGGCCAAGGTGAGAGATTCATCTGACAAGGTAGACATACGTTGAAGTTCAGGAAGTGGCTGAGCATGGCACCCAGGCCATCCTATCAAGGGAGTAGTCAACCTCTCCACACCCAGAGGCCTTTTGTCTACAGTCTGGGAGCAATATGCATCTTACCTCTGGTAAGCCATCAAGAGTTTGTTGAACATATACAGGAAAGCCTTTTGGCTTTTTGCAGGAAAACAACTTTCTACAAGCGTCATTCCAAAATAGTGATATAAAATCTGACTGGAAAATATAGTTGGATTTTAAATTATTAATAAGGTGACTCCTTGAAGTATATTTATAGGTAGTCCCAAACTGAATTTAGAACTTATTAAGTGTAATAGTACAAATAACCTATGGAACAGACAGCCTTCCCAAAGTGAAAAATGACTTTGGAGGTTTTTCACTGCCAGGACTTGTAAAACATTAAGCATTAAACATACATACCCTACTTTTTAAATACCATTCACCCTGCCCTTTGGGCATTTAGGGTCTACCTTAGGGTTGACTTATAAGTATTAATAAGTAGGGTTCAGGCCTGGTAAAAGGTTTATTTTGCCAATGGCAGTTTGAAACTGCACAGTGGGCTGCAATGGCATGCCTGGAGACATGCTTTTATAGTGTTACTTTAGTGGATGGCCCAATGAGTGCTGCAGCCCACTAGTAGAATTTAGTTTACCGGCCCTAAGAACATGTTGAACCATATGGGAGGGACCTATAAATAAATTAAAGGTGCCAATCTGATGTATATCAATTTTACCATGTTTGAAAGGGAGGGTCCAAGCACTTTCACAGTGGTTAGCAGGGGTAAAGTGCACATAGTCCTATGGCCAACAAAAAGCAGTTCAGCAACAGAAGCTAAAAATGTGTTGCGAATCTGCAGGAAGGGAACATTTCCAAAACAGAGTCTATGTGTAAGACTGTAGATTATTCCAAACTCCTTTCAACACTATTTTCATGGACTGGGTGAGAGGAAATTGGATTATTCCCCATAGCCTGTAGCTGCGGCCACACAGATTTCTCCAGAATATTTGCCATAATATGCTGAACGCTTGCCATTATTAAAGGGTCCATTAGCAGCTTTTTATTTCCTCTGAAGGTTAATCTAGCTTTCATAAACACACATAGACCTACCATTCCAGAAGAACTTATTCTGAAAAAGTGGAACAAATGTATCATAGTGAGTCTTTAAAACTCTTACAAGGACAGTGCCACGCTGGAAATGTGTTTGTGTTATACTTGTGAGGGGGTTCAAGCAACATTTATCAGAATCTGGCAGACATCGAACATTGTGGGAGAGGTTGTCTAGCCCATTACAGCAGTGAGAGTGGGCGTAGATGAATAGGGTGATGCATTTCTATGGGCCGCTAGTTTATTAGTCATGTTGAACTTTTGTTATTTCTATTTGTCTGATCACAAATCTCATTTTGAAGAAGTTTTAAGTTTGAATGTTAACTTAGCCACAGTTTCCAATTTAAATATTGTTTTATGTGGATTACACATAAAAACTATAAACACTTAAAAAGCATTGCTAGTGCTTTAGCAATTTAAGACATTAAATGGTCCAACATCATCGAAGTGATACATTAAAAAACATATGTAAAACACAATGTTATACCGTTGACATGTGATGCTTGTTTAAAAACCAAGTCTCAGATTTACCCAGGCTTTTCACAAGCGCATTGTCACAAAAGTGATGGAAACTGGTGAAAAGTCTTGGTAAATCATTTACTATCCAGCGTAAATCTTACCTTGCGTTGTAGAGTAAAATTTGCGCTGGAAAGTAGCCCTAAAACAACAAACAATATCACTTTATGCTACTTTGTGCCAACAGTGCGTCCTGTGGGTGGTACATGGACGTTCTTAGGCAACCACCCATGGGTTTTGTTGCACAGCCTTAGGAACTAAAAATGATAAACAGGGCTTTGCACCAAACATTATGCCTCCTCAAGGCAGCCAGAACTTTTTAAGTTTTCTTTTTTCACACCTTTTCAAACTTTGCATGTGTGCTCTGTACATAACTCAAGCAAAGTGTGAAAAGTTTTAAACTATGTCTAAGCACAGTATTTTGTACTGGTGCTTTGTCCCTCCAGTATAAAAACTTCTGCTTGGCCTCACGTACGTAGGATCTAAATGGGGCACAATGCATCCTAAAGTGGGGCAGCGCTGAGGCAGAGAGCAGCAACACTGTGTCTTAAGCGGACTTTAGTCCTGGTAAATGCTGCCGGTACTTTGAATAAGATTAGCTTATCGCACTACTTATTTTAAAAAAGTGAATCGCCGTATATTTATTTTCATTCAACATAAATCTGTGCTTAGCTTTCCACCGCGGTATTACCGTTTGAGCAGAGAGGGTGTTGTATTATTGCTTGGGGATCAGGCTGTGACGGTCGACATCTTGTGGTGGTGGTTGGAGGTCCAGCCCTAAACTCTACTTCCGGGTGGGGGGAGCATAATGAGCTCATGGAAAAGCGAGCGCGCAGAGGACACGTGCAGCGGGCAAGCCGCTGGCGCACCGAATGCGCGCCAAAGGCAAGCCGTCTGCGCCCTTCCGTGTCCGGAATGGGTTCAGGGCAACAAATGCTGCCTTTTCTTCTTTAGGGCAGGGCCTCAACAAGGAATCCATCTTAGCCCAAAATAGAAGCCTCCCAAACTGTAAAAATGTTTCGGGTGTGGGCAACTGGAATGGGCCAATCTGCTGCAACAACTGCAAACAGGTTCTTAGTCCTTTACAGGATTCCATAACCGCAAACCGCACCACAACCACCTGCTTACGCAGCGGGCTGATAAACTCTCGATCTATGTGTAAACATGCCCAACATATTTATGATCTTATAATAAATGACAATCTTGATTGCCTTTTCATAACTGAAACATGGCTGAATGCCTGGTGTAATCCAGATATAGTTAATGCCCTCCCCCCTGGCTATTTAATCCAGAGACTGGATACACCAGAACATGGTGGAGGCTTAGCAATTATCCATTTCCACATCTCAGCTATCACAGTTGAAAGGAGCAGAAGGTATCAGCGTCTGCTTTCAAATAGAAGACTCCTTTGCATTTGCAGGAGCATTACTTTACCGTCCATCGGGACCTTACAAGACAGTTTTGGAAAATATTGGAGATACAGTGCGCTCACTTATCCTTAGATACTCCAATTTTACTCTGCTGGGAGACATTAACATTCATCTCGATGCACTCAATGATCCAGGGGCTATATGCTTCAAGGAAATCATGAACACCCTCGGCTTAGAGCAGCGGATTTCATACGCCACAGATATTGCCAATCACACGTTAGATTGCATCTGCTCCAACCTGAAAACTCTTAACGTTAAACCTCCAGTAGATTTAACCTGGACTGACCATAAGCAGATCCCTTTTGACATTGTAACCGAGAGTACACAAAACATAAAGGGGCAGGCCAGATTCCCTCAATTAGACAAGCCTAGGTGGAAGGAGATGACAAACCACCCTTACCTTCTCCCAGTAGCGCAAGCCTGTACACCTAGCCTGTCAGGAGGTCCAAATGTAGACAACCAGCTTTTTACACAGTCGATCCTTATCCTTAGAGACCGCTTTGCACCTTCTGTCCCACATAAGAGCCGCCCCAAAAAGAAGCCCTCTGCCCAATGGTACTCGCAAACTTTGAAAAATCTACTAACCCAGTGTAGAACACTTGAACGCAGATGGCGCCGGAATTATGAGCTCACCGAACTAGGCAATTTTAAAAATGCCCTTAAAAAATATCATATCCAAATCAAATTAACTAAAAAAGCATACTACACAGAAGCAATTAATACTACAAATTCTAACCGGAAAGTCATTTTCAAGATTATCAACACCTTCACTGATCCTAAAGCAGTGCAACACGAGATTCCCCCCTCGCAGTCCCTCTGTAATAGCATAGCAGACTACTTTGAACAAAAAGTCTTGACATTACAAAAAGATTTCATACCTACCCTCTCTTTTCCCATCAACAATGACAATACTCTTGGCAAAGAAAGGGTTACTTTACAAAATTTTAAACCAATTACCCATGAAGAATTAAGGTAGGTGATCCTCACAGTTAAATCAGAATCCCCTTTTGATCCCTGTCCCCCTCTGATCTTACATGCCGTAATTGACATTGTAAATCCCATCATAAACCAATAATAAATACCGCTTTGACAACTGCTAAGGTCCCTGCAGAATGGAAGCTCGCAGCGGTAAAGCCACTAGAAAAGAAACAACTTGCGGACCCCGCAACTCTCTCGAACTTACGACCGATCTCTCTTCTACCTTGTCTTAGAAAGATCACTGAAAAATGTGTCCACCACCAATTTACTACATTCTTGGAAGATGCTAATCTGCTTCACCCCAATCAATCCAGCTTTAGATCTCAGCACTCTACTGGGTCGGTCCTACTGTATACGGCTGAATCGCTCAGAGCAGCTCTGGATCAAGGAAAAAATGTTTTACTGGTCTTATTGGACCTGTCGGTAGCGTTTGACACGGTCTCACATGTCATTCTTCTAGACCGTGTCACTTCCTATGGCATATCGCACACAGTTTTGGCCTGGCTAAAGAATTTCCTGCAGGACCGAAGACAAGTTATCACTCTAGGTCCATACAAATCAGAAGAAAAATAAATGCTCGCCGGCATCCCTCAGGGATCAAGTCTCAGCCCAACTCTTTTTTAATGCCTACATGGCACCCTTAATTAGGCTGATATGGTCATTTAACATAGAGACTATATCATATGCTGACGATTCGCAGCTAATTCTGATTTTGGAAAATAACACCACTCAGGCAGAAGAAAATCTACGCCAATGTCTCACGGCTACTTTCAACTGGATGAAGATTAACCATCTAAAGTGTAATTCTGAAAAAACAGAAATACTACCGCTAGGGAAAGGGAATTCTTTCTCCCTCAAGATCTGGTGGCCACTTGACACCAACACCCCACCCAACACTGTCAATTCTGTCAGAAACTTAGGAATTCAATTTGACGCCTCTCTCTCCTTTATACAACAATCACTGGCAGTTGCTGGTACCTGTTTTCTCATTATAAAAACACTTAAATTTGACCTGCTTCCCATTGCTGCCACACAGACCGTTGCTGTGGCCCTAATCATGTCCAGACTTGTCTACTGCAACAGTCTGTATGCAGGTACAAAAAAGTCAGTTTTTCACAGGCATCAGAAAGTCCAACATGCAGCTGCACGTCTTGTGTTGAAATGGCCTAGGAAGTCATCTGCATCAGCAGCTCTAGAAACACTTCATTGGCTGCTAATTCATAAAGGAGTCATTTTCAAGGCCCTGTTAATCACTTTCAGGACAGTTCATGCCACAGGACCCCATTATCTCCGATTCAGGCTTTATGTACCCACTATGAACCTTAGGTCGTCCAACGCCAATTTGCTGAAGGTTCCAGCGTTCAGACTTGTTTCAAAAGGAGGGAAATCACTTGCAGTAATAGGGTCTAAGGCATGGCACAAACTCCCACATAAGCTTTGTCAAATCCAATCTGAGACTCTCTTTAGGAAAGCCCTAAAAACGTGGATTTTCACAACATCTGACGCCGCATGTAGAACTCTAATCTAATATCTACTCTTTTGCGTCCCCTAGTCATCTGGTATGGGTTCGTCAGCCAGGTCCTTTTGTTGCCACTTAGTGCCATGATGCTCCTTGGAGTGACAGTTGCGCTATATAAGTGATCAATTACATTACATTTTACATTACATTAAAAGATATTGTGCTGTTCTGCTCTCTCCTTTCCTCCAATGTATTGCAGCACCTTTGGTCACTTTGATATATCCACCCCCAACGTTTATTTTTTATTTTTTATTTTCAAATGCACAAATCTAATTGGTTCCAGTACAGCACATTTTGCCATTATATGGAGTATAGAATGTAATCAAACTTTGTAAAACGATCAAAACACTACTTCTTGTTTAACCCTACTATGGCCAGAGTATACATACAAATGGTCACTGACATAACCTAATGCAGTTAATCCTTATTGAGAAATAGAGTTTTTTCATCCTGATAACATGTTTAAATCTACAATTTGCTGGAATTTGTTAATGTTCTTTACTGTATTTATACCCCCGCAATAGTCAAGTGCCCCTGTCATACTCCCCTCATCCTTTTAGTTGCCCCAATAGATCAAAAAAGTGAACTGTCATACCTTTATTTATTTATTCTTTTACTTCAATAAATTGTAACAACTAAAGTGAACTATGACAAAAGTGAAGCTCTACCACACTCTCCTTGTACCACAAAAGCTTCAATAGATGGATATCCTTTTTTCTGGAAATTGTCTCAATTAAAATATTTAGGAATCCTGATCAATCGTGGGTTAGGGAGAATGGTTTCAGATAACATCTCTCCTCTCGTAGCACAAATGGAAGTTGATTTCGCCAAATGGTCTCTTTTGAGTTTCTCCATGTGAGGAAGAATACAGGCGGTGTGAATGGTTACTTTGCCTCGATTTACTTATGTCCTTGGAATGCTTCCAATTATTATACCTCTAGCCACACTTCGTCGTATAGACTCTCGCCTTCGATCCTTTATCTGGGGAAATATGCGCCCCCGTTTGTCTGCTGCTAAACTAATAGCACGTCGCTCCCATGGTGGTCTAAGTTTACCATTGATAGAGCACTATTCCCTAGCTTTACATCTTTCACAGCTGCCTTACTTGCTCCCAGGTGCAATAGACTCTCCCCAATGGATCACAACAGAATGCTCAATACTTGAATGTGAGGATGGTCTTAATATTTTCTACAATGTTCGTAAACCTAGAACTACCCCTGCACATTCTGTGCTCTATGCCACATATCAAGCATGGCAACGTTCACATCGTCTACTGAGGACCTCCCATCATTTGAATTTTAAAGCTCCAATCTGGGAGAATGAATGTATTCGTATTAATGGATGAGTACTTTACTGGCCTGAGTGGAGCTCAAGAGAAATCTTAATCTTAGATCAGCTTATACTAGGTGGTGATCTGAAATCTTTTGAGCTTCTTTGTGAAGAATTTGATCTTCCTTTACACCAGGCCTCGAGATACTTACAACTTCAGCATTGTCTTGGCCTTCCTCCTTGGCCATTACAAACCTTGCCGATATTGACTTTTGTTTGCACCTGTGGTCGGCATAAAAGTGTCATGTCGGATTTATGTAGATCTTTGAATAACCATTCATACTCGCAGCCACTTCTTACTACTCTTTGTGATAAATGGCAGGAATGTCTGAATATCACTATGGACGAAGATACCTGGCCAGGTTATTTGGAAGCCCTGGATAAGGGCACTCGTGAAGTGCAAATTAAGTTTTGTATTTTCAAAACTATACACGATTGGCATTGGACTCCCTAAAAGTTACAACAAGCTGGATTATCTTCGCATTCTAGGTGTTGGAGATGCTCTGGAGCTAATTGTGACCTTCTACCTATAATCTCTGAATGTCCCCTTATAAAACAATTTTGGTCACAAATAGGAGCTGCACTACTGGAAACAATTCCTCTTACACTTCCTCTTACACCTGTCACTATTTTGCTACATGACCTTAGAAGTTTTCCTACTATTTCACGACCTCAGAGTCGACTCTTACACACTGCACTTTCTACTTCTAAACTATGTGTTTTAAGACAGTGGCAATCAACTAACCCTCCCTCCAAAGAGGATTGGATGGTTGCAATAATACCGACAGCATCATATGAACATGTAATATATAAGATGCAAGATCAAGAACAAATATTCCAGCCGGTGTGGACTCCTTTTCTTCGAGATTCCTGAAATTTTACTTTACTTTCCTTTTTTTTTCTTTCCCTTCTTATATTTAAATTGTTCTCCTTTTTTTCTTTTTTCTTCTTTCTCTCTTCCCTCTTCCATATTAGATTATAGTTGTATACTATGTGTCCCATATTGATTTATGGTTTATGATATTGATTTTTTATTTTGTGGAATTGTATATCTTTAATATCCAATAAAAATGATGACATAAAAAAAATAAAAAAGAATTGCAACAACACATAGCTCTCTTAAATCAGGATAACTGAAAATGTCCTCCCTTTGCAGGGAAGATCTTTAATGTTACAGCGTGTGAAACACAAGTTGAGTAAAAGTACCTATTTTCAAAAAATATAAACACAACTTTTCACTTGTCTAGCACATTTTCTTTTAATGTTCCTGACTGTCCTTCAAGGTTAGCATCTCTGTTACCCTGGTTTCGGATGGTGAGCTTGCACCACCTTGGAAGCACACTCTCTATCCACCTTAATCGATCTTTATCATTTTGGAGATGTGTCTTCTAGAGCTGGATGTATCGCAGTGATGATTCATTGGGAAGAGGTTTCATTTTGCACTCTCTTGGGACGCCAACCCTTCACTGGACAGCTACATTGCATTGTCATACTTTTTGCAAACTTTCATATAATAAGAACCATTGATTGCTTCCCCACTGTGACCTGGCCAAGCATCCTACAAACTAGAAGCATGACTTTTTACCTGGTTTAGCTGTATTATCACTAATTTGCTGGTAACCCTATTTCAGTCGCTGTTGGAAGATACTGATAGATTCACAAATATGAGTCCCACAGCAGCGCCACATGATTGAGAGTTTTTTAATCAGGCCATTTCACCTACCGAAAACAGGTGGAATATTAGTGAACGTTTTACTGAAAATGGGGTATTATGTGTGGGAATTGACAGAACTCAGAATAGCCCAGTACAGGGAAAAATAACATGTAGTACTGTAAAACCTCATCCGTACTGCACCGCTCGTGAGTGGCCCCCTTGACAAGGTCTCATCCAGGGCAACAAAACTTAGCTGAGCCTGACCACCTATCAGAAGCTCAAAGCTGGTTGTGGTCGGACACAAAAACAGGAGAAGATGGAGGTGAGAAGTTGAACCTCCTCGAGGCCTATCACACTGATGGGAAGTGATGCAGAAGAGGGTGTGCTCATCTTCAATGCTGATTGGAGGAGGCAACAGGGTGCCCTTCTCTTGGGGTAGACCCAGCTCAGGGTCAAGGAAAGAGACAAGCAAGGGGATAGGAGTGTAGGTAGTGCTGGTGGGCACTCCCCAACCCATCCACAATCAGGAGGACATATGGAGCTCATAGTACTCTTAAAGGCCAGGAAGAACCTGTCTGCATCACGAGTGATCCTTTTATTTGGCTACTCTGGGGAGGTGTCATACAATTAACTGACAGAGGACGGATGGCATTCAGTAAGTCATTTACAGCACACATCAGACATCCTCGCATCTAGAGCAGCAACTATCCCACAGGGACCACCTGCAGTGATGCCAACGACAAGGCACAAGAAAATACTACTTGGTACTGACGAGGCTCTTGTTGCCAACCATAGAATCTCAACTTCAAAGAAACCTGAGCATCACATAAAACAGCAGACAAATCCCCAAGTCGAGAGACAAACTTCTCAAAGTCACCAAGGGTCTGCAAGTGGCTTTTTCTGACCATGTGAGTGGAGCAGGATTATTTTTCCTAGCGATGATGAAAACATGCAGCCTCACAGGACGATGCGCGGGATTGTTATTTCTTATAAAAATTGTGCTGACCGTGAGCCAAAACAGTGGGCAGAAGATGAATGTGGTGAATAATGCGTGGAGGAGCAGACAAAATATGTGTTTATCCTCTAAATGTTCTAAAATTCCTTCAATGAGACAACAGCAGATTTTTCCATTAACAAGCAACGCTCTGAATTAGATGCTTTGCTAAAACAAATCTCCTGGGATGGCTGATGTGTTCCACAATTTGCAATCTGTGATAGACAAGCTGAGACAATGCTGTCACTGTGACTGCTGACACTGCTTGTTCTTCCAGAATAACCCTGCCTCTTCAGCACGCTGTTTCACATCAGCTGTCCCACCTACCTGCTTCAGGTGGTGACCTACTTTCTGAATTCACCCAGACCATCACCATCATCATGTCTTGACTTGGTCATAAACTGCTTCCACCACATCCACTCTCTTAAGGCGTCGACTTTAAGCAGCGCAGGGCCGCTTTGTCCAGGTGGATTACAAGCTGTGTGGCATCGGTGTGAGAGATGAAAAAGCAGCCAAACCACCTGGTCTACTTGTGTAGATCTAAAACATAGATATTAAACAGCATGGGAGAGCATTTAAAATCCCCAAGGGGCTCCAGAGTGCACAGCTCCCTAGAAATGACCCAAACTATTCACTATTGTGTACCGGTTACCAACGCACTCCATCCCCTGGATCAGGATGGTATCATCCACTGTGTCAAACGCGACTGAGATATCCAGAAGGATAAGTGCAGCTGCAGCCCATCATCAAACAAGACCTGATCTCACCCACTGCAATGACCAGCCCTGTCTCTGTTCCCCTGCCTGACCCAAACCCAAGTAACTCTCACACATTGGCTGCCTCCCAAAACTGGTAGAGTTGGCATTCAACAATAATTTCCAAGGCTTTTGTTTGTAGGGTACCCATTTGGGTTATTCAACTCTAAATTGCCCTTTTTAGTAAAGGGATTCCCACCCCAATTTCCGCCCACCAGGGACACCTTGAACACTATGCATTTGTCCAAAAGTTGAGTCACTTTCTCTGCAGCAGCTGGAGCGAGTAGACGCAGGGCAGCAATTGGGCAAATCACATGGAGACCCAGATTTAAGACCTGTGAAACAATGCTACACCTCAGACCTGGTTTTGCGTTTAAAACGGGACATGATGGACTCCCTGAATTGGATAGTGGGGTGCTTATTATAGTATTATAGTATTTCTTCTTTAGACATTAAAATATCTCATTACTGTGACAATAACCCCATGGTTCTCAAATTGAACATCTATGTGCTCTTAGTTTGATGCCCACGAGGCATCATACTAAATATCTAATTGCCATCTCTCAAATCAGTGTATTATCTTACTCTATAGGCAGGTGTAATGTAGTATTGGCATATAAAGTTAGGTTTTTTTTGCACATAACAACCTTAAAGAGAATTCTGGTACTACTTGTAGACAAGGGATGTATATAGTTACCCAACTCGGTGAAAGGCATCCACTGCCGAAAGGTGACTTGTTGAGCAGAGACCAAGATTATGTCAGACTCGTGACCATGGGTTTCAATGACGTCAGGATGACAGCGATGGCGATGTGGCTGAAGCAGACTTTCATCTGTGCCATTCATCCTCACCCTACTCCTGGAGGTATGGGAATGTGTGCAGCATGCACATAAACCCCTGAGGCTACAATACAATCATTTGACACAAATCATGCTGGGTGTAAGCCCACTTCTGGCCCTCCTTTTGTGACCATCTAGCACTTATGACACTGTGCCAAGAGCCCCAATGTAGGGAATATTAGAGCTGATTTTATCCTTGCAAATGTAATTTAGGAACACAGACAATCTGCGACAATGGTAGACTCTATGCAAATGTAAGAGAACGGATGGGAATGGGGAGTTTCTGACAGAGGTCTCCAGTAGGAGGATGTTAAGCTCTGGCAGGGCATTTGTATTTTTGAGGTACTTTAACATAATTCATTCTTGCTAGTTTCAAAGTGGTGTGCATTGGCCATTCTACATTGTATTCGTAGCTGCTGGAATCCGATTGCTTATTTAACTCAAGCTCCCTCTTCATCCCCGCCATGTTTAAATGTATTCCTTTTTCTAGGTCAGCTGCTATGATCATTGGGGACGTGAACAAACCTTTTCTCTCTCTTTGGGCTTGAATAAGTGAGTCTTTTGTACAGCTGTTAGGTATTCATGAATATAATCCCACATCCCTGTTCAAAGTTTGTAAAGTGGACTTCCAAATCTGGAAAATCTTCCATAGCAATGTAGAGACTTGAATACTTTGATTAGGGCTCTGACCTTTTGGGTCTGATCACTAAAATGATGGGGAGTTTGAAAAACTCTGGTGAGCAAAGACCTTTAGAATGGAGAGAGAGAAAGAGAGGGAGAGAGAGAGAGTGTGTGTGTTTGTGTGTGCGCGTGCGTGTGTGCGTGCGGTGTTTGTGTGTGTTTAGGTTGAAATTAGGTGGTTCTGCCAAATCGTGTCCAAAAATGCAAGTACTCAAGATAACCCAGTGTGTCTGCTCCTTATAAAACATAGACTGACTCACAGCTCCGCTCCTGATGATACTTGTGATACTTGGCTCATGAGAGCTTTGATCTTGATAACACAGACTTACTTGGCGCTATGAGCCTGATATACAAAGCCATTGTGTGGATGCAAATCCTACAATTTACAAAATCACAGGGTTTGCAATCGTAAAATGGATTTTGGTTATACACTAAACCCATTGTGTAATTCGGTAGCATGTGACCAAATCACAAAATGAGTTTAGTAACCTTTAACGAATTGCTATTTGGAAGGGCGTTGCTATGAGCGCCTCTTTCAATTCGAGATTTGTTAAGGTATGTGTCAATGTTTGCTACCAAAATATGGTAGGAAAATATTGGTATTTTACCAACACCTCAAAGGGGAGGTGGTAATGCATGCATAAATAGGTATGTGTCTCCTTGGCTTCCCTCCCACTTTGTTAATGCTAAAAACAAGTTTATTGGGGACTCTGGAACCACTGCCAACTCTTAAACAAACAAAATAAAGTTTTGTTTTGAATGGCAGCTCCGTATCTTTGAAGAAAAATGGGTGGCATTTATGAAAAAAAGTTTACTTTATTCAAAATGCTGTCACAGACCTAGTCATCTGCTGACCCCAGCAGGCCACCATGCCAGTGATGGCATTGACTCATAGTGAGTTGCAATTTTTGACCTTCCTCATGAGTATTGGTTACATGGGTCAGATTGCAGCCTCCGGTGATCCAGAATTATGTGAACCGACCTATGAGTGAGTACATGAATCGGTTGACAAAATTCCTTTCCATGGGTAAACAATTTAGTGCGTAATTTGCACCCATGTTTTGTGAACGAATATTTCATCAATTAGGTCCTATATTCTTAAGATCGCCAACAGTTCCTCACAAGCTCTTTTGATAATTCGCAGTAATGTAAAGGGATTTGCTCTATCTAAACATAAAGACGCATTCATATTCTGCTTTTGATTAAACCCAGAGCTCTGCTTACACAGAAGATACAGATGCTTACTCAAAGCACTGCTTCTAATAGTATGCAGGCACGCCCTATGGCACTGCTATTGATGAAAGAGACATTCGCTCATAGATCTGGTCCTGATAATTCAAAGACTAAAAGCTCTGGGCTTATGAAGAAAAGACATACTTGGCTAATTTTCATACTTACTCTGAGCTCTGCTCCAGAGAAGATCCAGACTCACTTGGAGTCTGCCCTTAATAGGACCCAGAGTCACATAGAGGTTTGAGTTTGTGTTCTGCTGTCCCGAGTTGTTCAAGAGAAGCTTAAAACACCAAGAAGAGTGATGTGCTCTGCGCGATCTGCAATTCCCTAATTTTCTCAAATATAAGTAAGTTTGAGGTCAACCTAAAGACTGGTGACGCCCTTATTTTATGAGGGGGAAGAGCTGAACCTCGTTTGATGCATATGCAAGCAAGAAGTCCTCATATTTTCTACCACACATCCCGCAAAAAATATATAATTGAGATGGACATAAATGTATATTGATTATGTATGTAGTTTTTGCGAGGCACCTACTCACGAGCTTATGCTATTTATTTAGTTATTGTACGATTGGTAACGTAGGAATAATTGACAGGGTATCTTATTCAATAGTGTGCATTTAAAACAAACTTCTCTTATTTTCCAGAACTAGATATTAGCCAAGGACTACTAATGTGTATTTTTCGTAGCTCTTAAAAGTGCTCCCCAAGCTTAACTATTATACTCCCCTCTGGAACTCCAGTATCTTTCCACACTTTAGCAATGATATATTGTGGAGATCGTGGGAGTATCAAGGAATTAGAAGATTAGGGGATCTGTTTGAAGGGAGTAGAGTGTTGAGTTTTAATGATATTTATCGTAAATTTGAAATCCCAACCAAACATGGTTTTAATTTTTTACAAATCCATCAAACGCTATCGAGTATTAGGCCACGGTTTACCCCATGTGGTAAAATTGGTATACTTGAGTATGTGCTGGGACGGGGTACTAAAATCAGTCCGATTTATAAAGCACCAATCTCAACAATGCAAGATGATTTGGAGATGGTTGATGCTTCATGGATGCGGAAATTAGGAGATTCGGAGGTGGACTTAGATAAAGCATTACAAATGGCTGGGAAACTGTTCCGTTCTGCGAATTTGAGAGCACAACATTACAAAACATTGTTTAACGTGTATTTTACACCAGCTAAGTTATTTGATTGGGGTAAGAGGGACGACGATAAATGCCCAAGATGCCACGAGGGGCCTGCAAATCTGATACATATGTTCTACCTCTGTAATAAATTACGCGAGATTGGTGCTCAGATTGAAACATTTTGGGAGGGGCTGTTAGGTGTTAAAATCAATCTATCCCCTACCCTAATGATAATAGGAACGGATTGTAGCCTGAATCTGAACAAGGGAGAGGAAGCCTTTGTTAGGTCTCGCTGAGCCCAGCGCATGCGCTGGCTCGAAGAGACATTTTGTATGTGGACTCCAAAAAGTGCTACCAGGCCAGCCTAGAGCTACAGTGCATGTGCGCGGGCGCGCGCGCCGCGCTTACTTTCACTTTCACGGCCGCACGGCCGCTTTGATCGCGATCACTTTCACTTTCGCTGCCGCACGGCCGCTTTGCTGCGCAGACCCAGCCTCCTCTGCGGCACACCCACTGTTTTCATTAAATCCCTTGTTTTTTTCGTTGTTCACGTTCTCTCTCTCCCCATTTTCCCAATACCACTCACTGTCCCAAAGTGGCATGTAACCTACTTTAGTAACCCCCTCCTTTCCTTCAGGTACCCTGCTTTTCTAGCCTGTTTCCTATTTTCGTTTTGTCGTCTCTTAGCACAGGCTATTCCCCGCGGTGCCGCGGCCTTTGCTTTCCAAGGCCTATCGCTTTCGGATCAGCGAGCAGGCTGTAAGCCGATGCGTTCGCCCCTTCAGACCCCTTAATATTGCAGGCAGTGTTTCTTGCACATGTCCCCCTCCTCACAATGACACTTAACACCCCGGCTTCCATTTGATAGCTTTGTTTTCAATTAAGGGCGACGGTGGGTAAACACGCCAAATTGGAGCAGAGGCCGCTTAGTCTAACTGTGCGCGAGCCACGGGTCGCGCGGATGCTGCCGTGGACTGTACACTACAGTTCAGTGCTCATTGATTTGTTGCCATCAGTCTCTTCATATTAACCAAGCCCCGCTGGCTGAGGTAAACAGAAAAACACATAAATTTGGAATCAAAAGGTCAAAACGCCTCTAGTAATCTGCCAAGTAGAGTCCGGGAAGTCTGAGTTTGGCGGTATACTGTACAGTGAGCACGACACACCATGGTGATGCCTCCATGCGGAATCTGGTGAGTGGCCATTTACTCTCGTAAATCACAGGTATTCATCGGATTTTTTTTAATGTAATACTTTGGGAAATGGATGTAAACAGGAAGAAGGGATCGTATTGTGTCATTAGATAACTGCTCATGTGTTTTTTACCTGAAAATGAATCAAATGTAACTAATTCAAAATCGTCTTAAATGCAGTGCCGATATGGATGGGTACTTGAGATGAGCACCTATCTGTGTACAGACATCTCTTATGGTAACAGATCATATATGGTTCTTCACCCGCCGACTCCCAGAGCTGGAGTCTGGCTCTCCAGGGACCTCTGGTAACGGCCTGCGGTAGTGCACCTGAGTGCACCCAGCGCGAAGCGTGGCTCTACAGGGACCTCTTGTAACGGCCTGCGGTAGTGCACCATAGTTTACTCGGCGCTGTATATGGCTATCCAGGAACGTTTGGTAACAGCCTGTGTTGCTGCAACAGAATCAACTTTTTGTCTGGCTCAGGAGGTACCTCTAGTTAAGGGCCGTGGTACTAGAACACAGAGCACGGAGCGCTGTACCTAGCTCTACAGGAACCCTAACTATCCCTGGTAGTGCACCTTTTTTCGTTCCCAGCGCTAGTGCCAGGCCCCAGAGCACTCCAGTAACGCTTTGTGGTGGTGCACCTTGGTTTTATAATAGACCTCTAGTAACAAGCTCTGGTCCTGCAGCCTGTGTGGACAGGGCTGTTGCGTATGTCCGCAGAGTGAATTAGTAGTGTTAAAGATAGTCTAAGCTTAGAAAACATATGACAAAATCTGTGCGGAATATTGGAGTAAAATGATGAAATAAAAAAAATATATACTCCCCGTTGATGCTAAACATAGTAAAACGGTACTTTTTTTTGTTGATGCGGTTAATATCCGTCAAAGGTGCTTCTGTCTCAGTCGCAGTATTATTTGTCAAAAATAAATGTTGTCCACCAGACTTTTTTTTTACGAAGCATCAAAATGTAACTAATGCTAAATATTTAAATCTATGGTCGAAGTAGAGTTGTAGTGGTGTGGTGTCTTCATGAGTTTAAATGAAATATGATAGATTACAAATATGTCTTTTTTTGCCATTTATTGAATGCAGTAGTAGTTGCTTTCCAGTGATTGTGTGTTTGACACGGAGTCTTATGAAAACTGCTCCGGTATTGGTTTTCTGGGCAACATCTGCGTATGTACAGCGAGGAATCTCTTGCAGTTTATACTGTTTAGCATCGGTTCCGAAAGATGCATTTTTCCTTTTCTGGAGCATATCTTAGCATGCTGGGTGAATAGAACAATTCTTGAACACCATGTGGCGTCTAAAGTTAACCCCTACCTCTCCTTCATTTCCGAGAGCCTGTCATCCATCGGTCTAATTTTGGACGTGCCAGCAAGGCGTGTAAATGCAAGGAGAGTCGCCGGTTTTGTTGTTGTGTTTTGTAATGTTATATTCGAACCCCTACCTCAAGGAACACTAGTGTGCTCATCAGTCTTTAAAATAATAGGCTTGCTCTTCTGACCTGAAAATGAATAAAACGTGAGTCGGTAAAAATGGCCTAAAATGCAATTCTGATATGGATAGGTATGTGAGCTGAGCACCTACCACCGTGATCTCCTTGTACAGACATCTGTGCTAGTATCAGCTTGTGGTTTTTAACTAGCCGACACACAGAGCTGCCGCCTGTCTGTCTGTCTAGGGACCTATGGTAGTGCACCCAACGTGGGAGCCTGGCTCTCCAGTGCCCTCTAGTAACGGCCTGCGGTAGTGCACCCAGCGCTGAAGCTGGCTCTACAGGGACCTCTAGTAATGGCCCAGCGTTGTCTAGTCTTATCCAGGGACCTCTAGTGACGGCCTGTGGCAGTGCACCATAGTGAACTCTGCACTATAGCCTAGTTCCCAATGTTTTTTTAGGTCTTGCCTTGCTATCGCCTAAGCGATCGCAAAGCGAGACTATAGGGGCTTTTAAAAGTGCTCCCAAAAAGCGGATTGCATGGCTAGCACGCGCACAATCACGCGCATCGTGCCGCCATCCGCTTTTTGGGAGCACTTCAAAGGGTCCGCTCCCCCGCCTGGAATGCGCTCCCCCGCCCCCAAGCACGCGCGCGCCGCGCTCTGCAGGGCTTGTCTTGTTTACCTTGGCATCTGCTTCACTCGCAGGCACGCACATACGTTTTGGGGCGCCATGCGCCCACTTTTGTACTTATACACATGACATGCTTATTTACAGTCTGGCGCCCGCTTTTGTATTTATACATGACATGCCTATTTTCTTTTGTAGGGTGTTTAAATAACTTTGAACAATTCAGTGAGGCGGCCATTTCACGAGCTCTGAGCATTCAGCTCCAAAGCTCCATCTCCCCGTAAGGTGCCCTCCCTCCCACCACCAAAAACAGGCTATTTAAATCCCCTTCCGGCCTAAGGGGTTCTAACGATCGCCTTTGTAATTTTATTTTTTGTTTTGATTCCCACTGTTTATTTCATTTTATTGGTGCTGATCAATATCTTGTTTTGTAGGCATGGCAGAGCTGAGACTCGAAACCGGTTCCCAAGTACAAAAGTCGGCAGCTCTGTACTTTGCACCACGTCCTCTTAGATCGCTTACTTCTTTAACTTGTAAAGTGTGGCCTGGCTCAGCTTATAGATCACCTCCGCGGGTGTGTGCAGCCCAGACTGGCTTTGTGTTTTACACAGACCGTCCGCTCTTCTGTGTAACACAGCCTTGTTTTTTTGTAGGTTTGTTTACTTTCCTTTACGGCGCAGCGGTATGTGCTATAATGTCTTAACTACAACCCCCACCTCGACACCCACCTCGCCTTAGGCTGTTTCTAGGCAGTTAGACGAGGTGTGTGTAAACAAGGCCACGTCTACTCCACCTTACTAAACCAGAAACAAAAACCTCAGCACTTTTGGTAGCGCCTTAATAGCCATACTGGGGCTTCATTTAAACTGGTGTTTGCTGGACTGCTTTTCATCAAAAAGCATCTACAAATGCCATATACCAAGACAGCGGGCGGTTTATAAATGGGCTTTTTAAATAAAAGTTTCCCTTCACTGCCTTCTTTCACACCCGTCCTGTTTGGGTTGGTCAGGGCTACAATACAGACGTGGGTAGGCCTACTGAAATGTAAATAAAACATTGTTGGTTGCGCACGAGAGCACCTGCTTCTCACTGGCATATGACTGCAAATGTACAGCTAGGTCAAATATAGTTTAGAACAGATGGCCTTTTAATTAAGTATTCAGTTCAAACTAAAATAATGCGGCGTTAAAAAACCCGAAATGTTGGTACTTGGCAACATGATCAAAGTGCACACTCGCCAGTTAACTAAGTGTGCAAACGAAAAGTTTTAAAATAATCTGAGGGTACACCACTGTACAGCGTGCATATTACAGACGAATTCCAACAGTGAACACTGTACTCGCTCACATATCCTACCAGCTGTAAAAATGCATTACCTTATTAGAAATAACTGTATGCAGGGCATTAATTAAGATTACATGCGCTTTCTGTCTTTAGCTGAAACAACGTTACAAAACTTTATTGCAGCCTTATTTTTAACGTAGCATTCGAACTTTGAAACTATAACACAAATCCTTCCATTGTGCATTACTGTTACTGCTACCACATCCCCCCTCAAACAGCATACCTTATTTAAGCAACAGGTCGCCTTATCCTGCAGAGCGATTCCTTCAATGAAAATGCCTACAGACGAATTCACACTCAAACTTCTACATTTTGCTAACATCCACCTAGCCATCTGTAGGTTACTGGCGCCACCTAAATTAACATAAGAAACTGGGTGAAAGAACGCAACAATTGACAGGATCAACCGACTGCTATCGAAACAAACAAGCATTTGCAATGCAATAGGTCTCGCATTTGCGAGAGTTTGAGCTATTAGCATTGTAAATGACAGTGCCTTTTATTTATGTTTTAAAAAAAACAAACTTAAATAAAAATCATTGTCATTTACAATGCCAATAGCTCAAACTCGTATAAATGTGAGACCTATTGCATTGCAAATGCTTGTTTTTATTTGTGTGGCGGTTCTCCGGATATTGTTGGCTGCAAGCTGGAAGGATACCACGGTTCCCTTCCTTCCAGATGTGGCTTTCCAGACTCATATCTTCTACCACACACCCCACAAAAAATATATAATTGAGATGGACATAAGTGTATATTGATTATGTATGTAGTTTTTGCGAGGCACCTACTCACAAGCTTATGCTATTTATTTAGTTATTGTACGATTAGTAACGTAGCCATAATTGACAGAGTATCTTATTCAATAGTGTGCCTTTAAAACGAACTTCTCTTATTTTCCAGAACTAGATATTAGCCAAGGACTACTAATGTGTATTTTTCGTAGCTCTTAAAAGTGTTTTAGGTTTGGTACCTTCTATGGGTCAAATTTACATAACCCAAGTAAAAAAAAATATTTAATATTTTCTCTGTGAATTAATCATACTTCTAAAGTACATTTTCGTCTTTTATGAGACTTACAAAGAATATCAGAAGGAAGATTACTCTAAATCGACAAAGATTGTGAGGTCTACTCACATATGAACAACATGCATGCAGACTTTTCATGGGCTGGAACATTTCACAGCACTAAATCATGGTGAAACATGCATTTGCTCTATTTTATTTTTGCTTTTTTCCCTATGTTTAAATATATTTTCTACAACAACAAACCACTCCTAAAGGAGGACTGTGAATATCCACAAACACCCAAAACTCAGACAGCCCAACCGAAGCCCTCAGGTTGCAAATGTGGCAATGCCACCAGGATTTCTAAATATTACATCAGGGTTAAGGGATGTGAGGGGGCAACTGCGCTCCAGCCATTACTGCCTCTAACTGCTCATCTTGGGGAGATTCCATGCCCGAATTAGGGCCCATGCAGTGCTTAATTTGTAAACAAGTAAGTGTCAGGGCCATTGTTAGGACGCCGCTACAGCTTGCACCACCCATTTCCCCTGCCAGCACAGACAATGACAGTAAAAACACGCCAACTAACTATCACACAACTACAAGTGTGACATTTAGATTATTTCAGGTCCACAAAGTTATAAGAATGGCTTGGGCAGAATGTATTAGTCATTTTTTAATGTATATTGAATCTGTTGTTGTGTGTCGTCTCCAAATAAATAGCAAATCGGCGATGCAGCGCGCATGAGGTAAATTGTTTTATTCATTTAATTACTTACCTTACTCCTGTCCGTCGTATGTCGGACTCCACTACCCCCGCCCTCACCCTGCCCCTCCCCTGCCCTGCCCCACCGCAGCACTCCCACGGTGAGCCACCACTGTCGACATGACAGTTTAAAACTGTATTCAGGCTGCAGTGGCAGGCCTGGAGGCCTGGGACATGTTTTACATTTAT
Organism: Triturus cristatus; assembly: GCF_964204655.1. NCBI lineage: Eukaryota > Metazoa > Chordata > Amphibia > Caudata > Salamandridae > Triturus > Triturus cristatus. Next base: position 1,091,862,559 of record NC_140593.1, read on the forward strand.
TGAGTTACTTAAGTGAATAGCACCATGAGTGTTGCAGGCCCACTAGTACATGTGGATTTAATTTACAGGCCCTGGGTATATGGCCTACCACTCTACAAGGGATTTATAAGTAAATTAAATGTGCCAATTCGGTATAAGCAAATGCAACTATATTTAGAGGAGAGACCACAAGCACTTTAGCACTGGTTAGGAGTGGTAAAGTCCTAAGGTCAGCAAAAACGAATTCAGCAAAAAAGTGGAGGGCAAAGGCAAAATGCTTGGGGTGACTCTGCAGAGAGGTCCCTGTCCAACAGATATCCACAGTTGGTACTTTGTGCTTTTTTGGGGCTATTTTCTCTAAAATCTTTAAAATGACATACCTCCGGTTCTGCTGATTTGATTTTTGTCGTTTTGGCCTTGTTTTATTTATTAAAAGTGACTCTGTTTTCTAATGTGGTGTGGTATCCTTTTTGTGTTGTGTTTTTACTTTACTAATGTTTGAAGTGTTGCACAAATACTCTTACACATTGCCTCTAAGCTAAGCCTGACTGCTCTGTGCCAAGCTACCAGAGGGTTGAGCACAGGTTCATTTTGGGTTTGCTTGTGCCTCACCCTGACAAGGATTGTGGTTTCTACTTGACCAGGGCTCACACCCCAGTCAACCAACAATCAAATTCCTCAAAGTATGTGTGATAATATATCCTAAAATGTATTTAATGTTTGTGGGCAGAAGGACTGGAAATTGTACTAGGGGAGAAAAGAAACAAAACGGTAGAGCAGAGAACTTTGGACGGAGAAGTGTCTTGCTTAGCTATGGAGCTACTTTAAAACAAGCATTGGCATAGCCAATAGGTCTCACCTTTGAGACCTTATAAGTGTTTAGCCATGCAACATTTGCATAACTAAATACTTATAAGGTCCCAAAAGCGAGACCTATTGGCTATGCCAAGCTGCCGTGCGGCCGCGAAAGTGATCGCGATCAAACACAAAGCGAAAGGGAAAGTAATCGCGGTCAAGCGCGGCACGCGTGCCCGCGCACATGCACTGTAGCTCTAGGCTGGCCTGGTAGCACTTTTTGGAGTCCTCTCAAAAAGTCTCGCCAGACCAGCGCATGCGCTGGGTCAGGCGAGACCTAAAAAGGGGGAGCTTTAAGTCAGTGTATTGGTTTGAGAGTGTGAGGGGATCAATAAAAAAAGTCCTCTGGGCAGCTGCTAGCTACACTTGCTGTTAAAAGCAGAACCTTTATGTGCAGCTCATGGGCTCACATGTACACATGGGGGAACAATCAAGCAAATATCGAGTTGTGCAGGGAAATGCTTTGCAGTGCAAGGCAAAGGGTCTGTGTTTTACTTCAGACACTTCATCCACCCATTCAACGAGAACTGAATGGCAAAGAGCCCATTGCAATTTGCAGGCGAGCATCATTAGTCACTCCACCGTGGAGTGCTGGATGCGGGAGGAAGTATGTGATGACTGAAAGCATTAACTGGAGTATGCAACACAGGGTGAGAGGCAGGCGCCAGGGACTTTAAAAGTGGGTTGGCTGGTGATTTCGTTTATGTGTCCTCTGAGTTTTTGCCACACAGATGTCGCTGTAGGTTTATAGAATAAGTAAACACCCTTGAAGCACAGCAGTGATTTTCAATCAGAAACTCTAGATTCATTCTAACTTGCATCCCAAAATGCCAAATTCCAAATTCTGCTCACCCAGTCTCTGAAAAGCATTATGTGCGAGAACATGGCAGGTAATAATGCTCCCTTATTCCTTGTACCTTCAAGACAGCAAGCATCTCCTGCAAGTATCACCGAGACCAAACTTTTTCAGGCATTCATGACAGGGGTTTGTTAAAAATAGTTGTTTTCTTCCATTCATCCGTGTGCACATCTCTCCCTACAGCACGGGTCAGTTACATTTATACTATTGGAATCCGATGATCTCTTGAGATATCTGTCGCCTTTGTCTCCTTGGTGATGCTCGAGCGGCTGAACTTCCATAGAAAAAGAAACCTATATTAGTACTTTCCTGAAAACATGGGTTTTCTGACTTTAGCCCGGGGATACGAAAGCCTACTTTTATGCTTTTTTAATCTTTTTTTTCATTGCGCACTACTATAAATATATGAACTAATTTATCATCACAATTCATACTGATGTGTTGGGAAAAACATTAATTTGAAGAAGTTATTTTCAGGAAGGACTGAAAACAGTGACTTAGTTATTAGAGTTTAAGCATGTAAGGCAAAGAACAAACCCATATACTCCAACGTGAGAAGTTCAGGTGCCCTATCATGATGGGCTGCGGTGGCTCATTGCAGAGCTGATCGCCTAAAGTCAATAGATTTAACACGATGTTTCTCCAAGTTAGTGCTTTATTTTAGACAGCAGAGATCAAAAACAGAAAGAGAAAAACCTTGTTTACTGTTTCCGAGCTGGACTATCTGGAAGTGTAGCTCTCACGACTTGGCTCACATCTTTTGCAATGCTTTGTTGTGTTTTTTCCCAACTTCCCCTACGTTGCCTAAATTCAACATTTTTGTAGGTTGCTTACATAGCTGTCATTACCCCGATTAAGATCCTCCTCTCCCAGTCCCACTAGTTGAGGAAACCCCGCCCTCACATAGGCGCATTGTATGCTAGTCCCCTTTCTATTTTTAACACACCTCCTACAAACATGCTCTGGCTCCTTCCCAACTTTTGAAAATGACAAGTATAGGGGGTAGAAACAATATAAAGGCGGGGAAGAGTTTGACTGGGATAAGAAGGATCTCAATCGGGGTAATGAAGTTTACCGGCAAGTAATGTTTCATTACCCACTCAAAAGAACCTCTTTGTCCCAGTCTTAGTAGTTAAGGAACTCCCAATCCTCCGAAGAAACACAAGCAGCACCAAATTTGCACAGACCACAAGCTGTCATCATGAATTTATTTAAACAGCAATTACTTCATTGCCGTTTTAACCACAACTGGACCAAAATTATCGGAGAATGAGTCTGTTACATCAAGTCCGGAATGTCCCACAAATGTATGATGGGATGTAGCCTCTCCATGTTTTTCATGCAGGGACACCCCATCTCTGCCCAGAAAGTTCCCTAGAAGATCGCCCTTGAACATTAGGCTTAGGTTCTTCCCCCACTATCTTGGAAACCACTAGCCATGCCCATCTACTGAGTGTGTCTGTAGATACCATTATTGACAGTCCCAAAGAAGACCAACAATGAGTTAGAGAGCCTAAACTCTCTGGATCGCTGGAGGTAAATCGACAAACACTTTTCGAAATCCAATGAAGAAGGGACACCGAACCTTCTGACGGGAAAGTCAGAAGAATTATTTCCAATTTTAAATGGAAATTAGATTTTACCTTGGGATACATTTTGGGTCTAGTTTTAATACCACATTATCCTGGAACAACTTCAAATACAGATAAGAAACAACCAAGGCCCATAGCTCCCATAACCTCCTTGCAGACGTTATTGCAAGAAGAAAGGCCATTCTTTTATGAAAATCACATCAGTTTCGCCTTTTGAAGAGGCTCAAAAGAATCCTTTTGTAGGTCCCTCAAGACTATTGGTAAGTCGAATGAAGGAAATGACGCCTGGCTAACTAGTTTAGGAGACCTAAAGCTTTTAGGTGGTTTTAATACTAAGGTTGTCACTTCTAATAAGTTACCCACAGAACTCATAAATGCTTTTACTGCTGCCGATTGTGCAGCTAGAATCGCGAGAGATAAGTAGTTAAAAAAAAAACGCCTTTTAAAGGAATTCCAATATTTCCTGTACAATGCTAATGTGGATAGCCTTCGAGATGAATGAATATCGAAAGCTACCTGAGTAGAACACTCCATAGCCTCCAAATTCAGCCTCTCAATTTCCAAACCAATAAATTGTTGGAGGAATAGTTTCTCTCCTCCTGAGTGAATTGCAGGCCCAGACTGGCTACTGAAAGTTTCAGCGGGCTGGCAGTTTGGTGGTCAGTTTCACTGTTGTTCATGCCACTTTTAATGCTGGTCACATGCCACCTTTCTTGCAGCTCTTCTAAATAAACAATGCAAAAACAAATGGTAATATATCATGCTTAACAAGTACATTAAAGTCTTTAGTTTTGTATTGTTCATTTAGAATGAAATGCCATTAGCCAGTACATCCCTGGATCAGAGGCCTTTGTTCTCCTGCTCTGTCGGAATCACTTCCCAAGCACAAAACTGGTCTCACATCACTTAGATCACACATTGGTACAGGAACGAGACCCCTGTTTTAAATTGTCCTAATACAGCCACCAACCTAGATCTTGGGTTAAGCTGGAAGAAAAAAGGACCAGTGACTCAAAATTGTTTGAAACTTGAGTCCAGTGAAGTGGCAGATGGTTCAGAACAGGCTTGAGATGGAACCTAGGCCAATGAACCACCGATGTCGTACAGGACATTAGACCCTGAAACTTAAGCAAGAACCTGGCAGGAGCAGCAGGCCGGGAGAGAAGAGTTCTGAGATTGGATTGCAGAGAGTTGATTCTGGGTTGTGTAAAATGGACATAGGCCCTCATCATATTAACCAGTGCTCCTAGAAACTGCATCTGTTGTGAAGAAATCTGTTGTAACTTCTGAAGATTCAGCAAGAAGCCCAGGTGACTTAGAAGTCTAGTCATTGTTTCCACTGCTTATTGCGCTTCAAGGAAAAAGGAACCACAGATTAACCAGTCATCAAGATAGGGCAAAATAGACAGTCCCTTTAACTGAACGACTGCCACAACAGAAACTAATTCATTTGTAAAGGGTCTTGGAGATGGTGACAGGTCAGAGGGGAGAGCTTGGAACAGATAGTGTCTGTTCCTCACAGGAAATATGAGATACTCCTGGATTTCAGGATGAATAGGAACATGAAGATAGGCGTCCTGAATATCTAGAGTGGCCAAAAAGTTGCCTTGATCAGAGGTATGTTTGTCTGAAAAGATGCCATTCGAGAAGGTCTCTATCAAAACAAACTTGTTCAAAGACTTTAAATTCAAAACTGGAGGAAGAGTTCCATCTACTTTTGGAACCATAAATAGGATGGAATAGAATCATTTTCCCTCATGTTGTGGAGGTACCGGTTTATTGCTTTCTTCAGAGCTAACTTTTGTATTCCTTTTAACATTGCTTCTCTTTTGACAGCGCCTTTTGACAACAAAGTTGGTTTGAATTGGGAGTTTGAAAGGTTTCTGAACGGAATCTTGTACCCCTTCTAAATTATTGAGAGGACCCATTGATCTGAAACATGCTCTGTCCACTCTTGAACAAAAAATCGCAATTCTGCTCCCACCTCCATATAGTAATTTCTGGGTTTACACTTGATTAGGTAGGTTTGGGGGTCAGTCTTTGTTAGTAGCGCAGCCCTCCAACCTCAGGCTCAGTAACGAAAGGGGCGTTTGCCATCTTGAACAGACACAACATTTTTTTTCTGAAGGAAGGACTTTTTCCTGTTAACAATCTGAATGGCTTTAAGATTTTCTTTTCAATAGCCGAACTTTGAACCATCTCTGTGAGCCCCTCACCAAGAGCTTTGGGCCGTTAAAAGGCAGCTTCTTTATTAATGATCTCTGGTTTGTACCTGGCTTCTAGGGTTTCTTCCACAGGATTCTACTTACTACACTGACTGCTCTAGCTGATGAAGTAGAAACATTTAGGTCAAACGTTACTTGAGATAAAAATTAAATTGATACAAGAGATCCATTTGGGCCAAAATAGGGGTTGGGTTACCACTTTCCAGAATGCAGGCATAAAATATCTGAAAGTCTTTCAGAAGTACCTTAGTAGCATGTGGAGAACAAAAACTGGTGTGCACCTTCCTTGCAGATTACATGTATTGTGCACCTTCACTCAAAGTTCGGGACACCCGGGCTATATTTCAACTCACCTCTGTTAACTCACTGAAATTTCAACTCACCAAAATGTATTCACTAAAATAGTAACTCGCCTAAATAAAGTTACAGAAAATGATTTTTTAGAAAGCATTGTCACATAAAAAAATTGCTCGGGTATTTTTAAGTTTCAAAATGTAAGTTTATTAACAGTATGTCAAAAAAGAAACAAAAATACAATAGCAGGCATCGAAGTATCAAATATAAGTAATACAAAACATATTATTAATGGCAGTTAAGCAAATGATTATATAATAGAAGAGAAGTTTATAATAGGAATAGCAAAAGGGTATAAAGAGAAGAAAACCAGGTACGGGACTTAATAATTATGCAATTAAAGCAAAGTTACAATAAATCAGGTAAAATTAAAGAAATGAACGTAAACAGAGAGTTCAAGGGGGTTGAGCAACTTCTTGAGTGCATGGTGCTGGAGCAAAGGATCTTTTAGCACTTTCATCCAAAAATGTTGTAACAGGAGACCATAAAAATAATCTTTTGTGTTTCAAAGAAGTAGGAAATACAAAAGTTGTGTCAAGTCTATGATTATGGCAAATGGAATACCACCAAGCTAAATATGAAAGTTTGGAGGTGTCCTTCCAACTTTTTGTTATCTGCTGAAAAGCAGCGGCTAATAATAGGTCAATAATTTGAGTTTGAGTTTTGGGTTTGTTCCAGCTATGCGAGAGACGACCTAAATAATATTTACAAATGTAAGGGGGATACGGGTGTTAAAAATAGCATTGATTTGGGTCCAAACTAATTTCCAGAAACGCATAATTTGTGGACATGAAAAAAGTAAGTGATGAAGATTTGCTTGTGGACGTGAGCAGGACCAGCAAGCGTGTGAGGTATCAGAGTGCATTTTATGTAGGGAAACTGCTGTGAGCAATAGTCTGTTATATATAAAGAAAAGAGTTTGTGTGGCGCTAGCAGCGCTGGAAGATTTTCTAATTTTCCACCAAATTTTATCCCAGAGAGATATGGGCCAGTTAGTGTCTAAATCAGTTTCCCAGGAGATCTCGGTCTCTGTTTTATCTCTTGGTAAAAGAGGGGATAGAAGACAAGTATAAAGGATTGATGCCTTAGACAATCTTCCAAGAATATGTGACCAGGCGTGATCAATTAGTGAGGGAGCGTGAGGTAGGGATTGAAAATATGAGTGAGAATCTAGTATGGCAGAGCGAAGGATTGAGAATTATGAAAAATATGAAAATGATGAAGGTAAGTGAAAAAGAGAACGGGCTTTTGAAAAAGTTAAAAAATTATCATTCTCAAATAATTGGTGTACCCATAGAATACCTCTATCTCTCCAAGTTCTACAATAAATCGGTTTTCCCTTGACGCAAACAAAGTTGTTATGCCAAATAGTGGAGTTGAGAAATGTATTGAAATCATGTGGTTCAACATGGAGGAGTTTATTTAGACTACTACATGTGTGTTTAATTATTTGTGTATGTAGGTTTTGCGGTTTCCTCGTAAAAGATAAATATTCTTGAAAAGAAAAAGGGGAAAGGAAATAATTCTCAAGATTGATCCATAGAGGTAAATCAGGAGAAGGAATAGACAACCATTTAGATACATGTTTTAATAAAAAGGCTTTCTGATATTTGGGGAAATCATGGAAAAGGACACCGCCTTCGGATTTCGGACATGTCAGCCTTAATAAGGACATTCTAGGTTTTTTATTCATCCACAGAAAGGAAATAAGGATTGAATTAATTTTGTGAAACCATTTTGCAGGGATGGAGACTGGAATATTAGAGAGAAGATAAAGAATAATAGATGTTAACATCATTTTAATGGTGTCAAGCCGTCCCCACCATGAGAGGTATAAAGTATGCCATTTGGTCGTAACGAGACTAAGTTTCTCGAGGCACTTATTGAAAATTAGATAAATCGATGACTTAATGGAGGGAGTGAACCGTATACCAAGATATTTTATGTGAAGGGAATTCCAAGTAAAATTAGAAAGGGAAAAATCTTCTTTAAAAGTATATTTAGTTAAGGGCAGAATTTCACACTTGTCATTATTTAATCTATAATCCGAAACTGAAAAATATGAATTGACTTCCTCTAAGAAGGTCGGCATGGAATTTTGAGGCTGGGAGAGGAATAAAAGAACATTGTCAGCATATGCAGCTAATTTGATCTGTAGAGAGTTAGAGGTATAACCAGTAATATTTGAATTATGTCTTATTTTAGACAAGAAGGGTTCTAAAGCTAAATTAAAGAGGAAGGGAGAAAGGGACATCCTTGTCTAGAAATGGTAGGTTTAGGATTCGAGTAGAGCAGAAAAATGAAGGAAATTATTTTTGGGCCAAAACCAAACCATTTTAGTGTTTGAAAAATAAAAGGCCAATAAACTCTATCGAACGCCTTCTCGGTATCCAGGGCAATGGCAGCAAGGGGTTCTGATAGATTTGGCGATTTGGAGATGACGCCAAAAAACAGGCGGGTATTGTCATTGATAGAACAGCCTTTAACAAAGCACCGATTGTTCTTTAGCTAAGAGGTGAAGTAGAAAGGATTCCAATCGAAGAGCCAATGACTTTGAGAAAATGTTATAGTCTATGTTAACTAGGGAGATGGGTCGGTAGTTCTTGCAATAGCGTTGATCCTTCCCCTCCTTTGGGGTGAGACAAATTTAGGCTTCGAGGAAAGTGCCAGAAGAGTTGTCAGAAGAGAGAAAAGAGGAAATTAGTGTATGTAATTTAGGTACTATTATTTGGGCACAATTTTTAAAAAAATTCAATGGTAAAACCGTCAGGGCCAGGGGCCTTATCTTTTTTAAGGGATTTAAGAGCATTAAGTAAGTCAGCTTGGGTCAAATCATTTTCAAGGAGGTCAAGGCATGGAGGAGGTGAAGGGGTCTGTGAATTTAGGAGAGATAAAGAGAAATATCTTCCTCTGTCGAGTATGATTCAGGGGTATAAATTTGTTCAAAAAATGTAACAACTTCTTTTAAAATATCAACGTCTTTGTGTTTAGAGGTGTTTGTGTCTGATATTATGGAATCAATGTGAAGCTTATTTTGTTTGGTCTTTAAATAATTGGCTAACAGTTTGCCGGATTTGTTCTGTCTGCCATAACATTTAGCGCTTCTCTTTAAAAGAAACAAAGAGACAGCATCAGTTGTGTCTTTACTATATTGAATTTTGGCCTTAATGAGATTGCTTAAGCAATGTTTCGATTTGGAAGTGTAGTATGTTCCAAATTCTTAATTTTTGAAAGAAGATCCTTTTTTAAAGCCCGAGCTGTTTTTCGCTTAGTAGAAGTGTAACGAATGATAACATCACGAGCAGAAGTTTTAAATGCTTCCCAAATTATATGAAAGGGCATGTTATCTGTACTATTTAGAAGAAAATATTCATTAAAGAAAGAAATAAAGGAAGTGTTGAAATGAGAGTCAAGAAGTAGGAAATTAATAAAGCGCCATCTTCTGGGGTGATCAGAATGAGGTAATAGGTCTAACATGATTGAAACAGGGGCATGATCAGAAATTAGTATTGGGCCTATATCTGCAGAAATGAGAGATTGGGAAACATTGTGCAACATGAAAAAGTAGTAAATTCTTGACTGGGTCTGATGGGGTGAAGAGTAGAAAGTGTATTCTTGTAAGGAGGGATTACACAATCTCCAAGCATCAGATAGATGTAATTGTTTTATAGTTTGCGTGAAGGGAAAGTTTTGTGTGCTTTTGAAGGAATGAAAGGGGCTGTGAATTTTCGATCTAAAAAAGGGTCAAAAAGTTGATTGCAGTCTCCAGCTAGAAATACATTGCTGTCATAAAGTTGAGAAATCAGTTGATTTAAATGGGACCAGAAAGAGGCGTCACCAGTGGGAGGGGCATAAACATTAAAGAGAGAGAGAGGGGTGTTATCAATCTCCAACTTGGTATATAGCCATCTGCCTTCTCCATCTCTTTCTTGCGAAATAAGGGGGGTCTTTGGTGATTTATGAATGAGAGTGATGAAACCATTTCGTTTACCGTCTCCGGGTGGGTAGAAGAGTTCACCAACCCAATTTTTCTTGAGCTTTAAAGACTCCGATTCAGTAAGGTGTGTTTCTCGTAACAAAACAATCTTAGCATCCAATTTAGATAAATAAGATAAAACCCGTTGTCTCTTCATAGGGGAATTTAAACCTTTAATATTCAGAGTAAATATATTTAAAGCCATTAGTCAAGAGAGTTGAATAAATAGTACAATAAACCAGCCATATTGCAAATGCCATTAATGAACAAATAAAATGCAAATAGATGGAAGCAAAACTTGAAACTTAAAAGGGTGAAAAAGAAGAAAGAAGGGAGGGAGAAAGGGAAAGAGTACACAAAAAGCAATTGAAGAGAGTAGAAATGGTAGCAATATGAAAGGTGATGAAGCTGAAAGTAAGGGAGTTGGCGAGAGTACAGAAAAAAGGTAAGGAAAGGAGGAGGGAAAATAGAAAAAATATTGCCATGAAAATGATGAATGTAACAGTGGATAGGACAGTGAGGAGAAAGAAAAGAGGGAACAGAAGCAAAAAGAGGGAGAAAAGAAAATAGAGCAAGATCCAATGGAGAAAACACAAATGACATACTTACAAAAAATCCAAGACATATGTGGGGGGGGAGATGAGGCCACATGGGGAAATGATGTATCCCGTCATCAAACAGAAAGCGGGAGGGAACTAGAAACGACGTGCAATACAACAAGAAAGGGTAGTACACAAAGGAACTAAACCTGCAAGGAATAAGAGACAGGTTAACAAAACATTCAAAACAAGACAACCAAGCAAACAGGGAACATTATCAGCAACAAATAAACTTGAAGAGAGCCAACAACAACGTGTGAGAAACAAACAAGAACTTATGCAAGATGGGAACAGAAACGATTATTTGTTGTGCCTTGCAGAAGTTGAGGAAGTGTCCATGGATTCCAATTGACATGAGTTTAGGAAACTTTTCAATTGTATAGGATCCTCATAGGCAGTAGTCTTATTATTCATGGTCACCTTGAAGAGACATGGGTGGAAAAGTCCATAGCGGGCACCAAGAGAGCGAAGCTGTGGTCTGAGTGCTAGAAAGTCTGCGTCTATCAACTGTAGGCTTTGAATAATCTTGAGAAAAAAATAAAGGGTTACCTGCCCAAATAACTCGGTTAGCTGCTTTAGCAGCTGAAAGGACCTTGAGTAAGTCTGTATATTCTAAAAAATATAAAATTACTCCTCTCGGTTTTCTCGCAGTAGATGAAATCGTAGCAGAAGCAGGACCCAATCGATGCGCACGTTGGATGTTGAGCTGAGCATCTGGAGGCAAAGTGAGGATTTTAGGCAAAAAAGATTTGAAAAAATTGATGGGGTCAGGACACTCTGAGCCTTCTGATAATCCATATAGGCGTAGATTGTTTCGCCTATTCCTGTTTTCCACATTTTCAACTTGCTTTTTAAGCATTGAGATTTGAAAATGAAGGGCATCCATTTTACTACTAGCTGAACATAAAGATTCAATATTCTGTTCTACTGTGGTGATTCTGTCCTTTAGGTTCGACCATCTGTCCGTTAGAGTCTGAAGCTTAGAATTGGTTTCTTCAACAAATGGACGAAGCGCTCTAATTTCATCAAATAAGAGGTCCATAGAAACAGAGTAAGGTTGTTTGGGGGAGAGGGAGAATCTTTCTTTAGACGTTTACTAGGACCTTTACTTGTAGCAGAGGAAGCTCCAATGGAGGAAGCAGTGGCACCCTTAGGCGAGGAATTCGCAGAAACTTCCATTGAAGAACAGTATAATTGGGAATTAGAGCGTGATGAAAGTTCGCGTCTTGAAGGCGACGAATACGAGAGGACTTTAAGGAATTCGCCTTTAAGTACAGGATGCATAATAAAGCAACTTCATATCATCAGGGGTAATCAGGGCCTCAATGTAACAGTTAGAGACTTTGATAAAAGAAAGACCCAAATCCCAAAAGATTATTGCTCAATGTGCTAAAATGGGTGGGCGAGAGGCAACACTGAAGTTATCCCCTGCAAAAGTGAGGTTGAAACAGCACTTCTCTCAAAGCTGATTACTGAGCTGGAATGCGTCAAAAGAGGAGATAAAAAAGAAGAGCCTGCAGACTTATGAAATAAAGCATTCCTCTGAGCAAAAATGCAGGTCAAAGCTTACACACATACAAAGTGCACCGTTTTTAAACTAATGATGCAGATTAAAAAGGACAATAAAGTTCATGTTGAGCAAACACCAAGTTGCAAGAGTCATTGCAGTTCATGACTAAATAGTCATAAAAAAGAAGCCTTCGCGGGTAAATGCACTGTAAACTTACCTTAGCGAGCGTGATTCAAGATGGCGGCCACTTCTGAGGAAGAGCCACAATGTTGCGTAGATGAAGAAAAGGCCCGGTTAAAGGTGGCGGTAACACTTCAAAAAGTAACCATCCTGCGCGGCGACACTTCCGATGTTCAGACTCCCAGCGAGAAATCCGTGCAGGCGCTGTAGGTCAAACCAGGTTCGCCATCCGTCCTGTCGTCCCGAGAGGATCAGGGACCGGCGCCATTTCTTTCGGGCACTAGCCACTCCCCCAGTTGCTCGGGTTTTCATTTGGAAAATAGTTAGTGAAAGAAAGAGACAGTGGTCGGGGATAATCAGAAAATAAGGGATCACGGGAAATACATGAGTATAACCTCTTTTAAGACAGCATTGTAAAAAAACATCAGTACAGGTATCAGTTCAGTTAGATTTTGTTGCACAATTTATTAAAATCATTGCAATATCAGGATATATATGTAAAAGCAGTACAACACCTTTTTTTAAAAAAGACCACTCGCCATAAAACCATTCTCTAATCTCATACTATAAACGTTTTCACACTGCGCAGCCTGAGCCCCTTTTTCCTGCCAGCTTTTCTGTTTCTAAATTCAATTCTACTGTTGTTAAAAATGTCACAAAGTGGCAGATCAGTCTCATGCCCTTCGGCTTGAAGCAAGCTAATATATCTGGTCTGCATGAACGAGCGCACCTTAAATAGCTGGCGCAATACGGCCCTGTGGCTGCTTAGCAGTTTATTGCAAATGCAAACAAAATGGATTAAATCCTAACATTTGCAGAGACTGCAAACCGCATTTGCTGGCGCTTTTAACCAAGGCAGACTATGGTCAAGTTTCCTAATATATATTTCATGAAATTTTGATTTAAATAGATCGAGAAGCCTACTTCTATGTATGGTTGGGGTGCAAGCTTTTGTAACTCTGAATCACCATCTAAGCGTGGCAGTGTTTGGAGAAGGTGAGCTTGTTCTCGACCAAGGACTGGGACGCCAAAAGCTTGTTTACTAATTTCTTAAAAAGGAATAGGTACACCAGAGTTCCCAAAGTGGCTTTAAGTTTAGGTTGATCAGTGACTGGTCGAGGTAGCTTCTTGCATGTTAGTTTAGGGGTGACTTGCTTATTTCTTGCCACAGATACTGAGATAGGGATTTCTCTGACATCAGATGTGTAAGGATACAATTCAGCCAATCTAAACACAGTGAGACCAGAAAGTTCCTTGGGTGTAAAAAACAGACGAATAGGGGGTAAAGCCATCAAATCAGAAACAGGAAGCTGTGATGGACAAGAAAGTAATTGAACCCTACAAGGGGGCACCTAAAGTTCCCTCTCTGTTTATATTGGATACAATAGGTCACCTGCCAACAGAGAGCTAAAGCTGGAGGTGAGACTTTCAAAACAGAGGAAAGATATATTGTCTCAAACAGACTCACAGTCAAGGTTTTAAAAGTGAGAGTGATGTATTGCATCTACACCCTCTTGTGGAAACAGTACAAAAAGTATGACATTGATTTCAGCTATGTTTTGTCTTGTTTCAGAGACCATTTGCTCCATTCTATGTTACAAAATCAACACAAATGGTCTACATGAGTTGACAGTATTTTTTTGCAAATTACTACACTATAGCCAGCTGTCAGACTGGACAGATATTACAGTCTCACCATACATACCCTCTGTGTTCCTTGCTTTGAACCACTTATCAAAAAATCCCTGTCCTAAATTGGGCTATACATTTTGGAGGGTGTGCCCCATCCATACAAAACATAATCCTGTTGCACCAAAACACAGTTCTCAGAGAATCTCTGCTAAACTACTTATAGCAAAGGTGCAATCAGCAGGTCATTTCCAGAGAAGTGTGTGTTTAGTTCAAGCAGTACCAACAATTTCGAAGTCAAGAACACAACATAATAAAGTTCCTGAAGCAATTTAGAAAAATAGAGTTAAATGAACAAATATACACCAGGTCCATTCAAATTAGAGACAGGAAACCATAAAAATTAATTTTGCTGGATGTCATAGCTGCCAAGGTGGCAATGCTTGCCACTCAACAAAAGTTCAGTGGCTTTAGAAGAGCTAACCTGGTCATGGCTTCTCTGAAGCCATACAGAGCATCACGCAGGAAATGATCTCTCATTATGGTGATAGGGAGTTGTCAGGATAGTTGAAGGTATTACCTCTACTTATTAGGCAGGTGGCGCGGTTTCCATCAATCTCTAAATGAGGGCCTTAATCTTTTGTTGGTTCTCACAATCCTTCAGAGGGGCAGCATTGGATGCTGTAGCTAACCAGTGCTCTATCATTTACTGCAAGGTCCACTAAACACATTTTCAGCCTGGGAAAAAGCTCAGAACAAGACAAACCTGTTTTTCTTGCATGCCTTGGTTCAAGCCCACATGGGATAACCTGAGCACCTTGTCTCAGTCCTCCAGCACAGGCGGGATAAATGACAAATTCCTACTTTTCTCCAACTGCTGGGAAAGCCCCTTCAGGGTCAGCCCTACCTCCCGAGGTCCTCAGGACAGACTTATAGGCCCTCAGTATCTCCACAGCAACAGCTCCTGTAGGGCACAGTCCTTAGTTGGGCCCCCTTATAGTCAGGGATGTTTCTGTATTAATGTCCCTGGAGCAGGCAATCAGGAGACTAACCATATGACCCTTGGAGAGTTGTTCCATTCATTTGGTGCAATCCGGTGTCCTTGAATCCAGTAGTCCTGGAGACCTTCGTCTTCCAGCAGGATTCAGATGAGGTGCCAGTCTTCTCCTGTGCACTCATGAGTGATTAATGCTTTTTCTACCCATCATGGCTACCTTATCCCAGTATTTCCACCTCCTTTTCCAGCACTTCACCTTTGCTTTACCGCAAAATTACTCGAGACCCAGTTTCAAAATGGCAGAACCCTAATGCCACCAGGAAGTCTTCTCTTCAAATCTCTTGCCATTCCACTATTTAGATGAGCTCTCCTCCCTCCGGAAAGAGTCAAACTAGTTCTCTTCCATGCAGTGTTCAAGCTAGACTTTCTGTCTAGGACGGTCCTGGGGATGAATAGGGGAAGCCCTGCTTGGCATCTCTAAGCCAAAGAAGGAGTGCTAAGGCTGTCCTTTGTCCAGCCACACTGTTTCTCTCCCCCTCCCTTATGGCTAATCCCTGCTCAGTTGCCACCAATAGGTAACACAGCCCAGTTCTCCAAAACCCCAGATGCAAGCTACTGTCTTCTGGGTCAGGATTACTAACTCTCCCAGCCAAGGATGGGTATTGGCACTAGGAGGTGAGATGAGCGGACAATCTTGTTTTCAGCCAGCTTTGGTTGGTTATCAAAAATCTTATTTCAACAACCAAATCAGACTTTGAAAATTAGATGGGGAATAACTTTAAATTATTTCTGTAGCATTTTCCAAGGTGGGTATGAAGAATGGCCAAGACCTGATCACTTAAAATTCTATCACAGCCTAAATAGTAACACTAGCTTTTGAGTTTGATTTAACTGTGAGTGCACACTAAACCCAATATGTAGTGGGCCTTGTTTTAATATATTAACACCCAAGTCTTGTTGGCTTACCAGGCACAATTTAAGCTTGGCTTATGAATATATAAAATAGGCATTTATAAATGGCAAAGTAATTTTCACTGCCATTTGTTATTGCCGTCTATTTAAAGTACAGCCCAGCCAGGCTGGGCTCCAAGCAACCAATCTTTTTTGCTGTATATGTGGGTGGTGAAAATAGGCACTGTAGCACATGGGACAGCTGGGGCAGCTATGCGCGTTATAAGACTACCAAATAAAATAAATAAATAAATGTATGATATTTAACTCCCAGCCCATTGATGCATATCCTGTGCCATCTACTTTGGTCCACAGAAAAGTGCACAAAGTTCTAATACCATAAAAAAATAGGGTACATAAAAGGGCAAAAAATCTATGGTGACCAAGCAGAAAAGGTGAATTTTTTACAATCACAATATTTTTCTAATAATAGGAAAATATGCCTCATTAAACAATCAGTCACTAGTTTTTAAGTGCTAATTTGAGGGCCTGAGATACAAGGAGAAAAACACCTTGCACGGGTTCGCCCATATTTTCAGGCACGGGTGATACTCTCATCTGGAAACTCTCCCATGCAATGCAGTGGCTTTGGGCCTTTTTTGCATGGGGTAGTCATGAAAATACTTTCAAGACATGCTACATGGGAGGAAAACCTAGCAGTAGAATTTCCTCCTTTATACTACGCCTATGGTGGAGGAAAATCCAAAAGTGGATTTAGAACTTCCTCTGCTTCAAGAGTAAGTCAACCTCATAGTAACATCTTTCTAAATTGTGTACTTCACTGTTAGAAATGGAATCACTGGTTGGTTAAGGCTTGCTCCAAAGCCAGGCAGAGACCACCACTCTAGTCAGGGCAAGGGAGTTACACGCCAAGATAACCCCTGCTCACCCCCTTAGTAGCTTGGCACGAGCAGTCAGCCTTATCCCGGAGGCAATGTGTAAAGCGCTTGCGCAACACACACACACACAGCAGCAACACACTAGGCACACCACAAAAGGAACTCCACACAAGGTTATATATAAAAATAGCCTTTGTATTGTCATAAACACATTAGATCATAATCACGCATTGTTCACTGTGCCAACGGGCACCAGGCAGTATTTACAGGGGACTATTTACACATGACAGGGCCAATGGGGCCACTGTCAAAACCATCACAAAGCACCAATTGTAAATGTAGCACAAATAGTAAATGTAGAGCACAACCAGTAAATGTAGAGCACAACCAGTAAATGTAGATCACAACCAGTAACCACTGGTGAAATACTGAACTGAGAACTAGATCCTGTAACATAAAGTATAGGATGCCTAAATCATGCCAGGCATGAATCACATTAGCATAGACCACATGAATCACCCTGCGCAGGAATCACATTAGGCATACAACTACATCATGCGCCAGCCTCATAAACATAAATCACTTGAGGTAATAAGCATCACCAGCATAATCACATTGGGCAATAACCAGCATAAACACAGTATGCCCCAATCGGGGCACCACTCCTGGAACTGGCCCCCGGCCAACTGGCCTTTCTCAGGGGCTCAAAAGGCCCTATGTCCCGCAAAAGTCAGGGCTGGCTGCAGAAGCAGCAAACGCAGAGTGCGCAATGAGCTGGCCTAAACGGAGCAGCTGCCCACTACTTGCTGGGCAGCTGGGAAGTCAAAAGATGGGCACGGGCATTCACTGTGCCCTCTGTCCCACTCTGGGACTCTGTAATGATTTGTCCCCAATGTTAGCACAGTGGCACTGGCCCTCCAAACCAAAGGTGGGCATCGGCACGCACGGTGCCCTGAGAGCCCGATTGGGACTATCACCAAAAATGCCCCAAAGATTGCGGTTGCCCAATCGTGGCAGCTGCCTGTGCTCTCGCAGGGCAGTTGGAATTGCCGACTGACCCTGGCACCACCGTGCCTGAGGAGACCCACTCTGGGACTCCCAAGCAGAAACTTGCCCCCACAGAAAACGACCCTAGCACCACTGTGCCGCGAGTCCCCCACTGATGCTTTTCCAAACAAAGTACCCCCCGTTGGAGCGGCCTGCTCTCCTGCGGGTCCGCTCAGAAACCCCTGGCACCGACAATGTGCCTCGAGAGGGGCTCTTCAATAAATGCAGCCTCCCAATCGGCCCCACTCACCGGGTCCATCTGGCGCAGGGCGAAGTCTCCTCTGGACTCCCGCTGGCTGGTCCCGCACTCGGGACTTCTCCTCTCGCACCGCGGGGCTCTCTCACACTTATGGGAGCCCCTCTTCGGAAGACACCACACTCAGGCCTCACACCGTGGCTGCGGTAGTTCTGCCTCCACGACTCCTCTCAGCTTCCTCTTTCCGGTGTGAGGCCCCGCCTTCAGTCAGGCAACACTGTTTCCGGGCCGCGGTGGTGATTCTCGGCGGCTCTTACTCTTGGCGGCAGCAATGCGGGGTGGGCACCGCTTCCTTAAACGTGCATAAAAGCGGGGTGGGCACCCGCTCACCGATACCAGCAACAAAAGACTACTGCAACGCGGAGTGGGCACCTGCTAGGTAAAGACAACCCCAGAAAGCGACACTAACGCTGTCCAGCAATGAGGGGGAATCCCCAGGTCGGGATTCCCTCGGAATCAATCGCAGCTTCAGCGCTGCGAAGCCCATGCGCTCCTCCTCACCTTGGCAATCCAAATGTAGCGCCCCCCAGGCGCTAGGGCTAACAATTCAGCAAAAGTCAGAGGGGCAAAGCTGGGCCCAGGCAGCCCGGCACACAGGGCCCTCCAGCAGGGAGGCAGTTCCTAGTGGCGGTTCCTCCTGGAGCCCGACAGCAGCAGGCTCCCCCCCCCCGAGTTAAGAGAACAACACAACATAGACATGGGGTCACAGCCCCTATATTTATACCAACATTTCCTTTGTGTGTAGGCACAGGGCTGGGGGGAAAACCAGATGCAACTGGTTCGGGGGGATTTGGAGCACTTTGTTTACCGAGCTCCTCTTCCCCTTTGTCCGGTGGAAGCGCACCATCAGACACGCCACAGGGGGGCAAAGCCAGCATTCACTAGGCAGGCACAATCCTATTCAGGGAACAGGGACTTCCCCTCCCACTACTCAGGATGCAGATGTCCCTATTCAGCCTAGCGCTGACTCACCCTGCCCCTCCTGGAGCCACCCACACCCATCAGCTCCTGTCACTCACAAGCCAGACATGCACTCCACATCAGGCAGGCAGACACATAGCACACAGACTTCTAAAAGTGGCACTTCTCCACCAGTCACCATAAATCTGCGCACACCGTTGCGCAGCATTTATTCTCACAAACTCATACATACTAAACTCGCCCCTGCACTCCTCTCATACCAGGAATTACCATGGACACACATCCCCCATACATTCCTATGGGAGGGCAGGCCAATCTCACCACACGCACTAAGAGAGTGCACGCACTTTACACTGGCCCACAGTTCTAAAGTGCCCAGAGGCCTAAAACCCACCAACACTACACAGGGAAAAGGCTAGGAGACAGGCAAAAAGTTTAGGGGTGAACCTGCCAAAAGGGCCAAATCCAACATTCACCTATAGCTTAAAATTCATCTCTGTGTCATCTCCAACTTCTTGTAGCATTCTTGCTAAGCCCCCCATAACTTACCTGCGGCTGATGCGAAACGCAGCATTTTATGATCTAAAATAACAACGTGTTTGAATCGAACCACTTAGGCCCTGATTGCAAATGCGCTCTGAAAGTCCAATCTGCACAAATTTCTCTGTGCAAAGGTATTGAAAGTTGTTGAAATTAGACTTGTGAGGTAATTCCCACGTCCCGGAATTCTCCGCAGTAAGTGTTGTCAGCTCAAACCTGCCACATGTTACCGGGGAACAATATCAAACAAGTATGGAGACACGGAGAAGTGGTTGCAGGAAGCACCATTTCTGCATATAGTTCATCAGTCTCCAATGAAAGGTATTCAGTGTGCAAAGTCAATACCACACCTGAGGTACAGGTATGCATCCTATTCGGACCTCTTCTAATACCTGGGTAAAGTCCTAGCTGCTCTGTTCCTATTTAGCATCTACCAAGTGCCAGGGCCTTGACATTTTCTGAGCACAGGGGCTGATCTTTAAGTCTTGAGAACGGAGAGTCCTTGGCTTACTGCTATTGCAGCCTAAAATGTACATGAATTTGTTGGGGAAAAAATACACTTCTGCGCAGCGGAGCATGCCAAAGAAATGTTTTAATTTAATTTGTTTAGCTTCACGCCTTATCTAATTCCTCTCCTAGGCCTTTCACACACTTGCTTTACTTAAGGATGGGTGTTCCTGCATGAGTTCTTATCCTACAGCATTATGGTACAGTCGACGTCATCTCCATCCGATGAGCGATCAAAAAAAGTTGTAATCAAGATAATGCTGTTTCAAGGATTCCTCGATGATTGCTAATCAGGGCGACATTGCTCACAACATCTCCGAAGGAAATTTCCGTGAAAAGCCGGTGCGAAAGGCAAGCAAATAAAGGCTTTTATTGCCACAAACAAATGCTTGGAAGCCCAGTGTGTTAAAGGTTCCGCTTCCCGGGTTGTTGAGTGGTAATTATACTGCACTGTTGTCAGCAAACATTACACATCGCAGAGCTTCTATGGGAAACAGTAAGTAAGGCAAATACTTTTGTGGCTGAAGGGCAATAGACGGAGGCCAGGGGAGGACAAAACGCAGTGACTCGGAAGTCAATTGTGTTTCCAGACCATGTCTCCCCAAGGTTTCTAACTCCTGCAGCAGCAATGCAAACATTTCAAGCAGGATCTAAGCACTTCAGAATGGATGGGTTATTCTGCTAACAGGGATCCGTAGCCGAAGTGAGCATTTTAGCAGGAAAATGTGTACATGAAAGAAGAAATTAAGCTAAACACCAAAATGGTAACTAGCCTCTTAGGTACTCTTTGGCATTCTTTGTACGTTTTCCGGGGCGTCAGATATGACCCTTACGCTGGTCGTGCAGGAGAGGTTGCCTCCCTTGAAAGGTCGCGCTCTCATCCAATAACCTTTGAGAGTCTGTGAGGTGGCCACTGCTTCGCGTGTCAAAAAAAGTGAAAGGCTAAAAGTTTTCCTTAGGAGGTCGCCGTCCACTTGTACCACTGATGTCAACCATGTTCACCACTAGCCCTGGCCAGGACATGTTGGGTCCCGACTACCCTCCAGCAAACTGATTGATGTGTGGCAAGGGATCGATGGTGCCTGCCCCGCCTCCCGTGCCGCACGCACTCCGCACATCCGCTGAGGCTACCGTGAAGGGCGCTCCGGCGCTCCTTCTCCTACCTTGCCTCCAAGTCCTGGAACGACCTTCCCCTCCACCTCGGAACAACATCCTCTCTCCCACAATTGAGAAAGAGAGTAAAGACCTGGCTTTTGTACTGAGCCCAGCAAGAACCCATCGCCTGGATACCCACACGTGTGATTAGCTGCACTTTACAAATCCTGATTGATTAAAAAAAGATGCTTCTATGAGTAACTAGCAGTATCAAATGCAGCGTTACTAGTTCACACAAGAGATTCATCCCTCATTATTTTTTTCAGGGGTGCACGACAAAGCCCCTTCGCCCTCTGTGGGTCAGGGTAGTATTGCACCATTTAAAGACACGTTCTCATCCAGTTACTTTTACTTACCTGTAAGGTCAGTGCCTACATTGTAAAAGAGAATTGTACGGATACAAACTTTTTCTTGGAAGAACTCCAAATACTTCTACCAGGGGGGGGGGGCACCTACTTCTATCACTAGGAATGCCTAATAGCTGCTGCGCAAAGCCTTTCGTGTTCTCACTACCACTCCAGCACGCTGTTAAGGATCCAAGGAGTGTGTGAAGAGATGATCTAAGTTTTAACTAAGAGTCTTGAATTTTGCGTTGCTAGTCTCCACAAGAGACTGAAACACACTTAGACATGACAAGAGCATGAACAAAAAGGTTGAAAACACGTTACTGGCAAATAAACAGAGCAAACTCAAGTACGCTAGTGGCAGCAGTTCTTTGAAAGTGGTGGGTGTAATGCCTGACCAGAGTGGCAGTGAATGGGAGAACCAAACAAGTCCACATTCTCCAAGAAGTGTCTTCTCCCAGAACAATTTTGAAAAACTGTGATTAACTTATGCCTTTATCAGTACAATTTCACTTACATCTCCTGAAAAACCACAGTCTGTAAATAGGGCATTCATGGAATATTCGAGTACATTCATTCAGTAGTGGCTGCTACCAGACGGGGGTGTTGGGGAAGGGGGGTGGAATGAAAAAAAAAGGACTTACCTGGAACGGCCGGCCGCCGCCTCTACTCCGTCCTCTTCATCTTCCTGTCTCCAGTCCCGGCCGGCAGCAGCAAGCACCCGGCCACACAGGCTCCCCTCAGCCAATCACAACGCTGTAATGCAGCGTTGTGATTGGCCTGAGCACCGTGGAGCGGTGCTCAGACGGGGAGAGGGAGCCCGTGCATGTTCCTCACCAGACTGTGTAATGCAGCCTGGTGGGGAACATGCAAAGAGCGCATGATTGTTTGGCCGGCCCAAGAGGTCTGGCCAAAGCAGTCATGCGCACTTAGGGAGTTCAAACCACTCCTCCTCCTGCTCTGGCCAGCCCCGCCCTCCACTGACTGCAATAGGAAAAATAAAATGTTAAGGTACGTTATTATCATTTTATTTTTCCTTTTGAGCAGTGGGGTGATGCTCCTCTTCCTTAGCGGAGGGGCCGCCACTGCATTCATGTTGTGTCAAGCAAGCCCAACCACTCTAAGAAGATGTGTTGGTCCATCCGCCCTCAAATAAGTTTAATCATAATGTGCCTAAAAATGTCTGATAATCCTCATTGGGAGCTTCAAAAATAAAATATCACATTGCCTACAATTTACCACAGCAACAATCAACACTACTTCATTTTAGTTATTTACATTTTTCTATCCTACCCTTTTCAAGTAGATTTTCAGTCATATGCTACGACTAAAACTCACTCGCACAATAACTCACAATCCACCACTTCTTTATTAGCAAAAAAGGCCACTTTATTAAGACAGGTGCCAAATTATAATTTTTCTCTAAACACTATTTTTCCATCATCTGATAATCAAATCCCCAAATTTTCTCTGACATCTGTAAAAACCTAACCCCAAGGTAGACCCCAAGTAAAAACAACTCAATGACTCCTGTTGATAGATCCCCCTCATTCTCATTTCCCGTCCCCATGACTGCGTCCCCCACTTCCCCCGTTGGAGGATGGGCAATCCCGCTCCAGTCTGCCCACCCCCCCAGCAAAAACCCGCCTACCAGAAAAACTAGCTAACCGAAAAAACCTGTAAAACCTGTCTTATTGTGGCAAAAAGAAAAAACCCCAGGCCTGGCCGTAGCCAAACCTGGAAGAAAAATCCCGTAGAGGGAAAGGGAAAACACAAAAAAGGGGAAGGGTGGGTGGGGCAAATTCAAAAACCCTTCCTCCCCACTCCATTGATCACAATGAATTTCCCGCCCCACAGCGCCTCTACTTATCACCTCTCCTCTTGCCTCGCGCCTCCCGCCTCCCTAATTAACTCTACCCCGCACCTGGGTGGCCGCTCCCTTGTGCGAAACCACCCAGGGGGAGACTGGCTCGCGCTCCGCTCCCCCTGGGTCCCCTCTCGCACAATAACTCACAATCCACCACTTCTTTATTAGCAAAAAAGGCCACTTTATTAAGACAGGTGCCAAATTATAATTTTTCTCTAAACACTATTTTTCCATCATCTGATAATCAAATCCCCAAATTTTCTCTGACATCTGTAAAAACCTAACCCCAAGGTAGACCCCAAGCAAAAACAACTCAATGACTCCTGTTGATAGATCCCCCTCATTCTCATTTTCCGTCCCCATGACTGCGTCCCCCACTTCCCCCGTTGGAGGATGGGCAATCCCGCTCCAGTCTGCCCACCCCCCCAGCAAAAACCCGCCAACCAGGAAAACCCAGAGAGTTTTCCTGCCCCACCCAAGATAAAAGTGGTACCATCTTGCAGATGCGCACCAAAAGCTCTCGTTCCAAATTCGAGCAATCATGACCCTCAACTCCAGCAAATAAAAAAACTTGCCCCATGGTAGACAAAAGTACCCCATCATCCCCGCAAAGATGCCCTTCAGAGCCCCGTATATGGGAATAAGAAAGAAACTGGAATCCCACCTACACAAAATATTCTCATGGCTCTAATAAGCTTCCGTCGCGCTTTCTCTATAGCTACATGTCTCCATGCTCCTTTCCAGTGCATCCTCGGTATGAACTCAGTCCCAAACTACCTTGGTGCCTGACCAATTAGACTCGATGTGTGCTAGAACTTGCTCCATTAGCTTAGGAGTGTCGGCCCAAGACAGGGCTGCGAGATCATTCTCACCCAAATGAATAATCGGCCAGTCTGGCGGGCCCTTGTTGGAACAACTCAGGACCAAATAAACAAAAATTAACCCCAACGCATACCCCCGTTACCCTAACAACCACTTCATGCTTAACACCTTGTAGTCCGAGCGATCTCCCACAAATCTGTTGCTCAGCAGAAACGTCAGCCCACTTTACGAAGGAGTGTCCTATTATCCATGATGACTGTTTCGCATTTACCAGCCCCGAAGACGTACCTAGGTAGAAAAACAAATGTTAACCAAAAGGAAACACAGTAGAAATAAAAATTTATTTTCGAACATAGTTCGCGCACCACTTGAAATTCCAGCTCCCCATCCGGCGTATGTTAGTCTATGACCATCCCAATCTCGCCGCCTCTGTTGCAGCCCTATACAAAAACGAATGTGTTCCAAACATTAAAGGGTTCTCTCCCACAAGAACCAGCACTGTCCTCATTACTGCCAACAATTGTGCAACTGAAATCTGACTCCCTGCTGCATGGCAAAAAGTGTCCTCAAGAGAAAAGGAACTAGAACGCCCTAAAAAACCCTCCCATACCCTCACTGTACCGCAGAGGCCCACTCCACACCTGTTTAGGAAAACCCAATTACCCCAAACCAACTGAACCGTTTTTATAGACCCTCAACCAAATCCCCGCCTGTGTTCTTCCCGAGAAAACCTCCTCGCTGGCAATCCCCACCCTATGACACAAACCGAGCAGCTCGGATGCCCAAAATGCTCCAAAATTAACAATACCAAACATAGCCTAAACCGGCCGCATTCGTCCTCATTAGAACAGCAAAGTGGCAGCCGCCCAAGCATCTTTTGCAACAAATCAAATGACACCGGTCGGCGTAACTGCTCGTTCCCAGCCCAAAGTCTACGTAAACCTTTGAGAACTCTCTGCACACTCACCCCCCCCCTTACCGTGTCCTTCCCCCACCTCATTGTCCGTAAAAACGAAATCCCAGCCAATTTACTGAAAAAATGGTATTGTGGGAAAAACCTTGAACCAACAGGTGTAAAGCCAAACCCAAAAAACTACCTGATCATAAGCCATCCTACCCCTCCCGAGAGCACCCGCGTATCCATAATAGAAGAACGCGCTCCAAGCTTGCTGATAGCTCTGTCTCGGAGTGTCTGCTACAAAGTGCTCTACCAATTCTACCATTCTTAGGCCCCCCACCCCCAGACACACAGTGAGACCGGAGTCTATGGGAAGTGCGGCCCCAGGAGCCAGCCGGCAAAATTTCTCCCGCAGCCACCGAGACAGAAAGTCCGCCATAAAATTGTTGACACCTGAAATATGACGTGCCTTAAAAACAATGATAAGCTGTAAACATTTCGACAAGCCATCACTCAGCAAACGTAACAACTCTCAAACCCTTGGCCTTCTGACGATTGATCAACTCTACCACCGCTAGATTGTCGACATTAAACATCACTGAACGATCCCGAAACACCTCACCCCAGACATACAATGCCACTAGTAAAAGAAAGAAGTCGAAAATCGTGAAACTGCTCCCTAGCCTTAATCAAACCTCTGGCCAACTCACGGCGCACCAAACGCCCTGCCCAAAATACGCCAAAACCTGTTGCTCCCACCGCCACTGAGTAAAACCTGAACCTGCCAGACCATATGTTTGACCGCAAAACAAAGACACTCCTTTGAAGCCCTTCGAGAGAATCAGCCACAATCGCAAATCCGCCCTATAGGCTGCAGACATGCCTACGCTCTGGTGTGGAAGAAAAAACCCCCAGACATAACCAACCCCAACCTCCTGCATAAAGATCTCCCAGCCCGCACCACCCTACATGCAAACATGAGGTATCCCAATAACGTCTGCACTCCCCTGACCTCCGAGTCGGGCTCCCCGATCACTTGATGACAAAATGAAGAAATCTCCGGCAACTGTGCCTCCGGCAGCCGGGCTACCATGTTCACTGTATCTATTGCAATACCCAAGAAAACCATGTAGAGCTGAGGCCCTCCGGTGCGTCCCGAGCCAACGGCACCGATCTCCTGTGCCATACTCTGAAAAGCAGACAAAGCCGCATGACATTGCCCCGAGTTCTGAGCACCAAGGAACCAAAAATTAACTAAATAATGGCATACGAGGGGGTGACCAGAGATGTGAATAAAAACGCCACTGTAAAAAAGGGGCTAAATGTTTCAAATATTGCACCCGAAAGAGAATAAACCCCTTTGGCAGCATCGTAGCTAAGTAAACGCCCCCTAAAGGCATGTCTAACAGTTTAAAATCGCATGGATGGATGGGGAGGAAACGAAAGCAGACAGTATATCACTTTTAGCCAATTACACGTTACGCCCTGCAGAGCGTACCAAACCCAGTGCATATCCACTGAAGCGTAAAACACACAAGAATCCGCTGGCGAATATGAAATCGGTCATAGAGGCACCCTCAGGCCACGACAGATGTGGCATCAGGCGAAAAAATCCCCAGCTTTCTGTTGTGGGCCCACCCCCAATGGAGAGACCATCAAAATGCGTATGTGACATTGACCGAAAGGGCCAGCCACCCTACCCGCTGCAACCTTGTACTGCAACGTATGTTGGACCACCTGCGGGAACCCCTTAGCAGATGTCAGATCATCCAAACACGTACCCTGACTTGGGCCCTGGTTCCTAACCGGAAAACCCCCTCTGTGAAACCCTCTTTGACCAGAATAACCTGATGCAGCACTTTAAAAACAGCCCCAAATTCATATGTCAAAATGCTGCTTGTGACCTGAACCAATCAATGTGATCCTAAAATCATACCAAACCCCATATACGGCAATTGTTGTGTATATTCTCGTCTCCCTCCACTGAATCCCACACGTCCTTACCCGTCTCAGCGACCGTGCCTTGCCAACAATATCGAGGCCCCCCCCAACCTTACAGCATCTAGCAAATTCCCAGGGCGCACAACCCCAGCATGAGCATTAACCCCCACCAACTCTTCCCCCACAAAAAGGGGACCTTAGTGCTGTGTGCATTTCACTCCCCTGTTGCCAAACCGACCACCATCCTGCCGTACCTGTTGGCAACTGGGCCGCTCTGTTCTGTACGTTCCGCTGTACCTCCTACAGTTGAGTGACAGTGACCTGTTCCCGCTGCTTGCTTGGTCCGCTCAAGACGCCTGCAAAAAACTAAGCATACTTTGTTGCCCCAGCACTCCCCTCTTACCCTTCATTGACGTCACATACTGTGCCTCAAAAAATCCCCCACCAGCTCCCTCACGCAATGCCCCTTCAATCCAAAACATCACTGTCAGTGACCAAATACCCACGCCATCACGGCAACCCCACACAAATGCCCCACTCCGCATTGTATAAATGGATGTTCCTCCCGTAGGTGGGTGCCAGTATCATGCTCCCGCTGTTTGCGTGGTCCGCTCAAGACGGCTGCAAAAGAAGCATAATGGGTAGCCCCGACAAACCCCTCATACCCCTCCATGATGTCACATATCGTTTCCGTCATCCCCACCAACTCCCTCACTCCAGTCCCCGACGTCCAATGCATCACTGTCAGTATCAAATATCATTTCAGCGCCATGATCACCACACAAAGCCCCACTTCCACCCTGCATGCCCCGCACTCCCCTGCCGCCAGAAACCAAATAACAGTGAACACTTGACTGGACAGATGGGGGGCCGTGTGCCAGAAAGGGAAAACCGCTCCAGATCTCCCTCCCTCGACATGCCCCCAAGACAGAGCCGCTGCGTGCTCTATCCGCAGTGAAAGCTTGCCAGCCGTCAACCGTGTGGTCAAAACTGGCAGTGTGGAAACCGAGCCGCTCTGACTAGTTTCCTCCGGAACTTCTTATGCGCCCCCTAGGACCCGTTACTCACCACCCCGCGCCGTGCCAGGGGCGCCACCCACGCTCACCCAGACCCACTGGCCCTCGGTGTGCCCGCGCTCAACTTCCTGGCAGTACCCCGCAAGCGTCCTCGCTGTCGCCCCAATCCCGCCTGCTGGCTGCCCAAATACCGAGCTACCTGCTTGCCACCAACCTCTGTCTGACCTAATATTCCTGCAACCTGTAACTGTGAGGACTAGGCTGCCACTGGCGCCTCCCCTGAAGCTCCCATGGACCCGACTTGCCGAGAAAATTCCGCCTCCTGGGGAGTTGGACCTAAAACAAGGCGCCCTGGGACCAGCTAACGCCCGTATGTGGCATCAAAACGGGCGGTCCAGCCTAATTGTGCTCCAAAACAACAGGGGGGGGGGGGGTGGGGCCAACGCAGGACACCGTCGGGGCAGGGCGAATAACACACTGCCACCCATTTAAATTCAACAACTGCGGACCCCTCGGCCCCGCCATACCGTTATGCACTGGGGCAAGCGACTGTGTCTGCACACTACATTCGCCCTGGAATTGGGGCCCCTCCGTACCACTAACACGGTTTGCCAACCTCACACTTCACAACACTAGCGGCTGCACGGCTCCCAACGCCTCTCCCCCGCCCACCAGCTGCGCTTAACGGCCGCCCTCTCCTGCCTCCCCCTGCCGTGCGCCGCCCGCTGACAACGCTACGGGCGGCCCCAAATACCTGTAACTCTCGAGCAGGCTCACCGAGAAACACGGCCGATGCTTCCAGACGCGCAGTCCCTGCCTCCATGGCCCCCTCCTGTCCTGCCGCAGTGCCCACGCCGCCGTCTCCAAGCTGGGGCTACACACATGCCGCCACCGCCATCGCGACGCCACCTGCAGCCTTCCCGGGCGACACTCCAGTCCCAAACCAGCCTGCTCTGGGACACCCGGCTTCGTAAATCCTCCCCCCCGGCCTCGCAGCGCACCCGGACAGCGTCACGCACTTCCACCTGCGACACCCTCTACCGCCCCCAAAATACGGTGTCAGACGTGAGCCAAATAGCAAATTCAAAAACCCTTCCTCCCCACTCCCTTGATCACAATGAATTTCCCGCCCCACAGCGCCTCTACTTATCACCTCTCCTCTTGCCTCGCGCCTCCCGCCTCCCTAATTAACTCTACCCCGCACCTGGGTGGCCGCTCCCTTGTGCGAAACCACCCAGGGGGAGACTGGCTCGCGCTCCGCTCCCCCTGGGTCCCCTCTTTGGAAGAGGCAGGGTGGAAAAATAGATGTGAATACTCAGGTACAGTGGTGTAGCTAGGGGGGGGCGGTGGGGGCGGTCCGCCCCAGGCGGCACTAGTTTGTGGGCGGCAGCCGCGTGGCACTGGTGGCCCGTGGCGGCAGCCTTTATAATTTATTTGGGTACACTCGCGCTCGCGCTGACACTACTGTAAACTCGCAGCTTGTCTTTCACTTTAGTATCCTATCGTCGTTTGTTTTTATTTTATGCTTTTTCAGCTCACTTGCCTGTGCTCGTCGTTATAGGAAGCTGCTGACATAGGCCCAGCAGGAGCAGTGTTCGCCACGATGCCTGCCTTCTGCTGTCTGCTTCGTGCTCTGATCCTGCCTGACTTTGAGGCCGGAGCGGCAGCCTTGAAAGCACAATTGGCTCCGCATACCACAGCGCAGGAGATGCAGCACTTGCCACGCAGACGGGCCGGGCATCAGGTTTGTAGCCAAGAGGAACGTAATTTTTAAAAAAAGAAATCCCCGTACAATGCTTTTTTTCAGGCATCTAAAACCCGAGCAGTTTTCAATGCTCAAGAATCTTCAATGCCTGAAAAAACACGAGAGGTGTGATTGTATGATTTTCCAGTTCTTATGGGAGATCATGTACATGGAATTTAGTCAATGACGACATTTAAAATCACTAATTACCCTCTGTCAACTTATAGATGTGTTTGTAGACAAAACTTTCAATACCTGCAATTGCATCTGCTACAGTCTGTCATAGATAGACGGTCTATGCTCGACATTCTTCCAAACGTGCCTATGACTAGGGGTAAGTTTACATCATTATGTCGAGTGATTGGGAAGTTTCTTTTTTGATAGCCATAAGTGGTCGTGTGAAGTACACCTTGGATCATGGCTATGCATTGCGTGCTTTACAATGTGGTTTGTGCTGTAATGTAGTTGAGAGTGTATAATGCAATGGTAACCATACATTGATACAGTATTGAATTAAAACAGCATTTCACACGCATCTTTTATTTTTAAAGAAATAATATTACCTTACACATAGCCACAAAACGAACCCAGAACATAATTGTACGTCTATTCACTACATTTTAATGAAATAATGGGAGATATGTAAAATTAAGTTCCTGGCTCCAGTTTGTGCACAGGGAGAACTTCCAAGAGGTGCTTTATTTAAAAAAACAAAAAATACCTGTACAACTGTGCTTTAATTTAATGACAACAGGAGAAATTTAAAAGGAAGTGTTAATTTCATTACACAATGAATATAAGGCTTAACTTTTCTCTTTAAACTTATCCCATTAAAAAAAAGTACCCCACCACTGCAGTGGCCATATATATATGTTGGAAATAGGGCGAATAACAGGGAGAACTGAGCATGGGTCAAGCGTAGGTCTGTGGCCCCTTCTTTCCATGTGCAAAGACTTGAAAATAATGCAAATAGTGACACAAAATTCATACAAAAATATGATTGAGTCCTTTAAAAAATTGTTATGTTTATTTCTCCTACATGCAGAAGCATTTCATGCGAACATCAGATTACATCACTACATTGAGAGGCATTTTTAGAAGTAATAGCTTTGGAACATGAAAGGATGGACCCTCACCATCCATGATGACAATGGTATATTAACAAACTAAGTGGCAAGTCGTGCACCATACATGTGGCATAGATTATTATCACATGGAGCAAATGTATAGTCTGGCAGGAGAGATTTTTGAACAGGGTTTTTGTACCATGCACACCCTGAACGCAGATATTTCAAGGTCCCGGCATGTGATAATGTGGAAAAAGGAGGCATGATGTAATAAAATAATTGTATTGCTGCATTTATATAGTGCTTACTACACTTATGTGAGGCACTGAAGCACTACACGGTCAACAAGTTGATCCATGTAGGCTGTATGGTTGGAAAGGGGTTGTCTTTATTTTGTGATTCTCTGATTCTCTGTGGTAAGTGTTTCCATGTTGTGCGTGATGACCACTGAGGTGTGGTTACCGAGTTATGGAACATAGTAGTGTGGTGGATGAGCAGGTGTGAGAGACAAATGTGTAGCTTATGGTTTTTAGTATGCTGGCAGCCGTGAACAGCACTGCAGGTGTGTTTGATTTCTTATGATTGTAATCTTCTTAGCTGGTTACTGCAGAGGTCAGGAGTACACAATGTGTTGAAGAGGGAAGCTGGGACTAATACCAGGCTCTCTGGTTTCATATTGTGCATTGCAGGCATTAAATGGATATTACTTTATCCCTAGTCAGTAAAGCGGGGCGTGGGTGGGAAATAATGCACACATTACTCAGCCTTTAGTACCTCACGATGATTTTCATAGATCAGAAGTAGCTCTCACTACAGAAAAGGTTGGATACCCCTACGGTTCGGTTGTCATGAGGGAAGGAAAGGCTCTTTGGTGACTGTGGCGTGAGAGCCTCCTCATTTTGAGAGTTGAAGAGACTGCATCTCTCAAGAATAAATGACCATTACTCCCCTTGACTGGAGCCCTTAGTTGCTCGCCCACAGCTCATTCAGTGAATCAGTGAACATCAGAAGCCTGGCAGCTCGTGCCTAATTAACCCCTGGACACAAACAGAGGCTGATTATGAAACATGGAGGGTTTTACCGGATATCAAACGCCAAGGTTTGCTGCCTAACCATGGAGCAGCTCCCTCTCCTGCTAGGGAAATGCTGCTGGGAAAGACTGGATTTTAGTGCGGGGGATCCGAACAGCTGATTCAGGTGGAAGTAAGTGGTGGAAAAGAGCATCTGTACAACTATATTTTAAAGGATGAATGAGTTTCTTGTTCCCATATCCTTAAAAACCCAAGACCACACTCATGCGAGGGGCTCTTCTAGGGTAACATCCTTTGTCCAGGTCATTACTTTAAACCTACAAATGTCTGGTGTCAGGTGTCCTTGTTCAATGGAAGCATGACATCACTACAAATCCCAGACTGCATTAGGATGTTACAGAAAAATGCAGGCCTGGAAGCGGAGCCTGTAGTGGCCTGGAGTGAGCCAAACCATGACAGGGACATGTTCTCAGCCCCCTAGTATGGGTAATTCAGATGGTTAGGCCCTGATTATGAGCTTTGACCAAAATCTATGCAAACAGAAGTTCCTAACAGGACTGGGATTTTGATCTGTGAGATACATATTGCATCTCTGCTGTTTTCCTTTGACAGTTTTTGGCAGGTCAAACTTGTGGAAATGTATTCGGCCGAAAAGGCCTTTGAAAAAGAGAAAACATGTTAAATTGTGTGAGTTAAATACTGATCCTGCACGTTATGCCTCATTTCCAAGTGAAAAGCTTTGAGTGTGTTCTATTTCTTGCAACCAGAAAACACCTCACTTGGGGTAAGTAAGTGTGTCTACTGGATGCAGTAAATACAGCATTCTATTCTCAGTTACTTGAGATCATGCACTTAGTAGAATTAGAAGTAGAAAAATCTGCAGCAGAAAACAGGCATAGACGAACTCTCTCAGTGTACACCCCCCAACTCAAGACTGGATTTCTGTGGCCCCCAGCCTAACACCACACTTCTGCAGCTCAAGGGTGTGTCTGCACAATTATTTACTCGTATGAACTGACCATACCTGACCAACAGGAATACCTTGGGTGCCTTCATTGGTCAATATCATCTCTGGTACAATGCAACAGTAAATGCAATTGGTTAGCTACCTCAGGCAAGTGTCCATGTTCTCTGTATATCCTCTCTCATGACGTATTACATTGACGGTGATATGTGCAGACCCTTGCGCCAAGTCCACACTCTACAAATATTTATCTTGGTGTCTTAAACGAGTTAAGTCCGTCCAACAAGAGGCATCTGGATAGAAAAGAGGAAGAGAGCTTGAGGCTGCTTGAAAGGAAGAGATAAGAGTGAGGGGTCTGGGCATAATGTGGCCCTGACTGCCAACTGCATCCCCTGCTTTCTTTGAAAAGTGAAAAATACAGAGGGAGCTAGTGAAAGGTATAAAAGATGTGCCTTCCTACCTACTGTGTAGCCTTGGACCGTGTCCTGTATGTGCATGTAACTTGCATGATCGAGGTAACTATTAGCGGCGATACTTCGTGTCTCTCGGACCTCTGCTCGCCGTCCTTTTTCCCCAGCACCCCCCCCCCCCCGCTACCTGCCATGGGCGGCAATCTGAGGGGTAGCCCCGGGCGCCAGAAGCTCTAGCTACGCCTCTGCTCAGGTATCGAAATGTCTGTCAGCACAGCAGAGACAGAAAGATGTTTCAGGCTTGCATGATAGTGCTGCTTCTCAGGCTGAAGACATTACAGGTTCTGGCAGCATGTGCCAGATTAATCTTCCAGAATAGGGATCAGTAGTGATAGAGAAATATATCTTATGCAGTTCTTCCATTTTTTGCCCCGAAACATCAGCTTGTCGGTTTCTGGAAACGCAGATTGTATTATCATATAATGAGTTAAATAAAACCAATGGTTACCAATTTCATCCCAAAAACATTACATCATGCATACCCCTAGAATGGAAAGAATTTCCACCAATTTGCTGGGGCCGGGCAACACATTCACACACATACTCACTCGCACATATGCACATCCATGCACCCAGTACACACAGGGAGACACAGACCATTCAGTGTGTGTTTTTTCACTCTACAACCAAGTGATCTGCTGTTGGAGCCCTCCTCCAGCTACTGAGTGTATCTCCATGTTGTACCAGGAAAACTACAAAGCTTCCAGTCACAGCCAGCAGCAAGACAGATGGGAACGCTGAAGTTGGCAGCACAGCATTATTGGCCAGGTAGGCAGCTAGAGCCACATTTGGGGCTCATTTTCATTGGTTCAGCAGCAGTGGTTTGTGCTTGGCTGGGCCTGGCTTTCTCCAGTTGGTGGACAATCAGGTGACACAATAGCTGGTAGGATAAGGAGTCTGGAGCCCGAGTCCTGCATTGTTTCAGAATGCAGTCTTGTCATGATTATTGATAGGGTCCATGCATGATCATCACACATTTATTCACCAGCTGAGCTATGTTACATAGAATACAAAGCTGTGCACTACAGGTTTATAGACGTCTGAATGCGCCTTAAACCCTCTAACTATGCATGTTGTAAAGCACAAACATAGCTACTTAAAAACAGAGCAATGAGGTGAGAGATGCATGCCATGAGTGTGAAGGTAGTAGACAACCAAGAGGTAAAGAGTTGAGTGTGAGGGAGAGTCTGAAGAGGGCAAGAGGAGAGCTAAGGGGAGTGATACAGAGAGGTTTGGGTGGATCCTGGAAGATATACAGTAAAGATGATGCAAGTCAAGAAGTTGTTGCTGACACTTGTAGATTTGTTTTGACCCCATGACCATGAAGATAGAAATACCATTTGTGTGAAGTGGAAAAAAAAGTTGTCCCAATAACCCACGTATTGAATTATACTAGAGGACCACCCTTTTTGGGGCAGACAGTCACTCCTGGCAGTGACCAAACAGGCTAGATAGTGAATTCACTTCGACCCACCCACACACCGGCCAGACACACGAGTCATATAATTTATACACTGTTAGACCTGCCATCTTTGTTTTTCCCCTGTCTTTTTTGCTTCTAACCTCCTGTTGTTGACTCTGTGCTGCATTTCAGTTTTGCTGGTTTTAGGACTCCGGGCACTTTACAGCTGCTGACAAGTGCTAAATTGCAAGCTCTTCCTGTGCAAATGGCATCTGAAATTGGGTATCCATGATTGGCATATTTGATTTACGAGTAAGTCCCTAGTAAAGTGCATGGTGTGTGGAGAAGGGCCTGTAATTCAAATGCTACTAGTGGACCTGCAGCACTGATTGTGCAACCCACATAAGTAGCCCTTCAACCATGTCTCAGACCTGCCACTGCATTGTCTGTGCGGCCAGTTTTGAACAGCCATATCGACCTGGCAAGTGAAACCACTTGCCAGGCCCAAACCTTCCCTTTTACTACATGTAAGGCACCCCTAAGGTAGGCCCAAGGTAGCCCCATGGGTATAGTGCAGTGTCTTTGAAAAGTAGGACATTCACTGGTGTGTTTTACATGTCCTGATAGTGAAATGCTGCTAAGTTAGTTTTTCACTATCGGAAAGACTATCTCTCCATTAGGTTATCATTGTAACTGCCTTGTAACTTCTTATACGTGTAACTTCCAATTGAGAAGAGATTGAGATTTGGAGTTTGGGGTCCCTGAACTCACTATTTAAAAATACGTCTTTTATTAAAGTTGTTTTTTTTAATGCATTTTTGAAAATGGCACATTTTGAAAGTGACCATTTTCTTGCTTTACCATTCTGTGCCTCTGCCTGCCTGTGGAATCCACGTCTGAGGGAGGGATACAGTTGGGATGTTTGTGCATACACTCTAGACAGTCACACAAAGGGAGCTGAGGTGTGCCCTGCATATCCTGATGTCCCATCACCAGGCTGATGGATGTTCCAGAGCTAGAGTGGTAAGAGGAGTTATCACTGAAACCTGGATAGGGCTGTGCCTGCCCTTGCGTAAAGCTGTCTCCACCCTCCTATAGTGAGTCTGGAGCAGGGTCAGGGAAAGGCAGGGTCTTGTGCACTACAAAGACTTTCCTTTGAAGTTTGCCTACTTCAAAGGCAGAAACTGGTATAAGTACTGGAGCTGTGATACCATATCTTCAGAACACTTCCGGCCTAAGAGGACATTCTGCCAGGAAGAAGAGCTGGATGCTATAGGAAGAACTGACACTCTGCTCGTTGCTTTGTTGTGCGGCCTGCTGCTTGCTGCTTCTGTCCTGACAGTGAAGGGCCTGGACTTTGCTTTCTACATTCTACTTTCCAACATTCTACAAGGGCATGTACATGCTTTCCTCCTGTTAAGAAGTCTGAGGGCCATCAAAGACTTCACCTACTAGTGCTGGGCTCTTCTGCTGAGAGTCCTGACTTGTAGAGTGGTGCCAAATCGAGTTCCTGGGCCCTTGAAGTAGAACCTGGTAACCTAAGAAGGAACTCCATGTATCAGCTCTCAGAGCCTGACGTGCAGCTGAAAGGTCACTGCAACCCGAGCGCCATGTCACCGATGTCAGTGGCACACGCTCCAACTCCGACTGTGTGGCAGAAGACTCAACGCATCAAGTGCTTCATGGCAGCAAAATCGACACAGCTCCTGCTCCAACGCTGCCGCATCGGCACATCCCATCTGGATTTCCGACGCATCGTCCCTAGGCATGAAGTCCTTCATCGACATAGCCCAGCAGTAAGGAACCAAGGCCGCCTGTCCTGAGATCAACGCATCACCTCCCCTCATAGTAAGGAACCGACGCATCACCTCCACTGACAGTGAGGAACCGACACATCACCTCCCCTGCGCTGCATTGAGGTACCAACCCTGGCAGTAAGAAATTACACTTTACCTCCCCCTGGAGTAAGGAACCAACACATCACTTTGCTTTTCCAGTGCCTCACCTTCCCTGCGCCTTTTTTTGTCTTTGCTTTGGACTCATCCCGGGTACTTTGTGCTCAGAGAAACACATTCATAGGGCTCTTTGGAATGAATTTATTTATCTTTGAAAAAGTGCTATCCTTTCGGATGTATGTTGGATTTTTGTCATTTTTGTCTTGTTTTATTCAAATAAATATTAGCTATTTTTCTAAACTAGTGTGGTGTCCTTTTGTAGTTTTCACTGTGTTGTTGAGTGTATGTACACATGCCTTACACATTACCTCTGAGATAAGCCTGACTGCTCGTGTCAAGCTACCAAAGGGGAGACCAGGGGTTATTTTAGCTGTGTAATCCCCCTACCATGACTAGAGAGAGGGTCCCTACTTGGACACGGTGCAAACCACTGCCAACAAGAGACCCCCTTTTCTAACATACACTATATGTGTGTTTAATATATTTGGCTTTTCGCAAATTAAAGCTTGCCTGAGTGCTGCTAAATGTCCTCCTGAAGGACATCCCAAAGACCTGGCCCATCAATGCGGACAGCTTAATTTCCCCTCTAATGCATGGATGGGTAAATCTGTGCTCATCCATTAATCTCTTCTGGTAAGTAAACATGTTGTTTCTGCCATCAAATAATGCATTCAAAGTCACCGAATGCACATCAGTCTGGTGTCTACTTTGATGCACAAATTAATGATGCGCCTTTTATCTCTATTCATTGGCGAGTCTAAACATCAACAATTAAAGCCTGAGGCAACGAGGCGCATAGACAAGCATTTCTTTGACCAATTCCCTGTCCTTTTTTCGAAACTAAAGTTGGGTGTAAACTTTTGACACTTTCTGATCACCTACACCAGAATATTTGGCATCAAGGGTCTGATTCACAAAGAGTTTTCCTTGTGTACGTGTAACTACACGAGAAAAGTCATAGTTTTTGCATGTTTAATTTCTGTACAATTCACAACAGCACTCGTGTAGTTATATTAATAATGTGTGCATAAATCATGCAAAGAATGCTTTAATATGCTCTTGCAAGTTCCACAAAGTTTTTGACTCCCGAACTCTATGTTTAAGACTCCTCTACTATGTCATTCTTAAGTCTCACTGTTGTAACCGCTCCGATACCCTCGGGTCAGGTCAGCGCTATATAAAACTCCTAAAATAAATAAATAAATGTAGACTTGAGCGGTCCATGATACGGTCAGAGGTGTTTCCAAGTACCTGTAATGCAAAGTAAATGAGTAGCCACAAATAAATAATATTGAATGCATTCATAAATCCTAGAAACACTTAGCACTCTTACCTATACATTTAAATTAGACCCCAATGAACCAAGCTTTTGCGGCACCTATAGAGCAGTGAAGTCCACCAACAAGAACAAGTTTTGTTAGACACTTGTAGGAAATGAGCGCTGTTAGACCTCTTTCTATTCAGCGTGCAAACTTCCCAGTGGATTGCATATGAATTGTGAAACAGACTAGTCTTTCAAGGTCATTTTCATCCATCGTCCTGTAAAAG
This sequence comes from Triturus cristatus, assembly GCF_964204655.1. NCBI lineage: Eukaryota > Metazoa > Chordata > Amphibia > Caudata > Salamandridae > Triturus > Triturus cristatus. Next base: position 1,091,900,599 of record NC_140593.1, read on the forward strand.
GTTTAACCCCTTCTGTGCCCACGACGAGACTATCTCGTCATGACACCCACCCACTAAGGAAACGCCCGGCACAGGAGGGGGAAAAGGTGTGGCACCCAAAGGGTTAAATATGACGTGCATGCTAAAGAAATTTGTGCTAGCAGACAATGGGGTCAAGAGTTCACAATCAGGACCTGACATGGCTGCCTGTTCAAACAGTAGAATACACAGAGGCAAACAAGTTTATCCAAAGATGTCCTTGGCTCCCCTTTGGTAGCTTGGCCCAATAGAGCTGGTTTGGAGAAACCTAAGTGCGCCTGTCAGTTTGGCCGGCCTAAGGCGGCCGGCCAAAATGGCATGTGCACTTCAAAGTGCTCCTAACACTGTTCTTCCCCCTCCCAGGGCCCAGCCTAGCCCCTCCCTGCACATGCTGGCTCAGCCAGCAGCTGAACAAAAAACAATAATAAAATAAAATATTGAGGGTTTTCTTAGCTGCTAGCTCTGAGCCAGTGGGGCGACCCTTCTCCGCAATTGCGGAGGATCTGCCTCTGAAATGAACACAAGCTAATGCTAGACCAAATTTGAATTGCACTCACAGCCTAACAAGCTGACTGTTTGGTTCACAAAGGTAGCCTCCTATTTGACTCATGGTATCTTTATTTTTAATGATTCATTATTGGTCTTCCTGTCTGGCTAAAAATGTTAGCAATACTGGAAATTAAATCATACAGACATAAAACTTGTGTTGTTCAAAGCAAATAATCTGGCCTTGCTTTGCCTCTATGATAGTAAAATGTTATGTTTAGAGTAGGTGGGTGAGTGAATGATTGATTGACCACGTTTATGGAGCATGCCCCACATTATCAAGGCACTATACCGCATACTTTCGTACTGAAAGTCTGAACTTGAAGTGGGATGTCATAAAACCAGGCTCAGGGAAAGATTTGTTCATTAACTTAGTAGCCTAGATTGAGAACCTGTGTTCGCCACCAAACTGCAGGCAGGAGCATCAGATGGAGCACAGACCTCTGTCTTTTTTTTACTTTATTTTTTGCTTATGCAGGAAAAAGTAACAGGCAACAACATTGAAGTACCCACACGAGAGAGACCGTAATACAATTAAACCTATCCTTAGGAAAAAACTCACAAGTACCATAGTAGAGTGTCACTGAATGACCCCCTCAATTAAGAACAAGAGAACAATTTAAACATCTAAAATTTAACAAAGTGCAGTCAATTGGCTATGCAGGTCAGACAAATGCAATGCCTTCATGGCATTATCATAACATTAGCAAGGTTACTCTCTCAAAATCCCACTGATAACTATCAGAGTTCAGTGACGCCAAAGCCGACAAGACACCAGAAAACAGAAGAATTGTTCTGTCCCAATCATCGCTCATTGCCTCTTACCCATCTGGTTTACTGATTTTCAGGAGGCTCAACTCGCTTTTTGAATCTCAAAGAATATATTCTATCTCTTCCTGTATTACCTTCGGTTTCTCTGGATGCAGCAGTTCCACCTGGATCACTTGAGCCACAATTTTTTCCTTCTCCCTATGAGGATGTTCATCCTTTTCATCGTCGCAGATGCCAGGGAAGTTAATGGGATGGTACTAGGATAAGATCAACAAAAATGTTGAATGAGAGAAATATTGAGGCCTAAATATTGTTTCCAAAAGTATTGCTTCATTGTAGTTATTAAAAGATAATCTTCCCCTCAATAATGCAATATTTTTGGAAATAATACTTAAATCGCGATACTTCTGTCATATGACATTTTTGCTAACAACATTATGACACACACCAAGGTAATAGGAGGATCTTGTGACCTTCATATCTTAAGTATTTCTTTGCTTTTGCTGCAGCTAGAATCCTGTCTTTATCCCATGCATCTGTTTACTGTGATATAAGTGCCGGCTCTGAGTCATCTCTTGGATCTTTGGATCTACTGATGTCCTACTTGTTTTGAGATTGTGAGACTTGTTAATTTTGTTGAATCCTTCTCTATATCCAGAGCGAGAGCCTCCATGATCCAGTTTGCAATGAAAATTACTGAGTCATTGCTTTCAACCCTGACTTGGAACCCCAGCATGCTTATCGATTCTGGCAGACCAGGTTCTTGAACGCTTCTATACTGAAATCTTTTGCCATGCCTCGTGCTCTTCTCGATAGCTGTCAAGATTTGCACCACCTCTGTCTGCTGCAGGGTGACACCACCCACCTACTGCGCAGACGAAGATTCCCTCTGTGTCTGTTGGGCTCTGGTAGGGCTAAAGAAGCCAGCTACTGGCTTTTGATCCTTCCTTTGGTTTTTATTACTTGTTATTGTATATGTCAATTAAACACAATGGCTACCTGATATTTCCTGACTTAAAAATGGCAGCCTCTATCACTTGTCATTCTAAACTGTTAACTGATCCTTTGACCTCTTTAAAATGGCCACATTGTCTTCTATACCATTGACTCGCCTAGCCCACCATTCAGATGCGCCTCTCAACTTCCTTAGCCATCTCCAGGTCCTGCCTCCATTAACCAAGTGCAGTACTAGTAAATATCCCGGTGCAACCTCACAGCCTTCTGAGAGATGCTTGCACCTTCCTATATCTGCCTCTCTGCCCCCTTGTTGCTATTTCAGCATGGTATGCCCAGAACAGGCCTGCAACACCATTCTCAGCTGCGCCGCTGGCAGCGGAAAATGGCTCTCCCAACTGCCCCTATGATCTACCACGGGAATTTGCAACTGATCGGACATTTTAGGTGATGCTCAGGAGTCAGACCTGCAATTAGAACCGGACAATGCACGCAGCTTAGAAGTGGACGGTCCGCTACACCCTGTCACAGTCTTGTTTAAAACATTTTATCATCATTTGCCTTAGAACATCGATTAACAAAAATTGCAAGTGTAGTGTGACGAGTGTAAGAGTTATTCTGGGGTTTTATGTAAAAAGCTAGTTCTCAGATAGTGAATAGGGGTGAAGATTCGGAGGGGGGGTTGGGGAGTTACCCCTCCCCCCCAACAATAAATGTATTTTCTGGTAAACAGTTGGGTACAGGTGTTTCCAGTCGGGTATGGTGAGGTGTCTGTTTGATTTCAACAGGAAATTTTAAAAACACACAGACAAAAAAACTAATTACAAACAAACTCTCCCTCACGTGAAAGTCCTCAAAATAATTGTTGGCTATTTTACAAAATATTGTGTTTTCTCTCACTTAGTAGCCGTACCAAACCACCTTCCTCTCCCTTTTATATGCCCCTTAAACCCCTCTCATGTGTCCTGCTTGTCCTACAATGTATTTTAACGTTATATGACAGTGTGATTGCTGGAAAATCTCAAGCTCTCATCCCCCCAATCTTATTGACTAAGCTACACCCCAGGTAGTGAAGGCTGTGTAATCAGACACCTGTGTACAGCCCCGAATTTTCAGGGAATGGAATGGCATGCAGAAAATGACCTCTGTCCTTTGATGAGGTAGGTTTTGTTGGCTGTCAGTTTTTCAATCCTCAACAGTGTTTATTTAAGGAGGGTTGGCAAATAATGTTGGCATAAGTATAAAAAGATGTATACTCTTGACTCTGACCCGTGTTGAGATCCTTTTAACACTGCTGCTGTGGTGTTTGGCCATCATGCATGCTGACGGTCCCATGACAACAGCCAGGGGTGAAAGTGAAGACATACAAAGCTTAAAAGATAGACATGGTCGTAGGCTAGAAGTTTCATGTTGTTTATTAGTTCAAGAGCATCAGTCAAGATTCGGGAGATTTGATGGGTATTTTGAATCCGCTGATTAGTCAAACCACCTCGAATTTATTTATAAAATAATGTATTATGTGACTATAAAGTTCAATTCGAGGGGGGGGGGGGGGTTCAAGAAGGTCCTAGCCTTACATCTGCATTCGTTGTTGCGCATGTAGCAAATAATAATCCGTTTTTTATTACATTCACACTTAGGAAGGCAGATATTGGCTTTCGAGAAGCCCTTTGCAAGAGAGGCCATGCACAATATTTTGTCTATGGGCCTCCAAAAGCTTCTGAGATGCTTGGTAATATCACGTAGATAAACACTCACCAAACTTAGGATGGCCATCTGTCCCACATTTTGCAGGTTTCCCCTCCAAGTGTGGCTCCTGTCCGGCTGCCTGAACAGAGACACTGCAGGTCTCCAGTTGTCCGACATATCGGTTCCACGCTTGTTTCTACCCTCTGATTGGACGAGCAGCTCTCACTCTTTAAGCTATAAAAAAGGTACCTCTCTGTGCCCGGGAGGAGGAGCTTGGGGAATGGGAGGGGTCATAAGCGATGCAGATATAGGACTACATTCAGCTATTGAAATGCAAATCCGCCACCTGCAGTAAATATCCCTGAATTTGTTAATAAATGCCATGCTCGAGACCTGTCCTGGGAGTATGCACTTGCCGTTTATTTCTTCCATTAAGTCTTTGTTAGAGTTTTGACAGGTTTTCAGATCAGTGGACAGAGGCACAGGTATGTGTCGCCCAGGGTCCAGCAGTTTGTTAAAGTAGTAGAGTACAGACCAGAGCAAAATGCTACTTGCGGCAAAGCAGTGGCAAATTTGTAAAAAAATAAGTGTGTGTGCTCTCCTCAGACGGCAGCTTCCACCAGCCCATTTCTCCTGTTAGCCCTGCTTAAACAAGATCCATGAAACCCTACAAGATCAGAGAGGATGCGGCCTAATGTCAGAACTGCCGCCTTTGGAGCTGGGGAATCAGGTTCGAGTCTCGGCATCGACTCAACATCCTGTGATTCTTGCTGAATCACTTAATCTCCCTGTGCCTACCAAATATAAATGTGTCCTTAATTGGTGCTCAATGCCGGTGTTGATTATCATGTTCAATGCTGAGCACTGGAAGCCACACGCTCAAATTATGCAGTGCCGCAAAGGCTACACATTTACCACCATATTGCTTATCAGAGAATATTCAACGCGCCTGGGCACTTCTCCATTCCCCCAAGCAATAACCAGTCCATTTTGAGCCACACACTTACTGGTACCTTTCACTTTGATTCTAAATACTCCCAATCGTTCCAAAAAGGCAGCAGACGAATGAGCTCAAAACAGAGGTTGCCCGAGATCACACAATTTTTGCAAATTGCAGGTTTTCTGGTGCCATGTGTACAACTAGCCTACTAGACTTCACGCGAAGGGACAGTGGTCCTAATGGCATGTCCAAGTGGGCGACCTTTCCAAGGAATTGTCATTGTGTTGTGGGCCATGTCCAGCTTTAGAATACAGTGTTGATTTCTAGCATATTAAGGTGAATTGGTAAAGCTGAGATTAGATGTCAAGTATTCTCGTACCATGGCTTAAACCTACCCACTGGACCAGGTCCTCTAGAAGTAGGTGTTCACTGGGCAGCAAGCATGGTAGATACTGATATGTGCATTTGCATTTCAAATGTTCTTTCAATGTGGATACCAGAGTGGGTCAGTTAGTTTCTAAAGCTGCTTCTCAAAAGCTGCAATTGCAAGCAAATAAGGCTTACTCCAGGAGGTCCTACAGATATTAGAACTAAAATAGAGTAGAAATAGCAAAATCATCTGACCAGCCCAATCCCTGGCTGAGTTATATCTTTGAACGTGGCCTGATTTACAAGAGTAGTATTTACAATAAAACCCCCAAAAAGTGCTATGCCACTAATAGTCCCCCCAACTTCTTCTGATGTATCGGCACCTGCAAAATGTCTCCCTACACGCAATGTGTCTCCAAATGCGCTGTGTCCTGCAAAGTGATAATGGAAAATAGGCCACACTGACCTAACACAAACTCTAAATCACATAATTACTAAGTTTGAATAAAATAAGAACAATTACTTTCTGAGCAGTGAGGAACTTCTGATGAGTGCACAGTGGCTCTGAGTAGTGTGGTAAAGAATGTACGCCAATAGATTTCCAGAGGCACATTTCACCTAGTAAAATATGGGAAAATGTCTAGCAAAAATGGCAGGAAATAAAGTAAGACGTGATATTCTGTGGCCTCTTTCAGCCCTTGATCTTAGAAACTGGTGTGGAAACCCACACCTGGTAAATAACGTTTTCTTCCGATTCAGTATTTACTAAGTGCGGTAATTACTAGCCAATGTGAAGTGTGTACGGAGTGAGCCCTTTAAGAATGAAGCACATTAATTGGTTTTGGCAAGGCAATGTCCCTTTAATGAAAAAAAAAAAAGAAATCTGAGGCGATAGGTGTGAAATGTCAAAGATAATTATGATGTGGCTTCCGAACCATTGTACCCCACATATCATATAAAGAAAAGAACCTTTACAGGAAGCAGAAACATTTTATTTAACAAAAAACATGCATGTCGGGGAACACTGGATTTCCTTAACAAGCAACCCTCGGGCAGATGCTGTCAAAGAGCGCCTGACAGAGCTTTTGCTGGTTGACTCCAGGCTCCAGTCAGAAACCAACAATAAATAAAAAGTCAATAAATCAGACTTTTCCCAACATTATATAGGGTGACAGGTTCAGAAAGTCTGGATTCCAGACCATGTTCTAAGATCTGTCTCATTGGGTGCTCAGAGCTAACCTGAAAGGAAGAGAAAAAGCTGGGATTGTCATGACATCACTATCTACTGACATAACATTGGCCACCGCAACCCCGTGGTGTGTGGGGGGGCTTCTAGCAACAGGCCCCCCTCCGGCACAGTGCATGGGCAAAGGGCCCCTGGCCTGAGAGCTTCTGACTGGGTCTGCGGGGAGCCCCCTCCATGTACTTTGCAAGAGTCGCCCCTCAAGTATCGTTACACCACTGTCGCTATGAGTTCCTAGACTGTACTTGTCCCTGTCAAAATGTATATTGGGATTTGTAGTAGGATAATGGGCTTTGAGTGGTATGGTACAAGAATGTTGTAGATTAATAATCTTTTATCTTTGTGTCCCAAATATAATTTTCAAAAATATTGTCCCATTGGTGTTAGTAAAACAATGCAACCCTTTAAGACAAGATACTAATAGTATATTCAAACACATGATTTCATGCTAAGTATTTGTAACAAAGCATTGATAAACTTTATTTTAAATCATAAATTTCCAAAACAGGGTCTAAATTGTGAGAGCATAAATGAAGAGTAAACGTTAACATTTTAATTGTGCTGTTAGAATATCACTGAACAGAAGTAAGGGATTTCCTTACTTTGAAAGCTTGCTAGAAAAGCATATTAAAAAAATTAAAAGCATGAAAGGACCAAATGGTTCTTTCATTAGGAGAGCTTGAGTGAAGAAGAGGAGAAATAAAACTAGGGCGAAGAAGAGGAGAAGAAAGTACTTTTTTGGAAAGGGGGAGTTTGACATCTACAAATTACGCAGTATGATAGGCAGATTCTTAAATGATGTCAGTAACGAAGGCATCCTCACAAGGCATTTATCACCTGAGGCCTCGATGACATTGAGATAATGTTCTCCTATCTGAATTGATGAATTCCTTTAGGGAAATGTTCCGCTCCTGTTTTGTCCAGCATGGTATAAATACAATTACGCTCATTACCCAAAGACTTCACGTAGTCGTCTACAACCACAAGTATTCAAATTAAGAATAATCTACCCTCTGCCACAACCATACAGAAGTAAGGCAAATAAAAGCCAAAGCAAGAATTCAAACGTGGATGACAACCTAAAACCGCATGGACCCATAATTCCATAATCTGGGAACTAAATTCATAACTTTAATTTTGTCACTGGAGAAAACTGATCTAAAACCTATAAGTATTCACGGTCTCCCCATGTCTTCTCAATAGTGATCTCTAGCAATAGAATACTGTTATGGAAGCCCATGTGATATCACATTGGTTAGGAGTAAAAGATCCAATGAACTTGAAATGCCTATGTTTGATACACACGTTACCTCAGTCTTGCACTCAACATCAGAATGTTGTGCTCTTCCTTCCTATTGAACACCACATTCAAAGGAGATACTCATGAAGTCCACTTTATGATATCTTGAAGGATAATCATGAGGGCCCTTTTGAGGAACATCAGTGATATTTTCAGAAACACACTTTTTAGTTAACAAATATCACTTTTTGAGGAGACGAGTGAGAAAGTGAGTGACAATTTAGTGGCAAGGTTGTCGTTTAGAATATTGTATATAGTAATATTGTCTGATATAAATATCATGTCCTAAACATTGTTAGCAATAATATTGCCAGATAATAGTAGATTTTGTTATCAATAACTCCAATAAGGCGATTTTTGTGTAGATGATATTCATGTTTTAATGATGGTCAAACTCCGATTTTGTGGGTTTTCTGACAGTATCTTCAGTGAAACCAGCTATTTTACAGATGTCCAACCTGATCTACTTATATAAAATTCCTTGATGGATCTTACAGAAGCATTAAAGCTGTCTACTAAAAAGATGTATTGTGTACCCGATATATTGACAGATGGCATCAGTTTATAAGTAAATATCGTTTTATCACTTATAATGTATGTGTATAAACTCAATAAAATATACTGAAAAAATAAGATAGGATGAGTACAATGACTAAGCATGTGTATGCTATTGTGGTAGGAATCTGCCATAAATTGAAATTAAAGCCCTTTATGATCAATAGGATTATCTTGGTCTTTCATCCACTCACAGTTAATTAACTGAGCACTCTCAAGTTGGGGATTAATAATTGCTTTAATAAAGCCCTTAGAAACTGAACAGTAATTAGTACTACACGGGCAGACTTTATAGCCAGCATCATTATTAATAATTATGAAACATTATGTAAATAAGAGATTTATCCAAGGTAGCTGCATGTAGGAGATAGCATTATTTTTCACTCCAACGGTGTTGGCATGCAATTAGCCCCAAGGCCATGATGCACGTATTATTATGAAACATGAAAAGCGATTTTCCAAAGCGAATGCATCCGTGCAAACATTCAAAGAATGTGCTCAGGAGGTAAGTATATTTCACCCCTTTTTTAGCTAATAAACCAGTGATTTTTTATGGAATACAAGTTTTTCATACATTATTGGGAAGGGAAGCATGTCTTTCATTGTGTAGGATACCACGATTTTATAATTTGAATATGCTATATACTTCTTCATTTACTTAAGATATGCCATCAATGTTTACGGTTTTGTTAATTAAGCTAAGTGAGGCTATTTTGCAGAATTTAGAACATCAGTTTAGAAATTAAGTACCAAAATTGAGTTGGATGGAATTGGTTATGCAATGGATTAATCAAATCCCCTATAACGTAATTTATTTAGTACAGCGGTTTGCCACAGTTTTTTTCCCTCCATTTTCTTCACCATGTAAATAACAAGAGACTCTTTTACCCAACTCAGTGGTGCTCATGTCATCAGGTTCAAAGGGATGAAGGGCTGAATGTGCCCTACTCTTTCTGATCCTGTAGTTGTTGGTTACTCACAGGTCATCGAATATAAGAGTGTAACTCACTGAGCCACTGTATTTAATCAGTATTGTGAGCTGTCATTTCTGTTAGTTTCTTTTGAGACACAGAAATACCTGCCTCACTGTAAACCTGTGCTCAACATCAACTGTAAATGTCATGATAAACTTCTCTATTTGTCTTTGTTTTTTGTGAGTCCAGGAGGTTTCAGTATTGATCTTCTCTGAGTTGACCCAATATTCTCAGAACCTCCTTATAATCTCTTTAATGCTGAAAGTGGAATGTAATGTTTGATGAGGGTGGGGATGAAAATAAAGAGATCCTTTGTGAAGAGTGTGTTTATCCTCATCCCTTCCTTAATAAAATGTGGTCCTTTGTACGGTCTCCATGGTACAGACATCTTCGTAACCAAGACTCGAGCATCTTGCCAACAACATTGGAAATGTGATCCAATCGGGGTTTGTTAGTAATAAGGCTGAGTCAGTGGGGTTACAAGGATCTTTTGCTGCCACCACTCCTAGTTTAAACCCCATAATGGATGAATTTCAATCAATCTCTATTCAGCAATCTGAACATGCTATCCGACTTTCTATATCTGGCTCTACTATGGATCCCTCTTTACGGCAATTCATAGGAAGGCCATCAACATTATAAGTCCTTTAATGAATTCTATTTTAAATGTCTCATTAACATTGTATTTAGTGCCCAAGATTTGGAAATAAGCTATGGTTGAACTTCTGCCGATGAAACAGTCTGAAGACACCAATGTTCTATCTGATTTCAGACCAATTTCCCTGCTCCCTGCACAAATGTTTGAAAAGCTAGTAAATTGAGAGACTATTTAGAAAGGTTTAAGATTCTACATTCTTTGCTGTCGGGTTTTGGGACTTGATACTCTACTGAATCTGCCCTCGTTTAAGTGCCCACACTCCAGCGCTGTTGAGCCCGCATGGTAGGAATAGAGGCGGATTAGTGACTTACATATCTGTAGAATCAGGCATATCATCTACTAATCTTTTTGGGACTGAAAATTACCAGATCATCTCTTTAAAAGGTAATCGTTTTAATAACATTACCTTGGTCAACTTTTACAATAACATACCTAATCCCCGTTATGACATGGTCCTTAACGGTTTAAAGGCAGATTTAATTAAAGTTGAGTCCCATCTTCAAACAGATATGTTGCTTATATGGGCAGGGGACTTTAACTGTTCCCTGTGTCCATTGAGTATGGGTGGCACCTGTGGTCTAGACTCTATCAGAAGCGACACCACTTCTCACTTTCTGCACACGACCTTAGGTGACCTTCTGAATGGGTTAATATTGCATTTCAATGTGTCATATGCGAATGAATTGTGTAGCCCTCCGAAAGACTTTAAACCAACTTTTAATGGGAGAGGTTGCCACTCCATAATTGACTATATCTTGATATCCTCCAGGCACTCAGAGTTTATTACCAATTGGGAGACACTGGACTGTGCCATCAGTGACCACTACCCATTAACGGCATCTATTAAAACAGTTATCACATCAAAGGATGATTTAAGGGTAAACCCGTCTTATACCCCGCCCATCACTTTGGGATGTACAATGGGACTTTACCTTAAATGGGACAAAGTGGTCCCTCCAGTGTTCCTTAACTCTCTGATTAACAATACATGTGAGCATATCCAGACATGTCTGTCCACCTCAGAAAGCCCACAGGCAATCAGAAATGCCTTCTCCATTATTTCAACGGAGAGTAAGAATTTACTCTCTAGAGTACCAAAGAAAATTCCACAGAGCAGTATAGGCTGGTTTGATAGATCATGTACCAAGGCCCTGAAACATCTGAAAACAAGCCTGCAAAATAAACCCCGTAACCTGCAGGAAATCAGGGATGCCAGACAAAAATACCGTGCAGCACGGGCGGCAAGAACCAAACAGTTAAAAGTAGAGGCATGGCAAGCGTTACAGGAAGTCTCCAACAATAGGGATAACACCGCCTTCTGGAAAGCTGTTAATGCACCCTTCCTGAAGGGTACTCGGGATGCTAAACTTGAGATGGCTATACCCGCTGATATCTGGGTTGACCATTTTGGCACACTATACGATATAAGTGACCATATAGTCCCTACAGCTTGTCTGGATCCCCATCATAACCAAGATAAAGAGCTGAACGCTCCCTCTCTCTTTCCCTTAGACCTCACTTTTGACTGTACTGAGGTGCTCATGGCATTGACAGAAAGCCCCTCTGGGAAGGCCCCCGGCCCTGACTGTGTACCTATTGACGTTTTTAAAGCATAGTTGGACTTATGGGCCCCCCTGTTAACAAATGTCCTAAATTCCCTGAATAAAACAGGTTTTATAGACACATGGCCCGAAGCGTTCGTTGTCCCGATTTTTAAAAAGGGTGATAGGAACAACCCCTCTAACTACCGCCCTATTTCCTTGCTCGACTCTCTTATGAAAGTCGCAGGGCATATTATTTTAAATCGGATGCATGACTGGTTGGGTGAACAAGACATAATTTCAAATTTACAATATGGTTTTAGACAGGGCAGAGGTACTATCGAGCAAGGTCTGAATCTGACCCTTATTATTGCAAAATATACTCAGGCAAGAAAGGGGAATCTTTTCGTGACCTTTGTAGACCTCAGTTCTGCATTTGACTGCGTCAACCACGAGTTGCTCTGGGAATCCCTGGTTGAGATTGGCATCGAGCCCCCCATTCTCGCCTTTATTAAAGAGCTGTATAGGGGAGCATCAGCACGTGTTAGATATGGCAGACAAGGAGAGTGCTCGGACAGGTTTTACATCAAAAGAGGCGTAAGGCAGGGCTGTATTTTAGCTCCCTTACTGTTCACTCTCTACATAAACTCAGTAGGCCAGTATCTTAATAGAAACTATCACGATTACCACACTATAAATGGGAAACCCATACCCATATTACTTTACGCGGACGACGCTGCAATTATGTCACAGACCCGCATGGGCCTCCAAAGCGCAGTAAATGATTTTACAGAATTCATGTCACACCGAGATTTAAAAATTAATGCATCAAAGACTTTTACCATGTCTTGTGGCCTGGGAATAGGGAAAAGAAAATGCTCCATTTTTATAAATGGGAGCAAGCTTGAAAGTGTTGATAGGTTTCCCTATTTGGGTATTACCTTCGAGAAGAAGGGCTCCTGGCGGGCTGCCGCCCAAGCTAGAGGAGTTGCCTTTTCTAAAGCTATAGGAGCACTTATTAATTTCTCGAAAAAACTAGGGGGACGGTCGATCATCCCCTTATCACAGATCTACCGTGCCAAGTGTGTTTCTACAGGCATATATGGATCTGGGATTTGGGGTATTGATCAGGCAGACCTCATACAACGCTCTGAGAACCGATTCCTACGATACCTTTTGGCAACACCACCTGGCACTTCTGTTTCTGTTATGCATAAAGAACTTGGTTATACATATATTATGGACATGATAAAATCTGCACCCATTATACTATGGCATAAAGTGTGGACTACTCCTAAAACACACTTCAACAGGGAAATTATTACGGACTGTCTCAGCCTGAGTAACGCGGATCGATTCAAATGGCTGAACTATGTCAGAAATATGCTACACGACATGGGACATCCAGAATTTTTCACTGATCCCGCCACCCTAAATAATATCCCTAGAGTGACCTTAAAACGTTTGGCCATCAGCCACCTGGCAAATCGACGTTGGATCATTGAAAATACCAAGTATACTGTGCAGGAGCATCAACTCTGCACTACTGTTGAAGGGATGCAACATTATCTTTCTGTAATTCCTTCTCCATTTTCTCGTATGCTCGTGACCCGTTTCAGCACTGATACTTTCTTCAGACTGTTGACATTCCCTAATCAGAACTGTTGGTCGAGAAATTTGGAGAAATGCCCATGTGATGGCCTGTCATCTCAGTCCAACATCCATTGCATCCTATTTTGTAAATTTTATCAATTGTCAAGGGTTGCTTATCTGAAACCGCTGCTCAAATCCTGGGGACTTCGTTCCTGCAGGGCAGCCTATCTTAAAATGAAAGCTTTAGACAGCCCTCTAGCAATCGCAGTGGTTTCTCTTTATTTAAAAAAGATCATAATGACCAGGGCTTCTATGCACCCATAAAAGAATATATTGCTTTTATGCCCATTAACTGAATTTGATATGTTCCCTATCACTTTTTTTTTTTTTTTTAACTTTTATTTCATTTTATGATGTCATAATGTGTTTTTACTGTACTTTTATGATAATGCTTTTGCATATCGAATAAAGAAATTTGAATTGAATTGAAGTGCCCTAATCATTAAATATCACGCTGGATAAAGGTTATAAAACTGCCCTTATTCAGCTTGGGACTGATTCACAAAGGTAAACTTAGACTTTTATGTAAATTTAAGATTGTTTGGTATTCACAAATGGATTTACGAGTAGTATGTTTGCAAGTGTGTGTCTCCACACATAAAAAGAACTATCTTTTTATGTGCAGAGAATCCCCACTCATAAAGATACTTCTCGTAAATCCCTTTGTGAATAGGAAGCAATCGTAAACTAACAGAAAAATGTAAGTTTACCTTTGTAAACCAGGCCCTTTGACTTGTTGGCAGCATTCACCACTGTGTCCCATGCTGTGGTACTCCAGCGTTTTGCCAATAAAGTAATTTGAGGTCAGGGTTTGTCCTGGTTTCAGTCCTTTGTTGCAAATAGGAAACAGGTGGTTACCATTGGTCAATTCACTTCATTAGAAAAAGCACTAAAGTTTGGGGTGCTGCAGGGCTCATCGCTGAGGCCAACCTTATTCGACATTAACATATCTCCTTTGATTTCTCTTATTCAATTGTTTGGAATTTCCACCACTTCATATGCTGATGAGACTCAGTTGATTCTGTCTTTGGAAAATAATTTTTTCGGTTCCGAAGAAAACTTGAAGAATTGTTTTTACATGAGTCATCAGTTGGATGGACTTCAATCACCTGAAGTGCAACACGGAGGAAAGAGAAATTCTTCTGTTTGGAAAGAGTAATATGCTCTCTGCTCAGGACTGGTGACCTGATTGTCTTGTGATTTCGCCTCCCCTAGTGACAGTTGTCTGACAGGAATCTAGGCGTTAAATTTGATAGTGACTTATTCCTCCAACCACAAATCCATGACAATGTCTGGAGTCTTTTTTCTCTCATTAAATCACTAAAAACATTTTTGAATTTCATCCTTTGGCACATGCTCTTATTACCTCTAGGATGAAGTACTGTAATAGTCTTTATTTAGGCATTTCGAAATACTTAATGAATAAGCTACAAGTAGTACACAATGCACCAGCGAGACTGGTGCTCAAGCTCCCTCACATGAGGTTCCTGGACTTTCTATTGGTTACTCATACATCCCTGATAGTATTTAAATCCCTGACTATTGTCTTCAGAGCCTTTCATCTAACAGGTCCGAAATATCTTCCTGAATGTTTCATATTCTACAGTACTCGGAGGATTTTAAGATCAACCAATACTTAACTCCTCTGAATCCCTAATTTTAGGCTGAAGACTAGAGTTCGAGGATCCTTTACCATGTTCAGAGCGAAAGCCTGGAATCAGCTCCCTCTCTCTTTGAGGTTAGCTGAAAGGGGGCAGTCTTCAGAAACACCTTAAACCCTGGCTTTTCTCTTTGTCCAATGAGTCGTTTAGTCAGCTTTTTAAAGCTATTTATCCTGTACTTTCTTCTCACTCTGGTGGCCTTCTTTTTAGCAGTAGATGTTGGTAGATGGTCATGTGCTAGGAATAGCGCTAGGATGCTCCACTAGAGAAGTAGTCTGCTCCATAAATAACCCCAATCATTCATTCATCATTTATCATTCATCCATTCACTCATTCAAAATAAATAGATTGTGAAGTGTGTGTGTATCATCATCCCTTCCTTTAATAAAATATGGTTATTTGCATGGTCTGGGTACAGACAGCTTTGTAACCAATACTTTAACATATAACTATAGTGTTCTTTGGGTCTAACTCTTGCTCATGAATGGGTGGCTTTCTTGTCTATTTCAATGCCATGTTCCTGGTTCATGTGTTTTTCGAGCCTCCGGTGAATTTTGCTCTCGGGTTTTTTGATTGGCTGAGTACATCCTCCACCACTGATGTCTATTTTACCTACTGCATGTTTCTACATCGTTTCAGTTTTTGCACCCCGTGGGAATGCAAGTCACTTCCGCTTCTGCTTCCACATCTCTCTCGCTGTCTCCTCTCTCTCTCTCTCTCTCTCTCTCTCTCTCTATCTCTCTCTCTCTCTCTCTCTCTCTCCTCTCCATCCCATCCCATCCCTCTCAGGTCCTGAATATGTTGGCTTGAAATTCTGAATGCATTTCTAAAGCCAATATGTAAGCAAGACTGTTTGGCTTTGTCTTTGCTTGTTTTTTTAATTACATCATGCTCTTGCAGCCTGCACCAGATCATCATTGAACATTTTAAATAGTAATGTGAAATTAAGAAAGTTCTCACAAGTGTCAATTCACCCAACTATCAGGGGTCATAGAGTTGACATTTTCCCACCTTTGACCCTGATGACTTCGAAAAGTCTACCTTACTTACCTTACTCTTAGTCGCTCAGCAGCCCATAACTTGCTGCTGAGGGTCTAACTGGCAAGAAAGACCTGGGAACTACAGCAAAAAGAATGTTTCTTAGTCCCTGTCCATTTTCTATTCTTGCCTCTGCCCACCTACCTCTCTTAGGCCAGGATAGTAGGGAACGTGCCAGGGTTACCCAACAGTAGTCCACTGGATCAGCCGCCACTCCTGGCCAACCCTAGTTGACATCTGTGGCAGTTCTGCTTAGTTAAATAAATTATTGCTGTAGATGACGAATGATACATACTAGAAGGGAGAGATACAGCTAAACCACACCAGGACAGTGTAGGCTGTAAACAACCCCCCGAAAAATACAACTGATGTTGTGGTTGTTCTGATTGAATGTGATCATACAAATAGCAGTCAGTGCTCTAAGAGGTCACCTTCATGCTGGTTCATGTGATCTCTTTATAAAAAAGACTTTTAAAGCAATCAATATCCTAATGACATCACCAGGATAAATTATAGAGTAAGTAATCTCATGTCTCTGTGCTGGAAAAGGATTAAGAGTACTGCCTACGGTCTATAAACTATTCACATACCAGAAGGTATTTTCCTTCCGGCTGTACCTGGATGGGAGTGAGTTTTCTTGAGTTCTGAATAGTCCTGTAGGGCCCTGCCATTGGTCCCAGGGCTCTATACTTTAATGATACAAAGAATGATTCAGTGCTCTGTTGATGTCTTCCCTGCCCTGCAGGGAAAGCAATGATCCTCTGAACTGTCCAGTGCTAACACCCTTCCTCCCCAGGCTTAAATGTGACAAAAACAATACCATAACTTGTGGCTGTGAGCGTCCCCTGTTGGGATTACATCAATTGTTGGAATTTGTGAGGATGTAGATTGAAGTGGGTTGAGGACAAGCCCATAACTGGATTGAAACACACCCATTCCCCCTTTTTCAACAAGATGGCTGTAAAACATATGACCCAGTCCGCCCAGTCTCCTCGCACCCTCATTGCTTCATGTGCTTCTTGGAGGGAGGTAGGTTTAAGGCATATACAGGCACAGGCCTCAAAGTACGAAGCTCAAATAAACTGCTTGTCCATTCAAATACTTGCTTTTGTGATAAAAGTAGAATTTAATATAAGCATGCAAAGTATATGCACACACACACTAAATAATATCCACAGCTTATTGAGGGCTGCAGGCTAGCGTTATTCTGGGCATTGTCCCTGAGTCCCCCCCTACCCCTTTAAGCCTTAAAAGCCAATTAACAAACACCAAGCTCTAAATTCATGCGAGTTCCTGGGGATCCTGCCAGCCTAGAAACAGTCTTATTTGACCAAGGGCAGTCGGCGAGTTCAGGGAGGATCACTGCCTATCTTCTTGTACCTCAACTTCTAGACACTGGCCGATCGCGGCATCTCACTATCTCTTCCAGATGACAAGTTGAGGCTGCTGTAGTACCTGGATGGTCTGTGCAGGTTTTGAACATCTTCTTCACGGTTTCCTTTGCTTTCAGTAAATGTTACCATGAGCAGTGATCTCTAGGACAAGTCCCTACTTGTAGATCCTTCGGCAGGGATCCTCTTGGCACAATGTGCCAGGGCAAGGGTGGCACCCACCTGGCATACCAGAGTCACCATGTTACTACACAGCAAGGGTGATGGCCCTAGTGTTCACAGTATACCCCACCTGGCATACAGGGGTCGTTGGCTTACATCACATCAAGGGTAATTGCCCTAACTTCACGGTGGCACCCACTTGGCATACAGAGGTCACCAACTTGATAACCAGAGGGACAGATAGCCTACATTCTCACAAAGGTCCCTGCTGGACCAGGCATCTCACACTACACACATTGAGATCCACTTGACAGGATCCATGATAGGCCTTCCTCCCTGGAAGCAACGTTCCTCCACTTCACAGAGTACTCTGGTCTTGGCATGCAGGGTCGTGCTCCAGGCTCAGGGCATGTGGTATTAGCTTTCCAAGTGATGACCCCTCATCCAGCAGGGAAACTAGCAGACCTTGGTCCCCAGTCCTCGCTGTAGCAGCTCGAAGTCTTAGTGATGTGTTTTCTACACTGATGAACGGCCTGTGGGTCTCATGGTCCCACTTTTATAGCCCATATCCATACACAGATATGATTTAGTGCCTGGCCCTCTGAAAGTTACATTGTGGGGGTTGACTCTTTTGAAGTGCCCTCTCCTCCATCCTGTCCATTGTCAGATAGACAGTCTGCCACAGCAGGAGCATCTACATTCTCACCCACAACACAGGCCAAGGTAGTAACCTGCGATCACACCTGGCTGTCAGTCTCCACAACTGAAATATGCCTCAAAACGGTTCAAAGGCCTAAGCCAACCCCTACATTATGATTCCTGAGTCCTGGGTCCTGCAGTGATAAGCTTCTCAGACCTACCATCTCTCCTGATAATGAGCCCAGAATCCACTGACCAGTAATTCCTTCAATGAGATTGTTGATGTGTAGAGAGGATGCTCTGCTCCTATGTCCCTTCCCCAGCCATCAGAAATCTCAGCAATCCACATCTCCTATCTGGACTCTGGAGTTGCAGTCCTCACCTCCAACTAGCCTTTCCAGGCCCTTGGCTTCGAAAATGGAATTCACAGCCAGCATGTTATATCCCCAGCACAGGCACATATACAACACAGCACATATACATAAGTATCACACGCGCCATTGTGCTAAACACAGTAATGAGTTAAATAAACAGCTACAAAACTTTCCATGAGTGGGTTCGGTGGGCACCACTCCTGTGACATGGATAAAAAAGTCCTGTTCACAATACTAGTTACTGCAAAAATACAAAATGGGTATGCTACCACTACTTCTTTTATGTCACTTAACTCTGGGCAAGAGCAGTGGCCCTCTAACACTATGAGGGTAGCTTTTGCTCTGCCCCTCCTAGTCTAACAAGAGGCTTTACCATGAGACTGCCCTGGGTCCTGGCACACACAGAGGATCCGTGTTCACCCATGCTCAAAGATCCAGCACCAGGAATCCAGATATCCATGCAGCTGGGGCACTCAGGGTAGGGGTGCATGTAGACGCAATGTAGGGGACTTTCTGTGTGAACACAGGACTTCGTCTTTTGTAGTGTAGAACTTAATAAATATAACTTGTTTCTACTCATGAGTGAGCATGAAGCAATCTGTTACATCTGCTTGCCCTCCAGCTCCTCTGCATTGCCTTGACCCATAACACCAGAGGGGATTGAGGAGCGAGATAAACTCCACCACTGAGTGTTACAGGTGCAGCTACCAACCCAAATCTGCCAATATTGAGAAATAAACGGGGCTTATGATGAGAAATTAAGGGCTTTAGAGGTGTGCAGGCCATATAACCACCCATGTCTTAGACACAAATAGGCCTTAGAGATGAAGAAATGTTTTAGTGATGCCAGATACCCAATCAAAAGGGATAAAAGATAACTTTGTTATCTGAATTTCTTGTCCATTGCTATGAGGATCCTCTCTAGGTGTGTTACAATGTCAGTGTAGATGTAGTTCTCCTCCTGTGCTGGTACCAGGGGCGACTTTGTTCTTTTTGATCAGAAACCTGTGCTTCTTGACCACTTAAGAGACCAGCTCAACATTGAACTCGTTGATTTCCATCTTGGGATAAGAAGTAGCAAATTTTGACCTGCTGTAAGAAATTGGCCGATTGGTTGAGGAGGGTGGAAGCCCCACTTGGGCAACAACCTCAATCATTGTCGTGGGTGAACCACAATACTCACTAAATTAACCTGTACCCTCTAGAAGCTTGGCACAAAAGCAGCCAGGCTTAACTTGGAGTCAATGTGTAAACAGTAATATAGTGAAAACACAACACAAGAAAAATCCTAAAGTAGTTCAGAAAAACAGATTACATTTTTATAAATAAAATGATACCAGAATAACAAAAATCCAACCAGTAGAACCAGAGATATTCAATTTTAAAGTTTAAATGCCTGAAAGCATAAACCGCTACATGGGGTCATCTGGTCACGCTAGTCCAGGGGACAGTCACAAGTTCAGGCCTGCCGTGATGGAGCATGGATAGGATACAGGAACCAAGTTAGTCCCTCCAAAGATTTACCTTCTGAATCCAGTGCAAAGACTTCCGTGAACGGTGGAGGAGTCCGCGAGGGGCAGGGAGACCATCATAGATGGTCATCACAGCAGCGCGAAAAGCAGGATGGATGGTGTGCGCTGTAATCGTACTAGTGTGAAGAGTCGGTTGGGCTTCGTGGCTGGTCGTTGCTGGAGCTTTGTATTGGTGGTTTCCACAGGCTATCTTTGCTGCAGCACGAAATGCAGATCTTGTGTTACCATTCATCGCTGATGGTAGCTGCAGTGTAAAGAGTAGGTCTTTACCAGAGCTTCACATTAGTGGTCATCGTCAGCAGCAGAGTATCAATGTGAAGGGGCCTGTTTGTGGTCACAAAGAGCCTCAACTTCTGAATTTCACCTTTCTTTTCAAGTTTTGTTTTTTGGAGGAGCTCCGACTGATGGCAGCCGAGTGTTCAGTAACTGGGGGTCACCTTTTGGGGATAAGGAACTCCCACCAGCAGATGCCAGCAGGGCTCAGGCAGGTCCAGTTGCAGGTCCAGAAAGGTCCAGTGCAGCAAGTCAGCTGGGCATTTGCAGGGAGGCCTCTGCAGCTTGTTATATCCCCGTAGCTCAAACAGGAGATCAGTCAACTGACAGTTGAAGTAACTCAGGTTAGCCTGGGATGAAGGTAAGCAGGTCCAGTCTTGCCTCTCGGACAGCAAGGCAGTCCTCAAGCAGCAGGGCAATCCTCTGGCATCAAGGCAGTCTTTCTTCTGTAATGTCCACAGGTCACGGTATGTTATGATGAGTGGATCTGGAGGTCCAAAATGTATACCAGGTGCCACCCTCTGTGTGGCACTTTGTGTATACCACATCTGGTTCTGGAAAGTTCTCCCCTTCCCCTGTCAAGGCTCCAAGAAATATGGGGTGAGAAAGGCTGGTGTCAGGTTCCTCTGTGTGTGCTGGAGGCAAGCTCCTTGAAGTGCAAGCGGGGCAGGGCACAGCTCCTCTCCAGCCATCCTGGCAAGAGGGCACAGCCTGTCCACCCCTAGTGTCACCATCTGGGAGAAATACATAAGCCTCAACAACATAGCCATTTGCAGTTTGGCTGTTAGCACCACACTCCTGCAGTTTTCCCAGGATGAATTTCAGCAGGTCGAAATTGCTCAAATCTATAGGCAGAAGAAATGCCTGGTAATAAGCGAGACATGTGGATTTTGGTGTAGTAAGCACCGAACATTGCACATTTCTCCCCATAATTGGGGACAGACTATAATTGGGTGCTCTTTATCCCATTTGATGCATTCTGGCCCAGTGGTATCATCTTTTCATGTGGGTCAATAAATGTAGGCCAAAATACTGGATTATTCATAATGAAGCCCTCTGTGGAATGTGTGAGAAAAGGATCACCCTGAAGTTGTCAACCCAAAACAAGATGCAATGGTGACATGAATAGCATTCTTGTTAACTGTTACTGAGTAAAAAGTAGTGGTAATTGTTTTCTAGTTTATGGAATTTGAGATTACCATTTAGACCTGAAGAAGGAAAGGAGTTGCCTGTGCTGTGTTAGAGGAACCTTTGCTCATGAATAGAATCCACACCACAATTCTCGTATCAGAGTCCATTATTGGAAAATGCCTTCACTGTGGAAAGCATATGCTGTGATTTGACTAGGGGAGTGATTGTCCTCTGCACCTGATCTGGGGAGCTGAATTGTGAGGGTGACATGTGGAGAACTGAGTAGGAGCATCTCCGCACCCCCAGAACACACTCCCATTAACTTTGTTATTGATACCATTAAGCATTTCGCCAGAAATAGAATGGCATCACACTGGTATTTAAGTGGAAATGGCCAATGCAGCAGTTTTATCAACCCCTTCGATGCGTATGACGGAGCGGTTCCGTCATGCGCATCGGTCGTGCAGTGCGCATGACAGAACCGCTCCGTCATGGCCCCGCCCGCGCACGGAACCTTCAGCACAGCGCGGTAATCCGCGCCGCGCTGAAGGGGTTAAGATGTGTTTAGAGCAGACAAGGTTGTTGCACCAAGAGCAAACAAGGTTTACATTTTGACGGCTATGCTTTAGTCACTGCAATGGGAGATTCAGCACCGAGCTGAAGATGATGAGAAAGCGTTCCTGCGTGCTGCACTAAGAAGTTCCCCAAATGTCTAGCAGAGAACTGCAGGGAGAATTTTTTCCCGCTTTTTATTGAATTTCTGCCCGTAGCACCAATCGGTTTTCAACCTGAGGGTCTGCCAGGATATTGAGTTTCTTTTCCTGAAAAGAGCCTGAGAACTGAGGGAACTTTCTCTAAGGCCCTCTGCATTGTTCCAAGGGTCAAGCCAAGCTCACGGATTCAACATTGAGCTGTGCCTGTGTTAAGTGCCTGCATCCAGTTGGAAACATCTGCACACAATCTGGAGTATAAGACATAAAGCTGCCTGCACTTGGGTTTTACCTCAATTCAGGAGTTCCTTACTCGCGGTATCTTCACTAGTTACTCGGCTAACACCCAGCTAATCATTTCTGTTGATCGATCCTTACCAGCTCTGCTTGAGACCTTTCATGTTATTTTTCATAACTTTACCGCCTGCCTCACTCACAATGCTCTTAAATTCAATAGCGATAAAACTGAGATTCTCTGTTGCTCTCCAGGTAAGATTCCGCGTCCATGCCTTCAGATTTCTGGTCATTGCCAATTGAAATCGTCCCCACAGCCTCCTCATCTGTGAGAAACCTGGGGTTTCATTTTGGCATGGGCATCATCCACAATTGTAACAATTTCTAAAAAGGGCGACTGATCCTCACCTCAGCTGTTATCATCCAATCTCTCTCATAGACATTCCAGCTAAAATCTTCAGGAGAGTCTTCTGTAACAAGATCATTGAGTGGGTGGATGATAATAGGATTTTGAACCCACGTCAGTAAGGTTTTCGTAAACATATCGGAGCACAGGAGCAGTGCCTGAACCTTTGTTTAATATTGCGTAAATACACTGTAACGAAGTGCACCCTTATGTACTTATCATTCATGGATCTAACTATGGCATTTGACTGCATAAATCGGTGAAGGTTGTGACAAATTTTACTAGAAATGGGGATGGAGGCATCACTTGTACACCTGTTGGCATCATTGCACATGAGCACAAAGGCCAGAGTACAGCATGGGTGTGTGTTTGCCCCTTTGCTAGTCATCTTGTAATATCAACAAACTTGGCTCTCACTTAACATTATGCACGGCAGATGTCCCTAGGGTCCTTGGCACTCCATGCCCCATTCTTTTGTATGCGGATGATGCAGCCTTACTGGCACGCACTCCAAGAACCCCGAGATTATTGGTCAAATCATTTGTGGAGTTTATGGGAACTCTGGATTTACTGACCAAATTCTCTAAACCTTTTGTGGTCCGAGGAGTAAACCACTCTCATGTATTTTGGTGGGACCAAAGCGCTTAGTTGACATCAAGATATTTTCCTAACTGGGAGTGGATTTCAGCTCCAGTGGCTCGTGGATTCCTGATATAATTGAGTGGAGAACCAAGTTTCTATGGCAATTGTTTCATGTCTGAGTGTACCGTCCCCTCCAGGGGGTCGAGCTTTTGCCCCATGATACAAATCTATTCTACGCAATGTGTACCAGTTGCCACTTGTGGGGTGGGAGTTTGGTTTTATCAGGGATTCATCCGTTATCGAAATGGAAGAAAACTGCTTCTAACCAAAGCTCAGATTTTTTTCTCCTTTCCTTATCTCACCTTATTTGCCAAAGTGAGTTGGGACTAAACTATATATGCAACCCAGTCCAAATTTGCCCGTCCTTACTACGGCTTTCAATTTGGGGAAAAATGATGAGGCGTTTCTATTGAGAGCCATAATAAAAGATTGTTTAGTCTGCGATAAAGATCTCGATATTCCGTGGCTAGCATTTGTAAAAAAGCATTTCCTGAGGTCAGGGCTTAATTTGTGCAGGGGCTTTCCGGTGCTTAGCACCGGCACTTATTTTTCAGGGCCGGGTCTACGCGTCTGCACGTCGTCACATATGAATGATGATAAGGTGTTTATAATTACCAATACAGTGACTCGGAGTCGGCGCAGAGTGTTAGTGTGCTGCTTTGCATTGTGAATGTGAGCCGGTCCGGAGCAAAGCAATTGCAGCTCAGCATTCATCAATCATAAATTTGATACTGACAGTGACATGGCGCCATCATGGCGGGCGCGCCGCGCGGCCCTTTCCGTCAGTGGACTGCCTGCGAGTCTATGACTGTTGCCGGTGGTGGGCGCTGGGCGGGACTCGGGAGCAGTACTGGGCCGCTGGGCAGGAGTGTCAGACATATGGAGGAACATCATTGGGTATTGGTTGTGGCGTGCGCGCTGCACGCAGATTTTTTTCTGCTTGTCAATGCCACGCCCTGGCACGCTCGCACCCCACGAGTCAGAGCCTCAGCCAGTCCGACCATGATTGAGGGCAGGCAGAGGCAGACAGCCCGCCTATCACCTAATAAAGGCAGTGCCCCGCAGCTGACCACGACGAGGAGTGTAACTGTAACCGTAAGTAGTACTAACTAAGTAACTGGCAGTCAGTCAGACATCATGCCATCGATCGCCATGCCACCTGCGACATGCCAAGTCACTCAGTGGTGGCATGTCGGGTACTGGGGTAGCTCCGGCACCATGACGCACTGTTCCTGGCCCGTCCACATTTATTTAATGCAATATTCATCATTATTTATATGTATACTATCACATCATAGGTTAAGATTGAAGAGGTGACAGTTAAAGAAGGGAAGGCCTGCGGCTGCCCCTGCCCCTTGAAGTATCGTATCATGCCATGATCCTACCTCACAAGATTCGAATAATGCATGCTCGTGCTGAGAGCTCCTGTCTTGTCTCAGCAGGTCGCCGCCGGTCGGGTTTACGTTGTTAAAGAAGGCCCGCCGGCCCTGCCCCTTGAAGTATCCTCACAAGATGAAGATTCACATTCAATTATGCATGCACGACTACTCACTGCACTCTGCCTGGCCTGGCTTGGCCAAGTAGTGGCCGCCGACGCCCGTACACATTACTATTATGAAAGGGGCCGGGCCGGCCGGCCGGTGTTAAAGTTAAAGGCCCTGGCCCTGCCTTTGAACTCAGCAATATCCTTATCCTCCCCAATGACCCCTCCTAAACAGTTTACTACTGCTTAACAGTTAGCCTTCTTAGTGGCTATCTGGGTCGGACTGGGTTCTGGCCTGGGTGACGGTCTCCGTCCCGAGTCCCTGTGTGCTTCGGTGGTTGAGGCCGCCTGCCTCCCTGTTAAATGCCAGTATGAGTATGCCCGCCGGATGTTGAAGGGGCTGTGCAGCAGGCAGCGGGCTGAGATCTTTTTACGATTGCCACCACGCCCCAGCACTCTCGGGCCGCACCCTACCCCACGAGCCATCAGCCTGACAATATTGAGGCCAGGCCAGGGTTGAGGCAGGGCAGGCAGACAGCAGTAGCAGCACCAGGTACAGTGACAGTCTATACGGTAATAAATAAAGGCAGTGCCCCGGACGACTCGAGTATAATTATAATAACCAACCGGGTCCGTAACTGTCTGTAAGTACCACCAAGTAAGCACTAGGGGTTACCTTAGATGATGATTCTCTAAAAGTCCTTGTGTCCTCTTCCAACACATTCAAGTAAAAACAGTGGTGTTTGTGACGTGTTCAAACACAGGCACACAGCCTCCCTTGAGGACTCCGTTGAGCAGCATGCATTGCACTGCAAGTTGTAGTTAACAAATAAGAAAACACAAATGTTCCCACACGTGCTAAAAGGTGGAATTGCTGTTTTTGGGAGATTGTGTTTTTAACTGTGATAGACTTTATGGTGAGGTGAGGTGAAGGTGAAGAGTAGACAAAGCCAGAACCTTGTTGCCTGGAGTTGTAATCGAAAAAATGTGAAAAGGTCAGTGGATTGAAGATTGACGTCCTGATGTTCTGGCAGTCCAAATGTTCAGATGCTTAAACCCTAACATGAAAAATAGCCCAAGTTGAAAAACAAGTCAAGGTTACAGTTTTCTACAACCATTTCAGTCTGTGTATTTCTCTCTCTCGCTGACCGCTTGCACTATATAAACCATAAAAAATATGGGGTTTATTTACAAGCCCCTTTTTTGCTAATGTGTGACTTTTAATATGGAAAAAGCAGTGACTCACCTCGGCGCAAGGGGCATGTAAATAAGCACTAATGTGTACAGTCCGACCTCCGTAATGCACTCTGACACCTTTATGGACCTAGTTCACGCTAAACAAAACTACAGCTTCATATACTTCATTCTACACCAATGCTAAAATGACCTTTGCGCTGTGTTAATTAGTTTGAATGATAGCCCAATACTCTTTGTCCTTTAACATAGTTTAGAATTCATTTAATTATTCCTGCCTCAATTTAGCTTCTATTAGGATGAAAATAATAATTCTCAACACATGTTTTGCAAAAGTACATCCATCTTCAAGGACTCTGCTTGCCAGGATGTCTACATTGAGGAACTCTGGTGCTGTAAATGATTGACTCATGCATGTGTTTCCTTGCCCTTACTATTCCGTTAGTGCCGGGACACACTCTTGAGTAGCTGTGCGCTTTATAAATCCCATTTAACATAGCATACGCAGCTGTATGTGTGACTAGAACATCAGACACTAGGAACATCTATGCTTGCAGTGTGGGTGTGTGCGCACGAAAGATGACGCTTGCATTGTAGTCTAGTCAGTGACCACATCACTTTGTCCTTACTTTACTGTGATGTTTGGATTTTTCACAATCTTATGACTTCAGTGATGTAACATGGAGGGTAGCACCAACTCTCTGAAAATTGTTCCAGTGCCACTGGCTTGGGTGCCTTTATTTGCCATTTTCATGCTTTCTGGCCTGGGTGCCTTTGTGTGACATTTCCATGCTTCCTGGTCTGAGTATTTATGTGTCAGATTTCCATGCTTTCTGGCCAGGGTGCTTACCTGTGATTTCCATGCTTTCTGGCATAGATGCCTATGTGTGATATTTCCACGTTTTATGGCCTAGGTGCATATGTGTGACATTTCCACAGTTTATGGCCTGGGTGCTTATGTGTGACATTTCCACGGTTTATGGCCTGCCTGGGTGCTTGCGTGTGACATTTCCATGCTTGCTGGCATGGATGCCTATGTGTGACATTTCCACGATTTATGGCCTGGGTGCTTATGTGTGAGTGACATTTCCATGCTTTCTGGCCTGGGTGCTTATGTCAGGTCATCATTTGCGATTTACTATGCTTTGATAGTTAATACAGCAAAATATGGAATGTGTTGTGCACAATTTTGGTCTTTCTTTTATATTTATGTCTCTTCCTTGTTTGGATGTTATATTTATTGTTATATTTTATATATGTTATTTATTTTGTTTTTATAAGACAATACTTTTTCGTTTTTCATTTTAGAACATGTATTTATTTGACTGTATTTATCTATATTTTAGTTTAGTTATTTTGTCTTTATTTATTTATATTTTCTATGGTACTATGGTCATTTTGCACTAATGGGCATGACTTGAGATACAGAAATTCAAACTGCCCAGGCAGACACTACTTATTCTTTTGGCTTAGGTACCTATAGGACTTTTGGGGGAGTTGACATTTTTCTGTGCTTTGTTAATTAAAAAGTCATATCTTGAATATATATGCCTCTTTTCTAATCTCTGTCTTGTCTGTATGATACAGAACTACATTTGGAAGCGCCAGTTAAGTTCCATGTTTTTTACTATTCATAATGTCTAATAAATGCACATATAGCTCCATGCCAGGGAGTAAGTTATAGTAGCAAGCCCAATTGTTAATCATCTTTTTTAATTGTTTCTCTAAAAGTAATCGCTTTAACGGAATACTAACTCTGCTATTTATGAATCCCAAACCCCTTCCGCCACTGGAAGTGACAGGGACTCATTCAAGTGTATTTCATGATTTTATTCAGCTTATCTGTTCTGATTTGACTATTATCTGGTTTATTTTGTCACATAAGATATGTTAACATTGTATCTTTGATCTCATAGACTCTATTAAAAAGGGCATACCCTACCCTAGTATTGTCCTTTCCCCAAATTAGCACATAGAGCACTAGAATTGTCCCTTTTCAATGCATTAGTGATTTTATCTAATTTATTCCAAAATTGTGCTTTATATGCACTTTTGATTTAATCTTTTTGAAAATGTTCACAGGGCAGGGGAACCTCTTATCAAAACCTTACTATGA
This sequence comes from Triturus cristatus, assembly GCF_964204655.1. Classification (NCBI taxonomy): domain Eukaryota; kingdom Metazoa; phylum Chordata; class Amphibia; order Caudata; family Salamandridae; genus Triturus; species Triturus cristatus. Next base: position 1,091,928,796 of record NC_140593.1, read on the forward strand.
GGAAGGCAGGCTCCCTTGCTGAAATTCATCTGACTTTTCGCAGTGCCAGTTGAGGATGTGGGTGGAGCTAATAGCGGGAGTGGGAGGAGCCAGTGGAGGAAGTGGGTGGAGCCAAAGAAAAAGTAGGTGTGGCCTCCAACACAGATTTGAGCACCTGCACTTCAAATTTTACAAATTAAGCACTGCCTGAGGTTGACACTTGTGCTACTCTGTGTAGGAAGCAAGTTCGATCTTTATTTCTACGTTTTGCCTGGGAGAAAAGGTCAAGCACGGAAATTATTCAAAACCTCTATTTCAACTTATCTCTCAGTGAACCATGACATATTTGCATCGCAATTATTTGCGTACTGGGCGAGTAAGGTGGGAATGCTCTTTACTGTTCCGCTTTCGGGCAGACACAATAAAATACCTAGGGGCAGATTTACAAGCCTCTTGGGCCACTTTTAACATGGGAAAAGTGACGCAAAAGTGGCGCAAGGGGCTTGAAAATCTGCCCCCTACTTTGCTTTCCTTTTAGGTTTTCAGCACAATATGGAATCGTTTTCCTGCCCATGTAACAATATTTTTAAACAGTCAATGCTCCATTTTACTTTCTTCTGTGGTGTTTATCGGAAATATGCTAAAATGTTCTAAATGCCTTTTATTAAGTCCAGAAACTTGACGCACTGTACTCAGTCATTACTTTTCCTGAAACAACTGCGTGATGATGAAACATGGTTTTATATAAACCTATTTTTAAGGGCTGATGTACGCTCTAGACACTCAATGCACTTTGATTAAGCTGCTGTTTACTTTTATTTTGTATGGCGGGCTTTTTAATTCATAAGAGTGAAAATCAGATTAAAGTGCTGTTTTATCGTCCTAAAGCACATAGCACTTTAAGTAGGCTTTTTTTAATGGTTTTGATAAGTAGGCTGCGATGAGTCATTATAACTGCCTATGTATGAGTAGTTTTGTGTTTGGTCTCCGGTTTAACATTGTTTCATTGTTTTTATTATGTGCTTTTTATGGCTGTATGCCAGCCGAATAAAGTTGATTTGATTGATTGATTGATTGACAGGGCTCTCTTTTGAAACAGTCACGTTAATAAATTGTCTTGCGCTTGCTTTTCCATAGTAAAGGCTTTGTGCAAGATTCTTCCATTTATTCCTACTCTCGCGAGCCCACTGGGGGTTCAGTCTGCGATTATGAGCAACCTGGACTCTCAGAACTCAATTTTCTGGGCTCCACGATTCTCTGAACTCGATTTTCTAGGCTCCCTACCTTCTCAAAAGTCCTATGTCGGATCCAGATTGCCACAGCTAGATTGGCACTGCCCCCTCCCCCCGCTATTCTTCTACCTTGCCTGTCAATAAGTACATAATAATAAATATAACATTAAAGAGATTTATTTATAAAGATTTAAAAAATAATGTACTGAAGAGGTTGCTGACAGCAAGGAAAGAAATATTTGCATTTTGACATGCACTATTTAAATAGCTGAGGATGCAGGGATAGGTACTCAGAGCATGAGACACAGCAGCTCTCAGCTCTGGGGGCTAAATGCTTCCTTCAGATGTGCGCAACAGGATCTTGGGTGCACCAGGCCTTTCTGCAGAGCACGCCTGTAGGCCACGCCCAGAACCGACGGCCTGGTGCACATTTTTCAAGCATGTGGGGAGTAGGATCTGGAGGTATTGGCACTGAATGCTTATGATGGTCAAAGGCCAAAGACCATGCCCTGTGCCTTGAGCTGCTGCACACTGTCAAGGGTTATTTTGATTTCCAAATGTTGTTGTACTCTGAGTTTTGCATCATAATCATAATGTCTGTAGTCCAGACCCTCTGCTAAGAGCCTGAGGTGATGGAGACTGGCTCAAGTAATGTCCTGAGTCTCTATGCACAACCAAAGGCAGTGCACGCCAAGGGAGTGGATGACTTAGGGTGTGCCCATAGGGGAGGCCCTGCACTCAGAGGTTGATGTAAAGGATTGAAGGTGGACAGCTGCTTCGGTGGAATGAGGGCTGGGCACAAGACCTCATCAGGGGCCACTCGCACTTTGTTTCATGGGACGCGGACCTAGAATAGGCTCTGGCCATAGGCCATGCAGAGTGACGTGTAGACAAAGATCCTTCCACCATGTGGACATGTAGTAGGGACTACCTACAGAGCTTGAATCCAGTGATACCATCCATTATGTTATTTGAGGGATCATCATTGACTGCATAAGGGAAGTCTTGAGTACTGTGCATGTTGGAGGCTGGGTTTATGATTTGGGAAACTTATAATAGGAGAATTTCAGTGTTTTATGAATCCTTAGTAAATACTGATTCAGCTGCAGACGTCATTTTTAGCCAGAATTGGAAATACATAGGATCCGTGATGGCTGCCTAAATGGAAAACGTAGGAATAGTTGTCTGTGTCTCTGTGTATTCACATTTAAGGTGTTATCATGACAGGAGGACAAAGCCAGACCCTGAAGCTGAGTATAGCCTGCTATGTCACAGGAGGCAGGGGATGTGCAAACTTAGGTATTCTTGTTATTCTTTCTTCAGTGTTCAGAACATTAAGTAGGTGTTATGATCTAGAGATAATAGCTGCTTTGGTAGATTGCCCCCACTGCCAGCCTGGTGAATTTTCACACTTGTCTTCAATCAATCAATCAGATCACTTGTAAAGCGCACTACATACCCGTGAGGGTCTCAAGGCGCTGGGGTAGGAGGGGAGGAGGGGGGTGCTGCTACTGATCGAAGAGCCAGGTCTTGAGGAGTCTTCGGAAGGCCAGTAGGTCTTGGGTCTGCCGTAGGTTGGTTGGGAGGGTGTTGGCGGCGAGGTGGGAGAAAGATCTGCCGCCGTTTGTTGTTTTTCGGATGCGGGGGACTGTGGCAAGGGTGAGGCCGGTGGAGCGGAGCTGGCGCGTGGGGGTGTAGAAGCTGAGCCATCTGTTGAGGTATGCTGCTCCGGTGTTGTGGAGTGCTTTGTGTGCATGGATGAGGAGCTTGAAGGTTATCCTCTTGTTAACGGGAAGCCAGTGCAGGTCTCTCAGGTGTGGTGTGATGTGGCTGCGGCGGGGGATGTCGAGGATGAGACGTGCAGAGGCGTTCTGGATGCATTGCAGCCGTCTCAGGAGCTTGGCCGACGTTCCCTGCGTAGAGGGCGTTTCCGTAGTCCAGCCTGCTGGTGACGAGGGCCTGGGTGACTGTTCTTCCTGTTTCGGTGGGGATCCACTTGAAGATCCTGCGGAGCATGCGGAGGGTGTTGAAGCAGGATGAGGAGACAGCGTTGACCTGCTTAGTCATGGAGAGGGTGGAGTCGAGGATGACCCCTAGGTTGCGTGCGTGGTCGGTGGGTGTCGGGGCTGTTCCCAGTGTTGTCGGCCACCAGGAGTCGTCCCAGGCTGAAGGGGTGGAGCCGAGGATGAGGACCTCCATCTTGTCAGAGTTCAGCTTCAGTTGGCTGTTCCTCATCCATTCGGCGACGGCCTTCATTCGTAGTGTGCAGTGGCAGTCCGTGTCAAAGGCGGCCAACAGGTCCAGGAGGATGAGGGCCGCTGTCTCTCCGTTGTCTAGCAGGGTCCTGATGTCATCAGTGGCGGCGATGAGGGCGGTTTCGGTGCTGTGGTTGCTGCGGAAGCCGGACTGGAAAGGCTCCAGGATGCTGTTCTCCTCGAGGTAGCGGGTCAGTTGTTTGTTGACGATTTTCTCGGTGACCTTCGCCTGGAACGGGAGCAGGGAGATGGGTCGGAAGTTCTTGAGCTCCTTGGGGTCTGCCTTGGGTTTCTTGAGTAAGGCGTTGATCTAGGCGTCCTTCCAGCTTTCCGGGAAGGTTGTTGTCTTGAAGGAGATGTTGATTACTTTCCGGAGATGGGGTGCGATGGCTGTGCTGGCTTTGTTGAAGATGTGGTGAGGTCATTGGTCTAACGGTGATCCAGAGTGGATGGTGTTCATGATCTCGCTGGTGTCCTCGTCATTGATGTTGGTCCAGGAGAGCAGGCGGTTGGTGCGGGTGGTGGTCGTGGGGGTGATGGTCTTGGTGGTTGTCGGGGCGGTCGTGGTGTTGAAGCTGTCGTGGATGTCGGTGATCTTGCGGTAGAAGAAGGTGGCCAGTGAGTCGCACAGGTCTTGCGAAGGCGGGATGTCATTGGTGTTGGAGCTGGGGTTGGAGAGTTCCTTCACGATGTTGAAGAGCTATTTGCTGTTGTGTGTGTTGTTCTCTAGGCGGTCTTTGAATGAGGCCCTTTTTGCGGATCTGATGAGGTGATGATGTCTGCGGGTGGCGTTCTTGTGGGTGGCGTAGCTGTCCGATGTTCGTTCGCGGAGCCAGTTCTTCTCAAGTTTTCGGCATGTTCGTTTGGAGGCCTGGAGGTCTTCAGTGAACCAGGTGGCTTTGTTGCTGGTGTGGCTGTTGGAGGGTTTCTTGAGCAGGGCGAGAGTGTTGGCGCAATCGTCGATCCTCTGTCTAAGGTTGCGGGTGGCGGTGGCGGGGTCGGTGGGGTCGGCGGGTGGTCTCAGGGCGAGGGTGGTGGTTAGTTGGTCTTCGGTGACTTTGCTCCAGCAGAGCCGAGGCATCTGTTGGGTGCGGTGGTGCGTGGTGGGCTTCCTGAAGATGAAGTGGATGCAGTGGTGGTCGGTCCAGTGGGGTTCGGTGGTGTGGTTGAAGGAGACGTGGGGGCTTGCGAAGAAGATGGGGTCAAGCATGTGGCCAGCGGCGTGGGTGTGTGTTGTCACGAGCTGTCTGAGTCCGAGGTTGGCGATGTTGTTGATCAGGGTGGTGGAGTTGGTGTCGTTGTTGTTCTCGAGGTGGAAGTTTAGGTCCCCGAGGAGGATGTAGTCCGTGGAGGCGAGGGCGTGTGTACTGACAAAGTCGGCGATGGAATTGCTGAACTGTGGTCGGGGTCCGGGGGGTCTGTAGATGAGGGTTCCTCTGAGGGTGGTGTTGGGATCGGTGTGGATCTGGAAGTGCATGTGTTCGGCGGTGCTGAGGGTGTCGTCGGTGTTGGTCGAGACTCTGAGGGTGTTCCTGTGGACGATGGCGATTCCTCCTCCTACTCCGTTGGTACGGTCCCTGCGGGTGATCTTGTAGCCTTCCAGGATGGCAGTGGCGATGTCGGGTGCCGAGGCGGGGTTCAGCCAGGTCTCCGTCAGGAAGGCGACATCTGGGGAGGTTGCATCGAGAAGGTCCCAGAGTTCGAAGGCTTGTTTGCGGGCAGAACGGGTGCTGAGGAGGATGCATCTGAGGTGGTTGGGTTCTTTGGTGGGTGGTTTGGCGGACTGGATGCTGGTGAAGATGCAGTTCCGGCAGGTGAAGGGTCCTTGGGTGCGCTTCGGGGTGGCCCGGTAGCAGGTGTTTTCTCGTCCGGAGTCGAGTGCGTGGAGGGTGCTGGCATCATAGTGGAGGCGGGCGTTGTGGTGTTCGCAGGGGCCAGGGGTTCTGGCGCTGGGCGCGGTCCAGGCGCGGACGGGCGCAGACAGGCTTGCCTTAGCCCGCCTTCAGCGCACCAGCGTCGCGGCCGCACAGCGGCCACCATAAGAAGGGGAGGTGGGAGGGAGGAGCGGCTGGGAGGGGGGAATTACGAATGGGCGAGCGGGAGGCGGGGCCACATATATAGGTAAAAGGTGAGGGTGGGCAGTTTTAGTGCAGGTACTGTTAGTGTGGGAATAGCCAGCATCAAAATCCAAAGATGAGAGTGCCACGGTCTACAATGATGAAGTGGGTAGTGTCTGAGTCAGTTGTGCAAGTGTGTGAGTGGGTATGTGTACCTGTGCATAGGCTTACGTTTGCAGGTCGGTGTTTGTGCAGGCTTCTGCGTGGATGTCTGTGTTTATATATGCCACTGCCTAATAGTATCAATGCATTTCTGTATGTGTGTCACTCACTTTGCTTGGATGTTTATATTTGTCTACATATGTAGTGACTTGTATTCATAAAGGTATTTTTGGCTGTAAACTTAAGTTTACAGCTAAAAATACCTCATTCAGTCCTGCCAAGAATTCACAAAAATATTCCTACATGCAAAAATGCATTTACGAATTAAAATTTCTCTGCCATTAAACTCTGTCAAGAGGTGGGAAGAGGACGTTCCAGGGAGTGGTTTGTCTTGAAAGTCTGGGAACGCCCACAAACATGTACCTTTGTTGGTTTTCTCAAATTACAATCTAACACTTTTCTGCACTAAAAAAGGACTGAAATGTTCTAGGATGGGGAGACGACCAAATGAACCCAACATTTGCTGGGGGTGTAAGGAAAGGACTTTCTTAACTTAGCTAAAACTATTCCCTATAGCAGTTGCGGCTGGCATGGCTCACGGGTGGGCGGGCGAGTGGTCACGCAGAGAGGGGGTGGGGGGGATTAAATAATAATAAAAAAATGTGCCTTTCCCGGGTCCTGCGTTTTCCAGGCTCCAGCTGCGGCGCCTGCTCCTGCTTTCCTGCCTCCACAGGAACAGGAAGCATGCAGCCTCCCTCCCCTCCCCAAAGCCAATCTCAATGCTGCAATGGCAGTGTTGTGATTGGCTGGGACGCCAACCGCACAGGCGTCTATCGCAAGGCCATTTTCTCCATGTAGGCTGCATGGAGCCTACATGGAGAAAATGGAAAGTGCGCATGACTGGTTTGGTCGGCCCAAGAGGGCCGACCAAACAGTCATGGCCCACAACATTGGGCTAACCACTCCTCCCCTGCCCTGTTGCAGGACCAACCAACCAAACCCTTCTTCTGCTTTCTCGCAGCGCAAGAAGCGAAAACATAAAATGGTATTTTTAATACCATTTTATGTTTCAGCTTCTCGTACTGCGCGAAAGCAGTGGGGCGACACTCCACCGCCCACTTGGAGGAGCCGCTCCTGCCCTAAAGAGAAAAAGAAATAAAAAGTATGTTTTTCCACAGGGAGCTGAATCACCAGGTGTAGAATTCAAAGCTATGCAAAATTAAACACAAGATGGGTATGACCCCACGGGAGATGTCCCGTAACGTTCACAGAAGCATGGCTGTAAACCTGCACCAGCCGCTACTTTCCCGGCGTACTTCTGGGAATGTTTGTAAAAAAAAAAAAAGCTAAAAGCTCGCTCAGGCTGAGCTGTAAATTTTCGCCTGTGCTCTTATGGGTTTGTTCGTGAAATAGTACCGTTAATGTTAAATGAGTGTGTGAGCAAAGACTGTGGAGACTATGTCGAACAGGCGATCTTTTACAGCAGGAAGGGAATGCGCCCAGGGTTTGCCCTCATTCCGTGTCTATTGCCACAAGAGCTCACCGCCAAACGTGGCATTATCACCTTCACACACAAACTTTACATGGTGAAAATCCTCATCTTTTTGCTTTATGTAATACAATTTATATAGTGTACACATTAAATGCATGGATTTGGACCTCAATATAAGGATGTTGTTGTAAATGGGAATTCACCAGATGCAATATGATTTTCCATGCCCAGGTCTGCCTTTCTCACCTTAGTAAAGATATTTCACAGTCAATTAAGACGTACAAAAAGCATAATCTTATAATCTACTCTATTATTTGATTCATTAGGGGCACGCTACACCGAAAGGTTTTCAGACTACTTATTGAGTAATGCCAAACTTCTGATATTGGTACCAGACCAGTGAGGTGGCATAAACACAAATGAAAGGTTAATCTTCAGCCTTCTCTGGAGACACCCAAAAATGCAAGCGTTGTTTACATTTCATTCCTGTTCCTTCATTTGTAGTCCTAACATATAGTCTGCAAGGCAGACAAGCATTTTTAGTGCAATAGTTCTCGCATGTGCATTAACACATATATAAAAGGCATTGTTATTTTTAATGCCAACAGCTCAAACTCTCGCAGATGTTAATGGTGGCCGCGCCCCTTTGTTTAGACGCTGCTCATGTATTCAGGTTACAGTGAGCAGCGTGTAAACAAAAGGGGAGCGACCAATATTAAAGTGAAAGCGCTTATGAGGCGCTTTCACCCAAAGTGAAAAAAATATAATGAATTTTGAAAGGTTCTGTAGCGGGGCCGCTAAAGTAAAAGTGGGCCTCGATATTAATTAAATAAATAAATAAGCGCAGCACACTAAAGTGAAAGTGGCCGCGCTATAAACTAAATAATGAAATAAGCACGGCTGCTAAAGTGAAAGCGGACTGCGCCGTAAATGAAATAATTAAATAAGCGCGGCCCCTATAGTTAAAGCGGACTGTGCTGTAATTGAAATAAATACATTACTAAAAGTGTGCGACCTGCTGCGATGTCGTGGGTTGAATAGGGGAAGATCAGTAAAGAAAATAGTGCTCACAACTTATAAAGCAGACCGTGGAACAACACAAGTAAAAAGTCCAGTAAATATGGGAGGTTACAAATGCAGACAAGGCGGTAGCAAGGAGGGCCTATAAAGCCTATTCACAAATAAAAGGCAACGATTTTGCAAAGAAAGTAACAGGAGCCAATTGAAAAGATGGGCCATACCTCAATACAGCATGCCTCGCAGCGCAGCACAGGCACTGCCCAGGCGCGAGTTAAAACACTACCTGACAATGTCTAATGGGAATGTGCATTTCCACAATTGTACTCACCCATCACTTTTTAGGTCAGAAACATGGGCGTGTGCCCTTCCCAATCTGAAAACGCTCCCATAATTGCATTTATTTAGGAGATGTTTATAATGTATTTTCAGGTTGAGGAAAGTCCTACAAACTGTTCGTGAATACCAATAAAAATATGAGTTTGTTGATGTTTTAAACATTTTGCACTCCATCCCTGTAATGACCCCTTCCGTGATGTTACCACTAAACTCACTACGCCATTTAAATTTGGTGGAATGGAAGCACCTCCATAAATTGGTGGTGTTGCTGCTTTGCAAAGCTTGTGGTTTGCCTGCTTCATTTTGAATCAAGGGAACCACAGATTTTGACTGCAGGGAATGTGCTGGCTCCATCATCAAAACAAGCATTTGCAATGCAATAGGTCTCGCATTATAAAAGTGTGAGCAGCTGGCATTGCTAATAATAATGCAACACTAGCTATTGGCTTTGTAAATGATAAATAAATGCCATTATGTGTTTGTTTTATAAAATAGCTTAAAAAAGACATTGTCATGAACAATGCCAATAGCTTAAACTTTTGCAAATGCGAGACCTATTGCATTGCAAATGCTTGTTTTGATTTGGTAGGAGGGGAAGTCACTTCTTGTTGACCACGCAGCTATTCAACAAAACCATAACTATAGCACATGTGCTTGCCCTCGCAAGCACATAATAAATACACTTATGGCAGTTGATTTTCACTAAGGGGTGTAGGTCCACGCTTCGGACAAGTCAAAAGGGGCCCTCTCCTGTTGGAGATGAAGAGTGGCTCCCCGAGTGACCCTGTTCCCATAAAACACCTCAAGTTCGTGGCTAACACCTTGTCCACTCCTCTTACTGATCTCTTGAACCTCTCACTCGCTCAGGGCACAGTGCCCCAGAGATGGAAAAAGGCTGTGGTGAAAGCCCTATTGAAAAAACCAGGACTGGATCCATCCAATTTGACCAACTTCAGGCCTATTTCACTTCTGCCTGGTTTTTCTAAAATTGCAGAAAAGTTGGTCAACCGTCAGCTCTCTCACCATCTTGAGTCTAACCACCTGCTAGGAGACTCCCAGACTGGTTTCCGCCCCGGCCATGGAACAGACACTGCCCTGCTGGCAGTAGTGGAGGAGGCAAGGAGCACTCTGGATACAGGAGGGTCAGTGGCAGTGATCCTCTTGGACTTGAGTGCTGCCTTTGACACCGTGAGTCATCAGGTGCTCCTCCAACGTCTGTCAGAGGTAGGTGTCTCAGGGACGGCCCTGAAATGGTTGGAATCTTTTCTTTCTGACCGTTTCTACCAAGTCTGGGAAGGGTCAGAGCAATCTGCCCTAATCCCTCTTCAATGTGGAGTCCCGCAGGGCTCATCATTGAGCCCTACCTTATTTAATATATATATGACTCCACTTGAAAGAGTGGTCGCCCCCTCGGGGGTGAAGATCGTCAGTTACGCTGATGATACTCAGCTGGTGGTGGGCCTCACTCAGCTGGCGGAACATCCTGAGGTATTACACGACTGCCTTGCCAATGTTTTTCGATGGATGTCTATCTCCGCTCTCAAGCTTAATGGAGGTAAAACCGAGCTGATGCTCCTGGGCAACTCCAGCCCCTCCATTATTGCTAGCTGCTGGCCCCGGTCTCTTGGCGACCCACCATCCCCCAAGAAGGAGATCAAGTCCTTGGGTGTATGGTTGGAAGAAGACCTGTCCTTCAGGACTCATGCCAGGAAGACTGCAGGGGTTTGCTTTGGCTTACTGAGATCAGCCCGAAAGGTGCTACCTCTGCTTCCTGATTCAGCAAGGAAGCTATTGATACGTGGCCTGATTCTATCGAGGCTCGATTATGGGAATGCGTTGTTTCTCGGTGCTCCTGAAGCGACCTTCAAAATCCTCCAACAGGTGCAAAACGCAGCTGCGAGAGTCCTTATGGATGTTTCCAGGAGGCAGTCTGCTGCCCCGGCCCTCAAAGCGCTTCACTGGCTCCCCGTGAAAGAGCGGGTGAGATTTAAAGCGCTATGTACAGCCCACAAAATTCTACATGGCAAAGGCCCCCCCATCCTTGCTAATATGGCCCTTTCTTACAAACCCCCACGTCTGCTACGCTCGGACCAAAAACACCTTTTGCAGTCAGCGAGAGTAAGAAGAGCTCGTTCTGGGGGCAGGCGCTTCTCTGTGCAAGTGGCCTCCCTCTGGAACTCTCTCCCCCTCAAGATTCGCTCAGAGCCTAAGATCCTATCTTTTAGGAAACTTCTTAAGACTCATTTGTTTCCTTAGCAGTGATTAGCTGTGTCTTTCCTTCTGATCTTTTGCGCCGGGATGCCCCCGGGTAAGCTGAGCGCATTATAAATTTCATATTATTATTATTATTCTTTATGTAATATCCCTTAACTCACGCTAGATAGATTAAAAGAGCACCCACCTCAGATTTTTGGGACTATTAAAACTTGCAAAAACCAACACAAACTCGAGCATGTACTGTTATCGTCTTCTTAGTGGCATATTCTATTTTTGTTTAGGTGGAATTTCTTAAATAACATTGAGCTCAGGTGTTTTACTCCTTCTGGGCGCTGGCGTTGCAATCCCAACTGAAAACATAGTCCATGGATGTGGATGTAACATGAATCGGTGCTTGTTCTGGGTTCTCTTTCCGTGTAGGGCATGCTTGAAAGCCTGGGTTTATAATCGATTTCCGTACAACTCCAAGCGCACTGTCCTTTCCTTTTTTGGAAGTGCAGGTACGCGGGCTAAAAGGCGAATTAAACACGGACACATACAAAGACTTAAACAATGTTGCAAAGTTGATTTATTTAGACCCTGTGAGTTGGAGATTATTGCAAGCGCATGATTAAATGCACTTCTTTACTGCAGTGGGTTATGTTGTACAAGTTACACAGTGCACAGCAGCACGATGCAGTTACTCGGCTTTTGCACCCCACAAAGGCCAAGAGACGTTTCGTATTAATCAGTACGGGGCCAGGTAGGAGGAATAAACATTAGATTATGGTTTGTCTCATGGTTTGACAGTTCACTGGATACGTGAGTGACTGAGTGCCCGCTACACCAAGTATCTGACGCGTGTTTAAGAGGGGCAGATCTGCTTGTGTAAATGGAGCCACCACTTGGGAAGGACGCCCTTCGAAAGTAAGGTACGATAGATGGGAAATAAATCCACAGATTCTTCTCAATTCGTTCACTTCTACCATAGTATAGGGGATTGCTTTCGATGCAAATACGCCATAGAAAGTCATAGCCGCTTGTTTTGTTACTCAGCAAGTTAGACTTTGAAGAGTTTTTTTATGCTGCGATTCTAGCTCTCCTGCACCCCACGGGCTTCGGTTGACCTTAGTACAATGCAGACTGTTACATGAACGGCGTCAGTATAAGTTCAAAAGTTCAGGCTAAATTCATAGACTGTTGATTTTGTCGAGAGGTGCACTCGAGAAGCAGGAGAAGGGACAGGGCTTCACTTCGGGTCTGCCCGGCCGGTAAAGTGGATGGTGAGTCAGGGCACTCAGATCGGATTTGCTTGTAGGGTCACAATTATAAACGTAAATCCGATAATGATGTGGGCAGAATTATAGAAAGAGAAGACACAACGTACACACGAAAAAACTTAAAGAACAGTTTGTTTTCGCCATAACCATGCAATTAAAAGGTTTAGGCAGGTATAAGTGGCATCAGAATCTCTTCTACAAAAAGCACTTTTATTCGACAAATGCATGTTTAACCCCTCCAGCTACCTATCTGTAAGATAGAGATATGCATCAAAATAGAAATACACCAGAGCCATAACCAATAGGTCTCGCTTTTGGGACCTTATAAGTATTTAGTTATGCAGCACAATATCCTTGGTGCAACAACAACTGTTGCATGGCTAAAAACGTATAAGGTCCCAAAGGCAAGACCTATTGGCACGCTTGTTACTGTTTCTATGTGTGCTGCATTAAGCAGCTCACATAGGAGTTTCAAATCGGCATTCTGGATTGTTTTGATGCAGGAAGGGACACCTTCCTGCACATACACAATCATTCCCCCAACACAGACACACCCATGCACTATTGTGCAATGGTGCCTGCTTTGACACTGGGCAGCTAGATTTATTGCCAGTGCTAGGGGAAACGCAGGGGTGCGCCACATTCTTGTTAATACGGCGCCTCACTGCGTTTTCAGAATGGCAAATCTGTAGTTAGCAATTTTTGCGTAATACTACGCTTAGTCATTCTGTTGTAAATATGGTTCAATAGCTCTTAAAAAACACAAAGTAAGGGAAAACCATAACCAAGGTCAGGGATAGAAGCCATTCATAGTAAAGGAGGCCTAAAAGATTAAATGATGAGAGAGAGAAGTAAAGCGTGTTTATGGGCGTTGCTTTCATTAGTGCAACAGTTGCAATGGCACCAGGGCCAGAAGCATGAGGGGCCCACTGAACTATGCTTATTGCTGTATTTTATCATTCAAGTAGCAGTCAGGGGCACATTCCCTTCCCTGCATTAGGGCCCACGTTACACTGGGTTCGCTACTGAGCTTGTGAGAGAGAGAGAGAGAAAGGTCGTGAAGGAAGAGTGGATGTAAGGACGTATGGAAAGAAGGAAGAAGCTTTGAAGGGCCAAAAGCATTATAAGATGAATGCATGGGTGACAGGACTGATGGGTGAAGTGTAAAACAACATTTGTATGGGTGGTTGAATGAAAGAAAACCAAGAATAATAAAAGGTTGAATGAATGCATGGATAGGTGGATGAAAGTCTGGGTGAACTGATAAAAGGAGGGTGAAATAATGGACGGATGAACATGAATGGATCTATAGATGGGGAAACGATGGGTGAATGGCTGGAAGTGTGAGTGAAAGGATGGATGGAGGGACGGAAGAGTGTAATGATGAAAAGGTCAATAGACAGAATGGTAAAGTAAGGATGGGTTGAAGCATGAAGAGATGGATAGGTGGATGGATGTACGAAAGGATGCAGAGAAAGGACAGAAGGTGGGATGAAGGGTCCTCATATAGGGTGACTAGGACGAACTCGGTTCATTCACCAATGGCATGCGTGGTATGGATGAAAGTGGGGGATATTTTAGGGTTCTGGCAACTCCAACAGTTGTGTTTGCTTTGGTCGCCCTAAGTTGGCAGATGATTCAAATGGCGTACCTTTCGCGGATGGAACATAGCATCCTACCTGCAGTATTTTTCACATTTGTATTTCAAAATTGGGTCGCCTGACTGTCTCTATTAATATTTTTTTAATCTGCCTCACAGACTTGCTGGGACTCCTTTACTGCGTGCAAGCAGCGCGGTGTGCATGACAGGCACAGACATGGCATCAGTACACCTTTACTGTATTGTATGATAAGATTAGCAGACGAGTTCGCATTATTAGGAACTCTGGGACAGATTTACAAGCCCCTTGCGCTACTCTTGCGCCACTTTTAACACGGGAAAAGTGACACAAAAGTAGCGCAAGGGGCTTGTAAATCTGCCCCTCTGTGTTTCTGTCATGGGTTTCCCCCTTCAAATCTTCCTCCAATAAGAGCATCGTGACTACAAGTCCCAGGATTCATTGCAGAGTTAAATGAAATCCCAGGACTGCAACATGGTGTCCTTGATGACACGGGGTCATCTGGTAAATGCTCCTTTATTCTCAGAGTAGACATGTTACTTAAACAACCCAATGTGACCTTTTCCTCAAAAAACGATTGGTTCTTTAATTACTCGTACAATTGTCGGAACAGGAATTGTAATGCGGCAGCGCCGGCTGCATTAAAGGGGCAGGAAGGCGGAGTTCCCGTGAGTCAGCAGGGGTGCGAATCTGTTTGTAATCTGAGGTACAATGTCTGCACTCGGAGGCCTTAATTGCATTTTCTTCCCTACAGTTCTGTAACCTAACCGCATTCCTGTGCTCGGCAGATTACAGCCAATCAGCGCATGCAGATGAAGCCCTTTGTCTCAGCCTCGCTGAGGGCAGGGGTTAAAGAAGAGAAGACAGTGGGCGGGGCAGGGGAGATAGCGCCCGAGGGGTGGGTGGGTGGGATCCGCAAATGAATCTCAAAGTCATTGTGGCTTCAAAGGCGCCAGGATGGGGGGTGACGCGGCCTCGCCTCTCGCAATCAAGGTCAGAATAAGACCCTGTAAGTGCAAATGGCGGAGGCTAAGCCCCCTCAGCGGGAGTGTTGGGGGCAATGGGTGAGTGAGACGTCCCGTGGAGGGAGGGCAAATGGACTCTTATGTAAAGCATCAACAATCTCGAGGGTTTTCGAGGCAGCATGCAGATTGCCAGCTCGCAGGAAGGGGTGTCAGAGATTACACCCTACCCCAAAGAATTAAACGAGACATTGTACTACAAGCCTCAGTTTGATATAGCAGAAAAATGTAACCGAACCTTCGGGACATGATTTGATAAGTATGGGACCACACATTTGGTCACGTGTGAAGCAAAAGTGGGAGGCCATGTTATACAGTTAGCACATAATAAACAAGGAATACATTTTTTCCGGTGAAAAACAAACCCTTACTGAAATTCTCTATATAAAAAACGCTGGTGTTTCGCTGTCCCCAACACCTAAATGTACACAGCCGGCATTTGTGAGCACTGGCTTTAAATCTCGAACTCGGAAGTGGATTGAGTCATCTGTGGTCACATCCCCCACCCAACCAAGGAATACACAAGTTCGCGCCCCTGCCGCTATATTTAGCTCTGTTGAAATAAAGCATTCACACTGTACTAAATTGCGAAAATACCGACTATGTGACTATCGAGAACTTGGTTGACAAACTCAACAAGAAGGGCTGGGCGAGAAGGGAGGGGGGAATGCCAGCAACAGAGGAGCCCGCGAAAGTGATCGTGATTACGATCGCTACGGAGGAAAGACACATGGCAGGAATACACAAGTTCGCGCCCCTGCCGCTATATTTAGCTCTGTTGAAAAAAAGCATTCACACTGTACTAAATTGCGAAAATACCGACTATGTGACTATCGAGAACTTGGTTGACAAACTCAACAAGAAGGGCTGGGCGAGAAGGGAGGGGGGAATGCCAATACAGAGGAGCCCGCGAAAGTGAAAGTGATTACGATCGCTACGGAGGAAAGACACATGGCGCTGCGCGCGTGCACGTTCACGTGCACTGTAGCTTTAGGCCACGGCAGCACTTTGAAAAGCCCACATATAAAATGTCTCTTCGAGCCTTTGGCTCGCAAGACCTAAATATGTCCTCCAGGGTGCAGTGGCGGTCCCATTGCCCTGGTTGAGATGAGGCCTCCGTCACTGTTTTCCCTGCCCGGATTTGCCTCACGAGCCACAGCCATATAAGGCAGAGGAAAAAACAAAGACCCTGACCTAGATGGAGGCAAGTAACTGCATGCCTTGATTTGGTAGCTTTTTGAGAAAAAAAAAAGAATGCAGAGTGTGCCCAAACAAACATGGCGCCTGCTCGGCATTCTCCTCTGCCAACAGCGCAAGCTCCACATTGGCAGCTGCACCGAAGGTATAGATATCCCTGCCAGGGGGACAGGAATCTATAAGTGTGGCTGGCAGTCTTATATTTGGGAGCCAGAGCCGCTGCTGACCAGGCAGGCTGCCCACCAAAAGATAAATGAGGCCCGTGGTAGCGTTTCACATCAATTGGTGGACTTAAAAGTCTGAAGACCTTAATTTGGTGAATAAGGATATCAGAGTGCATGGTCACATTTGACTTTTCTGGAACCCATTTCCATTTAGAGGTGCTAAAAAGTGAGAACTGTGCCCTGGTTCCTCCTCCCAGGGTGAGAAGTCAGCCACCAAGGGTAATAACTCCTACATGGGTACTAATAAAAACCCAGTTGTTCTGTCTGGGAAGCAACTTACTGCCTGGCATTCATTTTGAATCTTGTGTGATATGCATTTGAGAGTGGATGTGAAAACATTAGCTCCATAAAGGGGAAATGAATGTTTAAGTGGTAAATGACAGAGTCTATTTCTAGCAAGCCTCTTATTATCAGTCGAGATCAGCACCCTCCATGCAGATGTGGCGGAGAGGCTGGGTGTGAAAATAGATGTGAAGCTCCATCTCTGATGCCGACTCTTGCATTGATGTCTCCCTGCTCCTTTCTTCGGAATAGTATGCCATTGGTAAATATGGATAGCACGGGGTGGGCTGTTTCAGAGCCCCATGGTTGGTTGGTGCAACTCTTTATACCTTGGTCTCCATGTGTACTTAGTAAGGAAGATTCAAGTACGTCTAAACCAGGAAGCTCGCCTATGATAGGAGCTTCAAGAGTCGGCCACCTTCGTACGCCGCCGTTTTCTGTACGCCGGCTCCCAATAAATGAACATATTCTCTTTAAGACACTGTGCCTACTACCACAGACCCTATATGGATGCTCTCCAGTGTGCATTCACAAACACATAAAGCTTGCTGCTCTATTATTTATTTATTGGTTGTTTTATTTATTTATTACCAGTTTTAGAGTACTTTACCAATAGTGTATGAGATGGTGTCATTATTCATAGAATACTTTACTAGAGAAAGGAATGTCGTCTAGTGTATGAGACAAAAAGTTATGCAAAGACAAATTCGCATATGAGGGCATCTTTGTAGAGACCCCAAGCAATGCACAGCTAGATTCCAAAAACAAGGTATTTGCTTGACAGAAGAGCTGTCTCTATGCGCTGTCCCTGTGCAGACTGTCAGACTCTTGCGTTTTTCATCGGCAATTCTTGTTGCAATTCCCAAATTTGCAAAAACAAGGATAAGCAGTCACAGTTCCTCTATACTCTCTCCTAAATTTTGGAATACGCTTCCTGCAAATTTGGAATCTATGTCATACCTCAGTAAACTTAGACATAAATTCAAAACTTGGCCTTTTAGCTAGGCTTATTCACTCTTTCAGTAGAAGTTTTAGCGTATAAATATGGTAGCTCTGACTTTTGGTTCAGCGCCAAGATTTCTTGGTTGTATGTGCACTTATCAGGAGTCATTCACAGAACATTATACTCGTAACATTTTTTTTCTGTTAGTTCAGCTTAATTCGTTTTTCATATATTTCATCCTTCAAGCATGATTGTTCCCCTCCCCCATCCCAACGCGTCCTTTGTTTCGTGGTCATACGGCATTCTCCCCTCCCCATCATTTCCCATTCTTTTGCCCCGCACCCTCTTTCCTCTCTTCTCTCCCTCCAACATTTGAGGCATAACTTCCTATTTAACCCCCCTCTCTATTCGTCCCTGCTACTATTCTATTACTTTGAATTAGGGTTTGTCCATCTTCCTAGTCCGCTCGCGATGATTATTATATTTTGGACTGCCTACGGCCACTGTTAATTCCTAGCCAAGGTTCTCCTAACAGGATACAGCCAGTTGTTTCAGCCGCTGTATTCTGTCATGTTCTCTTTTTAAAAAATGAATAAAAAATGTTTAGAACATTTAAAAAAACAAAAACTGCATGGTTGCAGAGAGGGGCTGCGGCCTTCCGACTTTAGAACGGGGGAGGGGAGCAAGGTTCTAGTTCCGGCATCTGTGACTAAGAAAATCACCTGTTCTCCCGGTACCTAAAGAAATTTATATATTGGACTTTGTAATCTGGTGCTCATGTAAACCGGTGTAAAACCTTTGGGCTATATTTGCACTATATAAAAACTCAAATATGATTTGTTCAACCTGGCATCGCTCCAATATCCCCTCCCACTATCACCGCCAAAGGCCAACAACAACTTTAACCTCTTTATTCATAAAACATTTGTCTGTTCTGTGCTTTTGAAGCTGCGGAATGCTCCAGTTTCCAATGACATCACAAACACATCAGTCAAATGGCAACCATAGAACCGTAAATAGAGTTAGTGCAAACAAACCCCATGATTGCTTTGCAGGGTCCACACTGTGCCAAACAGCGCCAGCAGAATGGCCAATTGGCATACGATGCATGTGATGTTACCCAATGCTGTGTCTCCAGTCATTGACGTCCGACACAGATAAAGAGTGGTAGGATGGATGGAGGCGGTGTAGGGGGTTGTGAGGGGAGCGTGTGGGGGGCAGTGCACGGAGGGTATGGGTTCAATCATTTAAAAAATCTTAAAGACTTACCTGGTGCTGTAGGCCATCTCACTCTCCTCTCCTTGCAGTTCCTGGTCACAGAAGTCCCTGGGACGGCATCACAAACTCCCCAACCAATCCCTGCGCTCCTCTCAAACATGAATGATAGTAGCATGGGGGTTGACCTGAGCTGGCTGGATTAACCCTTGCTGTTTCTCTGAATACAGCTGGGTTGGAGAAACATAAGTGCGCATGTTTGTTTGTCCAGCCTAAGACGGCCAGCCAAATTGACATGCACACATAAAAGTGCACATACTATTCCTCAAACCCCCCCTTTCAATGTCCCAGCCCCACCCCTCCCTTTATATGCTGGCTCAGTCAGCAGCAGAAGAATAAAACGATAATAACATAGCGTTTTATTTTTCGGCTGCTGGCTCTGAGCCAGTGGGGTGACGCTTGCCCACTACTGCGGAGGAGCAGCCGCTGCCTCCAGTGCTATTTTGTTCAACACAACCTTATTTTTAAAAAAACTAAAAAACTCTTCCAACTCCTCCTTTTTGTCCATTCTCTGACTACTCCCAAAGGTTTGTGATTACGGCGGACCCCCAACATGCATTCCAAACGCTTCTCTTTATTCAAACAGGCACACGTGTTATCCACTCCAAATAACAGCTCACATCTTCCCTTTACTAATCCTTTTCAGTGAATCTATCCCTATTCAAAACTATTGAGTAACTGCATGAGATCTGAAGAGCACAGACCTAACACAACTGATCATACAGGTAGAATAAAGCACATATTATTATGTTAAAAATACACTGTCAGGTAAGGTTTCGAGGTGTTTATTCAGCTTATTAGATAAACCAGCAACTCCTGCTGCTAGCCTGCAGTTGCTCCCAAGAAAAACTGTCCCAAGGAACGCAGCCATGGAGACAGAACGTAACAGGCTCACGCAGTACAATTTGAAAGATCACAATGCATCCCCTTTACGGAGGAAACAACAAAACAATAGAAAAGAACAAAATAGCGAAACCATGTAGATAATTCATAACAATTATGCAAAAATTATTACAAAGCAATGTAACATAAATAATTATACATCAGAAGAAATAAGCATATGATGAAACAATTAGGACATTTCATAGTCCTCGTACCTTTTTGGAAGACGATGTGTCCTAAGAGGGTGAGATGGAGAGTCTCTAAAGGGAAGTGCATCACGAGAAGGTGAAACATCTGGACACGATGGAAACATAGATTTATCACCATGAAACTTCACCAATCGAGACATACTCCACTTACAACCATTGTGTACAGAGACAACATTTTTGTATACATCAACAATAACAAAAGGTCCCATGAAATCAGAATTACCTTTCTTGTGCCAGCATGGTCTCTTAACCCAAACCCAATCTCCAACTGCCCATTTTCGGCTTTAGTGGATTTCTTTTCATCAAACCTTTGTTTGTACAAGTCTTGATACTTTTTGATGTTATCCCTCACTTCCTCTTCACACAAAATAGGACCTTCAATTGGAGGTAACCAATTTGGGTTGAGTTTAGAGGAAGCAACTCTGCCAGGTAATATCTGAAATTGGGACTTCTGCAAAACGCAGTTAACAGAAGTGCGGTGAGCCCACCATGTGTCTCTCAAAATTCCTTTTAAAGGAAGTCTTGACACCACAGCCCTTTGCACACATGCCTTGACAACTCTGTTCATGCGTTCTGCCAATCCATTGGCTTGAGGTGAATACAAGGCAGTTCTCTGATGAACTATACCATACTCATTCAAAAATTCAAGCATCTCTTGCTAAACAAATTGGAGCCCATTATCAGTGACAATGTACTTTGGAATTCCTTCCTTGGCAAATTCATCTGTAAGAAAATCAATCACAGTTCTGGTACTCACTGAACTAACACACCTGCTAGAGACCCATTTCGATGAGTAATCCACTAAAATAATTACAAATCTATCTCCAGGGCTCAATACCTCAAAGGGACCCATCAGATCTAGACCTAGTTTTACCCATGGTTCCCTGGGAATATCAACAGGAGAAAGCAGGGTAATATTGACAATCCAAGATTTATCACAAGAGCTACACTCACTGCACTCCATAACCACTTTCTCAACCTGCCCATCCGTCTTTGGCAACCAATACCTTTCACGTAAGCGAGATTTGGTGAGACCCCGTCCTAGGTGTCCTTCATGAGCTAGATTAAATAGCTTAGGTCTAAGACCAACAGGGGGAATTACTCTTTCACCCCGCATGAGTTGCCCTTGAGAAAGAGTGAGTTCACACCTGACTGCCCAAAAGGGAAGAAGATCAGAATCCACATTTTTGCTGTCAGGCCAACCTTCCACAACAAGACGTGTCAATATTGGAAACAAGGGATCCTCTAACCTGAAACTCTCCCATTCGCCTTCAGGGATGGTGGACTCTTTAACCCAAGCAACACTGTAGGCATCAGTGTCAACTAAATTCTCAGTGTACTCGAGAGGTAATCTTGACAAACAATCAGCTACCTGGTTGGCCTTTCCAGGGAGATACTCAACAGAAAAGTTATACTCTTCAAGACCTTCACTCCAACGCTTTAGTCTCGGAGTAAGCCTTTCACTTTCCGTAGAGTAGGACACTTGCACTAAGGGCCGATGGTCAGATCTAACTACAGTGTTTGATGCCCCACACTATGGCTAAAACCTCTCTCTCAATGCAAGAGTACTGTTGTTCTGGTTTCTTTAATACCCTGGAAGGAAACGCTACTACCTTCTCCTCACCACACACCATTTACGAAAGCACAGCCCCTAGACCACTCAAACTTGCATCAGTAGTGAGAATAGTTTTCTTTCTGGAGTCAAAATGACCCAAGGTGGGCATTTTGCCAATAGTTTGTTTGATAAGATTGAAAGCTGAAACACACTCAGGAGACCAAACAAAATGTACTCCCTTCCTTAGTAAAATTCTTATGGGTTCCACAATGGAGGCAAAACCATGAATGAATTTAGAGTAAAATTCTGCAGCCCTAGAAAAGACCTAACTTGCTCTTTGTCGGTTAGAGCAGGAGCATCAATGATGCTTTTTGCTAAGTTTAATTTCGGTTGAATACCCTCCCCCGAAATCACATGTCCTAAATATGTTACAGAAGACACGCCTATTTTACATTTCAAGCGGTTGACAGGTAAACCACTGTCAGCTAGTCTATGAAGCGTGCTTCTCAAAGTCTTATCGTGTTCTAGGACATCTTTGCCATAAATTAAAATGTCATCCTGGAAAAACATGACATTGGGAACATCTTTCAAAACCATTTTCATTATTCGCTGAATGAAAGATCACAACATATTACTAATATACTGCCTATTTACTACTAACCTTGGGTTCGGGAGTAGAGTGCTACTCATTGCAAAGAGGTTCAGCGCCTCGTCAGGGTTAGTAAGCGCTATAGAAATTCAATTTATAATCACAATTTACAAATTTAAAGCACAGATTCACAGATGTGGAACCTGACACAAGCGGGCACAACATGAGCCTGTAGAAGTCTTCATTAGGCAGGGCTGGCATGGCTCCCGCAGAGTCATTTGGCAGAAAGAAGGGAGATTATGCCCCAGGTGGAGCCGCATCAACAAAAGGACAGACCTGAGAGTTAATCAGATTAGGTGGAACGAGAGTGGTCCAGGCAGTATTTGTGTGTGACAGCATCTGTTCCAGGGATCAACCATGATTAATTGAGATGGGATCAGATGTTAAATAGAATGTATGGCCTTTCGCTTGCAAAATTGAAATCAAATGGTGTGAAAGCGCTATAGTGCCAGGCAACACGTTGCATCATACAGGGAGGCAATTTTCAGATGGATATGGAATTAAAGACACATTGCTTTCCTTATTGTCTATTTGAAAGTGGGAGGCAATGTGATGTGCATTGGAGGCAGTTGTAGTATTTCACTCTCTCTCCAACTCATATGTAAAACACTGATTGATAAACGACTGGTGTGTGTTTCTGGAATTCTAATTACTTTTAACCCACACAGAAAAATGCTAATAATGCACACCATCTTTTAATAATTGGATTCCATGGTTCAAAAGCAATTACTGCTTGCTTTATTCTTTCTGTAGAGAGCTTTGTGTTGCAAAGCCTCCATTCCAATTGTACGTAGCCTGCATTCACATGGGTTGTCATCCTTTTTCTGATGCTAATGAATCGCTGTCGAGATGTGTGTTGGTGCTAAAAGACTATTGTTACAGGGTTCTTTACAACTGTGGGGGAGGGGTCAGCTGGAAAACCTACATGAATCAATGACCCTGCTGGTGCAAGGAGGGTAAGTACTGCAACACATTAGTGCTAAGCGTGGGTGAGGAAAGAGGTGCGATTATGCACGAGGAGAAAAGAGGAACATTTAAGAAGGGACAACATGATGGCTAGAGTGCTTAACTTGTGCAGGTGTGCGACAGAGGGTGGGCACCGGGGTTCATTTTTGAGGCTCAAGGCTTTCATCATCAGACTTTGACCGAGAGCAGAAGAGACAAAGGCAGAAATGGGGGGGGGGGAGAAAGAGAAAGATAGGGAAACAGTGGCCATGGGTGAAATCAGAAATGGAAAAGAACCTGCAAGAGTGAGAGGAAGACAGAGGAAGTGGAGGGTGGTAGAAGAAAGAGGCATGAGTTAGAATAAAGACGACGCATCCTTGGTCTGTCAGAAGTGTCAGGGGCAGATTCCTACAAAAACAGATTAAACCCAGCATTTTTATTTTTAGAAATTAAGCATTGGCAGGTCACTGACAGCTTTGCTTACATTCACAGTCTCCTTGTCAACCAGCCAGGCACAGTCTGTGGCCAAGTCCCATAGTAATTAGATTTAGATTTCCAAGAAAAATCTATTTTGATAAAAGCACAACCATAGCTTGCTCCATCTCTTGCATAAGCTGTATCTGTGAAGTCCCTTTATAATGGACACTGCAGAGGGGCATTACTGTGGGTGCAAGCTCCAGTACCTCAATGCATGTAGTTCGGATTATAAAGGCAGGGGGAAATCAATTAGTCCCTGTGGTCAGTGATGCTTCTCCCACACTGACAGTAGCCTTTGTGAATCATGACTCTCTTGGAAATGTGTGAGAACAATGCTGCTCAGGCATTCTGTTTCACTTAAGTCTGCAGTAAGGTGATGCTTTATGGGATCACAAGGATCACAAGGTCATGCTGGTCCATTGTTAGAATTGGGGGTCTCTAGTTGGCAGAGGTATGCACCTTTGTCTAAGTAGGGACCCTTCATTCTAGTCAGGGTAAGGAGTCACATATTTTAAATAACCCGTGGTCACCCCCTTGGTAGCTTGGCAAGAGCACACAGGATTTATCCTAAAGGCGATGTGCAAAGTATTTGTACCCAAACACACAGTAACACAGTGAAAACACCACACCAACCGTGTTTATAAAAATAAAGCATTCTTATTTCAAATAAACAAGACCAAAACAACAAAAATCCAACATACATCTATCAAAATATAACTTTTAGAACACTTACTTCAAAAATAGCACTTGTAGAATCAAATCGCTCCACCTGGGGCTATTAGGACGTCGTGACAGACATAAATCCAAAGTACGGCCCAAACTACAGTACCTTGGACAGAAAGTCAACAGACGATGCACGGTGTTATGGAGATGAGGCATACGTGCTGAGTCAAGGACGGTTCCTTTCTGCCATAGGGAAGGCAAGGCGTTGAATCCGTGAGGAGGCGAGGCATTGAATCCAGGACAGGGTAAGTTAGACAGCGCCGGCAGTGAGGCATTGGTTCTGGTGAGGCGATGTGACCTGATAGAGTTTGTGAAGTCACCCTCGTCGGTCAACGGCTCCGCGATAATGGGATGGAGGCGCTGGTGGTGATGGCATCAGAGTGAGCACTGGCGTCTAAAGGGTTGATAACTGCAGGCATTGGCAGGCCAGGTCCTCCCTGGACTGGAAATAAGCATCCTAGGACCGGTTTCAGGGTATCACCCCTCATCAGCCAGGCTAGTAGGACTCCAGTGGCATGGAGAGCACTGGACCCACGTCTGGGCATACCTGTCCCACTCGGGGTGACATACAAAAATAACAATTGTTAGACAGAATGTTCAGCAATGTCAAACATTCACCCCAGCACAGAGGTGAGTGTCTGAAAAGTTTCAGCGCTCTGTCCATCATCTCCTTGTGTTTGCTTTGTCCGCCCTAAGTTGGCAGGGTATGCCCAGATGTGGGTCCCTTGCTCACTTTGCCACTGGATTCAAGCTAGCCTGGCTGATGAGGGCTGGTAGCCCGAAACCGGTCCCAGGATGCTTGTTTCCGGTCCAGGGAAGACATGGCTTGGCACTTCGGGCTGGACTGTTCCCATGAGGAACAGGGTCAAGACTGATTTGCATATAGCTGTGTCTGAACTGGGGTGGCAAAGTGAGCTAAAAAAAGATGATGGGTTCAACCCAGATCTGTGACTGGGGGTGATTGTCTGAAAAGTTTCAGCGCTCTGTCCATCATCTCCTTGTGTTTGCTGAGGCGTCGAAGGGCATCAGATCTGAGGTGCTGGCAGGGTGGTGTGTCGTGCACTTCATAAGGAGTACAGATGCTGGTCAGTGGGTTGCAGGTGAAGTCTATGTGTCCCTGAGACTTCAGAACAGGAGGCCAGAACATTCTGAGATTTTCCTTCAAGCAGGTTCACAGCAAAATTCAAGTCCTTGTCCTCGCCTTGGCAGAAGCAGCAACTGCAAGCCAAACCAACAAAGCACGCACAGCAAAGAGGCAGTAGTCCTCCTTACAGCTCTCCAGGTCATCTTCTTGGCAGAGGTTCCTCTTGACTCCTCAGAATTAGAAGTGATCTAATTCTCTGGGGTTTAAGGTCCAATACTTATACCCCATTTTCTCTTTGTTCTCTTTTTGGCAAGGGTCTCTGAGCCCAGTCCAAACCAGTTCTCTACTCTCTGGTGCAGCATGACCATAGGTGGTGGAGACAGCATTGTGCAAATGAGAAACAGCCTATTCATGTACAAATGAAACTCCTCCCACCACTCTAAATGCAGGCAAGGTCTATTCAGTCCAGCTCTGAGTCACCCAGGAAAGGCAGGACACATCTCAACCCCCCTTGTGGCTGTCTACAGTGAATGCACACCCCCAGCTCCCGTCACTCCAAAACCAGACAGTCAATGCACAAACAACAGAGGCACACAGAATGTTTAGACCAGAAATTGCCTACTTTCTAAAGGTGGCATTTTCCAACACACAATTTAAAAACCATCTTCCTAAAAGATGTGTTATTAAATTTCGAGTTCAGGGAGCCTAAACTCCATTCCCTCCATCTTCTCCCAAGGGAAAGTTATAATTGTAAGATGTTACAAAGTAACTCTCATGTTAGCCTATAGGACAGATGGCCTTTCAGTAGTGAAAAACGACATTTGCAGTATTTTACTATCAAGACATGTGAAACACACCAGTACATGTCCTAACTTTTACATACATTGCACCGTGCCCATGGTTGAACCTTGGGCCTACATGAGGAGTGCCTTGCATGTAAGAAAAGGGAAGGTTAGGGCCTGGCAAGTGGGTGCACTTGCCAGGTTGACATGGCAGTTTAAAACTGCGTACACAGACGGTGAAGTGGCAGATTTGGGAGATATTTACAGGACTTCTACTTTGGATCGCACAACTAGTGCTGCAAGCCTGGTAGTAGAATTTGATTTACAGGCCCTGGCATACTCAGTAAACTTTACCAGTAAAATCAAATATGCCAATCATAGAGAACCAAATATAATAACAATTTACACAGAGAACATAGGCACTTTAGCACTGATTAGATGTGGTAAAGTGCACAGAGCTCTAAAGACAACAAAAACAGGTCAGGGAAAATAGGAGGAGAAGCAAAAAAACTTGGGAATTACCCTGCAAACGGGCAATTTCCAACATCCATGAACATGTTTTGGCTATGGTGAGCATAGGGGGGCCAATGAACTGTTAGTGATACTAAGGTGGCACACTCATGTGTAAAGCCTTTAATGAACTTAAAGAAGACTCTTACATTTCTAGCTTACAGATTACTCTTGATGTTGTTGAGCTCTTCAAGCAAAAAAGTGTCTGGCAAGTCCAGCAACAAGGACATCACTTCTCTTAGTAGATATTCTATAGGTTCAATTTAATTTTAAAAGAATTGTAATTATTAAGTCTTTTGCTGGTTCTTAATTCAGTCAGTGGATTGTGCCGGGACCACATATAAGCACCCAGTAGGTCCGCTTCAATTTGTAACTCACTAAGGGATTGAGTGTCGTCCTCAATTGGACCCTAAAAACTGACCAATTTCCATGCTTGACCCACTATCAAACAATTAACCCAAACCCATCTGCCCTTGTTGCCTTTAACTGTAGAAATGACTGTTAAAGTATTTTGATTGACAATTATTATGGCCAAACAATCATAATTTTTCCATTAAGAGGTAAATTGATAGTTTTGGGTGATTCAATTGCATAGAAATCCCAGGAGTAGACTCCACCAATTCTAATGGGAGGAGAAACAAACCAAATGTTGCTGCTAGATTGCAAGATCTCAAAATCGAGTCAAACTTGGAAGACTCTTGGTGGTACAAAAAAACAAACATGTGTGAATCTATTTGTGTTTCTAGAATATTTTCTTCAACCACTAGAATTGAGTAGTTATTTTTAATTTCCATTGGGTTAGAAGCTCATATTCCCCTTCATCGCATCCCACCTCAATGCAAAAAGCTTTTTGGACCATAGCGTCATTTTATTGGAATTTTCAGTTCCTCGCACCACCAAAAAAAAAATCTGAATGGCAACCAAACTTATTTTTATTAAATGAGTCTGAGCGGGTGATTGGAACACACCTCTTCATAAAATAAGTTTTGTATCAGTTTAGACACAGCAGAATTTGGAAGTGGATGGATTGCTTTCCAGTGCACTCTGCATTGCAGGATCCTGACTAAAATTCTTAAACAAATACCACAGTAAAATGAAATTATTGCAAGCTTTAAAACACACTGTTCATTCCACTCCTACCTTAGATGCAAAGCTGAATCAGATCAGCAAGCATGGGAAAAGGCCACACAGAGAAACTACTATTATAAAGTCGAATACATACATTTTGCAACTTTCGCCGACAAGCTTATGAGGAATGTCAGCATATGGGTAAATTGCTTACATGGTCAGCAAGAGCCAAAAAAAATAAGAGCAGAATTACACACAACGTACACCCCCAAAATAAATAGGTTACCTCGGATGATGAAGAATTATAACAACAGTTTCAGGACCAATTTAAGTGTTTTTACAATGAAAATAGTAGCATAGAAAAAAAAGGTAGTTCAGGACCATTTATCCCAACTCCCGCTCCCACAATCAGAGGAAGACACAATCACAACAATAGCACTTCCAAGTGAAAGAATCAGAGCAGGGCTCTCCAATGTCGCTCCTGGAGGGCCAGGTCCATGCCAGATTTTTAGCATATCCACATTTATATAAATGCAGCTATCTTAAAAATAAGGTATGGGTCCGGCCCTCCAGGAACCACATTGGACAACCCTGAATTAGAGGATGTAATAGCAAATATGCCCAATGGCAAAGCATGTGAGGAGGATGCAATCCAGTCTAAATTTTATTAAAACCTTTCAACATGTGTTTCTCAAATCATTACCTTCATGGCAAAACCAACTGCTGGCTGGCAAATCACCTCCATCATCTTTTGAGAAAGGAGCATTGTTAGTTTTATTAAGCCAGGGGAAAAGCTGAAAGATCTGAATTCATTTAGGTTTGCAACCTTATCAAACACCAATTATAAGATCATAGTAAAATCCATGGCAAACAAATTAAATTGTTCAATCTCCACATTAATGTGTTCTGCCCAAAGAGGTTTACCCGTATTTCAACTTTACAACACTAGTTTTCTAATCAAAGGTATAGCGTTTTATCTCCAAGAATGATGATATTTCAGCTACAGTTATATTCCTTAAGGCAGTAAATGCTATTGACCTTGTGAACTGGGGAATGTTGTTTCTGACATTATAGAAGTATGGGTATTCTTCGCAGCTCCAAGGCCAAGTGCAAATCTGTACAAATATTCTAAAGCTTCTAATAATATTCATTCTCAAGACGCAGGTGTAATCTCTATCTCCAGTGGTACAATACAAGTTTGTCCCATGTCTCTTGTATTATGTGCCCTATTCATTGAACCATGTGCAATTCAGATCTGTTTGGAAAGTAAAATCTTACAAAATCCTTCAAATTTTCTTAAAATAAAATTATACGAATATGACAAAGCATTTGATTTAAAAGCTGATTTAGACAACACACAATTTTGTTTATTGGATATAAAGTTAACCATTTAAAAACAGAATGCTTAAATGCTCAACAATGGTATGAAAATGCTACATTTTTAGCTAAACCAGGGATTCATGACACTACCCAAAAGATACATGAGTATTTTCATCAATGAGAAACTCTCAGATGTTTACTCCCTTAAATACAAGCCATTTTTAGACAACATTAGATTGATGTTCAATAAATAGATTCTACTCCTTCTTGCAATACCGGGTTAGATATCATTGATTAAATGTCTATCTGTTAGAAATTGAGTTTCTGGTTGGCAGAGGTAGGCACCCTGTCCAAGCAGGAACCTCAACCCTAGTCAAGGTAATGTGTAAAGTATTTGTGCAACACTTCAAACAGTAACACAGTGAGAACACCACAAAAGACTCCACATCAGGTTGGAAAACTAGAACTTGAGATGTGAATTTTTAGGTTTAAATCTTTTTATTGATTTGAAGGACAAAAAGGATAAGAGACAATGCATCAGGCAATAATGCCCCAAACATGGCCCATAGGTAGTTGACACGCTACATGATGCAATCAAAAGATTCAAAGAAGAAACTACCCATTCACCCCCCCTGGTCCTTCCCTTCCCCCTCCCTTCCCCCCGCTTTGCCCCCCACCCTCGATGTCGCCAAGGAGATATCTGGGGCTGACCGCCATCAAACGATATATGAATTTTTTAAAGAAGAAACTGAAAAGTAGCGCTTAGAAGCAATAAGCCCCTATTTGGAATATCGGATTGCGCTGGCCCGGAACAAAGTCAAACATTCAGGCAGATCGCGATGGAAAGCATTTCAGATATAGCAGCCAGGTTTGGTGCCAACTGCTAAGTACGGTGTCCTCAGTCCTCGCAGTAGTGCCATTGCGCTGAGGGAGATGTGCCATTCTGATCTGCACAATGTCTTTGATGCGCGGATTTTAGCAGTTGCAGCACTTTATACCCACTTTAAAGGAACCAGGACTGGATTGGAACCATTGGCAGGGTATGACCTGCAGTCCAAGAGCTGTTGCAGGTGGATGGTAAGTCTATGATGTCCCTGAGACTTAGAACAGGGGGCAAGACACCATGACCTTGGAGTCACTCTGGGTTCAAATTAGATGGGTCCAGTGCTTCCTCAGCAGGAAAGAGGGTGGCAAGTATCAGGACAGCACAACAGAAAAGCGGTTCTTCCAGAACATCAGTCCAGCAGAGTGGCAGTTCTTGTAGCAGCACAGCAGTCCTTCCACCTGGCAGAGTTCTTCACAGGTCCAGTAGTGTCTGAAATGGCAAGGTCAGAGAACCAGTACTTACACACAGTTGTGCCTTTGAAGTGGGGTAGACAAAAAAGAGATGCCTTTGAGGTGCAGAGAGTTCCTGCCCTGTCCTGGCTCACAGGCTCCCTACACGAGGTAGGGGGGATACGCAGCCCTTTCTGTGGGAACAGAACACAGTCTATTCAGGTGTATCAGCTTCGCCCTTCCATCCTGCCCAGGATGGCCCACACAGATGTGAATAGCCCATCAGTCACACCTAAGCTCCTTTTGTGTGTGGTTGGCCATAGGAAATACACAATGTCCAGCTGTCAGCCTCCCCAGACAATCACAAGTGATCATAGACAGGCAGCAGGCACAGAATGGCTTACGTAAGAAAATGCCAACGTTCTAAAAGTGGCATTTTCAGACTTGCAATTTATAATCCAACTTCCCCATAAGTTGTGATTTTAAATTTTGAGTCCAGATACACCAAACTTCAAAACTCTATCTCTTCACTATTAGAAATTCCACTTATAGAATGTAATAAGATTGACCCAATGTAATCCTATGGGAGAGATAGGCTGTACAGTAGTTAAAAAACAAATATAAGAGTTTTTCAGTAATGTGACATGTAAAAATTAAAAGTGCCTGCCCTACTTTTTAAATACACCGTACCCTGCCCTTGGGCTGTCCAGGGCCTACCTTAGGGGTGGCTTTTATGTATTATAAAGGAAGGGTTAGTCATGGCAAAAGATGTAGCTTGCCAGGTCAAAATGGCTGTTTAAAGCTGAATACACATGCTCTCCAGTGGCAGGCCTGAGACATTAAGAGGTTACTTAAGTGGGTGGCACAATCAGTCCTGCAAGTCCGCTAGTAACATTTAATGTACAGGTCCTGGGTACATGTAGTGCACTTTACTTGGAACTTACAAGTAAATTAAATTTGCCAATTGGGTATGAGCCAGTGTTACCATGTTTAGAGGAGGGAGCGCATGCACTTTAACACTGGTTAGCAGTGGTAAAGTGCTCAGAGTACTAAAGCCAACACAAATTAGATCAGAAAAAGAGGAGGAGGAAGACACAAAGTTATGGGTGACCCTACAGAGAGGGTCATTTTCCAACACTGTCCTATAGCTATTTCATTTTCGATTCACCTGTCTGCCATTCGTTTTATACACTAAATGTTTGTCCACATTAATTCATTGTTTAGAAGCTTTGTCTACTCGCAATATTTGGTTGTACTGTGAAGCTATTTTTCCCAGCTATAGTACCTACTTAATTCTTGCTCAAGGTCAAAAGCATAAGTCTATTTTAAACCATATTTTAAAGAATTAGTCCCAGTGTCCTTACTTGTTTGACAAGGTCTTCTCAAATCCTTAATAGGTAGGTAGAATGCTCTCTTGGTGTTCTTTATTAGAAAAGACCAATTCTGTAACCTTTTTATATCAGATGCATCACGTCACAGACCAGATTGACAGATTGTTCTATTATCATCATAATAAAGCTGAATGAAGTAAAAAATATACTCTTTAATGAAGCTGATTGGATATTTACTATCTTTCCTCAGAGCCTATTTTTTTTATTTTCATCCCTTATTTTTCCTTTCTGCTGTACATTGTATATATTCATATAATATTTACTTCTGTTAGCAAATATCTAGGCATGACACATCACTATGCTTACCTGAAGTTTCAAATCCTGGTCATTACTGCGAAAAATCACCACTCATCTATAACGTGCTATTATCACCTTTAATAAGGGATCATTTATGTTTCTAAAGTATTTTACTGGGTTTTTGAAACAGAAAAGAAGAATTAAATGGTAAGGAGAATCCCATCCCTCTTTCTATGTACCCCCACCCTCTGTCTCTATTCCACCACAGCCTGCCCACATAGAGGTCTACAGTGTTCTGGATGCCAGGCATGTGTGTATGCCTTGCACTCCTTCCTTTTTCCTGTCATAGTTTTATCACAAGCACGGTAGAAAGATCTGCAGAGCACACAGTGACTTCGGGCAGACCAGCCCCCTGTAGACTTTTTAGTAATATTCAAGAAGCAGACTCTACTCAGAAGAAAATGTTTTGTAGACCCTTCTAAGTCATGAGTTTGTTTTCATACTTATTACATACCAGAGTTTACACTACCAGTCATCAATATGTGGTATTGGAGCGGTGGTGTGAAGGGACTCCTCCACTCACCCAGTGTCACGTGGCTGCTCATACTGCAGCTGTGCAATATTCCTAATTTGTTCCACTGAACACATCTGCTATTCGTGCCCTTTTCATGTGAAAATTAGGTGTGTGTCCTGTGATCTATCAACATGAAGTAATGATTTGAACGCATGCCTCTTCTGCATGGTGACAGCTGATAGGTCCTGATAAAACCAAACCTGGTGCTCTTTGAACTTGAAACATCTGTTGTTCTGTACCACCTGCATGCTTTTTGTTTCAAGTGGAAGAAGTGTACTATTGTGAGGATGTCCTACGCTGGGGGGCCCCTTGCCGAGGCCGGGGTGGTCCGGTGTGTTCTGTCCAGCAGGATTGCCTCATTCTCTGCTGCATTAGCCAAAACCCAGAAAAGCCTCTGATCATGGACCTCTGGATACTCGCCTTCTGCTCCAGGAACCCTCGTAGGGCTGTGACATCCTCGCTGAGGCTTTGGAGAAGGTCAGTCATGAATCAATTGGTTGTGAACATTGCCTCTTCCCATGGGTTCATCACTGGGGCGGTTGTTGCAGATGAATCTTGTAAGTTCACTGTCCTTCATCAATCAATCAATCTAACAGAAATGGGTGAAACAGAGCTGACTCAAATTGAATCTGCCACAACTAAAGATGCTGGTGTGTGCCTCAGAGTGAAATCTCCTGCATGAAGTAGTTTTTATCCCTGCCTCAGTTTTGATTACTTTGTTATTCTAACTATTTCTACAGTAAAAACATCAGCTGTGGTTTTAGTGCTTCTTTAAAGGTGAAAGTCTGTGTTAGTGCACTGGTGAGTTTGGGTTATTATTGAGTTGTCTCTACTGAAAACTGATCTGAAGGATCAGTCCTCTGTCATCACAGTGGTATCTAGATGTAATTGTGAGGGCAACCATTGGTCAAAAATTGGATTACTACATTGCTGTCTATGCTGTAACTCAAATTCAAGTAGCATGCACAATTATTCAGATTCCACCAAATGCATGTATATCTTCTATTTTGAGGCACCTGATTTGATTGTTTCAAGACAAATCTAACATAGCCTTATAGTATGCCTTATAGGGATATACAGGCCATTAAAGGCTCACTCTCGGCTAGGGCCTTTAACAAGGGAGTGGGCCTTTAATATCTGGCATAGCCTGCTACGGAGGGCTATAAGGCTATTAGAAAATTCCACCCGTAGATGGCAAAACGTTCTAATTAGTAAAACAAAGGCCTCACGGATCCCGAGGTGCTTGAAATCCCCTCGTACTTCATGAGGCTTTTGTTCACAAAAACAGCTGTGAAAGGAAAACATTGGAATGTTGGTGCTCTGGGCTTCTACAGGCCATTAGAAGCCCAGAGCACTCCATTGTCTTTAATGGAGTGCTCAACATTTCAATGTTCTAATTTACATTTTCCTCTTTACTCAACATATTATATATGCTATTGCTCCTGGTTCCCCCTTATCGATGTTCTGGGAAAGGCCCTTGGATCCCAGAATATGGCTTTCCAGACTGTGCCAGATTTGCTAAGGCTGAGCTTGTGGCAGGGTCGTTGTTGTTTTTACTAACCAGGTGTGGAAGACGCTGCCTGTAGCTGTATGGAAAATTGTCACCCATATGTCTTTTGTCAACATGTGAAATATTTTCATTGTCATATATTCTGTTCCTCTGTGGCTATCTTCTGCCCACATTATTCAGTGCTTGGATGCTTCTGGATTTTTCGTCCTCTTTAAATAACTCTAGATTAGATGGGACTTGAATAGACATTGAGAGATGAATGATACTCATGAGCCATGGGAAACCACCAGCACAAATTAAGCACTGATGCCCTACATCTGAATTAGCATTATATGAATTGGTTGCAGCCAAGCGCAATTAAATATTTTGCTTTAAGTATCAAGAAAATATTATCATAGAGACAATGCAGCTCATTGTGTTTCAGTTACTCTTCTTTCACCTCACAACAATTCCTCAAATATGGGTAATGCACAAATTCCAACATTTAAAATACCCCTTAAGCATTTGTGCAAATGCTGATGTTTCCGATAGGGGAGTTAAGGTTCAATCTCTGCCACAGTTTTGGGCTAACCGGTGTCTTAAGTAGATGAAGAGCTGGAGCAGCGCTGTTTTACTATTTTAGACAGAGGCAAATAGTTTTTTGTTACAGGATCTTTCAAGGCTTGTGTTGCTACTGACTGGAACTATAGTAGCATTGTTGGCATATCCAATGTAAAATAATGAGCATGGCAAAATAACGTGCACAAAGCAATTAAAACATAGCATGGCATATCACAACAAAACAGTCATATTAAAAGGCGACACCACAATGCTGTGCAAAACAGCAAAATCACATTGCAAGAGTGCAACACAAAACTCCTGCAGTATAAACACATCACTACCACAACAAAATTCAACACAACGAATGTGCACTACCATTCCTGTCACACATGCCACCTTCAGAATCCCGTCTTCACAATACAGTAGTGAAAGGTGTTTTAAGCAATAATGTTTTAACTTACCACCAAGGTCAAGAAATAGCGTTAAAAAGTTTTGTGGTCGGCCCCTTGTATAGCAGTGGTAGTGACCTATATTTTTTCACGGTTGTATGACCGATATCATGTCAAAAATATAATTGACGATCCTTTCCCAACCCTAAGGGAAGAATGGGAGAACAACATTTCGCATCTAGATAACGCCGAAGGAAAGATGGCCTTGAAGGGACCCAATGAGGCCACAATCACCACTGGGTTTTGCCTAATTCATTTTAAGTGCCTCCACCGTATATATATCTAACTTCACAGCACCTCTGGCAGACCCTATTTGTCTCCATGGCATGTGGTGGTGGGTGACTTCTAGGGATGGGAGTAACTGGTGCAATTCTCTCTAGTGTAATTGCTTGAAAATTGCTGTAAAATTACTCGTAATTATGTTCTCATTGTGTGAGAAACATAATCCAGTATTTAGCCCTATTTTGTTCCTGCAAAATGCACCCTCGCGTCCAAAACGGGCCTGAAAATGCATTTTGTGCTGTGAAAATAGCACTAAATGCTAAAGGACAGGAACAGCAGCAGGCAGCAGATGCTCACCCTCACTTGATTCATTGTTCCTGTGCTCCTACAGTTGGATCTTTACCTCAAATGACTCTTAATTACTCAAACTGGTGTAAGTGTGTAATTTCTGTAATTACGCAGCTCAAGAGTAATACGTAATTACTGAAATTACTCTCGCATAATTAACATTTCTCCAGGTCCCCATCATACTGTGTGGGGCTGTGCAGTCCTCTGCCCATATTAGGATTCTCTTGACGCCACACTCAGTGCCGTTCTTGGCCACCAGGTCTGTATTACCGCTGAAATTGCCCCTCCTAATGTAGTTGATGACAAGGGGGTAACACATGCTGAAAGAACGCTAGTCAGACTGGGCCTGGTAATACGAAAGAGAGACATTGCCCTTCAGTGGAGACAGCCGAAAACTCCAGCCGTGGAGATATGGCTTGCAGAAAACAACCTCTGTTGTGTCAGGGAAAGGTCCATATATCAGATATATAGCACAGGGAAGTCCACTGAAAAGTGAGAGGGTGTGAGGGAGCTGGTAACAATTTTGTGATGTGGTATAAGGCTCTTGAATATGTGTCAACGGAGGGCACAATAATTCTTATTTGTTATGTTGTTGCTGATATGCGGAGAGCCCGTTACCCTGCTATGTGGGTAGTGTGACGACAATTAATGGTGTCACCAAGCAGCTCATGTTTTCTGTGTTTATTATAAAAAGTAATAAAAAGATGATTTTAAAACAAAATACAGTTGACAATAATATTGTGTTTCTATATTCCAAATGTAAATTACAAAAACATTGTGGAAGGGAATATCGATACAGGTAAATATACATATATTTTTCTTAAATAAATATATGCTTTAAAGTAATACATTAAAATTATTAAATTAAACATACATACATGTAAAATAAGTAGTTGCACCTAATAATTAAATGTCATTATTTTTAATTATTTGAAAAAATTATATTTCATAGCACACTGCAGAAAAGTGAAACACCCAACACATTTCGGTCCCCCAGCACCTTGATCTTGTGATCACAGAGTGCAATTCCATTGTGTTGCCAATCAGGTGGCAACCAATGGAATATTGAACCAGCATTGTCCTGCTGGAGAAATACTCCACCTGAAAGACAAAAGAGCACCATATAAACATAATATATAACATATGTGCACATAGAAATATGCATGTACACGTACATATATTATTTAGGAAAACAATAACAACATAAATTAAACAATATTACATGCATTGTATTTAATATATACAAGAGCAAAGTAAAAATTAGCAAACATATACACATAGCCAAAGAAAATCTAATCTAATTAAATTTTAAGATGAACATTTATATTTAATTTAATACTTTAAACTAAATATATAGTTTAAACTAAATATATTTAGTTTAAAGAATTGAATAAAATATATTTTACATGTTCATTTTAAAATTTAAATTAAGCTAGGTTTAAAAATAAAAATACAAAATAAAAAAAGTTAAATTGCTAAGCATAAACCCACTTCCCTACCGAAAATTCCCCAAAAACCACAAACGCCAAAACAATTAATACAGTAAAACATATTGAAATTAAAATGTTTTGAGTTCAACAAAGCAAATGAAATAAAACAATTACGTATATCAATATTAGCAACACCTCCCAAAAAACGTAAAACATAATTCAATTAAGACAAGTCATTTACATAATAAGTAAACAATTAAAAAATATACATAATTATCAATTTAACAATTAACTACAATTATGAATTAATTATAAACATAACTTAACTAACTTCTCTCACTATTCCTCTACAAAACCAGCAAACCTCTATTACAATTTAAGTTAAAATAGGCAATTTAAACTATACTTTGATATTTCCAAATCAAACTTACATAATTCAGAAAACAAATAAACAATTGAAATATACATTATTATTATCAATTACATATTTATTTACATCAAAACATTAAATAACAATAAAATAAAATGAATTATAATTGAATTACCCATACTCTATTCCCCTACAAATCCAACAATGTGCTAATAAAATGTAAATTAGTAGCAAAAAATAAAAACTACATATAATCAATAAATACCATTTAAATACCTAGTATAATAATTAAATAAAGTAATTGAAAACCTAATGTCCCACTACTACATTATAAATTATTAATTACCTTCCAGAACAATTACACATTTTACATTACCAAATATATTTAAAAGAATTATTAACAATTATATTACGAATACTATCACCTAATATTTATAATCTATCTAATGCATATTACATTTATTAAAGACGATATTTATTACAAGTATATTGAAGAAAGCCATATTAAATACAACAGTAATATTAAAAACAATATTCTATTCCCCAAAAATATATTATTGACTGCAACATTCTGTTACACAATATTTTTTTCCCTGACAATAATTTTTACATGATATTTAGGCAGCACAATATTTTTACAGCGATATGTGTGTAATTACCCCCAGGTCCCTCCGTCCTCGTCCCATTCCTCACAAGTGGAGATTACTATCTCCGCGACAGAAAAAAGAACAGGAACATGCTGGGATACCTAACCCACTCCCTCCCACCGGGAGTACATAAGCGGTACCAGCCCAGCATGCAGCCTGTTCTTTTTTCTGTCTTCCGACAGAATGGGACGTGTTGCTGACTTACCTGTGTGTTTCTTCAATGGATGTCTCGTAGGGCTGCTGGGCTGTCCTCGACGTCCTATTCCGCGTCTCCTTGCCTGCCGGGCTTGCTGGGATTCGCGTTGATGGGCGCCTGGCCCTTTGCGGCTGGGGCGCCGGATCTCCGGATTTCTTCCGGGTTACAGCGCGCGTCTTCTTATGGCTTGGCCAGGCTGGAAGACGCGCTGATGTGGCTGTTATGGGGGTCCAGGGGCTGCGCCGGGCGGTGCTCCTGGTCTCCCTGCCTGGCTTGTTGGTGTGCTGCTCGCCTTCTTTCCTCCCTGTTGCCCCTGCTGTTCCTGATGTTGGTGCAGAGGCGGACCTTGAAGGGGGTCGGTGACTGGCCGGTTGATGCAGCACTCTTTCTCGCCTGGCGCTGGTGTCTTGGAGGACGCCTGGGCTGGATCTTTGGGGGCAGGGCGCTTTTGGTGTGCTCTTCCTGCCCCTGTGGTGAGTACCGCATAGCGGTTCTGCTTTTCTTCGCTACATATTCCTCTGGCTCTGTGGTCTGTGCTTTGCCTGCTGGGTCTGGCTGTGCGCGGTGGGCTGCTTCGGCGGTCTTGGCTGGGGGACCTGCTTGGCTGCTTCGCTGGTATTCTCACCTTGCTTGCTGCTGGCGCTTTCTACACTGGGACCTGACATCCTCTGGTCTCTCAGTCTGCTGGTTGATTCCTGTTGGGGATGGTCCGTGCTGGCTTGTGGCGCTCCCTGTTCCTGCTTGCTGGGTTGGGGGCGTTGCGTGGCTTTCTGCGCTGTGTCTCTGCCTTGCTTCCCGGTGTTGCGGGGGAAGGGGGCTTCCTCCTCCGGTTGTGGGTTCCCTGTCCTCCTTGTTTTCCGCTTGCACTGCGCTTGTTGCTGGATGGCGTCTGGGCAGGGGTTGGGGGACGGTCTCTGTTTGGTGGTGTTGGCCTGTCCCCCTGGTGGGTGCCGCATTTCTTTCTTCCTGTGCTGCGCTCTTCTGCTGTACTGGCCTGCGGCCTTGGCTCCCTGTTTTCCGCTGCTGAGGGTGTGCTGGGGCTGGCGGGTGCTGTGGCCGTCCGCCCGTTCCCCGGTGCACGCTTCTGCTCTCCTGGGCTTTTTCGTTTTTGGGTGGTGTTCGGCCTGGTTCGTTCCTCTGGCCTGTGGGCTTCCGGCCTTCCTGCCCTGCGTGCTTCTGTTCCCCCTGGTTAGGGCCTGGTTGGATGTC
The DNA here is from genome assembly GCF_964204655.1 of Triturus cristatus. NCBI lineage: Eukaryota > Metazoa > Chordata > Amphibia > Caudata > Salamandridae > Triturus > Triturus cristatus. The sequence goes on from NC_140593.1 coordinate 1,091,967,969, forward strand.
CGCCTTGGTTGCCTGTTGCCCGGCTTCTTCCGCCTACTGCCTGTCTGCTCTGTTGGTTCCTGCCTGTTCTTGTGGATTCGGGCCTGGTGCGTGCCTATCTGGGTGCCTGCCTGCGGCTCCTGATGCTGGGCGCTTCTTGCGGGGGTGTTGGTGTGGCCCGTGCTCGGGGTGCCTTGTTTATTTCTGCCCCCCTGTGCCTGGCCGGTGCTCTGGGCTTCGCTGTGTGGGGTTTCCTGGCCTGTGGCCTTTCCTCCCTGCTGGCGCCTGGTCATGTCTTGGTGTTGGGGCTGGGCGCGCCGGTGCCCTAGCGTTCGCTCCTCTCCTGCCCTCCGGCGTGCCCTCCTGCCTGGGTTGGTGGGCTCCTTCCCTGGAGGGGTTCCCTATGGGTGAGGTTCGTGCTGGTTGTGGGTCGGGGAGGTGGGCCTCTAAGGGCCCCCGTCTGCAGCCCCTCTGCTCTTACGCTTGGCCCCTGCTTGTGTTTGGCTGGGTTGCTTCTTGCGTCCTGCGTCGGGGTCCTTAGTGCTTCCGGCCTCCCTGTTTCTTGGGTTCCCGGGGGGGGGGCTGTTGTGCCCTCCCTCTGTCCCGGTAGGTCTTGGCCTTGGTTGGCTGTTGGCTCCGGGGCTGTCCTGGTGGGGCCCCTGGTGGGCTTTCTGGCTGGTGTTGCTGCTTGCCTCTTACCTCTTGCCTGGTGCTGTGTTGTGTTGCGCTGGGTTGGCTGATGGGGTTTGGTTTCCTGTTGTGGTTTCCTTTTCCCCTCGTGTTTCTTTTTTGGGGTCGTTTGCCTCTCGCTGCCGCCCCTTTTGCCTCCTGTGGTGGCTGGGTGTGGTGGGTCTTCCTTGGCTTCTGCCTGGGTGGATCCTTGGTTTCTTGGGTGCGCTGCTTCTGTGCCCCTCCCTGTTTGTGGGTTCGGGCTGCCCTGTGCCCTTCTTTCCTGCTTGTGGGTGCCGCTCCCGGTGTCCTCCTCGCCGTGCCTTCTCTTGGGCTTGGCCGGTGGTTTTGTTGGTGGGGCTGCCGGTTGTGGTCTGGTGTCGGCCTCCCCTGGTGTGTGGGCTGCGTTGCTGCGTCCCCGCTCCCCTTTTTCGGCCTTGTGCTGGTGATTGGCTTTGCCTGGGCCCTGGGGCTGTGGTTTTCCCCCTATGGGCCTGTCCTTGGGCTTGTGCGTTTCCCGCTCCCGTGCGGCCTGCTTTCGGCCTGTGGTGTCTCTGGCCGTTGCTCTTGCTGGCTCTGCGTGGTTTGTTCTTCCCTTTTTGGGTATGTTCCCGCTCCCCCCGAGGGTCGTGCGCCTTTGGTTTCTCTGGGCTCCTCTCCTTTGGTTTGGGGGTGCCTGGGGTGTTCCGGGGTGCTGCTGGGGCCTCCGCTCTGCCTCTGTGGCGTTTGCTCCCTTACGGTCCTTGTTTTTGAACTTCCTTTGCGGGGTCCCTGCCTGGGTCCCTGCCTGGGTTCTTCCCTGGCCGCTCGTTCCCTGGTGCTTTGAGCCTCTTTTTGGCCTCTTGCTGGCTGGTGGTTCTGGGCCTGTTGGTCTGGGTGCCGGGTTGGTCCTGTGTACTTTCCTCTGCTGCTCCTTTGCGCCTGGCTGGTGAGCTGTGACCTTTGTGTTGGTTGCCGGTTGTGGCTTGCCGGTCTCCCTCGCTGTTCCCCGGCTGCTTCTCCTCTCTTGGTGGCTTGGCTTGCTTTGGTGCTGGTCCCTGGGCCCCTTCTTGGTTGGGGTTTTTGGGGTTGGGTCGGTTGGCCCTTTGCCTCTCCTTTCGGGTTCTGTTGCTCCGTTTTGGGGTCCTCCGGGCTGGCTGGCTTGTGCGTTGTCCGGTTGGCTTCTTGGGTCTTCTGGGCTGCATGCGTTGTTTGGCTGTTGGCCTCCGTGTTCACTTCCTGTTTTGCCCTTCTTGGGGTTCGCCTTGGGTGGTTCCTTGGTGTCCTCCTGACCTGTGGGTCGGCTCTTGGTTAGTGGGGGTTCCTCCTTCCCGGTTCTGGGGTTTGTTTCCCCGGTTCTGTGTTCGACCCTTGGTTGTTCTCTCCTGGCTGTTCGCTGGCCGTGTGTGGAGTCTGCTTTGGGTGGCGCTTGTTGCTCTCCCTGGCCTTGCTTGGGCGGGTTCCTGGGTTCATGTCCCTGTGTCTCCTGCTTGTGGTTGCCTCGGTCCTGGCCTCTGGCTGGTTCCTGTGCCCGGGTTTTCTTCTCCCGGTGTGGCGGCCTTGGCTGCGGCCATCCGGTGTCTCTGCTGGGGTTGGCGGCTTGTCTTTCCTGCCTTTTAGCCTGGGCCTTCTGTGGGTTTCTGTGCCTCCGGTTCCTTTTGCCGCGGTTGTCAGCTGTTGGTCGGTGGGAGGGGGGGGGGGGTGCCTTGTCTGGATGCCTTGGCTCCTTCCTTCCTGGTTGTTGCTCTGGGTCGGTGCCTGTTTTCTTGTCTGGTTCCTTCCTCTTTGGTCTTTGCGGCTCTGCGGGTGGCTTCCCCTGGTGTGTTGGGGTTGGTCCTGTGGTTGGTCGCGTTCGGTGTTTCTCTGAGTTTGGCGTGCCTCTTCGTTCTCCTCTTCCTTCCCCTCGCCTCTTGGTGTGGTATTTTGTGGGTTGGTCTGGCTGTGCGTCGCCTTTCTTCCTGTTCTGGGGGGTTCGCTCTCTGTCTTGCCCTGCTGTATTCCTTTCTGGGCCTTTGGCCTGTCTCCCTGTGCCGCCTGCTCTCGTGCGCTCTTGAGCGTTGGGCCGAGATGTGCTGTTTTCTCCCTGTTGGGGCGGCTGCTTGGTGGTGCCTGGGGCTGTGGGCTTCTCCCTTGGTGGTTTTTCTCCCGGGTTGTTTGCCCTTCCTGGCTGGGTTGCTCCACTGGGGCGCTTCAGCTTCTCCGGGGCTCCCTTTCCCTGGTGGTTTGGGGGGTGGTTTCTCTTTCTGCCCCTCTGGGGGTTGCCTTGGGTCTTGCTTCTGGGTGCGGGGCCTCCTTCGGGCTTGCCTGGGGGGTCTTGTGTTCGTTTGCGGTCCTTTCTTGCTCGTCCCCTGCTTGTTTTGGGGTCTCGGCTCTGTCGGTTTGGTTGGGGTCGTGGCTGGTTGTGTGCTCCTGCCTGTGTTTTTTTGTGGGCTCCCTTCTGCTGCTGTTGGGTACTGTTTTTCTCGGTCTGGTGACCCTGGCTTTGGTGGGGTTCCGGAAGGCCGGGTTCTCTGCTTTGGTATTCTGCACTTGTGAGGAATGGGACGAGGACGGAGGGACCTGGGGGTAATGTCCTATTACTTACCGGTAATCTTCATTACTCCTGGTCCCGTAGTCCTCATCCCATTCCTTACTTCCCTCCCTCCCTCCCTCCCTGGTGGCCGGCCTTCCGGTTGTTGGCTTGGTATTTTCAGGCTACATGCTGGGCTGGTACTGCTTATGTACTCCCGGCGGGAGGGAGTGGGTTAGGTATCCCAGCATGCTCCTGTTCTTTTTTCTGTCGCGGAGATAGTAATCTCCACTTGTGAGGAATGGGACAAAGACTACGGGACCAGGAGTAATGAAGATTACCGGTAAGTAATAGGACATTCACCTTCCATTGCAGATTTCTCCAGTGGTAACAAGGATTACTTGCATTCGATCACAATTCTTCCACTGAAATTGGATGGAGAAGTTGGGTACGTCCCTAATGATATCTACTTATTACACATTTTACATTCCATGGTTCAGTTCGAGATGGCACAAGGAACAGAAAAGGAGGAATTTCAAATTACAATGAAAAAAAACACCTAAAATTAGCAAATCACGTTGGTAGATTTCAGAAGCAAGCTTGTTGCGGGAAGCAGCCTTTACAACGCAACCGTTACAACGCATGCAGTTACATTGCATGCCGTTGCAACGAAAAAGGTGTGCAGCAGTGGGTAGAAGGTGTTGGATTTAACTCGAACACCTTCCCTACTATTGCACACACTGGAGTTGGAATAGAAAATTAATCTATTCCGACTTCCAGCACTCCCTCGACAGAAAGTCGGGGTAAAGTTTGGCATTGTAATGGCATGCGTTGTAATGTCACATATCGGCTTGTTGCTTCTGCTCGTCCAGCTGACATCTTAGACTACAGCACATTCCATTGGTTCCCCCATGAGAAGCAACGACAGGCAGGCATTAGGCGAGGTTTGAGTGGCATGAAAAGCCCAGCTTGCTCAAGCCCATTCAGGCGTTCTGGGCCGGAGGATGCAGGGTTAGACCTCAGTGGCAGAATCCTAAAATGACCCTCAGCAGATAATGAAATGATGTCCCCGCACAACCCCATCTTCTAACGAGGTACTGCTTGTCCTCTACGAAAATAACCCAGAGTGCCATCTTAGTAATTGCTTTAAATTAAGCAGCCTCTTGTTTTGTGTAAAGGCCATTGTAGTGAAGCCGCAATGAAAAGAAAAACTTAAAAGCCACAACATCCCTTCAGCGCCACTTCAAACACTTCAAAGTCTAGATCAATCGAGGCCTTGGAATTAAGATATTTCCTCTGTTCTCTGGATCATGTTGCATTGTAATTCCGTTTTGTTCGGGGTGATGTCGCCTCGGGCATGCTGTTTAAGTGACTAATGGAAAATATTGCCTTTACCTATAAAAGCTGCAATTTCTATGCTTTTTCCATGGTTCGGTTAACTTTGAGCTTGATTATCAAGAAGTGCAAATTCCAATACTATGTAATGTTACAATACCATAATTGACGATGTAAACAACTATGGTCCAGGTGTACTAGATATTTGCGGACAAACTTGTGCGATGCAAAGTGAAGCTATGGGCTGGTTAGTGAATCAATAGCAGCAAACAGTTTTTGCTGGCAAAATAATTTTTTGGTGGTAGAAGTTCACGAGTGCTCTGTGCTGAATGCAATTGATTGTGTAAAGCCACTGGATTATCAAATTCCTGAATGGTTGGATACTTCCATGGCCCTGCTGCCAAATTGTCCACCTGGTTGAGCAGGTGGCAAATGGGAGCAGGGAATCATTCCGAGTTGGGGATAGATGGGCATTTAGGTCAGGGGCTGGTGGCAGGCGGGGGAGATTTCCATGGTTCCCCAGGCTGTAGGTGGTGATTTGACGGGTGCCGTGTTGTGCTTGCACGTGCAGCTACCAAGAAAGGGCCTTGAATAGATTTATATAATATATATGTCTGGTGGGTATGCACTGTGTCGTGTAAACTAATTTCTGATATATTGTAATGAGCAGTCCTTGACTTTGGAGGTTTACACACCAATTCCATATGCTTCATTCACATTCTACACTTACTGGAGCCCCGATTTCAGACACAATTTTGAGTATCATTCACATTTAACAAATCAATTCCATAAATATTTTCAAATTTTGACTCCATCTCAAGAAATAGGTTCATACATTATGTCTAACTGTGGATTGGTTGACGAAAATGATACATATGATTACACAGACATGATTGCCCTGAATAAGTTCCAAAGTATGAGACGAAACATGTTGTGACTGGTCCACTAATGTGAATTGTGGAAAAAATACACATTTTAAATTAAAAAAACAATGTCCAATTAACACTTGAAGCCAATTAATACTTATTATTGAACAAGAGGAAATTATATAATTGACTAGTTTTGTTTTCAGAACAGTATGCATCCCCACCAGATATAGAATTCATGTAAACCATAGCAGGGTTAATGTATCACTTATGCTTCATATCTGGCTTCCACCAATCTCTTGAAGGGCCTGATTATAAGTTGCACAAACAGGTGTGCATAAATTACTGGATCTAGAATTACTGATTCCGTCCTGTAATTGCACCGCTACAACTGTGAATTATTTTGCCTGTATGGGAGAATAGCATGCAGTCTTGGATTTACAGGGTCAAAAAATGCTTATGAATTCCCACTCAAGTCTGAATTGTGGGCCACATTCCATTCTCATTTACCATGCGCTTTATGCAGGTGGTAAATGAGAGCAGGGAATCACTGCACATCGGGGGCTGAGTGGGCATCCAGGGAAGAGGATGCTGGTGGCAGGCAAGCTGAGACTTCAATAGTTCACCATGCAGTAGGAGGCGGTCAGGGGAGGGCCAGGTTGTGCTTGCACTCACATCTCCTACCTAGAACAGCACTCTCTTTCAGTGGCTGGTGTTTCTGCCTATAGGTCATAGTGTGCTTAATCTCCACGAGCTAACCACGCCGGTCACCTGCTCGGTGAGCTCAAGGATCCCGTTCTTCTGAGTACCACACTGCAATCTTCAAATGGGAAAACCTGAGGGTATTTGCTAGCAAGGACATCACAAGGTAAGATATATTGAACGAAGATTCCTACTGTATCCTTAAATTGTGTATTTGTGTGAGCTGTGACAGCTTGCCCCTGGTGCAAAAGTAAATTTTGTATAAAATTTATTTAGATCCTATTCGGGGGTGGAGGCACAGGGCAGACGGGAGCTACTGGACTCCAATCATGGTGGTTGAGGTTATTTGCCACTGGCTTCCTTTAGTCCATTCTACTATGACTCTGTAAATTGGGCCAATTACATCCTTTCCTTACTTAACTCTGAGTAGGGAGGGCGAACAGTCCAAGGCATCTTAGGTGGGTAGTGTGGAGGGTAGAGACTCAGCTGCAGAGGCAAAAATATGTCCTGGAGCAAAAGTTCCTGTAAAGCTGGAAAAACACCTCTCTGCAACAGTTTCTAGACAGCAAGCAAGAACCCATCAGTGCAGTGAGCAGGTTTTGTCTCTTCAGATCCAGGTAGACTATCTCATGTGAGAGAGTCAAGCAAGGTGTTTTGAAGGGTAACACAATGTGGCATTGGTAGTGAGCAGAAGCAGCCATGCAGGTAAGAGCGTTGGGGCGGGGTCAGGGGGAGTTGACAGACGGCGAGTGAAAATAAAATGTAAAAAAAAGAAAACCACTTACCTTACGCACGCCGCATCGCCGAGTCGATGATGCGGCGTGCACAAGATAAGTGATTTTCCTGGTAGTGAGAAATGCTAACGAAATTCCCAGGCTATGAACTTCGATTTGTGCGGCAAAGATATGCATGTACTTTCCTGATTCTTTATTGCCTCAAGAGAGTCCTAGAGCCCAACCCCCAACAACTATAAAAAAAAATGTCAGCCTGTGCACTTCTCTTTCCTGCTTCTCAACTCCTTTGTGGCTTTCCAGGTCCAGTGCCCAGCTTCAAAGAAAATCTGATTGCATGAGAGCACGCTTATCCCTAGACTCCTACAGTGCCTGGTCCACTGGGGCCCATGGTTGTCCTCTCTAAAAGAGTAATGATGCTACAGAGCGTCTTCATTCACAGATGTCACAGCATAGCAGGTCACAGGGGGGGGTTCTCCCTCCATCTTTGTCCTTGTGTAGCCAACCCGTTGAAGTGAAACCAGAAGAGCGTGCGCATGAAAAGGTGTGAATGAATGCACTGCCAGCCAGACATGGTTACCTTTTTTAGGATATACTTCAGCTCAGGCAGAATATATTACACATCTCATCGCTTATAAGAGGATATTGATTAATAGGAATTCACGCGCCTCATTCGGTATTTGAAACGTCCCCTATACGCTGCTAAAGTAGGCTTGATAGCACTTTCCAATCAAAGGTTAATATAATGTTGAATTACATTTTGTGTGTAATATGTTCTACAGCAGAGTTTACTAGGAAAAGAAGCCACCCAAAATCACATTTTTTTTAAAGCAAGAGGGACAAATATATCCTGCTAGCCTCCTCATGTATGTACTTCCAGGTTGTACAGGAGAACAGCATACAACAGCAGCCTTGTAGTGATAGCTATAACATTTGAAATTAAAACTTATCTATATATACAGTGCACATGTGGCTGTGTCTGAAGAGAAGAGCTCCACCCCTGCAGAGGTTAATGCACCAGGGGAACTAAGCAAAAAATAAGGTTATTCTGCGAAAAAAAATTCCTTGCTCTATTTTATCGATAATTAAAGTGATGTCTTGAATAGTGGCAGCTACTGAGGATTTGATCAGCACTAAACAATTATACTGATATACATTATACATACAAATGTAAAACTCGGAATTGAAAACACACAGTCAACTTCTCACCTTGAATTTAACAAAAAGAAATAAGTTAATGCTGCTACATGAAACTCTACACTGAGTTGGCATGTGTGTGTGTGATCTTGGGCCAGGCATATGATTCAGTCGGACTTTGGCACTTTAAAGACTAATCGTTCACCATTATTATGAAGTTCAGCCAGCAGGGCCAGGAAGGGGTGCCCAAGGCCCTGCCTGAGGCGACTCTGCTCTCACAGGGAATGGAGCACACGCCTGCAGCAGGCGCAGGGGCCTTATAGGAGTCTTGATCTGCCAGGTTAAACTACCCATCAGGGAGACGGCAGCACTCACTGAAGCAAGCACGTTAGTCAAAATCAAGTCTGACACACCGAGCCACTAAAATAGAAAGTCTCTTCATGCAAACCACCTATAGGAAACATTTGGTGAAGTAGACATGTTTCTCCTGTTTGTTATTGTAGAGCCCCTGCTATCGCCAGATACTACGAAGTAAAGCACACCCTGCATCTATTCTGAGCTCTCGACTTACACACACATGAACAAATCTACACGTCATAGATTCCCACATACAATTTGTGAACATTTATTTTTTCGACGTAAGTAAGTATGGTGGCAACTTGCACATTAGAATGTTGCTTTTTCACCCACGTGGAAACCATTTTTTTCACACTTCTCCACTATGAAAATATGTAGATATTTATCGAACTTTCACATATAAAAGACACACTGCTGCATTTTCTGCTGCTAAAGTGGGACTTGGGTGTGAAAAGCCACGAGGAATGGTTGCGAAGGTCCATAAAAACACGACTATATTGGTGTTGATCACCTTTAAATGTGCCACCCCTCCCCCACCCCTTATTTACTGGCTACACCCCTTCCCATCCCAGACCTTATACTCATGTGAGGGGCAAGCCAACTTCCTGCTGCAGTCATCAATGAGGTCTGAGCTTGGTAAATACCACAACCTAACTCAATGATTCACTACTCGTGACTTTCAACCCTAAATCGAACCTTTTGCTGTTGTGAGTGTACTTTACTGTCACAAGTGTTGTTCATTGGGCGCTAGAAGCTTTTAACTCTTATTTTCAGTGCTATGACGTTCGTTCTCGGAATGCATAGTTAGATGCAAGCTATGACTTAGAGGTGTACTGGCATATATATATTTTTTTTTCATTTTATGTGTCTCGATGCTGTACAATGCACTGATGGGCACTAGAACAGATGAGCAGATGTCGCATTAACCAGTGCCATTGAAGCAGTCAGTCACGTGACAGGCTCCTCTCTGCCTCCCATTTGACAATATTGACAACAACTGGAATTTCTTTCTTTTTGAATGTACATGTTGAACAATAGTATCCTGACAGGTACTGGTTGTCAAAAAAATATCAATCTCGTTCAAAATAGTTCTGACCAATGAATAAATTCAGAATGTTTTTTAAATGCATGGTAATCATTCGTCGCAGAGGAGCAAACTTCTAGTTGCAAACTGCAGGGGGTGCACCTATTTCTGTGGATCATGTCATTCAGATTTCCTGGCGGGAAGTCAGATCCGATGAGGGTTTTCACGCATCAGTGGTTTGTTTGTGTTGGTCTATCAATGGTGCCACAGCGCTGGGCCAACCCTCTTACCATTGGCTATCCGGTGGACCTTTTCTTCGTCGCTTGAGCGGTAAAGGGAGTTAGCATCAAATCAATCAGTTTCAATTAACAGTGTAACCCATTTGACTACACAATAAAGACCAGGAACCCGTGACTATAGCTAAGACGTTTTATTACAAGTTAGCAGACAGGTTAAGATTAACAAATCTTAGTACCATGCTGTAAAGGTATAAAGAATAACAACCAGCAAACCCAACCTCCTAAAGAAGTTCAGGCGCACCAGCATAAGGCAAACAAGTACTTCAGTCACAGCAATATAAGAGGTCAGTAACAGAATTTGGTACTCAGAAAAGAGTTTTGGTTCTTTCTCTTATACATCTAAAATCGTCTAATTTTAAGTCTAAACTAAGAAGATGGTTCAGTAATCAAAAAGAGATCTCAGAAATCAGTGAAATGCAGAAAAATAGGAAAAATAGGGGAAGTGCGGGAAGGTGTCAGAACCTCAGAAGCTCGGTCAAGAATCTTCTTGGGACAGGGGTATAAGTGTTAGCCTAAGCCACACTCAGTAAAACAAATGAAAAGGGGAAAGCATAGAGGTCTAAACCTCTCAAAGTCCAAAGGAAAAAGGCTTAAACTCAGACAGTGTAAACAACAGATATTTCCACAAGAATCGCCCCTGTTCGCATCATCCGGAGCTTCATTGTCCTTTCCATTCTCACGTTGTGAGCTTGCAACATTCACAAAATATCCCGGGCTGAACATGAGAATGGTACTGATGTTTGATACCTGCAATGATTTGCAACGGTGCTGAATTGACACTTTGAGTTAATGCTCTGGCTCTGCGTGTTCTTTGTCAAGGGCTTTTTCTCGGGCTCTCTCTCTATCACTAGTACAGTGTTGTATCTCCTCTCAATCTCACAAACCATGTGAGTGTGCCTGCAAGCAAAAGACATGGAAGCAGATAATGGAAAAAAGTATTTATGCAGAAGAAATATAGGCCCAGACAGGACAACTTAATTAATTAATGAATTAATTAGTGGAGCACATTTAATATGTGTGTGCACTTACAAACTTAAATGAATAAAACTGTCAGTACATTAGATTCATATTACCTGTGGCATACAGATCAGTTCTTGAATACATGTAAGTGTGGCTGAGAACTACATTTAAATGCAAATCTGAAACATTTGTGCACACATTACATAAATCAATTTTGTTTCTAAAGTGAATACAATTTAATAGTGAGAGGATGTTTTTCATCAATTCTGTAAAAGGAAAATCGTTTAATAGAGTTAGGACACACAACATAAATATGATTCTTTAATTCTACAGTGAAGGCGCTTCAATAATGATGTCAAGTGCAACACTTTATATTAATATTTTTAAGCCACACAGAAAACCTGTGGTAAGTGCATGTTTATATTGCATATTTGTGACGTGTAAGGGTGGAGCCACAACTACGCTGCTCCAATGGCAACACACCAACCTGTCAGCAGTTTCTGAAATTACAGATAAATTATCAGGCTAGGATATCATGCAGCCTGTTTCTCCAACTAACATAAATCCACAATTATTATCCAACTCTACATCAGGCTCACAGTCTTCACATTAGAAATCCTTGCATCTCTCACGGTGATCTTTCATACTGGGTGCAAGTTGTAAACTGCTATATCAAGCTTTTTGAAAGACAAAACACAGGGGCAATAGAAAAAAGACGGACTGGCTGTACCGAGAATCCTGCATTTCCCCAGTGGGCTGAAAGGGTGGAGGCTGGTTTTGTTACTGGGGGCTGTTTTTGTAGCAGTGCAGCAGTTTTGAAAGCACCCGCTGCAGAGTTCCTTGTGTATCCAGTAGTATTCAGGCAACAATAAAGTGTCATTAATGTACCAGCTGGAGAGAGATCGGAATTTTGTCTAGTGGCAGTTTTGACACATCTAAGGTAGTGCAGAGGGTTAATATGCCTGCTGCAAAGGACGTGTACCATGCAGATCACAGGACAGTATTATATGTGCATAGTTTAATGGGTTACTGCTTTTGTCACAGAGACCCTTTTGTTAATTTACAGTTCAGAAGTTACAATCATAATCTAGCACAGTGAACTATGACGTGTCATCAAAGAGCTGCATGCAAACTATATGGTATAGGTCAGAAAGTTATGTTTTTTTCCGAGTCTTTCATTATTCTGATGTTGCTAAAAAGGGATTGTTTGGGTAGAAATACATTGTTATTAGTAAAGCCACCCTAACCACTGTGCTACGTTCTGAATCCTGAGGTTGTGGTTGTCCAGACCAAGCACTCTTAAAAAATGGCTACCAATATGGAGGACATGAATCATACACCTTGTAATCCTCTTTACCTTATGCAACATATTCTATACACTAATTTACACACATATGATTCATTGTCTCTATATTTGTGCGTGATGTAAAGTGCTCCAACACCCTACAGTAGCATGAAAAGAGCTATAAAACAAACATGTGTGAGAGGGTCTATATCGAGATGAGGGGCACTGGTGGAGGGTAAAAGTGAGGGATTAAATGAAGGGCCCCAACAAAGATTGTTGAAACCTGGTGCACTGGAAGGTCATTCTTTACTATGCTTTAAAAGTGAATACAATTAAATATATCATGAAATATGTGTCGTAGAATGCACCATTTTGCCCTGAGTTTCTTGGGGGAGACCCCCAAACCCTGGTTGCAGTGGTCAGGCTTGCTTGCCGCATTCACTATGGGCTGTATGGGGGCTGGTCTGACAACATTTGCCAGTGTTGCTTTGGATTCCCAGTCCGGCCCTGAATAGAAGACCACGCACTTTCAGCATTCAGGCAACGTCATCTCTATTTAGGTCAAGCAGATTGCGCATAAAGTTCATGAGATTCCTTCACATTCAGTTCTCGAGCTCACCCACTTCAAAGGAACTTAACAACTGATACTAACCACTAGATGGCGCCTAGTGGCAGGAAAGGGATTTTAATGGTGTGACATTCGAATGGCATGACAGGACACTCCTGGATTGTTCACAGTGATTTTAAATGTTGCTAGGTGTAAAGAGAAGAGGCATCCCATCTGAAGGGGCACAACAAAGGCCACTGGGGCACAAGGGGGGCCCAGCTTAAATGGAGTTCTCTCATTGAAGGGGCCCCCATTCACCTCCTGACCAACGAATATCTGTGAGATATTGGAGTCCCAGAGGCCCCTCTTCACATTCTGTAGGGGGCCCCATCATTCTGTGTTACTTCACGACCCAACTGGGAGAAGAGGCATCCACTTCACTTACATTAAGGAATGCTGCCTTGATGCCCCAATTAAAGGAAACTGGCTTCTCATAATTACAAATGTCTGTGTTTGATACACAAACATTGCTCTGAAGGTGCAGCCCTCTATCTTCAAGGCACAGGCTTCCCCTTAGACCTTCTCTGGAAAGCTCTGTTCTCAGGTTCCTCATCAGTTACTGCTGGTGTGCACCTATTGATTCTGACACTATTTCCATACATTTAATCATCAATGCTCTTCCCAGTAACCTGTATGAGGAGAAGTTTCAATACCACCTCAGACATCTCAATCTTTCTTTAGGTTACATCCCACTCTACAGGAAATTCACAGGAAACTAATTAAGAAGCCGTTTAAGAGGTGATTTTTAGTACCACCATTTTTATTAACTATCTGTGATGAGGGAGCAACTGTATGAAGTAATGAACAGCATAATATAACTCAATCAATTGCTTTGACAGCAGTAAAACATTCAGAGATCTCGATTACCTAAAGTGAGTGAACCTAGGACAGCTGTTGAAAAATACCATATATCAATTTTCTTTTTTAAGATATATACGGAGACAAGCGTTCCAAGGTTCACAAGGGACATATTCAACACAAAAACTCAAAGGAGTCACTCTAGTACTCTAGTACAAAGAACTTTGTTTTTTAAAACGAGATCTTTGTGAAATCATGAATGTGTTTTTAAATATGGTAGGATTCTCTATGTATTAGATGATTATGAATATATATTGTATGTATAAAATACAAATTGTCTGCACAAGTATTTCAAGCTACTGGATTATTTGCATTTGCGACTGTTATTTATTTAGTTTTTTTTAACTATGTCCATAATGGAATAAAACAACAAAAAAGATTCACAAAGACTATATATACCCAGAAATCTGTTTTATTGTGTTTAATGGATTTTCAAGTTTTGGACTGAGAAAGTTCTTTTAAAATTTTCATTATTTGTCTTATGTTCACTTTTAATTGAACTTTAATGACAAGTTTCGAATTTGAAGGAATTCATATGCCTTTTGGTCTTGGATTATTTGCTAGGCTTCCACTTCTACCGGTCTGAAAAAACCTAGATTTTAGGTGACAAGGTAGCCTTTTGTTGTTGTGAAGACATATTCAACACAAACATTGAAGCTGTAAATGCAGTCATTTTACATAGGATACATGGGCCTTTTAAACCCTTCTCAACCTATCAGTCTTTGTGGAATAGGAACAGGTTCACAAATCCATTTCCCGTTAGAAAGAGGATGTTCCCATCTGTTTGATTCATTCATTCCCTCATTTCCCACAGCCTTAATCTCATTTGAGGCTTTGTGGTCAGTGGGCAACCCCTTCGGTCTCCACTGTATTCTAGAAAGTGGTTCATTGGCACTCAATAATCAACTTCCGGTTGGTGCATAACACTTGAGATTACTGGCAACTGTAAATAAACATTAGCAAAGCCAAAAGGCACGTGTTGAATGCACTAACACTTGCAGCATTAACAAATTAACACAATAGAGAAAGACACTGAAGAGGAAGCCAGCAGGAGCTGACACAGAAGGCTATAGACGTAAAACATAACACATGTATTTGTAAAGCGCACGTTCACCACTACGGGTATCTTGGCGCTGAATAACAGATGTTTATTGTTACCCAACTCAATGGTACTCATTTTATTGACCTCAGATGGATGAAAGGCTGAGTGGACCTGCCGGGATTTGAACCTGTGACCATGAGTTCGAACACCGGCCCCTGCAGCAGACGCATTAGTCCGCTGATCCACCAGACCCGGCATGCAGTGTAATGCGACCACTGGAGTGAAGATACAGCCAAACAGCCACTAGCATTAGGTAAGACTATTCTACAAGGCTGAGCCAAGACATGATTGACAGTGTCTGCAGCCAATGGCTGAAAAAGGCTGGTCGAGGAAAGCCAGTGGCTGAGAGGGGTAAACTAAGACCTATAAAGGCAGCCCCTGTCGGTTTGGTGCCAGAAACTCATCGTCAGTGTATAGTCTGACCGACATATTGTGTCCTAAATGTCGTTTAAAGAAACAGCGCCCAGTGGATTTAGTAAATAAAATCTACACCTCCTAGAAAAATAGTTTTGTAAACAATATTTATATTTATATGGCAGAAAGTATTTATAATTTCTTACCAGGATATACTGGGATACAGCATTCCCACCCTGTATTCTAACAGAGGTCTAAATATTTATATTTTTTTAACTTCCGGTATAATAAAGTACCATTGAACAGAGCAACATAATTGTGACCCATTTAGCATGCGAGGGAGAACACTGCTCACCCTTGTGTTTGCTTTAAAATCTGGTCTGAAATTCGAAACCCCTGAACAATAGAGCTCAGGTAAGAGCCCGTGCACCTGCTCACCAGTGCATCTCTGGGCCTTTTACAAGCAGCAATATGATTAAAAGATGAGGGTCGGGTTTCGGGGCGGGGGGTTCTATGAGGCCAGCTGCACTGTATTGACAGAGATAACAAAGAGCCTTCATCTGAAAGTAAAATCCATTTAATTGCCCAAACTTTGCATTATTGAAGGCCTCCACCTCCCCTTTAGCAAAATAATGATTCACTCGAAAAATCTAAGCTTCAATGGATGTAAATGTATAAACAGCAAACACAGAGGGAATGGGTTACATACTGCGGTCTGGGTAGTTTTGGTGGCTTTTCGTGAAAGTCCCATTTTTGCAGTGTTGGGATCACACCATAGTTTGTGAGTCCTGTTTAGCACCAGAGCATTTTGCACAAGTAACAACAACAGGGCTTGCAAGAGCAATCTTCAGAATAACTATTTCAACTTACTGCTGTTTTCTGTTTTCGCAGCAAAGGTTGTGTTTATTGATTAGTCCTGGTTTGGAACAATTTATGAGTCTCTGCCTCCACTAATCATAAATGAACTCGCACATCTAGAGATAACAATTGAACATGAGCAGCATTCCTTGTAAAAGAGCAATTACATTTGATGGGCTGCTCTTTTGTTTTGTCTCTAACGGTAATTATCATTGGTGAAGGGGTGTACTTAGCACGCCTGTGTCTTCTGCATTTTAAACAGATTGCCAGTGAGGTCAGGTTAGTACAGGTAACCTAAGGCCAGTGTTGGTCCAAACTTTCCCTGCCGACCGCTGTCTCACGCTGTCATCTTTATTGAATAGACCCAATTGTCTGTGTAGCCTAGTTATTGAAGCAGGAAAGCATGTGTCAGGGAGACACTTGCTTCATGCAGCTGTGCAGCTGCACTGCCAAAGACAAGCCCCTCTGCACTCGTTCACAGTGCTTAATTTTAGCAGGTGGTTTCCAGTGCTCAGCACCGGCACTAAATTGTCAACACTGGCATTTATGATAGCCTGCCACATGGTGGCACTGTTTGTGTAATTTAGAGATGAGAACAACAGTTGTTTATTAGTTTAATATTAAAAACAGCTAATAAATGCCACCCAAGATGTTCTTATATCTTTGGAGGCCTGGAATAGACAGAATTGTCACACCTGTAGGAGTGTGATGGTTAATAGTTGTGTTGTTACTGACTTCTTTGGCAGCGGCAATGGGTGGTGCAAGCTGCAGTGGCCTCCTGATGAGGGCCCTGGCACCTATTATTTTTTTACAAATTAAGCACTGGTGCCCACCCCCTGGCCTTTACTGCCTCAAGATTCTGCCCTAGAAGGTATGTTCCCCACCTGCTTCTTTGGTGGTTCACGTCCAACTCATATCTGTATTTTGGCTCATTCCAGTGGTGCTAGAACAGTGTGTGTTGCTGCCCATCAAGGTCACTTTAGCAAAGGCATAGTGGTTGTGAAAAATCCTTCTTAAAGAGCGAATGCACCAAAGGGGTCCTAAACAGTTAGTGTGAGATTGTTCTGCACAGTAAAGAATCCAAGTGAGCAGGTTTGGAGATTGTTTCCTTCCATCACAAAATCATCCTCAACAGTTTGGCAAGACTAGAGAATGCCTTAATTAGCATTTTTTTTACTTTCTTTTCTTCTGTCACTCTCCTCTCCTCCCTTCTCTCTCTCGACTTGTCTCTATGGTTCTCAAATCTTCTTCTCTTTGTTTGAAGGTAAAAAGCTGTGAAAAAAAAATATGGGGACGGGGTGTCACGTGTTTTTTCAATGGGGGTTTTGGAAGACGATTATCCTTATTGTTTTGGAAAAGATGTAGTCCTCACTGTACGCCTTCTCTTCAATATGCTCAGAAAACCCCCAAAACTAAAGAAAGAGATCTGAGAGAGACCTCAAGAAATGTCACTACTTCACATTTTCCAACAATGTCCTCCATGTATTACTCCTGCATAATTCCTTGCAGAAGCAAGTCAGCTGACCTGCCCACGCTTCAACACCACAGCCATAGGGGGGAGAGCTTTTTCGATCCTTCTGCCACAACTCTGGAATCAGTTGCCTAGAGATCTTCGGAAAGAACCTAGACTCTTACCATTCCGAAAAAAACTAAAAACCCTTCTCTTCATAGAAGCTTTCAATACAGTCCTGAGGCCCTCTACCACCTAAAGATCTGGTCCGCTTCTCTGTTTATGTTTCTCTCTCTTCCAGACCTGTTGGTGTATATGCACTATACTAAGAGTAAATTAACATAACATAACATAACATAATTCTCAAAAAAAGTTTATATTTCCATCAGAAATAATTTGTTCCAGGTTTGTGTAAAAGGTGTCTAGTTCTGAAATATTAATAAACAGCAGAACTGCTGTGCCATTAGAAATGGCGACCATCAGAAACTGTGTTATTTTCATTAAGAATCTGAAGAATGGCTATTCTGGTAGAAAAATTGAAATGAGAAGATCACTTCACTTAGTAAACATAATGCCAATTAGTGCCTGCTCTACAGCAGGATTCCCAAGGCAATCATTTGTAGAGCAATTAGGACTTGATAGAAAAGAGAATTCCTACTCACAAAAAATGTGGCAAGAAAAGAAACGCAAAGGAAATTTCAGAATTAATGTTTGGGTTCATCATATTCAAAAACTCCTCATATGACAAACCAAATAAATAACATGGTGCTACATGTGACAGCGCAGTGCAAAAGTGGCCAAGTGAGATAATGTGGATGAATATGTACAGTGCAAAACACGCAAAAAAGTATAGAAGATCAGAAATTAATCAACCAGCTGGACATAGATCGCGTATACGAGAATGCAAAATCAAGTAATCCCACAATACTGGTGGTCCATCCAATGTATGAACAACTGGTTGATATCAAGTTAATGTTTCTACCCTAAAAAAAATGTTTTAAAGGGACTTCATCAGGACAGTTGTAGCTACCTGGCATGACTTGTAGCTATATGTCTCAGCAGACAAGATGTGAGGACAGTGATAGGTCCATCGGAGTCGGTCAGTGATGCCATCCTTACTAAATAAGACTGCCTACAGAGGCGGAAAACAATGCTGCTGATCTCTGTGTGGTTGTGTCCCACCATAATATGGGGAAAATTCCGGGTCTCATGCAATATTGGACCATGTCTCAGAAAAACAGGCATTGTGGCTGAGGCTCCATCCAACCAGAAGGAGTTTGCTGCCTAATGCCATCTCAAGCTAGTTACCTAGGGTTTCTTTCCAATATTGGTCCATAACAGCAGGTACCATGTTTTGAGTCCTTATGTTTTGCAAAACCTTGTTTCAGGCAACTAGTCCCAACCGTTTCCAATGAAAACAAATAAAGAACAGAATTTGCAGAATGTTAAATATTGAGTCAGGTTTGAAAGCATGGTGTCTTGACGACTTGGAACGAACTGTGAGCCCTATGCCTAATACTCCTATTGTGGGCAAAGCCATTGCCAGACAGAACCTGGGCATGTAGAGTCCATGCTCATCAGTTTAAACGTCTCATTACCTCCATTGTTAACCAACCATAGATGGAAGATGCAAATGGTAGGGCGATTGTATAGGACGGTTCAGTAATGTAAGCTCAACCTAGCTTGCCACTCACCAGCTCAATGAACATTCCCCTCTTGCCCTCTACCCGGCCAGTTATAATATATGCAGGTTAACGAATAATAATAATGACGATATTATATAAAGAATCCAGGATTTCTGCTTAGGGTACCCTGTAGGCATCAAAATAAATCTGAGACAAAGCCAAATCCTGAGGAGCAGCACAATGATGTTGCATGTACAGAAGGGAAAGGACACAGGTTTACTTAATGTGTACAGTTTTGTTGGAAGGAGAACCATGCCAGTGCTCCAGGGCCTATGAACTGGCTAAGGTTGCTAGTCTGTCCTTGAGCATCCTGTGGTCAATGTTGATGGAGGCAGTTAGGTCAAGTAGTATGAGTGCACAATGGCGGCTTTGGTCACAGGCCGATAGGAAGTCCAGTCTTATGTTGAGCAGAGTGGCTTCAGTGCTTCCTTTTGGCTTGAATCCTGATGGCAAGTCTCTGGTCTCTGAGGAGGCCATTCAGTTGCAAGTGAAAGAAAAGTTGACATGAGATGCCGGTTTCTAGCAGTTTAGACATGCAAATGGAAATGAGTCTGGAGCTACCCAAGACAGTTGGATTTATTGTCGTTTTAGGGTTATGATGGCATGTTTGAGAGACTGTTGGATATACCCACTAGCAATTTCTGAATTTAGTGATGGTCGGTGATAGTGCTAGGAGGCCATGATTGATGACCTTGGCATCAGCCATGTCCCAGGAAGGAGGGTAGGATTTTGATGACTTGCGATTCTATATTTAAGAAAAGTATGGTACTATTTTTTATGAGCACTATGTTGCACTATATGTGGGCAAATATTAGCTACTGCAGCCATTGCTTTTTGGAGTTTGCTTCAAATGGAGAGAGAAGGGGTTTGAAAAGTGTATTGACTTACAAAGGATGCTACAAAAGTCTCAACTAGTCATAAGAGACACATTGCCCCCATCTCTAGAAGGGTTGAGCTGGTTAGTAGCTCACAGTGTTTTTAAAGGCACACCCATGATTAGCTGCTGTGGAGATATAATGGTCCTGAGTACGGTGAACAACTTTGAAGTATTGCAACTTTTCATTAACTCAGCTTGACAACTCAGCTGAGAGGGTTGGTCTTTTAGCTGCACTTGCTCTGTGCATTAAGGGGGCTGGTCAGTCAGTCAAATAATTGATTGGGGTTGGTATTTCCTGGGGCAGCTTTTAACTCTCATTTTTTATCTAAACCATGATTTCTGTGTCCAGTGCATGTTTCTGGATATCTGCTCCATGCAATGAAAGATTGTTCTCTGGATATATCGAGTGTAAGACGGTCATTGCACACTAATACTGTGGACAAAATTTCATGGGATAAAATAAAAAGTGCATTTGGGGAAGTGTAGATTTACTATTCCTTATTTTAAAAAACCTTGTATAAGCATTTCCAATACAGTAATGCAATATACTGTTAAATAATATTGGTGATAATACATGTACCACCTATAACATTACTTATATGCATTGGATCAACACAAAAACCATCCCACCCCACAACCGCCGATCCTGGATAAACCCTCAGCCATGTGCTCCCCGAATAACACCCATTATTACACAGTATCACTGGGACAGGATCACAAGACCTCTTTGTATTGTGCCCTTTTAGACCATATCCATTGGTATTTTGATGGACAGCCTCTGGTTCTGTAAAAGCCTCCTCTGTAAATGCATACCTGTTTCTGCCTCCTCTCAACTCGTTTAGAGTAGAGGGAGCGACAATACAAAAATTCTTCGCTGTGTCACGTTTATCAAGCAGATATCCCATTTCAACCAGGGATCATGCACCCCATTCCTCCTCCCAGCCATCCATGATGCTCAACGGGCCACCTTAGGTTTTAGCATGATGCTTTGCCCCAGTGCACCCTCCAAGTGAGTGTGTATTCTGTACTAGTACAAGGCAATACCTGGCATTCCCATATGGCATGCATGAATATGCCCTCTGATTTGTTGCAGCACCAGCAGGCTGCCAATGGGGCCCTGCCCATCGCCCACAACCTGGAAGGGGTGAAATATATATGGTGAATTTACTTGAACTGAACGAGTCTGAGTCTGGCGGAGATTGCCTGTTGTCTGGAGGACATTTTCGCTCCTGTCCATTTCATCTGGGGAGGTAATTCTCAGTGATCCATGGACTCTGGATATCCCTTTGCACCCAAGTTGTCCCATGGTCATTTTGGATTCCAAAGAGTGGAACTCAATCACCTCTCCTAACTCAGCAGTGTAAGTGTCTATGGCATGGTGTAGCTGCATGTACCTACAAGTCTTGCTCCTGTGGAGTCTGCAGTCAGCCGCCAGCTTTTCAATGGATTTTATGTGGTCAGTTGCCCCGACGTCCCCAATATTAGAGGTGTTAATGAGGTCGCATGCCTGGATTCCCTCCAGAGTTACCCCTTGTGAAAGAGTGTGCCGTGCCAAAGAGGAGTTTCTGCAGTCACCTTCCCTGCCATCCGATGTGTTTGCCTGCCTCCTTCCTGCATTCTGTTGGAATTCTGGCAATACATGCGGGACTTGTGCATTGCAGAGTAGGGAATAGGAATCACAAGGTTTCAAAATATGTAACCCCAGGGGGACTGCCATGTCTCTTCCGCACAGAAAAGCCAATCATTCAGTGGAACAAGTTGGGATGCCCTGTAATAGAAATGGAGGTTGGTGATCCTCAGACCACCGTCACAAAGGCCTGTGTACATTTAGCAAATCAAACCCGAGTGCCCCCCTATAGAAAACGTGTTAGAGACTGATGTAGTGTCTGAAACAAGGTTTGAGGAGTGTGGGTCATTTTGAATTATGAATAGAATATTGGGAGGGCACCATTTTCAAGAGGGCACCACGGCCCATCATAGAAATGAGAAGTTTAGCCCAGTTTCCGAGGTCCCCCAGGATTGTAATGGAGCAAAATTGTGGCCTGTATCCATCGTAGATTAACCATTTAAAAAACTCCACATCTACGTACCTTGAAGATATATATCGTTCTATACCTAAAACAATAAAGTTGTGGAGTTAAGTATAGAAAATGTATACATACTTACCGTTCAATATTAAGCCCCTCTCGATATTCTGTCAGATGGACTGTTATTTGCACAAGTGGCAAAGTGACCCAGGCCAATACTATGTGAATGTATAAAATCCCTATTTTACATTCAGCTGAGGTTCACAGCATCGTTGTGCTAAACATAGTAGTTTGAGACTTTAGCAGATCAGTTTGTAAGGCACGGCAGTCATTGGCACGCCTAACCATATGGCATGCCAGAACGCAGCTAATTTATAGATATGTGTTTCTGTGATTTCCTAATCTTTTTTATTTAACCCTTAATTCCACAAGCCCTCCTGTAGTCCTGACCCTTGTATTTCCCTTCTGCTAATCATGAAGCATATTGCAGAAAAACATGTCCCATGGTAAACAGGTCGAGTTTTGGAGGGATAATTGGAAAATCCAAATCTGACACCCTCCTTCCTTTTTCTCAATATACCCATTTTTTAACTTCATTATCACATGTAAATGGCAGCAGAGTTGTTCTCTATCTGAGGTTAGGAAGCCAGTTTAGTGACATAATTATTAGCAATCTGTACCCAGTAGGCCGGAGATTCGTTTATGTAGGTGCAGAATTCTCTTGTAGCACATTAATGTGGCACTCAGATCCCCCAGCTCTATTTTTAGTGCAGTGTTTAAACATTATTATGGCGAACACGCTTTACATGAAAAATGTATTTGCTAGCTCTCATAGTCCAAATGACTCGTTTGGCAAATGATGATCCTGAAAAGATGTAAATGTGATGGCATCCTGCATGCAGACCAGCTTCCAATAGCAGAATTAAGAAATATAACGAAGCAAAGTGATAACACACACAGTGTGTGTCACTGGAATTATGAGACAAGGGAGGACCAAATTATGCAGCAGATTAGACTAAATTATGCGGCAAGGAAAGGCAAATTATTCAGCATCATTTTGCCATTTTGTAGCGGCATTATTTCATTATTGTATCGTTTGCACACGTGTTAACACATTCTAGCCAGAGGTTTCCCCTCATTTGTATCAGTTAACAATACAGGAATCAGCAACTCAAAGGTCACCCGTTACCCTTTAAAAAGGGCCTGTCACTGAATAGGCATCACCCGTTTCAGGACTTTGAGTTCTTTTACTCTGTTGGAGATCAAATATTTTTTTCGTTAAAATCTTCAAATTATCCAGCAGATGAAGGCTCAGGAGGCTACTGCAGGGAATACGTAATTATGCGGAAATGCCACGGCTGTAGGATCATATAATTCCAGTGGCCCTTCATGTAGTTCATGATGCAAATAGAGCTATCTCTGCTCACTGTTTTTTCTAAAGTGGCCTGTTTACCGGAAGTTCCTTCAGATATTACAACATGGCCGCTGTCCCCGCCTACATCATATACCCCTCTTACATCGCACCCATTCTACTTTACCAGACTCCTCTGTGTTACAGCTGATTTGCTCTTTATATTAACATGCGAATCAGCGCGTGCTAAGTCCTATATTTTGCTGTATATAGCTGGGAGTGTTCTCTTTCAAGATTTAAAGATGGCGCAGCTATTCTACGAACTGTTACCTCTTACCAAGGCCCACACCTACGAGAATCCCCTATGTAAACCCCTTTCCGCAATTCTCAAGCATAGTGTTTTGTCATGCTCCACCTTATTGTTGATAATTGACCTTATGATCACCACTAATGGCTATGCTACTCATTCTTTTTTTACCTGTGGTATGTTGTACACAGTGTCCTATGCTAAATTTGTCTGACCTTAGACAGTATTTGTAAACCAGACACACAAGTTCATCAAATTGAGTGCTAGCAGGGCCTCTTGACCAAAATGACCAAATGACCAGCAGCATACCTGGCTAGGATTCTAATTTTTGTGGCAATGATTTATTATTTCTGTTTCTGAGATTAAATCGAAGACAGCAGGTATGTGTGGCACATTCTTTGAAGAGCGTGTATGTAGCCACTGAAATCAGTCCTGAAGCGTTCCTTCACACTGCCATTTAGTGACCACACCATCATCCGCTTCAATCAACACGCATGCACAGACGTCACCCAAGGATAACACTGACACTTTCTTTGTGGGTGAAGAACTGCTGCAGGTTTATTTCATACAACATAAGTATGACGATAAATGGGTTATCTTACGGGCGATCCAGGGCAAGCAGCCCCTAGCGGCTCCGCCCGCCTGGTGAGCCAGCACACACGGTGGGTCGATGCCCGGCAGTGTGGCACATATTTATTTGCAGATCATCCACTGGGTCACGTGATCTGTCTCCTACTCCCGCCCCTTCTGACAGGGGCGGAGCGTGTTGTGGCACACCCCCGGTTGGTCAGGCCCCCCAACCGCCCGAAGGACTAACGGGGCGCCGTCGCGGTCTTCCCAGAACCCCCTTCGGCTCCTGGACCTTGGCTCGGGCACCCTTACTGTGCCGGACAGGGGTACCCTTACTGTACCGCCTGTCGCAGAGGTACCCTTACTGTACCCGTCTGCATCCAGATCGCCCTGTAACTCCGCCTGCAACGCAAAAGAAAAACATTAAAACATTCCAATAACGCGCTGTCTCCGCCACGCAGGGTAAGCGGAAAGGGTGGGAATACGCGTGTCCAAGCAGGAGCGGCGCGCAGGAAGCAGAGGAGGAACTGGGCGAGAGGGACGCCTAAGTAGGGGGGCTAGCCTCGCCCCCCCCAACGGCCCGCCTCCACATGCACACTTATTGGGAGATCTCCTCCCTGGGCGTGGCCTCGCGCGCGAGGCAGAAGAAGGGGGAGGGGGAAGGCTGCGACGGGCGGCCACTAGAGAGCTGCCCTGCTGATTGTCCCACTGCGTGGGACGCGGGCAGCGGCATTCTCAAATTGATGACTGTGTTCGAGAGGTATCATAACGACAAACAATTAAAGTTTGAAAGAAAAACGTATTTTTTTATTTTTATAAAATGTGTTTTTATTTAAGACATCTTCAAGTCCAAATCGTATACCATACTCCCCTTTTTTCCAAACACCCATAAACCCCTCCCCAAAATACATAGACGGTTGCCTTCCTTTGAAGCAAGTACAGCGGTATTTGAGGAGAGCCCCGCAAATGTCTCAGAATATCTTAAATGGGCAAGCCCCTGTCGTATAGGAAAAAAAGATGGATTATGAGCAATATTGTGTCACTGACACATTCATTTACGAGGACAGTCCCCTAGTTTAGAGCTTAATGCGACACAATGTGCAAACAATGTGGGGAGGTCCACAGACAGTCCAGGATGGGCTTCTAACAGTGGCGTAGCTAGGGCGGGGTGGGGGGTAGTTTTTGGGGGCAGTGGAGGTAAGCAAGTCATGTCTTTTGCCTACCACCATCCCCCACCACCCGAGAACAAGTCATCTGTCGGCTGCCAGCCCTCCCTCCCCCGGAACACGTCGTCCATCGGCCGCCACATTCACCCCCCCCTCCACTTTTACCTGCACTGGGCGGCAAACATTGGGTCTGCCGCGGGTGGCAGTAGGTCTAGCTACGCAACTGGCTTACAAAAGGCATCAAAATAAGCTTGGTCTCTCGACAAGTTATAAGTAGATTACTCAACAACCAAGAAGTTTCAGGGACTTACCTGTCAGTGGAGTTAATACACTTCATTCCAAAAAATAGCGAGTTTTGGTCATCGCCTTCAGATATACGTAGCATCTCATGTAGACTGTCACTCCCTCCGAAAAAGAGGGTTCCCTGATGGAATATATGGCATGAAGCTGTACACTTCATGCACATTGATGGCATCCATTGCACAATAGGGCCAGTGCTGGCATAATGCTTACATTAACTTGGCATGATGATGGTAATTCCTGATGTACTTTGGGCATCCATCGCACAAATGAGGCAGTTCTTGACATATTGTCGGCATTCATGGCACCCAAATCTCTATGATGCTGCCTCCTGCATTACAGTGGTAGTTTATAAGCTAGTGTCGGCATGCATTAAATGATGGTGTCCACCCTGATATAATGCTATGGCTGGCATAATAGGGGTAATACCAGTCATATTATGAGCAGCCAAGGCATGATGATGCCATGGCACAAATGTGAATAATACTGAATACATTAAAGCTCAAACAGGCTCAGAGAAGAGAGGAAACAGTTCAAAGGAACATATGTGATTTTTATTTTAGTGTACAAGGTTATCCAACTCTCTTTCATCACTTCAAACTCCAGGATAGATACATCTTTATCAGTTCCTGGGTAGTGAAAAATAGGCTGGGCAAGATGAAACGTACTACATTTGTAAATGTGTGTCAAGAATAGGGACCATTACTGGCAATCCTTTTCTCCAGATTGCTGTCAATTTTGAGAATGTTGTAATGCATATAATTACCAGAAGTTTGCAATAGTCGATGTAGCATAGATATTGAAAGAGCAGATATTCACAGATTCTATAATGACAGATCTTCTGCCGATCTTAATATTTTTGAGCTATATGCAGTGTTTCTATTCTCAGAATTTGTAATTCAGGAATAATATACTGTGCAAAGGCCTCATATAGTCTCTAAAACTCTATATAGGGTCCTAAATGCTCAAAGAGGGTCAAATATTTGCACTGCAATAACTAAAAGAACAGTACAAGTTAAGATGTAAAACATTGAGGATGCCCATATTAGCAAAGACTTTAGGGGAAGGCAGATTATGTCTTGTGCAAGGGAGCTGTGAGAAATTAGGTTGCTGTTTGACCTGGGTGTGAGCCCTGGTCAAGCATCAACCACAACCTTTGTCAAGGTGAGGCACAGGGCAACCCTAAACTAACCTGGCTCAACCCTCTGTTAGCCTGGCACAGAACAGCCAGGCTTAACTTAGAGCTAATGTGTAAATAATTTGTACAGCACTTCAAACAGTAAAACAGTGAAATCACCACACAAAAAATTCCCACACAAGGCTAGAAAGATAGATCATAATTAAAAGAGAAAACAAGGTGAAAAGGACCAAAATCAAATCAGTAGAAATGGAATGATGAATTTTGAAAGAATAAAGGGAAAAATAGCATCTAAAAGGATAAAACGTCAACCAGGGATATCGGGTTGAGCTGGACCAGGTCAAAGTCAAAAGTTCAGGCAGACCGCGATAGAGCACAGGTTGGATACAGTCCCAGATAAGTCCTGCAGAAGGTTTACCTTCTCAAGTTTGGTGCCAAGAGTTCAGTCCCGTTTAAGTTGGAGAGGGCCGCAGGGAGCAAGGAGAGCATGCTGGTGGTGGTTGGGGTGGCGTGATGAGCAGGCCAGACATCGTGGACAGGAGGTCTAAAGCTTCATGATGGATATCTCCGCGGAGGCGATCGATGCTTTCTGTACAAAGAGATGGGCTGATGGTGGCTCGCGCTGATTTTCGATGTGAGCAATGCGTTCCCAATGGAAGCGGGCCCTATTACGGTCACGAAGATCCCAAAAGCTTGATTTCACGAGCCCCTGAGCCACACCATGGGTCCAGGACCTGAGAGGCACTGCTCGGGGGCGAGGGATTTGCGATAGCTGGGTCCAGGAGCTGTTTGGGAAGCCTTTTTATGTCCCTGAGGCTCGGATCAGGAGGCCAGCAGACTAGCCCTTTTATTCACTCTGAGGTCCTAGGTTCAAAATAGAGTTACAAGTATAGTTCTTCTTTTCCAGTCAAAAGGACAGCAGGTCCACACAGCTGTGCAGCAGTTCCTTTAGAGCAGCAGTGTAAAAGAGTAGCATCCCTTGTAGCATTCCACTTGTCCTTCTTCCTGGCAGAGTATCCACAGGTCCAGAATTGTTCTGAAGGGTTTGTGTCTGATGTCCTTCTTTTATACACAGTTGTGCCTTTGAAGTGGTGAAAAGCTTCTAGAGGCATGCATTTAAAGAGCACAGATGCCCTGCCTTCCTGGCCCTGGTTCCAAACTAACTACATGGGGTATGCAGCTCTTTGTGTGGAGACAGGACACAGCCTATTCAAGTATACGTGAGGCTGGGCCATGCACCTCCCAACCATCCTGACACTGATGGTGCATCAGTCACACCTAAGCTCCCCATTGTGTGTGGCTGTCTTGGGCGAATACGCAAAGTCCAACGGTCAACTACATCCAGTCATGTGACTCAGAGACAGGTTCCAGGCACCAAATGGCTAAGGCAAGAAAATGGCAACTTTCTAAAAGTTGCATTGTCATAATTGCAATTTAAATTCTGACTTTACCATAAGTTAGGATTTTAAATTGTGGTTCCAGAGACCCCAAACATGAACTGGTTATCGCTTCCCATTTGGAAACTACACTTATAAAATGTAATAAGGCAACTTCAATATGATCCTATGGGAGAGGCAGGCCTTGCAGTAGTGAAAAATGAATGTAAGAGTTTTTCTCTACTGGTACATGTAAAACTTCAAAGTACATGTCTTGATTTTTAGATACACTGCACCCTGCCCTCTGGGCCATCGAAGGCCTACCCTGGGGTGACTTATATGTATTGAAAAGAAAGGTTTGGGCCTGGTGAAAGATTTTCTTTGCCAGGTCAAAATGGCAGTTTAAACTGCACACACTGACTCTGTAATGGGAGGCCTGAAACACGTTTATGGTGCTACTTAAGTGGGTGGCACAACCAGTGCTGTAGGCCTACTAGTAGCATTTAATTTACAGGCCCTGGGAGCATTTAGTGTACTTTACCAGGGACTTAAGAAGTACATTAAATATGGCAATTTCGTATAAGCCAATGTTGCTATGTTTTAGGTAAAGAGCACAAGCACTTTAGCATTGGTTAGTAGTGGTAAAGTGCACAGAGTCCTAAGGCCAACAAAAAACGAATTCAGCAAAACAAATAGGAGGAGGAACACAAAAAGTTTGGGGATGACCCTGCGGAGAGGGCCAGGTACAACAGAAACCGAAATGAAAAAAGTATTACCCATACCCAGGAAGCCAAAAGCACTGAATGTCACAGTGTTCTTACTGTTTTGAGGTCTGCAAAAACAAAAACCCTAAAGAGTGTGATTCATGACAGCATCTCATAGTTATGAAACACAAAATACAGATATAGAGCAAGTGTTGCAGAGAATTACATTGAAAAGCTTGAAAAGTAAATACAAAGTAAATCTAATGACTAATTAGAATCTGCAGACAGTACATTAATTTGCAAAGTGTGCATGGGTCTGGTTTTTGTTGTTGTCTCCATCTTTGCATGAAACTTTCTGCACGGTTTTGTACTTTTGAATGTAGTCAGTAGGTTACATTCTTTACGATTCAGTACAGGGTGTAAATGGAGCAAACTGTCTTCCCCCTTTGCTTGCCTTTGGTCTTTTTTCTTAAAATAATTAACTATCAATAAGATTTACTTCCACAAAAAAAAATTACATTAAGAAAATTGAATCAAAACTGGTCTGATTTCAGTTTGCTGCATTCCTTTTTTGCTGAATGTTTATAATAGTAGCTATATGGCGGCACAGCAATGGAACAAGCTCCCCATGAGCCTCAGGTTGGAGGGCTCGGAGGGTACCTTCAGGAAAAATCTGAAAACGTATCTTTTCCCCCCTGGATAGACACGCCTGGGTACGATAGGGTGTAGTTCCAAGGCAGTTTTTTTTTTTTTTTGCACCGCAGCGCGGGGACCCACTGGCCGAGTGTAACCAGGCGCTTTACAAATGTGCTTATTATTATTATTATTATAAATTGGCAAATATGTTTAATGTACATGGCAATACTAATATCAAGAATCTACATTATATCACTGATTAAATGGGTAAATTGGTGTAAACTGTTAAGAAGTGCTTAGTTTAGAGGAAGGAGGTGAGGCGCTTAAATGTAGAAACATTAATGCCATCTGCACCGGAGACGATTAATATGCATTGCTTGAGTATGGAAAAACACTACCGCGATAATCACCCTCTTTAAATGTTATTGCTGTTATTTTAATGGCAGTATGATTGGTTTGACTTTCAGCCACAAGCGTGGAAGACGTCCATGACAGCACTTTGGAAATAAGGTCTATTGACTAGATAAGCACTTAAACTATGGTAGAAAAACAATTATAGGGAATGGGAGAGCCATATTTCACAACTGCTGCCTTGTGGTGCTGTCAGAAAAGGGTAATCAAAAACACTGATTCTCTCTTCAAAAGAGCATTAACAAAAACAGAGAAGGCAAAGGCCCTGGGTGTCAGCTCTTATTGTCATGAGCACTGGTTCTGAGGATATCTCTGGGGTATAACTTGCAGGCCAGTGAGCTGATGCGTTATAAAGGTTAATCACTTCACTGGACTGGAGAGAGAGTGAGTCACCTCTGCAGGAGCCACAAACCCACCCCACCCCCAAAACCAGGGGACATGGGGCTCTTTTGAGACAGGGCCTGCTGCAAGGCGAAGGGTTACGTGGGGTCGATATATATTGCTTTATCACAATCATGGTTACCCCTTCTAGTGGACCAAGCAAAAATGTAAAAGAAAAAAAAAAGTGTGATTATGTACATCATCTGGTGCATTATTGGTCGCATATAAGTAAGGAACTAACAAAAAAAACCACCAATCACAGTAAAAAGTGAAAGGGGGTTTAAAAAACATATTCAACAAGCATTTACAATGCAAAAGGTCTCGCATTGCTGAAAGCTTGAGCGCTTGGCATTGCATTATAATGTGCAACGCCAATAGCTAAAACTTTTATTAATGCGAGACCCATTGCATTGCAAATGCTTGTTTTTTTAAGAGTTCTCCTCCAGAGAAAGTCCTGGCACTGAATGCGGCAAGGAACTGGGGAGTAAGCAGGCTTATTGTTGTATTGGGACTGAGTTTGGCGATGATTATGGATGCGTGGGTGGGAGGGAGCTTGAGCCCGTAGGCTGCCAGCCCCAGATCTCATCTGCCTTCCACTTCATTTCCTGGAGCTCCCAGCACGGTGGTAAAGTAAAATGCAATACCAGTTCGGGTTCCAGTATTGCATTTTAAAACATACAAGTTTGGCAAAAAAAAGAGTTGGGCAGCAGCACAAGAGTAAAGAAATGGTTGCAAGTGCCATATAAAGAGCTAGACGGAGTGGACAGGTAGAGTGGACCTGGCACCAGCGAGGCATCAAAATGCAGAGGGCGGTGGAAGGCCCATTTCAGAATGTGATGAATATCTCCTGAAGCTGGTAGACGAAGACACGATGCCCCTTGAATCACATATTTACCCCCTATAAAAATGCCCTCGCGGAGAGAACACAACATAGGGACACGTTCCTCCAACAATTTTATAGGTAATTGCCAGTGAGATAAACAGGGCATGAATGTAGTGAACACAGGAAAGGGTTTTTAGAGAACATAGGTTAGTGACGATGCGGAGTAAGAGTTGCAGTTTCAGCTGAGATTAGGCGAAAAGTTAGGAAAACTGTCAACACATATGCTTGACTAACCTCGTTAAAAGTCCAGGAAAAGTCGATTATGCGGGTAATACTTTATTCACCCTTGTTGTACACCTTTGTTTATTGTGAGAATGATACTGTGAATGTGAGTGTTTAAATGTGGCACCCTCTACACAGTTTTATAAACTGGAAACAAAATGAAAATAAATATATTTTAAATGTTGGTGCCTGAGAGCTAGAGCTGGTGCTTAACTCAATGAGAGGAGGGTGTGGGTTGATGAGTGAGTGAATGAGTAAGATCTGGCACCATCCTCACTTAGGGGATATTTCATGTCAGCAGCTTGAAAGTCCTGCTGCTGTCACTCAGAACCCGGTGGTCACTGTTGTTAAATCTGCTGTAATATCCTGCAGTGTTTTCACTGTCACTTACTGTAGGTCCATTTACTGCGATCCTCTTAGAATGACTAAAGACAATATGAGCGGCCAGAATCACAAGAGTTAGCACGGAGCTGGGACCTCCTCCCTTGAACTCTGGTCCTGGGTCCACCCACTATCACTAATCTCATTAAAATGATCTCATTAGAATGGTTGACTGCGGCAGAAACATCTGTTATATACATTGTCACTGGAATTATGTGATCATGCGGCTGCTGAGATTTTCGCATAATTATAGAATTGCCGCACTTGCCACATAATCCATCATCTGCTGCTTAATGTGAAGGTTTTTTTTAAAAAAATTCCTAGCTCAAATGGTGCAAAAGTTACTAAAAATGCAGCAACGTTGACACGCTGACGAAGGCCTGTTGAAAAGTTGCACTGGTCACCTTTCTATTGCTTATTGCTATATTTGAATTTTCAACTGGTCCTAATGATATGTAATCAATGTCCAGACAGTGTTATCAAGTTTAAAAATGAAGAAATAATGATGTAATACTATTTAAAAATGTGCCACATTATGCCGCAAAATTTACCTTTTCTTGCCACATAATTTACTCAATCCTGCCACATAACTTGGCCCTTTCCTGCCGCAAAATTCCAGTGGCCCTAGTTACATAGTGCCATATATTTGGGGGAGGGGATAAGCCAGTGCCTTCAGGTTCCGAGTTTTTTACACTAACCATTCTAATGTTCTTTTTTGTGGCCCCGCCCCCACATTCGCAGATCTGACCCCACTGCACTCATCGTAGCTCCCATACCTTTTTGCACTTCAACCTTTAAAGTTAAGATTCACAATGAGGAGCTGAAGTGAGATGTGTGAAAGGAACTGGTGGGCATAGACTTTGTATATGTCAATCAACTTGGATTCTTTATACTTAGGAATGTTAAAAATAAACACAGGTTTTTCTGCAATTTAATATATAGCGCGAACTCGTCTCGAAGGTAATGGAGCCCTTTACCTGAGCACCAGTTACTTTACATAAGGTCAAATCCTTGTGTTTTTAGGCACGGGGAGAATAAGTGATTTGCCCAGAATCACAGGATGTTTAGCGGTGCCGAGAGTCGCACATTGTTTCTCAGTTCCAAATTGGGCAGCCCTGACCGTTTCACCACCCTCCCCCAGTGGGTGTAGTTTGATGTGTTTTTCTATAAGAAACAAAAATGATATTTTTTTCAGTGACATTGCAGTATGTTTTCTCTGAAGAAATGTATTTGTGCAGATTATCGGAAATTTTGACTGCCTTTAGTCATCTTACGATACAGAAGGTGCAGGGGGGAGCCCACGGTTGCTGTGAGAGAGGTGGAGGAGCCAAAGAGAGAGACGAAGGTTGAGACACAGGGAAGTCTCTATTGAACTAACATCACTGCCTTACAGAGTGTTTATTAACCGTGAGCGCTTTATACAAGATACGTCTGGTGCTAAGAAAATAAGCGTTTCTCCAGGAGGCCAGCAGGTTGATCTAAACACCTATATCTGGGTACATGACTGACTCCGGGGTAACACTTCTTCACAGCGCTCACACTCACCTTGGATGGCCCCCGCGTCTCGCAGGGTCAGCAAAGACAGCATGATCACCACACAGAGTGAGGGGCTCAGAGCCCCCCGTCTCCATTGCAGCACTGCAGGGTCGCCCTCCTCAGCACTCAGTAACAGTTGAATCCCCCGCTGCAGCCCTCTGACAGCACACACAGCCTGCACACCGTCCTGTTCCTCGCGAGCCCAAGAGGGAGGAGAGCGCACTGTGTGATCTTGCACCAATAAGAGCCAGTACAGGTGGTCACTCAAAGGTTGCTGGGCAGAGCATCCACAAGAAGGATTCTGTAGGACATAAAGGGTGGGGAGCACGGGCTCTTCATCTCAACGAACAGGAAGACTTGTGAAAAGGAGGGCGGAGCTACAATGGATCGTTGGATGATAGAATTAGCCATAGGTCGATTGTACTGTAAACAAGCAATGGCCGTGTGGCCGTGAAAGGAAACCAATGGTGCACGCGCACCACAGAGGAGCGGGGGCGGTGGCAGCGAGGCGAACGCACGCTGCTACGCATGCTAGACACGGACGGGAATGGCTGGAGCAAAGGCGGGACATGCGCCCGCCTTTACCCAATTGCGTGCCTTATTATTTTTTTATTTAAACACTAAAGCCAATGGCAGCCCGCAAAAACACACACACGAGCGTGTGGTCGGCTTCCAGAACCCCCTTACAAGACGTCTCGTGCTGCGCGAGCAGGGCTACGCACTGCAACGCTAGGCGCGAGACCTAAAAACCAGCTTCTGTTGAATTTACTGTCTCCTTTCTTTTTTCCCTGAACAACTCTATTGCCTTAGCACAGCTTGTGCATTATTCACATATCTATGTGTGCCTAACATAGCTCTGATTAAACCTAGCTTTCCAAAAGAAAATAGGTTTGCCATTTATAGTGTAATGCAATAGAGTGTATTTTGGAAATTGCTATGTGTTTATTTTTTGAAATATTTTGTTTCTTAACCCCTTGAGTGCCCATGACGAGATGGTCTCGTCATGGGCCGCGGTTGCGCTGTGCCCATGACGAGACTATCTCGTCATGAACCCCGCCCGCTAATTCAACGCCCGGCACAGGGCGGGGAAAGGGCGGGGCACACAAGGGGTTAAGGTAACAGTGTACTAGGTCTGAATTTGATATTAGGTTGGTATAGGTATGTTTCAAAAATACCTAAAACAGATTATATAATATAGTCTGAAGGCGTATAACTAATTAGTTTAGCATTTTTTTGTAAATTGTTAAGGCAATTGGAGAAGGTTTCAAGGAGATGGTTGCACAAAGAAAGGGGGATTGGAAGCAACATATAGTGTTTGTCAGAAATCAGGTTTCTGGTTGGCAGTAGTATGCACCCTGTCCCAGCTAGAGCCACAATCCTAGTTAGGGTAAGTACCATTCACACCATAAATTAACCTGTGCTCCCCGACTGTTAGCTTGGAACAGAGCAGGCAGGCTTAACTTAGGATGCAATGTGTAAAGTATTTGTATAACACTTCAAACAGTAACACAGTGAAAACACCACAAAAAGACTCCACACCAGTTTAGAAACATAGAATATGATTTTATAAATAAAACAAGACCAACACAACAAAAATCCAGTAAGTAAAAATCAAGATATACATTTTTAACTAATAAAAGTAGGAGTAGTGCTTAGAAGCAATTAGCACCTATGGGGATATCTGAGCGCGGCAGACTGGGGCAAAGTCAAGAGTTCAGGCCGAATGAGATGGAGCACTGGCCGGATATAGGAGCTGCCCAAGGCCCACTGAACAAAGTCCTAGTTGCAACAGCGAGATGCGGGTGCAGCCGAGTGATGCAATGGTGTAGATCCCTGCAGTTGAAGTTATGCATTGATTTTCTCCCCGCAATGATGGCGATGCACCAGTTCAGAAGATAAAGCGCTTAGATGCGTTGATTCCAAACCCACTGCGTCAGATTTCTCCACAGAGTAGAGGGTATGAGTCTGTCTTCTCACACTGTTTCGGTGGCGATGTGGCGGTTCCGTTGCATCTGTTCTTGAGGCGATGTGCTGGTTTTGAGTGCGATATGCCGGTTCTGTTCCCACAACAGTGGCGATGCACCAATTCTGTTTCATGCAGCAGAGGATGCATCGGTTCCACTGGGGCGAGCAACTGGATCCACTTGCAATGGATCAGGCACAGGAGCAGGAGGTGAGACTTTGATATCTTCAAGTCTCAAAATATGAGGCTCGCCAGAATGCCCTTGGAGATCAGTTTGGGCTCAAGCAAGAGTTCAGTTCTTCCTCAGTAGAGGCAGCGAGTAGCAGGCAGCAGGGCAGCACTGCCGAAAAGTAGTTCTTCCAGAGCAGCAGTCCAGCAGAGTGACAGTCTTTGTGAAATTTGAAATGACATTTACATTTATAAAGAGGACGATTTACCAGTTTTTTGACACTGACACTGCCAAAGGATGTGAAAAAAGAAGCAGAGGTTTATATTAGGGGAGGAGTCAAGCCCAGAAAAACTATTGGCAAAACAGCCAGCTTTTTAGTGCTTTCCTAAATTGGTGAAGGCCTGTCATTTCCATCAGCTTAAGAGGGAGGGTGTTCCTAAGTTTGGTAGTGCAGAATACAAAGCTCTGGCTTCCCAATGGGATTTCCTGATTTTAGGAACAATTACGGTCTTCTTTGGCTGTTGGAGAGCACAAAGTCCTGGAAGGGATATACCAGAAAAAGTTGCATTTGAGATAGTCAGTGCTAGAGTTGTGAAGTACTTTGAAAGCCATGCATACGGCCTTGAAATCAATGCGCTTCTTTATGGGCAGCCAATGTAGCTCTTTAAGGGCCTATGATGCTGACTGATGTTTGGGAATCAGAAGTCGAACTGCAGCATTTTGCAGAATCTTTAGTTTGTTTAGAAGTCTTTGCTGAATGTTAGTGTAGAGTGCTTTGCAATAATCCAAATTTTCAGAGCATCTTCAGAATATATAAAGCAGATAACATCACCGTATTAACTTGGCTTTCAAATGTCAACCTGTTTTCAAAAAGAATCTCTAAAGTCCTCACTTTCTTGACCGGCGTTGGCAGTGTACCCATTTGTTGAGGCCACCAGCTGGGGAACCAAATGAAGATGTGATTGTTGAACAGGAGTACCTCAGTTTTTCCCGAGTTTAGTTTTAGGCAGTTGCTGTTCATCCATTTGCCTATGTGCAGCATACAGTAATGGAATCTGGCTGCAGTATGATCGGGAGCACTGGACACTGAGACTACGATTTATGTGTCATCAGCATCATATATTGCTGAAAAACCAGAAGATTTTATAAGCCTGGCCAGAGGGTTGGCAGATAAATTAAAAAGGGTGGGGCTCAAGGAAGATCCTTATGGTACTCCACATGGAAGAAAAAAGGATTGGATATAAATTCGTCGAAGGAGACAAATTGTTCCTGTTCCGGCAAGGAGGATTTTAAGAGAGTGAGCACCGCTCCACTGAATCCCATGGAGTAGAGACTGTCAATCAAAAGGTCATGATTTATCGTGTCGAATGCTGGCAAGAGATTTAAAAGATTCATGGTAGTATTTCCTCCTTCGTCTAGAGTAGAACTTGCGTCCTCAGATGCCACAATCAGGGAGGATTCAGTGCTATGCTCACTCATAAACCCGACCTAAGTAGGGTTGAGCAGGTGATTTGTGTTTATGAAAGAAGTCAGCTCCCGATTCAGGGTTTTTTCAACTACCTTGGCTGGGAATGGTAGATGTGATATGGGCCCATAGTTGCTAGGGTCCAAAGGGGTAGAGTTAGCCTTTTTTACAAAAGGCAGGATAGATGCTTTTTTCCAAACCTCAGGAAAGTAGCCAGAGCTGAACATTCCAATTAAAGTTATAGGCCAGATGCTTGATATTGTTTTAGGAATCAGTTGTATTGTTTTCGGAGGACATGGGTCCAGAGGGGAAACAGACTTCATAGAATTGATCAAGCTAAGCATCTGATCTGGGGTAAGTGGAGAGAAGGAAGCTAATGTTTCTAGCTTAGAAGGAGAGGGAGACCTCATTGTGAGACCGTGAGATAGAAGTGGAGTTAGCAGCGAAGATGTTATAAACATCTTCATCTCTGGCCTGAAAGAACAAAGCCAGTGTATTACAGAAAGATTTTCGTAAAGCTAGTGCTTTTATTTTCAGGTATGTTAGCAGGTTTTTCTTACCGTTGTAAAGAGTTCTTTAGTTGAAATTTTAAGAAGTCGCAATCTTTTTGATAAAGTAAGAGGATTTTTCTTCTAGAATCAGGGTCTTATACTCACTGATTGTGTGTTTATAGATTTCTCTTTTGCTAGTTTCATAACTCTTTATCCATTTACGCTTCTGCCTGCAGTAGAGTTGCTTTTGTGCTTTAAGGTTGATGGAGAACCATGCTTCAGATGATGTTACCCTATGACTGTAGGGTAGTAGCAGCACAGCAATCCTTCTTCCTGGAAGAGTTTCTTTTCAGGTCCAGAACTGTCTGATTTGGTGGGGTCAGAGGCTCAGTACTTATACCCAGTTGTGCCTTTAAAGTGGAGTTGGTTTCAAAGAGGGGTTTTGAAGAGCACAGAGGTGCTCTCTTCCCAGCCTTGGCTCCAGACTCAATATAGGGGGGGTTTCAACCCTTTGTGTGGGGAGAGGGCACTGCCCATTCAGATGTGTCAGCGTCTTCCTCCCATCCTGGCCAGGATGACCCACCAGGATGCAGATGGCCACTCAGTCACACCTAACCTTCCTTTGTGTGTGGAGGGAATGCACAAGTGTAGTTGTCACCCACCCCAGACACCCAGACGTTTTAAAGACAGGCTGGAGGCACACGGAACTGTAAGGGCAGAGAAATGGCCACTTTCTAAAACGGACATTTCTAAAATAGTAATGTTATATCCTACTTTACCATTAAAGAGGATTTATCATTACCATTCCAAAGATATAAAAAATGATGCAACTACTCCTTTCTGATCCGGAATTACAGCTTAAAAGTGTATTAAGGAATTCCCAGTGCGAGCCCATGAGATTAGTAGTGTTGTGTTTCTATTTAGATACCCGTATATAGGTTTCCCTGAATCATGTCCTTATATAGGCACAATTCGTATTGCCCTTATTTAGGCATAAGAATCCCAGTCCTTATTTAGGCA
Organism: Triturus cristatus; assembly: GCF_964204655.1. Lineage (NCBI taxonomy): Eukaryota > Metazoa > Chordata > Amphibia > Caudata > Salamandridae > Triturus > Triturus cristatus. The sequence continues at coordinate 1,092,006,089 of NC_140593.1, forward strand.
TTAGCAATGCTATCCAAATACAGGCATGGTCAACTACATCCATCCATCCCACATCACAACAAGTTCTTAGAAACCAGACCCTTAAGCCAACTGGACTTTCCCCAGCTAGGTTTATTGATTTCTCCAAGAACTCATCTATTATGCATGATCTACTATTCCTTAGGGGTTCATCCATGACGTCTTCCTCTGCCTGACTTTACGTCAATGCTAGCATTCCTAAACACCTTCCAGGTATAAATATACCTTCCCTTACCATGGCAAACCATGGCACGACTCAGCACGACTTGACTGCATGGTTCGCCACAGCAAGTTCGGAAGAGACCATATCCCGGCCTGACGCACTGACCAGATGCTGTCATCCCTGCTCGCAGAGAATCCAGCATCCAGTGTTCTGACTCCCTTCGCGGGGTATTAGAGTTTGAGACCCGGAAAGAGATACCCACCTCTTTCATTATAAAGGTATGGAGCCGACTAGAACCTAGAGGGACTCTTGGCATACTAAACTTAGTATATACCATAATATAAACAGCACCTACTTCTTTCCTCATACTACACTTAGGTTAGGTACACTGGGTTAGAACTATTTAGAAACATCAGCGGAGTATTCCCTTTTTAGCCTGTGTTATTTATGTATGTATATATGAATATATGTCATAGCTAAAAGACAATGCTATTGCAGTATTGTTTCTTCTTACTGCTTACGCTGTGCGTATTATATCTTGCTTACTGTCTAATGATTGTAACAGCTCATATCTCTTACACAAGAAACAAGACTGTTCAATAAATCCTTTTATTGAAACATCCGTCTATCTATTTCTGTGTACCTCTGGAGAAACTAAGTATGCACGATTGACTGAGTGAAACTGTTATCTATTGTTTCCACGATTCTGAGATGCGTTCCGATTCTAAGGGAAACAAAGTTGTCGTGTTTATGCGGTTGTCAGAAACTAATCCCTTCTTGTTAATTTGAGAAGTTTCTAGTGACCTCTGAGTTAGCTGGCACACACAATTAATTAAGTTCAATGTACTCGATAGGAGCTTACTGACCTTAGTCCTATGCAAAAACGATAGTGTATATTTTTTCAATGCGCTGAGCCTATAAGGGAAATAGGAACTACACTACAGTAGGCCTCACAGTAGTGAAAAACAAATTTAGCTTTTTGTCACTTCCAGGACATGCAAAACGTAAAAGTGCATGTCCTATTTTTTACTTATACATCACCTTGCCCTATGGGATACCTACGACCTACCTTAGTTATGACGTATGTGTAATAAATTGGGAATTTAAGGCTTAGCCAAGGGTTGTAAAGGCCAAGTGGAAGTGGAGGTAAACTGCAAACACAGGCCCTGCAAATGCAGGCCTGAGGCAGGTTTAAATGGCTACTTGTGTGGGTGGCACAACCAACGCTGCAGGCCTACTAGTAGCATTTAATTTACTGGCCCTGGATGTAGGGCATACCACTTTACAAGGGACTTACAATTAAACTAAATGTGTCAACTGTGTACGTACCAATGTTACCATGTTTAGGGTAGAAGCACATGCACTTTAATCTGGTCAGCCGTGTTGAAGTACTCAGAGTCCTATGGCCAACAAAAAGAATCAGCAAAAAGCAGGCTAACCATTTCGAGGAAGAATACAGTAAGGATAACAGGTCTAACAATTAGTATGAGTAAGCTTTGAAGTCACTGTCAAGGGTATGACAGACGCTTTTATCAGTAGAGAGATGTGACTTTTTCTAGCGTTTTTCTAGAGAATTTCTTCTTTATTTTAACATTCAAGCTCATCTGTGAGCCATTTGTTGTGCCATACTTTGGGTGATTTGACTTTCTTTTTTATGTCAGCAACTACCTCATGAAAGGCCTCAGTACTGGTTGGGAACAAGTTTTTCAAGAAGGGCCAAATAGATCAAAGAGAGCCATGGAGATGAAGTCCACAATTAGGAATGCCCAGGAGGAAATACTGCTGTTTATCGCACCCAGTGAAATCCAGTAATTCAGGGTTTAGAATTCACTGACTGCAATAAAGAGTACCAATTATGAGTTTGACCCTAAAAGTGGGGGAAAGCATGTGGCTGTTTGCTCTTTCTGAAAATACTTCAGTGTGTAGTTAAGAATGTAGGATTTTAGCAACCTTTGGTTTGTTAAAAACACCTTCTGTCTGTAGAAGAGAGAGGTGCTTGAAGCTGTTCTTTGCGTGGTGCAACTAATAATGGGAACTGCCGGAACTTAGAAAGGTTACATTTTCTTTAACTAGAATTCTGATTAAACAATGGACAATAGTCAATCTGTACATAATAGTTTGGTGGCACTAATATGACCTTGAACCTGTATTTCACAGGGGCCCATGAAATATTTTCATATTTCACAGGGGCCATGAAATATTTTCATATTTCACAGGGACCCATGAAATATATTTTAATTTCTCAGGACTCTGTCAAAAATAGGGTTTCTTACTTCACATAACGCACAGCTTACTTGCCAACAAACAATGTGTGAAAAAAGAGTAGAATTTAATGAATAAAATGACACCAAATAGAATTAAATCCAATCAGTAAAACCTGAATTATGTTTTTTTAAAGTTTTTAGTGCAAAATAGTGCCTAAAAGAGCAAAACACCAACCGTGGGTATCTGGTCACGTGCCACCAAGGCAAAGTAAAAACCTAAGGTTGACTGTGACGGCACACAGGTTAGATACACAAGGTGGATTGATCCTGATCTCGGCTTACCTTTGAACTTATGAAAATATCTTCAGGTAAAAGGCAGGAGAATGTAGCGTTCAGCGAGGCAAGGCTGGGTTGTATCTGAGGAGGAGTCATTGTCGTCAGAAAGCCGCCGGAAGAAGTGTCAGTGAAGTCTTTAAAGATGGTATGAAAAAGCTGATAGTGGGAAAAGCCAGGTTTCCAGGCTGAGGAGATTGTTGCCATCGATGGAGAGCTGTTAGCCATCAAGCCCGGTGAACACTTTTACCTTTGGACTTAGACAACTTTTTGGAAGTCGAAAAACTCCAGTGGGACGAAGCTGCACTCTGTAGCCAAAGAGGGTTATAGGAGGAATTATACCATTGGTGAGAGGTCCAACTGAACAGGATTTGCTGCTACAGAGAAGAACATAGTAGGAGCTACTGTGAAGTCAGACTAGGCAATGCACCTTGGCAGATCAGCTGTCAGGTGGTTCCTGGTCTTCTCTCTGTTCTCCAGGCCCTTTTTTGGCAAAACATTTTCTACGTTTTAAGTTTATGGGGTAGGTAGGAACCGCACCACCAACATCTCTTCGAAGGGCCCAGGTCCTGGGGCGCACCACGTGGTGGGTTATGGGTTACTCCAACTGATGCCAAGTGCAGGGTTCCAAGTCTCTGGAGCTTGTGATGTCCCCTTGGTTCAAGGCGAATGTCCAGTTTTCCTTCTAGCAGCAAGGCAGGCCTTCAAGCAGCAGGGCAGTTGTCTGGTAGCAGTAGGGGAGCCCTCTGGGGGTCCTCCTACATTCATCCATAGGTCCAGGAGTGACTAAAGACTTGTTCTGAATGTCCAATATGTATACCTAGTGCCTGCCACTGACGTCATCTAATATGTATACCTAGTGCCTGCCATTGAAGTGGGAAGATTTCCTATGTTTACAAATGGCGAGAGGCATGTGGCACGCTGTGTTATGTAGAAAGTAATCAGTGTTGCTTATTTTGACTAATCTCTCTTATTTGTTTGGGTGCTGGTGGGTGTCTCCCTTTGACCCTGGGGAGATGAACTGATCAAAAAGTGGTGGCACTGTTAAATTAATAACAGTGTTCCCATCCGGCACTCCTTTGGGACGGTGTCCCCGAAATTCCTCCTTCTTTCTCAGAAATTTCAATTAATCATATAACCTTTTTCAATTCAAATGCCTTGAAATGTATTCTTTCAACATTGTTGCATTACAATGGTTCCATCAATATGAATTGTAACGGTATTCTTCTTTTCAATTACTTTACATCCATAAGCTGGTGAATGTAGAAGCTGTATGCATTATTGGGTTACCATTCCCTATGCATTTCAGGACGGAGCCCTTCATCAGGGGGAATATTTCATCTGCAAAATGAAATGTGTGTTGTTGAGAACCAAGGTGGTCTAAACCTCCAGGAATAACTACTGATAGTACATGCGAGGGTGTGTCTCACTGTGAAAACGGATTTAATCGAACTTCCGGGTGCTCTGTGATCGATAGATGTCTGAAATTAAGATTATCGATACATGCCAAGGAAAGAAACGAATAAAACGAATGAATAAGTTAATAGTGTGCTGACCGCATATATAATAACCATGTGTGCGGACCTAAAAAAACTAACTGAAAAAGTGTTCCCGATTGTGAATTAAGTATGGGTGGACATCCTAATAACAAGTCGGTATGATAAAACTATGTTATTAGTTCAATAACTGCACTTGTCTGTTACGTGAGCAAGCGGAAAAGACGCGTGTTTACGGTGTTAAAATCATGTGGGTGAATAGCCGGGTAGATGAAGTTTGGTGAGACGGCGTCTTTTAGTTTGCTTGCGGCGCTTGCCTGCCGCTTCAGATGATCGGTGATGTTAACTACAGTTTACCAACATACCGATGTGTAACTGTTTAAAAGTACGCGCAAAAGCATATGTTACCACCATACCTGGTTCTGCAAACTTCTTCACTTTCCCTGCAAAGTCTCCATGAAGTCTACTGTGACCAAAGGCTAGTGTCAGGTCCCTTTGTGAGTGCTTGAGGCAAGCCCCTTTGAAGTGTAAGTGGGGCAGGGAACAGCTCCACCCCAGCCAACTTGGCAGGATGGCCCATCCTGTCCACACTAATTCCTTTTGTGTCACTGTCTGGGAGGAATACACAAAGCCCAACAGCAGAGTCATTCACAGTCATGTGATCCAGTACACTGATAGAAGGCACAAATGGTCAGGACAAGAAAATGCTTTTTAAAGGATTTTGTTTTAAACAACGACAACTGTGTATGCCTATGGGACAGGTGTCAGTACCCATTATCCAAAGACAAAGTAATGTGGGACTCATTCAGAAAGAGGAACCTCGTCTCTATGTTACAGGAATCTGCAATCTACTTGATTTCAGTTCAACTTAAATTGGCAAAAAAAAAACTATTACAGAACAGCAGCACAGGAGAAACTGTCCATCAGAAATGTATTAAGTCAAAACGTATGCAGTGCAATGTGATATAAGTGAGTAAAGTGCAGATGACACAGTGCTCAAATTGTTATTATATTTCCAACATATAGTACATTAGTCAAAACAGGAGAAAGTAAAGATCGTTCAAGGGAATTCACAGTCCCTTCTTGTTAATTGCCAATGCTAGCCAAATGGTTGGGTATGTCTCCAAATAATGACTCTGTGAGTCCACTGCATAATAGGAGAGCCAGTGAAGCCTCCTAGCTTGCATAATACGAGATACGATTGCGATGAGTGGAGAGGTCTCCTGCTCATGTATCAGACTTTAGGAGACTTTACAGACCGTGGTTGACTGAAGATTGTAGCATCGAGGGATGTTTGTACTGAAGATAACAACATTCCCTTTATGGACACATAGAGCCATTATTTAGAGACATACAGATGAATGCTACCTACATTATAAACCAAGGTGGTGTGGTAGTCAGACAAACATGTTCTGAGGAGACCATTTAAATAAATTGGGGTTGACACGTGGACAAACACTCCCACTTGGTTGGCATGGTCAATTAACTTTCCAAAAGTGGCATTTTCACAATTGTGACTTAAAATTAATCAACTTTATCATTAAAGATGGTTTTAAATTACAATTCATTTGAGTCTAAACATGACGGGCCGATTCACAGAACTAATCTGAGATAAAATCTTAAACGTACTACTTTTGGTGTTCACCGAAGGCATTTAGTAGTAGTAAAGTTAGGACTCCTAACTTTACTACTACTAAACTGAAACAAAATCCTAACTTTATGAATTTCGGTTTTCACAAAAGGCATTTAGTAGTACTAAATGCCTTTTGTGAATACCGAAAGTATTTTCTACCTGCTCCCAATAAAATGTTAGCATTTATTACATGTAATAAGGCAGCTCAATGTTATCCAATGGGAGAGATAGGCCTAACAGGAGTGAAAAAAGCCTACCAGGACATGTAAGATTTAAATCCATATGTCCTGGCTTTGAAATACAATGCAGCCAGCCCTATGGGCTTTTAGGGCCTACCTTAAGGGTGACTTACATGTATTAAAAAGGATGTTTGGACCTAGGAAAAAAACGATTTTGCCAGGTCAACATGTCAGTTTAAAACTGCACAGCAGGCTGAAGTTGCATATACTCAGAATTTGTAATGTAAATTAAATGCGCCAATCAGGTGTAGGCCTATTTTACAATGTTTTAGGGAGAGGGCATGAAGACTTTACCACTGGTTAGCAGTTGTAAAGTGCATAGGGTCCCAATGCCAAAAAACAATGAATTCAGTAAAAGAGAAGGAGTGAAGGCAAAATGTTTGGGGGTGACCCGGCAGAGAGGGCCAAGTCCAACATCACTGTTCATTGCTCTAATCTTAGAAGCCACGGTACACACTGCAAACTGCTATAGCAAGTGGCACCCATCCCCCACTTCGTGTCCCGCCTTGCGCCACCCCATCTCCCAAGACTCCTATGCCCCCCCCCCCCCTGTGGCCTGCATGAAACTCCCCTTGTCCCACCTCTTCCATTCATATCTGCCCTGATCCCTTACATTCGGCTTCTTCCATATCAAGCACAAAAGACTCCTGAACCTTCTGGGTCAACAAATGCTCAGGAACCCTTATTCAGCAGGAAGATATTGTTACATCCATAAAAGAATCCAGCAGTTCAGTGAACACAGCATTCACACCACATGGTAGTCATAAGCAATCTACAAATATTCCATAGAGCACTCTCAGTTGAAACAACATTTCAGAAGATAATATTTTTGCTCTTAGACCGGCCGAACATAAAAACACTTGCAAGCAATCTTGATAAATAAATGGTTGAAGGACAGCTGTGCCCCTCTGAATGCCACTGCGCCTCGTGTTGCTTTTAAGCCAAGCATCTTTGAAGTAGATCAGGCGCTCTCCGGGGACATTTATTGTAATTATAGCAAACAACTTGGCGGCCGCGTGTTAGGAGTGGCGAGCGCATCTTTACTTCAGTCCCAGAGGTGTATTATCGCCTTTCCTGAAGGAGGGGAGGAAATGGTCCCTGGAGACAGTGTTGAAAGGCTTAACAAACAATCGAGCAGCTCGCTAATCTCGTCAAACACCAGAAGAGCAATTTTATTAAGAAATAGCCGAAATCTGTGCAGGAAAGGGTGCTGGCAGAACCACACTTTAAGCATGCAATCTTTGTTAAATGTGCACAAGCAATTAATGGACCAAGACTCGCTACATTCTTTCAATGACAGCGCTATGAATATTTCAGGGGACGTGTCCCATTTGACCTTGACAAGGTCATTTCTGGACCAACTGGATGCACCAAGCCGGTTTTTCTAAGTTCTTTGTAGGTTGACATTTCCAATATTATAATTAGGCCCCTAATGTAATTATCACAAAGAGCACAGGGAATCTCCTCACCTCAAAGTAACCCAAATTAATATGGGTACAATGTGAAATAAAACAAAATTCAATTTCGATTTGAACATTCTGTGCTAAAATAATCCTGTTTACTTAAAAGTACAACGCAAAAAAAAAGTTGCTTTTGGATATCTTCATCAAAGACAATCATTTAGTGCAGAAGGGCTTCACTTGGTGTCTCCCTGGCGATCGTTCTCATCCTTCACCCTGGCTTAGGCAAAGTATTCACTTATATTATTGTATTTTATTGTTTTCTAGTATTTATACAGCATAGTTGCTTCTAATTTTATACACACCACCCATTTGGTTTGATGGTTTGCAAAGCAAACATTACTATTAAACATCGTTTGGAAAAGATACTGATGCACAGTTAAGACATTCACTCTCTTTTAGGAATGCCGGCCTGCTGTAAGGGGCTGCAGGCATGCATATTTATTATGAGATAGCATCTCGCTACATGGATGTAACCCCTTGTGCTTCTAGAGGCCATCCACGAAGGAGTATATTTGCCCTTTTGATCCCAGAATAATTTAGTTTTTTTCTGGAAATTGCATTTTGACCTCAGTGAAGGCTGAAGAAGTGACCCAGAGTCTGATGTGTTCTGTTTAATAGGTTATCCCTCTAGACGTTTTCCCTGCACCTTAATGAAAGATAAAGAACATGGAAGCACCAGATCTGTCTGTCACAGGGGAAAACGTTTATTTTAGCTCAATTAAAGTGTGCCTCGCTAGCCATGGCCTCGCCGCACACTCACCAATAGTCATAAATAATCAATCTATCTATCTATCTATCTATCTATCTATCTATCTATCTATCTATCTATCTATCTATCTATCTATCTATCTATCTATCTATCTATCTATCTATCTATGCACACAAACTTATATATATGCATATATTATAGCGGCAGATGAGCAGAATGTGATATGCTATTTATTACTATTGTTGAGTGTGTGGAGCGGCCACGACTATCGAGGCACACTTTAATTTGCAAACTAAAAAAAAATGTTTACCCTGTGAATTTTAGCTCAGTGTTGATGTCGTCAGTGATGAGGTACTGCTTAGCATTTCATTGAATTAATGTTCTTTCTTTCTGTCTGTCTTTCTATCTATCTTTATGTGTAAATTCACTGAAAAAAAGGTGAAAATAATGTTATAGTTGGGTGAATATGTCAGCTAAAATGTACTGTTTCAAATTAACAAAACCAATGAAATTCATCAGTTACAGTTATCTCCAGTAACTATAACTTGTGCCCTCGATTAGCTATAAGTCTTGCCCCCGCCATGCACAGTGTTTACATCAATGATGTCATTTCAGATGTTGTATTTATGTTATCAGTGGTGTCATAGAACATATCACGAGTGATGTAATATGTGAGGTAATTAGCAGTGCATGTCAAGGACGCGAGTTATAGTTAATTTAGGGCACGGGTAATAGTTATTTGATGTAACTATGGGTTCAGATTTTAAGTGGTTTCTTTAAAATGATATGTTTTAACTGACATTTTCGCCTAACTTTTTTCAGTGCAAATTAAGATATCGTTACCCTCCCAAACTGTAACCTCACTTTAAACTATGTTTTTTTCAGTGTGTTTTAGAGGTTTTTTTCACATAAAGTGATATCCTATTACCATATGTAACACAATGTTGTGCATGGCGTTTGATTTGCGTGGCGTGGGTTGACCTCAGGGCCTCAGCGTGCGCAGTGTGCGTTGGGGCAGAGGGCCTGCGTCCAACCCCCCACAGGACGCCAAGCCACGCTGTGCATGGCCTTTGGCTGTGCACAGCCTTGGCTTTGCACAGAGTGGGGGTGGACGCAGGCCTGCATCAAATCCCTTGCTGGCAGTCAACCCCCCACCATGCATTGTGTGGGGTTGACTGCAGGCAGTTCAGGCCTCTGCACACACAACCAAAGGCCAATGGCCTATTTGCAGGGACCCACAGTAGACTCTCAGGTCCAGTCCCGTTTAAAAAAAAAATAATTAAAACCTTGCAAGTGTCCCACAGGAGCCAGCGAGTCCCTGTGGGCTTTAATGGTGGCCGCAGCATTTCTCTTCATGTTGTTGTCAGCCAATCACAGCACGAGCTCTGTGGAAGCGAGGCAGCAGGCAGGAAAAAAAGCCCACTCGACCAATAACTAGCAGTGCACGGCATTCCATAAATTGCTTTCGATATTGAGGATCCCTTGGTGTGGTCCTACAACCAATAAAACAAATCAGTGCACTACTCAAAACATAGAAGATAATTGAAGAATCTTGGTCAATCTGCCTTGATATGCAGTTTCACATCATTTATTATTCTCTGAAAGGAACAGAGATTCATTGTGATCAGATAACATTCTGCTGCTCTAAATTATTTAATATCCCAGAACAAGGCCATTTGACTTCTTAATGAGGCCTATGTTACAGTGAAAATGGGTGGGACTAGTTTTTTTGGGCTTACGTCACTTTATAACTAAATATTTTCTGGTGACAGATATAGCAGGGTGATGCCAGCACAGGCTTTAATAAGATATAACCCAGCAGGAACCAACGTAAGTATTGCTTTGGAGGTGGCTTTGACAAACTTCAGACACTTATTTCTCCTAAACACAATAAACAGGTGGGCGCCTGTAATAATGTGCATGCTTTTTTACCTAATGACTCCATTTTTAAAGACCACTTAGAATCCTACAGTTCACTCTCTAGCATTGATCACTCGTCCTTTTTACTTCAAAGCTTCTGAAGGTGGTAGAAAACGGCCTCCTATGTTCCTCCCTTCAGCAGTGCTTTAAACCAGCTTCAGTTTATTTGGACTTGTAGGTGTGCAAAAAGCATTTTTGGATTGTCAGTTTCACATCCTGATACACATCACAAGGATTTACGAATATGGCTACCCACTATTAGATATGGAAAACAAATCCACCAGCATGGCATGTCCTGTCAATCACCTTCATTTGGGGGGGTGTCCTCCTCTTTTCACTCATATTCACACTAACAACAAACAAAATACCTTATTGAATTTGTTAGACCTGGTATCTTTTGGCGTGGTTTCCACTGCCTTTTTGCTTCTGGTCTCCTGTTTTTGACTGTGTGCTGAACTTCGTTTTTGCTGGTTTTAGGACTCTGGAAACTTTACCACTGCTGGCCAGTGCTAACGTGCATGTGCTCTGTGTCTAAAATGTAATGGCATTTGTTTTCTTCATGATTGGCATATTTGATTTACTAATACAACCCTAGTACAGTGCACTGTGTGTACCCATGGCCTGTAAATCAAATTCTACTAGTGGGCCTGAAGCACTGATTGTACCACCCATTAAGTAGCCCTTCAAACATATCTCAGGTCTGCCACTGCAGAGCCTGTGTGCACAGTTATTAACTGTCATGTCGACCTGGCAAGTACATCTACTTGCCAGGCCCAAGCCTTCTACTTTACTACATATAAAGCACCCCTAAGGGAGGACCTGGGTAGCTCCATGGTCAGGAGGCAGTGTATATAAAAGGTAGGACATATGGTATGAAGTTTCGCATGTCCTGGAAGTGAAAACCTGCTACATTTGACTTTGACTATTCACTTTGCTGCCCGTGGCGGTCCGTGCCGTTGCCGCTACGCAACTGGGCCTATCTCTCCCATTGCTGAGCATTGGAGCAGCCTTGTTACATTTTACATGTGTATCTTCCAATTGGGAGCAGATGGAAAATTGGAGTTTGGTCACAATTTAAAAACACATCTTATGGTGCAATTGGTTATTAAATTGCAGGTCTGAAAATGACACTTTTAGAAAGTGGGCATTTATTTACTTTAACCATTCTGTGCCTCTGCCTGTCCCTAAAATACACATCTGGGTTGAATGATAGTTGAGCTTTGTGAATTCACTCCAGACAGTCACACACAAAAGGGAGTTGCTGTGCCTGCCCCTCACAAAGAGCTTCCTACCCCCTGTAGTGTGTCTGGAGCCAGGGCCAGGATGGGATGGGTCTACAGAGACCTTCTTTGAAGTCTCCCTACTTCAAAGGCTAAAACGGTATATGTACTGGCCCCTGATACTCAGAACACTTCTGGACTGAGGACATTCTGCCAAGAAGAGAGGCTGCTGTTCTGCCAGGAGGGACTGCCACTTTGCTGCTTGCTTTGCTGGCCTGCTGCCTGCTTCTTCTGTCTTGGGAGTGAGAGGACTGGATCCTGCTTTCTAAGGTTCTCCAAAGGTCTGAGTTGAGTGCCTACTGTTGAAGGTTTCAGGGCCATCAAATACTTCACCTGCAGCATCTGGGCTTTGCGGCAGGGAGCCCTACTCTGCCAAGTGATGCCAAATCCAGTTCCTGGGCCCATGTACGTACAGAGTTTGCTGTGTTAAACAAGAAGAAACCAGTACATTGACTTCGAATGTGACTTCAGAACAGGCCCTGGTCTCTGACTCCGCACCGCACCGCTGCCTGCACCGGGGCTGTGGTGTCTTGCAGCGCAGGCCCCGATGCTGCAGTCACGCCTCCAAAGATTCACCACTGCGTGAGGCTTGAGCACTGCATCACCAAAGTCCATGACGCCCGACTCCGCTGCAGCACCAGAGACCCCATGGTGTGACATCTACACCGCTTCATTGACGCCTTGTGGCTTGACTCTCGACGCTTCATTGACCCAGCACCGCTAGCGAAACCGCCGCCTCGCCGCCAACGCCGCATCATCTCCCAGCAGAACTGTTTAGCCGAAGAGCCAGGTCTTAAGGGTCTTCCTGAAGGCAAAAAGGCCTCAAAACAGTTCTAAATTCACTTCAGCTCAGAGTTGGAAATGGCCTAGCACCACACATGGCCTACCTCTGGTAGGGCAGCACTCTCTCATTAAAATCAAGAGAGGTAGAGTCTTAAAACAAAACACCAAAGGAAATAATGTTAAATTCAATTATTTAAATGATTAAAAAAATTATTACATTTAATTTAATTTTACAAAAGTTACCTAAATATAAAGCATTTTAATTATTTAATTTGAAAGTATGACAATAGCCTTTTTTGAACGTATAAATTAATTGGTACATTAATATTATGATAATATAATTAAATTACTCTCAACTTATTATATACATCACTTTCAATTTTGATTAATAAGGAATAAAAAATATTTAATTTAAACCTAAGTTAATATGGCTGTAGCATTTAGAAAAAATTGCACTGCATTTAAGTAAATATATATACAATTAATGTACATGAATATTTATCATACAATATTTTAATGATTTTGGTTCAGTTTCAATAAACTTTTTATACTTTTCCCTATACTTTACCATAGGGAGATCTCCACTACGGGGGAACTTTCCAATGCAAATCCTGGTTTGCATTTGATGGTAGATGCCACCACAACTCTTTGTGCAGGGTTTGCTTCACTTTTGTGATGCACACTCAGCACAAAGCATTGGTACATCTTGGCCTTATTGCCTCACATTGTTCTGAGAGTAACATGGATCGTTGCATTAGGGGTGCTCATATGGGCTGATACACGTCACTTCCTAGAATTATGGGCCGGGAGCTGTCGAAAAACCAGGAGGAAACTTAACATCTCTGCATTATGTTTTTCTGAGCAAACGCCCTCTAACGTTACAGGGCATGCTGGTAGAAGGAACCATCTTATGGCCTAGTGCCTCAAATGTTATGCCACTGTCAGTTTGGCAGCTATGAGTAGCTGATTTAAAAATAAGGATTATTTGTATGGGTTGTCTGGACTCCCAAATGGCATGCAACAGTAGACCCAGCTCAAAAACAACATCTATATACCAATACCGACCCCTAGATGGTCTGCTGATAGCTTGCCCCAATACCCTTGACATCTCAGATTAGGAATTTATTTTACCATTTGCATAGCCAAACGTCGCCCCTACATTGACCCTCTTTGAGTTTATACAATGCTGCTGCTCCTTTTTTAGGTTTTGCATGCACAGTGCTTGCACTGTACTTGTGAAATCAATTGTATTAAATATATCTTAAAAGGGACTTACATCCCGCCTTCACTTCTCATTGGTTCTTGTGCTTGTCACTTTACTTTTCCTCATTTCTATTGGTTGTAGATGTTCTATTTCCTGTGCTTCCGTGTGTTTCTCTTACCAGATCCCATTGGCAAAGTACTGTGTTAATCCGCTTCAGTGGAACTTCTTTTAAGCACCTCAAGCAACAATCAGGAAAACAAATAAAACCAAACACACCTTTGCTTTAAAGTTACAGGCTGTCTGAGTGCTGTGGGCTCAGCACACCGGTATGATCTCAGTGGAGATCTTCCAACTTGCCTTTTTTTCCTTCTAAGCTTCTCCGGATGAAACACGCACTACATAGTGCCCCCGGGGCACAAGCAATGACACACATGAGTGCATTCATCATAGTGTGCATTCCACCGTCCCCCCAGGCACAAGCAGGCTTCCACTTCAGTATTTGTTTACTTCCCTGCACACACTCTCTTTCACTTTCAGTTGCACTTTAGAAGAGTGCATGTGTCTGCTCTCTGTCTCCCTCCGCTGTGTTGCTTGTTTTTAAATTTCATCCTGCACTCCATAAGACGAGGTCAGGTGCTTTCATGGATTCATCTTAAACCTCCCTCCCCCATATCAGCCGCTTTATGTCTTGTTCTTCCAGGACCTCTGGGGCGGGTTTCCCTGTGTGATCTCTGACTCCACCCTCGAACACAGAGTAGGGTCCTGCTGTTTATTAAATAAGCATTTCAAGCAGCAATGGTACCCTTTCCACACGTAAACAATGTCTTTTCGTAGCGTTCTGTATAATGCCTTTGCAGCACTGCGCTTAAGACTTTAATGCATTTAGGAAGTTGGTCTAGCTCCTAGCAGCTCAAGTCCCTGTAAGTAGGGTGGTACTTGCCTTGTCTCTGGCACTGGGGTTGGTTGAGGGATATTGTTGTAGCGCGCATAAAATCTAACCGCGCTGGCACTTTTCAGTTTTACCTGTGCTATCGCCCTATTTGCTTGTTTTGCAGTGAATGTTGCTGGAGCACCACGACAAGGGTGCAGTGGCGCAGTCTTCATCAATCATGCTTTGCTTTAATGGTGAGATTCATTGCTGTACTCTGCTTGGTCATTCAACCAGTGACAAAACTTGGCATAATTACTCATTTTCTCCTTTGCCGCACATCTGCTGTTTTCTAAGTAGGTATTTCACGCAGCAATGGTTCTCCTTCCACAAGTAAACAGTGTGTTTTCGTAGCACACTGTATAATGCCTTTGTAGCACTGCACTTAATGCATTTAGGAAGTTGGTCTATCTCCTAGCAGCTCAAAACCCTGTATGTGGGCAGTACCTCCCTTGCCTTGGACAATGAAGCTGATTGGGGGATATTCAGGCAGCATGCATGAACTCTAACCGCGCAGGCACGTTTTTACAGTGGCAGCCGCCACATGCAAAAAGTGGTGAGGCATGGGGGTGGAGCGCAGGAGGGGCACGTGAGAGGGGAGGAAGAGAGACAATAATAATACAAAAAAATTAAAAGAAAAAAGTTAAACTTACCTGCTGATGGCTGCCTCCCGCGTCGCGTCTTGGTGCTGGAACTTCCTTTACCCAGCAGACACTATGACTACGTCACAGACTCCCTGCCCAAGTGCAGGGATTAGCCTGAGCGGGCTAGAAAGACACTCCGCTCAGGTCAGAGAGTCTGTGGGGTTTCTTTAATACGCCTGCTCAATACAGCCAGGTAAGAGAAACCTAAGTGCGCATGTGTGTTTTGCTCGGCCTGTGACAGGCAAACACACATGAGCACTTAGGGAGTCCTCGTGCACTCCTCCTCCCATGCCTCCGTCCCCATGCCTCAGCTCCGCCCCTCCATGCACATGCTGGCTGAGCCAGCGGCTTAAAAATAAAACGATAATGAAATATTGGTTCATTTTTTTGCTGTTGGCTCTGAACCATTGAGGCAGTGCTCCTCCGCCATTACGGAGGAGCCGCCCCAGAGATTGTAAATGTAGTGCATTTATATAGCGCTCCGCACACCCCCGAAAGGGTCTCTCAGGCACTGTGCACATACCGCTGTGGAACCCTTCCTGGCCGTTCCCTGTGAAGTGCCCACTCCTGGGCACCCCCAAGGTGAAGCCAGGCATCCTAGCGCTGTTGGGGCCGTTGTGGAGATTAAGCAAGCTATTTCCCAGAGTTGCAGAGTGGGACCCATGATTAGAATAGGCACCGAGGCGAGTATTATCGGGTCCAGGGCAATTGAGCCCAAGACCCGCCGAGGCAGGAATTGAACCCTGGTCCGGGCCAGACTTCAGCATCAGGGTCTGTCTCTCTAACCATTGAGCCACACTTCTCCACTAACCCGTGCTATCTCCCTTTTTGCTTGTTTTGCAGTGAATGTTGCTGAAGCACTACGACAAGAGCTTAGATGACAGGTCCCTCTGTTGTGTCATCACAGTACTTCAGCTGTGATTCAGAGTTTTGTGAGGACAGAAAGAAACAAAGCCTGTGCGGTGGTATCCTGCGCTGTTACATCGCAAAACACTAAAGCTGAAGCTGCTTGCTTTTTTAAAAAGTATTTTATTTTGTTTATATAAGCACAATGCAATCAAATATTTAAATAAATCAACACATACACAATCTATCAACGTCTCCTAAAGTGTGAAACCAGCTATAATATTAATTTATAACAGAAAATATATAGCCATGTTGCAAAACTGTCTTTTTTTCTTTTGTACTTTAAAAATAAAGCGCTGACCGAATGGAAAGGGTGTCAAAGGAGACATTATTGAGACTAACGGTTTTCGTTCTTTTTTTCATCGTACAGGTTCCTCTTATCCTCCCAAATGTAACTTCATTCTGACACCAATTGCCTATTGTCTCCCTAAAAGTATTATTCAAATCAGTGCTTAATTTGAGCTGGTGCTTAGCACCGACACCTAATCCTCAGCACCGGCGCTTATAGAACCAATTAAGGACACACTCATTTGGACAGCACACGATTTTCCCCAGAATCAAAGGATGTTGAGCCACGCCAAGACTCGAACCCGGTTCCCCAGCTCCTGAAATCGGCAGCTCTAGCCATTAGGCCAAGTCCTCTCCTGAATAATAAGTACCGGGGCTATAGTCAGGAGGCAGTTTGCACTAGCACATTTCCCCTGTTAGCGCTGGCTCCTGAGGAGAGCCCCGGCACTTTTTATTTTACAAATTAACCACTGATTCAAATAAGTACATAAACCTAAAATAAATGTGTCCTTACGTAATGTAATGGGTGTTCATGTAAACAGCTCCAATACCTTCGGGTCAAGTTTGTCCTATCTGAAACTGCCTTCAGAGCACTTAACTTTACACATCTGCTGTTTTCTTTAATTATTGTTTTTTCTTTATTAATTCTACAGACAACTTCGTTAATGTGTCTCTGTGTGCTGGCTTCAGGGAGAACTGCCAGGTTTTGTAGGAAATGTGTGCTGTCAAGTGTAGATTTAGGAAAGAGTATGCTAATCTCCCAATATTGTTGTCCTGTCTCATTTAACTCACTCATCATCCTCTACAATTTTTTCTTTTAAAAGGGTAATCATAGATGCACAGCACATAAAAAATTTCACAGTTAGAAACAACTGGAAAGGCAGTAAACAAACTGTTTTCAAGATTCAGTAACTTATATTGCACAATTATTCAGCAAGCTACAATTTACAACGAAAAACAACTTATTATTAATCACATAGGTGAAACCAAATGCATTTACCAATGCTTTTCTAGTTAGAGAGTCTACAATGTTACTAGATTTCGTGTACCCCGTCGTCTTCAGTGTGTCTTGTACACATTGATAACTATGACATGGAGTGTGCAGAGACTTTTTCAGCAGGCCAAATATGTTAGTTCTAGACAATGGCGGCCTCCACAAAGGGTGGTGGAGCGGGTGGAGGGAATGCAGGAAGGATCGCGGGGGCAGGCAGTAATAATGTATAAAAAAAAGAACTTACCTGAAGCCTCCACCTCCCGCATCGCGCCTCCGCTCCTCTTCCTGGTCCCAGCAGCCCCTTGGACAGACATCCATCCAATCCCCGTGCTGCAGAGCAGCGCAGGGATTGGCCTGAACAGGCTGGAAAGATGCTCCACTCAGATGAGGGAGTCTTTAGAGTTTCTTTAGCCCATCTGTTCAATGCAGCTGGGCTGGAGAAACCTAAGTGCGCACGTGTGTTTTGGACGGCCGGCCAAACACATGTGCACACTTCGGGAGTGCACATAGCACTCCCCCTCCCGTGCCTCGGCCCCTCCCTACAGTACCAGCTCAGAGCCAGCAAATGAAAAAAAAATGATGCAAGAACATTGTTTCGTTTTTCATTTGCTGCTTCTGAGCCAGGCAGTGAGGCAACGGTCCTCCGCCATTGTGGAGGAGCCGCCGCTGGTTCCAGGGCTAAGCACTCAAACAGCTCATCAAAAGCAAGGCAAAGTTGTTGCCTGATAGTCAATGAAAGCGGCAACTCTGTACAAGTGAAATTAAATGGCTATAACTTTATATTGTTTTACTAATTGGGCTTCAGGTATTGTACTGATGTCAACAATGTAATTATAATATAGTTTAACAATGTGCTTCCCACACGTTGCCCTTTTCCTCAGAATATAAACATGGGAAATCAATGCATCCTAGTAACACAGGAAGCACGTTACAAATCTATATTATTCTTTGACTTGTTGATTTCAAACCAATTTATTAAGTACGTGTGACTTTGACCTTTTGCAGCTCATGTCATCATATTTATTACAAGCTATGATTGTTTGCAGTGGCTTGATAGTTTCATGGCTGCTGGGTGTTGGATGCATCTAGTGTGTGCACACTGTACACATTTGACTTGGACCCACTGATCCTCCTGCTAGTATACCAGACACATCGAATGACAATGTTCACGGTCAAAGTCTGTGGTCCATGTTCTCTATAGATACGTAATTATGATTTGCCAAAGTTTGTCACACAAAATATATTCATTGTTAGAAGATACTTTAGTTTACAGTATGGAAAAAATATCACCTAAAAACTGAAAAACATATATATTTGCCAGCAAAACCATAATTTCCACCACTATGTATTGTTCACAACCACACGTGACACCACAGACTGCATCACATATGACTTTACCAGCAATATATTTTTAACAACCTTCCCAAGGAAAAGGTGACTTGTCAACTTCAAGCTAATTTAACCTTTTTTAACTAGACCAGAAACACAGATGAGCATCCCCTGATCATAATTAAGGACTGGCTACATGACACAGAGCCGGACCTAGCCTTTGGGACTCAAAAGTGGCCAATGAATGATACAGGGGTGGGCCACAGCATCTATGGGACAAACGAGAATCTCCCTTTTCCCTCGGCACTCATAGAGTGATAAGGTTGTGGTATGAATCTTCGAAGGACTTGTGGTGGAAGCATAAATTAACTAAAGAAACTCTAATGTGGTTCAGAAACATGTTGAGCCTAGTTTCCGAATTCAACAGCTCTCGGGCTGTGATACCATAGGAATATCAAAACTAGGTGGTTGTAGGACTCTATAAGGGTCCACTGTTCTCTATATGGATCCCAAGTAAGGAAAACTTTCCACCTCCAGACCTACAGAGGTGCTTCTAATGCCAGGACTACTATGCAGAATCATGACAATCCAAGACCTGATCACAAACAACTCTGTAAACTGCACATCCCTCCCTAAGACCCAGTGAAGGCTAATTACAACATCTTAATCGAAAATCGAAAACAGGACTTCTAGAAAAGGAGTCACTGTGGCCATCCTAGTCAAGAGCTCCAGAGTGTGCAAGGTCACTTCAAGGAAGATACTTCAAATATCTACTCTCTATGTGCATTATCTGTCTCTTCATTTGCATGAATGTGTTTTGCCCCTAAAATCATCACTCTCCCTTTCCAAAGATCCTATAAACTTTGGCTAACATCTACTGGTTCTCTCTAAATTATTTCAGTTCATTGTATACCGGAATGTATGAGTTGGCAGTCTATCTAAAGGAATAGTGTGTGATACATTTAACCTTGGCATCTCACAAAATGTAACAGAGCTTTCTCCAGCTGGATCAGTACAGCCTTGAACCCCTCCTCCCCACTCTAACAGTGCAGTTGCAAACCAATCCATGCAAATCCCTGCCTCTTTCTCTCTCTCTCCTATCCCCGTATGCTCATGTATGCAATTTCCAGCCTTTCTCAGGGACTGATCATGCCGTCATCAAATTCTAACTTGAGTAAACATTCTACGCTAGGGAAATCCAACATTGAGGCAGAACCAACCCACTTTCAAGGAATATCGCAAACTGTCAGCCTACGACCTTTCAGGAAGTGTTTTAGAAAACAGACCAACCGCTTAGTGGATGCCCGTATGGTGCTATGAAATACCTATTTGAAATCAAGAGGAGAGTGAGGAACTTGAGTAGCTAGTTCGCTTCCCCGAGGGATATGTAGTAATCAAGAAGAGCTAGCTACTAGGTACTGTACGTGTTATATGTGTTTGTTTTGGAAAAAGAAACGCTTGATTTTCTTAAGAAAACCAAGCGTTTCTTTTTCCAAAACAAAAACATATAACACGTACACTACCTAGTAGCTAGCTCTTCTTGATTACTATGCTATGAAATACCTGACAGTCTGCAACAACTGCAGGGGAGGGTCAATTGGAAAACACGGTCTTAGTCACAACTGCCCAGTAATCAAATGTCCTGTCATAGTCACTAAGAAGAATGTAATCACGCAAACCCTCCTCAAGATCAGAAAAGAGCAGAATCAAGACTGATTACAAAACCCAGAAACTCATTCAAGGACGTCTTTATGATCTACCAGAGACCTGCCTCATCACCAGTCCCATCCCATCTCAGATGCTGTGCAACAAACTAATGTCATTCTTCAGAGACAAATACTAATTGCTCTTTCTGCCAATAATTGACATAAAATCCACTGATTCTCTATTGTAATTTTATTTCCTTGATAAAATGTAGTTGATACTTTTGTATAGTGTTTTGTCTACATACTTTTATTTTGAACATTTTATTTATTAAAAAAAGTATCCAAAGAAAAAACAACGGTGGCAGAATGATCGGCTCCTATGGTCTTTTGAAGTTATTCAGAGAGAGATTGAGTTCCATTAAAGCTAGTGTTTAGGTCGCAGGCTACCAGATACCACAGCTGCCTGTTTGCTAAAGACATCTTCGGGACTCAGAAAGTTGACCTAGTAATGCATTCCGACTGTTGATTACCATTGGCGTTTGTAGTTTATAACTAACATTTGCTGGCTTTCTATTTGATGACTTTATTTGCTTTATGCACTCCAGGTACAATTTGTCCCTCCCGTTGCCTAAAGCATGTTTACTGTATTCTTTTACGAATTCCCTTCCTGTAAACAGGCCATTAAATCTTGTTCTTATCTTATCACATGTCAAATGTCAGACGCTGTCTTCCGAGGGCACTTGCTTACTTTTCTTTCTCTGATTTCAAAGTGAGAGGATTTATGTGACAATCTTGCTGGATACTGGGGGTAGGAAAGAGTTTTTTCGTAGCACACAACAACATTTAAATGAACTGTGTAGGTGTTTCAGAATATATCAGAATTAGGAACACAAATGAAGCACATTTATTCCTGAAGAGTGTTGGTAACAAATACTTCAATATGATCAGAACAAATCATTACACTAGGGGACTCTGGTGCCCAACATGGCTAAAACACAGTGGCAAAGCCAATAGCTCTTGAAAAGGCGAGACCTATTAGCTTTGCTAATGCTTGTTTTATGTGCTATAATCAATCACATCACACAGTCTCCCCACACATAGCTCTAGATGAACTCCCAGACTTTAACCCGTCATGGGGTAAGATCACTCTTCACGCGCAAATTCAAGAGATTGTAGATATTTAAAAAAAAATTCTGATCCATTTTCACCCTGGAAACAGAATTTACTGTTGTGAAGGGAATAAGGAAATCTTACTCCATTGTAGCAATGAGAAGAGAGTATCCCTAAAATAGTGACATTGTAGGCTAGAAATGTTTTCTTCTTGGAGAAAAAAAATGAAAAAAAGAGCAGTCGCACAAATTCGATGACATGTCCCCGCACCCGATGGTACACCATGTACAAGAACGCATGTGGAAAACCCTTTCCATAGCCATCATTAAGAACCTATTCAGAGGCACTCATGGAAACCAGCGCACTGTCACATGCTTCCAGGAGCACTTTAAGAAAAGTTTGTGAAGTCCTAATATGCTTCTTCTGCACTTATGCGATGGCATACATCTGCACGTGCACAAGGACCTGGGAACCCAGTTGAACTCAAAGACAACACGGCCTCGCGCTGCTCTTTCCCTGCAAAACACAACGATCCGTCACCTTTAAGCAGTAAATGCAGCTTTGCTGCTTCACGTTTATTGGACATGCACTCATTGGCGTGAATGGTGAAGACACGCACAGGACACTGGGCCCAGGGAATGCACTGAACTCGTTTGCGTTCTGTTTCCCTTTCTGCAGGCTAATCACCATGTCGACGCTGCTGGAGATAAAAAGCAGTGTGATGAGACAGGTGCAGAACAGGCAATCACTGCGCAGGAAAGCAGACGCAGAGCCCGGCCTCTCCTCCCCAGAGACGAGCAGGGCGACAGGCGCTGTCAGGTAGGTGTGGGAGAGGGTTTGTCATCAGGAAACCTGCTGACACCTGCCCAGCCGCCACAAACTGTCTCTTTCAAAACATGGGCCTTATTCTGCTGCTGAATTCATTGGGGATTTCGACCACAGTTTGTATTTATGTTTCCCTTTGTCATTCATGTTATAGGAGGTTTTAAAGGTGGGATATGCTAGTCTACCAAATTGAAAAACGTGAGATGTCAACGTATCCATGTGTCAAGCAGTCGTAGGTTCCCATGGGGTGCCTTTATTCGATTCCATTTGACTTTAAGTACAGGGGCATGTCTCTCTGTTGTTTCTTTGTAAATAACGTGGGTCACTTTAGAATGACATTCTGGAATATTTTAAGAAGCATCGACAAAACCAACATTCTCTGCTTTTGTAAAGGGCATTTGTGAATATGAATGCATTTTAGCACAAATATCACATTTGCCTGCATCCATGCACACATGCTCAATCAAACATATGGCTTTGTGCACACAGGCCAACAATTACAAAGGCACATTATTCACATAGCTGATCGGTTAGAGACTGGCCGCATTTTCTAAATCGATAAAGGTGAAACTTAAAATTTACACTTACCTTTTCAACTTTTGACTTGTTTTCAGTGACTTACAGTACAAAATGTATATCCAGTGGGCCCTTGCTCACCAATTTGGCATGACATCGTAAGGGAACCTTGGTGTGTTGGACCAGTTGCTGGCAACCACCCCAAGCAATATTAATCAAGTACAAATCAATAAGGACAATCACTAAGGAGCAACATACACACGTAGCTGATACAATACGAGTTTAACAAACACAATAGTATGTTTAGGTAAAGTGACAATAGCAGGAATGTTATATCTATTGAATATATATATATATATATATATATATATATATATATATATATATATATATATATATATATATATATGTATATTTATATATATTCACTTAAAAAACCATAGGTTTCACACATGTTATAGTTAGGTGGATATTTCACTCATAAAAAAACAATGAAATTCCCCCGTTATAGTTAGTTCAGATAACTATAACTCGAGCGCCCGCAATCCTGCTCATGACGTCACATATTACATTACTCATGATATGGTCAGTGGCATCACTCATGACATCACTGATTACATCATCCTTGTGATAGAGTGGCGGTCGCGCGAGTTATAGTTATCTGAACTAACTATAACGGGGGAATTTCATTGTTTTTTTACGAGTGAAATATCCACCTAACTATAACATGTGTGAAATCTATGGTTTTTTAAGTGAATTTGCAAGGTTTTTTAAATGCTAATTCCTAACTATAACGGGTGTGAAACCTATGTTTTTTTCAGTGAATTTGTACGTTTTTTTAAATGCTAAGTTATGTATGTATTATTTTTTTTTATATATATTTATTTTACAATAAATTACGTATTAAACATTTTTTTTTTGGTTTTTCACCCCCGCGATTTAAAAAAAAAAAATTACAATGTTTTTTTCTGCCTTCGGGGTCCTTCAGGGACCCCCTGACAAAGGCTAGGGGGTCAGGAACTCTCTACCCTGCCCCCTTTTCACGTTCGCCACCTTCCTTTTTCACTCTCGCACTGAAAACAAACAAAATGGCGGCCGACACTTCCTGATTTCGACCGATTCGAACGTTGACTAACATGTAACCACCAATCAGAATTACGCTCGCGCACGTTAGGGTGCTCGCACGGTGCGCGCACGGTGCGCGCACGGTGCGCGGCTATAGATATGTATGTGCTTTTAAATGCAAGTTTCTCAGGAACTACTGAACAGATTGACTCCATATATGCAAAAGGCACATCCCTGACCTGAGGACTACCTCTCTGCCAAATTTCAAGTAATTCTGTTCAGCCGTTCGGGCTGTACCTGCGACTAAAGGTCCTATGGGAAAATGCATGGGGAAAACGCGTTTTGGGACCCCCCTTTTCTCTCGGCCCCCGCTTGACGAATCCCCCCGAGACTTTCAGGGTAGGAGCTGAGCTGAGGGCCCCATTAGTTTTGAAATTTCGCGAAGATTCGTCAACCGGCGCCAAAGTTATTCAAAATAGAATTTTCAGATTTCCTATGGAAACACGGTCCTAACTATAACTATCTACTGGCGACCGCCGGCAGATAATATGTATATATGTATATATATATATATATATATATATATATCCAATAAAGATGCACTCCTGTCGGAAAGCGTAGCCCTCCGAGGGGTGGCACAGCGCCGGTGGAGTAACCCGGTAATTATATCCTTGCAAAACGGAGTTCCAACTGTGCTCTCAGGTCAGGGAAAAAGACACCCTGACCTGAGAGCACAGTTGGAACTCCGTTTTGCAAGGATATATATATATATATATATATATAATCTACTGACGGTCGCCAGTAGATAGTTATAGTTAGGACCGAGTTCCCATAGGAAATCTGAAAATTCTATTTTGAATAACTTTGGCGCCGGTTGACGAATCCTCGCGAAATTTTCAAAACTAATGGGGCGCTCCGCTCAGCTCCTACCCTGAAAGTCTCGGGGTGATTCGTCAAGCGGGGGCTGAGAAAAAAGGGGGGTCCCAAAACGTGTTTTCCCCATGCATTTTCCCATAGGACCTTTAGTCGAAGGTACAGCCCGAACGGCTGAACAGAATTACTTGAAATTTGGCAAAGAGGTAGTCTTCAGGTCAGGGGTGTGCCTTTTGCATATATGGTGTCAATCTGTTCAGTAGTTCCTGAGAAAATTGCAGTTAAAAGTACATAAATATCTATAAGCGCGCACCCTAACGTGCGCAAGCGTAATTGTGATTGGTGGTTACATGTCAGTCAACATTCGAATCGGTCAAAATCAGGAAGTGTCGTCCGCCATTTTGTGTGTGACTGTGAAAAAGAAAGGTGGAGAACGTGAAAAGGGGGCAGGGTACAGAGTTCCTGACCCCCTAGCTTTTGTCAGGGGGTCCCTGAAGGACCCCGAAGGGTGAAACAAACATTTTATTTTTTTCGAAAAAATACCGAGATGCGCGCACCGTGCGCGCACGGCGGAAAAGAATCATAAAAAAAATAGAATTAAAAATCAAATTTAAGTGTTTAGATGTTAGGTGGCTCTAAAAAGAGCCGTTGTGTTAATTGAGGAACAGAGGAACAAAAAAATTAAAAAAATTATGGGGTGCCGCATGTGTGCTGCTGTATCTTGCTCTCTATTAGGGGAATGCTGTTGTCACCATAAGAGAGAAGAGCATTGCACGCATTGCACCGTATATGCACCCTCTTGAACAGAGGGTGCATATCCAGAGGAACAGAAGCAGGTGAAGCTGCTGCCGCAGATGAAGTGCTCGGCTGAGCTGCCGATGATGTGCTCGGCTGAGCTGCTGCGGATGTGCTCGGCTGAGCTGCTGGAGGGTTGTCTCTAGCAGCTCGAGCATAAGCCACAGGATGTACTCCTTTAACGTGCCTGATCATAGTGAAAATACTAAAAGAGTATTTCTTTTTAGGATCTCCTCTTGATAAGACAACACCACAAATAGTGCAGGTGACTTTCGGAGCATTCACCTTCTTCTGCCCCTCTGGAAATGTAAAAAATTGCCATATAAAAGAGTCTTTCTGTTTCCTCTGTCTCTGTGGCACAAGGGTCTCCTGCTCACTCCCAGAAGATGACTGCTGCTCTGCCATTCTCAAGTACTGGAGTACTGGAAAAGCTGCTCAGCTCCTTCTCCTAGGGAATCAGAAGAAATAATGAGGGGAGTGGGTGTGGTGTTAGAAGTTTCTGGAACTGAAACTACTATAAACCAATGAAAAGCACGGAGCACGCACGCATGCGCATTCGGAGCACGCGCGCACGGAGCACGCATGACATACGCATGCGCACGTGGAGCACGTACGCATGCGCACACGGAGCACGTATGCAGGCGTGCACCGTGCCCGCACGGTGCGCGCAAGGTCAAAAACCCTTAAAAAAAATTCAAGTGTTACTAAGTTTATAGAAGATATGCTGTTCAACTTTATCCAAATAAAAAAAAAAAAAGAGCTGAGCCATTCCATATTACAGGATACAGTCAATCTATAACTATATACATAGCTTATTGTAAAATAAATATTTAAAAAATATAATAATACATTCATAAATTAGCATTTAAAAAACCTTGCAAATTCACTTAAAAAACCATAGGTTTCACACACGTGATGTCATTTGAGATGTCATCAGGGATGTCATGAGTGATGTCACTGACCATGTCATGAGTGATGTAATATGTGACGTCATCAGCAGTGGATTGCGGGCGCGCGAGTTATAGTTAGCTGAACTAACTATAACGGGGGAATTTCAATGGTTTTGTACGAGTGAAATGTCCAGCTAACTATAACATGTGTGAAACCTATGGTTTTTTCAGTGAATTTGCAAGGTTTTTTAAATGCTAATTCCTAACTATAACGTGTGAAACTTATGGTTTTTTCAGTGAATTTGCAAGGTTTTTAAAATGCTAATTCCCAACTATAACGTGTGTGAAACCTATGGTTTCACTTATGGTTTTTTAAGTGACCAACTGGTAAGTCGCACTCGGACAAAGAATAGCTTCCCCAAACAGCCTTTAATATCAATCAAACAGCAGCACTTGCCAGCAAGTTATGAGCATGAGACTGCAGTCCTGACGCGTTTCGAGAAGTCCTCTTTTTCAAAGGATAGTGCAGTCAAAAAGCGCATGTTGTCTCTCCTTCCCTAATTTAAAACCTATGATTTTTCAGTGAATTTGCAAGGTTTTTTAAATGCTAATTCCTAACTATAACGTGTGAAACCTATGGTTTTTTCAGTGAATTTGCAAGGTTTTTAAAATGCTAATTCCTAACTATAACGTGTGTGAAACCTATGGTTTTTTAAGTGAATATATATACATATATATATATATATAAATTCTTCGAAAAACCGCTTGGTTAATCCTGCCGCGTCTCCAGACCAAAGGGCGCGTCGTCTTGTCAGACCAACCCCGCAAGGTCCGTAATGAATTTCCACGAATTCCTTAATAAGGATTGACGACGCCGTGTCTTGTGCTGCAAAATAGTTTTATTTGTCAGCTGCTGGACGCGTTTCGCCTGACCTGCAGGCTTGCTCACCAACATTTTAAATAAAGTTTTTCACCAATTTAAATGTGCACAAATCAAAACAAAGGTCACATGATGGACTACATAAACAGTATGATGGAAAAAAGACTCGTAGTTTTTTGTTTTGTAATCTAAATAATTACACATTCCTTTTCTCCGCACACATAAAGCCTCAAACATAGATCGTTTATTTATGTTAATACATTTCAAATATTTTGTTTCTATGAATGATCAGACATATACTAATATTTTTATGCAAAGTCAGAATATATACCGATCTCTGCATATAAATAGTTTTAGCCCCAGTGGGCTTTGCGACTCAAAAGTTGTATATAAGAAACAATATTAATACGGCTCCTGCCAGAAAATCAGCACTTGGTATATACAACATTTGGTATATCGCATTTCATCTACTGAACATGTGTTCTTTGCCCGTTATGTTGCAATTATTATAGCCCAAGTGGGCAACAGTTGATACAGTTATCTACAGTCTCTTTATGCTTCAAGTAGTATGTGACTTTCTTCCAATACCTACTACAAATTAACCGTGCTTACATGTGAAAATAGTTAAAAACGGAAAAGGGAGTAGCGTATTTTTCAGTTCCTATTCTGTCTACAGATGTGTGTATAAATCTTCTTCTACATTCAAACCTGCCGGGGTTTTGCAGTTTAATTTTATTATGTACTTGGATTCCAATTTCCTCAACTGCTTCTCACGATTTCCCCCTCTCTCATTTGGTTTGACAGCATCTATTACATAATAGGTTAGGCCCGTTATGTTTTTTTGGTGGTGTCGTTCAAAGTGGCGTGCCACTGGGTACGTTCTGTCTCCATTTTTGACCGCTCTTAAATGCTGCAACACCCTCTTGTGGACTGGTAAGATCGTGCTGCCCACGTACCTCAGTCCACACGGACTCTGAAGCACGTAGACAGCATGGTCTGTCTTGCAAGTATAATGGCCTCTGATTTTAAATTCCTTACTTGCTAGATTTTATGTATATTTCGTAGTGTTAGTCCCATGGATGCAGGCTTTGCATTTTGTGCATTAGATAAAACCTTCTTTTTTGTTTAACCACATCTTGGATGATTTAATAGGCACCTTTTTCATTACATTGCTAACCAACATTTCTTTAAAGCTTCTCGCTTTTCTGAATGTTAGTTGAGGCCTTCTCTGCACGATTTAGCCCAGCACCGGATCATTTCTGATCAGGTGCCAGTGTTTGGATAGTATGTTTCTCACATGTGTGTGCTGTGTGTTAAACGTGGTTATCATCCTGCATACATTCACATTTAGAGTTTCTTTTTTCTTTTTTGTGTTGCTTGTCTTAAATAGAATATCTTCTCTGGTTCTTTTTTTAGCTTTCAGAATGGCTGAGTCTATACATTGATCTGGGTACCCTCTCGCCTGAAATCGTGTATGTAAAATTTTCAACTCTGCATCACAGTTGTTTTTGTTGCTACAATTACGGATTGTTCTGAGGCTTTCCCCATACGGAATACTGTTGATTAAATTCCGGGGATGGAAGCTTTTGGCATGTAGCAACGTGTTACCTGCCGTAGGTTTACGGTATAACACTGTTTCTACTCTACCCTTGTCAATATAGATGGTAAGATCTAGAAAATTGACTGTGGTGTCACTGATGTCACTTGTAAATTTTAAGTTCAGATCATTATTCTGTAAATGCGCAATAAAGTCAATTGCAGAGTTTCTGGAGCCTTTCCATACGATGAACAAATCATCAATGAACCTGCTCCAATGCATCACATTGTTTTGCCAAATTTCTGGGTACATTTTTTGGATCACCTGCTCCTCCCACCAGCCCATATGCAAATTCGCAAAGCTGGGGGCGAAGCAGGTGCCCATCGCTGTGCCACATATCTGGTGGTATAGTTCACCATTAAAAAGAAAGTAATTATTCTTTAGGCAAAAAGCTGTCATTTCTATTAACATCTGGGTATGTGCCCAGAATTTTACTGGTCGATTGCCCAAAAAATGTTTGACTGCATTTAAGCCATCTTCATGGCGAATGCTGGTGTATAAACTTGTCAAGTCTATAGTTACCAGTAAAAAATCACTTTCCCATGGCATATCATATCTTCGTTTAAAAAAATCCCCTGTATCCTGGATATATGATGAAAGACATTTTGTTAGGGGGCATAAAAAAGAGAGTCTACAAACTTGGAAGTATTAGCTAGTGCACTACCGATAGCCGAAATTATAGGGCGGCCTGGAGGGTTCAATTGATCTTTATGTATCTTCGGTATTAGATACAACACAGGTGTTACTGGGTTACTGATTTTCAAAAAATTCATTTCCTCTTGCTTCAATAGACCCCTTGTATACCAATCTGATAACATGCTATTATACAAGACAAGACTATCCTGCATAGTTGATTCAGATATTTTGACATAGTTTGAACGATTGTTCAATTGTTTGTTTGCTTCCAGTAAGTATATCTGTTTGTCCCAAAGTACCACATTGCCGCCTTTGTCAGCATTCCTCACAATGCAGTTAGATTTCATTGCTAATTTGTTGACTAAGGCAAGGTATTCACGTTGTTGTTTTGGTACAGTTTCTTGTTTAGACAGTGTTTTAGTACATAGTTGTTTTAAGTCATTGACTACCAATTCACTATAGATGTCAACTGCATCCTTTCCAGTCATTGGGATAAATTTAGAGGTTGGTTTGAAATGCGTTGGATAATTGCTGATGATATTGATGCCTTCACATTCTGCCAATGATACTGCTCGATCAATGTCCACACTTGTACTTGTAGATGGTTGAGAAGAACATGGTTGTTCCTGCAAATTATACATGTCTAGCATTAAGTTCATGTCCTCTACCACTAGTTCTGTGATTGTTTCCGATGTAGAGGGGTCTTCACTTGATAATGTCGTTTTCGCGTTGTCACTGAAGTATTTCTTCAGTTTTAGTGATCGAGTAAATTTGAAAACATCGAGTCTTGTTTGAACGTAATTAAAGTCTTCTTTTGGGCAAAAAGATAGGCCTAATTTTAAAATTCTTTGTTCTTTTTCAGATAATTGTATGTTGGTCAGATTTACGATTGTAGCTTTATCATCATCTATTATTTCCTTTTGTTCTTGGGCTGCCCTGCGTTTTCTGAATAGTTTTGTGCCCTTCCTCCTCTGTTTCCTCTGCCTCTTCCTCTTGGAGGCTTTGTGTACTGGACGAATTGTCTTGGCCGGAGATTGAATCTTCTCTCTTGCTCTAAAAAACTAAACTCATCCAATACTGAAGGGGTTGGCACCATCTGCCCATTGGTTACTTCCTCTGCATCTGTGTCAACCTCTGAGCTCGGGACACTGCTTAACTCTGACTGCACTTGACCTGTTATTTTACCTCCTTCGTTTAATTTTTGGCGTCGTATGTTCTCAAATTTTTTTGCAAACGTGTAGATCTGACCTCGCTCATAATCCTGTTTGTCCCGTATGAATTTCTGTGCTTTCCTTTCTTTTATTGAATCTTCCAATTTACGCATTCTCTCCGACATCCCAATCTTAAATTTATTGATACATTCTTGATCTTTTTCTTTGTCCAAAAACTCAGTGATTTGTTGAATCTCTTCAATGATCTTTACTCTGTCTATTTCAGCATATTTTATGAGAATTGCTAACATTCTAGCCGATGACTCATGGTTATTCTCTGCCCACTCACGTAACATGTTGGGGTTTGTGTTTTCATACGTGGGAGCAACCAGGATGCGTAGTCCTCTGGGGATTCGTTTGACTTCAAGATATCTTGTCAATGATTTAGTCTCCCACCATTTTGAAAGTTCTGCTCGCTTGAGCTTTTCCAGTCTTTTAAGCCGTACACTGACATCGTCTTTGTCGACAACTTTTGTTGTGTATTTACTTTTGGATTTAACCGATACATCATCGAAGATGCATAATGCCGCCTCCTCCCTTTCTTTAACTTCTTCAGCCGACATGTTGTGTTTAAATCAATTAATTCTTAAGAGTAGATTTTACTCGCTCCCACATGAACCGCCAGTGTCACAGCTTGTAATTCAGCATAGACTGTAGTGATCACAACTGGCTTTCCCTTTTCCTTATCGTTAATCCAAATCCCGGCTTACCTGGGTCTCAGTAGAAAGCCTCGGGTCCTCCGACTCGCTGTTCTGCTACTCAGCCCTCCAGGTTTCGCTCGGGACGTGTTTCAAATCTTGACGCTGTTGCGTTATACGATAAGGGGGGCGGCAGTCGTTTAGATAAACTCTTCGAAAAACCGCTTGGTTAATCCTGCCGCGTCTCCAGACCAAAGGGCGCGTCGTCTTGTCGGACCAACCCCGCAAGGTCCGTAATGAATTTCCACGAATTCCTTAATAAGGATTGACGACGCCGTGTCTTGTGCTGCAAAATAGTTTTATTTGTCAGCTGCTGGACGCGTTTCGCCTGACCTGCAGGCTTGCTCACCAACATTTTAAATAAAGTTTTTCACCAATTTAAATGTGCACAAATCAAAACAAAGGTCACATGATGGACTACATAAACAGTATGATGGAAAAAAGACTCATAGTTTTTTGTTTTGTAATCTAAATAATTACACATTCCTTTTCTCTGCACACATAAAGCCTCAAACATAGATCGTTTATTTATGTTAATACATTTCAAATATTTTGTTTCTATGAATGATCAGACATATACTAATATTTTTATGCAAAGTCAGAATATATACCGATCTCTGCATATAAATAGTTTTAGCCCCAGTGGGCTTTGCGACTCAAAAGTTGGATATAAGAAACAATATTAATACGGCTCCTGCCAGAAAATCAGCACTTGGTATATACAACATTTGGTATATCGCATTTCATCTACTGAACATGTGTTCTTTGCCCGTTATGTTGCAATTATTATAGCCCAAGTGGGCAACAGTTGATACAGTTATCTACAGTCTCTTTATGCTTCCAGTAGTATGTGACTTTCTTCTAATACCTACTACAAATTAACCGTGCTTACATGTGAAAATAGTTAAAAACGGAAAAGGGAGTAGCGTATTTTTCAGTTCCTATTCTGTCTACAGATGTGTGTATAAATCTTCTTCTACATTCAAACCTGCCGGGGTTTTGCAGTTTAATTTTATTATGTACTTGGATTCCAATTTCCTCAACTGCTTCTCACGATTTCCCCCTCTCTCATTTGGTTTGACAGCATCTATTACATAATAGGTTAGGCCCGTTATGTTTTTTTGGTGGTGTTGTTCAAAGTGACGTGCCATTGGGTACGTTCTGTCTCCATTTTTGACCGCTCTTAAATGCTGCAACACCCTCTTGTGGACTGGTAAGATCGTGCTGCCCACGTACCTCAGTCCACACGGACACTGAAGCACGTAGACAGCATGGTCTGTCTTGCAAGTATAATGGCCACTGATTTTAAATTCCTTACTTGCTAGATTTGATGTATATTTCGTAGTGTTAGTCCCATGGATGCAGGCTTTGCATTTTGTGCATTTGATAAAACCTTCTTTTTTGTTTAACCACATCTTGGATGATTTAATAGGCACCTTTTTCATTACATTGCTAACCAACATTTCTTTAAAGCTTCTCGCTTTTCTGAATGTTAGTTGGGGCCTTCTCTGCACGATTTTGCCCAGCACCGGATCATTTCTGATCAGGTGCCAGTGTTTGGATAGTATGTTTCTCACATGTGTGTGCTGTGTGTTAAACGTGGTTATCATCCTGCATACATTCACATTTAGAGTTTCTTTTTTCTTTTTTGTGTTGCTTGTCTTAAATAGAATATCTTCTCTGGTTCTTTTTTTAGCTTGCAGAATGGCTGAGTCTATACATTGATCTGGGTACCCTCTCGCCTGAAATCGTGTATGTAAAATTTTCAACTCTGCATCACAGTTGTTTTTGTTGCTACAATTACGGATTGTTCTGAGGCGCTCCCCATACGGAATACTGTTGATTAAATTCCGGGGATGGAAGCTTTTGGCATGTAGCAACGTGTTACCTGCCGTAGGTTTACGGTATAACACTGTTTCTACTCTACCCTTGTCAATATAGATGGTAAGATCTAGAAAATTGACTGTGGTGTCACTGATGTCACTTGTAAATTTTAAGTTCAGATCATTATTCTGTAAATGCGCAATAAAGTCAATTGCAGAGTTTCTGGAGCCTTTCCATACGATGAACAAATCATCAATGAATCTGCTCCAATGCATCACATTGTTTTGCCAAATTTCTGGGTAAATTTTTGGGATCACCTGCTCCTCCCACCAGCCCATATGCAAATTCGCAAAGCTGGGGGCGAAGCAGGTGCCCATCGCTGTGCCACATATCTGGTGGTATAGTTCACCATTAAAAAGAAAGTAATTATTCTTTAGGCAAAAAACTGTCATTTCTATTAACATCTGGGTATGTGCCCAGAATTTTACTGGTCGATTGCCCAAAAAATGTTTGACTGCATTTAAGCCATCTTCATGGCGAATGCTGGTGTATAAACTTGTCACGTCTATAGTTACCAGTAAAAATAGATGCTGTCAAACCAAATGAGAGAGGGGGAAATCGTGAGAAGCAGTTGAGGAAATTGGAATCCAAGTACATAATAAAATTAAACTGCAAAACCCCGGCAGGTTTGAATGTAGAAGAAGATTTCTACACACATCTGTAGACAGAATAGGAACTGAAAAATACGCTACTCCCTTTTCCGTGTTTAACTATTTTCACATGTAAGCACGGTTAATTTGTAGTAGGTATTAGAAGAAAGTCACATACTACTGGAAGCATAAAGAGACTGTAGATAACTGTATCAACTGTTGCCCACTTGGGCTATAATAATTGCAACATAACGGGCAAAGAACACATGTTCTGTAGATGAAATGCGATATACCAAATGTTGTATATACCAAGTGCTGATTTTCTGGCAGGAGCCGTATTATTATTGTTTCTTATATCCAACTTTTGAGTCGCAAAGCCCACTGGGGCTAAAACTATTTATATGCAGAGATTGGTATATATTCTGACTTTGCATAAAAATATTAGTATATGTCCGATCATTCATAGAAACAAAATATTTGAAATGTATTAACATAAATAAACGATCTATGTTTGAGGCTTTATGTGTGCAGAGAAAAGGAATGTGTAATTATTTAGATTACAAAACAAAAAGCTACGAGTCTTTTTTCCATCATACTGTTTATGTAGTCCATCATGTGACCTTTGTTTTGATTTGTGCACATTTAAATTGGTGAAAAACTTTATTTAAAATGTTGGTGAGCAAGCCTGCAGGTCAGGCGAAAAGCGTCCAGCAGCTGACAAATAAAACTATTTTGCAGCACAAGACACGGCGTCGTCAATCCTTATTAAGGAATTAGTGGAAATATATATATATATGTTATGCTCCAGAGTTGCCCCTCAGTAAAACAGCACTCAAGTCATCACGTTTCTGCCATAAGCCTTTATTGGTATGGAGGGAATACGTCCGTTGGTGAATCAACAGCTGACTTCTCGGCAGCCTGACGCGTTTCAAAGTTTCCTTCTTCCTCAGAGGCTGACGATATCAGGTGAGTGCAGGACGGACTCTACTCCCATAATTTATGCATATAGCATGCCCATTGATTGGGACACTCATATGAGATGATGCATAGCATAGCATGCTGGGAGTTCGAGTCCCGAAATTAAGTCCCCAAATGGCTGCACTCACTATAACTGTGTTTTTAAGGCCCTCAGATGGGCCCCCAGCCGACGCTTCCATCCTCAATCCATTTGTGATGCTCCACATTTGAAAACCCAGTAGTTACCAAGTTCCGTGGCCCCCGCCGAAGGGGTGGTGCGCGTTTTGGCGGTAGGACAGCCGCCTTCATATGTTATGCTCCAGAGTTGCCCCTCAGTAAAACAGCACTCGAGTCATCACGTTTCTGCCATAAGCCTTTATTGGTATGGAGGGAATACGTCCGTTGGTGAATCAACAGCTGACTTCTCGGAAGCCTGACGCGTTTCAAAGTTTCCTTCTTCCTCAGAGGCTGACAATATCAGGTGAGTGCAGGACGGACTCTACTCCCATAATTTATGCATATAGCACGCCCATTGATTGGGACACTCATATGAGATGATGCATAGCATGCTGGGAGTTCGAGTCCCGAAATTAAGTCCCCAAATGGCTGCACTCACTATAACTGTGTTTTAAAGGCCCTCAGATGGGCCCCCAGCCGACGCTTCCATCCTCAATCCATTTGTGATGCTCCACATTTGAAAACCCAGTAGTTACCAAGTTCCGTGGCCCCCGCCGAAGGGGTGGTGCGCGTTTTGGCGGTAGGACAGCCGCCTTCATATGTTATGCTCCAGAGTTGCCCCTCAGTAAAACAGCACTCGAGTCATCACGTTTCTGCCATAAGCCTTTATTGGTATGGAGGGAATACGTCCGTTGGTGAATCAACAGCTGACTTCTCGGCAGCCTGACGCGTTTCAAAGTTTCCTTCTTCCTCAGAGGCTGACGAAATCAGGTGAGTGCAGGACGGACTCTACTCCCATAATTTATGCATATAGCACGCCCATTGATTGGGACACTCATATGAGATGATGCATAGCATGCTGGGAGTTCGAGTCCCGAAATTAAGTCCCCAAATGGCTGCACTCACTATAACTGTGTTTTAAAGGCCCTCAGATGGGCCCCCAGCCGACGCTTCCATCCTCAATCCATTTGTGATGCTCCACATTTGAAAACCCAGTAGTTACCAAGTTCTGTGGCCCCCGCCGAAGGGGTGGTGCGCGTTTTGGCGGTAGGACAGCCGCCTTCATATGTTATGCTCCAGAGTTGCCCCTCAGTAAAACAGCACTCGAGTCATCACGTTTCTGCCATAAGCCTTTATTGGTATGGAGGGAATACGTCCGTTGGTGAATCAACAGCTGACTTCTCGGCAGCCTGACGCGTTTCAAAGTTTCCTTCTTCCTCAGAGGCTGACGATATCAGGTGAGTGCAGGACGGACTCTACTCCCATAATTTATGCATATAGCACGCCCATTGATTGGGACACTCATATGAGATGATGCATAGCATGCTGGGATTTCGAGTCCCGAAATTAAGTCCCCAAATGGCTGCACTCACTATAACTGTGTTTTAAAGGCCCTCAGATGGGCCCCCAGCCGACGCTTCCATCCTCAATCCATTTGTGATGCTTCACATTTGAAAACACAGTAGTTACCAAGTTCCGTGGCCCCCGCCGAAGGGGTGGTGCGCGTTTTGGCGGTAGGACAGCCGCCTTCATATGTTATGCTCCAGAGTTGCCCCTCAGTAAAACAGCACTCGAGTCATCACGTTTCTGCCATAAGCCTTTATTGGTATGGAGGGAATACGTCCGTTGGTGAATCAACAGCTGACTTCTCGGCAGCCTGACGCGTTTCAAAGTTTCCTTCTTCCTCAGAGGCTGACGATATCAGGTGAGTGCAGGACGGACTCTACTCCCATAATTTATGCATATAGCACGCCCATTGATTGGGACACTCATATGAGATGATGCATAGCATGCTGGGATTTCGAGTCCCGAAATTAAGTCCCCAAATGGCTGCACTCACTATAACTGTGTTTTAAAGGCCCTCAGATGGGCCCTCAGCCGACGCTTCCATCCTCAATCCATTTGTGATGCTTCACATTTGAAAACACAGTAGTTACCAAGTTCCGTGGCCCCCGCCGAAGGGGTGGTGCGCGTTTTGGCGGTAGGACAGCCGCCTTCATATGTTATGCTCCAGAGTTGCCCCTCAGTAAAACAGCACTCGAGTCATCACGTTTCTGCCATAAGCCTTTATTGGTATGGAGGGAATACGTCCGTTGGTGAATCAACAGCTGACTTCTCGGCAGCCTGACGCGTTTCAAAGTTTCCTTCTTCCTCAGAGGCTGACGATATCAGGTGAGTGCAGGACGGACTCTACTCCCATAATTTATGCATATAGCACGCCCATTGATTGGGACACTCATATGAGATAATGCATAGCATGCTGGGAGTTCGAGTCCCGAAATTAAGTCCCCAAATGGCTGCACTCACTATACCTGTGTTGTAAAGGCCCTCAGATGGGCCCCCAGCCCAGCACCCGTCCCACCGTGGGGCAACAGGCTACAGATAAGGGCGTACCGGCAAACGGGGGGCTCATGCGGAGCCTTTCAATACAGCAGGAAATATATAGTGCATCGATTCACGAAGGAATAAGAGGACTTTCTCTCCCATAAGGCATTTCATGTAGATGCGAGCATATCAATGGGGGAGTGTCTACAATTGCACGCTATCCTGGCCCAAGCCTCTGATGAAGAGACATTCGAAACGCGTAAGGCGAAGTGCTGGAACTGCTTTCATTTACTCGAATGCCGAATTTGCCTGTACTAAAGATTAAAGGTTATGAGGTAAACCTACCTGCTGCTCGAGTGCTTCTCTGCTGTGTGGAAACCTCGTGAGCGTTGATCTATAAGCGGCAGCCCAGCCGCTGGAGGAGCACCACCCTGCAACAATTGGGGGCCACATGGGACCTGGACACACCCGTCCCACCGTGGGTCAACAGGCTACAGATAAGGGCGTACCGGCAAACGGGGGGCTCATGCGGAGCCTTTCAATACAGCAGGAAATATATAGTGCATCGATTCACGAAGGAATAAGAGGACTTTCTCTCCCATAAGGCATTTCATGTAGATGCGAGCATATCAATGGGGGAGTGTCTACAATTGCACGCTATCCTGGCCCAAGCCTCTGATGAAGAGACATTCGAAACGCGTAAGGCGAAGTGCTGGAACTGCTTTCATTTACTCGAATGCCGAATTTGCCTGTACTAAAGATTAAAGGTTATGAGGTAAACTTACCTTCTGCTCGAGTGCTTCTCTGCTGTGTGGAAACCTCGTGAGCGTTGATCTATAAGCGGCAGCCCAGCCGCTGGAGGAGCACCACCCTGCGATAATTGGGGGCCACATGGGACCTGGATACACCCGTCCCACCGTGGGGCAACAGGCTACAGATAAGGGCGTACCGGCAAACGGGGGGCTCATGCGGAGCCTTTCAATACATCAGGAAATATATAGTGCATCGATTCACGAAGGAATAAGAGGACTTTCTCTCCCATAAGGCATTTCATGTAGATGCGAGCATATCAATGGGGGAGTGTCTACAATTGCACGCTATCCTGGCCCAAGCCTCTGATGAAGAGACATTCGAAACGCGTAAGGCGAAGTGCTGGAACTGCTTTCATTTACTCGAATGCCGAATTTGCCTGTACTAAAGATTAAAGGTTATGAGGTAAACCTACCTTCTGCTCGAGTGCTTCTCTGCTGTGTGGAAACCTCGTGAGCGTTGATCTATAAGCGGCAGCCCAGCCGCTGGAGGAGCACCACCCTGCGATAATTGGGGGCCACATGGGACCTGGATACACCCGTCCCACCGTGGGGCAACAGGCTACAGATAAGGGCGTACCGGCAAACGGGGGGCTCATGCGGAGCCTTTCAATACAGCAGGAAATATATAGTGCATCGATTCACGAAGGAATAAGAGGACTTTCTCTCCCATAAGGCATTTCATGTAGATGCGAGCATATCAATGGGGGAGTGTCTACAATTGCACGCTATCCTGGCCCAAGCCTCTGATGAAGAGACATTCGAAACGCGTAAGGCGAAGTGCTGGAACTGCTTTCATTTACTCGAATGCCGAATTTGCCTGTACTAAAGATTAAAGGTTATGAGGTAAACCTACCTGCTGCTCGAGTGCTTCTCTGCTGTGTGGAAACCTCGTGAGCGTTGATCTATAAGCGGCAGCTCAGCCGCTGGAGGAGCACCACCCTGCGATAATTGGGGGCCACATGGGACCTGGATACACCCGTCCCACCGTGGGGCAACAGGCTACAGATAAGGGCGTACCGGCAAACGGGGGGCTCATGCGGAGCCTTTCAATACAGCAGGAAATATATAGTGCATCGATTCACGAAGGAATAAGAGGACTTTCTCTCCCATAAGGCATTTCATGTAGATGCGAGCATATCAATGGGGGAGTGTCTACAATTGCACGCTATCCTGGCCCAAGCCTCTGATGAAGAGACATTCGAAACGCGTAAGGCGAAGTGCTGGAACTGCTTTCATTTACTCGAATGCCGAATTTGCCTGTACTAAAGATTAAAGGTTATGAGGTAAACCTACCTGCTGCTCGAGTGCTTCTCTGCTGTGTGGAAACCTCGTGAGCGTTGATCTATAAGCGGCAGCCCAGCCGCTGGAGGAGCACCACCCTGCGATAATTGGGGGCCACATGGGACCTGGACACACCCGTCCCACCGTGGGGCAACAGGCTACAGATAAGGGCGTACCGGCAAACGGGGGGCTCATGCGGAGCCTTTCAATACAGCAGGAAATATATAGTACATCGACTCACGAAGGAATAAGAGGACTTTCTCTCCCATAAGGCATTTCATGTAGATGCGAGCATATCAATGGGGGAGTGTCTACAATTGCATGCTATCCTGGCCCAAGCCTCTGATGAAGAGACATTCGAAACGCGTAAGGCGAAGTGCTGGAACTGCTTTCATTTACTCGAATGCCGAATTTTCCTGTACTAAAGATTAAAGGTTATGAGGTAAACCTACCTGCTGCTCGAGTGCTTCTCTGCTGTGTGGAAACCTCGTGAGCGTTGATATATATATATATATATATATATATATATATATCCAACATCCTTTGGCTCATTTTGCCGGTTTCTGTGGCGCTCTGTGATGGTGCATAATCCTGCGGCCGAGCCAGGCTGACGTAAATATAGCAAACACTTCCCACTCTGGATTCGATTGTAACAGTCTTTGATAATTTATTATAATAAAAGAAGATTTTTACTAGGAACAAAACTGAAATCCAACACGTTTCGGTCTCCACCGAGACCTTGTTCACGGTAACGCCCCTCTGTTCAAACACATTATCAAAGACTGTTAAAATCTATTCCAGAGTGCGACCCATTCTTTTCTTCCACACAAGGGAAGTGTTTGATATATATATATATATATATATATCAAAGCTCCAAGGTTCCCACCTGTGGAGACGCACTCTGACATCCACTGCAGTAACCTTAATGACCCGGCTTTTACCTCATGAAGGTTGCTGCAGTGGATGTCAGAGTGCGTCTCCACAGGTGGGAACCTTGGAGCTTTGATATATATCTATCTCTATATATATATATATATATATATATATATATATATATATATATATATATTTATATCTGTATATATATATAAATAGTGTAATGCTGACACAACGCTAAAAAAACACAGTCTTGAATCAATTTGCAATGCAGTAATCG
The DNA here is from genome assembly GCF_964204655.1 of Triturus cristatus. Lineage (NCBI taxonomy): Eukaryota > Metazoa > Chordata > Amphibia > Caudata > Salamandridae > Triturus > Triturus cristatus. The sequence continues at coordinate 1,092,046,547 of NC_140593.1, forward strand.
CAAGCACAATAATGAGTCTGTATATAAAGATAGAGCAGGAGAATCTTGCCCTTCACCCTGGATAACTTAACTCTAGCCGCTAGCACCGGGAAGCCCGCATCGGCTTCTTGCCCTCTCTCTCTCTCTCTCTCTCTCTCTCTGTCTCTCTCTGGGAACGGTGCAACTGGGACAGCAGCTGTGGCAACAACGGCGATCTGCATGACTCGTCCATGATCTTCCAAGAGGCATCTGCAGCCCTCTTTTTTATACACTAAAATCTGGCAAAACAGCATTATGTTACTTTCCCACACCAGTGGATCTTGTGATGTTATCAGTGTTTTCGCAAACCCAGGATCCTCCTGACTCTGACTCGCCTCCTGCTTTCACCGTTACAAATCAATCATCCTCCCATGACTTTCAAACTAATCCTAGGCTTCTTAAGGGTCAGTACAACTTCAACGGTACGTCTCCCTTGATCGACAAGCCTCGGCCAGGTACAATCAACACAGCACTGTGGAGTACATATAATTGTGTCTATTAGGAATGGCAAAAACATGCATCACAAGATCATCTGCTTTCTCAGCGTGGTCCACAGGTATTCTGTATGCGTTCGCGTCACAATGTCTTCCGCACACTATTCCATATATACTGTACATTTGGCTAGGATTCTCTCTCATCACATACGAGCTCCACCGAAATCAGCTGCTCTATGGTCAAAGTAAAACACAGCCCTTCCAGGCAACCATGTTCTGTCTCCATCCTGGAGTAAGGTACTTGGTTCAAAGGTCCCATAGCTCTAATGGGATTGGCTGGTAGTTGGTAGTTTCTCCATAGTGAACAGTTGCTAGACAAAATGCAGGGTGCTCTTTGTGAGACATCGCCTTTGAGAGGCATCAAGTTTCTAAGGACAGGAGACTGCCAGTAAAGGAAGCAGTGACAAGTTGCACATAGGTTGACAGGCCCCTGATTAGTGACATTCTGTTTTTGGTTGGGTGCTATGACACAGAGGTGTCTGAAGCTCAGCAAGGCTATTGCCCCGGGGTCAGCTTCAGTTCCACTGCCCATTCTCACCCTAGTGCCCCTTTCTTGGAGGGAGATGTGAAAGAAAAGAATTACTTCCAAGATGTGGGGAGCACAGGCAGGATAGCAAGCAGCGTCCACCAAGTTCAAATAGTTTTTCTAAGTGGATAACTAAAACAACCTTTTCGTAACACATGAAATAAAAATGCATGTTGGATAATGATTTTTATTTATGCTAATTATGTGCCACACGAAAGATTTTCTCTCATGATTTTAGGAATATGTAAACTGCTGCAGCCTTGCTCTGCATATGGCATGTTAGCCAGTTTTTTCCTTATCGACATGGAAGTATGTTCAGCTCACATGTTTTGAGTTGAAGATTCTGCAGCTGGGCCTTATCTTTGAGATGGCAAAAGTACTGCTGCCTTAATAATTGCCAGACTAAGTGTTTTAACACAAAAAGCAGGTTCAGACTGCAATCCAAAACCCATTCCTGGCGGCCTGTGGGGAACATGTCTGTACTCCCCTCATGATGTTCTCTACACGTAACTGGTAAAAAGTGTAACAGTGGTACATCACAGGTACACAGTTAATATTCACATAAAGCAGCACTAATGCTCAGTTTATTGAGACATTAGAGGTCCCAATAAGACGTTTATACAGCACCTTACCCCAGTTATATGTGTTAGTTTCTGAGACAGCAGCGTTTCTCATTTTTTTAAATGCAATGCAGTGTATTTCTCCATACACACAGCTTTTCAATTTATAAACATGCGAACAAGTTTCCACCAAATATATTTAAATTTTGCAAAACAACATTGAGTGACGAAAAACAGCCCTGACCCATCTAGACTCTCTGGAGCCACGGCTTCTTCCCAGCACCTGTCATCCAAAAGTCGGACATGCAATACACTTCCAGAGGCCCACTGGATGGTTGAGCAAGAAAATACCTACTTTCAAAAAGTGGTATTTTCAAACACAGAATGTAAAAATCACCTTCACTAAAAGATGCATCTTTAGATTCTGAGTCCAGGCATACTAAACTTTGTTTCTCTACCTTGTTCCCAAGGCCAGTGATGTTTATAAGATGTTATAAACAAACTCCCCATTCTGTCCTATGGGAACAGGTAGCCTTGCAATAGTGAAAAAACAAAATTGGCAGTAATTCACTATTGGGACATGCCACACACACCAGGGCATGTCCTGCCTTTCACATACACTGCACCCTGCCCACAGGGGTACCTTGGGCCTATCTTAGAGGTGACTGACATGTAAGAAAAGGGAAGGTTAGGACCTGGCAAGTGGGTGCACTTGCCAAGTCGATATGGCAGTACAAGACTGCACACAAGCTCTGCAGTGGCAGGTCTGAGTTACCGTTTCAGACCTACTCATGTGGGTGGCACAATCAGTGCTGGAGGCCCACTAATAGCATTTGATTTACAGGCCCTGGCTCACTCAGTGCACTTTACTAGGGACTGACAAGTAAATCAAATATGCCAATCATGGAAACACCAATCCATAACACAATTTTTAGCACTGATCAGCAGTGGTAAAGTGCCCAGAGTCCTAAAACCAACAAAGACAGGTCAGGAAAAAATAGGATGAAGAAGCAAAAAGTTTGGGGATAACCCGGCAAAAACGGCCATTTCCAACAGTACACAACCATTCTGAAATGCTGTACTCGATGATATTCCCGTGACCTACTAATAGCACTGCAGCTGTAACTCAATGTTGATCGGTTTTGATAATGTTTGCATCCCTGTAGTGAATGATAACAGTTTACAATTCGGAACTGTTAAAGAACCCTTTGCCAGAGACAACCCCATCCATATTCCCTGCACTTATGTCCCTAAGATCTTAAGTTTCTACATCTGTTCTGGGACCCTTCCAAAAAAGGACCATGCTGTCATCTCACACTGCTGTTTTATGTGTAAGCATATTTAAGCATGAAATTGTTTAGTTCCAAATCCGCATAAATATACCACATTGGAATGAAACAATATTGCATGTAGGGTCCGCAAACTGACCTGACTGGCAAAGGTGAACTATCCATTCCCAACCTACAGCATCACACTTAAAAGTGAAATAGTAAAGTCAGGTCCCTTCATCCTTTGGGTTTGCAACCACTGGTGGCTCCACTCACTTAGATAGCTTTAATGCTGTGGGAAGAATACATTATAGGACAAGGATTTCCTGAAAGTTTGTGGGCACATTTTCCTGTTCATGTTTATTCACTTGCTGTTTTTCCTATTTCTTCCCAGCCTGTAAATTGCCAGAAATTGACTTCTACCAGGAGTAAATCTTTTCCAGGACAGGAAGGGGATTGGGACACCCTTAAAACCTGTGTTGATAAGGGGAAGTGGTTTTGCATTTACACCAATTTATTTGTGTGTGAGGATGCACAAGTATATTTCGTTGCATGCAAAGAAGTGAATTTGCAATAGTTACCAGGATTGCTCATTGAAAGCTGAGGTTGGCACAGATTTCCAAAGCCCAGCTTTGGAACTCCATGCCACTCAACCTAATACTTGAACAGTCTGAGACAAGTTTCCGCAAATATCTGAAGACCTGGCTCTTTAGACACAGTTAGAAGCCTTCTTGCTCCTAACTTTCCTGATAGGATGCTACTGCTTAGCGTGTGGACACTCCTTGGGAGTAACCAGGCACTTTATAAATCCTAAATTCATTCATTTCTATGTGTCAACCGGTAAGAGTTTTGTGGCTTCATAAATGAATGAATTAAATAAAGTTTGTATAGCGCTGCAACTGCCTTCAAAGAGGCTTACCAGCACTTTAGGAAGATACAGACATCTCACTGGGACTAATTAGTAAAAACAGTTTCAGTTTTTTTTAAGAGACTTTCTGTGAGAATTGTATAGATTGAGCATTAGATTGTTTGAAAATCTATCTGCTAGGACAGAGAAGAAGCTCTTAACCTCTTCTCACTTTATCCACTTTTGGAATGCACAGTAGAAGGAGGTTAGCCAATCACAGAGCTGTGTTAGGCTGGTCCCTTGCTCACTTTGCCACTGGATTCGAACAAGCCTGGCTGAAGACGGCTGAAATGCCAGAAACCGGTCCTAGGAAGCTTGTTTCCGGTCCAGGGAAGACATGGCTTGGCAGTTCGGGTTAGACTGTTCCCATGAGGCACAGGGTCAGACTGATTTGCATATGGCCATGTCTGAACTGGGGTGGCAGAGTGGGCTAAAGAACAGTGGTGGATTAAACGCAGATCAGTTGACTGGGGGTGAGTGCTTGCAATGTTCAACACTCCGTCCATCATTTCCTTTGGTTTTGCTTTAGGCTGTTACCAAGTCGGCTTCATTCTCAGATATGGAGGGATTTTCTGATAGACGGCCTGTAAGAGAAGACAAGGCTTTAAAGTGTATCTGCTTTTTTACTGGCAGCCAGTGTAAGTCCTTCAGATGTGGGGTCACGAGCATGTCTGAAAGGAACTTTAGAAATCAGTTTGGCTGCTTCGTTCTGATTCAGCTGCAGTCTGCGTAGTAGAAATGCCGACAAGCCCCAATAAAGGGCGTTGGCATGATCCAATATTGAAGTTACTAATGAGTGCACGATGATCTTCCTGGTGGAGTCAAGAACAAGGGGAAGGATCTTCTTTAAAGACCCCTGTGGTGCAAAGCAGGTTGATCGATATAAGTTATAAACCACCAAGTGTAAATTTCTTCTTTTAATATGAACGAGGTGGGGGCGTGGCCAAGATGGCGGCGAGGTGAGACGCATCTCTCTGTCTCTCCCTCGAGCGCCCGAGAATAGCGCCGGTGCGGGACCGATTTCCATTCCCGTTTCCGGCACACAGCACCGCCGGCGGAGCCCGAGAGCGGGGCGCACCTGTGGGGGCCCAGCCGGTGTCCCTGGGAGCGGTGGGGCTCGCTCGCCAGCAGAGGACGTCGAGGCCGCGTGCGGCCTAGCTGCGAGTGGCACGGCCCCGGCCTCAGGTACGGAGGGCCCAGCGTGGGGGACGGCGACCAAGGCAGTGCGGTAGCGGCCCGGGGGCCCGGGGCTACAATCCAGCGGACGCGGCACTGCGCCGGTTGTTGTGGCAGCGCGGACCCGAAGGTCGAGGAGGTGATTGGCGCCCAGGAGGGTCCGCGGCCTAGCGAGACACGGCGCGGGCTCGGCCCGACGCGGAGCCTTTGGAGGCCTACAAGGGGCTTGACGGACTGGGGATCTCCGCCCGAACTGGACAGCGCGGTAAGATCTGGACCCGGCGCTGCAGAGTGCATAGAGGACGGCGGTGCCGCCAGGGGGCCCCCGGACTCCCAGAGAAGGGACGACCCACGACCCCGGGAGTGCGGAACGCGGCGCGGAGCCCAGCGGGCGGGGATCGGTGTGGACCGGCCCTTCTGAAGCGGTGGCGAGAGTGGAGGAGGTGAGGGCTGCAGACAACCGACCCACGATCGGTGGGAGAGAGCCCTGAGACGCGAAGAGCGGTCACGGACGCTGCCCACCCCCCGTCGGAAGCGGCGTAGGGACGAAGCGAGGTCACCCGCGGAGGCGCGGGGGGCGAGCCTCGGTGTCCTGCCCGGCCCACGAAAGGCGAGTTTCCTGCGGCCCCCTCCGGAGGGCCTTGGCTGAGGCGGGCCTACCAGCAAGATGGCGACACAGAGGGGCAAGGGCAAGGATAAGGCCCAGGGCAAGTCGGTGCAAGAGATGATTGCCAAGCCCCAGGGGGGGGCGCTGACGGTGGCCCCGGACACACGGTCGTCCACGGCTGGGGCGACGCCGCCGAAGGGCTCCGGAGATGCCGGATCGGAACCGATCACCAAGGCCCTTCTGCTGTCGCTATTCGCAGAACAAAAGGAGGAACTTAAAAGCATGCGGCAGGAACTGGCGGCGGAGCTACGGGAGGTCCCTAGGGACCTGGATGGCCTGGGGGAGAGGGTGCAGGCGGTGGAGGATAGGGCGGACACACAGGACACGGAACTCTACCTAGTCCATCAGGACCTTCTCCGGCTACACGACCAGCAAGTGGACATTCAAACCCACCTGGAGGACCTGGAGAATCGGTCAAGGAGGCATAACATCCGCATCCGGGGGGTGAAACGGGACGCTGAGGCGGGAGACATCTTCGCATTCGCCCGCGAGCTCTTCAATCAGATCCTGGGTAAGCCGGTGGACGCGGCGCTCACTCTGGACAGGGCCCATCGGGTGGGTCCTCCACGTCCGGACAATGCCCTTCCTGCTGACATCCTGGTTTGTGTCCAGGACTACACCACTAAGGAGGAGATCCTCCGTGCGGCTCGCACACAGCATCCCATCGCCTTTCGGGGTCAGCACCCGGTGCTATATCAGGACCTGTCCGCCCTGACACTGCAGAAGCGCAGAACCTTCCGCCCTGTCACGGAGGCCCTCCGCCAACGGGACATTAAATACTCTTGGGGCCATCCATTTCGTCTTATTTTCCGTCATGAGGATCGGCTGTACCAGCTTCGATCTCTGGCGGAGGCGTGCCAGCTGCTGGACATTGATTGCCCGAAGGAGGAGGGGGACGGCCAGGCATTGAGCTCTCAGAGAACCAGCGGCCCCGGCGTGGGCTGGAGCGTCTTGAAGCAGCGACGCAGGGGCTCTAGACGACGGAGGCCGCCCCCCGAGGAGATCGCCCAAGGCCGTCAGGATGCCATCTCCTCAGTAGCTGAAACGCTGGCACCGAAGGGCGAGGTCCCCTGAGGGTAACTAATAGGGGTCTGCTGCGAGGTTGGGTCCCTTTCCTCTGATGGCCTGTGCCTTCGCTCTTGCTGGGACTTGGGCTGGCGGACACGAGGGCGGCCGGGCGGGGGGGGGGGACACTTTGGTACGCCACGTACCCCTTTGACTTTGGACTTCCTGATCTTCTCTGGAAGATGGACTTTTGGTACGCTTCGGGGTTTTGGGGTTGGGGAGGGGGGCGGTATGGGGTTAGTTGGGGTTCTTTGCTTCTTTATTTCCTTTCCTTCCTTTTCTTCTCTTTTCTGTGTCGGGTCGGGGGGGCGGTGGGGGGCTGCCAGGGACGCCTTTGGGAGGGTACGTGGATGTGCATAGCAAGTGGGGGCTCGTTGATTGTTAGGAATGCCTCCAGTGTCACTTAAGGTCCTTACGCTCAATGTCCGGGGCCTGAATAACCCAATTAAGCGCCGCTCCATCATTTCCCTTCTCACACAGTCCGGGGCGGAGATATGCCTCCTCCAGGAAACACATTTGCTCATGCGAGACACACACAGGATGCAATCCAGGTCTTTCCCGGTGCAGTTTTTCTCCTGTGACTCCTCGAAGCGGGCGGGGGTGGCGATCCTCCTCGCACCAAGATTTAGGGGGCTCCCAGTGCGTAAGGTGGCGGAGATTAAGGGCAGGCTGCTGGTCTACCAATTCCACATGGGTGATTACACATTCACGGCGGGTACGATTTATGCGCCCAACGATGGCCCGGAGCGGTTCCTCCAGACAGCACTGACGCACCTGTCGGCCTCATCGGACCGGAGGTTGTTGCTTGGAGGCGACCTCAACCTGGTCTTCGACAATATGATGGACCGGTCGGCACACCGCACGGGGCAGGTAGGGGCCTTGTCCCAGGCGGGGCACTCAGCGCTGCAGGAACTAGACATGGTGGACCTCTGGCGGCTACACAACCCCACGGCCCGGGAATACACACACACGTCGGGTGCGCACGGTACGTATGCACGCCTAGATTACTTTTTGGCCACCCGGGCACTCGTCCGGGAGGCCTCAGAGGTGGAGATATTGGCGGCGTCCCTCTCCGACCATGCGGCGGTGGTCATGACGTTGACGCTCCCGCCCATGGGCAGGAGGATGCGCCAGTGGCGGTTGCGAGATTCGCTCCTGCTTCGCCCCGCGGTGGTCACACAGCTACAGGGGGTCATGGAGGATTACCTTCGGCTCAACGACAACGGAGCCACAACCCTTGCCACGTGCTGGCTGGCCCTGAAGGCGGTGGTCCGGGGTGCAATTATTGCCCTCTCTGCGGCGGAAAACAAAGAACGGCAGGAGAAGCGTGCGGAGCTTTCGCAGAAAGTCAGGGAACTGGAACGGATGCACAGCCGGACGGGCGCCCCGAGAGTCTGGCGGTTGTTAAAAGCGCAGAGAGCGCAGCTGGAAGCGCTAGATCGCGATAAGGCGGAATATGCGGCACTGCGCCTCCGGCACAGCTACTACGTGGGAGGGGATAAATGTGGTGGCCTTCTGGCCCGCTGCCTGCGGGAGCGTCGACAGCGAGACGGCGTCTGGGAAATAGAGGACTCCCATGGGGCCCTGCATACGGACGACGGGGAGATTGCCGCGACGTTTCGGGATTTTTACGCCCGGCTCTATGACGCGCAGCCCCTCGACGGTGGCGGGATAGACGCGTATCTGGACCAGGCGCGAGTTGAAGGCCTGCCCTCACTCCAGGCCGAGCTGTTGGAATCGCCGATCCGGCCGGAGGAGGTGATTTCAGCCATCGCGAGGCTCAAGGTGGGCAAGTCCCCAGGCCCGGATGGCTTCTCGGCCATGTTTTATAAACAATTCTGTTCACTGGTCACTCCACTCCTCATGCGCCTTTTCAACTCGTTTGACGTGCTCGGGGAGTTGCCCCCATCCCTACTGGATGCGGCGATCGTGGTGATCCCCAAGCCCGGGAAGGACAGCAAGCAATGCAGCTCCTACCGGCCTATCTCCCTCCTTAACGTGGATCTTAAGCTGTACACGGGGATCTTGGCGGCTCGTATTGCGCCCCACCTGCCGAACCTCATAGACCCGGATCAGGCGGGCTTTATCCCAGGCCGCCAAACGAGCGACCACACGAAACGGGTCCTGCATCTTATAGAGAAGGCCTCCCGCTTCCCGGCCGACTACGCCCTGCTAGCGGTAGATGCCGAGAAGGCATTCGACCGGGTGCACTGGCCCTATCTCGAGGCGGTCTTGTGCCGGTTCGGCTTCCGGGACAAAATGCGGGCGCGGATACTCAACTGCTATCGCGACCCCCACGCATCGGTCCGGGTTAACGGCCATACGTCGTCGCCCTTTCGGATTTCCCGTGGCACGAGGCAGGGCTGTCCCCTTTCTCCGTTGCTCTTCGCCATGTACATGGAGCCCCTGGCGCAGCACATACGCCTAAACGGCCAAATTGCGGGGGTCCGGTTCGGAGGGGACACCCATAAGATCTGCCTCTATGCAGACGATGTCTTACTGACCTTCAGGGAGCCCTTGACGTCTCTGGGAGCGATCCTGCAGGAGCTGTCGGTATTCGGGGATGTATCAGGCTTTAAAGTTAACATCACTAAATCAGTGGCGCTCTCACTCTCTCTCGCGCCGGGCACGGTGGCGGAGCTCCGCACGAAATATCCGGTCCCCTGGGCGTCGGGCCCTGTCCCCTACCTCGGGGTGCTGCTAACACCCACGATCCCGGGCATTAGGACCGCGAACTACGACCGTCTTTCCTCCGCCGTTAAAGCCGATCTCCATCGCTGGCGCCGCCTGCCGATCTCGTGGCTAGGGCGGATCGCGGCCATTAAGATGACGATACTGCCTAAAATCCTGTACTTGTTCCACACGCTCCCCATAAATCCACCGAAAGGGTGGATCAAGCGGGTCCAATCGGATCTGGCGCACTTCATCTGGCAGGGCAGGAAGCCGCGTCTCAAACGCCAGATTAGCGCGCTCCCGCCGGAGTACGGGGGCGTTGGCGTCCCAGATCTTCTGCTCTACTTCCAGGCCGCTCAGCTACGGTACCTGGCGGAATGGATGAAGCCCATGTCCGAGAAGCATTGGCTGTTCCAGGACCGGGCGGTGGCTGGGAGGGCCCTGGCCGCGGTCCCGTTTCTTCGGCGGGACCAACGGCCGCCCAATCTGTATGCCTCGTGGGTAACCCAGGCAACGGTGCGGATTTGGGATCAGACGGGCGAGAGTCAGGACCTGACATCCTTCCCCTCACCTCTCACCCCCTTGTTTGGAAATTCCGACTTCCCGCCGGGGCTTCCGGAATCTACCTTCCCGGGTTGGCGCTACTCCGGCTGCAGAGCGCTGGGGGTCCTTTACGACGCCCGGGGGTTTATCCCCCTAGCACAGTTGGCAGCCGAATATGGCATTCCGGCCACGGACCGGATCGGGTACCTGCAGGTTAAACACTGGGCGACTCGGCCGAGGGAGAAACTTGCGGCGCAGCGTCGGCTCACCCCGTTCGAGCGCTGGCTGATTACTCGCCAGACTGACAAGAAACTGACATCGGATCTCTACAAAATGCTCCTGTCGACACACCACCATTCATACCATGCGGGGAGGGCGCGCTGGGAGAGGGACTTGGGAAGGGACCTGCTGGCAAAGGAGTGGGAGGGCTGTTGCTACAGGGCTCGCCACACAGCCACGCACGCAGGGCTCACCGAGACATTCACTAAACTGGTGACATACTGGTACTACACACCGGAGCGTCTACACCGCATGGATAACTCACATAGCGGGGTTTGCTGGAGAGGGTGCGGTCAGCAGGGCACTCTTGCACACATCCTTTGGGACTGCCCCTTGCTAGCGCCCTACTGGCGTCAAATTCTAGATGAGGTGGACAAATACTTTGACACGGAACTGCCCAGATTCCCTGCATACATCATCCTGGGGGTCCCCAACGCCCTTACTTACCCTCTCAAATCCCGCCGGGGGAAGCAGATAGCCTTGGCGCTGGGGGCGGCCACGCAGTGCCTCCTGGCTTGTTGGAGGACGTCCCGCGTACCCACGCATCTAGAATGGCTGCATCGCCTCTGGCACATCTTGGGGATGGAACGCATCTCTTTGACACTGGCGGGGAAGGGCGACGCTTTTGCAGAACTGTGGCAGCCGTTCCGTTCCTTGCTAGTGCAGGACTTCAGGGAGCTGACGTGCCCCCGATACCTGCGCCTCCTGTGGCTTAGCGACGACCTGGAGGAGGGGGAGGCCACATAGCCGCCCTGCTTGATCATTGGGCTCGGGGTAGAGCGGTGCATACGCCTTCTCGGCCCCTTCGTTCCCGGGGCAGGGTCTCTACTCTTTCATTTCTTCCTCTTTCTTTTCTTTCTTTGTCTTTCTTGATGGTGGGTTTGGGGGGGACTGGGGGTGCCGTGGGGGAGGGGTCCCGGGGGGGGGGCGTAACGGATAGCGATTGTATGGGCCTGAAAGTGCTTCTTCGGTTTCGCATCCACCTGTGGTGGGGGGAGACCTCAGCTGCGGCTGCTCTTGCATGGGCCCGGAAAGTGTGTTGGCTTGTCGCTATTGGTTCTTTGTTGAAAACCTTTAATAAAAGATTTAAACCTAATATGAACGAGGTCCTTTAAATTCAAACCTTTTGTTCCACCATAAACAGTGCAAAGTATGACTAGCCCTAGAAAGATGCTCATCTCTCCCTTAGGATAGCTTTAAATCTGAGCCCTTTGCTCTGTGTCACATAGTAATATCTGGGAGAGTGTGGTGTCAGTTTCGAGAAGTAAGCTGTTGAAGGACTCCAACCATGGCTTTACCAATAAATCTACCTAATCCTCTTTCAGATTGATAGGAAATAGATAGCCTGTTTGATGCAATCTTAAGAAGTGTAAGTAGATACTTTTGGTTATATATGCGACCTTTGCAATGTTCTGGGCCAATAGGCCGTAATATCAGTGGCGGCTCCACCCCTAAGGCAGAGGAAAAATACAATTATAATAACACCATGTTATTATCATTTTATTTTTCTCTATTGGCTCTGAAAATGCAGGGCGGGGCTGGTCTGCTCTGCTCACAGAGCAGGGGGAGGAGCGGTGGGCATGGCGGTTGTGCTGGTCGTCTTGGGCTGGCCAAACAGTCATGCGCACTTAGCATGTTCACCACCAGGCTGTATTGCACAGCCTCGGTGGAGAACATTCACAGCTTTCCACTTCCCCTCTGAGCGCCAAACCATGGTGCTCAGACCAATCACAACTTTGCTGTAATGCAGCGTTGTACAATATTACTACTGCGAATGGTTTCCTCTAGAATCTGTGGTGCGTAGAAGGGGGTGAGTGGTTAGGGATTTACACTTCCTTAGTGTCCTCCATTCTCCCAGTCCTGCACAATGTTACCTCTGTCGAATTTTCATTTTCTGTTAATATTATTGGGAAGTGTGTAATCCTTCCTTTTCTTTGTTCTTGCAAATTTGGAGTTTTCATGTGTTTATTGCATACTTCCCGTTCATATTCCTTTCCGCTGTTCTCCTATACTTGCAGTTATCATTTGCTATCTGTTTGTTTCTCCTCCATTCTGTAAATCTATCTGTTTGATCTGTATTTAGTTGTCTCTATTTGTTCATTGCATATTTCTCTTGTGTTGTACTTTTATGGTGCAATGTTGTAACCTTCTTTATGTATTGTGTTCCCAAGGGAAGGGGATGTGTTGTACCTTGATTTCCTTTCCCTGCTGCTCAGCCAGTATGAATGTGATATGGATGTGGAATATTAGAGTGTTGATGAGAGAGCAGAATGTTGGAGGGCCTGGTTGTGTGAGAGAGAGACAGTTGGAGACTGTGGGCTGAGCAGCAAGGATGCTGCTCCTGGTGGGGCCTAGAACCATCTTAACTACTTAACTGAAGAACTACCATCCTGCAACTACCTTCTTCCGTCCAAGCTTAAATAAACCTTTATTTATTTTTTATACCTTATGGCTACGTCTGGAGCTCCTACAATTCATCTTTGTAACAAAGTGTTATATACATGTTAGAAAAGGAGCAGTTGTTCACCCCTGTGGTACTCCCAAGTTCAATTGAATTGCCAATGAGTGGAATGACATCAGGTGGACAGCAGTAGAGAATTCTTCAAGTGAGGAGGAATAGCATGCGAATGAAGTTCTTTCCACCATCTCTAATGATTGAAGAAGGCAAAGTAACAAGAGATGGATCACAGTGTCAACTGCTACAGAGATCTAAAAATGATAAACTGTCTAGTAGCAGCAGATCTTAGATATGTATGCCAGAGCGTTGTAACTGTCCCATTGCAGGGACCAAAGCCTTACTGGCACTTGTCAACAAGCCTAGCTAGATGCACATATTCCAAATTGTATGTGCCTAATCTTTTCAGAGATTTTAGTGGCTAACATAGTTGTGGCAATTTCATGTATGTCTAGGACCACCGGGTTAAGTAGGATTTCTTCAGCAATGGGTATGTGTGTGCTTGTATTAGAGGAGAACAGCCCAATTCATGAAGAGAGGATGTGCCAACAAAAAGATGGCAGTGGTCTGTCAAATCTCCGGAAATTAGGACAATAATCTTGATACATGCAATTTGTGATGTTTTTAAATCACTATAAGTATTAGTAACATCACTATTAGAATATACAAACATCCTATTACATTTTCCCTGTGTCAGGATAGCCAATATTCTCTTTTACTGCAGGGTACGCCATATATGGAGAGGTAGAGATAGCTAATGTGTGATATTTTTGGCAGTAGAATTTTCTTGCCCATACGCTGATTCTGCTAATGTACTGTATCAAGCCAACATGTACTATGTTTAACTTATATTCTCTGTTTGACTTCCAGTCTACATGACCTATGCTTAATTCTGTTCTCTAAATGGTTTTAGTGACTGTAGGCTGATATTTCTAAGAATATTAAATGAAATGAAAAGGCCTGGAGGTTGTACACTGAGCTTTTTTATATTACATACATTGATGATTCTGCCTAAAATTATGTCACGATGTGTCCATAGGCATTGCGGGATTAGTTAATATATTTTGACACAAAAATCCAGGCTTTGTAAATGTCCGAGGATGTAAGCTAGGACTTTTGAGGTTAGTGATTCTAGGTGTAAGGAGTAATCCACGATTTCCTATGTGTAACTTTCCTCAACCAGGGGAACATTGAGCACCGAGCAGCATTAGAGCTCAGAAAACTATACCTAATATATGGTGCTCTGCACGTAGTACATGATATGTGCCGGTAAATGTAATGGGCATGATAGCTCCATTAAAGGCAGTAGAAATGTGAAGTGGTGAAGATATTCTCAGATCGTCTCCAAAGATTGGAGCAGTACTGCCCTCTTTTAATAAGATTGCTCTTGACACTTAAAAAGTATTGGGAGATTTTTATGTGCGCAGGTGATGCTCAAGTCAGAATCTCATTGAGGGAACAGACAGTGATTCATCAGTCACTTGTCTTAGCTCTTGTCTGTTCGACGGGGCAGTTCTCCTCTAGTTCCTTAAATCTGAATCCAAGTCAAACCAAGATCAACCCCATGAAATGCAAGTTACACATGTAGGCCACCAGTCTGTGGCCAAGAACCATGAGCGTTTGCCCTCAATCAACCTCAGTGGTGTAATACTTGGGTCCAGGCTTTCACTCGATACCAAGAAAGTCGCAGTCTTCTAGAGGTGCTTGTAAAATTTACGAATGCTAAAGTGCATGTTTCCACACTCATGATCAACCATCAAGCCTATTTGCCTTCACCGCTGTGTCTCCTGGGAGGAATCACTTACTTGTGGTGTGCCAAGCTCTGGTCCTTTGATGACCAGGCTTTTACATGAAGAAAAAACCCTGTCTTGACTACATTGGGATTGCCAACCCACATCACCTCTACTACCTGCCAGTCCAACTACAACCATGCACCCCTTAAACCATGACTATGTCCAGACTTTATCCTTGAAGCCAGAATTACCTAGATGCAAAATGCCCCAATAATTATGGCGGAAGGCTTCTTTTTGAACGTTGCAGAGTCCATAAGCTGAGGGGCCAGTATAGAACATGCCCAGGCTCCACTAGGCTTTGTGTGGGCCTGATGCCTTTCCAAGCAAGTAAAACCATACACTGAAGGGGTGAGCATGAACAAAGAACCGCACATGCCTGTGTGCACAATCATGGATACCTAATGTCCCAATAAAGGAGCATTTGTTAAAAGATTATTTTGACACTGAAGTTTTCTATTATTTACCTTTAAAGTGCTTTGTAAATAGTTAGATACTTTTACATCTCCAATAAGGCTTATGGTGTAAGAGCTGTTAATGCTGAATAACATATCATATCACACAGCTATTATATGGGAATTCCAAATAGCTGAATAGGTGGACATTGGCCAAATGACCTTTAACCACCCGTGGGATCCAGTCAGGTCTTCAGAATACCTTAAGCCCAAGAAGTGAAATATAGTGCTTTTGGAAGACTTTTGCTTTTCATCATGAAATTATCGACATGCCCTGGATGTGTCACAAACATAATATACTTTGTATTGACTCATTAGTATCCTAAACTTTTTAGAACTGGTAAATTACTCTCCGAAGACAATATTTCATGTTTCCTATTTAAAATGCATCTTCTGCAAATAATGTGGCGGGAAATAACCCAGACCTCCTTGTGGCGCACCTGTATGCAGTGGAAAGGAATATTCAATGAAGGTGTTAAATAAGGTCGAGGCGAATGCAATTCCTGAGCCTCCCGCCTTTGAGATGGAATAAGAGACCACAATTTTAAACTCATCTCTGTTTATAATCCTAGAACATCCCATAAAAATCATCTTGTTTAGATGATGGATTTTTTTCTTCAGTGTTTAGTGTGGAAGGCCATAGCTGTCGCTACAGAATGTCAGGGTACAAAATGCCAAATCCTTGTCTTGATTCCACCTCATGCCTCTTTCATCCAGGTTTGCAGGGTTTATTCATTCCTCATTTCTACCTTTGTCACTGTTTTCCATCTTTCTCTTCCTCCTACTTGCACTCTTAGGTGTTTTTCTTTTACTTGCTCTGAGTCAAAGTAGGATGAGGAATAATATGTTTTGGTCCACGTAATTAGTTCCTGTGGGCCATACCTGCAACCACCGGATCAAAGTAAGCGTTGGTTTGCTTTAGATCAGTGCCTAATGGGTGGGAGATGAAAACATCTATTGCTCGTAGAGCGCCAAAGACATAAGACTAGAGCAACCAAGGGAGTGAGCACAGGTTATTCAATAAATACTCTGGAAGCAAGTTATTGTAAAGAGAAGAAGGGTGGAAGCTCACTGCCTCACATCTCAGCACTCAATTTGCCCCAATGCATTGTGGTAAATGCAGTGCATGATAACACCTACTTCAGTAGTCATCTTTAATGTTTCATCCTTGTTGATGCAGCCTTTGCTGTATAACTCAACACACGTGTTTCTGGATTCATTCCTTCATCAGCAACATTTCCAGCATTGGGCAGCATTTCCAGTGAACCCAAAATGACTTATTGCTCTCTACTGATAAAGATGCATTTACCATGTTGAATCGGGACAAATTGAGTGCTGGGATGTGAGGCAGTGTCCCCCCACCCTCCTTCCAGGAGCAGCTCCTGTAAAGGGGCGCAGGGACTGCGCCATAAAAGCTGAACTAAAAACAATTAAAATCAAGGAACAACACACAATTAAAACAAAGGTTACCGTACTTGTCCTTTTCGCAAGGGGTGCCTGAGTGATAGATTCAGTACTAGCAGGGCCTATCCACGCACAGCCCGGGCCTTTTCCTGAGAGCGTGGTGACGTTGCTGTCATTTCTCCACCTCCTTCCGGTGCGCCCATTTAAAACCAGCCTCGGGCGTTTAGCTGTCAAGCCCGGGCTCCACCAAGCTTTCATGTCACTCAGCAGCACTTAGCCCACCCTTTAATATCTCGTCACAGGGTGAGGTGGGGCCAGCAAGCTTGACTGACCAAACCCCACCCTGTGACAAGATGTGAACGGGTGGGTTAAGCAAGTTTCCAAAACACGCTGCAGACAAACTTATTTTCGCAGACAAATAAATGTTCTTCAGTCTGTGGTGTCAGTCAGGTCGTGCTAGAATTGGTGTGTTTTACGAGCACATTCCCACTCAACACAGCATGTATTAGAAGCCTGAGCTGCGAGGAGCTGTCCAGAACATGTCGAGTTTGCACTATAATAAACTCAAAAAAGAAATCCCACTAGGTGACTGTGACCTAATTTAACCTTTACACGCAAGATGAACAGATCAGCGGCTGCCTAAAAAAAAAACCTGCACAAGTAAGTTTGGAGAAAATAGTTAAAATCTTTTACTTTTCTTGTCTCTCTTTATTTTTCTATCTGACTGCTGCCCCCTCTGCAGTACTCATCGGGTCAGTTCAAAACATTTCCTGACATAACTGCATGTGGTTGTTTTTTCTCCATTGCAGATTGTGTGTGCAGCTTATTGTAACATTAGGCATCTAGATGTAATTTGCAAGGAGAATAAAACAAGTAATAAGAAGGTGTAGCTTTTTATTAATGAAATTGCTGGTTACTCAAAGAGTGATGTTTGGTGTGTTTGTGTGAATGGGTGAGGTATTAAATGTGGGGGTTGACTGTCTAAATAGGTAAATGTGATGGTTATATAAATTGGGTGAATGACAGTGGGGAGCTTGATGCGAATTGGTGAATATGAGTGGGTAGATGAGTGATGTAAAGTGGGAGTAAGTGAAATAGTTGTTGAAGGGAGTAGGTAGTTGAATGATCTTGAGTAAGTAGTTGCGTGAGTAGCTCAGTGTATGACTGGGAATGATAAGGTGGGTTGATAAAAGCAGCAACACGATGAATTGAATGAATGCAACCTGCTGACTCCGATAACATATTTCAATAACTGGAAATACAACAGTGAGCAGGTAAGGCAATGTGAATTAGGTGAATGAGTGGGAGGATATAGTTTGATGGGAATGTATGATTGAGTGTGTGAATGAGTTTGAGTTAGTGAGTAAACAGCAAACGGGTGAGGGTGTGGATGGGAGTATAAAGTTCAGTGAGGAAATGAGTGTGTATGGATGGATGGATGGATATATGTGCGTTGATGAGAAGTTGTGCTGGAAATATTGGTGATGGTTTGAAGGGAATCTGGTTAGTCTCAGGCCTCTTAACTGGGTCCGAAGGCTCATAGGACTAATGCATCCACTAAGCCTTCTGACAAGGCTGATGATCTGTATTTGAGCCTATGGTTTGAACTCATGCGCTCCACTCAGCCTTTTATTCTCTGAAGGTCGATTAAAAAGAAAAGCATTTAGTTGTGTAAAAATGAACATCTGTGTTCAACCGCTCTTCCCAGTCAAACTCTCAGAGAAAATTAGGCATCAGGTTTGCTCGCTATGCTCAATTGCGTGGTGCAATGCTGTGTATGGACTTCCGCTGCACCACTTTTTGCAATCACCAGCCGCCACTGCCTCCGTCTGTTGAAAGGCTCCCTTGAGCTACTAAGTTGACAAGCTTGTGTTGATGCACCTGTGCCCAGTGAGTAGTACAGAGACCTGAGAGACTTTGGGCAGCATTTCCAGCACCCCCAAAATGGCTTGCTGCTCTCTACTGATGAAGGAATGAACCAGGAAACACGTGTCTAGAGTTATACAGCACAAGCTGCACCGACAAGGGTGTAAAATTAAAGACTACAAGTGAAGTAAGTGTTATCATGCACTGTATTTACCATGATGCATTGGGGCAAAGTGAGTGCTGGGATGTCAGGCTGTGTGCTCCCACCCTTCTTCTCTTTACAGTAACTTGCTTCTAGAGTATTTATTGAATAAATTATGCTCACTTCCTTGGTAGCATGGCAAGAGCAGGCAGGCTTATCCTCAGAGGAAATGTGTAAAGTATTCGTACACACACATACAGTAACACAGTGAAAACACCACAAAAGTACTCCACACCAGTTTAGAAAAATAGCCATATTTATCTGAGTAAAACAAGACCAAACCAACCAAAATCCAACCTACACAAGTCAAGTTAAAATGTTTCAAAGATTAAATGCAATTATAGCACTTAGAAACACAATAGCTCCAACTGGGACTATAATCACATGCTTGACGGAGTTAAATCTCAAAGTTCGTTGCAGACCGCAATGGAGCCTGGGCCATCTGTGGAGTCGCACAGACTCCAATTCCAGTACCTTGGGAACGATGACAAAACAAAGATGTTGAGGGTGCCGGGGAGTTGAGCAGTCATGGTGGCTGCTGTGGCATCAGTTCCTTACTGTCAATGCTGGTCATTGTCACAGGACGTTCCAAGGCACAGGGGAGGTGATGTGGCATTGGCAGCGAGGTGTCAGTTCCGCTGGCGGTGCCGAGTCAATGAAGTGTGGAGAGTCAAGCCACACAGCATCAATTTTGCAATATTGAGGTCACAACATGGGGCTACCGGTGCAGTTGAGTCAGGTGCCACAGACTTTGGTGATGCGGTACTCGGGAATCCCTCTGTGGTTGTTCTTGAAAGGTGCTGTGGCAGTGGTAGGGACTGCATTGCAAGTCATGGTCATTGCATTGAGCAGAGACCATGGCTCCAGTGCAGGCAGAGGCGTGGTGGCGAAGAGTGGTGCTGGCTCCGAAGGCACGCTCAAAGTTGATGTACTGATTTCTTCTTTTTTAGCACAGTAAACACACTTGCAAGGGCCCGGGAACTGGATTTGGCACCACTTGGCAGAGTAGAGCTCTCAGCAGAAAAGCTGAGGTGCTGCAGGTGAAGTCTTTGATGGCCCTGAGACATCCAACAGGAGGCGAGCTCAACTTAAGCCCTTCAAAAAACTTTGAAAGCATAATGTAGAAAGAAAAGTCCAGTCCTTTCACTCCCAGGACAGATGCAGCAAGCAGCAGGCCTGCAGGTCAGCACAGCAAAGCAAACAGCAAAGTGGCAGTGCCTCCTGACGGCAACAGAGCTCTTCTTCCAGGCAGAATGTCCTCCTTCCAGAAGTGTTCTGAGTACATGGTGTCCAGAGGTCCAGTACTTATACCCATTTCAGCCTTTGAAATATGCAAACTTCAAAGGAAAGTCTTTTTAGTGTGCAAAACCCTGCCTTTCCTGGCCCTGGCTCCAGACGCACTACAGAGGGGTAGAGGCTGCTTTGTGAGGGTACAGGCACATACCTATTGAAGTGCTAGTGTCAACTTCTCCCACCACTCTTCCTCAGGAAGACCCATCATCCTGGTGATGGGCCATCAGAATATGCAGGGCACACCTCAGCTTCCTCTGTGTGTGACCATCTAGAGTGAATCCACAAAACCCAACTGTCATCCAACCCAGACGTGTATTCTAGGGTACAGGAAGAGGGACAGAATGGTTGAGCAAGAGAATGCCAACTTTCTAAAAGTGGCATTTTCAGACCTGCAATTTAAAAACCAAGGTCACTAAAACATGTGTATTTAAATTGTGAGTCCAGAGCTGAGCTCCAATTTTCTATCAGCTCCCAATGGAAAGATACCCTTCTAAAATGTTACAAGGCAGCTCCAATGCTAACCTTTGGGAGAGATAGGCCTGGATGTAGTGAAAAAACTACCTTTTGAAAACACTGCACCATGCCCATGGGGCTACCTAGGACCTACTGCAGTGGTGCATTACATATAATAAAAGGAAAGGTTTGGGCCTGACAAGTAGGTGTACTTGTCAGGTAGACATGGCAGTTAAAAACTGCTTACACGGGCTCTGTAGTGGCAGGCCTGAGACACATTTGAAGGGCTACTTATGTGTCACAATCAGTGCTACAGGCCCACTAGTAGTGGAGTGGTGTGGCTCACTGGTTAGAGGCGGCAGACCCGGAAGCAGAAGTCGGCCCGGGACCAGGGTTCAATTCCCGACGCGGCAGGGTCTTGGACCAAGGTCAGCGGAAACAATAATTCTCGCCTCGGTGCCCACTCTAACCATGGATCCCACTCAGCAACTCTGGGCAATAGCTTGCTTAATCTCCACTTACGGCCCCATCAGCGCCGGGGATGCTTGTCTTCACCTTGGAGATGCCCAGTAGGGACCATCTCACAAGGAAAGCCAGGATGGGTTCCCCAGCAGCACTCAGCGCAGGGACACTCTTGGGAGTAGCCGCGCGCTCAACAAATACCCAGTAACATAACATAACATAACATTTGATTTACAGGCCCTCGGCACACATGGTGCACTGTACTAGGGACGTACTAGTAAATTAAATATGCCAAACATGGAGAAAACAAACATACCATGTTTTAGAGGAAAGAGCAGTGGTAAAGTGCCCGGAGTCCTAAAGCCAACAAAACGAAGGTCATAAAAACAGACAGAGGAAGGCAAAAAGTTTGAGGTTAACCCTGAAAAATGTGCCAGATCCAATACTTATTAGAGAACTGTAAATGCTCTTTTATATTTTTGCCACTTTTTCTCTAGCGAAAATTACTTTCCAACTCCTTTCTTTTATACTTTGCTTGCCTGCTTTAATCTTTGTCCTTTATTTGTCCATTTTGGTGTTCACTAGCTTTTTCATGTTGCTGTGCCCTCGTCCTGTTTTGTGTCATTTTTAGGTTGAGCATTCAAGACCTCTTGTATATACTTTGATATATACTTAATATATACTTTGTGTGTGTGTAGTTTGTGGGCTCTGGAGATCAGCCCTAGGACTTGTATGCTTCCGCTTAGGAACTTTTTTTCTGTACAACTGCCTCTATTTAACAGTCTTGATAGAAAACGACCAGCAGAGGTCAGTAAAACACCAGAATTGCATTCTGATGAGGGACTTTCTGTTTTTTAAATGTTCCTGTCAACTGCCTATAATGTAACTTTCTTGATAGAAAACGACCAGCAGAGGTCAGTAAAATACCAGAATCACTTTAGCATTCTCTAGATTCTAGTCCATAGAAATTGTCTTCCACGAGCACCCATAGGCAACAATAATTTTTTTAAATCTTGTCTTTTCAGTGATATGACCAACGAAGGCCTTGATTTTATATTAAAACAAGCATTGGCATAGCCAATAGGTCTCGCCTTTGGCACCTTATAAGTGTTTAGCCACACAACACTTGATGTTGTTGCACTATGGATATTGTGTATCATAACTAAATACTTAGAAGGTCCCAAAAGCGAGACCTATTGGCTATGCCAATGCTTGTTAAATATAGTCACTGGAACGATTTTTCAGCAGGGGTGTGAGTTCCTATCAGTGTCATTGCCATTGGAACCGGCCATATCAAAAACATTCTCTGGCATTGTTCTATGAAAGGAAAGCAGACCTACCATCTCAAAAGCGTTATACATGCACACTGAGTTTAGCTGATGGCTTTTTCTAGCTGCTAGGAAAATATGGGAATCTTCAACAGTACTTGAAATCATGTTTATATTTTCCTTCCGTTGAAAGATGAATTCCAGCAGAGCAGCTCTTCACTTAGGCTGGGCTTAATTGAGGCTTAACTTGATAGCGTCCATGTAAGACTCACACGAAGCTCGCTACATAAAAAAATGCAAAAAAACAAAAAACGCTGGCAAAGCTAATAGGTTTTGCCTCTGCGAAATCTATTGGTTTTGACAATGTTTTTTTGGACATGCAGCATAGCAGCCTGTCTTAAAGTGAAATTTTAAAAAGCAGTATGCCGCATCATAGCTCTTTTAAAAAAAAAAAAACTGGTTTGCTGTGCCTTAAGCTCAGACAGACAGCTGAAGTTGTATCTAATCAGACCTGAAAACAGGCAGTCTGGAACAGAAAAGAGTGCTTCAAAAAAATTTAAAAATTATTGTAACAAAAGAGTGTTGAATGGTTTACTTCAAAATAGGTAAAAGAGAAATCTGGGGCACAGTAACTACCACGCTTCATTACAGGGAGAGGTGACAAATGAGATTAGACGTGAGCCTTTATAAATGCTTAAATGTTAACCAAAATTGATGTTACTGCCCAATATATTGTTTCTCTCACTTATCAAGTCATGACACTATTACAGAGTTTCAGTAACTTATATTGCACAACTGCTCACCAAGCTAAAACTTCAAACAAAAAATATATATTATTAATCACATAGGCAAAACCTATTGCATTTACTAATGCTTGTCAAACTTGGTAACACTGTCTGGGCATTCACTGCACCTAAGTAACACCCATATATAGCAATGAGCAAACGAAAGGTGACCAGGTGAGCTTTGCAAAGGGCCTTCCAATGCGCTGCAACACATTTCGCTGCATTCTTAGTAACTTTTGAACCGTTTAAGCTAGAAACAACATTTTTTTAGGAGGTAAAATCTGCAGATTATGTGGCAGAAGAAGGATTGGTGGCAAATGTGGCTAATCTATTATTATGAGAAAATCGCCACACAATCGCATAATTCCAGTAGCCCTGAGTAGTGATGTACTGTGTAGTGGCATAGAATGGAGTGGCATAGAATGGCGATGAGTGAAGTGGCATAGAGGTGAGTGGAGTGCTGTAGAGTGGGGTGAAGTAGAGTGGCATGGAGTGGCGTAGAGGAGAATGGAGTGGCGTAGAGTAGATTGCAGTGGTGGTAGAGTAGAATGGCGTGGAGTGAAGTGCTGTGGATTGGTGTAGAGTGAAGTGGAGTGGAATGGCATAGAATAGAGTGGAGTACAGTAGACTGCAATGGAGTGGGGTGGCATAGAGTGGTGTAGAGTAGAATGAAGTGGAGTGGCACAGAGTAGTGTGACATAGAGTAGAGTGAGTGGCACATGGCATAGAGCAGAATTAAGTGGTGTAGAGTGGCATAGAGTGGTGTAGAATAGAGTTGCGAGGAATGACGAAGAGTGGAAAGAAGTGGCATAGAGGGGAGTGGCGTAAAATGGCGTAAAGTGGAGTGACCTTGAGTGGAGAGGCGTGGAGTGGCATAGAATACAGTGGAGCGGCGTGGAGTGGAGTAGCAGAGAGTGGAGTGGTGTAGAGTGGAGTAGATTAGAGTAGAGTGGCGTAGAGCAGTACAGTTATGCGTATAAGTAACTTAAACAAGGAACCCAACCCTATACTCAGCGCAATGGTACAAGGCATAAACGGGATAAGTGGCTGAAAAGCAATAAAATAGGCTTGTGGCAGCAAACATGATGAAGGTATAAATGTGTTATCAGTGTAGCATTTATACATTATTATAACGTAATCCAACCTACGTAAAATGTAATTTTATTTTAGTTGCACGAGAAAGTCAAAAGATGCAGCCATGGATAAACAATGTCCTAATGTGTATTTCAAAACAGAACAAATGGAGAAAGCAGCATGGATAAATAGAGGAAGTGTCCTGAAACGTGTACATGTATGGTGATAAGCAATTTATCAATATAAAAAATATATATTACCAGGATCACAGCGCGAGCAGCAGACAGACACAAAAGAGTCCTCCTATGCTTTTTCCATGCTCCACATGCATAAAAGGAAGTAACGCCTGGTACACGCTGGCCAATTAGGACCCAATTAGGAGGCAGCAAAGAAGAGTGACAATGATGCCAACAAATGGTAAGCAATGGGCTAGGCTCCAAGCCCTATATAATAAACAATACCACTCCCAATGGATAGTGCATATGCTGGCGGCAGGCGAGACCTAAAAACCAGGACTGTCCCACTTAACTGAGGAAACCTGGTCACCCTAATGCTTGCCTTTTATATGTATTAGCCAGTGATTCATTTATTGTAAGGAGTGCATGGTCCAAAGTTTTATTCAGCAACACACATCTGGTGTTATTAAATGTTAAGAGTGCTGAATAGCAATGCTGTATAGTCCTCCTGATGCCATCGCATGACTCGTTATTCCACCATCAGACACTCCCTGTCAACATATCTCACTCTTGCAGGTTCCTACCTTCTCCCTTTGTAACAGTGTTTTAGTTTTTCTCTCTCTTGCTCTGTGTCGAAGTCTGATGAGTAAAAATAAGTGGCAGCCTCCAAAAAACAAGTGCCAGTGGGAGGCACCTGCAACCACCAACTCAAATTAAGCACTCAGGGGCAGATTTACAAGCCCTTTGCGTCACTTTTGCACCGTCGTTGCGTCACTTTTGTGACGCAGCGGCAGCGTAAAAGTTGCGGTCCATTTACAATGTGAGGCATCTAGGGAGATGCGTCACGTTGTGAAGCCCTGCACCACATTAAACCTGCGTCAGGTTTAATGTATGCAGGGTGGGCGTTCCGTCGCAGAAAGCCCCGTAAAAGTGACACAGTGAAATCTACAAGATTTCCCTGAGTCACTTTTACGTCCATGCTGCATCAAAAACTTGCGCCTGCTTGAAGCAGGCGTAAGGAGTGACGCAGCATGTTAGGCATAGGGCGCCCCTGAGCATTGCTGGAGTTGCGTCGTACCTGCAACACGACTCCAGCAATGCGTGACTTTTCCATCAACAGATGCGTCAGAATTTCTGACGCATCTGTCAATCCTTGCGCCATGGTGCACCGTATTGTAAATACAGTGCATCCACGGAGACGCAAGGATTTGGCATGTTGGCGCAGGGAAAGTGCCGCATCTCTACAGATGCGTCACTTTCTTGTAAATCTCCCCCTCAGTTTTGGCTTCATCAATACCCGTTTTTAGTACCTTTTGATCCTCTCATCTAGAAACGTTTTTGTCATAGGACTCTGCAAATTATGCAGCAACTGGTGAATTATGTGGCAGGTAAGATAAACCCAACATTATTATGTGAAAAATGCAGTGTCGCAGACATGCATAATCCCTGTACGAGAAATGTCAGCATGTTGCCTGAAGAATGGATGGAGCAGAAGTGAGTCGGAATAACCGACCCAGAGGTGTCTGAGAACGTCTGGGCTCGGCCCTCGCATCTGAACTAACAGAAACGTTGCTTTGCCTGATGCTTAGGCCAGCTTCTAAGAACGGGCACGTCGCAGCAAAGCCACATAGGACGCAGCGGACGCACGTTTCACAGTACTACGTGAGCCAGAAACAGACTTCTCGAGGCAGGGTTAGCCCAGCTGAGATGGGGCAGGGTTTACACAGGCCTAGATGTGGAGCACCGAGCTCGGTTACCTGCAGAGAGGCTTGCTGAGGGGGCAAAATATGCAGAAGCAAGAAAAAATTTACTGCCGTTTTAATTATGAAGTACGTCACCTGTGTAGTAGGGTAAGGAGTTTTAAATCGAGGTAACATTCCCTGTTTGTCGTCAAGGCAAACTATATTTGCTTATTCCACAACTATCCGTGTGTTTCTAATTTTGGGAACAAAAGAAATGCAGAATGTTGTGCCACTCTTATTTTTACAAACCCATACATTACCTACTCGGAATTGGAAGCAGTGGCTCAGAAATGTCAAGAACTCTTTGGTGACAATAGAGGGAAATGTTTAGCACAGAAAGAAAGTTTATTGTTATGTTTCCTCAGTTGAGTACGACAATTCATTTTCGATCACGTACACAACATCTTTTTTCACTACGCAACAAAACGTTTGTGAATCAATTGATAGTTACGTGGAATCCCAAAGAGTCCTTGCCGTGCTGTAATTGCAAAGATTTAACAGACAAATACGGTAGAGGTCAGCTGTACAACATTGTTACTCATAAAAAAATCAGTAGAAGCTTAACAGGTGGATTTGTAATAATTGCAGAAGGTGCAGTCATTATGTCAAGATAATAAAAGTATTTATGAGGTCCCAAAAGCGAGACCTATTGGCTATGCCAAGCAGCCACGCGGCCACGAAAGTGAAAGTGATCGCGATCACGATCAAACATCAAAGCGAAAGTGAAAGTAATCGTGGTAAAGCGCGGCACGTGCGCCCGCGCACATGCACTGTACCTCTAGGCTAGCCTGGTAGCACTTTTTGGAGCCCTCTCAATAAGTCTCACCAGATCAGCGCATGCACTGGGTCAGGCGAGACCTAAAGAGAGCTTTGGACTATACCATTTCCCGGTAAAAGGCAATATTTCTCTCCATGTGTTCCCATATCTGGCGTGTCACGCAGTTTGGCGCTTACTTTCCCTCCATGTTATAGAACAGTAGATGTTTCAGCACCCAGGCTAATGTGCTGCATAGCTAAATACATATAAGGTCCCAAAGACGAAACCGATTGCATTGCAAAGGCTTGCTAGGGTTGGGGTTTATAGAAAAAGAAAAGCAAGTTTTATATACTCAGTTTGCAAGTTATTTTTTTTAATTGCTTTTTTTTTTAGATCGTGTTTGCATTTTTGCAAATTTGCATTGTCAATGTTCTGTTTATATGCTGTTTAGAATTCTATGTATCTTCATGTCGCATCATTTTTAAGCCAGTTTTGCTGATGGTTATTGCTTTTCTGATGCTATAAATAAAATAGTTTTAGAGGAGTAACTATTGGCCGCATATCAACGAACTGAGTCAAATGAAATACGGCATTACGTGGTTTCTCATTATAAAGAGACTTGTGAAAAACATGTATTATTAGCAGGAAGAGTTCCCTGGGCTTTCCACCCACTTATGTACCATCAAAGCTTGGCAAGTAACTGAGGGCTGCTGATAATTGGGCTCCATTAAGGCACGCTCGCCAGTCAGTGAAAGACAGAGCACTGACTCTATTCTGCCTTTTAAAACCCTTGCATGTTAATGTTTTTTCTTCTTATCGTAGAGGTAAACCCCTTCTTTGTCTATGTGGAAGCAACAAAGCACATGCATGCACATGGGAATGACACATATGATAATCTGTTAGTGGAGTTAGTTCATGGAGAGCAGGAGGCTAACATTATGGTAGATTGATTCGAAAAATGGTGCTTCTGGCAAATAGCAAAGATTAGAAGCGAGAGATAATAGAGGGAATTAACAACATTGTAGGCAAATGGGACTCGAATAGGGACCAGGAAGTGAGCGAGGGCGAGAGATAAAGGAGCGGCATTATATTCAAGGGTGTACTGCAACTAAAAGCTGGCAGTGGCTTCCCTGCAAGAAGAGAGCTCCGGAAATTAGGAGACGGGAGGAAAAGTCATGCGCAAACATTTACTCATAAGTGAGAGGCAGACGTGCACCGACTGAAGGCTCTGCGAGCCCAGGAGCAGAACCGCATGCTTTAGTGCTAAAATGCAGTCCTGAGAGATATGGAAAATATTCAACGGTCTGCCTTGAAACATGGATAATGACAGTACCAAACCTCTATCCAACGTTTTACCGTTGTCAAGGCTTCTGGGATTATGTGGCATGGAGGGCCAAATTATGTGGCAATATTTTTTAAAAATATTATCTAACAAAAAAAAAATCACATCAAGCAGCATATAATTTCATCCGTTTGAGCCAATTGTTTTTTTGTAAAATCTGCATATTATGTGGCAAATGCAGTAAATCAAGGTTTATGAAGTAAAAGTTGCAATCACAGAATTGCATAAATCCCCAGCCCTCGCAATTATCTATTGTTTTATCTATAATGTAATCATATAAGATAAAGAAAACCTAACATTCTAATTGCAAAAATGACCCATTGTTAGCTGCACTTTGAGGGAAACAGTCTTTCCTATCTAACTACCCTGAAATAAACATGTAGTTTAAAAATACATATCAAATACCATGTGTAACATGATCCTATATTGTCTTCTAGATGTTCTGGTGCCATCGTAAAATAAAAGACTGACTGGTTTATGATCAGTTAAAGTATAACCGTAATGGGGTAACCCTGTGTCCCTCCGAACCTGGGTACATATATGAGAACCTACAATGGTTCTGTCAGGAACAAACAATTGCTTTACAGGTAATAAATAAATCAAAAAGTAGTTACTTTATAAGTAGTAAATAAATCAAGGAATAATTTCATTTGCTTCAATCAAAGAATAGCACGCATGTTCAGTGCTGTTGGAACACAAAACAAAACACTGGCTAGTAGGTGCTTGCAAAGGATATTATTTTTATGTAAATTGACCATTCATGTATATTTGGAAATATTTAAGAGGCTGCCTAGGAATCCTAATTTTACTTCTACTAAATGCCTTTTGTGAATACCGAAAGTTGTAAAGTTAGGATTTTGTCTCAGTTTAGTAGTAGTAAAGTTAGGAATCTTAACTTTATTACTACTAAATGCCTCCTGTGAATACCAAAAGTTGCAAATTTGGGATTTTGTCTCAGATTAGTTCTGGGAATCGGCCACTGTATGAGTAAGTCAGTGGGTGGGTGTTACTGTATGGGTGAGGAAGTGGCTGTGTGATTGACTGTATGTGTGAGTGAGTAGGTGTGTGAGTAGCTTTATGGGTGGCTGACTCAGAGTGAGTGGCTGTATGGGTGCATAAGGGAATATATCAGTGGCTGTATTAGGGAGTAAGTGGGTGTATGAGTGGCTGTATGGGTGAGTGACTTGGATGTGTGTGTAGATCTATGAATCAATGAGTGGGTCTGTAAGTAATGGTATGGGTCTGTGAATGGGTTTGTGAATGGTTGTGTAGGAGCGGGTTTATGAAAGGTTGTATGGGGGCATGAGTGGATGTGTTAGTGATTTTGTGGATGATGTCATCAGTGATGTCATTTGAGATATCAGTGAAATCATCAGTGATGTCACTGATCATATCATGAGTGTTGTGATTTGTGACATAAAAAGCAGTGCATTGCAGGTGCACAAGTTATAGTTAGCTCAGCTAACTATAACTGCTGGATTTCACTGGTTTTGTATGAGTGAAACCTGAGCCTAACTATAACGACCCTATAACCTTAGTTTTATTCATTGAATTTCAAATTTTTTAAAATTCTAATTCCTAACTATATTTTCCCTGTAACCTTTATATGTACAGTGAATTTCTATGTTTTTTAAGTTGTAATGGCGTTTGTAGTGGAGAAAGGGGGCAAGCCTCTGACCAGTTCTTAAGGAATCCCACTGAGTAGGACTTACAGAAAGTACCAGGAGGGCTTCTTGGCCCCCAATGTCCCTCAGTATCCAAAAGGGCTTCATTCCCCAACCAGTAGTGTGCCAGGAGCCGCGTTTGCAGAGAGGTGGAGAAAGGGGCAGGCCTCCGAACACCTCTTGGGAATCCCAAGGTGTGGGACTTACTGGCGGTAACAGGAGCTGGGGGATGAAGGGGTAGTTGGCCCCTAAGCACCCTATGGAGCCAAGGGGCATCCAGGTGCACTACTGGTTTGGGAATGAAGTCCACTTTACTCATGAGGTTCCTGTAGGTAGTTATAGTTAGGACCTAGTTTCCTTAGGTAAAGCATTTTTTGACTTGGCTATAATTTGAATTTTAGAAATATCTGCACCGTTAATTCACAGAGGATCTTCTGTACCAGTACCACAGATCTCCACAGATCCATATTTTAAAAATTAATACAGCTGACATCTGTGGCTCCAAAAAATACTCAAATGTGATTGGGCAAGAAAGTTTTTACTTCCATCGGCCAATTTGTTCCTGTGGATTTAAAGTCGGTTCTGCTGTATTGAAATGATCTTATTGGCTGTCTGCAACATTAGTAGAAAATGATGCGCCTGCCACTACAGGATGCAGGGATTTGATCCCCAGCTCCTAAAACTACAAAACAAAGGACACATAAGGGTGAGAAGAGAAAAGACCATGAACCCAGCCCATGCAATGGGGGTCCCAAAATTAAGTTACATATGAATAAAAGGTTGATTGTTATCCCAGGATTTACAGAACCACTACAGATCCTGGTGTAACACCCACAATGTAGCAGAACCACAAAAGGTCATGCCCACTGGGGGTTGGATCCATGCAGTGGACAAGAGGCTAGACCCAGTTCCCAACCTTCAACTGTGCATGGTAAAAGGCTGTGCCCCGCAGAGGTTGGACACCTGTGTGGCATGGGTATGGGGTCTGGCCTTTTGCGATGTGCAGTGGGGCTAGGATGCCTGTGCCTCCCCTCGATGTGAGATGACTGAACAAAAGAAACTTATCTTCTCATGGAAGATGGAGTGCAGGGCATGGCAGAGGGCCAAGATTTGTTGCCATCCCTCCGTTGCACATGGCTAAAGTTCATGCACAGTGATGGGTTGGATGCTCATGGTGCTGCTGGCTGTGCACAGTAAGGGTCGGCAACCTATGAAAGGTGGAGCTCAGGGCTTAAACAGAGGCCATGCCCTGTTGCCCACTCCTACAACACATTTTCATAGGCTGTGCACAAATGAGGGGTAGGCTAGGCCCTGCATCCCACCCCTTCTACATACGGCTGTATGCCATACTCAGCATTGGTTGGATGCCCATAGAAGGTGGGATGTAGAACATGGCCTCTAGGCCACTTCGCTGTGCATTCTTGAAGGCCACACACAGCAGGGATAGGACATCCACAGTGCCTGGGGAGGCCCTCTAGCACACTACAGCTGCACAAATGCCTATTTGGATGTCGGTTTCCAATGAGAGTGGGATGGAAGGCCTGGCCGGGTATCTCCCATTGTGCATGGATGTAGGACCACGGTGAGATGGATTCTGGCCTGTATGTGGATCATGTACCCGCAGGCAACCCTGCAGTACAATTACTCTCACTTACTTCCTTATTTTCATGTAATCTGTAACTGAAATTGACACTCAGTTTCAGTCACCGATCTCTCTCATGTATGCGAATTGCACTGACTCTCATTCCGATTCACTGACATACTAAACAAGGAGCATAATTTTGTATCTTTCTTTAAACCACAAGAATTTTTTCATGTTTTCAAGTTATTTTTGGGGATATAAAACAGAAAAATACAATTGAACACTGGAGTAGGAACTTGGATAAAGAACAAAATAGTTAATGTAAGTCTACTGGTATAAAAGGACCTGGCTTTTCTGTGCACACAAACATACTCTGTTCAATGGAAATTTCACAGACCAAGAAGTGCAAGCCAGTAGCAGCAAAGCATCCATCCATCACATATTGCTTGTGTTGACGTTCATCTGGTGGTGATCTGTCACAAGGAGGGAAGGTAGGGGTAGATGCCATCTCTTCGGAATCCCCCTTCTTCTTGGCAGGATTAAATTGGCGTTAATGACAAGGATTAAGATGCATGTGCATTGAAAATGAACCAAAAGGATATTTGCAGTGGATCCCCAGATCAGTTTTAGCAAGTAATGTGCATCAGACTGATTTGGAGAACAGCTATTTTTTCCGTGAGGGATCACGAAAGGCAGCCACAGATTGGACTTTGTGAAAACCTGCAATCCTCTGCATGGAGAGGTCACTGATATTCATTTCTTTCCCCCTGCTGCTGATTCCTTCCAGAAACCTTAGCTCAAGTACAAAAAGTTCTCTGCGCCTAATTGTAAAGCAAAAACAAAATTGCCCAGCCATCTTTGTCATAGATCTTTCCTATGGCAAGGAGTGTTAATGATATATGCAAAGAGGTCAATACCTACTTCAAAGTGGCACTATACATTCACAGGACCTAGGAAATGTTTCCAATAGTGTGCAAGGATTCACAAATCCTCCACAATACTGAGAACATGCCCTTGAGATGCAGTACCAATATCCAGTACCACAGGCCCAAAAATGTTTAAACATGAAAACTTGAAATGTACCAGTACACAACTGAGCTTCAACTTGTTCTAAGCAAACCTCCACCCCCAAACAATAACATAAATTGATGTTTTTATCAAACTCAATTTGGTAAAATGTTGCACAATCCCAATCTTGCAAAAGTACTGCAAACACCATAGAACTGTTTGTACTGAAGCCGCGATATTAGACCTGTCAGACTTGGGGTGGTCTTTCTCCCCAACAGCTTGCCTCCATTATCCCTGATCTCATTTTTGGCGGCATTAGGACTCTGCACACTTTACCACTGCTAATCAGTGTTGAAGTGCTTGTTCTAGATCCTCTAAAACATGGCGACGTTGTCTTATACCCAAATGGCATATTTAATGTGCTTATAAGTCCCTAGTAAAGTTACACTACATGTACCCAGGGGCTATAAATTAAATGCTACTAGTGTGCCTGCAGCACTGATTTTGCCACCCACTTAGGTAGCGCTTTAAACAGTGGCGTAGGAAGGGGGGTGCGGTGGGTGTTGGCCACCTCGGGTGTCATCACTGACGGGGTGACAAAAAGGCAAAAATATGTGTTTTTAAAATAAAATAAAAATTTTAAAACGTGGCTCACAACACTTTTTGGGGAAAAAATTATATTATTTAAAACGCGTTTAATAACATTGTCTGACAATTAATTAACCTCAACAAGTTAACATAATACGTATTGAAACTTTTTAGTTCAGTCAACAAACGCAACGAAACACAGCTGAACTCAACGCTGGGTAGTGGAGAGCGTATGGATAAGGAAGAGGAGGGGGTGTTTCTTTCCGCCGAAGTCTGTCTCTGCACTTTGTACTCGAGTGAGACGTAAACAACCGGTGACTCATCATCACTCAACCCGCAACCAATCCTATCTGCTGCCGTGCCGGTTAGTCACCCCACGCCATTCTGTTGAGTTAGTTGTGCATTATTACTAAAGCTTATAAATGCTGTGCTGAATTTATTTTAGTTACATTTTTTAGTTCATTGCTTCATTGTGATCATCCTCTTCTCTATGATATTGAGTTTGGTCAGTAATATAAACGTTATGATGCAGCTATTTGTTGGTATTTGTACGTTAAGCCGGGGGTGACAAAAAAAATTGCACCGGGTACCACCTGACCTTGCTACGCCACTGCCTTTAAACATGCCTCAGGCCTGTCATTGCAGTTTCTGTGAGCGTAGTTTTAAACTGCCATTTCGACCTAGCAAAAAAAACTTTTGCCAGGCCAAAACCTTCCATTGTAATACATATTGGTCGCCACTAGAATAGGCTCTGGACAGCCCAGAGGCAGGGTGCAATGTATGTAAATAGAAGGTAATGTACTTTCACGTTTTACATACCATGACAGTGAAAAACTCTTAAATTCGTTTTCACTACTGCAAGGCCTATCTCTCCCACAGGATAACATTGAAGTTGTCTTAATACACTTTAAAAGTGTCATTTTCAAATGGGACGAGATGACCAGTTTAAGTATTGATGTCTCTGGAATCACAATTTAAAATCCTAACTTATGGTGAAGTTGGATTGTAATTTGCCATTCTGAAAATGCCACTGATAGAAAATGGCAGTTGTCTGCCTTATCCATTTAGTGCCTATAGCCTGTCTATGGTCACATGACTGGGTGTAGCTGACAGTTGGACTTTGTGTATTCCTCCTAAACAGCCGCACACAATACAGAGCCTAGGTTATGGCTGGATGGGCCATCACTGGCAAGATGGGAGGGAGGAGCTGGACACAGCCCCACTTACACCAGAATATGCTGTGTCCTGCCTCAACACAAAGGGCTGCATCCCCCCTGTAGTTAGTCTGTAGCCAAGATTGGGAAGGCAGAATGCCTGTGGACATGAAAGGGAAACCTCTAGAAGCTTCTCCCCAACTTCAAAAGCACAACTGGGTATAAATATTGGACCTCAGACACCATCACTTTAGTTCGCTTCCACTGTGGGACGCATCTTTGACACGGATCCACGCAACACTCTGCACAGCAGGATTTAATGTGTTCTGTTCAGCACACATAGCTGGGTCCCTACAGCCTGAACTTATGACTTTGTCCCTGACCCACGTGACCAGATTGCCACAGCTGGCACTTTACACCTTTTAGCTTTTATCCAAAAACGTTAAAAAGTAATACCTCCGGTAATACTGATTGGATTTTTGTTGGTTTTGTTTTATTTATTAAACACTACTATATGATTCTAACTCAGTTGTGGGCTTCTTTTGTGATGTGTTACTGTTTGAAGTGTTGCACACATACTTTACACATTGCCTCTAAGTTAAGTGTGACAGCTCTGTGCTCAGCTGCCAGGGATTTTAGCTCAAGTTAAATTTGGGGTTCGCTTGTGCCTTACCCTGACAAGGATTGTAATTGCTGCTTTATCAATGCTCACACCACAGACAACCAGTAACGCAATTTCTTACATTCGTAAATCCGCAAATTCTCAGGAACCCCAAAAAAGTGAAAGGAGCTGTTTCATTGGTTAAACATTGGTTAACCATTGCAACCCTTTTGAAAATCAAGCTTATATCTTCAAGAGAGATGGCTGTTGTCTCTTCAAAGTTGCAGAAGGAGATTTCAGCTGCGGTTATAATGGTGTCCCAGCGGAGGAAACAGAGCCAGGAAACACCAAGAAGAACAGACCATCAGTATTTTGATTAGCCTCCACAGGTTGATGATTTTGAAAAAGTGGCTACAACCTCGAGAATCTAGTGCTAAATGGCATTTCTGCTTCCTAATTTGAATGTCTGCAATATGGGTCCCGAGGAAACCTGAAGATAAAGTGCTTGTTTGTCACAGTTGAAGCCCAGTAACTTCTGATTGCCCTGGGACCTTCCAACCTGGATTTCTCAGACACACACACCCTACATTTTTATGCCACTATATCTCCATATAAATGTCAACATGCAAAAATACTGCATTCACTGTATCTCCTATTACTACATTATCATGGTAAGTATATATAAGCTATTCTTACTTTCACATCCACTTGCCTTGATGATATAGTGGTAGTCAATCTAGTGGAAGAAATACTTTTATAGGCCAATATTTAGTGGTAGAATATACCCAACTACTCTCAAATTCAACAATGCCAAAGAAAAATGCAAACAATTCTCAGTTCCTCTTATGAGGAGAAAAGGATGGAACTATTCCTTCCAACCCACTCCAAGGACCAAAAAAACCTCCACTATTCTAAAATCGATGGGTACTTGTAAGAAATTGTTATTGGATGTGCTGGACGTGAGGTCCATAATTTGAACACTTAAGCAGACCAGTCAAAGGCCTACTCAGGGGATGTGGTGTGGACTAGTAATCACCATTCGCTGGCATGCAAGAATAAAACTCAATAAATGATTGTCCAGTGAGTGTTTTTTCTTTGAAAAAGGAAAATTATGTTTATTAAAAACACACTACTAAATACTATGCATCTCTCAACTTATAAATCTTTATTCGGAATACATATATCCATAAAAAGCATTACACATATCACAGATAGAAATTTCATTGCACCTTTAAAACATCAATCAATAAATAATGTCATTCATTAAGATACATATACAGACAATACCAGTAAAAACCTTACCACAAATAGAAAAAAGTTTACCACTACTATTTAGAAATGGTACTAATATTTGCCCTATAATTTCATCCTCCTGCTTGCAAGTAAAACTTATATGCAAACTATTTTAATCTATTTTAAAGTAACCTTGATAGCTTTGTTTAAAAAAACTAACTTAAAAACTGTTATGCACGCATAGACAAATAACAACATAAAACCTATTTGTATCTTTTTCTAAGTGCTAGGCACATCCTCAAACAATTAAAAACTGCCCAGCAAACATCCTTACTTTCCATATGTTGTAAATAGCATAATTCTTCCAAATGATGTCTAGCCTTTGACTTCAGTAAAATAGGTATTAAAAACTGTTGCCTTGGAGCTTTATATTAAGGACAAAACAGGATCAGATGACGTGTTCTGTTTGGATGATTGATCACACACGACTGGAGATAGATCACGTGACCTACTATTGTGGGTGGGAAAGGCTACCAGCAAATGAATCGTACAGAATCTAAAAAGGAAAGATATTGCCTGTAAACAGGATCGGTCACTCAAAATAAATAAGGATCTATCTCATTTGTTGTTACCAATGGGACATATCTAATCAGGGCTGGCATGCTTTGTGCTTTCCTTAAACTCGTGTCAGTGCTATAACCTAGGAAATTACGTTTTTCTATCTCTTTTGTATTTGCAGTGTTAATGGAGGGATTTACATGCAATTCATTCATACCCAACATTTCAAATGACTTTTTTATATATGACAAGCAAATGAACTCCCTCACCCTTGTTAGATCCAGGCACTCCGAGATACATGTCCGCACCAAGGAGACCTCAGGATGAGACCAAGCCTTAACCCATTACAATAAGGGGGAGAGATTTAGGAGGTCCTTTAAGTATGAAAGGCCAAGCTCATCATGGGATTAATAAATTAGCTGTGCCTTGGGGGACCTGTAAAAGTCTTCTCAGAAAATAGTTTTTCTTCTTTTGTGAGAGGTCTACATTTATATACTTCCATAGGCCAGCTCCATAAGATCCTGCTGCAACACTTTGTGCTTTCTAGAGATGAATATGTACTTTCGCTGGTTTTTGTCCTAGCTTCTGTGAAAATCTGAAAACTGCTTCAACATTACTTTATGCTGGTTTGCCCTAACAGTTGAAAGATGTTTCCATGACAGGGCCAAGCTAAATAAAATTAACCAATTAAAAGTATGAACTTTCTCTAGTATTGCACTTCCCATCAAATACATTTTAGTTGTTGTGTTTCATACCCCGCAAATCATTACAAAGGATTTACCATAATTTAGTTTAAGATCTAAAGTGATCATAAAAGTGGCAAAACCATCCAGTAATACTTGCAACCCATTTGCGGTCCGTACATTTAGGACGGCATAATCCGCACATAATAAAATAGGTATTTAATGGCCCCACATAACAGGACTATCTTTTCCTAAACTAACTAGATGTTGAGCAATGCCATTTATATATAACAGAAAAAGGATTGGGGCAAGGATGCATCCCTGCCTAACTGCACGTGTGAATTTTATCTGGAATGTTAATTCTCCCTGGGGGCCAGAGAGCACTCTCATACTAAGATCCTGATGTAGATGCTTCAGTAGCAGTAAAAGATCACTCTCTACCCCCATTTCCTCCATCAATGACCATAACTTGTACCAGTTTACCAAGTCGAATGCCATAGATAAGTCAATAATGACCATGTGCAGAGCTCCTTTTTTGACTGATACATATTTACCTGCACGCAGGTACAAATTTAGGCATTGATCTATTGTACTTATTCCTGGCCTAAAACCAAATTGCAAGTTTCAAGATATTCTATTCGTGTGACCCAATTTCCCAGGCGCTCCAATATGACTTTACCCAGTATCTTCATACTTGAGTCAATTAATGAAATAGGCCTATAACATGTCGCAGAAGGCCTATCTCCTTTTTTGTAAATCAGGACAATATTGGCCATTTTCAATGAATCAGGGATAACACCTCTAACAACATTTCTAAAAACATAGGCTAAAATACTATGCATTAAGTTACAAATATATATATGCAGCAGATAGAAATACCTTAGGTGGCATTCTGACATCACATTTGACCCCATAGTGATGCATGATGCCAGAAATCACAGTACTCCTCCACCCTTACCAGCTAGAACAACAGAATACAGGGTTTATCACTTGAACTAAAGCAAGCCTATTGGTTTTGTCAAGGGGGTCACCAATCAAAATATAAGGTAAACCTATTGCCTGTGTCAAGGGGTCACCACATTAATATGCAGGGCAAGCCCATTGGCTGTATCAAAGGGTTATCACAATAAAAAGACCAACAATCCACATATTAATAAGCACCATAATATCATAGAAATCACTAACAATGTTTAAATGCTGTCATTAGTATCGATACATCATTTCATGTTTATGAAATACCATTGTCAGGATTATATTGTTAATAAAGCATTTAAAATGAACATAATATGTCTGTGTCTTTCTTTACCACATTCCGACCACATAAAATGCAACCATAGAACCGACCTCTAAAGGCTGTTGCATTCCCAGACTGAAGAACAAAAGTTCCAGCCCAGGGAATGTTTTAGATATGATAGGGAAGATCCTGGAAGGTTTTACTTTTCTTGACCCTGTGGCTTTTCATTGTTTTTTCTTTTTCCTTTAAGAGGATGTGTGCCCGGTTCCACCTGGATGCTTGATGTCCTACAATTTATTGGGGCCATGTGGGAAGCCCCCTCCCATGTGTCCTGGCTGGCTTCCTGCTCCACTAGCACTGTCTTCACTGGTTCAGGAGCTGGCAGTCTTCTGTTCCATGTCTGCTCCAAGCGAGTAGAGTGCTTGATTTGCAGTGGCCATCCGGCTCCTCCCAGACCTTGGCACGATGAACATGGGTGATCCTACCGCGTCAACTATGCTCCCACTTCCTCCATTCTGCATCAAGGGCAAAGAGATGGGGTCCCGGGCCCCTTTCGTCTATTGTGGCGGGGACACAATGAAGCGTCCCCTCCACCTTGTGTCAGTGATGCCAGTGATGTGGTCCTGGGCCCCTTTCTTTCTTTTTGAGAGGTGCAACAGTGCTCCCCTTCATCTTTTTCATCAGGGACCGAATGATGGGGTCCCGGGTCCCTTGACTGCATATGCCAGCCCTAGGAATATGGTTCCCAGGCTTCACAGAGCTCTGGGGAGGAAGCCCGACACTTGCCCCTCCCAAGCTCATTAAAAATGTACAAACTTGTGCCAACCCCCAGACACTGGCCCACCACCAGGGTAATTTTCTGAACCAGCAGAGGAGCCCCATGCACACCCTTTTGAGGGGGATTAAAGACAACATGGCTTTAAAAGTCCATTGTGGTCATTTGGATAATCCAGGAGCAGTACCAGCAAGCCTCCAGGCTTCAAAAGCAACACACTTTGCAAGAATGTGCTAAAACTGGCTCCTTGCACCAGCATGTCACCTGGTCTTTGTCTCTGGTATTCATCTGCTCCTGAATAGTGGTCTAGATCTTGGAAGTTGGGGGTAGAGTAGTCTAAATCTTCCTCCAGCTGCTCCTTAGGTTATGTAAAGGAACCAGTCTCACTTGTCCTGGGGAGACTCACAGGTCCTGGGGTCAGCTGTGGACAGAGACTGTAGTCCATCAGGGGGTTTGTCCTTGTAGCTCTCCATGGTGTTGCCGCTGCTGCCCAAGTCCATTGTCCAACTCTCTTTCTTTTCCTGGCGCAGAAGCTTGTGTGGAAAGTTCTAGAAGCCAGATACCCCTGGCCAGTCCTAGGATGCCACATCACCCTTTCACCCCTGGCCTAACCCTCCTGCACAGCATGCTGGGACAATTCAAGATGGCGCCATGAAGTGGTCACTGTTCACATTGCTTCTGGGAATTTCAACTCCGCCCCTTCCTGACATTACTGCCAGGGTCTTTCCCCCCAAAACCTCGAAGGGAATCCCCGTGAGGTGCTGGTTCGAGAGTTCTGGGCTTACTCCTTTGCTTAGTGGGCTTGGGCTGTCCCATCCTTACTACAGTGTGACAGACAATTTAACAGATGCAGATTTCTTCCCCACTCCTTCCTTCTCAGGAGCTGAGTGAAGTACTGTTAACTACTCCCTTTGTATGGGAAGGCTTTTGTTCTATCTGCTGGGGAGCAGTGTAACTTGGCCCATCAAGGTGAAAAAAGGTGAAAAAAGGCCTGGACTCTGCTCCTGAGCCAGAGAAATATGAAAATTCATGACGACCCATAAGGTGTACATGTACATGCTTGGCACTTACATATTCAAACTTGACGCCCATGTTTCACCCCAGCTGGATACCTTAATAGACTTTGTACAACTAAGGGAAACAAAACTGCACTCTAAGGCAGATTTCACGTATGCGTATAATACAGTGTCACTGCAGATAAAACAGTAAACCCTACTAGCCTTACCGATGAGTGTCCACTAATATTATAAGCCTATCCCAGTTTAATATCTAACCTACAGAGACCCACTTCTGTGCCAGGCTAAATGTTTGCAGTTACTGGGCTCTGCACGTTCATAGTCTCAAAGGCACATCCTGCACACGTGTGTGCGCATGTGTTCAAGTGTAACCAGTCAAGTGCCCCCAATCCTAGCTGCATCACAGTGGCCTTATCTTAAAAGGCGGGCACTGGCATGTGATTACTGTGGGTGAGAGACACGTAATGAAACTCAACCACAGTGTTGATCAAAACGAATCTGGGTGTGCTAAATGGGTGGAACTCAATTGCAAAACACTTGGACAACTTTGAATAGCAGTTGCTTACTAATTAACATCGTAGCCAGTGCTTAACTTGCAAACAAAATAAGTGCTAGGACCCTGTGTTTTGCTCAGAAGTCTGTGGCCAGGGCTAGTGAATGTCAGCATACTGAGTACCAAGTCTGTGTCATCTTGATTCCACCTCATGCCAGAAACTCCCTTTCTTTTGGTCTCATTCTTGTAGATTTCTTCTTAATCCCTGTGTAGCAGTTTTCAGCCTTTCTCATCCTCCTTCTTTCCCCCGTGTGTGTTTTTCTCTCTCTTGTGCTGGGTCGAATTTTTATGTGAAGGAAAAGGCCAGAGGAAGCCCTGTACTCACCGGCAGAGCTGCTCCTGCCGCTTATGCTCTCCTGCTTTTCCTGCAGCACTCCCGCAACATTCCTGGCATTTTTGCTGGGATGGGGCTCGCTCCCCCAGTGCAAAGTGCCTCATGGCAGGGGTGGGCCCACACACCAGATGCCACAAAGGCGTGGGAACACTCCCGCAAAGTGGGACGCCTGTTCAGGCCAGAGGAAGCCCTGTACTCACCAGCAGAGCTTCTCCTGATGCTTCTGCTCCTCCGCTCTTCCCGCAGCACTCCCGCAGCATTTCTGGCATTCTCGCTGGGGTGGGACATGGTCCCCCAGTGCAACGCGATTCACAGCAGGGGCGGGGCCACGCACCTGATGCCACAAAGGCGTCGGAACCCTCCGCAGCACCAGTGTGCCCGGCCTCACGCAGTCACACCCAGGCTGGGCTGGGCCTAACCTCTTGGTTTTTTTTCATCTTGACTCCAGGACTTTGGTGTACAGATTCCGCCTTGAGAAGCAACATGAAGGTAAAAAGTAAAATCATGTATAAGGCACATTTTACCATGTGGAAACTGAAACCTACGCCTGTTCCAAAAACCACTGATACTACCTTGGATGGTTTTCTTCAAAAGGCAGTAGAGGCTTTTAGCAAGGAAATAGATCTGGCTGAGCAAAGACTCTCTCTAGCACCACTCCCTGACTCACTTGTCTCTGTTAACTTCGACTCTCATATAGCTATGACTGAAATAGAAACTGAACAGAGGTCACAAGCTCCACTTTCACCCACTGTCATAATCTTGAGTCAGGTTGAACCACGTACAACATATGATGGAGTTGTGCCTACCCTTTTCCCAACCGTGGAGAATATTGGACCTCAGATCGCATCAGGAGGGAAGAGAAAATGCACTGAACTGGCAGGGGTTGGCCTCAGACGGAAGGGCCACTCGCCAAGGGTGAAGAGAACTAAACAAACCCACATAACTGGAAATGCATGTGGATCTCATGTAGGAGGAGGAAGTAGCCCCGTACAGGATGGGATGGACACCTCTATTGAAAAATGTAGTAAAATAGTACAAGAGGCTTTGGTACCAGTTTTATCCCAATTAGTTTGTATAGAAGAACAACTTACCCGAGTACTGCAGGATTCAGGGGGAGATTTGTCAACTAAAAAGCAGATTGACATGGCCACCCAACTAAGCAGTACAGATAAAAGGGTAGATGACGCTCTTTCTAGCGCCACTCTAGATGGAATGGCCCCTATAAGCGCAACACCTACTTTAAGTAATTGGGTCTCCTCTCAAGATCCCTTGGTCCTGATACTATGGGAACTTGCACCCCAGGGGAATACTCACGGGAAAAATCCAAAGTTGGGATGTGGAGTCTCAAATCGAGCAAGACTTGGCCCGTTGGGTGGGGGTAGATTTTCGCAGGGAGTTACAATTACTAATGCCCTAGAACATGGTTCCCCAAGTGGGCGAGGGTTGATAAACATACTAAATCTACCCCCTGATTGTACACAGTATACATTGATCCTGTCGGGGGTTCCCCAACTACTCCCTGGTCAGCAAGAAAGCTGTCAAGCCTTATTAATAAATCAGCTCATTGGTGCTCCAGGAAAATTCCGTCCCAGTTAAACTGGTTTGAATACACCATCATGGCAAAGTAGGTCAGCTGGTTGGGCTACATGGCTAAATGTGTGGAAGGGGATTGTGTTCTGCTGAACTTTAGTGATGCCAGGTGCGTGCATCTTACTCTGAAGCACCTCAGAGATTCACCCGGTGACCTGATAAAGGTTCGTCCACTGGGGTTTTCTATCCCCCTTACCAGGGATTTACCTTGAGACAACGGCCCCCATGGTTGTGCCCGAATATATATCCCCCCTTACAGTCCTCTCCATTTACTCATCCCAACCGCTTTGACGCCCTCTCATGTTTGACTGAAATCGACTGACTGATCATGCTATCCGTACAGCTAGTCGAGAAGAGAAGAACGGGTTCACAATGTATTTACCTAGGGAGAGACTCATATGAAGGTGAACCTGGCAGCAAAGAGCTTGTAGATTTATATGGCATCAATCTTTACAAATCCACTAGTGCTTATAAGGATAAGGACAAAGCCGAAAATCGTTTCCAGCCTCCGAATCCATTCCCCAAAGATAACCCCAGAGGAGAGGGGCCTGGCCTAGCAGCTCCTGCCAATATGTCTGCCATTAATACTACAATAGTGGACTTTGTGAATCAGGGACTTACCACTCACTCATTTAAAATGATTTCCTGGAACATTGCAAGAAATCGCCCTAAACTGTCCAATGAGGTCTGGCTAGAGTACATCAGGGGTTTCGACATCATTTGCCTCCAGGGAACGTGGCATAAGGAGGACATAGTGTAGATGGTTATCGTCCCTTCACTGTCCATGCAACACCTGTGCTGGCAGGGAGGGCAAAAGGAGGGCTGCTGACGTTAATCTCAGTAAAATATGGGTCCATAAAAGCCCTTGTCGTAAGCTCGTCACCTTGGTATCAATTAATTATGATTTCCATCTTGACGCAGGTCAAGATACTAGTGGTGAATTGATACTACAATATTTTTGATCAAAATAGCTGTCACATCATTTAAGCCCTACAGGTGGAAATAATAATATTTCTGGGAAGTGGCAGCCATTATGTATCCTATGGGGTGGGGATTTTAACTGCACCACTTGTGCGTATAGTACCAAACGAGACTGTGGGCTGCTGGACACAGAGGGTCAGCCTCAGCCACATTTTATCCACACACCGCAGGGCGAGGCTTTAAATTGTATTATTATCGAGAATGATCTAGGCCTTATTATTAACATGGCAAGCAGTCCCTCACCTCTGTGCCTCACTTATGTTGGAGGTGGCAGGGAAAGTTTTATTGATTTTATGTTTATTTCAATTAAGTTTTCATCCCTTGTTAGCAACTTTCTGGTGGAACCAAATAATGTTCATGATCACAATCCCCTCACAGCTTCTCTTAGCATAACAGCCCAGGCAGGGAAAGGTGATAGTCTCCCGATTCACTACAACCCTAATAAAGGGATAAAATTAAACTGGGGTAAAATAAACCCTACTGAATTTGAGACGAAACTGTAATAGCAAATTCTGACCTGATTATGAGGTGCCTCCACCAAGAAAAAAAAATCATATAAAAAAAAAGTAAAAAAAGATTACCTGTGGTTCCCACCACTAACCACTGGCTCAAATTCAGAACTGATCTTTAAACATATTAGCTGGTCCATTTTGCCAACCAAATTCCTACCACACTACTAAACTACATTGGTACTTCTCTAGCCCTCTAGTGGACTAAGGTTCACTGTCACAGAGGGGCTTCCTCACTGTCATTGTCTTAAAATAGTTCAGATCATTCCTGAAGAAAACAGTGCTGATTCTGTGCATGTATATAGTTTCTGCTTAGTGACAAACCTTTCTCTTTCAGCTAAAGTCTCGAAAAGCTCTGCAAGAACTCACTTTAAAACATGCATTGTAGAATCGTACCTTTTGGACAACATCTGAAGTCCAGAAACCACTTTCCTTCAAATTGGTGATAAGACCCTACGCTTCCAGGACGAGGGTGATTCTTGCCTACTTATTCTCGAGAACAATCTGCAGCATTTTATAAAGCTGAACACAATTCTCACTTCAATATCTTTAAGGAGAGAAGGTGAAAAAATGGCATAGCCCCTGTCTGGTTAGCCTCATGCCTGGAAAGCCACTACCAGCACTAAAACTGAGCATCTCTTTATTGAGCCTTTCACCACAAGGCTCTAATTCATCTCTAAAGT
Source organism: Triturus cristatus (assembly GCF_964204655.1). Lineage (NCBI taxonomy): Eukaryota > Metazoa > Chordata > Amphibia > Caudata > Salamandridae > Triturus > Triturus cristatus. The sequence continues at coordinate 1,092,090,993 of NC_140593.1, forward strand.
TCAAACGTTTCTCTTTTAGATCATAGGATAAACTCAGTTGTGGAGGCCCTTTGTTCACCTCAAACTCAACCTGTCAAATCTATATTCCTTTTATTCTCCTCACGACAATACAATTCCGCATACACTAAGCAAACGTACTGGACAGTAAACCATTAATAACATTTTTGGACTTCACCCTTGATAAAATCCTACATTTACACGTTGACATACACTCCATAACAAAGGGCACCTGCAATCAAATCAGACTGCTTCATGGGTATGAATCCTCCAACCTCTAAATCCATCTTTCAGCCTGTGGCGCAGTCGGGGAATGTATGTTCACAGGTATGCCCAAGGCGCAGGCTGGTCTGACAGGTCAGTTTTTGGCTTTTTGTGGGCCTGTTGCAAGGTATTCTGGGCTGCTTACTGTTGAATTCCTTGATAATAAAACAAGCATTGTCTACATAAAGCCCAAATCCATGCAGTCTTCCATACCCTGCAAACCACTTGCACTGGATGTCTTTGCAAATTCAAAACTGTCTCAGTTTGCAAACAAGGGCCCCTTTTTTTTTTATCTTTGTAATGCATTAATGTGGTCACTTATATTTTGGTGCCCTTGTCGTTTTCCTGTCCTGGTTCACTTTGCCTCTCTTAAAGCACCCTTCATGTCACGGGTAGGGTTGTTTCATGAGTAAAATATTGTGGGTCATTTTTACAAGACCCTACCGCCACAGGAACGTGACTTTTAGTGACATACCTGTGGCAATATGTACCCCCTTTTACGCTATACTTAACGTGAAAGGGGTGGGGAATGGGTGTTACAGTGGGGGTTCCACCACAGCACCCGTTGATTTTGACACTCTCCCATATTTACAAGGGTGGCATCAATATGGGGCAGCGCCAAAATTAGGACCAGGGAAAACCTGGTCTTAAACAGGCGCAACTAGGAGAAATGTTTAATTTCTCCTTGTTTTTGCTGTTTTCATGTGAGCTGCGTTGTGCAGCACACATAGAAACAGCAAAAGGCCTTTGATTGTTTATGTGCCGGAAGGTGTCCCTTCCTGCACATAAACAATCAATTAAAGAAAATGACATTTGCCACTTCTATGTGTGCTGCATAAAGAAGCACACATAGAAGTTACAAAACCCCATTTAAAGATTGTTTGTGTGCAGGAAGGGACACCTTCCTGCACATAAACAATCTTCCTCTCATCGCAGACACCCTTGCACTATGGTGCAATGGTGCCTGCGTCGGAGCTAAGCTGCTAAATTTAGCGCCAGTGCGGGGGAAAGGCAGTGCTGCCCCATATAGTTGTAAATATGGTGCAGCCCTCCATTCCAGAAGTAGGCGGAGCGTGGCATTAAGCCAAGGAGGCGAACGCCACGCTCCGCCACTTCTCTAGTAAATATGCCCCGTCGGATAACCACCCTGTGTTATTTTTTCGGCACTGCTACATCATTTTCCCTTTTGAAAATCCTTCCAAGTGTGACACATGTGGAGTCCCTGCAGTTATTTTTACACTCCGGAGATCAGATGTCTCCATCTGGCCCGGGTATCGATGCAGCGATCTCCGGCACCAATTAAGACTGGGACCCTGCCGTTCCTTCGAGCCCTTTGCCACCTGCACACAGGTAGCCTTTGATCTCGTGTAACAATGCACACAGATCAATGAGTGACATGCCAAAGCCTAGAGTGATCGCACTAAAGCCGCTTTCCTCCTCCAGAACCCACTCGAGCCCTTTCTAAACCACATTTTCATAAAATAAACAACTCGGAAACAGAGGTGAAAAATGTATTGTTTGCATTTATCCTAGCGCACCTTGTAAAATCACAGCTCTTTAATGCAACCCACTGAGTACTGTCAAACAATAACTTTCAGTTATTATGTCTCTCACTCAGGATTAATGAACAAATGATGCACGTTTTTCAGTAGGTTTAGTATTTGTTAGAGCTTGATATGATATACACTCTAGTTTAGAGCTTGATATGATATACACTCTAGTTTAGAGATGGATATGGTATACACTCTAGTTTAGAGCTTGATATGGTATACACTCTAGTTTAGAGCTTGATATGGTATACACTCTAGTTTAGAGATGGATATGGTATACACTCTAGTTTAGAGCTTGATATGGTATACACTCTAGTTTAGAGATGGATATGGTATACACTCTAGTTTAGAGATGGATATGGTATACACTCTAGTTTAGAGCTTGATAGGGTAGCTTGATATGGTATACACTCTAGTTTAGAGCTTGATATGGTGTACACTCTAGTTTAGAGCTTGATATGGTATACACTCTAGTTTAGAGATGGATATGGTATACACTCTAGTTTAGAGATGGATATGGTATACACTCTAGTTTAGAGCTGGTTATGGTATACACTCTAGTTTAGAGATGGATATGGTATACACTCTAGTTTAGAGATGGATATGGTATACACTCTAGTTTGGAGCTTGATATGGTATACACTATAGTTTAGAGCTTGATATGGTGTACACTCTAGTTTGGAGCTTGATATGGTGTACACTCTAGTTTAGAGCTTGATATGGTATACACTCTAGTTTAGAGCTTGATATGGTGTACACTCTAGTTTAGAGCTTGATATGGTGTACACTCTAGTTTAGAGCGTGATCTGGTATACACTCTAGTTTAGAGCTTGATATGGTATACACTCTAGTTTAGAGCTTGATGTGGTAGCTTGATATGGTATACACTCTAGTTTAGAGCTTGATATGGTATACACTCTAGTTTAGAGCTTGATATGGTATACACTCTAGTTTAGAGCTTGATATGGTATACACTCTAGTTTAGAGCTTGATATGGTAGCTTGATATGGTATACACTCTGGTTTAGAGCTTGATATGGTATACACTCTAGTTTAGAGCTTGATATGGTATACACTCTAGTTTAGAGATGGATATGGTATACACTCTAGTTTAGAGCTTGATATGGTATACACTCTAGTTTAGAGCGTGATCTGGTATACTCTCTAGTTTAGAGCTTGATATGGTATACACTCTAGTTTAGAGATTGATATGGTATACACTCTAGTTTAGAGCGTGATCTGGTATACACTCTAGTGTAGAGCTGGTTATGGTATACACTCTAGTTTAAAGATGGATATGGTATACTCTCTAGTTTAGAGCTTGATATGGTAGCTTGATATGGTATACACTCTAGTTTAGAGCGTGATATGGTATACACTCTAGTTTAGAGCTGGTTATGGTATACACTCTAGTTTAGAGATGGATATGGTATACACTCTAGTTTAGAGCTTGATATGGTAGCTTGATATGGTATACACTCTAGTTTAGAGCTTGATATGGTAGCTTGATATGGTATACACTCTAGTTTAGAGCGTGATATGGTATACACTCTAGTTTAGAGCGTGATATGGTATACACTCTAGTTTAGAGCTAGTTATGGTATACACTCTAGTTTAGATATGGATATGGTATACACTCTAGTTTAGAGCTTGATATGGTAGCTTGATATGGTAGCTTGATATGGTATACACTCTAGTTTAGAGCGTGATATGGTATACACTCTAGTTTAGAGCGTGATATGGTATACACTCTAGTTTAGAGCTGGTTATGGTATACACTCTAGTTTAGAGATGGATATGGTATACACTCTAGTTTAGAGCTTGATATGGTAGCTTGATATGGTATACAATCTGGTTTAGAGCTTGATATGGTATACACTCTAGTTTAGAGCTTGATATGGTATACACTCTAGTTTAGAGTGTGATATGGTATACACTCTAGTTTAGAGCTGGTTATGGTATACACTCTAGTTTAGAGATGGATATGGTTTACACTCTGGTTTAGAGCTTGATATGGTAGCTTGATATGGTATACACTCCAGTTTAGAGCTTGATATGGTATACACTCTAGTTTAGAGCTTGATATGGTATACACTCTAGTTTGGAGATGGATATGGTATACACTCTACTTTAGAGATGGATATGGTATACACTCTAGTTTAGAGCTTGATATGGTGTACACTCTAGTTTAGAGATGGATATGGTATACACTCTAGATTAGAGATGGATATGGTATACACTCTAGTTTAGAGCTTGATACGGTATACACTCTAGTTTAGAGCTTGATATGGTATACACTCTAGTTTAGAGCTTGATATGGTATACACTCTAGTTTAGAGCTTGATAGGGTAGCTTGATATGGTATACACTCTAGTTTAGAGCTTGATATGGTTTACACTCTAGTTTAGAGCTTGATATGGTATACACTCTAGTTTAGAGCTGGTTATGGTATACACTCTAGTTTAGAGATGGATATGGTATACACTCTAGTTTAGAGCATGAAATGGTAGCTTGATATGGTATACACTCTAGTTTAGAGCTTGATATGGTATACACTCTAGTTTAGAGCTTGATATGGTATACACTCTAGTTTAGAGTTTGATATGGCGTACACTCTAGTTTAGAGCTTGATATGGTGTATACTCTAGCTTGGAGCTTGATATGGTGTACACTCTAGGTTAGAGCTTGATATGGTATACACTCTAGTTTAGAGTGTGATATGGTATACACTCTAGTTTAGAGCTTGATATGGTGTACACTCTAGCTTGGAGCTTGATATGGTGCATACTCTAGTTTAGAGCTTGATATGGTGTACACTCTAGTTTAGAACTTGATATGGTATACACTATAGTTTAGAGCTTGATATGGTGTACACTCTAGTTTAGAGCTTGATATGGTATACACTCTAGTTTAGAGCTTGATATGGTGTACACTCTAGTTTAGAGCTTGATATGGTGTACACTCTAGTTTAGAGCTTGACATGGTATACACTCTAGTTTAGAGCTTGATATGGTATACACTCTAGTTTAGAGATGGATATGGTATACACTCTAGTTTAGAGCTTGATATGGTGTACACTCTAGTTTAGAGCTTGATATGGTATATACTCTAGTTTAGAGCTTGATATGGTATACACTCTAGTTTAGAGATGGATACGGTATACACTCTTGTTTAGAGCTTGATATGGTGTACACTCTAGTTTAGAGCTTGATATGGTATACACTCTAGTTTAGAGATGGATATGGTATACACTCTAGTTTAGAGCTTGATATGGTATGCACTCTAGATTAGATCTTGATGTAGTATACACTCTAGTTTAGAGATGGATATGGTATACACTCTAGTTTAGAGCTTGATATGGTATACACTCTAGTTTAGAGCTTGATATGGTAGCTTGATGTGGTATACACTCTAGTTTAGAGCTTGATATGGTATACACTCTAGTTTAGAGCTGGTTATGGTATACACTCTAGTTTAGAGATGGATATGGTATACACTCTAGTTTAGAGCTTGATATGGTATACACTCTAGTTTAGAGCTGGTTATGGTATACACTCTAGTTTAGATATGGTATACACTCTAGTTTAAAGTTTAATATGGTATACACTCTAGTTTGGAGCTGATATGGTATACACTCTGGTTTAGAGCTTGATATGATATACACTCTAGTTTAGAGTGTGATATGGTATACACTCTAGCTTAGAGCTGGTTATGGTATACACTCTAGTTTAGAGATGGATATGGTATACACTCTAGTTTAGAGATGGATATGGTATACACTCTAGTTTAGAGCTTGATATGGTATACACTCTAGTTTAGAGCTGGTTATGGTATACACTCTAGTTTAGATATGGTATACACTCTAGTTTAAAGTTTGATATGGTATACACTCTAGTTTAGAGCTTGATATGGTATACACTCTAGTTTAGAGTGTGATATGGTATACACTCTAGCTTAGAGCTGGTTATGGTATACACTCTAGTTTAGAGATGGATATGGTATACACTCTAGTTTAGAGCTTGATATGGTATACACTCTGGTTTGGAGCTTGATATGGTATACACTCTAGTTTAGAGCTTGATATGGTATACACTCTAGTTTCAAGTTTAATATGGTATACACTCTGGTTTGGAGCTTGATATGGTATACACTCTATGGTATACACTCTAGTTTGGAGCTTGATATGGTATACACTCTGGTTTAGAGCTTGACATGGTATACACTCTAGTTTAGAGCTTGATATGGTATACACTATATTTTGAAGTTTAATATGGTATACACTCTAGTTTGGAGCTTGATATGGTATACACCCTGGTTTAGAGCTTGATATGGTATACACTCTAGCTTAGAGCTTGATATGGTATACACTCTAGTTTAGAGCTTGATATGGTAGCTTGATGTGGTATACACTCTAGTTTAGAGCGTGATATGGTATACACTCTAGTTTAGAGCGTGATATGGTATACACTCTAGTTTAGAGCTGGTTATGGTATACACTCTAGTTTAGAGATAGATATGGTATACACTCTAGTTTAGAGCTTGATATGGTATACACTCTAGTTTAGAGCATGAAATGGTAGCTTGATATGGTATACACTCTAGTTTAGAGCTCAATATGGTATACACTCTAGTTTAGAGTTTGATATGGTATACACTATAGTTTAGAGCTTGATATGGTATACACTCTAGTTTAGAGGTGGATATGGTATATACTCTAGTTTAGAGTTTGGTATGGTATACACCCTAGTTTAGAGCTTGATATGGTGTACACTCTAGCTTGGAGCTTGATATGGTGCATACTCTAGTTTAGAGCTTGATATGGTGTACACTCTAGTTTAGAGCTTGCTATGGTGCACACTCTAGTTTAGAGCTTGATATGGTGTACACTCTAGTTTAGAACTTGATATGGTATACACTATAGTTTAGAGCTTGATATGGTGTATACTCTAGTTTAGAGCTTGATATGGTATACACTCTAGTTTAGAGCTTGCTATGGTGTACACTCTAGTTTAGAGCTTGATATGGTGTACACTCTAGTTTAGAGCTTGACATGGTATACACTCTAGTTTAGAGCTTGATATGGTATACACTCTAGTTTAGAGATGGATATGGTATACACTCTAGTTTGGAGCTTGATATGGTGTACACTCTAGTTTAGAGCTTGATATGGTATACACTCTAGTTTAGAGCTTGATATGGTATACACTCTAGTTTAGAGCTTGACATGGTATACACTCTAGTTTAGAGCTTGATATGGTATACACTCTAGTTTAGAGATGGATATGGTATACACTCTAGTTTAGAGCTTGATATGGTGTACACTCTAGTTTAGAACTTGATATGGTATACACTATAGTTTGGAGCTTGATATGGTGTATACTCTAGTTTAGAGCTTGATATGGTATACACTCTAGTTTAGAGCTTGATATGGTGTACACTCTAGTTTAGAGCTTGATATGGTGTACACTCTAGTTTAGAGCTTGACATGGTATACACTCTAGTTTAGAGCTTGATATGGTATACACTCTAGTTTAGAGATGGATATGGTATACACTCTAGTTTGGAGCTTGATATGGTGTACACTCTAGTTTAGAGCTTGATATGGTATACACTCTAGTTTAGAGCTTGATATGGTATACACTCTAGTTTAGAGCTTGATATGGTAGCTTGATATGATATACACTCTAGTTTAGAGTTTGATCTGGTATACACTCTAGTTTATAGCTAGTTATGGTATACACTCTAGTTTAGAGCGTGATATGGCATACACTCTAGTTTAGAGCTGGTTATGGTATACACTCTAGTTTAGAGATAGATATGGTATACACTCTAGTTTAGAGCTTGATATGGTATACACTCTAGTTTAGAGCATGCAATGGTAGCTTGATATGGTATACACTCTAGTTTAGAGCTTGATATGGTATACACTCTAGTTCAGAGTTTGATATGGTATACACTATAGTTCAGAGCTTGATATGGTATACACTCTAGTTTAGAGTTTGATATGGTATACACCCTAGTTTAGAGCTTGATATGGTGTACACTCTAGCTTGGAGCTTGATATGGTGCATACTCTAGTTTAGAGCTTGATATGGTGTACACTCTAGTTTAGAGCTTGATATGGTGCACACTCTAGTTTAGAGCTTGATATGGTGTACACTCTAGTTCAGAACTTGATATGGTATACACTATAGTTTAGAGCTTGATATGGTGTATACTCTAGTTTAGAGCTTGATATGGTATACACTCTAGTTTAGAGGTTGATATGGTGTACACTCTAGTTTAGAGCTTGATATGGTGTACACTCTAGTTTAGAGCTTGACATGGTATACACTCTAGTTTAGAGCTTGATATGGTATACACTCTAGTTTAGAGATGGATATGGTATACACTCTATTTTAGAGCTTGATATGGTGTACACTCTAGTTTAGACCTTGATATGTTATACACTCTAGTTTAGAGCTTGATATGGTATACACTCTAGTTTAGAGCTTGATATGGTAGCTTGATATGATATACACTCTAGTTTAGAGTTTGATATGGTATACACTCTAGTTTATAGCTAGTTATGGTATACACTCTAGTTTAGAGCGTGATATGGTATACACTCTAGTTTAGAGCTGGTTATGGTATACACTCTAGTTTAGAGATAGATATGGTATACACTCTAGTTTAGAGCTTGATATGGTATACACTCTAGTTTAGAGCATGCAATGGTAGCTTGATATGGTATACACTCTAGTTTAGAGCTTGATATGGTATACACTCTAGTTTAGAGTTTGATATGGTATACACTATAGTTTTGAGCTTGATATGGTATACACTCTAGTTTAGTGCTTGATATGGTATACACTCTAGTTTAGAGATAGATATGGTATACACTCTAGTTTAGAGCTTGATATGGTATACACTCTAGTTTAGAGCATGAAATGGTAGCTTGATATGGTATACACTCTAGTTTAGAGCTCAATATGGTATACACTCTAGTTTAGAGTTTGATATGGTATACACTATAGTTTAGAGCTTGATATGGTATACACTCTAGTTTAGAGGTGGATATGGTATATACTCTAGTTTAGAGTTTGATATGGTATACACCCTAGTTTAGAGCTTGATATGGTGTACACTCTAGCTTGGAGCTTGATATGGTGCATACTCTAGTTTAGAGCTTGATATGGTGTACACTCTAGTTTAGAGCTTGCTATGGTGCACACTCTAGTTTATAGCTTGATATGGTGTACACTCTAGTTTAGAACTTGATATGGTATACACTATAGTTTAGAGCTTGATATGGTGTATACTCTAGTTTAGAGCTTGATATGGTATACACTCTAGTTTAGAGCTTGATATGGTGTACACTCTAGTTTAGAGCTTGATATGGTGTACACTCTAGTTTAGAGCTTGACATGGTATACACTCTAGTTTAGAGCTTGATATGGTATACACTCTAGTTTAGAGATGGATATGGTATACACTCTAGTTTGGAGCTTGATATGGTGTACACTCTAGTTTAGAGCTTGATATGGTATACACTCTAGTTTAGAGCTTGATATGGTATACACTCTAGTTTAGAGCTTGACATGGTATACACTCTAGTTTAGAGCTTGATATGGTATACACTCTAGTTTAGAGATGGATATGGTATACACTCTAGTTTAGAGCTTGATATGGTGTACACTCTAGTTTAGAACTTGATATGGTATACACTATAGTTTGGAGCTTGATATGGTGTATACTCTAGTTTAGAGCTTGATATGGTATACACTCTAGTTTAGAGCTTGATATGGTGTACACTCTAGTTTAGAGCTTGACATGGTGTACACTCTAGTTTAGAGCTTGACATGGTATACACTCTAGTTTAGAGGTTGATATGGTATACACTCTAGTTTAGAGATAGATATGGTATACACTCTAGTTTGGAGCTTGATATGGTGTACACTCTAGTTTAGAGCTTGATATGGTATACACTCTAGTTTAGAGCTTGATATGGTATACACTCTAGTTTAGAGCTTGATATGGTAGCTTGATATGATATACACTCTAGTTTAGAGTTTGATCTGGTATATACTCTAGTTTATAGCTAGTTATGGTATACACTCTAGTTTAGAGCGTGATATGGCATACACTCTAGTTTAGAGCTGGTTATGGTATACACTCTAGTTTAGAGATAGATATGGTATACACTCTAGTTTAGAGCTTGATATGGTATACACTCTAGTTTAGAGCATGCAATGGTAGCTTGATATGGTATACACTGTAGTTTAGAGCTTGATATGGTATACACTCTAGTTCAGAGTTTGATATGGTATACACTATAGTTCAGAGCTTGATATGGTATACACTCTAGTTTAGAGTTTGATATGGTATACACCCTAGTTTAGAGCTTGATATGGTGTACACTCTAGCTTGGAGCTTGATATGGTGCATACTCTAGTTTAGAGCTTGATATGGTGTACACTCTAGTTTAGAGCTTGATATGGTGCACACTCTAGTTTAGAGCTTGATATGGTGTACACTCTAGTTTAGAACTTGATATGGTATACACTATAGTTTAGAGCTTGATATGGTGTATACTCTAGTTTAGAGCTTGATATGGTATACACTCTAGTTTAGAGGTTGATATGGTGTACACTCTAGTTTAGAGCTTGATATGGTGTACACTCTAGTTTAGAGCTTGACATGGTATACACTCTAGTTTAGAGCTTGATATGGTATACACTCTAGTTTAGAGATGGATATGGTATACACTCTATTTTAGAGCTTGATATGGTGTACACTCTAGTTTAGACCTTGATATGTTATACTCTCTAGTTTAGAGCTTGATATGGTATACACTCTAGTTTAGAGCTTGATATGGTAGCTTGATATGATATACACTCTAGTTTAGAGTTTGATATGGTATACACTCTAGTTTATAGCTAGTTATGGTATACACTCTAGTTTAGAGCGTGATATGGTATACACTCTAGTTTAGAGCTGGTTATGGTATACACTCTAGTTTAGAGCATGCAATGGTAGCTTGATATGGTATACACTCTAGTTTAGAGCTTGATATGGTATACACTCTAGTTTAGAGTTTGATATGGTATACACTATAGTTTTGAGCTTGATATGGTATACACTCTAGTTTAGTGCTTGATATGGTATACACTCTAGTTTAGAGTTTGATATGGTATACACTCTAGTTTAGAGCTTGATATGGTGTACACTCTAGCTTGGAGCTTGATATGGTGCATACTCTAGTTTAGAGCTCAATATGGTATACACTCTAGTTTAGAGTTTGATATGGTATACACTATAGTTTAGAGCTTGATATGGTATACACTCTAGTTTAGAGGTGGATATGGTATATACTCTAGTTTAGAGTTTGATATGGTATACACCCTAGTTTAGAGCTTGATATGGTGTACACTCTAGCTTGGAGCTTGATATGGTGCATACTCTAGTTTAGAGCTTGATATGGTGTACACTCTAGTTTAGAGCTTGCTATGGTGCACACTCTAGTTTAGAGCTTGATATGGTGTACACTCTAGTTTAGAACTTGATATGGTATACACTATAGTTTAGAGCTTGATATGGTGTATACTCTAGTTTAGAGCTTGATATGGTATACACTCTAGTTTAGAGCTTGATATGGTGTACACTCTAGTTTAGAGCTTGATATGGTGTACACTCTAGTTTAGAGCTTGACATGGTATACACTCTAGTTTAGAGCTTGATATGGTATACACTCTAGTTTAGAGATGGATATGGTATACACTCTAGTTTGGAGCTTGATATGGTGTACACTCTAGTTTAGAGCTTGATATGGTATACACTCTAGTTTAGAGCTTGATATGGTATACACTCTAGTTTAGAGCTTGACATGGTATACACTCTAGTTTAGAGCTTGATATGGTATACACTCTAGTTTAGAGCTTGATATGGTGTACACTCTAGTTTAGAACTTGATATGGTATACACTATAGTTTGGAGCTTGATATGGTGTATACTCTAGTTTAGAGCTTGATATGGTATACACTCTAGTTTAGAGCTTGATATGGTGTACACTCTAGTTTAGAGCTTGATATGGTGTACACTCTAGTTTAGAGCTTGACATGGTATACACTCTAGTTTAGAGCTTGATATGGTATACACTCTAGTTTAGAGATGGATATGGTATACACTCTAGTTTGGAGCTTGATATGGTGTACACTCTAGTTTAGAGCTTGATATGGTATACACTCTAGTTTAGAGCTTGATATGGTATACACTCTAGTTTAGAGCTTGATATGGTAGCTTGATATGATATACACTCTAGTTTAGAGTTTGATCTGGTATACACTCTAGTTTATAGCTAGTTATGGTATACACTCTAGTTTAGAGCGTGATATGGCATACACTCTAGTTTAGAGCTGGTTATGGTATACACTCTAGTTTAGAGATAGATATGGTATACACTCTAGTTTAGAGCTTCATATGGTATACACTCTAGTTTAGAGCATGCAATGGTAGCTTGATATGGTATACACTCTAGTTTAGAGCTTGATATGGTATACACTCTAGTTCAGAGTTTGATATGGTATACACTATAGTTCAGAGCTTGATATGGTATACACTCTAGTTTAGAGTTTGATATGGTATACACCCTAGTTTAGAGCTTGATATGGTGTACACTCTAGCTTGGAGCTTGATATGGTGCATACTCTAGTTTAGAGCTTGATATGGTGTACACTCTAGTTTAGAGCTTGATATGGTGCACACTCTAGTTTAGAGCTTGATATGGTGTACACTCTAGTTTAGAACTTGATATGGTATACACTATACTTTAGAGCTTGATATGGTGTATACTCTAGTTTAGAGCTTGATATGGTATACACTCTAGTTTAGAGGTTGATATGGTGTACACTCTAGTTTAGAGCTTGATATGGTGTACACTCTAGTTTAGAGCTTGACATGGTATACACTCTAGTTTAGAGCTTGATATGGTATACACTCTAGTTTAGAGATGGATATGGTATACACTCTATTTTAGAGCTTGATATGGTGTACACTCTAGTTTAGATCTTGATATGTTATACACTCTAGTTTAGAGCTTGATATGGTATACACTCTAGTTTAGAGCTTGATATGGTAGCTTGATATGATATACACTCTAGTTTAGAGTTTGATATGGTATACACTCTAGTTTATAGCTAGTTATGGTATACACTCTAGTTTAGAGCGTGATATGGTATACACTCTAGTTTAGAGCTGGTTATGGTATACACTCTAGTTTAGAGATAGATATGGTATACACTCTAGTTTAGAGCTTGATATGGTATACACTCTAGTTTAGAGCATGCAATGGTAGCTTGACATGGTATACACTCTAGTTTAGAGCTTGATATGGTATACACTCTAGTTTAGAGTTTGATATGGTATACACTATAGTTTTGAGCTTGATATGGTATACACTCTAGTTTAGTGCTTGATATGGTATACACTCTAGTTTAGAGTTTGATATGGTATACACTCTAGTTTAGAGCTTGATATGGTGTACACTCTAGCTTGGAGCTTGATATGGTGCATACTCTAGTTTAGAGCTTGATATGGTGTAAACTCTAGTTTAGAGCTTGATATGGTGCACACTCTAGTTTAGAGCTTGATATGGTGTACACTCTAGTTTAGAACTTTATATGGTATACACTATAGTTTAGAGCTTGATATGGTGTATACTAGGGGTGGACGACAGTTTCCGTTTCGCCCGCGGAAATTGCGACACTTTGACATTTTCGCATTCCGCGCGGAAAGCGAAAATGTCGAATTGTCGCAATTTCCGCGAGGGAACGGAAATTGTCACCTTGTCGAGTTGAAGGCAGCAGGCATGCTCAAATTCAGTAACGCATTAATCATCACAAAACGTTCGGGAGCTAGGTCGAGGCTGGGCAGGTGTGCTTTTCTCCCCATATCTACCATCAAAAATTAGCTGTGGTCCTGGCGACTCCTTACCTGATGGAGCTCTGTGCAGCCATGACTTTCTCGAGCGCAATCCCCGTGTAGTTCCTGACACCAGGAGGTTCTGTCTCCTCGTCTGCTGCTCTGATCGGTCTCTGGCCCGCGGCATGTGAACTGCAGGGAAGCCCCGCCCCACACACCAGCGGTGGGCAACGTCTTCCCGCCCTTTCCCCCACTATGATGGACAGCTGACTCGAGGGGGCCCGTCGGCGCCGTGGTGTGCTTTTCTCCCCATATCTACCGTCAAAAATTAGCTGTGGTCCTTGATGGAGCTCTGTGCAGCCATGACTTTCTCGAGCGCAATCCCCGTGTAGTTCCTGACACCAGGAGGTTCTGTCTCATCGTCTGCTGCTCTGGTCGGTCTCTGGCCCGCGGCATGGGAACTGCATGGACGTCCCGCCCCACACACCAGCGGTGGGCAACGTCTTCCCGCTCTTTCCCCCACTATGAAAGTGAAACCCCAACCGGAAGCACAATCTCCGCGATCACGCGAAATCTCGTGTGATCGCGGAGATTTTGTGCCGTTTTGCGATATTTAGCGAAAGGCACTTCCGGTAATTCCGCCCACCCCTAGTGTATACTCTAGTTTAGAGCTTGATATGGTATACACTCTAGTTCAGAGCTTGATATGATGTACACTCTAGTTTAGAGCTTGATATGGTGTACACTCTAGTTTAGAGCTTGATATGGTATACACTCTAGTTTAGAGCTTGATATGGTATACACTCTAGTTTAGAGCTTGACATGGTATACACTCTAGTTTAGAGCTTGATATGGTATACACTCTAGTTTAGAGATGGATATGGTATACACTCTAGTTTAGAGATGGATATGGTGTACACTCTAGTTTAGAGATGGATATGGTATACACTCTTGTTTAGAGCTTGATATGGTATACACTCTAGTTTAGAGATGATATGGTATACACTCTAGTTTAGAGCTTGATATGGTATACACTCTAGTTTAGAAATGGATATGGTATACACTCTATTTTAGAGCTTGATATAGTATACACTCTAGTTTAGAGCTTGATATGATGTACACTCTAGTTTAGAGCTTGATATGGTGTACACTCTAGTTTAGAGATGATATGGTATACACTGTAGTTTAGAGATGGATATGGCATACACTCTAGTTTAGAGCTTGATATGGTATACACTCTAGTTTAGAGCTTGATATGGTAGCTTGATATGGTATACACTCTAGTTTAGAGCTTGATATGGTATACACTCTAGTTTAGAGCTTGATATGGTATACACTCTAGTTCAGAGCGTGATATGGTATACACTCTAGTTTAGAGCTGGTTATGGTATACACTCTAGTTTAGAGATGGATATATTTTAGAGCTTGATATAGTATACACTCTAGTTTAGAGCTGGTTATGGTATACACTCTAGTTTAGAGATGGATATGGTATACACTCTAGTTTAGAGATGGATATGGTATACACTCTAGTTTAGAGCTGGTTATGGTATACACTCTAGTTTAGAGATGGATATGGTATACACTCTACTTTCAAGTTTAATATGGTATACACTCTAGTTTGGAGCTTGATATGGTATACACTCTGGTTTAGAGCTTGGTATGGTATACACTTTAGTTTAAAGTTTGATATGGTATACACTCTAGTTTGGAGCTTGATATGGTATACACTCTAGTTTAGAGTTTGATATGGTATACACTATAGTTTTGAGCTTGATATGGTATACACTCTAGTTTAGTGCTTGATATGGTATACACTCTAGTTTAGAGCTTGATATGGTGTAAACTCTAGTTTAGAGCTTGATATGGTGTACACTCTAGTTGAGAACTTGATATGGTATACACTATAGTTTAGAGCTTGATATGGTGTATACTAGGGGTGGACGACAGTTTCCGTTCCGCCCGCGGAAATTGCGACACTTCGACATTTTCGCATTCCGCGCGGAACGCGAAAATGTCGAATTGTCGCAATTTCCGTGAGGGAACGGAAATTGTCACCTTGTGGAGTTGAAGGCAGCAGGCAAGCTCAAATTCAGTAACGCATTAATCATCACAAAACGTTCGGGAGCTAGGTCGAGGCTGGGCAGGTGTGCTTTTCTCCCCATATCTACCGTCAAAAATTAGCTGTGGTCCTGGCGACTCCTTACCTGATGGAGCTCTGTGCAGCCATGACTTTCTCGAGCGCAATCCCCGTGTAGTTCCTGACACCAGGAGGTTCTGTCTCCTCGTCTGCTGCTCTGATCGGTCTCTGGCCCGCGGCATGTGAACTGCAGGGAAGCCCCGCCCCACACACCAGCGGTGGGCAACGTCTTCCCGCCCTTTCCCCCACTATGATGGACAGCTGACTCGAGGGGGCCCGTCGGCGCCGTGGTGTGCTTTTCTTCCCATATCTACCGTCAAAAATTAGCTGTGGTCCTTGATGGAGCTCTGTGCAGCCATGACTTTCTCGAGCGCAATCCCCGTGTAGTTCCTGACACCAGGAGGTTCTGTCTCCTCGTCTGCTGCTCTGGTCGGTCTCTGGCCCGCGGCATGTGAACTGCATGGAAGTCCCGCCCCACACACCAGCGGTGGGCAACGTCTTCCCGCTCTTTCCCCCATTATGAAAGTGAAACCCCAACCGGAAGCACAATCTCCGCGATCACGCGAAATATCGCGTGATCGCGGAGATTTTGTGCCGTTTCGCGATATTTAGCGAAAGGCACTTCCGGTAATTCCGCCCACCCCTAGTGTATACTCTAGTTTAGAGCTTGATATGGTATACACTCTAGTTTAGAGCTTGATATGATGTACACTCTTGTTTAGAGCTTGATATGGTATACACTCTAGTTTAGAGCTTGATATGGTATACACTCTAGTTTAGAGCTTGAGATGGTATACACTCTAGTTCAGAGCTTGATATGGTATACACTCTAGTTTAGAGATGGATATGGTATACACTCTAGTTTAGAGATGGATAGGGTGTACACTCTAGTTTAGAGATGGATATGGTATACACTCTTGTTTAGAGCTTGATATGGTATACACTCTAGTTTAGAGATGATATGGTATACACTCTAGTTTGAGCTTGATATGGTATACACTCTAGTTTAGAAATGGATATGGTATACACTCTATTTTAGAGCTTGATATAGTATACACTCTAGTTTAGAGCTTGATATGATGTACACTCTAGTTTAGAGCTTGATATGGTATACACTCTAGTTTAGAGCTTGATATGGTGTACACTCTAGTTTAGAGATGATATGGTATACACTCTAGTTTAGAGATGGATATGGTATACACTCTAGTTTAGAGCTTGATATGGTATACACTCTAGTTTAGAGCTTGATATGGTAGCTTGATATGGTATACACTCTAGTTTAGAGCTTGATATGGTATACACTCTAGTTTAGAGCTTGATATGGTATACACTCTAGTTCAGAGCGTGATATGGTATACACTCTAGTTTAGAGCTGGTTATGGTATACACTCTAGTTTAGAGATGGATATAGTTTAGAGCTTGATATAGTATACACTCTAGTTTAGAGATGGTTATGGTATACACTCTAGTTTAGAGATGGATATGGTATACACTCTAGTTTAGAGATGGATATGGTATACACTCTAGTTTAGAGCTGGTTATGGTATACACTCTAGTTTAGAGATGGATATGGTATACACTCTAGTTTCAAGTTTAATATGGTATACACTCTAGTTTGGAGCTTGATATGGTATACACTCTGGTTTAGAGCTTGGTATGGTATACACTTTAGTTTAAAGTTTGATATGGTATACACTCTAGTTTGGAGCTTGATATGGTATACACTCTAGTTTAGAGCGTGATATGGTATACACTCTAGCTTAGAGCTGGTTATGGTATACACTCTAGTTTAGAGATGGATATGGTATACACTCTAGTTTAGAGCTTAATATGGTATACACTCTGGTTTGGAGCTTGATATGGTATACACTCTAGTTTAGAGCTTGATATGGTATACACTCTAGTTTCAAGTTTAATATGGTATACACTCTGTTTTGGAGCTTGATATGGTATACACTCTAGTTTGGAGCTTGATATGGTATACACTCTAGTTTGGAGCTTGATATGGTATACACTCTGGTTTAGAGCTTAATATGGTATACACTCTAGTTTAGAGCTTGATATGGTATACACTCTATTTTAAAGTTTAATATGGTATACACTCTAGTTTGGAGCTTGATATGGTATACACTCTGGTTTAGAGCTTGATATGGTATACACTCTAGTTTAGAGCTTGATATGGTATACACTCTAGTTTGGAGCTTGATATGGTATACACTCTAGTTTAGAGCTTGATATGGTAGCTTGATATGATATACACTCTAGTTTAGAGTTTGATATGGTATACACTCTAGTTTAGAGCTGGTTATGGTATACACTCTAGTTTAGAGCGTGATATGGTATACACTCTAGTTTAGAGCTGGTTATGGTATACACTCTAGTTTAGAGATAGATATGGTATACACTCTAGTTTAGAGCTTGATATGGTATACACTCTAGTTTAGAGCATGAAATGGTAGCTTGAAATGGTATACACTCTAGTTTAGAGTTTGATATGGTATACACTATAGTTAAGAGCTTGATATGGTATACACTTTAGTTTAGAGCTTGATGTGGTATACACTCTAGTTTAGAGTTTGATATGGTATACACTCTAGTTTAGAGCTTGATATGGTGTACATTCTAGCTTGGAGCTTGATATGGTGCATACTCTAGTTTAGAGCTTGATATGGTGTACACTCTAGTTTAGAGCTTGATATGGTGCACACTCTAGTTTAGAGTTTGATATGGTTTTCACTCTAGTTTAGAACTTGATATGTTATACACTATAGTTTAGAGCTTGATATGGTGTACACTCTAGTTTAGAGCTTGATATGGTATAAACTCTAGTTTAGAGCTTGATATGGTATACACTCTAGTTTAGAGATGGATATGGTATACACTCTAGTTTAGAGCTTGATATGGTGTACACTCTAGTTTAGAGATGGATATGGTATACACTCTAGTTTAGAGCTTGATATGGTGTACACTCTAGTTTAGAGCTTGATATGGTATACACTCTAGTTTAGAGCTTGATATGGTATACACTCTAGTTTAGAGATGGATATGGTATACACTCTAGTTTAGAGCTTGATATGGCGTACACTCTAGTTTAGAGCTTGATATGGTATACACTCTAGTTTAGAGCTTGATATGGTATACACTCTAATTTAGATTTGTCTGCCCTTTGCTGCACTTTATGTTGCAACAATTATGCATAGGATACTTTTAGAACAATAAAATGATAACTATTCAATTTTAAATAAGTATTTTATTCACTGGTGGTTACATACTCATAATGATTATATTTCTATATAACTGTATTTATATCTTGCAGCAAGTACAAATATTGCTATCCTTTCGGGTTCTTAAATGTTGCCTATAACTGTTGTTTAGTTTAGTTTTGAATACATTCATCAGTAAGCATGACAGCAATGAGTTGATTCACATGGGGATTCTAGGGCATTGTAGGCACACAATGACATGATGTAAAAATTACAAAACAGGAAATGTATTCATCCAAGCAACTAGAGGTTAAATTGTGCGGTCCTATCACTAAAATCAAACCATAATACTCTGCCATGTGCTTGTTTATTTAGCTTTCCCTTATCGTTCAATCTATATTGTCTACATAAAAAAGTAGTGTAGGTAAGATGGGATGATGCCTACATATGCTTCTGCATACTTCTCACCCTAATAGTTGTGATTTCATTTGGAAAAATCATATACTTTTGGTGAATTAAATCAAGTTTACAGCCAACATGTATACCTCCCGAAGGATATTTTATTGGTATTGTGGATGTTATTGCTGGCGAGACAATATTTTGTGTATCAAAGGTTATATTAGGGTGTGAGAAGATGCACTAATTTATCACACGGATGACGTCATCAGTGATGTCATCAGTGATGTCATTTGAGATGTCATCAGTGATGTCACTGACCATGTCATGAGTGATGTAATATGTGACGTCATCAGCAGTGCATTGTGGGGGCGCGAGTAATAGTTAGCTGAACTAACTATAACAGGGGAATTTCTAGGGTTTTGTACGAGGGAAATGTCCAGCTAACTATAACACCCCTGAAACCTATGGTTTTTTCAGTGAATTTCTAAGGTTTTTTAAATGCCAATTCATAACTATAATTCCCCTGAAACCTATGGTTTTTTCCAGTGAATGTCTAAGGTTTTTTAAATGCCAATTCCTAACTATAACGCCCCTGAAACCTTTGGTTTTTTTTCAGTGAATTTCAAAGGTTTTTTAAATGCTAATTCCTATCTATAACTTGTCTCTGAAGATATCATGTTTAATGATTTTGATTGGATTTCTATATTTTTCAAATTCAGTGTTTCAATTTCATTCATTATCTTTTTTTTTTAAATACTCTTTTATCACCATTTTTTAAACTTATTTTTTGAATTAATTCTTTTAAAAATTAAAAAATATTATTTGAACTTAATGGGTTTTTCAAACATGTTTTTTTTATATTTTTCAAAATATTTTTTTAACTATATGTTCCAAACTTTATTTGATACATTTTTTTCAATGTTTTTTGGATCCGCGCACCCTATGTGCACCGTTCTTTTTCCCTACGCGATAGCATCCTCGCATGGTATGCGTCGGGGACGTGGTTACTGCGCGATTCCAATGCGACCGGTATGTGACTCCCAGCCTATAAGTGACACGTTCGATGTACGTAACACGACGTTTACGCGATTCCACGATGCGTCATCTGCGTCTATGACGCGGTGGGTGCGCGGATTTAACATTAAACATATGTATGTATTTCATGTGAATATTAATTGAAGACAAACTCTAAACTAGTCTTAAAACTAATATATTTTTACATCTAATCCTATAATATTTTTTTTATTCAATTTCGCGGCTGCGCGCTGGGTCCGTGCTGCGTACGCGCAGGGTGCGCAGATCCCATGTGACCTGCAAAAAAAGAGATTTTATTGGTTCATTACACTTCCTCTTCTAACTATTGAAAGACCCCACCCATTTGAATCATTCTTCTTTGACCTTCTTTGGAGCACCATCTCTTTGGAGAGAAGAAGATTTTTTAGCCGAAGTTTACACTTAGCTCTAACTTTTTTCAACCAAAAATGGCTTCAGGACAGCAGGCATCACCTGCATCACCTCATACTTCTGAGGAGGAATTTTTGCCGGAGGCACCACCCAAAGAACGTTTTTCTTCAGTGGTGTGGAAATTTTTTACTTTTCCAGAGGGGCAGAATAAGACCAATGCCACCTTGGTCACGTGCAAGATTTGCAAAAGAGTCCTATCGAGAGGGGATCCTAACAAGAAATACTCATACGACACGGCAAGTATGATGAAGCACATGAGGACCCTTCATCCAAACAATCTTGCACGAGAAGAGTGCCGACGGATGAGAAACACTCCTGCTCCTGCGCTGTCCACCTCATCGCAGCCGAGCACATCAAGAGTGCATCCATCAGCCCAAACCTTGGACATCCGTCCTCAATTTCAATTTTTAAAAGTGCTCTGCACTAAGTGCAATAAGACTTTGTGCTATGGTGAGCAGTCGATGGATCTGATCTGGCGCCGCCAAGAAAGTCACATTTGCTAGTTTTTTTTGTTTTTTTTATTGTTCCCTGAAGTTTATTGATTGGTTTCTCCTGTTTTGTTTTTTTTTTTGCAGAAAAACCAAAAAAATTAAAAAATTGTTCAGAAAACCCCCAAAAAATTATAAAAGAAGAAAGAAAAAGAAAAAAAGTTCTTGTAAGAACTAACTTTCCTGGTTTAAAAAAAGAGCTAAATTTCTTTGTTAGTGTTAGTTTAGATAAATGTATGTGTAGTATGTAATTGACTGAATGAATGCATTAGTAGCGTATGGTGAATGTTTAAGTGCAGAACTATGAGGAAGTGCTGCAGCATCACACAGTAACCTCTTTAACTGCAGTGTGCTGTAGTACTTCCGAAGCACAGGGATGCAACATATGTACATAAATATGTTGCAAATCTATGCTTCTCTCTGCACAGCTGCTTAAACTGCAGCCATGTGGTGACATAGGCACTCTTGCACCATAGTGCAAGGATATCTGTGTCATGTGCTGTTTGTTTTTCTGCAGGAAGACACACCTTCCTGCACAAAAACAATGAGAAAATGCATTTTTCTCCTTCAATGTATGCTGAACATTTCAGCATGCATTGAAGATATAAAAATGTGGAGAAATGAAAACAATTCTCCTTGTTGTGCTTTCCTACACTAATTTTAGAATGGTGCAGCATTCACACACATATCGAGATTTATGATTTATGATAAATCTAGACATGTGTCTTGTTCTATGAGTATGAAGTGCAATCATGCACAATAACACTTATAGAACACCCTTTCAACACAAAGTGGTGTGCATGATGAGATTATATTTACATGGAGTATAAAAAGTGCACAGAGTGCCTTTTCCTCTCTTTGTAAATATAAAAGAGTATCTTGCACAATAACTATGTTGCAAAAAGTGACATATTTCCGTTTTTAAATTTCCTTGCAAATGATAGAAGGTAAACACAGAGTTTTGTCTGCAAAGATGTTCAAAGAAGAATGATTGAAATGATTGCAGTCCTTCAACAGCTAAAAAGGTGAAATATTTTGAACCCCTCAAATCTCTTTTTTTGCAGGTCACATGATATCTGATTATGGTCAGATTTCAAAACAAAAACCAAAGGAAATGATGAACGGAGTGTTGAACATTGCAAGCACTCACCCCCAGTCAACTGATCTGGGTTTAATCCATCACCATTCTTTAGCCCACTCTGCCACCCCAGTTCAGACATGGCCATATGCAAATCAGTCTGACCCTGTGCCTCATGGGAACAGTCCAGCCCGAACTGCCAAGCCATATCTTCCCTGGACCGGAAACAAGCTTCCTAGGACCGGTTTCTGGCATTTCAGCCGTCTTCAGCCAGGCTTGCTTGAATCCAGTGGCAAAGTGAGCAAGGGACTCACGTCTGAGCATACCCTGCCAACTTATGGCGAACAAAGCAAAAACCAAAGGAAATGACGAACGGAGTGTTGAACATTGCAAGCACTCACCCCCAGTCAACTGATCTGGGTTTAATCCATCACCATTCTTTAGCCCACTCTGCCACCCCAGTTCAGACATGGCCATATGCAAATCAGTCTGACCCTGTGCCTCATGGGAACAGTCCAGCCCGAACTGCCAAGCCATATCTTCCCTGGACCGGAAACAAGCTTCCTAGGACCGGTTTCTGGCATTTCAGCCGTCTTCAGCCAGGCTTGCTTGAATCCAGTGGCAAAGTGAGCAAGGGACTCACGTCTGAGCATACCCTGCCAACTTATGGCGAACAAAGCAAAAACCAAAGGAAATGATGAACGGAGTGTTGAACATTGCAAGCACTCACCCCCAGTCAACTGATCTGGGTTTAATCCATCACCATTCTTTAGCCCACTCTGCCACCCCAGTTCAGACATGGCCATATGCAAATCAGTCTGACCCTGTGCCTCATGGGAACAGTCCAGCCCGAACTGCCAAGCCATATCTTCCCTGGACCGAAAACAAGCTTCCTAGGACCGGTTTCTGGCATTTCAGCCGTCTTCAGCCAGGCTTGCTTGAATCCAGTGGCAAAGTGAGCAAGGGACTCACGTCTGAGCATACCCTGCCAACTTATGGCGAACAAAGCAAAAACCAAAGGAAATGATGAACGGAGTGTTGAACATTGCAAGCACTCACCCCCAGTCAACTGATCTGGGTTTAATCCATCACCATTCTTTAGCCCACTCTGCCACCCCAGTTCAGACATGGCCATATGCAAATCAGTCTGACCCTGTGCCTCATGGGAACAGTCCAGCCCGAACTGCCAAGCCATATCTTCCCTGGACCGGAAACAAGCTTCCTAGGACCGGTTTCTGGCATTTCAGCCGTCTTCAGCCAGGCTTGCTTGAATCCAGTGGCAAAGTGAGCAAGGGACTCACGTCTGAGCATACCCTGCCAACTTATGGCGAACAAAGCAACAACCAAAGGAAATGATGAACGGAGTGTTGAACATTGCAAGCACTCACCCCCAGTCAACTGATCTGGGTTTAATCCATCACCATTCTTTAGCCCACTCTGCCACCCCAGTTCAGACATGGCCATATGCAAATCAGTCTGACCCTGTGCCTCATGGGAACAGTCCAGCCCGAACTGCCAAGCCATATCTTCCCTGGACCGGAAACAAGCTTCCTAGGACCGGTTTCTGGCATTTCAGCCGTCTTCAGCCAGGCTTGCTTGAATCCAGTGGCAAAGTGAGCAAGGGACTCACGTCTGAGCATACCCTGCCAACTTATGGTGAACAAAGCAAAAACCAAAGGAAATGATGAACGGAGTGTTGAACATTGCAAGCACTCACCCCCAGTCAACTGATCTGGGTTTAATCCATCACCATTCTTTAGCCCACTCTGCCACCCCAGTTCAGACATGGCCATATGCAAATCAGTCTGACCCTGTGCCTCATGGGAACAGTCCAGCCCGAACTGCCAAGCCATATCTTCCCTGGACCGGAAACAAGCTTCCTAGGACCGGTTTCTGGCATTTCAGCCGTCTTCAGCCAGGCTTGCTTGAATCCAGTGGCAAAGTGAGCAAGGGACTCACGTCTGAGCATACCCTGCCAACTTATGGCGAACAAAGCAAAAACCAAAGGAAATGATGAACGGAGTGTTGAACATTGCAAGCACTCACCCCCAGTCAACTGATCTGGGTTTAATCCATCACCATTCTTTAGCCCACTCTGCCACCCCAGTTCAGACATGGCCATATGCAAATCAGTCTGACCCTGTGCCTCATGGGAACAGTCCAGCCCGAACTGCCAAGCCATATCTTCCCTGGACCGGAAACAAGCTTCCTAGGACCGGTTTCTGGCATTTCAGCCGTCTTCAGCCAGGCTTGCTTGAATCCAGTGGCAAAGTGAGCAAGGGACTCACGTCTGAGCATACCCTGCCAACTTATGGCGAACAAAGCAAAAACCAAAGGAAATGAGTCCCTTGCTCACTTTGCCACTGGATTCAAGCAAGCCTGGCTGAAGACGGCTGAAATGCCAGAAACCGGTCCTAGGAAGCTTGTTTCCGGTCCAGGGAAGACATGGCTTGGCAGTTCGGGCTGGACTGTTCCCATGAGGCACAGGGTCAGACTGATTTGCATATGGCCATGTCTGAACTGGGGTGGCAGAGTGGGCTAAAGAACGGTGATGGATTAAACCCAGATCAGTTGACTGGGGGTGAGTGCTTGCAATGTTCAACACTCCATCCATCATTTCCTTTGGTTTTGCTTTGTTTGCCATAATTTGGCAGGGTATGCTCAGACGTGAGTCCCTTGCTCACTTTGCCACTGGATTCAAGCAAGCCTGGCTGAAGACGGCTGAAATGCCAGAAACCGGTCCTAGGAAGCTTGTTTCCGGTCCAGGGAAGACATGGCTTGGCAGTTCGGGCTGGACTGTTCCCATGAGGCACAGGGTCAGACTGATTTGCATATGGCCATGTCTGAACTGGGGTGGCAGAGTGGGCTAAAGAACGGTGATGGATTGAACCCAGATCAGTTGACTGGGGGTGAGTGCTTGCAATGTTCAACACTCCGTCCATCATTTCCTTTGGTTTTGCTTTGTATGCCATAATTTGGCAGGGTATGCTCAGACGTGAGTCCCTTGCTCACTTTGCCACTGGATTCAAGCAAGCCTGGCTGAAGACGGCTGAAATGCCAGAAACCGGTCCTAGGAAGCTTGTTTCCGGTCCAGGGAAGACATGGCTTGGCAGTTCGGGCTGGACTGTTCCCATGAGGCACAGGGTCAGACTGATTTGCATATGGCCATGTCTGAACTGGGGTGGCAGAGTGGGCTAAAGAACGGTGATGGATTAAACCCAGATCAGTTGACTGGGGGTGAGTGCTTGCAATGTTCAACACTCCGTCCATCATTTCCTTTGGTTTTGCTTTGTTTGCCATAATTTGGCAGGGTATGCTCAGACGTGAGTCCCTTGCTCACTTTGCCACTGGATTCAAGCAAGCCTGGCTGAAGACGGCTGAAATGCCAGAAACCGGTCCTAGGAAGCTTGTTTCCGGTCCAGGGAAGACATGGCTTGGCAGTTCGGGCTGGACTGTTCCCATGAGGCACAGGGTCAGGCTGATTTGCATATGGCCATGTCTGAACTGGGGTGGCAGAGTGGGCTAAAGAACGGTGATGGATTAAACCCAGATCAGTTGACTGGGGGTGAGTGCTTGCAATGTTCAACACTCCGTCCATCATTTCCTTTGGTTTTGCCCAGATTTCAAAACTACATAAACAGAGTGTTTTTTGAAACGTGTTTCAACTTTGTAGCTTCTTGCAGGCCTCTTCATTCTGCATATTGAGACTTAGTTGAACTTACCTTCACAGTAATAGGAATAAAAAATGGTATACATTTTTTTCTATTTTTCATTCAAATATAAATTAATATAAACTGTTAATTGTAAAATTTGGATCTGTGAAAGAAAAGGAATAACAAATTATAACATGTAATAATACATTTTATACAACACAGCATAATTTCCACAAAGTAATTTTTTTGCCTTTTTTGCTGTTCTAAGAATATATTAAATTTCACTAAAAATAGTGATTTCAATAGTACTCATTACTTAACAGCGGGCAAAAAAAACACAATCTCAAAGATTGTTAAAAAAAAACCAACATGCCATTCTCAAGATACAAATCACAGAAATATAAAATGCACACAGCTAACAAAATGTTTTAACTTTAACTTACAAAAACTGTAAATGATGTCGCTATAAAATATTCACTAAATCTAAAGTTGAATTCTTGGAGGATGCACCACGCCCACAACGTTTTCCTTCAGTGATGTGGAAATTTTCTACTTTTCTCGGGGGGCAAACAAAGACCAATACCACCTTTCTCAAGCACAAGATTTTCAAAAGAGTTCTGTTACGAGGGGATCCTTACAAAAAATACTCATGCGCCACAGCAAGTATGATGAAACACCTAAGATCCCTTCATCCAAACAATCTTGCACGAGAAGAGTGCAAACAGATGAGAAACACTCCTGTTCTGTATCTGTAAAAAAGAATCAAAAATAAATGTATATTAATAACTTTCAAAATTATACTATTCCATTACTGTACAAACACATTTTATATAAATACTGACTAAGAAACTATGTCCCTGAACCACAAGTGTGACGATGGTTAAAACACTACATGCATAGTGCATACTACTTTGAAGCAGTTCATGCCCTAAAGCCTACCTCACTAAAACTCTACATGCTAACTGACTAAATGATCACAGTACTATAAGGAGACACACTGGGTGAGTGACAGGGTGTTTGCTAGAAGAGTATGAATACTAACTAGGGAATTGAAGGTGTGAAACACAACTGTGTCGGTGATTAGAGGACTGCATCCATACTGCATAGGCATTTAAAGCAGTCCATGTGCTAAGGCCTGGCTCACTGCATCACTACTTGGGTACTGACTGAATGATTAGAGTACAGCGAGGAGAGTGCCTAGGTGAATTAATAAGTGCTAGGCTTTTCGCACAGGGAATGGATTAGTACTTGGTACTGAATGGGTCACTAGAGGAGTGCAAAGGCAGTGACAAGATGTTTGCTGGACTGTATGGATACTGACTAGGAAATTGAAAGTGTGAAAGACAAGTGTCTAGGTGGTTAGAAGACTGCATGCATAGTGGATAGGGGTTTGAAGCAGTCCATGTGCTAAGAACTAGCTCAGTGCATGAATACTTAGCCACTGACTGAATGATTAGAGTACTGCAAAGATAGTATCTTGGTGAATTTATAAGTGTTTGGGTTTTGGCACAGTGAATGGATTAGTACATAGTGTTGAATGGGTCACTAGAAGACTGCAAAGAGAGTGACAGGGTGTTTCCTGGAAGTGTATGGATACTGACTAGGGAATTGAAGGTGTGAAAGATAATTGTGTAGGTGGTTAGAGGACTGCATGCATAGTGGATAGGGGTTTGAAGCAGTCCATATACTAAGGTCTGGGTCACTGGATAAGTACTTGGGTACTGACTGAATGATTAGAGTACTGCAAGGAGAGTGCCTGGGTGAATTTATTAGGGTTTGGCGCAGTGAATGGATTAGTACATGATGCTTAATAAGGTCACTAGAGGAGTGCAAGGGGAGTGACAGGGTGTTTGCTGAAAGTGTATGGATACTGACTGGGGAATTGAAGGTGTGAAACACAAGTGTGTAGGTGGTGAGAGGACTGACTGCATAGTGGATAGGGGTTTGAAGAAGTCCATGTGCTAAGGCCTGGCTCAGTACATAAATACTTAGGCAGTGACTGAATCATTAGAGTACTGGAAAGAGTGTCTTGGTGAATTTATAAGTGTTTGGGTTTTGGCACAGTGAATGGATTAGTACATGGTGTTGAATGGGTCACTAGAGGACTGCAAATGGAGTGACAGGGTGTTTCCTGGAAGTGTATGGATACTGACTAGGGAATTGAAGGTGTAAAAGACAAGTGTATAGTATGTTAGAACACTACATGCATACTGCATAGACATTTGAAGCAATCTATTTGGTACTTAGAAACTGACTAAATAATCAGACTACTTCTAGGACAGTGCTTAGGTAAAACTTTTAAATTTTCAGTTCTGCCACAGTGAACAGAATAGTACATGGTACTGCACCTTAGTGTCAAACCCTGACTCATTTTATCAATGCATAAGCAAAGACTGGCTTCTAATGCTACTAAAACTTGACAACATGACCGTTTTTACAACAGTTATCTGTCAGCAAATACACAATGTTACCAAATGCTTCTCTCACAATCCTTACCCAAATGCACACAGACTCACAGTGTGATTTTAGACAATCAACACTATCCTAAGAGTTTACCAAAACTCATTCACTAGTCTAGAAGAGTTAATGGAACTGAACACAATCTACATATTTAAGTACAGCACATCAGTGTCAAAGCATGACTCATTTAATCAACGCATAAGCAAACACTGGATTCTAATGCTACTAAAACTTGACAACATGACATGTTTTAAAACAGTTATCTGTCAGCAAATACACAATGTTACCAAACACTTCTCTCACAGTGGTTCCCAAATGCAAACAGACTCACAGTGTGATTCTAGACAACCACCACTATCCCTAGGAGTTTACCAAAACTCATTCACTACAGTGGAAGTGGTAAGGGAACTGCACACAATCTACATATTTCACGACTGCACTTTAGTGTCAATGCCTGACTCATTTAATCAACGCATAAGCAAAGACTGGCTTCTAATGCTACTAAAACTTGACAACATGACAGGTTTTAAAACAGTTATCTGTCAGCAAATACACGATGTTACCAAACGCTTCCCTCACAGTGGTTCCCAAATGCACACAGACTCACAGCGTGATTCTAGACAACAACCACTATCCCTAGGAGTTTACCAAAATGTATTTACTACTATGGAAGTGGTAAGGGAACTGCACACAATGTGCATATTTCAAAAGTGCACTTTTGTGTCAAAGCCTGACTCATTTAATCAACGCATAAGCAAAGACTGGCTTCTAATGCTACTAATACTTGACAACATGACAGGTTTTAAAAAAGTTATCTGTCAGCAAATACACGATGTTACCAAACACTTCTCTCACAGTGGTTCCAAAATGCACACAGACTCACAGTGTGATTCTCGAAAAGCACCACTATCCCTAGGAGTTTACCAAAACTCATTCACTACAGTGCAAGTGGTAAGGGAACTGCACACAATCTATATATTTCAGGACTGCACTTTTCTGTCAAAGCCTGACTCATTTAATCAAATCATAAGCCATAACTGTCTTCTAATGCTACTAAAACTTCACAACATGACAGGTTAAAACAGTTATCTGTCAGCAAATACACGATGTTACCAAATGCTTCTCTCACAGTGGTTCCCAAATGCACACAGACTCACTGTGTGATTCTAGACAAACAACACTATCCCTTGCACTATACCAAAACACATGTCTTCATCTAGAAGTTGTACTACATTTTAGTATAGAATCATAACATAACTCATTTCACAAATTCATAAACAATGACTGGTTTCTAATTCTACCAAATATATAAAAACAGCACAGTTATCTGTCTGCAAACACATGAAAAGCACAAATGCTTATCACAGAATGGTTTCTACATGCACACACACTGTCAATAAGATTGTAGAGAAAAAAAGTACTCCCTACACTTTAGCAGGAGAAATAGATTAGTCTGATTAAAATCAAAATAGCGTACATACATCCCCTCACAATGAAATAACTCATCTTTCACGTTGTTTTGTAGATTAAGAAGTATATCAGTCACTCACCATATTTTCTTTTACAGAATCTCTGCACTGTGCACCTCTCAGCAAAAACAAAGAATGGAAAAGTTTCCCTTTCATTTTCCACACATATACATGTAAACATCAAATCACAATCCTACACATAAAAACTCAAAAGCAAACACACATTTCTATTGGTTAAACTTTTCAACCCTTTCCAACTGAAATACATTTCAACCCTTCCCCCAATCTGCCTTCTGCCTGTTACCATAGAAACAGGTCATGGAACACTGCCCTGAGCTCACAGGTCACAAGTTCAGAACACAATGTTACTAAACAAGACAGGAAGTGTGCTTGACTTTTCAACATATCAGCTTATCATATATAATGTTCCTTACAATCTGTTTTAGTTAACCAATAAGAATCATACCTTTAAAAAACAGAAATATACACCCTACCTTTCAGTGTAGAAAGTAGTCATACAACCAATGATTTCTTATCTTTTAAAAAAAAACATTGCCGTGGATCCGCACACCCAACGCGTGAGAATCCATGCACCCAACGCGATAGGATGCGCGCACCGTGCGCGCATTTCATCGTTTTTTGGTTTTTTTAAAAAGGGGGCCCCAGGGGTCCTTCTGGGACCCCCTAAGTACCTCTAGAGGGTCAGAGTATTTCCACTCTGCCCCCTTTATATGTTTTACACACTTATTCCCCTTGCTTCTTCAGCCTCGCTTCTACCGAGGCAGAAAATGACCTCCAACAGTTCCTGGTTTTGAATGTAGAGAGACACTCGACAGCCAATTAGCATTCAGCGCGCGATCGGGAGGGTGCGCGCTCGGTTCGGGGTAGGGTGCGCTTAACGGTGCGGGTAGGGGGCGCGGATCCTCCGCGGCCATAGATATTTATGTACTTTTAACTCTAATTTTCTCAGGAACTACTGAACGGATTCACACCATATATGCAAAAGGCACGAGTCTGAACTGAGGACTACCTCTTTGCCAAATTTGGTGTCATTCCGTTCAGCGGTTCGGGCTCTAGCTGCGACAACAGATCCTATGGGAAATTGCATGGGGAAAATGTGTTTTGGGACCCCCCTTTTTTCTCGGCCCCCGCTTGACGAATCACCACGAAACTTTCAGGGTAGGAGCGGAGCGGAGCTGGCCAACGGTTTGGAAAATTTCACGAGGATTCATCAACCGGCGCCAGACTTATTGGGAATAGAATGTTGCGGATTTCCTATGGAAAATAGGTCCTAACTATAACTATCTACTGGCGACCGCCAGTAGATAATTTATATCTATATCTATATCTATATATATATATATTTGAGAGGATCTATTAGGGCACTAGCCAAAGTATATGTTCTACTCTCTACTTTTAGTGTGGATTTTTCTAGGCACTAGCCGAGGACAGTTGCTTTTTAGCCTTGGGTAGCAGCACTGTGAGCAATTGCTTCTATAATAACATACCTGTTTGTTTTAGCATCTCTCCCGAGACATTCACTATTGGGTCTTAGGTGACTCAATTTTTAGTCAGTATTGTTGGACCCCGACTGAGTGTGGGTGGTCTTGGTTGCTCGCTTGGACTTGAGTACCTACATAATACCACCACACTTGTCACTATGCCATAGACATATTCAGTTTGACTTCGTGGTGCCCATTATGAAAATCACATCGGCATTACATTACAGTACCAACAGTGGTATAAGGTGGTATAAGGTACATAAGCACAATCTGTATGAACTCATGGTATTTTACATAAGAAAGCATTATGTTGATATGTATGCTGATGATTTTCATTTTGCATAATTTATGGTCGCAGCATGTTTGAGGGGATTAAATATGAATGTAATATTTGACCATATACCTCAAGTTTACCACTACAAAATGGATGCCATTTTGGGGAAATTGTGCAACCTTTACTTGTCCTTCTTTACTTTTTATTATCCAGTATGTATTGCAGTCATTTCCCACAATACAGTGTGTGAACAAGCTTGCTTTGCAAGCGAAGCGCGTTGCTGGAATAAACCATCAACTGGTGCGAGTACATACTCTGAGCGATCCCTTTATTGAACCTTTTTTTTATACTTTGACCAGCGCGCTCCACCAGCTGCAGCGATCCTCTGCCATGGGCAAGGGGAGACAGAAGGAGCAACATGTATATATATATAATGCATAATGCCGTTTGTTCATTGAAATTAAAGGAGGCGGATTTGAACTTACCTGTGTGGGCTCACGTCTTTCCTACCGGAGAGGTTCGTTTGGTCGGATGTTGTGTGCGTGGCCACTCGCACTCAAGCCCCCACCCCCAAGAGTTTGGTGGACCGTGGCAACTGTTGGTGCATCTCAAGGCGCTTGAGAAAACGCCGACCCACCACAATTCACAGCGTAATGCGAGGCCAGAGGACTGGGTGATTATTGTATCGCGGCGCCCTTGCTTACTCAGGCGATGGCACACCTGCTCGTTGTGACTACTGTTGGTGGGGTGAAGG
Organism: Triturus cristatus; assembly: GCF_964204655.1. Lineage (NCBI taxonomy): Eukaryota > Metazoa > Chordata > Amphibia > Caudata > Salamandridae > Triturus > Triturus cristatus. The sequence continues at coordinate 1,092,123,585 of NC_140593.1, forward strand.
TCAGCAGAACGAGCCACCAGAACACTACAAGGACCACAATCCTAAGGGAGCTGCAGTCACCGCCCACTGGGGTAAGGACTTCCACATGTGTAACTGCAGCTAGTTAAACTCGGGCAGCGAGCTTAAAGATCATCCCCTTTAAATGTGGCAGGAGTGTCTTCGTGTATTTCAGAGGGACACTCTTTACTTGAAGTGGACAATTCCTTTGAAACAAGCAATGGCATCAGATGAAGGCACGGAGTGCCGAAATGCATAATGCCGTTTGTTTATTGAAATTAAAGGAGGCGGGTTTGAACTTACCTGTGTGGGCTCACGTCTTTCCTACCGGAGAGGTTTGTTTGGTCAGATATATATATATATATATATATATATATATATATATATATATATATATATATATATATATATATATATATATATATATTATCTACTGGCGGTCGCCAGTAGATAGTTGTAGTTAGGACCGTGTTTCCATAGGAAATCAGAAAATTCTATTTTGAATAACTTTGGCGCCAGTTGACGAATCCTCGCGAAATTTTCAAAACTAATGGGGCGCTCCGCTCAGCTCCTACCCTGAAAGTCTCGGGGTGATTCGTCAAGGGGGGCCGAGAAAAAAAGGGGGTCCCAAAACGCGTTTTCCCCATGCATTTTTCCATAGGTCCTTTAGTCGAAGGTACAGCCCGAACGGCTGAACAGAATTACTTGAAATTTGGCAGAGAGGTAGTCCTCAGGTCAGGGAAGTGCCTTTTGCAGGTCTGGTGTCAATCTGTTCAGTATTTCCTGAGAAAATAGCATTTAAAAGCATATAAATATCTATACGCGCGCACCGCGCGCGCACTGTGCGCGCACGGTGCCGTGCGCGAGCGAAATTCTGATTGGTTGATAGATGTCAGTAAACATTCGAATCGGTCGAAATCAGGAAGTGTCGGCCGCCATTTTGTCTGTCGCACTGAAAAGGAAAGGTGGAAAAAAGGTGGAAAACGTGAAAAGGGGGCAGGGGAGAGAGTGCGCGCACGGTGAAAAACCTTGAAAAAAAAATAATAATAATAAATACATAACTTAGCATTTAAAAAACCGTACAAATTCACTTAAAAAACCATAGGTTTCACACACGTTATAGTTAGGAATTAGCATTTAAAAAACCTTGCAAATTCACCTAAAAAACCATAGGTTTCACACAGGTTATAGTTAGGTGGACATTTCACTCGTAAAAAACCTCGCGCGACCGCCACTCTATCACAAGGATGATGTCATCAGTGATGTCATGAGTGATGCCATTGACCATGTCAGGAGTGATGTAATGTGTGACGTCATGAGCAGTGGATTGCGGGCGTGCGAGTTATAGTTATCTGAACTTACTATAACGGGGGAATTTCATTGGTTTTTTACGAGTAAAATGTCCACCTAACTATAACCTGTGTGAAACCTATGGTTTTTTAAGTAATATATATATATATATATATATATATATATATATATATATATATATATATATATATATAATATATTCACATTAAAGCCATAAAAAATATAAGTAACAGAATAACAAAAATATTTTAATTAATTTAGGCAATAAATTAAATATTACAATTTTAATACCCCGAAAAACACATTTACTAAAAATACTATAAACAGTAGTGAAAGCGTTGGACTTTGGAGAGCTTATATTTACTATTCCCACTCCATTCTTGACAACAGTAGGAAAAACGTTGGACTTCGGAGGGGTAAGATTTACTATTCTCATTCCAGTCTGTGCAACAGTAGGGAAAGTATTGGAATTTGGAGGGGTTGAATTTACTATTCCCATTTCAGTCTATGGAACAGTAGGAAATGCGTTGACTTCGGAGGAGTATATCCATTCCAGTCTGTACATCAGTAGATGAATCATTGGACTTCGGAGGAGGTAAGATTCACTATTCCCATTCCAGTCTGTGCAGCAGTAAGGAAAGCCTTGAACGTCTGAGGGGTTAAATTTACTTTTACTACTCCAGTCTGTACAACAATACGGAGATTGTTGGTCTTCAGAGGGGTAAGATTTACTACACCCGCTCCAATCCGTGCAACAGTAAGAGAAGTGTTGGACTTCAGAGGGGTAAGATTTACTATTCTCACTCCAGCCTGAGCCAGAGTAGGGAAAGCGTTGGTCTATGGAGGGATTAAATGTACTGTTCCCGCTCTGGTCTGTGCAACAGTCGGAACAGCGTTGGACTTCAGAGGGGTAACATTTACAATTCCCACTCCAGTCTGTGCAGGCGTTGGCAAAGCGGTGGACTTTAGTGAAGTAAATGTACTATTAACACTCCAGTATGAGTAACAGTATAGAAAGTACTTCACCTCAAACACACTACATATTTGAATAACCCTAATAATGTATACAAAATATAAAACTATTAATATAAACAATATTAATTAAAATACATCTTTATATTAAAAATAAAAAAACATGAAATGGTTTACATATTATTATACAATTTAATAATTGTCAATTAAAAAATGTGTTATTTAATTATTGCTTAATTATTTTCCCACCCTATATCACTAGCAGCCCACAACTAAACTATAACTTAAAAATAAATAAGTATAACACAATTTACATAATTAATAATCAATCAAATAATTAATAAACAATAATTACTTATTAATTAACAATTACTAAATACACTTTGAATCCTATACCCCTACAAATTCAGCAGCCCAAGTCTAAAAAATATCTAAAATATGAAATTACTACACAATACACATAACTATTAAACAATTAAAATATTAATGAAAATGAATAACTAATTATAATGGCATATTACTTAATTAACTTTCCACCCTATACCCCTACAAACTTAGCAACTCGCACCCAAAAAAAAAACAAAAAAATCAGATTTACATAATTACATAATGTCGATACTGAATTAACTTTCAACCGCACCCCCCTACAAACCCAACAGCCTGCTGCAACACTATAAATTATTGTTAGCAATAAAATAAAATAAAACTAAATGACTTAAAATGATAAACTATATTTAAAACATTAATAACAATTATAAAAACAACACATAACATTTATGTATAAACTAAAACATATTAAAATAATTAAAAAACAATATTTGTTACAACTATAATATTGAAAATGAGATTACCAACAACGATATTCTGAACAGGGACATTACTTACCTAGAACAACTATATTCTTGAAAATTATATTTCTGCATCACAATATTCTTTCCCGATATTTCTGGCTCCTAATATAAAAAACTATATTTTCTCCAAACACCATAGGTTTTCTATACCTAACCCTACATATAAATATATCTTCAAGGTACGTACATGTAGAGTTAAGAATAGTAAATCTATACTTAGCTAATGCACTTCCATCCTCGATTTTTTGATCTTTGATATTTTGGCTACAATATTAAGGTATCTCGATATTGTGTACTCGATATTCCAGGCATCAACCCTAGATTGTTTTGCTATGTAGACTATCTTTTTTTAATGTTTTAAATTCCTGGATTGACTCAGTCCTGCTTGAATAATAGAGCTGTGCAACAACATCAGATGTGTAAAAAATCCTGTCCTTGATAGTTCTTCAAAGTTCAGAACCCACTGGTGTTTGACCTCTGCTGTAGAGAAATGTGTGCTGACCAAGTGAGAGCCCCTGTATGCTCTGCAAAAGTATGCTTCTCTTCACTCCCAGCACAGCATGCAAGACTGATTTTGCAATGTGACAGGTCACCATACTGACAATGGGAAGTGTAAATTATTGTTATTCACTACATTATAAATTCTGCCAGATTACAGGACCATTTCTTATCAGTCATCTACGTTCTTTTCTGCACTATTATATGGTTAGGAATATTACCCTGTAAGCAAAATACCACAATGGTCGTATTGATCCAAACAGACAGCTAAATACTGGTATCTTGGCATTACCTAAATCTCATGCCAGCCTAAACTAATCTCTCAGTTCTGAAGTTAGTACTGAGATGAAATTGAGAAATGTTACCGATTCTCTGAATCAGGTCAGTTTTCAATTATCTCAATTCACTGAGAGGCAATGAGGGTTTTGTTTTGTTTTACTTACCCACCCAAGGATGACGATTGGGAGGAGTTATGCCATCTTCTCTTTTCAAGATTTGAAAGCTTCATGGAGAATTGAGAGAGATATGAAGTTGAGTTGAGTTGAGTTGAGTCATTTGTGAATCTATGTTCACAATGTCCCTCTGACTCCTGCAGGCTTTACCGAGCTTTCTGCCTTCACTCTCTGTACCTGGCATCCTGCTCCTTTCTCATAGAATGGAATTGCCGTGCAAAGTGTTAGACTGGTAACCAGTGAGCTGGACATGTGAGTAACTACTAGGGATTGGTTTAGAGGTCCACTGGCTGACTACCCAAAACCACACCCTGGACCCAGAGAGAAGAAGGAACAATTCTTGCTTACCTGTGACACTGTCCCAACTTACACCAGAATTCTGCTTGGAAGGATTTATTGCAGGACTGTTGGATGTAGTGACTGGAGCAGAGATACAAATGCAGTCATGTAGCAGTATTCAAACTGGGTATCTGCTTTTTAATAACACAATTTGGATGATTAATCTGTAGCTGTCTATAAGGCACAGCGCATAGACGAAGAACGTCGTGCGGCCTGGTGTAGAATTATGACCTTTAGCTCAATGTTGCTGTCTAAAATGTTACTAGAACAAGCAATGACAAATTCAATAGGTCTGGCCTTGGCAAGCTGGTGTGATTTGTTTTTTATTGCATGCATAGCACACAAAAATAAAAATAACCATAACATGTCACTATCTACATGTGGTGGACATGTGATTGCAATAAAAATGTTAAATTAAAAAGAAATACCCATTACATATAATATAAAAAAATAACACATTGGCAAAATAAAATATTGGCCCACTAGCCTTGCACTTAAGTGCACATGTGATCAGGCAATAAACTGTCACTCACAGTGCAAGAAAGCCAATGAGTTAAGTGGGGTGACTGATAGCCCAATGCTAAGATGGGCAGAAGCAATTGTGAATGACTGTTGAAGAGAAGAAAGGATGAAAATAGCTACTCTAAAATGTTTGTATATTTGAACACATTTTATTTATGAATTTCTTTGATTACATGAAGTCAAGAAAACAAAAGCTGTCTCTAGGAAGAATCTAAAACAAAGTGGTTCAATTGTTTATATGTGTTTATTGTGAGCTCTATACGCAGGAGTGCCCCATGCAGGTATGAGCAGTGGGACGGTGGGATGGGGTGGGTGGTGGTGACTCGACAGATGACAACGACGGAAAATTAAATAAATTTCCCTCGTCGTCATCAGTCGAGTCCCCACCATCCGCCCCACCACTCTCACCTACACGGGCCACTCATGTCTACACGCTATGTTTCTTCTTATTGAAATGTAACACTTGTGCCCAAGCTTCCACCGTTACTTCCTCTTTCTTCCCTTCTGGGCCTAAGAAACTCCTCCCTACACTCCCTGAGCTTCTACATTGTTGCAGAGGTCAGAGCATATCAGGAGGAAGGTGCAGTGCATATATTGTTCTCTTTTACTTTGAATCAATGACTCTTCTTCATCAGATTTTGTGTTTCTGATAAAGCTGAGTCAGTAAGTAGCATTGACTACTAATGCTCAGATGAAGAACCTTGACATAGGATCAAAATTGATGAAGCTGTTGTGTCTTCAAATTATTGTGGGGTTTCCTGATTTTCATATAATGGCGGGAGTTGTGTTTAGTTTTACTTTCATCTGTATTACATGTCCTGCTTAGCATGTGTAATGATTTTTTAGCGCATCTATGTCAAAGCTGGTGTAAACTTGCACCTACAGTGTTGGAAAAGGAGGACGAGCAGGGCAGTGCCATGCATGAAGTTGGGCGTCCTTTGGTAGATCTGACCTGATAGTGCAGCTGTCTGCAAAACTTATCGTTTCCAGTCTTGTAAAATATAAAGAGTTGGCTTTGGTTCCAACCAGAGGGGTATTGCTCTCCCATAACATGCATATGTGTCTTTGGTGTTCCATTACGGGATCTTGTAAGTCCTTCTATTGGACCCACTTATAGGACTATTTTACATTGGAAAAGTATAGTAAATCATCACATTGTCACTGCCAGTTCTTTAGCTACAATGTGCATTCAATACAGAAGGCATTCCCTTTTGCACCCTCCTGTTCAGGCCGACTGGCCGTAGCAGGCACCGGGCATTTCCCCGGTGGGCTGGAGGGCTGGGATCCGGTTTTGTGCCCGTGGGGGGCGGTTTGTCACTGGAGGGCGGTTTTGCAGCAGTGCTGATATATCGGACCCCTGTAGCAAAAACGGGAGCGGTGCTTCTTGCTAGCACCCCCCTCCCGCTCCCAGGGGCAATCGAGCAGCAATCTGCCAGGGATGGTTGCTGTTCCCAGTCCGGCCCTGCTCCTGTTCGATCACTGGCAAAACCAAGAAGTCTGGCTTTAAATTAGTAAACAGCATTTGTGCATGCCATTGTTTGCTTGTGTTAGCTCTTTAGTGCCTGACTTCCTGGGGTTGTAAGCACACTCCACAGTGCTCATGTACAGTGGAGTTTCTTACAGCAGTATTATTTGTAAATGTTCTTTTTAGATGAGGGACATGAGAGCTGGGGGAGCTTTGAGCAGAAGGGCAGAGTGGTAACATGGATTGATCATTTTACTTGCAGCAAACGCGTTCCCCCTCATGTAATCCATTAAGCCCACTATCACCCTAAATGCAACCAGGAAACAGTTATGGAATTAGTTGCAACTTGCCAGGACTTGTCAGGTACAGATGGAAGGAAAAAGTATCTGCTGTTCTGGCGCTTTAACCAATCACAACTACCAAGTTTTCATCAAGGCCGCCCACCCACCCCCCTTCCCTCCCCCTCGCATGCGCCTAACTCTAGCTCCAGAAGACTCCGGGCCCGATTCACACAGGCAAAGTCAGACGAAAGTCTGACTATACGGCTTTTGGTATTCACAAAGGGCATTTACTATTCGTAAATTCCCTTTGTGAATACCAAAAGTGGAACTTTATAACTTTCTGTATTCACAAAGGGCATTTACGAGTAGTAAATGCTCTTTGTGAATACCGAAAGTCGTTAAGTTAGACTTTCGTCTCACTTTACCATTGTGAATCGGGCCCATTATCTTTAGCCTCTGCATTAGACCTCTTCAGCATCTGTCCTTAACCAAAAACCATAACTTGCCGACTGCAAGCTATCGTTCCCTTAAGCACTGGAGCTCAGAACCTTTCTGAAGTCTAACATTTTGCATTTTTTAGGTTTTTGCTTAAAATAAATTAAATGGGCCCTCTTATCCTTAAAATAAATTTAGTTACAAGATTATTTCTTGAAGAGGGATACAGCTCTCCAACAGATTGAACAGTTCTGAAAGAATTTACATCTTGGAATTAAAGAATTTGACTTGAAAATGAAAATCTATTAAGCACAATCAACTATAACACATGCAGGTCTCAGGTTTACAGGGCAGTGTTCTGCTGCTAAGTTACCAAACAATGGGAAGACTCCTGAAGAAGGAAGTCTTCTATTTAAAAAGAAAAAAACCCTAGTAGAGTTAAAGGTTGTGATTAGGCCCAGCAGATTGCACTTGAAGGAAGCATACAAGAGGCTCATTATAAATGAATGCTGAAAATCATTATCTCGACCTGCTGCTAAATTGATCCCTGCTAACTTTAATTGAGCTCTGCCATTTTCTTCAATTTTAATCTCTAAAGCCATACAATTTTGCATTGCATTTATTATATATTGTATCAGCTTGCTCAATAAAATCCATGATTTAGAGAATCAGCTTCATTGAACATGTAAGAGCTGAAATTATTACGATTAAGCAGCCAAGAAGTGTTTGACCAATTTTCCATGATACAAATGTTTAATAAATTATAGGGAGTGCAAACATTGAATTACATAAAAAGTATTTCTTAGTATTTACTTCCTCAGGCTATTTAAAAATAGGTACAGAAATCTGCAACCCAGCGGCCTTTAGAGCACGTGTGGTACTTTTTTCACCTAGCTTTCATTTTAAAATTAACAAATCCTAGATAAGGAACCAAAATATTCATAATCTGGGCCAGTATTTATTTTAATGTATTTTTAATTTCATTCATTGTGTTTTATAAAGCACTGAACCAAATACAGAATCAGTAAAAATTCAGACCAATAAAAGTACAAATTCATCAAGGACTAGATATTATAAGTAAGCTAAAAATATTCCAAATAAAAGTAAGATAGGTAGTGTTTATAATTTTTTTTTTATTATTATTTTCTAAAAACAAAAAAGTAGGTCAGATCCAGTAGAAGAGGGAAGAGAGTTCCAGAATCTAGCAGCAGAAATGGAGAAAGCCTGATTTGTTGTAACCTGATTGGCTGTTGACTTTTTAATCAGAGGAATATCATGACAAGTGAAGAGCTTAAATCAGGTGCACACGTTCCCCTGGAGATTTGAAGCTTTGCGGTCAAATCGGAAGATTGTTGCACCATAGGAGTGTCATTGATTAAGATAGGCATATTGGGATTGAATGGGTGCTTCTAAAGGAAGCCCATATATAGATTTTAGGTTGGGTGTCTTAGGCTTATGCTTTCTACAACTTGGAAGGAGCCAGGAGGATGAGCACAATACCGCTCCGAGCATAAAGGATGCAAAAAGAACAATTGATGGACAGAGTGTTGAACAATGTCAATTTACCCGAGTGCAGATATCTTGGCCTAAATCCATAGTTTTTTGCTGCCCAGGCCATTCAGGTTTAAACCCAGGCATACGCAAATCACTCTTGACCCTGCTCTCCACGGGAACAGTCCGAACTGCCAGGCCAGGTCCTCCCTGGACCAGAAACAATCATCCTGTGACCGGTTTCGTCGCTTCACCCTCATCACCAGTGAGCACAAGGCTAAACTGGAATCGAACTGAGGTCCTAGAGATCTGGCAGATTCAACCAGGGAAAGGCGTTATGCCATTTTGGCAAGGAGGGAAGGTCAGGACTGAAGCAGTAGTTTATTTAAGCTAGAAGTGAATAATATAACTTCAGTCGGGCTTAGGCTGAAAATTCAACTGGACTTTGCCATTCATGTTTAATTTGTCAAAAAGCAGTTTTGCAGGAGGTGGAGTTCAGCCTGGGATGACATTTTTAGTTAGATTAAGGTATCCTCAGCATACTGATAGATGAAAACGTCAAACTCGAGTGCCACATCTGCCAGGGGCTTTATCTATAGATTGAGCAATGTCTATAAAAGGATGGAAGTCCTACTCATGCCACAATGCGCTGACTAGGGATGGGATGGAGAGCAGGATGTTCCTTATCTTATCTGTACAGACTGTGAGTGTACTGTGAGGAATGACGTAAACCAATCCAGGACTTTCCCATCCATTCCCATACAGAGTGAAAGAAAGGACAAGGCTGCCCTGTGGTGCACCGCCTCACATGTCACTAAAGGGAAGACAACATGGATGTCGATTCACGAAAATGCCAGGGGTAGCGCAAGTGACATCAAACAGCATTTGACATCGATGACATCACAGAAAGTGACACCATATGACATTTGACCCTCAAGTCATATGATGACCCTCAATCCCAGGAAGTGATGCCATATGGTGGTTCAGAGCGTGATCCTAAGTAGGCTCGATTACTGCAATTCACTGTTCCTGGGTGCCCCTCGGTACACTGTACAGGTACTGCAAAGAATACAGTCCGCCGCAGCCAAACTGGCCTTGGGAAGACAACGTGACTCCTCAACAACACTGGCATTGAGGGACCTTCACTGGCTCCCGATCAATAAAAGGATCGAGTTTAAATCACTGGTCATGGTGTATAGAGCCCTCCATAACATTGGTCCCCCTCCTCTGTGCGACAGATTCTCATGGTACGAACCAAAGAGACTTCTTCGGTCCACCAGCCAAAGTTTGGCAGTGGTTACCAGAGTTAAACACACCAAGACGGGAGGCAGGGCCTTCAGTACGGCGGCAGCCCGCCTTTGGAATCAAATCCCCCAAGATCTACGCCAAGCCAAATCATTGCTGAATTTTAGGAAAAATCTTAAAACATGGCTCTTTGGCAGAGATTAGAGTGTAACATTCTTGGCACAACGGCAAACGTTCCTACTGTCTCAGGTTTTTTTCTATAGTCTCTTAGCGCCAGGATACCCGTAGGGTGACAGAAAGCGCTATAGAAGAACTTTATACAATACATACAATACAATACAATATGACCCTGCTCCCGATGGCATTGCAATAATTGCTGTCACTGAGTTTCAAGTTCGAATTCATTGATGTCACTGAATCTCAATGAGTCCCTCAAAGAAAAAAATATATTGAAAATTGATTAGCATGTCACAAAAAAAGAAATTGAAAAAAACAATAGAACTTATACAGGTGACTCACATATTGGATATAAACTACATTATTGGCTTGATTAACTCTTTATCATTGTAAAAAGGTTTTGAGTTATGAACACTTGTAAAGAACTATCATACTTTAGAAGCTTAGCGTTTAATGCTTTTTCAAATACATCAACTGTTACTGAGAAACAGCTTCCCAACCTCATTTAATTAAACAAAATCATTAACACAAAAACATAAATGTATACATACATTGAGGGGTTTTGGGTCAGCTCTCTTCTTGCATTGGGCTGTTCAATGGTAATTACCATTTTGCTCACATCCACTGCAGCTTACAACATAAAGCAATGGGTCAGCCCACTTTATCCATTTGCTGTGTTACGCTGTGAATGTCTGGATTTTGCTGGATGTCGGGGATTTGTGCATCAATATTTTACTTTTGAAATACTTTTTTCGTTCCAATCTTGATACTTTTTTAAAAAAAATTGTAAATCCAGTGTGCTCAAATTTTGTATTTTTGTGGCACAGCTGTGCAAGAATAAAAACATAAACATCTCACCAGCTTGTCAAGGCCAGTGCTATTGGCTTTGCCAAACCTTGTTTTTCATGTTTTCACAATATTGAAGCATGGCACCAGGTTTTTAACGTGTATTTTTTCATTTGTTTCCTTTCATGTTGCATTGGAGAGTTCTGCTCTGATGAAAGTGTAATGTTATGTTATCGGATTTGAAGAGCTGCATGGCTGCCCCAGCAACGGGGCGCCCCAGCGCTAGAGCCGAAGAGCAGGGGCCAGTGGGAGCTCCCGAAAATAAACAGTGTTCATCACAGCACTGTTTACCTTCTGTTCTTGCAGTGCTTAATTTGTAAAAATAAATGAATACATAAAAAGATAAGTTCCAATGTCAAATATCTTATAGGAGGCTGCCAGCACTTCTGCCACTGGCACAGCCCTATTCCACCAGTGCCGCAGGCAACTTTCTGCACTGTCTTGTCCTCTGTTTAGTTTGTAAAACAAATAAGTGCTGATGGTGCTGAAGACAACCCCTGCATTAACTCTGTTTTACTCTGAAAACACTCACTCGGCTGTGCTGTTACTCACTGTACAATGCCCAGACAAAACTCTGCATTCACTTCTGTGGCCAGGCAATTTGAAAAGGGGGCTCATTAAAATGTCTACTCCATTTCCCTTCATTATCAAGATTCCACTGCTGCCCCCTGCTGTCCATGCTTTGGGACCTGCAGAGGCCATCTGACTGCAGAGCAGAGAACGTGGCTCTGTTCGAATCATCGATTTCAAGGTCAGTGACCGAGGGACCTCGGGTCATAGAAGAGATGCTGAATGAGAACTCATCTTGCAGGGTCATATTCAGTGCTTAATTTATACTGGTCGGGCTGACCAGCGCTCATTTTTGGGGAACAGCACTTACTTTTCCTCATCAAATGTTGACCGCAAGCAAGAGAGAGAAAACAAACAAATGGGAAATAAGGAGGAAGAGAAGGACGTAAAAATCGGCAGAAAAGGAGAAAGAAGGGACAGACAGGGCCGGACTGGCCATAGCGGGCACCAGGCGTTACCCCATTGGGCAGCCAGGGTGGGGCCGGTTTTGGGCCCCCGGGGGCCATTTTTGTTTCCAAAATCGCCCCCCTGTAACAAAATCGAACAAAAGCGGCCCTAGCAAATAGCTCGGCCGCACCCCCTCTCCCCTACAGTGGGCCGGCCGAGCAGTTTGCCAGGGCTGGGTTCGATTCCCAGTCCGGCACTGGGGACGGACAGTAGTGACATAAAACAGCAATAGTGTCTGGTAGTAGATTAAAGAGGCCTGAGGAGAATTCAGCACTACGCAGCCCTGGTATTGGACGCGCCGATCTTTAACCCCTTGTGTGCCCCGCCCTTTCCACGCCCTGTGCCGGGCGTTTCATTAGCGGGCGGGGCTCATGACGAGATAGTCTCGTCATGGGCACAGCGCAACCGCGGCCCATGACGAGACCATCTCGTCATGGGCACTCAAGGGGTTAATAACACTGCCGGAGCAGAGCTTTGGGCACCGGCACTCATTCTTTTACAAATTAAGCACTGCTCCTGTATGTCATAAGATCAGAGAATACAGGATGGTTAGAGAAAAAGAAAGTTTTTCTCTGAAACCTACCATCAGCACTGCCAAACATCAGCATATGTGCCAACACAACCAATTCAGGAGGGAGACTCCCAATTTGTAAAGGCACAAATGTGCACATCATAACGGGACGCAGAAGGAGCAGCAGCGTGGATTGGTGCGTCACTGAGTAAATGGGAATGTATAGCTCATTATATGCTCAGATGGGTTTGCTGCATTTGTTTTGCTTTGTTACTTAATCTGTGATGCCTTATTACCTGTTGGAAAACAATAAGCATACATTGTTTTTAAAGGGCTTTATTTTAGCCGTCTCCCACCTAAAATTGCCTATGATCCAATGTTAGTCATTGGGGGGAAAAATTCCACTCTCCCCCACTTTCTTGTTTCGAAATCTGCCTTAATCCACCACCATACACCCCCTGCTGCTTTATTTCACTCTTGCAACTTCTTTTTCATGCCTGCTTTCTCCCATTGTCACTGTTTTTCTGTCTTTCTCTTCCTCCTTCTTCCCCTCTTTTCCTCCCTTCTCTTTCTTGCCCTGGGTCAAAGCTTAATGATGGGAAATAGGTCCTAGTCTCAAGTGCCAGACAGCCCCACCAGCAGCCACTGTCTCAAATGAAGTAGCAGACAGACACGCACAGTAGTATTAGCAGACTCAGCATGGGGTGGCACGCATCTCAGCTGCCCCTTCTGCACAGCATTGCCAAACAGTACATGTGTGGTAGGAGTGGGTGTGTGAGGGGGTACAAGGGATTGAGCATGTCATGTTTGCTGATTGTACTCAGTGCTTAAAGCCCTACAGAGGAGACCAAAGAACTGTTAAAGCTTTTAATATGCAACCATTCAGGGTGCCGTGTGGTATGAGCACGCAAGCAGTGGGCACTGTACAGTGAGCTGTGGGTACTGCCTGCTGTGCAGTTATCTGTGTGCACTGGCCTGTGCGCGATGCACACCATGCAGTGCACAATGAAAAAGCGCAAAAAGCAATTAAGCACCGCACAATAAGCAACTTATAGTGCACAACGAACAGTGTGGTTGTGTGGCTCTGGTGTTCAGTGAGCAGTCAATATGTAATAAACAGTGCACAGTGATCACTGTACAATATAGGCAGCGTGCAGGAAGCAGGGTGGAGCACGGAGTTGGGAAAAGCTCACAATGCAGTGTGCAGTGTGTTGTACTGGTTGTGCAGAGAGGAGTCTGCTCTGAACATTACACGGGTAGTGAATGGTGCAAGTCAGGCAGGTACACAGTGACCAGCAAGCAGCATATACTGAGCCACACCTGATGCACAATGAGTATTCTTCAGTTCAGTGAGCAGCATGCAGTGTGTTTAAAGCAGTGAGTCATGCACACAGAACACTAATCAGTGGTCAGTGCACACAATCCATTGAACAGGGACTAGTGCACACTAACTTGCAGCGTGTATTAAACAGGGAGCAGTGCACAGTGCATTCTGAGCAGAGTGAAGTGCAGGACAGTGTGCACTGAGCATGTTCTATGTGCTCATAGAGTAGTGGTCAGTGTGCAATGAGGGTTGAGTAGTGTGGATGCTTCCTGTCATTCCTCCTTGTGTCAATATTCCTGCTGCCTTGTGCACACAACATTGCAGTGCCCTATTTTTGTACCACGTGTTCTGTGGCCTATGTCAAATTATCCCCTTCTGTCCATTCTGATCTTGTCTATGCCTGCTATCTCGTTAATAAAACTTTTTTGTCTGAATGTAGGAGTTGCTTCTTCTATTTAAGTGCATCTGTCCTTATGCACTTCTACCATCTCTCAGATGCAAAGATTCTCTCTCTCTGCATTTCTATGCATAGGGGTTCAGGGCACCAATGACTGTTTCTGCCTCCAGTCTTCTCCTACAAATCTCACACTCTGTTGATATCTCTCACATTTATATCCCTGTCTGTGTGTCTTCTCATTCTGTCTGCCTCTGCTTCGATTCCTCTGCACGTTTCAATATTCAGGACATTCCTTAATAGTATTTTAAATATCACTCTTGGTATAAAAGGTATGGAGAAGCAGCTGCTGGAGATAGGAAACCGGTCCAATATGTCAAACTGGGCGGACGGTGCACATCTGATAAGCTGTCACTTCACTGTGCAGAGCTCACGAGACGACCTCTTATGCAGTTTGTTGAGAAATATGTGAGCTGCTTCAGACAATGACATTGGTCTGATGCTGAGGTAAAGGCCTATTTTAATCCTGCCCCCCTCTTCATCACATCAGAGTGTAAATTGCGCCAAAGACCCCAAGGCATCAGAGCTGTACAGGAACGTGTAGGTGAATTATTACCTTAAACCTCTGAATTGCCGCAGAATTCTGACGCCTTCAGGTCTTGGCACTATGCAAACTCTAATATGATACGAGGAAGAGGGCTGTAGGATTAAAATAGGCCTTTACTAGGGTCTGATGTCACATTGGTACGCAGTCCACGTATTCCTGAGTCACTCTGACTAACACTAGGTAGCAACACAGTGAAGTGTCATTAAGTATAATGTGCAAGGGTGGACATGCAGAGGGCGGCCATGTTTACTGACTCCAGAGTTCGCGTTGACGATTCAACTCTTGCCCAGGCTGATTGTTGGGGCTGCGTCTCTGCGCTGCTCTCAGCCCGCCCTTCTTACCTCTGTGAATGCCGGAGCCCTCTGTTGATCCTCTCTCTCTCTGTCGCTCGCAGACAGTACCCGGATTTCTGCAGGCTGCAGACTAGATGTAACAAGCATTTGCAATGCAATAGGTCTTGCATTTGTCAGAGTTAGAGATATTGATGTTGTAAATGACAATCTGGCACATGCACCAACGTAGGCTTTTGCGATTCCTTAATTGCGATTATTAAGGAATCGTAATTAAGGAATTGCAAAAGCCTATGCATGTAGGAATCGCTATAAAAATAGCGATTCCTACACATTCCTTAATTGCGACTCGCAAATTGCGAGTCGCAATTAAGGAATGCCGTCCCATTAATTCCTATGGGCCTCCAGGCCCATAGGAATGAATTGGAGATTGCATGAGCAATTTGCGAGTACCAGTAGGTACTCGCAAATAGCTCATGCAATTTCAAGGGTGCAAGGGTGTCAAAATGACACCCTATTGCATCCCTGAAATTGATCTGTGCACATATGTTGCACACATACATGCCCTAAGGGCATGTGTGAGCGCAACATGAAACTGAGAAATATGCACAAAAGTGCATTTTTCAAAGTTTTTGCAAATTACCATGAAGTTCAACTTCATGGTAATTTGCTCCCCCTATTAGCGAAATCGCTTTTTTTTTTTACTTTAATGCATTGCATTTTAGGAATCTCAATTTGGGATTCCTTAAATGCAATTGCAATTTAAGTAATCGCAATTGAGAGATTCCTTAAATTGCGATTTTTGTATTTGGGATGATGCATCCCAAATGCAAAAATACCGGTTGCAAAGGGGCAGATTCTGAGAATCTGTACGTTTGCGACCGTTTTTTTCTTTGATGCATGTGCCTGAATGTCTTTTATCTATGTGTTTTGGTTTGGAGTGTAGTGGATGTGTGAACAGAGACACAGCTGCAACACTGCCTACAGGACTTAGATTGAGGAATTACCGCTGGGACCAGAGCAGCAGCTGCAGCACAGTGTAGAGGACTTAGAATGAGGAATTACTACTGGGAACAGAGACATAGCTGCTGCACTGCCTAGAGTACTAAGAATGGAGTAATTACTGACAGGACCAAAAAAGCACCTGCAACACTGTGTAGAGGATTTAGAATGAGGAATTACCAACTAGACCAGAGAAGCAGCGAGCAGCACTTTCTAGAGGACTTAGAATGAGGAATTACTACTGGGAATAGAGTATACTAAGGATCAGTGGTATTATTAATAGGGCTAGCGGCGCCACTCAGGAGGGTAGCACTGGTATTGATATGGAATAGTATCTTGATATCGGTGCTGCAAGGTAGGGAGAACCACTAGTCTCCCTAAATTAGTGATCGGGCCACCTTAACATACAGAAGCAAAATCTCCAGCAAACTGGCTGTGTGAAGACCTGAAGAATAAAAGGGAAAAAGAGAACAAAAACCTATATATTTGTGTTGAATTTGTGCTCACACCTTGCACTCTGGCACTTCTGCTATAATATAATCGTGTGCTGGGGATTTTGCTTCTACTGGGAATAGAGCCCCAGAAGTAACACTGACTAGAGGTCTTAGAATGAGGAATTACAGATGGGACCAGAGTAGCAGCTCTGCCTACAGAACTTAGAATGGGGAATTACTGGTAGGACCAGAGAAGCAGCTTTCGGCACTTTCTAGAGGGCTTCGAATGAGGAATTACCACTGGGAACAGAGAGACAGCTGGAGCAGTGCCTAGAGGACTTAGAATGAAGAATTACTGACCTGACCAGAGTGGCAGCACTGCCTAGAAGCTTAGAATGAGTAATTACCACTGGGACCAGAGAAGCAGCTGCATCACTGACTAGAGGATTACGAATGAGGAATTACCACTGGGACCAAAGAACCAGCTGCATCCCTCACGAGAGGATTAAGAATGAGGAATTACCACTGGGAACAGAGAAGCAGCTAGCAGCACTGGCTAGTTAGTATAGCTTCATATAGGGACAATGCCTTTGCTGTGATGAAGCACTAAGAGCCACACTGGTGAGGGTGCCCGAGTTAACCAACTGTTAAGAGGGTGTTTTCCCATATTACTTCACATTAAGTTATCCTAAGGCTATTCAGCTGCATTATATCCAGTTTCACTTTAAATTGAGCCCCTCAGTTGTGTGGTACCCCTGATACTTGGTTCAGATTCACGCGCCGTACAATACTACAAGCAAGCATTTGGCTGCTAATCATTCTGAGTTTTCTTGGTTTCAAAGTAGGCTTCGGAGCAGACTTTAAAGCTGTGAATTATAGGTACTGGTTTACTGTTACCAACTGCATAAAATGAAACTTTAGTGCAAATGTACAAGAAGACTATTGCTCTTGAAAACAAGAGATTGGCTTCTAATCATTCTGAGTACTCATGGTTTTGATGCACTGCCTAAACACAGTCAGTCTCTCTCAGAGGCGCAACTAGAGTAGGGTGACCAGAATTGTAAAGCAAAAATACCGGGACATTGTCCAAAAATAGAAGAAAGACTACAATTTTACTTCAACACAGTGCACAGAATGACAGTGCTCCTTAGCAGGAAATTACAGAAAAGGCAGTTAGAGAATACATAAAATGCAATTTTTAAAGCCAGTTGCATGCCTGTTATTAAATTGCTTCCCTATAAGAGCTGCTAACTATCCCTGGTTTGCGAAACATAAAATAAATACCTTCCACTCTTTTCAGCCGTCCCTCTCAAAAAAACGGGACATGAGCTTAATTTCCTGAAATCTGCCGGCACAGCTGTGGAAAAACCGGGACTGTCCGGGTAAATCCAGGATGCCTGGTCACCCTAAACTAGAGCCAAATTACAGGGGGGTGGGGGGTCTAAGAAAAAAAATCGGGGAGGGCTAATTCTTTAAGCAATAGGCAGAGTGGATCTGCAGGGACTCTAAGAAGGGGTGAAAAAACAACAAATCCTCATTAACAAGTAAATGGTCTTTTAAAGATCTGTGAAGTACTCGGGTGCGGCTGTGTGTGTGCCCGGAAAGCTGCCTCAGCCCAGACTGCCCCACACAATGGGGGGGGCTGAAGCCCTTTAAGCCCAATGGGCGTTGCGTGCCTGGTCTCTCTCCACCACCTAGACACATACGCAGCTGTGTTTGCAACGCCTCTAGGAGCGGGAATCAAATCAAGTATTGAATAATGCTTACCTCGGAGGCACCGAAGATCCGGCAGCCTTCATATCCATCTACAAAAACAAAAGCGAACCAATATAAAGGCTGCAGAGGAAATATTCAAATATGGTGTCTATTTAAAAGCATGTTAGGCCGTGAACACAACGGGACCGTGTATGGGTAAATTAAGAATGAATCTTGCAAATAATTAACACAAGCAGTCTTATACGGGGCATTTCCATGTTGGCAGCAGTGTTGTGCCTAATTGCATAATTCCCTTACTACATATGCTGCTGAATGCAAAATTGCAGGGCAGGGATTGTGGCGAAGTACGATTAAAAACCACGCAAAAAAGGCCGCCACATTGGGAGAATTCCAAACCCACCAGAATAAAACGGTATACGTTTAGTATGAAAACACGTGCAGGAAGGTTCACTCTCATATAATTAGAAACAGAAGAAATCCAATTTTTTTTAAAACAAACCTTGCGTAACTCCAAGCTTACACCAAAGGATGCATATCTCCGAAAGCGCAAACTGTGTCCCAGGGAGGCATGGTAGGGGGGGCGGGGAAATTACAACTTGGACTGCATGAGGAGGGGAGGTACTAAAGTCAACACGGACAATGGGTGGATAATAACGAGAAAGGAAAGGCAGCCATCAGCTGAGTGTAAGCGCTGCTTTAGGACAGCTGAGTGCCACTGCTCAAGCCGAAATAATTGTCCTTACAAGTTCTAAAATTACAAGGGGCAGTCCATATGGGAGGTTACACAATTTGAAAAGGAGGAACTACTAAGCTATTTCACCAATGAAAAGCCCAAGGACAGTAAGAGGAGCCAATGGAAAAGATGAGAGGGACTTAGAAAAGATGGGAGGGGCATCAAGCCCATATCCTGAACACAGCATGACTCAAAGAGACAGCGCAAGTGCTGCCTAGGCAAGACCTAAAAACCTAAGGACACTACTAGGCTGCTTTTTGAGGGGGATGGCTACCCTCAACGGGGATCCAGGTAATGAAGGCATTGAAAGGCAGGTGAGTCACATGGGTGAAAGGCCAGATTCCCCACGGGCCCCACCAAAACCATGCAGAGTGTACACACTATCACAATGCTGCTGAGTGCGAACACGTGTATGCATTCTTTTGGTTTACAGCCAGTGCAGCAAGTAGCACAGTAGCACTGGAATTAGTACTGTGTTCCTGACACTGCCTCTGTCATCAAGGTCAGATGTCGCAAAGGCAGTGTTAGGGGGTCCCAAGGGACAAGCAAGGGGTAGCATCTGCGACCTCTACATGACATCCATGGAAGACAAGCAATCACGTGTCCATCAACAACTCTAAGGATATCTTCAATCACACAAAGTAGCTGTCCTCTAGCATAGATGTGTATTTAGTACCGTGTCATGCAGTGTGTGTTTCTTCAAAATAAGAGAGATAAATCTACTTTTCAAACCTGTCACTCCACAGCCTATCCTGACAAAGGCATTTATTATGGTTCACTGAGTCATCAAATTTAAGTCACGAGAAAATCTTATCAGAAGCAATATCATGGCTGTAATGAGTGTATTAAAGTGAGTTAAGATGCAGAGTTAGGTGATTGTAATTGCAGCAAAAGAAGCCAAGGAGGCACCACATTGGTGATAACTAAAACGACAGTAGAGGGTAAAACATAAGATTGGATGACATCCTATATTGTTGTTATTTTATCAATGAAGTATTCGCCACTAATATTACATGTTACCCTTTTTAGCACCAAAAATCGATCAGGAATAGCAATCAGTGTCAGACTCCTGGTCCTTTTGGAAGTTTAGTGCAAATATTTCACGACATTTATGATATTGAGAAACCAGGGATCCACATGGACAGTCCTTATTGAGGATTAATGTTTCGAATGTGTGGCCTTTTGAGCCAAAATTCTCTCATAAGGAATTTCTAGTTCGCATGATTTGAATTACCCAGTAACTGCCCTAATTTATAAAAATTACCCATTTTACGTACTATAGGAAAAAATAAGAATTTTCCTCTTCAACTAAATGTATCACTTTTAATATATTAATATCCTTAGTCCCTCAGATTTACTCCTGTGGAACTTTGAGTTTCTCGTCGTCTTTTCTCAAGATGCAGAGGACACCTGGTGAGACTTTCTCAGTTTTTATCAGGATGTCAGCAGGAGGTAACGGGTGCTCCAAGAATTAAACATAAGTACCTAACAATATGCCAATGCTGCAAATGGCTTTTGCCAACTCTTTTATCGTGTGTATTGACTGAAACAATCACACTTTCGACTACTTTTTTAGTCAGATTTAATCAGACACTGGTAATTTAATTACATTGCATTTACATTTTTAAAAACATCTAATATTTCATAGTCATAAACCACACCGTGGTGTACACATTACTTTTTTTGAATATATGCAACCTTATTTTAAATTTTTGGACACCTCTAAGAAAAAACCAAAAAACAAAACCTTCGAAAAAAACAACTTCACATTAATATTCCACTCTTTACAGCATTCATACCCACTCACACTCATTCATACTGTTCATTATATACAACTCAATGAAAACGTGTCAATGACACGTGTAGGCCACCATAAAAAACGTATAGTCGTATTTTTAAACTCTTTGTTCTTTATCAAAATCTTTTTTTCTCAATTGGTTGGCCTTAACTAGTAAGGTCTACGTGTTTCGGAACCCTTTTCTTGCTGGGATCCTCTTCAGGACCATTGTGCGCTGAAACAAAGTAAACGAAAAATTGTTTTAACCAATGTCCTGTCTCTTTTTATCTCGGGTGACTGCGCTATGTTTAGAAAAATCTCACCTGCAGATTGAATGCAGTCTGTGCCTCGCAGGGGGATTAGATGAACTAAACGTCTACCTCAACCTGCCAAGCCAGAAGTAAAAAAATAATTCAATCAATTTCTACCTGCCAAACCAAAAGTGAAAAATACACAAGAAATTGACTCGATTTCTACCATCTTCTGACACAAGCGTAAGTTAGTAGTCTCTTTAAAGTCATAGTCTATTTGATTGACTATTAGGAGCTTACTTTTAGGTGTCCGTCGAGGTGCAGAATATCCGATATCTCGGTTCCAATTACGTCAGTCGCCTCGATACAAATTATTCTGTTACAGTTCGTGTGTTAAGATGGCTTCAAAGTTGCCAATTGCGTTCGTCACACTACGGGCCCAAAAAGAATGACACACGTGAGCGATTTTTCGAGGGATCAGTTAACAGTTGTGTACGAACAGTACACAGAGCAGCAGTTGGTCTCTGCCTTACCTGAATGAAACGAAAATCCCGCGTCTCAGTGGGGTTCTCACACGCAGCTGCTGTGCTTCGTTTCTCCTTCCGTCGGAATACGTTGTTAAATTGTGACGCGTCACGTAAGCACATCGCGTACAAATGGTGGCTTCTGGGGATTGTGGTTCTTGACTGACACTGGCTGCTTTTCGTACAGGAAACTTTATTTATTCTATCTAGTGATCAGCAGACAAAAGACGTAAATGTGCATATATGGCAAATCACTGCTGCGTTATTAACGGAGCCATGGGATCTTTGATGTGTTACAAACACCCCTTGAGCTGTGAATCCCGTTTTTAGTTTCTGGTGTTAAATATGGAGAAATTCTTGTTATTTGCTGGGCGTGTTACCATAGCGCTATGATTAGCACTATTGTGGAACTGTGGTCCATAATCCTGTAGATCTTTTTTGTTGAACTGGCCCGGATGTCGTCCTTGACTTTTTTGTGGGTTCTCCAACTGATGAAATAGACAACGTTTACTCGATTCTAAAAGATTGTACCCATGTTATGGATCTCTGCTCTGGTGAACATATGTTTATTAATTTTATACTATAGAGAGAGACAAAAAGAATTTTTGACATGTTTCCATTTTGTCGCCCTGCTGTGTGGGCGTTCCCAAAGGTAATAACCAGTGTCTGTCAAATTCCTGTATTGTGAAAGTTTATTACAAATTGAAAATTTCTGATAGTTCATTTAAACCGTCTACTGAAGTGTTGAATTTAATAATCAACATTGCTTCCCGTCTCAATAGTTTTGAGTCCAGATCCCCACCTCTGGCGTCTTGTTCAACTTTAGAGATAATTGTCCATTTCAAATCTCTTTCAGTATGATTTTTTAAGGACCAATGGTTGACTAAAGGTGCATTTGGAACTTGTTTCCGAATTCTTGATTTATGTTGCTGGATTCTCTGTCTGATCTCTTGATTGGTCTTGCCAATATACAACTTAGTGCAGGGGCACAGTATCCCATAAACCACGAATTTGGATTTACAGTTAGAAAACGTCTCGTGTTTCCAGTGGATTCCGTTGTGCAAAAAACAGTCACCTTCTATAGTTGACTCACAGCATGTACATGTGCCGCATTTATGATGACCATGAATAGGCGGTAGATTAAGAAAACTTCTGATTGAGACTTTTTTTGTTTTGGGCATAGCTGCCCGTACGATCTGGTTGGCAATACTTTTGTCCTTTTTAAAGGCAAATAAAGGAGCTTCTTTGAGTCGTGGATCTAAGTGTCTTACTAAGTGCCAGTTTTGGTTGATTGTTTTTTTCAGCCAATTTGATGTGGGACCAAATGTAGTCACACAGACAATCCTGTCTGTCTTTGTTATGTTTTTCTTCTCTAACAGCGTCTCTCGTGGAGTCCACCGTGCTCTTTTTATGGCCCTTTTGAGGAGTTTTTTAGGGTATCCTCTCGTCAAGAGATTATTCTTAAGGGCATCTGCATGAAAGAGATATTCATCCTTAAATGTACAATTGCGACGAATGCGCAAAAATTGCCCGTAGGGTAAATTTTCTCTGAGGCTCCTTGGATGGTTGCTAGAAAAATGCAGAGCCTTATTCCTATCAGTTTTTTTCTTGAATAATGTGGTGGCTAGGATGCCATCAATGGCATAGACTTCAACGTCTAGAAATGGCATTTTAGATTTTGAATGGGTCATGGTGAATTTTATGTCCTCTGTGCGATTGTTAAGCCACATGAAAAAGGACTGTAATTGCTCTTCTTCCCCAGTCCAAATCATAAAAATGTCATCTATGTAGCGTACCCAGCTCCCGATGTACTCTGTAAAGGGATTGTTGTTATAGATAAAGGCTTCTTCATACTTCGACATGAATAGGACCGCTAATTCTGGGGCAAAGGGACAACCCATAGCCACACCCTTTATTTGATAAAAGAAATCTTCTTTGAAGCTGAAGTAATTGTTTTTCAGTGCGAATGTTGCTAGTTCCATGATGAATTGAGAAGGAACTTTTTCTGGTTTCGGTCTACTGTTGAGAAAACTGTCCAATACTGCCAGACCCTCATCTTGGGGTATCTCTGTGTATAGTGATACTACATCTAGCGTCACTAGAAAATTAGTATCTTCTTCAAAAGTCATCAGTTTCAATTTTTTGATGAAGTCTGTGGTGTCTCGGAGAAATGATTTAACTTCCTCCATGAACGGTTTGAGAAAAAAGCCAACAAACTTTGAAATTGGTTCTAACAATGACTCACAGCCCGAGACAATTGGTCTGCCTGGAGGGCACAAAGCATCTTTATGTACTTTGGGTAGTACATAGAATACTGGAATCCGTGGGTGTTTGTTTCTCAAGTACTCGTATTCGCGTTTTCCTAAGAAACCTTGATCAAAGCCTCTTTGAAGTATGTTAAATAGTTTTCTTTGTAACTCGAAAGTCGGGTCGTATGATATCTTTTTGTAGCACCGTTCGTTGTTTAGTTGTTTGTTCACTTCTGTCGTATAGCGGTCTGTCCCCCATACTACAATTGAACCCCCCTTGTCTGCTTGCTTTATTATTATTGATGGATCATTTTTTAATTCCGTTAAAGCTTCCCTTTGGCCTTTGGTAATGTTCCATTTTGTGTTTCGTTTTCGGTTTTTTTCAACATCTGATATCGCAGATAATACGACTTTCTCAAACAAGATGACCTCTTTCGGAATTTTTCCTGTTGGAGGACAGAATGTGGACTTTTTCTTAAGTCCTGTAGATTCAACATTAGTGATAGCTGGGTTGTCTTTGAAGAAGGTGGTTAAACGAATTTTCCTACAGAATTCAATGAATTCAGTTTTGATTTGGATGAAGTTAGTGTCTCTTGAAGGGACGAAAGACAAGCCTTTTTCAAGAATGCTTAGTTCCGCATGTGTTAGGATTTTTTCTGACAGGTTGTAAATCAGTGATTTGTCTAATTTTTGTAATTGTGTCTCCTTGTTGACATTTCCCACGGTTGATTGCTGTATCGCATCCTGCCTCGTGGTTTTTGACGGCCCCTTCCTAAAAAAGACGGTTGTTGTTGGAAATTTTGTTGGTAGTTTCCTCGTCTGTTATATTCTGGACGATTGTTTGGGGTTTCTGTCTCACTTCCACTTGATGACGTTGTGTCCGAAAAAGTTATAAAGTTGTTTCTTGATCGACCTTGATATTCAGGCAGAAACTTTCGTGATTCCGGTCTCGAATAGAAATCAATTTGGAGATAGGGATAAGTTTTTTCAATTGAGAAATTTTTCCTGTCTTTTTCAAACTTTGCTCCCTTTTGATTAATTGAAAAGTCTTTAAATTCCAAGATTTCTTTGTCTACTTTTTCAAGGAGCGTTTTTCAATCCGCAATGAGTTGGTTTGATTTGATCTCTGATTCTAACACGGCTATCTCTTCCAATTGTTGTTTGGATAGTCTTTGTGCTGTTTCGACAGTAAGGACCATTAGATCCCTGCTGCATTTTGTTTCAATAAGACTGTAGCCTTTTTTGTAGATCGGATCCTCTGTAAAGATTACCGGTACATTGCGTATCTGTAGCCCTCCGGGAATTGTTCCTGCTCTTAGATGTTCTACAAGGAAGTGGCCGTGGAGATCTGTTCTGATTTGTTTCTTTTTTAGTCTAATGAGACGGTCCGATTCGTTTGTAATTTTGGCTGTAGCGCTTAATGTCACCGAAGCAAAAAGAGGAGGGTCATTGATCAGTTTGGCAATATGTTCTTCGCTATAAGCAAAGGTGTCCCCGTCCGTCATGATCGTGCGGGATCTTAGTCTAGTTATATTGGTCTGTTCATAAAAAACGTCGACAAACACTTCAAGTCGTCTTACCAAGACTAATGAACACAAACAAAAAAACCTCTGTGAAAAAAATTCCTATTTGTAGGGTTGTGTCTTTTTCCCTTGAACAACCTCGCGGGTATGCACCCGCTAATAAACTGAAACAACATGTTAAATGGTAGCAGCAGTTTCAGTCGATAACCCTTCAAGTATTGCCCGGCGGTAATCGCCTCTCATACCATTCGATAATTTACCAATGACAGAGGCAGGCGCCGGAGACTGGAAGGCAGGAAACAAAGTTTTATTCCGTCGGAGCAGAACACATCAGATCAGACAGCAAGGTATCGTCACGAGGTGCTCTAACTGCATCTCTGAGGCCTGGCCTCTTATACACAGGTTTATGACTTTATTGTACATGGCACATTCTTGAGATTACTTTGATGTATAAAAGAATGTCTTCGGAATCTCCACTTCGAACTCGTTCCCACACATATCTACAGTGGAAGTCCCCACCCCATCTACAGTAGGAGATGGCTATCACGCAGCTGGACATTCCGCCAATTCCCGGGGGTGTGTGCAACCGGCCGGGTCTCAGGGGGTAGGGGCTTTGATCCACTGTAATCCCTTTGATGTGGGGTGTTTCCCTTACAGTAGGGGCAATAAACTGCATCCGCAGGGCTAGGTGATGGCCTGGGATCGGTTTCGGACAATGGGGCGCAGAGGAAGGGGGTTATCAAAGAGAGGCATGACCATGTATGGGATGTCGGTCAGGCGTGGGATGTGGTTCCATGGCAGGGTCGTGCAGAATGAGAGGGTTTATGGCCCGTGTATGAGAGAGCGGGGGTGGTCGGCGCGCGGGGGATGCTCGCAGCGCCAGGGGAAAGCGCTGGCGATCGAGAATGAGCAGGGAGAGAGTGGGGTGCCTAAAATGGCGGCCGTGCGTTCGCTGTGCGTGGCGCTGTGGAGAGGCAAGATGGCGCAGATAATGTTCAGTTACAAGCTAAATTTCCACAGTCCTCCCTTTTAACATATCTCGCCAGCTTGCCTGGCCGACATTCACCTTCGTTAACCTTCAGCTATAATATCGTTAATGTCTGTCGTACATTCCTTAAAGATACAGAGTTTTTAGGGCAGGCAGGAGTAATCTGACACATTTGCACATAGTTACATACAGGTGATAAAGTAGGCGAGGAGGTAGTACATACAAAGTTACATCAGCTGTGCCGCATGTCAGGCCCAGGGACAGGAGGAGGAGTTTGTTTGAGCACAAATAGGATACTGTAAAGCAAACAGGACGTTTCTGGCAAAACAAGGGATATTCCGTACATTACATATGGCCCAGACTTCGTGTGGATCAAAAAGATAGTCAGTATAGTCGTGTGCATGGCTGGTGTTGTATGAATGTCATTATACAAAGTTAGATTTTCTAAACTTCTCAGTGTGCAGTCGGAAGTGACTGATGCAACATCATGAAAACTCGATAGGAAGATAGTTAATATAAAATGGTGGTTGGGAGAGGATTTTTCAACTTTAACATGGGTTCTTCTTTCCAGTGTCCTATTATGAAGAGCCATCACTGGTAAGCTCTTATTGTTGTTTTTCTTTCGTTGGCACTGTTGAGCACCGGCGGTGGAGCTAAGGTCCAGCTCAAATCCAATCTCTCACGTGGCAGGGTGTGACCATTCGCTGTTCTCTGATCACAGTCCTGTTCCTTAACACAGTTCATCATAGGTACTTTGAGACAGGGTACCTGCTTTTTGTTCTTCTGTAGTTAAGTCAAATTCATAAACCATATAAAAGGGGGAGAGGGAGAGAGAAGGGTGTGACGTGCTTCGGGATGCCGAGGGAAGAGGGGGTGGAGTGGGATCGGATCAAAAATGCGGACCAAGGGGAGCAGAATCTTCCAGCACTGGGCCCATCAATCGGGCCCGACGGGTTGAGACTTCAGGCACGCTGGTCAGTGAGCAGGGGGCCTCGATGTAGCCCTTCGCGCTTATCATCCTGATAATGGTGTCTCGTCTCACGCCCTTTTTGCTTCGCAGCTTCCCCCTTAGTCGATGTCATAGATGTTCCATGGTCTGCAGCCAGGCTGTGCGTCACGTCTGACCCCTCCCTTCCGATGGCAGCACGTTATCTTTAAATGAGTACAAGAAACAAAATCTTAGACAGTTGGCAGGGAAGACATTTACATACTTCATCCTCTCTCCCAACCACCGAGTAGTTGCGGACATGCTTTTATCGGTTGCTGTATGATTGATGTCTGTTAACTCTGATGTTAGTGTGTGTGTTACTAATCTATTAATCATTGCTGTGGTGCAAGTTTCTGTGGGTGTCCCTGTCCATCGTCTGGCCTTCTAGGTGCTGATTCCTGTGCCCGATACTTGTTGCAGGAAGCCTGACATCCGTCAACCTTCTAGTCTATTAAAAATTCAAACCGGCTTCTCCGGTAGAGACTCGTTCATCTCAACACAAGTTTTGGTAATACACATTTTCCTCCGAGGACTACTAAGTTTATGAAAAAGTAAGTGCGAGGTGCTACTGTCATGCGTTCACGAGTATCCATTTCGGGGAGGAACATAAGCTAAGCATTATTTTTGCTGGCGACAATAGGTAACCCTTTATCAGTTTAGGCGATGTATTATTAGAGAATAAGGTCATCAGCTGTTTCGTTCGAAATACTCTGAGGCGGCTAGTATAGGGCTGGGGTTATTTTGGGAGAACGGGGTGCTTTAGACATTCTATTTCGGGGTAATTGGTCGGGGGTAATTCTGGGTGGTGGAGATGGTGTCTTTAAAAACAAAAACCACTGACATATAGTCCCCGTGTTGAGGGCCAGATTGGGAGACATCAGTCGTCTTACCTGTCCTTTCTTTCTCAGCCGATTAAGCTCAACATTTGCAAAAAGGAGAGGTAGTAACGTGGCAAAGTATGGTCGTTTTGTTTCTGTCAATTTGTTCGAACACCACCGTGTTTCAGGCCAATTATATACTTATCGGAGAGGTATGTGTCGTTAATTTATTCAAAAAGAAAGAGGGAAAGAAAGCCTTTAGTGGGGGAGGGGAGAGAGAGAGAGAGAGAGAGAGAAAGAGAGAGAGAGAGATGTGCATCAAGTAGGCTATTTGGCATACATACGATACAAAACGAGAGAGAGAGAGACATGGGTAGGATAATAGGCCACTTGGTGCACATACAACATGGAGTAGCATGGGTCTGTTCTATGTAAGAAAACACAAGCGGGGAAAAGACATAAATTCGGTGATCACGTACACACAAATGCCGGGTAGGGTGTGACAGTACATGCATCATGCGCAGAGACTTAAGACGGAGATTCAGGGCTACGTTGAGTATGGGGACCTCTCCTTTCCTGTTCTTTCCTATGCATGCTGCATATTTTCAGTATTTTGTAGTTTATCTTGGGGGGGGGTGTCGGACCTTCTACTCTCCTCCCTTTGATCGATGGACGAGCACTTCAATCATACAGTGGCGCTCTCTTCAAGTGACCTAAGCATGAGATGCATACACATTCATACCGTATAATCATAGCACACACGCACAATCATGCCATACAGTTTCTCATGTTCTCAATGGTGGTCTGCACTTCACGCACTATCTCACAACGTTTGTCTATGTTTTCCCTGATATTGAACTCGGTGCGGTCCATGTCCACTTCATTCTTCAGTCGGAGCTTCGTCGTGACCTATAGAGGGGAAAAAGAGGGGAGGGGATGTGCAGTATCCAAAGTACCTTAGCGCGTGTAGACACGAAAAAGTTCTACTTACCACGTACCAGGCTAGCCGCAGGAGTGGGTAATACCACAGACCTATTATTCCTTTTGTCCGAGACAAAGACGTTCTATTTCATTCATCTCCTAAATTCGGGTTCCCTGGTCGTACATGCATTTCTCAATAGGTCGTGTATTATGGTGCAAGGTACTATACCTTGCGTTCGGCTTATACCTTAAGCTATGGTTGACCATTGTTTGACAACTCTTGGAAAAAGATAGGTGTGATGGGTACAAATTCCGTTAATCAAAAAGATTCAGGCAAATGGGGACTGCGTTATCTGTTTTCTATTGCATGGGAGTAACAATCATTTATTCAAAAGAAGAAATCTTTATCAACCTATGTGATTAGTCATGACACTGATTCCGTAATTCTTTCAAGAGGCCCTTTATTTAAAACAATGTCAGTATACAAAATACGGGCCTACAATCGTTCAGGCCGGCCACGGCGTGAGAGGCGTCGAGTATCATGAGCAACACTATTTTAGCATCTAAAAATAAGAACGCTAAGTAAAAATGGGTAGGTCAGCAATCAGTAAGGTTGTACGTACGTTCGGTCAGTACCCTTCCTGTCCCTCCGCTCATCATGTGTGGAAATATCACATACATATCCTTTTAACACAAATGCCACGTGACTGGAATGCCACAAGGAGTTGTAGGCCTCTCCTACATCGGCGCCATTTTGGGGCGAGGTTGGGCCAGTGTACAGTCTAAGTCTTTCCATGAATTAGCTGTTGGACCAGAATTCCTTTCGGTAGTTCGAGAACTTTCGTTAGCGTCAGCTTGCGTCAACATGGCGTCACCGCGATCCTGTAGCAATGTCGTGGCCCGTTCTTGGGGCGGGGCAGCAGGCGGGTTCTTCCGCCGACGTCTTGAATCACCTCACGGTGGGCTAGGCCTGGATCCGGAGAACCGACCGCCGGAGTCCAGGGGCAGCAGTAGCAGCAGCTCTTCGGTACGGCCACCGGAGAGGAGCCAATAGCAGCAACAACAGCAGTTCAGATGGTATCGCCACCGGAGTGGGTCCAGTAGCAGCAACGACAGCAGTTCGGATGGTATCGCCACCGGAGTGAGTCCAGTAGCAGCAACGACAGCAGTTCGGATGGTATCGCCACCGGAGTGGGTCCCCGATTACTTGGCTGCGGGGGCCCACTCCTCGCGTCGGGTGCTAGCGGCAGTCCTGGTGAACCCTGTGCTTGGGTGGTTGTCCGGCGGCCGCGTGCAGGGGCGCCAACTCGGCTGGCCGGTGAAAGAGACGGTTGGGGTGCCCTCATCTGCTGGTGAGCCTCCACCTGGGGAGGTGGGGGAGGCCCGTCCGCGTCGCCTCCCCCTGTCAGGGCACCCTCTGTTATTGAAGGAAGAAGAGAATGGGAAGATCCGCACAGCATGTCAGGGTGCAACTCAGCAGACCGATGAAAAAGACGGCTGGGGTGCCCTCATCTGCTGGTGAGCCTCCACCTGGGGAGGCGGGGGAGGCCCGTCCGCGTCGCCTCCCCCCCCACCAGGGCACCCGCCGTTATTGAAGAAAGAAGAAGAAAATGGGAAGGTCCGCACAGCGTGGCAGACTCCGCCTTGGCGCTGCCAGAACTTCGGCGCATCGTGTAGCCTCCGGCCTATTCGCACAGTCGTCCGCCACTGATGTCAATGGATTCTTGCATGGCTTTTATAGCCCAAAGTCGACTAAAAGGACCGCCCAAAACAGGCCAATGTTGCAATTTCGAGGAAGGAGAGGTGAGGGCGGTGTCACGTGGACGTTAAGGCTTTGGGATGGAGGTTGCAGCAGACTGTCATGTAAATAGTTGTTTAAAAACGTGTTTTAACCTGTTTACCCTGTTGGTGTGTTTGTTATATCTATAAGTTATTAAAATGTTATAACTATACTACTTCGTTGGAGCGTTTGTACATATTTGCAATCTGGCGACGAGCACAAGGATGTTACTGCGTAATCGGAAAAATAACATAGCCCAATTGTGCGCGATCTAGCCCTAGTTTGGTGACGTCGATGGTGGGTGTCAGCAGGCTTCCGTTTGTGCAGGATTTTGTCATGCTTATTGGGCGGGGTGGGCAGTGAGGCAGACATGTTTAGGTAGCGAGAGTAATGGAGTCGGGCTACCTCGTGGCCGTCTCGACCGTGAGCTTGGCTCCTTCCCTTGGTTTCATATTTCCCACAAAGGGCTATCTCCTAGCGTTACTTTAGTTTTTGTAAGGTCAAAAAGGATCCCACCAGTGCCTTTACTATTTTGTCGATTCCTGTTCGTTCATCCTTCGTTAGTCGATTCATTCTGGTGGACTCTTTCTTTCTCATCTCAGGGTCATCCAACGTCATTGCCGACGTTGTGTTCAGTACAAGAGGCTCGGCCGGCGCGGAGGCCGTGAGGGCCGAGGCCCCTGTACTGCTTTCGCTCGTGTTTGGGGGTTGTGGGTGTTGCACTACCGATTGGGAGGGTGCGTATGGAGGGGGGGGCATGTAAATGATTGGGGGACCCAATAATAATTCGTCATTCGTTCGTTGCTTAGAGGACAACTCAGGGTAGAGCAAAGAAGGGGTCCTAACAGCGTACTGGCCTGATGTTTCGGGCTCCTGTCTTAGTTTAGTTTCCCTTCTCTCCTTTATTTCTTCTTCTAACTTTCTAGCGGCAAGGTGAGCTGCCTTTCGTAATTCCTTTTCTGCTTTTACTTCTTCCCTCTTTTTCCGTTGCGTTGCTTCTTTGCACCACATGCCGATACTGTCAAGCATAGTAGGCGTCGTCTTATTGCTACGCAGAGCTATTTCTAGCACTTCTATCTTATGGTCGTCGAAGGATCCCATCAGTGGCCACTGACTCTCGGGGTCCTTCCTTGTATATTTATGCCATAGCTTGCTATAAGCTACGGCGACTAGTCCATATTTAGTGAACATGTCCTTATTAGGGGTGCCTTCCAGTGGAGCCGGATGGTCCACCTCTAATAAGCGGTCCGGGCAGAACCAACTACCAATCAGTGGGGAGAAGATAGGCATGACGGGTTTCAATGGGGACAAAAGTCAGCACTACCTATCTTTTCACTGCTTGCAAAGACTAGACAGAATATCTCTATTCCTCGTTATTTGTAAGCAGAGAATACCTCCAAAGAACCAATATCGAACAACTAGTGTTCGGACAATCAATCAATCAATCAATGGGGAGATAAAAATAGGCACGACGGGTTACAACGGGGACAAAAGTCTGCGTTACCTACCCTTCACTATTTGCAAAGACTAGACAGAATATTTCTATTCTACGTTATTTGCAAACAGAGAATATCTCAAAGAGCACTATTCTTCAAAACAATCAATGTTCGGACAATCAATCAGTGGGGAGATAAAGATAGGCGCGACGGGTTTCAACGGGGACAAAAGTCTGCGTTACCTACCCTTCACTATCTGCAAAGGGAGTGAGAGAGAGAGTATTTCTACTCCTCCCCGTTTGTAGACAGCGAATATCTCAAAGAGAACAATCAATGAGCAATACTAGTATTTTCAAAACTTCAAACAATCAATCAATTATTTCGCAATTCGTCGTGTATCACGACCTTACCCGGACCGCGTGGACAGTTTCTCATCTTCCGCCTCCAGCGCCCGATCGTCCTCTACTCTCCGTTATTGCTGCGGCACTCCTGATGGTTCCCAGTCAGGACCGTAGATCACTCGAGAGAGGTCTGCTCGGAACCAGTGAAGTTCGGATGATCGGCTGCCAGACGAGGGTCTATTGGGCAGGAGCTCTCCCGATCGTTGCAGTCGTTCACTCTGTCGTCAGGACCTCTCCCACTGGATCCACGTGTCTCTGATGGGCCCCACGCTTGGGACGCCAATTGTTAAATGGTAGCGGCAGTTTCAGTCGATAACCCTTCAAGTATTGCCCGGCGGTAATCGCCTCTCATACCATTCGATAATTTACCAATGACAGAGGCAGGCAGGCGCCGGAGACTGGAAGGCAGGAAACAAAGTTTTATTCCGTCGGAGCAGAACACATCAGATCAGACAGCAAGGTATCGTCACGAGGTGCTCTAACTGCATCTCTGAGGCCTGGCCTCTGTATGTATGGATACTTGTATAGCGCACGACTACCCGGAGGTCTCTCGGCGCTTGTACGAATACCGCTGTGGAACCCATCCTGGCTTTTCCCTGTGAGGCGTCCACTCCTGGGCACCCCCAAGGTGAAGGCCAGGCATCCTTAGCGTTGTGGGGGCCGTTGTGGAGATTAAGCAAGCTATTGCCCAGAGTTGCAGAGTGGGATTCCATGATTAGAATGGCACCGAGGCGAGAATTATCAGGTCCGTGGAATTTTTGAGCCCAAGACCCGCCGAGGCGGGGAATTGAACCCTGGTCCCGGGCTAGACCTCTGCATCAGGGTCTGCCGCTCTAATCATTGAGCCACACTTCTCCACCGGTTTATGACTTATACACAGGTTTATGACTTTATTGTACATGGCACATTCTTGAGATTACTTTGATGTATAAAAGAATGTCTTCGGAATCTCCACTTCGAACTCGTTCCCACACATATCTACAGTGGAAGTCCCCACCCCATCTACAGTAGGAGATGGCTATCACGCAGCTGGACATTCCGCCAATTCCCGGGGGTGTGTGCAACCGGCCGGGTCTCAGGGGGTAGGGGCTTTGATCCACTGTAATCCCTTTGATGTGGGGTGTTTCCCTTACAGTAGGGGCAATAAACTGCATCCGCAGGGCTAGGTGATGGCCTGGGATCGGTTCGGACAATGGGGCGCAGAGGAAGGGGGTTATCAAAGAGAGGCATGACCATGTATGGGATGTCGGTCAGGCGTGGGATGTGGTTCCATGGCAGGGTCGCGCAGAATGAGAGGGTTTATGGCCCGTGTATGAGAGAGCGGGGGTGGTCGGCGCGCGGGGGATGCTCGCAGCGCCAGGGGAAAGCGCTGGCGATCGAGAATGAGCGGGGAGAGAGTGGGGTGCCTAAAATGGCGGCCGTGCGTTCGCTGTGCGTGGCGCTGGGGAGAGGCAAGATGGCGCAGATAATGTTCAGTTACAAGCTAAATTTCCACAAACAGTTCGGGGTTTTGACTTAAATGGCAGCAAGGCCAAGTCTACTAATCATAAGTACCTAACAATATGCCAATGCTGCAAATGGCTTTTGCCAACTCTTTTATCGTGTGTATTGACTGAAACAATCACACTTTCGACTACTTTTTTAGTCAGATTTAATCAGACACTGGTAATTTAATTACATTGCATTTACATTTTTAAAACATCTAAAATTTCATAGTCATAAACCACACCGTGGTGTACACATTACTTTTTTTGAATATATGCAACCTTATTTTAAATTTTTGGACACCTCTAAGAAAAAACCAAAAAACAAAACCTTCGAAAAAAACAACTTCACATTAATATTCCACTCTTTACAGCATTCATACCCACTCACACTCATTCATACTGTTCATTATATACAACTCAATGAAAACGTGTCAATGACACGTGTAGGCCACCATAAAAAACGTATAGTCGTATTTTTAAACTCTTTGTTCTTTATCAAAATCTTTTTTTCTCAATTGGTTGGCCTTAACTAGTAAGGTCTACGTGTTTCGGAACCCTTTTCTTGCTGGGATCCTCTTCAGGACCATTGTGAGCTGAAACAAAGTAAACGAAAAATTGTTTTAACCAATGTCCTGTCTCTTTTTATCTCGGGTGACTGCGCTATGTTTAGAAAAATCTCACCTGCAGATTGAATGCAGTCTGTGCCTCGCAGGGGGATTAGATGAACTAAACGTCTACCTCAACCTGCCAAGCCAGAAGTAAAAAAATAATTCAATCAATTTCTACCTGCCAAACCAAAAGTGAAAAATACACAAGAAATTGACTCGATTTCTACCATCTTCTGACACAAGCGTAAGTTAGTAGTCTCTTTAAAGTCATAGTCTATTTGATTGACTATTAGGAGCTTACTTTTAGGTGTCCGTCGAGGTGCAGAATATCCGATATCTCGGTTCCAATTACGTCAGTCGCCTCGATACAAATTATTCTGTTACAGTTCGTGTGTTAAGATGGCTTCAAAGTTGCCAATTGCGTTCGTCACACTACGGGCCCAAAAAGAATGACACACGTGAGCGATTTTTCGAGGGATCAGTTAACAGTTGTGTATGAACAGTACACAGAGCAGCAGTTGGTCTCTGCTTACCTGAATGAAACGAAAATCCCGCGTCTCAGTGGGGTTCTCACACGCAGCTGCTGTGCTTCGTTTCTCCTTCCGTCGGAATACGTTGTTAAATTGTGACGCGTCACGTAAGCACATCGCGTACAAATGGTGGCTTCTGGGGATTGTGGTTCTTGACTGACACTGGCTGCTTTTCGTACAGGAAACTTTATTTATTCTATCTAGTGATCAGCAGACAAAAGACGTAAAGGTGCATATATGGCAAATCACTGCTGTGTTATTAATGGAGCCATGGGATCTTTGATGTGTTACAAACACCCCTTGCCCTGTGAATCCCGTTTTTAGCTTCTGGCGTTAAATATGGAGAAATTGGGCGTGTTACCATAGCGCTATGATTAGCACTATTGTGGAACTGTGGTCCATAATCCTGTAGATCTTTTTTGTTGAACTGGCCCGGATGTCGTCCTTGACTTTTTTGTGGGTTCTCCAACTGATGAAATAGACAACGTTTACTCGATTCTAAAAGATTGTACCCATGTTATGGATCTCTGCCCTGGTGAACATATGTTTATTAATTTTATACTATAGAGAGAGAAAAAAAGAATTTTTAATATGTTTCCATTTTGTCGCCCTGCTGTGTGGGCATTCCCAAAGGTAATAACCAGTGTCTGTCAAATTCCTGTATTGTGAAAGTTTATTACAAATTGTAAATTTCTGATAGTTCATTTAAACCGTCAACTGAAGTGTTGAATTTAATAATCAACATTGCTTCCCGTCTCAATAGTTTTGAGTCCAGATCCCCACCTCTGGCGTCTTGTTCAACTTTAGAGATAATTGTCCATTTCAAATCTCTTTCAGTATGATTTTTTAAGGACCAATGGTTGACTAAAGGTGCATTTGGAACTTGTTTCCGAATTCTTGATTTATGTTGCTGGATTCTCTGTCTGATCTCTTGATTGGTCTTGCCAATATACAACTTAGTGCAGGGGCACAGTATCCCATAAACCACGAATTTGGATTTACAGTTAGAAAACGTCTCGTGTTTCCAGTGGATTCCGTTGTGCAAAAAACAGTCACCTTCTATAGTTGACTCACAGCATGTACATGTGCCGCATTTATGATGACCATGAATAGGCGGTAGATTAAGAAAACTTCTTAGAATTAAACAAGCATTGACAATGCCTATAGGTCCCACCTATGCAAGAGCTGTTGGCTTGCCAATGTGTTTTAACCATGTTATGCACCAGTGTGGATACTGTTCAGCAAGGCTAAAGGTTAGTGGCATAAAGGAGAGTGTGGTGAGTAGAGTGGAGTGCCAGGGACTGGCGTAGAGTGTGGAGTGGCATAGAGTGCCGTAGATTGGCATAGATGGACATAGAGTGGATTGTCGTCAAGTGAAATGGAGTGTTGTGGAGCGACGCTGAGTGGAGTGGAGTGTTGTGGAGTGAGAGTAGACTGGAGAATAGAGTGGAGTGGCGTGGCATGAAGTGCAGTAGAGTGGAGTAGCATAGCATAGAGTGGAGTAGAGGGGCTAGATGTCAGGCCTTTTATCATGTATATTTGTAAAGAACACGTTAGCCCTTTATACAGAGATGGTCTCTCTCATGATGTCAATCACTAATCTGTAGTGAGGATTTGTGTTTAGAAATACATTACATGAGAACTGGCCAAAAATATGCCTCAGTCAGGGTTAATGCACCAGTTAATTAATAATCTGATCAGGTGGGCACACACAAGAGAATGTTGATTTCATGGTAATTGTCAACAAACGGAAAAATAGTTATTTCATATAATGGAATGTTTACTTGCTGAGAGTCAGCTTTGTGTGGGGCGTGTGGCGATGCTTCCCTGCTGGGGGATGGGACGATCAGGGACGTTCATTGGAGGAAATGAGAACTTAAGATGCTCAGAACTGAGAAACCTAAAATGAAAGTCAATAATAAGGAAGGCTCCACCACTGCTTCCGAACCACCTGGCAAAGAATTCACAGAGTATCAGCTTGGCAAAAGTATGCATGTGCCATGTGTATGGTGTGAACCTAGCCAGAAGAGAGTTGGTGCTGTACTGGGGCAAAGGCAAGGCTACGGGTGATTGGAAATGTTTACTGGGAGCAGATGTGTTCTGCAACTGCATCATGAGAGAGTAACTGCAGTCTGCAAGGCCAGAGAAAACCCTGAACTGACAGTGGAGGTGCTGGGGAATTACCCTAGGGTAGTGTGCTGGGCGTGGATGGCTTTGTGCCGCTTGTATAATGCTTTGTGCTTTAGAATGGCACAGTGGCAGCAATGCTGATTTTGCTCTATGCTAACATTTATGTGTACATGTAACATTTGCAGAATAGCGCGTGACAGACCGCTGCCTGTCACGTTTCATAGCCTGACCCAAGATCTCGCAAGAGGGCGGCATCTAGCCTGGGGACTGTTGAGGCAGAGTGATTGAGGGAACAGCCATGTGGAGGCCGAGGCTTCCCTCTAAAGCACATCCTGATTGGAGGCTTGTTGAATTTGAAAGATTTCCATTAAATCCCATTTGTTCTATGCAGCGTTCAGATGCTGAGAAGGATCTCGGGTTGTGGAGCCCCTCTAGAGCAAAAGGAGAACATTACTAACATGCTTCATCATACTAGCAGGACAATGTCATTTTACCAGCCAACACAAAAGGTACTTTTACTAAGTGACATGAGGCCAAACAATACTTTTAACAGCACTCTTCCCCAAAACATTTGATTAAAATGATATAAGTTTGGAAACTGCCTAAAATTATGAAGAGAAGCTCCCAAAATATTGCTGCAAAACCTCAAGGCCTGGTACTGTTCACAGGAGCAGTATGTAATACCAGAGGTTTCAAAGGAGGTTCTGAAGAGAAGTGTTCACAATACTGCAACCCCCCTTATTCTGTCAAAATACCCTGGAGCAGTATCCTCCACAGCAGCAAATCACTTGTGTACCCATCAGAGCATTGAGTGCCCTTCACTCAGAGTTGCATTTAGAGTTGGCTATGTTTTTGGTCCCAGAACCTGCCCACTTCCTAAACACAAATGGATGATGTAGGGTTATTATTCAGGGTGCAGATGTATGATAGGAGGCGTAAAATGTCTCTAGCCTTTCCTTGCAGAGGTATAGTACTAGAAAGGCTTGGAATGAGAAATATGATAATATTAGATTATGTTTGTCGTTGTTTCCAGCCCTCAGCTACAAGGTATCATCATAAACTGCAACTCTCATGATGCAAAGGGAGAAAATCTGCAGAAGCAGAGCCAACCATAACAACCCGCTATGGTGCCAAAGAAAGACAGCACCACCTTGGCTGCCTTTCTCTTTGCTGCTCTGCAGTCAAGATAAATGTCTTGCGATTTGTCCTCATAGGTGTGTTCAGCATAGTGCATCTTCCGCGGTGCTGAGGCTGAGTGCATCTTCCTGTGCACATCCTGTCTTCGAGCTGGTAGCCTTTCTTGGCATGGTACACAAGGGGTTTCTGCACCCCACTTCATTTTCTTCCCAAATGGTGTGATAGCATACCTCACAGTGAGGAGATCCAGTGTTGAGTCTTTGAAAAACATGCCTATGCAGTGCTGATTCTTTTACTGTGTTCATCTGGAAGCAGCAGCAGTAGGCTAGCACACATGCAGTGCATGAGGTAACGCCAGATGCATTTATAATATATCTTGAGTGGAGGCAATAATATTTTATAGACAGTTAAGGGCACCTGCCTTGCTACCTTATTGATGCCCTGTGTCAGAAGTATTTCTTCTCGAATTGCAATAATTAAGCACACAAACTTGGCCTATAGAAGCAGGTGTCTGTTAGTAATCTTTTATTTAGATGATACTGAATTCTCATTTTCTCCTGTTTCTAACATGTCTAACTTTTGACTTCAATTGCTGCCTTTTTCTCTCTTTTCCTTTCTGTTTTCCTTCACCCTATGACTTAAAGGCTCACCCAGGATCATGTGCCCAATTAGTACCCAGTAAACAAACTATTGGCAGAGATAACCCACCTAATTACAGGGTGTTTTCAGCTGCAAGACAGAGGGGCATATTTACAATATTTTGGCGTAGGACAGCCCCGCAGGCCGCCTAGCAGCGCTGCCCTATGTCAAAAGTAAAGACCGGGAATGCGCCATATCTACAAGATACAGCCCATGCCT
The DNA here is from genome assembly GCF_964204655.1 of Triturus cristatus. Lineage (NCBI taxonomy): Eukaryota > Metazoa > Chordata > Amphibia > Caudata > Salamandridae > Triturus > Triturus cristatus. The sequence goes on from NC_140593.1 coordinate 1,092,162,901, forward strand.
GTCCTTTCTGCTGGCACACAAACTGCAGCTGAGTGCTAACACAGGCACCATGGTGCAAGGGTGTCTGTTTTGTTGACATGATGAACAAAAATAATCAAAGGAGGCGTTTTCCTCATTCTATGTATGCTGCAGAATGCAGCACATGTGAAAAGGGGAAAAAACGAGAAGAATTGTAAACATTTATCCCCATTACGCTTGCTTTGGGAAGGCATTAGTTTTGGCACTGCCCCTGTTTTACACTATGTTGTAAATCTGGGGCAATATAAAAAACATGGATGTTGCTTGGGAACACCCACAGCAACACCCATGGAACACCCATTCCATGCAGAGTAGGGCATTGCAAGGCCATGAAAAGCCACGCTGGTTGGCTTTGGGTGGCCTTGAATATATCGGCTGGCACACTGCACCTCCGGAGCATCACAAAAGTGACACTCCGATGGCATAAAAGTGCCGCAGGGGCATTGTAAATATGCCCATTAATGTCTCAGGGATTCATCATGGCACCTATTCGGTCTTTCTCCTTAGCTAGGAAGAGTATTTTAACAGGCTTCCTCCTCTTATTTTTGAGAAGACAGTCAATCAGAGGCCATTGATTCTATGGTCAACAGTCCATCGAAAGGGCTTTACTGCTGCCTTAAAGCCACCCACTAGAGCATGGGTACTCTCTCTCGGGGGCCAAATTTACAGTGTGGTTTGTGACCGAGATTCTCACTGTGGGGACGGGGTCATTGGGGAGGGGGCGGGGCTAGAGCAACAAAAAAAACCTGTGACCATGAGGTGGGACACAGGCCCCTGCAGCGGACACTTTTGTCCACTGTGCCACCGAATCCGACATACACATCTTTCTCTCTCTCTCTCTCTCTCTCTCTCTCTCTCTCTCTCTCTCTCTCTCTCTCTATCTCTCTCCCTCCCTCTCTCTCCCTCTCTCTGTCGCCCTACCTCTGTCTGTCTCCCTCCCTCTTCCTCTCTCTGTCTCCCTCCCTCTCTCTGTCTCCCTCCCTCTCTCTCCCTCCCTCTGTCTGTCTCCCTCTCCCTCCCTCTGTCTCCCCCTGACTCCCTCCCTCTGTCTCCCTCTGCCTCCCTCCCTCTGCCTCCCTCCCTCTGCCTCCCTCCCTCTGTCTCCCTCCCTCTGTCTCCCACCCTCTGTCTCCCTCCCCCTCCCTCCCTCTCCCTCCCTCTCCCTCCCACTCCCTGTCTCCCTCCGTCTCCCTCTCCGTCTCCATCTCTCTGTCTCTCTGCCTCTGTCTGTCTCTGCCTCTGTCTGTCTGTCCCTGCCTCTGCCACTATCTGTCTCTGTCTGTCCCTGTCTCTGATTGTCCCTGTCTCTGTCTCCCTCCCTCTGTCTCCCTTTCCGTCTCTGTCTGTCTCTGTCTCTATCTGTCTGCCCCATCCCTGTCTCTGCCTCTATCTGTCTCTGTCTGTCTCTGTCTCTATCTCTGTCTGTCTCTATCTCTGTCTGTTTCTGCCTCTATCTGTCTCTGTCTGTCTGTCCCTGTCTCTGCCTCTATCTAGCTCTGTCTGCCCCTGTCTCTATCTGTCTCCCTCCCTCTGTCTCCCTTTCCGTCTCTGTCGGTCTCTGCCTCTATCTGTCTGCCCCGTCCCTGTCTCTGCCTCTATCTGTCTCTGTATGTCTCTATCTCTGTCTGTTTCTGCGTCTATCTGTCTCTGTCTGTCTCTGCCTCTATCTGTCTCTGCCTCTATATGTCCCTGCCTCTATCTTTGTCTTTCTCTCTCTCTATATGTCCCTGCCTCTATCTTTGTCGCTCTCTCTGTCTCTATCGCTGTCTGTCTCTGTCTGTCTCTACCTCTATCCGTCTCTGCCTCTATCTGTCTCTGACTCTGTCAGTCTGTCCCTGTCCCTACCTCTATCTAGCTCTGTCTGTCCCTGTCTCTGTCTCTGCCTCTATCTGGCTCTGGCTCTATCTAATCTGTCTCTATCTGTCTCTGTCTCTATCTGTCTCTGCCTCTATCTGTTTCTGTCTCTATCTGTCAGTCTGTCCCTGTCTCTGTCTGTCTCTGTCTGTATCTCTATCTGTCTGTTTCTGCCTCTCCCTTCTGCCCTCTGTCACCCTCTGTCTCCTCACCCGACTCTCACACCCTGCTGTCCTCTGTCATTCTTTGTCACCTCACAACCCCCCCCCCCCCCAGCTTGTGTGGCAGCTGAGGCAGCTCCCCTTCCAGGGCACACACACAGCCCCACCCGAGTACTTCACAGGTCTTTAAGAGACCATTTGCATGATAACGAGGCTTTGTTGTATTTCACCTCTTAGCGCCCCAGCAGCTCCACTCGGACTATCACTTGAATCGCCCGGCCCCCACAGAGCAGAGTCTGTTTGCTGACACTGTTAAAAAAAACAAAAAACACCGGTACGATGTCTGTAAGGTCCGCGGGCCGCCAAGAAAGGCTTGCCGGGCCGCTGGCGGCCCGCGTGCCGTACTATGAGTACCCATGCACTAGAGAGTTAAAACCTAGGTCTCCGTGTCCTTAATAGAATTGAAATTTGTCACGTCAACTAGTAAATATTTTATTCTTAGATTCATAAATGTGCCACTCCAACTATATAGCTAGAGACACATTATGTCTGAAATCCAATATAAATTATTACATTATGTATGCTTTTATTCTTTTCTTCCATGATGTAGCAGGACTATGGGTGAAAGGGTTGTATCATAGCAACTGAAAGTGTAATTTTTTCAAAGGCATATTTTAAAGATAGCTGGTGCGGCACAGATGGCTCAGTAAATTGAATATCTATTATTATGTGGTCCAATCTGATTGGAGCTAGTTCCATCAACCAGATGTACATCAACATTTATTAGCCTCTGCCCTGAATATGTTTTCACCTTCACACAACAAAAGGAAGGAGCCCAACAAGCAATAAACCCAAGCATTGCATTTATGCTATGCATTTATGGATGTGATTTTTGTGCTTGCATACAGTAACCTTAGATGCAAATCAACAGTGCACTAAATACCATAGTTGTTGAACACTGGCTGGAGCAGAGAAAATGATGATGGGCGGTGGTACCAGGGGTAAAGCATCAAAGATGGAGCTTGCACTGGAGAGCAGAAGGTGCTGTTGTGGGGTCTACATGGAAAGACATGGCACAGCTATCAGTGGAAATCTATGGAATGCAAGCATGTTTTCTTTATGGATGATCTGGCATCTGGGGTTCACTATGACATGGAGGTTCTATATAGGGATACATTCCAGACCCTCACCTTATTAGGATATGGCCTGAATCATGTGTACTTTGAAGACAGGCCAGGTGAATCTTAACTCACATGGGATGGAACAGGATCAAGACCTGGACAGCAGTTAAGCTTGATGCCGTAAGGGAGACCTTTACTCTTCGGAACAGGGCCAGCTGATGAGAAGCCTACTTTACCTGATGCATGATTGAGTCCTCAACATGAGCTTGACGTTAATATTGCTGTTGGCTTTTATATCATAGTGATGACAGATTACCACTTGGTCCACATCCACTACCACAAAACACCTGGGGTGTAGCTACCTCATAACAGCTAGTGCTAGAACCCAGGTCTCTAAAGGGGTGCTTTGGTTTTTGGGAAGTGGTGCTCCCCCTTTTATGCATGCTTCTGCAGGTGGCACTGAATGTTGTTTCTGGAATAGTACCAGAATAAATGTAAGGTTTGTTTTTTAACTATGTCATACATTCAAGGCCCTCCTATGTCACATGTTCAAAGCTCTCCACATTGTGGATCACAGCTACATTATTAACAGAGCATCATTGCTACACAGCTCCAGAACCCTTCAGTCCTCCTCTCTTTTTCTATCTCACATCCTGTGTATCTGTCTAGCATGTTTAGGATGCAGATCCTTCTCCTACCAGGCTGCAAAGCTGTTATTTTTGACCATTGGTCCGCCAAATCATTTCAAGAATTCAAGAGAAATCTTACAGCTTGGCTTTTCGGATTGCCTGTTCATCCTCAACACCCCAGTACCTCCTGTCTATATTTCATCCCCAGGATACCCTTCTGTGGGCGATACGTGTACTATACAAATCCTGTTAACATTATATGACATAGCATTCACATCAGGAGCACAAGCAGAGAGAAGAGGGAAAAAGAGATAGTGGGGAGGAACAGAAAGCAGATGGAAAGGCAGGGGAGAGAGAGAGAGAGAAGTGTGTGCTGTTTTGACGACCGAAATATATATATATGTGAGTGTGTGCTTCCGTGTGTGTGTGTGTGCATAGATAGATAGATAGATAGTAAGATAGATAGATAGATAGATAGATAGATAGATAGATAGATAGATAGATATATAGATAGATAGATAGATAGATAGATAGATAGATAGATAGATAGATAGATAGATAGACAGGACAGACAGACAGACAGACAGACAGACAGACAGACAGACAGACAGACAGACAGACAGACAGACAGACAGACAGACAGACAGACAGACTAAAAGCCATGATTTTGGAATAGAAGTAGTGAGTTGCTTGGCCTATGCTCACATGATTAGTGATATGTGGTAGTGGTTTGAAAATATGTGCCATACTGCTTTTCATTCCCAGTATGGCCATGATTTCTGACTTTTTACATCACTTTCATGGACCAATAACGTATCATTTGGATGCAGGATTTCCTTGCCAAACTTAAAAGATCTACAAAAATAACTATACATTTCCTCCTAATCGTCTACCCGCCGGGGCTGGACTGGCCTTAGCGGGCACCGGGCAATCCCACGGTGGGTCGCACGGGTGGGGGCCAGTTTTGGGCCCCTGGGGGCCGTTTTTGTTACAGGGCCGTTTTTGCAGCATAGCTGCAAAATCGGCCCTGTAACAAAATCGGCCGAAAACCGGCCCTGGCAAAGAGCTCGGCCGCATCCCCAACCCCCCGGGGGGCTGGCCGAGCACTTTGTCAGGGCCGGTTTTGGTTCCCAGTCCGGCCCTGCTACCCGCACCCATACATAGGAGCTCATCATTCCAAAATTTACTTCAATTAACTTTTTTCAGAGCTGGCTCTGCCTGTTTACGAAATATATAGTCTCCGCACTCATAAACTTACTATTAAAATGCAGTTTTGTGAATACTGAAAAAGCATAAACTTACACAAATATTTAAGTTTACCTGTGTGAATCAGGCCCATGAAACCAGATTCAGAGTCGCAGGAGATTTACATGAAATACCTTCCTAAAATGAGTCTACTCTTTAGACTCCCCTGTAGGCTCATTTTAAGGACACTGTCAACAGTAGGGACAAGACGGTATTGGGTATTTCACAATACATAAGGCTCCGCACATGAAACAGAATAATTGGGATGAACTAAAGCCCAATTAAACCATTGACCTTTCTCATAATGTGCTTCAAACAACATCAGTCCTATCTTTTCGTCAGAAACTTCTTTGTAATACCCTGGCCTCAATGCATCAAACATGTAGGCCGACTCATTTATCGGTGATCTTTACAACAGCACCTTCCTGTAATAAAACACTGCCTGCTTTTTAAGTGTTAAACCTGGGGCTGGATCACTATGTTTTTTAATCTGCATAATGGTGAAGGAGTGGTGTTTTTCCCACTTAGTTCACACTATAATGAAGGGTACATAATTGGCTGTTTTAAGTACCACAGCAGCCCCAATACTTCTTAAATGTTTCATAATATCTCTCTTTAGCGAGTAAATCAATAAAAAAGAATTCGGACCACTATGATTTTTTTCTGTGCTGATCCAATATCTTTACTGCAAATTATGCACTTAAAGTCAAAGTAAGCACTATATCTCTACGGTCTCTCGAATACTCTTTCTTTGTGCAAGTTCAGACCTACCACAGGCCTCTACATTCTTCCTCTGCCCTTCCTTGTATAAAAACCCTGACCTGATGCATGACTTGCACAGAAATCACAGAGCAGCACAATTGCATTGTGCATCCTTGTACTCCAAACCTCATGCAGGCTGATAGCGGTGACGCACATATTTAAATTCATACCCATAAATTAGGACTATGAATTTTTATACCTCTCATCTTAAGGGTGGTCTTTCTCAACTTTATGCTAGGCCTGGGCAGAGTAGCAAAACTCTGCTAAGTGTCAAAAAAACTCTGCAAGCGGCAGAGTGCATTAGGTCGCGCAGTTTGAACTGATTTTTAGTGCCGGCTGTTTGTCCCGCGCTGGACAATTAGCACAACCGGCTCCGTGCAAGAGGGCGGTTCTTCTTTCTGCCGCACGCAAACAGATGGTTTCTCAACGCGAGCGGTCTAGAACATCCGTGACGGCCCGCGTTAAGAAATCTCACTGGGAGGTAGTATAGCATTGGATTTTCCTTGTTTGTGCTCCCCAACATATTGTTGGCGAGTGTGAGCGTGGAGAAATGGAGCAGAGTTTTTCAGAACTCAGCATGCTCCATGGAGCGGAGAGTGCACAAAACTCTGCAAACTCCACGAACGGAGCAGAGTTCACCGCCCAGGCCTACTTTTTGCCTGCTCACCTCCATGTTTTGCTGTATCTTTTTGATGGCCCTAGCATTCTGAGCACTTTACCACTGCTGAGCAGTGCTAAAGAGCATGTTCTTCTCCCCTAAACATGATGACATTGGTGTATACCTGATTGAAATATTTAGTTTACCCATAAGTCCCTTGTAAAGTTGTATACCATATACCCAGGGCCTGTAATGTAAATGCTGCTGGTGGGCCTGCAGCACTGTTTGTTTTTACCAACCACACAAGTAGCCTTTCAAACCTGTCTCTGGCATGCCATTGCAGGACCTGTGTGTGCAGTTTACTGCCACTTCAACTTGGCATTTAAAACCACTTGTGAAGCCTTAAAATACCATTTTATTGCACATAGGTCACCCCGGAGGTAGGCCCCAGGTAGCCCTAAGGGCAAGGTGCTCTGTAAGTAAAAAGGAAGACATGTACTTTTAAGTTTTTCATGCCCTGGTAGTGACAAACAGCTAAATAAAAATTCATTACTGTGAGGTCAACTCCTCTCATAGGCTAGCATTGGAAATTTCTTAAAGCACTTTAAAACTATAATTCCTGATTAGTAAGGAGTAGCTAAATGATGTTTCATATCTTTTGAATTGTAATAATTAATCCTCTTCAGTAGTAAAGTTGGGTTTGACATTACTATTTTAGGAATGCCACTTTTAGAAAGTGGACATTTCTTTGCTCTTAACTTAGCTCTATTTGCCTGCAGCCTCTCCATAATACACGTCTGGGCTGTGTCCTGTCCCCACACAAAGGATGGAATCTCTCTCCCCCCAGATATCCTGCAGACAGGGCTGGGATGAAAGGGGACCTGTGCCCTTCAGGAACTGCTTTAAAGGCACCCCTACTTCAAAGGCGCATAAATACTGCCGCTTTGCCTTGACTGATTGTTCTGAGGAACTGCTTCTCTGCTTTGCTGAGCTGCCCTGTTGTCTGCTTATCTCTGTCATGCTGAGGACAAGGACTGGGCCCATCTCACTTGAACCCAGAGTGATTCCAAGGACTTGCTGGCTTACCGCCTACTTTCTGACATCTCAGGGACACAAAAGGCTTACTGCAATTTTGCTTGGGCTGCTGGACCCTGTCATTTGTGACTCCTACTTTTGCCTGAGGTGCTCCCTCAAGTCGGCCTCAGAAGAGGGTTATGCAGCTGTTTTGCTACAAAACCAATGCATCATCACATTTGAGCTGGTCTAAACCAACGTAGCACCCTTCGACACCGACGCAGAGGCTGTTCGACGACAGCAGTTCTACTGCCTGCACGGCCGCGACAAAGACACCCTGTGAGGTTCGATGGTGGTGCATTGCTTGTTGATGGCCTTCTCAATCATTTTGGCTGGATAGGAGAGCAGGGAGATCGGTTGAAAGTTGCTCAGTTGAATTGGGTTGACTGTGGGCCTATTGAGAAGGGTGTTGATTTCTGCAAGTTTCCATTTATCCGGGAACATGGCAGACATGATGGAGGTATTGATGATGCAGTTCAAGGTGGTGCTGATTGGTGATCTTCCCAGGTTGTAGATGTGGTGGGGGGCATGTATCCTTTGGGGCCCTGAGTGGATGGCTTGCATCCTTTCAACTATGTTGTTTCTGGTGAAAGTTTTGTCCATGTAGGTGGTTGTCGTGGTTGGTGGTGTGTGGTGTGTGTTAGTTCTGAGACTGGGTGAGTTTGATGTTGCTCAAGCTTTCAAGGAGTGCTGTGGAGCAGGCGTCATTTTGGTCTTCCAGGTAAACTGTAACTTGCTCTTCTTACATTCACTTTAGACAGATATGTAACATGCTCCTCTTACGTTCACATAAGACATAGCTGCTACGAAAGCTGTCCATCACCAGTATTGCACAGCCAATAAAACACTCATCACAAAATAAATATGAATGGAATAATTCAAGAGATCTGTCACACACTGATGGTCAATCGGAGGACTTTAATCTAGCCCTTGACTGCAGGTCTCTTCTATACATTTTGCCCCTTTATTGCATTTGACAACGGCTTTCAGATGTGGGACGATAGTAACAATGCCCATCCCAGCAGGTCTCTCCACTTCTCTCTCCCTTCAACCATGCCAGTTCAGGCTCACAAATATACACAAAATGTCTGATTGGACAATGAAGTGCAGTAACCAGCTTAGCAGACTATAATATTAAGAAGGGACCTGCAGAGCTGTTCAAAGCTTCCAGCGGACAGAAAAACCATAAACTGTCATCTGCATCTCTCACACCTCATATCCACCACACACTGCTATGCGCTGCTTCCCATAAAATGTTAAATGCACCTCTGTGGTCATCACATTTGACATGGGACCACTTCCCACAGGATCACAAACAACAACAATACTCTTCTGACCACATACCCTATGGTGTAGCTTGCTGCCCATGTAGGAAAGCGCTTCAGTTACCCACATAGGGATAGTAAGCACTCTACAAATGCTGCAGTACAATACAATATTACAACATTTATAATTTGTGCATAACCTAGATTTGCTTTGGTCCTATTAGAATCTTTGTTTCTATCACAGTTCAGAATTACGAAACAAATGTGCTTCATTTGTTCTTTTATAACTGATGATATATTTGAAAATATTTATATAGTTTATATACAGGTATCTCATTTTGTATTAGAAACAAATTGACATTCTACAGTCTTAGTCACATAGCTCACTTTTCAAAACTCTCACTTAACAGTCAGAGAAAGAAAAGTAAACAGCACCTTCATGTGAAAAAAGTAAGCAGCAAAGTGCCAGAAGACATAGTCTGACATGTAAACTCTGTCTTTGAACATACAACACATGCAATAAAACCACAATTTAAAGGTATTTTTGTTCCTCATACACATTTTTAACTCCAACATGGTTATTTTAGGGGCGCTGCAGCAGCCTCAACCCCACCCTATATTTCCAGGGCCTTTGTGTTTTTCATAGATTTTATTGATTCGAATGTGGATGAAGTTTGTGTAAATAAACTCAGTGTTTGATAAGTACTGGGGCAGCTGTCTGGGTCATTTGGAGGGGCCAGGCTCTGAATGCAGCTCCTGCAGCTTCGCCCCTGACCTCCAAGGATAACAAGTCTGTAACTGCTGCTATGTTATGTATTGATTCTCAATAGCCAGGGGGGTAAAATAATGAGGGCCTGTTGAAGGCAGTAGGATCTCACCATGGCACCCATTGCTCCCATGGGAGCACTTTGATGTATGCCGATTAAGCCTGGGCATAATTTCAATTATGCTGGAGTAATCGGAGTAATTTCTGTAGTTACGTATTACGCTTAGACACAGAATTACAGATATTTATGCAATTACTACTGCTTGCATAATTATGAGTAATTTTGGGGGGGATTCCTACATTGAGAGCACATTCAACAAGCGCACGCGCTGATCACGCCTGCAATTTGTGCTTTAATGCATTTAGCGCTATTTCTTAGCACAAAATGCCTCCTTGTGCCAATTTTGGATTCAAGGGTGCATTTTGCCTTAAACAAATAGAACTGTATCTGAGAGTAATTGTTTGAAAATCCTACCCCAACAGCACATTTAGCGCTATTTCTTAGCACAAAATGCATTCCTGCGCCCACTTTGGACATGAGGGGGCATTTTGCAGTAAGAAAATAGAGCTCAATGCTGGGAGTAGTTGAAGAAAATCCTACCCCAAGAGCACATTTAGCAAGCGCAAGAAGTTCCTCGCGCCTGCTATTCCTGCTGTGTTGCATTAAGCGATATTTCTTGTTGCAAAATGCATTCTAACATCCATTTCTGCCTTTTTTTGCTAAGAAATAGTGCTAAACACAGAATTACTCTTCTTGCATAATTAAGTATAATCTTGCGTAATTCTCTGGTAATTCCACGTGATTACGCTACACTGAATTACACAAGTTATGCCCACCCCTAATACCAATCTTGAAGGACCTGTATATGTAGATGGAAAGAGTTCCATTTGTACCTTTAATTTGGAGTTGGAAATGTAGTTCTGTTCTCCATTACCTATGCATTCCAACAGAAGTATGGGGTTTACAATGTTCCCCGTTCCAGAACCATTTCTGTCCCCTGCTTCCTTTACTCCTTCCCGTGTGCATGCTCGGCACTACTGCACATGTGCCAGATGCTTTTTCAGTGCATCCCTCTGTGAATGGGGTACACGCACATCTCAATGTCTGCACAATCCCCAGGTGCATAATTAGTGCCTGGAAGAAATGCATGCCTCCCAAGCAATTCAGGTGCATCCAATTTAGTTTATGTACAACTTCCTTTGGTGGATCTGTGCAAGCTGTGCTATGTCCAGCTCTCACCGAGAGCAGATTAGGAAAATACTTTTTGGAATCCTCTCATCCCCATTGTGTGCACTCCATCAGCAGCGCCTGCTCTAGGGCTCATGCTTCAGCCAGTAAGGATGATGCTCTGAGGTAGCATTTTATCTTGTGTGTCACCATCACTCTGAGTAGAGTGGGACCCCTTCCTATTTGTGAATGCATTACCGCTACACTTCAGGAGACGGTAAATTATTAATGTTTTGCGACCGGAATTTGGTCACAAAGCATTAATACATGCCATTCTGATTCAGTATTTGGAAGGGACGCCCATTCCAAATACTGAATTTGTATTTGGTTACAAACTAAAATTCAGATTCGGTAACGTGCTACCGAATCGAACATTGGGTTTGAGACATACGAAATGCTTTTTTGCAGTAGCAAATGAGCAGATTCTGTGAATCGTCCTATTTGCGACCACAAAAAAGCTTGATACATGTGGCCCCAAATCCCCAATAAAAGACGCAGCACTTACAAAATAAAATAAAATCCTAAAAACTAAATATATGACCCCCAATAACTAAAAACATAACACATAATTACATTATTTTTGATAAAATAACCAGAAAGCAAAATAGTTGCACATTTAAAAAACAAAAAAATTAAAATAATTATTGATCTTTAGCAATGAAAACAAATGACAACGTACATCATGCTTCAGCAGCACAGAATTAAATGACGCAACACATACATAACCATCTAGTTTATGACAGGTGCAATCGTTATATGGGCCTTTTTCCTGTGCCTGAGTACACGCTGCTCCCCATACTTTATGGTATATCTGTGGGCACCCCCTTGATTAATAAATGTACTCTTCCGCCCTGTCATACCAATCCATGCCTCTTATCACATTCCTTGAATGGGGGGTAGCTTTATCTGAATGCCAATAGATGGCCTTTTGGCCACCAGCACTCCCATAGCCACCTGCTGTCTAGTAGAGCTTCACCCACCCCATTTTTCATTAGTCCCAAGAGCACCATCTTAGGGTCGGGTGTGACTGATCTACCCACGATGATATGTGAGCAGTATTTAGGGATCACGAGGCACTCCCAGATCATGTGGTAGAAGGTTCCGAGCTCCAGCCGCTTCGCGAGCAGTGAGGGTCAAGGCCCCCTTTCAAACACTGCACTTTTAAAGCCCTACTATAACCCACCTCCCAGTACACAAAATATAAAAATACACAAATTGCAATCTTAAAACAATCTACTTTAAATATCACGATAAATAACCATGATATTACTGACTAACATAATTGACTGATATATTTACCTTTGATATTAAATCCCACAATATTTTTGCAGTCACAATACTTTTGCCTCTTTATTGTAGTCCAACAATATTACCAACTCGGCATTCAGGTAGCATAACAAGAAAATGTGTGCTGGCACTAAATGTGACTCTTGTGCACCATTAGGTTGTGAGCATCAATCTCACCTTCAGTGGTCGTGGGATGAAGGGCAGATGCAGGTGTCAGTGCATCCTCGCTCATTCAGAGGTGCATTTGGTGCACCTCCTGTTCCTTACAGAAGTACAGATCAAGTGTTTGCCATCCACAGGGGAAGGTGCAAAGCAGGCATGGGTCAGTAATGTCTGCTTTCTGCATGCCAGACCCCGTACTTCATTGTCTCGTCACTAATGGAAGTGTATCCCTAGCAAAGTAACAAGCACGTGTCGACTGTTTTTTAGAGACGGCATGTCAATAAACTTCAACGTAGCTTCTGCACTCAGTTCTCAACCCTCCCGCCTTCAGGTTGCCATTTTGGGTCAGGACCATCAGACATTGTACCTACAGCTACACATCTGGGAGAGACAAAACGCCTCCCCGAAATGTTCAACCATAGCTTTGTGAAGTGGGGCCAATGGACTTATAAATGCTTCTTTTGCTTTTGTAGATTGTAGAGTCACAAATCTTTAGGCCAAAGAATGCCTTTCCACAATGACTAGAGTCTAGCGAGCCTAAGGAACGAACGACCAACTTGCTCAATGTAATGTTGCTTGTGGCGTGGACGGAAGAAGAATGTCATCCACAATCGCCAGCCCCGGGTTTAGGCACAGCAAGGCCGGAACTTATGGTGTGAGGACTTCGCGAGCTCGAATCCACCAAAGCAGAACTAGCCCTCCATTCTTCTGTGGCAGAGAAATTGGGCACTGTTAGGTTACTGTAAAATTAAATCAAATAGTATTTGTATAGCGTGACTTATCACCCCAGGGGGTATCCAGGCACTGTGCTGCAGGCCTCAGTCCAAGAGCCAGGTCTTGAGTCCCTTCCTGAAGTGGTTGAGTGAGGGAGAAGTGCAGAGGTGGCGGGGGAGGTTGTTCCAGGCTTTGGCAGCGAGGTGAGAGAAGAAGCGTCCTCCGGTGTGGCTGCGGTGGATTTGTGGCGTCTGAGCGAGGCTGAGGTGAGCGGAACGTAGGTTTCTGGATGGTTGGTGGGGGGACGTGCGGCGGTTCATTTAGTTTGGTCCGAGGTTGTGGATGGCTTTGTAGGCGTGAGTCAAGACCTTAAACTGTCATCTCCTCTGGACGAGGAGCTAGTGAAGGTCCTTCAGGTGCTGGGTGATGCATGTTCTCTTGGACAGGTTGAGGATCAGTCTGGCTGCTGCGTTCTGGATTGTCTGGAGTCAATTACTGTTAGTTACAAGTGCTAAGAAAAAGCCAAAGTGTGGTATTTGGTGGTATAAAAAAAATAGAAAACAATAAGCTGTGTTACATCAGTGATGATGGTGCAGGGCTTGCAAGAGTTACCTACATAAAATCTCTAGGTGCACTAGAAATAAGTTACGTAACTCATCCAGAACCTAAGGGTGGGCGGAATTTGCGAAATTGACTTTCGCAAATTATCGCGAAATTGCGCGAAATCTCCGTGAGCATGCAAAACTTTCGCGAAGATGCGGAGATTGCTTTTCCCGCCCGTTCGCGATGTGTTTTTGCGTGCTCGCGGGAAAATCTATCTCCAACTTGCCCATGCGGTCGCTAATGGGCGCGGCCATCTTGCTCGCGATGCTTATTTCCTGTTCGCGATCGCAATGACGTGTTCGCGATCGCAAACTCTCACGGGATAGCGCGACCGGCTATCAACAATCCAACATCTTGTGGCGCACACGAACGGATAGGAAAACTCGTTGGCGAACGCAGGGACCCGGTAAGTTGCGACCGCGCGTGAGAATGCATTTTTAAAGCACGAACAAGAAAAAACTTCCGTTTCGCGGCAGGTTGCTAAAGTTTTGACGTTTTCGCGCTCTCCGCAGAACGCGAAAATGTCAAAATATCGCAAATTCCGCGAGCGGAACGAAATTTACCACCCAGGCCTAAAACATCTCACCTTTATGAAGATAAATATATTTGAACAATGCTCTTGTGTAAATGGTATAAGTTCAGACACTACCCTAATACCTTGTGCCCTGTTTCTCTGAGTTGTATTAAATACCAATAGTTGTAAAAGTGGTTTAGTATTGCAACCATGCCTTTGGGCTTGTTTTAAGCCATTATTCATAAGTTAAACACCTAACAGCATACGAAACATATCTACTTCAATAAACCTTCCTGCTCACTACGTCCATCACTGCTGGCTTCTTGAGAACTTCCAACAAAATTACAGGAACCAAAAATACATATGGGAGACTTTAGAGTCAATATGAACAGTTAAAGTATTTGCGGAGATTTTTCTGGAATGGCTATTAAATAAATAAATAACTGTGCACTACCATTCACTGCATACGGTAAAACCATAAGTAGATATGCCCTGTTTTTTATTTCATTGGATAGGGTATTGAAATAAAATGACAAAAATGTAATTCGACAGCCAGGGACCAGATTTGCTATAGAGATGGAGCCTTGATCAAATGCAATTTAGAAAAAGGTCAAATACTGTAAGATCAGTTTACACATGACCTAGAAAAGTATTGCCCGTGAGAGAGGTACACGCCACGGATAACTTACATAAGCATATATTGATTTTTATAGATATAGACAGATGGCAAAGTTATCAAGTAGGTTTGTACCTGTACATTAAAAACTGTATGAATCAAGGGGGGTGGGCTGAAAAAAATCATCTTGCTGCATGTGATAACTCGTCTTCAAGTGTAGTTTCATACTGAGGAAAGAAAACAAAGTGACAACAAGCAATGGAGAGAAAAAAAAGAGCGAGAGAAGCTGAGAAAGAGGGAAGTAGAAAGAGGGAGGGATATAGAAAGCAGTGGTGTAGTAAAACACACACACTTAAGCAGCATAAGCGGGGGCGGCCACTGGGCCCAAAATGCTGGGAAACTGGATCCCACCACAATAATTAAATGTTAGTTTTAATTGGACGTTTATTGGCCTTTTCTGTTGCAGGACTGTAGACAAAAAGCTTCAAATAACTCCGATAGGAAATACAATGGCAGAGAGGTGTGGGAGGCGGGCAACAAAATAAACAGAAACATGAAGAAAGTAGGGAATGGACTGGGAGATGGTCAAATAGAAAAAAAGAGCATGCAAAGGAATGATAAGGAAATAAAAATGAGGATGAGAGAAAGTATGGGTAGATAGAGGAAATAAAGGAGGAGAAAAAACGTTGAAAGGAAGAAGGAAATAATGAAGGAAATGTTAAAGGCAGGATGGAAGTGTGAAAGGAAGGTGAATGAATGCAGGGATGGGTGGCTGTGTGAAAGAATCAATGCATGGCATGGTGGAGTAACGGATGGAAGAGTGAAAGGACAGATTGGTAAAAAGGTGAATGAAGGAAAGGATGAAGATCTGACAGATGGGGAAGAGTGAAAGGATGGATGGATGGATGTGTTGATTTATGCATGGATGTATGCATGGATAGCTGAATACTTGAATATATGGAGGGTGCAGTGGTGAAACGATAGATGGATGATGGATGGAGTGAGGGAGGGAAGGAGGAATGGATGCATGGATGGATGAATAGATCTGGTAATGCGTGGACAGACCACTGGATTACTAGATTGAAGGATGAAAGGATGTCAGGATCGATGGAGGGAGGAAGATGAAAAGGTGACGTCACTTCGGGTTTGTTCGCCTCATCTGCTCGGTGTGATTGGAGTTATGGTTCAAGAGGGGGGTCGTTTGTTTTTTGGCTCCTCCCTTGACAGAAAGAGATGGAGAGCGAAAGAGATAGGGATTTACAGAGGGCGGGAAAGAGTCAGAAAGGAGAAAAAGAGGAATAGGTACCGTGAGAGAACAGCAAGAGACCGAGATAGAGGGGGCTGGAGGCGAGTAAAGCCAAAGAGATGAAAGAAACAGAGACGGAAGGGGGAGCAATAAAGACAGTAAGAGAGAAAGAAAGAGATGGAAGAAGATAGGTACAAGGGAAAGAAGAAGGGAAAGCAAAGGAAGAAGGCGAAGCAGGGAGTAAGAGAGATCAACTGGGCGATGGTGAGAGAACGGCAGAGAGAGAGGGGAAGGTAGGAAGAAAGAGAGAAAGAGAGAGAGAGCGAGAGAGCGAGAGAGAGAGAAAGAGAAAGGAAATACACTGAGATATAGTGGAGGAGAGTGAGTGAAAGAAGTAACATTAGCTCACTTTGCTTAATCTAAAAACCGCCGCGACACCTGGAATACCTTTACACAGGCTGATGATGCGCTGCTGTTCGGTCAGACACTCACAGGGCTTCTGTGGCCAAAAGATGGTTTGACCAATCCCATGAACCCATACTGTTATACCACTGTGCACTGCAAATATCGAGTCCTCTGAAGTCACATTAAATGGGTTTATGGCTAAGATACAACATCAAAAGGGTTTATGGCTAAGATGCAACTGTAGTGCAGTCTTTGCATTGAAACATTGTGGAGACAATTCTCTTTTTAGAGGTATTTTACATCTTTTAGAGAAAGGGAAAGTAAAAGTTCAGCAAACGGCATCAGAATTCTTCGTAATAAATATCAAATCAATTCATTAGTAATCTAAGCATATTACCAGTAAGAGGCCAGATTCATCAAACTGCCAAAACAAAACCTTGTTTTGTTTCTCCTTTATTTGATTAAATCTTTTACGTTTGGAACTGATGATGAAATTCAAGTTTATTCCTGGATAACTATGTAAGCGTCATGATTCCCTGCAAGCAGAATTGAATTAAATGTACAATTCTGCATGGAGAAAAATGGCGCAAAAGTGTATGTAACTATGTTGCACGTGGAGCTGTAACAGCTGTGCAAATGTACAAGCGGACAGTTGGTGCAAAAATGCATTTGTTCCTAAATCTTTCTGTTCTCTTTTTTGAGGCAGAAATATATTTGCCCAGAGAGCAATCCCTTTCATTTACAACCTTATCCATTTTGAGAACGTTCCCTTCCCACGCACAAACTAGCATGAATTTAGGGTCACATTCACGTAGCTTTGGGCTTGTAATTATATAATAGCAATTTTTTGTGATTCGCTGTTTGGTAATCGCAAACATGCTATGTACAACCTTGTGTTTCACACATTTAGCAATTCCCAGTGGGTCGCAAATAGACCTACCTCATTAATATTCATGAGGTAGGTCTCAGTTGGCGCGAAAATCATAGGGATGGTGGCCTACTGGGGTCAGCAGACCACCATGTCTGTGATTGCTTTTAAATAAAGCAATGTTTTTTTTTCTGCAATGCAGCCCGTTTTTTCTTAATGGAAAATGGTATGCATCTAAAAAAAACAAAGTGTTTCTTTTAATTTTGTAAGAGTAGGTAGTGGTCTGTGGCACCACTGCCTGCTTTTAAAAGTTTTTTTTTACATCCATTCATGAAGGGGAAAGGGGGTCCCTCGGGACCCTCTTACTGTTTGCCAATGGGTTACCACCTACTTTAAGTAGGCGGTAAAATGTGAATTTTTGCAACTGCATTTCGGTCACAACACATTCACACATACCACTGCGAGTCGCTATTAGGAAGGGAGGCCCTAAACACGGCCCTTACTCGCAAACCCAATTTGTGATTCAGTGATAGGTTACTGAATTGCAAAGTAGGTATTTGTACATCAAAAATGCTTTTTGTGGTTGCAAACGGGCCAAATCTGTGAATCAAACCATTAGCGACCTCAGAAAAGCTACATACATCTGACCCAAACTCTTTTAGAGATGGAAGCATTTGCATCTGTTCTAAGGGTGGGAAAACCATCCACAATTTGTTTGTGAATGCCATCAAACCCCCAGGTTTATGAAGGTTCACTAATTTTCACTGGCCGACTCACCCAGCAAGGTTTACAGTCTGCCCCTTCTAGTAAATTTGCACACAAAAATGAGAATAGCAAAAAATATTGAGTTGAAATGTTTGTTATGATTTTACCCAGCACTGGTTATTACCCTCTGCTACTTTTCAGTGAATTTGTGTTTTGATAACTGTCCCACCACAGACAGCAACTACCTTCAAGCTGTCAGTTCATCCAAAAAGGGGAGTGCAGTATGAACTAGGCCACACCCGTTTCACAGGGAAACAAAAGCAACCCTAGACATGTTTTGGCATCATGGGGCCTCATCAGTGAGGTGTAGTTTGTTTCTGAGGGCACAGAAAGCCTGTTTCTTCTTGGGATATACATTTCACTTAGGATACTCAGGGAGAACAACGAAATGGTAAAATGCTTCAGACTAATCAAAGCCACAGCCAGTTACTCTAGGGCAATTTCGATCCCAATGTTTTTCATTTTTTGCTTACTGTGCAAATAAGAGTTGGGCCAAATGTGACCCAACCATATGCAGGTCAGTCCTGGGTCTGTCTCAGTGTGAACAGTGCCGCCTAAAGTGCTAGGCTCTGTCCCTTCTGTACCGGAAAACAAAAAGCAACACCTTGGCAGCAGCTCACCTGAGACCACAGAGATCTCAGTTGAGTTTCAGAAATCTCAAAATGTGGTGGTCAGTAGTCTGACCAGGGTGGTGAAAGTAAGTACCTCCGTTACTGTCACGGCCAGCATGGCGTGCCAAGTGAGAATGGGTCTAGAAAACCTCTCCGTGAGATTTCTCAATGCGAGCAGTTGCTGCAGGTCGCTGCTATTCACGTGGAGGAAGCTGCAATTAAAATTTTTACTTGAGCAGCAGAAAAAAGCAGCGCCCTCTGGCAGACTGCATGGTGCCGTTCGTGCTGACTTTACAGCACGGTACAAGCTTACAGCGCTAAAAATCAGCGAGAGCAGTGCAACGTGCCACATTCGGCCCACTCACAGACTCCACAGGATCTCGCAGAGTTTTTGGTAACTCTGCAGAATTCCACTGAGTAATCTCCACAAGTCCATCCCACCCTTACTTTTTAGGACCCTCTGCCAGAAATCAGGATGACAACCACTTGACTTTCATAGAGAAGCAGCTACAGTCCCTGGGTGCCAGCAGGTTTGCCCTCTTCTTCAAGCAGAATCTGAAGTAAGGTGCCTTCTTTCTTCCAACTGGGCCATCTTTCTCAGATAGACTCTTCTGAGGTCCAGGAATAATCTGAGGAGCTTGTGGAGGAGGTGTCAGATCCATCCTGTGCACTAAAGCACCAGTGCTTGAAGAAATTCTACCATCCAATCCTAACTATTTTCTCACAGTCCCACATCCCCTTTAACTGCACTTCCTCTTTGCCTTGCTGTAAACTTGTCTAAGAGACCCAGTTTCAATATGGCCACCAGCCAGGCCTGTTTTTAGCCTCGTGGCAACTCTCCCATTTTAATTACCTTTTCTCCCAACCGACATGGTCCAAACTGATTCTCTAGCCCAATGTGAGCGGAGCCTGGCTGTCTAGAAGGATTCTGAGAATGAATGGGAGAAGACTCCCCTGGCATCTCCAAGTCAAAAGAGGTAGTGGCGAGACTGTCCTTAGTTCTGCCAGCTGTTCCTGTCCACTCCCAGACAGATTGTTGTTGAATAGGCCAAACAGGGAGTTCCACCTGCACAGCACATGCTTTATGACGGGAGCACAGGCACTTTAATAGTAGTTTGCAGTGGCTAAAAGTCCAGAGTTCTAAAGCCAGCAAGATCAGTCTCAGAAAAACAGAGGAGGCAATAACAAAAATGATGTCATTCCTTTAAATAATGATTTTAACAATTACAAAAAATAGTATAATAATACTGATAATAATAGAGTCCACATCTGACCCACACACACACAAGGCTGTACACAACCAAGGACCCCCATACATTAACCACTGCCTGAACTTCCACTAATGGTCAAGAAGACTATACTCCGCCTCCCTTTCACATGCCCATACTCCCTGCATCCACCAAAACAATAGTGGAGGACCCTCCTTCTCCCACATCGCAGCAAAGACCTAGAACAGCCCCCCCACGCACCTCCGGACCATCACCTCACTTCTGAAATTCCAAATGGCACTCAAGAACAAGATGTTCGAATAAGCTTCTGGGACCTTCAAGTGACTCGATACCCAATTGGGTTGGGTGATTAGCCACACTTTATAAATCCTGATTGATTGATTGACATCCTAATCCATTGGTATTTTGGTCACCATGTCACCTCAGGAACCAGCCATATGCATATCAGTCTTGACCCTGGTCCAATGGGAACAGTCCAGTCCGAGCTGCCAAGTCAGGTCTTCCCTGAACCAGAACACAGGCAAACCAGGACCAGTTGTGCCCTGGTTTTAAAAAAGCGATCAATATAACAGCACATTTATCAATATTTCTGCTTTGGTGTGCAGAACTACGATTTCCACTATTCATAAACTTCAACAGTTTGTCTGGAATGCGGCACCAATCACAGCTTTCCAAATGTCAGCAAAGTAAGCATTGATGTGTTCTCAAAGTAGAGCTGGGCACAGGCAAGAATTGCTTTGAGGAAAGGCAGTCCCACTGTTGCAGCAGCACATTTTATTTCCACAGGGAAAACATTGGGTGGAGGGTGAAGGGTTAACTCCTCTTACTACCAGAAAAGTGGATTTACTTTGCAAATCAAATCACTGACCACTTCCATGGTTGAAAAAAGTCATTGGGGATTTGTGAATATTTCCATCACATTAGGTAAACCACACCTTAATCCACTCACTTCCACCCCTTGCATGGGGGTCACTGCTGTGTAATTGTATGCAGTAGTGGTTTACATTTGCACAGCAGTAAATCCCTTTATGCCCAATATTTATATATTTGTGGGTACTCAATGTAAATGCATACACATATTTAAGGATGAAAAAGGCTTTGAGACTGCAGCTCACAAAAATCTATGGTTTGCATAGATTTTCATTCCTGCACCTATGTGTTTCTCCGAATACCAAAAAAGCCAAATTGTGGGCATCCATTTATGATGCCTAGATTTGAGATAGAACAAGTGTCTAGTGATAATACTGTAATCATTAAAATAAAAGAAGGACCACACCTGAGCAGCCACTGCACTACTTTGAGTCCATTTGTGAACACAGAGTACACTAATTTTACAACTACTCTCAAGAAAGCATTAGATAGGAATTAGAAAATGTAATATGATTTGTCAAAAGTTAAGTGGTAGACAGAGACATACACCAAAATGCTTGAGAAATATAATGTCAGTCTGTTGTTTCATGGCTTTCGGCTGCTTGTGGTAGTACTGCTGTGACCAGCACTTGCTCACTGTTGCATATGTGTTGCAGCAGTTGGCAGAAACAGCAATCCACTTGCTCAGCAACACTGAAGTACAGAGCCAGGTGGGACATTTAGACTCAGCCATGGCCCTTGGGATGCCATACTTAATGACGGTGATTGCTGAGCGCAGGGAATTCAAATTAATTGCATCTGTGGCATCAGTGTGATAACTTTCATTAATAATAACAAATAATGTTGCCTCAGTAATTAAATCTTAAATGTCGTGCAAACGTTTCTATTTTTAATTTATTTCGCAAGGCCATGGAATGAGCATTTCAAATAGGGCCCATCTGTTGTCATTTCCACTGGGTTAACCTAATTTACTAGGGAGACCGATCATTCCATTCCAAAATAAATGCAATATAACCAGAGCTCTCCGGCAATCACTTTAACCATTTCACAGTGCTTTTAATATTATTCAAATTTGCTTTCAAATTTCGTATTCATTCAATAAAATGTTTTGTAACTGATCACAGCTGCAATTGCAAGCAAAACTATCCTTTCAATTTCTGAATTACATGGAATGTTATGCAAATTATATTTTCAGCAATCAGTCAGTGACTATCTTTGTAAATCTCTATTCTTTCCATGTGTACAATGCTTTTTTTGGACCATCTTCCCATCCGACTGTACAAAACTGAAGCAGGGACACAAGTTTAACTTCTGTAATATATCTCCAATATCTTTTTTGTAGTTTAAGTCAAAAATATACACAAACATATGTGTGTGTGCGTTTTCACTTGGAGTGTGAGTTATGGTTTGCAGAGCTAACCATAGCTTGTGAATTTCAGTGGCTTCTTTTGGCTTTGATTTATAACTAGGCCTGGGCGAAGCACTACGCTACGCTCGCGTAGTTTGCGAAGTTTGCGCTACTTCGCACTACGCGAACTGCACGTAGCACAGTGCGAACACGCGTAGCGTAGTGTTGCGTAGTGCTGCGGTCATTTTTTGCTTGCTCGCGGTCCTCAACGTCAAGTTGGCGACCGCGAGCAAGCAAAATGACATCCTGGCGAGACTTTTTCCTTGTTCGCGATCGCGAGCATGGAAAATAAACCTCCCGGCGAGATTCCCAACGCGAGAAGGTCAGGTTTCTCATTGCGAGGGGTCGCGTATGCTCGCGACCGCTCGCGATGAGAAACTACCAGTTCGCGTTGAGAAAGCTGCAGCTCGAGTAAAAATCTACTCGAGCAGCAGAAAACTACAGCTCGCACTGTGCAAGATGCCATTTTCAATGATTGCACAGTGCCGGTTGCTTGTCCGCACTGTGCAATCATTGAAAACAACATCTTGCACAGTGCGAACATGTTACTTCGCAGTTCGCGAAGTGCTACGCGTAGCTCGCGTAGTGCGAACTTCACTTTGCGTAGCTTCGCGAAGTGCTACTTCGCGAACTACGCCCACCCTTATTTATAACTAGTCTTTAAATGTGGTTCACCAAATAAATTTCAGAGGTTGGCTTCAACATATGTTAAGGTATTAGGAGGAATCCTAATCCTAACTTCCCTGTTAATGTACTGTTTTTTCTTATCATATACTGCTCCTAAAGTTCAACCAGAACATGTAGCCCACACCCCTTTGCTTGGCGATTTACAGGCCAACCCCAGTCTTTCGCCTTGTGGAGTGGAGGTTGGCCTCAAGATCCCACCTAGCCCATTCTTAGCATGGCTGCCACCTGCATCACACAACATGTTCAGAAGAGTCAAAAGTGGTGTGAAAATCTGCCATGGTGCTTTCAGCTACTCCTCCTAGAAAAATTGTTTGCAATCTGTGCAGCTTTTGACAAACAGATTTTTTATTGAAGTTGTTTGGGCTAAAAGCAAATCATTTTTTTTTTTTTTTTTTTTTTTGTTTTGAAACCGTTTATTACAGGTCTTAAAAGTATACAAGTATGGGCCCACAACCTTCCGGCCGGCCGCTAGCAATGGTAGGAACATACGACATACATTCATGGAACACGTGGTATTACAGGAGGAGCTTTTCTCAGTAGATAACAATGTCAAAAACCACATCATCCAGGCCCCATTATGCGGTTTCATTTTAAATTAAGAACAACAAAAATTAAAACCACACCCACAAGGCAACCCACAATCAAAAATAGCAGCACGTGCTCCCCAAGAGGGGGGATCCCAACTATACACAGAAGTGTGAAGAGGGGGAAGAGAGCAAAGCGAGGACTGGGGGAACCCAATGCCCGGCAGCGGGGGAATGAGTCGGCTAAGGGGATGGGGCTGGCGAGGGATCAGGCAGCAGCGGTGGCGCGCAGATACCCCCTCGGTAGGCGTTCCAGGGGCCCCATACTTTCACCCATGTCCCAGGCTTACCCCTCGCCACATACACCACTTTTTCGCGAAACATGCACCAGTCCATGTGTTCTTTCCAGGCCGAGACCGTCGGGGGCCTCTGGGATCCCCACAGTTGAGCAATATCACGCTTGGCTACCATATATCCCAGAGTCACCCACCACGTCTGCGGCGCTGAGTAATCAGTCGGTTCCCACACATTCAACAGGCATCTCCTCGCTTCAGGCAACAGCGCCACATGCGTAACCAGACGCAGCACCTCATGTACACCACGCCAGAACCCCTCTACCTCCGGGCACTCCCACAAAATATGCATAAAGGTCCCCAAAGCACCACACCCACGCTTACATAACCCATCTCCGGCATAGCCCATACGCAGAAGCTTTGGCCCCGTCATGTAGACCCGGTGGAGTATCTTGAGCTGGACGAAGCGGAGGCGAGCCGGTATGGCCACCTCCTTCGGGGAGGCCACCGCGGAGGTCCAGTCCTCGTCGTCCAACTCCAGCCCGTCGGCAACCCAAGCCGCACGAAGGGCAGTCAACAGGCCCGAGCGGTCGTTTATCAGCTTTTTGTATATAAGTGAGATCGTGCTGTCCGGGACGTGCCCTTCCAGCACTCTATCTTCCAGGGGGGAATATTCCGGGATGGAGGCAACGTCCGTGAAGACGGAGCCCAGCGCATGACGGACCTGCAAATACCGGAAGTATTCACTGCCCTGCAACTGGAATTCCGTCTGCAGCATATCGAACGTTTTAAATCCTCCCCTCGTCCAAAGATCCCCCACTTTACTGATACCTATTATGTCCCACCTCTCGAAGCCCTTAGAGGTCCACAGGGAACCCAACCGCTCAGACGCGTATAGCGGTGACGCCCGGGTCAAACGGTCCTTCCACCCCATAGCTGCATTGGCCGCGTGCCAGACTTGCACCATGACACGCGTGGGGCCCGTCAGACGAGCGTCGGGCGCGCTAGAGTAGAGCGCTCGATTGTAATCGCCACCTGGCAGGAGCATCTTGTCCATTTCAAATGCCGGGTTTAAGGCGAGCCCGTAGAGGCCATGGTTAATGGCAGCGAGCTGGGAGGCCCAATAGTACCGTTTAATATCCGGGAGGGCAATCCCCCCGTCAAACCATGGGAGCGTCAGCTTAGCGAGAGCAATACGCGGCCTCCCGTCCCAGAACAGGCGGCGCTGCAGACTCTCCACCTCACGGAAGTAGCGCGCCGGGACCAAGTCCATAGTGTTCTGCAGAGCGTACAGAAAACGCGGCAGAGACATCATTTTGAACAGTGCCGCCCGGCCGAGCGGCGAAAGCGGCAGGCGCCGCCAGCGTGCGACATCTACCCGCAAACGCTGGAGGGGGGAAGCAGATTACGTTCATACCGGGCCTCCGGGTCCAGAGTAATGAAGACACCCAGGTACCGAAATCCCAGCGGGGCGATCTGGATCGGACAGCCCCGCGGGAGAATAGGAGCCTCCCCAGAGAGAACATACACACACGATTTAGCCCAATTGATGACGAGACCGGAGTTACGACCAAACGAGTGTAAAACATCAACTAGGACTATAAGTGATTTGCGTGGGGAGGCTAGGTACAGAAGGATGTCATCAGCGTATAGGGATACGCGATCCTCATACTCGGGGGTCCAACGGAGACCACGGATGGAAGGCTCCCACCGCAGCCACTCCGCCAGGGGCTCCAAGGCAAGCGCGAAAAGAAGCGGCGACAGGGGACAGCCCTGCCGCGTGCCCCGGCCCAGCTCAAACGGGGCCGATACTCTTCCGTTCACGACCACCTGTGCCAATGGGCCCGCATACAACAATTTGACCCAACTGATGAATCCTGGGCCAAACCCGAACTTAGCAAGCATCGCCCAGATGTATGGCCACTCAAGCGTGTCAAACGCCATGGTGGCGTCTAAGGACGCCAAAATGGTCGGTTCCCGTATGAATGGGACGCGCGCAAGCACCCCATGCAAACGCCGCAGATTAAGGGCTGTATTGCGATGGGGAATGAAGCCAGACTGGTCCTGATGAACCAGATCTCCCACCACACCGACCAGCCGATTGGCGAGTACCTTAGCGAGAATTTTGGGCTCCGCATTCAGTAGTGAGATAGGCCGATAAGAAGTAACCCGATCCCGAGGTCTCCCTTCCTTGTGGATCACCACGATTGTAGCCAGACGCTGGTCAAGCAGGAGGGAGCCCAACGAGTGGGCCGCGAGGAACATTGCGCGGAGGTGAGGCGCCAATGTATCCGGTCGCAGCTTATACAGCTCGATAGGGATACCATTCGGGCCCATGGCCTTGCCAGAAGCGACCGAGCGTATGGCGAGGGCGATTTCGTCGGAGGTGGGAGCGGCGTCCAGCGACACCCTGTCCTCCCCGGACAGGGAAGGCAGTGCGATATCTCTGAGCAGGGCACGGGAATCCTCTTCCGAGCAAGAAGAGACCGGGGAATACACCTCGCGGAAATACTCCGCGAAGCAGGAGACTATTTCTTCTGGCTCAGTTACACACACACCATTCGTTTTCTCAATCAGCGGGACCACACGATTCGCTCTTTCCTTTTTATCCAACCACGCTATCAGTTTACCAGCCTTATCACCCACATCATACAGCCGCCCCTGTTGCTCTCTACTAAGGCCCCTGGCCGCCTCCGTAACGAGGGCCCTATAAGCCGCCTGCTTGAGCTGGAGGACATGTAGTGCAGCGTCCGTCACCCCATCTTCTAGATTACCCTCCAGCTCCGCTATTTCAGCCTCCACCCGGGTCACCTCCTCCCGCTCACGCCTCCGGGCGTGGGAAATAAGGGATAGGGCCTCCCCTCTAAGTACCGTTTTGAAGGCCTCCCACAGGGAGATAGCTGAAGGCACTGACCCCACGTTCTCCTCAAAATAGCGCTGGAGGGATTTAATCAAGTCAGCGCGAATGGTGGGGTCGCGCAGGTACCAGGAATTGATTGGGACCACCCTGCTCTCAGCCCTCGGAAAGACATCAACATGCAACAATAGCGGGGAGTGGTCCGAGATACCCCGTGCCAAATGGCGCACCTCCCCCACCCTCCCGACATGGGCCGCCGGGACAAGGACATAATCAAGCCGTGAGAGACTACCATGGGCCCCCGAGTGGAAAGTGTATTGCAACTGCGTGGGATGTTTTAAGCGCCAGCAGTCCACCAATCCCAGTGTATCCAAGAGGCCGGATAGCCACGCCTGTGCCCGGGGGAGGTCCCTAGGGGGGTGACGATCCACAGTCCCAGAAACCACCGCGTTGAAATCCCCCCCACCACCAGAAGCCCCCCCGGAAGGCCAAGGAGGAGGCGCCCCAGATCTGCAAAGGTGGTCGACTGCAACCCCGGTGGGACGTACACTGACACAAAGACAACCACTTTGCCCTCCATTCTCCCCACCAAGACAGTGTAACGTCCCCTGTCATCGTGGAGCACCTCATCAATTTCTAACGGGAGCGAGTTCTTTACCATGATACCCACACCCCTCGAGCCCGACGTGAAGCCCGAGTGGGCCACGAGGCGGTAGCCACGCCGATTCATGGCACAGAAGGAATTGCCAATAAGGTGTGTCTCCTGCAGGAAGACCACATCAGGCGAGAGTCGCTTCAGATACTGTAGGACCACACCTCGTTTGATCCTGTCCCCCAGTCCATTGACGTTCCAAGACAACAAAGTCAATTCCCTACCCCCTATCATACACAAAAACCATCATTCGTCCCCCCGAGAGCACAGTAGAGCCTACACAAAAAAAGGGTTGCCTTGTGATAATAACAAACAACGCCCCATCCCTGCCCACCCACCCCAACAAAACTCCCCCCTCCCTGCACCCCTGCATGAGCCCAGACAGCCCCCCCAAAGTGCAGTGTGCCTGTCGCCCCATAGATAGTTAAACTAACTAGACCCCCAGAGGAGGAGGGAGAACCCCCAAGAGACCCCACACAACCTCCATAGGAGGGGAACTTAAGCAATCCGACGTATAGTCAAAAGTGGCATCATTTTTGTCCCGAGCGAGGCCTAATATTAGTCCCTCAGTCTTGATCCGGCAAGCCCTCTCCCCCGGCCGCTCCCCCCCCCACCACCCCGATCCCGATCTCCAGACAGAGTATCCAGCCAGTCCCCGGCCGCTTCGGGACGATCAAAAAAGTTCGTGCGACCTTCCACCTCCACTCGCAGCTTAGCTGGGAAGAGCATGGCGTACTTGAGATTTAGGTCCCGAAGACGGCGCTTGACACCAAGGAAGCTCAGTCTCTGCTTCTGGACCGCAGGGGTGAAATCAGGATAAAAATTTATGTCCATATTATCAAGTCTAATCGGTCCCTGTAGTCTGGAGGATTGCAGGATAGCGTCTCTGTCCCGAAAATTAAAAATCCGGGCGATGAGAGGTCTCGGAGCGGCTCCGACCTTAGGCCTTCCCCCGGGAACCCTGTGGGCCCTCTCCACAGCAAAGAATTTACTCAGCCCCCGTGGCTGGAGATGAGTAACGATCAGGTCTTCCACGAAAAGGTCCGCCGCCGCTTCCTCACGTCCCTCAGGCACCCCGATGATACGGATGTTGTTACGCCGGGCCCGACTCTCGGAGTCCTCCAGGCGACGATCCATCAGCGCACTCGCCCGAGCAAGCCGGCGCACCTCCGTTTGCAGGGCCGCCACATCTGTCGTAAGGCCCGATGCGGTGTGGGCCAAAGAAGCGACTCGGTCGTTGGTCTTGGAGAGATCGGCCCTTATCAGGCCAACATCTACGAGGACCGAGTCGATCTTCTGCGCCAGTGTGTCAAAACGCTGGCCCACAGAGGCCTTCATCTCGGCGATGGCGCCCATGACATCCCGCAGAGTCAGATCCGTGGGCAGATCGGGGGCATCAGTAGGGCCCTCAGGGGACTTGCGTGGCACCTCAGGAGATCCCTTCTGGAGGGTATAGCGATCCATGCTGTTGGACTGATGGGCTGCGCCACGCCGGGTCGATTTTACCTTTGCCCGATCGCCATCTTGTTTCGTGGCCATGGTCCCAGTCTCCCGATCGCACCAGCCACGTCGTGAAGGGCGGGCAAGCCGGTCCACGGGCTCCGGGGGGGTGCCACCCCAGATCTGCGGGGCGGATCACAGCCGGCGGGCAGGCAGGGTCCCCCAGCGAGGCCACACCAACACACAAAGCCCCGTGACCCAACCTCGCCTAGACAGCAAGGAGGGTACGAAAGCAAAAGTGAAAGTGCGGGTTCCGCGAGCCACCAAGCCCTGCCCGCCGCTGTTATTCACTTCGTCACTGGATCGCCCCACAACGCAAATCCGGGGTTCGGCTAGGAGAAGGCCGCAAACCTCAATCGGTGTTAAAGTCGGTGTCCGAGGTCCGATTTGGAAGCGGAAAACGGGCGCCACCTCAGCTCGGGCTCACCAACACAGTCCCCTCATCTGGGACAGGATATGTTCAGGATAGTGATAGGAGGTCGCGGAGGTCCTCGGGAGCCTCACACCTACGCGGCCATCTTGGTTGCGCACTAGGCTCCTCCCCCAAAATCAGTTTTTTAACGGGGTGCCCCATTACAGTAACAACACTCCGCATTAGGGTAGGAAATTGACCCAAGAGATTTGGTTATTGAACGTTCCCCTTCCACCTGCATATAACCGTCAAGATATATGGGCATAGAACAAGAGGCAGGCGCTGGAGAGGAGTGACCAAGCCACTATATGTCTGAGGGTTCTGCCTTTAATGCCAGATTGTTGAAGTTAGAAAAATACCTGATTCAGAGGACCTTAAAACAATTCTTGGCCAACCCGAGACAATACAGCTGTTTTTTGGCAGTGAGGCCCTATAAAATGTCTTCAATCTCGTCACATTCCAGATGGCAGAATTTAGAAGCTGTTGCAGATTTGACAATGCATCTTGTAGGAGGCCCAGGAAACACTATTGCAATTATTGCCTCTATGTGAGAACACAGAGGTTGCAACCACCTTGGTATGATATTACTTGGAGTATCTTTCAATGGAGAAGTAACACGTAAAAGCAATGATGTGGAGTTGATATATGCTGGAAAAGTTAAATGCTGATCCGGTAGTACGCCACAAGAATCAGGCTTGTCAACAGGAATAGGAGGGTCCCCAAGTGGGAGGGGCTAGATGGAATCATATTAACAGCCTTGGTCTTGACCCTTCAGCAGCGGCTCTGTTTAACTTTTAAAAATAATATCACTTCTCCACCTTTGGATCATCGAATGACAATCACTGAGCTTGTACAGAGAAGCCGGAGCCACCTAGTCCAAACATATAATAGTCTGTGTCCCAACTGCATATAACAGCACAGTGGGGTCATGAGATCTGAGTGATTCGGATAAGTCTCCACTGTCAAGATTGACATCTGTGACAATTGAACAATTAATACTTTACCGCTTTCAATGCGACTGGTGCCCAGCCAGTGTTAGAGAGAGAGTAAATAGCTCTATACGTTGGGGCAGGATCGCAGGAGCGAACGATTGGCATACATGTACAGGACATATGTCATCAGGAGAACCTGACTTAACACAAGATGGAAACTTGCTGACATCCT
Organism: Triturus cristatus; assembly: GCF_964204655.1. Taxonomy (NCBI): domain Eukaryota; kingdom Metazoa; phylum Chordata; class Amphibia; order Caudata; family Salamandridae; genus Triturus; species Triturus cristatus. The sequence continues at coordinate 1,092,193,009 of NC_140593.1, forward strand.
TTTGTAAAGTGTTCAGAAAGATGGTTCAATTTGTGGTAACAGAATGAGAGGGTTCCAGCACCAGCCATAGTTTAAGCAAAATGTGAGAGCTCTTGATACCTTCATTCATGTTCTCATTTTTGAGCTACATTTTTACAAAACTACTAAGAGGAAAGATCAGAGTTGTGACTGCAAGCTGGTTGTTTCAAAGATTTGATGACTTTTGGAAGAATTTGGAGGTTTTCTTGAGGGGGCGAGAACCCACTTCAAATAATAATCACAATTATTTTCCGGATAAACCACAAAAATCAATAAATAAACCTGTGCTTGGCACAAAATAGTCTAGAGGCAATGTGTAAAGTATTTATGTAGCACTCAAACAGCAATAAAGTAAAAACACAAGAAAAATACCAAACTAATTATAGAACAATAAAGTAGATTTTAATAAATAAATTGACAACAAAACATCAAAAAATCTAATAAGTAGAACCAGAGCTATGAATTTTTAAATGTTAAGGTTTCAAATAGCGTAAAAAAGTGTTAAGCGCTAACCGTGTTTATCTGGCTGTGCTAGGTGTGGTCAAAGTCAATCATTAAGGTTGATGGTGATAGAGCGCGGGTTGGATACAGGGACCAGGTTCATCCTGGTGGAAAGTTTACGTTCTGACTTTTATGAGAAAAAGTGGTTGGTGACAAGTCATCGGTAGGGTGAGCTGTAAGATGGAACGGAAGCGGAGCTAAAAACGTGGATTGCTGAAGTGAGTGTTCTCAGTGCGGGCGTTGACGAAGGTGGGAAAGCTCTGAGAAGCCTGTGCCAAGAAAGGCCTCGACGTCTGTCCCAATTAAACCCCTACATTTGGACTTAGAGACTTTTCTGGATGCCAGATCTCCTACAGCTAGGCAAACCAGCAAGCCAAGGCCAACCGGCAATTCAATATCGACAGCTGCAGCTTCTGTGACAGTTCCGGTCAGTCTCCAATGATTCACCAGGAAAAAAGTTTCTAACTCCCAGATCTTGAAGTTTGGGCACAAGAGGAGTACACTCTTACACCAGCCAAGGATCCAGGACCTAGGGGGCACCAAGTGGGGGCTAGAAATCACTCCAAAAGAGGTCAGTAGCTGGGTCCACGGATGGACTGATTGCTACTGGTCAGCTGGGCAATCGCAGAAATAGGCCCCTGGTGCCTATTTGTGTCCCTCTAGCTCAAAAAGGACACTTGGTGTCACGTCTGGTGTCCTGATTTGAAAACAATCAGGTACAGTCATTTTTCAGGTTCTTCAAACAACAGGGCAGTCCTTCTACTGATTCCTCCACAGGTCAAGAAATGTTCTGAGTAGGGTACTAAGGATGCCACATTTAATCTCAGTGCCAGCATGTGGGTGGGGCCACTCTCTACCCAATGGGGTAAAAGGTGCCCAGGATAACTCTACCCACTTTTGCAGCATTTTCTGTGTGGTTTATTGTGAACTATCCCATAGTGCACCTCTCTACCTACATTTAACATGGCAGAACCCTTCTTCGCCTGGTCACCGCTATATGTGGCCACTCAGACGTGTGGCTAGAATAATGGGCAAATCTTCCATTGTGGTCATTCACAACCAGTTCTGGACAGTTCCCACCACCCAATGGGATTGGAGCCAAGTTGACTAGGAGGATAGAGAGAGGCAGGCCAAGATGTGAGTTATATCTGCCAGTAACAGAGTACGCACATCTTTGAAGCTCAGGAAGGGGCAGGCATATCCCCGCAGGCCATTCTGCTGAAGGTGGAAAAACACATCTCCACACTAAAACCTTTTGTCCACTGTCGGGGAGTAAATAACATCTCATCGTAGGGGAGCCATTCAACAGTCTAGAGACACTGGACACTGGCAGGATGGCACATTTGGCTTTGTCAGGAAAAAAACAACTTTCTAAAAGTTACATTTTCAATATATGAATATAAAATCCGGCTTTACCATTAAGTTAGATTTAAAATTATTATTAAATTGAGTCCTTGAATCATCTTTCTAGCTGCTCCCAAACTGAAATTAAGCATTGTCAATTGTTATATTGTAACCCAAAGTTTCCCCAATGGGAGAGCCAGCCTTGCTACAGTGAAAAAAACACTTTCTGGGGTTTTTAGTGCTAGGAGATGTAAAACTTTAAATATTCATGTCCTACGTTTTAAATACCATGCACCCCGCCTGATAAGCATCTTATGTTTATACAATACAAGGTGAACCCAATAGGTAAACAAGGACCTTGGGTAGTGATATTTTACAAAAACAATGGTCCTTGGTAAGGTTCAGTATAAATAGAAATAAATATAGAATGAAATCACTTCTATATAACCACTGTCCAGCCGGACAGTGAGATTTAATCAGTAATTATTTACAAAAAAATGTATTTTAAACAGCACATGAATAAAGTGGGACACAGTTCTGTATCCTACACAAAAAAGTGAAAACGATGAACATAAAAAGGACAAATAGTCAGGCAAAACAAAAGAAGCTTGTTGGCAAATATTCAAGGTTAGACAAGCGTGATAAATAACCAAAACCGTTACACATTACAGTTGAATAAGCTTGTGTGCACAGTTTAAAAAGTCGACGACGTTTCGATCCCTTCTAGACAAATAATGGGATCTTCATCAGGGCAAACTTAAATAAATGCCTGAAAGACATACATCTACATAATCACATACATTATTGGGAATAAAGAGGAAAAAAGAAAAAAAAGGTTTGAAAAAAAAATAAAAGGAAGCGTAAACCTTTTTACGCAAAGTGCCATGCACAAGACCCACACGAGACTGGAGATGGAACTGACGCGCTTAACGACTGTGCAAGTGGAGCTAATAGCAGTCGAGTAAATATGGTAAATAATCCACGTGAAAGATTCAATGAAAGTCACACACCTGTCAGTACAAAATAAATCAGTATTGACAAGGCTTGGCCGCAGGAGTGCTGGTGTGGGGATAGTGTGTGAATGAGGACGCCAATGCGTGAAGCTTACCTCAAAAGAGAGTAACGAAAGTTTCTCGTGCGTTCAGTGCTACAAGCCTGTAACAGTGCAGGTTTCTAAGACAGACGAAAGGCGTGATTTTAGGGAGCGTTTTAAGGGAATATGTAATGTGCTCTCACTGTGGCGGCAGGAGCTTACCTTAATTAGGCAGTGGTCGGGTGGTGCTACTAAGCAAGGGGTCCGAGAACAATCCATGGGGATGGGTGCGATGCTCTGGGGGTCAGAAGGGAGTTAGTTAGGGCTGTGGTAGCGGGTAAATTGGAATAAGCGGTGGAGAGCGTGCGGGGGCTTACCTTAGTAAATTCATTACTTGGCGGTGCTATGAAGCAAGGAGTCTATTTCAGCAAATACGGAGGGAGACATTGAGGAATTACGTGCCAACAAGCAGCTAGTCCATCTGGGAACCAGTAGAGGGGAGCGGGGGGAAAAAAAGGAATGGAAGGAGAAATTACTCTTTGCTAGCGAAGTATCTGCAGTGTAAACGCTAAGTGAGCTGTCGCAGTGCTTACCTAGAAGTGGTAAATACTGCGCTGTGCTAGAAGCAGGGGGGTCGGGCGGTTCAACAGATGCAACAACTTAGTTGGTTTCTCAGATACCTCTGCAGACTCTTCTGACAATTCCGACCAAGGTGAGACCCCCAGTACCTCAGATCGGCCACCCAACCCTATTTTTTTTGGTCGAGGTAAAGCGATCTGCCCAAATGAGGGCACGCCAAACAGTGGTACAACCCCCCAGGAGAGTGGCAAACACGCCAGAGATTTTACCAATGGTAGCCAAAATCATGGCACCCAATAACGAAATTGAGATCCTCCCAAATATGGAAACTATTCCCATCTTTAACCTCTCTAAGTATACCTTAGCAGACTCTGAGATTTCTCTTCTTAGCAAAGGCGTATCCTTTGTACCCACCATCCACCCCAATTTCCTAGAATTACAAACAGAACTGCTCAGATTCTTCTGGCGGATACGCCTACAGGCCTACTTTTTACTAAACCCCTCACCCACAGCTGTTACTAACACGCCACTACGCCCAGCATCTACCTTCTCTCCTACATCCAATATGATTCCTGGTGAAATCATAACCTTTGAGAAATTTGTACTCAAGGATCTATCTTCACTCCAGAATATCAAACATTTCATTCCTTATAATCTCTCATTAGAGGAGAAGAAAGCCATTGAAACACTGAAAACTAATGACTCCCTGGTCATTAAATCTGCAGATAAGGGTGGAGGGATAGTAGTACAAGAAAGGGAATTATACAAACTAGAAATTTGCCTCCAACTTTCTAACCAAGATCATTATTGCAGGCTACCCACCAATCTGTCTAAGGAACTGCAGCAATTGATCCTACAAATCACGACTGATGCCAAATCTCAAGGGTTTCTCAGCCAGAAAGAATTTTTGTTCCTAAATGTGAAATCACCACGCACCCCGGTGATATCCACTCTTCCCAAAATCCACAAAAACCCAACTGCACCGCCAGGCTGCCCCATTGTTTCTGGATAAGGGTCCATTTTAGAGCCATTGGGCCAATATGTGGACTAGTTAAATTGAAGAAAAGGTGGTGGTGTTCCCTAAGGGAAATATCCGCACATTCAATATGACATTCAATTATTGTTTTTGTAAAGCGTGTATAAGTGATATCATTGGGTCCTCTACCTTAAAAGAGCCTACCACCAAAAGAGTCTAATAGCACAAAAAAAAAGAACTTTCCGTGCACCAACTTATTATAACAAATTTAAGGTTCCTATGGCACACCTTCGTATATGTAATAGATCTATAGATATTCAAGATCAAATGTATAAAAACTATAAAGGATAATTTTCCCTTCTTCTTTTTCACATTAGACAAAATACAATAACAGGATTTCAAAACATTGATTCAACACGATCCGATTTTAGGGAAGATCTGTATTTCTTTATTCTTGTCTGTTAAGATATTTCATTGTTTTCATAAAATATTCCCAGCACATTATAGCCAACACGTGTTTCGTCTTGTTCTAAGACTTTCTCAAGGCCTTTAAAAATTTCATCTTTGGCACGTAAACACGCGGATCGGCGTCTCTATTCACTTTTGTTCGGTGACATTTTATCATATTTGTACCGTGGAACATTGATGAAAAATTGATGAATGCAGGAAGCCTGATAATGGCATTTTTTTGACGAATTGTGTCTCCATGTGAGAGTTTTCTGAAGGGTATACCAATACCTACTCATGAGTCATTTTACAAAGCTCATCATGCTTTAAAGAACTCAGGCTACTACTATTATATATTATATATTATATTATATTATTATATGATATGCAGTTGTGTATTTAAAGGCCTTGGGAATATTTTATCACGCTTGTCTAACCTTGAATATTTACCAACAAGCTTCTTTAGTTTTGTGTAGGATACAGGACTGTGTCCCACTTTATTCATGTGCCGTTTAAAATTCTTTGCAAATATTCACTGATTAAATCTCACTGTCTGGCTGGACAGTGGTTATATAGAAGAGATTTAATTCTATATTTATTTCTATTTATACTGAGCCTTACCAAGGACCCTTGTTTTTGTTAAAAATGATGAGCATCTAAGGCCTAGTTTAGGGGTAATTATAAGCCCCAAAAGTAAGGGTAATCCTGGCAACAGTGTATATTGTCAGGTCGAAATAACAGTTTAAAACTGCATGCACAGGCTGCAAGGACAGGGGTAGAGATCCACTTGTAGCATTTAATTTACAGGCCATAGGCAAATGTAGAACCATATACTAAGGACTTATAAGTAAATTACCTGACCCAATTAGGTGTATCCAATTTTACCATGTCTAAAAGGGACCACACAAGCACTTTACCATTGGTTAGTAGGAGTAAAGTACCCAGAGTCTTATGGCCAACAATCACGGGTCGAGCTACAGAAGACAAAAATGTAGGGGGACCCTGCAGATAGGGCAAATTTCAAACAACATTGCACAATTGGCATGAAGAATTATTATCTTCTAAGACATACGTGCTCAGATGATTAGACTTAGCAATGCAGACAGTTTTTTGTAAGTATGCAACTCAATTTTGTAGTTTTGAAAAAATCTCTTCCGCACAAGCTTTGCACCATTTCGACTCAAACTGACTGGTCAGGGGCTGCTCTTTCTTCAGGGCTTTCATTAACCAAGGTTTACCAGACCAGTTAGCTGTTACATACAGCTTTCATTAGGGCCTGCTGGTATACTGTGTCCCTGAGGTTTCTGTTAAGGAAGATAGAAGGCTGTTCTATGTTTGTGTGTTGAAATTCTGATTTAAGGGTAGCACTAAAGTTATCTAGCACAGCAAAAATGATAAGTCGCATCCAAGCTCAACATAACGTTTCTGTGCTCCAGAATAAAATTTTCAGAATATGTATTGACAGCACTCCTGGCCTAAATAATACAATGGGATGCCTGCACTAGCATTGAGGTAATCGATATACGCTTTCTCGGAATATTGAATACCTGCAGGTTTCCACATTCTTACTCAGTCTCTCGTTTACTAACTTGAAGTGTGTTATCGATTACTCTCTGAAAGTGATGTTCCTGCTGATTTTCTAATTAATCACACTGTGCTTCTCCATGTTGGATAGCGGTCTCTAGTGAAGGAAAAAATTTTGAACGTTTGTCAGGAAATAAGGGTAAGTACATTGAATTTCTCATTGGCTGCCACTAGTAAAAACAATTACACATTTGAAGTTGCACACATTTTATATAATGTTAATTATTCAAAAGACAGGTTATTAATAGTTATATAGCTGCCCACTAGCTCAATCTATTGTGTATGACAGACTAGGCCAGTGCTTAAATTGAGCTGGTGGTTTCTGGTGCTCGGCACCAACACTTAATTGCTAACACCCGCACTTATGACAGTCTGTCACATGGTGGCACTCTTTGTTTTATTTAGAGATGAGCATAACAACAGTTGTTTATTCATTCAATATACGTTAAAAATAACATACCTGCCACGCAAGCCATTGTTATAGCTTTGGGGGCCTGGAACAGTCTGAAGTGTCACACTTGTAGGAGTGTGATCGTTAGTAGGTGTGTTTGTATTGTTATTGGCAGTTCTGACAGTTCTGTCAGGGGCAATGGATGGCGTATGCTGCAGTACCTCCTGACGAGGGCCCTGGCACTTATTTATTTACAAATTAAGCACCTGACTAGGCCAATCCAATGAATTGACTAGTTATGGCCCTCTGTGAGAAATTGGCTTGTTGGTTGTCCGGGGTGTGAGTCCTGGTCAAGCAGTAACCACAATCCTTGTCAGGGTTAGGCACATGCCAACACTAAATTAACCTGTGCTCAATCCTCTGGTAGCTTGGCACAGAGCAATGTGTAAAGTATTTGTGCAACACTTCAAACAGTAATAAAGTAAAAACACCCCACAAAAAGCATCTCACACCAAGATAGAGAAATAGAACTTTCTTTAATAAATAAAAAAGACCAAAATGACAAAAATCTTAAAGGTTTTAGCGAAAATAGCGTCACAAAGTGCAAAGCGCCAACTGTGGATATCTGGTCGCGCCAGACCTGGACAAAATCACAAGTTCAGTTTGTCCGCACTGGAGCGCAAGCCTTCTACAGGTACCCAGTTAGGCCTGCTAAACAGAGTACCTTAAATCCTGGCTTGCGAAGATGCGTCGCTTAGCTGAAGATGCGTCGATTCTTAGGTGCAGCTAGGCTGCGATTCTAAGGCCTGCGTTGCACTGGAGGATCCCGTTGACGGGGCTTGCGATGCGAAGTCCGGCGTCGAGGATGGAGTGCACAGTCAGGGCGATGAATCAGTTCCGATGAGGTGCGAGGCTGCAATGTGGAGTCTGGCATCGTCATCGAGGCTTGAGTCAACGGGAGATGTTAGGGGCTGCGCTGAGGACGCATCGCGCTGAGACGGTTCTAATGGGGCTTCAAAGGGGATGCGAGGCTTTGCAATGGGTCCATGCAGCCGCAGCTATGCGTTGGTTCTGCTGGGGTTTGTGCCACGCAACAGAGGAGATACATCAGTTCCGTTAGATCCACAGACTGGGGAGCACTTTAATCCCACTTTCAAGGGTTCAGGACTGGGGTGGCAAAACTTGGCAGGGTAGACTCACAGATGGCAGAATCCAAGTGCACGGTTGTTGGAAGCCTGTTGTGTCCGACACTTCAGATCAGGAGGCCAGCCAACTAGGCCTTGGAGTTCGGGGTTTAAGAGATGCAGGTCAGTCCTTCTCACCCAAACAAGAGGCCGCTGGTCAGAACAGCAGGGCAGCGGTCCATCAGTGCAGCAGTCAAGGAGAGTGGCAGTCCTTTCAGAAGCACAGCTGTCCTTCTTCCCTGCAGAGTATCCACAGGTCCAGAGTGTACTGAAGAGTTGGTGTCTGAGGTCCAGTATTTATACCCGGTTGTGCCTTTGAAGTGGGGAGAAGCTTCTAGAGGCATGTCTTTGAAGTGCACAAGTGTCCTGCCTTCCTGGCCCTGGCTCCAGACTAATTACAGTGGGTATGCAGCCCTTTGTGTGGAGATAGGAAACAACCTATTCAAGTGTGAGTGAGGTTGGGTCCAGCTCCTCCCTCCTATCCTGCCAGTGATGGCCCATCCAGTCACACCTAAACTCCCATTTCTGTGTGACTGTCTAGCAGGAATACACAAAGCCCAACTGTCAATTACACCCAGTCATGTGAACCAGAGGCAGGCTGCAGGCACCAGATGGCTAAGGCAAGAAAAGGTCAACTTTTTAAAAGTGGCATTTTTAAAATTGTCATTTTAAACCCGACATCACAGTAAGTTAGGATTTTTCATTACAGTTCCAGAGACACCAAACATAAACTGATGATCTGTTCCAATTTGGAAATTACACTTATGATATATGATACGGCAACTCCTATGTTATCCGATGGAAGAGGTAGACCTTGCAGTGTTCAAAAACAAATCTAGGAGTGTTTAACTACCAGGACATGTTAAACTAAAAGGTACATGTCCTACTTTTAAAATGCATTGCACCCTGCCCTCTGGGCTGTCCAAGGCCTGCCCTAGGAGTGACTTATATGTATTAAAAAGAAAGGTTTTGGCCTAGCAAAACGCTTACTTTGCCACGTCGAAAAGGCAGTTTAAAACTGCACACACAAGCTCTGCAATGGCAGGCTTGAGACATGTTTGAAGGACTACTTAAGTGGGTGGCGCAATCAGTGCTGCAGGCCCACAAGTAAGCACAACATGATGATGAACGGAGTGCTGAAACTTTTCAAACACTCACCCCCAGTCAATAGATCTGGGTTGAATCCATTGTTCTTTTGCTCACTATGCCACCCCAGTTTGGACCCAGCCATATGCAAATCAGTCTTGACCCTCATAAAAGCGGACCTACTCAACGACTTAACAACCCATTCTGGCATTCACATGGACACCCCTCCCCCCCCAGGAACCCTACTCATATGAGCCTCTAAGTTTAACCTCAAAAACAATGCTTCTTGGGCCTCCTTCACCTCATACAGTGAAGATGCGTTAGCGAAAATGCTCACTTTAAAAGACTTCATCCCTCTGTTACTGCCTATGTGGACTAACATTATAAACACCTCTCTCCAGCAGGGAATCATCCCAGATAACCTTAAATCTGGGCAGGTATCCCCCATCCTAAAAAACGCCAACGTCCGATCCGGCGGACCTAAATAACTATCGCCCAATATCGAACATTCCCACATTGGCCAAACTACTAGAAAAATGTGTTCACTCACAGCTCAGCAGACACATCGATCATTTTAACCTGCTAGATCAATACCAATCCGGCTTCCGCTCTGGGCACAGCACTAAAACAGCCATGACCCACATAATTGATGACACTCTAAAAATTCTGGATCAAAATGAAGCCTGTCTGTTAATCTTGCTCGACCTATCTTCAGCTTTCAATACCGTCAAGCATGACAACCTAATAAACCTCCTGAAGCACAGAATGGGGCTATCGGGGTCAGTCCTAAAATGGTTCACCTCATTCCTGCATAATAGATCACAAAGATTCAAGACTAAGCAATCCTTATTTAATCTCGTCCTAGTCACTTTAGGAGTACCACAAAGATCTTCCCTCTCTCCTACTCTCTTCAATTTATTCATGGAACCACTCACCGACATATTCCGCTCCTCTAATGTTCAATATCACATGTACGCAGACGATTCACAAATCTACCTAAACATCAACTCACCAGAAGACATCAAATCGCTCAACGTAACACTTAAAAAAAAACAGACCTGGTTAGCTGAAAACCATCTGAAACTAAACGCCCTCAAAACAGAATTCCTCCTCATTGCTCCCCCCAATCAATCGACCATCATCAGTGTCTGGTTAAAAAAACCTCATAGCACTCAATTGCCAACCTCTTATCATTGACTCCGCTAAATCATTGGGCGTTACCCTTGACAAAAACCTTAACATGCAGAAACACATCAGCAGCGCAACAAAAGGAGCAACTTATCAAATGAATATCCTAAGAAAACTCAAACCCTTCCTCCCAGCAAATGACCTCAAACGTGCTGTTCAAACTCTAGTACTCCCCAGAATTGAATATGGGAGTGATACCCTTTGTGGGCTACGAAGATCGACGACAGCCCTCCTAAGAGTCTCAATCAACTCAGCTGCCAGACTCATCACTGGCTCCAAAAGAAACTGCCATATCTCCCCAGACCTAAGAGCCCTCAATTGGTTACCTTTTGAAGCTAGAGTTCAACTGAAAATCGCATGCATGACACACAAGGCTATTCACCACAATGTTCCGAGCTACCTGGCACAGAAACTGGTACTATCTTGTGGCAATAGATACTCCAGAAGCGCTAATAACTTTCTACTAAAACCACAACGATTCTCTAAGAAGAAAACATACAATCGGGCCTTCTCGGGGATTGCCCCAAGGATTTGGAATGCATTACCCCCTGAAACCAGACAGAATCCCTCCACTCTATCATTCAAAAAAGAAGTGAAAGCTATTCTCCTGTCCAAGTTCACATGAACTATGTTTACATGCTGTCATTCTTTGTATGATGTGTTCGTATCATAACTATTTTTCGTTTCTGTCTATAATTTCAGTTTTATTTGCTATATCGGTTTATAAAGTGCTCTGATACCCGCAAGGGTCTTGTCCGCGCTATATAAAAACTTCAAAATAAAATAAATAAAAACCCTGCTCATCATGGGAACAGTCCAGCCCGAACTGCCAGGCCAGGTCCTCCATGGACCAGAAACAAGCATCCTGGGATGTGTTTCAGAGTATCACCCCTCACTAGACTGGCTAGCTTGACTCCAGTGGCACAGCAAGCAGGGACCCACATCTGGGCATACCCATGGCCACTTAGGGCGAACATGGCAAACCGAACAAGATGATGGACGGAATGCTGGAGCTTTTCAACCACTCACCCCCTGTCAAGAGATCTGGTTTGAATCCATCGCTCTTTCGCTCACTATGCCACCCCAGTTTGAACCTAGCCATATGCAAATAATTTTGACCAAGCTAACCATGGGAACAGTCCAGCTAGAACTGCCAGGCCTGGTCCTACATGGACTGGAAACAAGCATCCTAGGACCAGTTTCAGGGGATCACCCCTCATCTGCCAGGTTAGCTTGAATCTAGTAGCACAGCAAGCAAGGGGCCCACATCTGGGCATACCCTTGACCACTTAGGGCGAACATAGAAAACACAACAAGATGATGGACATAGTGCTGAAACTTTTCAACCACTCACCCTCAGTAAAGAGATCTGAGTTGAATCCATTGTTCTTTTGCTCAATATGCCACCCCAGTTTCGACCCAGCCATTTGCAAATCAGTCTGATGTTACTTTCTAGTCAATGTAGGTTCTGGCAGCACACTCAGCATCTAGAGACTGGTCCTTTATTTGGTCAGCTGTCAACCTCTGCCGGCATTCTAGTACATGTAGTGTTTAATTGAGTGCTTAATTTGTAAAAGAGTAAGTGCAATGACCCAAGCATTTGGTCAGAAGCCTGCAGATGGTGCCACTCAATGTACCAAGGCTTTGTAGTCTACATTAAACTTCATGCCTACTTAATCCACCACCAGACACTCCCTGACCCTGAGCACAGGCTCAATTTATTATGGAAGGTGATTGAGCCAGACATGTTTTGTGAAATCCTTAAGCAAAGTGGAATTTGTTTTTAAGTCTAAATACTAGACAATAATTACTAGAAATCTCAGTCGTTCATGGTGACAAGGATGTATGCATTCCCTTTAGATCATTTTAGTTTAATACCATACAGGAAACAGGGAGATCATCCATCAGGTTCAGGAAATACCGCTAACATGTTGTAGTTTCATTTGCAACCTTAGAGCTATTTTCAAGAGAAAAAATGAATTGCTTAAATGTTTCGGTTACAATAACACATCAAATAAATAACAAAGCAGGGAGTCCTTTAAGGCAGTAAATGGGATACTTTATGCCAGTTGTAAAATTAAAGTTGGTGATAATGGAGACAAACTTGAAACTATTGTACCTGTTCACATAGATCAATCTAGTAATGACATTGAATAAAGTGTTCAAGGAATGACAGACTGGCAGCAATTTATGGTCATCTAAATCTTACACAAACAAATAAGGCCAAGCACACCACAAGATGACTCAAGCAATTATTTTATGAAAACAGAAATTAGATCACTAAAGTACTGGGCTCTAAAGCTTACAGACTTTCAATGATGGATCCATAGGGACATAAAGTATTCTGAAGAAGTTAAGCTTGACTAATGCTGAGATATTAACCTGATCCTAATAACGTTTTGTAACAAATTACCAAATTTGTTTTGGTGTGTCTAATTTCACTCTACAGGTTATATTTAAATTCTTCATGTTATCTTTTTCATCTAAGTAGGCAGGATATCAAGAATTTAAGCAGTCTGTGGGAGCAGTGATGATGTGACCATGTATCAGTAGGAATACAATTTCCTCTGCCATACGTTAAAAAGATATTGCAAGTCAACCTGGAGTTCCCTGACCTTATAAAAGAACTCGGCCTTCAACTCCGTTCTTCAGTATGGTCACAGAACTTCTCGATGACTTGCAGCATCCTTATACTGTATGGCAGGGAGTACTTTATCCCATATATGATGATCATTCCACAGAAGGACAAAGACTCAGATGATTGTTTATTATACAGACTGATAGTTTTTATTAAAATGCATACCAAGCTGCATGCCAAGACATTTTTCAATGCATTTGGAATGAGTCATTCTGGTGTTGCCAGACTTCACCATATAGACAATGCATAGATAGTAAATGTCATACTTAATAAGTGGGTGGGAGAGCAGACTGTGCTTCTCTCCTGAGGGCCTGACAAGACCTAATGAAGACAGGAATATGGCCCACTTGACAAGGTTGTAAATGACCAGTGACCAAAAATCCAATGGCTGTGGTCTGTGTAAACAGATGTCTCTTAGACAGGATTTGGTTGAAGAGAGGAAGTAGACTGGGTTGACATCTGCCACTTAAATGCTCTGATAATGAATTAGTTTATTCATTCATCCATTTATTTATATTTGCACTTTCATATGGCACAACAATATACAACTATTAATTAAACACTAGCTATCAAACAATGTCCTCTTTACTCAATCAATCCCACTCCAAACCAGTAATAGAGATATGGCCATCCCAGCTTCAGTCATACTCCACTCCAAACTCCTTAAGTTTTCCCAGAATACTTAACCTCGCAATTATATAACGTTCTCTTTAAATACTAGCACATTTTTACATGATGATATCTTCTCCTTAAAAAGAGAAAATTGTTTAATTATTTGTCCATGACCTTAAAAAGAAAATTTTTATTAATAATTTCAATGTTGTAAATATCAGTTTTATGATGTAAAAGCTCAAAATGTAACAACAAATAATGTTTCTGGAGAAAATTTGCAATAAACATACTACACCTTTCACTCCTGGTTAGCTCTCAAATAAAAATGCTCATACTTTAAAAGCATTGTAGAAACGTCCTTATCTTTTTATGCACCAAACTAAGTCGTAATAAGCATGTGTTAGTGCAAGAATAATGGGACGTTTCACCGTAAAATGATTCTATCAAGGCCCAGGAACAGCCTATCAATTCAACTCACCATTGGGGCTGAATTACATCAGCTTGTAGTTGACATCGGACCTCACCCCCAGGGTTGGATTGGGTTTAGAAATCGGCCCGGGCACGCTAAAAAAAAGTGGCTCACATTTGCACATTGCCTTTCCGCAAAACACTGCTTCAGCGAAGTTTTATAAACACCTGAAAACAAGTGAGGCCACTTCTGCTCAGGTCCTTTGCCACCGCTCAGTATGCACACATTAATTGGTGGCCCAGCAAGAGAAAGAGAGTGACACTTCTGTCCGTTAATAAAAGGGAGGTAATGGACGCCCCTCTGCTTCCAGAAAGGCCACTCGGGCACCCGCTGGGCCGCTGGCACATCTGAACACACCAGTTACGGCCCAAATCGGTCCCCAGGCTGCCAACAAAGCAGCCCACAGCTGGAACTTTGACACCGGCCCCTCGGTCATTGACCGAGTGCCCGCTTTACCAATCCGACCATGCTCACTCCTCTTATGTACGAAATAATAACATGGTATCCTCATCATTAATGAGTAATTTTTAAGCCAGTCTACTATGGCCAACCTCTTTGCTTGCCCATCTTCATTCCCTGTTGCCTTCCAATTTCCAGTAATGAGAGTGAGAATGTGTACCCGTTTCCTAAGTTTAAAGTGCCACATTTGCATCCAATATTAGGTTTATGTAACAGGACTCGGCTGTCTAAGGAGATAGTTGCGCCGCGTGCCGTTCTGCCTTCTCAAGAAACCACACACCGCCTGAAAGACTTCCTTTCACAGGCATGGTAAATTTTATCAATTCTCCATGGTGCACCACTTACATCCGTGGAGCTTTTGTACTCAAAAATCTCTTTCCTCCATAACTTGGAACAGCCCCTTTTTAGATTGAGCCTTTGACAGCGCTTGTGCTATCTGCAAAACCTATTGTATCCTATTCTTGGCCTGTGGCACACTCAGCGATTGCTATTGGCTGTTGTTTGTGCCAATCAGAAATGCAGCTTTGTTATTGCTGCATTTCTATAACTGTCCCTCCTTTGTGTGCTTAGCTCTGCTTCTGGCGATTTAACTCAGAGAGCATTTTGTTTGGCCATCATACTGTATAGCGCTTGATGGCCCCCTCCTCCCTCTTCAGAGGAAGGGGCAAAAACATCGAATGCAATGTAATACCAAGAACAAAACGCTTGTTAGGCTAAGAAACAAGTTTGATCGTCTGTGGTAAACTTTGTGTCATCTTGTTAATTGGATTTCACAGTGTCTTTATTTGTAAAAAAAATAAAAACACATGCAGCTGGTAACAATGATACCGATGATAACCACAGTGTGACTTTCCTAATTTTTTTAAATGAGCGCACACTTCTTTGAAACATGTGGTGAAAGAATTTAACCCGTTTACACCAACATATATTTATTTTTTACTGCCACTTTTCTCTATTTTACCAATATATTGTGTACGCATTTAAACCCCGGCGCATTTGTTCGTAGTTAAACACTAACTGGGTTGAGGTATTGTAACTGTTCTGCGTATTCACATTTGCATAACTCATGGTTATCAGCCTTCAAAACATGCCTGGCAAGACTGATGTCCTGAAATCACTTTTGTGGCCATTATTTTCGTGTTTGTGTTTGTTTTATCACTCTGCAGGCCTCCAAGTGATTGTCGGTGGCAGCCTATAAAGCCAGCTCCACCCTGCATGCTGCTGCACTTGCAGAGTTGTCCTAATTAAGGAAGCTATAACGAACATAATTAGCTACATGTGTATAAGTGTTTACAGATGTGCTTCTCGAAGTAGGACTTGTGGAAGGCCAAGGGTTGGCATACCCTTCAGCACCACCCCTCCCTTATTGGACCCCGGTGTGTAGTTGTCCCAATGCGTTTTCACATTGCAGACAGCATCCGTTCTTCAGAGCAGGAAGTATGTCTGTTGTTACCCGACGAAATCATACTCCTTTTATCGACCTTGCGAAGGATGAAAGGCTGAGTGACCCACAACGATTCCAACCATCACCATGAGGTAGAGCACAGAGTCCTGAAATGCATTCATTAATTAGTGCACTCAGCACCATAATGGCTGGAATATCCCAGTTCATTTTGTTTGTAAAGCGCACACTGGTAATTAAATTGCTTCTAGGTGCGTTTGTTAGCAGCACCAGTGGTATGTGTAAGAGAGGTTTGCACTGAGCGCTTGTGGGATTTTATGCTGCATTCATTGCACGCAGGGAGGGTGAGGTCAACTCTAGCGTTTCACGATGTGTGTCTAGTGGGCCAGAACGCCTGTTATGTCCATGAATGTTGTTTGTAAGGCGCACACAATGTAATTCAATTGCTTCTAGGTGCTTTTCTGAACAGCAACAGAATGAAGCGTAAGTGAAGTTTGCATAGAGGGCGCTTGTGGGATTTTAAGGTAGGCCTGCATTGCTGGCCTGGTTAGGTGAATCAACTGTAGCTTTTCACGGCGTGTGACTAAGGGGTACTTGTCGCTGTAACGGAAATCCATCCCTTCAGAGGTTTTTGTAAGACACCATTTTAATGGTCCAAACACGTATCATCGCCATAGGCAAGGTCACGATAGGCGAGCGAGACAAGGTCACCATAGGCGAGCTGTCAATTCTACACTAGTCTCCCAGTGTTAGCGCTAGTGCAGATGTTCAGAGGAACATCACTAGCAAAGTGCACCCATCGAAGCTCAGCATTGGTTTTGAAGGGAGCCAGTTCCAATCTTCTAGATCGGCTCTAGAACCTCGAGTCCATGGTTCTTTTTATCAGCATGAAAGTGTGGGGGGAGAGAAATCGTCAGCAGATCAATCATTTCAGTTTCAATTTCCTATGACTCTGAAGAATCACAGACTTTCAATTAAGTTTAGTTGGTTTATTACAAGGCCAAGATTAACTGGACATACAGGCACCTCAAAGTGAGGGTGTAGAAATATATTGGAACCAATAAAAAGCCAAATCTACAGATGAAGTTAAGGCGGTGCAACATGCACAAAATGATTAGTTCAAGAATCAGGATACAGAACATTACAGAGCAGGCATCCAGATTCCCCTTCATTGGAAGTTCATGGCTATAGAGCACTACTTAGCATTTCCCAAGGCAAGATCAGTTAAGGTGTCAGCGTGTGAAGCCTTCCTAAGAAGTCTCCCCACATTAGTTGGGCCATGTAGCATAAAGCTACAGAGCTCGTTCTAAGATGCTCTCTCTCTCAAGGCAAGGCAGAAGTCCCCGGACACTTTCCCTAGTTATGATACATCAATAACACAGGTAGTATCCCTGGGTACTTTGCGAATCACTCCATCCAGTCAGGCCACCTCCTCATAGGTAACTTTCCACCAGTGATGCTCCCAAGCTTGGCGAGATGACCTCGATTCCTAGGCTTGCGCCGATGAGAAAGTACAACAGTTCTCCACCATCAATATCAGCGCTCAATGTATCCTCTTCGCCCTACGCCTCACTCCTAAAACAAAGACATTATTCTATCTAACAAGGATGATTCTTCCACCTGCAACAGAAACGTGAGAAAGAACAAATCCAACATGCACAAGAAATGTGACTATTAAATCTAATGCGAGAGCTTCCAGGGGAAAATGCATTTAAGGTCTACAGAAATCGTCCAACATAAGAAAATAGCATACAGGCCTTATGAGATTACATATAAATTTAACATTCTTTACTGAGCACTTCTTAATTTAACACGGTACATGAGCACATCAAATACGTGAATAATTGTCAGCAGCATACACAAATTCTACACGTAAATATATTAGCTAGTCACAGCCAGTTTCACCGTTAATCTCTTCACGTTTATATTGAAATGTCCCTAATTCCACTCAATTCACGTTATTACAGTTCACGTCTACTGTCCCATGTTAATACAACAAAAGAATATATGCAGGTGCAGACTATTCATGATTATGAAGCACCCCTACAAATGAAAAAGTGAACTTTGCACTACATCAGTTTTTATAGGGCGTTGGCCTGGTCAAATGTGAATATGCAGATGATTGGGAGTATTTAACTGTTTTTAGCAGGTTTATGGGCCTCGAGCCTCCAACACTCTTTTTTCTAATCTTTACTATATATTAGAACTGCATACTAGTAAAATGCAGCTGCATAGCTTACACGGAAGCTATGTTAGAGGCGAGAATTCAGCAATCTGTGTGTATCTTTTTGTCATTTTATAGCTTTAAACATGAATTGTAAGGTGTACACCAACCACACGGTCTTCTAAGGGATTACAGAAACTCACTTAGGCACTTGCGTGTCACAAAATCCCACTGAGGACAAGGTAGATGATCATAGCGCAGCTGTGGGCATGCTATCAGGAGGGTGGTCATGCCTGTTTGAAGGTCAGCGAGGTGGGCTCTGTGTGTGTGTGTGTGTGTATGTGTGTAGGTTATCTGCCCGAGAATCAGAGATGTGCTCCAATCATGCCACAGCAAGCAAGAAACACATATTCAAAGGTGAGGGACCACATCATGCACCCTTGTGTCTTGTGTAAGCCTGGGCAAAGCACTACGCTCCGCTCGCGTAGTTTGCGAAGTTCGCGCTACTTCGCACTACGCGAATTGCACGTAGCACAGTGCGAACACGCGTAGCGTAGTGTTGCGTAGTGCTGCGGTCATTTTTTGCTTGCTTGCGGTCCTCAACGTCAAGTTGGCGACCGCGAGCAAGCAAAATGACATCCCGGCGAGACTTTTTCCTTGTTCGCGATCAGCAACATCAAGTTGGCGATCGCGAGCATGGAAAATAAACCTCCCGGCGAGATTCCTAACGCGAGGAGGTCAGGTTTCTCATTGCGAGTGGTCGCGTATGCTCGCGACCGCTCGCGATGAGAAACTACCAGTTCGCGTTGAGAAAGCTGCCGCTCGAGTAAAAATCTACTCGAGCAGCAGAAAACTACAGCTCGCAGTGTTCAAGATGCCATTTTCAATGATTGCACAGTGCCGGTTGCTTATCCGCACTGTGCAATCATTGAAAACGACATCTGGCACAGTGCGAACAAGGTACTACGCAGTTCGCGAAGTGCTACGCGTAGCTCGCGTAGTGCGAACTACGCCCAGGGTTAGTCTTGTGCGCTTTCATGAGCTCTATGTGGACCTTGGTGCTATTTTGTGAAGAGACAGGAAGCCACATCTTCAGATCCACACTCATCTAATCAACAAACTGATCATTTGAAGGGTCAGTGATTGAATTAGGTGCCTTCGAGAGTGAAACTGCTTCATGCCTTGGCTCAGGTGTGTTGGAACACCTCAAAGAGCAGGTGATCATGGACGGACACTTGCTTATGTAAACAGAAAGCAACTTCCAAAACATTGCTGTCTGGATGGAAAAGATTGAGCCTCCAAAGGTTTATTGGATGCTGGGACGTCATTTTGGGATGCATCATTGAGCTGACTGAGTGCATTATCGGGTCCAAATGTACAGCGTTCATCTGGAGGTAGAGGGGACCTATTCCAAGTAGAGTGGGATGGGCATAGCAGTGCTATACACCTGAAGCAGGATAATTACCAAAGGTGCACTTTAGAAATCATCCCACGGGATGTCGAAACAGCAATGCAATAGGCCTCGCATTTTGCGAGAGTTTGAGCTATTGGCATTCTAAATGACAGTGCCTTTTATTCATGTGTTGGTTTTGAAAACCGATAAATAAAAGGCATTTTTAATGCCAATAGCTTAAACTCTCGCAAATGCGAGACCTATTGCATTGCAAATGCTTTTTTTTTTTTAACTCCTTCTTCTTCAAAGGTACTTATGAATGTACTTACTTACGAAAGATTCTCATTTTTATCATCTGCTTGACCGGACATCTTTGCTCATAATTTCACTTTTGGTGCTAATTTTTTACACATATTTAGACCTACTGGATTAGTTAATGTCAAGTAACTCATTATTTCAGCCTTGAAAACCCCTCAGGCCTGTGCGCCAATAAAGGGAGAAACACTTGGTGGCTGTCAGATGGGGTTCCTCCTTTCCTTGATGTTCAAGAACAGCAACACTGACGGAAATATGGAATAAATGATACAATATAGAATCCCATAATCTGTGTGCATTTTGTGTCTTTTGAGTGTTGGAATAGGATTACTATTAATTAACGACATTGGGTACCTGCTTCCCATATATGTTTCTGAAAATAACAAATATACAGTAACCAAAAATACAGTTACATTGTTGCAGGTAATTAGCTATATGGGAGTGTACAATATGCGTCAGTGGGTCAGCCCACTTATTTCATTGGCTATCTTCATTGTGAGTGACAGCATCTGTATGCCCTCTCACAAGGAGCACATCCACACAGTTAGTTCCCTTAAATGCCCCATGTTACTTTGGCAATGTGTTCTTTTAGAGACTAAAAAAGTAGTTTGCTTTTAGCCAATGTTTGCATTTTCTTTAGATTGACGATGGCATGCCAGCTTACTCAACAATAACGTTTGGTAAAAGCATGGCAACACAAAACAAGCATTGAAAAAACCAAAAGGCTGATAGCCGATGCCCCACTAATTGGCTTTGCCAATACTTGTTCAGTGTATTGAAGCGAAGTCCTTATATATTTCTGTTTTCTTGTGAATCGAGTAATTCTCTATTGTTTGAATATCATATATCACAAATTAAACATGTACTAATATCAAATCTGATTTTGTCATTAGGGATGCCAAGGAAGATGGGGATTTTTTTGAAAAAATGAAATGTATTCTTCAAAAACAAGACGAAATGCAGCGGTGTGCAAGAATGGAGGTATGTGCAGTTAGCCTTGGTTTTAAATATAGTCCTATTGCCCACTGTAAGGTCTTTACCCTTTGAGAAGTACCCGCCTTACGACTTATAAATATTTATATATAACAATACAGTGGGCATTTATTGGCTGGTACTGCCTTCAGCAAAAGGACGATTGGCAATATTACAGTAAGTACCCCGGGGACACTTTCAGATCACAGAAGGGGCCGCAAATGCTTGTGCGCCCCCTTCTGGAAAACCAATAGTGCTGGCGCACATAAAGCGCTAGCGCGATCTTAAATGCGGCATTTTCTAATTTGCATGGGGGTGTGCCTCATGCAAATGAGGGAACCCCTTTTCCTCTGCGCCCACACCGTATTACCGAGGTGGGCTCAGAGGCAAGGAAGCCCTCAGGAGGCGCACTGAAAGTGCGCCATTTAAATGGTTGCACACTGTCAGTGCACCCCTGATGGCAGCCCTCTGGCAGGGGGAAAGAGGGGCCTATGGCCCCCAGACATCCCCTTGCAGACGGGTGCAATCACTGACTGCACCCGCCTGCAAGGGGATCTCGAAACCCCTTCAAAAGTGCAGGCGGGTTGCCACCTGCACTGTGAAAACACTGAGCGACTGTAAAGCAGCTGCTCTGTTTTTCACCTGAATAAGCTGCCCCATGGCAGTGCAAGTTTGCGACTGCCCTGGGGGCAGCGCCTTTATCGTAATAGGGCACATTTTCACTGTTTGCGCCCGGCGCACCTTTGTAGAAGTGCGCCCGGTACAAACAATGAAAATGCACCTTATTTGTAATGTGGCCCTATGTTTTTTTAGCATTTCACCCAGTGAGGGATACGGACCAATAACCGCCTCTTTATACCCTCTGCACTTCATTGTATTCGTGGAGATCACAAAAATTATTAATATAATATGAAATTATATCTAGCTGCCTTGGTCTGTGTTGTAATGGAACTCGTGGTAACGACACAGTTGTTGTACTGACTACGTTGTTAAGCTACATGTGATTCTGGCATGCGTGGTAACAGATGCTATTCGTGGTGTTCATACCACAGCCCAGTGAGCCTCGTTAGAGAGCTCCTCAAACATCAGTAGACGTGTGCTAAGTGTATTCCACATTAAGCCTGTAAAGGAGTCAAAAAGACCTGATCTACTGAACTTCCTTGCCCTCCTCCATAGCCTTGTCTAGCATAGAAACTCTTTTTTGTTGCTCTTGAGTTTGCCACAATTCCGGATGGGATTTTCTTGGTAGAGGGAGGCATGTCTGCTTTGCTGATTTAGCCTGAGTGCTTAGAGTGCTTAATGTGCAGTGCATACACAGCCTATCTGCCTCCTGCTATTGTAGCTAATTCAATCGTAGGTAAAACAAAGTAGAGTGTACTGCACAGATTTTGAGCACCGCACTTGATCATGAGGCACAGTCCTCACACCTCAGCCCGGTGATCCTGGTCAGAGAAGACGGAGGTAGATACTTGGGTGCGATGAGAATATTTTACCCTTGCTTGAGAGGCTCATAACTAGTGTGGCCTTGTGGTTGTGATAAGGCTGGGTTCCACTACAGAAATGTAATATGGAACCTCAGGTCGATGTCTCTTTTTACCTGCTGAGAAGTGTAAAGGGGAGAAACAACGCACCACAATTTAACTTTCCAAGCTATTCAGAACTCAAAGACCACAGACTCCAACTCCAGTTTAGGGGATTTATTACAATGCCAAAAATAACTGAATATACAAGCACCTCAAGACGAGGTTGTAGAAATACATAGGAACTAATACATAACCAAATCTACAGATTAATCTGCTCCGGTGAATCATGAAGAGAATAAACAATTCCAAAAATAAAACACAAGCAAGGACTGCTCCAACATTTAAATCAGACTTCATCTGTCTCAAAAGAAGAACATTTCTAGACTATTTATCCCTACTCTATCTCTAAAGTGACATACCTACTTAACATTTCCCAGACAAAATCAGTAAAAAGGTGTCAGCTTGTGAAGACTTCCTAAGAAGCACATTCACAATGGAAGTCAGATGACTAAAACTAAAGAGATCGTTCTAAGATACGTTTCCCAAATCAATCCTCTAACCCCTTCTCACAACTCATCCCGTCTCCTTCTACCTCTCTAACCCTCCTTCTTCTGACTCTCCTCCCCCGGGGCACTTTCCCTAATACAAAATGCAAACATGTGGAACACGCCCACAGATCACCTCACTAACGGGCACCTCTCCTAGGTAGTTTTCCACCGTCTTCTCCATGTGGATTCCGTTCACCTTGATTCCCAGGCCTCCTCAGTGAGAAAGAACACCGGCTCCCAATTTTCGATTCGTTGCTTACATTGTTGCGCATCTCCTCCATGCCTAACTCCTAAAAGAAAAGATGTTAGCTCCAACTAACAAAGGCAGCTTCTTCCACCTGCAACTAAAACGTGAGAATAGAACATCCTTGCATACACATGAAATTTGCTGACTACTTCTAAATGCTAGAGCACACCAGGGAAAAGACAATTTCGGGCCTATACAGTTGACCAATGTAAGAATAAACAAATAGCCTTTCATATTTCAACATGAACATTTCATCTAGGCCTTTGCACATCAAATTAATAATGTTTTGCACTACAGCATCTATAATTAATACACGTGAAGCATTTCACATGATTGCTTCGTGCAATCTTCATCTTGGTGCACATTTAAACTAAAATGCATTTCATTACACAGAAACTTTTTGTTAAGCAATTTCAGCATACTTAAGATTAGTGTCCAATATAAACATCCCTTCATTTCTCTTCTTGTAGGGCACGAAATAACTTTCTATCATTTCTCCTGTTCGTTTTATTATTACAATACAATTCTAATGATCAAATAAAAAAAAAAAAATTAAACTCTTTTTATTAAGAAACAAGGCATGGTACAATTACAATAAAGCATTTTCAGGTAGTCAGTAGTAATCATTCAAATAATATGTCCACATGATTTTATACACAACACCATATGGTTGGCAACAATAATCTGATACATTCAAGTCTCAACATCTATAGCTCCCCGGACTCTTGGTGGCACACAAATGTCCCCCCGGTATGAATTTCATGACCCCCATATTTGTGACCATTTCTTCGGACACCTTCTGGATTCATAAATAGATTTCTCTGTTACCATACACCAGTCCATATCATTAGCCCAATCAACAATCCTCGGTGTACTCTGAGCCCTCCACAATCGTGCAATATTTCGCTTAGCAACCATGAAACTTAGAGTTACCCAGATTCTCTCCTTGGCGTTCAGGTCAGTAGGATCCCAGATGTTCAACAAAACCAGTTTGATGTTACATTGTCTCTGTTGCCCCAATACCTCCTCCATCATGAGTACCACCCTTTCCCAGTTTTTCTGGATCACTGCACACTCCCAGAGAGTATGTATAAAGGTGCCTTACTGCCCACACCGTCGCACACAGCCACCATCTTGGGTGTAATTATCAAAATTGTTAATACAACATAAGAATATATGCGGGTATGGACTATCCATGATTATGATTCACCCCTACAATTTTAGAGCACCATCACGCTCTATCAGTTGACACTCTTCCTCTCCCTCCTGGATCACTCCACGATCTCAAAAATGACTATGTTTCTGAGGTTGCTTTACCAGTTACAAAATGTTCCCTTCCCACTCCGTCGCCCTTTTTTTTCGCAAACTTAACTCCCCACTTAGGAGCTTTGTCTGCTAGAATGGTGCTGTCAGAATTGCTCTAGAGAAATGTTCCAAATCCACCAACAAGGGGTTGTAGCTGCCACTGATATAACCTCCTATTGCTGACCAGCACATTTGGTAGCCCTCAATGAATGGTGGTTTGATTTGCATAGGAACCCACCTTATGCATCTGAATGATGGGCTACGTAAGACAGTCTGCTGCTCCACTTTCTGTATGAAGACAATGCACAATCAGATCTCCCACTAGGACAGTATTGAAGGTCTGGTATGATATGCTCAAGCTCCTGGGTGGGCATTGCAAGCTACCAATGTAACCTGACTGTGGGTCAGCAACCATCTCTCACAGGTTACCCGATTAATGGGTTTCAGACAATTAGGTTTTGGGGGGAATATCGACACTGGGGGATGTGATGAGAGGGACTCACATGAAATCCTTCGTGAAGATCCAAACTAAATTTCAACTTCATTGTAGCCAATTCTTTTGATTTGTACAGCATCGGCATGCATTGACACTGTATATTACAGCACTCACCGAGCTCTCAGCCTTCAATTCCCCGTAAGCAAACATTTTATTCAAGAAACTGTGAGAGGGGAAAATGTCCTACATTTACAAATCCTTAGGTGTCCACACACTCCACTCCTTGACCTAGGCATTGTAACGGATGATTTTTGGTGAGAAGCCATCGCTGTCCGGAAAGAAACATTGATCGCGTCACAGTTATTAATTATTCAATTGCAATATTTACATTGCCCATATTTTACGAGAATGCCGTTTTGGTAGAGGGGTTTAATTCCCTCTCTGCATTGCCTGCGATGCGGAGATTGAGAGTGACCTGATACAGTCTTGTGCTGCAGGACCCTGCCCCGCTTCTAGGAGGGAGATTTGTCCATGGTGGGCACTGTCCTGGGTTGGCAACTCCCATGGGATCCTAAATTTGCCCTCTTACATATCCAAACAGACCTGTAAAGTAATCAATACAAAATGACATTGTTGTAGCTTGTCCTGGTTGTGGCAAAAAAAGATATTGGAACTGGAAAAACACAACTCTCCTCGTCAGTGGAAGGTTGGAAAAAGGGGCTAAACCACTGCATGGCAATGGAAAGGCTGATGTATGTGGCAAGAGCATGCCCACACTAGCATCCAAATATGTGGTCAAACTGGGCACTATATAGATGGATACAAATTGAGCCAATTGATCCTGAGGTCATTGGATGCCAAGATGCAATCTTCTGTGCCTGGACTTTGGTCTGTACTCCTGGTGTTTGTTTGAGATTCGGGAGGGAAGTTTCAGAGGGGGGATGGGGCAGGAATTTTTTTAAAGCTGATACGGTCAATAAGATCCTGACAATTTGTGCAATCATGCATTTGTTTTTTGTCACAGAACGGAAATACCAATAAAATATGTTTAAAAGAGGTTACAATCAGAGATATGGTTGGTATGTGGTCACAATAATTATCAGAGACAAGAGTAGAGTCAGGCCAAGGAGAAGTACAGCATTTGAATCAGAGTCAAGTTAATCTCAGAGTAAGGCTGAGTTAGGCTGAGGTGAGGGGTCTGTTAGGATCAGCATAACATTTAGAACCAATGTAAGGTTTGTACAATACAGAGTAGCAAGTTTGCCTTTTCTGTATGGTCACATCATCCAGCATCACCTTTTATTGACTTTATTTTTCCTGGTATTAGGGCTCTGTGCACTGTGACACCATTATATAATGCCACAGTGCCACAATGCATGTTCTTTGAGCCTAAAAGAGAATTGATAAAATTGGTTCCAGACAATGTGGCCTATTTAACTTTTCTGCAAGTCAGTAGGAGATGGCACAGAAAAATGCACCAATGGTTTAGGAGCTAAATGTCATTTGTGCAGTGTGTAATATCCCCACCCACATATATGAAAAAATATATGGTTGCCAAAAGCATGACTGTACTCTAACTGAGATAGAGGTTAAAGACACTGTAGTAACAGATGGCAAAGAAACCTGCTCTTGCCTTGCACGAAAATCAGTTTTTATGTATTAATTAGTCACTGAGTGTGACTAGAAAGCCCAAAGATAGGGTGCGTATTATATATTTTTTTTAAAGTGGCACACCCTATATTTAGAAATTGTACCCTATCAGTGATTTGAAATCTAAAAGATATTTCCAGTGTGTAGGTTGACCTATGTTTTCATAACACTGACCTATGTGCAGTTAAAATATTTATTTTCTATTTTCACCTAGGAAAATACAAGAAAAATAACAAACAAATTGTATTCTACTTAATTTACAAAATCTGTTTTAAAGGTGAAATCAGATTTCTGATAAC
This sequence comes from Triturus cristatus, assembly GCF_964204655.1. Taxonomy (NCBI): domain Eukaryota; kingdom Metazoa; phylum Chordata; class Amphibia; order Caudata; family Salamandridae; genus Triturus; species Triturus cristatus. The sequence continues at coordinate 1,092,219,772 of NC_140593.1, forward strand.
GTTAGTGGAAAAATAATTTTGTAAAAATATGTTTTGGGCTGCCTAAGCCAGAACTTGGTCGTGCCAAATTTGCATTATGCTGGCATAATTTGCATCACGCCACCTTAATTAGCGTAATTTTGGTAATTTACATTACTTTTGTTACTTGAAATTCTCAAAATGACATTATTACACCACATTGCATAATAATGTGACGTCAGCAGCAAACATTTAACACAAATACCCCATTCACTGTAAAAAAATTAGAGAGAACAACCCGAACGACGAAATGCAAGCAGTTGTTGGAAGCAGTGCTTTTGTGTTTTTGCACTTTTTATAGTGTGATATGCATCCTTGCATCCAAAGTGAACACTGTGATGCATTTCAAGATAAAAAAACAGCGCCAAATAACTGTTTTGCATTTCACATAATTACACATAATAATTACAAATAATTTAGCTGAAATGTAACTATGCAAAAGCAAACTATGCCAAGTTCGCACCCACCAGAGCTGGAATACACATCTACGGCCCTCCTCTAAGCACTGGAAGAACAGGGTGGCATTAGCTGCTGGCCACTTATCAAGGTTTAACCTTCCAGGTGCAGGACAGTGGAGGGAAAATGGGCAGGCTTAACAAGTGTTCTTTTCAGTTGTAGATGTCATAGAGTTTTTTTTTTACCCTGCCAGGTGGGAGGAGAACTCATATAAATATAGGTGGGAGTAGGTTTCTAAAGAGAGGCCTGCCTAGTGGCCAAAGCATTCATCCATGTTAAAAGAGGGGCTCCTATGGAATTTTACAGTAAACTGACAAGGACGCTGCAAAAGGAGGTCGGCATAGTGCAAGAAAGCAGCCATGATTAGATGGGGAACATTTTCTAGTCACTGACAAGCGCACAGCATAAGACTGGCACCTCACCATCACCTTCTCAATGAACTTCTCGATTTGGGAAGACTTCTCTTGAAGAAGAATGCCCTGCTGGCAGAAAGACAACTCCTGGCTTCAGCTGGGAGAAGAGGACTCAAGTGAGTCAAGGACTCGGGATTCCTACTGGCACCCATGGGCAAACTGAAACTGCTCTCAAAGGGTCAGTTGATTGTCGTTCTGTTTGCCTGCTTCAAGGGCACGAAAAAGCAAAAGGAATGCTGACTCCAAGATGGTCCAGCTGACCACAAAGTACTGGACACTAATGTTATGCTATGTTATGTTATGTTATTGCTATTTATAGAGCGCACTGTTACCCATGGGTGTCCTGGCGCTGTAGAGTCCTTTTGGGGCCTGAGAGGAGAGGATGGTACGCCGATATTTAGGCGGAGAAAATCCAGGTTTTTAAGGCTTTTCTGAAGGAGAGAAGATTTGTCATTGACCTAAGCTGCAGCGGCAGGTCATTCCATGCTTTAGCTGCACGTGCAACAAAGCTTCTTTTTCCCCAACTGGCCTTGCGCACTTTGGGTACCAGTATTAGTTTTGCTTCTGGTAACCGCAGCACTCTTTTTGGCAAATACCATTGAAATTTATTTTTCAAGAACTCTGAGCCAGTTCCCTGTAGTGCTTTGTGAACAAGGCACAGGGCCTTGATCTGTACCCTCTTTCTAATGGGCAGCCAGTGGAGTTTTTTGATCTGGGCTGAGATTGAGGTAAATTTTGATGTACCGGTGAGCCGTCTAGCAGCTCCATTTTGAAGAAGTTGTAGTTTGTGCATGAGGCCCTCTTGTAGAGAAAGATATAGCCAGTTGCAGTAGTCTAGCCTTGACAAGGCTAGTGAAGTAATTACTGTTTGTATACTGTCTTTGGGTAAGAAAGGTATTATTTTCTTGCATACCCTGAGCGTGTAGGCGGTAGAGGATATAACTGCGTTCACCTGGTCTTTAAAGTTGAGTTTGTTGTCAATCCACACCCCCAGGTTTTTTGCTTTATTCCTTGGGGCGGGGAGGGGACCCAGAGAAACCGGCCGGTGTCCAAAAATTGGGGTCATTTCCAAATAATACCACTTAAGTTTTTCCGGAATTTAACTTAAGACAGTTCTGAGCCATCCAGTCCCCTACCGCTGATATGCACTCATTAAGAAGTGTTGCTGTTTCCATCAACAGCCCTGGCAATAATGAAACCACAATTTGCGTGTCATCGGCATCAGAGGTTAGGGAGAAACCGAAGGATTCAATAAGAGGGGCCAGTGAAGAGACATAAATATTAAAGAGCGCTGGGCTCAAAGAGGAGCCCTGAGGCACTCCATATGGCAGGGAAAAAGGTCTGGAGGAGAATTCACTCATGGCGACAGTTTGGGTTCTGTTAGAGAGAAAGGATTCCAGCAGTTTCCAGGCGGTACCCTGAACTCCAATCACCTTCATACGGTCCATCAATAGTGAGTGATGGACCGTATCGAAGACCGCTGAGAGATCCAGCATGATCATCACTGCTTTGCCTCCTTGATCGATTATGGTTCTAATCTCCTCTGTTGATTTAATGAGGGCTGATTCGGTGCTGTGACGGATGTGATTGATAGTGATGGATGTGATGGATAGACTAGCTACCAAGGAGCCTGACAGGAGTGGCTATGCGCCAAATGAATGCTCAAAATGTACTTCAGGAGTATTTGTAGAAAAGTGTGACATATTGCTTTTATTTTTACCAGCTAACAGATTTTGAGAATCAGACAAAGTGACTAGCTCAAAAGGCAAAACCTTGGACTGGGGCCAGCAGCAAATCTATCCGACATGCAAAGAAACCTTGAAGGCAATGAAATACAGCGGTGTCTGACTCAAAGCTTTTGCCACTAAAAGCAAAAGCAATAGCTTCAGTAGGAGCCCACCAAAGGATTTTGACATCCATTCCAGAAACATAGGGCCTTATTTAGAGTTTGACGGATGGTATATTCTTTCACAAACATGGCAGATGACCCATCTTCTGTATTACAAGTGGATTGTATGATATTGTACTGGCAATGCAGTGGTGGGAATATTAGCCGCATTTGTGATAGAGTACCCCGTCTGGTAAACTTTATATAAGGGCTTAATTACTAAGGTAAAACTTTTCAGCGGGACAGCCTGATTGGTGTATCTCATCTCTGCCTCATCACAGTCAACCTGAAATCATCCAATACAAAAGACAAATATAAAATCATTGCAGTAAAATATTTCCAGATAAAAACTGCAATCAATAAAACAGAGTTCATAATCTAGTCAGGTCTCAATCTACTAGACACCAAGGCAGCCAACAAAACATCATAAAAAACAAAACATCTTGTTGTCGCAGCCACAGGGCAGCCTAGCACTGGGCAAGGCCCAGCCACATGGAGAGGCCAGGAGTTGGGGAAGTAAGTTAAACCTAAACCTGGGCAGTAGAAACCTTTCTCGCTGATGGCAGACCTGGGCAAAATATGGCTCCTTGCCCTGAACAGTCTTCAGTAGCATGTATCCCTGCAATGATGGTTTCTGCAGCTCATGCTGCTCTCTATTCCGGAGGACTTGATCCGGAAACAACCTCTTAACACACGTCAATTCTCGAGAGGACAAAGAAATGGGATCATCAAAGATATCAGTCCTGCCTAAAGAGGTGAAAGCTGCCTTCACATAGGCTATTCTTGAATTTTGTGCATCCAGGCAAGGGCCAGACAATCTACAAGGATCAACCACTTAAGCTGTAGATCATACCTGGTCCATACCTTAGTCCAGCACAGCAGGGGGCTTAGGGCCACGGTGTCCATCACTTGACTAAGTCCAAGCTCCTCCTGAACTGAAAACTGAAGGATGGACTATGAAACCTGCACTACCTGACGTAGAAATTGATTATCTGCGGTTTGGACCTTACTCAAGTTTGCATACCCCCAGAACTCACTACCATACTGTAGCTGAGACATACATTTGGCATAAGTTTAAATCAATTCATCTGTCTACAAGCAAGTTGGTCAAAGGAGAAACTCTGCTTAAAAAAATTATACTACTTGGAATAAACTGGCAGTCAAATTGCCAGATTACGGTTGTTTTTCAGGAGTTTTAATGACTTTTATCTCCTATAAGCTGGAGGCATCACTGGTGGAGAGCTCTATAGACTCAATCTACATTTTAGTTATGGGACTATTTTCGAACGGAGCCAGGAGGCAACATGTAGTCGTTCAATATACCATATATACTCCACCCGACTAGACGCTTAATCAAAAAATACAATTTACACTGATTGATCACTCTATGACTCAGCATGAACATGCAACATGGAATTGATTCTGACTGGGGACCTTCACAAGATCTTAGACCCACAATGCTTAATCTTGGATCCAGAGGATGATCTTATCAGCACTTGGAGCATTCCAACATGATCCTATCCCAAAGACCATTTTAGAAAAGCAACTGCTCCTTGTGGAAAAAAAATATTGAATATATCAGTATTCAATCTAAATGGTCTACTTGCTCCTGATATACCACCAACTCCAAAACATAGTCATTCTTGAAAACAAAATCTCTTAGATTACAAATTAGTCTCCTCAGCTAATTTGATTACAGCGACCAGAGAGTGAGTCACGCAGTTCAACATGGGCTTCAATTGCAAAAATCAGCTCCCAGCTATTGCCAAAGAGGAGGATAACACACCCTCATGAAAGACTGAGCAGGAAAGCACATTGTGAAAAGAAGTACCAAGACTGGACCAGAACCAAAACACAAAAGCATTAGACCAGTTTTGCCTCTTGAGGTCTACAAATTTCTCTGAAATTACCTCTGACTGGGGGAACATCTTAACCTCACTAGTATATTTGTGTTACTCCGGGGCAATCCTAAAAATGCAAACACAGTAGCACTAATGGACAGCGATGCAAAATAATTTGTCTGTTTGTTAATAGATCTTGAGGAATGAATTACAAGCTTGAAAATGTTCCTGCTGCACCAAACAGGATTCAGGAAAGGCTGAAAGGCCATAGATTAAACAAGACACAGTCCTATATGCTTTCTATTTGGAATTTAGTGCACAATTGGGGGAAATATCAGCGTGGGGCAGTCCTTCAACATTGTTTAGAGCAATTAGAATCCTACATACTGATACTTGGGTGGGAATGAAGATTGTATCAAGACACCAAGTTACTGGGAAAATGTACACAAGCAGAGATGAAGCAGGGTTGCCTACCTGTGTCCCACTTCTTCAATCTATATACCACTGATCTAGTACCCACCTTGAAGAAGGAAAAGATATTCTCTTCCAAACATAATTCCATCTACAGCCTGGTCCTTCAATATGCCGATGATACTGTGCTGTTAGATCATTTTCCTTTCGGGCCACAACAAGCCTTGGCCCATATTCACCACTATCATGAACTAAATGATCTCGAGCTCAACCTGGAAAAATTGAAGATAGTCCAGTTTGGTAAATGTACATGGGTTCACCCTCAGTGGATTAGAGGATTAAAGATCACGCCGACAAAAGCTTATCAGGTCCAAGGTGTGTTGCAAGATTAGAAACTGTGCCAAACATCAAACTAGCAGCCATGTGTGATAGAGCAAGAATCTTGCAGTACAAACTGCGGAGACTATCACAAATTGCAGAGCCCAGCTGGAGCCTTAATCTTAGAACTTCTAAAAGCAAAATTGATCCCTGAATTCAACTATAGTTCATCACCGTTTGGGGCAACTTTAACTTCTGAATTAAAAAAAATTCTATCCGCTGAAATTCACTGTTTTTAGTCTTCCTCAAAGCACTCCTCACTGCCAACTAATACTGGCGTTTGAGTGGATTTTTAGGTTGATGTGCTCAGAGGTTGAGTCTTATTTTGAGGGGGACCTCAACAATCAAGTAAAAATGCACTCCTTCTATGGAACTGCTAAATTGCATAGAATGTATGACTCATTGGACTAAAGGGGGGGAATGAATGGCAAAGTAATCTAGAATATGGTTCTTTCAGGGCTATCTCCATAAGTGCGGCAACAGAGAACTCGTACAACACAAATATCAATGATCTTACCAACCTATCATGTGGTCCTTTACTCTTACCAACTACAACGTACACTTCACCTGCTGCCCAGCTCTACATGAGGATGAAATTGAAACACAAGCAAGAGCCAAGTTTATGAGGATTAGGTTCCTCTTAGTTCAACTTACCTCACTGAAAAACAGCTTAAGTGCTCTATTGACCAAAAACGACCCAAGCTCATTAGAACACATTGTTTGCATCTGCCCTCCCTTGCTAATCTTGCATCAAAAACTTCTGCGTTCCTCATTTCTTACACTAGGCATGCATACAACTGAATCAGTAAAATATATGAATTTAGCAGTTATGAAAATTAACAGATGTGAAAACTTGTTGCACTCTGTGTCTTGTAGGAAAAGTTCTATCCATCATCGTGGACATTAAGTGTTCTTCTGGCCCAAAAGTTTATTAAAATCCTACCCTGCCCTTTCCAGGCTTTTAGTCTCCCAGACTGGCTTGAAATGTGATTTACTTTGTCAATCAACAGTGTAATCAAATTATTGAATTAAAAACCAATGAACATGTTAAGCTTTTGGAATTTGGACTATATGAATATTAGATCGTTTTTTAAGGATATTATTATTTAATAAGGCAGCATTTTTATTCTAAGAAGGGAGTACTTGCCTCAGGAATAGTACCTACAGAATTAATCCGGGACGGCGTGTCCAGCACTCGGCACTTTGCTTCTGCCTGCTGCCACTGGGGTGGACTTGAGCTCACAGCCTGCATCTGTGAGCCCAGGAGGAGGGGCTGGTTTCTACTACCCCTTTTAAGCTCATTTCACCACTATAGGGCGGGTTGCATGAGGAGCGTGCCAAGGCGCGTACCCGGCCAAACAAACGGGCCAAGAGCGGGCCCATCTGCCCCCGGAATAGGCTGGGGCCACCCTCTTTCAAAAATTTTAGCATCTTTGCCCAACTGGAGCTCTTGGGTGAGTGCCACTTTAATTACATACTACAGGCAAATGTAAGGCTACAGGCCCTGTTACTGCACCGTGCAGAATAACTACCATAGACAGCATGCTTTAGAGAGCCGTAGGAGTGTTATCTAATGAAATAGTACTGACCTGAATAAAGTCATGGATGTGGGTGGTATTAGTGACGCTGTCCTGCCCACTTATAGGTAGGGCTGGGCGGTGAACTTCGCTCCGTTCGCGGAGTTTGCAGAGTTTTCTGCACTCTGCGGAGCTCGCGGAGTGCAGAAAACTCCTCTTCGCGATGTGCAGCGCAGTTTTTTCCCCACTCGCAATCGCAAACAGTAAATTCGCCAACGGTAAGTCCTTGCGCGCGAGCTACTGCTCGCGTAGAATTTCTACCCGAGCAGCAGAAATACTAGCACAAACTGCAGTTCGCACCGCACTTTTTTGTAACTTTGCGGAGTTCCGCGTAGCAAAACTCCGCGAACTACGCCCAGGCCTACTTATAGGGGCAGAGGTAGCTCATTTAGGATTGATTATATTTTTGTTTCTAGTAGCCTAACTAATATATTACAACATGGAGCAACTATCCGCTTAAATTTTGGTGAGCAAAATCCCATTGAGGCAGTTCTGGCTGTATCAATGTTGATGTTGGGATTAGCAAACTGCAATCATCCCCAGATAACCTCAGATTGGTTTGGAAACTCCAAAATCTGGCCCAATTCCTGGAAAATGTAATAAAAAATAATCAGGAGTTGGTTATAAGCCGCCTGAATGACTAGGTAGCCCAAGAGTTGATAGTCTGTCCTTTCTTGCCCTGTGCTCAAATATATAAAAAACTCTTGTAAAACCTATCAGATCCATACACACTGCACCAAGTTAGTTTAATCAAGACTGCTTGGCAGCCAACCAATTATTACGCAGGTGACTTGCTGCTAACCCTGGGGATCCTCCCACAATGGTCGCTCTATGTAAGCAGTACAAATCATTTACTGCAAAGAGATGGAAGGAGGCCATTACATTTGATTAAGTGTAACACCGAACTCTGGGCTCTGTTAATTACTAATGTTTTCAACAAACTTGCACAATTATCGGTACCGAGATCTTGGACTACTTCAACTATTGTCCCAATATTAAAAACGGGTAACAGGTTACAGCCTAGTTGTTATCAGCCCATTTCACTCATTGGCACATCTGTCAAAACACTAGGCAGAGTTGTGTATGATAGGATCAAGAAGTGGGTAACAGAAAAGGCAATCGTACATACCTGTCACAATGGGTTTAGAACCCGTGTAGGTACAATAAGCAATGCCTGAACTTAAATCTAATTATAGACAAGTACACAGTAGCCAAGCAAACACCATTGTGTCTCGCATTTATGGATTTCACTTCGGCATTTGAGTTTGACTGCATGAATCGGTCAAATCAATGGCAACTTCTTCTTTCCCAGGGGATAGATGAAGCACTTGTACACTTTCTAGCCTATCTAGATGAGAACATGAAAGCCAGAATAAGGTTTGGCTCCAATGGTGAAGTTTCCAATTAAATAAAAATCTCCTGAGGTGTGCAGCAAGGCTGCATGTGTCACCCATGTTGTTTATATTATATATCAATGAGCTCAGCCCTTATTTATCCACCATTACTCTCGATGTACCAAAGGTGAATGGAGGTTTACTCCCTGCCTTGTTATATGCGAATGACGCAGTACTAATGGCCAAAATAAACACAAAAAATTATCTCTACCTGTTTATCTTCAATACGTGCAGTGCATCATATGTTCAAAGTGTGACACTCTCACCGGACCAACAACAAAAATAATTAAGACATAAAAAATATATTCATTCTTAAATCCATTATTTTTTTTTTTAGTTTTTAAACACAAAAGAGAAACAGTTTATTTTGAAGGAATGTATTCACCCTATATAAATAACAATACATTAAAATGACAAAAATAGACTACATAAATGGTCTGATCCTGACAATATGGTCCCATTACACAATCATACTAGCACAACACTCACTCAAATCCAGACTCAACTAACTCCTCGTACCATAGTCACACAGCACCACAGATATATTCGTCACAATAATACTTAAAGAAGAATATCCATTGAGGCACCTCAGAATACACAATTATGAGGATTCCATCATGTTTTCTAACGAAATATATCGTTTAACAGGTTCAAAATATCCTTTACAAAATTCAAAGACAAGGGATAAAAGAAAAGGAGGGGGTGGCCGCTTTGTCCAAAGCACCGACGCGCGTTTCGGTGAACCACCCCTAAATGGGGGTACCACCTTCTTCAGGGCTCAGATGAAATATATCAATGAAACTAGAGATGCAATGGGACCTGTCAGATTGTCACACACTTTGTGCCTTTTGACCTTTTGCTAACTTAGTGTTTAAATATATGTATACAATTGGAAGCTACATGTTTTTTATCTTATAAAATTGTCATTTGCTATTTCTCTGTATCTGACAGGTCCCATTGCATCTCTAGTTCCATTTATATATTTCATATGCGCCCTGAAGAAGGTGGCACCCCCATTTAGGGGTTGTTCACCGAAACGCGCGTCGGCGCTTTGGACAAAGCGCCCCCCCCCCCCTTTCTTTTATCTCTTGTCTTTGAATTTTGTAAAGGATATTTTGAACCTGTTAAACGATATATTTCGTTAGAAAACATGATGGAATCCTCATAATTGTGTATTATTTTCAGCATTTGTAAATTTATTTTCTGTATACTGAGCAGTTACAGTGAGGGGCCTCAATGGATATTCTTCTTTAAGTATTATTGTGACGAATATATCTGTGGTGCTGTGTGACTATGGTATGAGGAGTTAGTTGAGTCTGGATTTGAGTGAGTGTTGTGCTAATATGATTGTGTAATGGGACCATATTGTCAGGATCAGAACATTTATGTAGTCTGCTTTTGTCATTTTAATGTATTGTTATTTATATAGGGTGAATACATTCCTTCAAAAGAAACTGTTTCTCATTTGTGTTTAAAAACATAAAAAATAAAATAATTGATTTAAGAATGAACATATTTTTTATGTCTTAATTATTTTTGTTGTTGGTCCGGTGAGAGTGTCACACTTTGAACATATGATGCACTGCATGTATTGAAGATAAACAGGTAGAGATCATTTTTTGAGTTTATTTTGGTCCTTTTTCCCTGGCTCTCTACCTATATTAGCTTTTCAGGGGTTCCCCTTTGATAGATTGGCAGTACTAATGGCCAACACTCAAAAAGCTCTGCGCCTGCTGGTGTCCTCCTTTATACAGTTCATGGCTGCTCTTGATTTGCAAACCAATTTTTCAAAGTCATTTATTATGACTTGTGGCTGAGCGTATCTAGATTTCTACCTTTGCCGTGGCTCTAACCCATTTAGAAAGCACTAACACTAGGTCATGTTTGATTCAGCTGGCTCATGGACACCCAATATTACACACCGGCAACTTATACTAACCAGGGCAGGTGGCTGCGTTTTTAGTTTACCTCAGCCCCCTGTGGGGGGGGAGGGCACTTCTATCATCTTACAGATTTATGCGACTCAGTGCGTCCCCATTGCAACATATGGGACTGAGATATGGGGTACTGCAAATTGCGAAGCCATTCAGGGGGAGGAAAATCGCTTTTGGAGAAAAGCCCTTTCTGTCCCTTTATCCTCCTCCCATCTCATTTGTTATGAGGAGATGGGTTGGCTGATATGAGTGAATGTATTAGAGCTCACCCCTATTCTTGTGGACATTTATTTAGAGAACTGAAGAGGCTGACCTTACAAGAGATACTATCAGCGATTGTCTTGCATGTAATAAAGGCTTTATTATACCAGAGATTGAATATGTGAAGGAAACCTTCATGGATATCAGGTTGTCTCACTCTGGATCCTGGCTCCAGTGGTAGTCTAAATAAAAAGTAGGTGAAAATGTTACAATTCAATCAAGCCCAGTCCCATGGACTCAATGTGGAAATGCTAACACCCACTGTTGAGTCTACTTGCAATTGAGCCTTGACAGGCCATTGACCAATCATTTGTTTAATGCATGTGGGCTCTGGGAAGGATGATTATTATTTCACCTGCCCAGTCGAACGAGGGGGTCGCGCTGCCACTAGTGACCTCGCCGCATTGCAGGAGCCCTGACGCTGTGGTCGCCCCCGCCGCCGAGCAGCTGACATCGCTCGACCGCGGAGTGGGGCGGACTACAGTACCCAACCTGCCTCAGGACACCGCCCACTTCCTGGATGCCGCACCTGGAGGCGTTTAAAAGCAGGCAGCTTCCTCCGCCTTGCGGACGCGCGCGGGCGACGCCGGGCTGAGCGCGGGCAGAGGGTGGGCCGTCTGCGGCCGTCCGAGGCCGGAGGAGGCTGGGCAGGGCCCCCCCCCCGAAAATCGTGACTGTTGCTATCAGGTAGCCCATATAATTAGTTGCCCCTAGCTGTTCTAGGTTACTGCTAGGGGTTTTCTTTTTACATTTGGGCTGGTCTTGTTGTAGCGATGTCAACCCGCTCAGGCAAAAGCCTGAGGAGAGGCGGGGGGAGGGGAGGGGGATGGAGGGGGTATGGTTGGCACTATGGACAAGTTTATTACCCGTGTGGCTAATGTTATTGACAAAGAAATCGCCATGGTTGAGCGGCGGCTATCTCGAGGTCCCTCTGGACATAGACGATCATCATTGGGCTCGATAGCTTTGGTCCCCTCCCCAGAGCGAACACTGGACCCATCTGCCCCCGGCCCTTCCCCCCTGGACCACCCTCGTGTGGCCGCCCTAAGAGCTAGTATAGATGGGCTGGAAATTTTGACGGCCACGGCACTCCATGCTGAAAACAATCTGGCCTCAGATCTAATGGCGAATGAGACAGCTATCTCTTCGTTGCCTTTGGCTAATCCTTTTACTCACCCGATGTCGCCCCCACCATCGGCCCTTGTGGTGCAGGCAGAAATACACTCAGTCCCCACTAAAAGGAAAAGATTGTCTACCCCACGGAAAGGTGGACTGGTTAAAGACCATAAGAGACCTAGGTGGGTTGGCGTCAGGACGGGTGGCTTACGTAAGGCAGTAGGGCGGGATTTCAGCCCGCTACAGGGAGAGAAGGGGGAGGGTACATCTGCAGGGCCAGTGGTTAGTGCCTGTGAAGAACAGACTGGTGGCCTTGCAGCGTCCTCACCCCCAGAGTCTCTCCTAATTGAAAACATGGAGAAAATGATGAAATCCCTACTCCTCCCGGTGTTAGATAAAATCAGGGGGCTATCAGAGCGGGTGGATAAAATGGAGCAGGCAACCCTAGACAATTTTTTCTCCCTAAAATCATTCATTAAATTGCATTTAAGAATTAGGGAGGATGGGCCGGGGGGGGCGAACTGACAGCAGGGAGACCCCTATAGTTCAACAAGGCACAGCTACTACAGCAGGCATTAAGCCAGTTGTACCTGAGGTGACTGATGGTAATTCGCATCCTACCGTTATGGCTGTAGGGATAGCGAGGAAACCTGGGCCATCAGTACTCAAGCCTGTAGAGAAATTAAAGCCCCCTAAGGTCGCTAATAATATCTTAGGTAAAAGGTCGGCATGTGCCACAGCTTCTGGCACCCCTGGCAAAGCAAACTCTATCACCTCAGCCGCCATTCCAGTAGCCCCTTGTACACCTGAGACTTTAACACCTAAATCAGCTAATCCTGCAAAGACCCATGCACAGCAGACAGGTGAGGGTCTTAAGGGTGGGAGGGCCTACAATGTTAATCTCCCCCCTGAATGTCAGCCCTATGTAGCCGTGTTGACTGGGGTGCCTGTGCTCAGCCCGGGTAAGCGTGAGACATTTGCTGAATTGTATAACAAGACCCTATTTTGGCTTAAAGAAAACAGACCCTTGCCCAAATTTGGGAGGGACGGATCATCCACGTAAGGAGAGTTGGCTGGATTGGTACTAAGCAAAAAACTATAAGTGGGGATTGCATCATAGTAAATTTTGAGGATCCAAGGGTTGCTAGCTTTGTATGCAGTGGACCTGTGAGGGAGCATAGCCCAACAGGTAGCGGGGGACCAATTGGCATCCACGACCTTAGTTATTTTAATCCCCCTAATTTGCCAGTGAGGCCAGCCGGAACCCCTATGTGGGAGGATTGGGATGGCAGACAGATTCGTGGAAGCCTCTCCCAATTTAGCCTATTTGGTAATACCCCTTGTCAGCCGCATGGTCGTTTTTGGCAAGGCTACTGACATCCAATCTGCCCAATACAGGAGATGCATAACGTGGCACCCGGGGAGAGATTAGCTAGTAGTCTAATATTTGGAGAGGAGTTGGTGGGGTCACCTACTAGTACCCTTTTTTCACCAACTATCTCTAGGGGCATTCACCGGTGGTTTCACCCGAAGCACTCGCTTCATCACTGCTCAGTAGGGAGTCAGTTGAGGGGGACATTTTAATCCTGGATGCTGTGGCGTTGCCTATTATTGAGGGGGCTACTGCCACTGCTAATGCCCCTCCTGTAAGTGAATCAGCAATGGGGCAGGGAGGGGCTGGCAGTGTGTCCCTGAAGGTAGCCAGCTGGAATATAGCGGGCCTTGCACGGAACACAAGCATACCAGACTGGAATGTATTTATAGAACCGTTTGGGATCTGCTTGTTCCAGGAAACCTGGTGCTTGGAACCTCTACATAAGATGGGTTATACCACCTATTTTGTTCCTGCCATACGACCGAGTGGAGGGAGGGGGCGCCCCTCGGGAGGGCTATTAATCTGGGTAAGCATCTCCCTGCGGTACTCCATTAAATGTATAGCTACTAAGTCTCCTGACCTTCAGAGGCTAACAGTGAGAGGGCCATGTGGAGTGAGAGTGCTTGAAATCTTTAATATTTACGTCAGAGGCACACGGGGTGGCTCGTCCACCCTGCCCTCAACTGGCATTGACGAGGAACTCAGAAATTGTAGCGCTGATTCCCTCGTCATACTAGCAGGCGACTTTAACTGTACATTTGAACCCCTTGCTGTGGACGATGTGCTAGGCACCAGAGACGATGAGGCAAGGAGAGGTATTCCACCGTTACAAATTACGCCAATTAGAAGATGGACCCAAAGTGCCATTGATCTTAATGCCCTTTGCTTGGAGCATGGCCTTAGAGCAACTAATAGCAGATCTAATTCAGATCAATTGGGGGCCCATACGTTCAACAGAGTAGGGCATTCCTCACGGATTGACTATATTCTGCTGAACTATCGTTTGTGGGCTCACCTGGTGGATATGGTGGTCTTGCCGTCCATCGACAGTGACCACAACCTTTTGTCTCTGTCTCTGTCCCCTCTGTGGATGGGATGCTCCCTACCCCCAATCTCCCACGTGTGGAGAACAACACATGAAGTGTGTCCCTCTAACGATGGTAGGCACCTGAATTGGAAGAACATTGCTGGTAATGAGGGAAAGATCTTGGAGGTAAAATCCATAATGGCTAATATTGTACCTCGTTTAGATTCTCCCCCAATTAGTGCGCAGGAGGTACCCACACTGTTTGCCCAAACTACGAACGCACTAGGCGAACTGTTTTTAGTCCATAATGCGGGAAGAAGGGCTTATAAAAGAGGCGCTACGAAGGGCATTGCTGGGTGGTTTTCACCTGCTTGTCGCGACGCCAAAGGGGAATTAATAAAGGCAGTGAAATCCAAGAATGGAGCTCTGATAAGCGTTGCTAGGGGCAATTACAGGAGGGCTATATTTAAGGCAAAGGTGGAATGGGAGAACCAGTTTTGGAATGACTTGAAGGCCGCAAGCTCAAGGAAAGACCCGAAGGGTTTCTAGGACCTACTAAGAGCTAGGGATAAACCTGTGGACACAATGATATCATGCAACATACCGGAGGATGCGTGGTTTGACCACTTTTCCCAGCTCTACACAATGCTCCCGGGTAAGGGGGTAAGTTTGCCAGAACAGTATCCCTTAGTACCCTGCGAGTTTAATGATGAGCTCCTGTTTACAGTCAAGGAAGTGGTAGGGGCGATCAAATGTCTTGTCCCCAATAAAGCAGCGGATCCGGACGGCATACCAGGGGACTTGCTACGCATTAACCCGGAGGAGTGGGGAAAACGTATTGCTGCCCTACTGAATGCTAGTTTTGATGGGGCAACTTTCCCGGTCTCATGGAAGGGTGCTGAGGTAGTTCCAATCTTTAAAAAAGGGAGTCGGAACGACCCTGCCAATTATCGCCCCATAATCCTCTTAGACTCTTCACAGAAGGTGGCGGGAAAAGTGGTTTTGGGCAGAGTACTGCAGTGGGTTGAGGAAAAGGGCATTCTTTCTGACTTCCAGGCCGGTTTTAGATCGGGTATGGGGACGATAGAGCAATCCTTCCGGCTTATGATGCTGTATTGGAAGGTGGTTGTACTGGGCAAAGGCAGTCTGTATCTCGCTTTTATAGACCTGCGGACTGCCTTTGACCTGGTCCCACGCAGCCAACTCTGGAGTGTGCTCGAGGAACAGGGCATTCCACCATACTTATTAAACATGCTAATTAAACTACATGCTGACAATTTTGCACAGATCAGGTGGGGTAATCAGGGACAAAAAACAGCACGAATACCTGTAAATAGAGGGGTACGCCAGGGATGTGTTCTAGCCCCCACTCTGTTCTCATTGTATGTTAATGGAGTGGTGGAGCACCTGCTGCAACATCCTGCAGATGCACCATCCTTTGCTGACAGAAGAATACTTACCCTCCTATTTGCAGATGATACCCTCCTGATCTCTAAAACCCCGGTAGGCCTGCAAAGTCTGTTAACTAGCTTTAAATCTTTTTGTGATGCAAGGGGGTTAGTTATTAACACAGGGAAAACTAAGTACCTGGTCCTTAACCCCTTGAAAAAGATAGCTAAACCACCGACCTTAGATTCTGTTCCCCTCGAGAGGGTTACGGAGTTCGATTACCTCGGTATTCGCCTCTGCGACTCTATGAGTTGGAAATGTCACCACCAAAAGATGCTGCTGACCCACAAGAGGGTGGTGGGTGCCCTTCTTAAGGAACAACGTGCCTCAACCCTCAAACCCATTGCCCCTATATTAGACATCTACAGGGCAAGGGGTGTCAGTGCAGCACTTCATGGAGCTGAACTCTGGGGGTACACAATGTGGATCAGTTATCCCGCTCAGAAAGTAAATTCCAGAAAGATCTAATGGGGCTCCCGCATAGTACTCCAACCCTTCCACTGCTTCTAGATATGGGTACTCGGGCAATTAGTGATCATGCTAGGCTCCGTCCTCTCCTTTTATGGGCACGAATCTGGAGAGTCCCAGAAATGTCTAGCTACGCGGATGGCTTAACTGATGTATTGGGCCTGCCAGGCTGGCCAAAGATTTGTTGGTTGAGGGAAGTCAAGCGCCTTCTCGGCAATCTTGGCCTAGGCGACGCTTGGAACAATAGAACTGCCCCCCCAAAATCTGTCCTAAAGAAGATATATTGGAGATGGGTAGCCGATGGCAGAAGTAGTAATGCCAATTTGTGCAGGACCACCTTGGATTTCCTTTTGGTAAAGGATGTGTCTTTTTGTGAACCATATTTGGATATTATTACAAACCGCAGGGACAGGGCTCTATATTTCCAATTCAGGGTAGGTCTACTTACTGTCGGGGAACTGACCTCTAGGTGGAAGGTTCCGGCCCAAACAATCTCTGACTGCCCATTCTGTGAAAATAGGACAGAGTCTGTTCCCCATTTGTTGTTTGAATGCCCGGCTTATGTAGACCCCCGCAGTAGATGGTTAAAGCCACTCTGTAGAGAACTTGGAACTAGACATTACAAGGAGGCCCTACGTATATTGAAAAATGACCCACGGACCCTTTTTGCTTGTGGCTTAGCAAAGTTCCTAGGATGGGCTTGGCGTATTAGATCAATTAGGCTTTTGTATCTTGTTTAATCTGTATTTTTAACTGTTTTTATCTAATTTATTGGCGCCACTTGTAGTATGAAATGTATGTTTATTTCTCTATGTATTGGCTCCTTTTATTCTTTTATTGTTCATTAGTCTATGTACTGCTTTTTAAGATATTCATTATATCGAAATAAAGCTGATTGATTGATTGATATTGATATTTCACTTTAGGACTGACACAGTTAAGTACCTACTTTGTTTTCCACTGGGCTATCAAACAAATCTTGGCACATGCCTATGTGCGATGGTAGATCAGGGAAAACAATGTTGCTTTTTACCTTCTTCTTGGAATTCTACAAAAAATACACCAAACAATTCCCAATCCCTTTTATGTGGTCTCCAAACTTCAGACTGTGCAGCCCAGCTTTTTATTTTTTTACAATTAATAGACGATGAGTCTTGTTTTCTTGCTCTTCCTTGAGAGCCGCTGTGCCGTCTCAAAGGACAATGCCTTTTTAGTAATATATTAATTCTTCTTCTTGATATGTTTTTCTATATGTATCTCTGTCTTACTGCATCGTACTGTATTTTTCTATGAGATTTTATGTTCGGTTATTTTAAATTGTACTTGAATGAGTATTTTCTATATTTCATGTTTTTATCTCCGAACGTGTACTTTTGTGGTTGCATCTGCGCCTGAAGAAAGTTATTCTGATACTGGTTCTAATCCAGGAGGCATGGTACTGATCTGTTTGCCTCATACAGTGCAATAGTATGAGCCAAATTAATTTAATTCAACAAGGTTATTTTAGTTTTTTTACAATTATATTTATAATGATTCTTATTAATCGAAAAATAAAGACTTATTCTATTAAAAAAGGCATTTGAAAATAAACATTTTGGAATAATATGCAAATAAAATATCTACAAAAATTAAGTGTTTCAAATAAAGTCAGTACCCTCTTTGGGAGTGAACAGATTTCTAACTTCCTAGAATGTATCGAAATGTCCATTACAATGCGAAGCACTGCAACATTTGATTTACGTATAGTAACGTTTTCACCAAATTGTTTCTCTGAAATAGAATTTAGCTGAAATGTACTGAGATGAAATGAGATGGAACCGAAACAACATTACACATCACATGTACCAAGTTACATTCTTGTTGAATGCTGATTGTGATGTCACTGAATGTAAGCCACTTATTCTCTGGTTTAAAGCAGCAAATATGAGAACTACAGCTGATATTTTAATTGGGATATGCAATTTGCATCTAAGATCCGTGGTTAGGCAAACAACAGCCTTTGGTTATGGAGATTTATGCAAATTCAATCAATTACCCGGATTGCATATGTGATGCTGCATGCAAAGGTATGACGTATGGCGGCTTTGATCGAGGATTGAGCGGTCGGAGCATGTTCCTGGCCGGCCTTAAGGCAGTGCAACGGTGCAGCCACACCGGGCGCTGAGTTAGGGGGTGCTGTGTTAGGAATAATTTATGGGTTTAAAAGCACGTGCTGCAGAGTTTCTTGTGTCCTGCAGTTTTCAGGCAACAATACAAATGTCAAGATAACTGGTGATCACAGCTCCTGCTGGACAGAGACAGGAGTTTTGCCTAGTGGGAGTTTTGACTCGTCATTAAGTAGTGCAGGGGGTTAAAGAACATTTAGCTCACAGAATTGTATTTAATGTGAATAGCTCAGTGGGTTACTGCTTTTGTCACAGATCGTTTGTTACTTGCAGTTCCTGAGTTACAATTTTAATATAGCACAGTGAGCTATGAACTGTCACTATAGCGCTGCATGCAAACTGCATGGTATAGGTTAGAACGTTGTTTTATTTCCCCCAGTCTTTTATTATCCTAATCAGTGCTTTAAATGGACTGGTACTGTCCGGTACGGAGTACCGGCAGTTTTGAAATTTGAGAGGGAGAGTACCGGCAGTTCTGAAGAGAAATGTAATACTTTTAATTGGAGAGGACTGGCATGTCTCAGAAACAAGCAGGTGCTCTGGCACAGAGTACCTGCACTTCTATGTTTCTATTCCAAGCACTGATCCTAAAGTTGCTCAAAAAGGGTTTGTTTGGGTAGAAATACATTCTTGTTAGTATATCCAGCCCCCACCACTGTGTGTCCTGAGACACAGGTGTTTCACAGTTGTAGAAGAGCCTGGAATTGTTTTCTAACTAATTGCAAGACAACCTTCTTGGACAAACTGCACTTTATAATTTGAGACCATTACTCGTAAACATTGCTCAGTATGAAAAGGGTTATACTAAGCTGGAAACTAAAATAATGTTGGTTGACTCTCAGTTCACCAAAGACCTGATTCCACAAATATTTATTTTGTAGGACCATTTTCAGCTTTTCATTGCCAGCCTGAGTCACTTAGAACTGTTTTGACCATCATTTCTAAGATGACGAATTCACCAGACTAGAACTATTAGTAAATGTTTCTTGGAAATGGGTTCCTTTTGAGTAACCAATGATCCATAGTAATACCCAGCTTTATGACCCTAATCTGATAGATAGACATTCTTAGGATGGATGGACCTACTCTTGTTTCTCAATCTGGAAGTTTTCAGATCTAACATGTTTTGTTTTATTTCAGTGCACAAACAACACTGCTCCTCCGCCTTCCGAGACTGCAGAACAGAAAAAAGCAGCAGAGAAGCTGAAACTAACGAAGAGAGAGGTAAATGAACACATATAAAATATGAATGCACATTTATAGCACCAGCACCAGCCTTTCAGCACTCATAGGTTTTATATGTTAGGAGTCCAATTCTAGCTCTAAGCAAAGAGTTTAGAAAGGAGTATTCTGTGTACACCCCCACGCCCTTGTGACCATGGCTGCTGAATAATTTGTTGAGAGATGCAATGAGGGTGATTTGCAAGCTATGTCTTTCTTTTTTTTAAGGGTCCAGACCAAAACAGATTGTTTCAGGTATCCTCTACCAGCGGCTAGGTACCAAATTCTGATACGGATAATTCCTTTTGTCCACAAGTGCTCTCCATTGCCCCATCAATTGCAGCATAGCATCATTTTCCTTAAGGCCAGTCGTTCCCAGGGCCAGCACTATTGAACATTATTCTGACAAGCAGCAGCAACATGAATATGCAGCAGTGATAACTGTTGATTTGCCTGTCCTATACGTTGATCTCATATACTTCAACCATGTCTGGAAACCTGTGACATTATATTTCTTAATGTGAACATAAAAAAGAATAACTTGTCATTTCCACTCCCAACAATAAATCCAATCAATCCAGAAGTTGCTCTAAAATATGTTATACATTTATTTACTTTGCACCCTGCTTCAGTCATCTCACCCCTTCACGTTCACACATCAAGCAAACGCTCCCAAGTCTTGCAATAGCATTGTCACCAAACACAAGTCTACCCTGAAGCTCACATTATTCTTCACTCCTACCAAAACAGTTTTCAGCTCTTAAAATTACAAAGCCTATCTTCAAACTTATGATTATTTTAACTTATAAGGCTATTTCATAAAACGAGGGAGACTTAGCGGTCAAAAATAGTTTATTATAAGGGGCGATCACAGCAATGATTGCAAAATTCTGTACTGTCGCTCAGTCACAACTGAGCCCTAATGAACTCGCCAATATTGGAACAGATCAATCTCCTCAGGAAGTTTGAGCCCTTTTTGGGCACCCAACTGCTTTCTTAACATCTCAGTTCACCACAGTCACTTACATTAAATCCATTGTCACCACAGCTGTCATCCCCCTGGCCTGTTTAGAGCTGTTTCTTCTAACCTGATCTGCACATCAACCCACCCCATTCTACATCTCAGCGAGGAAGCCCCACACAAAGCGCAACTCAAGTGAACTAAAACTAGAAGACACCTATTGAAGAACTGCACAGATAATACTCTCCACCAAGCCCACATTTCTCTCCTCCTTCTGCATTTGACACAAACATCACATTCCAGGTGTAGATGCCACCCATGGCCCAAGCACAAATAAAGGCAGAGGTAAAATATCCACTTTTTCATACAAACAATAGCTCAATAGACATGAAAGACGCATCCACGAATTCACAAAGATCTGGCACAGTCCTCCATCACTCTCTAAAATCTACTGCACACCGAACAGCAGACAAAACTTGTAAAAAGAACATCACTACAGCCAACTTACTGCCAACAAACAGATGCAAAGCACTCTACATGGCTACTAAATATCTCATTTATCCACATACTCCTCAATTGCTTACAGATAATACAAACATCCACAGATATAGCTCAACTGATATTATCAGTGGACTGCTCCCTTCCCAGCACAACTCCGCCTGGTAGCTGCTGCCCCGAGCTTCTTGCTGCTGACCATCTGATTTTCTAGTCAGTGGTTCGAGACACTCCTCCACCTGCAGGCTCCCGCCTTCGTCTCATCCATGGAGGTCTACTAGTAGAGTGTCTTTGCTCTGTTGCTAGGCTGCCCTCTGTCTCTCTCTTCTGCCTTTTTATGAATCTTTTCTATCCTTCACCGCTTCACATTTTTTTGTACTTTTTTCCTTTTTGCACCTTTTTTGCTACTTTGCCCCTGCCGCTGCGACCCCCCGCTGCTCCGCCCATCTCCAGGGCCACTTTCCTGCTCCCCTCTTTTTCCCCCTCCCAGGTGTTCAGCCTCCGCATACTACTTAATGGCGGCCGCTGTGCTGTCATGCTGCTGGTGCGACAAAGGTGTTCCAAATGCAAGCCTGTCTGCACCCGTCTGTGTATGGACCGTGCCCAATGCCACGGACCCTGATTCTCAGACAGTTACGACGTCTGCACCCGCCAGGCCCTCAGCCGCAGATGCAACACTACCTGCCACCTCACAACGCCTCGTGGCTCCCACAGCCCTGTCTCTTGCTCTCTTGCACCCATTGCTGCCGTATCCACCACCGCACTCCTCCCACCATAGGATCAACCCACAGCGTACCCGACCGTCTCAGCTACATCCTCCTCAACACTTGCTCCCTCCACAAACACGCCGCAGAAATCTGGTCCAAGGAAACCTGGATAAACCCCAGCTCAGCCCCGGACATCGCCACCACCATCCCCTATGGATACAAGGTCATCCCCAAGGACCGCACCATCAAAGCAGGAGGAGGCATCGCCATCGTCCACAAAACTACCCTCTGCCTGACCACCCACTCAGACGACCCAACGACAAGCATAGAACACGTCCACTTGCAGGTCCAGCCCAAAACAACTTCACCCTCCTCGGCGCCCTCATCTACAAACCTCCTGTCCCCACCTACCCTTCACCGACGCCTTCTGTGACTTCATCGCACCCAGGCTCTCACATCCACCAACTACATTCTAGTTAGCGACCTCATTTTTTTACCTGGACAACCCCAACAACCTGAACACTGCATCTCTCCTGGAGAACCTTGCCAGCGTAGGACTCAAGCAGCTAGTCACCTCTCATACCCACTGAGCAGGACACACGCTCGACTTCAGGCTTCCAAACCAACCACAGCACCAAGGCCGCCCTCCTCACTGCCACAGACAACAGCTGCTCCTTCCATGGCCAGGGTGAAACAGCAGCCCTCACACTACTGGACCTCTCGGCCACCTTTGACACTGTCTCCCACCGCACCCAAATCACGAGACTCCAGGAAGCCGGAATACGCAACAAAGCACTGGACTGCATCCACTCCTTCCTCACCGGTCGAACACTGCAAGTCAGACTACCACCGTTCCTCTCAGAACCCACTGAGATCAGCTGCGGAGTGCCACAGGACTTGTCCCTGAGCCCCACCCACTTCAACGTCTACATGGCCCACTCGCAGCCTACCTCAGGAACTACGGTCTCCTACGCCGACGACACCCAGCGGATCCTCTTACTCACAAAATAACCCACAGCCACCAGAGAACTTCCACAACGAGATGAAGGCCGTCGCCACCTAGATGAGAGACAGTTGCCTCAAACTCAACTCCCTCAGCTTAGAACAACTCCTGGTGGCCCGCTGTGCTAAGAACACCCCCCACACCCACGGACCATTCATGAAACCTTAGCATCATACTGGACTCCTCGCTCACAATGAACTACCAGATCAACGCTGTTTCCTCATCATGCTTCCACACACTCTGTCTGCTTCACAAGACCTGCAGAAGGATCCCCACTGAATCCAAAAAGACGGTCACCCATGCACTCATCAGCAGCAGATGTGACTACAGCAACGCACTCTACGCCGGCGTCACCTAGAAACACCTCAGGAAACTACATAACGTTCAAAACACTGCAGCCAGACAGGTCCTTAATATCTCCCACTGCAGCCACATCACCGAACACCTGCGAGAACTCCACTGGCTCCAAATCAACAAGAGTCACTTTCAAGCTCTTCACACCTGCCTACAAAACCCTCCACAACACAGGACCAGCATATCTGAACGACCACCTCTCATTCCACATACCCACCAGACACTTCCACTCTGCCCAACTAGCCCTGGCCACATACAACAGATCTGCAAGACCAGGAGTGGAGTAAGAGCCTTCTCTTGCCTCGCTGCCAAGACCTGGAACACTACGCCTCTCCACCTCAGGCAAGCCCTGTCGCTGACCCAATTCAGGAAGTATCTTAAGACCTGGCTTTTCGACTGAATCCCGTGCCCAGACGGATCAGCAGCCCCCCATCTGCCCCTTCAGTGCCTTGAGACCCTCACGGGTGAGTAGCTGCACTATAGATACCCTGATTGATTGAACTTCTCACCCAGAAACCAAACAGGACTGCAGAGCATGCAGACGGCAGTAATACCAACAGTGATGAATCACACATAAATCATTGTAGCTCTTGAGCATGACAGTCTTTCCAGCCTTCGACCTTTCAAGCCCTGGTTAGTTTCATAAGTGCACTAGTAACAACTGGCTATTACACTAAAATACTGCATGCTTCATTTAGCAAAAGACCTTGTACTGATACTGCATAACTCATCAACAACATCAGCACCTCAGCAGAATCTTTCAGTCCTCCCTCAACACAAGCTGTTCGGTCCTACCAGTCATGGTTGTGCTTTCAATGTAGCACTGAAACTTCATCTATCTAGGCAGTTGTCAATGCATTGAGGAATATCAATAACAACAGTCCCTGCCTGCTAGTTTGCCTTGACGTATGAGTGTCTTTTGACACTGCCAGCTTCCAGCTTCCATCAGAAACCTTAAATCTCACATTAGCTTAACTAAAACATTTCCAAACTGCCTTGCGTCCTTTCTGTAAGAAAGAGAGAAATGTATCCAAAGGAAGTTTTCCAAATCCTTATGTAAGTGTGCAGCCTGTGGTCTATCCCATGGTTCAACACCTGATCCATGCTATTTACCCTTCTTAGAGAGCCTGTAGGAATATTGTTCAACCAACACAACATCTTAATTCTTCAACATGCAAATGAAAGAAAACTCACAATATTGACAGCTGACTTTCTTTAAAAAACTCAGGTCATGCCTGAACAGTCTTCAAAGCTCGATTTGGAACCACTACCTTAAGCTCCATTCAACCAAGACAATAATCCGCACCACACTTCAATCACTGGTATAGCACTAGCAGTGCAACATGAATCTTGAGAGCTTAACATCATGGCTCTGCTTTTGTATCAGGGCCATAGTTTTCTAAGCTATCTTTCACCGGACAAAGGCAGTCATTGTGTTAGAGATTTCTAACCACAAATTTCTCACCTAGAAATTTCCTCAGGCATCAGTCTGGATCTGGAAAATCATGAGCAGTACAGCTGCATGCTGAAAAGTGGCGAAGATCAGCTCCATTTTGGAGCCATCCATGTCAAGGGACAGCAAAGTGACCATATAAGCGCCACCCGAGCACTGACGTTAGTTCCTTTCTTTCCAGGGAAAAGCTTGAATCTAGACAGCAACCTCAGTCAATTTTTGACCAACTTTTTGAGATTTGTTGTCGAAGCTAGTGACATGTCCACTGCTAAATCTACTGGGTTTAAGCTTGGTGGGTAATGTCACAGACAGATGTCTGTGTCTGATCCTCACTTGGTCTATCTCTGGTGCCTGGGATTGAGTCATGACTCCAAAGCATGCGGGGGGTTCAAGTTGATGCTCTCCAGGGCGATTCGTGAGTGGGCAATGAAGCTCCTGGCAGCGGAGCAGAAATAGACTTCACGCTGTTCTCTGCCTCAGTCCCTTTCACTAGGCTGGCCGCTCTCAGGCCAGTCTCAGAGCTGTTCCCGTGGATGGTTTTTTTTGTGGTCAGAGGATTCTTCCTCCAAGTTGGGTAAGCCAAAGAAGTACTGGAGAAAGAAGTCAAAGCATTTACGGCTTTGCCCTACATATGCCATGCTTCTAGGCTCCACTTCTGCACTCCACCTGCAAAGCAGCATCAGGGCCCATTCGCACTACCCTGGGTTCACCAGAGTGATGTCGCTGAATTAAGAGAATTTTTTGATGCCATGCATGCCATCTTTAAGCCATCAACTCCCTGTGGCATGCCTTTGCACCCCACAGAGGTATTAGGTGTCCTGACTGGGTTACGACTGGCGGGTCCACCCCTGACTGCAGCTGTGTCCTCAAGATCCACCCTGGATCCAGACCGACGCCAACACAGGTCCCTTCTTCCACCATGGCTCCCCAATGATGATCGATGGTTACAAGCCCATCTTTATACCCATCTCCGAGCTGGTGCGGCCCCAACGCCACTCAACGTTGTTGCAGACATCGTCCAGGCTCAATCAACCCCTGAACTTCCTGCTGATTGATAGTCCATTCCACCCTGCAGTGGGATATGAGGAGGAATGGTTTGGCCCCATGGGGGTGGACCCTGATCCAGCTGAGAACTGGCACGAGGAGCTGGATGATGCCAGTGGGTTGAACACTTCCCCATACTCTAACATGCTTTCCCCTTGGGGCCCAGTTATGGAGCAGAGTGCATTCTTTGCCACCGTGATGCGCAGGGCAGTGGAGGTTGTTCACCTGCGACTTCCATCAGTCAAGGTCAAGACCACCCTCTTTACTGAGGTGCTTCACCCAGGAGTGGGCTCGGCTAAGACCTTTCTTCCTTTCAAAAAACCCTCACTGAAGTTCTCTTTGGGGCCTGGGCTAAACCTTCCACAGGGACTCCTGTGCACCGCATAACTGCCTGTTGCCATCCCGCCCCCAGACCAGAGACCCAGTCTTCCTCTCCCAGCACCTCGAGTCTCACCTGAGAACCTATAAGATCAACCTAAATGCATACCTGTCCACTCCACTGGACAGGGAATACAAGAGGGTGGACACCTTTGGGAAGTGCATCTTTACTTCCACCAGCCTAGCTTTGCGGTCTGTGAACACCACATGCCTCTTGGGCTAGTATGCCAATACTTTAAAGGATTTGGTTGCACAGCTGAATCCCATGCTTCCCAAGGAAGGCCGTACTATCTTCAACTAAGCCTTGTGGATGGTCAGGATGCAGCAAAGTTTTCCATCAGATGCGGGCGGGACAAAACAGACTCCCTAGGCAGAGCCATAGTCTCCATAGTGGTATTGCGCCATTATGCCTGGTTGCAGTCCACTGGGTTCTCAAGGGATGTCCAGGCTTCATTGATCAACATGCCCTTAGAAGGCTCTGGCCTATTTGGCGATAAGACTGACACAGCGGTCAGCGCTTTTGGGAGAGCTTGGTCACTGCCAGATCTCTTGGGCTTTCTCTATCTGCCTGGTCTCAGCATCAGTCCTCTCACTCTATGTGGACTTGGTTGAGGTACCTGTGGGTATCCAGTCTACCAGCCCTACCCTATGGTACAGCAACCTGCCCAGCCCTTCTGTGGATGGGTCCGCTGATCCCATAAAGGACTCAATAACCAGGCTCAGCGACATATCCAGCCCCGCCACCTCTCTAGCAGCAACAACTTTGAAGCCTCTTCAGTGCAAGCTGCATCCAACACAGCCATCCCATTGGTGGCAGGATCAGGTACTACCTGCCTCAATGGTCTACCACTACCTCTGACAAATGGGTGCTCCAGATTCTGCAGAAGGGGTACACTTTCCCATTTGTTGAAACTGATCAGCCTTTGCCACTATCCAAAGAACGGCTGGTGGAGAACCACTTCTCCTTGCTACGTCAAAAAGTGCAGGCTATTTTAGCCAAAGTAGATATAAAGAGGTTGTAGAAGTAGGTCTTGATTACTATTTCCACTACTATCGTCCCATCCTAGCTCTGCGCCCGCTCAATGCCTTTCTGCTGAAAGAGAAATTCAAAATACTCATCGTGGCTCAGGTCTTGTCTCATCTGGCCCCTGGAGACTGGATAGTAGCGTTGGCCTTGCAGGACACTCATTTTCACATCCCTGTCCTGCAAGCCCACAGGCATTACATGTGGTTCACTGTTGGCCATAGGCATTTTCAGTTCCCTGTGCTCTTTTCGGCCTCACCAGCGCTCCTCAGGTGTTCATGAAAGTGATAGCAGTGGTTGCAGCTCATCTCCAGAGGTCTGTGATTCCAGACTTTCCCCACAATGATGACCGGCTGCTGAAGGGGGTTGCTTGCCACAGGCAGTCACCACCCACCTACAGACTACAGCATACCTGTTGTACTCTCTGGGATCCACTACCAACATGCCGAAGTCACACCTGACTCTTCAGACGTTCCCTTTCATTGGAGCCATTCTGGATACAGTGCAGTTCTACGCCTGCCCTCCGGAGTGGAGAGTCCAGGATATTTGCGCTATGATCTTGCTGTTTCAGCCTCACTCCTGGATTTCAATGAGACTGACTCTGAAGCTTCTGGGTCTGATGGCCTCCTGCATTCTGCTTGTAAAGCGCAACAGATGCCATTTGTGGGCTCTGCGGTAGGACTAACTCAGCCATTGATGCCTTGCGTATCATGAATGGTATCTACAACCAGAGGTAGCATGAGGTCTCTTAGATGAATTGGAAGGACTTTGGCTCTATTTGTTCACGACCACCAAGAAAGCACACTGCCAGCACTTCTCCTCATTGGAATTTCCAAAGAAGCTCTCGCTCGGAGATGCATTCCATTTAGAAGATCAGGACCGAATGGACCCAAGTCATCCAAGTGGCTCTGGATTGGGCACAAATAGAATTGTATCACAAACTCCTGAGTCTGAGCATTGGTCCTCTGATTAGGCTGCCTGTTGAGCTTGACCCTCTCTGCAGGGTTAACCTTTTGCCAGGCATGAGCCTTCCTTTTTAAAACATATATGTTAACCATGGGTAGGACCTAAAAGCCCATAGGGCAGGGTGTAATGTATTTTAAAAGTTGGACATATACTTTTAAGTTTTACATGTCTAGGTAGTGAAACATCTCCTGAATTCCTTTTTCACTACTGTGAGGAATACCTCTCCCATAGCTAAAGGGACAAAAAAAGCTCCAACAACTTTTAATTTGCACTTTGACCCTGCCTGAAGTGATTCCTACTCTCAAAGTGGTGCCCACCCAGTCCTGGGCCCTTGGAAGTGCTGCTAAAGCTGAACAGGTAGCCCAAATATCCAAAACCTGTGTATTTCTCCCAAATAGTGCACCATGAACTGAGACAAATCCTGTTCAGCACCTTCTCTTCAGCCTCTTGGAGCCCTCATCAGCTACAGCCTGCAGCTTCGTCCCACCGGAGAATTTATACTTCCAAAAAATGAGTAAGGACCTAATTTAGAAGTTGACAGAGGGGAACACTCGGTCACAAATGTGATGGATATTCTGTCTGCTGTATTATGATCACCTTCAATTATTTGGGGATCGCAATATGGCCGACGTGATATCCGTCATTTTTGTGACGGCGTATTCCTTCTGCCGACTTCTAAATCAGGCCCTAAGTCCAAACATAGAAATCTTCACCGCAAACTCATCCAGTGGCTCCCATAATACGACGATGCCTCCTCACTCACCGCCAGCTGCCTTGCCCCGGTCAACTTCACATTCTCAGACATATTTCTTCGAAATTTCTTCTAATTCCAAAAGTAAGCAGAGACGGGGCCCAACCCACCTAGTTTATCCAAACCGCACTCCATCGTGACATTGCTCAGGTCTCACGCAGCTAGATGTCCACGGTTGGCTCTTTGATCTTTTAGGTGCAAGGTTTTACTAAAAACTTTTAAAAATTATAACTTCGGCTATTGATTGGATTTGTGCAGTTTTGGCGTCAAACAATTTATTAAAACGTACTCAATTTTTCTAATTTGGGGCCTTATGTAGGTGGGCTGGCATTTACCACTTCATAAATACCGAATCATACCGATTCGGTATTTATGAAGTGGTAAATGCAATGTAGGTAATGAGTCGGTAAATATTACCGTTTCGGAAAAATTCGGTAATTACCGAATCGGTATTTACCGATTCGGTAATGAGGCATACCTTCCCATTGATGGGAAGGTATGCCTCATTACCGAATCGGTAAATACCGATTCGGTAATGGGGGAGCACATGCAAGGGTGGCAGGGTGTCACATTGACACCCTGTTGCACCCCTGATTCGGCCATGTGTGCACATGTGGCGCACATACATGCCCTAAGGGCATGTATGTCTGCCACATTGCACACTTAAACGTGCACAAAAATGCTTTTTTTCACCTATTCGTCATTTACCACCAACCTTTAGTTGGTGGTAAATAACGAATCCCCACACCCACCACACACTCCCCCTACATTTCATTTCATGATTCGGTATTTACCGAATCGGTAAATTTACCGAATCGGTAATATTGCCGATTCGGTAATTTTACCGAATACCGAATCATGAAATCCTCCCCCTACATCTCAAAAGCCAAAATACCGGTCGGTAACGGTATAATTACCGAAAATCGGCCGTTACCGACCGGTATTTGGCTTCCTACATGAGGCCCTTGGTGTGGTATTTTTTTTTTTGGGGGGTGTTTTCACTTTAGTACTGTTTGAGTGCTGCATAAATACTTAACACATTATAGCTAAGCTAAGCCTGACTGCTTTTGTGCCGAGCTACCTGAGGGTTAAGCATAGGTTAATTTAGTGACTTTTGTGGTTCACCCTTTGTTGCTTTTGCTTGAGAAGGATTCACACACACCCCCATCAACCTAAAGCTCAATTTCTCACACTGACCATCAAGAGGATCTTCTGTTGCAGCATCAGGGCTGGCTTCAGCACCTGAAGCTGGGCACGCTCGGCCTTCATGCATGGAGATTGAACGCAGCAGTTTAGACTTTTTGATCTCACTCCTGAGGTCTGTGGTTTACATGTCCTGGACATCTGCCAAGCTGCTACATGTTTGTCACTCCACACATTCATGAAGCACTGCTGCTTGGATGATCAGGTCCTCCAAGACAGGCATTTTACCTAGTTGATCCTCCAAGACTTTCGGGTTTGAGCAAGTTCGCAGACCCACCTCCAGGGAGGGATTGCTTGGGTATCTATATTAAGGTGGGGAATCTGTGGGTAGAAGTCTCTGTGAGAAGAACAATTTAAGTACCTTTGGTAACGCATTTTCTGATAGAGACTCTATCTAACTGCAGATTCATCACAACCCTCCCATCCTCCCCACTCTGCAAACTGGGTTCTTCACCCTAAAGAGCCTATTAGAAACCTCACACCTGTCTAAATGTTTTTTTTTGTGACTCTGCGTTTTTATTTGTGGAAGTAGTCACGAAAGTAACTGATGTAAGTGCACCGTGGTGGCGCTTATATGAGCACTGGGACATCTTTTCTGATGCGGACGATGCCATTGCACAGCTGATCGATACCACACACCACCACCTAGCGGAACTGCTCAAGATTTTCTTGTTCCAGTCTGACGCCTGGGGAATAGTCTAAGGTGAGGAATCTGCAGTTCGATAGAGGCTATCCCAGAAAAATTGTTACCTAAGGTATGTAACTTGTACTTCTGGTTCTAGATCAATCTTTGATACCAAATCAACCCATTTATGTATGCCTGCAACTTATGGGCCATAGTACAGGTCCTAATGTCACACAAACAAATAAGGAAATGCAAAGCAATTCTTCACCTTGGCAAATTTAAATGCCATCCAACATACAACAAAATAAGTTTTAAAAAATTGTAGCACATCACTCCCACGCCCAAACAACACAATGGGCTTCTTCTATCATCACATTCGCCTACCTACAGCTCTTATGGAAACTAGAGGATCATTGAACAGAAACTTATTCACTATTCAATGAGAAACGTCCACGTTTTACTTGTACTAAATTCAAACAAAAACAAAGAATGATCTAATACTTAGTTGTTTATGTAAGCTTATTATGGGTAATTAGCATACAGTTAACCTTTATATGGGCCCTTGAGGAGATATTGGTGCAGATTAGGGCATACAAATTCTCCCTACTTCCACGGATAGAGTAATTTCACAGATACACGCACATACACACATCATACGCTTGGGCCCATTTCACTAACATATGCTCGATTACTCTATCAGCATAGAACCTGTGGAAAGGAAACTCCTAAACACCCTATATCTACACTGAGGTCGATAAGACCAGTTTGATATTATCCAGAGTCATGATCTAAACAACAATAATCAAAATAGAGTACTTAATAAACAACAAGAAATAACCACCAACACTGTATTTTAAACAACGGTACTTTTATCTAAAATTAGTTCAAATGAAAGTCAATCAAAGCAAAATCATTATTCTCATAATTACCTATTCTAGCTAAATGTCATAAATGGGTCAGGACAGGTCTCTCAGTAGAAGTCTCCCGAGTCGCCGTCCTCACAGCATCGATCCTCACCAACGCAGGTTTGGGAAGAAGTGGCCTTAGACCCTCTCTAGGCTAGCAATACTTATAGGGAAACTTGCAATATTAAAGAAACATAAAATGTTCTAAACGTCCGCTGAACCGCTGAGCAAAGCGAGCAGGAAAGGATGTAGCATTGCTACATTTGGAAAATCTCCGCTCAGAAAAATCACAAAAATAAAAAGACGGAAGAAGGAAACTCGAGTTTTGCAAATGTTTCTTTCACATTCTTATTTCCTCGGGACCAGCATTGTAATCACAAAGTTCATTGTGGCTCCTTTGTCCTCCAAGGACACTTGGACTCTCGCCCAGAGCTGCTGTCCTCACGGAAAACTTTTAAACCAGGCGAAGACTGTGGTCAGATGACTCTCGACCATGTTCAGCAAGGCCTTCTCATCAAAATTCAGTTACTCGAGTTCAGGCTTTAAACGGCAGCCATTTTTCTCTAGGCCAAAACGTACCATCTTAATTAAAAGAGACAAAACAACGTTACCACAGCATAGTGATTAAACAGTGTCAACCCCACTAATACACTTATGTGTATGTAATTATCTAGCCTTTGCAACACAGAAAAGCATTAGTACACGTTATTTCAAAAGCGTTTTTGTGCTTAAAACAAACAGCACTTTAGCAACATGCATTTAATTAAACCTGCACATTATTATTAAGCAACATAAATGCCTTCCCACGTGTAGTTTTCTCTTGTTAGAACGTGTTGATTAATCAAAATGTTCACACAAAACACATAATTAACGTTACAAATTAATATTTTTAATTTTCGACATATAGACAAACCGGAGCTTAAAAACCCAATAGATTTTCAACACAAAACTCTGCTCCAGCAATATCACTGGTATGCCAACCTATAGTGCATGGAGTTATCCTTTACACCACTGTTTTGCCATACAATTCTTTTTTATATATTGACATAAACTCAGGATTCTATGTCAATAACAATCTGTTTGTTTTGTTGGTTTTCTTTCAAGCTGGAAATGTTGCACGAGGAGGTTCTTTATTCGCTGGTGTACAAGGCAGGGGTTGCTTCATCAGATCAAATTGTAAATGAGGAAGCGCTCTTCAATTATCTTAAAAAGGTGAGTCATTTTAGAAAATGTCAAGGAATTGTACTCAGATAAAATACTGCATGCACACCAAAAATGCAGTATACTTAGTCAAACTCGTTGCATGTTATTCAATGCTGTTCAACTGAGTCCCAGAATCAAGTACATGAGCCAAAGGAGGAGGCATCACTTTGTTATATTCATGGCTACTGCACAGAAAGGACACACCTGGTGTGTCCTTTCTGTGAACAGCTGGGATTTATTTTCTGGTCATCATCCAACCTCACAAATGAAATCCATATCCCATAGTAGTTTAAACGTGGAACCTAAGCATGGGCGTAGCTACTATGGTGTAGCTGGTGCAGTGGCACCGGAATCCAGATGCTGGAAGATGCCCAGTCTGGCAGGCACCCGCTGCAGGCATGTTAGAGGCTTCCCATTCAGACTTTATTTTAATTCTGAGCATGCCTGTGGTCTGATCTTATGTTTACTCTTCTGGGAGCATGAGAGAGAGGAGGGGTACAGACAGAGAAGAGGAGTGGAGAAATGAAGAAGAGAGAAGAAAGGATTGAAAAAAAGGTGAGCGTGAAAGAAAGGAAAGGAAGAGAGGAAAAGTAAAAGATTTGGAGAAGGGATAAAGATGCTAGAGGAAGAGAAAGACCATAAGGATGAGCAAAAGGGGACGGAGAGATTTTGAGAAAGGCACCAGAAATAAAGATGCTAAGTAGAAAATGGGGGAAGAAAATAAGGACGCGTGAGAGATAGAAGAAGGGATGTCAGGTAGAGAAGGCAAAAAAGTGACACAGATTAGGGCTAGAGAGCAGAACATCAAAGGAAGGAAATAGATGAGGGAAAAGAGGTGGAGATGGGGAGAACAGAAACAAAGACAGAACGAAAACACGGAGAGCCATGAGAATGAGCACAACCATCATTAGAGCAGCAGGTGCAGTGACACCAGAGCCCAGGGTATGATAGACCCCTGCACCTTATACATATCAGTATATAATACCGACCCAGGGACATTTTTCTAGTTTGCTTTAGGTCTCATGACACCCTGAGTGGTCAGTGGGTGATTGTTTTTATGGCTCTTTTCATCCAACCACATCTGGGGCTCAGGGTACATGGACACAGCAATGTGGAAACCATTCATGCTGTGTCTGGCCTTTGGATAAGGTGTTTATATGAGCATCTAGTGCACTCACAAAAACAAAGAAAATTATAGATGACTACAGGAGAACTACTTGACGTACTCATAAATGCCTATGTGAATTGGCCCCAAAATGTCAAGCTCCCTATTATTAAAGTACATGGATGGGACAGTCCTTTCTATTTGTAATAATTCTGTATGAATAGTTCCCAAATATTCTCTTTTTAAATGTTTCGGGCCAACCCACAAAAGCTTTGACGAGTATGTAAAGTAGTACTAGAGAAAAACTTCACATACTCATAAATGTTTTTGTGAGAAAGTTCTTAGATTTCACCATCCTCGGATCTTCTTTAGATTTATGTATTGTTTCTATGTTGTTCAACTGGCAAGGTGTGTAGATACTTCAACTAGAAGTGTGTTTGGACCCAATGTGTTTCCTTTCAGCAGGTTTCATTGGTATCTCTTACATAGTTTCTGTGACAAACATGGCTAGCTTCTCCTCTTGTGTCATTGTATGCCTTAGGTCACAAAGTTTTCCACTGTGTTGCCAGACATTTCATGAGGTATGTGTCCCCTCACTTGGAATTTATATGTGTTTTATACAAAAAAATTGTTTTTGTTTCATTCCCCCAAAAATTATTTTTAGAGTCATATGTTGGTATACCCTCTGTGTAGCAAACTCAGTCCCTCATTCTGAGTTTTTGTTTTGTCTACTTTAGTATTCTTTTGTGTAAGTTGAAAAGGCTCATGCCTCACTGTGTGTGCATACCTTTTCTCTACTTATTATTGTCGTGTACTGTGAAAAGGTTACATTATTCACAGCATTCTGAAATCTGCTTTGCTTCTTTCGTTACGTATTTTAAACTTCTTCGTAGACACATGGCAAACAATTGCCTATCGCTCCAGTGAGAAAAGGTTAGTAATAAAGGACTAGCAGTGAAAGTAACTTTCTTAACACCAGTATGCAGACAGCACTCAAATTTACCCGAGGGTCACCTCACCCAAGGATATTTCAGAGTTTCAAGCCGACTTCAGATCAACAAATATTAAATAGAGGCTGCCACCCTTTATAGTCACCATTTTCCAGAAAAGTAGCTGTAGTCTGAATATCTGGTCTACGGTTGACATGTTTGATCTGAAGCCGGCCTGGAAGGCGCTTAATATTTGTTCTTCTTCCAGCCAACCTTGAAGGCGATCTAGTAGTACCAATGTGTTGCAAATGGGTCCTGCTCATATAGTAGACTTAGGTTTTTTGCTTTTTGATGACCCATTTTTGGACCTTTATGGTGGGTGAGTATCATTACCTGAGTCTGCCTCACAGTAATTTCATGGTAAATTAAACTGCGCGTCTTTACTGCCAGTTTCAGTCTTTTTAGATAAGGCCACTATGAGGCGGCTAAGGTAAGGGTCACTGCCTGGTTACATGTGTGCACATGGGTACAGGCTGCATGTAAGAGACTACAGTTGTGTGCAGCCTGATAGCTGCACACAGGTAACCTGCCTGTGGCATTGTTAAACTGCAAATTTGACCTGTCAAACACCCCTTTTGATAGGGCTAAACCTTCATTTTAAATATTAATAAGTTACCCATATGTAGGCCTTATTGCCCACAAAGGCAGAGTACAGATATTAAACCTAGGTCACATAGAAACTAATGTTTCTTATAATTCCATATAATTAAATATCCTGTAAAATGACTTTCACTGTAGCAAGGCTGGCTGCTTGCTGACTTAGGGAATCATTGGGCTACAGTGTGACATTTATTAAATGCTAAATTTGGATTGGTAATATCTAGAAAAGTACTTCTTACACTCTTTTGAATTGTCCTCTTTAATGGTGAGGCCGGATTTAAATTATTTGACAAATGCCACTTTTCAGAAAGTTAGCATTTTTCTGTCTGAAGTTTCTGGAAGTTCCAAGCTGCCTGGCTGGTGATGGCTCCTCCAATTGGGAATGCGTATTTGAGGCAGGCAGTGCACTGAAGACTCTGCCTGCATGTGACTCCAGAGCTAGTGGGCCTCTCCAAAGGCCAGTGCTGCTTGCCCCCTTAGACCCTCTGAGGACCAGGGGAAGATTTCGACTCCAGTGCATCCCCAAGATGCCAGATGGCCAGAAGGCCATGGAATCTGTGCAGGGCACAGCAGAGGAGAAGGCTGGTTCAGGGAGCGCGTGAAACCAGCTCACCACACAGTGTGCCCCTTTGAAGGTCAGGAGACCTGCTGAAAATGCTCCTGGTGGCAACAGCTCTCCACCAGGATCAAAATGAGACAGTGAGCCCAAGATCATCGAAATCAGCCCAACGAGGCTGGAGATATTCATCTTAAAAGAATCTGACCTTAGACCCTTGAGAGAATAGAGTGCATGGGGCTCTGCAGCCTTCATGAATTCTTCTACTGGGGAGGGTACAGTACCTGGGTGTTGGAGCAAGGTTAATTTAATTATTTTTCAAGGGAGGGGGTGTGCGTTGGGCTGCTTCCCCAGACTATCTGGGGATCCAGAAAACAAGTACCGGGTCCCAGGACCTCATCCCCATGACCCAGAAGCAAGTAAGCTGTTCTCTGCCGCAGGACCACCAGGGATGTGCGCAGAGCAAAAGATGTTGGTGACTCCCGCCCAGCATGGAGCTGTACGCAGGATGTCGGCGGTGGTCATGGGTCCTTGGTGCTTCCCCTGCGGACCTCATAGCAAAACCTCCCTTGGGGTTACCCAGGTGTAACCAGGCACCTGCTTCAAAAAGGAAAAAAAAAGAAGAGATGCGCAGCGTGGGCACACAAAAACAATGATGCCCCATAATGCCCTTGATTTTGGTTTGATGAGGTGGTCAGAGAGGCGCTTGTTGATTGCTTTTTTCAGGACTTCGGCTGGGTTGGGAAGGAGGGATATCGATCGGGAATTGGTGAGTTTTGTCGACCAAGGGTTTCTTTAGGAGGGCTTTGATGGTGGTGTGTTTCCATGGTTACAGGAAGATGGCTGTACTGATGGAGGTGTTAAGGATAGGGGTGAGGACCTCAC
Source organism: Triturus cristatus (assembly GCF_964204655.1). Classification (NCBI taxonomy): domain Eukaryota; kingdom Metazoa; phylum Chordata; class Amphibia; order Caudata; family Salamandridae; genus Triturus; species Triturus cristatus. The sequence goes on from NC_140593.1 coordinate 1,092,256,371, forward strand.
TGACAGAGATTGCTCCTTTGTCAAAGTTGTGGTGGGGGCAGGGGTCTGCTGGGGCTACGGAGTGAATGATCTTCATGATTGGTGTGGTTTCTTCTATGCTCCTGGTGCCCCATGTGGTGCTTGTTTTGACTTCATTTGTCACTAGGAGGCTCCTGGAGATGGCCAGGCGATCCAGTTGTTGGGGTGAAAGTGCTGTATATGGTTGCGATTTTGCTGGAGAAGTAGTTCGAGAGGTCATTGCCCAGATTTTGTGATGGGTTGATGTTTCTGGTGACAGCCATATATATGGTGAAGTCTTTCACGATTGCAAAGATTTCTTTGCTGCTGTTGGAGCTGATGTTTATTTGTTCAAGAAGTCCCTTCTTCTTGGTTTCTCGGATGAGCTGGTGGAATCTTTTTTGAGCAGCTTTGAAAGCATATTTTTCCACTTTACCTTTGCTGGTTCTCCATTTCCATTCCAGTTGTTTGCAGTGACGCTGCATCATTTTGAGGTCTTCTGTGCACCAGCTGGCATGTGTTCTAGTTTTGTTCTGTATTCTTGCTTCATTTCATGGGGGCCAGAATGTCAGAGCACCTGGTGATCCACTTTTTGAAGTTCACGATATTGTGTGCCAGGATGCCTGTGTGTTCTTGTTTAGGGCCGTCATCCCTTCCGCCTCTGTTAGGTTGTTCCAGTGTTGCCATGCTGGACCCTCTGTGGAGGCTCTACTGAGTTGATGGGTGTCGACTGTGAAACTATCACCTTGTCTGATCAGGTGATGGGTCTTGGTGTATTGATTCTACTAGTCCACACCACCTCTCCTGAGTAGGCCTTATACTGCTTCGCTACCCTGAGATATTTCAGTGCTACAACGGAGTGCTTGGTCCCAGTAAGAGGAAACTGTGGACCTATTACTTGTGCAGGTCGGCATAACTAATAACCCAATTTCTTACACAATGAAGCCAAAATACTCATCAATAATACCTTAACTCTACAAACACCCTAGGATACACACTATTATTGACAATGGGAAATCGTTTGGTTTTATTTCTTAATTTCCACAAGCACATTAATGTCATAGCTGCTAGAGCCAATCATCAGCTCTGACTGATTTGTTGAATCAAACTTTTCTTTCTGGAACATGATCTTAAAGTCGAGACCTATGCACTGCTCCTTCCCAGACTCAACTGTGGGAAATTATTTTCATTGGCTATCCAAAATCTCATCTTGCTTCTCTCAAAGCCTCCTTGCATGCTGCCGAATGTCCGATCTCTGGGATCGGCTTCTATGATCACAACACCTCTGTACTGCGCTCCCTATGTTGTCTACCTTTTAATGTAAGGTCAAGACGTGATCTTACTTGCCTGGTGTGCAGACTCGTTCACTGTGATCACTTGCACTAACTGGCAATGAAGGTAGGGATCTTGGGGAGCCTTGGCCGGCTCAACAGCTCAGGCTTCTCTTTGCTGGAAACCACTGTCTGCAATGAATAATTACTTGGAAGCAGTCATTCTTTGGGTGTGTTCCCAGACTTCAGAATGGTGTTCCACTATCCTTACACATCATTCCCTCTCATCCCACATTTAAAAGAGAATTTAAAAAAATTTCTCCTTGAAAAATATTACTCTGCAGCGATTTTATGACCCCGGCCTTGGCCTGGATGGGTCATATCTGGTCTCATTTAGATCTTGGTGGCTTGATGTTCTTCACTGCTTGACTGTACACAATTTCTTTGATTATATTTCTTCTTACTGTTGCCTATTTATTTCCTGCTAGGGAGTATGCCTCTTTTAGCTTTGTATCTGATTTATGTATGACACCCAGCATCACCCCCTCTGTAAAGCACTGTGGTGTACCAGGGCTTTGTATGATCTATAGAAAAACATTAATAAATAACTAAAATAATTAAATAAATAAATGTTAGAAATATATTTGGTTCTCTGAGCATACACGTTTTCTGCTAATTAGGATCTGATCTTCATCATCTTGCAGTCCCCCATGTTATTTTCCGTAAAAATGTAGGGACATTAGCAGAAACGGTCTGTGCAGGTAAAGCTGGGGGAGATTCGTATGTCGAATCTCTCCCACCCCACCCCACCGTTCTTACCAGCAACGGCTGCACCTGGACATTAGTTGTCTTGTTGAAGTAATCCAAAGAAAATAGCTGCAATGAGTGGGATGGTATTGCAGTTCAGTGATTCTCAATTTGGTAGGCATCTATTATAGGAAAGTAGGATCTTTCTGCATGTGTACCCCCACTTTTTGCCTGGTGCTAAGCTGGTTTTTGACTAGTCTGACTGGAATGCTGCTAATCAGGACCCCAGTCTATCTGCTTTCTCCCTAAAATGTTATGTCATGTACTTAGGTACGCTCCAGATTGGATACTGGGGTACCCTTGTCAGTCCCTAGTATATGGTACCCATGTACCCAGGGCATAGGTACCCCAGAGGCCTTCCATGGGCTTAAGAATATATAATGCCACCCATGAGAGGCCATGCAAAATGGAACTACAGGCCTGCCATTGCAGCCTGTGTAAGATGGTGCATGCACCTCTTACTTTAGATATAGGTTTCCTATATCTAAGGGTCACTGCACTTAAAACCTATAAGTCACCCCTATAGAAGGCCTTATCAATCCAGAAGGCAGGGTGCTTGGTTCTAAGTGAGAGGGTGCCACTGCATGAGCAGAACACCCTGCAGCCTACGGAGTCCATTCTCCTGGGTTGTCATGTGTATCAGCCATTTACGGCATATAGAGTGGCATTATGCGACCACGTAATGACCAACTCTAAAACGGCTGAAAGTAACCCTATCGTGTTTGGTACCGGTGTAGGAGGTATGATTCTACCCCTCAGAAACAAGCTTTTGTGTGACCCCTGGTGTTCCTGGTACCAGCCTTCTAGTCACGGGCAGCCCAAAAGGGTTGCTGCGAACCAGAGACACATTTCTGCCCTCCTGCTGCTGAGCCAAGCTCGAGCAAGGGAAGGCAGAACAATAGGCATCCTGTCACAGGGAGGTGTGACCACCTCCCAGACAGGATTTAGTGTATTAGGCCTGGGTGGGTGCGCTTGCCATGGACCAAACGTCTGCATGAGGGGCACATTTGGTGTCCCTGTGCATAGTCCAGTTCAAACCAATCCTGGGAGCCGTTGGCTCCTGCTCTGGCATGAAACTGGACAAAGGACATGCGAGTAACCTCCCCACTGTCCTGACCCTCCCCTGGGAGTGTCCCTTGAATCAGTCCAACACTCTCCCGTGGGTGCAAAAGGGCTTACCTGGCTGTACAACCCTAGTTTCATTGTGGAAAAGATTCTGAACAAGAAACCACTGACCTTAGACCTTCTGGACACTCTGGACTTCGCTGTTCTTCATTTGGGCCAAACTTCGTCTCCCACTCAGTCTGAAGTATCATCAGTGCCTGTGCACCATACAGGCTCAGTGCAGGACCTGTGGAGCATCAAGGACAACCAAAGACATCTCCCTTAGAGTGAAGGAGTCACTCCTCTACATTTGCAGGCACCATAGTGCAACTGACTGGTCTGCTGCTCCTGGGATCCTACAGACTCCAACGGCTTCAGCAATACAGGAGGTGGGTTTCCAAGTCCCTCGAAGTCCAAGCTGCCCTCTCACAAAGTTTGAGGCCAGAATCCCTCGTGCAGGCGTGGAGTCTGCAATGCTTGCACCCCTGTGCGCTGCATACTTTTGCAAGTGCATGTGCTTGTTGGTGTTCCCGAAACAGAGCCCTGAGTAGCCCCAATCTCTGGCACTATTTCCACCTAAGAACTTTGGCTTCCTAGCACTGAGTGCCCCATGGGCTGTTGCTTTGTAATTCTGCTTGAGGTCCCCTCGCGACTCCTGTGCCTTTGGCCTGTGGGTCCTCTTGAGGGTCATCACTGCTTTTCTAGGGCTCTTCTGGTTGCTCCAGACCTTCCCTGACTCCCCTGTGTTTGGTGAGTCTCCTGGACCTTGCTGGTCCGAACCGTAACCTTTCTTGACCATCTTCGTGGGTTGCCTCTGCCAAGGTTTGTTACTGCTCCAGCTGGACACCAACACCTCAGCACTCGACATCCTTTATGGGACAGCTCGAATACGGCTCCTGGTTGTCCTTGACATCTCCTGGTCCCGGTGGCTGCAGAGTCAAGAACCCCCTCAACGCACCTGAAGCACCCAACATCGGTGGGCATTCTTCTACCGAGCCCCTGGTCATTCCTGAGTGACCAGACTCTGTCCCCTCTGCTTTCAGGTACTCTTCAACAAGAATACACCTTTGGATTCCATCAGACACTTTTCTTCTTTCCCACAGTGGCATTTCCTTGAAGTCCTCCATTGAGATCGACGGCGGTTTCCGATACTACCTCAGCCCTATGCACCGAGCTTCCCTGGGATAGGAAACTCTGGTACTCCGGTATCCACGGATGAGGTGGCTCTCCAACCTTCTATGATCCAAAGGGTTTCTTCATAATCCACTGGGAAGGGTCCTTAAACTTTAAAACTGCAACCGCAACTCTCCCATAGAATTGTATGGCGCCTGCGGTCATGTTTCCACACTGCACCTGTCCTCAGTCGGGTCCCTACTTACACACTTTGGGTGGTTCCTTGGGGTCCCAGCGATTCTACATCCTCTAGACACTGTCATGACTCGAGTCGTGGTTCTTATACCGCTATTTTAGTATATGGTTTGGTCTCTCCCTGAAGCCCACTGTGTATTAGTGCTACTTACAATTGTTTCTGTGCTACAGTATTTTGTGCTTTGTGTTTATCTGTGTGTAGCAGATACTGTGAAGTATTTAAAGTGTGTTATAATAATAAATACATATTTTCATAACTACTGTGTGGTTCTCCTTTCATTTAACCAATACAATAAGGTTGCATTCTGGTAAAACAAGCTGCTTAACATTCCTTCAAGACTAAGCCTGATGGCTGCTCTCCACAGCAACCACTTGGATAGCTTTCTAAGGTTATCTTTGATCACTTAAATCACCATAAGGGTTGTTTGGACTGGTGCAAGGTGCCCACTTTAATTAGTGGACAGCATATACCAGGCCAACGTCTCACATCTATTTTGTTCTCAGCTATAAAAAAAAAGTGGAACACCTATGACCACAGGAACAATGCAAATGGCCACTCATAGTAAGATCTTGCCGAAGGTTGTAATAGTTCATCTTCAAGACAAGCTGAAGATAAACTGAATTCTCGTTAACCTGTGGGATAGATTTCAAATGAAGACCATCTACAAGGACCAATTACATTCTCCATTCTCATCTGGCCAAAGTAAAATGGAAGAAAAAGACGCTTTTTCTTTTTCACCGTTCTCAGTCAGGACACAACATTCAACACCATCAACAGATGCCTTCTATGGCCAAGCTTCAGAAGTTGGCAATTCCCTCAGAACGTTTTAAGGTTTTGTGCCAGATATATATGCGGAAATATATGACATAAATACAATGTCCAACATACTGTTTAGAAGTATATATTCCTATTGATATGGTAGTGCTTATAAAATGACATCAGGTAGGTTACATTTCTACTCCAACTATCAAACTGAATGACTATGGCTAAATATATCTTCCATCCCCACATGGCCCCCTGATGTAGCATGTCTATTAACAAGGGGAGATTGCAAAAGCACTGATGGAAACCACCACTACACATGGGACACATCTTCTGGTTCCCTCAGCGGTCTCTGCTCCATGTCACTATACTACAATATTTTTCTTTTCCAGTGTTGGAGCATCTGTATTCTTTAATGTTGAAAGTAATCTATCCCAGTCATCTCTCCCTTGGTGTAGGACACTAGTCCATGAATATAACCCTTACAGAGTTAATTTTTTTTGGTGGATAGATTCCTAATAGTAATTGAATTATTAGGGGAGTGATGCTAGAGATTATGCATGAATGGTGTTATCTAGGCTTCCATTTGGAAGGTGTGATTTTTTATTGTCAGAAACTAAAATGTTTTTGGTTAAAATGGGTAAAAGCTGAAAATCTACCAGATTGGTGGAACCGTATCTGTGCCCCCATTTGATGTGTCCCTAACACGTTAGTAGTTGTTTCTCATCATGTTAGAGGCATGAAAACTAAATGTATTTAAATTTGCTGCCATTTTCAAGTCAGTTTTATATGGTGCAATGGCAGCCCTTGCACTATGGGGGGGGGGTAGGGGAATCATCACAATCCTTGTGAAAGTTGGCACCCTGTTTGATTACATGGCCAGGTCTGCCACTGGCTGTTAATTGGGGGCTAAAGTGACTGAGGCTCAGTTGGAGGGTCTACTGTTTTTTTTGGCAGATTCACAGTGATCAACCCCCCTCTAAAACTGGCGCACTCTTTGTTTAATGCTCAGGTTTGTATGTCCTGATCTCTGCTTCATCATCAAACAAGGACTGTGATCAGGAAGTGGCAGCAAGGTAATGCACTGGTTACTTATGAGTAATCTTCATTCCACTGTGTTCTACTTTTCCTTGTCACAGTCCTGTTTTCCTCAGAGCCTACCGGAGAATCACTTGGGTCTGGAATGTGTTCTTCTTTACCATCTACCTGTGGTAGGAGACGGAGGACAGATAAAATCAATCTTCATTGGATCACTTCTGGTAATGCAGACGTTTTCTATTTGGTAAACAGGTTTCTCCTTGCGTAGGGTTAAGGCTCATGCAGTGGTGGCTGGTGGGGAATGGTGGCGGGGAGGGGGTTAGAAAAAATAGAAAGAGAAGAACTTACCTGTGGGTCGCCAGCCGCCGCCTTTCCTCCGTCCTCACTGTATCCTGCATCCCAGAAGCTCCCAGAGTATCCTAGCCAATCACAACGCTGCCTTACTACAGCGTTGTGATTGATCTGAGCACCGTGGTTTGACCCTCAGACAGGGAGTGGGAGGCTGTGCATGTTCGCCACCCAGGCTGTGCAATACAGCCGATGGAGAACATGTAAAGTGCGCATGACGGTTTGGCTGGCCCATGACGTTCGGCCAAACCGTCATGCGTACTTACGGTGCAGCAATCACTCCTTCTACCACCCTGCCCTAACATGGAGCTTGCAGCCAGACTAAAAATATAATGATAATAACGTCGGTTATTATAATTGTATTCTTCCTTTGCACGGCTCTTAGAGCAGTGGGGCGACGCTCCTCCTCCTTAGCAGAGGAGCCGCCGCTGGGCTCATGATTATTCCCTAAAGAGAAAACCCCTCCACAACCTGTACTGAGTAGATACATTAAAATATGAAATGAAATACATTTATTAATGGTAAACCTGTGTCACATGGACATGTATAAAGCAGTTCTTGTTTAAAAAGGCACTGGTGCAACAGGACACGGCCAAGCGCAAGGCATGCCAGAGGTACCAGGCAGATTGGGTACTCATAACTCATATGTACATGACAATTTCAGGACCAAAATATGCAGCATCTGCCTGAATCAGAAAAGCAAGGAGAGTCTCAGGAAAATATAACTCAATTTATACTTCTAACTCTATTACCCTCAAGTGATGAACCACTTACAGGATCGAAAGGAATGTTAAATGAAAAACGGACTAGAGATTAAACCTCTGTCATGCAGATGTACACTAATAAAGGAAAAGTAATATAGGAGGATGCTACTCCTGTGGATTACAGATGTGTTTATAATGTATTGAAAGTTATATTTAGATGAAGTTATTGAATGCTTTTATCCAACATGTGGTATGTGATATTTTTCTTTTAACCCCTTCTGTGCCACGCCCTTTCCCCCTCCTGTGCCGGGCGTTTCATTAGTGGGCGGGTTTCATGACGAGATAGTCTCGTCATGGGCACAGCGCGACCGTGCTTCATGACGAGACTCTCTCGTCATGGGCACCGAAGAGGTTAAAAGAAGATAAATTCACACCCCAAGTTGAAGTTACTGGGTGAAGGGAACAAACTAATGAGAAATGAAAACAACAAACTTAAAGTATTATTACATGTACACCACTGGGGTTTGTCGTGGGTTATAGCAGCATTTATTTAGGTCTCTTAACCCCCTGTGGAAGAACTGGAGAAACTCTCTCTTGTTTATCTCACAGCATATTTGGGTTGTGTTAGGAAGGAGCAAAACGCAGTAGGGTAGGAATGCGGGGTGTTTCCCATCTTTGTGCATGTGAGGTGAAGGTTTGTTGATGCTGTTGGAAACTTAATATGTGGGGTTTTGTTGTTTATTTATTTATGTATTTTTTTTATATAGTTTCTCACACCCTGAACATGGCTTACGGGCATTAGAGTGCTTTACAATACATGACAGAAATAGCAACACATGCACATAACATGGTAAATAGCAGCATGCCTTAAAACAAATGTTAACAAAGGAGCAAAAAGCAGAGAGGAAAGAATAATACAATGAACCCGAAGATTGACTAAAGGGCTGAATCAATGACACCGAGAAGCAGGGACATACAGCCGAAAGGAGAAAGCATACAGATGAGTTATCAGGGGAAAGACTGGTAAGCAGCAAAATAAACAAAGAGCAAGTATTAGGAGTGTCCATCAGTAAGGAGGAGCATTTACATAAGTCCTGAGTGAGATTATATGAGGAACAGCAAGAGCTTGAGATCTTTGTTGAATATTGCCAAGAATTGAGTGGGGTTGAAAGGCAGGCGGAAGGGATTATCAGTTTCTGGAAACGATTGGGCCATCGTACATTATTTCCTGAATGTAAGAGGTTCTAGGCGGTAGACGCGTATCCACGCCATGAAGAGAGCATTGCCACCTAACAGGATCACTTTGTTGATCAGGTGTCAAAGAGATCTTGTGTGTAATGCACAAGTCCTAATAATGGGGGCGAATGAAGCATAAGTAAATTGGGATTACATGGTCAAATTTTCTGCTTACAGTGACAACATGATAGGCTGCATGCAGAGGAGAACGGTTATTACACATACGTTGTGCATATCTGTATTTCCACATCTTAGCGAGTGCCCTTCCACATGTACTAACTTAACGGAAAAGATATATCGGCCTGATACGATATCGACTGAAAGACATGTTTTGGAACAACATTTTCAGGGTTTGCCTTCAGGAGCTATGCGTGTAAAAGCGGGCTTGATTTTTGGAAATATATATGCTTAGATGTCATTATTTAGTCGTCTCCCTTTTGCAATGGGTTCAAAACTGATTTACATATGGATGGTTCTAACTGCAATGGCATTGTAACCAAACAAACTAATGGAATGGAATGCTATACAAGCATTCTATCCATCATTAAGATAACTTCAGGCAATGCAGTTTCAAGAGTTCCTGTTTTTTTAACCTTGATGGTCAATAGTTTGTTTTCCTGTATTCTGAATTTCTCTAATCTTGGATATCTGATCATAAACAATACATATTTAGAAACTCTTTGCCAGGATTACAGCTATTCGGTAGAAGTATGTCTCGAAGTTCCATACAATTAACCAGTTAAAAACAAGCTGGTCTTAATGTTTTGTGCTTTACAATTGCAGGTTTTTGACGTGAGTGATGCGGAACACGAGGTCATTCTTCAAGGAGTAAAAGAAGCAAAGGTAATAAGGAAATTGGAATGGAATGATTTCAGGGGTTTGGAAAGATAAATCATTGTTGAGTGCCAGGTCAGGTGAGATTGCTGTGAGATGCTTTTGTTTCATTGTTTTAGTATTGACTAAAGAGTTGGGCACAGTCATTGAATCAAGTCCATTTAAGGCTTAACCTTCAAGGTTTTCCTTGATATTTCATAAAATAACCATCCTTTAAGATTTTATTCATAGAGCATTGTTTTTTGCTAAAAAGAGGGAAATCTGAGGTTTTTGACATCTACAACAAGCCTACAACGCAGTCATGGTTCGAGAATTGGCATCTATGGGGAAAATATATGCACCAGCAGAAATCTACCTTATTTAAATTTGGTTACATTTGGGAAAACTTTGAAAAGTTGTGTGACTGAAACTTGTGTGTTTTGGGACCCAATTTACACAAAGAGTCAACATGTTTGAGGTCAAAATCGGCATTAGCAAGCAAAAAATAAAAATAATAATGTTCAGACCAATTTTTGTACCACCAGCGTGGTCGAAATGACCCAGGTAGTTTTTATTAAATAGGTTATTTTTGTATAGGGAGGCGATGCATATCATTGTTTAATATATAAAGAAAAACACAAGCAATTATGTTTTGCTTTACTGTACTCTCTGATCTTTTGGTCCCCCGTTAAAATATGTAGGCCTCTTTTTCCAATAATATAAACTACAAGAGTCCTCTCTGTCGGTCTAAATGTCTGAGTGCATTTTGAAGAGAAATAATTTACCACGTTAGTGACAACTCTCAAATTAGCTTGCACAAGGCACATAGCCCCGTTTCCTCACCTTTCCCACCTTATGAATGAAATTATGTGATTTGGGAACTGCCTGCTTAGAATATTAAATTCCAGTTCTCCTGTCTCCTGGCTCCATCTCATTAGTGGGACCCCCAATCCCATCAGTGGTGGGACTAGGAGCTGTTTTTATAGCTGTGTGCCATCTTCGCATAACCTATACCCCCTGCATAAGGGCACATGTGCTACAAGCACAGTTCCTCCTCCACTGTGTCCTTGCCAGTTCCCATTCTTCCATACATCTGTGGAGGGTCATCAGAGACTTGACGTTTTTCACTACATAGTCTCCACGTCTTTCGGTTCACGTAGCTTAAGACACAACACTCTGCCTTCAAGCCACGCCCATCGTGCCACCAGTGGTTTCCATTTGCTGAATCTCGTAACCGTCCCACTGTCTGTTTAAACCGTCATAATCTGTGCCCCTGTACTCTATTTGCTACCATTGCTTCAAGAGCTCTCAGAACCATCTGTCAGTCATGCCGATGAACCAATGAGTTTCATCTTCAAAAGAGGAGTCAACAGGAAAATAAAGTGACTTAGAAACCAAGACCTGTACCAAGCTCCATTCGATTCCTACCAGTGCGAGTGAGAGCAAGGCACCCCAATGAACCGTGCCTATGGCAACCATTGTCCCATGTTCATAGCAACCTTTTTAGATCGAGCTTAGCGCAGCGTGCATGCGCTTCTCTAGGAGATGACCTCTTGGAATCATTCCAGCTTTTCAGGAAACTTGTGCGTGTGGCTTCTTTTTTGCCACACGTTGTATTGGCCATTGCGTGTGTCTTTCAAAAATGAAAGCACGCATTTGGCCAAAGGCGGGTGCATGTCCCACCTTTCCCAGTAAATGTTTCCTCCCACGGCCTATAGCAGTTGGGAGCGAGCAGCTGCGCGCAGGGTGCCATCTGTTCTAGGTCATATTACTAAGGTCCCTTTTACTTTCGCGGCCACGCGGGCTCACTTGTTTTTGGTTAAATGCCAAGCTGGGATTAATGTCCTTGATGGAAACTTAAGTAAGCAAGAACCGACGAGAGCAGCCCTCCTTCCAACCAGCAATAACGACATGGTTTATTTTTAGGCCAGTTACAGAAAGTGGGCTCCCCTGTAATATTTTGACATTTGTCTGCGTCCACTGGATTAATTTCCGGTCTCCTCCCAGAGAGCCTTTGAGAACTCGAGTTTAGGGAAGCTGGGGAGCTTGGAAGTGATTCACCTAAACACCATGCAGTAACCGAAAGGAGACACGTGCTGGGAAACTGGGTAAAATTAGTCAGTAATAAACCAGACCTTCGGGTCACAGCGAGAGCTGTGCAGTGACTTGCGCATTTAGTCATGAGTGAGGAGGGGGCTCCATAGCCGGTGCCGTGACGGCAGAGGGCTGACCTGTCCCAAAAGGACAAGGACACTCCCGGGGCTGGTCAAACTGACGTCATATCCGGGGAATTCCCGGCAAAGTTGTCTCTAAAACGTCTAATAGAAATTCAGACATCTGTCGACGACTAATATATTGGCGATAAATGTACATAAGCAGTTAGCAAGTTTATTAAAGTGTTTGTGACAAACATCACATGCCCATTGCACAGCACTCTGGCTGCCTTACAAAAAGAGAAGGGACCAACCCCTCCAGGTGATATATTTCATTGCCACTGACTCCTGTGAGTCGAAAAGATTCTTGGTGCGCAGTTATCGGAGCGCCAGCACCTGCACGCATCCTGCACCCTTTGCCACCGAGTTCTTAAAACTATGGAAAGAGATGGCTCAGTAGTTATTGCCCCATGCCAGGTGCAACCTGAGGTCACAGGATTGAATCCCAGTAGGGCTGGCTCAGACTTTAATCCGCTCCCGGGCAGTAAAATGAGAATTATTCAGTTTCCAACGCTGCTGCAAGACTTTTAGCCTCAAGCGCTACATAAAACACACTTTGTAATTATAATTATGCCCCCGTTTTGCCAGACCGAACTCTGCCTCGCTTTTCTACGGATGTGCATAAAAAATACTAAAAAATCAGTTCGTACCCGAATTTCTTAACCATCCTGCTTAAGTGGCCGAACACCTGCTTGGGGGACCTCATTGAGAGTGAAAAATAAAGGGCAGCCCTGCGGGCGCCCTCACCCAAGCAGCTGTTGACAGTACAGGCTTAGTGAGAGTTACATCAAATTACATTTGTGCCAGTAATCTCCTCTCGTGGACGTGTTCATGCACGGAGAGGCCTTCGCACTGTCTGATGCTACTGCCCGGCAGCCTGTGTACTGGAGGAAGCGAGCAGTGGCCCGCAGCCAGGCCGTCGGCACTCGGAGCTCCCACACTCATAAACAGGCAGGAATGTGTTCATTTACTTCTCTTTCACCCCCTTCTCCGCCGCATTCCGCTGGTAGCTGCGGGGCCTCGGGCGGTACGGACCGGGAGCGCAGGTGAGGCCCTTTCTTCTTTTAACAACTTTGCTTGATTTTACCATCTCTGAAAGTTGCTTTTCAGGCCACCTATCCCGCAAAACAGAACCGTACATACCGGTCCATGCATTGTGTTATTTTATACGTATGGATATGCCATTTCTCGTGCGAGTTCCATACATGCCGCTTAACTTTATGAAATACTTTCAGGTGTAGACGACAGTTCGCCCGTGTTAAACTTTTTAATATATCCAGCCTTCTGGTTGTATCGTTCCTCTGAAGCCATCTTGTTTCATATGTTTTAAATGGCAACCGTATCATTCAATTTTTAATCTATTCATTATTAATCTTTTCCACTGCGAATAAATTCCATATTTTTGCCCATCGTACACATTTAACAAACTCTGGGCCAGATTTACAAACATTTTGCGCTGTTTTTGTGCCAGGAAAATATGTTTGTTTTTTTGTTATTTACTTTTTAGTGCAAAACTTGTTTTGCACTGGAAAGTTATCTATTGCCCACTTTCTTCTCAAGCCTACTTGCATACATCCCCAGCAGACATATTTCCAAGTTGAGTAAATTTTGCCTGTCTACCGTGCGTTCCAGGTCCTCCGCAACTTTCATCCATAATATCTCTGTACAGGCAGTGCTTAACCCCTTCGCTGCGGCAGGAATTCCGCCGCTGGGCTGGGGGGGTTTGGGGGCAGTTGCAGTGGCGCTGTGCTCGTGACGGAACCACTCCGTCACGAGTCACGGATGAGCTGTGCTCATGACGGAGTGGTTCCGTCACTTCTCCGCCCACTGCGCTAATCGCCCGCACAGGCGGGGAATTAGCACCGCGTGGGCGGAGCGGCCGCCAACGGCCGCAGCATGACAGAACCACTCCGTCATGAGCACACGGCACCCGTGGCTCATGACGGAGTGGTTCCGTCATGAGCACGGAAAGGGTTAACTTGAGCCGGTGGTTTCAGGTGCTCGACACCGGCATTTAATTGTCAACACCGGCACCTATAACAGTCTGCCACATGGTAGCGCTGTTTATTTAATTTAGAGATGAGCACAACAACAATTGTTTATAAATTCAGTATACATTAATAAAATAAGTAATACTCGAGTTCCAAGCCATTCTTATAGCTTTCGGTGCCTGGAATAGTCTGAACCATCACACTTGCAGGCGTATGATAGTCCGTAGTTGTGTTTCAATTGTCTTTGGCAGCTCGGGCAGGGGCAATGTGGTGCGATCTGAAGTGGCCTACTGACGATGGCCCTGGCACTTACTTTTTTTTTTTTTTACAAATTAAGCACTGTATACATGACAACTCCACACCATGTGCACAAAGTCAACATCAAGCTGGATGCATCGGGGGTGGTGGGGTAGCACATTGAGTCTGTCTGTTGCATAACATTTATTCTGCGGGGGTAAGGTGTGTTGGGTGCAGGTTACTGGGTTGTGTATAGATATATTGGCTATTTCTAGACCACTTGCAGACTTGTTCTAAGGTGCCCCTCCCTCACTCGCAAGGCTCCACCCAGCATGTCTGCCCATCTCCTTTTAACATCCGGGGGTCAGTAAAGGTCATTGTCAAGAAAGTTTTGTAGAGCCACAAGACTAATCTTCATCCATCACCAAAGGTTAACAGGGTCTGTAGGGGCCAGATCCCAGAGGGCCGGCTTAGCGCTGGTGGCGCTCTGTGCGACAATCTTTTTCAACACCCCCATGTCCTCTTTCTCCATGAATTCCTTCACTACCACCCTCCAACAGTGCCCTTCATCTCTCTATAGCCTCTCTCTGATGTACATTTTATTTTAGCCCTACTCATAGTTCACTCACACTCAGTTCTGTGATCTGCATGGTACACGTTCTTTGCAGCAGGTACATTAACCCTCCCTGCTACTTTATGAGGAGTCTAAACTGCACTAGACAAAATTCCGATCTCTCACCGATAGGAATCACCATAGTTGTCATTTTTATTGTTGCCTGAAAATTGCTGGCGTACAAGGAAGTTCATGTGCTTTTGAACCAAAAGTTATTTTTAAACATAGACCCCCTACAAAAGTTAGTGCCATGTGCGGTTGCACCAGTCTCACCTCCCTAAAGGCCGCCCTGGGTCCCCACATCTCAATCAATGGACTTCTCAGCACATCATACGTCAAAAACTTTGCCCAGGGGGAGATCGTCTCCCTCAACCGTAGTGTCCGAAGCGTTCCCTTGGAATAACAGTCGTCCAGTTTTAATACCCGCTCCACCCCAGTCTCTAAGTCTTCATGAAATAACCCCCCTTCTAAGGTGGGCTGTCCCACAAAATGCAGCACCGGCACATATAGCGGGTGTTGCCTGGTCCTCCGAATCCTCCCCTGATGGAGGGAAAGCCTGTGGTATTGTAAGGACTTTTTTCAATAAAAATGTTCATCGAATTAACATAATGAGTTAATTAAAAAAAATACCCTTCATGAAGATTGCGTTTTTTGATCAATTAAATAGGTGTATCTGTTATTCTGTACACAGTAACAGCAGTGTGTGTGTATGTGTGTGTGTGTGTGTGTACCAGCGCCTTGAGACCCTCACGGGTGAGTAGTGCGCTATATAAACCCCTGATTGATTGATTGATTGATTGATTGATTGATTGATTGTGTGTGTGTCACCATGTCAAAAATCATTCTTAAAAGAGAAAGCAATGCCAATTAGCATCCTGATCCCTCATGAGCAACACACAATAAATATATTGGAAGATGAACAATTTTTTTTGGTAAGCACTGCCAGAGCCAGGAAACTTTAGTGGACTTTCATGCCGGCGTGTTTTTTAGGTTAATTTAATTTTAATTTGTTCTCTTTTTATGTATTTGTCAATTCAATTCTCCTTTAAGGAACATGGTTTGCTTTATAAAAAAAAATCCCAATTAGGAATCGAGACACAGAGATGAAGGTTTGATGTTTCTTGCTCACTATGATTCCTGTGTTTGCAGCCAATCACAGAGGGTCAAAAATAATGAGCTACCTAATTAGCATTCATAAGGCAGATCGGTCTGCGACCCCCCGCGACAGAATATTTTGTGATGCAACCTAATACTAGCTAGCTGGTATCACAAAATCTGACTGTAAAAATTGGTGTGCCATTTGTTACCACATTTTGCAACCCATCTTTTAGTCGACTTGGGGCCAGGTGTACAAACATTTGAATACTGATTTTATAATTGCGATTCTCTCCGAGTATCATTTAGGAAATCAGTATTCCTAATGTATGAAACTCATTGAGGGATTCCTTGTGGGTCACAAATCGAATCACCTCATGAATATTAATGAGGTAGGTCGCAGTTTACGGCCCATTAGGAATAAAAGGCATCACAGGGATGGTGGGCTGCTGAGGTCAGCAGACCACCTTGCCTGTGGCTACTTTTTAAGGAAGCAATCTTTTTTCTTTCAATGCAGCTCGTTTTCCCTAAAGGAAAATAGGATGCATTTAAAAAGGATGAAATGAAACCGTAAAATTTCATTTTTTAAGAGTTGGCAGTGGTCCATTGCACCACTGCCTACTCTTAAAAAATGTCATTATTTATATTCTCAAAGGGAAAGGGGTCCCCGGACCCCTTCCCAATACCAAATCGCAAATGCGATTCAGTAACAAGTTACGAATCTCATTTTGCATTTTTTACATTTAAAAAGGCATTTTTCAGGTTGCAAATGGAGCGATTCTGCGAATCCAGCCGTTCGCAACTGAAAAAATGCTTTGCACATCTGGCCCAAAGTTTCTAATTACTAAACAGCAAGATTACAACATCAAAATAACTTTATTATCTACCACAATATTTTGGTAGAATATATTTGCAAAAAAACAACGAAATACTTAACCTCACTAATATATCCCTCGATATTTTTGTAGTCACAATATTTTTCACACAATATTATGGTCAATGGATATTTTGTAATGGTTATTCAGGCATCACACCACCTCAGGTGTTGCTTTGCGTATTCTACATAAAATTAGCAGCATCTGTATTTAAAAGCAGGGCTACCTGGCTAATGAATCGGTTTTGATGAGCCTTTATCTCCTGTTGATCCCCTTTTAAACAGAAGTTTACGTTTTTTATAAATGCTACACAAAGTACAACAATGGTGAAGTGGGCCAAGCAAATATGTGATGTAAAGGCGCTAATGTGAGATGAAGCTCAGTTATTAGAACTGGTTATGTCCTTCACCCTTTCATTTATGTTTAAACCCAATCTAGTGACACAAAAAGGAACATACCATGGATGCAGGTTAAAGAAAGGAGACTACAACCCAAGGTAACAGCTAATTACAGAGCTAGGTGAAATTTGGACAGTTACATATACAGGGGCCGATTCACAGAACTAACTTAAGACAAAATCCTAAACTTACTACTTTTGGTATTCACAGAAGTTAGGATTTTGTCTTAAGTTTGTCTTAAGACAAACGTAAGACAGACTTAAGACAGACTTAAGACAAACTTAAGACAGACTTAAGACAGACTTAAGACAGACTTCAGACAAACTTAAGACAAAATCCTACCTTAAGTCTGTCTTAAGTCTGTCTTAAGTCTGTCTTACGTTTGCCTTAAGACAAACTTGAGACAAAATCCTAACTTCTGTGAATACCAAAAGTAGTAAGTTTAGGATTTTGTCTTAAGTTAATTCTGTGAATCGGGCCCACAGTAATTAGTGTCACCGCAATGTATATATAAAATGAGCACCAGGGAGATGCTCTTTTGCAAAGGGAAATTGATTGTTTTCAGTACGGGTTGATTAATGCTCAGAAGAGATAGTTAGTGCAGGCTTAACACTGGACCTGGCTTACAACGTGGAGACAAGGTCATTTCAAGGTTCCTTGGAGACCTTGAGTGCAGCTAAGGCTTCTGGCATTCTGCCTAAAAAGGATAACCATTATTTCCTTTTAGAATGTTACTAAGCAACTTTCACCTACTTAACCACTCTGCTTGATATATGTTCTACCATTGCTTCACCCTGCCGATGGTTAATGAGAAAGAATGCTCCCTGCCTCTTGAATTGTATGCAGCTTGTGCATGTATGCTACACATTAAACAGCCTGCTGGTGAAACACAGGCACACCAGCCCCTGGTAGTATCTAAACTCACTAGTGGTTTAGCTAAGGCCGATAATAAGTAAGTGAGTTCAAAGCCACAGACAAGTGTCACATGGGGGGCAGGATCAGTGAGGTTTCAGAGTAAGACCCCAACTACATTCCCAAAGAATCAGAAGCAAGTCAAAACCAGGGTGTTTCCTAACAGGCCAGAGGTGCCAAAGGAGCCCCCACAAATCATGAAGTCAACTCCTTTCTTCATTTCAGTTTGAGGTTTGATGTCTGTCATGAAAATGTGGGAAGCGAGGCCTTGGGCAAGAAGATGCATCTTGCATGGTTCCCCCAGGGTTCAAAAGAACTAATATCTCAAGTGGAGCAGAAATATCACTCGGAGGGGAAGAGACTGATGCAAAGTGGGAACCAACTATAAATTTGAATACTAGAAAGTATGTACTCTAAACAGGGAACCCTAGTGGCGTGCACTGGGGATAGCAGCAACATTTTAGATGGTGCACAGGCCAGAACTGATCTTGCCCAATTACTATAAAAGGGCCTTTAGAAATAGCCCTTTAATTTGGGTCACCCCAGAGCGGAGAGAGATAAGAGCCCTGGGAGGCTAGTGGGTGTCTTGTGTTGGGCACTGAATGTGATTTAGCAAAGAACCTTTCTTGTTTTGATGTGCTCCTGCCTCTCACCTAGTCACAAGCTGACATTCAGAGACTTTCTTGAGGTCACTCCCAAGAACATGGAGCTGGAAGCTCACCAAGAAAGAGAGGGTCAGATGGAAAGCCAGAAATCTTGAAGATGATATGAGAACATCAGCGATCCCAGATTTACAAGGCCAGGTTACGGAACAATTACAGGTGCGGGAGAACGAGGCACCAGTATATAATCTTTGGTATGTGGCTATACGAACGATGCACTGGTATATAATCTTTGGTATGTGAATATACGTGAAGCAAGAGGAGAACCTAGAACATTATACTTCTTCTGGGAATGGTGAGAGTGCCACCCTCTAGAACCCATGTGCAGCAGACAGGGGCCAAACTGAGTGGTGAAGTCATTGGGGTGTAAAGAGCGTGCTGACAAGATGGCTTACTGGCACACCCAGCGGCCATACTTTGTTGGCCCTCGTGAGTGTGACGCACACTCATCAGCATGCAACTGTAGTGCAGGTATATTAAATGTCTGCAAGTAAATCAGTCTCCAGGAGTCCCATGTAAACTTTATCCACCATGCCAGCTGTGCTCTCACTGAGATCTGCACCATTGGGGGATATGCATTAGGTGTATGTGAAGTGTATCTCATCACTGGGTGTAAACCTCTTGTTTACAAGTGTTTCTTTTATGCACTTGATCACTGGTTCAGTGAGTGACTATTTAGATTTTGGAAGACAGTTGCAGGCCTTTGTCCTCTCCATTTGAGACATATTTCTGCAAAGTGACTGTCCATTCGCAGTTGTCAGTGGCGTCTCTTCTGCACAGTCCTGGTGGTCCAGGTTGAAACTAAAAGGCTTTCTTGCTAATGGGTTTTGGATGTTTTCTGTCACAGGTGACTTAATGCCTGAATATTTGGACACCTTCTGTGCGAGTACTGTTTGCTGAGTGTAATTTCCAAGACTTATGGCAAACACTGGCGCGCCCCCTCCTTTTTCCCTTGATAAACTCAGCAGTTTAATGCTAAGTCTAGCTTGTGGGGAATTTCCCCATATCTGAAAGGCTAGACGTGCAATGCTGAAAGATCCATGCATACAATATTTCATCTCCTCCATTTCGTGTATAAAGCCTTTTACCATTTAAATGTTGTGCACACATACTTTTACTGCTTAACTCTGGTGCACACAGACTTTCATCACCTGACAGTCATGCATGCAAACTTTTATCACTTAACTCTCGTGCATATGGACTTTCACCGCCTAACATTCGTGAATACAAGCTTTTATCACTTAACTGTCGTGCATATTTACGTTCATCACCTAACGCTCATGAATACAAGATTTTGTCACTTAACTCTCGTGCATATGGACTTTCATCACCTAACACTCATTTTATCACTTAACTCTCGTGCATATGGACTTTCATCGCCTAACACTCATGAATACAAACTTTTATCACTTAACTCTTGTGCATATGGACTTTCATCACCTAACATTTGTGAATACAAACTTTTATAACTTAACTCTTGTGCATATGGACTTTCATCACCTAACACTCATGAATATAAGCTTTTATCACTTAACTCTCGTGCATATGGACTTTCATCACCTAACATTTGTGAATACAAACTTTTATAACTTAACTCTTGTGCATATGGACTTTCATCACCTAACACTCATGAATATAAGCTTTTATCACTTAACTCTCGTGTATATGGACTTTCATCACGTAACATTCGTGAATACAAACTTTTATCACTTAACTCTTGTGCATATGGACTTTCTTCACCTAACACTCATGAATACAAACCTTTATGACTTAACTCGTCCATATGGACTTTCATCACCTAACATTCGTGAATACAAGCTTTCATCACTTAGCTCTTTGCATATGGACTTTCTTCACCTAACACTCGTGGAAAACAAGCTTTTATCATTTAACTCTCATGCATATGGACTTTCATCACCTAACACTCGTGAATACAAGCTTTTATCATTTAACTCTCTTGCATATGGATTTCATCACCAACCAATCGTGAGTACAAACTGTTATCACTTAACTCTCATGCATATGGACTTTCATCACCTAACACTCGTGAATACAAGCTTTTATCATTTAACTCTCTTGCATATGGATTTCATCACCAACCAATCGTGAGTACAAACTTTTATCACTTAACTCTCGTGCATATGGACTTTCATCACCTAACAATCGTGAATACAAGCTTTTATCATTTAACTCTCGTGCATATGGACTTTCATTACCTAACACCTAACATTCGTGAATACAAGCTTTTATCACTTAACTCTTGTGCATATGGACTTTCATCACCTAACATTTGTGAATACAAGCTTTTATCACTTAACTCTTGTGCATATGGACTTTCATCCCATAACATTTGTGAATATAAGCTTTTATCACTTAACTATCATGCATATGGACTTTCATCAACTAACACTCGTGAATATAAGCTTTTATCACTTAACTCTGTTACATATGGACTTTCATCACCTAACACTCGTGAATATAAGCTTTTATCACTTAACTCTCATGCATATGGACTTTCATCAACTAACATTCGTGAATGCAGGCTTTTATTACTTAACTCTTGTGCATACAGACTTTCATTGTCTACCTCTAATTTGTACAGACTTTCATCACCTAAATCTAATGCAGATTGGTTTTTAAAGATTAACTTTCATGCATGCAGACTTTCTTCACCCAACACTCAATACAGGTTTTTATCACTTAATTCCTGTGCTGACAGACTTTTACCACTCAACTCTTAAGCCTACAGAAATCAATCCCCTAAGTGCATACAGACTTTCATCATCTTACTCTCGTTCATACAGACTTTCACAGCCTAGCTTTCTTACATACAGACTTGTGTTACCCATCTCATGTGCATGTTGACTTTTATTGCTTAATTCTCGTGCTGACAGACTTTAACCGCCTAACTTTGATAATGCCTACACACTATCATTTAACTCTAACTGCCGTCCATAGGAACTTTCATCACCTAACTCTTGTACATAAGGACTTTCAGAGCCTAACTCTCATGCATAGAGACTTTTGTCACCTCTCACCCACACAGACTTTCATCACCTAACTCTCATGCATAGAGCCCTAATACTTATCCATACAGACTTTCATCACCTAACTCTCATGCATGGAGCCCTAATATTTATCCAAACAGACTTTCATCACCTAACTCTCATGCATAGAGCCCTAATACTTATCCATACAGACTTTCATCACCTAACTCTTGTGCATAAACTTTCATTGCCTAACTCTTGTGCGTACTGAGGTTCATCCTCTATCTATCATGCACACAGACTTTCATCACCTAACTCCTGCACAGAGATCTAATACTCATCCATACAGACTTTCAGCCCTCCACTCTTGTGCATAAAGACTTTCATCGCCTAACTCTTGTGCAGACAGACTCTCATCACTTAACTCTTGTTCTTATGGAAGTTCATCACCTAATACTTGTGTTTACAGAGTTTCAGCACTTCTTGTTCATACAGACTTTTATCTCATTAAACTCGCGCTTATAGACTTTCATTAACTTACTCTTGTGCATTAAAACTCTCATTGCCTCTCTCGTTCATACAGACTTTCATTGCCTAACTCTTATGCATAGACTTTCATCGCCTAACTCTTGTGCATACTGACCTTGATCGCCTAACTCTTGGGCATAGACTTTCATCACCTAACCCTTGTGCATACTAACGTCCAACCCTTGTGTGTACTGCCTTTCATCTCCTAAATCTCATGCACAAAGACTTTCATCGCCTAACTCTTGTGCAGACAGACTCTCATCACTTATCTCTTGTTCTTATGGAATTTCATCACCTAATACTTGTGTTCACAGATTTTCAGCGCCTCTTGTTCATATAGACTTTTATCTCATTACACTCACGCTCATAGACTTTCATTAACGTACTCTTGTGCATTAAAACTCTCATTGCCTCTCTCGTTCGTACAGACTTGCATTGCCTAACTCTTGTGCATAGACTTTCATCGCCTAACTCTTGTGCATACTGACGTCCATCGCCTAACCCTTGAGCGTACTGCTGTTCATCGCCTAACTCTCATGCACAAAGACTTTCATCGCCTAACTCTTGTGCAGACAGACTCTCATCACTTAACTCTTGTTCTTATGGAATTTCATCACCTAATACTTGTGTTTACATAGTTTCAGTGCCTCTTGTTCATACAGACTTTTATCTCATTACACTCGCGCTCATAGACTTTCATTAACTTACTCTTGTGCATTAAAACTCTCATTGCCTCTCTCGTTCATACAGACTTTCATCGCCTAACTCTTGTGCATACTGACCTTGATCGCCTAAATCTTGGGCATAGACTTTCATCACCTAACCCTTGTGCATACTAACGTCCATCACCTAACCCTTGTGTGTACTGCCTTTCATCGCCTAAATCTCATGCACAAAGACTTTCATCGCCTAACTCTTGTGCAGAGAGACTCTCATCACTTAACTCTTGTTCTTATGGAATTTCATCACCTAATACTTGTGTTCACAGATTTTCAGCGCCTCTTGTTCATACAGACTTTTATCTCATTACACTCGCGCTCATAGACTTTCATTAACTTACTCTTGTGCATTAAAACTCTCATTGCCTAACTCTTGTGCATAGACTTTCATCGCCTAACTCTTGTGCATACTGACATCCATTGCCTAACCCTTGAGCGTACTCCCGTTCATTGCCTAACTCTCATGCACACAGACTTTCATCGCCTAACCCTTGTGCGTACTGCCGTTCATCTACTAACTCTCATGCACATAGACTTTCATCGCCTATCTCTCATGCACACAGACTTTCATCACCTAACTCCTGCATACAAACTTTTACCCCCTAATTCTCTTGCATAAAGACTTCCATCACCTTTCTTCTCAAGCTCACCAGATTCTAATTTCAAGGGAGCCTTTTGGGTTTGTTTTGCATACAGTACCTTTCAATCGCATTACATCATATTGCCAAATCAGGTTTCAGCTTCGGATTATCTTCCTGTTATATAACTGACAAAGGTAGGGACAAAGCAGCATGCATGTCAAAAACCACTGCAGAGGTAAAGGTTTATGCTTCTACAACTGTGGACAATCACCTGTCAATCTGCAGAAATGTGAACATTGCCACC
Organism: Triturus cristatus; assembly: GCF_964204655.1. Classification (NCBI taxonomy): domain Eukaryota; kingdom Metazoa; phylum Chordata; class Amphibia; order Caudata; family Salamandridae; genus Triturus; species Triturus cristatus. The sequence goes on from NC_140593.1 coordinate 1,092,279,935, forward strand.
TTTGAAGGCTCGGTGAGCTGTTCCATGGCTGGCTTTAGCGCTGGTGGCACCCTCACACCCATGACCACCTTCTCAGATTCTCTCACTACCACCAGGCAAAAGTACCCCTCATCTCTCCAATCCTAAGTTATTACTAAACACAGCCTCCCCCCTGAGGTCAGCGCCCCCCTCCACGGGTCAGCGCAGAGTGCAGCCGCACAAGTCGCACTGCCCTAAAGCTGGCCCTAAGGCTTTCCTCCTTCCGTGCCTACAACGAAGTGCATGAATGCTATGGTTGGCAAGGTATGGAGATGTGGAAGGTGGATATCTGTATTCAGAGTCGTGACGTCATACACGCTGATATACCTGTGTGTTTGTACATTCACCTTCACCCTCCTATGAAGCATCTTGATGTTGATGGCAGATTTGTGTTATCACTCAACCTCTCATCACATCTATGATGAACCTCGGAAAGATGCAGGACTACAGTGGTCCACCAGGACTTCAGACTGTGGCGTTTTTTAAAAACATAAACTCAGAGTCCTACAAGGTCAGACTGGCCTACAGTGCAATCAGGCAGTGGCAGAAGGGCCAGTGCCAGTGATCAGTGTGTGGGCCAGTTCTGTGCTTATGTGCGTCCGGTTTTCTGGTATGTTGGGCCGGTTTTGCGGCCGTGTTTGTGCTAGTGTTGTCGACAGAATCAAAGACTGGCAGCAGTATTGTGCAGGCTGTGGATGCTGTTATCTCATCAGATGCAGCGTGGAGCAATCACACATTGTGGGCAGAAGAGCAGGATGTGTCAATATGTTTTATCTTTTTTGGTAGGAAAGGAACATAATTTCTTTCACTGCCACATTTCTCTAACATTACCACACACATTCCCCACAACACTCACACATACTTTCAGATCCCTCCCTTTCAGAGACAGCCCATAGCAGCCTGCCCTAAAAAGTCCAGAACTGCTCGATTTACAAATATGGGTCACATTTTTTACTACCCAGTTAAAAAATGTGGCCCACTAATTTTTCAATCCTGGGCCTATTTTCTGCCCCAGTCTGACCCCAGGATCCAAAGATTTTGCTTAGGAGCTCCTGAGCTTTTGAAGGCCAGGGTTGCCGAATAGTTTCCTGGTCATGATTCAAACTCTTGCCCCTTTCTTACACCACTATACATTTCCTGTCTCTTTAACTCACTCTTGCCGAGTTCTTTCCTCCCCCTTTATCTTTCTGTTATTGTTTCATAGTATTCTCTTTCTCATTTATTATCCCATTATCTCTTGCATGGGGCCAAAACCTAAATGTTTTCTCCTGCAGTCAGCGGCACAAATTAAGTGCTGTTGACATAAAACATTTAAACATAGTCCCTTTACTAGGTGCATTTGTGTGTTAACCCTTGAACCACCTGTGATACTATGAGGTATTTCATTTTTCATTACATATGTACGGCAGTGATGAAAGGAGGTTAGGGCGGCTTGGATTCTGACGAAGTCTATTTCTGGACTTTTGTGAATTTATGTAGAAACCTTAAGGTCGCTTTAACAAAGATTTGTTTAAAAGAATATGATTAGTTGAACTGTGTAGGAAAATTGTTATGAAATGTTTGCAAAGAAGAGGATTTGAAACTGATAAATCACTATATTTCGAACTTGTTTACATTGAGAACGTCCTCATTTGAGTATAAGTTGTTTATTTCATTATTCCCCAACATGCTAGTCCTGATATTCTGGTAAAATACTTCTTGCAGAATGGAAAAAGGTCCAAATCAATACTACTTTTACTACACATAAAATGATGTCCAAAGCTTTGTCTTAGCCTCAGTGAAATCAATCAACTTGCAGGGTGGCCATGTTTGCATCGATCAAGAGACCTCTGGATTGATTGCATCACAGTATCACTGTTTTCACCATGGAGATAACCTCACATCCATGAGAAAAATGTGTAAACATATGTCATTCCTATGTAAGGATCAAAGGCATGCGTGCCATAGGACCATGTGTAATAAATGTTAACAAAGCCAATAGATTTAGTTTTAATATCCCAACAGATGTAAACACAGGAAGTCACAAATGCTGTTTGTATGCATTTATAAGATTAAAGGCTGCACCATCAACTTTGCCAATGCTGGAAACAAGGTAGCAAAAAATAACTGCTATCTGTATAGAATGTATGTAGGAGATAAAGAATAACATAGCTAGTAGCATGAGACGTGAGAGTAATACTCCTCCAGGTGACCCAGATCCCACTCTGTAGATTATAGCGAATTAATAACAATATGTCTAGCAGACACATGGCCTGGCCAGCCAGATCCACAGATATTGAATTGATACTGTGCCCACTTTGTGGAACTGCCAAGATCACCAGAGTGAAGCAGGGAGTAAGGATGAGCATGGTCCAGGAGCAAGATGACATGTAGCCTCTTCTTAACGCCCCCACTCTTCTTCTGTCTCCCCAGGCTCCTGTGTACTCTTTAAAAGTCACTGTTGTACAAGCAACGAACCTGTTGGCAAAAGATGCAAACGGTGAGTGCTTCCAATAGCAAATGTTATCAGTGTTTCTGGTCTATTTTGCAATATTATTAATACTGATCGTTTATTCTTTTAGTGTCTTGAGGCATCTGTAAATATCTCACTTGAAAGGGTTTTCACCTTCAATTGGTGCTCATTATAATATGTGAAAATCCAAAAAAAAAAAACATATATCAGATTTAAAATAATTCTGTATGAATCATAATTCATATTTTTTGTGCATGAGTGGGTTTGACTGTGTATGTGTGCGTGTGTGTGTGCGCATGCGCACACGTGGGCATGCAGAAACACAACTCCTTTGTACGTCACTGCACGGAGATGAATGTTCTTAACCTTGCCAATAACAGGGTCTGTTTAAATCCAAGTGTTGGTGGAACAAATTTCATGTGCTCCCATTCTGGCACCCAACCTTATTTAGAATTGAGCAGAAATTGCACTGTCCCGTGTGAGTTAGGCCTGTAGCCTTTTCTAATGCTTGCCTGCTGTACCTCACCAAGAGATAGCTTTAAATGTCTGTTGGCAACAGACCAGTTGTATCCAATGTAGACTGAGAGTGGCCTCTGGGTCTGTCACTTGCTCATGGTTCAATGTATTTCTTGTCTATCCTGATTCGGTGTCTTTCCTCTCTATCCTGGTGTTTGTCCCACCAAAGGAATATTTTGGCCTTACCGTCTTTTGATGGCATCCTTCCACTGCTGATGTCAGCACCTTCTATTGCTTAAAGGGCTGTTTTTTTTCTTGCTCAGTCTTCTTGGTCACGCTCCCATTTCTAGCCCCCAACTCTTTTTATTTTATTGACCATACCCTACCACCTGCACTAGCGCACCCCTAGTTCTCCATCCACCGACTGACTCAGTATCGACAAATGGACATCTTTTCAATGGCTTTCAAACCATTCCAGCTATCGCCATGCGCACCAGCCACCGAGGCTCGGCGGTGGCTCGACTTTCCCTGGTAATTTCTTGGCTCCAGGCAAGGGTGCACTCTCTCACCTCTGATTTTTGGTTTGTCGGTGAAGCCTTTGGTTTCCAAGTAGCACAGATATTACTGGGCTGAAGGTGGGTGCTAATGAAATGAACATCAACTCTCTGCAGATGACAGCCTTTGCTTTATAACAAATTATGGGCTGACCCTCTGGGCCTTACAAAAAGAACTTGATCAGCTGGCGGAGGTCTTAGGATTCAAAGTCAATTACATGAAGTCCCGGGGCATAGACATTGCAGCCCCACTGGGGGAAAACTCTGGAGCCCCAAATCTAGATTGTGTTTTCTTGTACAAAAGCTTCCATCAAATATTTAGGCATTCAACTGGCTGCCGAGACCAAAGTTTATGCAAATTTAACTTCCACCCCCTCTTGTGAACGTTCCTTATGGACTTATACTGCTGGGCTAAATTATACATTTACCGGATGGGCAGGATGATAAGCCTCAAGATTAATTTTATGCCTCACCTCCCATACCTAACTCAAACGCTGCCCCTTCCCTAAAACTGTGATAACATAAATCCCCCCAAACATTATCAACTTTGTATGGAGAGCTAGATCTCCTTAAGCCACATGGAAAAGTCTATTTTGACCAATAAAGGTAGGGCAACTGGGTTTTCCAGATGTTGATAGATATGTCATTGTGGCCAAACCACACCCTGCCCTCGATGAGGAAGCCATGGGTTCAAGACGATCAGGAGTTGTCGAAAATGTTGTTTTGATATCTCCTATGCTTGTACTCCAACCTCACACCCTCCTCAGGGCCACCTCAGGCTTGCCAGATGACTGGCAGCGAGTGACGAGACAAAATTGAGCATCATTCTGCCCCTAGCACCAGGTTTCCATAATCAAGACTTCCAACCTGGTCTCACTCATCTGGGTTTTCAGAATTGGAATCATTGCCACCCCCAAGTTTGGGGAATTTCTTTGAGTGTGGTGACGGCTCATTGTCACATGAGGTTTTGTTTGAACGATTCAATTTAACAAGAAGTAATGATTTTCGACTCACACAAATCCTCCTCTGGATCAACGGTCAGGGTCTGTGAAAGAAAATTAAAAGGGAATAAACTCATCTAATATCCCTGTTCATCACCAGAGTTAGATGAAAATGACCATCACTGCACTACTGAGAAATTCAAGAGTGGGCCCACCTACTTGACACATAGAGGCAGCAAAATGAGAGCGCCCGAGGAACTGATATTCCTGGAGGAACCTGGGGGGCTATCTGAAAGAGGGCGGTTAATTCCTCCATATGCCTAGAGTGTAAAGAAAATTCTTATAAGCTCTTGACTAGATGGTACCTTTCCCCCACCTGCCTGAAACCAATGTTTGGGGTCCAGATTCTTGTTGGAAGGGCATTGGGGAACGGCATACATTACTACATGTACTGTACACATATCCTAGAATGCTGGAAAGAAATACTATCACATGTTACAGCAATAATGAAAATCACTCTACCGAACCAGCCCTTGCTGCTTCTGCTGGGAGACCCAGGCGAGAATGGCCCATTCCCTTTGAGAACTCCAACAGGGAAATTAATTTCTCACTTCCTGATAGTCGAGTGGCTTTGCATAGCCAAATGTGGAAGCTGCCTCTAATTCCACAAGGTACAAGGTGATCTTAAAACGAGTCCATGGGGTGGGAATAGCTCAAATCGGAATCTGGCGTATATAATTACCAGCATTTTGCGTTAGGCTTATTATCCAAAATCACGGCCGGACTGGACGTAGCAGGCATCGGGCGTTTCCCTGGGAGACTGGTGGGGGGCAATTTTGCAGCAGTGGCGGCCGTTTTTGTTACTGGGAGCTGGTTTTGCATATGGGCCCCCAGTAACAAAAGTAGCTGGGGGGCTGGTGCGTCAAAATTACCAGAGCTGGTTTGAGTTACCAGTACGGCCCTGTCCAAAATTCCCCAAATTACGGCATTATGCCAGGGTGCGTAATTCAGTTTCTTTTGGTAAAAACAACAGGAACCTGGAAACAATGTTAACAAGCACAACGCGAGGGTCTGTTGTTCACATCGAATGCGATTTTGCACTATTTTTTGTGTGAAATGTGTCCTCGTCTCCAAAATGAATGAAGGATGCATTCTGCACTACAAAATAGTGCAGAATGCATCCTTGGACCAGTATTATGTTTAATAATGAGTAGAATCATGTAATTCTTTTGTAACAGAAATGACCCCAATTTCTCCCAGGTGTAGCGAGGCATGCTTTACCGAAGAAAGGGAAGAGGGAAAAAGGAAAAAGAAGGGCAGGGTGTTCGTGGCAAGCTCATGGCCACATCCTGGTGGCAGGGCTCTGTGGCAGAGGTGCCAGATCTTGCCACAAAAGACAGCACTGTGGACTTGTGCAATAACAATAATCCACATTTGTAAAGTGCGAACAATCACCCTTAAGGGTCTCCAGGCACTGGAGGCCGTCGGGAAGATTAAGCAAGCTATTGGCCAGAGTCACATGGTGCTGGGCTAATCTGCACCAGGGATCGAACCGTGATCCCCAGATTCCAGAGTCAGTTGCCCTGGCCGCGGCGCCACACACTAATGCAGAACGAAAAGGTCTGGAAACTGGCGAAGAAGAGGCACATCTTTGCCCAATTCATCTTGTTACTTCTTTAAGGAATGGCTGAAAGAGACTGACCCAAACCAAGCAGTGTTCGAAGGGGGGGCTGATTAAAAACCTATCTCAGTGCCTTTGTTTTTTGCTCGGTGCCAAGAGCTCTGTATGTGTCAGTCCTGCAATTAGAGGTAATCTTGAGAATAACCGCAGAGGCAACTGAGGTTCATGTTGCATGCAACTGAAGATGTAACATCTTAAACTTTAAAGTGACATTTTGTGATTTATTCAAACTATTTATAACAGGAGTATCCAAAATAGGTTTTGGAGGATTTGGGGGCTGGATCAATGTCTTCTTTCCAGGGTTTCACCATAACATAATTTAAATTGTCAATGAGTATCTGAAAAACTTGCTTGGATCTGGCCTTCCTGGACAAGCGTTGGACATCCATGACTTATAATAAATGACATGTAACCATAGTTTACTTCATTAATTGCCTAAATTCTTGCTCACCAGTGCTAACAGAACTGTTTTTACATTTACTAAACTGTGGCCAGTTATTTGTTAATGAGATGAAGGAACAGTCTCATTGGACTTGTTTCGGTTGGTCATTGGACGAATAAACTTTGGAAGAAATCAACAGTATTGGTGCAAGTGAGCTTTGTGAGGACTGAAGAGCCCAGATCAGATGCGGAATAACCCCTTGGCTCGTGTTTGTGGAGATTACTATTTGTTTTTATTTACAATCTAAAGTCGGTTCCTTAAGGTGATGTAAGGCAGTAGCTTCATAGAACCTCAGGTGATGACATTAAAATAGTACACAAGGCTGAAAACCCCTTTTTGCACCTATTTTTGGCTTGGCCGACACACTGATCATAACACACAAAAAGGAAATAGGGAAGTGTATATTGAAGGTGGCACATGCTCAGTGAGTAAAAACTGCCCTCACTCACAAACATTTGACATGCTTCATCATTGGGCTTGCTAACTGACACCCCTGCGCAGACCAACATCTGGGGTGGAGCAAAAGGGAAAGGGAAACAATACAAACAGTAAGTTTTGGGATCACCAAAGAGTAGTGCAGCCAGTGAAAGTTAAAACTAGCTCAGATGTGTCCCCATTAACAAGTTTATTCCTGGGCCATCCGTCTAGGTTTTAAAACAGTAAAGGATGGTGGTGATCGGAGAAAATTGGGATTCCTTCCCCCCACTTACTAAAAAGGTATTGACATTTTTCTGCCACTGTAACTGTGCCCACAGTGTCGGGTCACTCCAGCATTCATCCGGATCCTCAGGATCCCAAAACGTAATACCCTCCGACCCTGACTTAGGTATCCTTGGGATATGTTCTTTCCCACATAGGGTTTACCTACTTCACACTCTCTTCATAATCAAGTTCCACTGAGCGAATTGTTAGGACTAGCGAGGTATAGGGAGCGACCCCCTGTAGTCAAACTTTGATCATGGTAGGTGCGCTGCCTGGGAATTCTCCATCTCTCGCCGTGAAGGGTTGTGTGCGTGACAGACTGATCACACTGAACTAGGGAAAGAAATCTCAGTTGTTCCTTCCAACACAATTCAAATGCATGGAAGCCATCTTTTATCGGTGATCCCTTAAAACTGACCTTAGATACTATGGCCTCTCACACCGAGGGTGGGGACAGTGAGCACCCATCTGTGGTTCCAGGCTTTGCTGACTGCACTTCATGTGTTAACTTGCAGAAAATGTGAGCTATTTGTATGTCACTGTACACAGGCAACTGGCTCTGCAACCGAGCCGAGCATCTGTTCATCACAGGCTCCTTGTCTGAGATGTTTTCCAATTACTTATTGATTCACCTTTCCTCAGTTCAAAGATTTCAACAGAACAGCAAGCGATAATTGGACACCAGTAGACTTTATAAATGCTTTTAATTGGAGAGGTGAAAATGTTTGCATTAATTATCTCTGCTTCTTTGCACAGAAGGTAAGATCATAGAGGCGCTCCAAGGTGTCCTAGAATGTACCCGTGCTTCATTCCTCCAATGTGTGAGAGCTCATTTCAGTGGAGAGCAGGAGGACTGAAGACATGACAGCAACACTCAAGGAGCCGGGTGCAAAAACATACCTCTGAAAATATTAAATCACCAAAATGCACCACTATCCATTTATGTATTATTGACAAAGGGAAGTTGGGAACCTGACATTACATTAATTTGCTGTGAGTTGTCAACCCTGGAGAAGGTCAAAATAAACACAGCAGCCAAATTAGGGCTGGACTGGGGAACCATACTCAGCCAACGAAAAGAATTCTCAAACCGGAGCACTTTCTTTGTCTCCTCACGCAATCTCTCTCTTTCCGTCCAACAGCGGCGGGTCCTCCGCTATGGAACGTTGCCCCCCTCCTTGCCAACAGCCTCCAAAACTTGAAAAAAGAAAACAGGTTTATTGGGGCAGTCACCAGGAGGAGTGGTAGGTGCACTGCTATCAGTGCACATGTGGGTTTGGCCGGCCATCTCAGGATGGCCAAACTGACATGCGCACTGAGCTGCCTCCAACCCAGCTGCGTTGCAGAGTTGGAAACAGCAAAGCACAGGCTCCCAGTCTGCTTGGAAGCGCAAATCGAGGACGCTCAGACCAATCCTGATGCTGCTCTCATGCATGAGCGTATAGCAACAATGGGGCGACCCTGTGTCCCTCAGAACCTGGGTATACATAGAAAGCTACAGTTGGTTCTGTTGGGTGAGAACAATTGCTTCGGATTTCAAGAACTCAATCATACAACATACATTTTGGTTTATAGTAACAATGCATTAGTGATTAAGTTGGAACACAAAAAAACAGACAATTTTGCGCTGCGTCAAAAGTATTTACTTGAAGCATTATTATGCATTTTACGATAAGGCTGTCAACAATTAAATTAAAGATTGGGGTGACATTAAATAAAGTGAAAAAAACGGTGCTCAGTGACATGAGAGAAGTGAGTGTTGTTTATACGTGGGTGAGATAAATTTATGTACAAATTATACAAAGGTCACTATGAAGGGGGATCCAGTGTCTCTGGTCGATTGCACAATTGCTTGCTAATTTAGAACCAGATGACCTGATAAAACTGAACCAATAACAATGTCGATGTTTTGACCCTAATGTAAGCCTTATTTTAAGAAAGCGGCATGGCGGGTCTTCATCAGGACAAGGTGAAGGATGAAAGGGCATTTTTGGGATAATTCTCCTAAAACTGCCTTAAAAGATGTTGCAAAATGGTCGGTAATCTGAAGGATTCAGGAAGACTCCAGACTGTGAAATCTCAAAATGAATTTGGAGGTGGTAGCCATTTTTCGATCTATTTAGAATATATTTGTATTTAATCTTGTGGGTAGGGCCGCCTTGGAAATCGATGCGCCCTGCGGGGGAATTTAATAATTTGGTCCTTTGCGCCAGATCCTTACAATCTGGGTTGAGTCCTGGAATAAGGGTGCTCCTGTGTCACATCCAGCAGTCTCGAATGAGAGAAGCGTCAGGATTGGCCACAGGGGAGACTGGGAGCCTGTGCTGCGGTGAGGAGCAAAAGAACGGCAATGCGACGGGCAGCAGAGCAGGTAAGTTCTGGTTTTTGTTTTCGTTTTGTATTGCTATCATCTGTCTCCGCTCACCCGCCCCCCCCCCTGCCACTCTGCCCTAATACCAGCCGCTACTGCCCGTCCATTCTTTCTCTACTTCTCTCCTCTCACTTCGCCCACTCTGATACCCATCTTGAAGCCTCGCGGTGCCAGAGGCAGGTAACCTCGGGCTGCTGGCGGAAGTAGGAGGGGCACCAGCAGCAGCCCTGAACTTTTAGAAATGGCCTCCAATGGCTCGGGGATTCGAGAATGCCTGGTTGAATAAAATGCCTGTTCAGCCCTGACTTCAATGGATTTTTAGTATCATTTTGCAACAGCATGTTTAGTTAACAAGGATGAAAAACTGAAATTAAATGTGGAATGGACTGCTAAAGTAAGCTGTTTGAGTTTCAGATCAAGAAAATACGTTATATATTGCTGATGGGTTTGAGATGCAAGCACCTTACTTTGACATTTGAATTCTGGGTAGTACGAAACGTAGACAATGGTCCAGACAGAAATGCATTGAGGGAGATCTCCTTTCTGGGAAATTGAATGAAAAATTTCACCTTGTTTATGTTCCGTAAGCGTGCGGCTGCAAAATATGAATACTGTTTCCAACTAGATAGCTCAGTGTCATTCGCAGACGCTTTGATCTATCGGCCTCCAGGGACTAGTCTTAAGTTTCTAGATACCCTGGGAGAAAGTTTTAGCACCCTGGTAGTTGGGTACTCTAATTTTACTACACTAGGAGACTTAAACTATATCTGGAATCAGAAAATACCCCAAGTGCAAAAATCTTTGGAGAGATTATAGAAACTCTAAGACTCAATCAGCAGATAGCTGGTCCCACACACTGCACAGGGCATACCCTGGATGGAATCTGTACCAATTCCACCAGCCTTAAAGAAGACCCTCACGTCACTATAACTTGGGCTGACCACAAGTTCATCCCTTTCAGAATCAGCTGCGCCATTACACAACCTGTGAAAGACTCTAGTCAAACCTGCCACACAACTAGGCGAAAATGGAACAAAATGCTAACTAATCCTAACCTGCATGCAATGGCAGAACTAGGCAAACCTACTCTAACAGGGGGACTCTCCCCTAGATACTTACATCTTCAATGACTGGATGGCCTCACTTGTTAACATTTTAGCGCCTCCTGCCCTACCTAGTAGAATGTTTTCCAGTAAAACCTCTGCTCCCTGGTTCACCCCTCAGCTAAAGGAATTACAAGGCCAGTGTAGAAAACTGGAACGTAGATGGAGGATAAGTTATAAACCAGAAGAGCTCACCACCTTTAAAGCATCTCTCAAAAACTACCATCAGCAAATCAAATCAGAAAAGAAGGTCCATTACACTAACCTCATTAACCAGGCAGCGTCTGATCAGAAAACGATCTTCAAAATTGTAAAAACTTTTACCCACCCTAAAATGCTCGAGTACCAAATGTCACCGTCACGAAGCCTATGTGATCAGATCGGTGATTACTTTGACAAAAGAAAGTTAAAGACTTAAAAAAAGATTTTAAGTCAATTGACGCCTTGCCTGCAGAAAGAGCTGACCTAGAAAACAGACCGAGGCTCAACTGCTTCAAGGAGATTAGTCTTGAACAGTCCTGTCAAGCTATCCTCTCATGTAAATCAGGTTCCCCTCTTGATCTCTGCCCCCCAAAAATGTTACATGCACTCATCGATACTGTAAACCCAATTTTCAATCAAATAATAACTCCTCCTTTAGGCAAGCAACAGTACCTGAAAATTGGAAAATCGCTTCAGTCAAGCCCCTTCAAAAAAAGCAATTACTGGACCCGACAACCCTTTCAAATCTCAGACCCATCTCTCTGCTACCATGTCTAAGCAAAAAAAACAGAGACATTAGTAAATACACAACTAAATGATTTTCTGCAATAGGCTAACACTCTACACCCCAGGCAATCGGGTTTTAGGACTGGACACTCAACAGAGTCAGCACCGCTACATACTATGAAAACATTAAAATTTGCCCTAGATCAAGGTAAAAATGCAGTGCTGATTCTGTTGGATCTATCGGCCGCATTCGACGCTGTCTCCCACAACATCTTGGGAGAACAGTTAGCTAAAAGTGGCATCTCACACAAGGCCATGGCCTGGCTAATATCATTTCTGGAGAACAGGAGACAAATAGTAACCCTCAGCAACTACCAATCGACAGAGAAACAGTTGCTCTCTGGTGTTCCTCAGGACTCCGCCCTGAGCCCAACACTCTTCAGTATACATATGGTACCTCTGCTCAACCTGGCTGCATCTTTTGACATGGAGTCTATCTCCTATGCTGATGACACTCAGCTTATCCTAACTCTACATAAAGATTCCACAGCGGCAGACAAAACATTTTAGTGCTGCCTCTCTGCTGTCATTGACTGGATGAAATCTAACCATCTCAAATGCAATAGCTAAAAAACAGAGATCAATGCTGCTTATCTGACATCTTCATGCCCAAACAGTGGTGGCCGACTGATACGGCACCTCCTCCTAACACAGTGGACACTGATTTGATACTACTTTGTCCTTCTACCAGCAAGCTCTCTTGGTGGCCGGCACTTGGTTCCACATGATAAAAACCCTCAAAAATGTTTTGATCTACTGCCAGTTACAGCTAGAAAGACAGTCGCAGTTGCCTTAATCCTGTCTCGTCTGGATTACTGTAACAGCCTATACGTAGGACCTAAGAAGGCAGCTCTGAAAAAACTACAGATAGTCCAAAACGCAGCAGCCCGACTGGTATTAAAACTGCCAAGGGGGTCCTCAGCTTCAGAAACACTTATAGCCCTCCATTGGCTGCCCATACACAAAAGGATTATTTTCAAGATCCCAGTAATCACATTTAGAACTTTCAGGTCAACTGGACCTAAATACCTCAGGACGAGAATCAAACCTTATGTCACCCAACGGCTTCTGAGATCATCCCCTGAAAAATTTCTAGCAACTCCCTGCTTTCACCTGACGTCCAGAGAGGGAAAGTCAATGGCAGTCCTGGGAACAAAAGCTTGGAATAGTTTGCCCACCCAGCTGAGGCTAGCACAGTCAGAACCCATGTTCAAGAAACTTTTGAAAACTTGGATTTTTGCTGCCCCAGATAATCTAGTGTTATCACTCATCTGATCATTTTCCCAACTGTGCCTATTTACCTTCATACCACAGCCCCCCTGATTTAGCGGCAAGATGCTCCTCGCAGTGAAAGCTGCGCTCTATAAATAACATCATTCATTCAATTTACCGATGAACTTTCACGCAATGCCGGGTCTCTTCATTCACCCTGGACAACCTCACACTCAAGGAACACAATGGAGAATCAAGACAGCCTGGTGCCAGATCTCTGCTAAAGAAACTGAAGCCTATCCTCCCAGAAAGCTTCCGACTCCGTTTCAAGCCCCTGACTGCACACATCTGAATGGGAGCCACTCCTTCTACTCTGGCCTGCCAGACTCTATGCTGCCCACCATAGTGCCATTCTATGCCTCAGCAAGGTCCTGAAGGAACATGACCATATCATCCAACCTGATGGAACTCGACTAGCTTCCGTTGCAGCCAGCACCATCTTCACAATCAGAAGCATCCTCTACCAGCCATCACTACAAGGTGCCAGGGCTTGCCTCTCCATCTTAGCTGCCTGACAAGCTCACCATCTCTAGTGGTTCTCGGCACACCTGCTCCCTGGACACCATCAGAGTGTAGATGAAGACATAAACAAATAAGGCAACAGACCTTCTCCATCTATGAACCCAGGATCAGGAATGACATCCCCTTATCCATCAGGACTGCCCCAGCCTGGCTCCAGTGTAGGAAGAAGCTCCTACACCTCTTTAAAGAACACTACATCGTGACACAGTGATAGCCCCCGCCGATTCTCAAAATGCAGGCACTACTCACTCGCTGGCTGTATCCTTGTATTTGACCATGTACAACCCTTCTCTTCTTTTCGGCTTAGCGTGCGCTTCACAAAAAACACACACATGCATACTTGCCATTCAGTGTGAAGAACCGCAATCGGGTCTGCGTACAGCAACCGATGTCCGACTCTCAAGACCTCCAATCAAAGGGAAGTATGGCTCAAGAGTTGGGTCTTTATGAATCTATAGAAACTGACGTCACAAACGTATACGGAGAAACCTAAGGATAAAAGTAATGTGTAAAAAATAAAATGGCTACAATGACCAAAATGCAATGGGACCCTCAGGAAAAAGGAGGATCATAAGGTATGAATATTGAATGCCTACACCTGATGAATATTTGTTTACAGCTGATAATTCCGAGTGCACCCATCCTTTTGTCAAGAGAAAAGATAATAGACTTCTCACGGCAAAATATTACCCTAAACTGTAAATCATAGTTTGTTGAACAAGATGCAACGTGTGATTTTCATCATTTAGTCCTGGGGCACATATAATTACTGATATTATGCACAGCTCCAGACACAAGTAAAAGCTATGGGGCAGATTTACAGGCCCCCTTGCGCCACTTTTGCGTCACTTTTAACATGGGAAAAGTGACGCAAAAGTGGCGCAAGGGGCTTGTAAATCTGGCCCTATGTTTTTTCATTGTTTTTTATGCAAGATAGAGGAATCCCTCCAATAAATAATCTTACAGTAGGTGTGCGAAGCCATCCAAGGATATTATGGAATTCTGACGCAGGTGCCTGATGGTGACGCAGGATGTGGTAAAGAGATCCGTGGTCCCGTTTCGAATCTAGTACCTGGCCAAAGTTTGTACCTGTCTGAAGCCTTCTTGAGAGCAAAGAGTGTGACATCATAGCCCTCTCATTTACCAAAGAAAATGCACCCTTTCAGCACCAGCAGTAACGCACAGCTCACGAGTCCTCCCGAGAAGAGCCCCGGTGAGCCAATAATGCTGGACTCCCTCACAATCTTCCTCTCGCTCAGTGCCTATGCAACCCCTCCGCCCACCCCCCCCCCCCCCCCCCCCCACGCACACATGTGGAGCCAAGAACCTCCTTTCCTCCAATTGAGAGAAGGACCCCCAATTAGGCAGTAAAGTGTTTTTCTTTAAAAAAAAAAAAAGCGTGGGCCCCCTTCCAAAGCCTCCCAGGGAGAGCAGTAACTCTGTGTCATTTCTGGATCTTCCACATCACGTCCTCAAGAACCACAAATCATGCGACTGAGTAAACACCCCTTGACTTTCTTCTGCTGCAGAAAGTGTGCCTGTACGGTGTGTTTTTTCAGAAGGCGGTGTGCACGCACCTGTGCCTTCTTCTGTCACAGAGCTTGAACCGCGCGCACAAACACCCCTTGCTTTCATCAATGCACGCTGATTGGCTCCCTTGCACTGGAAGGCCCCATTAATGCACAGGATTCCAGCCTCCGCTCTGGGTTAAGAAACACAGATGCCGCGAAAGGGTTTGCTGTCTCGTTTCACGGTCCAGTAGGGGTTCAAGGGAGCGCGGAGCCAGCCCTGACAGCAATATGTGAATCCCCGCGCAACGGTGACACCGCCTCACAGACTCCCAATTATTCTGTTGTGGTTCGCGCTTCCCCCGCTTCCAGGGCCGCTGCCTGGTGTTTCATTGTCAGCCATTATGTCATCCTTTCTTGCAGCTGTCACTTGAGGTTTCCCTTCTGTGTGTCACATCAGAGCAGCATGAAAACTATGTGACATCCCGCATTACATGTGCTGTGTCAGGCCAGAAAGGGAAAAGGCAAGGTAGGAAGAAAACATATCTTTTTACTGATATTAAAAATAACTTGACCAAGGGATTCTCGTTAAATGCGCAGCTTGTGTTTTATCTCACAAGGAGATTAGGTGTCTGTCTAATGCTAGTAGATGTGTAGTGCAGGGCCGGACTGGCCCTAACAGGCCCCGGGCATTTCCCCAATGGGCCGGAGAGGTGGGAGCCAGTTTTGTGCCCGTGGGGGCGGTTTTGTCACTGGGGAACCGGTTTTGCAATATCTGCCCCCTGGAACAAAAGCGGAAGCGGTTTTCTTGCTAGCGCCGCCTGCCCATAGGCCGGTGGAGCAGTTCGGCCCGGTGTAGTGAGCAAAAAGAAAATATTCCCTCGGTTCTGATTTTCTAATGACAGACCGCGCACCTGGCATTAACATGATGGTACATTGGGAGCTTGACTTGTTTCACTTCCATCCGAAACTTTCCTACTCTAAAATGCAGCATCCATTGAATTATTGTATTAAACTACAAACAGTCATTTGGCGGTTCTGTGTGTCTTCTTTACAGTCCATCGTCTAAAATCTCCTAATTTGTGTAGGGTCTGCAGTGCCCCAGCCTAGTTATGTCATGTGTGGTGTTTCTAAATACTTGGCACACCAGTAGTTTGTGCCAAGCAGGGCATCATACTTACCTCCTGTATTAGGTCATTTAGAATGTTGTGCGGTGTTCCATATGGGGAGTTGAATGAAGGCAGTTGTTTGTTCCACCGCTCCTCCTATGATAGTAAGTACCAGGATTACTACGAATAAAGATAAAGAAGAATTGGTATGTGGACCCTTCTTTACAGATTTCGCGACTACCTGGCACTTACGTGTGTGCTGTGAATTGAAGAAGAAGCATACATGGTCTATATAACAACAATAAAGACGTCAAAGGAGAGTGACATTTGAGTTTAGAGTGTCTTTAAAAAAAAAAAATTACAAAGTTTTATATAGCGCAAACTTGACCCGAAGGTATTGGGTATCAGAGCGCTTTACATAGCACATATACATGAGGACACATTCATTTTTTGTTAGGCACGGGGAGATTACGTGATTTGCTCAGAATCACAGGATGTTCAGCGGCGTTGCCAAGACCCGAACCCAGTTCCCCAGATTCGAAGTCGACCGCACTAGCTGTTAGGCCAACTCCTCTACCCAACCTTATTCGTAAGAACATCTGTTGATGTCAGACTTAACTTTTAAAACGCATTGAAAATTGCAGTTGTGCGAGCACAGATTTTAGTAAAACAAACGTACAACTGGAACTCTACTGCTGGCTTCGCATTTTCCGCTTAACTTGCCTTGCGACCGACCTTGCAACACGTATTACAATGCGTGTGGACACACGTCAAGGCAAGTGCTGGTTGTACTAAGTCTAGATTGGAGGAGTGCGGTACGCTGGAGACGCATAATTGGACAGACGCATTTGAGTGGAGGCATCTAATTCGATGAACAAGGTACAGCGGAAGCAACTAATTGGGCTAACGCGTTACATTGATTTGTTTACGCTGAAGCCGTGCTCTCTGCTGTGCAGGAGCAACGCAATTATTCTAGTCAATCGATTAACCTCTGCTGGGAAACAAATACTACTGCAGTGATCCTCATCAAATGAGAAGTTATATTAGCACGTGAGGAGCACCAATCATTCTGCCTGGTATTGCGGTGAGATTCCTTTAGTACCAGATGTAAATTGTTAGCAGTTGTAATGCATTACTGCATTGGAGTCTTTCAAGTAATATCACTGTGACATAGGTCAGTGAAATGGCTTCAGGGAAAATATGGAATCTTACCCCACCACAAGCATTTTTACAAGCAACGGTAGAACCGCTATTGAAGGGCAGTTAATGGAAAAAAGTACTTTTTAAACAATATATCCACTTATGAGGATGATGAGGACCTTACAGCAGAAAAAAGAACATTTTATTGCATTGTTTGTGTCCTGGGGATTGAAGTTGTATAGCCACATACAAAAGAAATCCATACTTCCAGAACTAGGGGATGTGTATAAAAATGCGTTAGAGGATTTAGATGCATGTTATAATCCACCGGTATGTGTAGCAGTACACTGTTTCACATTTTTCTATAGGAAACAGGGAAGAGAAGAAAACATAGAAGACTACATTGCAGCTCTTAAAAACTTACCTTTAACATGTAGATTTGGAGATCTCCATGGTGAGTTAATTTGTGTCCAGGTAAGGGTGAATGCAGCTAATCCAAACATTGAGGGAACATTTATGGGCAAAAGGGGAACAATGCTGCAAGAAGTAGTTGATATCGTAAAAAGGGCTGAGCTGACAGGACGCTGCGCCAAAGCCAAAATAGTAGAGGATGAAGAAAAAATAGAGGAGAAGAAAGGTAGAGCTAAGGGGCTCATTGCCAAGATTCGTACATAGAAACTATTATCTACTAGCCTTAGAGATGTGTGTAATAAAAGAACACCAGACCACAATGTTGAAACACAAGAATGGTTCAAACCAAATTACTTTAATTGGCAGATGTTACAAATTTGGCAATATGGGTCATTAAGCCATGACAAGAAATGCCGTGCAGGCTCTCAGAAATGATCAGGGTGTGGGTTAATAAGATATTTTTACAAAGTATGCTGAAAAAAGAAGGAGACGTTGGTGAAATTACATAATCCAATCTCTGACACAGAATTGAATGAGGGAAGGAAGAGGATGTGAACGTGTTTACTCAGTATTGAGGAAAAAGTGCTTAGTATTGGGAATCTAAAGACAAAAAACAGTTTGTTAAATGTCAATGTGAGCTGTGGGTATTTCCATTGTAGCAGACTAAGGGTCACCTTACACAATTGTTAATTAGGAGATATGGAAGGAAACATTCCAACCTATTATTTGTGATGTGTTGAATCCTACTGATATTAAGCCTAAAACATTTACAGGTGAAAGCATTGATATGGTGGGTGTTAGGAGTTTGCTCTTCAAGTTTAGGAATAGAGAAGCAAAATGCAAATTATATGTCTCAGTCATGGGAACCCCAGTTTTAGGGTAGCGTGATTAAGGAGAGTTCGGCATTATCTTGTACCGAAATAACCCAGAGCCTGTGTTATCCCTGCACCCAAGTGATGACTGAGAACAATGCATATTAAAGTCTTACCCGGAAGTGATTTCGGGAGCTATAGGCCAACTTAAAGGTTTCCAGTGCAAAATTGTCTTAAAATCTGGTGCAGAACTGTGTTTACACAAAGCAAGGAATATACCATTGACCCCGAGGGAGGAAGTGCCCAGTGAGTTAGAGAAACTATCTATGGCAGGAATCATAAAGTGTGTGGAGTCATCAGAATGGGTGTCACCTATGGTGATTGCAAAAAAAGCTAATGGTAAACTTAGACTATGCGTGAATTTGAGAGACCTTAATAAGAACATTACGGTGGACCAGTTTTTCCTCCCAAAAATGAATGATCTGCTGTTTGTTACTAAGGGAGTTGAATGGTTCCCCACAATAGATCTTACAGCAGCATACCATCAAGTCCCACTACACCCAGAGAGTCAGAGTTTGACCACCTTTATTACTCCCTGTGGTTGCTTCTGAATTGTAAGAGTACCATTTGGCTTAGCCTCAGGGGCGGCAATGTATGAACTGTTGAAGGATTTAAAGAATGGGAATTGTTTTCAGGATGATATCCTGATTATGGTAAAATCAAGAAAACAACATGACTACATGGTTAATAAGGTAATGAAAATTCTGAAAAGGAGTGGACTGACTGAAGATTTTATGAAGTGTAAGTTTGCCAAATAAGTATAACTTATTTAAGACATGAAGTATTAGGGGAGGGGATTAAACCTAAAAAAGAGCTACTAGAGGCTATTAGGACTTCCCCATGCCCAAGAAACAAAGAAGAGGTGAGGGCCTTTGTAGGCTTAACAGAGATTTATTTGAAGTTTGTGGAAAACAATTTGAGCACAACTTACAACATCTAGCAACTTTTGAAAATTAAGAATACGTTTGAGTGGTCCCCTACATGTCAACAGGATTTTGAAAGGGTCAAACATGATATTTGTGAATCATTGCCATTGCAAGGCTTTGATCCCAGTTTAAAATATATTGTCACAACAGATGCAAGTGGAAAAAGCATAGGTGCAGTTTTAAGTCGAAGAAGTGAGCATGGTAAGGAGTATGTGGTGGCATTTGCTTCACATTCATTAACTCCTACTGAAGAAAAGTATTCAGTTATTGAATGATAGTCTTTGGCATATGTGTGGGGGATAGAATGTTATAGACAGTTCATTTGGGATAAGTAGACTTCCACTACCGATAGGCAAGGTACTTGAAGAGAATATCGAAAAATTGTGTGTAGCAAACATTGATAATTTTGGTCAAAGCATTTTAAGGGAGGAATTGATTGAGGCCTACATTAAAAAAACAGGTTTTGCTAGATCTCAGCATCAAAGTTACAAATGGTTAGCCTGGGAAAAGGACATTAAGTGATAAGATAAAAATGTTTTTTGAAGCTATGGCATAGGTTATCATAGAGGTGTTGTGTAGTTCCTACTAATCTGTAGGATCTGCACATTTGTTTAGACAACATAAACTAGGGGCTTGGTGCCAAGACTGATTCCCCACACCCCCACAGGATATGTTGACCTATAGAACAGCTAGCTCACAGTGCCACCGTAAGCCCCCCTACCCTACCAGGGAGCAAATGGTTTCTGGCAACCACTGAACATGACAACCCTGACCCCTTTGGGATCTTGTAAACAGTACAGATCATTTCGCTCAGTCACTTGTGCTGACTTTTTCTCAGAGAAGTATACAAAGAATTCACAGTGGGACGTTTTCAATAAGTTTTATTGAACCAATGCTCTTCTTGTCCTAAATACGTTTACTGCAATGATTAATAGACAGATGCAGATAAACATGATTACAAGCACCAAAAGTTTAAATAGTAGCCATAGTTCTACCATGGTGCTAACACAGTGTATATACACAGTCATATAAAACAAGGAAGTAATCAAGCGTACTCCTACAATGTGAGCCCTAGTCTAAGTGTACCTAGAGTGTGTGTAGGTGTAAAGCTAAGAATCCCCCCAAAGGATGATCAACCCCATCACCTGATAGGAGAGAATGAAGGGCCTTGTCCTGGTAACAAACCAGACACCTCTCACAAGAGGTCAGATCGCTGCAATGGGAAGTCTGGAGCTGGAGTGCCTCCTCTACTAATCTATCGGGATGCTCATCTTTTATAATAGAAGGAAGCCTTGCTATGTGCATATAGATTAATGATGTTACAGATATGTAGATAGCCCTGTTACCCCTTTGGATGAAGGTAGAGATGACATTTGTACATAGTGTGAAAAGAGACCTTGTACATGATGTTCAGGGCATTGTGATAATGCTGTGCGAAGCTGGATGTGTAAACAAGTTCAGTTACATGGAAACTAATCCAACATTGTCAAGCACGCAAATATGTGCAAAATATCACAGCTGAAATGTTATTGTTAGGACAATGTAAGAAATAAACTGCTTCGCTACATGGGCCCAACTTGGGAATCTAACAGAGGAGGGTAAAATTTGGAGGAGTGGTAGGATCATTCCACCGGAAGGGTTGGGCGTCAAACCAATAGAGTTATGCCATGATGGACACTTAGGAATCTGTAAGACTAAACATGGAATGAAGAAGTTATATTGGTGGCCAGGGATGGATGCTGCTAAAGAAAAGCAAATCATGGATTGCGCGATGTTTGACAACTCAGGAAAGAGGCAGGTGACTTTCAGACCACCATTATGTCAAATCAGTACCCCCAATATGCCATAGAAAAGGATTAGTCTAGATGTTACAGGTCCAATTTTGAATGGTGAGGTGCAGAAATACTTGTTTATGGTAATTTATCATTTCTCAAAATGGCCTGAAGTTGAAATTGTGAAACATGCTGAGTCTAGGTCCATAGGACAATTTTTAGATAGAATATGTTTGGTGGAAGGGTTACCCAAATGTATAACAGCCACAGTTTGTGTCTGATACATTTGGAAAGTATGGTATTAAACACAGGACAACTTCGGTTTACCACTCAGCAGGAAATGGGGCCATGGAGAGGTTTAACCGTGGAATAGCATTTGTTACCACGCATGCCACAGCAACTTGTGGCTTAACAATGCATGCAATACACAACTGTCGTTACCACAAGTTCCATTACAACGCAAGTCATTACAATAACTTGCTTTAGGAAAGTGGGGGACTTTGGTATACTTTAAACTACTATTCCAACTCCAGTCAGCGTATCAGTAGGGAAGGTATTGTACTTAAAATCCAACACCGTTCAAACACAGCAATCCTGAAAGCAAGTCCTTGTAATGACTTGCATTATAATGGAACTTGTTGTAACGTCGCAGTTTTGGTACTGACTGCATTGTAAAGGCAGTACGTAATGCCATCATTGTAATAGATGTTTCCCTTACCCGTGACATCAAAGGGTCAATTCAGTTGGCGAAAAATAACAATGTAGATTGGAAAATGTAATCATTCTGCACAATTTGTGAATTTAGGGTTGCCCACTGTACAGCAACTTACCATAGTCCATTTGAACTTATGAGAGGAAGAACACTACTGTCAAAAGATAACATTAATTGGATGCACAAGAATACCATGATAAGAAAAATGGTTTTAAAAATGTTGATTTGGAAGTGGGTGACCTGGTGAAGGTCAAAAAGGTCTGGAGTTGTGAGGAGAGGGCAAAGCAGATTTTCAAATCCACTCAGAGTAGATAAAATATTTTGTAATTCTGCTTTATTAACTGATGGGAATGTGAGACATCGTGGGTCAGTGGTCAAATGTACCAAATGTAATAAAGGAGAACCTATAAGGCCTTTGTGTGAATCTCTACAAGGTAGTAGGAAATTTAACTGGATGATGGAGGAGGATGTTGGAGAGACGTTGGATCCAGCTACCAAGGAAGCAGGAGTTGACCAAGACTGGGATGACCAAAGCGGGGAGCTACGAAGTCCACCAAGTATGTCAGATGTGAACCAGAGCATTCAGATAGAAGGAAGAGTGGGAAGGTTTGATAGAGTACTCCATAAACGTTCTAAATTAGATGACTATATCTGTGGGTAGATCTATCATTATGTTATGTTATCAGCCAGTCTAGCTTGAATCCAGTGGAAAAGTGAACAAGAGACCCACGTCTGGGCATACTCTACCAACTTAGTGGGAACAAATCAAACACAAGGACATGATGGACAGAGCACTGAAACGTTTCAGACACTCATCCCCAGTCACAGATCTGGGTTAAATTCATCATTTTTCTTTAGCTCACTTCTCCACCCCAGTTCAGACCCAGCCATATGCAAATCAGTCTTGTGTTTGCTATTGTGTATATAGTCATTACTTATATAGTCACATTAAAGAGGGGGATGTGTGGTTTTTCTGTACACTTGACCTACCACTAGTTCGTGCCAAGTAGGGCACCATACTTACCTCCTGTATTAGGTCATTTAGAATGTTGTGTGGTGTTCTATCCAGGTGAGGATTTCTCAGTTTTCTCAATTCACATGACAGGATCCACTGTGTAATTCAAATCTGAAGAGGCATTTGATTGACAATGAAAGTTCCTATGTGGTATATTTGCTTGATAGGCTAGAACAATAAAGTAGTGCCACAGCTGAAAGTGGGAGATGCGTTTACGGCCACTCAACATTCCTTCCCCATGGCTCTGAGCACTGTCCCCAAGATTTGTAAAGACAGAGTCCAGGAGTACAGAGTTTAGAGTCACAACATATTTTGATCAGGGCATATGCAAAGGCTGTAGCTAATGCTACACATGAGCTTTAGCACCATACGTATTACTGTGGGATATCAAGCTACAAATTAGATTAAATATTCAGACAACACTCTCCCCTTTGTAAGGGCGGAAATCACATTTGTTCAAGTGAATGAGATAGGTTGTGCATGTTGACAAGAAAGGACTACTAAGCTCATGGTTCAATCATGACCAACGTTTTTAGCAGCTACAAGGCCATGATTCAGTTCTTTCACAATAGTATCTTACTTTGGGTAGGCACATCTACCAGCTTTGAGCCTTATTTAGAGTTTGGAGGACAGGTTACTCTGTCACAAACGTGAAGGATATTCCGCCTGCCATATTACAAGTGCCATTGGATATAATGCACTTGTTTGTGATGGAGTAACCCATCCATTGAACTGTAAATCAGCCCCTTTGACTCCAAAGTTAAAGTGTCCAATGTGTTATACACTGAAGGGCTGCATTCAAAAGGCAAGATCAGATGTGTTCTCTTCCTGGATCAGATGAAAAACAACCATTTGTGAGGGCAGGGAAATTGTGTTTCTTTTGCGATTAGAGCACCCTCTTAGCATCTCTCATCCTGACCGAACATCCCTTTCTAGCAGTCACTTTTACTGTAATAGCATCATTAGGATCTCATGGTGAGTAACAGGAACATTTTCATTGGTTGGTAGTTTCTGTGAGGTCACAGTTGGAGGCACAGTCTTTTCAGGGATCACCACCAATCTCTAAATTCTCCCCGTTAGTCAATTTGGGGTCTTTGGAGCATTCCAACATTTCTGAACGGTCTTAAAAAAATATGTATAGGTTCAAAACGCTGCTGATATGAATCTGAAGGGCAAATGCCTAGTAAAATTGTTTTGCAAGAAAACAAACCATACCCTGAAATGAGTTTCCCGTTCTCCCATTAACCAACCAGGTCAGACGTTTCCACACAGCGGCAATCCAGATATTCGTGTTGGTGGCTCTTAATTGGCTGCCTGAAGTGGTTTTAATACTGTTCAAATGACTAAAAAAAACTCTGTAGTAAAGTCACCTTCATACTCATATGTTTAAATTCTCAAGTGCCAGTTCTAAAATGGTTTTGGCAGCCTCAACTGGTAACCTCCCAATAATTAAAGGAACAGTCCAATGCTCTTCCTAAAGCACATTCATTCTTCAAGTGTGGATGAAACCCTGCATCCAATCTAAAATGTCATCACTCAGCTCACACTTAGAAAAAACATTTCAGGGGATATGGGAATTGGAAGATTTACTATTAAGGCTTTACTAAATTTCACTTAATGGACCATCTGGCTCATCAAGGCAAGGATTCCAGGAACTGTGCTGAACTTTCATTTGATTCTTAGGTCAAATTCTTCTCTAGTACAGCCTATCTTTATTTTAAGTAATCAAACTCTATTTCATTTTGGATTGTATTGACAAAGTTCTAATACATGTTCTGAACCACATAAAGTATCAGAGAATTTTCCGTATGTCAGAGATTTTGTGCTGCACCACAAAGTTCATAGAAAAAGAGAGGTATGTGCACAAAGATCATGGATGTGATGTGGAGAGAGGAGGAGTATTAAGGGTAGATGAAGGAAAAATATAGTTATTTACTGAAGACCAAGAGTGTAGAGGCCAAAGTCACTCAAGTCAGAAGATTATGTGGGACATGGGGCAAAAACCAGTTCCATGACCCGGAGAACATGGTTGGAGATGATTCCAATCCTGGATTTTATAAACTGTGTGACCCTGGGCAATACCTTTTCACTAGGTCTCTATCTATGAAAATAACATTTGAGAGGACCTTGAAATAATCATGTTTAGGATGCACACTGTACAAACGTCTCTCATGCTTATGGTTTAAAACACAATCTTAAGCAATAAAGGTGTATATGGGAGAAAGAAGGGAACTGACTTTACTCTGAAATCTTTTTTAAAATTGGCTTGTCAGAAGAGGTGTGGTTTATTAATTGCAATACGGTTCTCTCAGTGCATGTAATCTAAAGTGCTAAAGTGAAACAATCCCTCAAAATGCAGCTTCAATTTAAAGGTTTGTACCTCAGCTATAAATAATGTGGCAGTCAGCAACACTTGCAGCAGTCCATCACCAATGACAACCACTGCCCTGTTGGCACTGGTAGCGAGCCGGCTTATCTTTATTTGTGGTTGCCCAGTATACAGTCTCAAACCCTATTTGTCTTTCCTCCCCTCACCCAGAAGGCTGAGAGGGTTGCTTGCAGGCACGTCTTGTTTCATAGCACAGACTAAAATTACTGTGATCTTAAGTGCAAAACATGCTGCACTTGCCACCAGCCTTAACCATTGCATGCCAGGTCTTCAAGGAACGGCCCTGGGAAAAATTGCCCCATCTTTCTCTGCCGTTGGATGGTGCTGGTGAGTCTCAATGAAGGAGATCTTCTCGGAGGTTGAGTGTAGTAGCACTCTACTGCACTCTGGGATCTTCAGTTATATCAGTCTGTGGGAGATGCAGTCCCAACCAAAGCAGACTTTCAGCTAGGTTGCCTGGTTCGTTGATTAGGATGACATTGTGGATGATGAGGTGATGGGAACTTGATAGGTGTTGGAAGGGGCTAAACAGCGTTTACAACGCTGTCCTTACATCGCAGTACTATTACAACGTGGTCGTTACAACAACCGCATTGTTACCACGCGATGCATTTACATCGCAAGTCATTACAACGATTTGCTGTAGGGGGCACTGAGGTATTGGAAATGAATTCCAACACCTTCCCTACTGTTGCGTAAACTGGAGTAGGAATAGTAAATAATACTATTCCTAAGTCCAGCGCGCACCCTACTGCAAGTCATTATAATGACTTGCAATGTAAATGCATCGCGTACTAACAACGCAGTTGTTGTAACAACCGCTCTGTAAAAACACGCGATGTAATACATTGCGTTGTAATGTGCTATATTCTTGGAAGGGAGCAGAGGAGTTGCGTGAGGTTGGGGAATCACCTGTTTTTTGCCTGGGTTGGCTCACTGGATGGTGGACGCCTTTGGCATGTGAGAGTGCAGCGAAAGAGAGGTCAGCGCATAGAGTCTTGCCCCAGTCAACCCAGTGGGAGGAATGCTTGCACTGCGGAGCAATATATAAGGTAGTCCCAAAGGTTGCTTGTATCTTCTACAGAAGATATGTAGCTTAACAGTTCAAGCTGGACTGCTCAGAGTGGGTGAGATGATCATGAATCTCAACTAGTTATTTCAAACTTGTAATGGTACAGACAAGATCAACAGATGTCTAGCAGGGCAGTTCCTTTAATGAGATTGGGATTGAGATGTCTATTATATAACGACCACCTACTCTTAACCATATCAGATATTCAGTCTGAAATGTTTATGAAATCCCCTATTGCCATCTCATTGAGATAATAGATAGATAGATAGATAGATAGATAGATAGATAGATAGATAGATAGATAGATAGATAGATAGATAGATAGATAGATAGATAGATAGATAGATAGATAGATGGATTCACTACTGTGTTGCATATCATAACACAATACTCGTTTTGTATTTTGCTTTTGTTTAAAAATAAGTGTTGGCCCAATCACTTCCATCATGTCACACTTTAATGATGTGTAAAGGAAGAAGTCCCCTCATGCAGGTCACAAAACAAAAATCAGGGCATGGCCAACCAACATGGCCGTCCGGGCGTAACTTCGTTCGGCTCTTCGCTAGGCCCTGCTGAAATTGTTGTATACAGCTCATCTAAAGCTCTAAATCCGGTCTGCCTACCTTCCTAAGACACCCGGGGGCCGAGAAGGTTGTCGAGGAGCGAGATCGGCCCTGCTGGTATGCTGTGAGGAGAATGCTTCTCTCAGCGAGGAGACTCGCGGGGTTTGACAAAATGGCGTCTCCCTCTTCGCTTGACCATGGAGACTCCCGCAGGAGCGGTGAGAGCAGCATTGTCCCCTGCAAACTGTGAGCGGACCAGTGCATAAAGAGATTTCACACACCTAGCCCCTTGGGTGTGACGGACTCTGGTGAATTGTCTATGCCCGGCTCTCTCGGATCCCTCTGCAGGGAGTCCTGTGTGCTGCCTCCGGCGATCCTGGAGACCGGAGTGCGGATTCCCTGGAGAGCAGGGGGCCAATGAGCCCAACGGAGCCCAGCAGACAGAGTGCAGTAGCTGCGGTGAGGAGGAGGGGGGACTCCTACGGTGACACTCAGCCCCGCACTCCCTAAAGAGCTATTTCCATGGTGCCTGACCCTAAGATGGCGGCGGTCAGGCGCCTGCTCTGCACCATGTGAAAAGACCGAAGCTAGGGGCACTGAGCTCCCGACACCCATTTCGAACTTGATGGCCATCCAACACCCCTGGGGGGGCCTCTACAACAGCTACCCCCCTTCTCACAGTAGCTACACCTGCATGCACTGAATCCCGAGAGACTCCATGATCTCTTAGCAGAGAAGGGATACGGCGGTCTACAGTGAGGTCCCCCTGTGACTCTGGGAGGGGGAGTCGCGTTCTTGAGGAAACATACGCGAACCGGGGATCAGACACTCCCAGGGGGCACCAGTAGCGCAGCGGGGGCCCCTGAGCTGCGTGGACGTCCTGGTCGTGATGGAGTCGTCCCAACACGGTGAGTGGCGACTCACCCGATTCGCACCCGCTACTCTGCAGCGACGGGCTTTGGACCCTTCGACATCGCACCGCAGAGCCACTCCGAGTCTCCGGCCCGACAAGGTGGTCCCTCCTGGTCACCTGGGGAGGTTGATGGTAAACGGCCAGGGCAGCTCCCGGTCCCCGACGCTATTTCCTGCAGAGGGAAGTCCCCACACTGCCGGAAGGGTGAAGATCGCCTATGCCACCCAAAAAATCACAGCTCACGAAGGTCTCCAGCTTCTTCTCCCCCTCCCAGATAGCGACGAGCTGACACAGCCGGACAGAAATATGGCGCTGACACGTGAAGATTTACTGGCCGCGCTCCGAGAATTCCAACAGGAACTCTGGGACAACATTATGGACGATATTGGGGCCTCTTTTGACGCTTTCAAAGGCGAAATGGGGGGCCAGTTACTGGCCCTGCAATCTGATGTTGATTTCATTGGGACCCACGGTTTTGACCCTGAGGCAAAACACCAGGAGTTCGAGGACCGCGTTTGCCCATTGGAGGCCCAATATGAAGACCTACGTGATCAGTTAGCTGTCACTGTGCTCCAATCGCTCCGGTGGGAGAACATACGTGTGAGGGGCCTGGTAGAGGGATGTGGGGGCCCGGATTTGGAGGCATTTAGGGTGGGGCTCTTCGCCTCAGTTCTTGGAGACTCAGAACCAGAGGTTTGCCTAGAAAGAGTGCACAGAGTGGGCCCTCGAGTCCCAGGAGAGGCCAGAAAACCCAGAGATGTGCTGGCAAAATTCAGCTCTTTCAAAATAAAGGAGTTGGTCCTCCAGACACCCACGCCCTGGATAAGGTTTCTTTCCAAAATGTGGAGTGTTCTCTCTATAAAGATGTGTCCCAGCCCACCCTCGCCCGGCACCAACAGTTCAAACCCGTCACTGCAGCCTTGAGAGAATGCAAGGTGCGTTGTCGCTGGACTTACCCCTTTGGGTTAGCCTTCACTCTAGACAACAAGAACCATCACTGCACGGATCTAGAGAAGGCAGCATCTATTTTGGTATTCTATTTGGGACAATGGTGGACCTCTCTTGCCGCACTTCACACCAGTACCAATAGCAGTACTAGTTGTGCAATCGACCCCAAACGCCAGCCGTTGAGCAACGTTACTGTGTTCCAGATCAACAAAAATTGAGCATAGGTGGGGGTGCACAGTTTAGAAAGTCCAAGAGGCAGGTAGTAATAAATAAGTAACTTCTTTATTTCAACTTGTTAAAGATTTCATCTGTTATAAAAGGTCCAGCCAACGCGTTTCATTCCCGCAAGGGGAACTTCATCAGGGCTGCAACATGACAAGACAACATGTATTTTACATTCAAATCATAAGACACAGGACCAAAAAGACAGACAGATGGATATTAAAACATTATCTTCAATAAAAGCACCGACAAGGACAGAAACATAAATATCAAACATTTGACTAATACATATAACATTACATAACAGATCGCATAACTGCATCTGAGCAGAAAATCTGCAATTTACATAAGGAGTAATGTGACAGTGCCTCCCAAACAACTGTCAAGACATTATATTTGTACAACCTGTGAAATGCTCTTTCTATATTTCCCTTTTTGTCAAAAGCATACTTCACATATTCGTATTCCCATTGCACACTCATTTACATGATTCATAAAGCATAGCTTCTTATGTAAATTGCAGATTTTCTGCTCAGATGCAGTTATGCGATCTGTTATGTAATGTTATAGGTATTAGTCAAATGTTTGATATTTATGTTTCTGTCCTTGTCGGTGCTTTTTTTGAAGATAATGTTTTAATATCCATCTGTCTGTCTTTTTCGTCCTGTGTCTTATGATTTGAATGTAATATACATGTTGTCTTGTCATGTTGCAGCCCTGATGAAGTTCCCCTTGTGGGAATGAAACGCGTTGGCAGGACCTTTTATAACAGATGAACTCTTTAACAAGTTGAAATAAAGAAGTTACTTATTTATTACTACCTGCCTCTGGGACTTTCTGAACTGTGCACCCCCACCTAGCATCTATTTTGGACCTGGAGTTGCCAGACACGTCACGAGTGCTGGAAGTGAGGAGAATGGAGGCGCTGCTAAGTTCGAAGAGGCAGGGAGGTGGTCCTTGGCTTCAGCAGCGGAGACCAGGCAAGAACTCTGTCGGGTGACGTTTCCCTGGTTTTTTTGAGGAGTTCAGAGACTTGTTTTTGCAACTTTCGCCGCTCTGAAACAGGAACAGATGTGAGCCCATGATGTTGACTGCAACAACCACAGAGCTGAGTAGCTACTAGCTTCTATTGTTACTAACATCTACGGAATTGATAATAGGCCTTGGGGGTGGAAATTGGACCGCCCCAGTTTTTTGCTCGTTATGAGGTTCCCCTCTATGATCGGGGACCTTCCAGAGCAAGTTTTTAAAATAAGTTTGACATGGTTCACTTTTTTCTTCTTTTTCTTCGTTTTGGCTTTTTGGTGTCACGGTCCTTCGTCTTGCTTTTTCTTTTTGGGTTACTGATGCATGGTGGGGGGAGGGGGGTGGGTCGGCGATGGGCACGATGCAGAAGAGCGGCTCTGGTGTCACTGTCCAATGGCGGGATGTAACTGTATGACATGGAATGTTAAGGGGCTTTATTCCCCTAACAAGAGGCAGTGGATCTGGAAATTCTTACAAGATCACCAGATTCAAATTGCCGCTCTCCAGGAGAAGCACCTATCCCGCACAGAGGAACACCGACTAAAACACAGGGCCTACCCTCAAATCTTTCGCTCTTCGGCCCGCAATAAACACAACGGGGTGGCGCTGCTCTTTCACACTTCGATCCCCTTTCTACACCAGGACACCTCAACTGACAAAGAGGGGAGGTTTGTGATGGTAAGGGGGAAACACTGGGAATGACAGTGTACAATTGCGACACTTTATGCCCCCAATACCGGGCAACATGACTTCCTCCATTCCTTCTTATCTGCGTAGGGGGATATACAAGGGGGATATTATGCTTCTTCGGGACTTCAATTTGATATGGGATACGGCGCTGGATACCACACACGTCCATAGGGCCGCAGGGGGCATTTTCAGCAAATCACTACAAGCAACTTTACGGGGTCTGGGCTTGATTGATGTGTGGAGAACGGCTCACCCTACAACTCGGGATTATTCCTTCTTCTACCACTCAGATAGGACACACTCCAGAATTGATTATGCTTCCTGAGTCAATCTCTCCTCCCTACGGTGGTGGACTCCCAGTTTCACCCAATCTGCCTCTCTGACCACGTGCCATTGGAACAGACCCTAGACTGGCCGGCACCTAGCGCCAAATTTGCCAGGTGGTACTTTCCCAATTACCTATGTAGAGATAGACTCCGAGACAAAATGTGTAAAGCAATTAAAGATTACTTTGACCTCAATGACCCGGATCACACTTTGTTAGCTAATACTTGGGATGCCTTCAAGGCAGTCATTCAAGGCAAATGTATTGAATTGAAGGCCACACTTAAGACACAATGCAAAGGGGAACTCCTCCTCCTTGAAAGCAAACTTGGCTCCGCGCAGGACACCCATAGGACTTCACCCTCGGTACAAACTCTCCGTAAAGTTACCCAGGGCTGAAAAGACTCTTTTACGCCTCCAGGCACGCAACTATGAAGTTAGGTAGATTACTAACAAGGTAGGTTCTCTGTTGGCACACCAGCTCCGCATAAGGCAGGAGAGGAACTATATCAAACATATAAATGATATTAAGGGGGTCCTCCACCAGAGTGAACCAGTCAAGGCCAAAGCTTTCGGGGACTTTTATTGCGCTCTATACACGGCGAACCACCCGGACTTGCGGGCCCAAGATCAATACTTAGAGGGCCTCAGCTTGCCCCAGGTACCTGCTCTCACAAACGAAGAGCTGATTAGCCCCTTCACCGCGTCGAAGTCCAAAAAGCAATCGACTTGCTTAAGCTCCAAAAAGCACCCGGCCCTGACGGCCTCAATGCCCACTTCTATCGTACATTCGCTCTGGAACTTGTTCCTCGCCGGGTGACCCTTTTCAATGATATCGCTACCTCGTGACGGGTGACCCCCTCGATGGGTGAATCCCTGATCTCTGTCATCCCCAAACCCGAGAAACATCCCTCCCAATGCGCCTCTTACAGGCCGATCGCTCTTCTTAACCTGGATGCCAAACTCTACTCAAAAATTCTGGCCACTCGCCTGGAAAACATTATGCCTTACTTAGTGCAGGCCGATCAAGCGGGCTTTATTATGTGGAGACAAACCCATGATAATCTGGGACGAGTAGTTCATATCATCGAGAAATCCCAACAGAAGGCGATTCCTACGGTCCTTCTCGCGTTGGACGCAGAGAAGGTCTTTGATCGGGTGGACTGGCCCTTTCTGACCCGCACTCTCCGCTGGTTCGGTTTCGCGGAGTCTTTTATTGGGATGGTCCAGGCAAATTACCATGCGCCGCGCTCTAAGGTCCTATAAACGAGGTGGCTTCTGATTCTTTCATTCTTTCCAGGGGCACCCGTCAGGAATGCCCCCTATTCCCTTCCTGTTTGCGCTCAGCATCGAACCCTTTGCGGAGCGCATTCGTTCCAACCCGGACATAGGGGGAGTCCCTTTTGGCTCAGACGAGCACAAGATATCCTTCTTCGCGGATGATGTGCTCCTCCCTGTCACGCCACCGCAATCTTCCCTTCCGGTGATCCTGGCAAAGCTTACTGCTTATGTGCGGGCCTCAGAATTTAAGTTGAACCACTCTAAATCTTTTCTCCTGAACCTCACAGTGCCTAACGACACTATGAGGGTTACTGAGGGCGCGACTCCCTTCCCTACTACTCACAAAGACATCACCCATCTGGGCATCAAACTCACCCCCAAGCTGAACATCTCTATAGGGCAAACTTTCCCCAGCTGCTGTGCCAACTTAAAGCTGACTTCACCAGATGGCGGGTGGCCTTCCTTTCGTGGATCACAAGGATAAACACTATAAAGATGAATATCCTTCCGTGGTTATTGCACCTCTTCCAGGGCCTTCCGATCCCAGAGGAACGGGCGCTGCTCTCCGAATTAAAAACAATGGTCACCAAGTTTATTTGGCAGGGACAGAGGGCTATCCTCTCCAACCAATTGCTGATGCGACTGAGGGAGGGGGGTGGGCTAGCCCTTCCAGACTTCTTGGGTTATATAGGGCGGCCCAATTGAGGGTGATCACAGAGTGGTCCCTTCGAGAATCAGATAAGCTATGGCTCCATATGGACAGACAAATAACGGGAAGAACGATCTGGGACTTTCTGTGGCACCGCAAACAACATCGATCATGCATCGCCTACATTAGTACGCCTAAGGCGACCACCTTGGTGGTCTGGGACGTCCTGAACAGGACCACTCCACTCACCACCTTTCCTTCCCCGTTCATGCCCATACACTTTAATCCAGATTTCCCCCTGGCTTTACAGGAAGGTCCTTTTGACGCGTGGCGGGAGGGGGGCTGTCTAGCACTCTTTCACCTGTTTGCAGAGGGGAAACTACTCTCCTTTTAGGAATGCTCCAAGGCTTTTCAGCTCCCTCCTACTGAGGAATTTCATTATTTACAACTTAAACATTGGGCTCTGCAACCGCTAATGTGGTCGGCCGCTACCCGGGAGTTCATCCCCATCGAAAAATGTGCCTTGTCCGGCCCCTCCTCAAAGGGAACCATCTCCTTTCTTTACTTCCTACTACAGAAGCGGAGCTGCCCGCACACCCTGAGCCGATTGTTGAATGAACCTGCTATTTGGAAATGGACGATTTCTAGTTCACAAACTGTATCCAACCTATTTGCTCACTATACTGTTCGGCTGTACATGTACATCGGGGTCTCCTGCCCCTATATGTTATTTTTGCATATCTGTGCACGTCAATATCTTTTAAAAGCAGTAAAAAGATACTTGATAAAAAAAATCTTATTTTATAGGTGGGTACATTTCTATACTTCACAACAAGCTCTGGGAAGTGGTCCAGATTCCATCTTCCACACATGCTAGCAGCTGGCTCCAGATATGTTTCCATATGGTATTTCAAACAATAAATAATATTGAAGAAAAAAGACTTGTGAATGGATCGGAAGCTCAAATAACTCAGTTTGTGGTATCTGATAAATGTTCATGGGGCCAGAATATGTATTCATTAAGTCCTGCTCAATGCAGTTCTAGCTACTGGCGCTTCATCAGGAGCTTAGGGGCTCATTACAATGGCGTAATGATTGCTACCACTGAGCTGGCGGTGCTGACCGTTACGCCATCGTAACGTGAAATACCCCCACCATATTACGATGGCGGTGGATATCGCGGCGGATGCAAAGTCCGCTCGCCGCTTTTCCGCTGCAAAAGATACAATTGATGGACGGAATGCTGGACAATCGAAACATTCACCGCTTGCCGGCTGGGCGGAGCTGGGCCAGTAATATGGTGGCAGTGCCTAGCAGGCATCACCAGCCATATTATGATCTAGTTTGTAGACAGGCCTTTCCAGGGTGGCAATGCTGCCATGGAGAGGCTGGCGGGGATTGGCTTTGGGGGCCCGTTGCGGGTCCCCTGGGGGCTGAGGGAGTGCACTTGGATGGTACCCATGCAGTTCCCTGCACCAAGTGGCAGACACCATGTGGTGCCTGCCACGTAGTGCACGGAAATGCTGTGCATACACTTTTACCATTGCGGACGGTGGTGCAGCCAGCAGCACCATCCGCAATGATAAAAGGACAGGATGTGCCCGCCAGTATGGAGGGCGCATCCTAATTGGGCCGGTGGGACCACCGCACGTCTGGCAGTTGGTCCCATCCCCGTTATGATGGCATCATAATAAGCTCCTTTGTGTTATGTTAGTAAATGACGACACATCCACTTGGAAGTCTGGAAAGGTTTATTTCAAGTGAGCAGGAGACACCACCAGCCCTCCAGAATCACGATCAACCTCCAACCGACTCACGTTCAGTTCAAACCCCCCAGAAACCTCAACTCATAGAACTCCACATCCTAAGATGATATATATAACATTCCTCACGAGCAACTCCACATCATAGCTAACATATATAACATGCCACACCCAGCAACAAGTCATAACACTTAGACATCAAGTGACAGACCCTCCTGGAACATCAAAAGGTGGCAGAATGTCACACAAACGCGTGGAATAATATCAAATAAACATTTTCACAAGAGAATCAATAATAAACCGACAGGAGTTAAAACATAACATAAGAGACCTTAAAATAGCACATATCCCGAGCGTAAACAGAAAAATCGTTCTGCTGACTAGAGAGAAAAAATAATGCCCTTGGGGGCAAATTAGCTTGACACAAAAAATGTGAATTATTGAGCCAAACCACCGAGAAACGAGGTGGGAAGCAGTGTAATGAAGAAACGCGGGAAATCGCATAGCAACACCGTGCACAGTAGAAACAATTTAAGGACCAATAGGGAATTAGAAAAAGCACAAAGAGTGACATTGATGTTAAAAGTTAGATTAGACGTTAAAATCAAATATGAGCCACTCGTTACAAAAGTGATGATCAAGTAGTGGCATAGCTCTGGTACTGGGCGCAAGGGGAGCGATAGGAGTCCCATGCGTGCCACAAGAGGCGGTTTTATTAAACATGCAAGGCCAAACCATAGGCTACCAAAGAATTAAATGTTTGGGATCAGACCCACTTAAGAATATGTAGCGTTCCACACATGAAGGTCGATTCCCCAAAATACCAGGAGTAGCGGAAGTGACATCACAGGTCATGTGACCCTTGATTACATCACAGGAAGTGACGTCACATGACATTCGTCCTCAGTGATACCACAATGAGTGATATCACCCAACTTTTAACCTTGGTGACACGACGTTCCAGAAAGTGATACCGCATGGTTTTTGACTGCGATTGCACCTCTTACTGTGCATAATAAACTCGTTGACCCTCTTAAACACAGAAAAAACACACATAAATGCTATCGGCTAACCGCACCATAGAATTAAAGAATACAAGTGTGCATTGTATCATAAGGTACATGAAAATGTATAAGCTAAGTAATTCAGAGAGTAACTATTCCTCGAGGAATGGCAAGAGGAGACAGACAAGCCGTCAGAGCAGAAGGAAAATAGCACACAGTACAATTAAAAGCTATTGCCGGACTGACACAAGCACGGACTTAGAAGTGATCACAACACATAAAATCCAATGATGAGCACAGAAAAGCATATACCATAAAATGCATATGTAATGTAAGTCGTCAAAGAAGCAGTGAAAGAGTAACAGTCAGTGCTTAATTTGAGCCGGTGGTTTCTGGGGCTCGGCACTGGCGCTTAATTGTCAACACCGGAGCATTGTTACAAGGTGGCAATCTCTGGCAAATTAAGAGATGACTACAACACCAGCTAAAATTAAGAGATGACCACAACACCAGTTAATTATTAATTCAGGATACAATAAAATAACTGTTATCTGACACCCAAGAAATTCTTATATACTTGGGAGCCTGAAACAGTCTGAATTATCACACTTGTCGGAGTGTGATGGTTAGTAGTTGAGTTGTTACTGTCATTAGCAGCATGGCAGGGGCAAAGTGTGGTGCAAGCTACAGTGGCCTCCTGACGAGAGCCCTGCCAATTATTATTTTTTTACAAATTAAGCACTTGTAACAGTACACATTCATGCTGCACTGTGTGAAACTAACTGCCTCCAGAGGCCCGGGGAACCAAACTGCATCATTCAGAGAGCATGATGCCGAGGTGAAAAACTCTAGTGCTATAACACAACACATGCTTTACAGTTGTGCTTTTTGTAAACGGGCTGTCCATAATATGGTGTTCACAACTTTGTCATATGCAGTGCATTGCAAACTAATGAATCCATTTAAAAAAGTTCAGTGATCTGACAACATATTACACTTTCACTTCTCTATAAAAAAATATAACATCCTCAAATAGAACAACAATGTCAAAGGTTCTAGAAATTAGTGTTTGTAGATCAGTGCCAGCTGGTGGCCAGGAGTTAGAGGAACCTGCCGGAAGATGCAATCAATCATTTAAGGGTAGCATCTACTAGACCTGGCGATCCTCAATTGATGACATGGATTTAGCTTTGTGAGGCTCGTCAGCTCTAGCCTTTTCACTGGAATTCTTTCAAGAACATC
The DNA here is from genome assembly GCF_964204655.1 of Triturus cristatus. NCBI lineage: Eukaryota > Metazoa > Chordata > Amphibia > Caudata > Salamandridae > Triturus > Triturus cristatus. Next base: position 1,092,316,768 of record NC_140593.1, read on the forward strand.
TATGCTGTGCCTTTTAAAGTAGTTTTGGTTTAAGGAGACTGCCCGTCAACACAGGATGCCAGCTCTTGAGACTTTCTTCTTTCTTTCTAAGGGTTCCTCACTAGGGTATGCATCCTGAGGTTTTCCATCCTGAGTGGGCAACGGAGAGCCTAGAACCAAAGGTGGTGTCAAATCAGTGAACAGTGCTACATGGCTTCCAGTACAAACATGTCAGGACGTCGTGATACCCATATGCAATAATGATTCAATTGTACCCAGATACAACAGAGGTTTGAACCTTAGGAACCGATGGAGACCTAGGTAGCAATATGCAAGCACCAATGCACTTTATGCTTTAGCTTATAAATTCAAATTTGGGTGTATATAAATTGGTATGTGCATAATTCACTTGAATTTGCCCTATGACATTTAACAGGTAAGAAATGTCATGGTCATTACCTCTGGTTATGCTGTCTGATCTCAGCACATATTCTGTTCATAGTCTCAAGCTCTAGCTTTCCATTTTCAGTACTATGGGGTCCATTATGATGTGCGGATCGCCCGGTTAGCGGTGGCGGGCGGTGGCGTTCCGCACGCCATCACAGCACAAAAAGGCACACAACATGGTGGCGGCACCGCCATCCATATTAGGATGCCTGCGGTGGGTATGCCTTACCATGGCGGAGACTCCGCCATGGAAAGGCATACGGTAAATGACTTTGGGGGCCCGTTGCGGGCCCCTGTGGTGGTGGGGGGGTGGGTGGCTGCACTTGGGGGGTACCTATGGTACCCCCCCTTTATTGTCACACACAAGGTGGCAAGCACCACGCAGTGCCTGTCACGTTGTGCATGCCAATGCACAACATGTGGATTTTACATTGCGGCGGGTGCTGCTTACAGCACCGCCCGCCGCAATGTAAATGATGTGGGATGCGACCGCCAGGGTGGTGGTCGCATCCTAATTGGCAGTGCGGGACTTCTGTACCTCTGGCGGTCGGTTCCATTTACCGTTACCGTGGCCCCGCCATCGTAATGGGGCCCTATGTTACGTTGTTTCTATCTTTGGATTGTTTTAAACATAGTATATCACATGAAAGTACAGTGCTTGCAAAATGATTCAGAGATTCATGAGAGAGACACAAACCTAGACATAAAGAGAGGTCAAACTATTTTTGCTCTATCAAGCATGATTCTAATTAAAAATGCGAAGGCTATCATTTATGGAAGAGGATACACATAAGCATGACACACAAAATATTGTCATGCTTCATCATTGGCATCCTCTCCCCACCCTGTTAAGATGGTAGTACCAGGGCAGTCTCAAACGCCACGAAGACTTTGCGGTAGGAGGGAGTTCTTAGATAAAACTATTGGACAAAGCCGGATCCAGATAATCTAAACATACCTTAGGGTTCTTCGCTCATCACCTTTATTAGTGAGTACTCTAGGTATGTCTAAAAATACTTTTCTGGGTGGACAAATAGAGCAAAATGGCTCAAAAACCTCTACTAATCACCTACATGTTCCTGCCCTCAATAACTAGCCTTTCAGGTTGGTGCATTTGTCAGGACTATAGGATCCCTAGAAATAGACAGTAGGCTCAATCTACTCTACATGGTAATGCTAATACATCACCAAAAACAACTGCCCAGGTGATTCCTCCCTAGGTTTTCTTGGAAATTACTTAAGCAAACAGACGAGGCTTTAGGTGATACCGGTAAACTGGTCAGGGAGGGGGTGGTGTCCTTTGTAGTCTCACTTTCATCAAAAGGTCTACCTCGCTCGAGGATCTAATCATTCCCGCTCCGCGCCACTGGTACGTTTTAAACATAGTACTGTTACCCCGCAGATAGTGGTATATTGTAAACTCTGAAGTGACAAGAAAGTGCTTCTAAGCTACAGTAATAACAGGGATTGGTGTAGGTGGAAGGCAGTTCATGACATGTTGTCCTAAGGGGGCTCCAAACATAAAGTAGGCAATTATAGAAATCTTTGAGATTCAAAAAGTGTTTTATTCTTCCCTGGAATAGCCTCAGTGTCACTGCGATTGGCTATGACTCTACATTTTGCCTACTTATAATACATGGAAGAATGTCAATCTTGCTACCCATAGAAGGTTTCTTACAGTTCTGAGAAAATGAGTCAGATATGAATGAGGGCCCCCTGTCTCCATATCATGCCCTAAGTATATTAGTGCACATTTACATGCTTTTTGAGACTTCTATGTGGACTCCAAGTGGAGTTTGTGACAACAGGTAGCCTTATATTTTACACCTTCATAATTATCATTAAATATGCATTTAAATGTTACACACTCGTAAATAAGCCTTTTCTGCCACCTTTCTAATAGTACCTTACACCATTTTCTGAATGAAAATTGAAAATGCCTCTGAGAACGTTCACATTTATTTCTCAGGTGGGTTACTTTTTCATTTTTAAACTAGCTCACATGTGGAAACTTCTGCTAATCTGCTATATGAAAGTGAGACCCGACAAGTAATCCAATCATAACAGGCTTATATTTTGACATTGCCAGTTTATTCTGCAGCCGTCTATAATTTAGCGTTATAACAGTGAATAATATTCTTACCTTGTTGGGGTTTGTTAAGTCCATGCTGGCGCGGTAACATATCTATGTTCATCAGTTCAACCTGTAACTTACAGGAGTAGCCTCCAACTCTTCACCGTGTTCTTCTCCAGGCAAATGGATCTTTGCCACCATTTTAAAATGGAACATAAGTCGAAAAAACCTTAATAAACTTTATAAAGTTAGTTCAGTCAATGATGAGAGTTTTGAATTGGTTTGAAAACCTTTATTCATCAGTAAACATTTAGGGGCCCATTAGGATGGCGGGCAGATCGCCCCCACCTGGCCGGCGGCAGCCACCGCCGGCCCAGCAGGGGCGATCCGCCTGCCATCCTGCCATGAATGACTCCCCGCCACATTAGGATGGCTGGGGGGTCCGCGGCGGACGGGAAGACCGCCTGCCGCTTTTCTGACGGTCGATTTGTCGACCGGGTGGAAAACTGCCACTATATGGTGGCAGTGTCTGCAAGACACCGCCATCCATATTATGATGCCAGCGGAGACTTACCTATCCATGGCGGCTTGGCCGCCATGGAAAGGCATTCGGTTTCTGCTTAAGGGGGGCCGTTGCTGGCCCCCAGAGTGTTGGGGGGTGCACATGGGGGTACCTATGGTACCCCCCTACATTGGCATGGCCAAGGTGGCAGGCACCGCGCGGTGCCTGTCACCTTGTGCATGCCAATGCATGACATACATCCACAGCATTGTGGTGGGCGGTGCTGTGAGAGGTGGCATCCTAATGGCTCAGCGGGACCGCCGCACCTCTGGCGGATGGTCCCGTTCACCATTACAGTCCGCCATCATAATAGGCCCCATAGTATATTGTTTCGGTCTCTTTATTCAAATTTGTAGATCAGATAAATCCATTTACAGGAATATCAAGAAAATCATGGTTAGAATCAAGTAAGAAGATTATAGCATGTTACATAAAAGAATGTAAGTCCCTATTCTGAATCCTAACCTATCAGAACCCATAAAGAGTCCTTTCAGAAATGAGCAATATCTAGAGGAGTACTGAAATAGTATAGTTTTGAGGTTAAACTCCTCGTGAAGAGTAGTTCTAGTAACTTGTCTGAGTCTCTTTTCTCAAGTCTTACCAGCACTCAGTCGCAATAGCAACTGTCTGCCCAAGTCTGCCTCCAAGTTAACACCAGCCAATAACAAGCAGTGTCAATATCTTGAGGTGGGCATAGGTGGTTCTTTCCTTTCCCTTTTGCTACATCTGCCAAATGTTAGTGCTGTGACAGGTGGGGCAATATTACGAGGGATCAGTTCTCGAAGACAGGGGTTGCAAGGACAGAACTAGGGGGCGCAAAGGAGAAGCCAGGGGTCGCGACTGCGACCTCTGACTACCCCTTAATGACGCTGACGGCCCCACAAAGCAAGGCGACATGAAGAAAAACAGTACAACACAGCGGGAATGGACTGGGTCAGCACAGGAGAGCCTAAGTATCTGTGACAGGTATGGAGAAGGCTGTCCGAAGAGTGGATCGATGTCAAGAGAAGAGAAGGAAACGCTCCAATCCTAACCAGTGCACCAAACATGGAACCCCTCTGGAAATCCTGAACAGTAATGTGCAGAGCCCAGACAAGCCCAGGTTACATAGAAAGAGAAGACACTGGCAGACAAGACATGCCACCAGCAATGGAAAAGGAAAAGATACCGTGGACGCCTACCTACGGGAACCAACAGAGGAGGGTTTGGGTCCAGTGTCCAGGGAACAAATGGGGAACCAGAAGCAGCCTTGCAAAGTGCTGAAAACAACCCACTCCCTTTGCCTCGTTGCACAATTTCTCTTTGCATTCTCTTGCCCCTTCCAACTCTCTGATTGCTTTGTCTCCATCCTACCCCTCCCTCCCTCTCTTCCTCTCTCTCTTTTGAAGTCTCCTGGTGTCAGCTGTAATTAACCTCGGGGAGCTTGGGGGAGTGACCGCGGCAACAGGAGTGGCCCTGGGCTTTAAATACTGCCCTCCAGCCCACCGGGGAGATGCCAGCGGAATAAAAGGCCTGTCAGAACACCACACCGGTGCACCAAAGCTTTCTAGACATTTCAAAGAAAGGTTGCTCCCCTTTTGGGTACTGAAGCGTCATTTAGGGTTGTGCAAGCTGGGTTAATAAGAAGGAATGGTGTATCTCTTCCTGGTGGTTTAGCTTTATAAAGTGATCTTTACAATAGGAATTTTGAAAGAGGGTGAGATAAGTGGTGTGTGAAGGGCACTGGGCTTTAAGCTGTGCTCTGCAGGTATGCCGGAATTACCGACCAGAAACTGCACCCCTGCACTGTGCAATTATGAGCTGGCTATGAACAAGGCCCAGACAGCAAATCCATAATACGTCAGGAGTAGAAATTAGTGCAATTTTTTATTTAAAAACTGTTACTCTCTTGGTATGTTTGTTATTCTAATACAACAAAAAGCAAGAAGCAATGAACACACAATGCAAACTTGCCAAAACAATTAATACAGTTGAATACAATAAAACATTTCATGCACAATTATACCAGTTGTGCTAATAAAACATCAAAGACATATTAATGACGCCAATTCCTCAACTACTAAAAGAGAGATAGAAAAGACAATACACTTTGTCATTCAAAATTACACATTCGTAGAAGAAAAGCCAACTGAGACCCGGTACATTAACTCCCGTTTAGTATCAACTGATCCAGCCCGCAACACGAATTGTGCAGGTGGTTCGTCGACACGTTTCGATGGTGTTAATTCACTTTATACCATCTTTTTCAAGACAAACATTTTGCTCTCTTTGTTATTAAAAAACATATATATGTGTTTCCCAAGGTACCATCCTATTGATTCCTCCCAAATGTTATTTTAATTTTTGCCGTAAGTTTTACTTAATCACTGGCATTCATCGATGGCTAAAAGACTCCCAAATGTGGTATCTGATAGTAATCAACACCGTAAAGCACGTCACACCGTATAGCCGAAAACAGGCCCAATTTATGAAGGGTAGCCACTAAATTAGTCGACTTGTGTACATTTGGGAGTCTTTTAGCCATCGAAGAATGCCAGTGATTAAGTAAAACTTACGGCAAAAAATAAAATAACATTTGGGAGGAATCAATAGGATTGTTCCTTGGAACACACATATATATGTTTTTTAATAACAAAGAGAGCAATATGTTTGTCCTAAGAAAGATGGTATAAAGTGAATTAACACCATCGAAACGTGTCGCCGCACTGCCTGCACAATTCGTATTGCTGGCTGGATCAGTTGATACTAAACGGGAGTTAATGTACCGGGTCTCAGTTGGCTTTTCTTCTATGAATGTGTAATTTTGAATGACTAAGGGCCAGATGTATCAAGCTAAATTGCGATCGCAAACGATGAAATTTTCAGAATTTCAGCATTTGAGATCGCAATTGAGCTGTGTGCAATGTAGGTAAGAAAAACCTACTTGCAAAATAAGGAATCGCAAAATTTTGCGCAAGCATTTTGAGAATCGCAATTTGCGATTCTCTAAATGCGATTCTTGTAGCCATCGCAAATTGCGATATTGCTGTAAGGAATCGCAAATTACCACTAACATCAAGTTGGTGGTAATTTGAGATTACCTTGAAAAATGCACTTTTTAGCATTTTTCAAATTGCCAACTGGCGCACATACATGCCCTCAGGGCATGTATGTGCGCCACATGTGCACACATGCACATTTCAGGGGTGCAACAGGGTTTCCTTTAGGAACCCTTGCACCCTTGAAATTGTGTGCGAAATTTGCGAGTACCTATAGGGTACTCGCAAATTGCGCACGCAATTCCCATTCATTCCTATAGGTCTCTTGGCCCATAGAAAATGAACGGGAAGCCATTCCTTATTTGCGACTCGCATTTTGCGAGTTGCAAATAAGGAATGTGTAGGAATCGCAAAATATTAGCAGATTCCTACGTACATTGCATTTTGCGGGTCTATAATAGCGAATCTGTAAAATTCGCTATTATAGACCCGCAAAATGTAATGTTGATACATCTGGCCCAACATGTATTGTCTTTTCTATCTCTCTTTTAGTAGTTGAGGAATTGGCGTCAATAATATGTCTTTGATGTTTTATTAGCACAACAGGTATAATTGTGCATGAAATGTTTTATTGTATTCAACATTATTAATTGTTTTGGCAAGTTTGCACTGTGTGTTCAGTGCTTCTTGCTTTTTATCGTATTAGAATAACAAACATATCAAGAGAGTAATAGTTTTTAAATTAGCAATTGCACTAATTTCTACTCCTGACGTATTATGGATTTACTGTCTGGGCCTTGTTCATAGTCATATGTACGTGTCTGAGTGGAAGAATGACGAGCTGTATGAATGAGTAGAGGTGTTGCCAGTATAAGATAACAGGAACCGAAGGAAAAATCTTTCTTTCACTTGTTAATAGTACCATATTCCTTCGGTCTAACTAAGGGGTCCCTCTCTTTGGGACATATTATCAAGGTCCGGCGTTAATATTATCGCCGCTTTAGCGGCAGAAAACTGCCGCTAAAGCGGCGATAATGGGCTTGATAATATGCCCTTGAGAATTCCAATAGAAGCCCATGTTGACACCAGAACATGGGCTTCTATGGGAATTCTCAAGGGCATATTATCAAGCCCATTATCGCCGCTTTAGCGGCAGTTTTCTGCAGATAAAGCGGCGATAATTTTAACGCCGTTTCTTGATAATATGCCCCTTTATTTTTTTAGAACAATTATGAGCTTTGGTCAAAGGAACGTGCAATAACTAAGCGGACCAGGTAATACTGAGTCTTCTTACCTTTACCGCCTGGTAGGTGGCGGTCTGGTTGGGAGAAGCACAGCATCGACCTGGGTGGTGTTGGAGGGAGTCAGGGGTATGCCGGGCTGTGCCTGCCCTCAACCTCTTACCTTGAGGAGTACATTATGGGGATAGGGCCACCAGAAAGTCACTTTTAGCGACATTCTTGTAGCGCTATCTCCATATTTACAAACCGGTGTTAAGCCACGTTTTGTGGCTTAACACCACCTTGTAAATGCAGTCCCTTTACACGCATCACTTTGCATGAAAGGGGCCTGCATTGGCGCTTGGCAGCTAATTTTTTGTGCTAGGGAAGACACAGGGGTGCACCGTATTGTTGTAAATACGGCGCATCCCTATGTTTCCTAAATGTGGGAGACCAGCGCTGCTAAATTCGGTGCTGCTCCGCGCTCTGACATTTCATTGTAAATATGCCCCAGAGATCCTACCAAGAGTGGAAATGCACCTCGTAGAAGCCTCGTTGCAAGCTTCGATTCTGATTAGGTACAAGGAACGTGCGTTTAATGATCACATATTGTCGTTCTTAGACTAATTAATTCTGCGTAATGTGTGTATTGTCACTTTGTGAGCTGCAGACAATTATAAGATGAACTTCTATGTGACAAGTGCGTGTAGAAGAGTTTCCAGCTGCATAAATCCGCAAGTACTGCAAGAACCCGCTATGTTGGGTGAAACACGTACATATTGTCACAGCTTTTGTTGAGATGCTCGCGAGGTGCCAGCCAGGAGCGCATCTTATCACCTGCTGCTAAACATTTTGGCACAGACTGAAAACAAAGGAAGCGTGTCCTGAAAGGCCACAAAACGCACGCATGAGCGGAAGGCTGTCCGGGCAAGTATTGAAAATGACAGCTCCGGGGCTGCTGTAAAATTACTGTGCAGGGAAGCGGCGCGGGAAGTATTTTCTCGCTGGATGCCCTGACCACGGCATCTGACCCTGAAATAGAAGATGAATTTCCTGTGGATGTATTTTTGGTTTGTGCATTTCTATTGTCCCCAAAACAAGTTTCTAAATTTAGGTTTTTCAAAAAAATTAAGAAAGTTGTTCTAAAATAGTGTGTGAAAGACGTGCCCAAAGAGAGCAAATGGATGCCATGATCATCAAGTAACTCCATCGGTCCACCTGTGTAGAGTTACAGATGATCTCCTTGGCCGACCACACTGCTTTTTTTGTTACATTACACTCACACACCCACCCACACACATTCCCTGAAAAGCACGTTTAACGCTCAGTTGTGGTTGTTGATCAAATGCACAAAACTATCAAAATTGATCGATTATGGGATACAATACACACAACACACGTCACATCTCTGGAGAGTGCTTGGGGGGAAGAGGTGTTAAAAAGTTAAGGGGCATATGTACAAGCACCTATCGCCACCACAACGTCACTTTTATCGACGTTGTGGTGGCGATAGGGGCCTTGCCTTACTTACAAGGCAGCATTAAGCCACTTAATGTGGCTTAACGCTGCCTTGTAAATAAGGCCTCCTTCCACGCTATGTTAGCGTGAAAGGGGCGGGCAGTGGGTGTTGTCTTGGGCGTTCCACCGCAACACCCATTGTATTTGAAGCTGCCCCCTATGTACAAGGGCAGCGTACATAGGAGGCAGCAACAACATTAAGACCAGGAAAAACCTGGTCTTAAGTTGGCGAAAATAGGAACATGCATTATTTCTCCTCGAAAAAGCAAAATGCCATGGATTGTTTATGTACAGGAAGGCCCCCCTTCCTGCACATAAACAATCTGTAAAACAAAATGCCATTTTGTGACTCATGTGTGCTGCATGAAGCAGCACACATTAAAGTGTCAAAATGGAGTTTTAGGAACGGACATCTTCATACACATAAACAATCCGCCCCTGCACGCAGACACCCTTGCACTATGGTGCAAGGGTGCAAGGGTGCCTGCGTTGGTGCTACACTGCTTAGTGTAGCGCCAGCACAGGGGGAAACGCAAGGCTGCACCATATCCTTGTAAACATGGTGCAGCCATGTGTTTCTGAAGTGGGGGATTGAGGTGTTAAGCCATGACGGCTACGCCTCACTCCGCCACTTCCTCGTATATATGCCCCTGAGTGCTTTGAAAGAAAAAAATACAAACATGTGACTCACAAATTCCAAAGGAGCTTGTGCTCGCTCAAGCAGCCATTGTAAGCAGTGGATTCAACTGCCATATCACAAAAGTTAAAAAATGATGTAAAAAAGAAACACTGCATATAAGGCAGAGAGAAATAGAGATGTGAGTATTGTGAGAATGGATACCAAGAGCAGGTTGGATGCGGCTCCAAGGTGCCCCTTGTTTGGAAGGCCTTGTGCAGTGGCTGTTGCGCACATGTGGATGGTTAGGGACATACCCTGGCCTGCAACAGGCCCTGTGCCCAACCACACTGCTTGCGGCCAAAGGAGAGCCACTAGCCGGCACAAAATAGGTGTCCCGTGCATGTCTTTGGAGCACAAATGGATTTTGGTATCGATTGTTCTGACGTCATGGAACAAGTATTAATCACAGAAAGCTGCTCCTAGAGTAGTGTGACCCTACTACAGTTCTAGAATTGTTGTGAGTTGGGACATCTCACAAAAAGTGACGGACTGGCCTCACACACCACCTGGTGTCATGCTTCATCATCGGCCAGTCCTCGCCCTCCAAAACCTTCGTTTGATGGAGGGCGGGCATACACCTGGAGACAGGGATGCACTTCTAAACTAAAGAGTGGGGGCCCATGGGGTGGAACGTGAGGTTAAAAATCATTATAGTTACCAGAAAAATTATTTATTGTGACCAATAACTATATGATAATAAAAACAAAAGGACGGTGAGTGGGGTATTTAGTGTCCCCTAGCCGTCTTGTGCAAGGTCGACATGTTTCTGCCTAGTTGGCCCGAGCGGGTCCAGGGCATTCATCAGGACCTAGAGTTACAAAATGGGGCTCCGTTCTTACCAACAGGTAGCAAGAAAGTACCACTGCGCGGGTGTGGCGGGGGCCACACTCCACTACCTAATTGGCTTCCAGCTGTCAAGCCTATAGGGGAAAGTGAACAATCAAATGTAAAGAAAAAAACTGTAGAGAAAGGGTCAAGATATGAAAACATTAAATGGAAAGATACACGCATGCGTAATACCTTACGGTGAGTGCCTAATCACGTGACATGTGCCACTCTATGTGAGTACACAAACATATCGAGAGTCAAAAAGTGCTCTCGTAAGGCTTACCCTAATTGGAACAACTACTTGCCACATGGGGGGAAGGGAGGAGACACTCCTGTTCAATCTAAAGGGAGAGAAGGAAAATATAATAGTCAACAGACTATAAGTGCCCAGAGTATGGACCCTTGCAAGCCTGCACGCAGGAAAAAACCACAATCATTCATACTGTAACCCACCAGAGGGGTTAAGTTACGTAGTATTAGCATTCATACTCTTACTGTCTGAGGCGGGGTGTCCCGTGTTCAGCCTATGGTGTTGCTCCTCGTCCTCCCGAATGTGGGAGTGAGACCGCGGGGTCGAGTTTAAATAGTGTGCTTGATGGTTAGATTAGAATCAGCCTGATGTAATTGCGGCTATGAAGAAGTTCCTGGTGCGTTATTTCCGGAGTCCGGAGTGAGCGTGAAGGGAATGCATGCAGCGCGGTGCCTGGTTGTGCAATGGCCGTTGGAAATGGCCAATCATATCGTCCCGGCTGCAACGTGAGCCCAAATAAGGGTGGCGAGTCAGCGAACCCGCCCACGGAAGTCGTCACGTGTGAGCGTGCGCGTCCTGAGTTGTCTGGGAAACGCAAAGGTGACGTAGTGAAAGTAAACAACGACACGTACTACGAAGCCCAGTCGAGGGTGTGGAAGTGGGCGTGGGCCAACATGCAAAGCCCGTAGTGCTTGTAGAAACGGGGAGAGCGCAGGGGGTTGTTGGAACAAGTCACAGTAGTCAATTTTTTTGGCTATGTGTGGTTCTCCGTTTGGCAGATCACATATTTCACCTATTTTTGGGATGAGCATTTCTTCTGGAAATTAATGCTTATCATATTGACTAAGACATGGTTTCCTGCTTCTACAATATTAAAAGTCCTGATAATGACTTACAAACCATCAAGGGCCTGATTAGGATGTCGATCAGTGAGCCTCTAACCGCTCGTCGGAGGCTTACCAACCAACATCATTAGTTTAAAGTCCGACCGGCGTATTGCAATGACGGCAGTCAGAGTCCAAACAGCAGGTCAATGCGACTGGCTTCCAACGGGTTGAGGAGCCCGTCGGAACCGCCACATATTGGTTTCCAAAAGGCTTTCCATGACGGGCTTTCCGACATGGAAATCCTGTTGAAAAGCGACTTTGGGGGCCCCTAGCAGGGGCCCCTTCTCTCTGCAGCCTACGGTTGTGGGCCGGGTGCAACCTGTGCCCTCCTGTAAATCCCTGCACTGTGTGGCAGGCACCATGAGGTGCCTGCCACACGGTGAAGGGATTTACAGTAACTCCCAAATTCTCTATGGGAGCTTGTGCTGCGACCGGTCCGACCGCTGCACAAGCTCCCATAGGGAAATGGAAGTTTGCGACCTCACCATGTGCGGTCGCATCATAATTGCGGTTTTCGGACCCGAGGTCGATTGGTTCAGAAACTGCAGGGATGTCGTCTGAGGCAACTCCAAACGACATCATAATCAGGCCCCAGGTGTTGAAACACCGTAGTCAATTACAGCAATTTGAACCTTTCATGATTTCTCCATTTAGTGTCCTTTTAACTATGTATACGCAGTGAAATTATTTAAAAAATAACTATTGTTCCATTGACAAATTGTAACAAACACACTCTATCATTTTTTTAATTAATCCACATTGTGTGATCACATGAGCACCAAGCACTTTTTGAAGCAGGAATATGTTTTTCACTTGCAAGTTTGTTGGTTTTCTTCTTCATTGAATTGATATGTTATGATGATTTACTGTTGCTTACATTGCTTTCTCTGCCACTATTCAATATGTGTCTGTTTGCGCCTGGCTCCAAGTGACCTTTATTAAGGGCAGCCGCTGTTCCTGTATAGCCATTTTTCCTCCCCACACAATAGGACCATTTGCCAGTGCTTCCTGTTCCTGGGAGAAAGGAGAACAGTCAGACCTCTGGAGCAAGTCACAGGAGAGGCTCTCCTTTGATGTTTTGGAGAGAAAGGATCGGGCAGCTGTAGCAGTTAAAGGCAGGGCTTAGGCTCTCAGAGAAGGACTTTCAACAGACCACTTTAAGACGCCACCTTGAAAGCTCCCAAAATGCTGTGCAGGAGGACTGTTCGGGGGGGATGAAGGGGGATATGATGTATGATCCTAAGATTAGACTGGGATTCCTACCTTCAGAAATAAAAACGAAACTGCACAGGTGAGAGAAAGGGAGACAAAAGATAGATTTGCAGGATTCTGAAGAATACTGAAGCCGTGTATGGGGTGCTGGAGCACCCTGGACCTAGAATGGATGGGACCCTCGGATTCACCTCTCCAGCTCCAGTGGTGCTGGCCCCCTACACCATCTGAAGGACAGTTGAGGGTTGGACTTACTAGGGAGACCCTGGGGGACTTTTGAGGAACGGGCCTGTGGGTGGTATCATCATCCTAACTTCTGCTAACACAAAATGCCTTAGTAGAGGCCATAGAAGCCACAGGATCAGAAGAGTGCAAGCATGGAGGGTATTCTGGTTTGAGGGCTGCAAATTGCTGCTGGAGACGAGACGACCAGATGCTGGACAGAAGACATGGTCCAGGCAGGGAGCTACAGAGTAGGACAGCAGGCCCTAAGCTCTACTTTATCATCAGGAGAACAAGAATGGATCCTCCGGGTGGCTGAAATGCACAAAAATTAGCTTAATGACACCAAAACGTTTAAAATGTGCCCCACTGGGTGCTGATCAACCAGCAGAAGAAGTGTGCCCGCTCCTACAGGGGACTTAGGTCAAGTGGAAGTGAAAGGCACTCTTCATCCATACTGGGTGCTGCTCAAACAGCGCAGAAGTGCGCCAGTCCCCTAAGGGGACTTAGGTCAAATGGAAGTGAATGGCATTCCTCATCCATAGTTTCAGTAACTCTTTGGGGAAGGCCAAACCCCTGGGCGGAAGATGGATGGGTAGACATCCTTGCTGGTGATGTCCCCGGAGACCTCCATCCACCTAAACCCCTGGGGGATGAAGATTGAATGTCCAATACATAAATGCAAAATAATGTGAGCACTTTCGCTCTCATACCTCAACTGTCACACCAGGGTCCCCCCATCTCCCTGGTAGTTACGTGACGATAGTGCCCGGTTCTCCCCTCGACCCCCGTGCCCATGTCATGGGGCCCAGAGGCACCTGGTGCTAAGCCTTCTGCCCGCATGATGTAGGAAGGGTAAACAATACATCCCACCCAGCCTTCTGCAAGCAGGCTGGGAGCAGGAACTCAAGCCAGCTCCGATGTGGCACACTGAAGCACGAGGAACCGGATGACACCATGGGGGCTGTGGGATCCTCCACAGAACCCTAATGTGAAAGTAGCCAGTGGGTGCCCCACTTTGGGTCTGGGGCACCCTGTACTGAGAGCAAAAAGAGACCACATGTTATGAAATAAGTCATTGCTGAGCACAAGGTTGCTAATAAAACATGCCTAGTCTGGACTAAAAGAAATCCCCTGAGTGCTTTGAGGCACCTGAAAATCCACAGATGGCGTCTCCAGGGTGCCCCAGATAGGACAGAGAAACACCACCAACATATGGGAAAGTGTTCTGAGAACTGCCAAAAGAGCAGAAACCCCCAAAAGATCTCCCGTGATGTTTGTCGAATATTTCCTAAGTATCCCAGGGAGCTAGATTGAAGACCCCTGGAGAAGTTTACATTACTTTTCAGCTTTCCTGGAGCTTGAGCATTTGTCTAAAGGTTCTAGGGCGTGGGGACTTCATTTGGTGTGTTGTTAGGCTGTGCTGAAGTCTGTCAACAGTACAAGGAAGACTTAGGCACACAGTTTATTGAAATAGGAATGCTCCATTGATAATCACAAAATTAACAATGAAACATTATATATATATATATATATATATATATATATATATATATATATATATATATATATATATATATATATATATATATATATATATATATATATATATATATATATATATATGAAGTTCAAAGAACAAGAAAAACGCACTCTCAGAGGTTGATCGTATTTTTACTAAACCATCGTTACGCGTTTCGACACAGCAGTGTCTTGGTCACACGAAGTTCACAATGTTTTCAAACAACCATATATGCACATAAACATAAAAGAAGTACTACCATGTTCCTGGATCTACAATGTTGCAAGTAGTCGCCATTATGGAACGGGTTACAGACTTAAGCTCAAACTTGAGTGCATGCGTGTTTTCTTATTGATAAAGCACAAATTCACAAAACAAAATGAAATGAAGGTACTTTTACAATCCATGCATATTAGCATACTTCATTGACATCGGATTCAACCAAAAGGTTCGAGTTTCTCGTAATACGAGATAATTGAATTTGCAAAGCTTTATCGATTGTGCACAACCACGATAACAGACCAGGGCTTAAGCAGCCTCGTGCCTCAGTTTTAATCAACATGTCAGGCGGACTAGTGCCGTATCCGGATCCACGTACTGCTAAGTTGAGGTAAGTATCATGTAAGCATGCTAAAAGCCTCAGGAATTATCCGAACTCCGTGCCCGAACAGTGACTTATAAGGACTAGTGCCTCTAAATTATATAAGCTCATGTAGACTCAGGAAATGCCTCCGCACAAAATATATCAAAAGCCAAATGGCAAAATTAGAGTGGGAGCAAGCAGTACTTCTAACTAAAAGCCATGTAGTGCTACAGCCGTAGGAATTGGCAGTGCAGGCAATCCATTGAGCCTAGACTAAATGATATAAAGATCCGTGCAATTAAAGATAAAGAACAGTGAACAACATAAGTGCAGTCCTTATCTTATTGGGCGTGTAGTGGCATCCTCATGAAGAAAAGGGTAGGGAACCGGTGCCGAATCCGTAAGACGTGAATGGTCCCTTCCTTTCCTCCTGGATAGTAAAAGAAACATGATAAAATTACAAATAGCCCAAGAAGAATATCATTAGCTCAAAATTACAATTTTTAGCTCAAAAATACATTTTTCTCTAAATAATATGAGAAATACTTGGATTACCATGCAATATCATGAAGAGTCACAGTAGAATGGCAACAAAGAAAAGGCAATGAAGGGCAATAAAAGGCAAAATGATTGGTATACAAGTTCAGTCATCATGTAAATGAGTTGCCAGTTCCTCATCAAGATTGTGTCCCCCGAGGAGGAGCCTAGCGCGCATCCAAGATGGTCGCGTGAGCACAGGGCTCCCCGGACCCTCGCTGCTCCTCGGAATTTATCCTGACTTTATCCTGACTTGGTTGATGGAATCTGGAAGACGAATGCTGGCTGAACACTAAACTCCTTTCGGAAATCAAATCGGACCTGGCAATCCGGAGTTATGGTGGTTTGAACTTTTGAGGCCCACCCGATGGCTGTGCCCGATGCGAGGGTGATCTGTGGAGCCGGGGCGTAGTTGAACAACAACGGCAGCGGGGCTGTGCCAGTGGCCGTCACATCACTTTCGGTTTCACTTTTGGTCTTTGAGGGGCTGGATAGTGGACTTGCTTGGTGCGACTGGGCTTTCACTTTGCCTTCGCTTGATGCCTGTATCTTCGCCTGCTGCCAGTGTGCTTATCGACGGTGGTCCCTTCGCTCCACCACATTGCGGCCTGTGGTGCGGACCGCGTCTGCCTGGCCTGTGCCACCTCGACGCTTCCTCGGTGGTCCCCTTCGGCGATCGAGGTTCTCATGGGAGGCAAGGGAGACCCCGAGAGGCGTAAGACCAAAACATCCCTACGTGGGGGACCGGTCCAGACGAACAACATGGACCGCTACACTCAGGGTAAAGGATCCCCTGGGATGGCCAATGTCCCCCCGGAGGACACCAGTGGTGGCCCGTCCGTTTCTCCGGATCTGTCCCTGCAGGACATCATGGGCGCCATTAAGGGCATCAGAGAGACCATCGCTACGCAGTACGAGGCCTTGGCCCGTAAAATCGACACGGTGGCCATTGACATTACGCTAATCCGGGCGGATCTCTCTAAGACCAACGAGAGGGTTCAATCGCTGGATGTGCGGACGTCCTCCCTTGGTACGGACGTGTCGGACCTGCAGGCCACTCTCGGCGATCTCAAGTCGGCCGACGATCTGATGGCCCGGCGGCTGGAGGACTTCGAGGGACGGGCCCGACGCAATAACATCCGCGTCATAGGCGTTCCGGAGACCTCCGATAACCGCCCGGTTGATCTCCTGGTCGAGGAGCTCATCCTCGAACATCTTGCTCCCGCTGGCCTGAGTAAGTTTTTCGCTGTGGAGCGGGCCCATCGAGTCCCAGGTGGCCGGCCGCGACCGGGGGCCCCCCCGAGGCCTATCGTTGCGAGACTTTTCCATTACAGAGACCGAGACGCGATTCTGCAGGCCTCACGGGTCCATGGCCCGGTCCGACATGAGAACTCGTCCATTAACTTTTTCCCGGACTTCACCCAACTTGTCCAGAAACAGCGGATGGGCTTCCAGGGGGTGAAGCGGCGTCTCCGGGACCTCGGTCTCAAGTACTCTATGCTTTATCCTGCAAGGCTCCGAGTGGAACATGAAGATCGGACTACCTTTTTTGACTCTCCTGCGACTGTGAGTGACTGGCTGGATTCGCTGCCGGACCGGGGTGACCGGACTGGGCCCTCTGCCGGTACCGAGGGTGGCGGGTCTCCTTTGGAGTGACTTCTGGTCCCTGACTCTGCCATGTTGTACTGTTCGGCTGGGTTGTACTTCTTTTGTGTATTTTGTTTCATTATGTTGTGTGTGGGGGGCGGGCGGGGACGGGTCCCTTCCCTCCTCCGGGGTCTTTTCGTAGAATGGGGTTTGTAGGGCGACAGGCCCACTGCAAGTTGGGGTGGTTTTTTGGACCGCAGAGGTGCAGGGTGGGGGGTGTTGGAGTTGGGGGGGGTTGGTGGGTGGGTGGGGTTGTTTGGATTTGTGTTTTCTGTTTTCAAGGCGAAGTATTGGCTATGGTTCATCCTTGGGTGTTGCGCTCTTTGCTAGGGGGCCCTTGATCTACTGGAGGGGATGGGGGGGGACGGGTTGAGATTGATGTCTTGGAACGTCAATGGATTGGGGGACCGTATCAAACGGGGTGTTGTGCTGCAATATCTGCGTCGTCTGACTCCTGATGTGGTGTTCTTACAGGAGACGCATCTGGTTGGCAATGTTTGTCGGGCCATGAACAGGGGGGGATATCGACTCGTGGCCCACTCTGGTTTCACCACTGGTTCGAGAGGGGTAGGCATTCTCTTGCGAGCTTCACTTCCGTTGGAGATCACCAGGGTGGTCCTAGACGATAGAGGGCGCTATGTGGCTCTGACTGGGAGGTGGGAGGGGCAGTCCCTTTCCTTGATCTCGGTCTATGTTCCCCCGGGCCTCCAGAACTCCACCTTCTCAGACTTGGGTCGTATGTTTCTTGGGCTTCCTGACAGTCTTTTGCTTATGGGTGGGGACTTTAATTCGGTTGTCTCGGGTGACCTGGACCGTCATCCGCCCAGGGCCCTCCCTGCTGCCCAGGCATGGCTTGGCGGACTCCTGGAGACCTTCGGTCTGGTGGACTGTTGGAGGTTAATGCATCCGACACAGTGTCAGTACACCTTTCACTCTGGGGCCCATGGGAGTCTCTCCAGATTGGATTATTTTCTTATGCCCGCGGCCCAGGCTACTCGGATTCGAGAGGTCAAACACCTGGCCCGGGGTATCTCTGATCACTCCCCACTGTGGTTGCTTTTTGACACTGGGTCGCGGTCCGCTGGGCGGATCGCTCCTATTAACCCTTGGTACCTGCGAGACCCCAAGATCCGTGATAGCCTGATTAAGTCGATTGATCAATATTTTCTTGAGAATGAGGGGTCGGTGTTGTCCTCGGTGTCCCTGTGGGAAGCTTTTAAAGCAGTGTTCCGCGGGCACGCCCTGTCCCAGATAGTGGAGGCTAAGAGGGTTAAGAGAGAGGCGGTTGTGACGCTGGAGACTGAAATATCGGGGCTGGAGGCAGCCTTGGAGGCGGGTGTCACCCCGGATGGGCTGCATGCCCTCAGCCTGAAGCAGTTTGAATATAAGTCTCTCGTCACTGATGCTGCCAAGACTATGTATAGGGAGCAGCAGGGTAGGTTGTATGACGCCGGAGACAAGGCGGGTAAGCTGATTGCCTGGTTGGACAGGAAGGAGAGAGTGAATCGCGTGGTCCCGGAGCTTCGGGTGTCGGATGGAGTGTGTGTGACTGAGCCTGGTGAGATTGTTGAGTGTTTTGCTGACCACCTCCGGGCAGTGTACTCCCCGGTGTCTGATAGAGATGAGGACGACTCTCGTCTTCTGCTTCGGGATATTGCCCTGCCCGGCTTATCCGTCGAGGACCGTGAGCTGATGGATGCCCCTTTGTCTGTCGAAGAGATAGCTACTGCGATTCGCTCCCTCCGCTCGGGCAAGGCTATGGGCCCCAACGGCCTGCCGATTGAACTATATAAGTTGCGCCCGGATAAAATCGCGCCTTTCCTCCGTCATATGTTTCAGGAATCGCTCGAGAGGGGTTCCCTTCCTGACGACCAGCGTCTGGCTACTATAGTGGTGATTCCCAAGGAGGGTAAGCCACGTGACCGTTGTGCCTCATATAGGCCTATTTCCCTGCTAAATGCCGAACCCAAAATCCTTGCTAAGGTCCTCGCCAATCGCCTGCTGAGCGTTATATGTGACTTGATACATCCGGATCAATGTGGCTTCATCCCACATCGTAATACCGCTCTCAACTTACGGCGTCTGCAAGGTGGCCTCGCTAGGGCTGAGTACTTCGCTGAACCGGCCATATTGGTTTCCCTAGACGCCACGATGGCCTTTGATACCATTGAATGGCCATTCCTTTGGGCCGTCTTGGCGAAGTTTGGTTTTGGGGAAGGGTTCCTTGGCTGGGTGAAGCTCCTTTATGCTGGACCAATGGCTCAGGTTGTTGTCAATGGGCGGGTTTCTCGGCCTTTCGCTCTCGGGAGGGGAACTAGGCAGGGGTGCCCGTTGTCCCCGCTGCTCTTTGCTCTCGCCCTGGAACCGCTCGCTGCCTGGTTCCGTTGGGAGCCCTCGATTAGGGGGCTCCGGTGGGCCCCGGGCTTCGAGGATCGGGTCTCATTGTACGCGGATGATACTCTCTTGTATCTCACCTCACCGCGGAAGTCGCTCAATGTTCTCTTTGATGTCCTTACTTCCTTCGGGAAAAACTCGGGTCTGATAATTAATTGGTCCAAATCTTGTGTGTATCCTATCTCTGGTGGTCTTCCTCTCTTGCCGCCTCGGCTTCCGCTCCAAATATCTCAGTCCGGCTTTAAATACCTGGGGGTGTACGTTTCGTTGGATCCGGCGGTCCGCTATGAGCAGAATCTCCTGTCTCCACTCCGGCGTTTGAGGGCAGATACGGCTCGGTGGTGTAAGCTGCCCTTGTCTCCACTTGGTCGCGCGGCGCTGTTTAAAATGATGTCCCTTCCCAGATTCCTTTATGCACTCCAGAACTCCTTTGATGTCATTCCTGCGGCCTACTTTAGGGAGGTGGAGAGTTTGCAGAGGAGACTGGTTTGGCACGGGCGATCGCGTATCGCTTTGGCCAAGCTGACTCTTCCCTGGTATGACGGGGGCATCGCGCTTCCTGATATTAGACGGTACTATTGGGCCTCCCAGCTGTCTGCCATTAATCATGCTACGTACGCTCCTGGTTTGAACCCGGCATATGAGATGGATAAATTCCTGCTTCCCGGCGGTAACTATAACAGAGCGCTTTACTCTCGGTCCGCTGGTAGGACCCTTACGGGCCCTACCAGGATTGCGGTCCGTGTGTGGAAGGCGGCTAACGTAGCGATGGGCTGGAGTGAGCGTTTAACGTGCGCCACTCCTTTATTCGACTCAGACCGCTTGGGAAGCCTCTGGACAACGAAAGGCTTCGAGCGCTGGGATACGATCGGCATCAGCAGAGTGGGGGACCTGTGGGTTAAAGGTGCGGTTAAATCCTTCGCGGCGCTTCAGCGCGAGCACGAGCTTAGTGAAAGAGAGTTCTTCCGTTATGCACAGGTTCGGCACGCCCTGCTCTCGGTCTTTGGGGAGGGGACCACGGTCCCTTCTTCTTCGCCTCTCGAGGACCGCATACTCGATGGTCACGTCCCCGACAGTACTATCTCCCTGATTTACAAAAAACTGATAAACAATCGGGCTGACCTCTTGGTGCGTCTTCGGGAGGCATGGACGGGAGATGGGGTGGAGCTGGACGACGAGGACTGGCAGACTGCACTGTCATCCCCTAAGGAGGTGGCCATCCCGGCCCGTCTCCGCCTGGTCCAGCTTAAGATTCTCCATCGTGTATATGTGACGGGCCCCCGCTTGGTCTCGATGGGGTTTTCTGACGACGGACTCTGTAAGCGTGGCTGCGGGCTCAGTGCCACTTTTCTCCATATCCTATGGGAATGCCGCGAGGTGGCGGAATACTGGCGCCGGGTGCATGATATTATGAGACGAGTCACCGGGGTCGCTCTGCTGCCGGAGGTGCGTCGTTGTGTGCTGAATGTATGGGAGCCCAATGACTATAATGCGGCTCAGGCTCGGTGGGCGGCCTTGGGGAACATGATTGCAAAGAGAGATATTGCGCAGCTTTGGGGTTCCCAGCGGCCTCCCACCGTGTCCGTATGGAAGGAGAACATGGACTGGTGCATGTTCAGGGAGAAAACTGTGTATGTGGCTCGTGGTAAACCGGGGGCTTGGGGTAGAATTTGGGGGCAGTGGAACGTGTATCATGGGTCTATCTGTGCTCCCCCTTTGGTGGATACGTCTGGGGTTGCCTCGTCCCCCTGATCCTTGAGGGTTCCTTGTGTATCTCGTACTTTGGAGTACAGATTTGGTTCTCCCGTGGCCCCCCCCTCCCTCTCAGGTCTTCTTTTATTGACCGCCCTCGGGTGGTTGGGTGTTGACTCCCCCGGCTGTGGTTCGCCGCCCATTTCAAGTCGTTTCGCCTTGCTTTTTGTATTTTTATTTTTTTGTTGTTATTTATATTAAAAGTGTGTATTCTGATTTCCCTTATGTGCAGTCTGATCTACTGTGATATTGCGGAGCCCCTGTGGGCCAGTCATTGTTTTCTGATATGCTGGAACACTTCAACTACTAGCGGCCGGCCCTGGTGGTTGTAGGCCCGTGTTTGTAACCCTTTCTATGCACAATAAAATTTTTCAAAAAAAAAAAAAAAAGATTGTGTCCCCCCGGAAACTTAGTTTCCAATTCCATTATCCATTTCGATTCTCTCTTTCTGAGGGCTAGCTCTCTGTTTCCCCCTCTTTTTGATGTATTGACCTGTTCTATGGCAAAATACTTGAGAAGAGATTGGTTGGACTGATGTCTATCTTGGAAATGTCGTGCAATGGGATAGTTACGATCCAAGTTGGTAATGGCTCTTAGGTGTTCCAGTATCCGCTTCTTAACCATACATGTTGTACTCCCGACATACCGGAGTCTGCACGGACATTCCAGAATATACACAACAAAGTTGGTGCTACATGTGAGGAACTGTGTTATGGTTTTGCTTTGACCTGATCCTGTACCCTCAAATTCTTTCATCATGTGGCTGAATTTGCATGCCTTGCAATGGCCACATGGATAGAAACCCTTAAGATTGAATGGGTTCCTATTCGGGTTTTCCGTAATGTCTCCCCTGACCAGCATATCCTTCAAATTTCTCCCTCTTCTGTAAGTAATCAGGGGTCTGTCACTGATGTTGTCGCCAATAATGGAGTCTGATTTTAAGATTCTCCAATTGTTGGCCAGAATTTTTTGGACATGTTTGGATTCCTGGTTAAATGTGGTTATAACCCTTACAGGTGTTTCTTCTTGGTCATCTATGGCAGAATACTCAAGGGCTTGCGATCTACTGATGTTCCTAATCTTGTCCTTGGCCTTCGTTAGCACCCATTCAGGGTAGCCCCGCTCCCTGAATCTGCATAGCATGATACTTTGTTCCTGCTGAAAATCATCCTCAGTGCTGCAATTTCTCCGTGCTCTGAGTAGCTCACCAAATGGAATGCTCCATTTCAGTGACTCCGGATGGGCACTGCGGGCGTGTAATAAGCTATTCCTGGAAGTTTCCTTCCGGTGAAGACTTGATACCATACTGCCATCCTGTATTGTGATGAGAGTATCTAGGAATTCAATTTTGTTATTGCTTATACTTGAAGTAAGCTGTATACTGTAGCTGTTGTTATTCAGTTTATTTATGAACTCCCTAGCTTCTTCTTCACTGCCCTTCCAAATGACGAAGAGGTCGTCAATATACCTCAACCATACTACCACCCTTCTGAAGTCAGAGTCCATATTGCTGTCCTTGCGGAGCTCCTCCTCCCATTTGCCCAGGAAGAGGTTCGCAAAACTAGGTGCGAAACACGTTCCCATAAGTTCCATAAGTAGGGGACTAGGATGCAGGCCAGTGTGAGTGGCGATCTTGCGGATGGTTCTACCTCCTTGCCAATTTTGACTTGTCCCCAGGTGTCTGAATACAGATTTATCACAGCCTCCAATAATTTAGGTGGCACCCCCCAACTGGACATTTTGACCCAGAGACAGTCTCTGGGCACTCTGTTGAATGCTGCTTTCAAGTCGTGGAGTTTCAATTGTTTGATTTTAGGTTTTTCAGCATGGAGGCTGACTGCAAGAAGGTTGGTCATCGTGTTCATTCCGGCCCAAAAACCCTTCTGAGTTTTCGGTGTAATGTTTACTGAGGAGGTCCAGGCTCCCAAGTCAACTTAAAGATTGGAGGAAAAAAGCTTAGCTTCTACATCGATGAGGGTGAGCAGTTTGTAGTTTGCTGTCAGTTCACTTTCCTAATTTTAAGATGGGATGTAGAGTGCTGCCTCTCCAGGTTGCTGGTATGGGGTTGGAGAGAAAGGCATGGTTGGACAGCGGGGTCAGGTACGTGGCTCAAATTGTTGGTCGTGTTTGAACAAGGCATTTGGAAGGCCATTAGGGCATGGTGCCCCCTCTGGTCTCAATTGCTTAAGGGTGAGCTGAACTTGCAAGTCGTTCAGCCATGAACCATTCAATGGTTTTGGTGGTGGTACTTCTGGGAAAGTGCTTTTTGCATTTTCTATAGCACTCCACGTCTGGTGGTCAGGGAGATCCAAGGAGCATACTGCTGTTATATGAGCTATCCAATCTGCCCCGGAGATGCTGGCATTGTGATGGCAAAATTGACTGTTTGCGAGTGTGTTAATTTTGACCCAAACTGTGTGCTGCTTTTCAGTTTCTTGTATAAAGGAGCTTGGACCATACCTTTGTCTTGTATGATTTTTTTGGGCTGTCCAGATAGCCTTTCTGTAGGTGAGCCTCAGGCTTGCAATTGACTTCTTTGTGTCTTGACTGATCTTAGGGTCAGAGTTCAACTTGTCTTCTTATCTCCCTATATAGCTCCCTTTTTCTCAGTAAGAGTGATGTGGCAAACCAGGCTGCCACTTTCCGAGCATTTTTGGTTCGTTGAGTGGGATTTGATGGAAAGTTGGCAATGAGCGCCAAGGTCAAGGACTCCCAGGCTTGAAGCGACGTTATCTGTTGTGAGGGACTCTATTGTGCTAGTGACGTGGTTATGAAGACCATGATTTTCCCCACCACGGGTTATTTCCATGTGAGACGTTTCAGGTTGTAGGTGCTTGGTGACATAATCTGATCGTTTATGCAAGGGTGTGTAGGTGGACATGGCAATAGCTCCATGTGCTAAGGGAAATGGTCGCTCTCCACTCTAGCTGTTATGATTTAATGGGTGATCATTGAAAACAGCTATTTGTCTGCTAGGATGTAATCCAAAATAGAATTGGTTTTGTGCGATAACCTGGGGAAAGCTTCTGGTTGGTCCTGGGGGAGGTGGCCTTTTGAGTGTGAAAAGGCCAATGTTCTCTAGAGGCGTGATGCATGCTTTTCCATGTTAATCAGATGTGGAGTAAGTTGAAATTGCTGGTGGTAGTATTTGGGTCAAACTAGTATTGCACTTTTGTCATGGTTGAGTACTGCTTTTATTTTTTTGTTTAACACATTTTTGCGATTTTAAATACAACAAGGAGGGGGCCTAGAAGTCACGTCCCTGTCAGTTAGCAAAATTACAACCAGGTTATGTGAGATACAAGTATGGCAACATATAATGCCTATGGCATCATTCCCTTCAGGTAGTGAGAATAACACAATGTTTGCTCTCAGCTCTGCACCTGTGTTTGCATGCCATTTCACCTGCAAACACCCTTCCCCAACTGCCCCCCCCACCCTTCCCACCCCCCAGGCGTGTCACGTACATCCATGTCGTTAAGACTCAGTGGCCCTACTTACTCATGGGACGTCGACATTGACTGGGATAGTGCTGAGGTGGAGCACGTCCCACCTAGGTAATACATGGCCATCTCTGGTAGTGAGGCTTCAGACCACAATAGTCCTGTTACTGACCACGCGCTAGTCTGCGGCCGCTGTGGGGTCCCCTATGAAGGCATCTTCAGCGTTGTCTCCAGGAGATTTGAGCGCCACCACTAGCGCCTCCCAAGCTCTCTCCCCTTCTATCACCTTCTCACTCCCTGTCCGTTTTGCTATCTGTAGTCTGATCACCCCCTCACATTCGGCCCATTTAAGGAACTCTGCTTTCCACCTTGCTATCCGTGAACTCTGTTTTGCTTTCAAATGCATGGTTATGTTTCTCTTGGCCAGGAGAAGATCCAAATCTAAAAAGTTACTAATGATTTTATTCTTTGACGTGTGAGGGAACCAGTGTAAGATGCAGTGTTTCAAGTTCGGCTCTATCTCTCCATCAGTGAGATCTGATAATAGCGTCGTTCGATCCTCCCAATAGCTGTCTAGGAATGAACAGTCCCAGAGCATGTGTTTAAAATCTGCGCCTGTCGCATTGCATCGCAGTCAAGCCGCCGTGTGCGTTGGGAAGTACTCATTGAGCTTTTCCGGAGTAAGGTATGCTCTATGGAATTTGGAAATATACTAACTGGAACCTTGCATTCCAGGTACTCTTCCAGGATCTCTCCACCAACTCCCCCCAGGACTTGTCCGGGATATCCTCCCCAATAGCAGTTTCCCACTTGAGCTTCAGGTCAGTCAGGGGAAGCAGTGATTCCAACAACATGCGTCTATATAGGCACGTTACTGCTTTGAATGTACCTGCTGCCATCACTACGTACTGGCAGCCCAGTGATGTCTTTGGCTCTGTGAGACCTCCTCCCCTGTGTTTTCGGATAGCTTCAGTGAGGGCTGTGTACAGTAGGAAATCACCCCCAGGCAGATCATAACGAGCTTGTTGGTCATTAAACGGGATCATGGCTCCCTCCTTGTACAGGCCTCCTATGCTAGTCAGCCCCTGCTCCGCCCAAGACCCCATTCTCTGCCAGTTACCTCCGTGGGGTAGGGCCTTGCACATAAGTAATGGGATTTCCAGTGCATAGGGGCATCTAATGTTGGTCCGCTGTAGATATCTGTTCCAGCATTTTCGGGCAGTGCTAAGTTCCAGGGTGAGGGTTGTAGTCTTGACAGAGAGCCGCAGGATAATGCGGGATAGGAGTGGTAGGGTCCCAAACTCCTCCCTGGGCTCTTCTTCCCCTCTGGTGGCGCTTGCTACCCACTGCGTGAGCCATTGAAATTGCACTGCCAAATTATAGGTCTCATAGTCAGGGACCGCTAGGCCACCCTCTGCTCTTGGTCGCATAAGAATAGCGAGCGCCACCCAACGGCTGCCAGTGCCCCCAAGTGAAGCCTGTGATCATCGATCGGAGCTGTACGAAGTATTTTGCCGGGATCCAAATCTGTAAGGTCCCAAAGTAATATAATAACCTCGGGAGGGTGACCATTTTAAGAAGGGCCACTCAGCCCATGACTGATAATGGCAGAGAACCCCAGAATTTGAAGTTATGTTTCGCTCCTCTGATTCCCTTCCCTATGTTACCCTCTAGGATGTCTTCCTGGCTATGGTATATTTGCGTACCCAGGTATGGTAGGCATCTGTCTTCCCAGGCCACCCCCTACGTTTCTTGTGGGCCTATTCTGCCCCTTCGCACAGGAAACAGGCAGGACTTTGTCCAATTCACTTTCAATCATGCGACTCTACTGAGCCCCTATAAGTTCCGTTCCCGAATCAGCTAGAAAAAGCAAAAGGTCATCAGCATATAATGCTATGTGGTGAATCTGCCTGTGCACGTTGAGCCATCGGTATGCCTGCCCCTACCTGGCCCGCGCTACCAATGGCTCCATCGCCAGAGCAAACAGCAGCAGGGAAAGGGGGCACCCCTGACGCATTCCCC
Source organism: Triturus cristatus (assembly GCF_964204655.1). NCBI lineage: Eukaryota > Metazoa > Chordata > Amphibia > Caudata > Salamandridae > Triturus > Triturus cristatus. Next base: position 1,092,343,524 of record NC_140593.1, read on the forward strand.
TGCCCATGCTGCAGGCGTCTGAAATGAGCCCACCAGTTTTAATTCTGGCAGTAGAGTCAGCATACAGGAGAGCCGTCCATCTCACAAAGTCGGTGCCCAACCCCATTTTTCCCATCACATGAAATAGGAAAGACAACTCCAGGCTGTCAAACGCCTTTTCTATATCCACAGCAAATATCGTTGCAAGGTCGGTGTGATATGAGTCTGCCTCTAGGACTCACAGAAGTCGTCAGACATTAAGCACTGTGTTTCTGGTGGGGATAAACCCGGATTGGTCTTTTTGTATCAGGGCAGTCATATGGGGGAGCAAGCGGGTAGCCAGAATTTTACTTAGTATTTTGTAGCCTAAATTGAGCATGGATAATGAGCGATATGCAGTTTTATCCCATGCCTGTTTGCCCGGTTTCAGCAATGGGATGATAACCGCTTCTCTAGTAGAGACAGGTAGTTTGCCAATTCTCTTAGCGTCATTATATAACTGCACTAGTTTGGGGGCAAGTAGGTCAATATATGCTAGATAGAATTCTATCAGGAGGCCATCAGTGCCTTGGGTTTTATTTCGGGGCCATGCTCTTGATAGCCCCGCGCACCTCTCCAACCTCGATCTCTTGCCCCAGTGAGACTGCTGTATCCTCATCTAGGGCTGGCAGATCCTCGCCACTCGTGTAAGTCCTCTTCCGTTGGGAACAACTGGCTCTGGTATAGGTCAGTATAGTATGCCAGAAAGAGATCGTTGATTCCCTGCTGGTCATGTCTCGCCACCCCGTTCTGGTCCCTAAGCTCCAGGATCACTGAGCCTCTTCTGGGTTGGCCAACCAGGCCAGAAGGGCCCCCGATTTGTCCCTTTCCCAATGCGCTTCGATTATGTACTTTTATGGTTTAGGTTTAGGGATTTATAGAGGTTTAGGGATTTATAGAGCGTATGGCTACCCTTGGGCATCCCAGCGCTAAGTATGAGGCAAGACAGGGGTTTCAGGTAGATGTTTTAGGTGAACAGCCATGTTTTTAGTCTCTTTTTGAAGGTTGTTTTTTCTCGGTCGTCCGAAGTTCTGGGTCCATACTGTTCCATAGCTTACGAACCAGGTGTTTGAATGACCTTCCACCCCATCTGGATCTCTTGATTCTTGGGTTGTTCATCGGGAACTTTGATCCTGGCCTGAGATGCCAGAGAGGAGAGTAATGGGAGATCAGATCCTGTACTAGTGTGGGGCCTTTCCCGTGCATAGCTCTGTGCATCAGAGAGAGGGCTTTAAATGTAATCCTGGCATTGACCGGAAGCAAGTGTAGCTCCCTAAGGGAGGCCCTTACCGACTGGTGTTTAGGTATTTTGAGGAGTAGTCTGGCTGCCGCGTTCTGAACTGTTTGCAGCCTGTCTGTGACATATTTGGGGGAACCAAGATATAGTGAGTTCCCGTAATCAAGCCTTGACACCACTAAGGCGTGGATTACTGTCTTTTTCTGGGAGCAGGCCCATTATTTTTCTAATCATTCGGAGCATCCCAAAGCAGATGTTCGCCAGTTTTTGTGCTTGGGTTTCCATCGTGAGATTCTGGTCCAGCCACATTCCTAAATTTTTTATACAGGTTTTGGGTGGGGGGGACCCCATTTTGCTGGCCAGGGAATCTGAGCGTAGGCTGAAATTACTGCCTAGGATCATGAGCTCTGTTTTATCCCCATTTAGTTTAAGGCTGCATTCTGCCATCCAGGACCTGATTTTTTCCAGGCAAGGGGCAAGATGCCTGTGGTCCGAGTTGATGGATTCTGAGATTGATACCACTAATTGTGTGTCATCAGCGTATGACACTATGGAGAGGCCGAATTCCTGTACTATATGGGCCAGTGGCCTCAGGTAAATATTGAAAAGTGTTGGGCTAATGGAGGATCCCTGAGGAACGCCACAGGCGGCTGAGAGGGCGTCTGAGAGCATTCCGGTCTCCATGCATTGGAACGTTCTTCCTCTCAGGAAGGAGGCTAGCCACTTTTTGGCTCTACCTTTGATTCCAATGTTCGTGAGTCTGCTTATCAGTACCGCGTGGTCAACGGTGTGGAAGGTGGCGCTGAGATCCAGGAGCATGAGTGCAGATGCTCTTCCATGATCTAGGGTGGCTTTTAGTTTTTCAGTGACTACAAGCAGGGCTGATTCCGTGCTGTGTCTTGGCCGGAAACCCATCTGTGTTTGGTGTATGATTATATTGTCTTCCAGGAATCGTGAAACTGTCTTGTTCACATGTTTTTCCGCGATTTTGCCCAAGATGGGTAGCAGTGAAATAGGACGGTAGTTTGCCATGGTTGAATACTGCTTTGCAATAAATGCATGTTGAAGTCCCCTAACAAGACCAGTCAAGCTTGGGTAAAGGTAAACTTGAGTAATGTGATTAGAGACTCAGTTTTTCTGGGTTTGTTCTTCTGACTGGGGTAGATGTATAAGTTGCAAATTAAGAGACTGAAGTCGTTGGGTGATGTTGAAGGGGCTGAAAGTTTGACACTTTGTGCCCAAGTTAAACCCAGGTGAATGTATTTTTGGGACCACTGAAAGTGGGTTTCAATGTATAGGAAGAGACCACCAGAAGTGGAATTCTTTAACTACACTGAGTGGAATCAGATTTTGAGACCAAGATTCCTGTAATAGCAGAATGTCAACATTCTGGGAGATATGCAGAACAGTCATTCTCACCCACCTTACTACTGAGGCCATTCACATTCCAGGAGCACAGTTTAATGGAATTATGGTCAATGCTGCTTTCCCCGTGTTTTTGGGTTCATATATGCCTCTTGGGAGGGGGCGCTGCTGTGTTTGCAGGGAGACTTGCCTCATGTAAGTGGGTGCTCCTGGGGCGGTGGTTTGCAGGATGCTTAAATTCTGCAGTAGGTGAATTGGTTGATCTTTGGGACCTATTGCTCCCCTTAATACCCCGCTGCCAGGTATAGCTCTCTTTGGTGATGGTCTCTGGTGGGAACAAGGGGGCTTGGATAAGACTCTAAATCTGGCCTTCTTATTTCAATGCCCCATTTGGAGAAACTCACCCTAGTTTGCCCATGTAACTACTGTTATTTCACTACCTGGGATGGATGGATTAGACTTCAGTTCTACTCCTTATATGTGATTAGTATGTAGATGTTAGAGATAATCTAGGGTGCTTGAGGTTCCGTGTGAGACGGAACGACACTTTTTGAGTGGTGACGAATATGGATGAGTTTGGTGTCTACGAACCGCAAATGACGAGTATAGTGGGTGTACGCAGTTTTGTTACGCAACCACGTATGGTTCGTCTCATTTTTGGGTTTGTTCATCCGAACCCTCGGGTTCCATTTTAGATACGGCATCCATTTTGTTTCTTGCCCTCAAGTAGCCAGCGAACGGACGTTGCCCGCTTCGTGACCCTGGGACTCCCAAGCTTACATGAGGGACACGTGTTTCTTTGAGGGTGACTTTTACGATAAGGGAAATGACACGGCGAAGGCAGATGGCCCCGCTCGAGACTCATCTTGCCGTGCTAGCCTATTGTTTCAGTCATGCATGCATTGGACACGAGGTCTTCGATCCTGTCATCAAGTTTCCTTTATTACTGCCGACACTCTTTTCTAACCTGTTGTGCATCCTTGTCCTTTCTTTGCATCTGTTTTTGTCCCCTCTCCTAATGTGTTTACGGTCAGAATGGAATGTGTTTTATTGCGGGGTAGATATGTTTTTACAGTTGGGAACCGGCAATGCTGCTGTAATTATGTTCCGGCCTCCTGAAACATGAACACGACTCTTTTGAAGTTTATTGTGGGAACTGAGTTGTAACCTTTGTTCGCCATACTGTGCAATGGCAAAAACGTGTATAAAAGGAGCGATCCACTTTTGCAATTTGAAGCAGTCTCCGAGAACCTACACGTTGTGTACTTCTTGTGATTTCTGTATCCCTGCAGTAAATAAACGCTGATCTCTGACGTCGCTGGAAGTGTCCCGTGTCTCTGTGTTTTGTACGCCAGAACAGGTAACCCACGAAGGTTTCAGGTGTTGTCCCCTGGCACCGCTGGGTCTTAGAATAACCCAGTCCTTCAGTTGGCGCCCAACATGGGGCGACATCAGCGGTACCGGTCCAAAGCCCGACGATCGTGAGGAACTTCGTGTGAAATCTCCGAGGGAAGGTGCACCCCGCTTCATCGATCCAGTTGTCGAAATAAGTGGCCCGACGTCTTTTCCCGCGAAGATCCCCGCCTCCTGACGGCTGCGACGGACTGATGCCCTGACTGTCGACCTGTTTTGGCGCCTGGCGTAGTCCTTTGTACGGCGAGACGATAGACGGGCCTTCCTGGTGACGCCATTGCTCTTTCAGTTAAGTATTTGTGGGTCGCTCCCAGTGTTCCTTTGTTGTTCGCATGGTTCCATAGCATTTGTGGTTCTTAGTTGTTGGGTTTTATTTGACGATTGCAATTGCCAAAACCGAGGGTCTTGCATTTTTGTGCGAGGACATCATAATTCGATAGCCCTTGAAGTTTGTAAACTCGGTTAGTGTGCACGATGCCTGGCCGTAGTACTTTGTTTGGGTTTCTTAAATGTTGCAGAATGGATTCCCGGCTGGAGGATTCATGTCCGATACCTCCGGTTGGAACTCCAATTTATGAGCTCTATAGTCGCCATGGCGTGGGTCCTATCGTATATAACGAATATTGGGTTTGTTACACTAAAAATGATGGTGTTCTTAGTTGGCCATCACATGGTAGTTTCGAAACTGCCGTTTTAGATAATTTGGAAGCTAAACTGTTTAAAAAGAAGGCTAGGCCAGCCATGTTTGATTCCTTCCGGTTATGGCGTAAAGAGGCCAAGCAGAAAGAAATCAAACAGAGTAAGAAAAATAAAGGAGAAGGTGTCATTACGGTGATGCGAAATGCTGAACAGTATCAGCGAGACAAAGATGAGAAAGAGCAGGAAGTTAGTGCTCGACTTCATCATATGGCGGTGGATAAGTGTTATCCGGTGTTACCGTCTAATGCCGATAAGACGGGAGAAGAAGTGATAGAAGATTCGCTCCTATCTTATTTGTTGAAATCACCACCTCCCTATGCTCCAGATACTGTGGGTCCTATGATTCTTCCTATTCCTCAACCTGCTGTTTTGGCGGCTGCTGGTCAGCCCGTCGTTCCTCCCGCTCTCGAATCCTCTTGTGCCGCAAATTGTTCATCCTCCTTTACCGGCTTTTCTTCCTACTGCGCTTTTCCCAGCCCCTCCTCAGCCTGTCGTTCCCGCTACTCCTGGTGCCGCGTCCACCTCTACTGTTTCCACTCCTACTGTTGTTGCTCCTGTGCCTTCTTCTTCTTCTCCTTCTATTCGTAGCCGTCTCCTGAATGCTGTTGCTACTCTTTATTCTCCGCTTTTTGGGCCAATACTTGGATCGACTCTTTCTGATTTTGCTCAGAGGCGCAGCCAGCTTCCTGATGGTAGGGAACGTGAATCGTTGGTAAAAATGGCACGTAAATGGATTCGTAATCCTGTTAAGTACACTTCGCGTATAGTGTTTGAAACATTTTCCCAGTTTAATGCGCCCACGCAACGATTCGTGTTTGAGGAAATGTGTAAATCGTTGAGGGAAGAGTGGGATCATGATGTGGTCGATAATGTACCTTCTGAGGTTTCTGAGCTCCAGCATCAATTTACAACTGGTGTGATTGTAGGTGATAAGGTTCAAGCTGCTCTAGAACGCCTGTTATCCTTTCGATGTACAGTGCAACCTCGAGCGTTGTTTAAAGACGAGACCGAAGAGTGGATGGCAAAACCTGGTCAATATCCTATGCGGGAAGATCCCCCAGTGTGGATGCCAGGTGATCCTAATGCTAATCCTGCTGTCCCAGGACGTTTTCAGAGAGGGTGGATACACCTCCCTTGGAAGCGATCGGAAGTTTTGCAGGTGAAGCAAACTTTGCCCGATCCTCGTAAAAATCCTGCAGGTTATTATAAGGAGTTGTCCCAACTAGTGGATGCTACTGTTATGAATCTTGCTGATATCGATATGTTGTTTGGCAATGTAGTGCCTCAGCCGATTTGGGCGAAAATTCGTCACGAGAATCACGCGGCTGAGTTAGGCGGTGACTGGGCTGCCCTTACGGCGGCAGACGCCCAGCAAGTTGGTGGGGCTAAACCTGAACAGCTTATTGTGGATTTGCCCCAGAGGATAATTACTCTTATGAAAACGCTTATGCCAGCAATGCGCGTCAATTGGGACAAATTGTCCGCGTGTAAGTAAAAGAGGGATGAGAGTGTCTCCGATTTCTTTACGAGATTTGAGGAAGCATTTGTTGATCATAGTGGTCAGGACATGAGTTCGGAGGGTGGTCAGCGGTTGTTCGTTGATAAATTTGTATTGAACTTGTTGCCCGAACTCAGCAACAAGTTGAAGAATTCTGAGAGTTCGTGGGCTGTTTCTACCACTGCTCAAATATTGGCTACGGCCCAATATTACGAAAACAGAGAGAAGGAAGAAAGCGAACGTGCAGATAAGAAAATGAAGGATCTTAAAACTAAGGTCTTATTGCAGCAAGCGAATCCTCCGCGCTCAAATTTCAATGACTCGCAACAGCCAAATCGCTCACAATCGCAGTTTCCCAGATCACAGGTGCGCAATGACACTCCCGCACCTCGCTTTGTGTTGGGGTATAATCAATGTGCATATTGTCGAGGGGAGGGCCATTTGAAGTTTAATTGCCCAGTTCTACGTGATAGGAACAATGGTGTGTCGGCTCGAGGAGGTCGTAGTGGTCCTCAACAAGCTTCACGTGGTAGAGGTCGCGGTGTTACTCAGAATCAGGCCGAGCGTCTTGCGACTTCGTCAGACTCGCAGAATTGTTTCGATCGATGCGATCTCTCGTCTGGTAGATCTGCACAGTATCATGTGGACGACTATTATGTCGAGCGTGATGTTGATACGGACGGTATCTACTAGGGCAGCCATAGACAAAGGAAGGGAGAAGTATCAGTTCCGGTAGATCAGAGAGGGCCTTATGTCGCAGTTGCCACAATGGGCGTCGTTGAGCTTTTTCTGTTGGACACTGGTGCAGCAAAAAGTTCCATCATGCATTCAAAACTCCCTGGCGCGCCTTTGTCTGGCTTAACGAATGTTTCCGTTGGATTCTCTGGCGCCCCCGTTAGCAATCCAGTTTCTAGCCCCTTGCCCCTTACGATTGGGTCTCATGAGTTAGAAGCTCCTTTGATTTTGACTACTGGTTGTGGTGAGAATCTTTTGGGCTTGGATTTGTTGAAAAGGTTACATGCGACTTTGTACTGCTCTCCTACGGGAGTGGAGCTTACATTGGGTCAGAGAGTGATTTCCCCTATGTATCTATCGATCGACAAGCTCCCACCGGAATTGAGTTCTCTTCCGGCTTCTTTGTGGGCGACAGGTCCCAATGATGTGGGCCTGCTGGAAATACCACCTTATGTTGTTCAATTGAAAGTTGATGCGCGATTACCGCGCATACCCCAGTATCGTATCTCCCTTGATGGTGAACGGGCACTATTAGCGATCATCTATGATTTGATCGATAAAGATGTTATTGAGGAGACACGAGGTAACGTGTGTAATAGTCCTGTGTTGCCTATTCTGAAGCGAACTGATCCCTCCAAGCCCCCTGTGTACCGTCTAGTTATTGACTTACAGGAGGTAAATAAAATTGTTGTCCCGCAGTTTCCTGTGGTGCCCGACATTACAGCTTTACTGACTCTGATTCCAGCCTCTGCATCATGGTTCTCGGTAATTGATCTGAAGAATGCGTTCTTTAGCATTCCGATTGCTGAGGGAAGTCGAGATTTGTTTGGTTTTTCATTAGGTGGTCGTAGCTTCCGGTTCAAACGTGCACCTCAAGGCTACTGTGAGAGCCCATCGATCTACAGCCAAGCTCTCAAGAGCCACCTTGATGCATTCGTGCTGCCAGCTGGTGCGGCCTTGATTCAGTACGTTGACGATCTGTTGGTAGCTGCAGACACTGAACAAATTTGCAAGACTGCTACTGTGTCACTGTTGCAGCATCTATGCGACTTACACCACAAGGTGTCACCTTCTAAATTGCAATATTGTTGTCAAGAAGTTACCTACCTAGGTCACTTATTGTCAAAGGCGGGAAGAAGGTTGACCCCTGAAAGAATCGCAGCAATTGCTCGAATGACTGTGCCGACGACTCAGAGAGACGTGCGTGCCTTTTTAGGTATCATGTCATACTGTAGACAGTGGATTCCAAATTTTTCACTGTTAGCGAAGCCATTGATAGCTCTTACGTGCAAGGATGTTTCGACTCCTTTGCCATGGACGGAGGAATGTCAGAAAAGTTTTTCTGAACTTCGTGATGCGTTGTTTTCGGCTCCTGTGTTAGGTACTCCTGATTACAGCAAGCCATTTACACTATACGTCCACGAGAGGTGTGGTAAATATTTAAATTACCTGTACTATTTTTTATGCGGTAAAGTCTAGTAAGAATAACTCAGTCAAAATAAGAGGCAGAATCCGTGGTATTAGAGGTTCTGAAAAGGGCTTTATTCCTTACAAAGGAATTATAGTTCGAACTAGGCAACCATATTCCATCACCACGAAGGTTCAGGAAGGGATCAGCAATACATTATTGACAAGTAAAGATATTTATATGAAAAGCATTACATTAAGACAGATGCAGGAGGCGTAACAGCTGATAATACAGATAATACTACACATACGTAATGAAAATAGGCGTAAACATAGGCGTAAACTAAAAACGTCATTAAACATGATGTCACAGGTGGGTGGATCCATAAAAGAATCCTGCAATGTCAGCAGAAATACTTGGCAGAGATGCGTGCGCAGCCGCATGACATGTGATTGACGTGCAACTAGAGGGTGAAGGGGACTTGACATTTAGCTCTACATGTGGAGACAGAAGTCTGGGGGGTCATGTCAACCTAATCCCAAATCATATCTAATATCTTATGTTTAAAGAACTGTATTATCCAAAAGGAAAGGTCTCTCGGACGGAATCTATTCTATACTGACTGTTAGTGCGTGTACAAGCGTCTAAGTGTCTACATGAGATGCGAGGGGGCAGGAATCCTCCATAGTAACGGGGCTATGAATTACTTGCGTGAGGACAGTGAGGCCTGGCCCTTTGCTCGGTAGCTGGAAGAATGTTTACCTAAACTACTAGACAGGAATGCATCGGATGAGGAGCGGAGCAGATAATCTTGAAGGTGAAATACAGTTTTTTGGCAGGCAACGGGCCGGATCAGGCATTGTTAGCCGCGCAGGGAGTAGGACAAAGTTCATGGATACAGATGCGGGCTCGGACTGGAGCTTTCAGAGGCAGAAAGCAGGAAAAGGCTTGATGGCAGAATTCAGGGCCTACTCGCCTGAATTGTAAAACGTGGAAAGTGAACCACATAAAGTCGGTGGCCTTTCATACTTAGGAACTGAATATCCGACTCATTCATGGCGGATCTGAAAGAGGACATGTTGACGGTGGACGCACATGTATTTGCGTCTTCATAACTAGAACTGGAGGGAACATACATGTACTTGTAGCATGTACATGGAGCCGTTGGGGTCTAAGATAGGGGACATAACTGATCATAAAATTCATATTTCCTCATTCCCTCCTTGTCCCCTACGGACCCTCAGGAGATATCGATCTTCATCAATCCATCAATCTGTTCATATAGCATCATTTGTTCTTCTTTTTTCTTCCGGGATCTTGAGCGAAAACTTGAAGGCGGGATACACGATGTGGCACACAGACCACAAATCGCTGGCCCACATTGTAGACATAAGCAGCAACTGAATAGTATGAGAAAGCCAATACCTAGGAAGGATAGAATCCTCCATCCCCAGGCTGACAACACGCTCCAGAACCAACCGGACCAAGTCCAGGTGCCTGGACTCTGGTGTATCTGGCTTATAATCTTATGAAGTCGAGTTATGGCTTTATATACTGACGGCGCGTTTTCTGGTATGAAAACACAGCAACTTGATCCGATGACCCTACAAGCTCCGCCCCTATCGGCCAGAATGACGTCAAGGACAAGACGATTTTGTAGAACGATCCGCATCGCAGACTGCTCCTCCGTTAAGTTGCCCAAAGCGGAAGTAGTTTCATTCACTACTGCTTCAAGGGTTCTAGTTAATCTACGTATCAGCTTACTATTGGTGACTGTACCTATGTAGGGAAAGAAACCTTTATTGAAATCTGTGTATTTCTCCCATGCTGTTTCAGTGTAGTCAACAATCGGGAGGTCTCTTTGCTGTCTATTGTGTACTAAATGGGTGTTCCTATGATAATCAGGCGGGGCTAGGAAAACAGGTGGCAGAAGGAATGCAATGTAACAGGTACCATCCCAATCTAGGGGTAGGCGTATGTATGCGGTGTGACCACAGATGAAGTAGGAGTGACGGGAAGCTCTAAATGTAGATTTGCCTTTATCACTGAATTCTATTACAGTGGTACATTTACTATGGCCCATGTGTATTGAACCATTCTTTCTTACACATAATTCGCCTCTAACTGGAAATACTGACATAGCGGGCAAGATCGGTGTAGCTTCGGATTCAATATTCAGGATCATAAGATTAAGTGTAAAGTTTCCTAATCCATATACTTCATTTTCTAGATCAGTTCCTGTTCTTTTGGGAAGTCCCTCCTTGTTAGGGTAGCAGACTTTAAGTAAAACTAGGTTCAGGTTTCCCCATACCCAATTGTCTTGGTAAACTACTGTATTTGAATCTAGGGAATTAATCAAACTAAACCATGCTCCACAGGAGCCATTGTGTGTGAATGGATACGGAAAGAGGGGCAGAACTCCCTTGTATTTCTGATAGGGAGGGAGTCGGCCACATATCCAACAATTTGTAGCATTGCTGGTCTGATGGGAATGATGTAACATACTAATAAAAGTGTTGTTGCGCAGCGCAAATCTATAAGACAACTCATGCGGAGGTAGTTCGCTAAAAGAATGTTCAGCAGTAGCATTGTAAGCACGCTTAGAAATAGGGTAATACATATGTAGCAATACACTAGAAATGATGATCAGAAGACTTAGAAAAAACAAAATTAATAATGTCATTATGCAGTGACTACGAAGCGATTTACAGTACGCATGTTTTTTAAGCTGTATCTGTCTATTTTTCTCTCTATTTCGGTCCAGAGGATACATGTCAGAGACAAATTCAACCGATTCACCTTGGAGAGGACTTAAACAATCAAATTGTCTGACTTGCTAGACCTTAGTTTCAGTTTATAGAGTTCGTTCTCCGACCTTTCAACCAAGGGGAGCTTTGAGTCTGTCTGTGAGGGAATACAGGGCTGAGTGTTCACATCGGACGGTAGTCCATAAAATTTCTTGATATGGCTCGAGTGCAACCACCCTTTACGTCCCTCAATCTTCACGGCTGTCCTTGTAGTCAGCAGGACGAGCTTGGGCGACTGCCACCTAGGCTCCAGCTGGGTCTTCCGGTCAAAATTCCTCACAAGAACCAGGTCACCTGGAACCACGTCATGGGGCTTCACCTCAGTGTTATCGGGAAAAGCTGCAGCTACCTGTGAACGACAAGATTGTAGTGCAGACATCAAGGAAGCCAGGTAATCTGTCAGCATATTACAGTCAATATCAGTGATTTTACGAGGTATAGGCGTCCCCCACATATTTGGTGGTCTACCGAAGATCACCTCATAAGGGGATAGCCCTGTTCGAGAATGTGCTACCATTCTCATGTAAAAGAGCGCAACTGGTAAGGCTACTATCCAATCGACACCTTTTTCTCTACATATTTTAGACAATCTCATTTTCAGAGTTTGATTATGACGTTCCACGAGACCTGCTGCCTCGGGATGTCGGACACAGTGAAATTTCCATTGATAACCTAATAAGAGTGAAACGTGTTTCATCAGTTCGGATGAGAATGGCTGGCCGTTATCTGAGTATACAACACGTGGTAAACCGTACCGTGGGAAGAATTCTCGAACTAACTGTTTGGCAGTAGTCGGGGCAGTGTAATCTGAAACCGGGTAGGCTTCTGTCCAACGGGAAAGAGCACAAACAACTACGAGAACATATTTGAATCCTCGACATCGTTCCATCTGGATATAATCCATCTGGAGGACTTCAAAAGCGTGCTCGGGAGGTTGAAATCCACCCTGCTCTACGGGAATGCTTTTACCTGGATTAAACTGACAACATATCATACAGGTACGTACTTTCTGTTTGGCTGCTGCTCGCAAGTGTTTGTTGAACCAAATGTGTTGAATGCTGTCTAGCATAGCTTTTTCTCCTAGGTGTGCTGGACTATGTATTGTGTTAATGATGACTTGAACCATGGAATCGGGAAGAAACCATATAGATTTTCCCTTCGTCATCCATCCTTGATCCGTTTGGATCCCTCCTAATTCAGTCCATTTCTTTATTTCTTCTGGTGTAGCATGTGTCTGTATGTCAATTACATCAAGGGCGGGATCCTTAACTGTCATGCAATGTGTTGGTGTCGGGACTATTGTCTTTGTCGTGTCAGTTGTATGAGTCTGATTCTGAGCAGTCTGTTTAGCTGTTCTGTCAGCTAGGTCGTTACCCTGAGAAATGATGTCGGTAACTTTTGTATGGGCTTTGCATTTCATAATCGATATTGCAGTAGGTAGATGAATTGCGTCTAATAGGGCTTGAATGAGGGGTCCGTGTTGGATGTGGGCACCGTGAGAAGTTAAATAACCTCTCTCTCGCCACAGTACGCCGAAGTCATGGACGACTCCGAATGCATAACGTGAATCTGTGTATATGTTGACTTTCTTATTTTTGGCTTGAATACAGGCTTGTGTCAGAGCGATGAGCTCTGCTGCTTGAGCTGACAAAGTGTTAATACAATTGGTTTCAATGACTTCAGTGTCTGTTGTGACTGCATAAGCGGCCACTAGCTCTCCTGTACTTGTTCTCACACATGAACCATCTACATACAATGTTAGGTCCGGATCTAATAAAGGGATATCTGTCAAGTCTTGTCTGGGTTTCGTCGTGATAGTAATGACTTCAATACAATCATGTGCTAATGGATCTGTTCCGTTTACTGGCAAAAGTGTGGCAGGATTTAATGTATTACAACGTCTGATTTCTATGTGTGGCTGAAACAATGTTAATTCATAACCGGTGAGTCTTGCTATAGTCAAGTGTTGTGTTTGTGTGCGGTTCAAGAGAACCTCTACTGCGTGTGGTACTTGTACTGCCAATTGATGTCCTAACACTATGGCATCGCTTTGTCTGATTGCTAAAGCTGTTGCTGCCACTGATTTCAGGCACGCAGGAAGAGCCTGAGCTACGGGATCTAGTGTACTAGAAAAATAAGCACATGGCTTGTGTGATCCTGCTTGTTCCTGCGTGAGTACTGACAAAGCAGTACCTTCACGTTCTGTAACAAAGAGTGTAAAACGTTTGCTGTAACATGGCGTTGCTAAAACAGGTGCTTGGCATTAAGCTTTCTTTAAGCTTTCAAAAGCTTGTGTATGTTCCTGAGTCCAAGGGAGGACAGTCGGTGTCGCTGCCTCCTGTGTTGTCAACTGAATGAGTGGTTTAGCTAAAAAATGCATATTGGGGGATCCACTGCCTACAGTACGAAGTGAGGCCTATGAAGGCCCGTACCTCCTTTTGTGTCTTGGGTGATGGCATGTTTATAATTAACTGGATGCGATCAGGTGTGAGCTGTCTCCCCCATTTGGACAGCAAGTGCCCTAGGTACACAACTTGCTGGACACAGAATTGTAGTTTCGAAGGGGACACCTTGTGCCCCTTGTCGGCTAAGAAATGTAAAACCGTCAGTGATGCTTTTTCACATTCAGGTTTGCTTCGTGCGGTGATCAGCAAATCATCGACGTATTGAAGCAGGGCTGTGTTAGCTGGCATGTGAATACTGTCAAGTTCTCTTTTCAGTGCTTGGCTATAGATGCTGGGGCTTTCTGTGAATCCTTGAGGTGCGCGTGTGAATTTAAAACTTCGTCCATTTAAACTGAATCCGAACAAATATTGGCTTTCCGGATCGATTGGGACGCTAAAGAAAGCGTTCTTGAGATCAATTACAGTAAAGAACGTTGCTTCTGAATCTATGGCCGTTAATAATGAGGAGATATCTGGGACCACGGGGTATTGTGGTACAATGCATTTATTTAATTCTCGCAGATCAATAACTAGTCGATATACTGGTGGTGCTTTTGGATCGGTTCGTTTAAGAATCGGAATTATCGGGGAATTACATATATTGGAGTCGGTTTCTACAACCACCCCTTGTGCGATGAGCTCGTCAATGATTTGCAGTAAAGCCACAACAGCATCTGGCGGTAATTTGTATTGTCGCATTCGTGGTAGTACCACTCCTGTTTTGAGTGTGACTCGATATGGTGTAATGTGCATACAACCTACATCAGTGGGGCCTTGTGCCCATAAATGTGCAGGTAGATTCTGTAACCGGTGATCCATGTCTCTAGACACGTAGTGACCTTTAAAGTCACGCAAAAATAGTCGTACTCCTTCCGGAGAACAACATATTACAGCTCCTAGAGCCTTCAATGTTTTTATACCTAACAAGTTTTCTGGACATGATTTCGTAAGTAATAGATCTGTAGTCCGTGTTAATGGACCGACTGTAAATGCAAGTGGTTGCGATACTTCGTTAACAGTAGGCTTTCCTGAAAAACCAAGGGAAATATTTTGTGAGCCTGAGAGGGGTACCCATGGGACTTCGCTGTGACGGATAGTGGTTCTGCTTGCCCCTGTATCGAGTAGAAACTTTCTATCTTTCCCTAATAACTGACTTTGTACATAAGGACCTTCTTGATCTACTGGAACCTCAATAAGGGGTAAGCCAACTTCCCTCTCTAGGCTATTTCATGTGTAGCGTTGATACTCTGGATAGTCATTTTGTGCATACTGGTACATCTGTTGTGTCGTGTTTTGTGTTGCAGCAATAGGCTGTGGCTGTTGTTGTAATTGTTGTTGTTGTTGTGGTGCGGTCTGTTGTACAGCTGGCATAGGCTGTATATTCTGAGGTACTTGTTGTTGGATCTGATCCTGTCTAGGCGGACGTGGTCTCTCTTTCGTTATACCCGTAGAGATATTATGTTTCAAAACTGCGCAATCGTGTATATAATGACCTGGCTGTTTACAATAGTTGCATGTCCCTCTAACAGGACCTACTGAATCATTGGACTGTGTCATACCCTTTTTATGACTGTCAGCTGGAACTGACTGAGCAACAAGCATTTTCATTTTCGTGTCCTTCATACGTCTTTGTTCATGTTCTTGTTCTTCCCTAATTCTATTGTGATGATATTGTAACATTTGTAACATCTGTGACGGTGTGTTTCCTTGCCATGTACTCTCGAATTTTAGTACTCTACTCTTGACTTGGGGCAGGGAATTCTCAACTAATTTTGTCACAAATAGATGTGGATACGATTCACTGCTTGCTTTTATGCCACTATTAATACCAAAACATTTTTCAAATCGGGAATAGAAATCACTAGTGTCTTCATCTTGTTTTTGTTTACAGGCTGAGATTGCACCCCAGTCTTCCTTTTTCGTAGTTAATAAACGTGGTAGTACCTGCACTAGTAATCCTGGTAATGCTGTAGTCCTTTCCCCAAGCCCTGAACCTGCAGCTCGGGCCTTTTCTTCGTTTTCTAATACTGTCCAATCTATCTTTTGGTCTCCCACCTCCCATTCCTTTTCTTTGAGTTTCTCGTAAATACCGGCGGGTAATAGGACTTTTAATATTTTCATAAGGTCCGGGTAAGTATACTCTCCCAAGAGTAACATGTCTTTTATCTCACGGTGGAAACCTGCTGGGTCTTTGTCATGGCTAGGTACTACTTTCTTCATCTCTAATAATTCAATTTTAGTTATGGGCGCGTACACAAACACGCGTTTAAGAATATTGTCCTCACCTCTGACTGGGTGCACTTCGCGTAAGGGATTCTGTCTGTCTATGTGATATGTTTTTCTTTCCAACTTGGGGGGAACTGAAACATGTTCTGGGCATACGAAGACCATGTACTGGTGTCGATATTCTAGAATTTCTTTAATTAAATCAGTACCTGAACCTCTCCATTTATTCGTGAGTAATTCTATCAGTATATCAGGCAGGGGACCGGGATCGGAGTGTTGGCTTCTATACAATATAACGAGATGCTGTATCATGTATATACCAGCTAAACGCTGTTCGTCTGGGGTAAGTTTCAAAAACGTGTGTGCCAACGCATCATCACTGTATTTTTCAGAACTGTCAGCCCATTGTACTGCTGACCTGGCTAATTCTTGTTCATCCATAGAATCGAGCATATGATACCCCCTTCGGTCTCGGAGTAATTTATCAGCAGCCTGGAATAAGTGTTCAGGGGACTTCATATTTAACATAGGGGCTTGAAAATGTCTGTTACATTCTGGACGTATCGGGCGTATCGGGTCATTAAAGTATCTGGTATTGTTACAAGGTCTTCCCCTACCTACATAAGCTATCGTTTCTAATTGTCCTGTGGGCATTTCTGATTCTTCCTCCTCCTCTCCCTCTGATTCAGTTTTGTCTGCCTCTAATCTGGCTTTATGTATTCGTTCTACTTCTTTGCGGATCTTTCGGCACATAACTACTATGCATGTCTGTTTATCATGCTTTCCCTCGGATATATTCTGACCCCATCGGGTAAGTACTTGCATTTCATCCTGGTCTACCTCGGACCTATCTTTGTCTCTGATCAAGCAGTTTATGAAGAAACGTAACAGTTGTCTCTGTATATCCGCTTTCTGGTATTCCATGGCTTCGTCAATACTTTCAGGGCCTTGCCCTGTTTGGACAAAGCGATATATA
This sequence comes from Triturus cristatus, assembly GCF_964204655.1. NCBI lineage: Eukaryota > Metazoa > Chordata > Amphibia > Caudata > Salamandridae > Triturus > Triturus cristatus. Next base: position 1,092,360,350 of record NC_140593.1, read on the forward strand.
TTGTCTAAATGTTTAACCATTCCTGGTAGCGTCGTTAAATATATTGAGGCTCGTCGTATACGTAGTGATGACAGCACCATTCTGTCATTTTTACCGGGCACTGGATCATATCTACAATCTACAAGATGTTCTTTAAACATGTCGGATGTTGCTATTTGGGGTGTACGTTGGTTTGCTAAATCTCTAAGAGACGATTTGCTTCTTGATGGTGGTGTGGCAAAAATCGCTGTCGCACCTTCTGAGGTGCTAGGCATGAAAGGATTCGTGGGGTGTAAGGTAGAGACTGTGGATGCAGGAAAAGCGGTGGAAACAGATGAACCTGTTGGATTATGCGGAGGAGTTTGTGGTTGCGGAGGAGGGGGCAGATGATCTCGGCGTTGAGCACCATCGACAGGTGGCATGTGTGGTAGACCATTAACATATTCTGGAGCTACATCGTCTAAATAAGAGGAAAGGAAAATATCCTTTGCGGTCTTGGGATGTGCTTTAGTCGGAAGTAATGGGAGTGGCAAATCTTTCGGTATTTCCGGGGTGGCCTTAGGTAAACCTTCGGCCAAAAGAGGATACATACCATTCATAAGAGTGTTTCGTTGTCTGTCTACTTGTTCTGTTTTTACTCGGATACCTTCCTCAACTAATACGTTTTCTCGGGCTCTATTTGAGTTCTCCCTACTTTTCTCTTCCAGTCTGAGCGCTTTCTCTGTGCGCCTATGCGATTCTCTACGCCATAACTCAATGGCATCTTTCTGTGACTGTCTGGCTTTCTTTTTCCATAATTCTTCTTCTACTCTCATGATGCAATCTGCATCCCATGTCCCAGCTGCGGGCCACCTCTGACTTTCTGCTAGATCCTTGGTGTAGTCCACCCATAAGTCAAGATATAATACGGCATCTAGGCCATGTTTATGATACATGAAATACCCTGGAGTGTCCCTAGGTGGAATGGGAACAGCTTCTTCGAGTACTCCTTTTCTAGTTTTGATCTGTCTTAATTTTGAAAAGAACGGCATCTTCAAACCTTGTTACTTGGTTCTTACTTGAACTGGACTTGAACACAATTAATACGATAAACACAATATAGAACACTCATTCAGACCACAATTTTTGGACACAGTAAAACATTTAACATTTAACATTTAATTTTTAACGAACAATGATAATTAGAAGAAAACTAGTTACTGACATAATACTAATACTAGATAATACTGAATTATATACATGAACATACTGGATATACTGCTAAACAGTACAGATACACTGCTGAAACAGTGCAGACCGGATTTGTGTACCCAAACCCGTCTTGACCGGCACAAATTAATGTGCACGTCTAACTGCCTCCCCAGCAACGGTACTCACCGGGTAGCACGGAACGGAAGGCCTCGGAACTGAACTGAACTGGACCGGACTGGACTGGACTCGACTCGGAACTTCGGAACCTGGTGGGCCTCTGTATACCTCGGATCTTGCTCTCTCAGCTAGGCTCTGGTCGGGATACTTCGCACTTCTCACCGCCTCGTCTGGGTGTTGATCGCAGCCTCAGTCACCCCCGCTTGGTCGGAGGGAGATACAGGAAATCCTGCGGGTACGCGTTGTTGTCCGTCCGGCTGTGGCAGGAGACCGGGCCTGCAACGCACCTCCGGCGCGTGAGATGAGAAAGTGTCCCTATTCGGGCGCCAATTTATGTGGTAAATATTTAAATTACCTGTACTATTTTTTATGCGGTAAAGTCTAGTAAGAATAACTCAGTCAAAATAAGAGGCAGAATCCGTGGTATTAGAGGTTCTGAAAAGGGCTTTATTCCTTACAAAGGAATTATAGTTCGAACTAGGCAACCATATTCCATCACCACGAAGGTTCAGGAAGGGATCAGCAATACATTATTGACAAGTAAAGATATTTATATGAAAAGCATTACATTAAGACAGATGCAGGAGGCGTAACAGCTGATAATACAGATAATACGACACATACGTAATGAAAATAGGCGTAAACATAGGCGTAAACTAAAAACGTCATTAAACATGATGTCACAGGTGGGTGGATCCATAAAAGAATCCTGCAATGTCAGCAGAAATACTTGGCAGAGATGCGTGCGCAGCCGCATGACATGTGATTGACGTGCAACTAGAGGGTGAAGGGGACTTGACATTTAGCTCTACATGTGGAGACAGAAGTCTGGGGGGTCATGTCAACCTAATCCCAAATCATATCTAATATCTTATGTTTAAAGAACTGTATTATCCAAAAGGAAAGGTCTCTCGGACGGAATCTATTCTATACTGACTGTTAGTGCGTGTACAAGCGTCTAAGTGTCTACATGAGATGCGAGGGGGCAGGAATCCTCCATAGTAACGGGGCTATGAATTACTTGCGTGAGGACAGTGAGGCCTGGCCCTTTGCTCGGTAGCTGGAAGAATGTTTACCTAAACTACTAGACAAGAATGCATCGGATGAGGAGCGGAGCAGATAATCTTGAAGGTGAAATACAGTTTTTTGGCAGGCAACGGGCCGGATCAGGCATTGTTAGCCGCGCAGGGAGTAGGACAAAGTTCATGGATACAGATGCGGGCTCGGACTGGAGCTTTCAGAGGCAGAAAGCAGGAAAAGGCTTGATGGCAGAATTCAGGGCCTACTCGCCTGAATTGTAAAACGTGGAAAGTGAACCACATAAAGTCGGTGGCCTTTCATACTTAGGAACGGAATATCCGACTCATTCATGGCGGATCTGAAAGAGGACATGTTGACGGTGGACGCACATGTATTTGCGTCTTCATAACTAGAACTGGAGGGAACATACATGTACTTGTAGCATGTACATGGAGCCGTTGGGGTCTAAGATAGGGGACATAACTGATCATAAAATTCATATTTCCTCAGAGGGAAGGCTGTGCGTTGAGTGTTTTAACGCAACAATTTGGTGACAAGCAGCGCCCATGTGCATATTTTTCCTCGACCTTAGACCCGGTGGCTAGAGCGTTGCCGAGTTGCTTGAGGGCGACGGCGGCAGCTGCGGCGTCTATTCGACAATCCGCAGGTCTTGTCATGGATAATATGCTCATAGTGATGGTTCCGCATGCAGTTGATACTCTCCTGAATCGTACAAAAACTCAACATCTGACGAGTGCAAGGTTGTCTGGGTACGAGCTGACCCTTTTGGCAAGTCATATACAGATCAAGCGTTGTAATGTACTGAATCCGGCGACATTGTTGCCGAGTAATATGGAATCAGATGATGTACCACCACATGATTGTTATTTACGAACTGAGGAAGAAACAAAGGGTCGTGTGGACCTGAAAAACACTCCTTTGGCAGATCCCGATGGTACTTTGTATGTTGATGGTTCTTGCTTTAAATTGCCGAATGGCGATGTGACGACTGCGTATGCTGTAGTGACGTTGAGCACGGTTGTGGAAACTGCGAGATTGAATCAGAATTCAGCACAAGCGGCAGAGTTGATTGCATTGACAAGGGCATCTGTCTTGTCTAAGGGAAAGCGAGTGAATGTGTTTACCGACAGTCAGTACGCATTCGGCGTTGCGCACAGTTTTGGAAGACTTTGGAGAGAAAGAGGATTTATGACATCGCATGGGACGAAGATCCAACACGGGCAGCTCGTGAATGATCTTTTGGATGCACTTACATTGCCTAAACAAGTGGCGATTGTTAAATATAGTGCACATCGGAAAGTGACGGATGATGTTGGTCGTGGTAATGCATTTGAGGATGAGATTGCTAAGGAAACGGCTAAGAATCTTACAACTCGAATTTACGTGACAAGTTCAGTGAGATGGCCGACGGAAACTGGTATGTGTGAAGACACTGTTGAGAGTGTGAAAGCAATTCAGAACGAGGCAACTGAAGCTGAAAAGATCAAGTGGAAAGAAAGTTCGGGAAGGTTGGATATGCATGGATGTTGGGTTGACTTGACGGAACGTCAGAGGTGGATGTTACCAGATGCGTACGTATTAGCTGTCGTGACGATGGCTCATGGGTTGTCACATATTAGTGCAAAAGGGATATGTAAGTTCTTGTCCCCTGTATGGAAGAATGAGGGTATTACTAAGTGTGCTGAGAGAGTGGTTAAGAATTGCATGGTGTGTTTGATGTACAATCCTGGCAAGGGCACCCCCACTCCACCTGGTCATTTTGCTCCCCCTGTTTGTCCCTTTGAGGTGATCCAACTGGACTTTATCCATATGGAGAGATGCAATAACCTGAAGTATGTTTTGGTTGTGGTTTGTGCGTCCTCTAGATGGATTGAGGCCTATCCTCTTAAGGATAATACTGCCCTGTCCACAGCGAAAATCCTGCTGAAGGAATACTTTCCTAGGTATGGAATGCCACGGATCGTGTGGTCGGATAATGGAAGTGAGTTTGTAGGAAGTGTGATGCAGAGTGTGTGTAAGGGCCTTGGAATCCGTCAAAAATTCCATAGTGCTAATCATCCTCAGGCAGCGGGTTTGGTTGAAGGGTACAATGGTACCCTGAAACTGAAACTTGCAAAAATACAAGCTACCACTGGTCTATCATGGCCTGATGCCTTGCCTCTGGCTCTCCTATCAACCAGGGCGACTGTACACTCTCGAGTAGGGCTTAGCCCATATGAGATTGTGTTCGGCCGCCCTGCAAACATTTGGGGAGTCCCGAGACCTAAGGCCTTTGATAGTCTTGAGTATCCAATGCTAATTGATTACCTTCATGATTTGACCACTAAACTACGGTTGATCCATCAACAGGTCTTTGAAGCTCTACCGGCGCAGACAGAGGGTCCTGGACATCAGCTCCGGCCAGGCGATTGGGTCGTTACCCGAAATTTTGGTCGGAAACGTAACTTGGAGCCAAGATTCGTAGGACCCTTTCAAGTCTTGTTGACAACGAGGACTGCGGTTCGATTGGAGGGCGGGAAGAACTGGGTTCACGCCGGCCACACGAAAAAGGTACCGATCCCCTCACCAACAGACGGTTGGGTGAGAACTGGGATTGCGGCAACGGAAACTGAGACTCCTTTAAATTTTGTGCCGTTTAGTGACGCTCAACCTGTAGGAGATGATTTGTCGCTGCCAAACCCACTTGTGGAGTCATCAGTAGCAGAGAACCCAAGGTCCGACTCGTCGTTCACTTTATCGAACACTGTTGCGCCAGCTGAACAATTGTTTGTAGAGCAAACTCGACCTGGAAGAAGTCGATACTTTCTTCGTTCAAGGACTAATAAAAATTAAGTCGTATATTTTTTTTTTTCCTTTTTCGGTGCTATGAACATTATGGACAATTACATCCTTTCTTTTTGAGTTTTTATGTGTTTTTCACTGCTAAAGAGATTTGTATTAAAACTGAACGTTTTGAGGAAACCCTACCATCCGGGTTACCATAGGGCCGTGCGGGTACTCCTTTCTGTTTAGCAGGTTTCTGACGCTAAGTCGGTTACTTTTGTCGATTCCTGGGAACTCCTGGGGATTGATAATCGCTACTCAGAACGAAGTGCGTCAAGTACGTCACGGACGGTTTGTAGAGGATGGCATTCTCTAAGCTGTTGGAAGTAGAAAGGATGTCGGCGCAGAGATCAGAGTTATATAGGGTTGTACGAACAAAATGTTTTCTGTTTCAGGTATTCCTACTGTTTCTGACTGTATCTGTGCTATTGGTGGGCGGAGTGTATTTTGGAATACAGTTGTTATTGCCTTCTGTTTCACCTACCCTTTCTCCTAAACTAAGCTCCATCACCACTGTTTCCCCACATTCTATTCATCCTTTGCCTCAACACGAACAGGTTAGACGTGCGGAATTTATGAATAACTCCTTCGTTCAACTCCTACATCAGCATCAGTTGGTGATGAATACTACCAACTGTTGGGTGTGTGGGTTAATGCCACATACCATGGATAGGGGTATTCCATATTTGGTCCTTCCTTACAGCTCCCAGGGTTCCGCTCGAGCATTCCAAACTATGTTTCGTAGTGCACTAGATTCCTACCCCAGTCGAGAGCCACGCTCTGTCAATTTTGGTCCCGGTCCGTACCACAAGCCTTTGGCGATAGCGATAGCGGATTTAGATAGAGATGTTTTTGATGCATCGCTTATCCCAGATGAAGAGGTGCAAGCCTATAAGGATCTGAGTGAGGCTGAGTATAGTGTTTCAGTGGGTGATAGACAGCTTAAGAGCTCGTCCCCAATATGGATTGTACCACACCTCGGTAATTTCTGCTTGAAAGGTTTGGGTCGAAATCCGAGAGCACAACTTGGGAACAGTGCTTGTACTGACACGTATGTCCTACCGATGCTCTCTTCCCCTGTTTTCCTGACTGCTAAGGGCACTTATTTCGTATGCTATGAACGCGCATATACATGGTTACCCCGTGATTTTTCGGGTACCTGTTATATTGCGAATCTTTTACCACCGACTTTTACAGTTGCCTCAGACTATCACAAGACTAGAGTTGTGAGAGGCGTTATTAGCAAAGAGGATACTGCCGGTCAAGAAGCAGGAGATTTCTTTAAGGGTTTCCTGCCGTTTTGGGGACCTATGGTTAATAGTAGGAACCTAAGACAGTTGACCCGTGTAGTCGAGTCGACTGCTAATATTACCGCGAGTGCCCTTGGTAACTTAACAGCTAAACTTCAGGCGGATAGACTCATGACGTTGCAGAACCGAATGGTTCTAGACGTCGTTCTTGCAGATAGAGGTGGTGTGTGTAAAGTTATCCATTCGAGCTGTTGCATTTTCATTCCTGACAATGCTCCAACTGTCTACCAAGCCATCTCAAAGTTGCACAAGATTTCCGAGTCCATACATGTGGACGAAGGTAATTGGACACTTCTAGGATGGTTTTGGGGCTTGATATCCACTTGGGGTTGGAAAATTCTGATGATCGTAGGGGTTGTTGTAACGTTTCTATTCACGTGTTGTCTTTGTGTACAGTGTGGTCCTGCCTTATGTGGCCTTTGTGCTACAACGTGTATAAGACGGCCATCTGTTACCAAGGAGACATTGATGAATAGAATGATGTTCCAGCAGCAGGTGAACGATCTGATGAATATTGAAATCGATTCCGATCTTGACTAGTGCTTGCCTACCTGAGGGCAAAAGGAGCGTCTGAGGTTCCGTGTGAGACGGAACGACACTTTTTGAGTGGTGACGAATATGGATGAGTTTGGTGTCTACTAACCGCAAATGACGAGTATAGTGGGTGTACGCAGTTTCGTTACGCAACCACGTATGGTTCGTCTCATTTTTGGGTTTGTTCATCTGAACCCTCGGGTTCCATTTTAGATACGGCATCCATTTTGTTTCTTGCCCTCAAGTAGCCAGCGAACGGACGTTGCCCGCTTCGTGACCCTGGGACTCCCAAGCTTACATGAGGGACACGTGTTTCTTTGAGGGTGACTTTTACGATAAGGGAAATGACACGGCGAAGGCAGATGGCCCCGCTCGAGACTCATCTTGCCGTGCTAGCCTATTGTTTCAGTCATGCATGCATTGAACACGAGGTCTTCGATCCTGTCATCAAGTTTCCTTTATTACTCCCGACACTCTTTTCTAACCTGTTGTGCATCCTTGTCCTTTCTTTGCATCTGTTTTTGTCCCCTCTCCTAATGTGTTTACGGTCAGAATGGAATGTGTTTTATTGCGGGGTAGATATGTTTTTACAGTTGGGAACCGGCAATGCTGCTGTAATTATGTTCCGGCCTCCTGAAACATGAACACGACTCTTTTGAAGTTTATTGTGGGAACTGAGTTGTAACCTTTGTTCGCCATACTGTGCAATGGCAAAAACGTGTATAAAAGGAGCGATCCACTTTTGCAATTTGAAGCAGTCTCCGAGAACCTACACGTTGTGTACTTCTTGTGATTTCTGTATCCCTGCAGTAAATAAACGCTGATCTCTGACGTCGCTGGAAGTGTCCCGTGTCTCTGTGTTTTGTACGCCAGAACAGGTAACCCACGAAGGTTTCAGGTGTTGTCCCCTGGCACCGCTGGGTCTTAGAATAACCCAGTCCTTCATGCTTGCCAATTTTAAAATAGCACTCCTCTTTGGGACATCATGTGGTCCTCTCGCCTTTAACCGTGGAATCAGTTCAACCTTTTCTGAGCCCTTGTCAGTGGTATCTTCATGGGATTTGTGGAGGAATCCTACAGCCGGGGTGTGTGGATAGCCATACTTGGTGTTCTTGTCATATTAAAACATGAACTTGTTTTCTACATTTTACTACATTAATATGAAAAATGCATGTCATAACACATACAGAGCAAACACAAGGAGATGATGGACGGAGTGCTGAAACTTTTCAAACACTCACCCCCAGTTATAGATCTGGGTTGAATCCATCGTCATTCTTTAGCTCACTTTGCCACCCCAGTTCAGACACAGCTATATGCAAATCAGACTTGATCCTGTGCCTCATGGGAACAGTCCAGACTGAACTGCCAAGCCATGTCTTCCCTGGACCGGAAACAAGCCTCCTGGGACTAGTTTCGGGCTAACAGCCCTCATCAGCCAGGCTAGGTTGAATCCAGTCACAGATCTGGGTTGAATCCATCATCATTCTTTAGCTCACAAGACATGGCTTGGCAGTTCGGGCTGGACTGTTCCCAAAGTAAATCCATTTTGCGAGCTGAAAAATCTTTTCTGAATCGTAAAATGGGTTTTGCTAGCCATTCAGAAGTACAATTAGGTGGGAATGTGAAAGCAATGTCCCCTCCTAATTGCAAATTGCGAATCGCAATGGTATAGTACTTATAATGAGTCCATCATATTACCTGCCCATCCACCCTACAGTCTCTAGAAGTGACATCATATGAAACTGAACTACAGAAATCTTTGATACAACGCATGTACTAAATACAGCTCTGAGAGATATTAAAAATTCTGGAAATTAATTCTTCATTTTTATTTGGGAATAAGGTTAGTGTATAGGCTGCTGTTTCTTTTATTATAAATAATGGCCATATGTTTCAGACATTGTCCCCAATAGCAGTTTTTGGATGTTGCTCTGCTTAGGTAATTATTACTAAATATCTTACACATATGGCATCTTATATTTCGTTTTTGCCTGTAATAAAAGCAAACATTGGCAAAACCAAAATTTCTCCTCATCGCAAAGGCCTGATAAACAAAACCAATTCCTAGATGACCACTGACACATGTATTGGAATATACATGCATGTGTGCATCAAAATTATTGCTCCTGGTTTTATGGTATTTTCTTTTTAACATTTCCGTCTCTATTTATCCATATTTATTTTTTTGCCCTTTTATTGGTATTTATCCATATTTATTTTAGGTTTTGAGAATAAATGGAGTCATAAAAGAGTATATTTCCACATTTATTTAACTGATAAACATTCACTCGTACTTTGATGCCTATCGCGTTTTCGAAAAATTAAGCAGAAAAATTTAACAAACCACTACACCGACAGGTAAATATTAGTAATATACAAATATATGTTAACATATGCCTGTTTTTAAAGGAATCACACCTTGTTTTTATGTCCTCATGCTGTCTATCTGCTTAATAGTTGGTCTGGAATTCATGAAGGACAACAAGGTGAGTCACTCACAAGAAGCACAATATTCTGCATTTTTCTGCCTATTAAAAATGCATACAAACAGGAAATAGATTGTTTTCTGTCTGCATTTTGTCTGTAAAAATGGAAAACAGGAAGCCATGGTCATAATACATACGAGCGAATTAATAGTGATGCATGGTGGCCATTTTTAATTTCACTTGGCAGGCAGCCATGTTGGACTGGTAAGTTAGAAAGAAAAAATGTGCATAATCACTAATAAAGGAAGCAAACATCCCAGCAGCATTTAGCAGTGGTTGGGCCCTTATAGAACAAAAAATTAAAAATACAAAACATATACAACAAAATATCAAATGAACAGGGAGTGTCCAGGATCAGAGGAGGAGAGTAGAAATAATGTACTCAGGGAGGCAGATATACAAGTGGGGGAGAGCACATAAGCGCGCCGATGGAGTGCTAAATGGACACTTTAAAAAAATCCCCATCGAGGCAGCAGTGGAAAGATATACCTCATCAAATCAATATACTGTGTACTGTGAAACTGAAAAACTGCTTGGTGGGATAAACACAAGGAAAGGGAGGAAAGCCATCAATTCAAAAACAGACACCTCAATTAGATAACAAAGCCATTCAATCATGAAGCAAGAGGCTGGCACAAAGCACTAAGTAAATGTGTAAGGCATCTTTTCTTACCTTTTTGGTGCAACCGAACATGGATTTGGCCACTGCATCTCCTTCCTGCAGGCTTCAACTCGCGCCTTGGCCTTCTTTCCTCCAGCACGCCACTGTGATCTTGGCTTCCATATTTTTCCCTAAAATGCACGTCGGCTCACTCAGTAGCATGCATAGCATTAAGGAGTTATTCATGCCGTCTTAGTGGTGACTCAGCATGCAGGAAAAAAGACACTTTCCATGGAATATTTCAAAGATATATTAGGAAATATACCCAGTATTATCTTTTGTTTTTTGCCCTTATACATAATATTTTGGTTATTTATGTTGGCATCCCAATCCAAGATGTTCGAACCACCTCCTGAATGGTGTCACATCATGTTGAGCACTATAAAAGGGGAGTCCATCTTGAGTCCAGTTGTGTTGAATTGTTTCTGCATCATTGTTCCCTCACTGAACTCCAGTTCCTTTTGTTCTCTTTCTTTTAGACTTGCTGTGTGGCCTGGTCATCTGGAAGGTTTTCTCTGGTCTCCAGTTTTTTCCTTCGTGCTGGAATTATTTTCTGGAGCATTGCCAGACTTCTAGTTACAATCTGGCATCTGGTTTGTAGATGCAGCCTTTTATCTCCAGAGTCAGTCTCTGAGATAGAAGTCTGCATCTACAAACCAAGAAGACACTCCAAGCATCACCTTAAAGTCCAGCTCTTGCCAATATGCTATGTTTTGAAAAAAGTAGGCCTTGTCAACAGACAGCTAAAGCTGCCTGTATCCAACAGCTAACAATCTTCAACTCTTATTTTGTCTCATATTTTGATCCAAATAAATATTGGCATATATAAATTGACTCCAGATACATGACTTGCTATGAGGGAAAAGTATATTTCTGAATTATTATAGTTTGTGGAACATGTAAGACTGTGTTGTTTTGATTTAACTATTAACTTGGAAATCTCAGAAACATTGTTGAATCTGTGTACTGACAAAACTGGAAACTATTAATTCATGTAAAGTGTAAACATTACAAATACTAACAAGACAAGCTCCACATGTCATAGTTCTGTCTGTGATAGGAAAAATGTTTTACATTGCAATCCAGGATCGAAAAAAGGAAGCACAATAAAAATAAATTAATGTTTCATTTTCTGTTGGACTAGGTTTCAGTGATCCATACTGCATGCTTGGAATAATGATCATGCAAAATTCAAAAGAGACAGAAGAAAAGAAAGAAAGAAAGTTTAGCTTCAGAAAGAAGAAGGAAAAGGTAGAGAAGAGGTCCAGCATAAGAGAAGTGTTGCCTGCTAAGTACATCCAGGTTACCGAGGTCAAGAGCAATACTCTCAATCCAGTCTGGAAGGAAAACTTTAATTTGTAAGTATTCAAACATATTAGAGATTTTTATATATTACATGTGCTGGGTTAAATGTTTCTGCTTCAAGGACAGAAATCTATATATTATTTACCGGTTGTTACATTAAATCCTATTCTATCTCATTGCATTCCTTACTAATGACGTGAGCACATCTCTCAGAAAGGAACCAGGATTTGATGAAATACTCTTTCATCCTGTTGCAACGAGATTCTAAAAGCTCATATATTGTACACTAGGAAGAAAGAGAACTGTTCCATGATAGTACAGTTTCATGAAAGTGAATATTTTCGGTGAAAAATTATAATGCATGATTATTACTTATAGATAGAAGAGAGCGAAGGAGTAAGGGTTATAGTATAAGCAACACCTTCTGTAAAATGTAAGACTTGTTCAGGAGTGTTCAGTGTTCTATTAGTTAAACCGTTATAGTTGTAATAATCAGGGAACAGAGGGGTTTCCTTCACCATCCCATCTCTATGGTGAAGGTAAACCAATTGGTGAATTCTCCTCAGGATTTATAACTTCCTATAGAAATCTGAGAATTTTTCAGTGCATGCAACTCTAGATCAGTCTCTTTTATACTTTATTTGCAGTGCAGCATGCTATTTTCAGATTTGTAGACATTTAAGCTATAAGCCTTGAACAGGATTCCTGCCATACTTCTGGGTCCAGCTTAGAGTCTTTGTATAGCAGAATAGCTGTTATGTATGTATTAATCTATTGCATTAAGGCTTTTGGGTTTCATTTTTGGTTCTTGTCAATCATCTGAGCCAGCTGCCAGAGACCGAGGTCCTTTGTTCACATTTGTATCCTGCCTAACACTGGAATAAATTCCATATATTTTGATTTCCACTGGCCACTCTGCGTTCAAAGGTAATCTTGGCTTAAACTAAACGCAAAAACTGATTGTTATAAGAAAAAAAATACAAATGATATAGTGAAATTAATCAAATCTAAAAGTATTTTATTCAACTCTAACAAGAATGTGATAAATTGCAGCATGCAGCATGGCCAGGCTATCTTCATATGATTCTCCAGTCAACTGGCTTGAACTATTTCAACGAGTCAACTAGTTTTGGAAATTGTTGCCAGCATTAGATAATTGAATTGTGAGAAATGTGGGGTGTTGCTCCCAACTCCCACAGGAAATGGGAAACCAAAGAAGGAAAAAGAAGGAAACATTTTTTTTATTGAAGGGCAGAGAGGGAAAATAGGAGAAAAGAAAGCAAAGAAATAATAAAACAATTTGCAGAGAGATAAACTAAAAATGTGTTCGAGATATTCATGAATTCCTTTTTTTAATTTTATGTAGGAGTTATTCTCTTCCCATTTGTCTCCAATTCCTGGATTCCGAATTAGATATTTGTAATTGAGACACAGACATCTACTATATTGATACTGAGTAGCTCTTCAGGAAAATGATCCACTTACTAATAAATTCAACTAAAATGTTTTTAATCAAGTCAATCTTCTAATTAACATGAGGGCTGAGCTACTCTGCTTGTTGGTTATAAGCAAATCTCACCTAATAATTTGAAAGCATATTGAAAATAATGAACACTTTTTCAAAGCTTTTCTGTGCCTGAGAATGCACAGTTCTAGCAAGACATTGACTGGCTTTACAAACCAGTGACATTTCTACTAAGCTGCATTTACCTACACATGCTTTAGAACTGAAATTTCAAACTGACAATATTTTCACGTTGCCAGGAGCCTTCTACTATAAAGTTGACCAAACATCACTTTTTTAAGTAACTTTTAGATCTCACAGTCTCCCAACGTTGACAGCAGCTTTATACGAACTTCATATTCTTTATCTCCATGTTGCTATTGCTGAATCTAGATGAGCACAAAAAGCACTGTCCAACCCAAAAAAATTAACTCCCCATATCAAATATCAATTCAGCATCATATCAAATAACATTTTATAATATTCGAATGCTTCCAAGCATCCGTATTATTCAGATATTTTGTGAGTCAAAGCCACCCTTTTCTTTGAATATTTCTTCCCAGTATAACACCATTCCATGCTTTGTCTAACTCCTAACCTCATGGCCTTACTTGATTCACAACCAATATCTATGTTTATTCTCTATGTGTTAGTTGCATGTACTGTGCTGCTGTAAGGAACTTGTATGGAGTATGTCTCCCTATTTTGGGTAGGTTAGTGAAATTATCTAATTTTAAAATATGTATTTCTGGAAAGTGCAATCCAAAGTACTACTAATCAGAAGACCGCTCTAGTTAGGATTTCCAAAATAGAATACAGTGAGGAGCACTTCCTTCTTACAAGGGCTGTAAAATAAATCAAATTAAATGTTCACAATTTAATCTAATGGAGTGTGTAACCATTATTAGTGACAAGATTCAGGAAACTAACTCTTTAGCTCCTTGGCTGCTGCATTGAAAGAAAATCCTATAAAATTATTCAGCACATTTACAGGCTAACCTTTTGTATCATATTACCGCTTCTGTACAAGTGAAAATGAAAGTCTGAAGCACCACTTTTAGAAGATTTAGATCCCTTGAAAGGACCCAAAGAGCCACATAGACGTCCCTTTTCTGTCATGTATCCATTGATGTTTGTGCAAGAATTAGGCACTCTTTTATCATCTCAAGATGGCCAAAATGGAAACATTTTAAAGCTGGAAGGGCAGGAGAAGACTTGCAACTGGAAAAACACATTGCGAAAGAAGATTGACTAACCAAAAATTCACCATTAACTTTCCCCCAAAGTAATACTATAGAGAAAACAATGGTCTTTCTCTCTCAGAAAAATCTATTCAAAACTAAGGAGTCCACACCTCTTGGCATTAATTCTAGGACCTACTAGGGGTGCTAAATGAAGATGGTTTGGGGGTTATTCAAGAAACCCCTCCCAGCTTCTACTATGTATATGAGATGTTTATAAGTCAATGTCCCAGACAAATGCTTATCTTTAAATGTCTGCAAAAGGTCTTGATATCAGACAACAATGAATAGCTGTCTACTAGACCATGCCTCTGGGATATTTTGGGGTATAAAGCAATGCACAGCATACCATCTGTGGTTCAATACAGAATCAATGACACATTGAGCTATTTTGATATTTTCTCACCTTTGACATAATAGGCATAGGACCAGATATACAAAGCTTTTTTTGTTCGCAAATGGCCCGATTCTGGGAATTGGGCCATTCACGAATGAAAAAAGGCATTTATCAATGTACAAAGGCCCAATTTGCGATTTGATAACCTGATACCGAATCACAAATTGGGTTTGCGATTCAATATTAGTTAGGGGCTTGTTTAGGGCATCCCTTCCTGATACCAAAATGCGGTCGCAAAGCATTCTCATTTTACCAACTACTTCAAGTAGGTGGTAACCCATTCGCAAATTGGAAGGGGTTCCCAAGAGATCCCTTCCTCTTTGTGAGTGTTTGTAGTACATTTATTAAGAGCAGGCAGTGGTCCCACGGACCACTGCCTGCTCTTAAAAAAATTAAAAGAAAACTTAAAATGTTTCTTTTTGAAATGCATCCTGTTTTCCTTTAAGAAAATGGGCTGCATTTAAAAAAGAATTGCTATATTGAAAAGCAATCATAGACATGGTGGTCTGCTGACCCCAACAGGCCACCATCCCTGTAATGTTTGGGAATCCCAATGGGTCGCAAACCCAGACACACCTCATGAATATTAATGAGGCCAGTCTATTTGCTACCCACTGGGTATCGCAAAATGTGTCAAAGACACATTTGTACATTGGTGTTTGTACATTGGCAACAGCTTGCCTCTCTCTCTGCATAAAGAACAGGATCTGTAAAAATCACTTTAAATTTCTCTTATATTTCGGGGTAAAACACAATAGACCATTTAACCACTTTTGCAAGTACAGTAACTGGGGATTTTATTTAGATTTGGTACCAACCTCAACACAATATTGTAAATTTACAAATGACTATGTTTTCTTTTATTAAACACATTGATACCAAATGAGGATTCATCTTTATACAAATCCACACTTATACTTGGTGATTTGCTATTACTAAGGATAATCCAACAGCACGCTTTTTCGTGTTGTTTTGCTTGACTCAGTTTATAAGTACTTAGCATGTATGCACCACAATAATAAAGAGCTTTTTCACTCACCAAAACACTCAGCTTTATATGCTATGTGGATTTATTACATTAAGGGATATATTTTGCTTGCCGTAGACCTACTAATGTTCAGGTTAGATTGACACAAAGCTTTTATGTTTTATTTATAATGCACATACTCATATATGTCATGTTCCATACTCCTCTATGCTATAAGACATCACATGTTACCAGCTGCCTTTTTATTTTTTTTAAATAACATATAACATATTAAAAAATAATTGACTCTATGTCTCACAAAATGTTGACTGACAGTTCTTAAAAACAATCACTTTTATCAGTGGTAATAGCAAGTTATTCTTTATTTAATGGTGAAATAGGAGTAATAACAATAAATTTTCAGGTTTCCATGTTGTAACATCATATCTACAGTGGCACATTCCCTTTCACTGCTGCCCTATACATATATTAACAAGCATTGCAAGGGGCACTTGTGGAAAAACAAGAGTCAACTTAGAACAGGACCAATTACCCCTCATTTCTGCAAAGAAATGCTCAATACAAGCTCTTGTTTCGAACGGTAATTGTCTTTACTCTTAGTTCATATTTCCTCTTACATAATATTAATCATTTTGGCATCCAAGGCTCTCTCCCACTTATCTTTTGGAAAACTATAGTTATGTGATGCACACACACAGTTTGCACAACATTACATTGCAGATTATTTGTTGGTTAAGAATAACAGATTTTTACTTACAAAGAATCTCTTGGTGCTGTAGAGACCTTTCTTTGGCTACTAAAACATTGCTAGCTGTGCCTATCATCTACTCTTCTATTAAAAACATAAACAGGTCATAAGAGTCTTCCTAAATTTTAACAGATCTGATCCCCCTTGGATTTCCTCTGGTAGTTGATTCCAGGACTTTGCAACGACAACTCGAAAAGCTTTTCCTCCCCATCTTTTGCATTTTAATTTCGGGATATAAAGTAGATCTTAAATACTAGACCTTGTGGATTAGGTTGGTGCATATTCAAAAATCTAGGGTCTCTACCATAGGGAAGCTTGAGCATCATTCAAGCTGTCTTGAAATTACACGATCAGCCAATGAAATTGATAGCTATATCCCAAGATTTTTAGATCTTCTGAAATAGAAAAGAGTTCAAGTTATAGCATTCTAATTTTAATATTGGATTGGATAAAGTCACTGGCTACAGTGACTGTGAAAAATTCAAAAGGGTGTGATAGGCTCCAGGATGACTAAATGAAGGATTGGGGTCACCATTAGGAGTTCATATTCAATGTTTATATCTGCATCCACCATTACACCTAGATTTCTCACCAGGGCAACTGGGTTTGGACACATTCTCCTAAAACTGGCCACAAATAAAGTTCCTATAGATTTACTTGATTGCAAGTAAGTAAAATTGCTGACTTAGCAGGATTCAACTTTAAAATGTGTTCTGCCATTCAAGCATGAGTTGCTTACAACACTGATGTAAGGTCTGAGTTACATAATTAGATGTTGTTGCAGACTGAAGATGAAATGAGTGTCTTTTGCATACATATGTGTGATCACTTTATACAGAAACAGTAGTCTCAAATACAAGTTAAAGACAAGAGGAGAAAGCGATGACCCCTGAGGAGCCTCCAACACCTGTGCTCAGGTGCTGATGAAAAGGTACCCATCAGTAAAGTTTACATTCTACTTGCTAAAAAGGATTCAGTACATCTTAGTGCTGTGCCACCTATGGCATAATTGAAAAAGGAAGAATTAGTGTGTGGTGGCCGATGGTGTCGAAGGCAGCGGACAGATTTATTAAAATAACTGCCCCTGCTCCGCCACTATCGACAACCGCATGCAGAACAACAATTACAGAAGTATCTGTAGGTTCAATACCTATTCCCGATTAAAACCCCCTTTGGGTATCATCCAGCAGACTATTTGTTTCAGCAAAATTATGCAATTGCGATGTTACAACCATCTTAAATGTAGTCATGTAGTCCTATATGGCAGCGAGTAGATAGGTCTATTGTTCGCTAGATCTACATTCAACAAGGGTTTTAAGGTGGGACAAATGATGACAGATTTGAATTCAAGTAGCGCCTCCCCCCAAGTTTGAAGATTCATTGAGGAACTGCAGTTTTAAAGGGGCTATTGAATGTTTGTGGTTTTCTGAAGCCATGCTGGGTATACATCTTGAGACAGTTCTAGTGAATACTTAAACTATCTGTAATCAGAGATACTACAAATTCAATCTAGCATATGACCCGCCACATTTTTTGGTCCAACAACATACTGAGTAAGGCCATTAAACTCATGTCATTCAAAATCATGTCTCCAAATTGTCTACCATTTCACTCCCATTTTAAAATTCCCTAAATATGTTTTTCATGTGTTGTCTACACATTATAGTTCAGATCACTATCTTGCTTATATTTTTTACTTCCAATTTTCTAGGACCAAAGATTTTGATCCATCAAAGTGTGCAGAAGGTTTGTTCAATGATCCTGGGAGATTCGTCGCGAACACGTACTACTCGCCCACCTTTTTTTCCCTTTTCTGTCGAAATGCACAAATTAAAAGCTATTTGGAACTGTAGCATGAATCAAGGAACTAAAGTCATCTGTCAGCCATTTCTGCATTAAAGCCAACATCTGTAGGTCATCATTCCAAATTAGTGCATTAATGAACTCTTGATTCTTAACAGTAGATCTCACATTGAAAAAAGCAGCATTCAACCCTTTTCTTGTCCTTTATTATGAGGTATGCAAGTCTACTCCTATAAGTTATATTTCACCCTCTAAAGGGTGGCAGGGCAGTACACTGTCTTTCTACTAGTTTATAACTAAATTATTTCAGTGAGTGATTGCTGTCTTTGTTTTTCCCCTCCTGTAAATTTGATGAGTCAGTTGTAAGCAAATAGTAAAAGGCAGGCAAACCGTAGGCTTACTTTTAGCACATCAGCAGCAAACCCTTTGTGCACATCCTTTCCACTCGTCCAGTGCACCTTCTAGTTAAATGGCCTCCAGAAATGAGACCATCCAATATGGAATGAGGAGCAGGAATAAGTCTCATCGGTAACGGTTAAAATTCTCAGCTGTGGGTGTATTAAGAGCTGCGGATATGCCTGATGCTGGCACAGCTCAGTGCGAGCATAGTTAGGCCTTTCCAAGGACTTTATGCAGCTCAGTGGAGATCGGCAGGGAGTTCACACTCGGGGCAGCGCGGTCCTCATAATGGCGGTGCCCCTGGGAGTGACAGCAGCCTTAGGAGTTTTTGCCCGATAGCTCAGAGTGCCTGATGCCTGATGCCTTCGTCTGGGGTGCCACAAGCAGCGGAGACTTAGTCAGCTGTCAACACTTGGAGAGACTGGACGTAATAACTGTGGATGGCACGGACACCCGCAGAGAAGTTTGCGCAGCATCCAAGCCAATAGGGATCGAGGAGGGGACTGCAACCAGACACTCCTGATCAAGGCAACCCTGAAATCTATCATTTTTATACCCAAAAGAGCTGATAGATTAGGCATGATAAATGCAGGTGCCTCATTGCAATGCATACCCATCGGCCATGAGACACCCCGTCCTACCGCTCCCAAAGACTCAGACCCATGAACTTAATGCCTGGACGCCAGTGTCTTGGTGCTGCCAAGATCAATGGAGGTACCAAAACTTCATACCCAGGGACGTTGAATGAAGAAGTAAATTATGAAGCACATAAAACAGATGGGAGTCACACCAATGGATTGGTGCTCTATAACTCTCCTGGTTACTTGAGGAGCACATCTGTGCTTTTCCACATATGTAAGTTTAGCTCACATAAGTTAAAAATATATGAATACTCCTTAAAAGAGTAATCATTTAGTGAACAAGTAGGGAAGTCCATAACATCAAGTCCTCCAGGTACACAAAGATCCCCATAAGAAACTTCGGAAGTCCTTTTACTGACCCACATGCAGGTTCAGAGAGACACAAAGTCATAACAAGAACGGTGTTTTGGTGAACATGGTCCCTGGGGGAAGCTGACTTCTAAAACAATGGAAACCAAGATACTTTGGGACTTTGGTGCCTACCCCCCTCAGATCATGCTGTCCAAAATACAGTCTCAGAGAAAGTCACAGAATTCTTTGAAATCGCACCCTCTTCTAAGGAGAAAAGCATCAGTAACTACACAGTGGATGCAAGAGGTAGAATGACTACAGATCTGGCTCTGACGGAAGCTGATCTGCTGGCTAGCCTGGAAACCTTTAAGTCTGAACTGTGAGAGGTCATAAGAGCTGATTTATCTAGGAAGCTCTCCCTCCTCCGCTCCAAGTGTGAGAAAAGATCGTAACACTTCCATCCGACATTGACTCAGCTGACTCTAGAGATATGGAGGTGGAAAAACAGTGGGCCAATTTTCAATCCCAAAGCCTGACCTTGATAGACAAATATGTGAACTTCCATGCACAAAATTATAGCATGGCAAGAAAAATTTAAGATCAAGAAAACAGATCAAGAAAAGAGAACCTGCTAATTAGGATCCTTAGTGAGGGGGCAGAAGGTATGGATCTTAAGAATTACATCACATTTTTGCTCGCCTCCATTGTTGGTCTTGAACTCTCAAAAATCAGACTATATCGGATACATCGGGTAGGCCCAAGACCTACTGAGGGCACATACGGGGCCCAAGACAATCTGACGAAATTTCACTACCACGCATGCAAAGAGTCCATCTATAGAGCAGCCAGAACCAAAGATACCCTAGTATACGACATGCATGCCTTCTCAATCTTTCAGGACATTGCTCTGGCCACTCTTGTGATGTCAGCAATGTCAACCAGTAATAGACCACCCCTTTAGCATCGCATTTTGAGAGGGGCAATCGATCACGCTCTACACAGGTTTAGAGAGCAACAGGAGTGTTAGGAATATTAATAGTGGATTATCTGTTCACTCAGAGTGACAGCGCTCATTCAAGAGAGGGTTATGGAAATCCACAGATAATGGCATGGCAGCTTCCTCAATCCCAGAAGAGAACACCTACGTAATAAGCAACCATCTTTGCTACTACCGAGGAGTCCCAAGACGAATTCAATCCTATAATAAGACACTCTAAGCTACCCCCTCATCGTGGCAGAGCCCAAATAAACTAACACACCGTGCAGCTGAAAAAAGAACAATTACATATCATACTGCGGTGGAAACCTCCCGAACTATGGACCATCAAACTCGTCATACGATGTTGATGCATCAAATATACTCAATGGGGAGTGTGCAGAACTTGACTCTTGTTCAGTGGTGTCCAGCGCAGCATGAGGTTATTGTGTCCTTTACAATTTTGTTATCTTATTGTTGAGGGTTGCCCAATGGGGAGGACTGGATATACAGGAATTACTATGTCTGCAGTCACCACTGTTGGAAGGTGGCTTATTAGTAGGTGCAGGTAAGTACCCACAATCGCTAATGAGGTCCAGTCAAGTCTCAATTAATTAATCCTTGCACAATTCTTGGTAGCTTGGCTGATGTGCAGTCAGGCTTAACTTAGAAGACAGGAGTGTAAATTATTTAATATCCCCCAAACAGTAAATATGTAAAAAGCACAACACATGAAAAATCCAACACCAATTTATAAAAATAGAGAATATTTTTATCTTTAAAATGGCCCCAAAAAGACAAAAATCCTGTTTAGGGAGCAGAGATATGAAGTTTTAAAGAATAAACTGTAATGTAGTGACTAAAAGCATAATGCACCAAGCGGGCACATCTGGTCACGCTAGACCTGGTAAAACCTGAAATCTCTAGCTGACCACAATGGAGCAAGGGTCGGATACAGACCCGAGTAAGTCCCACTGAAGTTTTACCTTCTCAGAATTGTGTCAAGTGTCCCGTTTGTGAGGCAGAACTGTGGTGGCAGCAAGGAGAGCATTGCTTGCAGTGGTCCGTGGGGCGTGAAGAGTCACCGGTGTCGCGGGTGGACAAGTGGGAGCCTTGCGGTAGCGAGTGGCGATATTTGCTGTCTGAAGAGATGAACTTGCTCCCGCTTGCTCTGATCCTTTATGCGAGCGGTGCTGGTCTGGAGAGAATGGGCCTGTTCATTACCAAAAGCTTGATTTTAAGGGCTACAGACTCACCCAAATGTCCTGGGACCTGAGATGCTCTTCTTGGGGACTCGGGGACCTATTGCAGATGGGTCCAGGAGCTGTGGTCCCGTTGGTTTCTGCTTCTTTAGGGAGAGCAAAGTCTTCTAGCACTGGCAGAAGGGTTCAGAAGCTCTGGATTCCCAATTGGGGTCTAGAACTCAATCTCCCACAATGCACCCATGTAGTCCAGGAAAATCCAGGTGTAGCTTGTCAGCCGAAGTAGTCCTCTCATTGAGCTGTTGCAGATGATTTCTTCCAGCACTTTGCTACCTTTTGCTGCTCTGGAAGTCCACTCCTTATCCTTTATGACCGACACATTGTTTTCTTGTGTGGAGCCTTGAGAGTGAAGCTGGTGTGATCCTTCCGAGTGCAAGTTGGTTGTGCAGTCCAAGGGTCTAACAGGGTAGTCCTTCCTCTCCAGATGTATCAGTCAGGAATCTGAGGTGTTCTTACAGCTCTCGCTCTCCCATATTTATTTTCCATTCTGGGCTGGTAGGAAGGGGGCACCCCAACCAATGGGGTTTATGTTGCCATCCTCTGCCATGACAGCTTCCTGGGAAGTGTGGCATAATTGTGCCCCAGAATGTACATCTCAGCAAAAAGCAATATTGAGAAAATTTCTCGTTGGGGTTCAAGTCTGGCTAAGTCGTTCCACAGCTGAGGCTAACTTTTCCTCACACTCCCTTATAGCCCCTCGCCTAATTCCATCTGACTGGGGATCAAGGAAGTGGGGGCTGGCCTGAGTTCTGTGACATTTGGCCTTCTCCTTTTCAAGACCAGTTTATTTCCCCATCCTCCTTCCTGTCCCTGGCTTATTCAGGAACCAACTTTCCTCCCACAAAATGCCTGAATTCTTTCAGCTCCAGGCCTCTTCACACCTAATCAGGAAGCAGCTTGGCTCAGGCTGTCAAAGGCTGGCCAATCAGAAGAGGCTGCTAAAGGGCTGCTTTAGATAACTTCAGGAAAGTGAGTTCTAAAACTCCTTTCTTGCAATAGTTATAATACATCTGACCATGTCAAGTTGCTGGATTTATTGTAACCATTATTTTGATACTTTGAATTAGTTGCTAGCTTACTCCTGTCAAAAGTTAGACTTTATTAAAGTTTAATCAAGCTTGCCCATGTTAGCCTATAGAGCTGCAGCACTACAATGGGTAAAAATGACTTTGGCTGTTTTTTCCTTACCAGGGCATCTGAAACATCTTTTATAATGTGATTTATCTTTTTAAAGGGGTGAACTGCTGGGGTTCACACACATACAGACAGGGCCCAATTCATTATGGGGCACACCTGTCAGGTGGCTAGACCCAAAGTCCACCAGTTAGAAAAGATTATTATGCGCAAGCCAGGTTGTGCAAGAATATGTATGTATGTAAAATCCTGGAGTAAATAATCCCAAAGACAATGAGCGTCGTCAGTTTTAGGTCTATATATTTTTTTTTTTTTGCCAAAGGAAAGAGAAGCAGAAAACAGCTGAGACGTTTTTTGCCCGTATGGCTAACAGGCCAAACAGCTTTTTCAAGGTAAATAGTTAAATGTTCAGTCTTATGGTTGTCTTTTAATTCGAAAGAGAAAGGGGAACGCAATATCTTACAGTCCGAGATGTGTGTCTCCCCTTTCTGTTTCGTATTAAAAGACGACCATAAGACTGAGCAATTAACTATTTGCCTTAAAAAAGCCCTTGGCCTGTTAGCCATACGGGCAAACCACTTGTCGGCTATTTTTTGTTTATCTTTTCCTTAGCAAAACAATAAATTATGGACCTAAAACTGGTGACGCACATTGACTTTGGGATTATTTGCACCAGGATTTTACATATATACATATTGTTGCACAACCTGTTTTACGCATAATAATCTTTTATAATGTACTTGATTTTTTTTTAACAAGGCATCCTACCTTTGGGGCACCTAAGTCAGACCTTAGGGGGGGACTTATATGTAATAAAAAGGTAGTTTTAGACTTTGGTAGTACTTTTAATTCCAAATTCGAATTTGGAGACGGTTTTAATTTAAATCCAGCCTGCAAGGCAGGGCTGACTTTAATATAACATTAAACACCACAGCAGTGCATACTTATGTGTGTTAAACCCACTGGTGTGTCTATACCAACATGCCCTACCACATACTAGGGACTTACAGGTAGGATGTCTTAGCCAATTATAATTACACCAATTACCATATACCTTTTAAGGACAGAGCAGAGCCCAGGGCACTTTCAGAGTTAGTAACCTCTAGTATCAGTTAAAAAAATGGGCACAATCAGAGGAAAAAGGATGACTTTCCTACATGCCCTCTCCCCAGACGAAAGGTGATGGGTAACTAACCTTCACTCTGATAGTCCTCATCATTTAAGTGGAAACACCTGGAAAGCCCATCTGTATTGGCATGGGCAGTTCCAGGACTGCCTTTCACTGTAATGTTAATCCTCTGTAGAAAAATAGACCACTTCAACAGTTTTGAATTCTCACCCCTAATCTGCTTGAGCCATCTGGGAGGTCTGTGGTCAGTTTGAACATGGAAGTGAGTACCAAACAGCTATGGTCTCAGCTTATTCAGGGACTAGACCACAGCAAAGGCTTAATATCACTCCATCTTTGCTGAATGGCACTCCATTTTTGCTCTCTGGGGAGTAGTCACCTGCTAATGAAGGTAACTGGCTGATCCTGGCCCTCTTCATTCACTTGTGCCAACACTGCCCCAATCCCTTGTTTTGAAGCATCTGTTTGTATCACAAATTATTTAGTGTAGTCAGGGGGCAGAAAAACATAGCCTCTTTCAGAGTGTCAAAGGACTTCTGACACTCCGGGGTCCAAATGAACTTTTTGCACTGCTTTTTAGAGATGAGATTTGTGAGGGGAGCCACAATGGACCCAAGGTTCTTGACAAACCTCCTATAATACCCGGTCATGCCAAGAAAGTCCCTGACATGTGTCTGGGTTTTAGGAGCCTTCCAATCCAGGATAGTCTCGATCTTGGGTTAAAGAGGTTGTACATGACCCACGTACACCACTGAGCTCTGCCCTATCTGGCATTTGCTTCTCTTGATAGTCCGGCCAGCCTGATGCAGGGCCTGAAGCACTTCCTTCAGGTGGACCAGGTGCTCCTCCCAGATGGAACTGAATACAGCTATATCATCATGATAAGCTGCACTGAAAGTTTCCAACCCAGACAAGTCTTTGTTCACCAACCGTTGAAAGGTGGCAGGGGCCTTTTTCAAGCCACAGGGCATCACTTTTCACTGAAAGTGGACCTCTGGAGTGGAAAATGCTGACTACTGCTTTGTTTCTGAATGTAGGACAATCTACCAGTAACCTGAGGTCAGATCAAATGTACTCAGGTACTTTGTAGCCCCCAACCTATCAATGAGCTCATCAGCTCTAGGTATGGCGTGAGAGTCAGTCTTGGTGGCTGTATTCAAACCTCTGTAGTCCATACAAAACATCTATTCTTTCTTCCCTTCGAGGATTAGGTTTAGGCACCAGTGCCACTAGACTGGCCCATGCACTGTCAGAGGGCTCAATTACTTCCAACTCCGGCATCTTGGCTACTTGAGCCTTAATGCTGGTCAGACAATCTGTACAGCTTGTTTTTGACCCGCAGGCTGTCACCAGTGTCTACATCATGGGCACACCAAGTAGTGATTCCAGGGGTCAGGTAGAACAGCCCAGAAAACTGCTCCAACACTTGTCTGCAGTCTTTTTGCTTCTTGTCTGTCAACATGGGAGAGAGTACCACTCCCTCCACTGACCCATCTTGCACATTGGCGGAGAGGAGGTCTGGCAGAGGCTCACTCTTCTCCTCTCCTCCTTCATCTGTGACCATCAGTATGGTCATGTCTTCCTTGTCTTGGTGGGGTTTCAGTTTGTTGACATGGAGTACCCTGTTGGGACTCCTGAGCTAGTCAAGGTCCACCACATAGGTGACCTCACCCTTTTTCGCTAGAATTGGGTAGGGCCCAGTCCATGGCCCTGGAAGCCATAGACTCCAACACCTGCACCAACTGTCCTGGATGGTACTCAGGCATAGTAGCCATTTGGTCCTGCCAGAGCTTCATGAGATCTTCGCTGGCCTCCAGGTTGCTGCTTGCTTTAATCATATACTCTGACATGCTGGACCACAGGCCTAAGACATAGTCCAACACATTCTGTTTGGATTACTTGAGAGGCTTCTCTCAAGCTTCTCTCACCAAACACAATGGCCCTCTTACAGCATGGCCAAACAGAAACTTAAAGGGGCTAAAACCAACCTATTGCTGTGGCACCTCTCTGTAAGCAAACAGCATGCATGGGCATGTATGTATCTTTTCCTGAGCTTGTCAAATTAGCCCATAATAATGCCCAACAGGGTCTTATTGAATCTTTTTACCAGACCATTGGTCTGGGAATGATATGGTGTGGGGAACTTATAAGTAAAACCACATTCATCCAACATCAACTTCAGATAGGCGAACATGAAGTTAGTCCCCCTGTATGAGACAACTTCCTTTGGAAAGCCCACTCTGGTGAAGACAGCACATCGGGCTGTTGCCACTGTGGTAGCAGTGACCGTTCTGAGTGGTACTACCTCTGGATTTCTGGTCGTATGACTCACTACCACCAAGATATATCTATACCCTGAGGCAGTTGGTAGGTCTAGGGGCCCAACAATGTCAATCCTCACCCACTCAAAGGGAGTTCAAACCACTGGCAGTGGTTTCAAGGGAGTTTTTGGCATGTCCCCCCCTGTCTTGCAACTGGCCTGACAGATGACAGAGGAGCTGCAGCATTCATTCACTTTGGCAGACATGTTGGTCCAATAGAAATGGCTGGCCAGCCTATTACAGGCATTGGTCTGACCCAAATGTCCTGCCAAAGGGATGTCATAGTTCAAGGCGAAGAGGAACTCTCTATAGTTCCGGGGGACCACCACTCTCCTGGTTTCTCCTGGTTTGAGGTTCCTGGCCTCAGTACAGAGGACTCCATCTTCCCAGTTGACCCTGTGGAATCCACTGACATCACCCTTCACTTGCCTGGAGGCAGTCTGCCTCAGGCTCTCATGAGTGGAACAATCTATTTGCCCCTGGCACAGCTCCTTTCTGGTGGGTCCACCGGCTCCTTGCAACTCTGCCAAGTCATGGTTGGATCCTCTTCAGCTGTTTGGGCTGGCTCAACAGACCCTGTGCCTGCTCTCTGTTTTCTGGAGGTCTGGCTCATTGTTCCAGAGTCCTCATCTCCAGCACTCCCCTGATGTGAAGTCTGTGACCTAGTAATGGCACATACCCACTCTGGGACTCCCAACATCTGTTTATGGACCTTCCTTTCCCCCGAACATTCAGAAGCTTCAGGATCATTTCCCAGAAGACACTCTACTGGGAGGGCAGGACACAAAACTACCTTCTTAGGGCAAGTCACACCACCCCATTCCCAGCCCGCCATTGCCCTGGGAGGTAGCTTGACTCTGCTGTCTACATGGATAACCTGGTGAAATACACAAGGTAGGATGTGCTCTGGGGAAACCAGTTTGTCTGTGGAAACACTGGCTTCTGTATCCCTCAGAGCCTCGACCTCAGTCTTGTTGGTTTTAGGCCTCCGCCTGTACTTATCCATGCTTGGATATAAGGCTGCCAGGGCTGCAACTTCCACCCCACCCACTGAAACTAAGGTCTCCTCTGAATACCCATTCCCCATCTCTGGGCCAACTTCCGCCCCCACACCTACACTAGCAATTCCCTGGGACTACCCACAAGTGGGGGGATTCTTTGAGCAGACTACTGCTCTCCTTTTGTGTTCTGGTTGCAAGCAGTCAAAACACGTCCCTGCCTTTGTAGGGTCATATAACTTCCCTTGATACCCCTTCCTCCCCTGTGCATGTGTCTGGGGACCTTTATTGGACTCTTTTTGATTTATTTTAGCTGAGTTTCCCAGGGCTTTCTCCTAAGAAGGGGCCTGTTCTCCTTTCTTCTAATAGCCCTTCCTAGTTCCTCTTGGTCACCCTGGTGCGAACCTACTCATCTGCTGTCTCACCCAGTTCCCTGGGACTAGACAGTTTAGAGTCAACTAGATACTAGTGTAACTTTTTTGAGGGACAATTCGTCAATATGTGGTCCTTCATGAACAAATTGTAGAACCCCTCATAGGTACTTACCTTGTTAACCTGTAACCAGCCCTCTACTGCCTTCACAGAGATGTCTACAAAGTCAACCCAGGGCTGGGTACTGACTTTCTTGGTGTCTCTAAATTTCATTCTGAACTGCTCAGGGGTAAAACCAACTCTCCTAACTAGACATTGTATTATATGGATGTAGGACTCAGATTCTTCCCCTTCTAGGGTCAAGAGCCTGTCTCTTACAGCTACTGGAATCAACTCCCACTGAAGTGAACCCCAGTATTGAGAGCTCACCCTCCTTATGTTAAGGGCCCTCTCAAAAGCCTTTAGCCACTTGTCAATGAAATCTCCTTCTTGATATTTAAGGACAATCCCTTGGGCAGTCTTGGGTCAAACCCACCAACCATACACACCTCTGCTTCTTCTTCACCGCAACAATCTCGCTTTTCTTTCCTTGCCCACTTCTTCTTGGCCAGGGCCACCTTATCTGCCTCTAGTGCTTTGTAGGCTAACTGGGCCTCAAGTTCTCTCTTTCTGAGGGACAATTCTACTCCTCCTTATGTGGCTCCTCTCCTCCTTCTAGCTCTAGGCAGGGTAGGGTCCTAGTTACTGTATTAGTGGACAAGCATTCTGCTTCCTCATCACTGAGGTTGGAGGGGTCCTCCTCCCTCTCCCCTTCTACCTCTGGAGCCTCCACTATGTTAGAGGTTGGATCTACTAGCTGGCACTCTGCCCAGGCTTTAAGGGCCGTTATCAGCTCTGACTTCCTAGTATTGGAAAATGCTGGTAGTTCCCTAGCCCTACAGAGTCCCCTAAGCTCTAGAACTATGAGAGTGGGTAGGCTAGCCAGACCAAGATCCTGCAACCACTTATTTTATTGACAAACAATTCCATGCACCATATAGCTCTAGAGATAAACAGATGAGACATGGTTGGATATATCAGACAGAGAAAACATTAGATGCTCAAATTTCCATGGGTAAAATTGTATTGTTGAATGTAAAGGGACTAAATTATTGTTATTTATCAAATCAGATGAAACATAATGGGGTAAACCTCTTCCTACACAAAACTTTTCAATTTACCAAAATTGCTACAAAAAAAGACATAGAGGGTAGATATCTCTTGGTTAGGGGGGTCAGTAGAGGGGAATGTTCTTCACACTGGCAGTGGTCTACTCACCAAACACAGGTTAGGAAAATGTTCTTTAAAGGTTTCTAAACTCATTAGCAGGCTTCGCTGAGGGTAAGATTATTCTAATGGTGGACTTAAATGCGGGAGGAACCCTTGGTTAGACAGAATTGGTGGAGGGCCCCAAAACTTGGGATGCTTTATCAAGAAACTTTAAAAAATACATTTAGAAAATTTGGCTTGCATGATATTTGAAGGGAGCAACACATAAATGATGAAGACTACACATTTTTCTCACACGTCCAAAGAACCTTCTCTAGGATAGATTACATATTCCTCTCCACCTCTCCCTTCTTCAGTTTGTTTCTAGATCATATATAGGTACAATTGCAACCTCAGATCATGCCCGACACTAGTTACCTTAACCTGCCAAGAGACACCCAGGGAGAGCAGAAGGACTTTCCATCCTTCACTGTTGTGAGATTCAGTTCTCCAGAGCAAAACTAAAACCCATATTAGTGATTACTTTCAAAATAATGATGTTCCTGAAACCTTAGTTAATCTCCAATAGGGCAATAGCATCAACAAAGAGGCCTATCTTAAAAAGCGTCATTGTCAGTATAGAATGGACCTCGAACTAGAATTGAAAAGAAAAGAAGAATAGTATAGAGCACCGCCCACACACAAAAACCTTAGCGCTCTCACTGCATTATGAGTTCAAATACTTTCACTGGACAACAGCAAGTAGGAACGGACAATATTAAAACCAAAACTGGCATACTTTGCTCATGGGAATAAAGTTTGCCCTCATCTAGTCCAACAGCTAAGAATTGAACAGGAAAAGGCCTTTATAAAACAAATTATCTTGGACAGCAGTAGTAAAGTTGTCAAAGGGAAAGAAAAACTAGCAGCCTTCCACGCCTTTCATTCTCGCTCATTGCACTGCGGATAGACTGTCAAATGCCACCGAAGATAATTACATGCAGACCTGTCAGCGTTCAAAAGTCACTCCTCATCAATACAAGACAATTGAGGAGACCATAATTGAGGAAGAGACACACCATGCAATTAAATCACTTAAAAGTAACAAAGTCCATTCACCACCAATTTTTGTAAACACAGGGCCCAATTGACTCCCATCCTCTGAAAGTTATACAACTCCTTCACAGTCTCCTGAACGATGAATAAGGCACAATTACTTTCACACACAAACAGGGCAATGACATGTATACATGTGCATCTAACAGGCCAATAGGCCCGCCTAAACCTCGATCTTAAGATCGACACTAAAATAGTTGCAACTCACCTTGAAACAGTCATGCCCTACCTGGTTGATCCTGAAGTCAGGATTTATTGTACGCTGACAAACGCACAATAACATTAGAAGGGTGAGCCACATGGTTGATAAGGCAAAGAAGAGAACTACCCCAGCAGTGCTAGTCTCTCTTGATGCAAAAAAAGCATTCGACTGGGTGAATTGGGGATTATTTAAGCGGCTCTGGAAAAACTAGCATTTGGCCCATGCTTTTAGTCTATGATCTTGGCAGGTTATCAAGCTCCAGCATCATGTAACTTGTTTAAACGCAATACGTCTTCTTCCCTTTCTGTGGATAGAGGCACTCATCAGTTGTGTCCTCTATCCCCCTTCTCTTTGCCTCCGCTTACAAACCATTTGCTTCACAAATTAAGGGGATAGCGAGGTCGTGGGGTTAAATTGTTGTAGGGAGGAGGAAAAACTCATTCTTTTTGCAGACAATGTAATTTTGACTCTTACAGAACCAGAGATGTCTATCCCTATGCTACACGCTTTCTTGGAGATATATGAGAAGGTGTTCACTTTAAGATAAATACTACAGAGGAATTTAGTAATCAGGATATTGACTTTCCAGTGGAAATAATCTGTGAGGAGGAGTGGGAGCATACTGATCAAGTAGTTAGTCATTGGGATGATCATCATTTTAATAGTTTCGATTCTACCCCACCACGTTATGAATTTTGGGGACCGAGAGTCCAGAAGTTTGTTGATTTTTTCTAGTAGTATCTTCTCATTGTAGTGTAGCGTATCTATTAGGTCGCTACCGAAGTATATGCCTAGGTATTTAATATGCCCCGTCTGCCAGGCCAACCCCGAATCCACCAGGATGTGTTTTGTGCAGTGAATGTTTAGTGGTTTACATTCAGATTTGTCCTTGTTTAGCTTATACCATGAGAGCCTGGAATATTCTGCTATCGTAGTCATCAGGGCCCCAATTGAGGACTTCGGCTGTTCCGTTACTATCAGTATATCATCTGAGTAAGCAGCTAATTTTATTTCGAGGCCATTGATATCGACCCCTTTTATGGCTAGTGTTTAACTTTATATCCTGGTTCTAAGGCCAGTAAGAATAGTGCAGGAGACAGTGGGCATCCCTGTCTGGCTCCTTGTTGCAGTGTAAAGGGGTCAGAGAGTGTGCCATTTACTGTGATACGAGCTGAAGGAGCACGATAAAGGGCCATAACCATCCATATGAATCCCTCCCCCAAGTTGAAGGATTGCATGCAGCGTTCCAGGAAGGCCCAGGAGACTTTATGAAAGGCTTTCTCTGCATCTAATGCAATAGCTACTGCCGGTTCCGGTTTAGTGGGCACATGTTCCAAAATATGGCAGAGAAGTCGGTGTTGTTGTTAGACAATCGGTTGCGCAGGAATCCGACCTGGGAGTTGCTTATTATTTTGGGGAGAGCCGTATTGAGTCTAACTGCCAATATCTTAGCATAGATTTTACAATCCACATTAAGGATGGATATGGGCCTGTAGTTTTTTGGTGATGTGTGGTCTTTACCCCCCTTTAGGATGACTATTATGTTGGCTTCTGACATGGATTGTGGAACTTCCCCCTTAGCTGCAGAGTGGTTAAAAACCTTTTTCATGGTTGGTTTGAGCTGGTTTAAGAAGGTCTTGTAAAAATCGGCTGTATGCCCGTCTGGCCCTGGGGATTTATTTTTTTTCAGTGATTTGACCGCCATTTCAATTTCAGTGTAGCTTATTTCTTGACCTAACCTGATTGTGTCCTCGGTGCTTAACTTCGGAAGCCCGATCCTGTCAAGGTATTTTGTACAGTCCTCTTGGCTGAGGTTCTGTTCGTTTTTGTAAAGCTCTGAGTAGAACTCTTGGAATGTCTTAAGGATGTCTTTGTGTCTTGTGTGGGTTTTGTTGTTTGAGTTTGCGATAGATGAAACCGCAAACTGGTTGCGTCTGTGTTTTAGGTAGGAAGCTAGAAGTTTCCCTGCTTTGTTGGCTTCGCATAGATTAAGGGCTTTGTACTTATTAAACCACAATCCTGCTCTCTCGCTCAGGATTTTGTTATATTCATATTTAGTTTTTGTTAGTTTTGCTAGGAGCTTGTTATCTTGTGTAGCCTTTGCATGGGCTGTTTCTAAGCTCTTGATCTCCTGCTCAAGTTGATTTAGTCTCAGGTTTGTATTCTTGTTTATTTTTTATTTAATTTCAATTATTGTGCCTCTGACAGTCGCTTTTAGGGCATCCCAGAGTGTGTTGATGCTAGTCTCCGGGGAGTCGTTATGATTTAGGTAGTCAGTTATGGCCTCCTCAATCTTTTTTTTGTTCTTGGGGTCTGATAATACTTTGCTGTTAAATCGCCACCTCCGGGGGACTGCTTTGTTATGGCACCCGCTCAGTTTTAGACTA
Source organism: Triturus cristatus (assembly GCF_964204655.1). Lineage (NCBI taxonomy): Eukaryota > Metazoa > Chordata > Amphibia > Caudata > Salamandridae > Triturus > Triturus cristatus. The sequence continues at coordinate 1,092,393,017 of NC_140593.1, forward strand.
ATACATGAGTGGTCTGATACTAATCTTGGCGCTATTTCAGAGTGTTCGATTAGATGTGTGTGTGTTCCCGAGATAAGTATGTCGTCTATCCTGGTGTAGGAATTGTGTGGGTTAGAATAGAAGATGTAGTCCCTAGTGTCGGGGTGCTGTAGGCGCCATGCGTCTTTAAGGTTGAATTTGGAACAGATGTTTTGGAGTGCAGCGTGCGAGTTAGTGGGGTGGTATTGACAGGAGGATTGTCTGTCCGTTATGTGGTCCGGTGGGATGTTAAAATCCCCCGCCACTACCATGAGTTCATTTTGGGGGAAGCTATCTAACGTGCGTGACACCCCGACCAGAAGGATGGGTCATCTGCATTAGGCCCGTATATGTTCGCTACGTGGATCCGCTCCTCCCCCCTGCTCAGATGTGTTACTAGTAGTCTGCCCTCATTATCGTGGGAATGTGAGTCTATTGTTATGTTTAATCTTTTGGATTTTAAGGTCAAGGCCCCTCGCTTCTTCTTGTCAGCTGGAGCGGAAAGAAGGCACGGATAAGCATTAAGAAACTAAGACTGGATAAAACCCAAGGAGGGGTAAACCTAGCAGACTTCAGGTTATTCCAGTTAGCTTTTCAAGCAAAACAAGGCTCATACTGGATTTCACCGCCGGCCGACTACATACCAGTATGGCTTCAGGTAGAGAGGGCCATTTTGAACACTCTGAGCCCACTGGCCCTACTAACAGCAAATAGATATCCCCACTCATCCAGACCTATCTTTAAAAACACAAAAATCGCACTACTAAAAGCAGACAAGAAGCTGGAGTGCAGTATCAAAGGGTCTAAGATGGAATCACTTTTGGCAAATAGCAGGGTTCGGTATAAAGGGAAAAGCCTTACCTTCGATACATGGATTGAGAAAGGTATTTACTACCCTTATCAACTAGAGAACGGAAAGTACCCCATTACATTCAGAGACCTCAAATCAAGACACCATTTAAATGAAATGGAATTCTATAAGTTTCTGAAAATCAGATTGGCCCTATCAAAAAAGAAACTATCTACCCCACAACCCTCAATCTTCCGATATGTGTCAAGGACTAGGACACCAAGTCTCTCAGCTCTACAAACTCCTTCGCCCCAAAACCTACAAATTTAATGAAAAAACAGTCGCCTACTGGGGTAATCAATCTAAAGAATGGGCAACACTATGGACCTCGGCCTCACACAATAAGATCTCCCAAGTGCTCGCATAAACAAAATTCTGGCTGCTTCACAAGGCCTTTTGGACCCCTGCGCGACTATTCTCATTAGGCCTCAGGGAGGACGCAATATGCTGGAACTGTAACAAATGGAAGGGGACCTAGCAAACCTTATCTTCCAATGCCCAACACTCAAGGTTTTCTGGGGAAAAATCTTCGGTTTCATAAATGATATGTTTGATTCTACACTAGCAATGGAATTTTCCACCCTCACCTCGGCATTTATGAGCACGAAATTGAGAACGGAACAAGATAGGGACCTACTAGACCTTTTATTGACAGCAGCAGTGAAAATGGTCCTAGCCAACTGGAAGGACACAAGTAAGACTACCTACAAAGGCTGGATCAACTGGATCACGCATCTCAAAAGAGCAGACAATATTGCCCTACAGAACTCACCCTGGAAACCGTCCTCCAGAGGGATGTGGAGATCTCTGGACACTTACCTAGACTCTTATGAACCCCCCGAAGCTGCTAGGATACCAAGACCAATACCAAGACAAACGTATCGACCTCGACCCAAAGGGATGTTCCCAAATATAGCCCGCTTGGGCCTGCATGCGAGCACAAACATCCTCACAGAATGTCAGATGTATTGTATAGCGAATGTCTGATGTAATGTATAGCGACAGTTTCTCTCTCCCTCAGTGCTTGTCCCCTATCTCTTTTTTCACCACTTACTTTTCTGTCGTTTCCTTCTTGCCTTTCTCTTGCTTTTATAATATTGACAGGTGGGGTTAGCTATATAAACACCGATGTATAAACGGCACCTACTCAACCTATGCTAACCCTGTAACAACTGTTGCGATTGTTTTCTGTATAAAAAAATAAAATCTGAAACCCTAAACTTGATTCTGCCGGCGGAGACATTAGTGAGAACCAGGGATATCACTATATTTAAGTAGGTGGATAAGCAATTATGTCCACTGGGAGTTAAAATATCCACAAATATATCGGACCTATATCCAATCAACTTACCCCTCTTGGTCCCTTCCGATTGCTTGGATGAGCCAAATCAACGGATTTAAAATGAAAGTCCTGCCAAGGTTTCTCTATTTGTTCAAACTTTACTGATATAGATACTTACCTGGACACTGCCTGGCGATGTGGCAAGCAGGGAGATTTGCTCTGATCACTGGGTGACAATTGTTAGAGGTTATCTTCATTTTATTAGCTTCTGAATATGATAATCTGTATTAGTTTCCATATATCCTCAATGGGGAGGGCGGAGGGTATGAGAGAGGGTTTCAGGGGAGGAAGGGTAATTCAAGAAAGCATGTTCTGTAGTTTTTCTTGGATGTTTGTTAGTTTATGCATCAGATCCAAGAAGCGCACTATAAAGAATAATAACACTACTGACGACTTCTCTGTAATGTTGAATACTACTTAAAAATCAACAAAAATTACCTTGGGGAGAAAAGTTTGCTGCCCAAGTATGCAACTCTGCCTTAGAGGGTAGAGATGTTTTTTGGAATTCGTGCAGCAGCCACCATTAAAATTGGCCTAGACATGTGATCCTCTAATCTGGAGTAAAGAGCACGAATATGGCCAATGGCTCCATCCCACGCAAGACAGGAGATAAAAAGAGACCAAAGCAAAGTGCTGAGATCACCAAGGAAAAAAAATAGCAAACACATTGGAAAAGAAGTGAGGCCAAGCACTCTCATTTAGGCCAATAAGGAGAATCATACTAAAATAACAAACAGAGGTCCAGTGAGGTCCAGGCATCCCCATACCCAAGGGCCCCAGGTACAAGGAAAGCAAAAGGGTGGGAACATTTAAACCCTTGTCAAAAATGTTGCCGCAGGAGGGAGCAACTGCACTTTGGACATTATAAAAGGTGTTTGGAATCTATTCTGTGTCCGCTATTAACATGGCTCCCGGGCTAGCAATACTTCAGTTCAAAACTAGGAGGGTGAAAGTGACTAATGACGCTGCCCTAAATGAGGCAAGAAGTCAGACCAGATGAACAAGATGGCAAAGAAACAAGACTGCAAAAAGAAAATAGAAAAAAACAATACACCAGCTTAAAAAATTGGATCTGGCACCCTATTTAGGGGTGCAGGAAAATAAATTTAACCTTCACACAAACCAAGTTAAAATAACAAAACAAAAAAAAAAACTAAAAGGAGGGTCTAGTGATGCACATGCACCCCTCAAGGCTGATGAGACTATGCAGAAAGAAAACAAAATACTGGGATATTCAACCGCAGAATATTTGTTTAAAAATACTGTTCGTCACCTCCACTGTGCCACTGTGTCACTGGGAACTAAAAATGGAATATGGCAGACCATAGTGGACATGGTGAATGCAGTCAGTCAGAATGCAGAGTGCTGAAGAAGACAACGGGGCTGGAATGATGTGAATCACAAAAATAAACTGAAGGCAGCAATGAAGACTGGAGGTGGCAGCCCAGCGCCACAGGAGGAGCTGGACGAGATGGAGGAAATGGTGTCCACAGTCATCAGTGGGGAGATGGTGGCCGGAGTTGGGGGCCCAGACACTGCCCAACATGACCGGACACAACAGCAACAGGGTGAATATCGAACAGGGACTGGGGGACGAGGGGGAGATGGGCACAATGGCACACATGCACAAGTAAGCATAGCACATCTTCGGACAAACCATGCCCCAGACCCCCCAAATCCCACCAAGAGGCCAATGCACCCAAGTATGCAACATCTCAGCACTGCATAAGTACAGAAGTCAGAGGCACACTGTATGTAAGGGATAAGGGGCAGCCAAATCAGAGCTGCGGGGCGAATCCCCCAAAATGCAGCACACACACATCACATGCAGAGCACATCAACATTGACAACGATGTGGCACAATCCGCAACACTTCACAACAGAACAGAGGACACAACCGGAGCCGCTTGTGGGCAGAAACTGGCCAATCACATATGGCATCGCAGGGAAATGTGAGTTGACAATGTACAAGTACAAACACACATCCGTGATGTGGTCGAAATGTCCTCTGTCCCGCATCAAATAGGCAGCTCCCCACAAACAGTCACAATGTACACTGTCATGCTGTCTGAATGAAAGGACATGTTAAACTGAATCTCCCTTTCACATTGCAGAGGGAGAATCAACACCTCCTGGAGAGCAGTCCCAACCTCTCTTCTCTGATGACGAAGAGGACCACCACACCTTCGACTCCGATGCCCTCCAACAGCTCATGGAGGGCCTCCGCAGCCCACTTCCAGGAGCAGGGCAGCCCAGCTGCTATGAAGAGAACCCACCCCCTGCACAGTACACACAGCAGGCAGCACCCACCATCACGGCTGCCTCACAGGACCCCCACGACGCACACATGGCCTTCCAATGCCGTGTGTTGTGGTGCCAGGAGAAGCTGGCTGAACAGGTGGGGTTCGACCGGTTGGCAGACAAACTAGACACAATACGTGGGTGTCTAAGTCCTATCAGGGACCACTCACAGTCCCTAAAGGACACCAACAGTCCGCACCATGCCCTCTAATGAACCATGGCTGACATCGCCCGAGTCCTGACACTGAGACAAGAATGACTGTCTAGTCAGAGTGGCTCCATCGAGCTTGCCCGGGAGTTGGGACTCATGAGGAGGCTCATGGAGAACATGGAACGGACGCGGGCGGAAGGAGCGGCTGCCATGTCTGCACAGGAGCGAGAGGTAGTTGGGTTACTCACTGCCATTAAGATCCTCCTCATGGCATTGCTACCACAAGGCCTGGCGCTGATGCATGCTGCTGCTACCACTCCATCCACATCTCCGGCCCCTGATGTGTCAGTGCCACACAGTGCGGCATACATTCCACCTCTGGCCCCTGAGGTGTCACTGCCACACAGTGCTGGAGACAGAACACCACCACCCACATGTGAGGCACCTGAAACAGCAGAGGACGAAGATACGGATAAATTTGCCCTCGTGGTCAGAAGGAAGCGGTAGCATTCATCTCCGCCATATGGCCTGTTTCTGCTTTGTTCTGCCCTCTGCATCATCACCTTCCACTGTCCCCCAATGCACTCTGCGACACTCACCTTGGACCTCAACATGGACTGCCATATTCTGTTTGGTCACAATGACACAGCTATCAGACTGTGGACTGAACTCCTCCTCATCTGATGTACTTGTCATTCCCTGAAGGACTTTGGCTGGCCCGCCAAGGGCTAACAATGTAAAGTGGGGTTTGTGTGGCCCTGTACTGCTCCAGCTACGACACTCCATTGAATGTGCATTAAAAATTCATTGTCACACCGATGTGTCATGTCTATGATCTTGCAAGTGTGGAGATATGGATGAATGTAGGGTCAATGATTCCCCGTTATGTCCATGTTGCTCATGTTGTGGGACTTGGGTCACAGGGTGACACATTGCCGATTGCGTTACGGGTGGCGCCCACACTAGAACGGAGACACACGCATTAGTTACTTCCTTGTCCAGCCCAAAACGGAAGAACATTCAGAGCCCTGGGGTCATTGTTCACACCCTTACGCTGGACTGACATACGCCAGGCCAGCCCACTCGGTTTACGCTCACAGAGGACGACGACAACGCTACATGTCCCTGGTCTTCCCTGTAGGGATCTGCTGCTCACAGGTCTAGTTGTCAGCATACCACAGCCACTCCCTCATGGCTGGTTCACACCCACACCACACCCATTCAGCACCGGCGTCACAGGACATGTGACCCTGCCAATAAAAAGGGCCTGGTGCACGTGCTGGATGCCATTTCCACTCTCCAACTGGGTGTCTCCGTGTGGGTCTCATTTATGCATGAGGGCTTTGGGCCCAGCCACCTCACATTGCCATGGGTGACATGATGGCATCCGCACCACGGGACTCAATCATAAAGGGCACAGGCACACCGCCACGGGATGGTGTCTTTCGGTGCACTGAGGTAGGGACACCTTAAGTGCTGTGCGGGTGTGCAGCCTTCGATGATGCGCCGTCCAAGTGGTCCGTAATGGTGGCATTAGTGTGAGCCCTGCTGGACTGCGGTGTAGGCCTGAGGCAGTGGGCAGTGCAGGCCTACCGACACGTGGCATCGCCTCGCGGTTCACAGAGTTAGTGGCACCTCTAGGGCTGACCGGATGTGCAACCTGCGGTGAGGCCGGGTGCACTGATATGTTCTCTGCCATAGCAGAATCAAGACCCAGAATCAAGTGTGTGACCTGGTGGCCCGCGGTGCGGGGCTGCATGATGTAGAGGCTGCCATGGTCACGGGCCATGGGCTTGGGGCTCCCAGCGGCACGTGGTGGGCCCTCTTGGAGACATGCCGGTGGCGGAAGGTTAGCAGGAGGCCTGGTTGTGCAGGGGTGGTCAATCTTCGCTGGGCAGCGGGAGGGGCTGGGGTGCAGCTGCTTGTGTGCACAGCGGCGGGCAAGTGATGATGGCGTGTGCTACTGTATGGACTCTGCCATTCATGTCTCTGGCAACTGTTTCAGATGAGGGACCTGGGGACTGCAGTGTGTACCAGCACGTGGTTGGAGACACACCGGTGGCTGCAGGTGACCAGTGAGGCCTGGGTCTGCATTGTTGGCACTCCCTCTCTTCCTCTCTTTCTCTCTCCCTCTCTTTCTTTTTCCCTCTCTTTCTCCCTCTCTCTCTCTCCCTCGTTCTCTCTCTCTTTCTCTTTCCCTCTCTTTCTCTCTTCTTCTGTTTCTCTCTCTCTCTCTTTCTCTCTCTTTCCCTCTCTCTCTCTGTCCCTCTTTCTCTCTCCCTCTCTTTCTCTCGCTCCCTCCTCTCTCTCTTTCGCTCTCTCTCTCTGTACTTTGATGGGTGCATGACACACCTTCTTATCTGTATTTCTGTCTTGCAGGCTGTGACTTACAGAATGCCCAGAGAAATCCCACTGTGCCTCTTCAAGATTGTTGTTTTTATTAAATCTGTAATAAAGGTTTTATTTGGATTATGTGAAATGAATTTATGATCTCCATTTTTCTAGCCACACCTGTATGTTAGGCGATTTGTTTGGTTCATGGTTTCGTGGGGTTGATGTGCATTCTCTTTGTCCGAAGGGAGGGGTGGGTGGGTGTGGGTGGTTGTTGTTGCCCTACTGGGGCTCTGGGCTGCATGTTCAGCTGCTCTGGGGCAACTGTGGTTCTTCATGTTTGGCTATGGGCAGTGCTCCCTTGTCTGCTGCCGGTTGTCGTCCGACTTTACACCAGGTCAGAGCAGGTGTTAGTTTCCTGCTGCTAACACGCTTTAGTGCCTATTTTGTGATCTTATCGCTGATGTGGCTGGTCGTTGAGAATGTTGTAGAGTGGTGTTGTCACGGCTTTTTGCTCGGGAACGGCTTCCCTGCATCTCATTAGCGTTAGTTGCCGGGGTCATCCGTGGCGATGTTTTTTGAGGGTGCTATCTCCAGAAAAGTGGTGATATCGGCTGCTAGCACCTGCTAAAAAATTTATCGTGACTTTGGCTACGATAAGGTGCCGATAACTCGGCGATAGATCCTTGAGAATATGCCCCTGGATTGTTATTTGAGAAGGGTGGAGGTCCCACTCAGTCAACAACCACAACTTAGAGGCAATGCGTTAAGCATTTATGCAGCACAAGTAGTAACAAAGAGAAAACACAACAAAAGAAAAATCCAAAAACAACTGAGACAAAGAGGGTGCATTTTAATAAATTATACCTGAATGACAAAAACCCAATCAGTAGAATCGGAGATATTAAGTATGAAAGTTTTTAGTGAAAATAGCACCTGAAAACACAAACAACTTAAATGCATAAAATCTGACTTTACCATCAAAGAGGATTTTAAATTACAATTCATTTGAGTGTAAACAGCATACCTCTATCTGCTCCAAATCTATAGTTTGCACTTATTAAATGTATTAAGGTAAACCAGTGTTAGTCTGTGAGACAGTTAGGCCTTACAATGGTGAGAAACAACTTTAGGAGTTTTTCACTGTCTGGACATGTAAAACATAAACACACGATTCCTAGCCTACTTTTTAAATAATGTATACCTGGCCCCATGAGACTTTAGGCCTTCCATAGTGGTGGCTTATAAGTATAAAAAAAAGAAAGCTTCGGGCAAGGGGAAAGGATTATTTTGACAGGTCAAAATGACAGTTTAAAGCTGCACCACTGGCTGCAGTGGCATGCCTGAGATGTTTTATAGACCTACTTTAATGGATGGCACAAGGAGTGCTGCTGCCCACTAGTTGAATTTCATTTACAGACCCTGGGTACAGGTAGTACCATTTACTAGGGACTTACAAGTAATGTGCCAGTTAGGTGTAGTTAATTTTACCATGTTTGAAGGAGAGATCACAAACAATTTAGCACTAGTTTGCAGGGATAAAGTGCACAGAGTCTAATGCCAAGCAAAAATGATTGCAGAAAAATTCAGAGAGTGAAGGCAAAATGTTCGGGAAGATACCACAACAGGGATGTCAGATCTAACAATAACTGTACAGTCAGCTTGGTTTCAGTGTGTTGTTAATCCATATCTATAGGCACGGTACCATATATGGCCCTCCCTCTGTCTCAGGGAGTCTAATGAATCACATATTGATTCTAAGACTCAAGTCATGATTGTCTTTTGCCCTGTTTTACAAAGTGTCCAAAATTAATTTCAAGGGTTCAATTTTTTAATGTACTCTGCTCCACTTTCCTGACACTTGTTGGGATTCCATGCACATCCATAGCTACTGCTCCCATCTTGCCCTCAAGGTCATTTTTCCATTTCCTGGATTTCTTTAATCAAATCAATTACTGGAGGAATCACCCTGCAGTGTCTCCTGTCAAGAGGTTGCCATTTTCCTCCAGGTGGATATTGACTTGGCCAATGTGAAAACACCCATTCTACTATTTGCAGATGATACTCTATTGACTGGCCAATGTGAAAACACCCATTCTGCTTTTTGCAGATCATACTCTGTTGATTTCCAAGACACTGAGTGGTTTCGACAAACTCCTGAATCATGCCAGTGAGTTTTGCCGTGCCCGGGGCCTGGAAACCAAGACAGAAAAGACCAAGCTGATGTTTTTTTAATCCTTATAGATCATTTAAGGAGCCTTTGGTCTATGAGGCAGTGCCCTGGAGAGGGTGGACTCTTTTACTTACTTGGATGTTTCTGTGGTTGCTACTATGTCTTAGAAACCTCATGTTAGCAAAGCAGTGATTCGGCACAAAAAGATTTTGAGGCTATCTCCAAAGAGTGGCAAGGTTCCTTTAGCAAACCAATAGCACGGGCCCTCTAGATTTATAAGGCAAAAGCTTTGGACTCCACCGTATCTGGGGCGGAACTGTGGAGTTTTGCTAACATAGTTGAGCTAAATGTTTATGTTTATATGTCTATATAGCGCTCGATTGCCGTGGCGTCTTGGCTCTGTGGTGAGTGAACAAAAACAACACGCAGTATTGACCGGAAAACCTATGTGGAGGTAAACAGCCATGTTTTCAGGCTCTTCCTGAAAAGCTGGAAATTAGGTTGAAGCTTCATGGCCAGCGGCATTTTGTTCCAAAGCTTGCCCGCACAATGTTATATAGCCCTACCCCCCCCCCCCCCCCCCCCATCTTGCCCGTCTGGTCTTTGTGGTCTTAATAAGGCCCAGGATAGCAGAACAAATCTGAGAATACATTTACAAGAACTATTGCCCACCTGCCACCCAGCACTCCCCTCCATCCTTTGACTTTGGATATGTGTATAAAAAGAGTAGAATGTAAAAGCATATTGCATCCACTGTTGTTCTGGAGGCGCCTTTGGTCCACCCCTGAGTTATCACATTACACTAATGCACTCCAGGATATTATTAAATCGGACCTTTTCCACATAAAATGATCAATTTCTTCTATAGGGCTAATTGAGCTTTAAAAAACCCCTCTGGAAGCACTACTCCTCCCAAAGCATCCTTAAAAAAGATCTATTGGTTGAAAACTCTGGCTAATGCAGCTCACACAGCCTTTAGTGCCACCTTGACTGGCTCATTTCTGGACTTTTAATCTCTTTGTGTTTACGAGCAATTCTGGGACATTATCACAGTGTCAATTGATAGGAAGTTGTAGTTCCAATTTAGAGTGGGCACTTCACCGCTAAAATCTTTAACCTCCAAATAGGAGGTCTCTGAATCCTTGGTTTGTCCTGTGTGTAACTCACCAAAGGAAACTGTCCCCATGTCTTTTTTACATGTTGTGTATATGCCCGTGCACAATCTTTCTGGCTTCTGCCCATATGTAAAGAACTAGGCATGAGAAGTCGCACGACTGCCCTTCGTATTCTTAAAACTGACTGTCTGCCAGTATATGCATGTGCTGTGGCCAAATATTTGGGTGCCATATGGCTGGTTCACAGAAGAGCTCTTCCCATTCATAGGGGATAACTGGGTGCTCTTAGTAATCTCTCCTGACGTCTTTTTTGTTGCTGCCAAAATTTGAGCCTGCTTGGTCTTTTAATCGTATTTTATGTTGCAGTTTTTATTGTATTTAAATTAAGAATGTATTTTATTATTTTAACTTACCTTTGCTGTATTTTGCGCACATTTGTATGGATTTTGAAAGCTAAAATAAAGGTATTTTGAACTGAATTGACTTGGATTCTTCTAGTCATGTGCTGGGTCTTTTCAATCTGTTTTTCTTTGTCCTTGTTTGCTGATCTCAGGCTGGTTTCCACTGTATAAACGTCAATGAACTAGAGGGGAAAGGAAGAAGTCAGTAAATACTATCCTTATAGTTGTATTTCTCAGAAATGCAGTGGTACAGTCAGAGTTGTTTTGCTTTTTATAGAATGTGGGTCTAGCCAGGCTAAGTATGTATCTTTTATGGATTTTCTATTTCACCTAGTCTGCCTTTATCCTCCTATAGATCAGGTTTTCTTAGAGATTTATCAATGTGTAGTGGGCTGGCCCCACGTGTTCAGCAGACATAGTAGACTTAGCCGAGTTGAGTTTCTTGTAGTTTATTAAGTTCAAAGGTAGAAGTTACAGCAAGCCCCACCAGGAGCAGCCTCCTAGCTGCTCAGCCCATCTTCCAACTGACCACACTCACACACCAGGCACCCTAGCATTCCACTCATGTCACTCACGCCAACATTCTACATGGAACACTCACACTGGCTGAGCATCTAGGGACAAGGTGAAAGGGAACATTAGAGCATAACATGAAATTACTACACAATGGCTATTGATGAGGGCTATCTAAGGGTTTCTCTTCAACCCCCCTTGAAAACCCTTCCCAAAGTAGATTTTGTTTTGGTTGGACTTTGGGGCAGCAAGTATAGGCAAGTATAGGTCTGAGGTCTAATGCTGCATTTTTATTTAATAGATTTTGAATCCGGTATACTGGTTGCTAGTTTCCCTGATGCTAACCACAACCATGATGCCAATAGTTGGTCACTATATTTCTGTTCCAGATTAGCAGGATGACTTGCCCCTTATCCTAGGCAAACCTATGTTACTTATTGCACTCTAGAAGATGAGTCTTTGTGGAAGGTAGCACATGCTCATAGACTAACAGTCCAGCCTCACTGCATAATATTCCCCTTCTTGTAAAAATAATGAAGGAGCCCTCTTTAGTCAGTTTTTTTCATCCACTGCAGTAGCAGGGAGTGCCCATAGTACTTGGATCCCTGGTGCTCTCCCACACCATTCAGGGGGACTGTTTAGCTGACTTCAGTCTGCATAGCTACCAATAGTCTAATTTTCCACTGCTGTTCCCCGATCCTTGTACCCTGAGTGGGTCACAGTGAAATGTCAATGAACCCCATGCCTGCATTAAAGGTAACTCTTCAGAGATCACCTCAGCACTGAACCGCCATGCCAGAAACACCCTTGCTTGCTAAATCACTAGCAATTTATACAAAGCCCTCAGGTGACTTGGAATATTATGTTTGCAACTACTATTTTTGTTGTATTGGCACATTTATTCAATGATTGTTTAAAGATGATTTGCTCAGGGATTTCAAACACAGGGATAATAAAATCTTCCTCATTAGCTGCCTGTACATGACCCTTTCTGGAATATTATTGCAATAAATGGTGTATCGCATGTGAAATCTTGAATGCAAGAGGGTCATGATGTGGGTAGTTAATATCTCATCTAGTATGAGTGTCGCTGTTCATACATTTTATGGATAATATTAATATCTGACACTATGGCTAACTCATTCTGGCTATCTCTTCTTATATTCATGTTCATACCTATAATCCCAGTCCAAGCTAAAGATAGTCAGCGTCTCCAGAATGCTGCTTTCTCATGTGATCGTGGGTATACACTGAGTTACAATCACCATCTACAGAAATCCAGTGGATTTGGCATTTTGATCTGTCTTCATTTCCTCACTGATAGGAATGGGAAGCCAATGTAGATTATCTCTGGCTTTGGATACATGGTCATACTTTTTTACATTGAAAAGGGAATGAATGGCATGATTCTAAAACACCTGTATTTTTTATCTCATATTTTTATTTTATTTTAAAGAAACAAAAGGATATTTTTGAACTGTTGTAGAGGTTATCAATAGACATTTTAGGAGTGTTTGTTATGCTTGAAACAATATCAAAATGTACTTGCAAATCCTTGCTATCATCGCCAAGGCAGGGGAGCACCTAATGAGCATGGACAAATAAATGCTCTTCTCAGTCAACATTTCCAAAGAGCAGTACCTCAGTCTTGCTGACATTGAAACATTAAAATATCTTATGCAATCGTTGATGAACCATCTGAAGACATCTGCCCAAGTCCTCTTAGCTTCCCCCAACTCAGAATAAAGGTTAAGGAAGATTCCTGTACCACTAGTTGACAATGCAGAGCAAGCTTGCCCACCTTCTTGAACAGAAGATCACAGGTTGCAGTAGGTTTAACTTGAATATTAAAACCTGTCTTGTTATATTCAATCTCCAGGTGAGAATAAGATGACAATTGTAAATATTTTCAACAAATTAATCTGATGTGTTAATGATAACATTGTTTTTTCAGTGTATTGCAGACTTGGCACAATGACTCATAACATACCACTCTTCCTTTCTGGACAATTAATTCTTAGACTTATGGAAGGCTGCATTGGCCTCGCCAGGATGAAAACATATGGCCAGCAAGTAACAGCAGATGACAGAGATGAATATGTCACTCGTAGAGCTAACTTGCTGGCATTTTTTTCTAGCTATGTATAGTCGACAAACTGAGAGGCCCATTTTAAACTACAGGACTGCCAGCAGCTCCATCTTGAAAGTGAGCATCTTAGCAGCCAAGATGACACATCGAATGGAAATAGGTCATGCCCAGATCTCAAAGCCCCCTACTTCACTCATTGAGAAGAGTTTGAAATGGAAGGGGGAAGCTAGCTTCAAATGCTGCCACCAAAAACATTTGATCCCTCATTATGTCAATAACAGCCCTCTGTTCAATTGTGTCAAAGGCAGCTGAGATATCCAGGTGGGCAAACAAGCCCACACCTCGGTCATCAAACAATGAGTGTCATTTCTGCAATGCAGCCAGCAAGGAAGAAACACTGGCAAGGGCACAGTAGCTTACTGTTGGTAACTGCTATTGATAATTGGGACTCCCTGCTTTTCTCAATAACTTTACCTAAATGTGGCAGGTACATTTCTGGACTGTAGTTGCTCAACATCTGCTGTGAGTTTCTTCTGTATTCAATCTGCCAGTCCTGATATGCACCTAACTCCACTGATGAGCATCCTCCTTACAGAAGCACACCTCATCAGAGGTCTTCACAGATGTGACATCATCACACTGACACACAAAGAACCCTATTGCCCCCCACAGCTCTCCCACCTCACACTCCAGACCAGTTATTCTACAGTGCAGTCAGCTCTGGCACTGCACATTTCCTGATGACTAAGATTAAAGTCTGGTCAGCAAGATTGACAAGCAACCGCATCACCAGCCTGGAAACAGAAAATGGAATAGGTAGGGAGAAAATGGGGGGGGTCAGCCATTCTCCATCCAATACCTTATCTGCCATCCATACTCCATGTGGAACTGAAAACCCATCTGTTCTAGTAACACTTCCTCACAGGGTAATCATCCAGGTGCCAAATCCTCTCCCCCAGTAGATCTCATTCCACCTCCCACAGCCCTTTCACTGACCTCACTCCATAGTACTGGAACAATTGTCAGGGTGGGGGGGATGCCGTCAATGTTATTCCTTGGGATTCTGAAAAGCCCATACATCACACAAAGAAAAACTGTCGAAAATAAGCCACGCCCGTCCAGCAAGAGAATGGTAAGGGTTTAGTATGGAGCTGGTGTTAGATTGTGGACCACACTGTCACACATATATTATTAAAACATGGTGTGGTAGTGTGCTGTCATTTACAGACAACACATTTTCCAGTGAATGACTTTGCACATGCATGCAGTTTTACTGATAAAACTATGCAGCGCACTAACGATAATATATGGAAATTAAATTTTGTTGTGTGTTAGGAAAAAACAGCATCCTACTGCCTTGCCTTTCACACCAGCAAGATTGCCAGATAGTTCACCTTACAAAATGCTTTACCTTTGCAGTCAGAGGAAGGAAAGGAATCACCAGTCTCCTTGTTAAAAGAATAAGCAGTAGTTTGTCAGAAGACTAGCCTGGCATTGGACCTCTGTCTTTGAACACACAGCAAATGTTACAAGATAGAAACAAAATGTTACATCTTTTTTAATGCGCATTCACCTTTGGAACTCCAGCAGAATTATTTTGGGGGTGCCGCAGCACCCCCAGCACTGCTCCTTCCACTGTCCTTATTCTCACTTTAAGTCATGCCCAGCACCCCTGCCCTCTCCTCTCTCCAAGTCATTGCTAGTGTCCATTTTTTGCACTACCTACATTACAACTCGGTAGTTTACAACGCGGTTGTTACAACAACCGCGTTGTTACCACGTGTGTCATTACATCGCAAGTTGTTTCAACGACTTGCTCCAGGGGGCGCGCTGGACTTTGGAATAGAATTAATTACTATTCCTACTCCAGTTTGCGCAACAGCTGGGAAGGTGTTGGATTTAAGATCCAACACATTCCCTGGTGTTGCATGCCCCCTAGAGCAAGTCATTGAAACGCTTGGTAACAAAACGCGTTCATTGTACCGACCACCTTTTAAAGTACCGCGTTGTATCACTTGCGTGGTAAACATTGTTTCCCGTTTATTTATAGGTACGTTTGCACTCAATAACTCAAGCATGCTAATCCATACATATATTACTCAGTCGTGGAACAAACCTATAGAGACGCAGCTGTTAAGCAATGGAACACAGTTTTGGCATATTCAAACAGATACCTAGACTTCTTTGCAAACCGAAAAGGGAGAGAACCCCAATTTTAAGGCGTTGATATAACTCCACTCACAATACCACTTCATTCTTCACCGAAAATGAGGAATAGCATGAGCCCCCATAGGGAGACCTGCTGTGGCCGTGCTGCTGGGTGCCATGCTAAACTCACATGGAGGTGCTGACATTTCTTTCCATACATTGTTAGGAATTGAGGGCTAAGAAAACACTCTGCTGCTCTTGCAGGGAAGGAATACTGCTATAAACTTTCTTAATGGTTTTTAGAACGTTCTACCAAAAATAAGACGCGCACCTGCACTTTTGAAGCTTGAGACATCATTTAAAGTGAATTAATTTGGATTATTTTTAGTTGAGCAGTTTTCATTATGCTTATTATAAGCTAAATTGGTTCTCCTTATTGTACAGCTTTTCTATCTTCTTTTTTGCAGCAAATTATACTTTTCGTTGAATAGTTGCTAGATATTGTTTGTGATCTATAAAGAAACCCATTTTGTCGCAAACATTTAAATGAATTTGAACAAATAAGTGTGCATTATTTTCGAACTAACCCCAGCATTTTTCTCTTTGTAATGCAAATGCCTTTGTCTCCACAGTGAAATAGATGACATTCACAGTGATCAGCTACACTTGGATATTTGGTATGTTTGTATAATGAAGAATATATTATGCTCCATTAGATAACTTGTTAAACTGTACTCAGGGTGTCCGGGGATGGAAATTGTCATTATTGTCTTGTCATATTCCGGTTTATGATTTTACCCTTTACTCACTGATATCATGGCAGAAATTGTGCTGTCTAAAATAATGGAGACAGCGTCAGACACAAAGCACAAGGAAGCATGATCCTTTGTTTGCAAACTTTTATAAAATATATTTACATCTTACAAAATAGTTTTCAAGGTGTTCATGTACCAGGTAACAAAGCAACTATATTTGTATACAAAAAGATTACCTTACCAAGTATGGAAACGATTTCAAAGTAAGGTTTTGAATGGAGCAGGCAGGCCACGATTAATATAATTGTGAAATACTTGACAAATGGGGAACTGCAGAAATAGTCAATTGGGCACCTTGGGAAATTTCCCCTTGAAAATGACTGTATTTCAGGGGTTTAGTGAAGCATGAACCAGAACCAGTAGGGCAGAGGTCTTCAAACGTTTTTGCTCTGAGCCCCCCCCCGGAGTAAAATATTTTGAAGGCGAGGCCCCCTCCAAAAGCTTATGGCAAGGATTGTGGAAGCAGGAGTGGCAGGGATGAGTGCAGGGATACCTTTTATCATAACCCATCATAAATGTGATACTTTTGAAAGATCAAATGTATTAAAAGAAATTTACCCCAATACTTGCAATTATGGGCTGATCAACACTCCATCTTGAAACAGGCTTTCTGTCCCTTTCAGAAAAAAATGAGCTTCCACATGTTGACCCTCAAACCCCCCCCCCCTCTATTTTTAAAGAAAGACAGGCATACTTGTGATGCATTGAGCCCCTCAGATCACTTGTCCCCAGTGCTGCTCAGGATTACAGTTTCTACAGTTTTTTAGTCACTTCAACCTCTGCATGTAAAAGAAGTCAGCCTGGAAATGTGCCAAATGGACAAAGTCGGCCTTCTCGTTCCCTGGGAATGCAGCCTCGAACCCCTCGGTGGAGGTGGGGGTCCCACAGTTTGCAGTTTCTGCACTAGGGTATGGGAGCAGAGTACATGACTGAGGCAATCACAGCATTGAAACCAGATTGTCATTTGCATGCATACATCTTGCCATGAGCATTAGAATTCATTATCACCACCATGGAGGAGGAACAGTTGTGAAGGACATGTTCACCTCTGATCAGCCAGCAGGACTCTGACCGGTGTGTCCTGCGTCCCTTGTGTGTAAATTGATGGCACCATCCGAATTCACAGTGTGGGGCAGAAGGGGTCAAGCAAGGAGTCCTCCCTGTGCAGCCGGGGTCTTCCAGCTTTTGGGCTCCACAGGAGTAAGGCGTGGTAGGGCCGGTTCAACACAAGGAGTGGACAGACAGACCTCTAATAAGAATCTACATCCAAACACTCATCCATAGGGGGTGCCCCGAAGTAAATACTGCACCATGAACATTTGTTGTTTCTCCTTCTATTGCAGGGACCATGATGATGATGTCTCGGTGGCGGAGGCCTGTAAAAAACTGAATGAAGTCAGTGGCTTCAAAGGGATGGGCAGGTAAAGTAAACATACAGTGCTATGGTCATTCTTTAAAAGAAAGACATTTTTATACCCAAAAAAAATGCATATGCTATTAATATTAATAGTTTTTAAATGGCCATTCTAATCATTGCTAATACTCAAGGCAAGATAGGGTAAACCTGGAATTACAAGTGGGACAGGCCACTCAGTTCCGTAATAATGTCGCCTCCTTCTGGCGACTGTTCTTGATTTGAGCTCTGCAGTGTCTTTTTATCTGTGAGTTCAGATATTGTCAGAGTAAAAATCCAGTCGTGGCCTCCTCCTCCTCCTCCTTACAAGGGTTGTCATGTGTCACCTGCCTTCAAGGCCCATTATCACAAGCGCTATTGCCTTATTACTAGTTCACCTTATTTAAGTACAGAAATAGCTGGGTGTTGGGATTTCAGATTCAGGACAATGGCCCACCCCTGGTGGCCGCTATTCCAAGTCATGCATGAGGGTATGGGCACTAACCTGCAGACCGATGTAACGGGGTCAAGAAACCCAAGCGGATCTCCCTTCCTTGCTCGATTACACCTCTTTTCTGATCCCATTTGTCACTTGCTGTAAGTAGGAGGTAAAAGGGGTTGAGAGAAGGTGGTAAATGGAACAGGAGGAGATGTAGTACGAGTTGTGCAACATGGGTGGGGATGGGTATCAGAGGAGAGACTGTGTCCCCCCCACCATGAAGGGTGGAGCCAAGCTGGGGAGATACCCACAACAACTGCACGCGGTGTTAACCAGGTGCGTATCCGCCCTGGTAACACAGGACCTGGTGTGTCCACACCCAAGAATGATGAGTGAACTGACATTGCACTCCGTCATCCTGAACGTGAGATCACCAGGCATTTCAGAATAACGCAGAGTGCGATCCACACGTGAACACCCCATCGGGCGGATCATAATGAGGGGCTAAGACTTCTCCAGGGTTTGAATCCTGTCTTCAATCGAATCACCGTGAATGGACCTCTTTGGGCCCCGACTGTGACTTAGGCTGCAATGTATGCTCCATCGAGCACCAACCTTAACACTAGTAGTTAGTTGTGCAAGTTACCTCTCTGGAAGTTCTGTCCAACTCACGGAAATCATTACAGGTATCTGGAGGAAATACAACCCTGACATGTCAAGGGGATGGTTGGCAAAGGTACACATAGCTTCAAATTGTTTGATTTTTGTAGATAAACTGTGTTCCGGGCCCTGAACCAGAAAAGTTGTTTGACAAGACCTAACCTCGCAGAGAAACGTAAAAAACATACTTAGGTCTTTTCAGAAGGCTCCATGAAGTGTATAGACTCTAACTTCGCACCACCTGCCTATTTATTGTGCTTGTCAATGGATGTATCCAGTGTGCAGAAATTATAGCTTGTCTAGTGCTTAACTACGATTTCAAATAGCAGCTCGTGGATGAAGAGCAGAGCATGATTCCATAACTCAAGATAGACTAGTGGGTTGAACATACACTGTAATGTGCCTAACCCTGGGAATGGTACCTATGATTTAGGATTAACTGGTATTGATTTTAGAAAAATTGCCTATCCAGAGAGCATTGTAATGCTGGTGAACGGTGTTTATCGAGCTGTACTGAAAGTATCCTGTGTTAGCTGACTCAACTATGGCACACCAGTAAAACATGGAGTTTTAAATTTTGTGCTCCAAAAATATTGCAGAAAACAGATTGACAATCAAAATATCAACAAGTTAAGTATACTTTACTGAGTATAGGTTTACAATAACTAACTACTCATATATGTAGCTTGACAATATATATATCTTAAAGGTATGTAGATGTGGAGTTAAAGAATAGTAATTCTCTTCTTACCAATATACTTACCTCCAACATATTTTGTTTGTTAATTTCTGCTATGATATTCATCTATGAGAATATTTCTGCAGTCAATATTCTGATATACAACCCATATCTACTCAACTCTGCACTGCTCCAATGGTCTTTGACACTCTATGCAGAAGCACGTTTAGTTCAAGGTAGTCATGAGGCCTATAAGGAATTGCAGAGTATATAGTACAGCTACATTCCAACTAAAGCTTTGGAGAAGAAAGCCTTGGTTCCCAGGAGTCCAGGAGACCACACATAGTCAGTAGTCCTACACTTAACACTGCTTCGTCATATCTTCAGAAAGGTGAGATTCAGAATGTTGAACTTCCTCCCAGACACTGAAGAATCTGTTGCATATTGAGTAATAATATGGTTGATGGAATACTCATTTCCAATGGAGAAGTAATATGTATCTATTCTGCCAATTTTGTGCGAGTAAGCACTAATGGTCATTATTTGAGGATGGTTGCTTGCCACCTTCGCTAGGAGTCCTAACCAGGGTAACGGGTAATTAACTCAACAGTAATGCCCATAGTAGAGATCATTAACACCATCAGAGGGCTCCCTATTTTGTTGGTCTACATGGCTCCCGATAATCCAGTTCACGCATTCCATCTAGGGGGTGCCCTCTCGCCAGCTTCCTGAGCGGTGTTCTGCGGCGCTGTTGTCCCTCCTAGAACAGCAATTCCACGGCCGGAGTGCAGGCAGATCACCTGAGGCTCTGGTTCGCCCTTTGCCGATCTTGCATAGCAGAGTAATGGGCCGCGACGTCCCTGCTGCTGAGTGTGCCAAGATAGCGCCTGGGGTACAGTGAGACCATATCCGGGTGCCGAGGGAGGTGCTCCGCAATGCAGCTGACCTCTGTTTATCCAGCCGACGGTGCACCCCCTAAAAGTGATACACACCTCTCTTGGGACCTGCTTGCAGATCGAAGAGAGCTCACCGGGGACGGGTGGTGAGGTCCCACATGTTCGGGAGGCGCCTCCCACCGGAGCCTGAGGGGCTGGCATGGTCGTTGTGAGGGCGGCCCCCGGAGATGGCATGGATTGTATACTTCCGGCGGCTAGAGAGCCCACGAGGAGGCTGGTTCCACGAGGAGGACTCCTGGGCAGGTTTATCAGCGCAGCCGATGCATTGTGTGCTAGAAGGGGGTGTGAGCCTGATACAAACTATTCAGCACTGGCCCTGCAGCAACTTGCCGGTGTCAAGGCCCGCCGGGCTGCTATATTCATCATCCGCCGGGAAGACGAGCCCGTCCTTGCGTGCTCACGTTTAGTGGAACTCTTAATGGAGCCAGCGCTCGGCTGTGGTGCGGCACCGGGCTGCCTGCATCGGTCTCTCTCACCGCTAATACACCGGGCAAGCAGTTTCCAGGTTGCGTGAGCGGTGGAGGATTTCAGAGTTGGAGCTGGTCCATGGTGGTTCTGTTGTCCTGGGATGCAGCGGATGACGTTTTGCTTCACTGCTGGCGTCTGGGGGTTTGTGACTCAACTGGGGATCTGCCACAAAGATGTCACCACTCAGAGTCCAACATGTTGTGTCCCTTTGCTCTGAGGACCCTTAGCACCCACCCAGTGGAGAGCCTGCTGAGTGGGACCCACTATCGATCCTGCGCCTACCTACCGCAACCAGTCCTGTTCCTTGAGGTTGGTTTTTCTTCACGCTCTTTCTTCACGGTCTTTCTTTGGCTTTCATTTTCTGTTGATTTGGGGGTCTGCCATTTTGTGCCGAGGCTGTTGGTGACTGTAACTTTGGGCCCACCATCTTAATTGCCTCGGCCGACTCCTTGATCACTGCTTGTCGCCAGTCCACGCCTTTGGTCGCCTACCTGTCCATTGCCCCAGGATGGCCCCCTCAGGACGCACTCTTCCCCCCTAGACATTAATGGCCACTAATGAGTCTCCCTTTTTTTTCACCCTTTCCTTGTGGCCCTCCCACATTGCCGAGATGACCTAATGCGGTGATTGAATTTGGCACTAGACTTAGTGACTATGTGACCCCACCTGGGTTATGGGCCCGCTTACTCTAACATTTTGGGCCCCCATGAGGTCTGCCACAACTGATCTGCTTCCAAGCCCCCTGTTTCCCCTCCCCCATTCCCTCTATTCCTCTATTGGGGACTTATTCTTCTTTGTTTGGCTATGCAACTGTAACCATGAAAAACTGGTATTCTTGTTATTCCTGACCGCTGAGACCTGAGTAACATGGCTGATGCTCGGTGGAGCTGCTAGACAGCTATAGAGGAGATTGGCCCTGGTTCACCCCTCGGCCGTCACCTACCCAGCCGGACATTGGGCACAGTTCTCCCCGTCTCCCCGCTGTGTCTCCTTCCTCCCCCTCCCTCCGACGAATTACCGCAACATTGTTTTTTGCCTGTGTTTTACTATGCTTTGGTAACGGATGTAATTTGTAACTTGTAACTCAATTGATTCTCATGTAAAGCGCTCCGATACCTACGGGTCTAGCCAGCGCTCTATACAACTCTTCAAATAAAAACAAATCAAATAAATACATCTAATCTGCCTCGTTCTCAGATGCCTCTGAGCATCTTTAGTCCACCCTGGTGGTCTACCAGTCACAATGCGATCTTCCATTGGCCAACAGACCACCATAGCCACCCATCTTCTATCGAGTAGAGAACATCTCATGAGACAACTTCATTCAGTTACTGGTTGATAAAAACTAAAACGCTAATTCGGCATGCAGGGTAGCCACAGTAACTCATAAATATTCCTACAAAATAAATATGTTCATATTAAAAACGTCTGTTCCCCTTCTTATATAAACATAAATCATAATGAATTTCATTACTAATTAACCATCTGTATTCTCATTTGGAGAGTTTACGGGAAATGTAAGCATATTTGAGGTGTGCGTTGGCACACTTCTCCAGCAATGTTTATTTTGGCTCCCCTTGGGTAACATTGTTACATTACTGAACGAAACAGATACTTAAAGGCACTTTAAACATGGAAACACATACCGAATTCTCATGCCACCAGGGAATATATGAAATGTGAATTAATTTGCTTTTGCTGAAAGACTACATTAAGCATCAGAGGCAAGAATTCATTCTAGAACTGCAGAGGGGGAGGGCTGTGTTCTTAACACACTGCCAAATTCAATTATGTCAGAATAATCTTCTCCAAGTTATTATGCTTAATTCACATCTAATACTGTACTGAAATTACTGACAGATGCTAAGGGGTCAGGATGCCATGGGCCCTGGTGCAAGCAAGGAAAATGGCCCCTTAGACTGCTATTGGGATGGTAAAATACAGTAATTATCAAGGGTCAGTGAGTCCCTCAGAGCTTCAAGACCCAAATTGTTCCAGTAGTGACAGAACATAGGGAAGAAGTCAGGTAGCCGTACTGATTCTAAATAACATCAACTTTTACTTACGGCAATGCTCACAAAACTGTTGACACCTCTGGATGCATTGCCACCATAGACTATAACATCTGGAATGCTGGGCATGACTGAGGTGCGATCTGAGAGATTATAAAGCACAATACAAGCAGTTCCCGGAGGGGAACGTGGGGTAGCCCTATCCTGAGCTAGCACACGCAAACTGACTTCATCATAATGCCATTGCGTAACACCAGATCCGAATAGACTGAGTCCAAAACCCAGGGGGGAGGGTCTGGCGGGAGAGCCGAAATTCGAGTGGAGCTACTAACCAGTAGTGAAATTACATGTGGCTCGAGATTGCTGTATGTTGTTTATGTTCTGGAAAACCAATACAAATTATATTTAAAAAAAACAAAATCACAGTTTATTTACCACGAAGTTGGGAATAGTGGAAGTGGTGCCGCTTACCCTTGACACTCTGTAACCTCACAGTAATGGCTCCTGAGGGCTGGTAGCCCAAAACCGGTCCCAGGATGCTTGCTTCCGGTCCACGGAAGATATGGCTTGGCAATTCGGGCTGGACTGTTCCCATGATGCACAGGGTCAAGACTGATTTGCATATAGCTGTGTCTGAACTGGGGTGGCAAAGTGAGCTTAAGAATGATGATGCATTCAACCCAGATCTGTGACTGGGGGTGAGTGTCTGAAAGGTTTTAGCGCTCTGTCCATCATCTCCTTGTGTTTGCTTTGTTTGCCCTAAGTTGGCAGGGTATGCACAGATGTGGGTCCCTTGCTCACTTTGCCACTGGATTCAAGCTAGCCTGGCTGATGAGGGCTGTTAACCTGAAACCGGCCACAGGATGCTTGTTTCCGGTCCAGGGAAGACATGGCTTGACAGTTCGGGCTGGACTGTTCCCATGAGGCACAGGGTCAAGATTGATTTGCATATAGCTGTGTCTGAACTGGGGTGGCGAAGTGAGCACGAGTGAGTGTCTGAAAAGTTTTAGTCCTCCGTCCATCATCTCCTTGTGTTGGCTCTCGTTTGCTCCTGAGCAGTGTGATCTAAAAATTTTGGGGGCCGAAGATAAGACATGTTTTGGGGCCACTGTACATCACAAATTTGAATTTGAATTTCAGTACCCATTTTCGGTTAATTCAAGCTCCTATGATGCCAAACAATACTAATTTATATGTTAAATTTTAACATGGTCACAAAAAACTGTTGAATTATGTCTTGCCCAAGATCCCCAAAATCCATAAGATGGCACAGGGTAGAAAGACAGAGGCAGTGGTAGCAGGAGGCAAAGAAGGGTAAAGGTTCAGATAAAAAAATAAAATAGACAGCAATCAAATAGAGAGAGAGAGTTCACTTTCCCAAGGGGCCTCTTGGAAGGTGGGGGCCCTGTGCAATAACCCACTTAAAACATCTCTGCTCCTGAGGAGACTGAGGGAGGACAAGTACAGAAACTAAAGAGAGATCTTAGACCCACCTGTACTTTCTATTCCTTCCAGATCTCTGGGGTCAGGGATAGTAATGACAGGGCCAAGGGTAGCAAAGGTCACACCAGAGATAACAGCTGCTTTCCCTAGCTACCAATACTGTATTACCTTGTGCATCCACTCCCCTTTCAAAATATTTTTCCATCTCTCTTCAGGTTATCTTTTTTCAGTCATAAATCACTTTTTTCAGCTTGTGAGTGCTAAAGCTCTTGGCACTAATAAGTGCACAGATAGTGTAATCAGCTAGGTCTAACCATTGAAAAGATGAGTTTTCAAATTCCTTCTAAACTGCAGAAAACTACATTCAGATAGAATGGAAGAGCATTCCAAAGTTTGGCTGCTGCTACAAATGCTCTGTCTATCTTCCCAAACTTTACATTTGTAAGAAAATTGGTTGCTGGTCGAAGGGTGTAAAACCCTTC
The DNA here is from genome assembly GCF_964204655.1 of Triturus cristatus. Classification (NCBI taxonomy): domain Eukaryota; kingdom Metazoa; phylum Chordata; class Amphibia; order Caudata; family Salamandridae; genus Triturus; species Triturus cristatus. The sequence continues at coordinate 1,092,417,796 of NC_140593.1, forward strand.
TCACGCAGCAACCACAATTCTGCTCAGGGTGAAGTGACAAGCAAAGCCTAAATTAACCAGCTCCGAACCCTCAGGTAGCTTGGCACAAAGCAATCAGGCTTAACTCAGAGGCAATGTGTAAAGTATTTGTGCAACACTTCAAACAGTAACACAATGTCAACAAACCACAAAAGGAGCCCACAACAGAGTTAGAAAAATAGAGTGACTTTAATAAATACAATGAGACCAAAATGACAAAACTCCAATCAGTACAACAGGAGATATCAAATTTTAGTAAAAAGTGTGCCAGAAGGCATTGAGCGCCAACTGTGGCTATATGTTCGCTTCAGTCTGGGACAAAGTCACAAGTTCAGGCCGACCACAATGGCCGGCTAACGGGACCCAGGTAGGCCCCAGTTATGCCAGCTGAACAGAGTACCTTAAATCTTGCTTTTCAGAGCTTGGCGAGGATCTGCGTGGAAGATGCGTTGTGCAGCCGAGCGATGCATCGGTTCCGAGATGCGGCGGAGCTGGGGTGCAAGGTCCTACTGCCTCGTTGTCGAAGATCCCATCAATGAGTGCTTCTGTTGCGAAGTCTGGAGTCGGGGATGCGTTGTGCAGTCAGGGTGATGTGTTGGTTCCGAGGAGTTGTGAGGCTGCGATGCGGAGTCCTACATCGTAATCGAGGCAGTCGTTGATGAGAGATGTGAGAGACCGCACTGAGAATGCGTTGTGCTGGCGGTTTCAATGCAGCGACAGCTGTGATGTGATGATGGTGTTTGCCGCAGTTCCAATCTTCGGAGCAGCAGTGATGCAGTAGTTCTGCTCGGGGTTGCACAGCGCAGCAGAGGAGATGCATCAGTTCCGCTGGATCCACAAGGATGGCATGGCACCTTAGGCCCACTTCCAAGGGTCCAGGACTGGAATTGCCCCACTTGGCAGTCTAGAATCCCAGAAGGCAGATTCCAGGTGCAGTAGCAAGGTTGTTGGAGCCTTCTGTCCCTGAGGCTCAAGTCAGTAGGCTAGCCAATTAGCCCTTGGAGTTATTCAGGGGTTGTGGGTTCAAGAGATGCAGGTCCAGTCCTTCTTACTCAGGCAGGAAGAAGGTCTGCACAGCAGTTGTCCAGCAGGGCAGCAGTCTGGCAGAGTGGAAAACCTTCAGTAGCTCAGCAGTCCTTCATCTTCGCAGAGTATCCACAGGTCCAGAAGTGTACTGTACTGAAGTGGTGGTGTCTGAGAGCCAGTATTAATACCCAAATGAGCCTTTGAAATGGGGGAGATGATTCTAGAAGTTTCCCTCTGAGGTCCTGAGGCATCCTACCTTCCCTGCTTTCCCTGCCTTCGCTCCAAAATACCTACACTGGGTATGTGACCCTTTGTGTGGAAGCAGGACATAACCTATTCAGGTGGAACTGTGTCCATCTCCTCCCTCCCATCCTGATAGTGACGGCCCATCCAGGCCCACCTAAGCTTCCTATTGTGTGGTGCTGTCTAAGAGGAATACACAAAGCTCAGCTGTCCGCTACATTCAGCCATGTGACCAGAGACAGGCTACAGTCACTAAATAGCTAAGGCAGGAAAATGCCAACTTTATAAAAGTGCCTTTTTAAGAATTGTCATTTAAAGTCCAACTTTATCATGAGGTAAGGTTTTGAATTAGGAATCCAGAGTCACCAAACATGAACTGTTCCCCTATTCCCATTTTAAAATTACACTTATAAAATACAATAAGGTAACTCCAATGTTATCCTATGAGAGAGATAGACCTTGCAGTAGTGAAAAACAAATGTAAGAGTTTTTCACTAACCAGGGCATGTAAAACTTAAAAGCACATGTCCTACTTTATAAATACATGGCACCGTGCCCAGGCTGTCTAAGGCCTAACCTAGGGGTGACTTATATGTATGTAAGGTTTGGACCTAGAAAAAGGTTTACTTTCAGTGAACAAAAAGCCCTGGGAATATCACACATAACTAATCATATTGAGCACTTCTATGGGGTCCCTCATGTTGCTACTAAGATACGGGCAAGCTCTAGTGCAAAGCTACAGTAACATCCCCATGTATGTGTCAATGTATAAATCCAAGAAACCAGGTCAATGCCAAAAGAATAGACCAAAATGTACACATAGAACACCCAGACAAAAAAGCAAAGGGAGTGCCTCACATAAGCAAACACCAAGGACCAGTTGGCATATTCTCGCCAATTTTCTCACATATCATCATCGGCACTTCTCCTCTGCACCAGAAGGAACCAACACCTGAACAAGTTCAAGAAGAATGTTGTGTATGTGTGTGTATTGTTTATCTAATAATTTTTTTTATACAACACATTTCTATCAACCCTCTAAAGTCTCCTTATAGGGAGGAGAAGCTTTTTCCTCACAAGAAAAAAGGTTAAAAATGCGTAGGATAGGGCCCCTGGCAATTAGTCTTTAATAATGCCAACACTCACGCTTTAAAAAAACATACTATGTATTGGACCAATATATATAGAATGGCTGACATGTTCCTACTTTTTGGCAATTTATTCAGGGCAGGGGGACCTCATTTCAACCATATGTGCACCGGACCTGTATAAGACAAAGGAATACAAGAAAGAAAAATGGTAACAACTAGCATAAAACCAAATGCACTTCATTGTATGATACACTGTTACTTCTGCCCACAATTCAATTTTTGGGAATAATTTCCAAATGGCTGCCGGGTGAATCCCTACTAGGAAGCCACTGGGAGAGACCAATGATTATTTTCTAGAAACACTTTTCACAGCTCAAAGTCTGTTTGCCTAGAAACATAAAACCAAATATGTGTGAATCACAGCGTCAAACTGGACTAATGCCACCCCCACCAACCCTGGACTTGAGGTCTGACCACAATCACCTGTGCACCCAAAATATTGAGTTAAAAGGAATGAAATAAGGTGTAGCTCATGCCTTATATTCCTGCATATATTCACTATATCCATCCTGATATACAAATCTCTTGTTGCAATCAGAAGGTTAACAGACCATGACCCTGTTAGTATTTTATATCCCATGTCAACCATGGCCCTCTAGAATTATTTGGGCCGCCAACCACATACACCATACCTGATTCAATGTGCTCAAGCCCCGTTAAGGTTCTTTTCATTGTCGTTCACAGCAACAACACACCTACCGTCGGTGTCAGTGTTCCTTAGATCAACGTCCCACAATTCCGAAGTGCGCCATACTGTTTTTTAAGATAGAGCATACGCTGTAACTTCATACGGCGTGCGGGTGGGCGCGTAAATGGGAGGGACCAATATCAGCATTGTAACGTCACTAGGCAGACATGCCATCTTTAAATGGAATACCACAATTAATACAACCTGGGCAATCCTTTATTATGACACGGCTCATCATACTACATTGCCAGTTATGTCTTAAAATTAAGCCAACAAAAAGTGAGCTAACACATCCGATACTCTCAAATAGTGCACCATCATTTCGATAATACATTTGGTGTAACCATATTCATCTGGCCGATCAGACCCTCAATCAGAGTATTGTTCCTGTCATACACTATAGGGAACACCAAAGCATCATCTACGCCTGTTCAAACAAGAGGTTACATTCTCATCCCTCACCGATATCACTTAAGGGGAAAGCCACCCACTAACAGAGGGTGGTATGTGTCCTAGTGCAGATCTTACCATTATGGGGGCAAATAAGATACATCTATCTTATGATTTTATGCCACTCCACCAAATCATTTAGGCCATCCTGATAATTTTTCTCTGAAAAAATCCAGCAGGCTTCCTTCCTGTATAGTATCTCATCTCCACCAAATATCCCTTTTCCAAGCACAGTCCACCTAAAGCTCGAGGGTCCTGCACACAACCTCTTGAAAGTGTTTAACCAGGCGAGAAATTAGTTTGCCCAAAATAAATGTACTGATTTACTCCTGTATCCTGATTTTCACTTTTCTTGTCGTGAGATCAATATAATGCATCCCACAATCACTGGTAAACTAGAGTTACAGTTGCTGAATTTATTCTGAAACCAGGATTGGCCATCATTCAGCACCACACTTTTTGATGCCACAGTGAGTTTACAAATCATGCACTTCCACAGGGATAGTGTCCTACAGGGATATTAGGGAGGTTTTGCCATTGTGTTTTTGGGCATGTACGGACCTGCTGGTAAAGTTAACAGGTCACAAAGGCGAGAACTATTGGAGTCTTATGAGCTCTTACCCCAAAATGGTGTAATCTATACAGCATGCATCACCACATGTTGTTTTTTACTTTGTTGGGAACAATTATTGAAATCGCTCAAAATAGTTTCTTCACTATAAAGAAAATAGCGATACTGTGGAACTTGAGTTCACTAACTGTTCTTTTATTTGATAATGGTGGGTCATGAAAACAAGCCGACATGTTTCAACCAGCCAGAGGCTTTTTCACTGCAGTTCTTTAGTCCTTCTGGGTATAGTGCACTTGCACTTCCTCTATATAGTTCCACTGCACTTTCTACTTGCACTTCTTCCACTGGTCAGTGTATCAGCATACAATATTTAGTGTGATCACAAATTCTTTCCCTAGTAACTCTACATTTACAGGATTTTTTGTCCAATGCATGCCCATGTTTGCACATGCAGTCCATGCGTTTGGTATACCACCATGTATAATATGAATTTCTTACATGTGCCCATATTGCTCACTACAGCGGGCCATCTTAATGATCAGTGTTATCTGATCATTAGTAGATTAATTTCATAGTATGTTTAGTAGTTTCTCTCTTTTGGGCAAATTATTTACAATGGTAACAAACTGACTATATTTATGTGCTACTTGCAAGTTAATGATTAACTCAAGATGAACAAAGATTTCTCATTTAATCTTGAGCCCTAAACATAGGGCCCAATACACAAACTGCATTTTGTCGTATGTAAAGTAGTGCTACTGTAGTACCACTTACTAACTAAAAACCCATGAGTAGAAATCTCAACCTTCAGCTCTCTTAACTTTTCTACAGGAATGTCCTCACACATTTAGGGTTACTAGTTAGTAGTGGAGTGGCTGAAAAATGGAGAATTCTTACTATAAATGGTCTTTAGGGAGACAAAAGGAGGGTTTTGGGAGGAATAAGGAAGCTTTTAGGGAGGGACAGGATTCCACCCACAAAAGATTATTCACAAACTGCACTTCTAAAGTTACTAGAGCCAAAAAAATACCCTGGACGAGAGCACAGGGCATGGGAGTACCAGAAATTGCAGACTGCTGATCACGTGATGAGGGGGAGGTAGAGAGCAACGTCTGTACCAAACTAGCACACAAGTATTGCAAAAGTACTGCTTAATGACACATCGGTCCCCTTTGCCAGCATTTTCCAATGGATGAGAGCAGTTCAAGACTAAAGTATAGGCAAACCATAGGACGATGGTGGCTTGCGTGGAAGCGCCTTTCTACGGAAGCCTATAGGTCTCCTGCTTGCACCCTACTCGAGGTAAAGCACTGGTGTAACTTTCAAGCCATGAACCTCCAGTGTTCCCAAATGCAGAAACATGCTTTCTTTGGCCAACTGCGGCTTCTCTTCAGAGCAGGGCAATCAGCTGGGCTGGGTTGCAGTTTCTTTTAATAATGCAGGTCCATGCCGCACCTTGACACTTACACTGCTGTTGATAATAAATAAATAACGAGAAAAACAAACGTACGCGCCTCGCGTTCAAGGAGGAGGCAGCAGGGGGAGGGGAGACAGGAGGGGGCCTGCGCCTGTTTCCCTTGCGGGAGCGAGCAGGGGCACCATATGTTTGCAATTTAATTACAAACATATGGTGTCAAAGCTCACTCCTGCAAGGGAATCGCCAGACGTTCACGCGTTGCCATTAAAAGCAATGCAACGCATGCACGTTTTTGGCTGAAAAGGCGAATCGATGGCTAAAGGTCTTTCTCCTGGGCGGCGCATATGTGCTGCGTAGGCGAGACCTAAAAAGGGAGCACAATTTTCCTTCAGGTAGAGAGAAGATTTGGAGATATAATGACAAAGTGTACAGTCACACACCTGAAAATAGTAGAATAAGTTACAAGATTTTCTTTAGAACTGTCTATGCCTTCTAATCTTTATATTAGGAAAATCGCTTACTCATGCTGCCTTTTTAGGTCTCGCCTGACCCAGCGCATGCGCTGGTCTGGCGAGACTTATTGAGAGGGCTCCAAAAAGTGCTACCAGGCCAGCCTAGAGCTACAGTGCTTGTGCGCGGGCGCGCGCGCCGCGCTTTACCGCGATTACTTTCACTTTCACGGCCGCTTTGATGTTTGATCGCGATTACTTTCGCGGCCGCATGTTTACACTTAATGTCCCTCCTGTATGCTTTGTGTCCTGCTGGGCATCATGGTGCTCCACGTGCTCCACCCCCAGGCCCTGGTGGGACTTCAGATCTTCCGTGTACTTTGTCATGCCACCCTGGGTATTTAACTGGCATATCCACCCACCCCTTACCTCTAGGCTCTCTGTGAGCCTTCCAGCCCTCTTGTTTCTTCGTGTCCCGCTCTCCTTTTTCTTTGCACACTCCAGTGGCTCTCTTGGTTCTTCATGCTCACGGCTATCTTGGCGATTTGTAGCCCTTCCCCAGCTCTCTTGGCGCTTTGAGGCCCTTCCCCAGCTCTCTTGGTGCTTTGTGGCCCCTTCTTAGCGATGCCAGTGCTTTGCAGTTTCTCTCCCAGCCCGTGCCCTTTAGGGCTCCATGCCAGCCCTCTCTGTGTTATTCTAAGTCCTTTTCTCTGCTGTGTCAGTTCAGTGTTTATGGTAACTTCTCTAGGGTACATTTGTCACCCTTCCTGTTCCCTGTAACCCAGTCCCACCCCTCGTTACTTGGTATCCGTAGTCATGGCCCTCCGTGCTCGGTGCCATAACCTTGAACCCTCTGGTTTTGTGTACTGGTATGCCTACATGCCTACCCCATCTGCCCCTTCTCACCTCCCCAGTGGTGCATCCTTTATCTTTTCAAATAAGCATGAGGCTTGCTTCTGTTTTCTGTATTTCATCTTTGATGCAGTCTGCTGCGGTGTGAATAGAAGGGTTTAACATGCGCCTCCTGATCCATACGGTCTATTAGCTTGCTTTGTGCTAGGATGGTTTGAGGCCTGCTGATTGTAACCATTAGAGCTAAGTAAAGTTGCTTGGGGTTTCCAGTTTGTAGTCAATCTGAAGTGGAGTCGGTTTGTATGCCAACTTGTTCTGCAAAGGAGGATCCGAGAAGCATTGGGTACAGTTAGCGAGATTTTGGGACCCGTGCTGTACCTTATACATTGCCCGTCAGGCTTCTTCGTGTGCTCTGATTCTTGAGTGACTGATTGTTTACAGCCGGTTGTGCTAATTTCGCAAACTCGCCATTTTTCCCTGTGCACTTTCTGCAAAGCAGTGCCTCGTTAAATGTGCATGGAGAAAATTCGGAACGAAGTAAAGTGTGTAGACTTTAGGTGCAGTGACTCAATACTGCACCCAATACCCTCTTCAAACCCAGAAAACTAGGAATGTGAAGGTAAAATAAAGCCGCTATGTGCAATAATGAATGAACTCTTGGGTTATGTCACTGCCTTATAAATCTGAGAACCAAACAAGACCGTTACTCTTGTTGAGTTACCATTAATGTGCTATGACCTACATTTCCGCGTGAAAGAACACCACCTTCTACCATTACGGATTCTTGCCATCATCCAACCAGTTATCACGGGTGAAATTCTAGAATTAGGATATTGCTGGAGTACATTGCAATCCTGTTACATTTCACGTGCATTATGTCTGTCCCTCTTTTTTTCTTGTTTTGCATATTTATATAGCGCAAACTCGACCCGAATGTATTGGAGCGCTTTACACGAGCACCGTATTTACATTACACATTCAGGCACGGGGAGATTAAGTGATTTGCCCAGAATCACAGGATGTGGACGCGACCCCGAGGCTCGAACCTTGGTTTTGGCCTGCCAGGTTTTCAGTGCCCATCCTCAGGTTCCTTCCCTCAACCATATCACCCAAGGAAGGTGAACAAATCAATCCCTGTAGTGGTGCCCACCCGTGGGTGCATGCTTGGCATGCTGGTGATTTTTTTCAGGCAATCTGTGTGCGCATTTCAATGTTGCAGAAAGGGCCTCCTTCTGTCCTGAGCTGTCTGTGCCTTATTGTGTCATCCAGGTGATCACCCTGTGCTTGGGCCTTGGTGGATCTAGTGGGGGTGGGACTGATTTTGGCTGATCTTTTTTAACTCTTGTGAGCACTGGTGGGGATCGCTTTGGAATAAGCACTAGTTTGCCAAAAATAGACGCTGATTAGCATCCATTTCTACCTCTCAGTCTAATTAGGAGAAAGCTGTTTAAGGTTGCAATGGTGTCCTGTAAGAGGAAGGTGGTTTCACTGATTTGTCTTTATAATTTCTATTTTGTGTTGTAACTCGCAGCAAAAGGCAACCCAACATTATAGCACATGTAAGGAAATGAGGGGGTGACAATCGAATGGCGTCTGTGCCACTGGTCATGGTGAGGAAACGTTAACTGAGAGGGACACTTTTTATGCAGCAAGTATCTCTAGGACAGACACACAGGCATCTGAACCTTTTTTCAGGTCGAAACCTACCAGACAGTGCTCTACCACACCATGCATACTCAACTCAGCGCAACCACAGCATCACTCAGCACCACCACAGCATCACTCAGCACCACCACATCATCACTCAGCGCCACTACAGTGTCACTCAGCACCACTTCAGCGCCTCCTCAATATCACTCAGCACCACCACAGCATCACTCAGCGCCACCTCAGCATCACTCAGTGCCACCTTAGCATCACTCAGAGCCGCCCCAGCATCACTCAGCACCACCACATCATCACTCAGCGCCACTACAGTGTCACTCAGCACCACTTCAGCGCCTCCTCAATATCACTCAGCACCACCACAGCATCACTCAGCATCACCTCAGCATCACTCTGCGCCACTACAGTGTCACCCAGCATCACTTTAACGCCTCCTCAATATCACTCAGCAGCGCCAACTCAGCATCACTCAGAGCCACCCCAGCATCACTCAGCGCCTACAGCATAACTCAAGGCCACCACAGCATCACTCAGCGCCACTACAGTGTCACTCAATGCCAGCTCAGCGCCTCCTCAACATTACTCAGCACCACCACAGCATCACTCAGTATCACTACAGTGTCACTCAGCCCCACCTCAGTGCCTCCTCAACATCACTCAGCACCACCACAGCATCACTCAGTACCACCTCAGCATCTCTCAGCACCACCATAGCATCACTGAGCACAACCACCGCATCACTGAGCGCAACCACAGCATCACTCAGCGCCACCACAGCATCAGTCAGCGCCACCTCAGAATCAATTCAGCACCAACGCAGCACCACTTCAGCATTAGCACCACCTCAGCATCAGTGCAGCACCACCTCAGCACAGCACCATCTGAGCAGCACTCAGCACCACCTGAGCGCCAGTTCTGCGACCCCCTGAGCACACGTGCCGCACCACCACCTCCACATGACTCAGCACCACGGCATCAGTCAACACCACCTCGGCATCACTCGGCACCACCTCAGTATCACTCAGCATCACCTGAGCATCACCTCTGCACCAGTCACCACCACCTCAACATCAAAAGCTTGCCTCTTATATAGTGCTTTATACCACTCTTCTGCTGTTTCTAAGCACTTTAAACAATAGGTGTTATCTTCAACTAGTTTAATGTAGTCGGTTTCCCAACCTTGGAAGGGTGGATTGCTGAGTTAGGTTTGCTGAAACTGAAACTCAGTATGTCCGCTGCGACCCTTAATCTCACTAAGGTCTTAATTAGGTGTTCCTTGTAATTTTTTGACTCCTGCGTAAAACACCCTTCGTGCCGGCCTTGTCTTGTATCACTGCCTTGTGAACATTATTTATGATACATTCCCTTAGTCTTGTTTATAATTCTGTCTCAAATTCTGTCTGTTTTTCATTTATAACAAGTACTGGTGAAGCCAATTGGTTTAGACTGTAAAAGGTTGTGCTATTGCCTTTGCCACTGCTTGTTTGCATTGGAATCTGTTAATGTCTACATAGCCACCAGTGCTTCATGATGCATTCGCATGTATGTGGACATATGTGTGGCCATCTTGAAATTGGTTTCATGTTAAAGAAAAGACAATGCAAGATGGCCCCCATGTGCATGCACATGAAGCAACTCTTAGATGGGCAACAATCTGTGATCATGCATTGTAATGGAAGCTCACGCATTCCAATAAGTATGATGGTCATTCAGGAACAGTATAAAAAAATAGTACGCAGTAATACAAAGATCTATATTTACTTTTTTAAAGCATCAAAATAAGTTTATTACGGATAACCTTATTTTCCATGGGGTTCTATTTCAAGGCCCTGCAGCTATTATTTTCTCTGGGATTGTGCTCCAGTACTAGTGGTTGGCCATCTGTAGCGATAAAAATTTACTACTGTTCTAGGCCTTTTTTAGCTCTAGTAAATTGAGAAGTTGCATTATTAGCAAATGACCCGGTAGCACTTTACAGAATTCAGGTCCTCGTACAAAAAGAAAAAAAAAAATAGCACAGGAGACAAAAGGATGAGCAGAGGGGGGTAATAGTAGAGAGCGTGCAAGTGGTTGGGTGCATGAAAAGAAGAACAGAGAGCAATGGAGGAAACTGTATGGGAGAACTGTGAGGGGATACAAAATAAAGAGTTCTCATGGGTGGTGGCCGTATGACTTGACTAGGGAGAAATGTTAACAGTAGGAGGTGGATGGAGAACGGAGAAAGAGAGACCGGTGGGAAGAGACGTCAGGAGGATCAAGAGTACACCTACTCTCTCACACAGCACTAAAATGGAAAGAAAAAAGAGCCCCCTAAGATCAGCAATGGAGGGATACATCTCAATCAATCAGAACACTGTGAAAATGAAATATTCCTAGGTGAGACAACACAAGAACATGGAGATAAGTCATCGAATCAAGAGCAGAGACCTGAGACTGACCACAAAGCCATCAAATCAAGAGCAGAGACCTGAGACAGACCACAAAGCCATCAAATCAATAGCAGAGACCTGATACAGACAACAAAGCCATCAAATCAAGAGCAGAGACCTGAGACAGAAAACAAAGCCATCAAATCAAGAGCAGAGACCTGCGACAGACCACAAAGCCATCAAATCAAGAGCGGAGACCTGAGACAGACCACAAAGCCATCAAATCAAGAGCAGAGATCTGAGACAGACAACAAAGCCATCAAATCAAGAGCAGAGACCTGAGACAGACCACAACACCATCAAATCAATAGCAGAGACCTGAGACAGACAACAAAGCCATCAAATCAAGAGCAGAGACCTGAGACAGACCACAAAGCCATCAAATCAAGAGCAGAGATCTGAGACAGACAACAAAGCCATCAAATCAAGAGCAGAGACCTGAGACAGACCACAAAGCCATCAAATCAAGAGAAGAGACCTGAGACAGACAACAAAGCCATCAAATCAAGAGCAGAGACCTGAGACAGACAACAAAGCCATCAAATCAAGAGCAGAGACCAGAGACAGACCACAAAGCCATCAAATCAAGAGCAGAGACCTGAGACAGACAACAAAGCCATCAAATCAAGAGCAGAGACCTGAGACAGACAACAAAGCCATCAAATCAAGAGCAGAGACGTGAGACAGACAACAAAGCCATCAAATCAAGAGCAGAGACCTGAGACAGACAACAAAGCCATCAAATCAATAGCAGAGACGTGAGACAGACAACAAAGCCATCAAATCAAGAGCAGAGACCTGATACAGACAACAAAGCCATCAAATCAAGAGCAGAGACCTGAGACAGACAACAAAGCCATCAAATCAAGAGCAGAGACCTGAGACAGACAACAAAGCCATCAAATCAAGAGCAGAGACCTGAGACAGACAACAAAGCCATCAAATCAATAGCAGAGACGTGAGACAGACAACAAAGCCATCAAATCAAGAGCAGAGACCTGATACAGACAACAAAGCCATCAAATCAAGAGCAGAGACCTGAGACAGACAACAAAGCCATCAAATCAAGAGCAGAGACCTGAGACAGACCACAAAGCCATCAAATCAAGAGCAGAGACCTGAGACAGACCACAAAGCCATCAAATCAAGAGCAGAGATCTGTGACAGACCACAAAGCCATCAAATCAAGAGAAGAGACCTGAGACAGACAACAAAGCCATCAAATCAAGAGCAGAGACCTGAGACAGACAACAAAGCCATCAAATCAAGAGCAGAGACCTGAGACAGACCACAAAGCCATCAAATCAAGAGCAGAGACCTGAGACAGACCACAAAGCCATTAAATCAAGAGCAGAGACCTGAGACAGACCACAAAGCCATCAAATCAAGAGCAGAGATCTGAGACAGAGAACAAAGCCATCAAATCAAGAGCAGAGACCTGAGACAGACCACAAAGCCATCAAATCAAGAGCAGAGACCTGAGACAGACCACAAAGCCATCAAATCAAGAGCAGAGACGTGAGACAGACAACAAAGCCATCAAATCAAGAGCAGATACCTGCGACAGACAACAAAGCCATTTAATCATGAGGAGGGGGCTGATCCAAAGACCACTTTAAGTATATGTAATGTTTAGTAACAACATGACTGTGAAAAAAGACGTAAAAATAACACCACCAACATTTCTCCGTTTTTGGAGAAATGTATTAATATACAGATCACTGATAACCATTTAACAATAGTGTTTATGTTTATGTTTATGTAACAATATGCTGCCCACTGGAACCTCCCTCTCTTGCATAGACAGCCTGAGCCATAAAACAAGTGAATGCGTTTAGGAGTTCAAATGTCATGGAACTGTATCTTCAATCGTTGCCACTGCATGGTCACTTCGAAGATATGCCCGAGTGATGCCTATTTGCACCGCGTAGGCATTTAGCACTATGCTGCATTTTTCAGGGAGATGCTATTTCGATCCACTTCTTTTTGCCACTGTTGCTGTTCATCAGCAGGAAAAATCAATATTTGTATTTTATCTACGAAGACCATGATTTCTGCTGTGGCTGATGGGCACTGACAGCCATGAAAAATAAATGAAGCGAAATAGCTGCCCTTCACAGTGTGTGATAGGGTGTCACTCCAGGGCAAATTAGCATCCTCTTGGCAGTTTCTATGATCGGGTCCATGGCTCTGCAAATACTCAAAACAGCCTAGCATGGGACACATTTAGCTCATTCAGACCTCTACTTTCTCGACATTTTCACTGTGTGAGTGGGGGGGGGGGGGGTCGACGGAGGGGTGGAGCTTTGTGCCAAGCACGGCTTGTGAGGCCCTTCTAACACTTCAAAAAAAAGCTCCTGAGTCTGCCACCAATGTCCTGGAGGATTTCACACCTATGCCGGGGTTTCCAGCCCATATTTGTAGCCATCGTGTAACATTGACTCCAGACTGTGTGGAGGAAGCCAATAAATAACGTGTGACACACGGTGGCAACGCGTAAGTTGGCAGGTCTGCGTATTGTGGAGGAGTGGGCTATTCTTAATACATGAAAATGTTGTAAAACGTTGCTATGGGTAACAGCAACGCGTTTGACGAACGTACAGCTAATGAGACACCATGACAAATGCAATATGTTTCTGCCACATTCGAGCGCCTGGGCTGTCATTTAATGTTATGGCTGTTGTTTTCTATATGTTGAAGCTAATCGCTATTCATTTATGGTAGCATGGCATACTGAAAAGGCTTATGAATGATAGCACCGTACCTGCCTTACTCAGAGAGCTCGTCATTATGAATGGCCTCGGGTCCCCTGTGGGTATCACCAGCCATTCTGAATTACCACATTCAGTACTTCTTGCTGTGTTAAACCTCCATGTGTTACCGAGCACGAATCCTTTGTTCACTCTAAAAAACGTGCAATTATTGACTTTATATGTGGGAATGGGTAGAGAAACTCCAGTATACTGTTAATTAGCAACTCAAAGTGCAGAACAAATAAGGTGCCATATCTCTAATTAACCAATATTCACACCACCTTGTATTTTATTTCGAGCAACAATGTGTGTTATGGTTTGTCTTTCTGGTAGAAAAGGGAAATCCAAGTCAACAAGTCAACACAAGCTGATTACACACCTTTGCTGAAATGTGGGGATACGAGTAAAAAAAAATGAAACTGAAATTTGACTTTAAATTTGTTTTGCTTATTTGTTTATTTATTTAATGATTCATTTATTTTGCCTATGACAGGTATTTCAAACAGATTGTGAAGTCAGCCAGGGCTAATGGCACGGCGGGCGCTGCCGAGGACAACGCGGATGATTTTCTGGGTTGCCTTAACATCTCCGTTAATGTAAGCAAACTCAAATGCCTTGCATTGTTCATCAGTGTGGTCCATCGTCAGGACACCTGTAACCACTGAGTGATGCATGAACAGTCTTTGCATTCATCATTGCCCACACCTGCACACTCTTATTGTTCAGGAGTATACAGTCAGAGCCTCCAGAGTTCAGCAAAGACCACAGAGAAAGAAAGGTTGCATGAATCATTGGCCGAGTCATGTGGCAGTACTGAACCAATCCAGCAAAATACAAAGAGGCTGGTCATAAGATTTGATCAGTGCTTAATTTGAGCCGGTGGTTTCTGATGCTCGGCATCGACACTTACTTGTCAACATCAGCGCTTGAGTATTCAGCCACAAGGTAGCGCTGTCTGGCTACTTTAGAGATGACCACAACAACAGCCAATTATTAATTCAATATACCTAAAAAATGCTTTTTTCTGCTGCTCAAGCCATTCTCATAGCGTGGAGCCTGAAATAGTCTGAAATGTCACACTTGTAAGAGTGTGATGGTTTGAAGTTGAAATTGGCAGCATGGTAGGGGCAATGTGTGGTGCAAGCTGCAGTGGTCTCCTGACGAGATCCCTGGCACTTATTTTTTTTTTTACAAATTAAGCACTGGATTTGGTGAAGCCTTGGCTCATCGATGTTCATGAGGGTAGATTATTTCTATGAATCTCTGTTTGTGTTTTTTATATAGCACAGTCTTGGTCCGGAGACATTAGAGGGCTTTACAAGTGAGCAGGAAGTACGTTCTGACTAACAAACATCATCAACAACCTTCTAACACAAGGAAAACTAGAGAAGAAAGTGTTCATACCAGCGGGGATGTTACAGGATAAGAAGTAGTTAGCTAACCATCATAGTAAAGCAGCAGAAAATAGCCTAGAAAACAGAGAGAACAAACATTGCACAACACAAAAGACAGTTCAATCCAACAGAGGAGATGTAAATTAAAATCCCCACTTTAATCAAAGTGTGTCTCAAATAAGAGAATTGTGAGTTTCCTTTTCAATGCGGATAGGAGTTTGTGTGAAGGGCTGATGAAGGTTCCGAAGCCTTGCTGCACTATCAGAGAAGGTTTGTCTCATGGAGAGTTCTTGCAGGAAATTCAGAGATTTGAGCAGGAGTTACTCAGCTTTTCTCGATCCTCGGTGAGTTCAGAGGCTTTCAGTTTTCCAAACAGGTAGGAGGGAGTAGAGTTCAGGATGACTTTATGACTAATGCATGCAGTCTTAAATTGGACTCTTTCATCAATGGGGAGTCACTGCAGGATGCGAAGAATAGACAAGAAATCTTCAAATTTCCTCTGGCCTTCCACAAAGCAGACAGCAGGATGGAGCACTGCTCTCAGAGAAGCTAGAAGCACTTTAGAGAGACCGGAGAGAAGTGAGTTACCATAATCAAGTCTAGACAGAACCAGTGTCTGAACCACAAGTTTCATGTCCTGCTCTGGAATTAATGGCTGTAGCCCCAAAGCGGTCTTAGCTGGTGGTATGCAATTTTTGGCCATCACTAAAATTCGCATCTGGAGATCTAGACACCCGTGAAGTATAAAATCCAATCATTTGGCTTCTCAACATTGACTGGGTTGGAGTTAGGGAAGAGAAGGATTCCCGGCACTCGTGGATAGGGAAGGTGGATTTTTCGGTGAGATTTGTAAAAATTCAGTTTTAGTTGGATTGAGTATTAAGTCGTGATTGGTCATCCATATTTTAACCCTGTCGAGGGTGGTGGAGAGAAAACATATGTTTTCAGGGGATTCTACTGTCAGGTAGTATCATCTGCATACTGATGCCAAAAAAAATTCTCGATTTTCTCAAAATATCTCCAGGAGTTTTATATGATATACATTAAACAGGGTTGTTGAGAGGATAGAGCCCGGTGGAACCCTTTGCTTTATACTGATTTTGCCTGCTCCCTATTTTCGCTATGTGTGACCGGTTGAATAAACAGGAGTCAGACCACTTAAGGATGTGGAGCGATAGATGTGACACTACACAACTTTCTGACACCTTTGCTAAGAAGAGAAGTGTCGAAATCGAGGAGGGCAGTTTCAGTCCCAAATTGGGGGCGAAAACCAGTCTGGGAGGGATGGAGTAAATCGTTAGAATCCAGAAAATCCACCATAATAGTTTTTATGTGTTTTTCAAGAATCTTTCTCACCCAGGGAAGGAGAGAAATGGGGCGATAGTTGGAAAAATCATCCTGATTGAGATTAGGTTTCTTTTGGAGGGCTTTGACCATAGCGCATTTCCAGGCCGGGGCAACTGTACCAGATGAAATGGAGGAATTCATGAGGTCAAGGATAGCAGAAAAAATGGTATCAGCAGCTAATATGAGGATCTGAGATGGGGCAGGGTCTGTTGGAGAACCGGATTTAAGTTTAGCCATAATTGGGTCCAACAGAACAGAATCTAGGGGGGAATTGCTCAAGTGAAATTTGGGTTCCATGTTGTGATTCTGGCATAGGTGACATAATGTGATGATTCTGTGAGGTTGGAATGGACAGATAGATGTTTTGAATTAGTACATAACAGAATAAAGAACATAGTAAAGGCGTTTTGCAATGTTTGGAAGACTACATGGATTTGAACTTGCTGTAGGCAATGTTTGTTTTTTTATCAGTGAAATCCACAGCAAAACCCAGCAGATCATAGAATAAACCCACAAATAGCCACGAAACAGGCCCACACACTGACCTGTCAGACCAGCCCTTCGGACACTGCCTTATTGCCCTATAGACCAGTTCGAACCCGGTGAGGAGTTAACAAGGGAGGTTGAGTACGGTAGCAGCATCTTGGCCATTTCCTTGATCAGTGAGCAAGGCAATGTGTAAGAGAAGTGATTGGTAGGTTTGACCGTGTTTATAGTTTAAAGTAACTCTGACTCAGAGATTGTTCCAAAATTCAACCGGGTCCACTGGGCTTTGCGGGTTAGCATGCAATCATCTTGGATAAGGCATTTTGGCAAAGGTGATTGCTCATTAGACTTAACTTTCTTTCCAAAGGAGACTGCAAATTCTTCACATTTTAATGCTGGTGTGGAGACTTTGCTGGTGGAGGAGTAGGAGTTTTTATTTAATGATATTAAAAATAGCTTTGGGAGATTTTTGCAGGATCAACCATATGTTTATTTCCCCAGAGAATAATAAGATTTGAAAGTGAGGATGGTTGTCTACAAATTTTCTCAAGATGCCTCGGATGATTTATTTTGGTGACCAGATCCTTTCGAGAAACAGCGTAGAGAAGGTGTTTACTCTTGCACTTCAGTAGATCATAATCTTTAACTAGGCTGCCCATGCCTTTGTTGTACAGGACAGTCTGTCATAAACTACAAATGGTGCAGCATGCAGCAGCGAGACTAGTGCTAGGATGGAAAAGAAGAACCTCAGCCACAATTGCCATGAACACCCTGCACTGGTTGCCTATACACAAAAGGGTGCTCTTTAAAATCTTGCTAATCACTTTCAGGGCAGTTAACAAAACAGGACCCAAATACATCGAAAGCATGTTCCAACGCTACGTTCCCTCCAGGTGTCTGAGGTCCCAAGGTGACAATCTCCTGACTATTCCCAAGTTTAGACTCAAAACCAGAGGAGGTAAAGCCCTGGCTGTCTTGGGGTCCAGAGCATGGAACTCACTGCCACCCCCTTTCCAACAAATCTCTACAGAAACAATTTTCAGAAAAACCCTTAATAACCTGGATTTACACCCTATCCGACACAAAATGCAAAAACATGAGTTAGCATTTTAACCAAGGATTCACCACAAGAACAATAAGCCACCATGTTCTCTTACACTCTGAAGCGCTAAGATGCTCCCTGGAGTGTAACCCGCGCTATACAAACACTAATTACATTACATTACATGTTGTGGAAGTAATGATCAGAGGGGAGAAGAATGCCCAAAGCCTTGTTAGCCAGGTTGTTAATGTCAATGTTTTTAGCATCACAGAACCGTGACTTTCTCTCTTGTTAAGGGTTCTGATGACAAATATGTTCTAGCCCCAATACACGCAAGCCTTTTCCCATCAACTGCAGCCATCTCAACAAAGTAAGCACTTACACGCACTAGCAATACTGCAACAAGCCACAGAAAACAAGCACTGGCAAAGTCAACAAGTTTGTTGCTGGCTGACATCCTTTTGGCTGCTTTGTCAATGCTTCTTTCTTTATCTTTTGGCAAACCTTCATTGTTAGAGAAGCTACTGTGCACTTGTCAATCTAAACAAATGAATTGGCTAAAAGTAGATATATTCTTTGGCCTCATAAAGCTCACATTGCCACAGTAGTTCCTGGCACTGAAGAGAACTACTTTGTGTGTGGATGTGTTCTTTGTGAAACGGAAGAACACTGTCTCCATCAGTAAAGTTACCCAATCACTGAAGTGGGCTGACCTATTGTTCCATGCTTAACATGCTGAAACAAAATATGAAGGACACCATAACAGACCAATGGATAAAGCAGGCTGGCACAAAGCCCTGATCAGCAAGTATGTTACCCATATAATGCTAGTAAAACCAAATGGTCTTGGCTTACGTCAGACTTAAATATATTACAAGACGGGGGCATCCTCAGAATTTTGGATAGGGTTGAGTGCAAAACAAAGCTGGAGAGATCAGACTGAAAACACCCGCGAAAAACATGAAATTACGAAGGACTAGCACAACCGACCTTCTCCCACAGTCTACAGCGCATTCTGGTGGTGACATTTCTCCCCCTTTGTTAGTGTTTTCATTATACTCGGGGCACAGGAGACAGGGATAAAATGTTAATACTAAGCAGTCGGCCCACAATCTCAAAATGACAAGCTAAGTGGTTCATAACATATCAGCAGTGAGATAACTAGCGTGCCCTTTTCAGAACTGTTTGAAGGTAAGGTCAATTAAATAATTGCTCCAAGATTTCCATTACCATAGTAAACATGCAATCATGTGCACACATTTAGGTAATGAATAATCACAACGTTGAGGACAAGACATCAATATTCATACCCTCAACTGTGTCTTTCAATCAAAAATAATTTTTTTTAAAATTGAGATGACAATTTAAAATTAAGCCCAGTTTACTAATCGTGAGACATTTGTACAAACAGTAGGAAAAGCCGTTTGCAAATGTACAAAATGTCACGCTGCTCGCCCACGGAGCACAATCAGCAATTGCAATGCGCTACTTGCAAAATATATTATTGCAGAAATACAATCGTTAAATTCTCCTTACACCTCCAAAATTCCATTAGCAGCTGTGATCACCCCAAGCAAAATACTTAACGGTGTTGCATTCGTAATTATGGAAATAATATTAGAAGACATCCAAACACAGTAGGTACAAAGAATTGTTAGACCTAATGGTCACAGATTAGACCCAGTTAATGATATAGTAATTTGCATGAGCCAATTCAATGTGCGAGACTAAATTGTTGTACGGTTTTACTTCCCAAATGTTGCGGTGAAAATGTACCTTGGCTTTTCGAAAAACTTAATAAATTCCAAAGTTCATATTCTGTTGGGGAAGGGAGGAGGGGCAGAACCGGCAAAGTGCTCTGTCTGCACTGCTGGGGTTTTAGAAGCACATATTTTAATATTGTCGTTCCTACCTACACAGTGCAGTGAGGACACAGTATGGAGAACACATGTGGGTCTGTTCCCTGGGGGAAACAGCCCTTACAATGTGGCAGTTACCACACAGTGCCTTTACCACGTGGCTTTTAGCATGCATACATTTACCACACATACATTTTTGGGGTCTTTTACCACACATACCATTACCAATCATGATAAGTCTATTTAAATTAAATATATCTGTGTCAATGTGTGTAGGAAGCTGGCTTTTTATGTATTGTACCAAAAAGAGGTGCACTATGTGGAAAGTTGAGACGACCCTTATTGGTTTACAGGGTTTAAATTAATAATCCCAAAAGCTCCATTTTGTGGTAGTACGGCCAAGCAGTTTATGCTTATCAGAGGGTAGTGTTAATGGGTTTATTGAACACACACAGAGTCAATAAATAAGACACATACAAAAGAAGAAACTCAAGACCAATTTAGAAAAATAACAGATTTTATATATATTTAAACACCAAGAACTTTGTAAATTGGTAAGTACTTTTCAAGATATTACTTTTACAATTTTTAGCAATGTTACAAACAGTGAGTATTTACGTAGGAATGCTTTTCTTATGGAGCAAAGAACATTTATTTCAAACAGGTATTTGCAATAAGATTTCGAGGATCCCCTTTAGGAGGCGAGGTGTTAGGGAGCCAAGGTCGCCGAGTCCCACCAGCAGTTCAGTTTTACCTGCCCTGGTGTGTCTGGGTGCAGAGGTGCTGGACTGGTTGGCAGTCTTATGCACTACACTATTTGCAGCGAGGTGAGTCACCTGGAAATAGGCTGCAAATAGGTACCTGGGGAGAAGTCTGGGTTCTCACAATGGGGGGAAGGGCTCAGTTCATGAGAGACCTGGGAGAAAGGGGGAGCATTTAGTGATCATGGATCTGGGCCTGGGAGCTCGGGTGCAGAGGGTTTTGGTCGACTGGCCCTTGTGCGTTGTAGGCGGTCACGGTTCTCGGTCTGGACCAGAAAAGGGCAGCAAATCAGGACAACTGGGTCACCTTCGGTGCTAGCCTCTGCGGAGCTGTTGTCCCTCATCAGATGCTCGGTTTTCAGATTGTGGGAGTCCGGATTGGCCTCTAGCGTTGGTCGCAGCTAGGGGTTCGGTACCCCAGGTATTGGTTCAGGGAGGCTCGTAGGGGTCCTGGTATTTCCAAACTTAAGAGGGCGATGGATTCCACCTCTTTGAGTATGCTGACCTCCTCCTGGGTAGCTACTGCTTCGGTGGACCCGGTGATCATCAGCTTCTTGGAATCAGACATCACGGTCGGTGCCTGCAGGATGGCTCCTCCACTCCAAGAGAGATGCAGTGTAGTGTAGTTCCTATTTCCCTTATAGGCTCTGCACATTGGAATAATATACACTATAGTTGTGGCATAGGACTGAGGTCAGTATGCCTCTATCGAGTACATTAAACTTAATTACTTTGTGTGCCAGCTAACTCAGAGGCCACTAGAAACTCCTTGAATAAACAAGAAGGGAGTAGTTTCTGGCAACCGCATAAACATGACAACTTTGTTTCCCTTAGAATCGGAACACGTCTCAGAATTGTGGAAACAACAGATAACAGTTTCACTCAGTCAATCATGCATACTTAGTTTCTTCAGAGTTACACAGAAATAGATAGACGGGCGTTTCAATAAAAGGATTTACTGAACAGTTTTGTTTCTCGTGTAAGAGATATGAGCTGTTACAATCGCAAGACAGTATGCGAGATATAATACGTACAGCGTAAGCAGTAAGAAGAAATAATACTGCAACAGCATTGTCTTCTAGCTATGACATATATTCATATACACATACATAAATAACATAGGCTAAAAAGTGGATTCTCGTTTGATGCTTCTAAATAGTTCTACCCCAGTGTACCTAACCTAAGTGTAGTACAAGGTAAGAAGTAGGTGCCGTATTCTTAGTATGGTAAGCAATAGTTTTGCGTATGCCAAGAGTCCCTCTAGGTTCTAGTCAGCTGCATACCTTAGAATGAGAGAGGTGGGAATCTCTTTCCGGGTCTCAAACTCTAACACCCCGCGAAGAGAGTCAGAACACAAGAAGCTAGATTCTCTGCGAACAGGGATGACAGCGTCTGGTCAGTGCGTCAGGCGGGGACTCCAATTCTTACGAACTTGCCGTGGCGAGCCATATCGAGCTGTGCAGCTGAGCCGTGGTTTGCCATGTTAAGGGAAGGTATATTTATACCTGGAAGGTGCTTAGCAATGAGAAATCAATAATCCTAGCTAGGAAAAGTCCCAATGGCTTAAAGGTCTGGTTTCCAAGAACTCGTTGTGACGTGGGGATGGACGGATGTAGGTAACCATGCCTGTATTTGGAAAGCATGGCTAATGCCTAAATAAGGAATGGGATTCTATGCCTAAATAAGGGCAATGCGAATTGTGCCTATATGAGGACATGATTTAGGAAAACCTATGTACGGACATCTACATCGAAACACAACAGCGGGTTGGTTTTCGAAGTATTGGCAACACTCAGAGGCTTTTGGAAGATGCACAGCTGCAGGATGAGTCGGGTCTTTACAATTGTCAAGTCTGGACCCGGCAGGCAGAGTTTGGTGCCAAAGCCCACAATAGTCTTCAGTTCTTGCATTGATCGGCTCTTCAAAGTCCTCTTCTTCTGTAGACAGGTGAGTCTGAAGTACTGGTGTCAGGAGGCCACCTAAGATGCTCAAGATAGGAGTGTTAGAGGATTGTAGAGTAGTAGCCAATGGGCTACTAACCTTGGGGTCACTATGCCCCCTATATGACCACTTCCTGTGGGAAGTGGCATAACCTTGTCCCAGTGGTCCTAATTTTGCCATCACCAAGATGGCAGAATATTCTTAGAGTAGAGCAAATCAGGCAGCTCACCTTAGGGGTGTGTCTGACTTGAGTGTGCTCCACCCGTCTTCGCATAAGTAATTTCCTGCCTGTCTTGGTGCCAGATCGGCCTCAGGGCAGAGGGTGCATCTCCTAGGTATAGGGGAAGCGGGGTTGCATATCAAAGGCGGAAGAAGCTTTGAAGCCTCTGGCTTTGATATGCTGGTTTTCCAGCCTCCTGCTGGAGGAGGTGTAAACAGTCATTGTTCCTGGCCTCTGAGAGTGGGGCTCTCACCTCCTAGAGGGTCAGAAGTGCATCTGTGGCTGCAGGCTGGACTCTACCAGTGAGCCAGCACACTAGAAGACTAGTAGCGTTCAGGGGTACCTCTAAGGTACCCTCTGGGTGAATGTATTAATAAATACATCACTGGAATCAGAGTGGGTTTATTAATACGAGGTGTGTGATACCAGACACCTTTGGTTTCATTGAAGCCATTGTGTAGCTAGGTAACTCGTAATTAGCAGTGCCCAGTACATATACTTAAGATGGCTTCCCTGTTCACTTGTCTAAGAATCTACTTAGTCATAACAGAGGTATATCTGCTCATGCAGATATGTCCACACATGTAACATAATGCACCCTGCCTTAGAGCTGTAAGGCCTGCTGTAGGGGTGACTTACATATAATGCATGCAGTCATGGCAGGCATGGCACACAGGCTGTGTACCAGGTTGTGTCTTCAATTTGGCTGCACCATTTCACACAGTCTGTGATGGCTGTCTGCATGAGTGTGGTGAGGGGTCCCATAGGGTGGCACAATACATGCTGCAGCCCTTAGGGACCCTCTTTAGTACCCATGCCCTAAGTACCAAGGGTACCATTTACTTGGGACTTACAGGAGTGCTAGAGGTCATGCCAGTTGGGGAACAATTGTGCAGTTTTAGGGAAGGAGATCTGGCACAGGGGACGTGGATAGCAGAGACCCAGTGCACTTCTGTCAAAATTGCATCAGATACTAGGCAAAAAGTTGCAGTGACCATGTTAAAAAGGGGCATTTTCCTACAGTATGTGTATATATTTTCTACTGGCGGTCGCGAGTAGGTAGTTATAGTTAGTAACTAGTTTCCATAGGAAAAGTGTTTTTTGACTTGCCTATATCTTTGATGCCATTTGATAAATCTTCACGAAATTATCCTTTACGAATATGTCAAGTTGGGTCTTGGTGGGCATGGAAAGTTTCGGGGAGATCCGTCAAGCGTTGGCCGAGAAAAAGGGGAGTCAAAAAAGTGCATTTCCCATTGGGATTTTTAACACGACTACAGCCCGAAACTGCTGATGGAATTACACCAAATTTGGCAGAAAGATAGCTCTTGGTCCAGACAGAGCACTTTTTGTTATTTTGTGTAAATTGGTTCAGCAGTTTTTGACATACTAAAGTACTAAAGGAAAACCACATTTGTATATATAGATGTGGATCCTCTGATGATATCTAATTTGCTGCCAACACTTCAACAAGGAAGTGTTGGCAGCCATCTTGAAACTCAGCTTCAGCCAAGTCCCAAAAAACCAGAAAAGGGGGCAGGGTAGCAATACACAGACTCTCTAGCCCTGGTCCTTTTGCTGTGAAATCGCAACAGAGTCGCGAATCTATGTCAAAAATGAAAAAACAATGCTTGTTTTAAAAAAAAAGAGACCAGGGGCATTCACAAACATTTAAAAAATAAGGGAGGGGCACACGGGCCCCCGCCTAGAGCTGTTTTTAGCGCCAGGGACCACTACCTCCTTGGGGCTTTATTGAAATTTGGGAGCGGTGCCGCGCGGACCCCCCTCCATTTGGCTTATTGAGCACCAGGGACAACCACCACCCGAGGACATTTTAAACATCATGGAGCGGGGCCATGTGGCCCCTCTCTAGAGGCTTTAATATGCCCCTGGTATCACCACCTCCCAGGGGCTAAATAACTATAACTAGGGGGTCGCGTAGACCCCCCCATGGGTCTGGGGCCCACCACCTCCATGAGGCCAAATAACTTTAAAAACTGGAAGGGGGGTCGCGCAGTCATATACAGCCCCAAAGACCACCACCTCCCCGGGGCCGGCACTGGCAATCTAAAGAAAGGGGGGCCACATGGCCCTACATCTGGAGCCATTAATGGCCCTGGAGACAACCACCTCCCTGGGCCTGCTCCTCTTATATCCCGGGGTGCCCACCTCAGGGACATAGCAGTTTTCAGAGCAAACACTAACTCCACTCCCAGCAAAGCTGTCAAACTGCTCCTGCAAGCAGGGACCGGAGTTTTCACCGGGTTTCCCTGCCTGCTATCATGCGGGCAGAGTAACAGGTGAAAGATTGCTTCCGCATACAGGGCACTGTATATTTAGCAGCTCCCAGTGTGCAGGAGCAATGCCGCCTCCCACAGAATGTGGGGGAACTAGCTGGGACTGCAGGGTGTTGAGGCTCCTCCCCTCGCAGTCCCCAACAGTACAAACTGGGTGCCCTGGGTGGGACCAGCGCACCCAGGTAGACACGGTGGGACCATGGGGGATGGGGCCCCTGGGCCGAAATCGGCATGAGAGGTGGCAGCGCAGCCCTCCTCCCCTTGTGTAAAACACATCGGATCCTAACTCCTTAGGCTTGGTGAAGACAAAGCAAATGTGTTTCCTCTCGTCTTCAATGTAGAAAAACAATCTGAAATCCTTAATGGAGGTGATTGCATCATTGATATATTGGAGCAAAATGTGATCTGGGTTGACTGTGACAAGTGATGCAGAGGAATTCGAGGAGATCTCCACAAAAACGAGAACCACTTACATCATTTAGTTAAGGGGAAGTACCCCTGTTTGGTGGAGATTCCCCTCTTTGTAGTCTTTTCGTCTTCTCTTGACAAGGATTGACGTTATCACAGTTTTGCGGATGAAGGCGCTCAAGGAACAATCACATTGCCAAAATGACATGCACATCTTGTGGCCCTTTACGCAGCTGTAGTGTAGAATATGCACAAGACATTTACACAACAAGGTAGCACTTACTAATTAACCAAATGAAAGTATTCCAGTTGGGTAAACGTTTTTTGGCAAAACTGGGGACTTTTTTAAAAAAAAATGAGTTAAATTCTGGCTCTGGTTCTGATTTCACAGAAATTAAACCTCAAAGAGAAGCACTTACAAATACAAATATAGCAAGGGCGCCAGTTGAAGCTCCACTTCAGTAAAGCCACAAACAATCCTAACTTCTTGGGCTTTGCGAAGGCAAAACAAGTGTGTTTCCTCTCATATTCCTCATTGAAAAATGATATGAAATGCTCAATGGGGGTGAATTCATTAGTGATCTATTGGAGCACAATCTGATGTGTAGTGACTGTGATGAGTGGTTTCTTTCTTGTCGTCTCCTGATGAGAGCAGAGTCCATGCTTCTCCCTTTCAAATACCCTAAGTATGCAAATGCCCAAAATGCATAGCACCACACACACACACACACTTCCAGGTATACACAGGCACTCACACACACTCACAGACCCACACAAGCACTCACAGACCCACTCACAGACCCACACATGCACTTGCACACCCACTTAGACACTAACATCTCACAGACCCACACAGGAACTCACAGACCCACACAAGCACTCTCAGACCCACTCAGGCACGCATACACCCACTCAAATAAATACTCACACACCCACTCACGGACCCACACGGATACTCACACACCCACAGGCACTCACAGACCCACACAGACACTTACACACCAACTCTCAAAAGTGGCATGTTACAGTTAGGATTGAAAAGTAAAAAAAATGTAGCAATTCACTGAAAAAAACAAAGGTTACAGAGACATTATATACTAGTAAGGCTGACATTTAACTTGCACAAAACCATAGAAATTCAGCAGTTATAGTTACCTGAGCTAACTATAACTTACAGCCCCGCAATGCACTGCTTATGACCTCACATATTACATCACACATGCCATGGTAAGTAATTTCTAAGAACTCCCTCAGGCCAGTCTCACCCTGAATTCAAGTCTGCCCTGGTAGTACCACCTTACCATGGTGGGAGGAGGTGGAAAGTGATGAAGCATGTCACATTACGTGAGAGAGCCTACCTCGTCCAATTTTTGGAATTGCCCTGTCTTTTTTCTGAAGCGAGTGTAGCAGTAGGTGGAAAGATAGACACTAGTGAAAGGTGTGTTGAATAATTGTTTCAAGCACAAGTAGAGGGTGTCACACCGATTTTGTATTTTGGATGTCATTTGAGATGTCAACAGTGATGTCACCAGTGATGTCACTGACCATGTCATGAGTGATCTAATTTGTGAGCCATAAGCAGTGCATTAAGGGGGTGTAAGTTATAGTTAGCAAAGATAACTATAACTGCTGAATTTCTGTGGTTTTGTATGAGTGAAATGTCAGTCTAACTAGATAGTCCCTGTAGCATTTTTTTACCACGAATACCTTTACCACATAGGTAAGTATAAATAAGGTAAGTGATATATATATATATATATATAAAGAAAAGATATATATACGTATATATACATATATATATATATATATATCACTTACCTTATTTATACTTACCTATGTGGTAAAGGTATGCGTGGTAAAGGCAGATGATTGTTAAATGCATGCATTATAAACAAGCATTGGCATAGTCAATAGGTCTCGCCTTTCAGATCTTGTAAGTGTTTAGCCGTGCAACAGTTGATGTTGTTGCACCAAGGATATTGTGCTGCATAACTAAATACTTATAAGGTCCCAAAGGCGAGACATATTGGCTACGCCAATGCTTGTTTTTTGTGAGGGAAATATGCACTGCTTGCACCTGTGCTCTTGCTGTTCTGAGTGAGTCACATGCACGGCTGCTGGAGCCTCGATGGTACTGTGCCTCTGATGGAGGGAGTCTAGTATTCATGTATTGGGCTGTGCCTGTTCTGTGTGTGAGTGTCAAGATCCTGCTTCTGCTGAATGTGTTTTGCCTGTATCAGCAAGTATTCCCACATCAGGAGTGACACCTTCAGCAAGCACTGGCTAATTCAGCCAGCAGCACATCGCAGAGTGGAACTTACAGTTTCTGTTTTGGATATTGTAAGCATGGGTTCCAAAATAGCATGTTCCTATGTGTAAGGCTTGCATTGCTGATGCGATGGCAGCTGTAATTAGTTCCCTGTGTGTGGGGGTAGTGATAGGTCAACAGTGCTTTATGATCTACTTCTTTTCCATGTGCTAGTCCACCATTGCCACTGGCTGGGCAGTGCATGTGAGAGTGAAGCTGCAACGTGTGAGAGTGAAGCTTGCTCACTGTTGTATCTCACTGTGAGGAAAGCATCCATAGCTGCTGCTACCTGTACTACACTTGTTCTCTTGTGTTTATGTTTGAGGAGGGAGGATGACAGCATGCTTGCACTGCACCTGCTTGTGATATACTTGCTGTGTGTGTGAGTGCTTGGAAGTGTGAGAGTGAAGCTTGCAATGTCACTGCCGCTCAGTGTTGTATCTCATTGTGAGGAAAGCTTCAACAGCTGATGCTAGCTGTACTGCACCTTTCATCCTGTGTTTGAGGGGAGGATGAGAGGATGCTTGCACTGCACCCGCTTGTGATATACTTGTTCTGTGTGTGTATCTCAGTGTTATGAAAACGTCCACAGCTTCTTTAATCTACACTGCACTTGTTACCCTGTCTTTATGCTTGTGAAGGAGGAGGGGGCAAGGGAGTGCTTGCACCGCAGCTTCTTATGATTGACTTGTTTTGTGCATGAAACAAATCAGACCCGAACATTCCTAGAGCAGAGCGTGGATTACCATCAACCTTACTCATTGAATGGAGCATATAGTGAGAACAAGATTGCTCTCTCGATAATTTTTATCATCTGGTATCCAACTTTGGCAGAGGTATGTCTCTTGATCATAGAGACTGCCTCGCTAGTTTGAAGCTCTATTGCTCACTCGGGCTGATGAATGTGAGTCAAAAGACAAGTGAATAATCATCTAAAGTGCAGTGCAAAGAAAACAGTGAAATCTAAAAAAGGTTGTGTAGAGAGAAAGATCCTACATATTCAATTCACTCCGCACACCCTGATTAAAAAAGTGTATCAAGATTTATAGCAGTACTACCTAGTGGCTGCTATATATGGGTCGACATGTTTCAGCCATACATACCTCTGCCAAAGTTGGATACCAGATGATAAAAATGATCGAGAGAGCAATCTTGTTCTCACCATTCAATGAGTAAGGTTGATGGTAATTCACGCTCTGCTCTAGGAATGTTCGGGTCTATTTGGTTTCATGCACCGATTTCCTTCTTCCTTTCTTCTGTGCTGCCAGTTATTAGACCCCCAGTTCTTGTGTGTGTGTGTATAGTTCAGTTATGGGGATGAGAACTTGGGCAGGTCTATAAATACTCTTCCCTTAGACCCTATTTGTCTAAGTAGTATTGTTGATGAGAGAGTGAAGCTTTGCAACACCTTTGATGCTGCCTTAGTTGTACGGTGTGTATCAGTGGCTGTGAAGCTTGCTCTACTGCTGCTAGCTGTGCTGTAAGTGTTCTCGGGTGTGGGAGCGAAGAGGTGTTTGCACTGTAGCTGTCTTTGATCGACTTGTTTTGTGTGCGTGAGCAATGCTTCCAATGCTATTGCCATTACTTTGTGCGCGCGCACGAGAATGACGCTTACAACGCTGCTGCCCGTGATATACTCGAACTCACGTCTCACTTCCATATTATTGCCAAGCATACAATTTCACAAGTGTTACAAATAAATAAAAATGAAAAAGCGACAGCATGAAAACTGGACCAGCTCTAGAGGGATGTGTCACTTTTCCTTCCCCACTGTTTGAGCAACACAAAAGAGGGTCTTTGTCCCTAGCCCTCGCCCTTCCCCCGGCTCCATATGTGTCGTGCGATCCAGGCCTCATGTCAGGGTCTGGAAGAATGGGCAGGAATGTTCTCGGGGACATAGCGCGTCTCTAGGAGTGGCATGCTGATATATGGAAGCAGGGCACTCCATCTGCTACAGAGTCAGCAGCAGGACAAAAGCAACCAATCCCCTTGCGCCCTCATGCCCCCATCCCTCCCCTGTTCCGCGGAACAATGTAGGGAAACACTTGGAGGATTAACTTCCCTATCACGCCCCCGCCCAGGCTGGACTGAACTGTGTGGAAATCCAACGACCAGACAACTGCCAGGTTACTCAGAACGGCCAGCACGGCTGGGGAGGGTCAGACACATGTTTCGCTTGTCGTTGACTTTTCCTTTCGCCGTTGTCCTCCCAGAGGCACCTATGTGCTCGGAAATACTATTTCCCCCCAGAGTATCGTCTTAAATGTCTCTGCTGCCACTACACGGCACAGGAGCAGTGAAAGCTCATTCTTTCGTCACAGACCTGTTCCCCCTCGGTGACTGACATCCAGGGCTCCCTGGAAACTGCGTCACATCTAATGCTGGGAGAACTTAATTTAACAAAATGTGAAAAGGACGGATTTGGAGACAACGTTGCTTCGCAGCAAATTGCGAATTACAGCCAACAATATAGGGTCAAAATATTTTCCTGAGTGAAAAAGAAAATCAAATCTTTAAATTAAAAAAAAATGAACGATTAGCTTGGGACAAAGAAATGGCGCACAAAACAAATAGAAATTTTAAACAAAATCAGATTAGTGAAAAAGATTTATTAAGACTATTTATTGGGCCGGACAGCAACTGCACAGATAAACAAGCGCGCGCGTGCCTCGCACTCAAGGTAAAAAAAAAAAAAGTTTGACGAGAGGCAGCAAGGAGAGGGGAGGGGAGAGAGGAGAGGGCCAGCGCCTGTTTCCCCTGCGGGAGTGAGAAGGAACCATCTGTCAAAGCTGCCAATATGCACGCGTTGTCATTGAAGGCAATGCAAAGCGTGCACGTTTTTGGCTGAAAAGGTCTCCTTCCTATGTAGCGCATGCGCGCTGCGTAGGCGAGAGCTAAAAATGCTTGGTAAAGGCATGCGTGGTAAATGCCTGCGTTGTAACGTCATACTACCTTCTCTGGCCTCTTGCTGTTGTTTCCATTTCGCAGCGCCCCCACCTAGAGCACAAACAGAAGGGGCTGTGTTCAGCAGCTGGGGCGTTCCACCTCTGCCCTATGCTTTAACATTGTTTTTCAGCATACGGACAGCTGCTGTCCATGTGCCTATAACTGAGAAAGCAGCTTTAGAGCTTGGCCCAGTGGAGGACAGCAGCCACTGCCCCTAAAAGTATAAGTATCAGGCCTAATTATGTGCCATACTAACATGGTAGTTGTAGTATCTTCCTGTTGTGTTATTGTGTTCTATGTTATCTTGTTCCTAGCTGCTCAGCTAGTGTGAGTGTTCTGTGTGGAATGTTGGTGTGTGGGCCATGAGTGACTGGTATGCTTGAGTGACTGGTATGAGTGGTGACAATTGATGGAAGGGCTGAGCAGCTAGCAGGCTGCTCCTGGTGGGGCTTATCTACAGAGCTTAACTACCTGCTGTACAGGATCTAAGCTACTTGTTATCTACTTGAATAAACCTACTCAAACTACATCCTACCACCGTGGACTACTTTACTACATTTATTTTGGCGACGAGTTGGAGACTTGCTCACGCTCGACAGTGAAAGAAGCTCAAGATGATATCTACAAATAGTCAACATGTTGGGGAGAAGCGTCAGACAACACAAGGAAAAGTTTGCAACAAGTCTGGGTCACAAGAGGCCAATAGATACCAAAAATGCCACAAAGGAAAATGGAACAGCACGCCTTGCAGCCCCACCAGTGTCCATGACATCGGACAGCCCCAGCCCAAGCGTGCTGTACTTTGTTTCATCTGGACACTTTTTCAAGAACTGAGCCTTCATGGAAAGTAAGCCACTTCACAACTCATCTAATATGGACGCTGCCCACATAGACTCAGCAAGCTTATCCACCTCCATTTCATGTTCCTGGTAACCTGCAACTGGAGAACTTTATAGTGGAAGTTGTGTTTGCTGCGTGTCGCTTAAAGGTTTTATTGGTTTGGTGTCTATAAAGATCTATTATCTACACTGGAGCGGAAATCAAAACACACTTGGAATTCATACTTTGGCTCATTGTCCTGTGTGGAGTGTCAGACAGTGTTGGTTTTGCACGAGTTGCCAATTTGGAGTGTTTTTGGCATGTTTATAATCGGCCCAAGTGTCGGCGCATGAGACGGTGAGATGGTTATCGTTTTCTTATTAATGATTTTCATTTGAGGCCTCCCTATCAACAATGGCAGCTAAACCGCTGTTGGTGTGGTTTAAAAACAGAGACGCGAGTCGTGTGTTGCACACGCACATCTACCGTCATCTTTGAGACGTGCAGAGACTTTCTTTCGAAGTGTTTGTCACCTTGGATCCCCGGGAGCTGCTGAGGGACGCCTTCCAGCATGGTCGGGGCGTGAGCCACTCGGTGCACGTCAATACTGCGTGCCGCCATCTTTACGTTTTTTCACCCTGGAAGTGTTGACAGGTTCAAAGTCCAGGTTGGTCAGTCTGTGTACAACCTGTCTTTGAAGAGCGGTAAGATAAAGGCTGTGCAGTAAGGAGAGGCACTTGGGAGAGTTGGGCTGTGAAGTATGCCTACTGAGGGAGACGTGTTGAGAGAAAAATGATCTGCGCGATTTAATTTGTGACAAAGGGCAGTTTGTACTGTAAGGAGCGCCGCATGGTGAGTCAGCCTGCTGACTGTAGCTTTATCGCTGAACTGCATACAACGTGTGGAGATAATAAATTAAAAGACGCTGCGCATCCATTCTAAGACGGCAGTTTGGGCAGTTACAAGCTATGTGATTTATTGTGAAGTCAGCCCTCAAGTGCACAACAAAGTTACGCTTGGGAAGACCCAATGTTAAAGTGTAAAGTTGCCAGTTTATTAATTTTCTCTTACCTTAAGGCACAGTTTCCTCTTCAAGTGTCTCCAGTTTGGATTAATTATTATAATAACATATCCAATGCTTTAGGTGCATGTTTAATAATATTTGCACATTCTGTTGTTTTTAAAAGAATATCTGCTTTCAGTGCTTTAGTTGTAAGCCAACTGTGTTGGGTTGTGTTTAGGCATGTTTAACATTTGGTTTCTTTACGCAATGGTGTGTCTTGCCTAGTAAACTCGGGTGAGTGGCCGCTCACCGGTGAAGGGCTAGTTGAACTGTGTGCAAAACAGTATGTTGCATATGTTTATGCCTCCAAATTGTTATTCACTAATGTATCCCATTTCTATATATAGGGTATATTTTAACAAGCCATACAGAAGTGTTGAATATTGCTATTTTTGGGTTGTGTTTGGCTTGTCTTTTTCAAATGTTGTGTCCAATACTTCGGGATAGGAATAGGTTTTAGTCCCATATCCACACTTTTTGACACAGTACCCTTTCAAGAGGGTTGGGTTAAGGGTTTTTTTCCCTTTCACACCGGAATGGGTCTTAGTCCTATATCCACACTGTGAGCCATGGTACCCTTACATGAGGGTTGGCTTAAGGGGTTTGTTCCCTTTCACGCAGGAGTGGGTCTTAGTCCCATTTCCTCACTGTGAGCCAAGGTACCCTTACATGAGGGTTGGCTTAAGGGGTTTGTTCCCTTTCACTCTAGGAATGGGTTTTAGTCCCATGTCCTCACTGCACGTCACTGTACCCTTACATGAGGGTTAACTTACAGGGTTTTGTTCCCCTTTTTACACATAGAATGGATTTTTGTTTCCATTTTGTTGCAAGGTTTTTGGTTCCTTGTGTGCGTAAGCCACCATGTGCTGCAAGTTCGTTTTGTGGAAGTGGGTGTTTTTACTACCTTTCTATGGGGCTTTGATCCATTTGGTCCCTTATTTAGGGGTAGGAATTTGGGTTTCAGTCCCTTTTCCCACATTTCCACATGGTCGTATTCCTATTGTGTTTGTAAATTATTTTTCTTATTAAAGGAGGAGGTTGGTATTTTGTATGTATCTTTCCTCCTTTTGTGGTTCTCTTCCCTCTCGTGATGTGGTTTCTACTGTTCATCACAGGGTAACGGACCATTGAATTCTGGTGTACTTTGTTGTTTATAGTTTTTAAAGTTGAGTTTCATTATTCTTCTATTATGTGGTATCTTCATGTTGTGTTATTATGTTCTATGTTATCTTGTTCCTAGCTGCTCGCCAATGTGAGTGTTCTGTGTGGAATGTTGGTGTGTGGGCCATGAGTGGAATGCTTGGGTGACTGGTATGAGTGGTGACAGATGGTGGAACAGCTGAGCAGCTAGCAGGGTGTTCCTGGTGGGGCTTATTTACAGAACTTAATTACCTGCTGTACAGGATCTAAGCTACTTGTTATCTACTTGAATAAACCTACTTAAACTACATCCTACCAGTGTGGACTACTTTAGTACATTTATTTTGGCGACTAGTTGGAGACTTGCTCACGCTCTACTGTGCAAATGTGACTGTTGCAGATGTTAATTTAGTGCAGAACTATAACACATCAGTTGCCAGGCACATTTGCAAAGCAGAGGAAGGCACATAGTACTGTACATCAATGAACCATTGGCGTCCTTGTCATGAGAAGAAAACAACTTACTATTGCCCTAACTGCAGCAATACAGACCACACTATTAACAAGCATTTGCAATGCAATCGGTCTCGCATTTGTGAAAGTTAGAGCTTTTGTCGTTGTAAACAACATTGTGTTTATTTATGTTTGTTTGTTTGTAGTGGAGTAGTGGTATGTTGTTTGTAGTGGGATTATGTGGTACACAATATACTATATGGATGAGTGAAACGGAGGGTGGCTGGATGAACAGATGAGTGAAAGCATGGATGAATGAGTGAGTGAATGGATGGATGAATGGTTGGGTGGCTGGATGAAAGAGTGAAAGAATGGATGGATGGCTGAGTGGATAGATGGATGAGTTAAAGGGGTGATGGATGGATGAAGTGCTGTGATGGAGTGAAAGGGTGGATGGACAGATGAATGACTGAAAGGATGAATGAGTGAAAGGGTGGATTGTGAGATGATGAGTGAAAGGAAGGGTGGATATATAGATGGATCGAGATGGATGCATAGGTTTGAATATCGAATGGGGTTATGTACGGAATGGTGAAAGACTGACTCAAAGATTGAGTAAAAATGACTGTTTTTAAATGATTTATGTGGATGTGCAGTGTTGCATTAAACTAAAAACAACCTGACTAAAAATAGGGAAAAAGCATGGCAAAACAGTACTTAACTTGCAGTGCTAAAATCACTCTGCGGCTTTATTGAATATTTGGCAAAAGGTTCTAGCCCCTCAGCAGAGAAGATAGTAAACCTGTGGGTGTCTGGGTGTGGAACGGGTAGAGTGGGAAGCTGTGAGGTGGAGTGGGGGAGGGGGGGTTGGAGTGATGCCACCCTGGGTTTCCCAGCCATACAAAATGGGTAGCATGGTTTTACCAATCAACTGGAAAAAGATAGAAACAGTCAATAAAAATGCATATTGTTATTCCTGATGAACTCTGGAGCTTCCCACAAAAAAATAAATCTATTTATAATTAGCTGTTTTTTATAATTTCAATATAGCTCCAACTTGGCTGCCCAAACGGTAATTTTTGGCATTTTACATGAACATTAGACTACAGTGCACACAGGCAGCTGTTTAAATTATTTGAATGGGGAGATTAAGTGATTTGCCCTGAATTACAAGATCTTAAGTAGACGCTAGGAAGCGAACCAGGCTCCCCAGTTCCAAAGTCACCAAGTCCTGTCAATAGGCAACATCGCCTTTCCTAGGTGCTCATGATTTATTCTCCTGAGTAAATTTGTCATATTTTATTGCTAAAAAAAAAGAATTGACTTTCCCGGCTCACATTGGCACCTAATCTGCCTCAAACAAATGTTAAAGTGTGAAGACGATTGTTTGGGCGAGTGTAAAGTGGAAGGAGAGATTTCAGATGAGCTTTGCAGAGGGGTCATTAGCAAGCTGTCGCACTCTGTGTGGTCGTCATCACCGTCGTCATGTAGTGCAAAGAGCGAGTGCTAACTCCTCCCAACTCTCCAGGCTAGCTTGAGTTCATGTTGAATGTTACTAGGCAACAGAACACATGGAGGCTGCAGGATCTCAGCTTACACATTAGCCTGTGCCTAACTATTCACGTAGGAGCTGTACTGACGGCCTCCTTGTCTGACCGACGCTGGAGCACCCCAGTAAACAGCTCTTCAGCCTGAACTCTCGTTCTGTATGCAGAAGCCACAGGCATTGTCACGGCTTCCTGAAGGGGTTAAACATCAATAAATCCTGCTCAGCAGACTGCAATTCACCCTTGCACCAAGCCGGACGCTGACCACGCTCTGTCTGTAGCCACACTAAACCAGGAAGAAGGTAGTGTAGCACCAGGTAGAATAAAAGAAAATCCTCCAGAAGCGGCTGCCATGATTTAAGATTTAGCGCAGCGGCTGTGAGGCGGACGCCGTGCTGATCTTAAACAAAAAGTAACAAGACCATCAATGCTGGGCTGCCAGCCCTCCATGCAGCGCATTCTAATTGTGGGTGTACTTTTTGGTACAGCTTACAGAGAAGGCATTGCTTTTGTTGTAATTGCAGCCGGAGTAGGCCCGCGTTGTGACTGCACCTCTGCTCTGAAGTACAAAGCAACTAGTATTGTGCTGTTGGAAGTAAAGATGCATGCACTCTGCAGCACTTCCTTAGCAGCGTTATACTTTAGCGTTTTAAAAAATGCCCTTTAATTTCAAAGTGCGAAATAGCCCTGAAAACACCCAACTCTTTTGGGGAACACAAGGACAGCTGCTACTGATAGGGACAGGTTAGCTCTTCTAGGGGCATTCGGCGCTGCGAGGCACGATTAATTAGAACACATTGCTCCGGAAATATCTGTTAAATTGTTCTTGCAGTGTTCGCCAAGCATGCCTAGTTGACACGTGAATGCTCTGGGCGTAAACTGAAAAAAATACAAAAACGGTGACAAATGAAACAAGAAAGTGAACGAGTGGTGTGCACTCGCTGGGCAGTGGCAGCGAAGCCACGAAAGTGAAAGCATTTGTAACCTGACCCACAACAGATGGCAAGCTGCGCACGCTGCTGAAGCGGCTCACTTTGGAGCTGGATAACAGGGTTCGAGCCTCGGCGTGGGCTGCATTATTTAATTATTTAAAAATAAACAGCGATCTCAGAGTGGGTGTGGAGAGAGACAAATAAAAAAAATAATACACATGGAGGGGGAGACAGTTATAATAAAAAAAAAAACACGGTTGAGATGAACAATGTAGCATCTGAAACCAAGTATAACAATCGGTGCGAGGAGGTGGCTCAACAAATAACGCTGCTGACTTTGGAGCAGGAAAACAGGGTTCGATCCTCAGCGTGAGCTGCATCATTTAAGTGTGATTTCATTATGAATAAATTAAACGTAAATAAATAAATCGGGTCGGGTAAGTGCAGGAAGCTGCTAGATGTGGAAATGAGAGCAGTAAAGAAAAAAAATAGTCCCTAATTAAAAAGATAACAGCCAGCAGCGTAAGTTAACTGTAGTTGGTCGATGCTGCTTCCTCCAGAAAGGGAAGAAAAAGGAAGTGATGTATGGGACCACATGCCAACAAAGAGCAAGATAAGAACAGCAGTGGCAGATTCCCCCAATGGCAAGCGACAAAACAAAGACAAATGCAATGGGTGGAGTTTCAGTAGTAATACTGTTTACTTGATGCCTCGTAGAGGCAGCGCATGCGCTGCTCTATGCGAGACCTAAAAAGGAAGGCTGGCTTCATAGTTTGTCGTATTTACTAGCAATGGAGAACATTACACAAACAAAAGAAATGAAACGGTTTGGGCACCATATATGTCTATTGCATCCAGAGAACACAGTGAACTACAACAATCTCTCTATCATAGAGTCCTTGGGGTGATCCCCACCTCCCATTCCCAACTTCCGTCAAAAGACGAGGTGCCCACACACCATATTTGGGCTGAGTAGAACACCACAGGAGGGCTTTAACTATCCATTCAAGGAAAGCACAACCATTCAACATAGGGATAAGGTAGGCCATGCACACCATGAGTGGAATAGTAGATTTCCCACACAGCACAATAGCATGCATGCGTGTGCACGGTCATTCGGTTTATCTCAGATGATGTTAGATAGTAGCTTGTGGTTTACAGTCGGGTAATACTTCCCATCATGATACCAAGTGTGGCACTTTAGGCACTCCCTCTATTTGTCTTACACATTGCATTTTTTTCTTTAAAAATGTTAACACCCCTGAAACCTGACTCTGCTTGTTTTACATCGGGCTGGTCTGTGCTTGCAAAATTGTCTTGATACACATGTTCCATTTCAAAATTCCGCTGCACATGGCACCGTGTGCCTTAATGGACTTGGGATTGTCTATGCTGCTTTTGCACGTTTTTACATTGCCTTTTAGCAATCATATATGCTGCAAATGCTGTTCTTCATTCTAACAATGACTTAACTCTTGTGCCTTAAACGGCCTTGGTATTGTCTATGTCGCTACTGCAATTTTGTATATTACCACCTAGCATTCAAATATGCTGCAAATCCCGTGCTTCCGTTTTAACAATGGCTCGGATTATTCTTTTTGTGTCGAACTCAGACGTGCTTGTTCTCATCATGGGACGTTTTAACTTTGCATGCTGAATGCTTTTAATCTATATGTCTGTTTGTTAAGGTTTTTAACAACCGTACAATAAACATTATGTAGCATTGCGCGGCACATTTGTGGAAATATTTTCTCGTTACTTTGCCTTTTAAACGCACATTGACACAAAATGACTGGCAACACTAAGCAAAATTCAAAAGTTTGTTAAGAAAGTGCAAAGGGTTCTTAACTATATCTTGTCGAAAATGCTGTTTACCAACGAGTAGTAATATTGTTTAGCGTGGTGGCCCAGAAATACTATTATCTTAAAAGTGCCTTCTAAATCCAAGAGTAAAAGTGTTTGGGTGAAGCATGCAATGTTGCACTCAGGTGAAAAGAAGTTTACATGCATGCACTCCTTCTACTCAAAGATGTGTCTTTGATTCTGCAAATCCCAGTTAAGTTTGAAAAGTACTCCTCAGCTTTGGGTCTGGAAGCACCTCCTGGTAAGAAACTTCCCTGCAGAACAATGATGTCAATCACATCTGTATAATGCAAGCCTCTCACTAAGAGGCACTGTAAGATTCCAGAAGACATCAAGCCTGAAAGAGCCATGTAAAGAAGGATTCTGTACTCTGACTGTCCTTTGAAATAATGGCATTCTATAGAACAGTGTCTGTGGTGTGACAGGAGCTTGCCCTAATGAGGGAAACCATTTCCATTGCATCAAAGGAATCATTCTTTTCACCCTGGATGAATTACATGTAAGGCTGTGAGGATTTTCTTCATAGTGAAGACAGAAGCCATGCCCTAATCCATCAGTTTGGGACATTATTAGAGTTTGGTAAATATGTTCAACTCGTAAGTACAATTTGTATTCATAAATAAGGCAGTCAGTACCTGAAGGCTCAAATTTCCTGTTGTTAAGTTCCTGCCACTGCACTGAAGCAGTGATAAGTAACATTTGTTTAGTTTGAGCAAAGAAACATTTTTTAATGAACTTGCAAACTATGCGGTAAATGGGAAAATATGCGGTAAGAAAAATTTAGGGCCTTATTTACAGTTTGGTTAATGAGGACATCCGGCAAAAAGCAGTGGACATCCCACTCGCCGTGCTTCAAGACTCTAATAAGGCATGCAGGACATACATATTTTTTGGTCTATGTCATGCATCTGGCAAGTTCTAAATTAGACTGTTAATTTATGCTAACATGTTTCTCTAGTTCCTAATTTCCACGCAAACTTGACGTAAAGTGTCCCTGAAACACTGCATGCAGTTGGTCAATCTATTGATACTTTTGCTACGATAATATAGATTAAAAAAATTGTGACTTTCAAATGTCAAGATCTAGGGATCGCTCGACCCATATATCTAAACATTTTCCTGTGTTGATCAGAAGTTTTCAATTAGAACACTCAAATGTACTGTGTTTTTCTAAGTTTGTTTATTGTATGTTTTGTGTTAATAATGTAGTGTGGTATTACCTTTCCACATTTATTTCCGCATCTATAGCTTGGTGCAGTGCTAAAAATAAGTGCAAATGGAATGGTTTTTCCACTTTTTTTGTCACTGCTACAATTAAGCATGAACCCCAAACTTCTTACACCTTGGTTTGGTGCTAGTGGTAAAATGGAGCACAAGTTGCTGAAAGTGTCTCCACTAATGAGCGCATGACAGGTGCAAAATGTGTGCACATTCTGACTAGAACATATATAAGTCAAGTGCAAAACTCAAAACTTACCCAGCATGAATTTGATTTGCACCTGGCAGTTGTAGTCTTTCTAAAGTTTTATGCAATATTTTCATTCTCTGATGTGCTCATGATTTGCATTTTTCATTTGGTTGCATTTGTAGTTTCACATGGTTGAGCTTGCCTTATATGATTTTGGTGTATGCCTACATCATATTTGAGAAATCAAATAATACAGAATTGTTTTCACCAGGACATTTGCCAATGTTTTGCAAAGAGTCTCATTAAAACTCTCAAATATTTTATTTTTTAGGAAATTCCTGTTGGGGGGTTAGATAAATGGTTCAAGCTGGAACCCCGGTCAAGTTCGTCCCGGGTTCAAGGAGACTGTCATCTAATCATCAAACTTATCACCTCACAGGTAAAATCTGAACAAAAGGTACTTATAGACTGAACAATATTTGTCTAATAGCTTATTTCTCAAAATATTTAAACCTGCAAACTCATGATTGGATCTGGGAAAGATTTACTTTTAATGGATCCCTTTTTTCAAGTATGCTTTCCTTTAAATTGATCTATTCGTGTGTACTTGCCCTTTTCTATGTATTCAAGTTTTCATTTGCATTGTCCCATTAGCGTGCTTCTCCTATCTGAACTAGCTGCCTAATTCGGAGGCACAAGTAAAAGAGATACAAATGATTATTCATCTCTCATTAACTGTTAAACTGCACAGATAAAGTCTATACGCTTTTAATGAATTACTTCTTTTTTGTGTGGTCCCCAGTTTTTTTCATGTCTGGTTAACAGTAGTAAAGCACTTGTACTTGCCCCCTAAACATGTGCTTTGCATTGAATCTTCCTGCGTGACCTGTTTAACTCCCCTATAAGTCCATTGTAAAGATGCCTAAAATGGACCTATGATATGCAAAAGTAAATGTCACATATGAGATGCAGTGTGTAATTACCCCATATATAAGAAATAAATATGTGTATGCCAATAACACCAATGTGCTCTGTCTGGACTGCAGTTTAAAGGCACTGCAGTAACCAATGGTAAGGGAACTTCCTTCACTAAGTAGGAAAACATATTTTAATATAATAATATGTCAACCTTTAAATGCATGTTGTAAGCCCATAAGGCATGGTGCCTCACATATATAAAACTGTGACATGTGCTGAATTTAAAATGTGTGCCCTCACTGTGACTGAAGGCCTAAATGCAATTTCACTGTGTGGGTTAAGCTACATTTTCAATAGGTTTAATGTGTATCTCCACCTAGGAAAATACTAGTGAAGTCATTCAAATGTGTTTCCAATTTGATTTTCAAAATGTTATATCGTGGTGAAATGACATTTTTGATAACTTGAATGGGAAAGTCACATTAGAAAAATTTATTTTAGGATAGCCAGAACCAGATTAAATACAAAGCTGGCTTAAATACAGTTCTACCACTCATCGCATTCCAGAGCTGGGATACACATTCATGACTAGGAGAGTTAACTATAGCTCAGAATACAATGGCCTGCCCCTGAGACAACAAAGGACAGAATGGGGTTCACTGCTGACCACTTTGTAGGAATTAGCTATCTGGGAGTGGACAGGAACAGTTGGCAGAATAAATGACAGCCTTATCACTACCTCTTTTGACCTGAGGATGACTTATCATAATCATTCGCAGGACCTTTCTTACCCAGGCAGGCTCCAGACACAGGGGGGGAGAGAACCAGTTTTGAACCTATTTGGTTGGAAAAGAGGTCATCTAAATAGAGAAGTGGCTAGGGAGCTTAAGACAGGCCTTCCTGGAGACAGAATTGTTCTGCCATATTGAAACCAAGGCTCTTGGATAATTTTAAAATAAAGCAACAAGGACAAAGGAAGTGTTGCAAAAGAGGGTGGGGGACCACAGGAAAATAGTTAGAAGTGATGCCAGAATTTCTCCAGTCCACTGGCTATTGCACAGGATAAATCTATTACTTCAACCACCACCTCCTCAGATCATTCCTGGACATGAAAAGACTTGTTACTCCTATTGGAAGAGGAAAACTCAGTCAAGAACTCAAGGACTACCAACACCTGCTGGTACCCAGGACAGGAGATGCTCTCCAAGGTTCATATGGTCAGATTCCGGCTTGCCTGATTCAGGAACACAAAAAAGCAGAGGACTCCTTACTGCAAGAGGGCCTAGCTTACCACAGAGGGCTAGACCCTGCAAACAAAATGACTGGAGAGAAACCTGGTGCCTAGATATCTGCTGTGTGGCCCTAGGGACTGCAGGAGTGAACAGGAGGAACTTTCTCAGTTGCTGGAGAAAAGTAAGACTTAGTTATTTTTCCACCTCTGAGGACTGGATAAAGGTGACGAGCCTTGCCAAGAAAGGTCGCATCAAAGAGGTTTTTGGCACTGAAATAAATGCCTTTAGCACAAACAGCAACATATCCTTTTTCGAGGGACTTTTGTCAGCCACAGCATTGCACCTTGCCACTCTGGAAATTTGGACTTAAATCTCAGAGAGTAAGTCAAAAGGTATAATCTTTGACAATCCGCCTGGTGTATACGACCTTCACTCCATCTTCATTAGCATGACATTGTGCTTACGTCCCAGTTAACTCCAAACTATTGTTTTAAATTGCACTGTACTTTTTCTAGGTGACTTTTGCCTTAAAACTT
Organism: Triturus cristatus; assembly: GCF_964204655.1. NCBI lineage: Eukaryota > Metazoa > Chordata > Amphibia > Caudata > Salamandridae > Triturus > Triturus cristatus. Next base: position 1,092,460,428 of record NC_140593.1, read on the forward strand.
TAAACATTTATATCTCTAGTTCCACATATCCTTTGTTATTGCAATGGTGTTTTTCTGCTCATTAAATATTTCCCTATTTCTTTAATTGGTTGGTGAATAATATATTTTGTGTGTTCTTTACTTTAAAATTGTTGATACTCTTTAAACTTGTTAGACCTGGCATTTTTAGACATGGTTTCCTGTGTAATGGTATTTGATTTCTACATGATTGGCATATTTGATTTAATAGTAAGTCCTTAGTACAGTGCACCATGTGTGTCAAGGGTCTGCAAATCAAATGCTACTAGTGGGCCTGCAACACTGATTGTGCCACCGACATGACTAACCCTGCAAACATGTCTCAGACCTGCCACTGCAGTGTCTGTATGTGCAGTTTTAAACTGTCATTTCGACCTAATAAGTGCACCCACTTGTCAGGCCCAAACCTTCCCTTTTACTACATGTAAGACACCTCTAGGGTAGGCCATAGGTAGCCCCATGGGCAGGGTACAGAATATTTTTGGAAGGTAGAACATGTACTGTTGTGTTTTACATGTCCTGGTAGTGAAATACTGCTAATTTTGTTTTTCACCACAGCAAGGCCTATCTCTCCCATACGGTATTATTGGAGCTGCCTTGTAACATCTTACAAGTGTATTTGCTAATTGGGAGCTAATAGAAAATTGGAGCTTGGTGTCTCTGGAATCACAATTTAAAAATACATCTTTTAGTGAAGTTGTTTTTAAATTGCAGTTCTGAAAATGCCACTTTTAGAAAGTTGCCATTTTCTTACTTTAACCATTCTATGCCTCTGCCTACCTTTGAATATGTTTGGGTCAGGAATGACAGTTGGGCTGTTGGTACATTCACTCTAGATAGTAGCACAAAGAGAGCTGAGGTGTGCCCTGCATATCCTGATGGCCTTCATCAGGCAAATAGACCTTCCTGAGCTAGAGTGCTGGGAGGAGCTGACACTGACACCTGAATAGGGCTGTGCCTGTCCTCACACAAAGCCGTCGCCACCCCCCTGTAGTGTGTCTGGAGCCAGGGCAGGGACGGGTAAGGTCTTATGCACTACAAAGACTTTCTTTAAGTTTGCCTACTTCAGAGACTAAAATGGTTATAAGTACTGTACCTCTGACACCATATACTCAGAACACGTCTGTGTTGAGGACATTCTGCCAGGAAGAAGAGCTGGATGGATTGCTGTCAGGAGAGACTTCCACGTTGCTGTTTGCTTTGCTGTGCTGGCCTGGTGCTACTGTCCTGTAAGTAAAAGGACTCGACTTGGCTTTCTACACCCTGCTTCCATGTTTCTCCAAGGGCTTGTTTTGAGCTTGCCTCCTGCTAAGAAGTGTCAGGGCCATCTAAGACATCACCTGTAATCACCTGGGCTCTTCTACTGTGAGTCCTACTCTACCAAGTGGTGCCAAATTCAGTCCCTGGGACCTTGAAAGTGAGTTCTGGTGATACAAAGAAGAAAATCCACACATCGGCCCCATGCGTCCTTCGGAATCTGTGCAGCACCGCCAAAACTCGATGCATCGCCGTTGCCTGCAGTAGAGCGTGGTTCCAGCTGAATGTAATGACTGCGGCTTACAGTGCAGGTCCCAGCTTTTCGTCACAGTACCTCCAAAGAACTGCCGCTGCGTGAGTCTCGAGCACCGCATCACCAAAGTCCGAGATGCCTTACCCCAACTCCGATTAAGTGCATCCTTCAACCCAGTGGATGCAGTGCGACTTGTCTTCTGATGCATCATTGACGCATCGTAGATGGGCACCATTTTCTTCATCGACACTGCACCACAGTAAGGAACCAAGGCCTAGTGCCCGAAAACAGTGCATCACCTCCCCTGTGACAGTAAGGAACTAGCTCATCACCTTTCCTGCCTAGCAGTAACAGTGGCAGCTGCAGTGGGGTGGAGAGGGGAGAAGAGAGGGAGTTTACAAAAAAATATTAACTTATCTGCCGGCCGCAGATGCCACCTCTTATCTGTCTTCTTCCCGGCTTCTTTGCAAGCAGAAAGCACCGGGCTCTCAAGCTCTCCGTAGACAATCACAACGTTGCAATGCAGCGTTGTGATTGGCCTGAGCGCAGTGGTTCAGCACTCAGCCAGAGAATTGGGCCCTGGGCATGTTCTTCACCCAGTCTGTAATGCAACCTGGGTGGAGAACATGCAAAGTGTGCTGGACTGTTTGGCTGGCCTGTGAGGGCTGGACAAACAATCATTGTGCACCTTGCAGAGTGCCTACCACTCGTCCTTAGCGGAGTACTTCTCCTGTAGCAGTAAAGAACCGACGCATCGCCTGCTTTTTCGGCACCTCACCTGCCCTGTACCTCGCATCGCCTTTGATTTTTGACGCATCTAAGGTACTTTGCCCTGATCAAGCACAACCATTGATTTTTAAGAACTGATCTTTATTTAATCTATGAAAATTCATATCTTGACTTGTGTATGTTGTTTTTTTGTCATTTTGGTCTTTTTTCATTCAGATAAATATTGCATATTTATCTAAACTGGAGTGTTCTCCTTTTGTAATATTTTCACTGTGTTACTGTGTGTGTGTGTGTGCATGTGCATGTGTGTGTGTGTGTGTGTGTGTGTGTGTGTGCAAATACTTTACACATTGCCACTGGGATAAGCCTGACTGCTCTGTATCAAGCTACCAAGGGGGTGAACAGGGGTTATTTTAGGTGTGTAACTTACCCTTACTTGGACAGGGTGAAAAACACTGCCAACTAGAGACCCCATTTCTAATAGAATTTAACACATATTTCTCTGTGGATTTGCATGCTGTTTCTGCCATAGCAATCAGAGTTAATAAGATATTCACTGAGACTTGTGTTGAGACCTAACCAGGGTGTGTTTATTAAGTTAGAAAGAGATCCCCATTTTCAAATTAATAACCCACTTTCTGACAAGTTCCTTTAAAGTTAATTACACTTTTCACAATGAATAGTGTACAGCAGTCCAAGCTACAAAGACCTCCTAGGCTGAAAATGTTATTCTCATCCTGTACTGTGTCTCTGGTCTGCCTTACTAAAAATTAGATTGTTAATTCCCTAGTGACTGTGTGTTAATCCCAAAAGGTCAGTTCTATTAATGAGCCCTGATACAGCGATAATCAGTATGAAATATGCTTAGGTAGGAATCCAAGCAAGGCCGGACTGGGAATTGAAACCAGCCCTGGCAATCAGCTTGACTGGCTCCTGGGGCAGGGGGGTGCGAGTGGGAAGCACCACTCCTGCTGCTGCTTTTGGTACAGGCGGCCGATATTGCGGCACTGTTGCAAAACCGGCCACCTGTTACAAAACCGGCCCCCACCATTCCGGCCCACCGGGGAAACGCCGGGTGCCCGCTACGGCCAGTCCGGCCCTGAATCCAAGCTTCTGGCATGTCATCCCAATTCTGTCCATCTGAAAATTGGTTTGGTTCTGTAGTCCGCCTTTTACCTTTTCCTTTTTTTTGTCCTGCTTTCTCCTTTTCCTACTGTTGTTCTAACATTTTTTCACTCATATTTTCGACCTTTTCCACACACATACTATTTAAAAAGCATTTTAGAAAATATAATGGCCTCTTCTGCCCCTGTAATTACAAAGATCCTCACTTATTTATATGAAAAATATTTTCACATTAATTCATTTATTGAGAATGAGGATTTTCCAAACATGATGAAAAATCAGAATAGTATCATGAACACATAGGCGGTAACTCCATAACTTAATATTTTATTTTAGTTCAAATAATTTTATGAGAGGTGCTCCGGCCCATTTTAGTATCCGTCAATTATCTACAAGAACCCACTCTGGTCGGATGGAACTTTTTACTTTCCCAATAGCGTGGAGGGAATGAACACAATTATCGAAGAATACTGTCCGCAATTTATCATAATCAAGGACTCGAGACTTAATCTCTTGGCTCTCTGGCTTTTATTATCAGCATAAAAATTTGAAGATACAAACTCCTCAATACGAGGCACAACAAGTACATAGGCACTAACACAAATGCTACTCTACTAAGAATCCGCATACGACTAAAAATAACTAAAAGCACAATTTCTAAAAGCATGAGGTAGAAAACTACCAAGCCAATGTCGATATTAGGGACACTGGACCATACCATCTCTGTCCCTACTCTGTACTAGATGTCATCCCTACTTAGCAATCCCTTGAGACCCTCAAATCGAGAAAAGGTGGCAGAGTGAAACTTCCTAAGAAGTCTTCACTTAGAGAGCTTGATCTAAAAAAATGCCCCCTCTAGCTCCTCGCCTAACTCGTCTCTGCTCTGGGCTGCTCTGTTCTGCCTCCACCCTCGGGGCGCTTTCCCTAATACAGAACCCCAAATCCCAGAACACGCCGTTTTGCACCTCCTCTTCAGCCGGGTCGTCTTTCAGTAATTTTCCATCGAGCGCTGTCCAGTTCCATCGTCCATCAGCTTGGCCTTGAGTCCCAGACACCGTCCGCACTAGGAGTTACGATTGGCACATTCCAATGCACTCCCATGTCTGGCTTTAACTACATAAGTCAATTCGTGAACAAAGAACTTCTCTACTAACGAAGCAACTGTCCTTGCACCTGGAGTGAGATCATGGAATGCAGACATACTTCACATCTTTTAACTTTACAATTTACTACAGCCTAAAACCTCTACTGGAATAAATCCTTTTGGCCTATTGCCCTCGGCTAACATAAGAAAATAACAGGCCTTTCTCCTCAACGATATATGTGAATTCTGGCCACTACTTCGGTTACACAAGCATGTCTAAATCAGGCTATTGACATTTACGTCTTCCCTTTCATGTATTTTTAAACAGTCTACATGAACGTTTTCTAGGTTACACATTTTAACGTCACATTGCGTTTATATAGACTAAAACTCTATGCATTTCTCTAAATACTTTCACCATATGCTTGTACATTGCTAACACTTCTAAATTATATCGATACCTCATACATTTCTTAAGCATTTCGCACACACAATACCTGAGTACACATTTGATTATATGCGGGTGCCAACTAACGATGAATATAACACACCCCTACAATTTTCAACCTTTTAAACGCTACATCAGTTGTTAAACACCAGAGAAATAAAAAATAATAAATTCAATGAGTGATTCAGGCTAGACAAGACAGAATATATGCAAAAGGTATCAAAGAGCATATAAACCTCAAAGTACATTGGAAAAAGTTGGGAATGAGCTGGAGACAGACAAGTCATTTATCTCAAAATATACCATACAGGATAGACTGGGTAAAAATCAAAATAGAGAAAGGGGAGAACACAATTGGGGAAGCAGGGGTCAGGTGTATTCCAGTGAAGCAACTTCTACATAGATAAAAAGAGGAAATGGAAAAAGAGATAGAGAGAGTAGGCACGAGAAACAATCTTAAAAATGTTCAGGTATTACAGGTGTTCAAATTGGAAGCCCTGGGATCTAGAGCGCATTGTTGAGCATAGTTGTCCAAAGATGGCAAGACTGCGCTGGAGATAATGGGAGAAGAGTGACTCTCAGAGTATAACGTGTGAGCACTACGAAGATAGGACACCCAGGCTCACCAAGTGTGAAAAGAAATGTGTTGGAAGGACTTCCATTCTGTAAGAATCACTTTGATTGCCATAGACAAAAGTAAGTCCAGTAATTACATGTCTAAAGGGAGAGGAACAGATGAAGCCCAGGAGCTCAGTATAACCATCGAAAAGGACAAATTAATAGGAACATTAAAAATACTCAACAAGTGCTTCTGTATAGAAGCCCAATAGTCAGCTAATAGTGTACAATGATAGAACATGTGTTGATGTGTTTCTGGTTCCAAATCACAGCTCCAGCACCTAATATTATCTCTTAGCTTTCATTTGTATAGTCGACCAGGAGTCCAATGAAGCCTATCCATTGAATAAAATTTAGATTGGATCAGGGTTGGAGCAATTTTATTACAAAGGGAAAGACTACCAATCAAAGACCAGTCATTCGGCGAGATGTGCTAAAAAAACCTTTATCAAAGTGTTTGGACCATGTGGTATAAACAGATGAACACTGTGGGGCTGACAGGTTCGATGAAAATTTGTAAGCTTAGGATGCTACATGCCCCGTAAAAGAGGCAGTCAGAGAGTAGTGGGAATCACTCAATTTGGAAAATCATACATGAAAGTTTGTGGCTCCCTCCATTTTCCTATTTATTTTATTTCTGAAACCTCCTCAGCTCTCAATACGTAAAATTACCTCCCATTTCAGCAGACGGTATTTTAACATCACCCAGCAGGAATAGCGAGGCATAGGAGGATCAAATGCATCAATTTATGGCCATCTGCTGAGGAGGAAAATGTAATAGAAAATGGTAGATCCAATCGTGGGTGGTGTATGCCCCGTCACAAAGTAATGTGTATTTGGGTCACTGCCAGGCTCTTGTGTGCCCCCTGCTGGTGGGAGCATCTATCAATGACAGCCGCAGCTTCTGTAATAAGGAAGTAGTTTCACTCTGGTAGCAGCCCCACCTACCTCTGTGTTAGTGTCATCACCTCTTATAAGTACCTGCATCTTTTCCCATGCAGATTAGTGTCATCACCTCTTATAAGTACCTGCATCTTTTCCCATGCAGATTAGTGTCATCACCTCTTATAAGTGCCTGCATCTTTTCCCATGCAGATTAGTGTCATCACCTCTTATAAGTGCCTGCATCTTTTCCCATGCAGATGTGTTCTGTTGATTCATGGACCACATGTGGCTTTGTTTTGGCCTCAGGGCCGGATGATACCAGTTTAAGTAGAGAGCAGAACCAGCAAAAAAGGGACAGTAATCACTGACATATTTTAAATAAAATGACGATTTTTAAATACACCCAGGTAGGAAACAGACTTTTTATCGCAAAACTTCACCAATACCAACAGTTGTAATTTATAAAGCACAGCATACCGTCGCAAGGGTTTCTTGGCACACATGATGTGTGGTTTAATGGTTAATCTGATTATTTTAGACCTCTAGGGCACAGTTTCTAGCTGCAACATGGGCACCTCAACAAAACAGGGTACATCATTATTTTTCTCTACCGCCAAGATTGCAAATATATGAAAGGCAAAGCAGATACATGTTCCTGTAATTAGGTCTCTCGAGTGATAAAAGAGGTCGCGGGTCCTCTTTCATCCCACTATCTCATTTTAGGTTTAAATCTGTTTTTCTTAGAAAAAAAAACACCTGGCGTTCAACATAATACAAAATACACAAAGAGATTCTGCTGTTACCACCATTTTCCAACATAAAGCCCCAACATCAACATTTCTAAAAGAATACTCACATGAACTTAGCTAATATTGAATAAATATCGCACCCAAGCTGGAGTGAAGGCGGGAAAGGAAGTGAGTCCAGGGACGTGGATATAGAAAGTCAATTTGAGAATGGGGCCCACCCTTGTACTCCTTGTTATGTCACTCTTCACAGAAAAGTTTCTGCACCAATCAGGAATGAGGACATTCAACCCTCTACCCTACAACAAGAGAACAGAACAGTAGACGACAGACCATTGGCCAAGAACTTGCCTGTTTGAAACCATTGGGAATGGCTTAGCTGCCTACTTGCTTGAGCCAACCAATTTCTTTACAAAAGTGGTGAGGTGTATGAGAAGAGATTTCACCATGAAATATTTTCCCTGGGGATTTTTTTTTAAAGAAAAGTTAATGTGCACACATAGGAAGTCATGGCCCTATGAGTAATTGTGAACTATTGACAATGACACATGCAGAAATGCATTGGCATGTTTATGATTTGAAACTCAAGAAGGTTTTCTGGGAGTATTCCGCAACTGTCTCATGTTTCTAAGAGTACTTTTGGAAATCTTTGTGAAATTCTTATACTCACAGATCTGCAGCCATGGAAGGGTGTAGAAATGCAGGTGAAAATGTACAAATATCTTCAATACTTAGATGGGTGTCTATACGTAGGTTCGGCTTTATCAATATCTTTGACATTTGGACCCTTGGTTGTTTTGTTCTCTGCTATGACTGAAGTCTGCAGGCCTGGCCCAGCCATATATGCCTTGTTGAAGGTCTTTAGCCCTCATTTAGGGATTTGGCTATGCCTTGTATCTGCCAGAACATGGTGGATGTTCCTCGCAGTTACCCACCACACACAAAAGATGGGGAACTTCAATTTTCTGCTGGCAGAGCTTGAGTGGGACTCACCAGTGAAGGCCCTATACCAGCCGGCATGTCCATCATTAGGCTACCAGATCAGAGTGACAGTTGACGTGCCCCATTTAGAGCAAGATGATGTTCCTGCCCCAGGGGGGAGAAAACAAAGAATGTCCCTCACTTTCAGAGAGTATATTTCCTACATGTCAGGTCCATCAATATTTTCTTTGTGTTCCTGAAACAAACTCTAGCCTTGCGAGTTTGGTTTATAAATGCAAAAAAGAAAATCAGTAGGATGAAATTCAAGGGGTAAATGGCTAACTTGGCATTTATGTGTGCCTTCAGTTCATCCGCCCGCCGACATGATCACTGAAGGCACAGAGATCTTCGCGAGGCTGGCTGGCATCTCAACCGTTGGAGATCAGATCCCACACTAAAAATAAGGACCTTTATCTTTTTTTGTGACATTATTATATTGTTAACCTAGTAAAATAGCTTTCTTTGCATAATTCCACTCACTGTGTAGATGCACAGTGTACAAATATTGGAAGTATTACCCAAGACCACTCTTATCCCAGCCACTTCCAGATGCGTTTCTGGCAGCCATGCTACAGAATGTGTCCTTCTAGAGGAATATGATGTTGTGATTAATTTGCAACTTAGTAATAATAAATAAGGTCCGAACTAATGTCCCATCCCATGTATATTCTCATCTGAAATGACCATTTGTGAGTTCAGATTCGATTTAACATGTATGCTTCTATCAGCTATCGCTATTGTTGATACTTGTTACTTGACGGGAGCGGGGTCCGTAGCGATACGAGCGTTTTTAGAACCTTTTTAGAACTGAATTGCACTAAATATTTTGCACTGTTTTTTAAAAATACAGATAGAATTTACTGAAACTGCTTTGATTTTAAAAATACTGATTAGAACTTTCGGAAATTGCACTGCTTTATAAATATAAATTAGGATTTACTGAATTTGCACTGCTTAAAGTAAATATTGATTGGGAACTAGTTGGAATCGCCGCATCTTAGTTGGTGCCCGATAGAGCTTCTGTGCCCTGACGGCTTCCACCTGCTATAGTGGGCCCATCGTGCCTGGGAGTTAGCGCTCTAGCTGTTGCGCAAGGTCGTGCATATAACGTCATGCTGGAGCGACCGCGCACTAGTTGATACATGTTACTTGACCGGACCGGGTGCCATAGCGATACGCGCCTTTTTGGAGCCTTTTTAGAACTGAATTGCACTATAGAATTTGCACTGTTTTTTTAAAATACAGATAGAATGTACTGAAACTGCTTTGATTTTAAAAATACTGATTAGGACTTTCAGGAATTGCACTACTTTATAAATATAAATTAGGACTTACTGAATTTGCACTGCTTAAAGTAAATACTGATTGGGAACTGGTTGGAATCGCCGCATCTTAGTTGGTGCCCGATAGCGCTTCTGTACCCTGACGGCGTCCACCTGCTAGAGTGGGCCCGTCGTGCCTTGGGGTTAGCACTCTAGCTGTTGCACACGCGCGCAGCGGGCACGCCGCCGGCACTCCAAATGCGCGCCAAAGGCAAGCCCGTCTGCGCCCGTCCGCGCACCGGCCACACACAGCGCCAGCCACGCTGTTGGTACAGGTGGATTTGCTGCCGAGAAACCTGGTTACAGCTACTCTGGTAATCAACTAAGGGCCATAAATGAGTGGGAAACTGAGGTGGCCAAATTTATACTGGATAAGTCAGCAGGGCCGGTCTCGGATTTCTTAAAAGCAGACATGGTGAAATGCGGCCTTCTTAATGTGAGGTCACTTCCAAAGCATGCCGTTGAGATCCAATTAGTTTTAGATTCGCAAAATCTGGACGCTCTGTTTATGACACAGACCTGGACGGATGCAGGTTCAGAGTTGTAGCTGGGGCTAATATGCCCTGTGGTGTATAAAGCGTTTCACAAACCTAGGTCTTGTGGTAGAGGTGGAGGGGTTGGGATCATCTACAAGGAACTTTGGGATATCACACCTATGGATATTGATGAGGTGGTGGGCATGGAAACATTGGATTTTTCCGTTAAAGACTCTGAAGGCCATGTTCTGACTGGGATCCGCTGCCATAGGCCTCCGGGAGCAGTCAGTGGACAATTTCAACAGAGTATGGGTGATGTATGCAATAACATGGCACTCACTCATGCACAATTGCTAATCCTAGGAGATTTTAATCTCTGGACTAACAGGAAAATGGACGCAGGTTACAACAATATTATTCAGTCCTATGCCAACCTGAACCTGTTACAATGGGTTACTGAACCTACCCATGAGGGAGGGTATGTATTAGATCTGGTCTTTGCTGCGGAAGACTCGTTCATAATGGATAACATTATACCGGTGGGATGGTCAGACCACTACCTGGTCAAGTTTAGAGTGATGCACACTAGGTTGTACAAGCCCAGTCCCAAAGGGGAAAGAAGTTTTCTGGGAAGGGATTGGAGGGGACTACTGAAGAGAGCAAACATGTCCCCCGTCTTTTACGTAGAGAATTCTTTTGACCCAAGTAAACAGGTGGACGAGAACTATAGGACCTTCTGCGGGTGCATAAACAGGAAACTAGAGCAGATTGCTCCCCTTAAAAATATTAGGATAGTGGGAAGACCCTCTGCCCCATGGTACAACGAAAATCTGAGGAGCAACAAGCTGACCTGTAAATTGGCAGAGAGACAATGGAGGAAGTAATACACAGATTAGGAAAAAGCTATTTGGAAGGAAAAAAATAGCCATTTACAAAAAAGCAATTGTCACTGCCAAAGCGGAATATTTTGCTGACGTAATCTTGAAGTCAGCCAGCAGCACTAAAAGCACCTTTAGAATAGTAAAAGATATGGTCAGCCCTGAATGTATAAAAAACAAGGTCCTGCCCACACAAGAATTATGTAATGACCTGGCATCCTTCTTTCATGAGAAGATAAGTTAGATTGTTGAAGGGTTGAAGGGTTGAAGGGAGAAGTCTCGTCCGGCAGGATGATGGACAAAGATTAAATATGGCCAGGGTTAGGGACAGTGGGATTATGTCACGGAAGCAGGAAGCTATACTGGACCACTTTGAGTTGCCCCCGGTGGAGGAATTTGTCAGGGTGGCTTCAGTAGTTTCCACTGATTTGCCTCCGGACCCCCTTCTTCATAAAATCTGGAGGGATTTTCTTCACCAGTTGTGCAGGCAGTACCTTGGTGACGGGGTGGTTCCATCATGTTGGAAGCAGGGGATAATAACACCCCTTCTAAAGAAACCTACCCTAGATCCCAATTGCCCAAAAAGCTACAGGCCCATTTCTCTTCTTCCTTACCCAGTGAAGATCGTGGAGCGCCTGGTGAGCAGGTCGCTTTCCCAATTCCTGGAGGTCAACAACTTGCTGGAAGATGAGCAATTTGGGTTCCGTCCGGATCACGGGACGGAAACTGCCCGGGTTACTGCTCTGGACGACCGCGAATGCGTGCAGACAGGGGACAATCAGCTACTTTAATCTTGCTGGACCTGTCTGCCGCATTTGATATGGTTAACCATGCTATTCTCCTAGCAAGGTTAGAAGAAATGGGGGTGATAGGCTTGGCCTTAAGATGGGTTCAGTCATATCTGGCTGATAGACGGCAGGCAGTGGCCCTCCCCCTTTTCAATCAGACTTTATTGACATAGAGCATGGGGTACCCCAGGGGTCCTCAATCAGTCCTATCTTATTCAATGCCTATATGAGACCACTGATAAGCATCATTAAGTCTTTTAACATTAGGCTGGTGAATTATGCAGATGACACCCAGCTCATTCTGCCCTTGGAAGGCGATCATGATGGCTCTCTGGATAATTTCCACGCTTGTATGCGGGAAATGGTCAACTGGTTGAGAGACAACTCCCTGCAATTTAACAATGATAAAACTGAGATTCTGCATTGTGGAATAGGCAGAGTGCCGCCGGTTCTTCCAACCAATTTTTGGCCTATCCCTATGGAGGTCCCCTTGGTACCTGTGAGGACGGTGCGAAACCTGGGGGTTAGTTTCAATGATAAGCTGAACTTAGAATCTCATATCAACAAAATGGTAGGGAGCTGCTTTACTCTTATCAGAGGATTACGTAAGGTGCTGCCAGTGCTACCAACTCATGCCAGGGCTCTTGTGGTCAGGACTACTGCAATGATTTGCTATTGGAGTCTCCAAGATATTTGCTCGAGAGGCTCCAGAGAATTCAGGCAGCAGCAGCAAAACTTGCCATCATGAGACCACGTCAGTCATCCTCATCTATGGCCTTGGCAGAGTTGCATTGGCTCCCGGTGGCTCAAAGGGTACAGTTTAAGTCTCTCTGCATCGTATTTAAAGCTTTACATGGACTTGGGCCCAACCAATACAGAATAGGTTTGGATGGTATGCTCCTATGCGCAGCCTTCGTTCCTCATCAGCCAATCTTGTAGTTATTCCTAAGATAAAAAGAGCAACAATGGGTGGGAGGGCATTTGGTGTGGCGGCTGCTCGTCTTTGGAACAGTCTCCCAATGGAACTGAGACAGATACAGGATTTGATGATGTTCCGTAAGAAAATTAAGACCTGGCTCTTTCCCAGAGTATAATCTGTTCTGATTATGTTCTATAGAATCCCCTGTTGGTAACACGCATGTATCGCAGCGCCAGGATGCCCTAGGGTTACAGCACGCTTTATAAATGTGCCTACATACATACATAAGGAGTATTACAAGTGTAAACTAAGCCTAAGAGCATTTGAATGATGTATATTGTTTTATTGCTGACATCCACATTGCTTCATATCTGCTTACCACTGTGCTCTGTATTTCAGAATGCAAACAGTTCACACTCAAAACAGAAGATGAGAGAAGGCCTTCTGCCTTCAGCCTGTCAGGGACATCTACTTCTGAACATTATCTGTGATATCACTGCCCTTCCAGAAACCAGCCAGGACAGATGTTTTGTACCTTCTGCTCTGTGTGAGGTCTAGGTACACTGCTAGCTAAAGGAGAAATATTTTGTGCCACAAAGCAACTCCTCAGTGGAGGCAGTAAATCATATTGCCACAGATGTAGGGAAGTGTGAACATTTTAATAATTACCATTAAAGTGGCTCCACTCCCCAGGCTGTTCCACGAAACTCTACTGAAATCTGCATGGGATAGACTCAAGCCCCACAACAGCATCCAATGGATAAATTGTGAACACATTTTGTATCTATTTCTGTTTCAGGACTACCTTCCAAGTGCATCCTAGAGGTATGTTGGCCAATCACAGTGTTGCTCCTTCAGATGCAGCCATGCTGGGATGAGGATGCAGTTCAGCCACTCACCCCAACAGCTCTATTCGCCAACATCTTAGAAAAGACTTTAGCATCCACATTTGGTAGTACTATAGTTGAGTATGGTCTCCAAACCTCTCTTAATGATATTTATTTTACAGGAACCTTTGACATTTATCCCGGTCCCTTGATTTGGGAATATTCGCCCTATGCGTAAAAGCCTGAAGCATCTTGCCTGTAACTGGATTCAGTTGCTTAACTCTGCTTTAAACCTGCCAGGACTCCAATAGCTCTTCTCCTAGCTCCCTCTAGCAGAGCCGGGTTTTCTTTGGATATATTTGTTCTAGATTCCTGTAAGTCAGCCTACTTTCCATTGATGTCCATTGCTTCTTAAGTGTGCAGCACCCCACAATGGTATTGAAACAGTTCACACTGTCTGCCTGGTTCCTAGCCTGTTTGCTCTGGGCATCCCGAATCTGTTGCATGCAATTTATTAGTGCTATATTTTAGAGCCATGTTCGAGGGATGTATGTTCACACTGTGCCTTAGTCACATTCCTCTGCACGCGTGATACATGCAGCCCATTGTGCCAAAGTGTGCATCAGAATTACACATTTCCTGCCTGGCTGTGGGGACCATTTTCCATGCATATTCTGAAACATTTTAATTTGATTGAGACGTTGATCTGTGTCAGCGTCAAAGATGCTAGCTAGGGGATACGCCACGCTTAACAAACCCCCCCTTTTCATAATTATAATTGTCTACTTTGATCCTGACAATCATACAACCGGCTTTCAAGGCATCCCTTAACACTCGTGGCACTGCTGTGTCTCAAATGATAAGGAAAACATTTTTAATTGCCTCTTGCCTTTTGATGCAGAAGGCTGCTTAGTGTAAGGCAGTGCTAAATTTGTATAAAAAATAATAAGTGCCAGGGCCCTCGACAGGAGGCAACTGCAGCTTGCGACATCTATTGGCCCGTCCAGCGCTGCCAATGAACGACCCAACATAACTGCTAACCATCACATTGCTTCAGATGTGACAATTAAGACTATTCCATGCCCCTAATGCTATAAAAATGGCAAAACAACTGTTCTTGCCTTGATCTCTAAATGAGATGTACAGCGCCACCATGTGGCAGACTGTCAAAAGTCCTGGGTGCTGATAATTAAGTGCTGGTGCCGAACACCAGAAACCACCAACTCAAATTAAGCACTGGTGTAAGGGTGTTTTATCGAATGTTCACCTCCTGTTTTAGCAGTGCTTACGGAGTGACTTACCGACAATGTCCTGTAGGAGGCAATGGTCAGTGGAGGTCATGTGGTGGGTGAAGACTGACAGTGTAGTGTGCCAGGGCTGGAGGCAAACATTATGTGTGTGCGACCTTATTGCCATTGCAAGTTGGGCTAAAATATATATTTCTGTTCCTTGGAGTGCCTCTCTCTCCAACTGTTTGTAAACAGAGGGATCTATTTGGCGAATGTAAAGTTATACTCCTGCAGTGCTGTTTTACGGATTCTTACCAAAACCTCTACAATGAAAATAAAATTAAACATTTCAAAGAATATTGATGTACATTTAGATAAAATTGAAAGGACTGTACCCTCTTTGCACTTTTACTATTAGGGAGTTGGATGTTTGTGGGCCAGTACACAGAGGCACGCAAGAGTACTTAAAAGAGAGTGCTGTAGTAAAACTTCTCATATTCATAAATGCGTTTGATGCATAAAAATCATTAGCAATCGATTGACCCTCTCACTGAAATGTTAACCAGTGCCATGTCTATCACAATAGTAAAGTCTGCAACCTTCACCAGGGTACAGAACCTCCACCCATTCAAGGGGTATTTAATTTAATAATTTTCATCCATGGTTGCCACATAAATAGCTTCAACATCCATTTATTATTATGTCTGTCACCCAGTGTACACCAACATCCCTGTTGACCTCTTAACACTCATGGGAATAATAGTGCTCTGCAGATGTATGCGGGGATGCACCAGCGTCAGTGGGGGTCCAGGCATGCTTCCAATCACGCGTCAAATGGGTTGGGATGTGATGGTGCAAAACAAAACTTAAGGACTTATGTAGAGCTTGGCAGACAGGATACTCCGTCACAAATGATACAGATGTTGATCCATTGCATTATAACCTCTGGCACTTGTCAAACAGTGCACTAGATATCTGTCACGCTTCGAAGAAGTAACCTATCAGTCAAACTCTAAAAAAGGCCCTTCGTGTGCCCATCCAGTTGTTATTGCCTGGGGGGCATTGGAGCACCTGCTGCTCTTTGAAAGACGCTGTTATCTGCAGTCTTGAATCAAGAGCAAATGTCCATCCTCGAATTGCCTTTCCTGTGCTCTACCTAGCTTTTATGAACTACAGGAATACAAGATGCCTCTGCTGCAAATTGTATGTATTTCCACAGCAAAAAGCCAGGATAAAAGAATGGAGAAAGTAATTAGTCTGTTTGGTTTAACTTTTGACATTTATAAATAACAAGTGAAAGTCAGTTCAAAGCACCTTTTTTTGTAAGTGCTTCAGGCATAGATGGGATTTATTGGACAGCAGTCTCTTGAAAGTTCTGAGACTCTGAAGAAAGTTGTCACTAGTGGAAAGCAGCATGCACTTTAACAAAATGTAATAGTATGATATGCCACATTTAGCATGCAGCAAACCTTTCTATTTCTAACATTTTAAAAGCATTTTAGGTCTCTACTTACAGACCTATTGTTTCCAATGCATCACATATGTGCAGAGTGGGCTTTAGGTCAGACCCTTGCTCAAGATTGGATGGCTTTTGTGTCAATCTTAGTTCTGTGCTCCTTTTTCAATGGCTACATGGACTGGGCTTTGGGTCAGCTCCTTGGTCATGATTTGGTGGCTTTCTTATTTATTCATGTTCCCTGCCCCTTATTCAATGGCTTTCTTTCCTATTCTGTGTTTTTTTGCCCCTGGAACATATCTTCTTTGCATCCTTTTGATTGGCTCACTTTTATTCTTCAACATCTGGGGTTCAGATAATTGGTTTTCCACTTCAACAGCTGGGGTTCAGATAATTTTTTTTTCTCTTTGCACTCCATGGGAATGCATGACTTTGCTTGCACTCTCCCCAGTCCCTCGCTTTTTTCTTTTATGAACTTGTTTTAGTGCGGGTCTAGCAGTTGCACACATGCACAGCGCCTCTTGCTTTACACATTTCCACAAAAGGCTTGCACTGTCTTTCCATGTCGTCAACCTTTCCTCCCCGTCACACCTTACGCAAACAATTTGCCGCACTGCGTGCACCATCAACACCCCACCTCACTTTTTAAAACCTTTTTTCATTATTATTTTGGTGAAGGCCAGCAACTTCACATTGCCACTAGGTCACTCGCTTTTTCCCCGTGAGGCATCCTTAATATGTTTTTGTGTAACATTCCAATACACACCCTTACAATTTAAACAACTGGAGACAAAGAAAAATATAAAAATTTAAAACACAATCAGTGATCATAAAAATAATTAAATTGGAACTAAAGTGCTGCATCACAAGTCATTTTTTCTGTCGATGTCCTTTACGCCCAACTGGCCTCTGGTATATTTTTCTCTTATTGACCAGCTCTTTGCAAAGTCTTGTCCCATTTTGTTTTTGATATCATGAAAGTTGACACAAAATTGGCAGAATAAGACCTCCGGATTTACTTCAGCGCCATCCTTGGCAACACCCAAAGATAAGATCCTTTTGCTCACTTCAAAATATGATGGGCTCCTCAGGGTAAAATGGGACACATCTGGCCAGATCTGCAAGAGCCTTTAAGGAAGCCAGCTTTCTCTTCCACACAAGGAACCCTTACAACCCCCAGATCTTACTGCTGATGCTAGTGGTTTTGATATCTGCCCCACATCACCAAGCTCAAGACCATGAGACTTTTCTTTCTCCATGCATGTATGTAATTTCCATTCCAAGCCTTGTCAACCAGTCACTTGGTAGAAGATCCCACGCTGTTTATTGTATTTTTATAGGCACCAATCTACATCTATTTTGGCAGGATCTATAACTGACAACAAGCTTCAACACAATAGTTGGAAATTCTCTTGACAAGTGGAGTAGTGTTTTCTGCAACATTCTCTCATGGGGACCAGAGGTGTCTACACTTTGGCCCAAGTCCAGAGCGCAGCACCATACACTATCTGGCTTCTCCACTTTACCGTGCACCGCTTTGTCAATATGCCGGAAAATCTATTTCCCAGTTTGCAGGCATCTAACAAAACGTAACAGTACTGAACTGTGTTGCTGATGTGGTCCTTCCAACACAGACTGGTTGATATTGTTGTACCCCAGTATGAGAAGGAAACCTTCTTCAGCTTTGAACTCCCTTGATAAAAACCTTTTGCCTGACATCAGTGTTTCATTTCCTCAGTTTAATCTGTAACCATTTATCTCACGCTAGCTCTCCATGATTAGCCTGCAGCCCTTTCAGAGTTTGCACAATCAGAACTGTATTTTCAGAGTACAACAATACTGGGATCTGGAAGTCCTCAATGACTGGAAAGTCTTGCCAAGCAACCTTCTTGTACAGCCGGTTCAGGTACAGTCAGAAAAGCAAAGGAGTGAGTAAGCAACCTTGCCTTATGCCTCCAGGAGTTAAAAACAGTCTACTCTGCACTCTTTCTTGCACCCACTACCACCGACCTCACATTTATGACTGATGTCTGTTAGGGTTGCCTCTCTGTTCACGCCATCAGGAGTAACCTTATTTCATGTAAAGAGGCAGGGAACAATGGTTCTGTGCGGAGAGTGTTCAACTGTTTGGAGAAGTCTTTAAAGTAAATCTTGGATGAAATTATAGCAAGTTATTCAGCTCGAGATACTATTTGCTTATAGAAGAGCAAGTCAGAAAGTTGTTGCCCATATCTTTGAAGTAGGCAATGTTTAATCAGGTTCAAAATTGAAAGATTCATACTGCTAATTCAGCATGGTTAGACACTATCAATACATAAGCATAACAGAATTAGACGTGGAATGATAGAGTCTATTATGCTGATGTTCAAACTGTATATGAGAAGATGGTTAAAGTGAACGTGATCATCTGTAATATCACTGTGCATAAAAGAAGCAAGGTAGGGGAAAGCCACTGGTTCATTTAACTTAGAAGACTGGGCACCTGGTCTTTCAGATGGGTATTTTGGTGCTGCGAGGGCTTGAAAGTGGCCTGGATCACTCTGCGGTGTACCAGGTAATGGTGATCCAGGCCATATTTAAATCCCTCACAGCTCCAAAGTTCACTTCTAAGGATGATTAGGTGCTTGTCTGAAATAACAAGCCATCAACGAAAAAGTGGTTTCTAATATTTTCAGGGAATCAAAGGATTCTACCTGCATCATCTGACAGTTCACTCATTGTTGGAAATGGCTCTTTTTGCAGGGTTATCCCCAAACTTTTTGCTTCTTCCGCCTATTTTTCCCTGACCTGTGTTTGTTGGCTATAGCACTCTGGGCACTTTACCACTGCTGATCAGTGCTAAAGTGCACATGCTCTCTGTGTAAATTGTTATTACAATTGGTTCTCCCTGATTGGCATATTTGATTTACTAATAGGTCCCTAGTAAATGGCACTAAGTGTGCCAGGGCTAGTAAATCAAATGCTACTAGTGGGCTTGAAGCACTGATTGTGCCACCCACATGAGTAGCCCTGTAAATATGTCTCAGGCCTGCCACTGCAGTGCCTGTGCGCAGTTTGTTAACTGCCATGTTGACTTGGCAAGTGCACCCACTTGCCAGGCCCTACCCTTCCCTTTTCTTACATATAGGACACCCCTATGGCAGGCCCAAGGTACCCCCCCTGGGTAGGGTGCAGTGTATGTGAAAGGTAGTACATGTACTGATGTGTGTAACATGTCCTGATAGTGAAATACTGGCAATTTCTTTTTTCACTATTGAAAGGCTATCTTGCCTCATAGGACAGAATGGGTAATATTTTGTAACATTTTACAAGCATATTTTACCATAGGGATAAGATGCATAAATAAAGTTTAGGCTCTCTGAACTCAGAATTTAATAACACAGTTGCTGTTTCTGCCAAGGAAAGGAGAAGGATTTTGCTGTGTGCTGGGTCCCCTGCTTGAAGGAGATCTCCAAGGGCCTGTGTGTGCTAGCCTCCAGTTCTGAAGTCTCAGGGCACAAATACTTCCCTCCAGCTCCCCGGAACTCTGCTGCTGTGAGTTCTGACCTTCCAGGAGGTGCCTGTGCCAGTTTGGGCCTCTGGAGGTTGTTGTTGTTGTTTGGGAGCTGGAAGAAAGAAGAAACAACTGCAAAAATCGAGGCATCGCTCTTCTTGTGGCTCTTTCTTGCGACTTTGTTTCCGACGCATCTCCACAGCGCAAGAAGAATTTCCACGCATCGCCGTTCCACTGCGAAAACCAACTCAGCGCCTGTTGCCCCTGCAAGAATCGACACATCGAGGGATCGCGGCTGAAGAAAACTGATGCAGTGCCGCTTGACGCCGCCACATCGATCACCAACGCATCCCGGATTTCCACGCATCGCACCTGTGCGGCAAGTTTTCCCGACACATCACCGCGGACCGGAACTATCCCCAAGAATCGACGCATCACTCCCCATACAGACTGGATTCAACGCAACTCGTCGTCTGTGTGCCACAGAACTGTCGCATCGCCTCCCCAAGGTCTCAGGAGTTGACACATCTCTTTGTTTCTGACTCTGCGGCTATTTAGCCTTGTGAATTTTGACGCAAACTCAGGTACTTTGTATAAAAGTCACACATCCATAGTTTTCTATGGTCCAAGTTCTTGAAACCTTTTGAAAGTCATATTTTTTTAACTGTGTATGTAGGATTTTTGTCGTTTTGGTCTTGTTTTATTTACATAAAGATATTTTGTTTTTCTAAACTGGTGTGGTGTCCTTCTGTGGTGTTTTCACTGTGTTACTGTGAGTGTTATAACAAATACTTTACACATTGCCTTTGGGATAAACCTGTCTGCTTGTGCTGAGCTACCAGGGAGTGACCAGGGGCTATCTGAAGTGTGTATCCCCCTTACCCTGACAAGAAGCAAGGGTCTCTATTTGGACAAAGGTACCTCCCTACCTCTGCCAACTAGAGACCCCCATTTCTAACATTTTTACAGTAAGAGGGAAGCTGGCTGTGCTGCTTTCTTGTATGTGATATAATTAAGATAGTATACACCTTTTATTGATGCTGTGCATGCTGGACTGTCTTAGAGGTAATTTTACTATCACTCTGTGTGAGAATTTGGGTTGTGGGTTGCCTGGGTTGTGAGCAGCAACCACAATCTCGGTCAGGGTAAGGCACAAGTAACTCCAAATTAACTTGTGCCCAACCCCCTTGTAGCTTGGCAGAGAGCAGTCAGGCTTAACTTAGAGACAATGTGTAAAGTATTTGTTCAACACTTCAAACAGTAAAACTGAGAAAACACCACAAAATGATCCCACACTAAGTTAGAAAAATAGAACTTTCTGTAATAAATAAAACAAGACCAAAACGACAAAAGTCCAATCAGTAGAACCGGAGATGTTAAGTTGGAAAGATAAGTAAAAATAGTACCAAAAAGCACAAACAGCCAATTGTGGTATCTGGTTGTAGCAGACCGTGACAAAGTCACAAGTTCAGGCCAACAGAGATGGAGCACTGGCTGCCCACAGGTACCCAATTAGGCCAGCTGAACAAAGTACCTTAAATCCTGTTTTGCAGAGCAACACGTGCATCGGGGTCGAAGATGCGTCGCACAGCCAAAGCGATGCATTGGTTCCAATATACAGAGAGACAGCAATGCGAGGGCCTGCATCATCATCATCGCGAATCCTGTCAACAGGGCTTGCGATGTGAAGCCTGCCGTCAAGGATGCAGTGTGCAGACGAGGCGATGTGCTGGTTCCAAAGAGCTGCGAGGCAGTCATCATCGTTGAGGCTGCCATCAATGAGGGATGTGAGGGCCTGTGCCGAGGATGTGTCACACAGTTGGGACAATTCAGCAGCTCCAAAGAACTGCGATGCGGGTCTTTGAATCAGGTCCAATCCACGCAACAGCGTAGATACGTCGATTCAGCTCGGGTTTGCGCCGCTCAGCAGAGGAGATGCGTCGGTTCTGCCGGATCCTCAGGGGCTGGCAGAGCACCTTCAGCCCACTTCCAAGGGTCTAGGACTGGGGTGGCACTACTTGGCATGGTAGACCCACAGATGGCAGAGTCCTGGTGCAGATGCAATGTTGTTGGAAGCCTGTTATGTCCCTGAGGCTTCAGATCAGGAGGCAAGCCAACTAGCCCTTGGAGTCACACTGGGTTCTGGTTTCAAGAGAGAGAGGACCTGTCTTTCTCACCCAGGCAAGAGAGCAGCAGGTCAGCACAGCAACGCAGCAGCACAGTAATACAATAGTCCAGCACAGTGCAGTTTAGCACAGTGGCAGTCCTTTAGCACCACAGTAGTCCTTCTTCCTGGCAGGGTATCCACAGGTCCAGAAGTGTACTTAAGTGGTGGCGTCTGAGGTCCAGTTTTATTACCCAGTTATGCCTTTAAAGTAGGAGAGAAGCTTCTAGAGGTTTCCCTTCGAAGTACCCAGGTATCCTGCCTTCTCTGTCCTGGCACCAGACTAACGACAGGGGGTATGCAGCTCTTTGTGTGGCAACAGCACCCAGTCTATTCAGGTGTAAGAGGTGCTGATCCCAGCTCCTCCCTCCCATCCTGTCAGTGATGACCCATTCAAGCACACCGAAGCTCCCTATTGTGTATGGCTGTCTAGGAGGAATACACACATCCCAACTGTCAGCTACACCCAGTCAGAGACAGGCTATGGGCACGAAATGGCTAAGGCAGGAAAATGCCAACTTTTCTATAAGTGTCATTTTTTGAATTGCAATTTAAAATCCAACTTCATCATGTTAGGATTTTAAATTGTGATTCTGGATTCTGGAGTCACCACACATGAACTGGTTATATCTTTCAGTTTGGAAATTACACTTATAAAATATAATAAGGCACCTCCAATTTATCCTATGGGAGAAAGGAACTTTGCAGTAGTGAAAAACGAATTTAAGAGTTTTTCACTACAAGGACATATAAAACTCAAAAGTACATGTCCTACTTCTAAAATACATTGAACCTTGCCCTCTGTGCTGTCGAGGGCGTCCCCTGGGGGTCTTAAATGTATTAAAAAGGTAGCTTTGGACCTGGCAAAAGGTTTATTTTGCCAGGTGGAAATGGCAGGTTGAAATTGCTAACACACAGGCTGTAATGGTAGGCCCAAGACCTGCTTAAAGGGTTAACTATGTGGGTGGAACAACCAGTGCTGCAGACTAGCTAGTGGCAGTTCATATACAGGCCTGGGTCACATGAAGGTTCATTTTACTAGGGCCTGATAAGTAAATTAAATATGTCAGTTGGGATAAGCCATAGTTACCATGTTTTAAGAAGTGAGCTTATGCACTTTAGCACTCATTATCAGTGGTAAAGAGTCCTAAGGTCAGCAAAAGAAAGATAAGAACAATGCAGGAGGAAGGCAAAAATCTGGGGGGAAGACCACTTTAAGGCTAACAGGTCTAACACTCTGTTTGTGGCTTTGCCTATGAGAACTTACATTTTTAAGTGCGTGTATATTTGTGTATTTTTCGACAGATTTGTCTGAGACTGTTAGTAGATGTGTGCAATGCATATGTACTTGTCTCTCTATATGCTTGCACATGTATGTATCTGTGTGCCTGTGTGTTTCATCACTTGCAGTGTTAGTTTTGCATTCACCATTCAAACACCTTTTGGCTGTGCCCGTGCTTGTTTTCAAAATCAATATAATATTAGGTGCACTGAGGGATGCTTAGAATCAGAAATGACCATTTAAGATACTGAAAAATGTTGTACTTGTTTTAGGGTAAATCAGATGCCTTAATCATTTTATGTTTCCCAAACTTATTAAAATGAAAGCTGCACACATCTGTCTGAATATAGCGTAAAGTTAGGAAATAAGTAGACAGCCAGCCCACCAGCACTCACATTTGAACCGCTCAGGGTTGTTTCCTATTAAATCCAGTCCCCCAGATTTACCAACACCAGAGTGGCAGGAGCAAGAATAATGGGCATTCAAGGTGTAACCCTGAGGCTTCCCTGAGGGTTTTCTACCTGATTTTAATATCGACATGCTAAAATATTGGGGCCAAAATATTCACTACCACAATATTGAATGTAAGTATATATAGGTAAGCAAAGCTTAGATTTTTTGTTCCTAACTCCACATACATGTACCTTGCCAATCTTTCGGTTCCTAATATTCCAAATACACAACCCTCCACCCCCCACCCCTCCCCTTGTTGTGTGAGAAATAAGAAGGAAAAAGTGCAATTCTCAATTCAGGGTCTAATTCTCCAAGTGATGGATCATCTGTATCCATAGTCTCAACTAGAGATTTTGTCTACATTCAGGAGCCAAAGTCTCTTGCTGGGACAAAACGGACCTGCAGTTTTAACGCAGATCGCGTAATGTCCATGGGGCTGGTCACTGCCCCATTGAAATTGAATCAAAGTTTTAAAGTGAAGGTTGGCTTATAACGCCTTTACATATGTTTAAAAAACCCCACAGAAATTCACTTGAACAAGGCTAAACTGCAGTTAGGGTTACAAATTGAAAACGGAGACCTACCGAAATGTGCAAGATATGGTTTAGGACTGTAATCTATAATGCAGCCATGCTCATGACCTCACAATATTTATACCAATAAATAACAAGTCCTAAAAGCACCATATATATTTAAGCAACAACACAAACTAACACCAATAAGTAACACTAAATCCATAGTCTTCCCTTTCATAATCATAATGTTAATAGAAAGATGATAAGCAATTTCATTACTTCCGGCATTTGTAATTGCCCGTCACGTCAAGAACAGCATTGGATCTGGAGTACGAGTTATGGTTTGAATGGCTGTGTGAGTTTGAAGTTCTTTCAAGATGTATTGAATTTTATTTTAAACAAGGAATAGGTGACGAATTCCTTTATTTAAGGACAGACATTACAAATGTACATTCATATTGTGTCAGTGGGTGTGAATGGTTTTAACCAGCCCTGTCCTTATCGCCCCCCATGTAATAAGACCTTCTTTAGCTTCTTATTAGGAGTAGCCTTAAACCACACTTAGGCAGAAGCAGGAGTGCTTCCCAGATATGTATCGCAATCCTGCGATATTACCGATATTACCGCATGTGATAATAAGTCATTGGTTACCAGGACAAATCTTCCAGGTCAAACCTGCTTAAATTTGCCTCAGGAAAAAGAACCAGAAATACAGTTTTACATGTGGAATTCGTACAAGTAGCACTGATTTCCAAAGATAATTTCCCAATAATCCTCATGGGCCCATAGGATAATAGCATGCACTTCCCCAGAAACATTGTAATCCGCAATTACAGAAAAACCTTGCATTAGTAATACTGAGAGCTGTATTACTGCCCTACGCTTACAGTGAGAGGCAAGATTGGGCACTTAATATTTTGCATCTAGCTTGGTGAAAATGCCAAATGTTATCTGCTTATTTTCGTTGTTTGGCACCAACAGTGTTTTTTGCTAAAATGAGGATACAAGCCTGGACGCGGATGTTGAATAGATGCCTCGGGGTAACATGCACATCCAGAGCGTATTTAGTCATCGTGCAGTAATGCTATTAGCAGTTTGTTTTCACAGCTTGGAGGAATGTGTTTTAAGGATTATTAGAATCCAGGAGAGCTGTTTTGCATCGAGAGGGAGTTTGTGTTTTGCTTTAGAACCCATCTTTGCTGCGTGGAAAAACACAGATGGCAAAGAAGGTCATTGAGAAGGGCAACTGGGACTTTATCTACCTGAGATGTCCATGTGCAAGGTCATTGTCTTGTAGCAGGCTGTATCAAAGTGTGCTTTTGCATGCTGTTGTAAACTGTTCCCAAGGGCATATTATGTCAACATTATGAAGGTTCGACAGACCGCCACCTTGATGGACGGGAACCTGCAAATCCCTCCCCCCCCCCAGCGCCTTGAGACCCTTACGGGTGAGTAGTCGCAGTTAACAAACCCCTGATTGATTGATTGATTGATTGATTGAAGGTTTGATTGTTATTTTGATGTAAATAGTAAATAGCATTGGCAATGCTAAACCACTGGAATCGAGCTCTACGTCATGGGTGCACTCACTTTTAGACATACAGGACCTGATTCACAAAGCCATACTTCAAGTTTCTGGTCGAAAAAAGTATAAATTGTGCACAGAATCCTGATTCCCAAGGCTGGATGTTTGCAGTTTTCATGCGGAGATGTCAGTCACGGTTGCATAGGTTCTACAACGCGTGCAAAACTTTTCAGTCATTCCTGACAGCACGGGGAGGGCTGGGGGAGTTCCCAGGGGGGGGGGGGCCAGATAGGTCATTGATCATATATCAAGGCGTCATTGCTTTGTGGGCCATCAAATGTATTTACCACTCCTTCCCCCACCACCTAGCCTTTTTCCCATTCACTTCTAATTTTTTGTCTAGGAGACAGAGATAGAGTTGTCCAAAAAGCATGGGAATTATGGTCTGTGGATGAAGAAGAAAGGAAAGCTGAAATGCCACATTACACCCACACCACACTCTGTCTCAGGAGATCAGTGAATACAGGTGGATGCAAGAAAACCACATGAATTGTGGATATCCCTGACATATGCCTAGTGTCATAAATCTCTGCAAATTTTAATTGCACCCCCTTCCTTGTAGAGCTACCACTTCCTAATGACTTAGGCCTACAGTCCTGAATGTGTAACATGCGACATTAACCATCAATTGTATTTTCCGGTTAGTTTATTATGGCCAAGTCTCTTACTAATGATGCTGGTGGTTTTTTGTCAGTGGTTTCCCATATAAAGAATCAGGACACATGGAACTTCCATTAGAGCTAGATTTAGACATGAATCTATAAACTTTACTACCTTGGGTTTGATAATTGTATAAGTGGTTCAAAAGGACCCTCTTGTTTATGAAAAAATACAGGGGAATCATATTGTAACATTCAATCTCCAGATGTATGTGTCTGTGACCCAGAGCATCACAATGCAGACGGTCAGCCAGTATTCGATCATATGGAAAAAAAATAAAATGATGTATGAAATTCATGAGTAAATATCGGCATGCATGACAGCAGTTAACTGCCATTTTTAGTGGGAAGGATGAGAAGCCAAAACGTAAAAATGAAATTACAAATTTAAAATATCTTATATATTTTTGAAACAATGGGTGTTTGAAGTTTTGATATTTTTTGAGCCAGAGATGAGTTACAAGGATAATTGCATTTTATGGCCTGGAGGATAATACAAGTAGTCTATACTAATAGTCCTTGTGTGAGCTATGCTACTCCTTACCTTCAGATACTTGAAGACGGGATGAGAAAGGGGTAGAAAAGTTGCTTCCACAAAAGAAACCTTATAGGGCTTTTCATTCAAGGTCTTTGACCTAACAATGCCACACAAGCACCAGACTGTAGTGTTTGTTGTGGATTCCTCTTTGCTGTTTTAACAGGGAGGTGAGGATTTGATGTGCTCTCGTGGTGGATGGTTATGTTGATGCGTCTCTTTGGGGGTGGTTATGTTGATGCGTCTCTTTGGGGGTGGTTATGTTGATGCGTGAGAAATGAGTTGAGGGTTCAGACATCAGTGGCATCCTTTCAAAACCTCACCATGTAGGGTTTCTGTTGTGCAATAAGTTCTGTAAGATGTGGTTTCATGAGGTACACCACAAGGATAGGAATTAGATCACTATGTAGGAAATATATGTGTATGAAGTATGTTTCATAAGTGAAAGAAAAAACATATGTATTATGTAGAATTCATGAATTTAGCAGGAGAGATTCAAGAGCAAAATGTCCGAAAGTCTTCTGAAAAAGAGAAGATATAAGCTCTTTGAAGCATTCCTGATGAATAAAATTGAGGACACAGGAAGGCTGGTTCAATGCAGTTTAATCCCGGAGAAAGATCCCATCCATCACAAGCCAGCATCAGTTACAACTGACCACTTTACATTCTCAAAGCATAGAACCATGGTACATACATAACATTCCAAACATCTTAACAAAGTCATGTCATGAAGAGTATTTCATGAATAATGAAATACCACACATCCCCCTTCGTTATCAAATAAAAGAACTGTAATACAAAACATAGAAAATGAAAACTTGCTAAAAGAAATTATATGATTATATGAAATCATCATAACGAGAAGGTCGTTTAATAACCCTTGTTGAACGACGTGCATTGAGAATAACATTGTCATCTTTGTTGAATGAATTATCCTGAATTTCACTATCAAGATTTCCCTTGACGGCCACCACTCTATTTAAGTTCCAAATACGATGAGCTTGTGTTTGTATAGCATTATTAAACACCTTAATGACTTTTATAGGTTTCATGAATTTAGATAAGAAACTTCCCAACAACCCAGGACGCTTTATCATCACCCAATCACCAACCTTTACAATTGTTTTCTTAACAGCCTTTTTTTAATCAAAATATTTCTTCCTAAGCTCAGATTTTTCCTCATCTTTCTTTTGTACTGCACGACCATCACATATACTTTCCTTGCCTTTAGATAATTCATACCTATTGACCCAAAAAGGCTCCACCACCGTATTAGGCACTCTTCCTCTAAACAGAAGAAAAGGCATTTTACCAGTGGTTGCATGTGGGGACAGCCTATACTCCTCCACCTTTTTCACAACTTCTTTTCTCCAGTCTAGAGATTGAGATTTTGCTAACACAATGGTTTCCTTAATAACCCTATTAAATCTCTCAATCATGCCATTGGCCTCGGGATGA
Source organism: Triturus cristatus (assembly GCF_964204655.1). NCBI lineage: Eukaryota > Metazoa > Chordata > Amphibia > Caudata > Salamandridae > Triturus > Triturus cristatus. The sequence continues at coordinate 1,092,488,611 of NC_140593.1, forward strand.
TACAACGAACAGGTCTTATGTAGAACAACCATAGAGGAAAGAAAATCTTCCATTTCCTTAGAAATTAATTGTACCCCATTGTCACTCAACAAAGTTTCTGGAAAACCTTCTTCAGCAAATACATTTTCTAGACACTTAATTACATTATTTGTGTCAATTCCAGATTTTAAAAAAATGATTGGCCACCTTGAAAACATGTCAATTATTGTTAATACATATGATGGTGACCCCTTACTATGAATAGGACCAACAATATCCAATGCAATATCTTGCCAAGGTTTGTTAGGACGCTTTTTTAACATCATTGGTTGTTCGTGAGTACATTTAGATTTGTCATTCAACAAGCACATAACACAATCTCTTAAGATCCGTTCAACCATCTTGTCCATACCTGGCCACCAGTACGACATGCGTAATCTCTCTTTACACTTAGAAATACCAGAATGGGATATGTGAACTAAATCAATGAGTTCCTTCCTGAGACTGCAGGGCGGAACCAGTTTTGTGCCACGAAATAGTAATCCGTTGTCCACAGACAACTCATTGCACAATAACCAAAATGGTTTAGTGTATTCAGAACCATCTTTGCTACTATTCCATCTCTTTTGAACAAGAGATATTACTTCACCTAAAATCGGATCACGGACTACTTCTTAACTCCACCTTTTCTCAGAGATTATATCATGGTCTACCACACAAACCCATTCATCATCATCATCCAATCTATCCTCATTAGAGGTATCTGAGGAGACAAGTTGGGATAACACATCAGCCACCCCATTGTCAATGCCTGGTATATACTTAAGCACAAAGCTATACTCTTGCAAGCCTATAATCCACTTAGAAATCCTGCTTGAAATATAATCCAATCCCTTTTTATTGAATATCTCCACTAATGGCTTATGATCAGAATGCACCTCAAAATCAACTCCCCAAAGAATTTTTTTGAATTTTTTGATGGCCCAATTTACTGCAAGGGATTCCCTTTCTACCACAGAGTAGCGAATTTCAGGATCTCTCAAACTCCTTGATAGAAACATAACAGTTTGAATTCCTGAAGGACTACGTTGTTACAAGACTGCACCCAACCCCTTTTCACTTGCATCAGTGATCAAGATAGGTTTGACAGAGGGATCAAAACTTCTAAGGGATGGTGCTTCATTAAGTCTCGCTTTGATGTTAATTAATTCCTCTTCACACTGGGATGACCATACAAAATCTACACCTTTGCGCAGCAAACTTCTCATATTAACAGTTGAGGCAGCAAAACCTTTCACAAACTTTGCATATTATTCAATCATGCCCAAGAATTTCATAAGCTCGGTCTTATTTAACGGAGGATGCATATTATTTATAGTGTTAATTAAATCAGCCTTAGGTTTAATACCATCACCTGTTATATTATGTCCAAGATAATTGATGGAATCAGATCTAAATTTACACTTCTCAGCTTTGATAGGAAGGTTATGATTACTCAAATTCTTTAAAACCGATTTAAGTCTTGCATCTTGCTCACAAACATCCTGTGCAAATATTAAGATATCGTCCTGATATACACACACACCAGGAAGACCCTTAAGAACATTTTCCATAACCCGCTGAAATACTGAAGAAGCAGATACTAGCCCAAAAGGCATGCGTTTAAACCTAAATGTGCCAAAGGGTGTAATGAAGGAAGTGTAATCTCTAGAAGACTCATGCAACCTAATCTGGTGATAGGCAGACGTTAAGTCAATTGTGCTGAAAATCTTTGCCCCACCAAGGAGAACCAAAAGTTCTGTAATGTTAGGTAAAGGATACCTATCGACCACAACATTTTTGTTCAGATGTCTCAAATCTATGCAGAGACGAAGATCCCCATTGGCTTTGCGTGCTGCCACAACTGGAGCCAACCATTCTGTTCCCTCAACTTCCTCAATAATCCCTCCTTCTTTCAATTTTAAGATTTTTTTTTTCATGTCTTCCCTGACAGATATATATTTCTTACCTTACAACATACAGGAATGGCATTTTCTTTTAATTTGATCTTATGACAGTACCCTTTCAAACACCCCAAGTCCTCCTTAAAAACATTGGGAAGTTCTGTCTTCATTTTGTGTACAAATTCATCACCACCATTTGTTGACACAGAACACATTTCTTCTCTAATTTGAATGGGAGGATCAGCATTAGGATCGAGATAAACACCTAGGTCACCTTGATGTAACCAACTAATTAAGCTGTCTCCTCTTTTAGATACATAAATCTTCCCGGAAACTAACCTATTTTTATATTCTATGAGACCTACAAAATAACCATGTAATTTGATAGGCTCACCGCCATAAGCAAGAGGAATTATATCCGGCTTTAACAATACAACCTTCTCTTTCAACTTCTTGACATAAAATTCATTTGAGATTAAAGTAATGTTTGCACCAGAGTCAAAAAGAACTCTTGTAGATTCACCTTCAATCAAGATTTCATCGAAGGGACTCAATTTGCGTTGTTGATTACTGTCAACTTGAACCACTATCTGACCACATTCAAAGATCCTTTGAACTAGATTCAACTTCATCGTCATCATAAACTTCCACTTTCTTAACTTTGGTTTTTGGTTTGCTTTTGCAAAACAATGTGAGATGACCCTTTTTTTTTACATTTTCTACAAGTTTGATTTAGTGCAGGACACTTTTTATCATTGGCAAGATGATCAGACTTGCCACCCCTATAGCATTTTCCGGGTTTTATAGCATCATTCTTATTTTTAGGAATTGACATCATATTTATCCTTCAAAACAGGTATCTTTGACTCTTTATTGTAATCCTTTTTTATAACTGCCACACATTTAAGAGAATGTTCTATTCTTTTTGCCACTGTTAAAACTTCATCCAATGTGGGCTCGTCACGCGACCAGAGTTCCTCCCTGACTTTTTCTATGTTGCATCCAAACATAAATTGGTCACGTATTCGCTCATCAGTTAAATTATCAAATTTACACGAAGAAGCAAGTTTCCTTAAGTGAGTCACATATGCTTCAATTGTTTCTTCTTCTGCTTGCATACACTTTACGAACTGATACCTCTCCAATATAGTACTAACCTTTGGAAGGTAGTGATTATCAAGTTTATGAATACATATTTCGTAATCATTTAAGTCTCTGCCATCTGTGGGAGAGAGATAAGGTAAATGGTCAAAAACATCCTGACCCTCCGATCCTAAACAGTGAAGAATCAATGCAGATTTTCTTTCCGCACTGAGTGAAGGACCACACACTCTCGCATACCTCTCAAAACCAACTTTCCATTTTTTCCATTCAATGGGAGGAGAACCTGGACTGGATAAGAAAAATGGAGCTGCAGTGACATTTTGCATTGTCCCAGTATAGTACACAATAACACCAAACAACTTAAATTTCTATTATCTTAATATTGCAGAGCAGATGGTCACTAAAGTGTAACACACTGAGTATTAGATATCAATGTTGAGTGTGTGTCACAGTTGTGCAGATGACACACAAAATGTATTTCAATATTGAATTAAAAAAAAACTAAATACAGGAGACATCCTATGTTTATTTTAAAGATGAACTTAAACCTTAAGTGTGCGTGTCACTGCTGAATTGAAGACACGCAAATCTTGAAATATTTCAGCGAATTTCCAGATTTAAATTAGCATAAGACTGTAGTAAAATCAACTCTGTGCTCTTAACGAATTCCGCCTTCAAATTTCAAGTGTGCGTATCACTGCTGCACAATAGACACGCAAATTAAATCTCTTAGAAATGAGTGTGCATGCCACTGTTATGTAGAAGACAGCAATATTAATATTGTGCTTATCACTGCTGCACAATGGACACGCAAGTGTGCTTACCACTGCTGCACAATAGACACGCAAATTAAATCTCCTAGAAATGAGTGTGTGTGCCACTGTTATGTAGAAGACAGCAATGTAATAGTGTGCGTATCACTGCTGCACAATGGACACGCAAATCAATATTCCTAAATGAAAGTGAGTGTGTCACTGCATGTATAGAATAACAATGTCAGTCTCAAGACGGTGTGTCACTACTGAAGAGAGACGCAAGGCTTGGTTGGTCGCTATCTTTATTTTAATACTGGACTTCACGCTTAAAGCTTAAGTGTGCGTGTCACTGTTAAACTCTAGACACGCAAAGTTTGGGTGAGCGCATCACCGAACACAATCTTTAAATCTAAAGCAAGAGTTTTAGGCGTTTCGGATTATTAGGAACGCCGCGCTGAAAGAAGGGATGTTGCTAGGCAATGCCACACGACAAAGAACGCTGTTGATGTGCTGCAGACATGATTCGTGAAGACGCAGAATCAGCGCTGGGATACTTCGTGAAAAAATGGCAGCAATGTTGCTAGGCAATTCAAAATAACAAAGAACGCTGCTGATGTGATAAGGAAGACGTTCTGACGTGATTCAAGAAGATGCAGAACCAACGCTGGGACACGTCGTGAAAGAATGGCAGCAACGCTCCAAACTCCGATGAAGCAAGCCTTTTGTTTAAACAATGCACGCGTGAAAGATTATTTTTAAATGTCAGCCTGTTGCAAGCCGTAGCTTTACTTTTGAAAGATGCAGAGGCCGTATAAAAGTAAACCAAGTATCTTCTCAGCGAACACCTCCAGAATCAAACTTAAACTTCTGACATGTTCAAAATTCAATCCCATCCACGCATGACACAACATGAGCATGTAAGAAACAATGCTTAACTCCAAGTGTCAAGGGTAAAAACACAGTCAACATACATAAAGAGAGATTAGCACCTCAAGTTGAAAAAAATGCTGAATAAGCGCTCCATCTCTCATTTAAAGTCCACCCAAATGTTGAGATTAAATACAACGGCTGATATTCTTGTAACTAAAATCAGCTCAAGTATTAAAGTACTGTTTAAAGTCATGAAATAATTCAGGAAAAGTTATGTAAAAGTACTTCTTTCAGTTTCAATATACCGAAGAACGAAACAGCTTGTTAGTTGATGAAATAGATAAGTCCCTTGATGAAATTGATAACTCCCTTATTTAATGTAGGTCAGTAACAGTAATCGATTATGTTCTGCAAATACTGGAAGGTTGGCATACATTTGAGAAACTTAGAATTACTTGGCTGTTCGAGAGTCATTACAACACACTCTATTGGGGCATAAAAGAAAACATAATGGACAGTCCAGACGAGTATCCAAATTAGATAACATCTGGCAATTCAATTCAAGAATGAGAGTCTGCTGTCATCGTGATTTGGAAATTAAAACTGCAAGACTGGTGCACTGCCTGAAGCTTAGACAGAGAACCTTACAATAAAGGTCAAAACTGAGTTACCATCAAGAGAACCAAAGCCGGCCAACCCAAAGGTTGACCTTATGCTTTATGAAAACCTGTTAAACACTATACAGTCAATGTTTACAAGAGACCAAAGTGGTAAGCGGAAGATATATTTTATGGATAAAATTGGTGAGGTTTTATAAGATGATGATGTGTGCAAACAAAAGAAATACAACATAAATAATCTTGTCCTCATTGATGGGAATTAAGATGATATCCAAATGGCAAGAAATGGCTATAAGGCTGTGATCAGGAGGAAAAAAAGGCATGCCTATAGAAGAGGAGGAGATCCTAGGAAGACAACTGCAGGAGTTGTTGTGATTTGAGGGAGAATCTAGAGGCGAATATAACTAAAGAAGCCTGGGAACAGAGGTCTTCAAAGCAGCAGGTCCTGTGAGTAGTCAATTCAACACCTGGAACTTTAGCAATACGAAGGTGCAAGGTAGCAGGGAGGACAGAAATGGGGAACTATGTTTGCAGGAATCTCAGAAAATGAGGTGATGTAAGTAGTTTCTGAGTTCTCTTTGGGTAAGGCCCCACATCCTAAAATGATACCTCTCAAAGCCTTGATACATTTACAGTCTAGGGGGCGGTGTATTGGTATTACTTTTTGTAGAAATAGTTAAGTGCACCAGACGTGTCTTGTTTCATAACAGAATAGTATTATCACACTGGTCCACAAGAAAGTCACCAGGAATGAGTGGACATCATGCAGATCGATTATCCTCATCAACAACTATTATAAACTACATTCAAAGCTAATTTTGAGGTACCTGGAAGATAGAGAAGGGAAGCAAAATATGCTAGATGAGGTCTATCCACTATTGACCATGTCTTTGTATTCTCACAAAGAAACCTAACTACAGCTTTTTGTTGCACTAGCCAGGCCAGAGCCAAACTCAGAAAAGGGGGAAGGTTAGACAAAGGGGAATCTCCCACCAACAAGCTGAACTGGTCATAAAAGTGGCCCCCCAAAACATGAAGGAAAAAAAGACTTTTGACCTAGACAGCAACAGCGGCAACATCATGGACAGTGGAAAGGAAATGCCACCTGATGCCCTAATGGGCTGAGGACTCTATCTGCAGCTGACCCTAAGACAAGCAGATGCATAGAAAGGTAGCCAGGAAGCCATGGAACCTGTGGAGGGCACAGTCAAGGAGATGGCTGGTGCAGGTGATAGTGAAATCAGCTCTTCACAGAGTGCACCCCTTTAGAGGCCAAAGGGCCTGTTGAAACTGCTCCTGGTGGCTAGAGGTCACCACCGGAGAAAACCAAACCCAAGGTTGTTGAAATCGGTCCAACGGGGCCAGAGTTATTCATCGTAAGAGATTATGACCTTTGACCTCTGCCCAGAAAACGGTGTGCGTGAGGCCATGCCAAATGATTCATAAAATACCCCCATAGTGGGCCTGAGCTTTGGAGACGGAGCACGATTTATTGAATAATTGTTCCAGGGGAGGGGACGTCCATGTGTCTCCCACTCAGACTTTCTAAGTGGATCAAGGGATGGGGCCTGGAACCCCATTTATGGTCTCTGATGGCAACCTCTGCCCTGGGGAAATAAGAGAGGAGCAGATAGCCCATCCAAGAGGATGCTGGTAGTAGATTAAAATTGCCGGTTCCCGTGCCAGCATCAGACTCTGTCAGCGGGGAGGGGAGCTGGTCGCACAGTGTAGGAGTCAGCTGCTCCAACTTGGCAGAAGACTTGGGGGTGTCCCTGGTAGGACCAGACGCCCTCCCTTTGAATATAAAAAAAGGGAGGCCCGCGAGGCAGGTCACCAGACAACAACTGCGGCAGAAGCCTCTAATTAAATAAGAATAGCTCCACGGAGGGAGTGCCCCATAATGCCCTGCAGGGCTTAATTTAAATGGTTTTCTCTACTTGAGGTGGCCCCAGGACGGCAGGGTCACAATCAACAAAAAAGAAGAGTTGTGGGGGCTGTAAGGATTGCAGCAGTCATTAAATACACGACCCCCACATTTGTCATCCTCTTATTTAAATATACTCCTAAGACTAGAACTTGTATTCTACAGCCTGGGAGTGCAGTGAACTTTAGTGGTTGGCCCTTGACTACATATTATGTTCCCTAAAGTGGTACAAGAAAGACTCAGATTCATATTATGTTGATTTTAAATGCTTTATTGATAATCAAATGTTGCTGACTTTGAATTTTGATTAACATTACAATGCATTTTAACAGTAATGATTGCATTTAAACATGTTACTTATTTCATTGACATAATGGTGCTTTTTAACATGTGATTATTGGTCTTTTTTTGTGTTGACCTTTGACTACACCAATAGGCTTGCCTTATATATTGTTGTGGTGACCCCTTGCAAAGCTAATAGGCTTCCCTGATGTCTCAATGTGGTGACGATTGACTAAAGCAATAGGCCTACTTTATTTAATGTGCTCTAACGTGATGTTCCATCTGGTATAGGTGAGGGGGTGCTGAGATTTTGTGGGTCATGACCCACTGGGTTCCAATGTGATTTCAGAAGCCACTAAAGGTATTCCTATCTGCCTGATGTATATATTTCTAAATTAATGCATATTGTTAAGTGGTGTGTGTGTAATAAATCTAAGTTTCCTTTTTCAAAGAAAAACACTGGCTGGACAATCATTTATTGAATGATATGTGTATGAGCCAGCAAATGGCAATTACTAGTCCACACCACCTCCCCTGAGTAGGTCTTGGACTGCTCTGCTTCACTACCCTGAGTGAGTCAATTGCTATAATGGGATGCTTGGTTCCCAGAAAAGGAACATTGTTGACCTATTACTTGGCCTCACATCCTACATAACCACCCAATTTCTTGCAGCTATTGTAAGAAATGTGGGTATTAATTGATAGGGTGGAAGTCCTACTCATAGTAAATACAATCCTTGTCAGGATGAACCACAAAAGGCACTAAATTAACCTGTGCTTAACCTTAGGTTGGTACAAAAGCAGTCAGGTTTAATTTAGAGGCAAAGTGTAAAATATTTATGAAGCGCACAAAGAGTTATAAAGCGAAAACACAACACAAGAAAAATCCCAACTCAATTTAAGTAAATTTCAATAAATAAAATGACACGTAAGTGAACAAAATGCATTCTGTGGAACTGAAGATATAAATGTTTAAAGTTTTAGATGAAGAATAGTGCCAAGAAGCACAAAGCACCACTCACGGTCACATTGACGATCTAGACCAGGAAAAACTCAAGAGTTGAGGCCATCAATGATGGAGTGCGGGTTGGATACAGGCACCACGTGAAGGGTGCCATTCTCGTTGGCAGGGGCTGTGAGCAGGCAGCTGTCAGCTCGAAGTGCAGGTCTCACATTGCCACTCGTTGTAGACGAATGCTGTTGGCACAAAGAGCAGTTTCTGCTGGGGCTTCTCATTGCTAGTCATCATAGGAGGTCTCTTCTCGGTACGCAAGATTATGTCACGGTCACTAGGAGCCCAAACGTTAAGATTTTCATCATTTTTTGGGGAGGAGTTCTCACTGATGCCAGCTAAGGACCAGGATCTGGGGGTCACGACTTGGGATCAGGAGTCACTCCAGCAAAGGCCAGCAGAAAGGCTTCTGTAGGTCCAGTTGGTAATGGTCAGCTGGGCTGAGTTGCAGGAAGGCCTCTGGAAACTTATTGTGTCCCTGTAACTTACACAAGAGTCCAGCCACCTGACCCTTTGGGTCACACTGGGATCAAGGCAAGCAGGTCCTCCTTCCTTCTTCGGACAGCAAGGCAGTTCTTTCAGCAGCAGGACAGTTCTACTGGCAGTAGGGCAGTCCCATTGAATCTTTCACAGGTCCAGGAATGTTCTGATGAGAGGTTCTGAAGGGCCCACTTTTATAATAGTGCCAGCCTTTGAGTGGGTGAGTTCCCTCACCTACTTCCAAAACTAGTTGTGGTCAGTTCTCCCCCTTCCCCTGATCCAAGCTCCAAGCTGTCTAGGGTAACGGAGGCAAGGACAGGACTTTTGTCTGGTTTCTTTCTTTGTGTTGCAGGCAGAGCCCTATGAAGTGTAATCAAGGCAGGGTACAGGCAGCCCCAGCCATCCTGTCAGGAAAACCCTCTCCCCTCACCCCTATGCTTCATTTGTCTCACTGTCTGGAAGCAATACACAGCCCACAACAGTAGAGTCATTCACAGTCATGTGACCCTGGACACTGGCAGGAGGGCACAGTTGGTTTGGGCAGAAAATGCAAACTTTCTAAAATGGCACTTCACCATTCAACAGGATTTTAATGTACAATTCATTAGAGCATAAATATATTTTCCCTAACTGTTGCCAATCTGAAGTTAGCGCTTTAGGAGTTTTTCATTGTCCGGACATGTTCTATTTTTAAAATGTACCCTGCCCTAGGTGTGGTTAGGGCCTACCTTAGGGGTGACTTATACATTTTAAAAAGGAAGGTTTAGGCCTGGCAAATGGTTTATTTTGACAAGTCAAAATGCAGTTTGAAACCGCACTGCAGGTTGCAGTGGCAGGCCTGAGACATGTTTTACAGTGCTACTTTAGTGGGTGGCGTAATGAGTGCTTCTGCCCACTAGTAGCATTCAATTTACTGGTCCTGGGTACATGAACTTCCATGTACTGGGGACTTATAAGTACATTAAATATAACAGTTAGGTGTGGGCCAATATTACCATGTTTTAAAGAGAGAGCACAGGCATATTGGCATTGGTTAGCAGGGGCAGAATTCAAAGAGTCCTAATGGCAACAAAAAAAGTGCACAGCAAAGTAAGGGAGTGAAGGCAAAAAGTTTGGGGAAATACCATGGCAAGGATGCCAGGTCTAACCGCTATGGAAATAGTGGCAGTGATCTGCAAAATATTGCAGGTCCCCATTGCTGATTCTGAGTTCACATTTTGAAATGGGATATATTTTTTAAAGCATTACATTCCAGTTTCTTAAAGGAACAGGTGATACTTTGAAAAGAATGCTTCTAGTTTGGGAAACAGCTAGGGAAGCATGCAGTGATTCCTTGGACATTTGCTTCCCCCCCCCCCCCTGATGTTCCCTGACACAGTTCCCAAAAGGAAGGCTGTCCAATGGGGACAGATTCTACTTTGTGAATAAGTTACCACCTTCTTTGAGGTGTCAATACCATTCCTCTGATTTCTGAATGCAGCTGTGTTCACAAACCATTGGAAATTCTCAATGTAGATTTCCACTAAGAGAGGAGGCCTCTTTCACAACCCATCTGAATTGCATTCCGGAATGAGTCGCAAAACTTCTTCAGTTAATCAGATAGTATTTTCCAAATTTCAAAAGGGAATTAAATCTCTTCCAAATAGCAAAAGGAATTAAGTACATTGTAAAAAATCATTTTGCAGTTGCAAAGTCTATGGTTTTGCAAATTGCTATGGGGCATATCAACAAGGGCTTTATCTCTGCTTTTTTGGCTTTAAAAGCCAAAAAAGGAGAGATAAAACTAGCGCCCTATCAACAACAGGGTGCTAACATGCAAATTTGCATGTTAGCACCCTTTTACTCTACGCTTCCCTTTGCATCTCTAATGAGATGCAAAGGGGGCGTTCCAGAGTAAAATAATAGGAGAAATGTCGCTAAGCGACATTTCTCCTATTATCAAGAATGTCGCTAACCCTGTTAGAGACAAAAAAAGCAGCGCTAACCGCGGTTAACGCTGCTTTTTTACATCTGGTATTTTTCTGACTTAGCCATGATATCCTATGGAAGGAGGATATCATGGCTAAGTTTGCCTGTCCCTATCAACAAGCTAACGTGAGATTATCACTGGGTTTCCAGCGATAATCTCACGTTAGCCTGTTAGCGTGAGGATTTTTATCGCTATTGAGATAAGCGTTGCTAATAGCACGCTATCTCAGCGATAAAAATTCTCGCTAGCCGGCGATAATTATCCTAGCGCTAAGTGCGCTTAGAGATAATTATCGCCGGTTGTTGTTGATATGCCCCTAAGTTTGCTACCGCAAAATAGATCCAGACGTCTAGTCTTAGTTTATAAACTGAATTTCTGTCATTCAGAATGCACCAAAAGCAGCTTTAGAGAGATTCTCGAGATGGCATGTGGAAATTCCATGTGTGCATAAAGATTATTGATGGATCATAAGAAATCAGAGTTGTGCATTTGAAAGGCTTTAATTCCTGTTTTGATCCTTCACGTTAACTGGATTTGTTTAGATTGGTTGTGTACCAATAGTAGTGTACTCCCATCATAACTGGGTAATCTTTTCCTTGTAGTGGCCTTTGTTATCGTGAATCTATTTGTAGAGTCATATAAATGCATTGACAACTGCCTTGAGTTTATTTGAACACTTTTCCTAATGAATATGTTTATGAGAAGCAAAGGATATTCTTCATTTCCAAATTATCTGACTGTCCAAATAAAAGATTATAGAAGCCTCCCTTCGTTTTCTTTCTAGCCAATGTTAGGGCTGTACTGTTGGATTCTGTGTTTATAACTGGGATATTCGGTGATCACGTTTGAGCAATATTTCTGTGATTATGCCACATATCTTTTGCTTTGCCCCTGCACAGCATAATATATGTTTTTCATATTTTCCACAAATGATGAACAGTTTAAGTTTCAAGGATTTTTAGTTGTTGTCCTTTTTATTATTCAAGCATTATTGGTCAGACGTGATATGCCGTCCTTGGTATTGTTGTGCCACAGTATCCTACACGTCGATATTCAGCAGTGCAATCTTTTTCAGTGGGTACTGCTACATGTGGTGGGTTCTGCCATGTAAATTGTACTGGTGACAGGCACATTTGCTCTGTTTCCTTGCAGTTTTGGCTGAGTGCTTCGCAATTTTACAGACATTCTAATCTGTGATCAGTGCAAAGCAACATTTGCACTGACTGATTAGCACAACAAAATATATTTAGAAATCCATTATATAATTTAAGATTGGCGAAAAAAACATAGCTTGACACCAGTGTAATATTACCAGCACCAATGGAAAATTGTCCGGCACTAATGTAAATGGTAAGATTTGGCCTGTTAACTATCGGAATTCACAGTGGCATAGCAAGTGGGGGACGGGCTGCCGCAGGCGGCAAGAGTTTCAGGGGCGGTGGCCTCCCTTCTCTCTCTCACCAGCAGCCGTTGCGGCAAAAGCAGGAATCGCCAGCACCCCACCCTCCCGCACTTACATGCAGCCGCTGCAGGCGGCCACGCAGGGACCGCCATGGGCGGCCACGCAGGGACCGCCACGGGCGGCTAAAGGTCTAGCTACGCCACTGGGAATTAACTGGTTTTTTCCCTACGTTTTTCTAATTTAGTGCCAGAAGTATTATGTCTGTAATTACTGAATGTTTCTGGTATCTTGCCAGCATTTATAATAAAGTATGCATTATTTTACAGAGAGATACAACATTAAGCAAAAAGGAATCGGGTTTAGCAATTCATGAAATGCTACTAAGCCAGTTCTTGCTGTATGAACACAGTCAAACAGAGGTAAATTCAAATATTCCTTTAATCTCCATTGTACAGTTTTTTTAATACAAATTCATTCGTGGATCCGACAGTACTTTAATATAGCTTATATTTAACTGCAATAAAAAGGAATAAATTGAATGCAGCACACAATGTACTATGAAACAATGTTATATATATTTATGATTCACATTAGTCTAACTGCAATACATTAGTATCCATTTAGGAAACCCGAGCACAATCATGAAAATCTAATTTTTTTTTCTTGATCAATACATTTTATTGATATTTTACTGCTACCGTGTTAATACTGCTATTAAAAGGTTCAATGCAGTTTCTAAAATGTGTTTATTTTTATTGTAATGCATTTTTATGGTGTTTGTTGTTGGTATTTAACAGAGATTACAAGTCGAAATAAAATTAAATCAACTTTTAAAATTATATCAGCATTGCCATTGTTTCTTTAATAACTTTGGTGCCATTTCGAATCTGTACAAAACTTTTGAATAAAAAGTTTAATCTCTTTGGCTACTTTATTTAAAGATTTGCGCATATCTGTTACCGAGGGGCAAAGAAAGAGGAGGGTCCAAAAAGTGTGGCTTCCCATTTTCATCCCCATAAAAAACTTTGCTCTCTGATATAGTAAAAACAGACAAAGAAAATGACACCAAATTTGGCAAAAAGGTATCTCTGTACTCATAAAGCGTGCTTTTTGCGATTTGCTATAAATGTATTCAAACTTTTTCGAGTAATTAGGGGCTGATTACGATCGTGGTGAACCCCCTCACCGGCAGGCTGCCGGTGGCGGGTAGACCACGCTCTTGTGGCCATTTTCCGCCTGCCCGATTGTGATGGAGGGCGGTGTGCTGGTGGGCGGAAAAGCCTGACCGCCACGGGTCCGACAGTGGCAACTGTTCCAATTGCCTGTCGGACCACCCCGAATCCCTAGAATGGTGGTGGTGCCTAGCAGGCATCGCCCACCAGATTAGGATACTGGATCCCCACCAGCCTTTCCATGGTGGTGCAACCACCATAGAAAGGCTGGTGGGAATGGCCTTTGGGGGCCCGTTGCGGGCCCCCCTTGTGCAGGGGCTGTTGGTTTGTGCACTTGGGTGTCCCCCGACATTTCCCTGCACCATGTGGCAGGCACCACATGGTGCCTGCCACGTAGTGCAGGGAAAAGTAAAACCTGCATTTTTTCAATTGCGGCGGGTGCTGCAGCTAGCAGCACCCGCTGCAATGGAAAAATGCCTTTTGCATTGTAATTTGATATGTGGGACTGCCGCCTTATGTTATGTTACGCTATCTTACCCCCTCCTATGCTATTGTATCTATTTTGCATGCAATTATGTATGCTGTTAGGTTATGTTATGCTATCTTACCCTATCCTATGCCATTGTATCTATTTTGTATGCTAGTCTGTATGGTATTTTTTATGTTATGCTATCTTTCCCTATCCTATGCTATTGTATCGCTATCTTCTTGTTTTATGCGGTGGGGTTATAGTATGCTATATTACCCAATTTAAAGGCTTATTAGAGTCGTCTTGGATATGTCTTGTGCTTCGTTTTGCTCTTTCGTACAACATAAATGAATGTGAGAGCACTGACTTGCAAATGTATCCTTTGCAGGGCGACCCCTACAGCTGGAATGGAGAACTAAGTAAACTGGCATTAACTATTCTTTCTCACCATGGAATGCAGAATGACCTTTCATCTCTACAGCTGTCAGTTGTGTGAGTATTTTGTCACTGCTTTAAGTATTGATGTAAATATTTTTTTCAAACATTCAGAGGTAACCTGTGCCATGATTTTCTGACTTTCTGAATTCAACACTATAAATGTGCACAGACACAAATACTTGATTTGCAAATGTTAAAAATTGGCTTTTGGCGATGGTTTTAATGTCATATTTAGGAAAATTGAATTACATATTTTTTTTAAATGTATTTTGAGCAGCGGTCGAAGTGTGTTAAAAAAGTATGGGAACTGTGATCCTGAGTGCAGTGAGGGCGGGGTCAGTGAGCGTGGGGGCAGGATCAAGGGAGTGGCTAAAAAGAATAAAATATTCTGTAACTATTTTGGTGGTCTTTCACTTTCATGTATTTGCCTATAAAATAATGCATACCTTAAAAGAAAAATAAATGCAAGTTAAACGAATTATCAAGAGATGCGCCTCTATAAAGCCTCTATTGATTAATGTGTTAACTACCCATCTGCACTGCACGTCTGTGTGTGACAGCCATAGACCCACAGAATTGAATTCTGGTGGGTTCAGTGGGGACTTGTGTGTTTTTAGTGTATTTTCCAGCCCAGGAGAGAAAGCACTATGAATGCGCAAGTCACTATTTTAGGCCCAGCTGTTCACCTTACAGTTCCTCCCAAAACAAATAAACCTTTATCATCACGAAGATTCGTTTGCAGATTAATCAATTGAGAACATTTGCCTTTCTTTCAGCAAGCAGGTACCTAGGCAAGAAGGCTTCTTTCCTCATTGTCTTCCCGTTCCTCTGCTTCACAGCCGTGGAGACTCCCTCCTGTCCAATACAGCTGAGGAAAGTAAAAATGTAGAACTAAGGGATCAATTAGGATGTAGGGCGGATCGGTGGCGATCCGCCCTACATCCTTCCCCGCCCGCCACCCATTTCCCCCGCCATATTAGTATGGTGGGGGGGACACCGGCGGACGGAAAGACCGTCCGCCGTTTTTCCGCCGGTCGACCAGTCTACCGGGCGGAAAAGGGGCTATATATGGTGGCGGTGTCTGCTAGACACCGCCATCCATATTAGCATGGGCAGCGGAGCATGGCTTTCCATGGCGGAAAACACCCGCCATTGAAAGCCATGCGGAGTCTGCTTTCGTGGGCCCGTTGCGGGCCCCCAGGGTATTGGGGGGGTGCACATGGGAGTTACCTATGGTACCCCCTGCATTGTCATGGACATGGTGGCAGGCACCTCGCGGTGCCTATCACCTTGTGCATGACAATGGACACAGTGCATTCCCAGCATTGTGGCAGGCGGTGCTGTGAGCACCGCCTGCCACAATGTTGGGAATGGAGGATGCCACCGTCAAGGTGGCGGTGGCATCCTAATTGCAGGTGCGGGACCACCGCACCACTGGTGGCCAGTCGCAGCACGGCTAGGGTGGCGGGCGGACTTGGGACAGTTGTCTTTTAATATAAAGTAAGGAAGCTGTTTTTGTCAAATTAAAAAAGTGTGGGCACATTATGCCCATCAGATCCCACCCACTTCGACCTCTAATTTACAAAACAAATTGTCTGTATGTGCCTGTGGTTAGGGATTTATCCTGCTGGACTAAAACTACCATAGTGTGTTAAGTGTGGGCCCCAAGACTATGGGGCATATGTACAAGCCCCTATCTCCACCAGAGCGTCAGTTTTTTTGCTGCTCCAGTGGCCTAGCGCCATTTCCCATATTTACAAGGTGGCGCTAAGCCACCTAACATGGCTTAGCGCCACCTTATAAATATCTCCCTTTCCGCCGCAGTCCTCTGCGGCAAAGGGGTGAGCAATGGGTGTTGCAGTGGATGTTCCACCGCAACACCCATTGCTTTTTGATGCAGCTCAGATTTACAAGGCTGAGGCACCGCCAGAAACTAGCACCAGGGAAAACCTAGTCTTAGAATGGCGATACATGGAACACTTATCAATTTCTACTCGTTTTTTGCTCTTTCTATGGGTGTTGCATTTTGCAGCACACATAGAAAGATCAATTCGCCATTATTGATTGTTTATGTGCAGGAAGGTGTTCCTTCCTGCACATAAACAATCGACCCTGCAGCGCAGGCACTGTTGCAACATGGCGGCAGGGTACCTGCTCTGGCACCAGGCAGCTTTTTTTGCACCAACGCTAGGGGAAACACAGGGGTCCCTCTATTCTTGTGAATATGGTGCATCCCTGCTTTTAAAAAATGTCAGAGGGCTGCATTGCCAAACTTGGTGCAGCACAACACTCCAGCATTTCTTTGCAAATATGCCCCTCTGTTCATTGTCCACAGTTTCTCCCAGATTTGTAGTTTTGCTGGCAAGAGCACTGCTGCCACTAAACAGAAGTGAAGGCCAAGAAATGGTATCTAAAGATTACATTACAGCAGCGGGACCTCTGTCTTGGCTCCCTTAAACTTAAGAGAGTTAAGGATCCTCCATGAGACAACCTGGTTCAATCCTTCTCTAAAAGGGGAAATGTTTTTCTGAGGACAACTGAGATACATATAAATCTGTATGTCAACTGTATAGGAATGGAAGTTCAAATCCCAGTGTCTAGGACTATGAAAGAGTGATTTCTTGAAAGTATTGAATAGCAGAGGGGACAGTGGTGACGCCAGTTGACTTTGCCTTCAGAGAAAATTAAATGACATTGCATTGATGAAGATATGTGGGGTCTCATTTAAAGCACCGTCGGTGGACCATAAACTCACAAGAATAGGGTGATACCCCTGATATGCCAGCCCAGAGTAACACCACCCTCCCTCCACATCTTTTTTTCCCCTATTAGCTTGGAGGTTTATTTTTCTGCGACACTGCAATGCCGGCAAGCTGCCATACTATATCAACCGGTCCGAATTGTTTTAATTCGGACCAGTTCTCTGCTCTCTCTTTCAAAATTCAAACCAAATTGCTTTTCCACACGGGGAGCTGCATGTTAGCAGCTCCACATGTGGAAAAACAATGCCGGCTCCTGCAGGAGGAGGGGAGCCGGCGGGACCGTGGGGGGATTGGGGGCCCCCCCACGGCCCCCAACGGAGAGGGCCAGCCCCGGGGGATGGGGTCCCCGGGGCTATTAGTGGCCCGGGAGGGGGGCCACGTGGCCTCCCTCCCCAAAAATAAAATAAAAATTAAAAAAATTAGAAAGGCAGGCCCTGGGGGATGGGGTCCCCGGGGCCTTTAGTGGCCAGAGGAGGGGGGCAACGCAGCCCACCTCCAAAAAAAAAAAAACATGCCACAGGGGATGGGGTCCCCGGGGCTGAATAAGGCCTCGGAAGGGGGGCCACGTGGCCCCCTTCCTAATTTTTTTTTTTTTTTATAAAACATTAGGGGGCAGGCCCTGAGGGATGGGGCCCCCAGGGCCAAAAAATAAGAAAAACAAGGTGGGCTATGCAGCACCCCTTTTAAAAAAAAATTTAAAAAAAATACCGGCATCGCGCTGGAGGCCACGCCCCCTCATTTCAGCACTCTGCAAACATGCCCCTTAGCGCGTTTGCGGATGGGGAACGAATTCCCCTTAAATACTGGGGGTCCCTGGGGGCCAACTAGCCCACCAGGAACCTCCAGTATGCGCAAGGGGGCTGCGTTGCAGAGAGGTGTTCTGAGGCCACACCCCTTTTTACACCTCTCTGCAACGCAGCTCTGTGGCGCCTAATGGAGGTAGCTGGTGGGGTAGTTGCACACCAGGGACCCTCAAGTTTCAAGGGGGGGTAATGGTGAAGGGAGGGGGCGTGGCCTGAGGTGATATGTGTGCAAACACACCCTGTGGAGCGTTTTAAGTTCAGGAATTAATTCCACTTCAATCCGGAGGGTCCCTGGGGGACAACTAGCCCATCAGGTACCTCCAGTAAGCGCCACGGAGCTGCGTTGCAGAGTGTTGTAAAAAGGGGTGTGGGCTCTGAACACCTCTCTGCAAGGCAGCTCTCTGGCGCATACTGGAGGTACCTGGTGGGCTATTTGGCCCCCAGAGACCCTCAAGATTGAGGAGGAAATAATTCTCCAACTTAAACCGCGCCACAGGGTGTGTTTGCAGACATGTTACTTCAGGCCACCCCTCCTTCCTTCACCACTGTGCAAACACACCCCGTGGCGCGTTTTAAGTTGGGGGATTAACTCTCTTTTAATACTGAGGGCCCCTGAGGGCCAACTAGCCCAACAGGCATCTCAAGTATGCGCCAGGGAGCTGCGTTACAGACAGGTGTTCAGAGGCCACGCCCCTTTTTACACCTCTCTGGAACGCAGCTCTGTGGCGCTTACTGGAGGTAACTAGTGGGGTAGTTTGACCCTAGGGACCCTTAGGATTCAAGGAGACTTAAACTCTCGACTAAGAACGGCCACAGGGCGGGTTTACACAGTGGTGAAGGGAGGGGACGGGGCCTGAGGTGACATGTGCAAACACGCCCTGTGGCGCGTTTTAAGTTGGGGAAAAAATTCCCCTTCAATCCTAAGGGACCCTGGGGGCCAACTAGCCCACCAGTTGCTTCCAGTAAGTGCCACTGCGCTGCGTTGCGGAGAGGTGGTGCAGGCTGTGTCCCTTATTACACCTCTCTGCAATGGTGCTTACTGGAGGTACCTAGTGGGCTAATTTGCCCATAGGGAGCCTCAGGATTCAAGGGGAGTTAATCTCCCAACTTAGAACGGCCATAGGGCGCGTTTACACAGTGGGAAAGGGAGGGGACGGGGCCTGAGGTGACGTGTGCAAACAGGCCCTATGGCGCGTTTTAAGTTGGGGAAATAATTCCCCTTCAATCCTAAGGGCCTATGGGGGCCAACTAGTCCACCAGGTGCTTCCAGTAAGCACCACTGTGCTGCGTTGCAGAGAGGTGGTCCAGGCCGTGCCCATTTACTCTGCAAAGCAGCTCTGTGGTGCTAACTAGAGATACCTGATGGGCTAGTTGTACCCAAGGGACACTCAGGATTCAAGGGGACTTTATTCCCCAAATTAAAACGGCCATAGGGCGTGTTTGCACACGTCAGCTCAGCCCCCCCTCCCTTCACCAGTGTGCAAACGCACCCTGTGGCGCGTTTTAAGAGGTAGTTTTAATACCCCTGCCCTATTATATACTAGGGGCTTACAGAGGAGGTCATGCTAATAACAGGGGTACTCCAACGCATAGTGTTCTCTAGTGTATGTAGGTGTTTTAACTGTATTCTAAGTGTCTTTTAGTATAGCACTGGCTCTAGGACTGGTTAGTCAGAGTCAGTTTCCACCAGTACCCATCTGAAAAAGTTGAGGGTACAGGATAATTTTGCAACAAATACTCTTTCTCCATCTCTGTTTGTTCTTTCTGCACGTCTTCCTTCTTCCGGCACCTTTCTTTGTCTTTGAGGACTTCTGTAGCTTCTTTCTGCAGTTCTTTTTCTTCTTTCTGTGTGTTTTTTCTTCTTTCTTCACATGTCCTATCTCTGTAGGCATAGTTAGGAATTAGCATTTAAAAAACCTTAGAAATTCAGAGAAAAAAACATAGGTTTCAGGGGTGTTATAGTTAGCTGGACATTTCACTCATACAAAACCATTGAAATTCCCCCATTATAGTTAGTTCAGCTAACTATAACTCGCGCCCCCGCAATGCACTGCTGATGATGTCACATATTACATCACTCATGACATGGTCAGTGACATCACTGATGACATCACTGATGACATCTGAAATGTCCAGCTAACTATAACACCCCCTGAAACCTATGTTTTTTTCTGTGAATATATATATAATTTTATATATATATATTATCTACTGGCGGTCGCCAGTAGATAGTTATAGTTAGGACCGAGTTTCCATAGGAAATCTGAAAATTCTATTTTGAATAACTTTGGCGCCGGTTGACGAATCCTCGCGAAATTTTCAAAACTAATGGGGTGCTCCGTTCAGCTCCTACCCTGAAAGTCTTGGGGTGATTCGTCAGCGGGGGCCGAGAAAAAAGGGGGTCCCAAAACGCGTTTTCCCCATGCATTTTTCCATAGTACCTTTAGTCGAAGGTACAGCCCGAACGGCTGAACAGAATTACTTGAAATTTGGCAGAGAGGTAGTCCTCAGGTCAGGGAAGTGCCTTTTGCAGGTCTGGTGTCAATCTGTTCAGTAGTTCCTGAGAAAATAGCATTTAAAAGCATATAAATATCTATAAGCGCGCACCGTGCGAGCACCCTAACGTGCGCGAGCGTAATTCTGATTGGTGGTTACATGTTAGCCAACGTTCGAATCGGTCGAAATCAGGAAGTGTTGGCCGCCATTTTGTTTGTTTTCAGTGCGAGAGTGAAAAAGGAAGGTGGCGAACGTGAAAAGGGGGCAGGGTAGAGAGTTCCTGACCCCCTAGCCTTTGTCAGGGGGTCCCTGAAGGACCCCGAAGGCAGAAATTTTTTTTTTATTATTTTTTTTTTTTAAATCGCGGGGGTGCGCGCACCGTGCGCGCACGGTGAAAAAACAAAAAAACAATAATAATTTTAATAGGTAGTTTATTGTAAAATAAATATATAAAAAAATAATAATACATAAATAAATTAGCATTTAAAAAACCGTACAAATTCACTGAAAAAAACATAGGTTTCACACACGTTATAGTTAGGAATTAGCATTTAAAAAACCTTGCAAATTCACTTAAAAAACCATAGGACCGCCACTCTATCACAAGGATGATGTCATCAGTCATGTCATGAGTGATGCCACTGATCATGTCATGAGTGATGTAATATGTGACGTCATGAGCATTGGATTGCGGGCGCGCGAGTTATAGTTATCTGAACTAACTATAACGGGGGAATTTCATTGGTTTTTTACGAGTGAAATATCCACCTAACTATAACATGTGTGAAACCTATGGTTTTTTAAGTGAATATATATATACATATAAATATATTGTATATGTGATTGCATGTGTATATTGTGTATTTCTTTTTATAAACATGAAAATGGTTATCTTACGAATGTCAGATGAAATTGATAGCTTCGGTTTACATCTGTGCATAGAATATTGTGGGTAGTTCTTTAAATGATGAAGAAGCTGCAGTGAAGACCATTTTAGACCTTGATTGCTCCTCCCCAGGAACAGAGATGAACTGCTGATGAACTGCAGCACCTTTTTATTAAGCTTCACCACGTCTCAGTGAAAGAAAATGTCATGAGGGATTGATTTATTTACTACAGTGTTAAGTAATTGGAGATATCATCAGTGCAACCTTTTTTGTGGATAATTATGCGGCAGCCTGGGCGTGAAGGACGCCACACCCTCTGAGTTCAAAGGGGGCCCAAGAGGTTTTGAATTTTGCAGAACTTTAGGAACAGCTGTGTTTTAAGATAGAAAACCGGATGTTCTATTTCGCAGCCCACTGGGGCTGTATGAAGTCAAAACACGGAATTGAACTGAACCCACTTGGGAATTATCATACTACAAGCACCAGCATGCTCTGACCGGAAACGCACCTGATAGGTGCACTGGAAAAAATTAATTGCTTGCATGCAGTGAGAGGTGCTGTTTGAATATTGCAGTTGTATCCAGTGTCACTCTCTGAGGAAGGAGCCCTTGTGCTCTGAAATGCGTAAGAAAATGACTTTTATTGTTGGAGCTGAATTGCCGGTTTTACATTAAAGGCTTTTTAAGCATGCAGCAGTTTGGAGGCGTCCTAGCATCAGTGCAACCTTTTTTGTGTATATATATATATATATATATATATATATATATATATATATATAGAGAGAGAGAGAGAGAGAGAGAGAGAGAGAGAGAGATATATAGATATAGATATATATATTCTCTTCCAATCTCCCCGTACTTCCTTTCCGTGAACAGAGAGAGACGGACCCAAACAGGTAAGGCAGGAAATGTTGTTTATTGTCTCCCTCTGCGACGCGTTTCGAGCACCCTGAGCCCTTGATCACACGAGAAAACAAACGTCCGCCATTATTTTAAATGCTGGGTGTCTGCCCATTGGTGAGTCACATGTTCCTAGACATAGAGGAAATATTTTTACAAACCGGCATGTTTGTTGTGCAATTTAGCAAACAATTCCCACTTCAAAAAACACGTTAAAAATTCATATGTTATACATATTATGATTAGCATAATGCTAAAAAAGACACAAATGACATTATCTCAATATACTAACGCCTACTTATGGGTAAAAAGTGATAAAAGCATATATGCCAATAAATATATATATAAATAAATATATACTTAATAAATATAACATTGCGGTATTTGTGAAAAAATTCGCAATTGTGCAAATATGCAAAAGAAACCAATAGATATAGCAGCAACAAGATTGTTTGTCAAATTGACCTATCCAGAATTTTGCTGATTATAAGTTCCTCTAATATTATGACCTTAAATGTCATCATATGCAATGCATTTCGCCCCATATGTATAACATAGATAATTGTCTGCTTGAATGCTCCTTACAACATTTGTCAATATGTCTCTAACCATCCACCTAAATTAGGTAATGTTATAATGTCTCATGTGTTTCTGGGGTTCAATGACTTTTGTCTAAAGTTATAATTCCAATGTTGCTTTCCTAGCTTCTTATTCTCTTGTTTTGAACATGTGATATCGAATGAAAGTGTTTAATGCGACTATAAAAATCTCCAAACATTGCTGTGTATAGTATAAAACCCGTTGATTTACAAAACCTAATCTAATTGACACCTTATTGTTAACAAGAAAAGCGTCTAGAAAGCATTTTACTAAAACACCCATAAAAAACCTTAGAAATTCACAGAAAAAAACATAGCTTTCGGGGGTGTTATAGTTAGCTGGACATTTCACTCATACAAAACCATTGAAATTCCCCCGTTATAGTTAGTTCAGCTAACAATAACTCACGCCCCCGCAATGCACTGCTGATGACGTCACATATTACATCACTCATGACATGGTCAGTGACATCACTGATGACATCTGAAATGTCCAGCTAACTATAACACCCCCTGAAACCTATGTTTTTTTCTGTGAATATATATATATATATATATATATATATATATATATATATATATAAATATATACATATAAATATATTGTATATGTGATTGCATGTGTATATTGTGTATTTCTTTTTAGAAACATGAAAATGGTTATCTTACGAATGTCAGATGAAATTGATAGCTTCGGTTTACATCTGTGCATAGAATATTGTGGGTAGTTCATTAAATGATGAAGAAGCTGCAGTGAAGACCATTTTAGACCTTGAATGCTCCTCCCCAGGAACAGAGATGAACTGCTGATGAACTGCAGCACCTTTCTATTAAGCTTCAACACGTCTCAGTGAAAGAAAATGTCATGAGGGATTGATTTATTTACTACAGTGTTAAGTAATTGGAGATAACATCCGTCCAAGCTGTTTTATCAGCAACTGTCATGCTCATTGATTCTCATTAAGGGGCAGTTAATTGGGTTTCACGGGTCCATAATAAGCAGTGATTTAGTTATGGTACATCAGAAGGTGCTTCCTCTAAGGGATATTCATAACCTGCAGTTACCCATGTGCTATTCATGAGATGATTGTGAATATTATTGGTGTAACTAAAATATAGAATTATTACACACTATACATAATTATTAATCAACTAAAATATTAATCAAAATGAATAACTAATTACAATTCATTTTTACTCAATTAACTTCCCACCCTTTACCCCTACATACTGAGCAACCAGCAGCTAAAATAAAACTAAAATAAATAAGTATTCGAAACTGTACATAATTAATATCAATCACACACTTAAAAATAATTAATTATTACTTAATTAACTTCCTAACCTATCCCCCTACAAACCCAACAACCTGCTACAACACTATAAATTACTATTAGCAATGACATTTAAAAAATCTAAATTACCTAAAATTACAAAGTATATCTAAAAAATCAATAACATTTATACAAACAATAATAGCACATAAAATTAATATATACATGAAAACACATTAAAATAATAAAAACAATATTAGTAACTCATTATTTTGTCCATTTACCTTTGTGAATAGGCTCCCTATTGTCTCCAATACAATATACATGGAGAGGCTTGATGAGCAATACTAAATACTATATAATGTCAAAGAACCAACACTTCCAAATAGTGTTCTTTCTGTATTGCTTCACTTTACTCTTAAATGCATCATCACCATGAGCATTTGTATTTTTCACTGTAATGCCTATATTTATGTGTGTTTATGTATGTGAATATATTTACTTTATTCAATACATAGAAAATGGCAGGCCTGCAGCAAGCACAATCAGGTTAATTGTATGGACTACAGCTACCTTCTCGGACTCCTGCAGCAGATTGAAGATCAATGGGACCCTCAGATGTGCCAGAAAGAGCAAGTAAGAACTGCTGTTATACAGTTATTTCAGACAGAATGAGTACCTTGGAGAGAAACACCAGGTAAACTTGGTTTTACTTATCTGTATGTGGAAGCCTTGGCTGGATGAGTTGCTTAAAATCGACATCTACTGTCATAAAACGTAAGAGTTTTACTTTGATTCTGAAACCTGACTGTTAATCCCTGTGCTAATACTGCATACAGTATTCCTATAAATTCAGTGCAGAAACATGGTAAATGTTACATTGAAAGCATTTTCTGTTTGTATTCAATAGGGTGATGTATTTTTGTGGGATCAGGAAATGAACTGATGGGTTCAGTGATGTTTACAAACAGTTTTAATACATATAACAGTTTTACTGTGTAGTAAGTCGAATCTGTGCTATGTAATACAATATGATAAAACTTAAAGGGTGCACTTTTAGATAGTGGGCTTTATGCTTTATTTGTTTGATGAAATGGCCAGCATAGCTACATATATATATCACACTAGGATCTAACGTAACACATTCACCATTCTTTTTTCCATGGGTAAAAAACAAAACTTATTTCCTAAAAATCACAGTCTACCTAATGTGTTATAAATTGTGATTTTCAGTATAAGAGAATTTTAAAATGAAGAAATGTTTTAACTTTTCAATAAATATTTATTCAACTTAACTTGATCACTTTTACTATTCAACACAGAAGAAATGTTAGGACACATTGCACTGGGCAAGTTCAATTTACACCTTTTTGCAGCTTTGAAATATAGAATGAACCAAAGAAACTCAATGCTACACATCGTTTTTGAATGTAATAATAATGTAGAAATAGATTGTGAAATTATTGCACAATTAAGACACTGTTCCTTATACTTTAAAATGTTTGTATGTGTAATAGAGATGTTAAAAAATACATCCAAGAATCACATTTAAAAAATACCAACATTATTTTGCACCATTTTTTGAAAGCTATTGACCGATGCTTTTTCAGAGCTTCCAATTTGAATAATGGAAAATTATTTTTTCTTGTCTATTTACACAAAACAGCATTAATATTCTTGATCAATTTTTTCACTGTGCAAACCCTGTTTGCCCTTTTGCCTAGTAGCAGCAAACATTAAACAAATGTTTAAAAGATTAAAAAACACCCGACATTCAAAATATAAAATATATATAAATATTTTTCAAATACAGCGTAAAAATATAGGGCCTGATTCACAAAGCTTAAAATTAAACTTTTGTGTAAGTTTACTACTTTTTTGTTATTCACAAGCTACAATTTAATAGTAAGTTTACAATTGTGGAAACGGTATAAACTTACTATTAACTCGTAGTTTATGAATAGCAAAAACATAGGAAACTTACACAAAAATGTAAGTTTACCATTGTGAATCGGGCCCAGAAATGCTACATTTACACATCGAAACCCTAATACAGCTACCAAAGGTCTAAATATTAGTTCAGCATTATTGTGAAACTTCTAGTGAATAACATTTCAATAGGCTGCTGGAAATAGTTCTCTCTTTTCACACCTTACATGTATTCAGAGCATCGTTATGAATCTAAATGTAATGGGTTTTTGTCTGCAAATATTTAATAACAGGCCAGCTCGGATGAGGGGCAAGGCTGTTTACAGATGCTATTAACCAATTAAACTGTCTGTAATACAGCAGAAGTGTAAATGCTATATATATATTGGTTGGTGAACAAGCCTGCCGGTTCAGGCGAAACGTGTCCGACACTGCCGATGATTAAAATCTAATGTGGACTGTCAAGACGTGGCGTCGTCATTCCTTATTTCCTGAGGAGTGTGTTTTATATATATATATATATATATATATATACAACAGAGGCAACAGAGAGAAACAACTTCGGCAGTTAGAATCCTCTTTCATTCTATTACTTGACACTAAAATGCCTAATGGAATGAACACGAGCGAAGATCTTCATAATTTTTTGTAATTATCTGTATGGTTAAGGTCTGTTGTTTGAGCAATCTGTCAATGTATCACTCTACTTGCTTTGTCTTTATATTACACTGGCGGCCCTAAAACGTAGCATCATCAATGCACTTATTTTGTTTATCTGTTTGAACAGAAAACTTTTTTTCTCTGTTCTGTTTTGCCCTCTCTCCTCCTTTTATTTTATTCCCTTTCCCTTTTTGATCAAATATTTTTATCTCTTTTTTTTTCCTTTATGAACGATATTATATCGTTTTTAGTTTCATTTTATTAACTTGTTATTTTGGGAGCATTAATATGTATATTCATTAGAATTAATTAATGGATTTTAGACCTATTCTTCACATCTAATCATGTCAGAGATCAAATGTTAGTACTACAGCATTATGGGGCACTTGCCATGAATTTTCATTTGCTGTTTATTACTTAAACCTTTGTTCTTTACAAATTGCTGATATATTTATATCATTGATTAATCAATTTGGATTGAACCGCAGTGAATCATTTGCAACAGTGATTATGACGCTATACTCCCACAATTTAAGTATTTTGTTTATGTTTATTTTGAGTCAACTCTGTGATTGGGTGAAAATGTGTTTTTAATGGGAGGTCCGGCATCAGCGCGTCAGGTGATCAAGATCGCGGAGGCGATCGAAACGCGTCTGAGGCGGACACTTGTCTGACAAATTGAAAATAAAGTGTCAGGATTTGATCTTTGAAGCCGCTTGGTGTATTTCTTGGAATGGCAGTTTTGAACATTGACTGAGGTCCGTACCTGCGTTGAAACTCCCTTTGGGATATCGGGAGGTCAGGACTTTCTCTATATATATATTTATATATATATATATATATATATATATATATATATATATATATATATATATATATATATATATATATATATATATATAATATATATATAATAGATATATATACTCTGTTATGTTAGAATTGTCAAGCGAAACACTTACGGCTTATAGAGCCATTATTCTAACTTTACAGCATCTCATCAGATATGTTTTTGCTCTAAGCATTTTCTTTCTCGCTAATCCAGGAGCAAAGTTTAGCTGAAAGCCTTAACCTTTTCATCGAACACTGCTTCACACTTTTGCGGAATGTGCGAGACGCCTTTCCTGTCCCCAACCCTCTAGTAGTCACACGCTTGGAATTCCTACTCAGGTAACGTAATATAATGTCAATTGAAAGTGAAAATGGTGACTCATATAGTTACAACTCTTATTTTGCACTTTTAACCTGTCTTGTTTGGATCTGAGTTTTCATTAGCTGCGCTTTTTTCTGTTTTTTTGCCTCTGCTAGGTGTCTCAGTCAAATCCATGGCATGCAGGCTTTTAAAATGGTTTGCCCCTTTCATAATGAGCTTCACCTAGAAATTACCACTGTTGTAAAGGTATTTTATACTTTTGGATGTCTCTTTTTTCATTGTTCTGCTTAGAAAGCATAATGCATGATACTTTCAGACTCTGAGATAGGATATACTTTAGATATTATAAAGAGAGGTCTGTTTTTTCTTAGAACTATTAAATGTCTTCAGCTCTTGAGTCTACAGATAGTGGTAGAGTTAACAGATTGCATGGGAATGAAGCTTCACCTTGCACACACCTCCTTATATTAACGTAAACTTCAAATGTGATTCTGCTATAGATTTACATTCTATTGAATATCCAGGTTTAGGGGATGAAAACTTTGAAAGTTTAGAGGAGAGATTTTGAAGAGACAGAAAAGACGTAGAGATGGAAGACTGCTTCTCAATAGCCACAATCAATACGTTTTTTTGAGGATACTTTTTGGCTATGTAAACAATTGCACTTTCGACTCCTTAGCTTCAAATATGTCTTGTGTATATGTCCTAACCCCTGGTGTGAATTCAGCTCTAGTGGCATAGAGTAGATAGCACTGGTGCAGCATTGCTTTGTTTACGGAAAAGCTTATAGGATAGTATTTCATTATCCCACAAATCTGTACAAAGGAGCGTTCATTGTGATAAATACACTGCAAACACTTTCCAAGTTCAGCGAAAGCCTGTGTCCCCTATTTGCGAGGATTCAATAGTTTACACTCATAATTCAAGTCCCAGCGTTCTTCAAGGCAACTACTTGAAGTTCAGTTTGGTACATGCTAAAATTGTATCTGAAGATATGTATTTTAGATATCTGTTTAGTTCAGTCTGTTTTGTCACAAGGAATCAGACAAGTAAGCAAACGTTAGAGTTATGATTTAGTTCATGGCTATTTTCACACAATGGCACACATGGGTCCTGTGTTTAAATCAGAGTCTTTGAACAAAGGACAACAGATCTAAACTGGTTAATTTCTTTGAATTGTGAAATCCCACACATGGATTTATGAGGGAAGGATATGTATGGTTGTAATTAAACCTGTTGAAAATGTTTGAGTTCTCCTCAATGCCTCAACAAAAACTGTTGTTGTTTTTTTTCACAAAAAGATCTGAAAACGGCTCTAATGCTCCAAAAAGATGTGATAGTACTCCAAATATTGCTGTGATGAGACATGCACAGACTTATACATCTATAGATGGTTCAATATCATCCCTACATGGGGAACTCTAGTGAATTCTAAGCACGTACATGATCAATACACGATGAGTGCGGTCTGCTAATGACTAAAGGAATGACTATACCTGCACACATATAGTAGACGTGTGTCATCCTACAGAACTGACTCCAAGATGAAAGAAACAAGTACTCTTTAGAGGACAACCTTGAACAAATTAATTCTGAACTCAACCAAAACCACCTCCTGGGCCTACTCTTACCCAGGTCTTTAATATGATTCAGTGTAGCCCTTTTGTGTTTACAGTGCCTTCTAACCCACTGCTCCATCAACCCAAAACCAATGTAAATCCATCAGGAGGTTCTTATAGAGGGCAACTGGTCACCCCGGGGGGTCTCCAGGCACTAGGTTATGATGTCCTTGGTCGTAGAGTCATGTCTTGAGCTTTCTCCTGAATTCCTCAAGACCACTATTCATTATTATCCACCAACATCTGTGTCATTATTAGCCGCAGGAACATTTACCTGTATGAAAAGGCCCTCACCCCTTAATACCTAATGACCTACACATTCTTCCTTTAAGCCCTCATATCAGCACTTGACTAGATTAAATCTTTATTCTCACAAAATCTCCACATTTTAAAGTCCTTCACTCTCGCATCCTCCTTCCTCACCCATATCTGCCTTGACAAATAGCCTACTCAGTGACATCTCCCTTTTTAGCTTTGGCTATATCATTTAGTAGCTGACACCATAATCCCTGAACTAGAGTTCCTCATTTCACTGTCAATGCCAGCAGCGAACATCAACACGCTGAGCAATCTTGCCAGCATTATTAAACCTGATGAAGGAAAATGTGAATTAGTTAAGTGAATAGTTGAACATAATTTCCATCCTGTTATAAAGAAACTCAGAGTGGGTTACACAAGATTATTAAAGGGATGAGCTGTATCAGGTATTCAAGTGCACTCACAGATAAACCACACCAAAGAGATAGAAGATCTAAGAGAACTGAGAGCAGCTACTGTGACACAATGGACAAGGAGGCTTTTATGGTGTGCTTGGCGCGTAGCAGTCTAAACATAACAGGGCTATATTAAGTTTGCAATTGGTCCATCGAGGTAACAGGTGGACCACTAAGAGATGTTGGCTGGTGCACTCAGAGGGATAAAAGGCCATTAATAAAAAATGCTCCCACTTAAAGTACGACCTGTGCTTGTCTCCCCCCATCTGCCCAGCATGTCAGGTCATTGAGTGGTCTCAGCACAGCAGCAGCTGTCAAGCGCGTTTATTGTGGCTTCGCGCCTTACAAATGGCACTTTTTATTAAAAAGGACTGTCAGATGAGGCAGAAGGTTTTCCTTTCTTGGTAAAAATACTGAACACATTTGTGGAATCCAACTCAGTCTCTAGCAACATGAGATTAAATCTGTCATATGTCACCCTTTTAATCTGACGAGTGTCGCCTTCCTGTATTTCTTATATGATATTACTTCACTTGGCTGTCAGTCAGGCAAGGTGCTGTGTTGACAAATTGTTTTATGCAAAAAATGTGTCTCTGTATGTCAAAGGAAAAAGAAGGGAGCTCAGTTTAATCAGGGATTTTCGCTGCAGACCTGAGATATTTTGTCCAAAAAAAACAGTGGGGCAAACATCCACATATCTCTGTTACTGTTTTACTTGGAAGCTTTTAAATTCTTCATTGATGCTTCAATGCCCTCGACCCACCTCTGAATACCATACAATGATGGGGGTCTCATGCATTTATGCGAGAAGCATCTTCTAATTGTGGCTCATAATGCTAACTGTTGTCAACATTGGTCAGTGCAGATCCTAGTATAATTTTTTGGTGCATTACAACTGGCTGGTTATACCACAATCATTGCAAAAGGTTTCATTGTACATGAAGAAACAAGTTTGTGCAGCTATCATTATATATTTAGCTTCACAGCACATTTTCGGGACAGTCACCTTGTCAATGTACGCAGAGGAGTGGTCATTAGCTTTAGCGAGTGGACATTTCATCGGTATGGCCCACAGAAGAATAGGTGGTGAATTACCCTTCTCACAACACATGCTTTCAGAATCTACGGTGCATGTAAATGCCTGTGCATGTTTGTAGCACTTACAATGGAAATCAACAGAAGT
Source organism: Triturus cristatus (assembly GCF_964204655.1). Lineage (NCBI taxonomy): Eukaryota > Metazoa > Chordata > Amphibia > Caudata > Salamandridae > Triturus > Triturus cristatus. Next base: position 1,092,520,007 of record NC_140593.1, read on the forward strand.
GTTTAGGGATCAACTCTACTGCTGTTAGGAATCAGTAGCATCTTGGGGACTGAAGATTCACCAATCAATGACACAAACATTGGTGGTTGGAATACGTGAATTAAAGTCAGCCACATGTAATTACTCAAGGATGCATTACATTCCATCATTTTGTCATTTTCTGGGGCATTACAGACAAATTAACTATATGTAAATCAGTGTTGACCCTGTCCCAAAGGTCAGATCAAACCAGAACTGCTTGGCCAATGGACTCAAACTATGCCTCAATCAAGAAGCCTAATATGGAAAAAATCTTTCTGGAATCCTTTTTCTCCTGTCCAGGACAGACATGACCTAGTGTCTGGAGCTCACTAGTTCGTATTGGAGCACGACCATGGTAGGTGTGCTTTATTGTTGATGCAGTGAGCAAAGACACGATGGACTTTAATGCACCCAAAGTGACTGAGATTATTCCAAGCATTCCATTCCTCACATTTTTCTTAGTGAAAGCCGTAGGGATGATGGGTATGCCCAGGAATGGGTTCCAGGGTTCACTGTGCCCTGGACTCAAGCTGAAATTCACTGATGAGGCCCACGAAAGACCTGGCTTGGCTGTTCCTTTTGGAGTAAGACCAAGGCTGAATTGCTATTGCTGGGTCTAATCTGAGGTGGCATTATAGGCCAAAGAAATGGTAGGTTGGAATGCCACCATAGCATTTCTTGGTAAATACTCTATTTGTAAACATTCCTCCCATCACCTTTTTATGTCCTTGCTATGTTTTTGCTCTACGTACATAGCACAACATAAAACGTGTTGAACTAGTAATGGGAGGTAGAAATCTGCCCTCCTGTTGAGGTGGGAGGATAACCAACAATGCTTATGGTTAAGGTCAAGCTAACTCAACAACAAAGGCAGGTGGACCCCAGTGAGGCTTACCAAAGATTTCTGAAAAGTACATTTAACCTGACGTTTGGTTCCATGGGCCAAGGTTGAGGTTTTAAGGAAGTCTTTAGTGGTGCACGGATACAGGAGCACAAAGTATTATACAGCTAAAGGCTAAAGAACTTAGGGCCAGATGTACGACCTGCCAAATAGCGACTCGAAAATTGCGTGCTTTGCGACTCGCAATTTGCGACTCACTATTTGGCATGTACAACAGTGTCTTGGACACTGTTTGCGATTCCCAATGGGATCGCAAAATGCAAGGCTCATGAATACTAATGAGCCACTCGCATTTTATGACCCCATTTGGAATGGTTGGCCCTCCCAGGGATGGTGGCCTGCTGGGCTCAGCAGACCACCATGTCTGGGTCTGCTTTTAAATAAAGCAGCTTTTTTTTTTTAAAATGCAGCCCGTTTTCTTTAAAGGAAAACGTGATGCATTTTTTTTTTTAAATGAAATGTTTTAGTTTCATTTTTTAAGGGCAGGCAGTGGTCCCTGGGACCACTACCTGCCCTTAAAAAATAATAGTGCATGCATTTGCAAATGGGAAGGGGTCCCCTTCCCATTTGCAAATGCATTTCCACCTACTTCAAGTAGGTGGTAATTTGCGAGTGTTTTGTGACCGCAATTGTGGTCGCAAAACATTCGTACATTGCTATGGAGTCGCTATTTCGAAGGGAACGCCCCTTCCAAATACCGAGTTGCAATTTATTGTTTGTACATGGGCCCGTGGTTTTTACCATGCTCAAACAGGTCTAAGACCCATTTGCGCACACTAGAAACCGTCGTAAATCTGGCCCATAATGACCAAATCTACTTAGTAAAATGTAAAGAGAATGCATTTAATGGTTACCTTGGCAGTTATATATTGATTCTCTTTGACAACGAAGCAGGCTTTTCAATATGTATGCAGGAACAGCGACCCCGAGATGGAAAACTCTATAGTTTATCATGACGGAGTCCTGTCCAACTAAAGCTGTAATGGTGGTTGAAGACAGGACAACATCTAGATATCAGAGTTTCTTCAGTTGATTTATTGCAATCCTCATCTATGCACTCAGAACACATTTTTTATTCTATTCTTCTTTATTTATTTTTTATTATCACATTTCCAAGATTCTTGACATGCTCACTTGAAACCTAAACCATCACAGGTATTATTTGCCAACTGCTTGAAGAGACTTTACCTCATCTCCTCCAGGAATCACAGGCCCATCCACATAATAATTTGATATCCCATTCCACAGTATTTCATTACAGAATAGTTGTCACTAATTTAACAATTTTTTCACTCAGTTTTATAATACGATAAACAACTTCTCAAAATGCATGAGTCTTCATCTCTCTTGTAGAGAAGAGCTCTATATTTAACCTTTAATGATCACTGCATTTTAAATTTACTACTACTTCTTCAGGATGTGCATTCCCAAGATTTAATTTCTATAATTCAAATATTCAAAAACTTACAAAGACACCTAACTGGTGTTTGTATACGTTGCATTACAATACTTTACATTGCTTACATACCTTAAAACAATCTCTCAAACAAATAATCATGTAAAATGACTTTTCTAACTCGCAAGATTACCTGCTGCAAATCACATAAAACAATATATTTACCGCATTCTGTTTGGCATCATGTGGTAATGTCTCACCAGCCTATGGTCTCTATCCCTTGTGTAGAACCATGTGAACACCATTAGCACATGTATCATGCTATGCTACAATTGTTCCGTTGTCTTCTATCTCTACCTTCCTGGCCAAGACAATTTACCTCTCCTGTTATTGTGGCATTAAATCCACTGCCCCACCAGCTATTGGAAGTTTTCATTTAATTGTTAATCTTTTCATGGTCTCACTCAGACTACCTGAACAGGACTGCCTGTGATAGTCCATGAAGGTAATAACTTAAAAATTCAGAATTCATGATCTTTGTTTGGCTCCTTTCACCCATAGTCTTTCGTTTGTTTTCTTAATAACTACCATTCTGTGGCTCCTCTGAAGACAATGCTCACTTATATGTTTCACAAGACTATTCCAGGTTGTCCACGTGATAAATCTTTCATGTCTTATCCACTTGAATACATCCATATTCATTTTCAAGTGAATTCACATCCTACGTGGGCTATATCAAAAAGGCACTTTCTGATTAGTCACAGACAATATGCACTGTGCATCAATACATAATGTTTCTAGTGATGGTCCGTGGGCAAAACTGCAGTGCTCTTTTTGAAGCAGTATCAATTATCTTATTATATCTGCCCACATACATTAAGATACCATCAGACTACTGACCTCACAATTTGTAAATTAAAAGCAAAGCCCAGAAGATGTTTCTCTGCATGGGAAGAGCCCAGATACACAGGTATCGACACCAAATTCAAAGATTAGTATACTAATAACTAATTAATTACTAACAACTATATTAATGTACTAATTATTTTACTAATATTGACCATATTGCATAACTAATATAGCTGAAACCTAGATACACATGTATCTACACCAAAGTTCAATGGTTAGTATATTAATTACTAATTACAATACTAATGTTCTAAAAGATGGTCTGTCAAACATATATTAGATTCTATTATTGTATTTGTCAGGGAATGTACATATGCTATGTGGAAAGCACACATTCTGAATAGCCATACCTAATATGCACCATCACCATTATAGAATTTGTCCAATCAAGGTCTATGGGTAAAACTGCAGTGTTCATGCTGATGCAGTATACATTAGTTTATTACAATATCTGTGCCACATATATTAGGATACTGACTCACAATTTGTAAGCAAGGTCCAGAGATGTTCCTCTGTATCTACTGTGCTTGCAGCCCAAATACACAGGTATCTACACCAAGGGGCATATTTGCAATATTTTGTCGTAGGGCAAGCCTTCTAGCTGTGCTGCCCTTCATCAAACGAAAAGGGAAGGAATGTGAAGTATGTAGAAGATACAGAGCATTTCGGTCCTTTCTGCCAGCGCAGCACACAAACTGCAGCCAACGCAGGCACTCGGGCACCTTGGTGCAGGGGTGTCTGTGCTGTTGGCATGACTGGTTCTGTGCAAGTAGGGGCACCTTCCTGCACAAAAACAACCAAAGGAGGCGTTTTCCTCCCTCGTTCTATGAGTGCTGCAGAATGGAGCACACGTGGAAAGAGGAAAAAACTAGGAGAAATGTAAAGGTTTCCTGCTTTGGGAAGGCCTTAGTTTTGGTGCTGCCCCAGATTTACACTATATTGTAAATCTGGGGCAGTGTCAAAACCATGGGTGTTCCTTGGAAACCCCTACAGCAACATCCAAGGAACGCCCCTTTTACCCAGAGTAAGGCATTGCCTTACTCCATATTTACAAGGCCATAAGAAGCAACATAGGGTGGGTTTGCGTCACCTTGTACATATGGGCCAGCACACTGCGCCTCCGAAGTACCACAAAAGTGATGCTCCGGTGGGGCATTGTAAATATGCCCCCAAGTTCAAAGATTAGTATAAAATGTATATGGCGGAATGATAATTGACTGGGAAATCATAGGCATTTAAGGGCAGGTTATACTAATATTTAACGTCTGGAGTTGCATTTAGTGACATTTGCGTCATTAAAAAATAAGTAAAGTTTGATGTTCTTTCTTTCAGAAAGGCACATTAGAATGGTATGAGAAAAAACGTGCCTGCCTCAAATCTGAAGAAAAGGTATGTATTGCACAAGGAAGAATTTCACACATTTTTTCAGCTAACAGTACACAAGATCAAAAATAATTTGCAGCTCATGGAAGTGATAAGCAGATGCATGAGTGAAGTGCATGAGCTTGTCAGTGAGTGAATGAAGAGAAGGGATTTAGTGAGCAGGTGAAAGTGAGTGCATGAAGATCTGGGAATTTATAAAATTCATGTACAATTTTTTCTTATTAATTTCTCCATGTAAGGGTGCGTAAAATGATTGAAGAACATAAATTACTATCATGTAATATTGATTGACACTTTGTTAATTGTTGCAACTCAACAGATCATTTTAGGGCAGAAATACATAGATTGGCAGTGTCAGGCATTTATGCATTATTATTTTCACCAATCAGTGCAAAAGTCAGCATTTGTACAAACTGGCTGGTGCAAAATGTAATTTTTGCTCTTTTCTGTTGCTCCAGATTTAATTTCTGCACCATGCTGTTGATGCAAATGATGGCATAGAATGGTATGGTGCAATATATTCAATGAGTCATTGAGTTGCCTTGCGTTTTAAATGTATTATACTGGATTTTTAATTAATATGATTGAAATCAGGAATGGACCACCGTGGCCGAGTTAGCAGTATTGCCAGTAGCGGCTCCTGGAGGGAGTGCTGCGGCGGGGAGGGGCAGGGTGGGGGGAATTAAACTACGTCATACGGCCGAACGGAGGTAAGTAAACAAATAAATAAATAAAACAAATTTATTTGCGCGCATTGCATCGCATTTGGTGATACAGCGCGTGCAATGAAAGTTGTTTTCTTTATTTATTTGTATACTTACCTCTGTTCGGCGGTATGCCGTAGTTTACTACCCCCCACCCTGCTCCTCCCCCGCCCCGCCGCCCCACTGCGCTCCTTCCAGGAGCCGCTACTGAGTATTGCTTATGCCAGAATAGGACAGTTTGCAGCTTTTTCCTACAATGTAATTCTAAAGAAGATTAATATAAATGTCATAAAATATGAGGCTATCCACACCATGAAATAATAGTAATATTGTTGTTTTTTCCAAACATCCTATTAGAATGTCTATAGTAATAAAGTTGCTTACAATCAAATATTATTTCACTTAGAATGAACTGGAGCAGCTGCTGTGCCTGGTGAAACTGGCTGATGCGGTACATGAAGATTTACAGAAGAACCTAAATATCTACAATAAATTATTTGTCAGGTGTGTGGACATGTTTTGTTCATTGTGTACTTCTTTAAATGCTGGGATTAATGGAACATGATTCCAGGTAATCAAAACTGTATGGGAATTTGTAAAGTGTCAATTACACTCTTCACAAAGTTCATGGTTAATATCCTGAAAAGAAAGGAGGAAAGAATCGAAGTAAAGGCAAGCAAAACAGAGAAGGTGCATGGTTAACTTTGAAAATGATGAGATTTTCCAGCTAGTACTAAAGTCAGAAGCGCTTCTTGGTCATTGAGAATGAGGAGTCAGAGCCTGAGATTTCCGAACAATCAATTTGGTATAACCATTTAAACAATATGATAGAATAATTAAGAGGTGAAGTTAGGGAGTTGTGGAACAAGAGAGAGTTGGCACTAATAGGGATATTAATAGGAGTAAAATTATATTTTGAAAGGTTAGCCACATTCTTGAAGCCTTCAAATCTATCCAAGCAGTGTGGATTCTACATGTTATTTATATAGAGTTGGATAATGCTCTACAACTAAAATGTGGGCCACCATGTTAACCTTGCTAAAGTGTAATAGAAGCCCTCCTCTGCCAAAATACCGCCGCCCACCATTCAGCCTGCAAATACAAGACTTTGGTGAAGGTGGATGTGCCTCCAATCAAACAGAAGTATTTCACTTCTTTTTACTTTTGGAGCAGTCACAAAATGCTGCACTCCCATTAAACTGTATTAATTTGTGCAATCTATGTGCATGCTATTTTAGTGAGGTGGAAGGATGATTGGCTAGTCACAGGCTGAATATATGTTAAGTTTGCACTGAAACAAATTCTACATCATCTCATGTGTCATTACGTAAACCAACAGTGATTTTAAAATCAGTTAACCACTATATTCAAAATCAAGAAAACCAAATTGTATAATCCTTCATTCCATAGTCAAATCTCTTTTATTGTGCTCATTAAAATCTTTGAATTATGTTTTGAACACAGGGCCCGATTCACAGAACTAACTTAAGACAAAATCCTCTAAACGTACTACCATTTTGGTATTCACAGAAGGCACTTACTTATTTTGGTATTCACAGAAGGCACTTACTCATGAGTAAGTGCCTTCTGTGAATACCAAAATGAGTAAGTGCCTTCTGTGAATACCAAACTGAGTCAGTGCCTTCTGTGAATAGCAAAATGTGTAAGTGCCTTCTGTGAATACCGAAATGGTAGTAAGTTTAGGATTTTGTCTTAAGTTAGTTCTATGAATCGATCCCACAGTGTCCCATGGACTTTTTAGACATGAATTACTGAGGTATATGTTGACATATTCAGTACTTTCAGGCTGTCTTTGCCCTTCCTTAGGAGATAATGCCAGCCTTTCACATGTTTAAGTAAATGCTACAAAATAAGAACTATTGTATGGAACATCACAAATCCCTCTTGAAATATATTAGAAAATGGCCTACATAATAACCCCTTAAGTCTGTCATAAATGTTTACTACTCATAGGTCTACAGGTCTTTCTCTCTGGTTTGGTGTGACTTGTAGCACGGACTACCTACAACGCTTGTCAGGCAAACACGTCCACCATTACCTGTTGCTTTATCACAGACTGCTGTTAAGCCTTTAATGTCAGGTTTTATTAATTAAAGTTTCTTCAGCTTTTTCTTTTGCTTTGAAAACATAATATCTATTCCTGTTGATCTTAACCTTTTAAATACACCTTCCTACCATTACTTGCCTCTTTCTCTCATACTTCTGTTGAGCTGTATATGTAACTTCCTGATCTTAAGATATCGCTCCCTGTTCATGAATGCTTCTTTACTTTCTTTAGTAGGTTCATCTCTTTAAAAGGAAACGTGAGGGCTCTGTTCCTTCCTTTCAACCTTTTGGAGTATATTGTTGATATTTCATCCAATAAAGTTCCTTTGCAAAAGGAGTCTACTATTATCTCTTGTTGGTTGACATTTCACAATCTATATAACATTTGGACTATGAATGGACAATCTTGCAGAGTTTTTCTGTAAGTTTGCTGAATTCCGAAGGGTGAAACTCCACGAGTTCTGCCCACCCCTAATTTAAACCTGCTTTAGAAATAAGCTATTTCTATACTGCTTTAAAACAAAGCAATTACATTTATTTATTTTTTAGGTCAAGCCTAGGCAGTGCATGCACTGTCCATCAACATGCTGTGACTCCTCTGTGGGCTTTTGGCACGCCCATCGATTTCCATTAGTTACTTTGTCTGCCATTCTGAAATGCTGGCTTTTTATTGGTGCATTGGTTGTATTTGCTCCTCCTTGGTGTGCTTGGTTCCCTCCCATGGTGACTGTCTGTCCTACATGTACTCCTCCCCTACTGTCTATTTTTGTTAGTTATGGCGCACTATTTGGTTCTTCTTCTTTTGTTTGTTTCTCCTCGCACACTGCTGCTCCCGCTGCCTTTCCATTTGGAGCACGAGTGAAAACAGCCATTTAGAAGTCAGACGCCATTGTCCACACCCCATGTGCGTTTTGATGTTAATCGTGCGCAGGTTAATTTATGTGGCAATTTAGATGCAATCGCTTTCTCTAAATAAGTTCAGCCATTGCCCTGCACCCCCTGCCGTTGCGTACATTTATGGCTCTAGGGGAGGGATGGGGCGGGTGCTTTCTGGAGGCATTAGCAGAACATTGAAGCCTCTTCCTAGAAGGAAAGCACTCCAGCAGGTTAACCCCTTATCATTGTTGCTAAGGATTAACCGTTTGAGAGAATCTACCACGGAGGCCTGTTATGGCTGCAGCTCAGGCCCAGGAGCAGCAGCAGAACAGCACAGATTTCCAAAACTACAGAGACTTTGGCAACATTCCACATAGGTGAGAAGCTTATAAATGTAAACAAATTGCTAACCCACGTACTAGCGAGCACACACCTTTTCCTTAGATGAGCATGTGTAGCTTTTGTTTAACCAGCACGTTACTTTAATTGACTTGTTTTGCCATTGTTACTGGTTTCCCCTTGCACCCTCCATTTCTCTGTGTGCTGTTCCCTTCACCCTAACCCCTACCCTGTCCTTATTCTTTTGTCTGTTTCATTGGTGAATATTCTGTGTTTCGTGACCGGGCCCTAGAACGCGTGGCTTGTCCAAGAATGCGCTTCTGACACTGTGCATCCGTTACCATCTGTGGCAGAGCAGGAACTTTTCCAGAGTGAAATTATTTCTTCTAATCCAGATTTCCAAATCTATTGAGACTTTGGCAACATTCCACATAGGTGACAAGCTTCTAAACAATTTAAGTAGCTTACTCAAACGCTAGAAAACAATTGTAATTTCAAATATTGCGAAACACATTGTGCTGTAAGGAGCGATAAGGCATGCTTTAACTTTCGCTGGAGGCTTTGGTTTTATACTGGGACAACAGCCTCTTGAGTGATCCTTTGAAGTGGTTTCTTGTTTCAGTGATTTATTTTCTCTTTCCGTTACATGCTTTCTTTGTGTTCTGGTTTATAATGCAACCTTGTAATTTTTTAGATATTTGGGGAATAATTTTTATAGCTATTGAATGACTTCAGAAGTAATGGATCTAAAATATTTTACTTTCCAGTTGTTCACAGCTCTTCTGTGACAACGGTGTGCTTTTAGAGCTGCATTGAGTGCCCCACCTTTAATAGAAGACTAGGGGGCATATCAACAAGAGACATAACGTCGCTTTTCCGGCACATAGCGCCGGAAAAGCGGCGATTATTTTAACTCATTATCATCAAAGCGCCGCTAACATGCATTAGCGCATGTTAACAGCCGTTACATTAATGCCTCGGCCCGCATCACTAATGAGATGCGAAGTAGGCGTTGCTTCCCAGAAACAACAGGGAAAAACTCGCTAACCAGACATTGCAGTATGTGCAAGCCAGCCCCGGAAAAGCGAAGCGATAATAAATGCCACTCTAACCGTGGTTATCGCTGGTATCTAACGTCTCCTTTTTTTCGACTTAGCTATCTGAATAATGGGAGGTGGATCACAAGGTTAAGTCCACATCTCCCTATTATCTACATTTTCATTAGCGCAGTTCCCATATCGTGGGATTTCGCACGCTAATGCTCATTCTCACCGTCTATCACTGGATTTCACATCGCCTGTTAGCAAAGCGTTGCTAATACGCCGCTAACACGGTGATGTGATCCGGCAATAGATGGCGATAATGACAAACGCGCTAAAAGCGTTTAGCAATACTTATCGCATGGTGTTGTTGATATGCTCCTTGGTTTTGATGCCGCCGGATTCTTATCTACCCTACCATCACCAAGAATCCTCTCAGGTCGCCAGGATCTTTTTATCTGCTAAATAGTGTAGAGGGGAGAAAGTCAAATTTTAACATATAGCAATAATTTGCTTTACTCTCTGAAAGGACCACTGACTCAGAATCTCAATTTTGGGAATTTATTACAACCAAGAATAACTGCACATACAAACACCGCAGTACAAGGTGAAGAAAATAAATGGGCACTAATACAAAAGAAATCCTACGCAGGAGCCTCATCCGACTCAGGATAAGAAGAATAATCAATTCCAGTAACATCAGAAATACGAAAATTACTCCAGTCTCTACATTGGAAGTCATTAGCTTGAAGGAAAACCAGTTAGACTATCCCTACTCTATTTCTAAGGTGACATCCCTACTTAGCATTTCCTCTTCCAGGCAAGAGAGTAAAAGGTGTCAGAAGTGAAGACTTCCTTAGAAGTGCACTCACTTAGTCAGGGCTCGCTCTAAGATGCTCCTTCTAGCTTCCTATCTAAGCCTCAACTGCTCAACCCTCGGGGCACTGTCCCTAATTCAAAATCCCAAAAACATAGAACACGCCCTCCGACACACCTCTTCAGCCAGGTCTTCTTCCAGTACTTTTCCAGTGAAACTTGTATCTCATCCAGCGACGGTTATCTTGACCTTGGGTCCCGGGCACCTGCTCTGCCGAAAGTATCATCCTTAAATTCCAGTGTACTCCCATATTGGCTTCCCGTGCCATCCTAACTCCTAAAACAAAGGCCTAGTCTCTCTTAACGAGCTAAGTGTCCTTGCACCTGCAACAGAAAAATGAGAACGAGAAACTTTCCACTTCCCTAAGATTTTGTAACAGCCTGAAACTCAAAGCCTTACCAAGGGAAATCACTTTCGGCCTACAGCATTTAGCTAACATAAGAAATGAACAGGCCTTTCTCTTTAAACGTATATGAGATCAGGCCTTTACATTTTTAAACCTACTCTTCTAAAATCACATTACAAGCATTAACTTCGTTACACTTTATATATGAAAAAGCAAACTACATGTGCAGACTTTACTATGATGCACGTTTAAACCTAATACACTGCATTACATGGAAACCAATCATTATGCGTTAACTAAAATACATTTGCAGAGAACTATGACATTTCTCTTCATGAAAAGCATAGTTACATGTCTGATCTTACTATTATAAGCAGATCTGAGTAATACATTTCTAAGTCACACCTTAATACCATTTCGATTAATATGTGGGTGCGGACTAACAGTGAATATGATGCACCCCTACAATTTTCTGAATAAGGTGGCGCTCTATCAGTTTGTTCCCGCCGGCTTACAGCTGATCTTTTATCAGCCGCTGGCCCCAGGCAATGTAAAGCAAGTAAATGGAACACTTTGCTTTACTTTTACACAGTGCCTCCTCTTTTTAAAATAACTTCCACCAGTTCCAGCACTTTTCCTACCTTCACAAGACCCTCCTTCCTCGCTGACACATTTGCATGCGCTTTTCACATCTCCATCAGCCACCGCTTCTGTCTTAAGGATTTCCACGTAAAAGGGTTTTAAGGAAAAGGGTTTTTAAATGTTCTTACTTGCTCAAAACTGAGCAGTTGATCATAACTTACTTCTTCCTAGCTCTTCCTGCCACAGTATGCCATTTGTCAGTGCTACAAGCAACCAGAATGTTGTACTACCTAATATAAAGGCACTGAGTTTGTGCACTAATAATAAGAAGGGCCTTGGACCAATCATCTGAAGCAATAACACTGAGAGAGGCTGCATTATGAATAGGTTTAGGGACAGCGAGGGGAGAAAAGATGTGCCTAGCTTTCACAATTGTGCTTGTTTGAGGGTGCATATGTATAAAACACAGGAACTGTGCATGAGTCCATCCACGCCTGTGCGTTGTGAATGCTCTGTTTTACATCTGTATGTTGTGAGCAAGTATTTAAAAAATTGCATCTGAATTATACCTACATCAGTGCTTTGTGAGTGTACATTTCAAACACAGAACCATTTACCTCGAAGCATAAAATTGATGAACAGATGTTCTTTTTTTTTTTTTTTTAAGTTTTCAAAACCTTTATTAATGAGTTGCACCAACTTTACATCTGCACGCCTACAACCTCTCGGGCCCGCTAACTTCCATACCACTCTTTACCATCATTCTCGTACTACACAGCCATTTGCCCGACAACCCGGAGGTCCGGCGGCGGGGTGTTGCTCAATCTTCCCCTTATCAGTACAGCTCTTTGTCTATCAATCTCAGAGTTATGGCAATACACGTGGTGCACCTTCCCGCTTCTACGTCGTGTAAGATCGGCAATGTCCATCCAAGGGATAGATGTCTAACAGTCCGATGCTAAACAGAAAGTCCCAGCTATTAGACGCATGCCCAGATGTTCCCCTGCCAATTCAAAAAGATAGGTAAATGTGCTTCATCTTTTGTTTAATTTGGAATGCAAAGTATATTTTCATAAAATCTCATGCCAGTGTTTTTTAATTGACATCTTGAAATAGACGAAACATCAAACAGGTAATCAAATCATTTTTGGTATGATAGTCTTGTCAGTCTTGAATGTCAATAAAAGTGTGTGTGTGTGCGCGGGCGTGCGTGTTTATGATTTAGGGCTAGGGCTCGGTAGGGGTATAGGGTGGTAAGGGTATTTTTTAGGGTTTAGTGTTAGGTAGGGGTATAGGGGGACAACAGTGTTTTTAAGGTTTAGGGGTGGGTAGGAGGTAAGGGTGTTTTTAGGGATTGGGGTAGGTAAGTGTATAGGGTAATAAGGGCATTTGTTGGGTCTAGGGGTGGGTAGGGGTATATGTTGGTAAGGGTGTTTTTAGGGTTTAGGTCTGGGTAGGGCTATAAGGTCATACTGGTATTTTTAGTGTTTAGGGGTTGGTAGAGGTATAGGGTGGTAAAGGAGATTTGGGGTTTAGAGGTGGGTAGTAGTATAGGGTGATAAGGGCATTTTAGGGTTTAGGGATGGATAGGGATATCGGTGATAAGGGTATTTCTAGGGTTTAGGGGTGGGTATGGCTATAGAGTGATAAGGTTACAAAAAAGGGGGGAAATAATTTTTAAAAAGGAGATGGCTGTGGGGTCTGCTCTGACAAAGAAAAAAATGTACATTTACATATATATGCATGTGGGTTTCACCTATCTTACCATAGACTTACCTTGCATTGTAAAGGTATGCATAGTAAAGGTAAATGCATAGTAAATTCATGTGTGGTAAAGTCATTGCAGTGTAAACACATTGCGTAGTAAATGATGCGTGGTAAAGACATGCATTGTTCTATCATACATCCCCAGGCACAAAGTAATCCTACCAGGTGAAGCAAATCAGTCTTGTGGAGTACACAGCAGGCCACAACAGGAGGCAGTCCTCTGAGAGTCATTCCTCAGGTCCTGAAAGTGAACGGAAGAGTGGGTCTGAGGGCACTACATTCATATCTGGTGCCTCCTTTGAGGTTGGGAGAAGTTTCTAGAGGTTTGTCTTTGAAGTACATGGAATTCCCTGACTTCCCTGCCCTAGCCCGAAGCTGGCTGCAAAGAGAATGTGTAGATGGCAAGCCCTTTGTGTGGAGGCAGAGCACAGCTATTCAGTTGCAAGTGGTGCTGTGCCCAACTCCGCCCCCATCCCAGTTTGGCACACCTAAGCCCTCTATTGTGTGACTAGGAGGAATTCACAAAGCCTGTCAGTTATACCCAGTCATGAGGCCGAGGGGAGAGAGAATGCAGGCACCAAATGGCCAACAGGAGGAAAATGTCAACTTACTAAAAGCTAAAAAGGCTTTAACTTTAAAGAGGATTTTTAATTATAATTTCATGGATACTAAATAGGAAATGCTTAACTGGTCCTAATCAAAAGTTAGCACTTATTAAATGTAAGAAGTCAACCCAATGTTGCCCTATGGGACGGGTAGGCCTCGCAATTGTGAAAAACATATTTAGTTGTTTTTCACTACCAGGACATGTACAACTTAAATGTACATGTCAAAACTTTTAGTTACAATGACCCTGCCCTATGGGCTACCTAAGGCTTGCCTTAGACGTGGCATATGCAATAAAAGGGGAGTTTAAGGCTTGGTAAGGGGGTTATATTACCAAGTTACATTGGCAGTTTAAAACTGTATTCAGGCTACAATGGCAGGCCTGGGACATGTTTTAGGGGGGTACTTAAGTGTGTGGCACAGTTACTGCTGCAGGCCCACTAGTAGCATTTAATGTACGAACCCTGGGTATATGGCATACCCCTCTACAAGGGGTATATATGTAATTAAATATGCCAGTCAGGTGTAAACCAATATAACCATGTTTAGAGGAGTGAGCACAAATAAGCACTTAAGCACTGGTTAGCAGTGGTAAAGTGTACAGAGTACTAAGCCAACAATATGAATTTAGCAAAAAGGGCAGGGAGAAAGGTAAAATGTTTGCGGTGACCCTGCAGAAAGGGCCAGGTCCAACAAACTTGAACAGTGTCGTACAACCCATTCACTTACCAACTGATCAACCTTACTCCTGTAAACAGATGCTGGAACTTTTACTAATTTCTTCTTGCAATCAGAATTCTCAGTTTCATAGGGTAGGAATTCCATTTTACTTTGGTATTTTTTTTTATTTCTGCAAAATTACTTGCAAGTTCTTATCCACCTGGGATCAAACCAACTTGAGTAGCTGCTAAGAACTGAGAGATCAACGCACATTTGCTGCATTTGTAAGAAATGGGAACGATGGTCCCTAGTGAAAGACTGAGGCTGGAGCTTCCCTGAGCTTTCTGGAGGTTACCAAGAACTTGAGATCTCCAGGTCAAAGGATAACTCCTATTTTATTCTAAATGCAGTTGCATGGCATTTAAGGGCAACTATATATTTAGGGTTGTACCTCAGTCCAAAAAGGGAGGAGTATATTTTGTTTTTTCCATTGATCATCATCCCAACTGCACTGCATCATCTATATGTAAACAAAGATATGATTTTTTTATTTTAAATACTGGCTCATTAATAGAGATTACTCTGTCAAACTATAGTTCAATCCTACTCCTATCTCTTTGGGAAATCATTTACTCTTCGACCTAGGTACCCTTGGTGAGCGAAAGGTCTCAGGGGCATATCAGCAACAACTGGCGATAATTATCGCTAAGCGCACTTAGCGCTATGATAATTATCGCCGGCTAGAGTGGATTTTTATCGCTGAGATAGCGTGCTATTAGCAACGCTTTTCTCAAAAGCAATAAAAATCCTAGCGCTAACTGCCAAACGTGAGATTATCGCTGGAAACCCAGCGATAATCCCACGAAGTTTGGCGATAGCTTGCTGATAGGGCCTCACATACTTAGCCATGAAATCCACCTTACATAGGATATCATGGCTAAATCAGTTTCAAAGCAGGCGTAAGGAAAGTAGCGATAACAGAGGTTATTGCTCCTTTTCTTGTCGCTATGCTGCTTTGCGTGAGGCTTGATAATAGGAGAAATGTCGCTTAGCGACATTTCTCCCGTTATCCTGGGGAGGAACGCCCACTTTCCATCTCATTAGAGATGCAAAGATGGGCGTTAGGAATTCAGGCGCTAAGGCAAGGTTTCACGCGATAGCGTGACCTTGCTAATATAGCGATAAAATTATCACTGCTTTTCGGCCGAAAACGGACGCAAAATCGGCAATAATTTTATATCGCCGCCTTGTAGATATGCCCCTCAGTTATCTACTTTTAGTTAATTTGTTCCGGAAGGACCTGGAACATCTCTCGTAAATTACAGTACCTTTTATGTATGCCTCTAATAACCAATAGCTGCCTTGGAGAGCAGGTTGAGGCCATGCTCCATAGTGTACCCCAAATGGCCTAAGGCAAGAAGGCAACAGAGCCTGTGAGCAACTCAGTGTCCTACTGGGCCCATACATACCCAGGGAGGATAAACTGTAGGTATGCACAATGGAGAACTGGAATACTTGTGCCCTATTACAGGCATAAAGGTTGGGATATGTTTGGAATATAAAAGGAGTTCGCACTGTAAAGATTAATTTTGAGTAGTGTTATGCCAATCACAGTTGTGTAGAAATGAAGGGCCAGATTTACAAACCTTTTACACTGGGATTTGCATCAAAAAAGCAGTACAAACCTGTGCAAAATGTTTTTTATTGAATTTTCTTTCTAGCGCCAAACTTGTTTTTCAGTGGAAAGTTGCCGAAAAGTAACACACATCAGCTCAAAGTGCTGTTTTGGATTACTCTGTGTCACAGGGGCATTACATGGGTAGTACATGGGCGCTTCTGTGCTACCACCCCTGCTTTTGGACACAAACCCTATCGAAAAATGACGGTGATAGGGTTTAGCTGCAAAACATAACGCCACTTTGAAGCATGCGTTAAAAGAAGAAAGACTTTTTATTTCTCCTTTCTTTTATGACTTTGCATGTGTGTCACACGGTATTGTTTTACAGTTTGTCTAGGTATAGTATTTGCTCTAGAAGGGTACCCTTCCATTGCAAACCTAACCTAGACTCAATCAGACACCCCTGCACTATGGCGCAAAGGCGTGCATGTGGCACTTGGCAGCCTGTTGTTCGCCTGTGCTGGGGGGAGAGGAGGAGAGTGACACATCTCTGTAGATATGGTGCTTTCCTCCTCTCACCCTGTCACTTCCGGTGCTGCTCTGTGTTGTGTGGCAGGGTCGTTAATCCGGGCTACTTTCCTTGGATGTGATTCTGAAAAAGGCCATGGATGTAGTGCCTTTTTCTATTCATATCCTGAGAATAATTGATGGGTTAATTGCTGAGGTCATTGTAGTCGAGCACTGATTAAACCATAATGGACCTGGGAAATGGGTTTGACTCACATGAACTGTTTATGATCTGTCAGCATTGTAATGATTCATGAAAGCACTGATAAAGGTTATTCGTTAGCCCTTTTAAAATGTGTTTAATAAATAATTGGCTCTTGGTAACCGGCTCTTATGCTCAATCATTGTATGTTATGTAATGGTCGTTGGTGTTTTTCATACCAGTATATATTTATAGAAAGAACAACTCCCCTTGCTTGAGTATTTTGCAATCTCTTCAAACAGCATGCTTAGAAAATGACTTGTTTAAGTTTGTCATATACTTTTATTTTGAAAATCTGTTCCTCCTGGATGTATGTATATATTTAAAAATACACATCCAAAAATATCTGTTTTTATACAATTATCCCCATCTGGCGAATCTTTCTGTTTCATACCTGTTCCCAGGTAAGAGATGCACTACAAAGTGTCTTTTGATATAAAATGTCATCAGCCAGAGCATCAAAGAAGTGCCTCTGGGGTCCTGGCAGCCGGATATTAAAGGCGGCATAGCTTGCTTTAGCACAGTCTGAGAATATTTGGACCCAAACTGCATCAAAAGGGGTGAAGAGGTGCTTGGGAAATTGCCAAAGCCTGAAGGACATACTTCAAAGGTTTATGCCCAAGAATGTCCTCATACATTCATGGACTAACTCTCACTTTTATCTCATTTCCAGCATCGTGAAGGTGGACCTGTTCAGCATTGCTTACCACCAACTAGAAAATCTGGTAAATCGTGCGTTTTTTAGTCAGATTTTATATATTTTTAGAATGCAAGTGCGTGAGCATGTTACTTCCTTGGCTACCTTTATTGTACAAAAAGCAGAACATTCAGTGCCCATATTTTATCGTGATGACATCATCTTTCAGAATAATTTTCCATAATTCACAGGAATTGCAGTAGCAGCCAGTGTGTCCATAGAGTGCTGGAATGTGAGGGGGGCATGAAGGGGGGACGGACAGACGGATGAGGAGACAAATTGAAAAAACAAAAACACTTACCTGCCACACCACACTCCTCTCCACTGCAGGCACAGGCTCCCACAGTCCAATGCAGCCAATCCTGACACTGCTTTCATGCTGCTGAAAGCAGCGTCAGGATTGGCCTGAGCACCGATGATTTGCACTCCCAGTTAGACTGGGAGCCTGTTCCTGCTCTCCCCAACCCGGCAACACAGCTCAGGTGGAAGAGAGTTTCAGTGCGCATGATGGTTTGGTGGTCCTGAGACGGCTGGCCCGACCGTCATGCACACTGAACAGCACTGCAACCACTTCTCCACCAGCCTGGCATCTTCGTAGCCCCACCCTCAAGCATTGGCTGTAAGATCAAAAATAAAACGATTATAAACAAGTGTTTATTTTATTTTTTATTTTTCATTTTTTGGGCTGTTGGCAGGTGGTGCAACGATCCACCGCCATAGTTGAGGAGCCGCCACTGAGAAATTGTGTAATTCCCAGAAATTATGAATACAGCTATAATAATAATGTTAGCAACCTAGTTTCAATCCCATATCTAACTCACTAACTAAATAGTCTCTTAGTTAAGTAAATATATTTGACAATGAAAGCATCAAAATACACTGCTCAGCTGCATCACTGCCATTGTGTTCAACGCTATTCTATCCATGAAAGGAAAACAAATAATATTTGGTTGCAGTTAGAGCCCATTGTTAGCCCAAAAATATACAAAAATCTCTTCTTCGACATACAAATATGCTTCTTAACCCCTTCAGTGCCCATGACGAGATAGTCTCGTCATGGAGCGCGGTTGCGCTGTGCCCATGACGAGACTATCTCGTCATGAACCCCGCCCGCTAATTCAACGCCCGGCACAGGGCGGGGAAAGGGCGGGGCACACAAGGGGTTAATTCATGAAATAAATATTTACTACAACCTCACCTTCATGAACGACATAGTTGACTATTCTTTTGTTGTTTTTACTGCAGACAGCCAGAAAAGATAGTTCAGGATTCATACTGCTTGATAAAGCACTATTGTTTTGCCAAGTGAAAAAGTCTTAACATGTAATATAAAGGAGCGAATTAGATATGCTGGAGTAGGGAGGGCACAAAACAATCCAAGAGGAGAGCAGGGCATACCCAAGAGTACTAGAATCTACCACATATGTTACACAAAAGTGCAGCAACAATGTATTAGACCAGCGAGTCTAGAAAGCTGACTAACAAAGCAATATACAAATTAATGAGGCGACTGACTTGACTAGTGTGCTGAAAAACTTTCCAACTTCGGGCCCAATCACGATAGGGTTAGGAACATAGGCTCCCATAGAAGTGAATGGGAGTTCAACCAAATTGTATCTAGAAGCATCCAGATGCATCATACTCGGTCGGTCGTACTCTCCAGAGTCGGTCAGAAACCATTTCCAAACCGATTTGATCGGGAAGATTTCCTAACCGCATCGAAAGCGGGTCCTTAGAGTTACAAAGTTAGAAGCAAGCAAATTCAAAAAAGCTATTGCATTGATTAATAAATATAGCCAAACAATTACACCAATTATATATATGTTTAAAACTTGTATAACACCACTAATAATGACAATAAATTACAGAAACACATTTAATTACACAAACAAGATGTTGACATCGATTTTTACCTTTCTTATTTGGTTAGTACAACTATAAAAATGTTCGAAAGGCAAGAACTGCAATGTAAACATTGTGATAAGCCTTAAGATCAACCACGGAAACAATTAGATTTAACTGAGCTGTTCGCATTGAGTCTCTGTAGCACGAGGTCCAAATTGGCTTTTATATTCTCCATTGCCATTTCTGGGAATCTGACTATAGCGCCTGTTAACATCAAACCCTCCCATTTCGGAGCCTGTGTCATTGCATCATAAGATGTAAGAATCTTACTCTCTATCCAAACTGTCTTTAAATATTTCTTATTAGCAATTAGACTGTACAGGCACATACAATATGAAGAAACAAATCAATCAATCAATCAAGTAGCACTTGTGTAGCGCAGCTTATCACCCTATAGGGTATCCAGGCCCTGTGCTGAAGGTATAAGTTGAAGAGCCACATCTTGAGTCCCTTCCTTAAGTGAGATAACGAGGGTGCGTTGCGAAGGTGAAGGGCTTCCAGGATTTGGCGTTGAGGTGGGAGAAGGATAGTCCTTCGGAGTGGCAGTGGCAGACATGTGGTATATGTGCAAGGGCAAAGTATGTGGAGAGGAGATTCCAGGTCAGTCTGTGGAAATGCAGGCGGTGGTTCATGTATGCGGGTTCTTGGTCGTGGAAGGCTTTGTAGGTGTGGGAATGGCATCTCTTCTTGACGGGGAGCCAGTAGAAGTCCGTCAGGTTCTGGGTGATGTGTGCCCTCTTGAGCAGGTTCAGGATTAGTGTGTCAGCTGCGTTCTGGATCACCTGGAGTCTTTATATGAGTTCGGTGATGGTGCCTGCATAGAGTGCATTGCCATGGTCTAGTCGTCTGGTGATGAGGGCCTGCATCATAATTTTCCTGCTGCTGATGGGGAGCCACCTATAGACTTTGCAGAGCATGTGGAATCAGGCTGAGGAAATGGCATTGACCTGACGTTTCAAGTAAAGTTTGCTGTCCAAGACGAGGCCGAGGTTGCAGGCGTGGTCTTTCAACGTGGGGTGGGTCACAGCTCTGCCACCCACTAGGAGTCATTCCAGAGCACGGTGTGTCTGCCGAAGATCAGAGCTTCAGTTTTGTCCGTGTTGAGCTTCAAGCAGTTGTCCTTCATCTATGTGGAGGCGATCATTATACAGTTGTGGAAGTTGGTCTTCATCGAGGTGGGATCCGCTGAGATCGAGAGGATGAGCTGGGTATTGTTGGTGTAGGAAATGATGTTGATGTCATGCGATCTGGTGATGTCTAAGAGTGGTGTTATATTGATGATGGGGTGAGTTCCCTAATTCCAATTTGCTCTGAAACTCTCGGTCAATGGACAAGTACCCCCACGGACCGATCAGACTTCATTGGGGGTTCGTAAGTGAAAAGCATTAGTCTGCCCTACTCTACCACGAAAGTGACATCCCTACTTAGTATTTATCAGACAAGTCAGGAAAAGGTGTCAGCGCGTGAAAACTTCTTAGGAAGTACACTCACGTTGTATGGGTCAAGTAGCCAAAGGCTACAGAGCTCGTTCTAAGATGCGCCTTTCCTCACCATCGATCTCCTCTCTTCTCCTGACTCAACGACCGGGGCACTGTCCCTAACTCCAACACCAAAGTCTCAGAACACACCCACTGCTCATCTTTCGTTCACCTCATCCTTCTGGACACCCCTCATAGGTGATTTTCCACTCAGTTTCGATACTCCCAGTTCCTGGCCCGATGACCTTGATTCCCAGACCTTCTCCAGTGGGACAGAACACCGTCTCACGTTATCAGCTCTCCATGTACGAATGTATCCTCTCGTCCCTGAGCCTAACTCCTAAAACAAAAGCGTTTTTCAAACTAACAAAGACAGGTTTCTCCAGCTGCAACAGAAACGTGAGAAAAGAACAAATCCAACTTGCACACGAAATTCAACTATTAAACCTAATATGCAAGAGCAGTCAGGGAGAATGCATTTCAGGCCTACAGAAATAGGCCAACATAAGAAAATAGCACATAGGCCTCATGAATTTACATATAAATGAACTCTCTTACTGAGCATTTCTAAATCAACACGGTACATGGGCACATCAAATGCGTGAATAAGTGCAAGCATCCAACACAACTATGCACGTTAATGTTTTCAGCTTAACACGCATATACTGCAAAGTTAATTTCTTCATGTTTATATGGAAAATATGCACATCACATTTCATATAATTACAGCACATGTTATACGGTTCCATGATAATACAACAAAAGAATAAATGTAGGTGCGAACTACTCATGATTTTTAATGCACCCCTACAAATGAAAGAGCACTATCGTGCTCTATCATAGATGTTGAAGAGGGTTGGACTGAGGGATGATCCTTGGGTAACGCCTCAGATGGTGTGATTGGGTTGTGAAGGGAAGGGGGAGGGGGATGCGGACTTTCTGGGTGCATCCCGTGAGAAAGGATGCCATCCATCTGAGCGCATCATCTGTCATTCCTATCTGGCATAGTCCATTGATGAATGTGTGGGGGGATACTGTGTCAAAGGCTGTATAGAGGGGAACAGGAGGATAAGGGCAGCTGATTCTCCTCTGTTCAGTAGACTGTGGATGTCGTCTGTTCAAGTGATCAGGGCTGTCTTTGTGCTGTGATTGGTTCCGAAGCCTCATTGGGAAGGGTCCAGTAGGTTGTTTCTCTCTAGGTGTTCAGTGAGTTGGAGGTTAGTGCAGGCACGGCCGGTGCAGGTAAGAGCGGTAGATGGTGGAGCAGGGCGGAATGGGGATGAAGTCGCTGAGTTGGTGATGCGGCTAGCGCAAATAAGTTGTTTTCTTTATTTTTTTATTTTATTTTGCCTATTCTGTCGTCTGTTGACTCGCCCCGCCCCGCCCCACCCAACCACTCCACCACTCTTACCTGCACCGGCCGTGACAGGGTTGATGTCTTTCTCCAGGACTTTGGTGGGGAATGGGAGCAGGGAGATGGGACGGTAGTTCTGGAGCTCGCTGGGGTCTACCGAAGGTTTCTTGAGGAGGGAATTAACCTCTGTGTGTTTCCATGAGTCAGAAGTGGTGTCTGTGGTTATGGAGGGGTATGGGATGATTGTGAGCTGGTGGCTGATCTCTTCTTTTCTTACGTTGAAGAGATGGTGGGGGCATAGGTCGATGGGTGCTCCTGAGTCGACAGAGTTCAGAAGAGTGGTTGTGTTAAGTGTGCTGAGTTGTTCCCATGCGGTGAGCGGGTGGTCAGCGGTGGTGGACAATGGGTTGCTGAAGAGGTTGGGATTGAAGTTTCTATAGATGGTTGCTATCTTGTTGTGGAAGTGGTCTGCGAGTGCATCACAGAGCTCTTGTAAGGAGGGAATTGAGTTTTTGGTGGCTGATCGGCAGGTGAACTCCAGGACGATGGTTGGCACTGGTTACGATTATGTGGGTCAGGGCCTCCTTTTTTGCTGCTTTGAGCTGTTGGTCGTAGTCGTTGAGGGCTGATTTGTAGGCAGCTCGGTGTATGTGGTTCCTGCTGGTGCGCCATCTTTTATCCAGTTGTTTGCACTTGCACTTCAACATGCTGAGTCCCGGGGTGTACCAGCTGGCTTTTTTGGTGGGTCTGTGTGTTTTGGCTGGTTTGGTGGGAGCGACTCGGTTGGTGGCGCTGGTGATCCAGGCGTTTAAGTTCGCTACTGTCTGGTCCAGGTTGGTGGTGATGTAGATCTGTGTGGTGCTGAGGGGGACAGTCCATTGTTTCCAAGTGACCTTGGTCCAGCAGCGCTAGGGGGTGCTGTGGTGGTTGGGGGCAGTGTGGAGAGGTCCGGCAAGGGTGAAGTGTACAATGGAGTGATCCGACCAGGTGAGTTCTGAGATGTGGCTGTATCTGAGTGTGTTGCTGGTCGTAAAAATCAGGCCCAACGTGTCCTGCTTTGGGCATGGGGTCGGTGTCCAATCTTTCTGTGAGGTCGGTGGAGTTGGTGTCGATGGAGTCATTCAGGTGTAAGTTGAGGTTTCCCAGGAAGATGTAGTGTTCGGATTTGACAGCGAGCAGGGTGATGAATTCAACAATGTCGCTGAGGCCGCTTCTTGGTCCTGGCGGTCTGTATGCAAGAGTGCCTTTGATGGTGGTTTTGTTGTCAGTGTGGAGCTGGAAGTTCATGTGTTCCATGATCGACATGGTCTCGTCATCCATGATGGTGTAGGTGATTGATTTCTTGTGTATGATGGTGATGCCACCTCTGTGTCAGTTGGGGCAGTCGCAGTGTTTCATCTTGTAGTCGCGGGGTATTGCCATGACGATGTCTGGGGCCAATGTGGGGGTGAGCCAGGTCTCCGTGATGAAGGTCACATCAGGGGCAAGGGTGGAGATGGTGTCCCAGACATCAGTGGTGCGTTTGCAGAGCAGTCTGCCATTGATCAGGAGGCAGCTGAGTTGTCTAGGGGGGTGTCAGCATCCGGGGCTGGTGTGTTGCTGGTTGCTGTGGTGTTGGTGGGAGCTGGGGCGGTGGTGAACCGGCAGCGGATGCAGGTGAAAGGTCTTGCTGTGGAGCGCAGTGATGCAAGGCAGCAGTTGTTGTTGCAATCGGGGTCCAGGGCACAAAGATCTGCGGCGGAGTACCTGTGAGAGTAGGGGGGGGCAGGGTTCCTGGTGCTGGGTGCGGTCTAAGTGCGGACTGGCGCAGACTGGGTAGCCTTAGGCACGCCTTCAGCATGCCAGCGGCCTCCGTAAGTAGTCCTGGGAATTGGAAGGGACTGGCAGGGAGGCAGGAGGGCGGCAAGCAGGTTAACAGCGTTAGCGGAGAAAACAGCAGGAAAAGGTTCAGACTGATAGCAAACTTCTAATACGAGTACCCAGGAAAATGCTTAGAATAATTCACGTACCCAAAAAAATGCTGACAATATTAATACCACTAAATGGCAATGTTATTACAAATCCAGGCTAAAAGTGCACAGATGCACTACACAGCCCGCAGACCTCGGGACTGCGGGCTACAACAGGCAGTTTCAGCGATGCGAGCAATGCGGCAGCCACACGGAGCTAAGCACCAGCAGCAGGGGGAGCAGCGCAAGGCTAGGGGTTAAGGGCTTCTCACTGGAGCCGCACAGCAGCCTCCATAATTAATCCTGGGAGGTGGGAGGGTATGGCAGGGAGGCAGGAGGGCGGCAAGCAGGGAAACAGTGGGAGCAGGAAAAACTGCAGGAAAAGAAGCAGACTGATAACAAACCACTAATGCAAGTACCCAAGAAGATGCTCAGAATAATACAAGTACCCAAGAAAATGCTGAGAATAGCAATACCACTAAATAGCAATATTATTACAATTCCAGGCTAAAAGTGCACAGATGCACAACACAGGTGGTCACCTGATCTCAGGACTGCGGGCTACAACAGGCGGCTTTGGGGCTGCCAGCGATGCATAACGGCAGGGAGAGTGGTGCAAGACCAGGGGTCAAGGGCTACTCCCGAGCCAATGTCTCCCTCGTGCGAGCTAGACCTATTTCTTCACAATTCTAAACCCCCCAAACTCAGTGGTGGCTGCTGCCAATCTGAAGTGGTGGGGTGGCACAGGGCGGGTAGGGGAATAATAATAAATAAATAAAGAGACTTACCTGCCATTGCCACTGCTGGCCACCTTGATACTCCTTTCCCCCCGGCAGTCCACACCACAGGCTCCATGCCCAATCCAAACGCTGCTTTCATGCTATACCTAGCATGTGAGAAGCATCGGGATTGGCCTGAGCGGACTTGTCTGATGCTCACTCAGGCACAGGGAGCCCCATCCCGCCCTAGACTCCATCCGCTCAGTCAGTCAGTCAGTGATAAATAAAATGATAATAACATTGTTTATTTTCACATGTTTGTCATCTGCTGGCTCTGAGAAGTGGGAGACTCTCCTTTGTCATGACGGAGGAGCCGCGCCTGCCCAAACGCCTGACATCCGCCTTTGGAGTCAAAAAGAAACTTATACCTATAAATGTATGGCGCATTTTACATTGGAGGGGTGCACACAGACCATGAATAATACTTCCCTGCTCATGGGATGCACTCTGAACTCTTTGTGCTTTTTAAACCAGTGGTCGTCTAAATCTAAATTAATACTTAGTAGACTTAAGTTTCCTTTCTATGCCCCTTTTAGGATACTGTAGTGGACTCTACTTTCTCATAGCAGCCTCACTTCTTACCAAAATGTAACTCACGAGTCTACCGTGTTGAGTCAGATTTCTGAGGAGGGAGAAGGTATTTTGTCCAACCCACCCCCCCTAGGTTTATAAAAGCAACTGTAGTGCTACACCCACCCAGATCCCCAACCAGCTCCAGCCCTCCCTGATCATAAAATGGCAACCAATATGGAAATGGAAACAAACAGACAGCAAAGTGGGCGTCAACTCACACACTTCACCTGTTTCTACCACCCAGGCTTGAATATGGGCTGGAAAGCAATGCATGTGTGCGTCCCCTCTTTTCTCTGCACACTCACCATGTTCTTCGCCAAGGACTCCACGAATAAGCGCACCCCTCATGCTCACATGCACACACAAACATGCTGATGTACCCAGGCACTTACACTCACCTACCCAACTTACACACAAATGTTCGCACATATTCATACACACTCACACATACGTTCACTCACAAACAAGCATCCACTTGGCGACTGCACATCTGTGTCCAATATTGGCTGTTCCTGGTCTCACTCACCCTCTTAGTCCATGCACTCTTTGAGGGTGAGTATCCATTGGAGTTTTGAGTGTCGGCACATTAGAGCGTGAGTGGCTGCCCAAGCATGCCACTTTATGAGGGTGCCCCTGAGAGTACCCTTTTGTATTCCAGTATGTGTGAACGCATCTTTAAAAGTGTATTTGTGATGGTCACACTCTCAGCACAACTACACACACACATAATGCAAGTGACGGGGACAGCTGTCCACTGTCTCCCTTTTACCCCACCTACCATTTGCGCAAAGCAGAGGAGTGTTTGAGCGCCTGCCAGCTCTCAAGGACTCACTCCTGCAGCAGGGAGGCTAGCAGCCCTCCCACCACTGAAGAGTTTCCCTAGCATGCCCTGCTGGCAGGGGAGCTCTATCGAGCCGGCGCGGCCGGTACAGCTAAGAGTGGTGGAGCGGTGGGATAGGGAAAATAAAATAAATAAAATCAAACCGCTTAACTTGTGCTCGCCGCATCGCTGAGTCGGCGATACAGCGAGCGCAAGGTAAAGGGTTTTATTTATTTATTTATTTATTTATTTTCCCTATCCCGTCGTCTGTCGACTTCTCCCCACTGCCTCACCGCTCTTACCTGTACCGGCCCGCGCCTGCTATAAAGGGTGAGAGAAGGCGCTGCCCAGCGGGCTGTGTTGGAAAGGAGACCACGCATAGGGAGTAGCCGAGGAACATTTGTTTAATAATGCTGTAAGAAAATTGGGTCTACTAAAAAAGTGCTGAGAGATTTTTTGAGTAAACAGGAGAAAAGGCCAAACCTGTGTAGGGGATAGGGGGTTGAACTGCTCTGGTCTCTGACACACTAACTCCTGTGTGCATGGGTTCCTTATTGCTTCAGCGTGTTTGTGTGCATCCACAGGTGGCTGAGGATGTCAGTGCAGCCATGGAAGAGCTGAGGGCAGGATCCGAGCAGGAGGGCTCCCGAATGACGCACTCCAAGGGCGAGACTTTGTTTGAGCTGTACATCACCCTGAACGAGCTGAAGCGGCTCAAAGACTTCTTACCTTTAAAGTGAGTGAGACAATGTCCTACTGATCTTCTAGTACAATGGACAACAGTCCTACGATTTCATGGTGTCCATGGAGGTTACTGAAAACAATTATTGTCAAATGTATGTCAAAGAATGTGTTCTGCTTTTTGAAAACAACAATGTCATACATCTGCAAACTGAGTCACTCAGGGACATATCTTGTGCAGAATCGCAATAGACATTCTTCTTCTTTAAGGAAGACCAGACAAAAACAGTACATTTATACTAATTGGTGGGTTTGTGCAACGATTTAAGTACACTTCAGGAGTGTAATAGGACTGAATAAATTAGTTAAAAATCAAATATTGCCATCATATACTCCTGTAACCATTTGTCAGTTCACTTTTTCCTTTAGAGTCCAGAATAATACCATTGGCAAATTAAAATAATAACTTTATTGTGATTCTGAACAGAAGCTGTGGGAAGACAGTGAATGACAATTAAAACAGGTCCACCTATGTGACTGATTAATCACCCACAACAGTACTACTGTTTCTATTTTGTGGAGCACACTCCCCCCCCCCCCTCTGTGCCTTTAACAAGCCTTCTTAAATTCTGCTATTTTGTAACAAAATAGTCTCTTCTGGGATTTTTCCCCGTGCAACAAGCATTATGTTTTTGTATTCAATGATTTTATTGGAGATTTTCTTTTTTTAGCATTTCATTTATACTTTTCTCAGTTTAAACACAGTCTGCAAGCTACACGTTTTTGTGACATGACTTAATTTTCCAAGCAAACAATTTCATGCCACAGCGTATACCACCATCAGTTATTGCCCCTTGGGACTGAGCAGTAACACGTGGAATCAAGCCAATGCCCAATTGAATGTCCTCACACCAGCACTGGTGTCTATATTGGGTTTCCAGAGTTTCTAGACTGGCATTTTAAGTGTTGTCTTAGGGGAGTCCATACATTCTTAGTTCTAGAAGAAGCCAGGAGTAGCATCACATAAATATCAGATGCATTGTTAGCAAATATCAGATCCTTGATCCAGCCTGAAATTGTGGCAGCTGGACTCCATCCCCAGTGCATCACCACCTTCCTCTTGGTTAAGTTAAGAGGATGGCCATGAGGGTGAACTTTCTTTCCATTGGTGGGACCTTTTTAACTTATCCCAGCAAGGCTACTAAGGGATAGATGGCAAATTTGTGTCGTGTCACCTTTCGCAATTCACAATTTATCTCACCCAGTAAGCTGCAACCCCCGGGCGTTTACAAGCTAATTGAAAGAGGTCAACATTGACTTATGATCATCTAACGCATGTGCCCTCGGCTACTAGCCCCATTTGGGTTTTTTTAGTCTGGCCAGTGAAAGATAACAACATAGGGTCAAATTTGGAGTGCAATGATGCTGGTTCGCCATCAAGTGTGATACTTCTCGCATTCATACAGGATACTTTCCACTGTTCATCCGGCAGAATAAATCCCAGAACCGCTCCCCAGCCAGCCCAGGCCCCTGAGGAGCTGGGTCTGCCCCCAGGAGTGTCCACATGTATATACAGGAGACCAAATGTTGTGCACTAGGATTACTGATTACTGTGGTAAGCATAGGGAAGGGTAGGGGGGCCTCTGGAAACCTCTTGAGAGGGTACTTGCAGGGAGTTGTGTATCCTATAAAATAGGAAGATGTTGAGTGGACCCAAAGTGTTAACGTCTCCTGGAAACTGGCCATTTGTGAACTTGCCCCCTACGGGGACTATCCCCCATATATCTAAGTGCGGTTTTGCCATTGGTTCAGACATTAAAGGGATCCAAGGATTCTGTTCTAATGGGATTGATAGGGAGTAGGGTCATTCCTGCCCTACTTTGGTTGCTGTTTGTCTTCAGGCACTGACAACGCACACCACAGGGTTAATCCAAACCCTAACATTGCCTCACAGGGAGCGGAATAGTCTTCCTCACGGGGCACTGCACCGCCGTCTCTATTTCAGCAGGGAGATGCAGGCACCTGTGGGGCTGCTAGAACCATAGGTAAGCAATTCTGAACTGGGGCGAACACCAAAAAAGCTCTAGCTCTGGGATCAATAGTCCACTGGCCTCATATGGGCACATTAGCGCGTTTCTTTTTCCCACCCTCACCAATGTAATCATGAAACATAACAATGTTTTTTTTTAAAAAAGCATGAGTTAGGCAATAGGTATGTTCAAGAAATCTGAAAGTTTAAAGTGGATCAGCATTTGTGTGGTTGCAATGTGCCCTGCCTAGTCAGTGGTTAACTCGCTCAGCTAACTTGTTCATTCTCCCCATATTTGCCCCTAATTTCCAGCAAAGCAATGCTGTTTACTCTAATACCCAGATATCAAACCAAGTCCTCTATCAGCTACATTGGAAAGTCCATAATGTACCTCCCTGTGCTGCGAGAGAAAGGTGCAATACTAAAGTTTCTCCCCATTAATTTTGAGGCCTGACTGACTGACAGATGTAATCATTTCATGCAGTTCTGAACTGCTGAGGTGCAGAATTAACAGGTACTCCAAGCTCAGCCCTGAGAATCCCATAATCAATGAGGAATTACAGGGGGGATCAGGTTTTATGGGTCTAATTCCCTGATTCCATCAGCCATCCCACATATTCCCTGAAGATCCGCACACAGATTTCAGACGATTTGAGCATGAGCATGTCATATTAATTCGAAATCCAGGTTACCAGCACCATCGGGAATTACGGTTGTCTAGTAAACAGGGTCCAATGAGATAACGGCTAACTTTCAGACTGAAATACTCAAAAACAGGAATGACACTTCTTCAAGCAATGGTTAAAGGGTCTGACCCAAAGCCTCTTCCTGTTAAAATTGTCGTGTTCATCACATGCCCTCTGGTACTCAGTAGAAGCAGCTGTCTGTAGCCACACCTTGAAAGACTCAGTCTCTGACAATATCATCAATGAATCCTTTAAATCGTGTATATTTCTTTTATTGTCTGTTTAATGAGCTGCATTTAAACATTTCCCTATGAATGTTATTCTGAATGGTGCAACCTCATATAAGGTGACATGACACAGAAAAGAGGACCTTCAAAAACAGTCTTAATTCAAGAAAACAGCGGCACACAATTTCCTCCTGTGTTCCTTGGTTCTAAAGCGCTGCTTTTTAAACCTTGCTGAAGGTTATAGTTTTACAAGACTAAATCCATGGCAACAGTTGTTACTTAGAGCTTTAGAG
The DNA here is from genome assembly GCF_964204655.1 of Triturus cristatus. Taxonomy (NCBI): domain Eukaryota; kingdom Metazoa; phylum Chordata; class Amphibia; order Caudata; family Salamandridae; genus Triturus; species Triturus cristatus. The sequence continues at coordinate 1,092,550,339 of NC_140593.1, forward strand.
TTTCCAAAATTAAAAGGAGACATTCCTCATTAAAAGTATTTTTGACACCCTTGCTTGCTCAGGTTATAAAAGACTAGCCAAAATGCTCATGATGCCCTGATGTGCATAAACTGCAATTAGCTATATCTGCATGGGGAAACAGCGTTTACAACGCATGCAGCACAACGCATGCGATTACAATGCGGTTGTTACAATGACCACGTTGTTACAACGCTAACCATTATAACGAACGCAAGTCGTTTCTACAACTTGTTGTAGGGGGCGCTCTCAACTAAGTAATAGTATAATTTACTATTTCAACACCTTCCCTACTGTTGCACACGCTGTAGTTGGAATAGTAAATTATACTATTTCTAAATCCCGTGCGCCCCCTACAGCGAGTCTTAGAAACGACTTGGGATGTAATGGTATGCGTTGTAACAATGTGGTTGTTGTAACGACCGCGTTGTAATCGCATGCGATGTAACATTGCATATTCATATGCATGGTAGTATGCTCGTGCAGTTTTAATAAATGCACGAGAATACACTTCTGCAGGAAAAACTATAAATGTCTTTCTGTATCCCTGTCAGTTCCGCGTGCAGAGTCGGCTTTTTTGCCAGTGCAAGCCAAACTTCCACAGAGAGAAGAACTTGGGAATGGGGCTAGTAAAGCTCTACTGAAGTTGGGTCTGTTGATCGGAATAAGTGGGAATTTGCAGATTCGGATGTATGTTGTTACAACGCACACTTTTACAACGCATGCACTTACAACGCATTTTTTACAACGCAACATCCACTACAACGCATTCCATTACATAGCATGACACTACAACGCATGTTTAAAAACTACCTTTACAACGCATTCCATTACATCGCATACTACCTTTACAACGCATACCATTACAACGCATAGTATAGGGGTAAAAATTACTATTCTAACTCCAGGGGGTGCAACAGTAGGGTAAGTGTTGGATTGCGTTGTAATGGTATGCATTGTAAAGGTAGTATGCGATGTAATGGAATGCGTTGTAAAGGTAGTTTTTGAACATGCGTTGTAGTGTCATGCTATGTAATGGAATGCGTTGTAGTGGATGTTGCGTTGTAAAAATTTTGTTGTAAGAGTAGTGCGTTGTAACAGTTGCGTTGTAAAGGTTGTTCACCTGCAGATTCGCAAGGGGATGTCATGTGGAGCCGTATTTATATTTTAAATCTATTATTCTCAAGTTGTTGATGCTTTCACACTAACCCACGGTTCACAGAATTTGGACTGGATATTGGGCATTTGCTCAACCATCCCGTCTTGCCCGCTGACTTACAGATTTTTTCCGTAGAAATGTGTCCGCTCAGCTGTTTTTCTTAGCCTTAATTTATAGACCATTCAGAATGTAACATAGATTAAAAAAGTTTGTGCTGACATCACAGAAGCAACTTGTAGCATGTTTGGAGGCCTCCTTTCTGAGCATCCACCAAAAACAATTAGCTTAAAACGCCCATCAATGAATGAATGACATAATTTGCTTTATTTGTTTGAATAATCCTGTTTTTTTCTGCAGAGACAATAAATCTCTAGCGTTGTCTGGATTCCATGAATGGTTTAAATTATCAATCCATACTTGGCTGAGAACTGTATATGAAAAGACCTGTGAAAGGATACAGAAGTCTGTTGACATGGATAAGGTGAGTCTCAAATAAAATTTAAAAAAACAAAAATATTGGAAAATAGACAGACTTTGCAATAATTCGTTTTTTGTTTTAGTGCAGGATTTAACTTCCCAGAATTTTCGAGGGGAGAGATGTTATCTTCAGTGTCACAAGCAACAGAATGGATGCACTCATTAAAAGTTTACCTTGGTCAAAGTCAAAAATATTGCTATCCTATATTTCTTACCTATCACATTTTGGAAAAATCTATTAAATCTGGTTGATATTACCATCCACCAATCAAGACATATTGAACACACGCTCAACAAAAGCCATATAAAATACAAAAAACAAGGCTTTACTAGAAGCTATGTGAAGCAGACCGTGGGTGAATTGGGAACGCGTGTATAAACAACCACCACTGCGAGCATATGTTCGTATACTTACACTCTACCCTCAATCGTATTGTTTCTACATGTTTACTTTCTTGTCTTTTCTCGCTATCTTCAAGATTATTTTGGAGCAACCCTCTGGCTCCAGCTTTCTCCCTCCGTTTTTTTGTTTTTTTTAGAGTTTTATATAGCGCAAACTAGACCCGAATAAATCGGGTATCAGAGCGCTCTACATGAGCACCAGTTTCGTTACAGAAGAACACATTCATTTTTTTTGTTAGGCACGGGGAGATTAAGTGATTTGCCCAGAATCACAGGATGTTTTAGCGTTGTTGCCGAGATTCGAACCTGGTTCCCCAGCTTCGAGGTCGACCGTTCTAGCCGTAAGGCTACAGCCTCTCCCCAATCCTCTGTTGTTGTTCAGCAACTGTCCATGTCTCTCTTAAATGTGAAATGCGGAGCTTCTCACATCAAACCTTGCTGATTTTTAACCTTACCACAGGGCACTATATAAAAAACTAACCTATCTAGGAAGGGACACCTGTAGGTAATTTTGAATTCATTTGGATCCCTGAAAACATACTAGCTCCACTGTAGCTCGGGTGTCGAAGACCTCCCGGATACACTCGTTACACTGGGTGGGAACCCTGTGATGAAGCATGCCACTAATGAAACTAGTGGGTGAAGGTTCTTTTACGAAAACTAGGGAAGTCCCTTCTTTAATCAAGGGAGAAAACATAACATACGGTACAGAATTTCTCTCGTTTGATACTTAAATAGGTGACAGTTTGGAATTGGAGCTAACTTATGCCCTTCTAACTCCCCGAGATGATTTGAAATCTCTTAAATGTGAGCCACTGTTATAACAGTTGCTTTCTCTGTATTTTACCTGCACCTTGCATAAATGGTAAAATAACAATTTATTTATGTGTTTGCTTGATCGAGAGTATTAAAGATTAAAGCTCAATTAAAGGACAATTATTGCAGAATATAATTGGATGCACCAAACAAAAAAAAACAATAACTTGATTGTTGCTACTCCAGAGCTGTGCTTTCTGTTGTGTTGTGCCACACTATGCAATACACTTTGATTTACCACTCTTTTTGTTTACTTAAATTCAGATTAGCCGCTCAAAGCTTGAATGGCAGATCCTGGTTCACAGAATGAAAAATCAGGGGATATTTACACAGAGATGGACTAGGTGGTTGTGAAAATCCACAAGCAGGGTATACTTTCTGCAGTTGTACATGTAGAGTTAAAAACATGGGTGTAAACATGAGAAAGGTAAGGGTGGCCATTTGGGAGGTAGAGCACTCCCACAAGGCCAATACTTTCTGGAGATTCACAAATCTTCCCTAAGATTATCACACCTAATTTCTGCACCTATAGGAAGGGCTGGACTGGCTATTATACCAGACTGGCATTTCCAAGGTTGGCTGCAGACTAGGGGACTGGTTTCAGAATAGAATGAAATGTCATTACCCAACCATGTCCCAATCCAACTCTGGTCATGGCCTACTGCAGTGTGGGGTTGGTTTGAAGATTTTTATGCCAGGCTTGAATCCGGTTTCTACCCATAAACCAGAGTTTGTATGGACATTCCGTATAAACAGACAACACCACTCCTTTATTCTCTAGGGTTTTATGGGAAGAGATTTCTCCACTTAGAAAACTGTTTGGGAGTTTAAAAATATAAAAATAGAAGAAAAAAGTGATATGTGCTATACATGATCCTGTGGTTTGCCCGCTGTGTAAACCGATAAAAGGAGTATATAGTAATAGGGAAATTTCATGAGTGTTTGATTTACATACATTGCCACGCTTTCTCATGGGCATTTCTATGAACTACTAAATCCCTCCAAATCTTAAAATGAAACCTACAATGACTATAATTCCGACTTTTAAAGAGTTTCATCTGTACATATTGTGACTTATTCCTGAAGACTCTCAACACGACTCAAGCAGACACCAGTGGGAAAAGAGGGGGGTGAAATGCCACAGAGCATTTATATACCATCAGATCCAGCAGCCAGGAGGGGCTCAGGCTCTAGTCATGAGGAGGGCAAAGTGGAAGAAGTTGGGTGTTGAGCTTTACACAATAGATCTCTATATGTTACTCACTGGTATTGCATTTGGGTTTATGCAACAGGTTCCTTGTCGGCCGGCAGAAAATAATACAAAATTGTAAAACCTTAAGGAGTTCTATCTGAATCCCTAGACTAGAGCACTAATGTCTGAGTTAGTAATTGTAATTGTAAATTTTTCATTATTGTTTTAACCGTAATACCATCTATCCAAGCAAATTATTTCCATTAGTTTTCATGTGTTGATATTTTCAAGATACCACTGCAGCGCTCCCCTTAGTACATTGTTCGTTTGGATTTTGTAATCTCATGTGGAACACCATGTGTAAAATAGACTAAATCAAAACAAAACAGAGACCTATGGGATCAAAATGCATGCTTCTATGGATAGGATCATGTGTGGCTCTGCACCAGTTTCTGCATGATATACTCAAGTCATCGCCACACCAAACAAAGATGGCCATATAAAGATGACTCATATCCCAGGAAGAAAAATCCAATGGACATTCCTAGTCATGGCCAAGACAGAGTTTACTGAAAGCTTCATGAACAATAGTATCTTAAAATCTCCCATCTCTGATACTCCAATCACAATAGATAATACATCAATATGTCACAATCTTTAGTGTGGCTTCAACTTGCAGCATTGAGATGTCAAGCATCCTCTTAGCTGTGATGAGCGACCTCTATGCAAGCACTGAGAAGTCCTTCTGTACATTTGAGAGTGTATTGTACAGAAGCAGGATGCATCACAAATGTAGGGGGCACCTTCAAGGTGCTCTAGAGTGGCTGTGCCTGCTTACTTGTAAAAGGTCTTTAACATCCCCTGTCCAAGATTTTCAAATCTCAATGGTGGTCTGAACAAACATAGGTTGTTTAGTGGAAGAATCCTTTTCTGCATGGCTTTCTATTTTGCAGTATGGGAGGGGGGCTCTGTTATGAAGACAGACAGCTCAGCTTGATCCATCTCTCTCCCTAGACTGGGTATTACATGGACTTAGTCCAACAAGTTAAATCGACACCACTGGATGGCAAAGCTATTGGTTGAGCCAGCGTGACTTAATGGTTGTCTCCAGCACTTCCCACATTTCTATATGTTTTTATTTCACTCATTTTGTTCTACTGGCATTTTGTTTTTTACAAGTCTGGTTTGTTTAGTTTTGCTTTTCAGTACCATATCCAATGCACCCTGATTATTCAAGAAAGATTACATTTGGTGTTGTACCATTTTACTTCTGTATTGTTCTGCATCCACTCCAGGAATCTGTGTTTGACCCTGTGGTCATGGGCTAAAATCCCAGTAGTTCAACTCAACCTGTCATTCTTCAGAGACCAATAAAATGAGCACCTTTGAGTTGGGTAACAATAAACCCCTGTTATTTCAGCACAAAGACCCAAGAGGGTGGATGGGCACTTTACAAATACACATGTTCTGTTATGCTAATTGTCTTGCTTTTTCAATTGATACGACCTACTTTGAAGAGCACGCTTGTGCCTGACTTGTTTCTGAGCATTGGTGACTGTAAAGAAGTCACTGTTCACTGTTGTGCCTGTAGGCAGCTTATTATAGTACTCTATGGTTTGGGAACAGGCAAAAGATGTTCATAGACCCTCTGATTGGCACATAGCTTGTTTTCAGCCTCCCACTGCAGCAATTGACAAGTGATGCAATTGGCTTCTTCCCCTGGGTGTCTAGGCTGGGGTCTGCTATATTCAGTAACCTTCCAACAGGTAGTGGCACTCTGTGCCTGAGTAATATTTCAGCATCACTTGGTATTTAGAAAAGCCGCGTCTATCCCTTTTTACATGACACTTTGCTTTACAACAAACGCAAGTGCTGGAGGCATAATTGTGTTTTTCAGCATGAGGGCTACAAAAACACTAACTTCTCTCTTTGCCAAATAGCATCCTTATTGTTCCTAAATATCTTCAGACTCACAAATGTACAGCCCATTATTCCACATATGTGCACAATGTATAACAATGTGAGTATTGTGTTATTTAGAGGACATATAGGGGCATATTTACAAGCCCCTCTCACCACCACAATGTCACTTTTTACAACATTGTGGTGGCGATAGGGGCTTCACCTTATTTACAAGTCAGTGTTAAGTCACTTTGCATGGCTTACTGCTGCCTTGTAAATAAGGCCCCCTTTCACGCTATACTTAGCATGAAAGGAGAGGGAAATGGGTGTTGCGGTGGGCGTTCCACCGCAACAACCATTGATTTTGACGCAGCGGGTGGTGTAAATATGGGGCAGCACCAAAATTAAGACCGGGGAAAACCTAGTCTTACCCTGGCGCACCTAGGAGAAATGTTTAATTTCTCCTCATTTTTGCTCTTTCCATGTGTGCTGCGTTGTGCAGCATACGTTGACACAGCAAAGCGCCATTGATTGTTTATGTGCAGGAAGCTGTCCCTTCCTGCACATAAACAATCATTAAAAAAATTGCGTTTTGCAACTTCTATGTGTGCTGCATTAAGCAGCACACATAGAAGTTACAAAATGCCATTTAAAGATTGTTTGTGTGCAGGATGGGACACCTTCCTGCACATAAACAATCTTCCCCTGCAACACAGGTGCAAGGGTGCCTGCGTTGGAGCTAGGCAGCTAAATTTAGCGCCAGCGCAGGGAGAAACGCAGGGCTGCACCATATTTTTGTAAATAAGGTGCAGCCCTGCGTTTCAGAAGTGGCGGAGCGCGGCGTTAAGCCAAGGAGGCTATCGCCGCACTCCACCACTTCCTCGTAAATGCGCCCCATAGTGTTATAAATATTTGGCTGGTATTTGCTAAATCTGTAAGTGCTGTAATGAAGCTATAAGATAGCTGTGAGCAGCTCTGCTGTCCATTATCAGATGATATCATCTCATAGCAGCAGGTAAGAGACTTAAATGCCAAAGCGGAAGCTGGAAATGCCAGCAGTCCTTGGAATCTTTGCTTTTTCTGAGAGAATAAAAGAGGAGTGACAAGAGACAGCTGTTAGGGATCATGTGTAAATAAGCTCATAGCCTAGTATCCAAGTCATGAATCTTATTAAAAATTACAATAAATTCCGTCTGTTCTGCTAAAACATTACCAGGTTTTAGGCTAAACCCTGGATGTTGGACATCTGTTGTGAACCACGCCTACTCCCCAGCCTCAGCTACTGGAGCTCTGTATTAAAAGGACATGCAGGGCAGCCCATCTGACAAAACATCAAAAACACAAGGCTGGCACTGAATGATGAATACATTCAATAACTCAAATCATGGAATGTAACTGTCAATCTGATTGGCTAGTCAAACTAAAGAGATAATAGGTGTTCGTATTTCACACTCATGACATGTTTTAAAATCTAGAATACCCGAAATCTTCTATTCCTATATTATCCAATACGTTGGCTTCATTCCCAAATATGTAACAATTCTGGGAGAACATTTTTGAAACAATAAGCCTGGAAACTAGAGGCCAGAATGATCATTTTTAATGGAATACCTCAAGTATGAAATGTATGGATTAACAAAGAAATTCAGATAATGAATGCCTTAATGATTGGCCAAAGAATATTTTTTATCACTGGCAATGTGATATGTCTTGGTGGACTAAATACATGGTCCAGTTTTGTAGATCTCGAGGCTGGAAATGCACATTTATTGGAATTTGGGGTGACTCATTCTCTAACTGATAGATGTTATAATATTATTTAATTGGACTGCGTGCATTCTTTTCACATGATCTGCAGATTACTCTACTCCTTTCCTCCTCATATTGATATTGTTTTTAACAATCAACTTTAGATCACTACTAACTTGTGACATGCTGGTGTAACATTATTTAATGTTATTGTTTATAAAATCAGTGTATTGACAAAATTAAAAACCATCAAAAATAGTTCATATAGTTTGTCAAGTCACTTATGGACAGTTATGAGGCTGGTGACTGGAATATATTATCCACCGGCTTTGTGTGATACCTGTGTGATTTATTAAACATCAAAGTTAAGCTGCTAGTTCATAGCAGTGTGGTTTATAGCTCCAAGAATTAAAAGCTGACACTCTACCTGTCTTCTGGGGACAGCTAAGGTTTTGATATTGAGATCACAAATGCAATATTTCCTGACACAGGCATACTTGTTTTCAAACTGATTTGAATTTTGATACATGGTTTGGAATGTATGACTTATTTCATGATCCCTGTTTTTGCCCGTTAGGACAAATTGAATAGACTCAATACTTGCAGGTACTTGGTAGGAGATGAGTTTGTTTATGATAATGTGCCATAGTAGCGGCGATGGCTGGCACAGGTAAGCGCGGTGAGGTGGGGCAGTGCGCGGCAGGGCGGAAAACAACAGACGACAGAATATGTATTATTTATTTATTTAATTATATCTTTACCGTCGTCTGTCGACTCCCCCCTCCCACCCGTCCCACCGCATTTACCTGTGCCGGCCACCGCTGCATAGTAGCAAATCTGCTAGCAATAATTAATCAAAAGGTTCTCTAGGATAAAAGACACCAAGGTTACCAAAAGGAATGAGCGACATCTTGATAGAAATAATCCCATGACAGGGAGCCAAGAAAGCACGAGTGAGGTGGCCAGCTGTGGGATAGACTCTTGCAGAATGCATCTATTGTTCTTGGGGGATCTCAGTACTTTTTTTCTGTGGGGCTTTTTCTATCTTAAGAAGCTCTTCGATACATATCATTGATCCAGAATTTTCTGTGGAATTTGCAGAGCTGAGAAGCAAATCCTTCAGCATTTCACCGTGTTGAAAAGTAGGTGTGTTTTTGTGGGAAATAGTTTACATTGGCTTTTTTCCATGATTCAATGACATAGGAATTGTGATAAAAATAAATCTGCACACCATTTTTACAATGCTCGAGTTTTGATGCAACAGCTGCCCTGGAATACCCTTTCCCTTAAACAAGACATTCTTTAGGAGATGCTAAGACTCCTGAATTCTTCTGTTGCAAAAAAAAAGACTTGCTCCGGGATTGCACACTCTTCGCCTCTTGAGTCCGTACATCAAGTGTTTGTCTTCAGGGAATATTTGTTTAATTGCTACAGGACTTCTGGTCCATGCAAGCTGTATCACATGAAGTATTCTGTACTGCTAACATGTGCTTGATGTCAAGTGTATTGGAGAGCTAATATATGGGATAGGACTGTAATCAGTTGTGGATTATGAACTGGACTTTTGTGGACTGCCATTCTCCTGCAACCTTTTTTAGTATATATTGTTAGGGTCCCCGGAGACCTCTTCTGGCAATGTGGTCAACTTTTGAAGAGGTCAACACAGTATTCTCAATATGTAGTCCACATTTGAAATATCCATGTCCAGACTCAAGGAATCCCAAAAACAAACCTCAACTTGAGTTTTGAATTAGGATGGCTAGACGTCTATACATTGGATATTGCCTGTTGAACAAGAGCGCCAGCAAACAGTGCCCTGGCTCCTTGAGCCCACATGAGAAGTTTTTTTCAGGTTTGTTCCAGCCAGAATGGTTTAGTTTTAATTGTCAGGTTTGACCATGAACCTCTACCTGAGGTTATCAATGCATGGTCGAAAGCTAGACACAGCGGTATACTATGTGAGAAAGTAGATTATTAGTTTGGGTTGATTGTAGTCCACTACAAGAAATAATGTTGCTATTTTTGTTAGGTCCAGCAAAGGTTTCAGTAGTTTAAACTTGAATTCAATCCCTGGTAGCTATGGGACAGACTAGTCAGGCTTAACTTAAGAAAATGTGTAAAGCATTTAAAAGTACCAAAACAGTTAAAAAGACGAAAATGCAACACAATAAAAATCCCACTCCAATTTTTAACAATGAAGGATAATTTAATGAACAAATTGATACCAATTCAACAAAAATTCAATAAGAGGAACCGGAGAGACAAAGTTCTTAGGTTTTAAATGGGAATGACACGAAAAAGCGTTACGTGCCAAAAGTTCTCATACGGTTGTGCATGACTGGCACCTGGGCACGAGTTAAGGCCGACCATAATGGAGGGTGGAATGGATACAGAAACTAAGTTTTCCCTTGGCGTGAATTTTACTTTCTGACTGAACCTCTGAAATAGAAGTAAAAAATCCTCAGCAGGGGCAAGACAACAGGAAGTGGCCAAGAAAGGCTCTACGAGGCCAGATAGCCATCAGACCAGGTCCCAGTGAAATCGTTGTTTTTTTTGCAGGGAAAGCTCCTAGTGGAAGAAATTAAAAATTTGTGACCAAGGAAGGTTCCTCGCTGGCAGGATACTTTTGGCACCTTTGCCTAGTGAAGATGTCTGACTTCAGACTTAGTCACTTTTTTGGACCTCAGATTCATCCAGCAGGGCAAGAGTGAAAGCTATAACTGAACAGGCCTCTACGAGGACAGATAACTTCTCTGCAATGTCCAGCTGGAACATATTTGCTGCTGTGGAAAAGATCTGAGCGGGAGCAACCTGATTCTTTGTCACAGAGGCAACAAACCTTCGTCGGATTGACTTGATTGACGGGTTTGTCCTGGTCCACTGAATGTCTTTGGAGCCAAAATGTTCCTAAGTCCCAGGTTCTTCAAGATGTTAGAAGGAGTACACTTTGACACAGCCAAGGGTCCGACGACCTAAGGAACAGCACTTGGGGGTCGAGGCTCACTCTAACAGAAGCCACCAGCAGGGTCCAGACCAGGTACAGTTTCAACTGGGCAGCTGGACTCTTTAGGAAAAAGGGCTTCTAGTAACTAGTTGTGTCCCTGTAGCTTAACATGAGGTAATACCAGGCATCTTGCCTTATTGACATTAAAACCTACTCAAGAGTGAAAGAATAATATTTAAAAAGAGGGTTTAGGCTTGTCAAAAGGGGTTATTAAGGGCGCTCAATTTTCAGTTTTAAACCTTTGCAGGGGACATGTTTTCTTTAATATTTATTGTGTCCTAGTTTTATACATTAAGCATCTAGCCCTGCACTGGAAATTCGCTTGAAAGTAGCACATAGCAGCACCTAGCGCTTCTTTGCTTTACTTAGCGTCAAGGGGCATTCCATGGGTGGTGCATGAGTGTTCCAATGCAACTGCCCAGGGTTTTTGATGCAAAACCCTATCTGCTAAAACAAAAATAGGCAGGGATAGGTATTAAAAAATAACGCCCTTTTGAAATAGGAGCTATCAAGGAAAAATGCTTTTATTTCTCCTTTCTTTTCCGACTTTGCATGTGTGCTGCACTGTACAGCACACATACAAAACCTATAGTAGACTGACGCAAACAGCTTTGCACTATGGTGCAAAGGTGTGTGCATGCACTTGGGAGCCTGATTGTGCACTTTGCTTTACTTAGCGTCAAGGGTCATTCCATGGGTGGTGCAAGAGCGTTCCAGTGCAACTGCCCAGGGTTTTCAATGCAAAACCCTATCTGCTAAAAAAAAAGTAGGCAGGGATTGGTACTAAAAGATAACGCCCTTTTGAAATAGAAGCTATCAAGGAAAAATGCTTTTATTTCTCCTTTCTTTTCCGACTTTTCATGTGTGCTGCACTGTACAGCACACATACAAAACCTATAGTAGACTGACGCAAACAGCTTTGCACTATGGTGCAAAGGTGTGTGCATGCACTTAGCAGCCTGATTGTGCACCGGCGCTATGGAGGGAAGAGAAGAGTGCCATTTCTCTGCAGATTAGGTGCTGTCGTGCTCTTTCCTTCTAATGCAATGCAGTGTAACATTTTTAGGTGCTGCACTGAATAGCGTGAGAATTTAGTAACTAGACCCCTTAGTTACTTTAGAAATTGGGTTTTTGGTTTGCAGAGGTACGCAGCCTGTCCAAGCAAGAACCACAATCCTAGTCAGGGTAAGTGAGATACACACTTTAAATTAACCTGTGCTCACCCTCTGGTAGCTTGCCACAGAACAGGCTAGGTTAACTTAAGAGGTGATGTGTAAAGTATTTGTGCAAAATATCAAACAGAAACACAGTGGAAACACACCGGGAAGACTCCACACCAGTTTAGACAAATAGATGGGGATTTTATCAATAACACAATACCAAAATGACAAAAATCCAATAAGTAGAAGTAGATATATGAGTTTTTAAAGATCAAATGTAAAAATAGCGCTTAGAAGCAATAAGCGCCTTTGGGGGTTATCTGGTTGTGCTGGAGCCGGGCAAAGTCAAGAGTTCAGGTGACGGCGATAGAGCGCGGGCCGGACTCAGGAGTCACACAAGGCCCGCAAGGCGACAAATTACCTTGATTCTGGTCGCAACAACAAGATGCAAGGTACAGCCGAACGATGCGTCAGTGCCAATCCCGCAGTCAGGGTAATGCACCCATTCCGAAAGCGTTGTGCTGAGCCAAGAGGCATTGGTTCCGTAGATGATGCACCGGGTTTCTCCAAGCTGTTAAGGAGATGCGTCGATCACCCCTCACTACAGCGGTGGTGATGCTGCGGTTCAAATGCATCGGTTCTTTAAGACGATGTGCTGGTTCGAGTGCAATGCACCGATTCTGTTCCTGCAACAGCGACGATGTGTCAGTTCTGCATCCCACAGACAATTCGACTGGAGCAAGCACCTAGGTCCACTTCCAATGGACCAGGCACAGGACAAGGTGGTGAGACTTTGATATCCCTGAGTCACAAAAACTGGAGGCACTATGGGTTCAAGTTCTTACTCAGCAGGGGAAGAGGGTAGCAGGCAGCAGGGCAACACAGCAGCAAAGCAGTTCTAGCAGTCCAGCAGAGGGAAAGTCCTTGTAGCAGAACAGCAGTTCATCTTCCTGACAGAGTTTTTTTACAGGTCCAGAAGTGTCTGATTTGGTGGGATCAGAGACCCAGTACTTATACCCAGTTGTACCCTTGAAGTGGGGTTGACTCCAAAGAATTGTCTTTGAAGTGCACACAGTCCCTGTCCTGGCTCCAGACTCACTACAGGGGTATGCAGCTCTTTGTGTGGGGACAGGAACAGCCCATTCAGTTGCAAGTGTCCGCTTCACCCTCTCATCCTTCCCAGAATGACCCATAAGGATGTAAATGGTCCATCAGGATGTTGACGACCCATCAGGCATACCTAATCTCCCTTTGTGTGTGGATGTCTATTGGGAATGGACAAAGCCCAGCTCTCACCCTCCCTAGACGTGTATTCAGAGGGAGGCAGAGGCACAGAATGGTTAAAGTAAGAAAATGCCAATTTTCTAAAAGTGGCATTTACAGACTTGGAACTTAAAATCTAACTTTCTGATTTTAAATTGTGAGTCCGGCGACACCAAACTGGAAATGTCTATCTTTTCCTAATTGGAAATTATACTTTTAAAATGTAATAAGGTAGCCCCAATGTTAACCTATGGAGAGAGATACGCCATGCAGTAGTGAAAAATAAATGTAAGAGATTTTCAGTACCAGCACATGTACAACTTAAAAGTGCATGTCCAACTTTTTAAATACACTGCACCCTGCCCTTAGGGCTGCCTAGGGCCTACCTTATGGGTGAAGTATTTGTATGAAAAAAGAATGTTTGTTCCTGGCAAGAGTGTTACCTTGCCAGGACAACGTGGCAGTTTAAAACTTCACAGATAGGCTCAGCATTTCCAGGCCTGAGACATGTTTAAAGGGCTACTTAAGTGGGTGGCACAATCAGTGCTGCAGACCCACTAGTAGCATTTAATTTACATGCCCTGGGCACAGGTAATGCAAATTGCTAGGGACTTATAGGTAAATTAAATATGCCAATTGTGGCTAAGCCAATGGTACCATATTTTATGGAGCGAGCACATGCACTTAAGCACTGGTTAACAGTGCTAAAGTGCCCCGAGTCCTAAAGCCAACAAAAACAAGGTAAAAAAAAGAGGAGGATGAAGGCAAAAGGTTTGGGTTAACCTGGCAGAAAGGGCCATTTCCAACCTTGAACCCAGCACCTAGATTCTGCCATCTGTACACCCTACCCTGCCACGTGTTGCCACCCCAGTCCTGAATCTTTGGAAGTGGGCCTGAAGGTGCTCTTCAGCCCATCTGTGGGTCCAGCAGAACTGATGCATCTCCTGTGCTGCGCAACCCCAAGTAGAACCAATGCATCGCCTCTGCTGCGAAGATTCCCTCAGTGCAAGGACTCCGCATCAACCTCGCAGCTCGCATCGGAACCACCGCTGTGCAAAGCTTCTCTGGCGCAGGCCCTTGGATTGCAAATCTGTCATAGACTACAGCCTCGACAAAGATGCAGGTTCTCATATTACAGCCTTGCAGCTCTTCCGAGCCGACGTATTGCCTTGACTGCACGACGCATCAATGCCAGACTTTGCATTGCAAGCCCTCATCGAAGAGATCCTCGACAACGGCGTAGGACCTCGCATCGCAACTTGTTCAGCAGGCCTAACTGGGTCTCTGTAGCTGACCGTTGCTCCATCACAGTCAGCCTGAACTTGTGACTTAGTCCCGGTCATGTGCGACCAGATATTAACAGTTGGCGCTTGGTGCTTTTTGGCACTATTTTCATTGTATCTTTAAACTTGCATATCTCCGATTCTACTGTTTGGATTTTTGTCGCTTTGGTCCTGTTTTATTAATTGCAATTTACTCTATTTTTCTTATTTGGTGAGGGATTTTTTTTCTTGTGTTGTGTTTTCACTTTATTACTGTTTGAAGTGCTGCATAAATACTTTACACATTGCCTCTTTGTAAGCCTATTTGCTCTAAGCCAAGCTACCAGAGGCTGAGCATAGGTTAACTTGGGGTTTGTTTGCACCTTACTCTGACAAGGATTGTTGCTGCTGCTTGAGTAAGGCCCCCCCAAACCAGTAACCCAATTGTATTATGCTGCTGCTCTCTAAACTTACAACACTGGTGGTTTATCGGACAATCCACGAATGGTATCACAAGTAGCTGCTTTAGAATGCCTTGCCCTAGTCCATCCCTGCTAGCATTGCACACTTTCCTTTAGTGTGAAGACAGTCTAACATTGCACTGAGCCATTGCGCATCAGAGCCCCCTTCCGTTACTAAAGCAATATATAGTGTGTGTGATTGTGTGCAAATAATGCATGCAAATAAGAGAGCCTTGATTATCAGCCATTAGGATTAAGACACTGAACCCCATACCTGAGAAAGGGCCATTTCCAACACGTGCCCTCTCCAACCTAAACACAGGGGAGACTAATCAATACCTTGATGGACTTCCCTGCTTAGCACAATAGAATATGGACAATGGCCCAACACTGCAGGGGTACTTGCCAGTTCTACACCTCGCTCAACCCAGTTGGATTCCTCTGTCTATTCTCTCTGGGCCCTCTGAACCGACCCATGGGGAACCATTTCCTCATCTGTGAAGCACCTACTTTAATTTGCTCACAGATGCACCCCAGTAGCCAGACAGTACCCCCATGGCCAACAGCGTGATGTGGCCCAATCCACCTCTTGGGTCTGACATCTGTCCCCACACAGGGGACCTCTGTCCACAAGAACAACAAGCAACAGTGGCAACTGATAGCTGTCAGTGTCAGGGGCAGGCTACAGATCACCCAAGGCTCTATGACCTCTGAAAGTTCTCAGTGTGAGGGTCACTAGCCCCAGATGGCTTGCATCCTTTTTCCACTCTAACTTCAACCAGTTCAGGTGTGGTGTCCTGAAACTGGTCGTTCAATCCAGGTTCTGTACTCTTAGGCTGAATATGTGCCTGGCAAGCCATGACTTCCAGGGGAGTGCAACTCCCCCCTCCCCCAAGGGGAACACATTCTACATGTGTTGTGCAAGAGTCTGCCTGGTGCAGGTCCCCAGCCCTCTCTCCCTGTGACAGTGCATGCCCCCCAGCTAGATGTGGTCTCACCAGGTCAGTCTTGGGGTGCTGTGATCTCAGAGTTGGCAACCCCTGACCTACATGTCCTCCCATTGTGGACTCTTTCCACATCCTGCCCCTCCATCTGGACCTCTGTAGCCTCCGCTGTGGAGTTGTACCCCCAGAAACTAGAACATGTAGGGTGCCTTTGGCGGCTGCCCTCCACAGCTCTCTCTGTGGCAAGCCCATCACTGGATGTTCTCCTGGTACAGACCAGACTCCCCTGCTTGTGCTCCCTCTGGGAACATTCCAAGCTCTGGGGCTGGAAATAGAGTACCCTGGGCTTCTGCCCACCCCCACCACTCCTCCTTCTTTTAGAAGAGATATGGTACCCCTTTCCTC
Organism: Triturus cristatus; assembly: GCF_964204655.1. Lineage (NCBI taxonomy): Eukaryota > Metazoa > Chordata > Amphibia > Caudata > Salamandridae > Triturus > Triturus cristatus. The sequence continues at coordinate 1,092,566,553 of NC_140593.1, forward strand.
CCTTACTACACTGGACCTGTCTGGGTCACTTCGTACCTCCCCTTCACTCTGATAGGAAAACATGAGACACCCTACTTAGTATCACTCACCAATGCATCCTCAGACACTCTGGTACTCACCCTGAGGTCTGACTCCTTTGTACGTTCCCTGGGGTCAGAGAACTTACAATCAACCATGTGTTGGCATAGCTCAGAAAAATAGTGACTGAACATATGCACACTGGCCATCAAACTGCCAGTCCCTCATACCTCACTACCCTTCACCCAACCATCCAGTGCCTTGCAGAAGTACCCCACAAAATCCTCCCAAGACTGGTGGGACAGTTTCTGAATGCCTCCATATGTCAGCTCCTCAATACTCCTCAGGGGTCGCGTGCACCTCTAGAGTGACCTCATATGCCTCAAACCACCCGTCTATGTCATCCCCCTCCATGGAGTCAGACACCAAGTCCTTGGGCATGTGGATCCTTTGTTTACCACTGAAAACTGTAGTATTGCTGCCACCATTTCTACTAGACTCTACTAGCTGCTTAACTTTCAAGTCCAGATCCTTGAAGCTCAGTTCAGGAGCCAGCAAGATCTTTCTTTCTTCCATGGCTCTATCAGCCTCAGCTGCCTCCATGCCAAGCTTTTTATTGGCTAAGGCTCTCTCAGCCTCATCCTCCTCTCCTCCACCAGGGCTTTGTCAGACTCAGCTCTTCTCTCCTCTGCAGCCAGTTGGGACAGCTGCAGCCTCAGGTCCCTCTCAGACTGTCTGTCCTTTAACTCCTCAGGAGACAGAGTTTGTGAGGAGACACTGCTTCCTACAGTGGATCCAGCAGGGGAATCCCTCTCTTTGGGCTTCCCTCTCTTCTCTGGAGTATCTTCCAAGTCATTTTCCTTCTCCTCTTCATCCTTCTCAGGACCACTGCACTCTTGAGGTTCTGGTTTGGGATCCTCCAGGTAGTACTAAGGATTTGCATTCTCTAGAATTCCAAAGGGATTCTCCTCCTCAGAATCCATCCCAGAGTCTTCTGCTGCTGCTCCAGCCCAGCATCTGAACTCGAATGCATGTAGGGCAAGCCTTAGGTCTAGGTCTAGTGGCCCCTTTCTTCAGGGGAAGCCCCCTCTCCTTGCCGAACCTCCTCAGCTCCCTCATATTGTAAGATGACAGGCAGTTGAGAATCATTTCCATTAAGTCTCACGGATGCAACAACCAAATGAAAGAGTCCCAAGTGTAATGAAGGTATAGCAGTAGTAAAATTTAGAAAAATTACCTATTGAGAGAAAAAGGAGAAAAACTTGAAATGGTCTTAGATGCAAATAGTAGTGTATATAAAATTACTGTAAGGCACTGTACAAAAACCACAAAAAGACTCCACATCAGTTTCGGAAAATAGATTATGATTTTATAAATAAAACTTGAACAAAATGACAAAAGTCCAATAAGTACAAGTCAAGATATGAATTTTTAAAGATGAAATGTAAAAATAGAAGTTAAAAGCAATAAGGGCCTATTGGGGTTAAGCTTGAAAATAGCACTTTTAGAAAGTTGGCATTTTCCTGCCTTAGCCTTTTAGTGCCTGTAACCTGTCTCTGGGTCAAATTACTGGGTGTAGCTTGCAGTTGGACTTTCGGCTTTCCTCCTAGACAGCCACACACAATAGAGAGTGTAGGTGTGCCTGGATAGGCCATCACTGGCAGGATGGCTGAGCGAAGCTGTCCAGAGCCCTACTTACACTTGAATAGTCTGTGTCCTGCCTCCACACAAAGGGCTGCATAACGTCCTGGAGTGAGTCTGGAGCCAGGGCAGAGATGGTAGAAAGCCTGTGTACTTCAGAGCGAAAATCCATAGAAGCTTCTTCAACTTCAAAGGAAGGCCCAAGTATAAATATTGACCTCAGACACCAACTCTTCAGTATACTTCTGGACCTGTGGAAACTCTGCCAGGAAGAAGGACTGTTGAGATGCAAAAGGACTGTCACTCTGGTGGACTACTGCTGTGAAGGACTGCTGTGCTGACCTGCTGTCTGCTGCTATCTTGCCTGGAGGAGAAGGATTGGACCTACATCTGCTGAACCCAGAACCCCATAGTGATTCTAAGGGCTAGTTATCTGGCCTCCTGACTAGAGCTTCAGGAACAGAAGGCTCCAACAACCTTGAACCCAGCACCTAGATTCTGCCATCTGTACACCCTACCCTGCCACGTGTTGCCACCCCAGTCCTGGACCTTTGGAAGTGGGCCTGAAGGTGCTCTTCAGCCCATCTGTGGGTCCAGCAGAACTGATGCATCTCCTGTGCTGCGCAACCCCAAGTAGAACCAATGCATCGCCTCTGCTGCGAAGATTCCCTCAGTGCAAGGACTCCGCATCAACCTCGCAGCTCGCATCGGAACCACCGCTGTGCAAAGTTTCTCTGGCACAGGCCCTTGGATTGCAAATCTCTCATAGACTACAGCCTTGACAACGATGCAGGTTCTCATATTACAGCCTTGCAGCTCCTCCGAGCCGACGTATTGCCTTGACTGCACGACGCATCAATGGCAGACTTTGCATTGCAAGCCCTCATCGAAGAGATCCTCAACAACGGCGTAGGACCTCGCATCGCAACTTGTTCAGCAGGCCTAACTGGGTCTCTGTAGCTGACCGTTGCTCCATCACAGTCAGCCTGAACTTGTGACTTTGTCCCGGTCATGTGCGACCAGATATTAACAGTTGGCGCTTGGTGCATTTTGGCACTATTTTCACTGTATCTTTAAACTTGCATATCTCCGATTCTACTGTTTGGATTTTTGTCGCTTTGGTCCTGTTTTATTAATTGCAATTTACTCTATTTTTCTTATTTGGGGAGGGATTTTTTTTCTTGTGTTGTGTTTTCACGTTATTACTGTTTGAAGTGCTGCATAAATACTTTACACATTGCCTCTTTGTAAGCCTATTTGCTCAATGCCAAGCTACAAGAGGCTGAGCATAGGTTAATTTGGGGTTTGTTTGCACCTTACTCTGACAAGGATTGTGGCTGCTGCTTGAGTAAGGCCCCCCCAAACCAGTAACCCAATTGTATTATGCTGCTGCTCTCTAAACTTACAACACTGGTGGTTTATCGGACAATCCACGAATGGTATCACAAGTAGCTGCTTTAGAATGCCTTGCCCTAGTCCATCCCTGCAAGCATTGCACACTTTCCTTTAGTGTGAAGACAGTCTAACATTGCACTGAGCCATTGCGCATCAGAGCCCCCTTCCGTTACTAAAGCAATATATAGTGTGTGTGATTGTGTGCAAATAATGCATGCAAATAAGAGAGCCTTCATTATCAGCCATTAGGATTAAGACACTGAACCCCACACCTGAGTTTAATATGTTTTAATCCAGCCTCATTCCACTGGCTTAGGTTAAATCTCCAAAGAAACTAGCTAAGTGCAAATGCCTGCTTTTCATTAGAAAATGCTTATGGATGTTGTCAAAAATATTATAAAAATGTTTGATGATGCCCAGTAAAAATCAAATTTTTTTAATAACTTTAATGCAATAGACCCTTATTTGAAACGTGTGTTGATAAACATACTTTCACTAGTCTACTAGTACAGTGCAGAGGTCATATTACATTACATACAGTTCACCCTAGCCTAGTCAGTTCAGCCTAGCAAACTTTAGAAAAGGGCAATATTTGCCTCACACAGTCTATTTAGGAACAGTTTACAGACAAAAACAATTGGGACCGTACTCACAAGGCTTAGCTATTGTGTTTGTATATCACTGCACGGACTTAATACCTGGTGTCCTAATTATGCACCTTTGTTTATTGCTGCTGCACTTGAAAATTAGCATGACAAACTATACGTGCAAATGCGGAAAGTATAATGTGATATTCATTACAATTTTTTAGGGAAGGGTTGGGCATCAACATCTACTTCTATTCTCGAAAAAGAAACCACTGCCACAAAAATGCAGTGGAATAAAAAGGTTTTGGCGCAGGGCAGCGCCGCAAGGAATCTTGCAGTGCGGCCCTGCATCAAAAGAAAAGGGCAGGAATGCACCGTATCTATGAGATATGGCAGATTCCTGTCCTTTTCACCTGCACTGGTGCACAATGGGCTGGCATGCGCCAACACAGGCACCCTTGCGCCACGGTGCAAGGGTGTCTGCGTTGTCGGGGTTAATGTTTTTATGCAGGAAGGGACACTTTCCTACACAAACAAAAACACTAGAGGTGTTTTCCTCTTTGTATGTGTGCTGCAGAATCACATAGAGGAAAAAACGAGGAGAAATAAGGATATTTCTCCTCGTTGCGCCTCCCTAACGCCACCCCTGGGGTGGCGTTAGAATCTGACGCATTCCCAGGTTTACATTTCTTTGTAAATCTGGGAATGCTTCAGATTCATTGGGAGTTGCGTGGGACCACCCACAGCAACACCCATGGAATGCCCCTTTCACGCAGTGTTTGGCGTCAAAGGGGCACTTATTTACAGGCTATGAAATGCCACGTAAGTGGCATTACGTGGCCTTGTAAATATGCTGCAGCACATTGCACCACCGGAGCATCAAAAAAATGATGCTTTAGCGGGGCAAAAGTGCCAATAGGGGGCCTCTTAAATGAGACCAATGGGTCACAGGGACCAATGAAAAATTAAATATATATTTTAGGGCCCCATGAACGAAAGAAAACATTTCACAATGTCCCTGTAAAATGTGGGTTTTATCATTATAATGACAGCCCCAAAGTGCTCTGCACAGCATTAAAATTGCCTATTGTTTCATCAAACTCTATTCAAAAAGGTGAATAAAATCTTAATGTAGTCATAACTATAATATATCTTAATACACACATAAGGAAATACTCAGCACGGAGGCCAAATGTGTTTCAATTAGTTAGTCCTCTGAGCTGTTTGTCTATCTATTAAATATATCATAAGCACTGTTGCTGACATGTCTGCATAACAAGAAGTATCTCATTTTAATAATTTACCATATGCATATAAAAACATAGGAGTTGATTAAACACCAGAGCAGTGGCGGCTCCTTACCTTTGGCGGAGGAGTGTCGCACCACCTATTAGCATCAAAACGTTAAAAATAAAATGATAATGAAAGCGTTATTGTTTTTTTTTCTGACACATTAGCGAGGCTTAGGGGTGGGCCATCATGGAGGGGAAGTGGTGAGCAGGGCACTGTTGTCACTGTGCATGACGATTTGTCTGGCCGTCTTAGGCTGGCCAAATTGTCATGCGCCGTGAAGCTCTCTCCAACCCCAGGTGCAATGCTGGGTTTGAAAGAGCAAGCACAGGCTCCCAGTATGACTGGAAGCGCAAATCCTTGGCGCTCAGGCCAATCTTGACGCTGGTAGGGGATTCTGGGAACCTGTGCTAGTGACGACAGAGCAGAAGAGCGGAGATGCGGCGAAGTGGCAGGTAAGTTATTTTTTTTTAATCCTTTGTTTGTCCTCCGTTCCCCCCCTGGCCATCCCCGCTCTGCCACTCTGCCGGGACACATGCCACTACTGCACTAGACACAAGTTTGAGAATAGTGCGTGTTATATCTAAATTCCATTTATCTCCTAATCGTTTATACTATGGAATTGCTTAAGAAACTGTAAGAAAAAAATATATGGAGCTCATTGAATTTATAAACATTCATAAACAGACTGCTCTTCCTACACCTATATTATTAATCTATTTGCATTTTCCAGTACAATATTCGGAATGCTTTGTTTTGTCTGCATGTTCTTCTCAGCATTAATCCAGATCAGAGAGTGAGAGAGTAAGTGAAAGAGTGGCGAGTAAAAGAAAGATATTGGTATTGCTCTTTTCACTTCCTAAACTGCACATGCAAGAAGGGGCTCTGAATGCGCTCGTGACTTCAACTTTAAACCTCATTTAAAGTGAAGTAAAAATGGCTTCTCCGGCAAAGAAAAAATGAAAAAAGAGCCCCCTACAGGCATTTTTGAACATTTGCAGAAATGCAAAGATGTTACTGCATGTGTTGTCTTCTGTAGCCCATAGGCTTTCTCTATCGACATCTGAGCGAAAAATGTGCAAATGAGCAAAGTGTTTTGGTAAATACTTTACTGCATGTTGTCTTATTTATTTGCTCTAAACTCTAAATCCTTGTGAAATACAGCATTAATGTCCAGTGGGAGCATTATTGCACATTTGAGGCCAACATCAGAATCTTCTAGAGAAGGTTAATAACATCCTCCTCATACATAGAGGGTATGATGGGGCAACCAAGTCTCTCCAGTTGTGGCATGAATAATTGTGCACTTTTTCAGAAATCACCAAGAAAGACACACACACAGGATATTCTAAAATCATTAAAATCAGGTGCTACGCTGGACCCTGCTCCCCGGTTATAATGCTAAAAGGAGGAAAAGCAGCTAGACTCATTCTGACAGACATGCTTAACTATTCATTAAAGCCTGGGACTGTCCCAACAGCGTGGAAACATGCCATTGTTAAGACGTTACTAAAAAGCCATCTGCCGTCACCCTACAATCTGAAAACCACCCCCCTAAATTTCTCTCCTTCTAGGAGCCGGTAAAATTCTGGATTTAGACCAGGTAGCAGCACAGAAACTGCCTTTCTTTCAGCTGCGGAAGAACTAAGGGCTATTTTGGATCGGGTGGGTTCACTGTCCTGAACCTACTGGACATTAGCGCGTCCTTTGGTACTGGTCACAAGGCTGGAAGAAGCAGGCACTGCAGGAATAGCATTAAAATGGCTGACTCCCTTCCTCCAAAATGGAACCAATCCAAGTGTGTGAAGAAGCCACACAGTCAGAAATTCATTCCCTAAAATGTGGGGCACCTTAGGGTTCCTGACTAAGCCCCACTTTGTTCACCCTGCACATCCTTCCATTGGCAGAGATCATAAAGGCGTATGGGTTCTCCTCGATATCCTATGCTGACGATATGCAAATAATCATCTCCCTCTCTCATCAAACTGAAAGGACATCCGTCTATCTCAATAACTGCATTATGCATCCAGTAGACTGGACGGCTGCAAGCAGTCTTACATTAAATGGGGCGAAGACGGAGATGATGGTGGTGGGAAATAACCCTGCCAGGTGGATGGAGCTGCATTGGCCAGACTTTCTTGGCAGTCAATCCAATCCTAAAATGGCGGTCAAGCGTTTAGGCTTTTGGCTCACCAATAAGCTTTTAATGGAAACCCAAGATGAGAAATTGGCAACAACATGTTCTAGCCTTCTCTGGACTCTGAGAAAGCTATTGAGATGGCTGCATGAACCCTCGCGTAGAATGGTGGTGCAAGTCTTAGTTATCTCATGACTTGACTATGGGAACTCCCTATACTATCAATCGGCAATCCCAGCCCTGGCATCCTTGCACTGGCTACCGGTGCTAAAAAGAATTGACTTTAAGTCACTTTGCCTTGCTTACCGAGCAATGCATTACATTTGGAGATGCTACAGTTTAGCTGTCACACTTCATGTTATTTCCAACATTCCTGCTGGTTCCATGTCTTGTAGTGTCTCTCTTCTCCTGCCCTTTTTATAGGACAATCTGGCTCAACTGTCACTAATAAGGGCTTGGGACCTCCTATTGTACTTGAAGTTGTCAGTGGTCTACTGTTGGTCCCCATAGGACAAAGTCCTCATCTATCTTAAGCAGCTCGATGAACCATTACCACAGGTTAAAGACCCCAGCTCCATTCAGAGAAATGCTTGTCTAAGTAACATTTGTAGGCTCTTTCCAAATATAATGTTGGAAAGAGATGACAAAAACATCAGAACACATTTAAATACTTTGTATCAATAACCATTTACCTTACTATCATACACATCACGGCCACCACCGTATAAATAATTAAATATACTTTGAATCTATTAATACTGGTTAGAGTCAAAATGGCATATAGGCGCACAATATTGTTTTATCACAAATGTAAGTTGAAGCAATAAAAAACATTGTAACATGTTTCTCTCACTGCATTAAAAGAACCTCCTTACTGTGGTAATGAAAGTAGACTCCGACTCAATTCCAAAATGTATAAGAAATGATGAAAGTTTTTTTATGGGTAGAGAAACTTCAGCCATTGCTCGATCTCAACATCTCCTCCAACCACCTTCCCACCTTCAAACCAACGTTCTACATTCCTTTACAACATTCCCCAGAGTAGATCAATAGGGTGAAAAGAGGTGATACAAAGAACATACCATATTTACATACACACAATACCACCTTTACCTAAAGAACATACCATATGTACATACACACAATACCATGCTTACCTAACAGAGAAGCCACAGAGGTTTAGTTTTCTGTGTGCACTTCAAAAAAAATGCACAGACTAATAGTTTAAATTAAACTCCAAAGAGCTTAGGGCCAGACTATGCACCTCCTGGTACAAATGCAGTTTGCAACTTTTTTTTTTTGCAACTAGAATTATTTGGGGTGTACCAACTTATTCATTAATACCTCAGTTCCCAAATTGCAATTCATTTTGACTGGGGAAACGCACAGGGGCAGTGGACTTCTCGGACTGCTGACCACCATTACTGTGAGTGACTTTAAATAAAGTACCTTTTCTGTTTTTTAAAAAGCAGCACGATTTTCTTGAAGGAAACAGGGCTACTTTTAAAAAAAAGATTTCTTTTTTTAAAGATTCTTCGAGAGTTGCCCGTGATTCCCATGGGGACCCCTTCCCTTTTGTGAATGGGTTACCACCTCCTTTGAGGAGTCTGTAGCTTTTCATTGGTTTAATACTTGGATTACGGTAGCGAACTTTTAACACATATGGTACTGAATTTCTGTTTTTAAGGGACACCCACAACACACGCTTCTTAAGCAGCTATTTGTAAACAATTTCTAAACCGATTCACTGAATCCCAAATACTTTTGCAATTTGGTAAATGGGTTTAGTACATAGGTAAAAACAGCTTTAAATTGCGAATCGCAAGGTTTGCAACGGCAAAATGATGTCATACATCTAGCCCATAATTCGATGCTTCTGATGCACAATCTATATATTTTTTTTGTTAAAGTACTAAAACTATGGTGGACAAGTTGATATTAATACCTTTAACTGAGGAACCCGCTGCCAATATCCAACCATACTGCATTACTATAGACGTTGTTCAAGTGCACTTTCATTAACCGAGCCCTTTATCCCTTAGGGCGCCGTTCTTTCCGAACCGCCCGCTGCTCAGCTATGCCGAATGCAGGCACATGGCCATATATCCATTTACTCATTACACTCTGGGACCAATGCACCAATATGTGTCTGTGAGCTACTCCCACACCCTCCCATTGTGAACCGCACAATAGCCCATTCCATTGTCATTGTGAATGCACAATGGAGGTGTCAATGGAGGACTCTCAAAGACAGCAAAGAAAGACTTTTATGGCACATCTGCATAATGTACCAGAGATAGAAGAGGGAAGGCTAAAGCCAAACCTCTGCTTTCATTTTCAATGTTCTCATACACACGCCCTGCTGCACCAAGATCTGAGCATTTAAGAATGACAATGTCCCTTCCATAAGTATCGACGCTTCGCTCACTGTATCTGTGCTATTTTTAACACATACATTCTTTGCATTATGAGATACAAGTTTGCATTTATGTTCCTGTTGCCATCATTGATACGCAATGGGGCATATAATGAATCCATGTATGATACAAAATAATGACCCAAAAAGAGCGATTTATCTGTTTTATATATTCATTATTTATTTATTTGGTTTTAAATAGTTGCATTTAGGATGGAATGGTGTCCCTATTATTCAACACGTTGAGAGCATGTGCAATCAATGAAACAGTAGAAATGTGTGACACAGGGATCTTACACCTGTCCCTGTGATGCGCAGGTGGGCGTGGCGGGAAGGGTCACTGACATGTCCAGGGGTGGTAGCCACTGAGTGATGAGGCCAAGTGTTCGAACTCCATGGTTTGGGGGAGTTTCATTGGAAATAGTGAGGGCGAAGACCCGAGAGCTGATTGGACCTGGTTATCATTTATTCTTTTTGATTTTCTCAACAGCTGGAGTGTGTGGACTCGGTCTCCAAACACAGCAGCTCTGCGGTTGATATCACAACCTGTTTCTCTCAGATAAGAGAGTTCTGGATACAACTGGCCTGGCCGGACTCTGCGGAAGCATTCGTCTTCTTAACTCAACTAACTGATGTAAGTTTCAACATGCAAATATACGTGCTGCAAGTTTTAAAGCCTCTCCTTTGTAAGTCTCCTTTCAAATGTACTACACTGTCAACTAAACCACTGCATGCGGCTTAAAACAAGGGTTCTTTAGCCTGGAAGGCAGCTTTGAAAAACACAGGAACAAGACATGAAATGATAATGCTTGTTTGGGAAGTGGAAATGACACAAGGGGTGTCATGTTGTTTAGTGCTGTCAAGGTGGCTTGGGAGGACATGTCGGGGTGGAATCTTAATAGAGTTGGGAAAGGTGCATGAATAGACTCTTTAGAGACAGTTACAAGAGGGTTGAACTATATAATGGTATATTGTTTTCATTCAGTACTGCATGTCGGCTGCAATTGATTTTCGACATAATTGAGTGGTTTTAGAGTGAGTTGCAAGTGTGCTGCCTATGCTCTCTCTTGCAACCACAAGCTTGTCTATGCAAACTAACACCTATTACAATACTTTACTTATGCCCTGTGACCATTCTGGGCCTATCAAAGGGATACCTTGGGAGCTGAACTCCAACATAAACTATTTACTAACAGACTCAAACCAGTGAATAAGTGAATAGGTACTTTGGTTGCTCTTTAATTGTTGAGGGTTCAGTTGTCTCCTGTGGGCAGGGTTTGGTGGAAGCCTAGGATCTGCTGGTAGGTACTAACACTCTGATATAATATGTTGGATTCACTGTGCCAGACCTAGAACAATATCTCTATGTCGCAAGAGACCCACTTTGCAGTCCAAGGCTTGTCATCCTGTCTCAGGACTTTCTCACATAGTCACTCACAATGGAATAGACAGCAGGACGTTGCAGACGAGTCTTACAATCAGTACCTCTCAGGCGACTAGGCATAGATTCTGTCATATCCATAAATGTTGCTTGGATCAAAAGGGAAGGGCCGTTAGGGAAAAACAAGTTGTACTCACCTTTGATTCCAATCAGAAATAATCCGAAATTAGCTCGCCTGTTCAAATGTGGCAGGACGATCCCTAGGAAAGCCAGGTAGAACTCAGGTGGGCCTTAAATAGCAGGATGGTATGTTCTTAAGCCTGGAACAGTTTAAAGGGAAGGGAGAAACTACACTCCTAGAAGAGTTTATGTGTTCAAACTGTGCCATACGCCGCAAAACGCATTTTTCATACTACCCAGCTGATCCGTGGATTCAATTACACAGATGCTTAAACACACGGGGCTAGATGTACGAAGAAACGACCCAATTCACAGAATTGCGCCATTTGCGAATGCAAAAGGCCATTTCCAAATGTACAAACCCCAAACTGCAATTCAGTAACCTGTTACTGAATCGAAATTTGTGTTTGCGAATCGGTATTTGGAAGGGGCATGCATGTTTATGACGTCCCTTCCAAATACCAATTCGCACTGATATGTACGAATGTTTTGCACCTGAAATGCGGTTGCAAAACATTCGCACTTTACTGCCAACTCAAGTTGGTGGTAACCCATTCGCAAATGGGCAGGGGTCCCCAACAACCCTTTCCCCTTCGAAAATGGCTGGAAAATTATTTTTTAAGAGCAGACGATGATTCTAGGACCAATGCCTACTCTTACAAAATGAAACTCAAACGTTTCATTTGTTTCTTTTTAAACCCGTCCCATTTTCCTTTAAGGAAATCGGGTTGCATAAAAAATATATATATATTGCTTTATTTGAAAGCGTCACAGACATGATGGTCTGCTGACCCCAGAAGGCCACCATCCCTGTGATGGCAGCGAATCATAATAGGCCACAAATTGCGGCCTACATCATTAATATTCATGGGTAGCTCGATTTGTGACCCATTACGAATGGCTAGATGAAACTCAATAAGTTTAATACATTAGGAATAGCGATTTCCTAATTGCGATGCAAAAAAAATCACAATTAGGAAATCGCTATTCCAAATGTTCATACATCGAGCCCAAGATGTGTGACACTGGGTCGCTGAATTATATTACAAGATTTCTACACACAGGACAGACATGCTGATGAAAGCAAGAGATGGGAGACCGGTGTAGGAGTAGACATTACTGATGCGTGTTACAAGTGCTGTAACCAGACTCTGCTTATCGCCACAAGCTGCTACACATCAAATTGCTGTTCTATTTGTATTATATATCTTCAAGGCTGCATAGAGTTCATCCAACACAAAGCCATAAGCACCTGAGATGTCACACCCTCCAGGATGACTTCATGCACCTTGCTTGGCAGTGTCCCTGAAGACAGACATATAGCACCGAGGATTTTGAGGTTAAACGGAGGTGACATCAGAAGCAATATAAAATACCTCATTACTGGCACTGCTGGGTTATGTCCAGGATATCCTATTTAATGTTAGACACCTTTCTGCAATAATGTTACTGTTAACTAAATGTAGAATGGTTCTACTCTGGCTGCATAACTCCTCCCACACAATTCAATTATGGTTAAAAGATGTGGCTACTTATACTAATGTAGAGAACTATGCATCCCCGCATCCCTGGATAGTGTGACCACAGGATATCTGGGGACCGCTTAGAGACTATTACCACAAAGAAGATGATGGGTCAGAATAGAGGTGATATATGATAAGTAAAACTCAAAAGGGTGGAGCGGGTACAATGGTTGTTGTGAGAGGTGAACAAATAATGTGGCAGAGACTTTGATGTACACACAGACACTCAGATGTTCACAGTGTGATGTCATGATGGAACAATGCTGCTTCATACATATGTAGGTTTGGAACCTAACTATATGTAATGCATCTCTTAATTGCTGCCTCATCATGATGCGTCATGTGTTTGTATAACAAATAATAAAATCGCAACAAAAAAACTATGTTGACATCACAAGTGTGACGGCATGCTGGAATGATAGGTAATCGAGCTCAGCGGTGTAGTTGTATTCCTACTATAAGGTACCATCTTATTTTAAAGTTACACGATGGCTTGATGATTGAATTCCTCTATGTTATGGGTGGTGCCCTTTTTATTATTTGTAGGTCTGTGTCTCTCTTACTAGGCACACTCTTGATCCTACTGGAAAACAACATTGAATTGTTTATTAGCTGTGCAGGACGATGAGTAAGTTTTGCTTTTTCTTACCATTCTTTCAGGATATCTGTAATGCAGCGATCCAATACTCCGAAGCAATCAAGAGGAAAGTTGACAAAAATCACCAGGCTGGTGGACAAGCTACCGGGACCGAGAAGGTAAACGTGATGATCTAAGTCCTGCACCATCCATTCTTCATGATCTGCATAATATCTTTTCTTGTTCAACACATCGTATTGGTATATGTCATATCTGTGTCTACCTTAGGGAAATGTAACCACATCTGATGTCCCAGATCAAAGATCTAGGGTATTTGTATGGAGACCAATGGCCTGTAAAGAAGGTGACATCTTTCCTGGAACAGCACTATTGCAAATCTTAGCTTTTGCTTAATTGTAATATGTAGTACTGAACAACTCCAAAGAAGATCAACACCAGCCTCAAAAAAGGCTGAATAAGGCTCCAAGATTGGTCAGCAGAGTGCCAATCAGAGCGCACATAGGATGTGATGCATGCTACACTTTTGCAGCCGTAAACCATGAGAACCACAAAATCGCAGGGTTTGTGACCATAAAAGGATATTTTGGATTGAACAAACTGCCTTTTGTACGTCAAACAAATCTTTCTGACTCACAAAAGGGGCACTGCAACTCCAAATCCCATTTAGGAAGAGGTATGAAAGGGGTCTCCTTTTCATAATTGCAAATCACAATAACATGTATCAATGGTTTGTGACTGCAATTGCAGTGGTAACTGGCCCAGGGCACGTGCACCCGGCCCATTTTATTGGCAGGGTCACCTGACCGGTGATGCCTGTGATGGATGGATGTGGGGTGGAGTGTGGAAGCCAGCCCTCAGGGAGTGGCTGGTGACACCGTACATTTCTGGAACACTAGAACGTGTCCAGCACAGTCCTGCAGGAGGGCCCCATTCAACCCATCACCAGTGAATATCTGTAACATATGAGAGACTCCAGGACCCCTCATCATATTCTGCTGAGGGTTGGGTGGGGAATCATTTTGCATTATACCACTGGTCCACAGAGCTTCACATTAAAATTGTGGGACATATTTGCTAGCTCCTATCGCCACAGGAATTACACTTTTTCCGATGTTCCTGTGGCAATAGGGGCTTCGCCTTATTTACAAGGTGGTGTTGAGCCACTTACAGTGGCTTAACTCCGCCTTGTAATTAAGGCCCCCTTTCACGCTAGACATAGCGTGAAAGGGGTGGGCAATGGGTGTCGCATTGGGTGTCCCGCAGCAACACCCATTGATTGTGACGCTGCCCCTTGTTTACAAGAGTGGCGTTAAAAGGAGGCAGCTCCAAAATTAAGACCAAAGAAACCTGGTCTTAACATGGTGAAATGAGGAGAAATGCTTTATTTCTCCTCGTTTTTGTCTGTTTTCATGTGTGCTGCATTGTGCAGCACACAAAGAAACAGTTAATCACCATAAATTATTGTTTACTTGCAGGAAGGTGTCCCTTCCTGTACACAAACAATCATTAAAAAGGTGACGATTTTCAACTCTTATGTGTGCTGCACAATGTAGCACACATAGGAGTTGCAAACCGCCATTCTGGATTGTCAATGTGCATGAAGGGACACCTTCCTGCACATAAACAATTATTCCCTCAACGCAGGCACCCCTGCACTCTGGTGCAAGGGAGCCGGCGTGGACGCTAGGCAGCTGAATTCAGCGCCAACGCAGGGAAAAACTCCGGGGTGTGATGTGATATTTTAAATACAATGCAACCCTTCATTTCTAAAGTGACGGAGCACAGTGTTAGCAATTTTGGATCAAACCCACTTTCACCTCTTTCGTGTTAATATTCCCGTGTTCGCTTGTCACCTCTAACAGCTATTGCGCCTGAAGACTAGAAAAGGCTTTAATACTTCACATTTGCGCTTTCAGCTGTGCGTCATCCTGAACAACATCGAGCACGTGCGGAAATTCCTGTCCAACCTGCTTAAGGATCCGGACTGGAAAACCCTGGAGACGGCGGCGGAGGTGGCGCACGGGCCGGAAGGGAAGCAGCAGGTGCAGAGGGCGCTAAGCACCCAGCTGCAGAACATCGACATGGACATGCAGAGGGAGGCCAAGAACATGATCGCGCACCTGACAGAAAAGGTACACGCGTGGCTGCCGCGGGCGCTCTCCTCTGACGTCCACTCAAGAAATCAGATCTGACGGCAGACTAGAGCCAAAATGGAGGTGTCAGCGATCAAGCATACCTTCTGCAATCAATTCTGACAAAATGTTGTTTAAATACCAAAACACGTCTGATGTGTGGGAAATGTTTGATCATCAGTTAAGTACCACACCGTGCAGGCTTCCTCCTGGACTGGCTTCAAAGGATTGACTGAAAATGTGTGATAACTGCTGTCCGCATTATCGAGTTACCGCTTACTTGTATTTCTTTTTTTTTTTTACAGATGATTGGGGATATAAAGAAATACATACAGCACATAAGCCTGTCGCCCGACTCTCTGCAAAATGATGATGTAAGTGTTTTTTTTTTACTAAGCTACCTTTACTACTCTTGGACATATTTTTGTTCCTTACAACATTTTATACTGCAATGAAGTTGTTAACATAAATGCACTGAGTACTGAGTGCTCTGGTCATGCTGTAGTTTTTACATCCAAGCTTAGAATAACATATGCAACTTTATGGAAAAGGTAGCGTGTGGATCCTAAGCCGGTCCTATGAGCAATATCAGAACCAGATCTTTAAAATAGATGCTCTGTCACCAATCTCTACTACAAGTTGTACAATGCAGTTGAAGTTACACCATAATTCTGAGTAATTGACAAACAAGAAAAATGAAATGTGGCAAGTTGGATTCACTTTATGGCAGAATAGTGAAATTATATATTAGTCACTGAAAAATAAACTTTTGTTAACTGTCGGGTTTTCTTCTGAGACGTGACTAGCTCATCCGCAGGGAAATCGAGATATTGACAGAGGTACTTCAGCTTTACAGTTGCATTGAATTTGATCAGCGGTGTCCTTTGTTTGTGAGTGTCACCGGGGCGGTCTTTATTCTCAGTATCGACTCTGGGGGGACATCTGCCTGTAGGCAGTGTTACTGCAGCCTCGCAGCTGCATTGTCGCCCATTAAGGGGTCTGTAAGTTATGATTTGCAGCAGACTCTCTTTTATTTGTGTATCATGCGAGGGCGTCTAGAAACTGACAGGTGACAGTTCAGCCCCCTCATGTATCCATTCAATGTGTCCGGCAATATGTATTGCTTGTGATTGTAACAGCAGTCATTTAATATCCACTTACTTATTCCAAAGAAATGTAAAGGAAATACTACAATTTTACAGTTGACTTTGCCCATCAACATATGCATTTCTTGTGGCTGAAACTGACGTGCCATTCATCTCAATGTAAATCAAAAACTGTTGCTACCTTAGTGATGTGCTTGACGTCATCAGCAATGTCCTTTGTGATGTCATGAACAGTGCTTTGAGGGGGTGAGGACAATATACTTGTGTTGCTAATTATACAAGCGGATTTTGAGGGAAATGTCAGTGCCAGTGACTCCATCCACATGCCAGGGTCCACAGAGCATGGCATTTGGGTGGTCCCCGTGGACTCTGGGAAGGCAGCATGCTTTTCATTGTGCCAGATCTCACAGGGTACATCCTTCAGCATGGCCAATGGTCTTGGCTAAAAGTAATTTCTTTCTGAAAGTACCCTGTCCCAGAGCTCACTACCCATATACTTTGAGCTTGCCCATTGGTACTCTGTGCACAGTGTGTGGCTTTGGAAATGATGCATACCAGGCCGTCTTGCACCAGAGCTTACCCAGCAAGCTCTTTCCCGACCTCCAGCAGGCTTGGTTCAGGGTGTGGATTCTGGCTTCTTTCTTGCCCAGTACCCAAGAGCCTGAGCCTGCCAGGCATAGCTGTCAGGGACCCAGCATGCTGAAGGAAATGACCCTCTTCGGGTCACCCTGGTCACTAAGACCACCTTTCTGCGTGCTGTACAAGTGAAGAGTCGGTCAGACAGCAGAGGATACAAACCATAATTGTTTATTTAGATTCACTCAGAGTGGAACCCAGTCTGCCCAGTCGCTAGGAGTGCTACAGAGGGACTGAAATCAACAAGCATAAAGATACATTATGTACGTACCGTAACAGGGCTAAAACACGCCAATAGTGGAATTTTCCAAGCAGATGCAGCTGGACAATGAAATGTATAAAAAATAAGTTTTGGTTCTCATATCTTACACCTCCCAATTACTGCCCAAAGTCATTTCACCCTGCTCCTGCCACCAGACAAGTGGGAGAGGGCCTCTATTTAGAGAGAAAGGTATGTGCTGATAAGAACAGTCAATTCATTAGTGAAGCAAAACCCAACATTGCATAAACGAAACATAACAGGGGCCTTTTCTTGTAAATAGCAAGGAATTAGTTTCGATCATGGTTCAAGATGGTGTCTAAATAGAAAATGGTACCGCGAATGGTAACTTACATAAAACAATACACATACATGAATATTTCTAGTCTAACAATGCTCTGGGCCAAGAAGTGGAACCCTATTGGGTCATACTCTGAGCCAGCCCCCTGCACCCAACACTTCTGGACAGAGAAAACAGCTGCTTCCTGTGCCTTTGAGAGATTTTGATGGAATTATAAAACAAATTACATAAAGCCAAGTGGTTTGTTAATATAACCAGAGCTTCCAGGTGGCAATATGTGACGATAACACATGATAAATGTATCGTATTTTTATATTACATGTTTATTTTGATACAGTTAGCATGAAAAAGCTGTATTGCTTCCAACCAGGAAATGTTTATTAAAAAATGGGTCTCAATGGCAGCCAATTGCAATTAGAATCTTCAATCTTTGTTTACTTTCATGAGGATGACGATTATCCAACTGCAGTCTTACTTAGAAACGAATTCATCTTAAGGAAGAAAATAAATGAAACTAGATCTCCAATTGGATGGAATCCGTATGTTACAGGAATTATGTCATATTTGTGAAATAATATCACACCCCTGAAGATAAAGGGTTGAAACTACTCTTTTTTTATGCAGGAAAAGACAGCACATTATTATGTATGCATATTCTGTTGTTTTTATTGCACAAAATACAGTGATATAAAAATCTATATTTCACAGGGGCTTGTGAAATACGGAGAATGTTTCACAGGTCCCTGTAAGATATGGTTTCCATCATCCTAATGACAGACCCACACCACTCTGCACAACTTAGGCATTGTCCCTTTGATTCATCAACATTCTGTTCAAGAAACATAATCAAAACCCATGAACTTGGTGACATTTACAAACTAGTCGTTATGATGTCACCAGAAGCCTTTGATGGCAATACACAGGACCAAGTTAGATGGTTGGCCATTATGCATCCTCTGTAATTATGGTTAAGACTCAGCTTCTATTGAAAAGGCCTGTTCTAGCTTTTTTATTTTGCTAATGACTTGGGCACTGTTCAGACAATTATCGAATCGGTCTAGGTTTTGCCACATCAAATTGTCTACAGAGCCGAGCGAAAAGGTTACATGGGGCAGGAGGATGAAAAAGAACTGATTTCCCATTGTAGCGTTTGTAAAAAAAAAAAAAATGAAATACATCTGGTGTGAAGCTAGTACTTTACTCAGAATACGTTTCGTTTTGGTTTGGTGGTTTGATGTAATCAGTTCAGTAGTTAAAGAGATACCTGTGTTACAAAACAGTGACAGGCAGACTTTCAAGTCTTAATTTTATGAATCCCCACAAAAAGTGGCATGTACATAGCATGTTTAGCTTAGTCAAGTTTCAGCAAATCCATCGATGAGGAGTACTCTAATGATTATACAGCACCAGCAGCACTCACCTCAAGTATCTATTTTTCTAGGAAAATATTTAAGCATAGGATTAGCACAGTGCATCCATGCCGAGCTAGAAAGGGGCAAAGTCTTCTGACATTTCTTCAGCAAAGTCTTTAAGCATAGGATTTGCACAGTGCCATCCACACCGAGCTGAAAATGACAAAAGCCTTTTACCACTCCAGGCACAGCATTACAGCTTTGGATTGGTAAAATACCATCCAAGCCAACCTGAAATGAATAAAAGCAACCCCAGACCCCCAGGTTCTCTGCTTTTATATATATATATATTTATATATATATAGGCATAACAACTTTGTTTATATCTACTGTTTAAAATCATGATTCAGAAAATTACGATGTCTGTCAATCACATTTGATAATTAAGTGTATTTATTTATTTTACTGGCTATTTTGAAAATAGAGGCTTTCCTAAAAATTGAAATTTTTTTGCAGTGGAAAAAATTCCCATGGGGTGCAGATATTAGAGATGTCCAACTGCTGGGCAGTGCTTGGGGCACCCATAATTATGGAAAATTGAAACAAAAAAGAGTTTGCTGCGCTAAAATCGGGATTTCAATGAAAATGTCAATTTCGTAACCACTATTTTGTAAATAGCAAAAAAGGCACCATTTTGTGCCCTCCGACCAGTCCCCATTTATATAGGAGAGTTCTGGTTAAGACAAAAACATGGAAAAATTGCATTTCTTAAAAACAAAGCAGAGAAGTTCCTCTAGAAAACTTGAGGTGATGTTATGGTTAAGACAGAAAACTCAAATAGTTATGGTGAGCAATGCAACCATAAATTCCACCAATGCACTGCTCGTACTCTAACATAATGCAGCTTGCTGGGCCTAGAGGAACGCCAGGTCAACTCACTTCTAGGGGTAAGTGAATTATCCTGACTAAGATTATGTATATAAAGGAGGGGGCAGCCATTCAGGATCAAAGTCACTTGCCTGGCCAAAGGAGCAGCCTTTCGCCCATACTACAGTGGTACTGGCCATAGCCACGCTCCGTCACATTTTGTGTGTTGAGTTGAGGGCTGGGCTGGGAGCAGGCCAGGCCCTGCATGATATCATGGTGGTTACAGTTGAGGTCAACCTTGAAGACACGAACCCTTCAATCTAACCACTCAAGCACCTGTGTTCTCATTTCAGCTACCTTGATGTCCTCAACTTCATTCAATTTTGTTGTATTGTTTTGTTCTGGAATGAAGGCTTTGTTGGTGTATCATTGGTTCCACCTATCCAGAATCAATATTTTTGTTATAATTGTCCTCAGTCCGATAATTACCTGGCACTCTCCTGCCATATACGAGCCAAGTTACTGCTCATGCCGCTTCCTCCATTGTTGCTAATGTGTGGTGATTAGAAGTGCCAGGTCTGAAAAATGATGTGTCAGCTTTGGTTTTGTGAAGGCGCCATAATTTCCCAGAAGTGAACATTCTGGTACACCTTGGTTAGGAAGGAACACGCTCTGATGGTTCCCACCAGTTTCTGCACAGCTAGTAATAAACCCACTAAAGTGTTTTTCTTATTTTCTTGCTTGTTGCTTAGTTTTATAGGGAGGATAATGCTTTATACCAATCGGTTTCGCTGCAATGATCCAAACGTATTCTTTGTTTTCACATGCTCTAGATCCACCTTCTCCTTCTCTGCCATGTCAATTTCTTACAATCACTTCGGGTGCTTTAAATGGGCAGGAACTGTTTGGTACTGAGTACCTGTACTCTAACAATATGAAATAGTGTTTTTGCACTTTTCCAATACATTTAATAGTGAGAGTATCAGCACTTTTCATGAGCAAACAGGTACCCTGGATAGTGAGTAGCAACAATTCGATATTTCTATTTAAAGCACTGCTCATTCCTCTACTAGTTTCACTTCTGTGACCTTCACTTCCTCTGTTTCTGCATATGCATGCCACCTCCTCAACAATTTCCTCCCCAGTTTGCTCAGAGTTCAGAGGGATCAGGTCATCTTGTGCCTGCCATGTTTGTACAGGCTCCTTTTCAGGTAGCAGACTGGTGCCTGGATTTGTTTTCAGTCACTCCCTTGTTGTGGAAGTTGAACAATATTTCAACCAGTTCACCAGTAATTTCTGGGTCGCCACCTTCTGTATGGAAATTTCCCCACAGCCCAAGAAGGAAAAAAGTTGATCAATTCCAGACGGCGGCACACCCATGCATCTTGGAGTTCCACAGGCTCCGCCCCAACTAAAATATGTTTCTATAAGACATCGATTTTGCTTTGTACACTAAACAAAATTAGAACATTGGAATGTTGGGAGCTCCATTGAAAACAATGGAGTGCTCCGGGCTTATAATGGCCGGTAGAAGCCTGGAGCACCAACATTCCAATGTGTCTTTGTTCACAGCTCTGGCTGTGAACAAAGACTTCAGGGAGCCTGAGGGGATTTCAATCCCCTCGCGCTCCCTGAAGGCTTTGTTTTGTTAGAACATTCTGCCCTCTAGTGGCAGAATGTTCTAATAGCTTTATAGCCCTTCGTAGCAGGGCTATACCGGCTTTTAAAGTCCCTCTGCTTTGTTAAAGTCCCTCGCCTTCGGCTCGGGCCTTTAACGCTGCATCGGGCCTTTAACAGCCGCTATAGCCCGCTACGGCGGGCTATAAGGCTATAGTATTGTTTAAAAAAAAACTCTAAAATATGATATGGCAATGTCCATAGGCATACTTAGTCGATAGACGTCTAAAGTTAATAGGCTTTTTAAATCAGTATGAAAATTAATAGTGCATTGATCTACAACGTTTCTGCCTTTATATTCAGTCAACTCTAATAACGATTGCATTTTCAGAGAGTAATGAATTCTGCTTGTGACATTGTAAAGCATTTTATATTCAACCCATCACCCTGGAAACTATAACAACAAGATAGGCACAATAAGATGAGTCCACCCATATTGGCTTGGGGGGGGGGGGGGGGGGGGTTGATGGGGGTGGAGGGGGCATCCACAGTAACTATTATTTCATGGCCACGCCGTCGACTTGTGGGAAATTAACTGTGGTTTTCAATACTGTACTGGCCAGGTGTTTTTAAAAACAATTTTAAAAAATCCTACAGCTGACGTGGTGGAGCTGAATTACTACGTTTCCCATAGTAAAAACCTTAGCGGCAATCCCTGAGATGACCATTATCCTGATAATCAAAAAGAAGATGAAAATGGGATCTTATGAAAAAGATTTAGTTGCTGTAACAAAGTTAAAGTATTTTCATTATACATATGCAACTGTTATAAAGAAGAGGCAACCTTATTTAGACTCCAACTTAGATATGTGGGCAAAAAAGCCTTTTTGCGTTTTAGGCTCATATTCAACTGTTGCAGTTTGAGGGGTCCTGGAATAAGACAAGGGGATCATAACAGACAATCCCCCGTGTGTAATCTACTTCCTGAAACTGTAGAACACATGCTTTGTCTATGTCCTTGTGTACAGGACTTGAGAAATACATTTCTGAAACCACTCTGTAATAATCCACAAAAAGGGCTGAAGAGGTTTCTTATATCGGTTTATTTATTTATGTATTTACTCATTTGTACGACGCAACAAATCATCCCCAGGGGGATCTCTCGGAGCCTGAGAAGAAAACACCCACTGAGCAATATACTCTTAAAACAGCCAGGTCTTAAGCATTTTCTTGAATCGAGACAGGTCGACGAAGGCACGAATCTCCTCAGGTGAGAAAAGGCCTGAACGCCCATTTTGACCTTCCTAATTCTTGGCGTGCAGAGCAGATTGAGATTACTAGATCTCAACTGACATACCGGGCGATACAGTTCGAGTTTCTTCTTGAGGTAGGCTGGGCCATTCCCCTGAAGAGACTTCAAAAAACGTACATAACAGCTTGAAAATAGCTCGTTTCCTAATAGGAAGCCAATGTAATTGGTGCAGGAGCAGTAAAAACAGGTACGGGCCGGTTTATTGAGGGCAAGGCGGGCAGCCGTGTTTTGTACCACCTGAAGTCTTGATAGTAGGTCTTCCCTTATTCCAACCAGCAGAGAGTTGCCATAATCCAGTCGGCTAACCAGGAGCTACTGGCTGAGGGTTTTTCTTGCCGATAAAGGGATCCAAGGGAAGATCTTTCTAAGCATCCGCATTGTTCCGAAGCAGGCAGTGGCGGCTGGTGAACTTTGAAAGTGGAGAGGCGTAAGTATCAATCCTAGCCTGACTTCCCTCAGTTTCTTCCCGCTATTTTTTTTTTGTTATATGGTGTGAAAATGAGCTATATGTATTACAGGCTGCTTACAAGCTGTGTTTATGCAAGGTAAAATTGCCTATCATAGGATATACAAAGCAAAAGCCATGCACACCAAAGACAAACAGAAATGTATAGGCTCGGGGAGAAATGCTAATACTCAAATTATCACAGGCCCAGAGAGATTACATCTGGTCAGAGATCAGACAGTATTTGTGGTCAAATCCTTGAACCTTTAGCAATATATATGATACATTTCCTCTACAGATATTATGAAATAGCCATGGCAGTGCCCTCTGATACAAATGATTAAAATCAGATTCACTGACACGCGAAGGAATTCAATTTTTTTGGTCTAGTGGATACACTGTGATTATGCCAACACATCTGGTGCCAACCGAAACTTAACAGAGAAGCATTAATGTGCTGATCAGGTAACTCAGTGGGTTGAGCCTCTTCTGCAAACGTTTTAACTCTGGCAAGGAAGTCTCACCATGGTGTTAATCCATACAGTGTATGCCTTTGCAGTTGAGAAAATATTTCACAGCAAGGGACAAACTGTTTTGTTGGTGCTGCACAATTCATCACAAGTGCAGGCCTGTTTAGGACATGAAAAGTACATAGTGGAACCTGTTACAAATTAGGCCTGGTGGTCAAGTGCTTAAAGCACTATGTTTTTTTAACAATGCAATGAAGTTCATTGTGCAAGGTATAGAAAAATATATTTAACTTTAGAAAATCCCATTGTCTATCATCACTGCCTGATAGTCATTAGCAGATCTTAGTAACTGTGCAGACCCTCAGCAAGCACCCCGCTGTTTATCTTCCATCGTTTTTCTATGTGGGCTGAATACTCGAGAGCAACCCATATCTATAAAGAAAATATTTTCCTGCTTTCCTTGAAGTGCCCGGCCACAGTTATAAATAATAAAAGCATACTTTTCACTTCATTGGCAAGCAGGTAACTTGCCTGTCAAAAGCCCATCACTACTACGCACAGAAAACGCACTCATTAGTAAAACGCAAATGTTTTCCTTTAACAACATTATTAAAAAGGTTGAGAGAAAAGCACTTTGGGGACTCCTCTTCCAACACCTAACAGTTCAAAAGGCCTGGCACTGCTATTATTCACGTTTGTAAGCTGGCATCTCACTGTGACCCACACATATTTAAAAACACATTCACTGGACCCATCCCATACCCAGACTATGTAACTCTCCCGATGTGCGAGAAGTGATTTTTTTTAAAAAAATTGTTTTTAAACGAGCAGTGATTTTTAACTCACTGCTTACTGCTCAAGGCTGCCCGAGGAACTTCCAGCCAGGGACCACGTGGCGCTAGGCCTCACCTACCTAGCAGTGCCAATCAGAACAGCCGTGGCAAGGAGGGGGGTTCTGTGATGGGATAGCAGGATGACGAAGGGGGCCTCAGGGGAGCTGATAAGGTTCCCGAATCCCGATGGGAAATATTAGGAACCGGAGGGGAGATTAGAGAGAAATAATAGGTCAGGAAACAAAAACAAAAGGCAAATGAAACCAGGCAGAGACCTCTAAGGCAGCTTGGTAGATGAGGAGGCAAGGCGCACTTGTACTCACCTTTCAGCTAGTACCTGACCTCATCGAATGCTCCGGGCTCTGGTAGCATGTGAGTCGGGAATCTGATGGGGCCCACTGAGGCCTGACTGGAGGCGACAGAGATCCAAAGGACGAACAGGACTGGGGAGGCAAGAGCCTTCAGCAACGGACATGAAAATCCCGCCTCCTATTCTCAGGGTCAGCCAGTCAGAGGAGGAGGCGGGATCCTAGAAGGATATTCTCTACTACGTCACAGATCTGGGCGAGCTGAGTGCTCGACCGGAGGCCTGGAAAAACTGCTGCTTTTTAGGCAGCACCTCGTTGCCCTCACCTCTGCCTCACAGTTGCACACTGCACACGCGGGATTGGGGCGATATTGAAGTCGTCCACCTCGCATGCGCAGCATGTGTTTGTACACAGCTGGGCTGCGCTGCTTCTTCCAGACCTGACAGTACTGCCTCAGAGCAGTCTTTTAATCTCCTTCTCCTTCCCTCAAGTCTGGTGGGGCTCCGCCCCCTACGCCCTCATGCAGGAACCGCCTCTGGAAGCAGGTGCCTGACAATGTCTTCACCTGTTCTTCCATCGATAATTTATTATCGATTCTAGTGCCTAGATTCTTGGCCCAGCTTTTTGGGGAGGGCGCCTCTCCTAGTTCAGATGGCCACCAATCTGGGGCCCACAGTTCCTCAGCTTTACCGAACAGCAGTATCTCTGTTTTGGTGGAATTAAGCCGAAGAAAGTTCTTTCTCATCCATCTGGCTATATTGGACATACCATTTTTAAACTTTAGTTTGGTTGCTGCAGTGTCATCCTCAATAGGGACTATCAGCTGCGTGTCGTCAGCATACGATATAGTCTCAAAGTCACACCTTCTGATGACTCCAGCCACATATACATTAAACAAGGTGGGACTCAAGATAGATCCCTGTGGGACACTTTTATCTACCATATTTCATGTAGAAATACAGGTAATCACCCCATTGACAGGAGCTCACAGTTCCACTTCACGCCAGGACCCCAACTGACATTCTGGCTTCAAACATCAACAATCTAACAGAATCTTTCTAGTGTGAACCGTCCAGGTAATCACCATGCCAACCAGATGGCCCATGCGAGGCAGACTATTACACACTCTTTCAACAAATGGGCACAAGAACACTTAAAGAGTGCCAGGAACTCTAACAAATCCATTTGGTGCTTAATTTGTTGTTTTCACTGGTGGAGCTGCGGTTGAAGGCCCGGTTAAAATAATCTACTTTAGGTGCCTTGATTATAATTAGGGCTCCTGGTGTTATGGTATTTATATTTTAAACTTTGCCGTTTGTATTTATCCATGTTTATTTTTTGCCCATCTTATTGGTATTTATCCATATGTATTTTGTGTTTTGCGAATATATGAAGTCATGAAATGTTATAGTTCCACATTTATTTAACTGATAAACATGCACTTTGCTGCGTGTCGCATTTAAGCAAGTTAAGCAGCCAAATATAGCAAAACTCTACACCTTCAGGTAAATATGAGCATTATAGTACAAATATATGTTACCATACACCGGCATTTAGGGAAATCTCAACCTATTTTAACTTCCCATGCTGCCTATCTGCTCAGCAGTTGTCATAGAAATCACGAAAAACAGCATGGAGAGTCACCCAAAAGAAGCACACTTTTCTGCATTTTTCCACTTTTAAAAATAAATACAGACAGGAAACACTTTGTTTTCTGTCTGTAATTACCTGTAAAAATCTGTAAAAATGGAAAACCGTGAGACTTCATAATAATGTTATGAATTTTAACTGGTGGTTGATGATTGATCATTTTGTATATATACTTTTAGAATCTTTATGTTGTTTTATTATTCAAGGTACTGTATTGATTTTTAATATAAATTATGCAATAAACTTTAACCTACCTACTATGTTGTCATGCAGCAGAGCGCTACAGTAAATGTTTTCGCACTGTGTTGCGTGCAAGGGAGAGAGCAGGACGGAGCCATAATAACTAAGATAGGATGCTGTTTCTCACTCTCTCTCAATTTGCACACTTTAGTCTTCCTTACACCAATCACACGAACCTTTGCACCATAGTGCAAGGTGTGTGTGTGTGTGTGTGTGATGTTAAGCATAGTTTTTGTACTGCAAGAAGGCCCTTCAGTGCAAATGTCTACGCTTACATGTAGTGCAACACTTCTACCACTTTGTATGTGTGCTGTACAGTGCAGTACATATGTAAAGTTGGATAGGTTTTGAGAAAATACATTTTTTTTTAAACTTTACTCCTGCCTCAAGGAGGTGTCAATTTATTGTGTGCCAAGTCCTATCTACCGTTGATAGTAGATATGGCTGAGCATCAATTTCCATGGGTGGTTGCATGAGGACACTCATGTACAACCCATGAAATGCTCCCTTGATGCAAAGTAGTGCAAACTAGAATAAGCGCTACTTTCCATTACTTTAGGGCTATTTTCCAAAGAAAATCAGGATTTGTGCCGGGAGGTAAATCCTAAAGCAACACTTTGCACCGGTTTGCATCATGTCTGGGACATACATTTTCTTTCAAAGGGTTTACATTGAAGAAATGCAATGACATTCATATTTTGCATTTTATTTAACATTAATAGTGCTCCAGAGAGGGCTCTGTTTATTATGCAACAGTGGATGTGCCCTGGGCTGTACAATGAAGCAAACATGCAAAGAGTGAAATGTTTGGATAATTAAAACATTCCGCAGATTTTGCACCTTCCTCAAAGAGGGGTTATGTTTTTTACACAAAGCCAGCTCAGACAGTCTGTGTAGATCTTGCATTCTACCAAACTCCAATAGTGGTATGCCCAAGTACCACCGAGGGAACTCCCTCCTGATGAAAAGAAGGGAGAGCAAAGAGCTTCTTGCGCTACTTTAAGGACAATTTTCTAGTCCAGGAATTGCTGTTCTGAAAGGTAAATACTTGACTTTGTGCTGCTTTGTGTAAATTTGCGGCATTCTGATTGTAGGTTATTGGTTGTCACTGGAAATTACTGGCGCACAAATCATTAACATGTGTACTGTATCTTCTGCTTTAGGCGGTGTCTCCTCTGATGAAATATCTTGATGACAGACTGATCATTCTGAGTGACTCACTGGTGAAGGAGAACCTCTACAGGTATGGCAATTGAGTTCCTGGTGTCTGAGGGGCTGACTGCAACTGTGCACCAGATTTAGAGAAAGATGCAGGGCCTCATTTCTGAAAAGTGACGCATCACTGTGTGAAAACAGGGTTCCGTCTCTTTTCATTGCGCTTTCCTTGCGACATGCTGGATGTGTCGCAAAAATGACGCATTGCTGGAGTGTGTCACAAAAGTGACGGAACTCCAGCAATGGGTCATTTCACATGGGCAAGTCCCATTTCAACTGTGCCTGCATCAGTCTTACGCCTGCTGTGAGGCAGGCATAAGATATTGACGCATTTGCGTCCTAGAAGTGGCGCAGTGAAATCTCATAGATTTCACTACATCAATTCTACGAGGCTTACTTGCGTCGCAACGCCCACCCTGCATACATTATACCTGGCGCAGGTATAATGTGGCGCAGGGGTTTACAGAGTGACGCATCTACCTAGATGCGTCACTTTGTAAATATGATGTGGCGCATTTTTCACGCCGCTGGTGCATCACAAAAAGTGACGCACCGGCAGCTCGAAAGTGACACAAGGGCTCATAAATGAGCCCCGCAGTTTTCTAGCACTTTTATAAGTGCGCTGGATAATTTCTGCACATTGCGCTGACTTCAAGCACGCCTGCATTAGCTTTATTTTTTATTTTTATTTTACAGCGGTTTCAGCACCAATTTAAGCTTTCTTTATGTACAAAATGCAGGTGCTTAGTTCGGAAATGCGTGATCTTGTTTTCCTGTGAGGTTTCATAAAAGTTTGCATATAATGAGTACGAGTTCATACAATGATCATAAAGCAAAAAACATTTCTCTTGCCAAGAATATTATGAGAATTCTTGAAAACACAGCCATATTGCCAAGAAACACGTCATTTAAAGTTTCTGCTTTTTAATTTTTAAACCCCTGAATCGACTCCGTTCAGACTCTACTTTTGTGTAGCATGCTTTAATGGGTGTCACCAAATGTACCCTCAAACAGGAAACGGGTAACTACCACAACCCTAGCGGAACTATGGGGGAAATTCACAAGGATGTGGCAGAGAGAGGCGTTAGCATTCTTGGCTTAACGCCTCTCTCCGCCACTTCGGAAAAGCAAGGCTGCACCTTATTCACAAGGACATGGTGCAGCCTTGCTTTTCCCCCTGCGATGGTGCTAAGTTTCACAACTTAGCGCCAACACGGGCACTTTTGCACCAGAGTGCAAGGGTGTCTGCAAGCAGAGAGATTTGTTTATGTACAGGAAAGTGTCCCTTCCTGCACATAAACAAACCTAAAATGCCAGTTTGTAACTTACATGTGTGCTGCTTCATGCAGCACACATGTAAGTTACAAAACTGCATTTTTTTTAAAAGGTTTGTTTATGTACAGGAAGGGACACCTTCCTGTACATAAACAAACCGTGGCATTTGGCATTTTCCATGAGTGCTGCACAAGGCAGCACACATGGAAAATGCAAAAACGAGGAGAAATAAAGCATTTCTCCTCGTATCACCAACTTAAGACCAGGGTTTTTCTGGTCTTAAGTTTGGCGTTAGCTCCTATTTACGCTGCCCTTGTGAATAGGGGGCAGAGTAAATATCAATGGGTGTTGCGGTGGAACGCCTACCACAACACCCACTGCACGCCCCTTTCACGCTAAACACAGCGTGAAAGGGGGCCTATTCACAAGGCAGCGTTAAGCCACGTTAGGTGGCTTAATGCCGCCTTGTGAATAATGCGAGGCCCCTATCGCCACCACAACATCATTGAAAGTGACGTTGTGGTGGCGATAGGGGCTTGTGAATATGCCCATATGACTTCCACAGCCATTCTCTGAATGCTTCCTCAAAGCATGAAGGGGCGTTTAGAGGAAAATGTTCAATAAGAAAACATAATAAAAAACAAACTTTTTCCTCAGCTTCCACTCTAGAAGTCTGCATTGCTTAGGCAGATCGAATCGCCCTGGTGTTGACAGTGTGGACAGTGGCGATGCGTCCATTGGGGGCGTTGGGGCGTTGCCCCCCCGCCCGCGCTTGCAGCTTCCTCGGCGTCTCTGAACTTAAGTAAACTCTCAGTTTACTTAAGTTCAGAGACGCTGAGGGAGAACTGTCAGTCATGTCAGTCAGTATGACGTTGGACCGCCCACCCCCTTCAGAGTCTGAATGGGGTGGGCGGTCTGGCGTCATGTTGACTGACAGGCATTGTCTGGGGCAACAGGCAGCAGCACACAAGTGCGCATGAGTGGGGACGGAGGACGAATTTTTACACCGTGCCCAGTCATGCGCACCAGTGTTTCCAAAGGCTGGCGCATGCCCATTAGGAGAGCGAGGGTTGAGCCAAGGCTCAAACCTCGGTCTCCTAATGGGTAGGCGGGCGGAGCGTAAGCCTACTCTAAGCCAATCCTGGTGCTGCTCCAGCGCCAGGATTGGCTGAGAGGGGTCTTGCCAGCAGTGATGGGCTGTTCCAGTGTAGGCGCCAGAACGGACCCGAGGCGGCGCGGACCCGGACCTGCTCAGGTAGGATTTTTTTTTTTTTTAAACACCCCCGCGCGACACATCCCCCCCCCCCCCCCCACATGACCCGAGCCGCGACTGGTCAGGAATGATTAGTGACAATATGGAGGAATGTGTAAAACTTCGAAAACCGAGATGTTTCTACAAATGACCAAAAGACATATCTTCGAAAAGTGTGACTGAAGTATATCTTTGGCTGTATTAGGTGATCAATAAAACAAAACTTGAATTTAGAAGGCATCACCATGTTTTTATTCATTTAAAACGGTCAAAAAAATTATAAGAGTTGATGTATTGAAAACGGAGTGCATTAGCCATGCAGAGGCCCTATGCAATGGAAGCGGCAGATCGACATAATCTGGCCTTACTGTGGGTGCAGACGCTTATAAGAAGGTGATTTATTTTGTATTCAGTTTGCGTTTATTACGTTTTATAGAGTGCTGGTTTGTGCCATTTCTGACATCACAAAGCGCTACGGTGCAGGTACATACTGAAGTGCCTCTTGTTAAATGCTTCAGTGTGCTCGTAGCTAAATTGCCCTTAGGTTTACTTCGTGCCTTGGTAATGGATAGAAATCAGAGAACAGAACACAACCCTCCGGGAAGCTGTCTCGTTTCCTAGCGCTCTCTTCACCTCCATCAGCCTTGAAACGCCTCGCTGATCATAGGTGCAGATACCACGTAACACACTAACACCGCTCAGCGTCCTGGTAGGCACACACAGGAGGGCTCACTTCATTTCACTAAACGTGAGCCCTGAGATGGACAGTAGCACAGCAGGACGCTTAACGGCGGGAGTCACTCACTTTAGACGAGGGAGCGCTTGACAAGGCAAGTTGTGGCTGGAGGAAGTTTACTGTTGTTAATTTAACTAGTAGCTACATATTTATTTGACATGTATGGTGCTGCTATTATTTTATCTTTGGGTTCAATGTCGGATTAGCTTGCAGCAGGGACAATAAACAGAGACCTTTGCTTTGTTATCATGTCTCCGCTCCTCATTTTACTAAAAATGCGCGTCTGGTCACTTCAATGTTTTTTATTGCTTCTAAACACATTTGTTGCGTCTCTCGAGAGAGTGAGGCGAGGCTCTCATTTGCTGCACAAGAGCCGGCGGTATAAAGTGTGCGTGCGCGGTCATTCCTGCCTGGATGCATTCGGCAGACTTTCGTTTCAGCTGGACGAGTGGATTGTTTGCGTGGCATTATTCGCTCTCTACTTCTTCTCCAGGCCATTTAGATTCCCTTGGGCAGTGAGTTCACGCTGTAAAATAAGATGTACACACTACAGTAGAGCACGCTAAGCATACATTTGTAATAACAAATGTATCATTCCAAAGTAATTTGTGTAATGTCCTGGCGCAGAGCAACACTTCAAATAATGTGAATAAAAACTATTGGATTAACGTCAGAGAGGTGCGTTTCTTCTGACTCTCCCGAGTCTTTGCAAAAGGAATGTCACGCTTTTATTTTAAGATGGCTTCCTTGTTGACAGGCCGTGAACAGAGTTTAGTGCTGTGTTATGTGTTTTCTTTTAATTCCTTTATGCCCCCTGCTCAATGCCTAAGATGTGCATTGTTTTAGTTGATAACAACTGAAACGAGCATATGCAATGCAATGAGATGCTAGTTATGCCCATGGCAGCTTCACCCAACCTGTGCCTACCAACAGCAAACGCACCATAAACGCGCCGTGCACAGACCTGCAAACAAATGCACAAGCCAAGCCCAATTCACACAGGACGCATAGAGCTAAGACTATATACATTGCCGCTACACCCCAGCACACAAACACCTCACACTCTCTGCATACCACCAGACACAATTCTACACGCATAACCTACAATCTAACCCCCCATATAGGTCTACAATCTGCTATAAACTACCAACAGAAAGTCAAATGATGTCTGCTCACTGCCCCATGAAATCCAAGCGGTTTACTTGCAGTTAAATGAAATAAGGCATTTGTTTATTGAAAGGTTGTTTGTGCATTGCTGATTGGATATAATGGATTGCTGCTTCCAAAGTGACAGAAAAGTCGTATAACTTTTGGTGCCGGATTGAATGCATTGTAACAATGGGTGAACACATTTTCACTCGGAACTGGGCAATTTGTCAACAGTGCTAATGGATCATGATTGTTAATGTCAAATTAAGAGAAGGTCATTCCAGACAAACAACTTTGTTTTTTGCTGTGTGTAAGGATGAGCGCTCCACAGGACTGTGTTGTTGTTGCTGAGCTGGGTGGTCAGTTGTCCATTTCCGGCCTTTGCAGGTACTTTCCCCACGGCATCTCTGGCCGAGTCTCTCTAGAAGTGATGCAGTATTGTGCCACAAAGTGGGTGACATCATGTTCGAGCTGCCTGTTTAAGTTGGTTTGGTCAAGGACACGTACTGTTTGTTGAGCTTGCAGTGCTTTGCCTGCTGTCTGGCTCTGGTGTCTTGTCATCAGACCTCAAAGTGGTTGACACCTTCCTGCTTTCTCCAATTTGCTTGAAAATGCACCATTTGCCCACTATTTTTTCAAAGTTTTCATGGGGGAAACCCCCTCCCCCACCCGAGCCCTCCGTAGGTGGTTCAGGCTCGCTCGCTACTCTCGCTCGCCGCAATAAAGTACAACAATTGTTTTACGCCTCACCACTTTCAAATGTCACCAGCCGTCACTGAGTGTGGAGCCTGAGCACACTTTTCCTCATAATGTCCCAGTGTTTTCCGAACTTCAGCAGAATACAAATGAGCATTATAGCAACATAAAAGAGCAAAACAAGCAGGAGATGACGAATGCGAACAAAAAACCCAGAACAAAAAAAGCCCATGGTGCTGCCACACAACCACAGCGAAGGACACCAAACGCCACACAACCCAGCGCACAGCCAACCCATGCCGGGAACGCCCCAGCATCAACACCGGAGGAGAAATCCCCTCCTAAGGAATCATCAGTAACAGCCATCAACAGAAGATAGCTAGAAGGCCACCGAAGGAAGAAGACCCAGAACGACCAGAAACACAAGCACAACCATGGACAAAACCAAGGCACCGGGATCCAACACTTCAGGTGGAGACACCAGCCCCAGAGGCAAACAGAAAGCGGAGCCACCACAGGCACAGAGGAGGCATCCAACTACAGAAAAACAACAAGCAGGGCACCCCAGCCCCCAGACCCTCCAACACCCAAACCGCAGAGTGGAAGGGATCCAGCCCAGAAAACCACCACAAAGGTGACAAAGCAATGACAACCAACACCTAAAGCCAGCCAAGAGGTACACAACAGAGACCCCAAGCTCAAAGGCAACTCCCCCAAAGGGAAACTGGGGTGACACAACTGGACGGGGAAGAGAGAAAAAAACAATCCAGAATGACAGGCCGAATTAACCCAGAACGGGAGAAGGAGCGTGGAGCCGCGACACTGGGACAGGCCATGCCATAGGCATTCACAAAGCACGCAGGCAAAACCGGGCCACAACAACCAGACCACTGCCCAATGAGGCCATAGACGCCCCCGCCCACAGCCCCCGAAAGGAAGCAGGCCCGACCAGACCCAGAAACCCAGCTGCCCAAAGACCAACCAGGAGGACCAGGCAGACAGAAACCAACACTCCACCTGGACAGTAAAGAGAGGGGGAGAGCCAGCAGCCAGAACCCAGAAAAACACAACACCCCACTAGGAAAAGAGGCCAACAACAGGGCCCCAATGAGCCAAGAAAATACACCCCCAAGGAACAGAATTCACAAGGCACCGGAATGAATGGGACCCGAACCCAACCATTAGAGGGAAACCACCAAGGCCAAAAGACCAAAGGAACCCCAAAACCAAACAGGAACACCAAAGAAGGCCACCGCGACCATTCACATGACAACCATGACCCAACAGCCAGGGTAAATTGGATGTGGGGCCATCCAGTCCACACCAAGAAGGAGGAAACCCTCAACCAACCAACAAGCTGATCAACTGGCCCGAGGGCAAAGGACAACACAAAGAAACCCCCCCAAATGAGACCCAACACACGCTACAATCAATGGGAGACACAGACAGCCACAGGCCCATGAGCCCCAGGCCAACCAGAGGCATGAAACAAGCACCATGTCCCAACCAAAAGGACAAGGGAGCTAGAACTTTACACTAACAAGTGGGACGGCCAACAGCCCAACACCACCGATGTATGCAGAGACACCCAACAAGCCAGCCGACTGAACCACACAGAAGTCAGGAGAGTCAGGAGGAGGAACCCGGCCACCAGAAAGCCAGGCACCACGATAGGAAGGCTGAAGCAGCCCAGTAGAACAAGCAACAGCATGTAACACCCAGGCCAGCAACCTGAGGCCAGAGAAAGGGAAAACCTAATACCCACTAGAAGGAGCACAGCAGGCAACCCCGAACCCAGCAGCAGGGCCACAAACAACTGCCCCGGGAAAGAAAGGAGTCAACGGAGACGGCCCCAGCATAGCCAAAAAGGCCAGAAGCAGATCAACCACCACCAAAAGACCGGCACAACCACTCCCAGAACTGGAGCAAGAAGGCCTCCAACATGGCGCTCCCATAGACCCGGAAAAAGTGACACAGGGACACCAAACAACCCAGAAACACTCCAAAACACACAGAAACACTCCAACCTCCTAAGGCAGACAGAACACTCACTGTAACAAGCCCCATCCAAGGCCACAGAGCCAACACACCACAAAAGTCATCCAGGAAGCCAGGGCTGAAGCTGCAGGACTTCAAGAAGAGAAATGGCCCAATAACAAACACCCAAAAGGTGACCTCCAAGATACCAAGGCACCCAAAGACCAGGACAGGACTCGCCCCCGGGGGTAAGCCCCCCCCAGAAAACCAGGACACACCCACAACCAGGCAACAGGCACAGAGAAAGCACAGCCAACACAAACGGCTCTGCCCAACCCAAAAACAGACCAGCTAGGTACAACAAGGCCACAGAATTTATTAGGCAGAAGCCAAATTCCCACGAACCAGATCGGAATCCCTCCTAAGGAAGACCAAGGCCGCACGATACACCGCTGCACAACCCACTAAGTGAACAGCAGCTGGAAGAGGCACAGCCTAAAAACCACACCCACGCTGACACGGCAACAGCAGGGCAACAAAAAGCCCCAAAGGGGGAAAATGGCAGCAAAGCAGGAAGAGCCCTAAGCACCCAACCCCACCTGCTCCACCATACAGATGCCACCATCCATGTCCCGACCCCACAAGAGACAGGATGCCCTGCACCCCATCAGCCGACACCTCCGCCCCGTTGGAATGCTAGCCAGGGCAGTGGAATAAGGCCCCCCAGCCCGACACCAGAAACCAGAACCAGAAAGGAGCCAACCACAGTCCCAGAACAGAGGCAAATTGGAGCCCTCCCATGACAGAAAACTGCTATGCAGTACTTACCCCCAGAGCCGGCAAGCACCGAAACCACAAACAGCAGACCATCACACTGGCTGTATGGATTGCTGGGAGCCACACACATGCTGTACAGGTCATCGGGAGCCACGGAAACCTGAAGAGGAAGCCCATCCAACTGGCATGCTTCCCCATAAACCATCCGAAGCACGTAGTAGGACAGCTTACAAGATGCACATCTCCAAACACACAGCATATGTAGAAAAGAGAAACTGCTATGCTGTATTCAAAGTAGGGCATAAAGACTCTTCATAAAACAAAAATATGCCCACAGGACTCCCCGGGCATGCCCTTTGTGACCTGCGCGCCTAGACCCAGACCATTAGTCCACTTGAGAAATCCAGGAGCCAGGCACCTCTGGAGCACCCCCAACCCAGCTCTGAGGTGCCAAGGCAGCCACGGCCTTCGTTTGCCACTCGGGAAAAGTGCGGGCGCACAGGCACCAGCAGCTTCCAGTCATTGCCGCACATGGGAGAGTCGAGCCATGAGTGAGGCCCATGAAAATGCCTCTTAAGCCAGCCCAGGTGTTCACCGCCTGCCAGCGCACCAGGGACTCAGCACGTACCTCACTAGCATCCAGAAACATGCCACAGCAATGTGTCTTCCAACTAGCCCAGCCACCAGGAATATGCGCTGCTGCCAACCCGAACTGCACAGATGGCCCGACGCACCAGCCGCAAAGGGTCATCACTCAAGCCTTCCAGCAAGCCCGGCATGCCGGGAGGCACATCAAATCACCATCAAGGAAAGCCCAGCAGACCGACGGGCACACCAGAAAAGACGCCACTCCCGCCCGGCAGGAGCAGCTACCAGCACACCACTTCCCATTCTGTTGGCAGACAGAAAAAAGAACAGGAAGAATGCTGGGTAAGTACTGGTTATGTACTCCGAGTGGCAGGGGATGGAGTAGGGGGTCTCAGCATTACTCTCTTCTTTTTCATGTCTGGGAGATGGTCATCTCCATACGTCATGAATGGGACGAGGACTGGAGGGACCTGGGGGTAATGCCTCACTTGCAAAACACTTTCAGGAAAAGCTATACCCTGGCAAAATCTGAGATTAAAACAATATGAAAATAGAATGTAATTACCGGCCGCTGACATCGGTGTCTGAGTGCTAAACACTGGATATACGGTGAACTAGATTGGTATTCTGTCATCAGTAATTATTATTCCTTACCTTGATCAATTTATTTTAGTGAATCAGGAAGGCCCCCATAGTGATGGGTGAGCCGGCTCAGATCCAAGCGCCTCTTTTTATGCACCTGCAGTGTATAGCGTGAATTCATTTGACCTGGTACTTCTCCGAGTTAAGGCTTCATTTTCATACAGTACAGGTCGAAAACAGTGACCAGGGTTTGTCTCTTTCTGCGTCTGAGCTGTGCTGTCTACAATAACGCGCTAACTCAGGTTAAATGAATTTAATTGACGCATGCGTAAAAACAGGCGCTCAGCTCTGCACTCCGCCTGAGGAGCCCATCATGGTACAGTCCCAAATGTCTTTTGTGTTTTCATGTTTACCAGCATGTGTTAATAGGAAGGGGTTCATTGAGTTAAAGGACAAACCTGCCATTTCAATTCTTGTGCAATAGGGGTTGCTTGCTGTTCTGGGAGAATCTTAACTTACATGAAGTTTATGCTTTTTTCATTTTCAGTCACTTTGCATTCAGCAGCCCTGACAGGGCTCTTGGCTACGTCACACAGCATGGCTGGAGAACTTCTCCAGGGCGTGGCTTATCAGTCCCTAGTGAGCTAATTGCTTACTGTAAACACAAAAACGTTGTATGATGTGTGCTGTCTCCCTGACAGCTTATGTGTTTATCTTCATGTCATGTTAAGGGCCTATGTGCATGTACTGAACAAGGATAACTTTGGAAGCATTCAAAAAAAGCAAACATAATAGAGAGGTCTCTATTAACCAAAGATAATTTCACTGAAGTATTTCTGTTTGTTAAAGATATGCTGGAAGAATGAAGAGTAAATGTTAAATATGCTTTTAAAGTGTATAGAAAAACAAAACCTTCGACCAGCAGCTTTCTGTTTAGCTGTATAACTCAAGCAGCACATGTATAGAAACCAATAACATGATGATAAACACATTAGCTGCCAGGGAGACAGCACACATCGTTTCAACGATTTTGTAATTACAACGAATTTCACTTCAGACTGTTAAACAAAGCAGCACCTTCCTCAGGGAAGCCCTTCAGCTCAAACTGAATCCAAGCTGTTTGAGGTAGCCAGGGGTTCCTTCCTGTCAGGGCTGCTCAATGCAAAATAAATGGAAAATGAAAGGAGCATAAGGTCTAGGTAAACAAAGGTTTAAGAGGCATTATTCATTCAGAACAGCTAGCAGACTCAATTACAGAGAAAATTAAATAGCAGGTTTGATCTTTAACTTGGGTAAGCCCTTCCTAACAAATGCAGAAAAAAATGAGAACACCAGATGGCCCTTTTAACAGTTGACTGATGTACTAGGTCAAAAAAGATGCTGTAGATGTCCCATCTACTCGCCTCCATCCTCTCTGCTCTTCAATACACTCCACAATAGAAAGGCTGAGGACCAGCAGAGACCAGGTGCAGTTCATCTGATGAGCCTGGGAAGGTATGAAGGTATAGAGATGCCACTAGGTAGTGTGAGAAGCCTTTGAAGCAACAGAAAGCTTTCAGATGGGAAAGGGAGAGCAGTTAAGAAGAACAGAGTTAGGGAGTGAAGGAAAGAGCATGCAGGAAAATAATGGGGAATCTATTTCAAGACAAAAAGGAACCGTGATGGGACAAGAAACAAGTCATGTTGCAGTCAATATCCAATCCGGGCAGAAGCGGGTGATAACAAGCATTTTCAATGCAACAGTCTCGCCTTTAGAATCTTAAAAGTATTTAGCCATGCAGCACATTATACTGGGTGTTATATTAACTATTCTCATTTAGCCGTACACAACTGCTCTAACCAGATGAGAAGAGCATTTGTTCTCAGTGGGGCACTATGGAAAGGGGTTAAGATAACTATTAGTCCCAAACAATAAAGTTTTACAAAAACTAATATGCATTGACAAAGCTAATGCATTGACAAAGTCAAAAGGCTGGCATCATAAGTCGGGCCAGCTAACTTTGCAAATGCTTGTGTTACTTTGTCAGGGACGTGGAGCAGCAGAGGAATGTGGAGGTAGAGAACAGTGTGGTATGAAACTGAAACTGATCATGAGCAATAGCTAGACTGAAACAGAAGCGTGTTCTGTACTCGAGAAAGACACGACCCAAACTTGAAATATTATCTGCGAAACAAAAACGATCTGCAAAACTTGTTATGGTTTGAGATTGGGCTAACCTTCGCTGGAATGTCAAGGTTGAACAAGCACTGGCAAAGACATTAGGTCTGGCTTTAAAACCTCCAGAGTTTTCTGTTTGTATGGATTTAAGTCATCTACATGCATGAGCGGCTTGAACTCCAAGCCATACGAGAAATTGCGCAGTTTAAATAATGTTCTAACCTGTAAACACGCTTACATTTTGCACAGTGAGGTCATGGAACCCATTCTACAAACTACAGAATTAAAACTTGCACTGGTAGCTCTTTACAGTACAGCACCCCAAGTATTCTGAAATCTAAGCAGCTTGTTATGAATGACGCGGTAATTGCGAGCTTATACTGCTAAATATCGCACGTGGAGGTCTTTGCTGAGTGTGTTATTAAGTCACAGAGTAAGTGCTAACTCAAATATGCGCGTAAATCTTCTGCCGTCAATTCTGTGTTGGGTGACACCACAGAGGAATAGTGTGCAATGAACACAACATGCATGCTGTTCCAAGTTACACCAATGCGTCAGTGGGGTAACAAAGTCTTAGCCTCCACCCCTCCCCCCATGGACTGTAAGGGGGCCCTCTTCAATCATCTGGCCTTGTGCTGTTTTCAAACACCTTGCCCTTGCAAAGAAGCCAACATGTTCTGTGGGCAGGGAGACATCACAGCGCATGAAAAAACATTTCAGATGTTGTTGATTCACAAAATTGGGGTTCCAGAAGTAAAATGATTGGTGATATGGAGAGATCCCAGGGCACAGATATAGCATCATAAGCATATCAAAGATAACAGTGAGCAAAAATGCTGCCGATGTGCGATTGAAAAGTCAATTCGCAGCCCACCAATGGATGTTGTTACTGGTATTTTATCTTTCATATTTCTCAATTCCATCATATTCCTAGTCTATGTTTCAATCAATCAATCAACTTTACTCTGAGGCATAATATGCGGGGCAAGATTGCGTCCAAGTGAATCCACCGCTCTAACCTCTCCCGCAGCTAGTTCTCGAGTTACTAAACATGTGAGGGTTTTTGGAGCAGGCGTTTTGGGTCACGGCTGCCTCAGCAGACCAGCGGCACTGGCCGATTGTTCGGAGGTCGACTCTTTTGCCTCCGGTCTCTCAGCAGGGGCATCCTTTGACTGCAATGGCGGGGCGCGGTGGCAAAGGTGCTAAACAATGGGCTGCCCTCCCGGCTCCTTCTTTATGGACGATAACTGGCCAGCCTCCCACACGGCTTGAGACAGCGACAGGGAGTCGGACCAGTGGCACAGCATGCTAAACGTAAACAAAGCACGTCGTGATTTACACGAGTCCTATTGCATTGAAGACACAAACAGCACCGGCTCGATTGTCCGGCTGCTTAGAAAGTGAAAGCGCGCACGGCGCGCTAAACATAAACAAAGCAGGTTGTGATTTACACGAGTCCTATTGCATTGAAGACACAAAAAGACACAAACGGGAGTGGGGGTGTGGGGGGGCGAGAAGCCACAGATTGAGGGAGGGCAGGGAGGGGAGACAGGGAAGAAAATAGTGTTAGGAGTAAAGCGGCCAGTAGCCGTGGAAGGATACAAATGATGACTGAGGAGGGACTAACAAGCCTCAAACCAATCGGAAGGCCGCATTTAAGACAAAAGCCAATGGGCAGAGAGTGGGCGGAGCTTCCACAAAGCCTCCACACTACAGTGTATACTGCATGCCTCGCAAAGCGATGGCAGCACATTCGTGCTGCATCGCTAGGCGAGACCTAAAAAGGAGAGCTGTACAGAGAATGAAGTCAAAACAGTACATACATTAAAAGAGACCTCAGATCAATGGATGAAAGAGAAACATAAATGGCAGAACAATGTAAAAGGAAATATGGGATGATGACTCTTGTGCGTGCTTTCAACATGGAATAAAGCTCCTAGAAGCTGTGTGAAATGGAAGCGCCCCGAGATTCCCCGATCTTGCAAATCTTACTTTGTGGGCAGCATACTCCCTGCAATGCCACAGACACTCATGACTGTAATAACATGTAGTGCTGGGTGCTGATGCGAGGGCACAGGCCATCATGCAGAACATTATTAAGACCTAGAAGTTTTGTGTTCTAGCAAACAGAAATGTATATCTCATATAACAATGTACTTGAAGCATGGCAAACCCAATTGCAAATAAGCTTGGCATTATCTGTAGAGATTAAAAGTATATGCATGCTGTGACATTCAGTTGTATTAAAATTAACAGTTGCTTCCTTTTTAGGGTGCTTGAAGCTCTCTGGTGGTTACTGATGAAATTCATCATTGATGCAGTAGATACAAACCGAGGTGTGTCTGTGGAATTCTATGGGCGATTCTATTACACTCTTGAGGTATGTCAAGTGCATCTGATATAACTCTATTGGGAATATGCAATACTGTGCAGTTGCTCTGCAAATATCTGAAAACACATGCATGCAAACAAATCTGTGCAAATATCTGCAAACAGCTATAAAGTTGTGAACCTGATGACAACATTTACTTAAATATTTGTATATATGGGTCAGAGTGAAATAACGACACAGAATCAGATTCAGAACCCAGCTGCTCGTCTTCTGATGTTAAATAAAGTTGGATCCATGCAGCGTTTCCCTGTATTGGCTCATACATCAGCGAGTGTTTTTCAAGGTGTTTTGCAGTGTGCACGAGGGAAGGGACTGATTTCCTGAAAAGGAAATTCACAATGAGGTCGCTAAACACTGCCACAAATTAAACAGATCTAGAGTGAATTCATTTTCATATTTCGGTGTAAAAAACTGGAATGAGATAAGAGGTGTACAACACAAACACAATTAATCATTTGCAGTTTTAACAAGGTTTAAAAATGTGTGTTTCTGCAGTTTTCGAGCTCACACCAATTTCCAGCAGTAGCGCCAGGATCTCCGCGTGACATGTGCTTTAAGAATAAAATAACATAACATCGCATTAGTCCATGCCTTATGTATACATAGCATCTGGATTAAATGCAATGGAGCATGCAGGCGTGTTATGGAAGGGAACCTCTGTACCCCCTGTGCTGTGTGACTCTTTTAGCGGTGGGCTTCATCTTAGGGCAAGTAGGGCCTTCTTTAGCGGGATGCCTGGTCGCATGGAGGCAGATGGCCTCTATCTCATGGATGGTGCCTGGGAGTGCCCTTTCTTCCTGTTCCCTGACGCATTGACCCTGTCTTTTGGACACACCCTTGATGACCTCGCGTGCTCAAAAATTGACCACGTCACTTCCGAGTTCTTCTGAAAGAAAAATTGAAAGTGACATGTTCACGAGTGTGCTGCACGATTGTTATAGGGTTTGTGTTGTGACTTATTATCTTCCTGGTAACAGTTCTGATCTTCCTTGTCCACACTTCTAGCATACTCCTCAGTAACCTGTTCCTGATAGTTAGAATTATTGTCTACCCGCCTTCCCTATCCTGTATTCACCCCACCCCCCATCAGTTGGTACAATCTCACGCACGTGGAATGAGAGAATCTTATGATCCAGGCTGTTGACACAAAGTGTCCTTGGTGTGTCTATGTGTTTACCAAATAAACTTCAAATTCACCATTTTTCCAGTGTGTGGCTCTTTCCGTTGGGAGAGTTCAATTCATATATGTTTCTAATAAGTTGGACAATGTTTTAATTTTTTCTTGAATGCCTCTAAAAAGTGACAAAAAATGAATGGAAATTGGTTTATTGGCAAAGGCATAATAGTGAATGTGCACGCACACAACCAGAGCTCTGGAAAACGCTCTTGATATTATGGATTTTCCATCAAATTAGGGTGCAAACAAAATAAAGAGAGAAGAGATGAAGAATCCAAGGATGCCTGAAGTTGTTTTCTCGAACCAAGTGTTCGGAATAGAAAGTTGGGATTGGTGTATGCTTCGCGCCTCGAAGGGCACCAAGTCGCTCACTTTGGAACTCACTCCCTTTAACCATCCGAAACAAAACAGTTTACGCCCTTTTCCGTAAATCTTTAAAAACCTGGCTTTTTAACCAGTAATCCCACAAAGCTGCGACACACTCTTTTGACCCGCTCTGGCGCCAGGAAACCCTTTTTGGGGAGCTGCCGCGCCTTATAAATTTAATAAATAAATAAGTACAAATATGCTTTCCCTGTCCAAGGGACTGTGGGCGATCTTGGGCATGCACGGATAATACCTTTACAAAAATATTGTTCCTGCAGGGATGGAAATAA
The DNA here is from genome assembly GCF_964204655.1 of Triturus cristatus. Taxonomy (NCBI): domain Eukaryota; kingdom Metazoa; phylum Chordata; class Amphibia; order Caudata; family Salamandridae; genus Triturus; species Triturus cristatus. The sequence goes on from NC_140593.1 coordinate 1,092,609,877, forward strand.
GTGACCTCATCTCTGACTTCCTGCCCTAGAAAAATAAAACATTCAGGGGCTTATTTATGAAAAGTGTAGCAGCGCTGCGTGAAAGCAGCGAATCAAAACCTTTCAGTGCGCCCTCCTTGCGACACGATGGATGCACCGTATTTATTGTACGCCGATCCATGTTGCAAGGAGTTACAGATAGGTCAGTATTTCTTACATACCTGTAGGCACAGTAATGACGCATTGCTGGAGTGTGTCGCAAAAGTGATGCAACTCCAGCAAATGTGTCATAACACAGCAAGTCTCATGTTAAATGTGTCTGCGTCAGACTTACTCCTGCTGTGAGGCCGGCGTAAGATTTTGGCAGGCGTAAGATTTTGACGCAGTGGCGTCCTAGAAGTGGCGCACTGAAATCTTATAGATTTCACTGCGCCACTTCTACAAGGCTTTTTACGTGGGAACGCCCACCCTGCATACTTTATACCTGACGCAGGTATAATGTAGCGCAGGGCTTTACAAAGTCAGGCATCTGCTTAGATGCATCACTTTGTAAATAAGGCGCAACATGGCACATTTTTTATGCTGCCGGTGCATCACAAAAAGTGATGGAACGGCAACTCAAAAGTGTTGCAAGGCCTCAGAAATAATGTCCTTAGCATCCGCATTAAGGAGGCAGAACGGGCTATCAGCAGAATGGAGATTCGAAATTCCAACTCTGCTTACACAAATGAGTTCAACATTGTAACTCCACTCTAGACATAAATATGCAGACCTCCAAAAATATAATTAAATAAGGGATATTTATAAAAAATATTAGCACTGCTACCAAACTGGCTAACAATGTGTTTGCCTGCGCAATGCTTTACACAAAGTGGGGCTGCCAACAAGTGTTTGTTAAAAGGTAAGAGGGGAAGGGCCCTAACGTGAAAAATGAAATCAACAAAAACTATTCTTGTAGTTAATTAGGATCAGATGTATTTCTTATTCCTTTGTTGGTCCTTTGTTCAGGCTCTCGTAGAGTTCTTCCACGCAGAAGGACAGGGGCTTCCGCTTGATTCCCTCCGGAATGGAGATTATAAGGTAAGGCGTGATGTTTATACATTTTTATTTGATGTGGCTCTGTAAATGTTATATTACATAATACCAAGGAACTAATGTTGTGATGCTGAGGCTCTGCCTAGAATTGTAACAATTTCTATTAGAGGAATTCCAAGAAAGAGGCTTTCTAGCGCTTGTGAGGAATACAGTACATTACAATGCGATGTATTACATCGCGTGCTTTTACAACGCGGTCATTACAACGACTGCGTTGTTAGGACGCAATGCATTTACATCGCATTTCATCAGACCGACTTGCTGTAGGGGGCGCGCTGGCATTAGGAATAGTATTATTTACTATTCCTACTCCAGTTTGCGCCACAGTAGGGAAGGTGTTGGAATTCATTTCCAATACCTCAGCGCCCCCTACAGTAAGTTGTCGTAATGACTTGCGATGTAAATGCATCGCGTACTAACAATGCGGTCGTTGTAACGACCGCACTGTAATAGTCTTGCGATGTAACAACAGCGTTTTAAACGCTGTTTCCCCATGTGAAAGAATACATTCTATCGAGGCTTCCAGACAACAGATCTAAGATGGGATTTGCTCCTATTGGGCGAGCTATGAAGCTCAGAGGCTCTAAGGCCTTTATTCTAAGCCGTCAAACTGTAGTTGTTACCTACTCACCTGTTAAATACCAATATCGTGGAGTAGGGTGTTTACTAGGTGTCCAATTTGTGCATCAGTCTGAGTTTTGGACCTCAAAATGGGGGACAGTGTGATCAATGCCTGTATGTCCCCGTGTTTTGAGGTGTTCGAATGAAAAAGTATGTTGTTAGACAATAGGATTTGCAGCAGTTTTCTTCTGCCACAAATCATGCGGGTAGAGGCTAAGGTTGAAATTTACTAACTTTTGAGATGCAAATCCAGAGCAAAGTGATAGTAAATTCCCTCCTGGTGAGGAGAATTATTAGCAAATAATCATTGTGTACTACTGTCTTCTAGGCCAACCTGCACCCTTTGAGTCAGGGAGGCAGAGCATGAGGCAGTATGAAGAGGCGGCAATATTATAAGATATTCCGAATGGTGGAGTACATAGGGCCTTCCACACCGCTTAATTCCAGTCTAAAATTTTGGGTACATTATATTGGGATTACGCGTACTTCGTGCATGTGCTTGGAAATGACCTTCTTTTAATTGACATCAATGTAAAGAGTGATGGGTAACTACCCTTTAATTTAGGGGACAGTGCATGCTTCACTCCTCTCTGCCTCCAACGGATACCTTTCCTCTCCTCACCCCAAGAATCTCTTAGCCCGTTCCCCCTCGGGAGGGTTCCCAAACGATTAGGTAAAACTCTCATTTTTAAATAAAATGCAATCACTCCTGGTGCTTTAGCGGAGTCAAAAAGCAGAGAATTAAAAGTAATAATGAATATAAAGAAGAGAAAAACTGAAAGCAAAATGAGCTTTATTTTAACAGGCAGGCTCATGGGTAATAGCTTTTTATGCACATTTCTACTTTCAGATTCTGGAAGAGGAACTTCGACTAAATAAATGCTCAACCAGCGAACTCATTGAACAATACTACTTGGACAAGCTGAAAGAGCAGGTACTGTGAAAAGGTCACAGCTCTGCCAAGGGTACCCGGATCCAGGGAGGGACTGTTCTACATTCCATCACTTTATGTTTGATTATTGTCTATAATTAGGCATGAAATGACATTCTGATTATGGAGTCCCTGATCAAAACATGGGAGGCCAAACATCCTCTAATGGCATTCTCATGTGAATTGTCCCAAATTATTGTACATCAAAGACTTCCTCCCTTTTGTTTTTTAATTGACTTTGCATGGTATCTTGGGTCTGTGCCACAGCAGTCATCTCAAGGATGCGGCGTTCCTCCAGTCTACCCTAACCATGTGCTGAACTCAGCAGTTTTGTGCTGGTGCCAGTGAGTGTGGTGTGACAGCAGGCAGTAACAACATGTGGGTGAAGAGTGAGTGCGGCGTTCCTCCAGTCTACCCTAACCATGTGCTGAACTCAGCAGTTTTGTGCTGGTGCCAGTGAGTGTGGTGTGACAGCAGGCAGTAACAAGATGTGGGTGATGAGTGAGTGCGGCGTTCCTCCAGTCTACCCTAACCATGTGCTGAACTCAGCAGTTTTGTGCTGGTGCCAGTGAGTGTGGTGTGACAGCAGGCAGTAACAACATGTGGGTGAAGAGTGAGTGCGGCGTTCCTCCAGTCTACCCTAACCATGTGCTGAACTCAGCAGTTTTGTGCTGGTGCCAGTGAGTGTGGTGTGACAGCAGGCAGTAACAAGATGTGGGTGATGAGTGAGTGCGGCGTTCCTCCAGTCTACCCTAACCATGTGCTGAACTCAGCAGTTTTGTGCTGGTGCCAGTGAGTGTGGTGTGACAGCAGGCAGTAACAACATGTGGGTGATGAGTGAGTGCCTGGGTAGCACATGTAAGGAGCCAACTCTCTGGAGTGCTGCCCATGCAAGATGGAATTATTAATTTCAGAAATTATTGGCGCAAATCATTATTTCCCTCTCCTGTGATTTGTGATCCTGGACACAACATGAGCACTGTGGACCAGCACTGGGGGGTTCAGCTTAGTCACTACCCCTTCGAGATTGAACAAAGAGTCGTCTTTTTACCAGAGTGCAGTGGTGTAGAGTGGAGTAGAGTTGCGTAGGGTGCAGTGGAATAGAGTGCAATGGCGCAGAGTAGATGTTAAAGAGTAGAGTGGAGTGGTGCAGTGTAGAGTATAGTGGTGCAGGGTAGAGCGCAGTGGCATAGAGTAGTGTAGAGTAGAGAGGCTAGTGTTGATTGCAGTGGCGTAGAGTGGCATAAAGTGCATGGGCTTAGAGTAAATTGTTTCAGAGTAGAGTGAAGTGGCATATAGTGGACAGGTGCAGTGTAGAGTGGAGTGGTATAGAGTAGTGGCGCAGAGTGCATTGGGGAAAAGTGGAGCAGTGCAAAGTGGAGTGGCCTAGACTGGAATGATGTAGAGAGCAGTGGTGCATAGTAGAGTGGTGTAGAGTGCACTGGCATAGAGTAGAGTGGTGCAGAGTAGATTAGAAAGGCACAGAGTGAAATGGCGTAGAGTGCAGTGTTAGAGTGCAGTGGTGCACAGTAGATTAGAGTGGTGTAAAGTGCATTGGCGTAGAGTGCATTAGTGGGGTAGAGTGGTGCAGAACAGAGTAAAGTGGCATAAAGAAAAGTGGTAGTTTGGCAGAGTTCAGTGGCAGAGTGTGTTGGGCTGCAGAGTAGTTTCGTAGAGTTCAGTGGTGGAGAGTAGAGTGGCGTAGAGTGTATTGGTGTAGAGTGCAGTGGCATAGAGTGGTTCAGAGTAAAGTGCTGTAGAGTGGTACAAAGTAGAGCGGCACAGAGTGAAGTGGTGCAGAAAAAGTGGCGCAGAGTTCAGTGGCAAAGAGTGCAGTGTCGCAGAGTGCAATGGAGGAGAGTGGTGTAGAGTGCAGTGGCGCAGAGTAGAGTATAGTGGTGTACAGTGGAGGGGTGCAGAGTAGTGTGGCATAGAATGCATTGGCACAGAATTCAGTGGCATAGAGGGGTATGTGTGGAATGGCATGGTTTGGAGTGGAGTGGTGTAGAGTAGAATAGAGTGGCGTAGAGTTCAGTGGCATAGAGTAGATTGTTTCAGAGTAGAGTGAAGTGGTGCACAGTGCAGTGGCATAGAGCAGAGTGTCTTAGAGTGCATCGGTACAGAGTATATTAGAGTGGCTTAGAGTGGACTGGCGTATAGTGGAGCGATGTAGAGTAGACTGGTGCAGAGTTCAGTGGCATAGGGTTCGGTGACCTGGAGTTCAGTGGCGCAGAGTGGCATAAAGTACAGTGGCAGAGAGTGTACTGTTGCAGAGTATACTGTCGTAGAGTACAGTGGTGTATAGTAGAGTGGCGTAGAGTGCAATTCCACAGAGTAGAGTGGTGTAGAGTGCAGTGGCACAGAGTAGAGTGCGTATAGAGCAGTGGTATATAGAACAGTGGCATAGAGTACAGTTGCGCAGTGTAGAATAGAGTGGCATAGATTTCAGTGGCTGTACAATGGGGCAGAGTGCAGTGGCGTTGAGTAAATTGGCATATGGTGCATTGGTTTTGAGTAAAGTGGTGTAGACTGCGTTGGCGTAGAGTGCAGTGGCATAGAGTGGTGCAGAGTAGAGTGGAGTGGTGCCGAGTGCAGTGGCATAGAGTAGATTGTTTCAGAGCAGAGTGCAGTGGTACAGAGTAGATTAGAGTGGCATAGAGGGGCTTGGCATAGAGTGCACTAGTGTAGAGTGTGGTGCCATAGAGTGCAGTGTTGCAGAGTAGGGTGGCATAGAGTGGAGTGGCGTGGAGTGGGGTAGGGTGCAGTGGCGAAGAGTGCAGTAGTGCATAGTAGAATAGTATGCAGTAGAGTGCATTGGCATAGAGTAGAGTGGAGTGGTGTAGAGTAACCAGATGTAGGGTGAAGTGGTGCAGAGGACAGTGCAGTGACACAGTGTGGAGTGAAATAGCATAGTGTGAAGTGGAGCAGAGTAGAGTGCAGTGACGTGGAGTGGTGCAGATAGAGTGGAGCGGGGTAACGTGGAGTACGCACAGACAACACATCTTCAATTGAAATGACAATTACATTTGCAATCACATACAGTTTTACTGAAAAAAGCTTACAGCACACAAACGATAATGTGTGGACGTCATCACCCACTGTATTGATTTGATCGCTAGCACAGTTTATTTACAGACTATTAAAATTTGTTGTGTGCTAGAAAAAAATAACATCGGCCAGCCTACCTCAAGCAGCCCCCACCCCCGAGTAGCCTGGATGATTGTCACATAAATCCTCTCACTTTGAAGTCGAAGAAACACAATTAAACACCAAGCTCCATGAAAGACACATCCTGACATTTGACCTCTGTCCTTGAATGCATAACAAATGTGACAAGATAAGAACAAGATTTAAAGGCCTGTTTACAGATTGCGAGTTTGTGGAGGAATACAGTAAACAAGGTTTGGGTAACGGGTGGGACGAACTCGAACTTGTTTCTTTAATTTTTGTTTTGAGGTTCCAATCATTGAAAGTGCTTAAGCTGGGCTTCCCGGCATCCAGTAGTGACTAAGTGAGGATCCCCGAATTCCAACAATGATTCAGATGGGCTCCCCAGATTCCAGTAATGATTATGTTGGGGCCACAGACGTCAAAAGGTTAAGAAGCACTGCTTTATTTAATTATTTTTAATTTTTTGCTTCTGCAGAGGTCAGCAGAACAGAGTAAATATGGAAGAATAAGTGTTAAGTGTTACTATGAAGCTAACGAACAGAGGCTTTACGTCGAGGTCCTGCATGCAGCGGATCTCATTGCGCTGGATACTAATGGTAAATGCAGATTATTTATGTGACAATTCTTTCTCATGGATGATAATGTAACTAGAAGGAACCTATATGTAATTGTACTATTTTGCCTAATCCATTTTTTCACTCTATACTATTTATTGAAACATTATAGATATCTCCTATATGACAATAAATTAGCATCACAATTTAATATGTTATTACGTATTTTAACAATTAAATATACCTATCATGTTCTGCATTCAGTTTGAAGGTCATCAAGCACATTCTAGGATACTACTAAATTGTACATTTGCCCAGTGAATTAAATAAATGCAATTAAGTAATTAAAGTAAATGAAGTGACTCAATCAGTGCAAAGTTGCATTGAAATAGGACTAAAAAGTAAATAGAAATAAGTATTTAAATAGAGATAAATTAATGGGATGATCATTTAGGTCCATACATTTACAAAAATAACCAACACTTTAAGAACATAAAATGCCTCATTTTGAAATCCTAAATACCAGTCAGTCTCAAGAGCCCCCCCCCCAAAAAAGTAATATTATTGTAAACCTTAGCCGTCCAACTTATCACATTGAACTCTTATTCATAGACACAAAACAGCTGAAACTATTCACATCAAATATCTCAACATTAAATCGGTGACATCTGAGCTTGTGCACTCGCCCCCCCTTCAAGGTTTGCCCTGGCAATTAAACAAAATGCTATAATAATTCTTCTTGGTCTGTACAATTGTTTCTGAACTTGAAGATGATTAGATGATGGTGGTTAAAAACTATCAATTCTCAGTGGCCATCTGATTATCTAACAAAAGCTCTTGCTTTGTTTCTAATACAGATCCAAAAAATGTCCTGAGATACAAGTAGAAATTACATCTGTAAAACGTTGCTGTTATTGAATTGATTCAAATAATATATCTTGTATTCCACTTTTTAAGATGGAGGATGCAACTTTGCCTAGTGAGATTTGCTCTGCATATGGGGGTACCATTTAATGAGGGTAAATCTGCAGAGCCACTGCTCTTTGGATGATTGTGGGAGCCATCTTTGTAAGGGCGAGTAAGATTTTCCAGTACCCAGGATATCGCTACGGCTTTGCAGTGAGAAGGTTCCTTTGACCAGCAATCCCATAATATGCACTACCCTCAATGAAGGCTACAGCATTTATACCCTTTTCCAGCTGATGTTTTATCTTCTGGGATGTAAGAAAGACAGGTATGGCCACAGGGTCATTGCCTGTGCCGTGCACCCATGCCCGCTCCCAATCTGCTGCAAGCTCTCAGAGACGAGCTCTTATTTTGTTTTTCGTAGGTCAGAGATTTGTAGTGTTTTTACTTTTTTTCTACAAGTGTTTACATTTCTTCATTACCAGTGGAACTTGAGGTGGTGTTCCACCACCATGTCCTCTCCAAGCTTCTTCTTCTGCTCCCCACGCCAGGTATGTTATGTTAACGGGTCTTATAAAGCGCCTGGTTACACTAGGAACAGTGTGTCCCCGCACTGCGGTGGGGCAGCAAAGCAGAAACTCGGTCTATTTGTGGGGGAATAGGAGAGTCTTTAGCTTCTTCCTAAAAATACCTTCAGCTGGTTCTAATCGGAGGCACACAGGTAGTTTATTCCAGGCTTGAGCCGCCAAGAGTCGGAAAGATCGGCCCCCCATTCTGGCTCTTTTTATCGTAGGGACACATAGTAGGCCCAGTCCCTCAGACCTGAGGCGACGGGTAGGATTGTAGGGAGTGAGAAGGTTACGCAGGTAGGTAGGAGCGGTCCCCTGCAAAATGCGGTGGCACACACATAATGCCTTAAAACGGGCTCGTTCCCGGATAGGGAGCCAGTGTAGAGAGGCTAGAGCCGGTTTAGAGGGAGCTCTCCTGGGGCGCTTCAGGACTAGTCGGGCCGCTGCGTTCTGGACGCATTGAAGTCTCTGAGTGCACCTTTCTGTAGCCCCCAGAAGGAGGACGTTACCATAGTCAAGACGGGAAGTCACAAGTGCATGGACCATGGTCTTCCTAGCCGCAGTGGGCAATATATCAAGGGTTTTCCTGAGACTTTTTAGTACTCCGTAGCAAGTGCCAGCAACCCGCCTGGTATGGTAATCAAACGAGAGGTGGGTGTCAATCCAGACCCCAAGGTTTTTAGCTTGGACACAGGGTATGGGTATGCTCCCTGTTTCTGGAGTATCACAATGTTGTGTCCGGCTCGAGCAACCTCCCCTCCGCCATCTGATGTACTCTCCCTCATGCTTTGATTTTAAGTGTCCCTGCATGGTGGATATTCCAAATGATTAGTAGCATCTTGACAAAGCAGAGTTTGCATGTAAATCTCCACACATTTTCCTTTCTCCCTCTAAGTGCGTACAAAATATTCAACAGAACAGAGTGCTTTTCTATTGCATCCCCCAGGCACAGCACATCTACCCCCCCCCCATGTTCTGGTGCTGTTGATCTTCTTGGCAGGTCTTCCATTCCTGACTGAGCCATCATACCCAAAAATCCAGCATTGTCTTGCTTCATAGTAAATGGTATTTCTGTTAGTTGTTGCTAAGGAATCAGCCGGCACTTTTTATTTTTGTACAAGGTTACCTGACATGGCAGCCAGTCAGCATCCTAGAATAGCCTTTAAAATGTAAAATAGTCTGTTGATGTCCGCAGATATCACAGGAAGGACATCCCTCGTTCCTAGGTGCACCAGGTCCATGGTCTCACGGGGGCAGCAGAATAGGGGCCCTGAAAAAAAGTTGAGTTAGGTAAGAAGACCATCTAATTTCTGGATGTGGACCAATAATACACTGAGGGGTAACCTTTTAATGTTGGTACTGTTTACTTTTTTACATTTTTTACATTTTAAACAGCCCCAAACGTGTTAGGAGTCTGAGGACTAGTGTTTCAAGCCACAGGCGTGGCACACCCAATATGGCTCTGGCAGTCTGCCTTGCCAACTAGACTGTGTTGACAGCTATAATCTACAGTCGAGTTGTTGAGGCCTCAGTCACCATGTTAGGTGTATTGTGTCTGCGGTCTAGTTGTTGAGTCCGCAGACTGCCAGTACCATTGCAGATGTGACAAATCCATGGCCTTCAAAACTGGTCCAAGGACTATAGCACATGGACTTTTTTTTCACATTTTCATTGTAGTCAAATACACAGCCCAGGATTTATATGCATGAATACGAAGTGGTCAATGAGAGCACAGAGCTCCTCAACCAATGGGAGGTCGTTTTTTATTTTTATTTTAGTCCAAGGGTCAGTTACTCATACCGCCACAGACAATCCTTTCAAGACCATGCAGTATCTTTTTTAAAAACATTCCTCAAAAACTGGTGAACGTATTTCATCAAACGAAAAAAGAATGTTTTGTGAGTAAAGTTCAACTTTCAGGCCACGTTTAGCGTAAATCCACTAGCAGTTTTGGCTACAAGGGCAAGCACAATTTCCTATGGTACCTAAAAGGGGAAAACACATCTTTTTTACTGCCCTTCACTTTTTCTCCCCTGCGTGGAAATGAACAGCAATGGGCATGCTAGGCGCTAGCTCACAATGCTAAGTGATTGCCAAGTTTTGCGCAGACTAATTTATTCATGAGGCACTTCATATATCTCAATCTAATTATCTATCTATCTGTCTATTTATCTATCTATCTATCTCTCTCTCTTTCTCTATATATATATATATATATATATATATATATATATATATTATATATATATATACTTCTTAATATTCTGCCCCTGTCTGTTGGCACACATGAGTTTGGGGTGGATCCAGGAGATGGAGAAATGCTTGATTGGAGAATACTTTGCATAAATTATGTGACCCATATGGTGACAAATGTTTGGAAAGGTCTGCGTTGATGGATCCAAACACAGCTCCCTTGAAATGCTTCAATGTTTTAACCTTGGTTGTAATTAAGTAGCTCTGTTGTGGGATTTCATCAAACAAAGACGCGGTCACCTGCGCCCAACAGATTAACTTGTGGTCATTTTATGAGAGGAAAAAGCTCCATAGACTTTACTTTTTCTTCGGAGAAATTGAAAAGGTCTTCATATTTCTCTTCTGGAGTGTGGAAAGGACCAAGCATCGCAGTTACTTTGTTTGTTTAATCACTGCGAAGAGAGGTTTTTGACAATTTTTGGAGGTAGCTGGAGCAATTTGATGTGAAAGGACTTAGGTCTGAAAGTGTGAGATTCGTAGCTTTTTCCTGTGGCCCTAAATTGAGTCAGATAAGAAGGAAAGAGAAAGGTCTGTGGGTTTTCTCAAGCTTTCCCAGGCCTTTTCTTTCTTTTTATAGATATTTCAAGAGCCTGGAGGGGAGTTGAGGGTTCTTCTTGCTTTAAGTGGACCAAATTCCTCGATTCAGTCCTTCAAGGGAACTAAGAATGCCCTCATACTGGGAAAAAGCATTCCAATCATAAGTACAGAGACATTTCATACCATTAGGCAGCCCACATATCATACCCTGGCGGACAGCCCCCAACTTACAAAAACACTTCCCCACTCGCTTTCTGACACTCGGCACCGAGCTCAAGACATGGAAAGGTGTAGCCCAGAAGAAGAGGTAGAACTACAAAAAAACAATGTACCACACAATATGAATCTCGGGATAAACTAGCTATACTCAATCGATCCAACATACTAAAACTTTTACAACACATACCTGCAAAAGCTTCCACTAAAAGTGAAGACACATTAAGTGTCCAGTTTGACTTAATAGGTCAATGGAACTTAAGAGAAACCTCAATAATAACTTGGAAAAATTAAGGCATGCCAAACAAAGGGTGGTATCGGAAAAAGAAAAGTTTGCAAACTGGGGGAATCCTAGTTCATGCTAAAGATGAGGAAAAATATCCGCACATGCTGAAAAGTATGACCAAAGGCTGGTCCAACCAGGTCTACAACCTGGGGTACACTCAGCTAAGGCCTGACAACCAAAACTGCTGGCTCAAATCTGATAATATAAACAACCACACTTTGGGCCACATACGGGAGGTTAAAAAAAGCACCTGAAAATTATGAAGATCCACACGGGTGAATAAAACATTAGGTACTACCACCTCCCGGCAAGAGCTTGGAAAGATTAAAAAGAACCACAAACCTCTTGTGTGGGTCCAAAAGAGAAAATATCAGGAGGCAGAATGGTTCAAAATTTTTGACCTACTATCAAGAAATAAACAGCAGCAATTTTTGTATCACATAAACACCTTATGTTATAGGAAGAGTGAAAGGCATATCTCAGTATCAACTGACAAATGGATAACTCATATTGCAGCCCAATACACTTAGAATCCAACTAACCTAATGCAGCATAGTGAAACCTTATGCACCCTGTGCATGGCAAAGGATACTAAAGTGTCCACACATTGTGCAAAGTTGGAACATATATTACTGGATGTACAGGCTGTAACCAAAATCTTAAAGAAGATACGAAGAGACTGAGCACTGGGATCTAATGGCCTCCCCTGGTCTCTATTCAGGCAACAGTCATCACTCCGCTGTACCGGGAGTACAAAATAAAAAAGGATATTCCAGACGCATGGCGTGGTTCCCGACTTCAACCAATATACAAGAAGGGGAATAATACAGACCCCAAAACCTACAGACTAATTACCTTATTGGCCATCCAGGGAAGGCATAAGCAAGCATTCTACTACAACAGTTAGCTAAATGGGTCACAGAAGAGGGCCTGCTTCCCTTTTATCAAACCGGGCTCTGCAAGGGAGCATCGACAATAGATAACATTGTGGCCCTCACCTATAAAATGCAACAAGCAGCCGCTCCTATCAGCCTTCCCGTTTCCTGCTTCGTCAACTACTCCGCTGCTTTTGACGGAGTAGTGCGCAATAAACTATGGCAGAATGCAAAATTGGAAAATACCAAACAAACTGTTGAAAGCCATTATGTCACTCTACACCAAGACATGGGTATGCATAAAGCTTTCTGGTGATACTGCAACATCAACAAATTCAACAGATTGCAGGCTCAAGCAAGGATGTGTTCTTGCCCCTATTTTATTTAGCTTATATCAGCAGATTTGGGCCCGCACTATCAAGAGCTAACCTTGTGACCCTGAGTATTGGACAAAACAAGATCTTTCTTATGAAATACGCCAATTATCTTATAGTATGTAAAGTAAGTAAGTAAGATTTTGTTAAAGCGTGCAAATACCAAGGTGTCTCAGCACTATCAGTGGAAAATCTCAAGGAAGAATCTGGGCGGTGAACAGTGGGTGCAGCTTACTTTGCGTGTGATACAAAGAGTCATGTTTTGAGCTGTTTCCTAAAAAAAGGCAGACTGGGCTGAGATCTCAAGGTCAAAGGAAGAGAATTACAGAATTTACCTCCAAGGTATCGTAAACTCCTGCCCCCCATCTAGTTTTCTTTATCTTGGGTACTTTTAACAAATGGGCTGTTGCGCACCATAGGGCCCGTTGTGGGCGGTATCGAAGAAAAATGTTCAGATGGTAGTGCAAGCCCTTTCCGTGCAGTGCGTTGTGAATAATATGCAGCACTTCAAACCTGATCCTGTCCGCTACTGGTAACCAATGTAAGTCCTGTATCTCTCTAGTAACTGAGCAGAATTTAGGCACTTTCATGAGCTGCCGCGTTTTTCAGTGACTAATTTTGGAAGTGCAGCTTTCGTGATGCCTAGATACAAGGCATTGCAATAATCTATCCTGCGAAGGATAAGCGCAACCACAGCGTTTTTTGGGGATATCCTGTGGGATGAAAGGGAACACTTTGTTCAGTTATCTAATGATAAAATGACACATGGAGGTGGTATGATTGATCTGCTCTGCAAAACCGAGCTGGTCATCAAAGATCATGCCAAGATTTCTAACATTTTGGACGTAATGGGCCGAAATCTGTAGGCCACCAGTTGAGTTCTAAATGTTGGGGTTCTTCCCAAAGAGAATCACCTAAATGTTCTCAACATTTAATTTTAAGAAGTTTCTTCACATCCAGATAGATACTTGAGTTAGACAATATTTAAGGTTCGAGGCAGTGGGACCATCATCTTTATGAATGGCGACACTAATTTGTGGGTCGTCGGGGTAAGAAACAGCCGACAAATCACAGGATTGGATGAGCTCTAACAGAGGGGTGATATAAATATTGAACAGCGTCAGGGATAAAGACGATCCCTGCGGGACTCCACACGGCAGGGAGAAAAACTTAGATTTGAAGCCATTCAATTGCACTCTCTGTAACCTGTTAGTTAGAAATGAATTAAGGAGGGCCAGGGCTGCCCCATCAATCCGGATTCTCTCAAGCCGCTTGATAAAGACCTCATGATTAAAAGTATCAGGTGCGGCTGAGAGATCGAGAAGGATTAGTGCCGCTCTTCCACCCTCATCCACAACTCTGCGAATTTCTTCATAGGCGTCCAGTAAGGAGGACTCTGTGTAATGCTGGGCTCTAAAGCCATGTTGATCCTGGTTCAGGGTTTCATTAGTTTCCTAAATACAATAAGATCCTTGTTCATTGCCTTTTCGAGGATTTTAGTCAGGAAGGGCAGTCGAGAGATCAGCAAATAGTTTATCCTTTTAGACCAAGCGGAAATAGGACTTCAGAAAGCACTGGACGCATTGAACAAATACAACTAAAGGAGTGACCTGGTGTTCAACGCAAGTAAAACAAAAGTGGTGATTTTCAGGCGCTATCCAAAAAAAAGAACCCAGAAATGGAGGCTTGGGTCTCAGAAAATAGTATGTGTCTGAACTATAACTACCTTAGCGCATGGTTTGGCGACACTGGAAAGCCCACCACACACCAGCAAAATATGAAAATAAAAGGAAAAGAGGTTATAAACACCCAGTGCAACTTAAACACTAGCCTGGTCTGTCCTACGACCGAGGCCATTCCGAGAGAGACAAAACCAAAGCTCATACCTACAGTCAGCTGTGCCCACCAGGCGCTTCCTGTATACCCGGGTCAGAATTAGATTAAGTACAATGTTTGGGGTACAAACGACCCCCATACACAGGGCACACATAATTGCCTGGAGTTGGACCTTGTAACACAAAAACTTCAATGCATGGCCGCACGTGCACAATTATTCGGGGGATAACTTCAGCAGCCGATCACTCAATAAAAGTGGTTTTAAATCCAATCTGCAGGGGCGTACCACAGGCCCCCGCAAAGGATTACTGGGAACAATCCATGGCATGGCTACCTAAACACAGCAGCGGAAAAGTTCATTCTGGCTCTAGTAAATTGGTCTGAAGAATCAATCACTTACACTGCAATTAAAGCAACAACAAAAAAACAACTGTTGCAACTGTCAAGAGAAACCGACATCAAGGCTTTGCCTGCAAAAAGCATTTACCCTCCATTAATAGCATCTTATAGCAAGGACAACACCAAGCTTATCTGCACCAAGCGTGTGGGAAGCAATGCTTGAAACAAGTGCCATGGGGCAGGTTAGTACCAGTTCCAATAAAAGAGTTGAATAGAGGCTGGAAATCCCTCACTAGTATTGTACGATGCAGAATGTGTGAATCCAAAAAAGAGTCGTTGATACACTTGATGTGCTGTGGCCCAGATGTGTACGACGCTGGACGTTGGTTTTTGAAGCCCATCTTCTTACATCATGAGCACGTACCATGATAGCGGCGCCAAACCTCTGATATTCCTTGGAAAGAACGCCGCACCGCGCAAAGTCTGACAAATGTATGCACCGGGTGCGGACCTTGTTAATTGAAAGACTACTCGAGCTGCACGCCGATGCTCCGATGTAGTACCTCTAAATTTGTAGGGAGTTGCATAACGTACACACAGTTCTTGTCCACGGCCTCTATGAACAATGGGGCGTATTTACAAGTGACTTGTGCCACCCATACGTTACTTTTCCCATGTTAAAAATGACGCAAAAGTGGCGCTGGGGGCTTGTAAACAAGCCCCAATAACAATCAAACTTTGAGAGTTTGATACGTATCCAACTGTGCTCAATCCAGAGACGTTTTAAGGCATGGGCACAGTGGGCTCTGGCCAAGGGCCCCAGCCTTTCAAGGGGCCCCCTGATAGAGACAGCTCTGTTCTTGCCCTGATGACCTTGAATAATTCCTAAACATATTGTTTTAAATACCTGTTTTCTTTAACTTACATTGTATGTGATTGATGTGTGAGAGTCTATTACAGACGTTTTGCAGAAAAATGTGTTTATGTATCATGCAACATCAAAACAAGACCTTACATATGAGAAATGGGAGGATGTCACAGAAATTATCTGCAGTAAAATTAGTGAGATGCTGCTGTGTTACAACATTGAAAACACACACCAGTATCCTTGAAAGGTAGATGTAAATACATTTAAAATTTCGGCCATAGGGCCTGTGCACTACCAGTTACCTGGCTAAAGTGGGTATGAAAGAGCTGAGATTGAACCATAAACTCAAAGCTGTTCTGAACAGGGGCCCCACAATCCTTAAAATGCCCCTGGCTCAATCTGTAAATAAACACGAGAAGCAGGCGGAATTCACTAATAGCTGGACACTGCACCGTGCACTTTCACCCTTTAGACCCATAGTGCTATGCCGGATGCACATATATACACTGTCATGGAAGGTCTTCGGATAAGTAGGGACATTGATTCTTTTTACAAATTTAGATAAGTGAATTCTCTTAAGTAATCACACAATAAATATATTCAATTCAGTCCTTCAAGCACTCGTTGTATTCATTGGTAGCGGGTTTAATGTCTTACTGAGAAAGTACAGAAGGTCTCATTAAGCTCTGTTGGCAAGAGCTTTAATTTCTCTGCTCTTGGTGTTGTGAAACCACAAGGTATTTTTTTCAGTTGACTTGAGGTTTTCAGGTGGACAAAGGTCAGCACGAATGAAATCTGAAGAGGGTCTGGTCAATATAATGGGATGGGTCCTAGGCAGGCAGTAGGACAGCCTTTGATATGATCATATCAAAAGTGACTCCTTTACAGTGCCTGGCGTTTTGGTAGTGCTGAAGGAGATGACTGTCGATGAAAAAAACACACAACCAACTTGTTGGAATTGGTCCAGTGCAGATTGAAATCACAGAGGGAGATGCTTTCTGTCTCTTCCCATATCTCTCATTATGACTGTTGTGTCTCTGACTCTCCATGTGCAGTGGTGTGTGTCTCTGTCTCTCCATTTCTTGCTGGGAATTTGGCTTTCTTAATTTTCCCTTGTTTTTCACACATCCGCGCCCTCATTTACAAGATGCCTGTGCTGCGAAGCGTCACTGTTTATGACGATACGGTGGCGCCGGACTCTCGATCATATCTATGAGGCGACGCAAACCCACCCTGCCTGGCTTTACATGGCCTCATAGAAATGGAGTCAGGCAAGGCCGCGCGAAGCGCTGCGTTCCCTTAGTGTCCATCAATGAGACGTTACATGGGCTTTGCGGTGGGTGTTCCCACTCAACACCCATGGATTTTGACACTGCCCCAGATTTACAACATCAGGTAAACCTGGAGCAGCGCCAAAAACGTACGCCTCCCCAGAGCAGGCGTAACAAGGACAAATATTTAAATTTCTCCTCATTTATTCCTTTTGCCACGTGTACTGCATTCTGCAGCGCACATAGAACAATGAAAATAACTCTTGTGATTGGTTTTGTGCAAGAAGGTACCCCTTCCTGCAGAAAAACAATCATGCCAACTACACAGATGGTGCAAGGGTGCCTGCTCTGGCGCTCGGCTGCAAATTGTGTGCCGGCGCTGGCTGAAAGGACAGAAAGGCATGGTATCTTGTAAATACGGTGCATTCCTGCCCTTTCCGATTGGCGTAGGGCAGCTCAGCAAAATCACTTGTGGCGCTGCCAGACTTGTAAATGAGGCCCCAGATGTGTACTTGATGGGTGGGAGTGGGTTCTTTAGTGTGGCAGTGTTTGCCTCTCCCTTCTCATCATTTGAGTGTCTGTCAGTCTTCTGTCTGTCATTATCTCCCTGGCTGCTTACTTACCAGTCGCCCTTGATTTTTATGAATCCCTTGTTTTCTGTATGTATGCCTCTGTGTGTCTTTCTGTTTCTAAGTATGTGTCCCCTTCTATTTTTTTTGCACGCTGTCTCCATCAATGGCTGCCTGCCTGTCTCTCCTACACTCTCTTAAGTATAGCTAATGCCAGTTTTCATATCTATGCTAGGTTATGTTATAACGCTGTAGGTCTGGCCTGCACCTGCAGATGCAAGTTGGAGCTATTGTTGTTCCCAGTGCTTCTTTTGCTATCTCTAACCCATCTATTCTGCCCTTCTATTTTCTCGTTAATGGTTCCACCCCTGCACAGTCCTGTTTTGTTACTGTCTCTCTGGCGCTGTCATTAAGTGTCGCTGACTCTGGCACCCACTTGTGTGAAAATCAAAATCAGAAAGCCACCAAGGGCATTGCGGAAAAAAACAGCTGCACAAACTAAAAGATTGCCGCCTTTCATCCGGAAATGGGCATAACTAGGCTGCCACGCATTTTCTATCCCAGTGCCCAGTGAGCTCGACGAGGCAAAACAAAAGTGCCTGGGCGCTCATGCACAGCGCGTGATTGACTTGGCGCTGCGGATGGCTGCGCTGCAGAATTCATTCTTGCTTCAAAGGAAACGGGGCGTCAGAGCCACTGTCACAGGGTCCTCGGATCACAAGAAGGCCTTTCTTTGTAAACGTAACTTACATTTTAAAAGCAAACCCACATTATAAGCTGCAAACTACTTCACAAAGCGTAGACAAGACAACTTACGCACAAGTTCATTGTCTTAATTTGTCATAAAATCAGAGGGTGAACAGGCTGGCATGGAGGGAGATTAGAGTGATTTGAACCTGTTTGCAGATGCCACTTCGGTTGTCAACTGAAGTTTATGCAAGATCCTGACCCTTGGACAGAGAATGTTGTACAACACAACCTTCCCAGAAGCTTTCAACTACACAGAACTCACAAAGAACGACAGGGGTTTCACACGGGTCCTGTGAAGACGTGTAAGTTATCCAAAGTGTGCACTTACACATAGCATATGACCTTTCTGCCTATGTATGTGCACATCAGAGAGACGAATTCCCAAGATGTACTTGATCATGGTATTGCAATGTGCTTTGTAGTGTCAACCCTACAGCTATACGGCCGCTTCAGAGCACTGTGTTCTACATCCACTGTAAATAATGTTGGTGGCTACCTCTGACTGCAGAATATAGCAAGAGTTATAGGTTTAGCTTCAGGATTACACACGACTTGGATGAAGGGTAGTCTGCGTGAGCACTAGTAAGGCCACACCGCAGAGAATGGAAGAGATATGTTGCATGTGTTGTTTGTTTAACACATACACTAGGGTATTTTGCCACTATACTAACCCTCTGCATAAGTACTGTACACTATGCAGACACAATGTATTGTTCTGATTACAAAAAGTTCTGACACACGTCTTGCAAACCCCGGTTTTATTGATTCATTGACTCTTGCGTTTCTGATTACTTTGCATAAGGTACGCATGGTTCATTTGGATGTAAATCAGGGGCTTGCTAAAGTGGAGCTAGGGAATAACCTAGCTTGTGCATTGGACCAAAAAGAGTTTAGTTTGTGGCTGTGAACCAGATAGGAACTGACAATCCTTGGCTCCTCTTCTGATTCCTTTATGTGTGTGCACGTGTGTGCACGTGCAAGAATGAAGGGGGATCTCCTGGATCCTCCACCCAGCAGCTGGATCCGGGTACATCACGCCCTAGTAAAATACGCTGAATTTGTCCCAATGTACCAGTGTGCAATTCAGCAGCACCTGCACATTGCAAGGGTGGGGAGAAGGCCGTCTTCTATTCACTTCCAGCTAGGATGAACTTAGAGGGCCATTAGTCCATGTTTTGCTCCAGAATCATCCTGCCAGGGAGCTCTCTGGACCTAATAACTAGATGCTAATGCCACTGGGGGGGGGGGGGGGGGGAGGCAGAGGCACACAGCATGTTATCACTTCACAAGTGCTTAAGAGAAACTACAATTCAGAGGCAAGCTCTTGCCTTTGTTCCTTCCCTGTATATTAGAGCTATGCATGCACTGTATGAATGTCAGATGTATCAGTCTGCAGGAGAATTTACACAAATAATAATTTAAATAGCACTTACTCATTTTTTTATTTACTTCTTTTGTAGCGCTACTTATCCTATTGTAGGGTGTCAGATCGCTTTACATTACTGCACACAATAAACCATACAGGTTTGTAAATCAATGGACAGGATGTTATATAGGATAATGAAGGTTTCAAGGTGTAGGAGTCACACATTGTCTTTAATGTTAGGGATTATATGTTAAGAGTGCATTGCTGGGAGAAACACAAAGTCAGTATTTATAACGTAACAGTTTTTGGAGGTTCCGCGGAAAGCCTTACACATCTCCCATGTCCCCATGTGCTCAAGACGCAACTGGTCCATCAGCACGTGAGCAGCACTGACCTGCGTGAAAGGGCTTCAGCAAACCTCATGTGAGCTTCCGTGCCTGGACCGGGCCGGAGCAGACAGACTGAAGGTCGCTCTCACCCATCTCACCCTAAGAGAGATGTTACAGCTCTATAAGCCTGATTTTATCCTTTTCTCCTTTCAGTCCCGCAACCTAAGCGTTTTACTTACATTACAGTAAGCATTCGCCTGGGCGAATTTAAAGTGTCTCAAACAAAAGTATGACGCAATGCTCCCTTTAAATCAGAAAAAAGAGAAAGAGGAATCTGTTGCAACCAATACACAAACCACGGGAGTGAGAAACATTCTGAAAAGTGTTTTTTTCACCAAAGAAAATGCATAAACAATAGAGCATAAAGCGTGGTAGTAAACTGCCTTTCTTGTTAGTGGTCTCAAGGCATCCATAGCTTGACACACAATATGCATGTATTAGGGGTGGGAAACATCCATTACAACGCGGGCATTGCATCGCAATGCCTTTACATCGCGGTCGTTATTATAACGACTTGCGCTGGATGGCGCCCTAACCTAAGGAATAGTATGATTTACTATCCCAACACCATCCCCACTGTACGTAGACTGGAGTTGGAATAGTAAATCATACTATTCCTAAGTCCAGCGCAACGACTTGCGTTGTAACGAATGCGTTGTAAAATATTGCGTTGTAAATGTATGCGTAGTAACGTCATACATTCATTAGGGGTGGACAAAGTATCAGTTCTTAGGTTTCACCTGCACAGCACTTGCCCTGTGCGTGTGAAATCTACTGTATTCAATATATCTTAAAAGGGGCCTACATCCCACCTTCACTTCTTATTTGTCTAAGTGCTTGTCACTTTAGTTTTCCTTCGTTTCTATTGGTTGTAGCGTTCTATTTCATGTTTTTCTTATCAGTATTCCATGGCCCAATTACTTTTTCTCATCCGCTTTCATGGCTGGAACTTCTTTTATTAGATTATGGCTGTGATCCGACTCCTTTAAAATAATGTTCGCTTACTTTTACAGATGCATTTAAAGAATTCAATTATCATTTCCAATACCTCATTCTACAAAATTGCAATGCATAAAAGTACAAAATTATTAAAATAGCATATGTTACATTTCATTAAACCTCATAATACATACATCATCCTAATAACAATTATTTCATGAAAACACAAATCGCTGTAGGTTTGGCCTGCACCTGCAAATGCAAGTTGGAGCTATTGTTGTTCCCAGTGCTTCTTTTGCTATCTCTAACCCATCTATTCTGCCCTTCTATTTTCTCGTTAATGGTTCCACCCCTGCACAGTCCTGTTTTGTTATTCTCTCTCTGGCGCTGTCAGAGTTGAGTTGAGGCTTCTGGGTGTCGTAGTACTTTCAAAACACAGAGCCCCCGTGCAGGCATAGAGTCCTCACATTGGCAGCTACACTGGGCGTGAGACCGCGACGCGCTTATGAGCGTGAGGGGGCGGGGTACGTCTTGAGTGGAGGCTGCTGGGTGTTGTGGTCCTCCCAAAACACAGAGCAACAAAGAGTCCTCATGATGATGGTTACAGTTGCCGTGAGATTGCAACGCGCTTATGAGCGTGAGGGGGCGGGGTTTTGAGTGGAGACTGCTGGGTGTTGTAGTCCTCCCAAAACACAGAGTCCCCATGCGGATAAAGAGTCCTCACGTTGGCAGCTACACTGGCCGCAAGACCACGACCCTCTTATGAGCGTGAGGGGGCAGGGTACGTCTTGAGTGGAGGCTGCTGGGTGTTGTGGTCCCCCCAAAAAGCAGAGCAACCTTGCAGGCAAAGAGTCCTCACATTGTGGCCGCGAGACCGCGATGCGCTTAAGAGTGTGAGGGGGCGGGGTCTTGAGTGGAGTCTACTGGGTGTTGTGGTCTTCCCAAAACAGAGAACCCCCATGCAGGCAAAGAGTCCTCACGTTGGTGGTTACAGTGGCCACGAGACCGTGATGCACTTATGAGCGTGAGGGGGCGGGGTCTTGAGTTGGGTCTACATGGGTGTTGTGGTCCTCCCAAAACAGAGAACCCCCGTGCAGGCAAAGAGTCCTCGCGTTGGTGGTTACAGTGGCCACGAGACCGTGATGCGCTTATGAGCATGAGGGGGCGGGGTCTTGAGTTGGGTCTACTGGGTGTTGTGGTCCTCCCAAAACAGAGAACCCCCGTGCAGACAAAGAGTCCTCGCGTTGGCGGCACGAATGCATGCATGATTTAATGATTTTAAGCAATGCTTTTAACTTAAACCTCCCACTCTCTATTCTTTTACACACCCACTGCTTGTGTCACCTCACGCACCCTCCCTTGTGTCCCCCACCCTCCCAACTGGAGTTAAGCATGTCTGATTGGAAACAGTTCTGCGTCGGAGGTTAAGAGCCAAACTGTACCAAAAGGTTAAAAGTCTGTTTCTTCCGTGTTTGCAGCTCATCGGCCCTTGTGCGCGGTCGTTGCAGCGATAGCCTTTTCAGGTCATCTGGGGACAGCCTTGCTTCAGGGCTGTACCGCATCTGTTCACTCTAAGGAATTTCAGCCTTGGCATGTGCAGCAAGCAGTGACTTAATCTGTCTAATAAGTCAAATCTAGCCTAATTAGGCACTTACACTTCACTCTCCACCTCCGCACCCGCCATCATGTCCCTCACCCTCCTCCCTCATGTCCTCTTTTACCTCAAATCAGCTCCTTTGATTATTTTTTTTAGTTTTATATAGAGCAAAGCCGACCAAAAGGTATTGGAGTGCTTTACATGATCACCAGCTCAATTTCACATGAACACTTGTCATTACATGAGGGGATTAACTGATTTGCCCAGAATCACAGGATATTGAGCCAATGCCGAGACTCAAACCCAGATCCCCAATTCCAAGGTCATCAGCTCTGACTTTTGCCGAGTGCATGCCTCTCGACCGTTCATCTCCATCCCCCATGTTGCTCCTCCACCCCTTTTTCCTCCTCCCATGTACCACTTCAATGACAACCATCAGTGCTTTAAATGGGAAAAAATAAGTGCAGGTACTCATTAGAATAGAGGCGTGGCAAGTGGGCGTGGCTAGGGGCGGGGCGAAGAGCAATAAACGATGGTACCTAATGACTTATGTACCAGTTGCAGCACATGCCAATCAAACAAATTAACCCATTACACATTATTACATGCTCCTCAGAAGCAGAGCGGAATGTGTCCTGGAGGAGAAACCTAATCTGCGCCTGCCATGCTGTGGATCAGGGTATCGGTACTCTCCCTGGCTACAGAGAAGTGCCGGTACTGACTGCAAGAAAAATTCGGAAGTGCCGGTACTCAGTACCGGTGAGTACCGCCCCATTTAAAGCACTGACAACCATCTTACATCCCTGTCTGCTGCCCCTGTGAGACTGCCTCCACCTAGTGAGGTGGGCGGTGCCCAGGCAGCGGTCTCCGCCTATAACCAAGGCCCCCAAAATTTAGATTATTGCTTACTATGATCTTTACTCACTCCACAAAAGGCGCCTGTTTACTAGAGACAGATCACTTTCGAAATTCAAGCCATGAAAAAGTCCAATATTTATTAGATGAAACGTATTTGGGAATAAAATAATTGCATGATCCACATGGAACCACGAAAGGACTGAAGCCATTTAAGGTATTCAGATGAGTAACTGGTGTTCTTGTGTAATAGAGTCTGAGTAGAACTTTAACTCTCCAGAAACTACAACACTGGCGCTAAAGAACAAACTCTGAATACAGCTTTCACTTAACAGAAGCTGCAACACTCAATCCAACAAAGCACATTGTGAATGCACCCCACCCCTCCCTCTCTCCTCTAAGGTATGATTTATTGCAGCCACGACCAAACAAAAAAAGGCCTGGCACATTGTGAAAGCTTTATAGATTTCCAGGTCTGTTCCGGGTTGCAGGTCACTAGCTTATATAAGCTCCCTGTCACAAAGCCAATCTTCTCACTCCTTGGTCAACAATTTCAATAAAACCAGTAATTTAATTTTTATCTTGCAGACAAAATATTTTAAGCACCCGCTCAACCTATACTCGCATACCTCTTACCTTGTACAGGGTAACATCTCTCACCCTGTACACTCACACAATTCTCATTCTGCACTAAACACACGTCAATCACCATGCATTGAGGCACTTTCACCCTGCACTCATCAACTTATCAACCTTTATTCATGCACCACTCACCCTGCACAGAGAGCACTCACAACATTCTACCTGCATCCATATACTGCTCCTGCACCTCTTAACGTATTACTAATTCCATACGTGAAACCAACTGCATTTCCCAATGCTTGTTTCATGATGCATGCAATTTTCCCAAAAATTCCATAACATTTCAGATATATTGTATCCATGCACCATGATTCTGGACTGATTACAAATAAAAACGTTACAAAAAAAACATTTCAGATATTGGCCAGTACTTGGCAAATGAAAATCCCAAAAATCTCATGAAATACCAGTGATTGTGATGAGCAAAAAATGTCTGTCAACTAGGGTTTTGCTCTCCTTGCAAGACATTTTCTACATGGACAATTTTTCCATGCACAACAATTATGAGAAATTTCAGATCAGCAAGATGGCAAAAATTTGATTTTTGTAAGATTCAGCCTAATGAAAATTTCACCAAGACCTAATGTGAATGTATGTGCCAGTATATCTTGACAAACATATTACTAATCCTCAGATCACTTTGGGGACTGACTTACTGTCCGAAAATATAACAATGGCTGAACTACATCAAGCTTTATCATTATTACCTGCAGGGAAAGCGGCGGGGGAAGATTCTATACCGCTGGAAATCTATAAAGCGTGTCTTACTGAAATAGAATCTTTTTTCCTGAAGGTATTGCAATCAGTTGGGATTAAGGGAAAAACACCCAAATCATGGAATAGAGCTAAAATAATCTTTTTTTTAAAGAAAGGTAAACCAAAGGAGGAGAGGGGGTCATACCGACCCATATCTTTGATAAACGCTGACGCAAAAATATACGCAAAAATTTTGGCACTGAGACTGTCTCCCATTTTGCCTAAAATCGTTAACCCACAACAGCATGGGTTTATAACCGGGAGAGACACTACCACACACGTAAATATGGCCATCACGGCATTTGACGTAGCAGAGCTGGACAGCACCCCACTAGGCATGATCCTATTAGACGCTGAGAAGGCTTTTGACCGAGTGGGGTGGGATTATCTCTGGCGTGTCTTGTCTAAAATGGGTTTTGGGGGTCAATTTTTACGGGGCATACAGGCTCTTTACGATAACCCAACGGCCTTTATAAGTTACGGGACTTTGACCTCTCCAGATTTTCCAATATTCCGTGGTACACGTCAGGGATGTCCCTTATCACCTCTGTTATTCGCCCTATCACTAGAACCATTTCTATGTGCCCTTCAGTCCCAAACCCAAATTATACCTTTTAAATCCGGCTCACAAACACTTAAAATAACTGCATACGCTGATGATATAGCGGTTTATTCACAAGACATTGAGGAGGCTCTAAAAGGTATTGCCTCTGAGGCTAGTAAATTCGGGGATGTCTCTGGGTATAAACTCAACTTACAAAAGACTCAGGTTATTGCTAACTACACACCAGCTTCAGTGGTCCCTGAGATATGCAAAAATGCAACATATTTAGGCGTAAAATTAACAGCTAAAATTCAAGAAATCAATAATTTGAACTATAACGAACTAAACAAATCCACCATTCTACAATTAAAAAAATGGCATAGATTACCTTTAAACCTAATTGGAAGAATTAATTTAATAAAGATGAAAATACTACCTAAATATCTGTATTTATTCCGCTCTATCCCTCTGGCTTTAAACAACCTGTTCTTTAAACAACTAGACAGTGCATTCAGCAGATTCATTTGGGGCTACAAAAAAGCAAGAAGGTCGCTGAATTCTTTGAAAAATAATATAAACATGGGAGGGCTTAACTTTCCTGATTTTAAGCTTTACTTCTGGTCCGCTTTTGCTCTGCGCATCCGCTCTTTACTAAATGGAGGAGGAACATTTTTCTTCCATACTTTCATGTTAAAACACGACTCAAACAGGTTTTTGCTACGAGCTAACGACCCCAATTATTTCAAAAGAATTAAATTTAAGACTGCTAGAGATTTAATAAAGATCTGGGGCAACATATCAATGCACTGTAAAATTACTTATTTTCATTCAAAGCTACCACTGTGGGGTAACCCGGGTCTTCCGGGAATTTTTAATGATAATACAGCTTATAGCTGGGCTAGGAAGGGCATCAATGTCTTAGGAGATCTATATGGCACACATGGCTTTCTAGATTTTAATACTCTCAAACTTCTATATGACTTACCTGAAACTATGAGATACAAACACTTACAGATACACGATTATCTGATTAATAAAAAACAACTTATGGTGGTTCTAGATAGTGACATATGGAACTATTTATATTCTGGTAAAGATAAATCAGTAATAAGCGATACCTATAACCTCTTAAGCAGCTTTAAATTAAATGATTGCGCTAAGTTAGCTGATAAATGGGGTAAGTTACTAGGCACAAATATTACATCCAGGGAGATAGAATGCTCCCTATCAAACATCAATAAACGGGTCCGATCATCTAGCCTAAGGCTCCAACAGTTCAGAACGAGCTGTATGTTATATTACACGCCTAAAATAATTTCTAAATGGTCTTTTAATAATTTATACAGCAATCGGACAAAATGCCCTAAATGCTCGGCTGTGTCGGCTGATTTGGTACATATGCTGTTCTCATGCCCCACTCTTGGGACCTTTTGGGGGGATATTCAAAAAGTTCTAAGAGCCAAATTTGTTCAATTACCCATATTCAATGCCGCCTCAGTACTGTTGGATATTTATCCCATTTCTTTCCCACAAGCAGCCTTGGCTTCAATCCTTATGTCTTGTGCCAAGTTAACTCTGGCCAGAGCTTGGATCAGTTCTGATCCACCTACGGTATGGGATTGGTGGGCACTGGTAATGGAGATCCATTCGATGGAGCTAGCTTTAGCAAATTTAAGAGGGACACGTTCGGTGAGCAAACATGAAAAGAACTGGGGAACCTTTATGGAATAATTTGGTTTCTTCCCTCCGCTTAGTACTGTTAAATAATTTTATACTTTATGTAGTTTTACTACGTGCTTTTTCTCTTTTGTTGTTATGTTTATAAATGCATGTATTTACGCACATTGGTTTTGTCAGCCTGTTTACAAATAAAAAATATTAAAAAAAAAAAAAAAGTGAATGTATGTGCCAGTATTGAGAATTGTGCTGGAATCTGTGTGTCGTGTTCTAAGGAACAATGGTCCCTAACTAAAAGACTTTCACAAAAAAAAATATATATACAATGATATCTATATTTGGATGTCCAACTGGACATAATCATTTAATGTAAAAAAAGTGGAAGAAAACATACAAGTGGGGACATATATATCATGAGAACAAAGTGAGCTCAGGCAACATGAAAGGTATGGCCAGAAAAATTATAAGTAGGCCAACAAAGAATACATTAGAGCACCCTAGCACATATTGATACAGAGTATATGATTATGTCAGAGTACGAGAAGTCGACGACGTTTCGATCCCTCTAAAATAATGCCGGGATCCTCTTCAGGACAAGACAATTAGTGCCTGAGGCGATTGCCTTTCGAACAAGGTTCTGAGAGGGGAAGACAAGGAGAGGCGAGAAAGGGGAAGTTAAGAATGTAATATCCAATGCTTGCTTAGGTAATCATGGATATACATGGGAGGTGAAGCATGCTATAGTTTTAGCTTACATAATAAATTATTATTCATAAGTGAGAGGTGAGGGATGCTTCAGTTACAGTAAGCTATGGCACAGCTCATCAAAAAAGGCTAGAAGATGTAATTTGTAACTGCTAGTGACCATGGGGGGTGTGGGGTTGCTTAGAATGAGCATAGGTGGTAGTGGGAAAAATACCTGGGACTAGGGTCGGTGCAAGGCTTAAGTCTGAGAAGAGGAGGATTCTCGGTCCTGATGTTTGTTGGAGTCATGAATAATCAATGGGAGAATAAAGCCCATTCAGAGGCATGGGGGAATCTTTGTGTAAGCAATAGAACAAGAGCAACACCTCTAATCCAAGGATACACAGTGTAAATACACACAACATAAAGCCTCCGCCAATTGCAAAAACAGTAACAAAAAAAACAAATAATTACTCAGTAATTTGCATACTGTGTAAAATACAGAAACACAAATGTGAAAAATATGTGACATTACAAGAAATATTAACATTAATAAAAACCCATGCATAAATATATTTATCCACTTATCACACTGATAAATACTGGGACACAATATATAAACATATAAACTGAATACAATTATTTTTTAAGGTCTGCCTACTGACTAATCACTGTACATTGAATAAATACCACCTATTAGATTTGTATAGTGTCAGAGTGGTAGTGAGTTCCAAACAATTGTTAATGTTTTTCTCCTATGGTCGACATGTTTCATGCTCATCTGGTAAGGTGGCGTTTCTTTCGGCCTTTTCGTTGCACCCTACTATATACGATCAGTGGCTAAACCTACATTGATGTAATTATTCTGAGGCACACAGTACTATATGCGTTATACCAGACGAGGTCTTCCTCCTTTTAGTGGCTCATGTGCTCCAAGAGGTGAACCCCTTCTTTGAGACCTACCCGCCCCTTTAGGCTACGGATGACGCACCCATGTGCACGAGTTACTCTTGTGCAATATGGTGTGCCTGCCAGTACAACCAAAAGGTCCTAAAGAAATGCCACTTGACCATCAAAGGCAACTGAGTGTGAAACATGTCGACCATAGGAGAGGGACCACTGAACACCAGGTTTAACTTGTCCACTGTATTTTTAGTCTTGCCATATATACATACATACATAAAGGTCTAAAGTCCTATGGGGGCTTGTAGACAATTTTACACCCACTATTATCACTGACATATGAGCTCTGAAAAGATTATGACTAAAAAGCCCCTGTTGAAAGCGCCCGCTAGGCATTGCAAACCCGCCTAGCGTGGGACAGAATCCTATTATGAAGCATGCTGACGTGGTGGGTGAGGATTCTTGTCCCTGAAATAATTTTTCCTTACTTTCCTATGGTCCCAATCACAGCATAGATCATACTATAAATATTTTGAGTATCAAACTATTAAGTTCATCTCTGGTATCTCCAGAACGCCACATTTCATGATGATCTATTTCTTCGCATCCGCTACATCAAACACTCTGTATCAATCCACTTCCCCCTTGAAGACCTACATTTATTTTCCTCGAACGGAAACCTCTGAATACTTTCATTTCAGCAGGTTGCTTAAATTCAGTAAATCCTATATAACTACCTCTGGGAGGATTCAGGTACAGAACATAAATGCCTTTATCTCTCCACACAGGTAACGTCTTCATAGGTAGCCTTGTTATGAGCTAAATAGACTGCTGTAAAGCAGTTTAGGTTTGCCTGCTCTGGAAATTGCTTTCCTTCTTTATTAACATTTCAGATATGCTGATTCTATAATAACAAATGGAGTTCACAGAGTACAACCCATAAGGGTATGCTGCAACCCATAAGGGTATGCTGTAACACATAAGGGTATGCTGTAACCCATAAGGGTATGCTGTAACCCATAAGGGTATGCTGTAACCCATAAAGGTATGCTGTAACCCATAAGGGTAGGGTATGCTGTAACACATAAGGGTATGCTGTAACCCATAAGGGTATGCTGTAACCCATAAGGGTATGCTGTAACCCATAAGAATATGCTGGGCTTAAAGCCAGTAAGCGGAGACATGAATCAATACAAAAAACACTGTACTCGCCGCCACTGTGGTGCCAGCCTTTGCTAACTATCTCAACCTTTCTTCCAGGCCTCAGCGACCCCTTTGTTATCATTGAGCTCTGCCCTCATCATCTTTTCCCATTTGCCAAAGGCCAGCGGACGCAGGTGAAAGCTAAAACACTGCACCCGGTCTACGATGAACTCTTTTATTTGTAAGTATCAATATCTGCCTACGGCAGTGTGTGGGTCTAAAGTGTACAAGGGTCCACAATACAATCACATAGAAGGTGGTGAACAGCAGAATGGAGATGTTGGTGGAAAACCTGATGGATTGTTTCACAAAAAAGTAAACCTCTTCTGAAAGGCACAACCAGCCTGTAATCTGAGGGAAGGGCACACATTGCATCTGGGCTTAAATGTGTTCCATTTCTGCCAACCATTCACAAACATGATGCTGCAGTTACACTCCTTACGGCTATAATACTTAAATCCACTTGTATGAATGTTTGTGGCGCTTAACTTATCATAGATTTACTTTATTTGCTTTCTTGAAAAGAACTTAAAACAAAGTACAGTTCACCTGAATGTCATTTTTTAACATAGTTAAGTATTACTGCCCTTGCTCGCTTGCATGCCGTTTGTCCGCACTACAATTAAGGGCACGAGCGGGAAGATCAGGGAGTGTGATGAGAAGAAAGGGAAATTAACAGCAATTAGAGCATTGGAATGGAGGGAGCTCCATTGAAGACAATGGAGTGCTCTGGGCTTCCAAAAACCGAAAACAGCCCGAAGCTCCAACATACCAATGTTTGTCGTTCACAGCTGTTGATGTGAATAAAAGCCTCAGGGAGGTCGAGGGGATTTAAATCCCCTCAGGTGCCCTGAGGCCTTTGATTATTTGTTCGAACATTCTTCCTTCTAGTGGCGGAATGTTCTAATAGCTTTATAGTCCGCCGTAGGAGGGTTATACCGGCCGTGAAAGTCAGTTCCCTTGTTAAAGGCCCGAGCTGAACACGGAAGTGAGCCTTAAACGGCTGGTACATCTACAGCGGGCTATAAGACTATATTAACATCCAACAGCATGTAGAGACTAAGGCTATTATCACTTTTCTCTCTAATACCACCCAAAGCAAGCAGACACAGCCATTGTCCCCATCTGCTACAGACCACCAGCTGAGAAAACACAATGCTATTTATTTGGAGTATAACTCTTCCATACAGATCGTTAATTACCTGAGAATGTTGTTTTTAAAATAAAATGAATGTACGATGTGTGATTTACATACTACAAAACTGGCTAGGGAGATAAGTTGCACCACATATTGATGATAAAGCGGACACTCTTTCAGATCACATACATGAGATGAAATACAGGTGGAAGATTGTGGAGTACTTAGCAGTGGTGGATACAGACTTGAAAATCCTCTGCAAAGCCAACATGTGCATATAATAGGCTGAATGCACTGAACAAAAATGTAAATACAAAACCTCAACATGCAGAGCTCTTAACTTCGAGGTACAATTGTAGCTCAGTAGCCTTTCATAGTTGACACTATGGGGCATATTCACCACGAAGTGGCAGAGCGTGGCGTTAGCCTCCTTGGCGTAATGCCACACTCTGCCACTTCAGAAACGCAGGGCTGCACCATTTTACAACAAAATGGTGTATCCCTGTGTTTCCCTCTGTGCTGACACAGGCACCCTAGCACCATAGTGCAAGGGTGTCCGCATTGAGAGATAGATTGTTTATGTGCAGGTGTCCCTTCCTGCACATAAACAATCTTTAAATGGCTTTTTGTCACTTCTATGTGTGCTGCTTAATGCAGCATACATAGAAGTTACAAAATGTAATTTTTTTCCAAATGATGTTTATGTGCAGGAAAGGTCACCTTCCTGCACATAAACAATCAATGGGCTTTTGCTGTTTCTATGTGTGCTGCGTAACACAGCACACATGCACACAGCAAAAACAAGGAGAAATAAAGCATTTCTCCTCGTTTCACCTGTTTAAGACCAGATTTTTCCTGGTCTTAAATTTTGGACCTGCCTGCTATATACGCCACCCTTGTAAATAGGGGGGCAGCGTCAAAATCAAGGGTGCTGCGGTGGAATGCCCCATGCAACACCCATTTCCCTCCTCTTTCACGCTAAACACAGTGTGATAGGGTGCCTTATTTACAAGGCAGCGTTAAGCCACGATAAGTAGCTGAACCCTGCCTTGTAAAACTCCAACCATCATTTCTGCTGTCAATTCCCAGATCAACTGGGGATGTTTGTGTAAATCCCTAAAGTTACAACAACTTTGTGGCACTGTGCTCACACCCCAAGTTCCCCTTCCCGGTCACCCATGACCGGGTTCACAGCCGTATGCCTAAATGTACAGATGTGGAGAATGTGTGAGCTCGGGACTGGCATCTGCAAAATAACTTTATATTAGGGGAGAACAACAATAATATGAATTAGGTCGCGCGCGCACACGTCTGTATACAGGCTGAATGTCACTTCACTGTTCAATGTATTACAAGCTCTCACTGAAAACCGGAAGGTTCTCTAGAGCCAGATTATTTCAAAAACCTTCCAAAGCTCAAAGTCATAACCTCAAAAACACAACTAAACCATGTAATCCTCTGTTATGTCCCCAATGGAGTCCCAGCGTTGCAATTAATTGGCAATTATAGTGCATTCTGGCTAGGCCGTTCTCCTCATAATTTATAAATCCTGATGTGTAATTGCTGGGGGAAAGGGCATCTCTGTCCTCTAGATAAGACAAAAGATTCTCCATTTTCTAAAATTGTCGCTTTTGCTTGCAGCTCAGCCACGTTAGAACAATGCCGGAGGAAGTCTGCCTGCATCCTCTTCACAGTCATGGACCACGACTGGCTCTCCACCAATGACTTCGCTGGAGAGGCCATCTTGCCGATGAACGTCGTCTCCGGACTTAACAAGCCCCAGGTGTCGGGCGGCGTGAAAAATGTCCCCCCAACGGTACTGAAGCTGACTAGACCGAAAGCCAATGGTAAGACTTACCTGTATCATGTCTATACAGTATACGTTTGCATTCACGGATTTCCCATGGTTCTCACAATATGCCAAGCTCTCAAAGTTTTAGTCACACAATGGTTTAAATATAAATCATAGGCTTGTGTCTGCCATCTAGTGGTGAAAGTGCTAAAGGCAACGTAAAAAGATGCCCTAATTGTATTTTTCTGTAGTCATAAATGAGAGACTAGAAACGTGCCAGGGAAACCACCTCTGATATCAAACCAGAGAACACAGGGCGAAAACCAATACTGTTTCACAACGCTTTGAAAAGGCCCTGAAACGGCTCTATGCCTGAGATGGGGTAAATTACATCTTTATAAGCTCAAGGGAATGACGACCTCACAGCAGCCCGTCAGTTTTTAATTGGACGTTGTAAGGAGGACATTAAAAAAAACATGACTGCTTTTATGCTCTTTGTTGCGATGGAAAATCTGCTGCATTATCAACATCAATCTGCCCTTAAAGGTCTGGGCAGCCACCAGTTTACACTGCCACAGAGGCGGGGAAACACCTTCTAAGTGGCAGAGTGCCTTATTTAGGGTGTCTGCAGCAGAGGTTGAGAGTGCTCGCACCAAAGACTGCGCTTACAAAGTTTTGTCTAAGAAAGACCTTTTTGCTGACCATACCAACAACTTACAGTGGTCTTAGAGCCAGCCCATTCCTTGCTTTTAACACAATGGCTTTCCCTTCTCTTCTCGTGTTCGTCCATTCCTGGGCCTCCTAGCAGAACTTGAGGCGGTAGAACTCACCCAACTAGTAACAAGGCCCACACACTCTGCCGCCACACGCTGGACGGGCTGTTCTCTAATAACCAGCAAATCTCCCTAGAGAACGTCTTCCCTCTAGCCTGGACGCACAATTGTGCTGTTCTCTTTGACATTCAGATAGAAAGCAACACCCCCAGTCATACCAGCTCTCTTCCCCCCAAACAGTTCAAGGCGTGGGGTAGCATTTCCCCACAGGTCCTCAAATCGTACCTGCTGTGCACTCAGCCAGACTTGCCACACGATCCTGAACTGGCGGCCACTAACTACACACAATGGCTCCACTCAGCTTTCAACACCTTGGTTCCATTAAAAAATGTCTCGAAAAACACCATCCGCCCCTTGGTTCTCAGAGGCATTAAGACTGGAGAAACAAAGATGCAGGAACTTAGAAAGACGCTGGCCTCGAGACTACGACATCGCAGAAATCATTAAACAGCTGGTGACCAAACAATCAGGATCAGGGACCAACTCTCCCATATTTCCCACGCAAACTCTGTAACTCTCTGGCCACCTTCTTTCAAGAAAAAGTCAGCCACATCTACGCTAACTTCTCAGCCCATTCCAAGACCTATAATCTGATCGACGCTTCTAGCGACAATAAAGACTCTCCCAACCCTCCTGAACTCAGCCTCACTGATCATAATTCTACCCCTATTCTCTCGGAATTCAGCCAGGTCTCCGCAGATCAGATCATCAACCTTATTTCCGCTATCAAATCTGGATCCCCTAATGATTCTTGCCCCCCAACCACATTGAAACTGATTCCCGATATCATAGGCCCCAACCTAGCAAACATCTGCAACTCGATGTTCAGTACAGGAACCTACCCTTCCACTTGGATAAAAGCTGTCATCAAGCCGCTAGTAAAGAAGAACAACCTCGACCCCACAGAGACCAAAAACTACAGACCTATTGCATGTATCCCTTTCCCCACAAAAATCTTTGAAAAAGTGATGAACACTCAGCTGGCCCATTTTATCGATGACAACAACCTTCTAGACGACACCCAATTTGGCTTTAGAAAAGGCCACGGCACTGAAACAGCCCTTATTAAGGCATCCAATGAAATTAGGATGATACTTCACCATGGGGGTGCCGCGGTCCTAGTGCTGCTGGATCTTTCAGCAGCATTCGACATGGTCGACCACGCAACCCTGGTCGACCATGACTCAGCCATAGGCATCAGAGACAGAGCCAAGGCCCTCCTGGCCTCCTTTCTATCTAACCGCACCCAACTAGTGACTCTTGGTGACTTCAAATCCCCATCATTTGCAGTCCCTTGCGGTGTGCCACAGGGATCATCGCTGAGTCCGACCTTGTTTAATATATACGTATCGGACTTGGCGAGGATCATCAAGTCCTACGACATGCGACTAACCTCATACGCCGACGATACGCAACTGGTGCTAGTGGTTCATAAGGATGGAGGGACAGTCGCGGCAAACTTCCAAGAGGGAATGCTTGCAATAAGCTCTTGGATGGCAAACAACTGCCTCAAATTAAATTCGGAGGTGATGATCTTTGGTAATCTCTCCCCTAGCTGGGCCCCTACTTGGTGGCCAGCAGAGTTAGGCTCACCTCCGTCCCCAGTCACAAAGGTCAGAAACCTAGGTGTTATGTTTGACGACAAGTTGTCATTTATACACCATGCAAATGCAGTTGTCTCTTCATCCTTCTACACCATCAGGATGATAAAAAAAAGTCTATCTTTTCTACCATCCAGCGCCGGCAGGACACTTATCAGCACGCTGGTCATGTCAAAGGTAGACTATTGCAATGGTCTACTTATCAATGCCCAGGAAAGAGTCCTAAACAAGTTACAAATGGTGCAAAACTCAGCGGCAAGGATTCTGTCAGGCACCCCCAAGTCTAAACCAATATCCAAGGTGGTACGACAGTTTCACTGGTTACCTATCAGAAGTAGACCCAAGTTCAAGGCCCTATGCATTGCCTACAAGGCAATCCACAACACAGGACCTGAATTCCTGAAGAAAACTCTCTGTCCCTACATGCCAAATAGACCCTTGCGCTCATCAGCAGCAAACTTGCTGATTGTCCTCAGAACCAAGAAAGCTTCTTGGGGCGACAGAAGATTCACCGTTGCCACTGCCAGACTATGGAACACACTCCCCCCTTCACATCAAGACCATTCCTACTCTGTTTACCTTCCGGAAACAATTAAAGACCTGGCTTTTTAACCAATAAATCACCCGCTCCTCCTTCCTCTGCCCAGCCGTCCGTAGCGCCGAGACACCCAAGGGTATTTGCGTGCTCTATAAATTGCTTAAATAATATAGATTTCTTGCCATCCATTTGACTGTAACCTTCCACTGCACACATGCAGAGTGCAGCATCTTCACCCGACCCTGGACCATGCAAATGAAATACACTACACAGGAGCTGCAGTCAAATACTTCTTTATTCCTCAGCATACACTCATACTCTGAGCATTATATCATACTCAACATTAACTACACCCTAACACCTCACCCGCAAAAGACATATTTCCTGTTT
The DNA here is from genome assembly GCF_964204655.1 of Triturus cristatus. Classification (NCBI taxonomy): domain Eukaryota; kingdom Metazoa; phylum Chordata; class Amphibia; order Caudata; family Salamandridae; genus Triturus; species Triturus cristatus. The sequence goes on from NC_140593.1 coordinate 1,092,645,724, forward strand.
AGAGTCCGCCCCAGAACCATGAGGGCCCTAGTGCTACTTTTCACCCTTCAAATCCCAACCCACTCTCCCCATACTCAGTGTTCCTCCCTCCTCCACACAGCCTCAGTTTGTCCATTGTTTCAACAACTCAGGCTTTTATTTTCCTCTCTCCAACCCACAGCTCAAGCTCCTCTCTTGCTCCCCGGTGCACTTTCCTTAGCTCCAACCCTTCTCCGGTGTTGATTTCTCCCCCTCCCCTCCGAATTTCCTTCCTTTTCTGTGATGGATGTACATTTTTTATGGGGCCCAGCAACTGCCATTTTCTGCCAGGATTCTCTGTTTACAAAAAAAAGTCCATTTATACAAATCCAAATATTTATTTTATTTGTTGCTCAGAGTAGCATCCGCCATCTTGGAATGGTAAATAAAAAATACAATGGCACCTGCATCATTCCTTAAGCTTCCACAAAACTGATGTCACAGGCACATGTATTCACAATCACACATGTGTGCGCATAGGAAATGACTTGTCCGCCAGCAGCATCTTAACACCTAGGCACACCATTATTCTTTTTTTCGATTTGGCTGATGCTGCACAGCATTGTTAAAAAGTATTAACAAGGCAAATTTTTCAAAAAGGTGCAAGCAAGGGTCTTTGCCAGTGCTTGATTTTCTGTGATTTTGTGTATGCCAGAAGTCATTTTCCCATCAGCATCTTATACATCATGCTTGTTTTGATACTGGGCATAAGAAAATAGATCGTATCCTGGTCATCAGAAAGCATGACTATTCACGGTTGGCTTCCTTTTCTTAAACTTTGCACTGTTCCTATCCTTTCTCCTTTATTTCAATAGGTTCTGAATCCCGATCGACAAACTAACACCCCCAGCATTCAATGCACCAACTAATTCATCTATATTCACACATTTAGGTCAAACTGAACGTTATTAACAGAGGACAGCCAAACTGGAGACATTTCCATTTACCGTCTCACAGATTGCATGTTACAAGTACTATCTTGTTGAAATAATAGACTTACAAGGCCAGATAACAAGATTCTTTACCACTCCACAGACTTACCCTTGTGTCCTGCTTTAAATATGGAAAACAAAATGGCACAAACCTTGCATGCAGTTCCATTAAGTGTAATATGTAATTGATTACTGTTGTTAAGGAAGTGGAGGGACATCATTGCCTATATGAAACTCCACCTTCCATAAGTCAATAAACAATTTTAATGAAAAGCATATTGCACACTGTACAAATACACATATATATATATATATATATATACACAGCTAATTGGATCCATTCAAATTCCATTAATAAATAACCAAGTAATTTTAGTTCCAACTCTATCTTCAGTCAACAGGTTTTGTGAACTACGTCACTTCATCAGGGTTCAGTCACATGATTTATCTCCAACCAGAAAATGGCAAAATTTGTAAATTGATGATAAAACACTTTCAGAATCATGTAGAGCCATATTAGCACATCAGAGGCTATGCCCTTCACTCCTAAAATTCAATCTCTAAAAGGTCCACTAAAACTGCCAGTGCGACAGTTGTACCAAATGCAGCTAACCACACCAAGCGGATGCTATGTGTGTTGCCTATGCTTGGCAAAGGATCTGAAACAAACCTACAAAGTGTTCAAAAACAAAAAAACTAATTGGCCCTCATGTGCAAGGAATTTTTTTCCTGCATGTGTGAGTGATTGGGCAATTTTCCAGCCCAAGACCGGCATGCTTTGCATGTCGATCGCAGGCAAGGAAATGTATTGATGCTCACTCTATACTAAATAGGGAAGGAAAACAGTCCTTCAGGCCCAGTAGTGGACCAGCCACCAGTCCACAGATTTCCAGGAACTGGATTGGCTGATGTTCTGCCATTGAAACCCCAGCAGTTTCCACCTAGAAATGGGGAAGGAGAACCAAGAGTATCCCCAATTTACTGCAGTGCACCTGCTCCACCAAACTCTAAATGACCTCCATGGAGAAGGTGCTGGACTGGGTGTTTTCCTGACTTTGAAGAAGGGCAAACTATTCCAGGGAGCTGAAAGGGGCACGATTGGTGAGGCATGGAAGCAGGCTGAAGCAGCACAGGAGGATGGTACAGACAGGGTCAGGGGAGAAGATAGGATGGCCCCAAATGTGACCACCACATACAAACGAGAACCACTCTTCAAAAGATGTCCATTCAACACCAATGCTCCTCGGATTTATAAGACAAAACCTCTTTTTTTTTTTTTTACAAAATAAAAACCCTATTTCATTCATATTTTCATATTATATCAACACCAATTACATCTTCTCCATCCTACCTTATATATTTCATCAATCTAGGTCTACTTTTCATCCAACCTCCTTTCTGTCATGTTCACGGCGCCTCCCGTTTTCCCCGCTCCCCCGCTTCCCCGCTACCACACACAGAAACGGCCGAGAGACTCACTTCCGGCTGGGAGATGAGTCACGGTCTAGTCTTTAGACAAGCATAGCAGTTCACGGAAGCACTTCCGGGGGAAACGCTTAAACACCGCGTTTCCCGCCGGCTCTGTGCTTCGGATTTCGCTAGATGTGCTGAACGACACGAGACGCTGTTCTGCTGCACGGAAGACCTTGGAAGCGGGCTGTGCCTTCCTGACTGGAGCCCCGCTGTGGTCTTCGTAATCCCTCTGGGGAACAATAAGGTACTTTCGTTCCATTCTGGTGGAGTCACCGTAACGCGGCTGCATTATGGGTGATCAGAAGTAGATCCGCGCAGGAGCGCTTAGAGTTATTGATTTTGACCGCGCAAGAGCGCCTTTTGATGATTTTGTTAGATCCGCGCAGGAGCGCTTAGAGTTATTAATTTTGACCGCGCAAGAGCGCCTTTTGATGATTTTGTTAGATCCGCGCTGGAGCGCTTAGGGTTGGTTGATCTTGAAAGCGCAGGAGCGTTTTATGGTTCATTTGCATCTTGTCCGCGCTGACGCGCTTGAAGATGATTTTGGTAAATCCGCGCAGGAGCGCTTAGGGTTATTTTGTTCTTGTTCGTTCTCCCTGGGTTTCCACTATTTGCTTTCCAGGGATGCCAGTATTTTGTTAAGCCCAGACACGTGGAACGGACGCGCAGGAGCGCTATTCCTTGAGTTCTTGATAGCCTAACGCTGCCATCTCGTCACAACTGAACCTTCCTTGAAGCTGTATTTCAGGGTTCAATAGTTGCAGCCACTGGTGAGTTCTAGGTTGGGAACAGGGCTTTTCTGTGTGTGTTTGGCGTATCTTGCAACGCGGGAGTTGGGTCCTTCACTGATCTGGGTCTCTTTGTCTTTCAGTTGGCTCCGAGATACCCTTCACCTCAACCCCCTGCTTTCATTCTGGCTCCCTTCCCTGCGTCCATCTCATCCTTGCTGGGTTCTACTGTCCACACGGGTCAGGTGGGTACAGGGGTGGGCGCTCCTGTCGTCTCTGCGGACTTGCTCCACAGGCAGAGGTAAGCATTGTGGGGCACTTGACAGAATCCGAAGCCCACGTTTATCAGTCCACCTAGACGACATGGGCGACCCGGAGGTTACCTTACAAGACATCGCAGTCATGCTGGCTGCCATGCAGGCAGAGAACCACAGTCTGCGCCATGACATAACCGCCCTACAGGGCCAGATGTCAGCTGGAGTCACCAGTCCTTGGGGAACCAACCCGAGCCCCAGGGTCAGTCAGGAGGGTCTTTTGAGACCACCTATTTTTACCTTTGGGGGGTCCTCCGCTGCCACCACTCCGAATACAGCCATCCAAGTCATCGCCCCTCATTCAGTCCAGTTGGCACCACCTGAACGCTTCTATGGGGACAGTACCAAGTATGGTATTTTCATGCACCAATGCCACCTGCATTTCATGGCCAGACACACGGCTTTTCCCGACGACGCAGCCAAGGTGGCTTACATCCTGTCCTACATGGGCGGAGACGCCGCCCAGTGGTCTATTGCGTTGGTAGAAAACGACGATCCCATGCTACACCACTTGCCCACCTTTCAGGAGTCCATGCGGCGTATGTTCGCTCGTCACACCTTTGTGCAAGCAGCGGACAACGAGCTGCTCAACCTCAAGCAAGGCAGCCAGGACCTCCTTCATTATATCACCACGTTCAGCAGGCTTGTTATCGAATCCCATTGGCCTGAAGACAAAAAGGTGTCTGTGTTCTATCGAGGATTGCGCGATGATCTGAAGGATCTCATAGCGCAATTACCCAACCCACCGGAGGAGATAGGTCCTTTCATCGATCTAGTGGTGAAAATGAATTTCCGATTACAGGAACGAAGGACCGAGAAAGGGAAAGGCAGTGAAAACCGTTTCTTATCCTTCGGGGACAAAAGTGTAGAAAAAGCCAGAGAGGATCCTGCTTCCGCTTCCCAAGGCGAGACAACCGAACCAATGCAGATCGGGGGCATCAGGGGGCCCTTAACAAGTCAAGAAAGGGAAAGGCGAAGGAGGCAGAATCAATGCCTGTACTGCGGGAAAAGCGGCCACTTCGTCAGAGAATGTCCGGTGAAGCCAACGAAACCCCGGGGCAGAAGACCTTTCGCAGTGCCCATCACCAAGACGGACAAGGCGGGAAACGAAAACACCCAGTAGACAAGGGGATCCGTCCTCTGGGTTCTTCGACTCGCACCTTAGCGATCCCTGCGGTATTTGACGGCAGTCACCACGTAGGAATGGAAGTGTCCTTACGGAACCAGGCGGGCAGGACCTGGCAGGTGACAGCTATGTTAGACTCCGGTGCTACAGGCAGTTTTATCGATACTGCTTTTTCCTGTGCCCTGGGCACGGCTACAGTGCCAAAAGACCAACCTGAAACCGTCAAGGCTGTTGATGGTACGGATCTCACCTCCGGTCCTATCCGGCATCAAACAGAGAGCCTGATCATGTCTTTTGTTAATCACCACGCCGAATCAATCAGCTTTGATGTTATCGATGCCCCTCAATTCAAGGTGATATTGGGATTACCATGGTTGGTGAAACACAATCCCCACATCGATTGGGTGTCGAGAATAGTACATCTGAATTCGGAATACTGCAGTGAAACCTGTTATGCGAAGGACGATCTCCTGGGGAGTCATGCTATACAAGCACAATCGCTTCCTCTCCGAGGAATGGGGATAGTCTCCCAGGTAACTACACCAGCCATACCAGAGGAATACCAGGACCTAGCCGAGGTGTTCGACAAGAAGGGGGCTAACACCTTGCCACCGCATCGGTCGTTCGACTGCCGTATAGACCTCGTTCCAGGCTCCACCTTGCCTTGTAGCAGAATTTATTCGCTCACGGAAAAGGAGAACATCCACCTTCGCTCCTATTTGGATGAGTATCTGGACAACGGCTTTATACGTCATTCCAGGTCTCCGGTTTCCTCTCCTCTTTTCTTCGTATCTAAGAAGGAAGGTGATCTAAGGACCTGCATAGACTTTCGAGCTATGAATGCCATCACCGTAAAAAACCGTTACCCCCTGCCGTTAATCACCAACCTTCTGGATCAGGTAAAGAACGCCTCCGTATACACCAAGCTCGACCTCCGTGGGGCTTACCATCTCGTCAGAGTCCGAAAGGGTGACGAATGGAAGACCGCCTTTCGGACGAAATTCGGTCTGTTCGAATACCAGGTCATGCCTTTCGGACTCTGTAACGCCCCCGCGGCGTTTCAGTTCTTTATAGACGAGGTGTTACGGGACTACCTAGACGTCTTCTGTATCGTCTACATAGACGACATCTTGATATATTCGCAATCCATCACCGAACACGTGCAGCATGTGCGTTCCATCCTACGACAGCTGAGTAAACATCGCTTGTACGTGAAACTGGAAAAGAGCGTTTTTCACGTTACCTCGGTGGAGTTTCTGGGTCACATCATCACTCCGGCAGGCATACAAATGGACAGCAAGAAGGTGGACGCCATTCTGTCCTGGCCTCCTCCGGAGTCCGTAAAAGGGGTTCAACGGTTCCTGGGGTTCGCCAACTACTACCGGAGATTCATCACCGGATTCTCCGGGATGGTAGCTCCTATCACCCGCTTGTTGCGGAAAGGAGTACGGTTTGAGTGGAATCAGACAGCAGACGACGCTTTTCAGGAACTAAAGAGGCGTTTTACCATAGCCCCGGTCCTGGTGCACCCAGACACAGAACAGCCCTTCATTGTAGAGGCAGACGCATCTGAACACGCCATTGGAGGGGTGTTATCTCAAAGGAGTACTAGCACAGGACAGCTGCATCCGGTGGCTTTCTACTCCAAGAAACTGCAACCAGCCGAACGCAACTACACCGTGTCTGACAGAGAACTTCTCGCTATCAAGACCGCATTCGAGGAATGGCGCCACTTCCTGAAAGACGCTAAGCACACGGTTACCATCTACACGGACCACAGGAATCTCCAATTCCTGAGGTCAGCCCGTGCCCTTACCGCCCGACAGCTTCGATGGACTCTATTCTTTAATGAATACAATTTCGTGATCACATTTCGACCTGGGAAGGACAACGCCAAGGCCGATGCCCTATCACGGCTAGGAGAATCCGACGAGGAGGCAGAAAACACCGAGCCTGTCCCCATCATCGCTGAGACACGCTTCCAGGGCGTTGTAGCATCCTCAGACTTCATGCTTCAGGTACAAAAAGACACAAAGCAGTCCGACCTGGAGGTTCTGGCGGACGGACAAGGAGGGGTAACGTGCGTAGATGGGTTGCTGTTCCATGGACAACAATTGTATTTACCGGGGTTGACCAGTCAGCAAAAGGCAGTCTGCCTGTGCCATGACCATGTTCTATCCGGCCATCCGGGGTACCACAAGACGCTTGAGCTCGTACAACGACAGTTTTGGTGGCCATCGCTGGTGACGGATACCAAGAACTATGTGGCGAGCTGCACCATCTGTCTCTTAGGGAAGAACAAATCCGAGCCTCCTAGGGGTCTTCTACGTCCCATCCCGGTGCCACCGTATCCGTGGCACACCATTTCCATGGACTTCGTGGTGGAACTCCCTCTCACCAAGACGGGGCACACCACCATTCTCACCATAGTGGATCATCTCTCCAAGATGGCTCATTTCGTGCCTTTGGTGAAACTACCCACGGCTGCGGAACTGGCTTTGATCTTTGTACACGAGGTGGTTCGCCTCCATGGAATTCCATCGGTGGTGATCACGGACCGGGGATCGCAATTCATCTCCCGCTTCTGGAAGGAAGTATGCAGGATCCTCGAACTGGACGTGCGCCTGTCCTCGGCGTACCACCCTCAGACCGACGGTCAGGCCGAAAGAACCAACCACACCATGGAGCAGTACCTCCGTTGTTTACTGCTTATGGTTGAAAAGGAATGGTCCGAGGTGTTATGGATGGCGGAGTACGCCTATAACAACAGTAAACATTCGGCCATTGGAATGTCTCCTTTCTTTTGTCTTCATGGCCGTCATCCCCGCACCTCCGCATGGGAGGGTCCCCCCGACAGCAGGTTACCCACAGTCCGGTCATATCACGAATCCTTGCGCCGCATCTGGCAACAAGCCCGTTTTGAGTTGGCCAAGGCTAAGGACACCTACAAAGCACAGGCCGATGCACACAGACAGAAGGAGCCCAAGTATGGTGTGGGTGATCGGGTGTGGCTGTCCATTCGGCACCTCAATGTGCACGGTCCCAAGAAACTGTTGCCCCGTTTTGTGGGTCCGTTTGAGGTCGAGCGGGTGGTTAATCCCGTGGCTATGAGACTCTCACTCCCTCCACACATGAAGATTCACCCGGTCTTCCATGTCTCGCTGCTGCAACCGGTCCGTTCTGGTGACTCTCTTCCCTCTCCTCCTTCTCCGGTGGTGGTGGAGGACCATGTCGAGTATGAGGTCAAGGCCATTCTGGGTTCTCGTCGTACTAAGGGTAAGCTCTTCTACCTGGTTGACTGGAAGGGGTACGGGCCGGACGAGCGTTCTTGGGAGCCATTGTCCCATGTTCGCCATGCTCCCATACTGGTTCGTGCCTTTCATCTGAGCCATCCGCTCAGTCCTCGTCCTGTATCCCCCATTTAAGGTTCTGGCGGGGTTGAGGGGGGACCTGTTTTGGGGGGGGGGTACTGTCATGTTCACGGCGCCTGCCGTTTTCCCCGCTCCCCCGCTTCCCCGCTACCACACACAGAAACGGCCGAGAGACTCACTTCCGGCTGGGAGATGAGTCACGGTCTAGTCTTTAGACAAGCATAGCAGTTCACGGAAGCACTTCCGGGGGAAACGCTTAAACACCGCGTTTCCCGCCGGCTCTGTGCTTCGGATTTCGCTAGATGTGCTGAACGACACGAGACGCTGTTCTGCTGCACGGAAGACCTTGGAAGCGGGCTGTGCCTTCCTGACTGGAGCCCCGCTGTGGTCTTCGTAATCCCTCTGGGGAACAATAAGGTACTTTCGTTCCATTCTGGTGGAGTCACCGTAACGCGGCTGCGTTATGGGTGATCAGAAGTGGATCCGCGCAGGAGCGCTTAGAGTTATTGATTTTGACCGCGCAAGAGCGCCTTTTGATGATTTTGTTAGATCCGCGCAGGAGCGCTTAGAGTTATTAATTTTGACCGCGCAAGAGCGCCTTTTGATGATTTTGTTAGATCCGCGCTGGAGCGCTTAGGGTTGGTTGATCTTGAAAGCGCAGGAGCGTTTTATGGTTCATTTGCATCTTGTCCGCGCTGACGCGCTTGAAGATGATTTTGGTAAATCCGCGCAGGAGCGCTTAGGGTTATTTTGTTCTTGTTCGTTCTCCCTGGGTTTCCACTATTTGCTTTCCAGGGATGCCAGTATTTTGTTAAGCCCAGACACGTGGAACGGACGCGCAGGAGCGCTATTCCTTGAGTTCTTGATAGCCTAACGCTGCCATCTCGTCACAACTGAACCTTCCTTGAAGCTGTATTTCAGGGTTCAATAGTTGCAGCCACTGGTGAGTTCTAGGTTGGGAACAGGGCTTTTCTGTGTGTGTTTGGCGTATCTTGCAACGCGGGAGTTGGGTCCTTCACTGATCTGGGTCTCTTTGTCTTTCAGTTGGCTCCGAGACACCCTTCACCTCAACCCCCTGCTTTCATTCTGGCTCCCTTCCCTGCGTCCATCTCATCCTTGCTGGGTTCTACTGTCCACACGGGTCAGGTGGGTACAGGGGTGGGCGCTCCTGTCGTCTCTGCGGACTTGCTCCACAGGCAGAGGTAAGCATTGTGGGGCACTTGACACTTTCAAAATTCCTTCAAGGTAGGTTCTCTCTGATGCTGTCTGTTGACACTACATTTCAGCTATAACCCTAGCATTTAAACAACCCTCAGCAACTTCTTTTTCTAAGCATTCTAAATTGTTATCAATAGATAAAAGGACACCAATATTTACAAAATGTTTTTGTGAAACGTTGCTGGGCAATATTTTCAGTTCATTATCCAGGTGTCTCTTATTTTTCAATTTCTATTGACAAGCAAAATATTTCTTTAATTCTATTCTCCTGGTAATTCAAAATAAATAAATCTTGAGCTGCATTAACTTTAAGCCTCTTTCAAGTCCATACTTAGGCTTTTTTCTAATACTGAAAATCCATATGTGACGTTATACACAAATGATGTTCTGAACACTCACTCCTCCTTTGGCATTTGCTTGTCGCCCTGTTAGACCTTGTTTTTAGTTTTACAACCAGATTTTATTGGTTTTCAATGGCATCATCTACAGTCATAAGCATTGTGCATCTTCAATCAAGTACATAAAACACGCTATCATCATTTCCTGGTGCATTTGTTCAGAACTTACCCCCAACATAACTATCCCCCCTCCCTCCTTGAGTTGCGCTTAGGTGGATAAAATCTAATAGTCAAATGCTATTGGGTTCCTGTGTGCAAATCGTCGATTCTGGCTTACTACGGCGCCTGTCACCCTTGTTCCTGGTGTCCTTGTCCGTCATTTCCTTCTGGACAACTGGTGGTGGGGAGTCCGCTCCACTATTATCTTGCCTCTCCGCTGCTAATTCACTTACCAAGTTTTCCCAGGCCCTTGCCTTGTCCATCTTCCCTATGCCTCGGCCAGCTTCCCTGAGCAGCATTCTGCCTTCCGTCCCCGCCCATTTCTCTAGCTTCCTCTTCCAGGAAACAATCCTAGGCCCTCCCGATGCCTACCAGTTTCTGGCTATTTCCCTTTTGGGCAGGGCAAAAGCCAAATCCTGAAACTTCCTGTTTTGTTTTTGACCGGGTGTGGGAACCATCCTAGTAGGAAATGCTCAGGGGTGTGCGGGAGCTCCTTGTCTATGAGATCCCCTATCACTTGTCTAATCTCTTCCCAGTAGGCTTGCAGCGTGGGGCAGCTCCAGAACATGTGGATGATATGTGCTTCTCTCTCTCCGCACCTCGTGCACACTGCTGTGTCTATGCCGAAGTATCTTCTAATGCGGGACGGGGTTAGGTACTCTCTATGCAATATGTAGAAATTAATCAATTTGATTCACGCATTCCTAGATACTTTCGGGGTCCGCTCTAGGATCCGGTCCCATTCTGCCTCTGGGATCTTTTTACACAAATCCTCTTCCCACTGTAATCACAAGCACTCTAGTGGCTTATGCATGTCCTGTCTCATTGCCTTGTACAGGCAGGAAACTCTCTTGATTCTTCCCGTTGACAGTGCTACATATCTACATCCTGCCAGGGCCCGCGGTTCCGTCCCTCCTCCCCCCAGGTCACCCTGTTAGACCTTGAGGAAAGACCACACAAAGCTTGAAACACGTGTCAGCTAGGGAAAGGCATTTTGTAATCATTTGTTGTTGAGCTACTTGCTGTATGGATATTTTTCAATGAATTTAAATTTCGAATAAAGATGTAATTTTACGGAATCCTATGAAAGCTGAGGCTCAGCACCAAAACCATGGAAAGAATACAAAAATCTGCATTTATAAACACTCAGGAGGCCCAGAGTGTCAATATTTCATGGAGATCATACAGATATTGTGCATAAATTCGTCAACGAACCAGGATCAGTTCATTATATGTGCATGGTATTTATTCATATCATGCCATTGGTATTAAGTTAGTCAATTCTTCATATTTAAATTGCTCCCTAATGCAACAACTGTGGGACCCTAAGTTTCTGCTAAACTCTGACCAATGCGTACGTAAACATAGCTACACAATTAATAATCACTGTAATCGAATGCTCTCACTAAATAAAGTGAGTGCTAACTATCTCTGTGAATTATTTCTAGAAATTCTCTCCTACAATAAGCTTACATTAAGAGTGCCCTCATTGTCACTTTTAAGGGTAAAAATGCAAAATTGATTTCACAGCAGTCTTTTCCTACATGTAGCTCTCTCGCCCTCTGGGCTTGGTTGTATTTGTTTCAATAACACTCTATTACAGGTCATGTGGGCCATGTTTCAAGTTATCAATGTTCTACCAAAAGAGCATTAATTCAATTTGTCTGAATGGTAGACATATGCTGTGTATGCCTTACTATCAGCTCCTGTTTCATCTCTCCAACAGACTCGATAGCATGGACATCTAATCAAACTTCATTTCTCATTCAACAGTTAGGGGCCTATTAGGATGGCGGGCGGACTTTAGTCCGCCCTCCACCCTAGCGGTGCTGGGACCGGCCGCCAGTGGTGCGGCGGTCCCGCACCGGCAATTAGGATGCCACCGCCACCGTGGCAGTGGCATCCTCTATTCCCAGCATTGTGGCGGGCGGTGCTCACAGCACCGTCCGCCACAATGCTGTGGCTGCACTGTGCATTTGCAAGCACAACGTGGCAGGCACCACGCGGTGCCTGCCCTGTCGTCCATGCAAATGCCCCCCCAACATCCAGGGGGCCCGCAATGGGCCCCCAACTCAGGACTCCGCATGCCTTTAAAGGCTGCTTCCCGCTGGCATCCTAATATGGCTGGCGGTGTCTAGCAGACACCGCCACCATATGCAACCCTTTTCAGTCCGGTCGACCCGTTGACCAGGCGGAAAAGCGGCGGACGGTCTTTCCGTCTGCCGCGATACCCCCTGCCATAATATGGCGGGAGGGAAATGGGAGGTGGGCGGGGTATGATGTAGGACGGATTGCCACTGTGTTTAAAAGATAGTGTTTCCATTGTGAATTTGCATACACTACAAGTGCTAACATGTCCCACAAACTGAGCTTTTCTTTGAATAGCTCCTCTCCTATAACCTGTCTGCCAAGGTATGATGTAAATAATCTGCAAACATAGCGGTCTCTCTACAGATAGAGAAACTGATCAAACAGCAGTTCATATCTCTGACTTCTAGGATAATGTAAGAAGATATTTTTGTGTGATGATCTTCAACAAATCTTCTCCATGTTTGATGCAAATATACAGAAATTTATACTTTATTCCTATAATTTTGCACATGTTAAATAATTTCTCCTAATTCTTGCGCGGCACCCCTTCTTTCCAAAAAAAGAATATATCACTTATATAACATGATTGTTTTTTATGTTTTCAAAACAAAACGGCAATTTTATCGCTCTTTCAAAATCTGTCACAAAGAGGTTAGCTCCAACAGTGACCACTAAATAAGTATACGATGTGGGTTGTAAAAGCAACCCCTTTGTTGTTACCTGGTGAAAAAGGTAAAAGATGACTGTGAGTTTGGAAGTGAGGACAGTAGAGCAGTGGAGTAGGCACATTTTATAGGTCATTCACACTTTGATTTGTTCTGGCATGGATAATATTTTGGCATTGTCCCAAGTATTTCTGTGTTTAGGTATTCTGATGATAAATGATGACATTGTTCCAGAGCTGTAACATAGTTTAAGGTGACGTAAGGGTGACTGTGTAGGAGGCACCGAAGGGGGCATAAAGGGTATTGTTAAAGTTGTCAAAGATGACACAAACTTTAAACAAACTATCAAGTTGGACAACTCAGTGCAGTCTCTAGCTAAGTGGACTATGCTCATAAGAAATGCCACAAAGGAACCTGCAGAGCTGCTCAGTCTACCAGCTTACTGAAAACCATATCTATCGGCTATCTCTCACACCTCTTCATCCACCATACTGCTAAGTGCTGTGTCCCATATCACGATATCCGCACCTTGCAGGTCATCATGCACAACATAGAAACATTCCCTACATAGGGTAAAAAAACGACATAGAATAAAAAACAAAGACAACACCCTTCCAGCAACACACCCTACACAAGGGGTAGTAAGCATTTTACAAATGTTGCAATACATTATAATAAGTGTCTGGACAATATCATATGTCAGGGTGGTGTCAGGTACACTCTTAGGCCTGAAATTGGGGATAGGAAATAATGGTGGTAAACAGATCTATTTAGTGAGATGGCTATTTGGAGGAGAGAATAAATTGAGGGAAGGGTTGGAGATAAACTTTGCAAAAGGCGCTGCCGTTAATCGGAAGATGGGGTGATGTACATTGTCCTGCGTGAAGACGGTCTGACTGCGATTGCTGAACAAGCTGCGGTTAGAGAGGATCAAGTTGAGCTAGAGGATGTGGGAAAGGTAATCCTTGACCAGGTTAAGATAACTTCAAGTAAGGTGGAGTTTGTAAAGAAGATCAAGTTAATGGAAGAAGGTGTCAAGGGGACCAGGAGGACAGCAGAGGAAGGCAAACAAGAGAGAAATGGAAGGGAAGAAAAAGAATCGCTGCTCCAAAGAAACGGGGCATCATTGAGCATGGAGCAAAAGCAGTGAAAAGGGACTTGTTAACCTTGTGTTCTACTTCATCAACTATTTTGTCGATCCAATGGGAGTGTGAGCGACATGCTTGTTATGGAGTGCGACACCACGGTGACACTGGACAACTCAAAGGCACACAACGACAAACAATCATTGTTTTAGTGTGCGCTAAACTGTGGTGTAATACATTGCAATGCACAACTGTCAAAATTCATAAATACTGTACAAAGAAAGATAACGTCAGTCGTTTGTGCAACATGCTCTTTTCCTTTTTCCCTATATAACTGTTTTCTATGATCTGCATTCTAGTGAAGTCAATACTGAAAATGCTAGAGGGACGGCTGGACAAGGAAGCACAGGACTTCGTGAAAAAGCTGAAAGAAATGGAGAAGTACATGGGAGACGAAGACTAAATTATATTTTACAGAATGTATGCCATTTGTTAAGAAAATATAAAAGAAAAAACTAAAATAAATATTATAGTTAAAATTGTTTTCATTTGATATATTTAGGTGTACGTTATCTATTGTTCTGTTGGGTCAAGGTCAGCTTACAAGGAACTAAGGCTTTTAATAGGTCCTGTTTTATCGATAACATTATTGTGGTATATCAGTGTATCGTTTGCCTTGGAAGGCCTTTCATTTCCATCCATTAAGTGGTTTTGTAAGCCTTGCACTAGAACCTACCCGTGACCTGTGTGTACAGTACTGCCATTCTTGTTTAACTTTAGATGTAGGGTTTCGTATTCCACTCGAAGGAGCTTGAAGAGGACATATGCTGAAGCATGACATGACGCGCCTCAAAACCACCATTTATTTAAAACCCAAAGTGAAGATCCTAGCAGTATCAAACATTTATGGAACACACCCTTCGACTGATCTGTGGTAATGCCATCTTCAGAGCACGGCGCTAGTGTGTGCCCATTATTACTATGAACTTGTTGGCTAGCTGGCTAGTACCTGAATAAAGTTAGATTTGTTTTGTTCCTTCTAAATGGAATGTAACCATTTCACATTCCCAGTTATATTTTTATAACAGTCATGATTTCTTCACAATGTAGCAGATGTATGAATACAGTCATTTACTTAAGAAACCAAGTAAGGCGAGTGTAAGGTATGTTTAACATGTTTGACTACAATGTTTTATATTTGTATTTTACATTTAATAAAATGTGAAACTGACATTTGGTCTGTGTGACTTTCCAACATTTTATAAATGTGTCGCATTTTCCAAAATACAGCCTGAATTACCTAGACCTTGCAGCAGATGACGACTTGTTTCACAACAATTATTTGCACATCTAGTGTGGAATCTGATGCCCCTAAATTGCCCTCTGCATGTGAAAAATAATTCACAAAAGTAGGATTTGGGGCTATCCACATAATAGCAACAGACAGGCCTAAACAATGGAATAAATATGTGGTTTTGATATTGGTATGTTAACCATACCGAGGAACGCCAGTGTGATGATGGGGATTAATTGAACATAAGGCTAAAAAGGGTGCCCCAAAATACACCAAAAGGAACTTGGGCAATATCTGAAATGAAGGAAAAAATATTTCTTTTAGATTAATAGATTCAAACAGTAATTCAATATTCGGACGACCATCCATTTATTCAAGGAAACAATGAATGGCTTAAAATACATCATCAATTATTCACAACAGCCAAAATAAAAGAAAACTAAAAATATAACACTTAAGGACTTTCATTTTCCAACAAAACATGTAGAAGTAGATCAAGAAACAAATATGCAGGTGGTTTCAAACATGATGATCAAGGATCTGGAAAAATAGAGAAGTGCATGTACACACATAGCACGTGAAGTGAGGCAGCATTCATTGTCATTTCAATAGACTGAAAACAAGTTATGAGGGTTCAACATTTTCCTTCCTAGTAGACATGTAATATATATATAATGGCGTTTTAATCCAAACTGAGTTGATGAATCATCAGGACAAAAAAGTAAAAAGATCTGCAAACTAACAAATAAGACTATAAGAATTGGGACTAATCCATAGTTATTGAAAAGGAACAGGTAAGTCAAAACATCTCTTGCTAAATACACACCAGTTTCCCAATTCTTCCCTCACCATGTCCACAATAATGGAATGTGTGTGTTGGTATACACTAACACTTGCAAGTTATCTCACGCTGGGACACCCAGAAATCCGGCAGTGGGCAAGGTTTGCTCGCACTGAAATTCAGCTTTACTTGTGGAAATTTGCAAGTGATGCATCCAATTTATGCCAGTACTCTGTGAATTCAAAATGGAAATTTGAGGTATTAATTTCCAAAATTCTTTCAGTCTACGAGCTGTCTCCACAGTCATGTCAGAAAACATACGAAAAGGAAATTCATTCTGGGCTGAAATTCATATCTCCTTGAAAAATTAGGCAAGAACGGCTTACTGTCGCAGAGAGAACTGGAAGGGCCTCGACCGCGCTCCGCGCCAACTCGGGTCCGGGGCAGGCCATTGTCAGGCCAAGAACGTGGAGGGCAGATCCGGGAGCACAGAGACGACTGGCGGGGACGTGCAAGGACCCGCAGGTGCGCTGGGACGCCCCGAGCCCCTGGTACGGTGGAGATCGCACCCAAGGCGAACAGAACCATCAGTCGCGCCGTGCTGGTGACTGCAAAGACCCCAAAACCCATAGCTCACTCAGCGCTTCTGGAACAGGGAAAACCGACAGGCCGCGCTTGTGAGCGAGACGAGTGGCAGGCGGCGGGGACTACCTGTCAGAACTGGCCGGACCAGGAGAAGATGGGGAGAAAGGGCCAACGCGTCACCGCACAAGCCAAACTCGACAAATATGCCTTCGCTAAAGACTCCAATGGCCCGCCGGAGCGCAAAGAGCTTTCAGCTGGGACCCCAGACTCCGGGGGAGTACCCAAGGTGACATTAGAAGATATTATGGCAGCTCTTGCCAGCGTGCAATCCACGGTGGGTTCGATCTCTGCAGACGTTTTCTTCCTCCGAGTGGATTTCCAAAAAATGAACGCCAGAGTGACGGAAGTGGAGTAGGTGGCGAAATCCCTTACTAAAGACACCGCCTCGCTGCTCCACAGAGTTGGTCGGTTGGAGAATGACAATAAAATCTTGGCGGCCAAGCTAGATGATCAGGAGGGGCGCTCTCGGCGGAACAACGTCAGAATTACGGGGGTCCCGGAAGGCGAAGGGATCCACGCCATGGATCTCTATGTAGAAGACCTAATACAGGCTAAGCTTCAACCTCAGGGGCTCTCCACCCTCTTTGCCGTGGAGAGAGCGCACAGAGAGCCGGGCGGTAAGCCCACACCCGGAGCACCCCCAAGACCTATCCTGGCCCGCATCTTTAACTTTCGGGATCGAGACGCTATCCTGCAGGCGGCGAGGGTGGCACCGCCAGTGCTAATCCAGAATTCCCAGATCTCCTTCTTTCCAGACTATACGGCGGCGGTTGCTCAGCTCTGAAGAAGCTTTGTGGAGGTAAAAAAAGAACTTTTTCGAAGGGGGCTTCCATACGCAATGCTCTTTCCGGCGAAGCTGAGGGTGGTGGCGGATGGAAAGACATGTTTCTTTGAAACGCCAGGGGAGGCCCAAGACTGGCTTGAGGGATGGCAGCGAGCCGAGGGTGATGAGCACTCATGGCAGCGTCGACGACAAGATAAAGCAGAAAAGGAGGACGCCGAGATATCAGCACAAGAGCGGCGGGCATCACCTTCCCCGAATGCAGACACTGGGGAATGACACGGCTACAAGTAGCAGCTGAACTGGCGGTGTGGAGACGAGGCGAGCCCTTCCCACACGGTGAACTGACTATGTGAAGAGCTTATGTACATAACGACCTGCCCTTACCGGTGCTGTTGGCGACGGGTCGGGATTGCAGGCTCAATTGGGATGCTAAACGGCGAAGGCTGACTGAAAGGCTGTCTTGGAGGTTGGGGGGACTACAGTACCGACTCTCGGACTTCTCTCCCCCGGCACGCAAGTACTGTTTATGGGATCAAAGCACTCTGCTATGTTGGGGTGGCGGGTAGTTGGGGATCCGTCTGGCAGGGAAGCAGGGAGGGGGGTGGTGGATGGGGGTTGTTTTCCGTTAGTGGTTTTTGGGGCTCTTCTGTTGTTCTTTAATTTGTTACTGTTTCTTATACACCTGGAGTGAGAATTGAGAGTACACCCACACGAAGCACGTTTGAGTACCAAAAATGTATTAGTGATACAAGGTCCATCACAGAGTTGGTCCACGCCACATGTTTGCGCACACGCACAGCGAAAACCGTACCGAGATAATGGCGAGTGCAACGATGGGTGATCGTCTTGGCCCGGGCGGCCCGTTGACAGTGATGTCATGGAATGTAAACGGCCTGGGCAACAAAATTAAGAGGGGGCTGGTGCTGCAGCATATTAAGAGGCACACTCCATCGGTGGCTCTCCTACAAGAGACCCATCTGGCTGGCACGGCCGTGCGGGCACTTGATAGATGGGGGTTCAAAATGGTAGCGCACTCAGAGTTCACCTCCGGCTCCAGAGGAGTTGGGATCCTCCTCCGGAAAAGCTGTCCCTTGGTGGTGACCGGGAAATGGGCAGATGACCAGGGGCGGTTTGCTGCGATATCGGGACAATGGGAGGGATGCAGCTTTAATTTTGTTACGGTATACATCCCCCCAGCACTACACTCGCTTGCTTTTCCGGCCCTGGGAGGGTTCCTGCTGGGCCTACCCCAGGGAGAACTGATCATAGGGGGCGACTTTAACGCCATAGTGGATTCAGAGTGGGATAGGCACCACCCGAGAGGACCAAACACGACCCCTACACCCCTACGGAGCTTCATGAACGCCATGGGGCTCCTTGACGGTTGGCGCATGCGACACCCCACAGACCGCCAATATACTCATCATGCTAGCGCGCACAATAGTCTCTCTCGAATTGACTACCTCCTCACCTCTCCTACATGTATGGATCACATACAAGAGATTAAACACCTCCCCTGGGGCATTTCGGATCACTCACCAGTGTTGCTAACATATTCCTCAGGCCTCTCATGTAGAAGGCGCACTTTCCCGATACATCCTGGATACATAAAGGTCCCAGGCGTGAGAAAGACGTTGCATAAAACTACAAAACAGTACTTTCCCGAAAACATACACTCTGTTTCCTCCCCTATTGTCCTCTGGGAGGCTTACAAAACAGTGCTGCGTGGACAGGCCATTGCAGTAATTACAGCCCATAAACGAGAAGCGTCACAACAGGCGGCGACACTTGAGGAAACAGTGACCATGGCAGAAAGGGAGCACACCAGAGACCCCACCGACGCGAATACGCATACACTTAACCTTGCGAAACAGGCATATAGAGACCATCTATGGGAGGCGGCCCAGATGCGCCTAGCAAAAACGCAGCACACAATATACGAGATTGGGGATAAGGCGGGCAGACTGCTAGCGTGGCTAGACAAAAAAGAGAAGGCCGACCGGTGGGTGGCGCGGCTGCGACTGACCTCCGGGGAGGACGTGATAAACCCGGACGACATAGCGATGGCCTTTGCAAATCACTATGAACAGGTATACACCTCTGCGGTGACGACCACCACAGAGGATAATTTAAAATTCCTCAAAGACATACGGCTTCCGAAACTGGCCTTAGATGACGCACTTGCACTAGAAAAGAGTCTTTCAGAAGAGGAGGTCGCCCTAGCTATTCACGGCCTTCAGTCGGGGAAAGCGCTAGGACCGAATGGGATTCCAGTAGAACTGTTCAAACGAGAGGTGACTACGATAGTGCCGCACTTGCTGTAAATGTATGAGGCCAGTCTGGAGGAAGGCATACTTCCACGAGACATCAGAGTCGCAACTCTGGTCGCAATATTAAAGCCCGGGAAGCCCCCCACCGAGTGTACCTCCTACAGACCTATCTCACTCCTAAATGTGGAAGCCAAGATATTGGCAAAAATATTAGCAACCCGTATACAACCTCACTTGCAGACGATTATCCACCCAGACCAGTCGGGCTTTATGCCCGAGCGGAACACTGCAATGAATATTAGACGGCTGCACGCCATACTGGCCAGTGGGCCCTACATCCATGAGGATGCAGTTATACTCTCGCTAGACGCGATTTTGGCTTTCGACCGAGTGGAGTGGCCCTTTCTATTTGCGGTGCTTAGGTATTTTGGTTTTGGGCCCAAATTTTGCGCATGGGTACGGCTACTCTATACAGAACCTCTGGCGCAGGTGGCGGTGAATGGCCGGCTCTTGAGAGACTTTGCACTAGGACGAGGTACTAGACAAGGGTGTCCTCTCTCCCCTCTGCTATTCGCCCTGGTTTTAGAGCCATTGGTGGCATGGATAAGGCAGGATCCAGTTATATCAGGGCTAAAATGGACGGAGAGCTGGGATGACCGTATCTCACTCTATGCGGACGATATCTTGGTATATTTGACACAACCGAAACGGTCCATAGCTGCACTACTGGATATCTGCGACTCCTATGGTAGATTCTCTGGCTATTCGATTAACTGGACGAAGTCAGTGCTTTACGTCCTACAGGGGTCTCCGCCACAACTCCCCGAAGGAGTGTTAATACCAATGGCGGAGGATGGTTTCAAATATCTGGGCATAAACATCACGCCGGATCCAGCACTATTCCTAGAACGCAATTTACTTCCGCCCCTAAAAAGACTGAAAAGTGATGTCAAATATTGGCACTCCCTGCCGCTGACGTTACTGGGGAGAGCGGCGCTATTCAAAATGATGGCTCTCCCTCGCTTCCTCTACGCGCTGCAGAATGCGCCCGCCTCAGTCCCAGACTCTTACTTCAAATCGATCGACGGAGATGTGGGATGTCTGCTGTGGGAGGGCAAACCTCATAGAATAGCTCTCTGCAAACTTATGCGGAGTTGGTATGATGGGGGAATCGTGCTGCCTAACATACGTCTATATTATTGGGCGTCCCAACTGATAATAATCAATCAATGGATACATGCAGCGCAAGATGGACCCGCCTTACGAATGGACAGGGCGGTGCTGGGCCTACACGGAGTCCTCCAAGCCTTATATGATAAATCAGGGACAAATAAGCTAAAAGGCCCCACAGCGCACACGGTACAGATATGGCACACGGCACAGCGCAGGTTGGGATGGGAGGGGGTGATTACGCAGCAGACGCCGCTATGGATCTCCCCTAAGATAGGTATGGGTCACTTACGTAAAGAATTTGAGGGGTGGGACCTCATAGGCATATCCAGGGTCGGTGACCTCTGGAGGAAAGGTGGGGTGATACCGTTTGAGAAGCTGCAAACAGAGTATCAGATGAACCAGACTGAGCAGTTTAAATTCTTACAAATACAACATGCACTACAGAAAGCTATACCCAGGGGGACCACCTTACCGGAGTCCTCCCCGCTTGAGGATTGGCTGCTCACAGACCACCTCACCAAGAAAGCTATATCATTGACCTACCGTAAACTGGTGAACCATCAAAAAGACCCCACGGAGATCCTTAAAAGAAAGTGGGAGGCAGCAGTGGGGCCCATGGACGAACAAGAATGGTATGAAGCGTTGGCGTCTCCCCGAGAGGTGGCCATCCCATCCAAAATAAAACTGGTGCACCGGATATACTACACTAGAGACACACTTCATAAAATGGGGAAGGCACTTACTCCGCTCTGTCTGCGAGGGTGTGGCCTACAGGTCACCTTCTTTCACACCATATGGGAATGTCCCGACATTACCTTGTACTGGGGGGAGGTCATGGCGACTATCTCATGGGTGTCAGGATGTCAGCAGCTCAAGACAAACGAACCTGCCACTAACCTTACGTAACAGCCAGCGGGGACGACAACCTGTAGAGAGGCCTCCCTATTCGCCGAGATCCTATCTCCCACAGAACCTTGAACAATCATATGGGAGGCAGAACCCCGGGGAACAGGGAAGAGAGAAGCCCGTCAGGTGCAGCTGTGGAATCGTAGGGAGATGGCCCAGGCACCTTTCCTTGATGGTCAGACTGCAAAGAATAGAGGACATGGATCAGTACTAGGCAAGGAAAACAAAAGAAACAATGGCAAGAATATGTATGACTGGGCAAGGAACCCCACTCACAAAGAACTTGGATGCGAGAGTCGAGGGAGCAGGGAGATCCTCTCTTCTTCTTGGAGATCTGTCCCACCAGCCAGAAAACAATAATGTTGTGAGCCCCACAGAGGTACGTGTCTTAAGTGCAGGAAAGTCTCGTGACTCTTAATCACCACAGTCAGCCCAATGTGTAGTACAACGAGATGTCACAGGTTCCGCCACTACTAAATGGGTTCTGAGACCTAATCACCTAATACGGGGCAATAGGGAAAGGGAAACAGTGAAGTGACAGATCGCTAATAATTACAGGAAGGGATTGTGGTCATGAGCGCCTGAAGAGCGTTGTCAGTCACGCCCTTCGCGCTCCTTACCTGCGTCCCTGGCAAGGGTCCACGCAGCGAGTCACGGGCAAGATTCCATATCTCGAGGCGGGAAGGAAAGCTTCCGCCCACGGGATACCGTAGCAACGCCGCCCACCTCTCCAGCGGGAAGGAAAGCGTCCGCGCACGGTGGTAGCGTTGAACAAGATACAGCTTATAAATCCAGTCTTTTAGCGGGAAGGAAAGCGTCCGCGGAGACTGGAGCTCGACGATTCTGTAACAGGGATAGCGGCAAGGCAACTTCCGCTACAGGTCAGGGTCTGGTTCTGATTGTCAAGCACTAACCTGTTGTGGAGGTGGAGCTTATATAGGGGCGGGATGCCTTCGTTTCCCGCGTTTGCCTTGGCAGGGCCCCTTGGCTTTGTGGGAAATGTAGTGCGGCATGCATTTGCACTTCTCTCGCCTGTGTCCGTGAGAGCAATAAGTCGTATGGTTGTGCGTGCGGACCGGGGCTTGGGCGTCGTACCGGAGTATCGCTACAGAACCCCCTCTCAAGGACCGCCGACCCGGCGGGCGACCAGGCTTACCTGGATTGATCCTATGGAAATGTTCCAGCAAGTCTGGACAGTGGAGATTTTGAATGGGTTCCCAGGTCCTGTCTTCCACCCCATACCAATCAATCAATCAATCAATCAATCAATCATCGCATTTATATAGTGCACTACTCACCCAGAGGGTCTCAAGGCGCTGGGGGGTCCGCTACTGCTCGAACAGCCAAGTCTTGAGTTGCTTCCTGAAGGCGAAGTGGTCCTGGGTCTGGCGGAGGTGGGTGGGGAGGGAGTTCCATGTCTTGGCGGCGAGGTAGGAGAAGGATCGTCCCCCTGTGGTGGCTCTTCGGATGCGGGGGACGGTGGCGAGGGCGTGGCTGGTCGATCGAAGCTGGCGTTTGGGAGCGTAGAAGTTGAGGCGGCTGTTGAGGTATCCTGGGCCTTGGTTGTGCAGGGCTTTGTGTGCGTGGGTGAGGAGACGGAAGGTGATTCTCTTGTTGACCGGGAGCCAGTGCAGGTCTCTCAAGTGTCTGGAGATGTGGCTGCGACGGGGGATGTCCAGGATGAGTCGTGCTGAGGCGTTCTGGATCCGCTGGAGTCTCTTCTGGAGTTTGGCGGTGGTTCCAGCGTAGAGGGAGTTGCCGTAGTCCAGATGGCTGGTGACGAGGGCCTGGGTGACCGTCTTCCTGGTCTCGGTGGGGATCCACCGGAAGATCTTGCGTAGCATGCGCAGGATGTTGAAGCACGACGAGGAGACAGCGTTGACTTGTCTGGTCATGGAGAGGGAGGAGTCCAGGATGAAGCCCAGGTTGCGTGCGTGGTCTGTTGGTTTGGGTGCGCTGCCTAGGGCGGGGGGCCACCAGGAGTCGTCCCAAGCGGCGGGTGAGGATCCCAGGATGAGGACTTCCGTCTTGTCCGAGTTCAGTTTCAGGCGGCTGTTCTTCATCCATTCGGCTACCTCTTTCATCCCTTCGTGAAGGTTGGCTCTGGCGGTGGCGGGGTCGTTGGTGAGGGAGAGGATCAGCTGGGTGTCGTCGGCGTAGGAGATGATGTTGAAGTTGTGCTGGCGTGCGATGTCAGCGAGGGGGCTCATGTAGACGTTGAAGAGAGTAGGACTGAGCGAGGAGCCTTGAGGGACGCCGCAGATGACTTCGGTGGCTTCAGATCTGAACGGAGGGAGGCGGACTCTCTGTGTCCTTCCGGTGAGGAAGGAGATGATCCACTCCAGTGCCTTTTCTTGGACTCCGACGTTGCTGAGGCGTTGTACTAGGGTACGGTGGCAGACAGTGTCGAAGGCCGCGGAGAGGTCGAGGAGGATGAGGGCCGCTGTTTCTCCGTTGTCGAGTAGCGCTCGGATGTCATCCGTGGCTGCGATCAGGGCGGTCTCGGTGCTGTGGTTGGCCCGGAAGCCAGACTGCGAGGGGTCGAGGGATCCGTTCGTCTCGAGGAAGGCGGCCAGCTGCTTGTTGACGGTCTTCTCGATGACTTTTGCGGGAAATGGGAGCAGCGAGATGGGGCGGTAGTTCTTGAGGTCGGTGGGGTCGGCCGATGGCTTCTTGAGTAGGGCGCTGAGTTCGGCGTGCTTCCAGCTCTCCGGGAAGGTAGCGGTGTCGAAGGAGGTGTTGATGATGTTCCGCAGGTGGGGTGCGATGACAGCGTCGGCCTTGTTGAAAACGTGGTGAGGGCAGGGATCGGTCGGAGATCCGGACTGGATGGAGTTCATCGTGCGGACAGTGTCTTCGGTGTTGATCGGGGTCCAGGCGCGGAGGGTGGTGGTGGGGGGCGGTGGTTCGGTCGTGGTGTTCGTCGGTTGAGTGCTGAAACTGTTGTGTATGTCCGTGATCTTGTTGTGGAAGTAGGAGGCGAGGGAGTTGCAGAGGTCTTGCGAAGGGGTGATGTCGTTGTTTCCGGCGTTGGGGTTGGAGAGCTCTTTGACGATGTTGAAGAGTTCCTTGTTGTTGTGTGCGTTGTTGTCCAGTCGTTCCTTGAATGCGGTTTTCTAGGTGGCGTGGATGAGTTGGTGGTGTTTTCGGGTGGCGAGCTTGAGGGCAGTCATGTTGTCCGGTGTTGGGTCTCTGCGCCAGGTTTTCTCGAGGGCTCGGCAGTTCTTCTTGGAGCTTTTGAGTTTGTCGGTGAACCATGGGGCTCTCTTGCTACCGGGTCTGCTAGGCGGGTTCCTCAGGGGGGCGAACTCGTCTGCGCAGTCGCTGATCCACTTCGTGAGGTTGGTGGCCGCCTGGCTGGGGTTCGTTGTGCTGGTGGGCGGGTTCATGCTCAGGGAGGTCGCGAGCTGGGCGGCTGTGATCTTGTTCCAGCTCCTGCGTGCAACCTGTTGCTGGTGGTAGTGGATCGTGGTCCTGCCGAAGCTGAAGTGGACGCAGCTGTGGTCGGTCCAGTGGAGTCCGGTGGCGTGGCTGAAGGCGATGTCCTTGCTGGATGAGAAGACGGGGTCGAGTGTGTGTCCGGCGTAGTGGGTGGGGGTGGTGACCAGCTGCTTGAGACCGAGGTTGGCGAGGTTGTCCAGCAGGGTGGTGGTGTTGCGGTCGTTGTAGTTCTCCAGGTGGAAGTTGAGGTCCCCGAGGAGGATGTAGTCAGCGGAGCCGAGGGCGTGTGGGCTGATGAAGTCGGCGATGTCTTCGCTGAATTGTGTGCGTTGTCCCGGGGGTCTGTAGATGAGGGTGCCTCTGAGGGTGGTCTTGGGGTTGATGTGGACTTGGAAGTGCAGGTGCTCGGCGGTTGCGAGGGTGTCGTCGGTGTTGGTCGTGATGCGGATGGTGTTCCTGTGGACGATGGCAATGCCTCCTCCGGTGTGGTTGATGCGGTCCCTTCGGATGATCTTGTAGCCGTCTGGGATGGCGATGGCGATGTCAGGCGCTGAGGAGGCGTTCATCCAGGTTTCCGTGAAGAAGGCGACGTCTGGGGCTGTGGTGTTGAGAAGGTTCCAGATCTCGATGGCGTGCCTGTGGACGGAGCGGGTGTTGAGCAGGATGCATTTCAGGTGGCTGCTGTTGTTGCTCGTCTTGGTCTTGGTTGGTGTAGGTGTAGGTGTAGTGCAGGAGAACTTGCAGGAGTTGCAGCAGAAGGGTCCGTGGGTGCGTCTCGGGGTGGCACGGTAGCAGCCCGGGACTCGGCCGGCGTTGAAGGCGTTGAGGGTGGCGGCGTCGTACGTCCGGCGGGCAGGCTGGGGTCTGCGGGGGCAGGGGTCCTGGCACTGGGCACGGTCCAGGCGCGGACGGGCGCAGACGGGCTTACCTTTGGCGCACCTTCGGCGCTCAATCGGTGCTCCCGCTGTGCGCGTCCGCTGCGCGGTCGCTCTGAGGGCGTCATAAATCTGGAGCCGGGAGGGCGGGTCAGCTGGGAGGCGGGAGCGGGGCGGCCAATGGGCTGGAGGTGGGCGGGGCCGCAGGGAGGCAGCGGCGGGAATCGGCGATGACGGGCGGCTCAGCGGCGGCTGGGTCGCTCTGGCAGGCAGGCAGGCAGACAGGAAGGCGTTTGGCAGCAGGAGGGGTGACCAGGCCTCGTAGAAGGCACAGTGGTCACTCCTGAATCGCCAGCAGCGCTTGACTTAAATCTGGAGCCGGGAGGGCGGGTCAGCTGGGAGGCGGGAGCGGGGCGGCCAATGGGCTGGAGGTGGGCGGGGCCGCAGGGAGGCAGCGGCGGGAATCGGCGATGACGGGCAGCTCAGCGGTGGCTGGGTCGCTCTGGCAGGCAGGCAGACAGGAAGGCGTTTGGCAGCAGGAGGGGTGACCAGGCCTCGTAGAAGGCCATTCAACTAGATACTGCACTCTCCCTCTCACCAGTCGGGAGTCCAAGAGTTGTTGGACTTCATACTCTCCACAACCATCTATATATAAGGGTGGAGGTCTGTCTGGCAATCTCGTTGTCGGGGGGCAGGGTTGTAGCAACGACACATGGAACACCGGGTGGAGGTGCCATGCCGAGGGTAAGGTTAATCTCATGGCAACAGGGTTAATTACCTTTTCTAAGCTGTACGGACCAATATATTTCGGTTTTAGCTTGCCCGCTCCCTTTAAGTGTATGTTTTTTGTTGCTAACCATACCTTATCTCCCACTTGATACTCCGGTTCTTTCGTTCTTTTCTTATCGGCAAAGCGTTTCTGTGCGGCTTGCGCTGTAAGAAGATGTTGTTTGGCGTCTAGCAGGATCGCTTTAAGGTGTGCGTGATGCTCTTGGATACTTGGAAGGTTTGTGGAGATCGGCCATTCAAAGGGAAGCATGTTTGGGTGGTGGCCGTTTAGGCAAAAGAAAGGGGAGCACCCTAACGTGGCATGGTCCGCATTATTGTAGGCGAACTCCGCTATCCATACTAACGTTACCCAATCTGTGGTGTTTTGTAGAGTAAAACACCGAAGGTACTGTTCCAGTGTTTGATTGAGGCGCTCTGTTTTTCCGTCTGTTTGGGGATGGTAACTGGAAGAGAGGCGTGCATCTATTCCCATAGCCTTACATAAGGCTTTCCAGAAACAGGAGGTGAATTGCGTTCCACGGTCTGTGATGAGGATGGTGGGAATCCCATGAGGTCGAACCACGTGTTGTAGGATAAGAAGGGCGAGTTCCGAGGATGTAGGTAGGCCTACCAATGGTATAAAATGTCCCATTTTTGTTAAATGATCCACTATGACTAGAATCGTTGTACACCCCCGTGGTTCGCCTCTACTCTTGTCTCCTTTTCTCTCCTGCAACCTGTGGTCTAACTGGACGGTAAGGTCTATCATCTCCTCACAGGTTGGAGGCAGTTGTACCACTTGCGCGAGCACGTCCTTTAGGTCACTTCTTAACCCCTGATAAAACAGAGTTGTTCGTTTCTCCTGTGGCCAGTCGGTTTCCACCACTAGCCGATTGAACGAAGTTATGTACGACAATAAGTCCTGGGATCCCTGTCGAAGTGTCAGTAATTCACGGTCTAAGGATAGCATGTGAGATTTGCGGCCGAACAATTTCCTCATTGCCACACAAGTCAGGGAAGGAATGCAACACAGGATCGTTTCTTTCCATTAATGGTATGGTCCAGCTGGCCGCATTGCCTCCCATGTATGACATCATAAATGCTGTCTTGGCTACATCACTCTGAAAGACTGTGGGTTTGCACAAAAAGTGGAGCCTACATTGGTTGAGGTAGGTTTCAAATTTCTTTGGGTCTCCGTGGAAATGTTCCGGAGGGGCCAACGGAATCCCTGTGTTTTGGTTCACATGTACTGTAAGGTTTGGGCCTGAGGATGAGGAAACAGGAGGCACCACATAAAACCCACCCTCACGGGGAGTAACAGGTGCCGGGGGAGGAGGAACTCCTAGTCCTGGCGGAGGAAGGGTGGCTTCCCTGATATAGGACCCTGTCCCAGTGCCCTTTCGTGACAGTCCCGCCACCTCTCTACGCAACGTGTTCATGTCCTTTTTAAGTTACTGGTTCTCTAACCGGGACGTCTGTACTTCCTGCTGTAGGGCAGTAAGACTCTCCAGAAGGGAGGTTAATACCACATTCGTGTCCATCGTCCAGGCCGGTCTTTTAACTTGGGCTTGACAACCTCTCAGGATGTCAGCAGCTCAAGACAAACGGACCTGCCACTAACCTTACGTAACAGCCAGCGGGGACGACAACCTGTAGAGAGGCCTCCCTATTCGCCGAGATCCTATCTCCCACAGAACCTTGAACAATCGTATGCGAGGCAGAACCCCGGGGAACAGGGAAGAGAGAAGCCCGTCAGGTGCAGCTGTGGAATCGTAGGGAGATGGCCCAGGCACCTTTCCTTGATGTTCAGACTGCAAAGAATAGAGGACATGGATCAGTACTAGGCAAGGAAAACAAAAGAAACAATGGCCAGAATATGTTTGACTGGGCAAGGAACCCCACTCACAAAGAACCTGGATGCGAGAGTCGAGGGAGCAGGGAGATCCTCTCTTCTTCTTGGAGATCTGTCCCACCAGCCAGAAAACAATGTCGTGAGCCCCACAGAGGTACGTGTCTTAAGTGCAGGAAAGTCTTGTGACTGTTAATCACCACAGTCAGCCCAATGTGTAGTACAACGAGATGTCACAGGTTCCGCCACTACTAAATGGGTTCTGGGACCTAATCACCTAATACGGGGCAATAGCAAAAGGGAAACAGTGAAGTGACAGATCGCTAATAATTACAGGAAGGGATTGTGGTCATGAGCGCCTGAAGAGCGTTGTCAGTCACGCCCTTCGCGCTCCTTACCTGCGTCCCTGGCAAGGGTCCACGCAGCGAGTCACGGGCAAGATTCCATATCTCGAGGCGGGAAGGAAAGCGTCCGCCCTCGGGATACCCTAGCAACGCCGCCCACTTCTCAAGCGGGAAGGAAAGCGTCCGCGCACGATGGTAGCGTTGAACAAGATACAGCTTATAAATCCAGTCTTTTAGCGGGAAGGAAAGCGTCCGCGGAGACTGGAGCTCGACGATTCTGTAACAGGGATAGCGGCAAGGCAACTTCCGCTACAGGTCAGGGTCTGGTTCTGATTGTCAAGCACTCACCTGTTGTGGAGGCGGAGCTTATATAGGGGCGGGATGCCTTAGTTTCCCGCGTTTGTCATGGCAGGGCCCCTTGGCTTTGTGGGAAATGTAGTGCGGCATGCATTTGCACTTCTCTCGCCTGTGTCCGTGAGAGCAATAAGTCGTATGGTTGTGCGTGCGGACCGGGGCTTGGGCGTCGTACCGGAGTATCGCTACAATGGGTTACCGGTCATGATGTCCTGCCAGAACCTCGGATGTGTTTACTGAATGTGTGGGACGCTACTGATCTTAACCAGGCCGATCAAACCTGGGTGACCGTCGGACTAGCATTAGCAAAGAGGAATATTGCGCAATACTGGGGGGCGCAGTCAGCCCCCTCCCACGTGAGGTGGTGCCGAGACCTAGATAGTGCCATGACGGCAGAGAGGGTGGTGTGCGCAAACAGAGGTTGCCCCCGGAGATGGCAGAGAATCTGGGGAAAATGAAACGCATTTAGAGGCAATATATGCGGACCCCCTGTGACGGACTCAGAGTCCGAGCTGAGCGAATGAAATAGAGACATCATCGCGACATAAGAATCGACACGAACAAGAGTGGGTGTATAAGCGGGGGGCGACGGGTTGTGGATACATAGGCTTGGATGTAATTGTATGACAGTTTCACTAAATGTCAGAAATTGATTAATATGACAACAAAATGTACCACACGGATGAAACATGTACTGACGAAAGGTGTACTTTTGTTTTCTGTTTGTATTAATAAAAATTGTTTTTAAAAAAAAAAAAAAAACCTGATTTAAGAACGGCTTACTGCAGCCTATAATCTGCGAAGTTCGTGAAGATAGTTCTGGGGTGCTTGGGTGGGGGCTTGAGCAGAGATTATATGAGCTCGCATTATAGTTAAGTCTTGTGCGTATTCTGGCAGAAGATATGATTTTTAACAAACTCTCAATGTATGGTCTAGTGCCCAAGGCATCCTCTTTGTGTTCTCGTACCCCAGTGAGACATAGGTTGGAGCTTGTGGAGTGATTCTCCAGTTCTTCTTGCTTGTCTTCGGGTGATAATAGCTCCTTTTCAAGTTGGCCAGTTAATTCCAAAGTAGTGTGGATTTCATCCTCGTAGTTTGACACTCTGTTACATGTCCACCATTCTCGCCAACAGTACAACCATCTGTTCATTCATGCTACCCAACTGTTCCTTTATCTCGTTCATGATCTCTAGCTGGGTTGTTTAAATTGGTTTAACTTCCATCAGCACTTCCTCTAGCATATCAAAAAATTGGCCCAGTGCTTGGGGGCTGATTTCCATTCCCTCTGTGGTGTCCGATAGATATCCCCATGGTGAATGTAAACCGCTAATAATCGCTGCCTTCCTAGAGCATGCTGAGCCCCCAGTTCAGGGTTGTTCTTTTTTTTATGCCAATGGGTTGTTTGAAGAAGCTGAGCGCTTTATCAAGTGATGAATAATTGATTGATTGATTCCTCTAGTTGATGATCTTTACCACTGCTGTTAATGGAAGATTTTGTAGCAGCCTTATCAGGCTGGAATAGCACGAATTTACGCTTCAAGGGTTCCCCCTATTCCTATCGAAGTTGGAGGGTATTTTCTATGAGCAGTCAAAACTTAATACCATAATTTCGAGCGAAGGGATACAGGCATCTATTGCTCAACTGTCTAAATTAAAAGTGTTGAATAAAGAGAGATTTTAAATGTTCCACTTAGTTAAAGACGCAATGGAGTTAGGCCCGCCAGAGGTTTGAGCCTTTGACCAACCTTCCAATTTAGAACGGACAGTCAAATGGCCAATTTTTATTCTTCCTTACAGCTGTGAAAAAAGTGGTGGCCATGGCAGTAAAAACCTTTAAATGAATCCCCCCACGACATGGGAGACAACTACCATGATGTTGGAGTCACTAGTTCCTACTTTAGAATTTTGTTTTTGGATACACAAAAACATGTTTAAATTTGATGGATGGTACCATCATTTTTATGGTAAAATCTGTCAAACTATTCATACATTAACAAAAACTGCCATGATAAGAAATATCCATCGGGCATCTGTAAATTCGGAGAGCAGTTACTTTGTCAGGGCGATGGAATGCTTTACTGTAATCTGAAGTATAAAAGAGGCCCTTAATTGAAATTTAAAAATGAACAATTTTGAATAAATTAAGTTAAAAGTATTTTCCTGAAGTTTAAATTGAAAACAAAATTCACTGAAAGAAAAAATATATATTTTATGATGTATCATTATTTATTAAGTGATACGTGTAATTAGCAAAAGGTAGTTAAATTATATTTTAATAAAAATTTATGTTTTATTAATTTTTAAATTAAAAAAATGTTATTAAATATTTTAAAATACAATTGTAAATGTTTCATTTTTAGTTAATTTTGTATGCATTATATAACGTATTTATATGTTTAATTGGTTTAACATTATTTTCTACGGGGTCTATTTCAAGTTCCTACCTCCATCATTTTGTATTTCGGGGTATTGCAGTACCAGTGTTTGGCCATGTGGTGTGCTGGACTTACAACATCTTTAACCTGAAGTACATTTACTACTGTTTTAGATAGATCAGATAATACTTTATCTTAGCAGTAGAACACACCCAAAAAGCACAATTCAAACATTAAAACATCATCAAAAATATATCTCATGAGCTCATCAAAATACAAATCTAAAAGCAACTAATAAATATTTGTATATTAAAAACAGCAACATAACACATTAAAACAACACAATAGGGGCATCCTGCTTTGTGCCTCAATGCCCCATTATTATCGCATAAGCAAATCTAACTCATGATATCAGACTATTAAAACAGCATTTGTTTTCTCTTAGCTATAGCCAATTTTAAAAAAGAACAAATGCAACTACAGAGTGCAGGCAGATTTAACCCTTGCAAATACAGCAGGACCCCGGCAAGTCTTCTGATGCTGCAAGCTCTGATTAAAGGGAGCAAAGACCTTTTAGAGTATGTAAAGTAAAAGTTGGAGGAAAAGGTGAGTTGGAGCAAACTCTTAGAGGTGAGGACCCGTCACAGGGACATATTAAAATATCACTGGAGTCAAACTGGCCCAAAGGGAAGCTCAGGTGCCACCTTACAATACCACATCTGAATCTGGTAAAAAGGACTCTGTCCCAGGTAGTATACATGCATGACAAATGCGGCTCCATATTGGGGGTAGTTTGCACAATCCCATTCTCCTTCCACTCTGAGCTGCATTTTCTGGGTTTTAAATGCCTTTTTGACCCAGGTTATATCCTCCTAGAGATAGCAGCGGGGGAAGAGAAGTTATTTGATCTCCCCAGAACAGACGATTAATTATTAACATATTGCAACCAAGATATGGCCAGTCCTCTATCACAAGCTAGGCAATCAGCGGTGAGCTTCCTATTAACGAACAGCACACCATAATAACAAAGGGGCCAGTTTGATGTGGTCCTCAACATATTCAACCCCCAGCTCCTGGTGGACAATATAGGTGGTGCAAACCGGGGTAGGTCTAGGAGGCATCGCAGAACCATTTCTCTTCCGTATGGAGAGAAGTAGTGTTGGAGTATGCCCAGATACCAGCCCAATACGTAAGAATAAGGAGACATTTACACATGAGAGGCACAGGCTGTTTGCCAATATGTGAAGCTTTGCTGTAAATATAGCCAGCAGACTTAGCAAACCTTTAAGAGGTTTTATATCTACAAGGACCCCAGTTTCCCCTAGCATCAAAAACCACACCCAGGTGAGAGAAATCCTGGGTGGGTGCAACAGGGTGACCTTGTAGAAACACACTTTTCATCTTAACATGTTTGGGGCCACCGAACATAGTGAAAGCTGTAGAATGGTTCATGACTAAGCCCAAGGACTTGTGATCTTCCAAATAAAACATCACCATCCGCATAATGCCAGTACTTTTTTCTTACCAACATATGGTACATCTGCAGCACAAGCAGAGAGTGCTTCCTTAAGACTGTTAATGTACAGTAAGAAAGTACAGCCTTCTTGACAAGTCAGAGCAATACGAAGCACTAAAATGGGCCACCCATGCCTCTGAGCTAATAGTGGTGATAACAGTGTTATCACTGGATCCCAAGGGACCAATGTCCTTAACCACCTTCCAGAAAGTTTTGGCGTCCTTTTTTCTACAAGACTGAGCCAGCCTCTTCCAATGTTCCATTTTAATCTCCTTGCGCCTCCTATGTAGGTTCCCTTTGTACTCAACTCTAAGCACTTGAATCTTCTGACTATCTCTGGGGTTTTCCTTCAAATCCCTGTGCAAGTTGGCAGAGGCCTTCCTGCAAGATGAATCAAACCACTTGGCCCATAGTTTGACAGATCTGATTGACTTCATAAGGAGGTTGATAATAGCTGTTTTGGGGCATTTTTGGCTGCAGTTACTTTAGAAATGTTGTACGTGAATTGCAATGAGCTTAATGTTTTGTGTGTTGATAAATGGTCCTCCTTAAACCCCTCCTTGGCCTTTTCTAACCCATCCCAGTTAACAGAAAGCATGCCCCATTTTCCCTCCACTCCCCCACTTCCTTTTACATTTACTACTAAGGGCCTGATTCCGATGTGGTTAGGAAGGCCTTCTAATGGCATTTGCTCCGTCCAAATCGGATAGGGAACGTGTCTTTCCGACTGACTCGGAAAGGTTTCCGACCGACCGAGTACGATGAAAGTTAGGCATTAGGAATATCCCAATCTGAACCCTACTGCATTTGGAATGACCGAGCCGTGCAAAGCAGAATCGTACGTCTCTATGGGCCACGTTTCAGAAAGACTGAGTACGATGCTGGATTTGGACAGCCTTCCCGCATCGTGCCGTCCGACTTGAATCAACAGTCGGAATCAGACTTTGGGGGCCCGTAGTGGGCCCCACTGCACCCAGAGCCTTCCCAATCAGGCCAGTGGGGGTACCTATGGGTCCCCCTTACCAGCCGTGCAGTGTGGCAAGCACCAGGGGGTGACTGCCACAGGGTGCCCAATTTTTCCCCAGACACTCATTTCTTTTGCATTCAGTCGGAACAAAGGCTCCCACTGAAGTCAATAGGAGTCCAAAGAAATCGTATCAGGAAGCATCCGGATGCATCGTACTCAGTTGGTTTGACTCTCCCAATCCGATTCGGTTGAAAACCATTCCCAAACGTATTTGGTCAGGAAGCTTTCCAAACTACATCAGATTTGGGCCCTTAAATCGTAAACTTCCATGTATGAGTATCTCCCAATATAAAACATAGGAGAGGTGGAGATGGAGAATTACACTTGCGGGTTTGTAAGCATCTTGTAGTACTTTAGTGGTGCTATAGTAGTACTACTAAACATACTACAAAATGCAGTTTGTGAAAATGGCCAATTCTATTGATTGGGCTTTAGAGGGCCTTGATGAGATGTACCTTGTAAAAAAGAATAGCTCACTTTTGGCCATGTGCTAGTCATGTTTGCCAACATATTTCTCTTACGTTTGCAATAGCAATAAAATGGTAGATAACATTTTTTTATCAGTTTCATTGAGCAATTAGGAATTTGACCCTCGTATGGGTCCCAGTGGCAGCCAAACAACCGTATGAATGATCAGACTGACTATCCAGTCCAACCTGTTAATAGGCCACAGATTGGATCAGCAGGTCTCAGGAGATGGTGCTATTCTTATTCACCAATGGTCCATGACAAAACTAAAGATAAGTGCTACTGCGCATAGGGAGTGTTTCCTGACTTCCCGCAACCTCCTATTTTTCAATTCAACTGGTTCATATAGCCCTATGTTAGAGCTTAAGGCACCACATCTTTAAGTTAAGAGACTAACATGAATAGATTTTTTATTTTAGGAATTTAAAGGAATTTTACTTTGCAGATTCTGCTCTTGGTCAGTGGGCCATAGAAACAATGCTGGCTGGGTCACATAAGAGCAGTGAGAATAATATTGAAGTGTCCCAGCATTTGACAGTTTTAATTACCTTTAAAAGAACAAACAGCTGTAGACTGATCTACTTGAAGGGTTCAGAAGAAAGGTTTACTCGAACAGAGTTTGGAGTTATATTCCAGGTGCAAAAATATGACCTTTTAGAAACTTTAATTGTCTTAACAATTCAATTACCTTCTAGTTCATCTACCGGGCATGGGGCTGTATTACACAAGTGCCCTGGAGGTGCAACAGGGCCCGTATTATACATTGTGTCCAGGGAGTGCAATGGGCGTGTGCGCCTGTTTTGTGAGCCCCAGGGGCACAATGGTATTACAAAAGGGACCTCAGACAGTTGTGCGCTCCCTGCTGTAATACTGACAGTGCTGGTGCACATGTAGCACCAGTGCGATCACGAGAGGGCATTCCCTCATGTGCATGGGAGCAAACCCCATTCAAACGAGGGAATTACTTTGCCTCTGCGCCCATGCCGTACTATGGACTTGGGCGCAAAGACAAACATGCCCTTAGGAGGCGCATTGAAAGTGCACCACAGAAATATGGCGCACGTTCAGTGCGAGTCATAAAGGTAGCCCTCTGGCGGAGAGAAAGGTGGTTCTATGTACCCCCCCAAACATCCACCTGCAGGCTGGTGCAGTCACCTGCTGTCCACACCTGCAAAGAGATTTCTCTCCCCTCTTAAAAGAGCAGGTGGCATGCCGCCTGCACTGTGAAACACGGAGCAGCTTTGAAGCACCTGCTCCATATTTCACCTGAACGCGCTGCCCTGGTGGCAACGTGGGTTAACGGCTGCCCTGGTGGCAGTGCATTCCTTCTAATACAGTGCACTGTCTCCATTTACATCCTGCGCACCTTTTGAAAGGATACAGAAAGTGCACCATATGCATAGTATGGCCCTAGGTGTGTTACCCTGCTTTGTGCACCTCCCAGGGCACTTTGGTATTACAGAAGGAGCCACAGACACTTGTATGGCCCCGTCTGTAATACGGATAGCGCAGGTGCACATGTAGTGTCAGCACTAATTTGAGTGAGCATTCCATCGCTTACACGGGGGTGTGGCCTCTTGCAAATGAGGAAATCTCTTTGCCTCTGCGTTTGTGACATATTATGGATGCACGTGCAATGGCAAAGTAGCCGCCTGGTGGTGCACTGACACAAAAAGGAGGTACACGGTCTACTGCGGCCCCCGAGGGCAGCCCACTGGAGAGGACAAAGGGGTTCCCATTGACAGCCCCACTGAACATCTCTCTGCAGGTGGATGCAGTCACTCACTGCACCCGCCTGCAGGGGATCTCTGTACCCTCTCGGAGTACAGGCCGATGCTGCCTGCACAGTGAACTGCAAAGCAGCTGATTTAAAGCAGCCACTTCGTATTTCCCTCAATGCGCTGCGCTCCAGGGCAGCCCTGAGTTGTGGCTGTCCTGAGGGCAGCGCATTCGTTGAAATCAGGTGAACTGTTCATGTTTAAGGGAGGATAGCATGATTGAGCTGAGTAATAGCTACACCGTTTCCAGCTCAGAGGTTTATCCATGCAGCCCTCATTCATGTATTAAGCTCAGAATACGCGCATGAGGAGAATTTCAACAATTCGACTCTTGCTGAATTTTTGGAGTGCGGAATTGGAGACTAAGTAGCAGGAGCTTTGTCACCATCACAATAGATTTGAAATAAAGGGCACTTATCACCCTTTTAGACTTTTTTATAGGAGGTAATTTACAAGGGAGATCGTCCCGCGACTTTATCAAGACTATGTCTTCTTAATGTATGCGATTTTAATTGCGGTGATAATTCCAACCCACAATGGGGGTTCCAGTTTCTAGCGATGTCCAATATGGTTGATAATAAATCCAAATGCTCAGGTGTGAAGTAACAGATCCTGATTCATGATATAAAAGGAAAGAAAGCTCCCGGGACGTCGCTATCCGTGTAGATCCGAGTGCGAACTAGGTATTATTAACCAAATTGGACGTCGCTAGAAACTGGAACCCCATTGTGGACATAGCCTTGATAAAGTCGCAGGACGATTTCCCTTGTAAAGCGACGAAACACGTGTCGGCTGTTGGATGATCTTAAGAATAAAAGAATAGACCGAGAACAAATTGATTGTATTTGATATATGCCCACATCTTGCATTGTGATAACTATTGAGACATGACTTTCGTGTGCTGAGGACTTTCTTTAAAAATACAGATAACAATGTAAAGCACGATCACTTTGTGGCATCAAGTAGCACTCCTGCAAAAACGCTCTGGCGTCACTTCCGGTCAGGAAGCGACACTTCCGGTCGTCAAGCTCCCCCATAAAAAAAATATCACATCAGTAAAATGAAGAATCTCCATTGAAGGGAGCTGGCAATGTACTACCAAAGGAACCGAGTTTAAATGCAGCAAATAGCTCTATTCCTTCCTTTTCGAACTGAGAAACAGTGTAATAAGGGCACCCAGCCCATTAACCTTTGTCTGAAGAGAGGGGCAGCAAAAATAACTACTTGAAACTGCGTGTTATATGCCGAAGAGCAATTTTAGATGGGTATTAACTTTAATTACAAGCACTCATCCTTTTCTCTGTATTTTGCCTTAATGATAAGGAGAAAGGTCAAAGACACAACGTGTAATTATTCAGCATTCGAGTCGAAAGCTGTGCAGATATTAAACTAGAAATGATTTTCATCTAAGCTGTATGAGCCACAGCTCACTTCTGGGCTCAGTCTGTGGTGCACCTTATG
This sequence comes from Triturus cristatus, assembly GCF_964204655.1. Taxonomy (NCBI): domain Eukaryota; kingdom Metazoa; phylum Chordata; class Amphibia; order Caudata; family Salamandridae; genus Triturus; species Triturus cristatus. The sequence goes on from NC_140593.1 coordinate 1,092,683,411, forward strand.
ACTTCCAGAAGGTCAAGCGCTTTAGAGGATAAAAACACCTCCCACACACTGGAGGACATTACCTGGACTTTCCAATGACGTACATATAATACAGACGATAACATCAGTGACCGAGACATTCTGCAACAGTTGGGGTCAGCAAATACATTTAAGACAGCAAGTACTGGTTTTTACCGAAACTGGAAAAAAAAAACTGTTGTGCTTGTAAAATATTCAGGTTCTCAACAGACAGCACCGAAAGCCCGCATTGCACTTAAAATGTTAGATTATGTATGAAAGTCTATTTTGGGGTATTTGTGAAAATCATACCAACTTTACTCAGTCATTCCCACAAAAAATGCCAACTTGTCGACAACCAGCAAAGATAAGAGCACCGGGCCCAGTTCAGCCATACAAATGTAAAGTTATGGGACGTTTGAGGGGCATATTTATGGGAAAATGACCCAGCGCTGCACGCCATCTTGCTGCGTCGAGCTGCATCATTAGAAAAGTGCAGAGATGCGTCGTATTTACAGCAATACATAGCAGCCCTGCGCTTTCCTCCGCGCAGGCACCGTGGGGCAAGGGTTCCTGTGGTGCCAGGATGATCCTGCACAAAAAAGAAATGATAATTGATGGCGTTTTCTTCCTTTTACGTGTGCCGCAGAATGCAGCACACCTAGAAAGAGCAAAAAACGAGAGGAAATAAAGGTATTTCTCCTCGTTGGGCCACTTTAAAGCCTCCCCTGGGGAGTCGTTAGATTCCGACGCAGTCCCACGTTTACAAAACCTTGTTATCTGGGAATGCATCAGAATCTATGGGTGGGAACACCAACAGCAACACCCATGGAACGCACATTTAACGCAGAGTAATGCGTGAAAGGAGGCTATATTTACAAGGCCATGAAAAGCCACGCAGGAAGGCTTTGCGTGGCCTTGTAAATATGGCTCAGCATTGTGCGCCACCAGAGCGTTAAAAAATGTGATGCTCCGGTGGCGCATGGGCCCTGTAAATATGCCCCTTAGTTCGCAGCCTAAACGCACGTCTATATTTTTGTGCAATTCACTTGCGCAGCTTTGCATCCGTACTAACAGGGCCGGCTTTAGCAATGGTGGCACCCGGTGCGACAATGTTTGTTGGAGCCCCCTCATCTATGGTGGAGGTGGTGACCTCTCAAGGCTCTATAACCACTCTCTTTCAGATGCATTTAATTAGTTATAAAGCACCACTCAGACCAGAGTAGTGTGTCAGAGCACTTTGCATCACACAGAGACAATCAATCATACGTCTATAAATCAATGTGTACAAATTGTTACATAAGCCAGAGGACTACACGGTGTAGGAGTGACATGTCATACATACCGGTAGTCAGTATAGTTTAAGAGGGCTTGGTCTGGAGAAGTACAAACTCAGAATTGAAAACGGAACACCTTAGTTGGAGTTCTTTTTAATAAGAATCGATTTCTACCCAAATTAACCCTTTTTGCAACATTAATGTATGCTCTAATCTATACTTCGCAGTGTGTATGCAGTGCCAATCTGGCAGAAGAAAACATAATTTTTCTACGATTTTCCATCCTTTTTGGATTCCCAGTCTGGGGGTGTGATAGGGAATGCGCAGGGATTTACATGGGTCATGGAGGCTTGGACCACCAAGCTCTCTGGGGTAGGGTGTTGGGTGAGGAAATTTGAATCCCCTGGAGCAGTGCGGTGGACAATCGCCCTGTTCACAGGAGCCCCTATGTTGGGCTTGGACCAAGTACCAAGCAGGATGTCAGTAAGTGCCTCATTGAAAGGGAGAAGCGGTTTGTATGAATACTCTCCCAGCTGAAGCACTCCCGCCAAGACCGCAGTCTTGACTGCCACCAATGGCAAGCTAAGGTCCAGGCCTTAAGCTGCCTTCCGCATCACCATTGCGCAGGAAGCTCCCTCCTCCGCAGCCACGGTTGGGGCAAGAAAGCATACCAGCAACGACGTCGCACTGTGCAGGTGCGATTCACAATGCTAACTGATTTCTTCAGAGTAGTGTGTAGATAGAAGTTGGGAGCGTCACATAATTATTCCGACTCCATCCCTCTAAGATGGGGGGGGCGTGTAACTAACACCTAAAATTCAGCAAGAGTCATGTTTATAGTACTAACCCATTTTTGAAATATTTTGGCAAAAGTACTCTAAATACTGTAAAATAGGGTAGAAATGTTCTAACATAGCCTTTCTGCGAAAGCACATGGGCTGCTTGGCCCGATGGTGCAGCTGAAGGAACAAGGGATTCAAGGAATGCTGCGTCCCGCGAGTGGTGCCCTCGAGAGCGAGCACCAGGCCATCCGTTTTGCATTATCGCGCATGCATCTGGGCACGAGAATTCAAAACAGATGGTGCCTGTGCGGGTAACCACAAGCAAAAAATGCCAATGCATGGAGCAGAAGACAGCAAGCAGGCACACCCTGACTATACTAACACACAAGTGTTACGCCGAACTTCCAAAGGTCAATATAACCAATACATCTCAATATATTGCACAGTGCACCAACATGAATAAAAAGCAATATATTGGAAATTAATAAACCAATGAAACAAATAATTACCAACCAATGCATTCCAAAACAAGCATTGGCAATACCAATAGGTCTCATCTCTAAAGGCGAGTGCCAATCTATTAGCTTTGCCAATGTTGGTTAGTTTGAGCCATTTGAAAGTCCATGCTTGCGCATTCTTCGAGTTGCATATGCAAATATGGCGATCCTCTTGCTAACCATTCCTAAACAGCTGCCATATGTGCAAGTGTACACACGCGTTACAGCATACACAGCATTATGTATACACACAAGTGCTTCATAAAGCGATGGCGTCAATTTTACTTTAAAGTTACAAAACGGAACAGTAAAGAAAAAAATAAAAATAAAAAACAGGACTTTGTAAATATAGATGGATCAGCCAAGTAACATTTTGCAGCTACAGTAGCAAGTTAAAAAAACGAGTTGAAGATATTGGCATAGTAAATTACAATGCCTTTTATTTATGTTTTTAAAATGAAAAGAAAAATAAAAGGCATTGTTATTTGCAATTCCAATAGCTCAAACTCGCATCAATGCGAGACCTATTGCATTGTAAATGCTTGTTTAGGACTTGTGCCCTGATCAGCAGATGTTAATTTACCTCCTGTGTTGAAATTGAATTAAAGAAATGACATATTTTTTAAAATACGTTTTTAAATCACATGCACTAATTATTAACTATGTGATTTAAAGATTATGCTCGTATTCAGAATTGTACGCCATGAGTCTACCCGTATAGATACCGGTCTCTTGTATGTCATGATTTTAGAATTCCATCATTTTAGAAGTTTCTTTTGACATTTTCCGATACTTATATTATGTGTGATGTTTTATACTTTTAATTGCATTCCTTTATTAAAACAATAAACGTTATACCTCCAGAGTCTCGTGCTTTACGATGTAAATCAGTTCACGGAGATATTCTTGTTCTGGGTCACATTTTTGTGAATGCACCTCCCTGTGTTATCACACATGCAGAACAGGAATCCTCCTTATCAAAGTAACACCATGAGAAGATTCGGTTATCAGGTCACCAAAGTGCGTCAGACTCTGGTTTCCAGTCCTGCGCTTTCATTAAAAAAAATAGAGTATTCTGGGAAGTGTAGTTTAATTCACATTAAATGCGACAGCAAGACTGACATATAATGATTTGTGAAATTAAAAAAAACGTATGCATCACTTGAGTATATCGCCTACACTCAACTCTACTGCAATCCGTCAAAATATATCCCTAGCTGTCCCAGAGGTCAATACCAGCACATCCACTTCGCCTTGGTGCCAGGCACACATAGTCCAAGTCCATGACACCTTACCTCGCCCCGTTTCCCCAAGGCGCTGCAGGGCACGGCTCCACAGGTCCCGGGACACAGTGACCAACAGCCAACGTGAGGAGCACTGAGCCGCCATGTCTGCTGGGCACAGGAAGGCACTGAGCAGAATTGGGAGGGCGTTACAACGACGTCGCACTGCGCAGGTGCGATTCACAATGCTAACTGATTTCTTCAGAGTAGTGTGTAGATAGAAGTTGGGAGCGTCACATAATTATTCCGACTCCATCCCTCTAAGATGGGGGGGGGCGAATAACTAACACCTAAAATTCAGCAAGATTCATGTTTATAGTACTAACCCATTTTTTAAATATTTTGGCAAAAATACTCTAAATACTTTAAAATAGGGTAGAAATGTTCTAACATAGCCTTTCTGCAAAAGCACATGGGCTGCTTGGCCCGATGGTGCAGCTGAAGGAACAAGGGATTTAAGGAATGCTGCGTCCCGCGAGTGGTGCCCTCGAGAGCGAGCACCAGGCCATCTGTTTTGCATTATCGCGCATGCATCTGGGCACGAGAATTCAAAACAGATGGTGCCTGTGCGGGTAACCGCAAGCAATAGGCCACACACACAAGCGTGTGGTGAGCTTTCTGAAGCCCCCTTACTATAAGTCTCGCCAGAGCAGCGCATGTGCACTAGCTCGACCTAAAAAATTAAAAATTGAGTGAGACGGAGAAGGGTCGGGCAGCACTGGAGCAAGCCAGGTGGGGTGGATCTCATTTGTGGAGTGGGTGTGAACCTGGCATATTGAGGAAATGAACTACTTTTTTCAGAAGTTCACATCCGCGTTATGACATGGGCTGATACGAAGACAGATGGAAAACCCTGTTAGCCAATGGGAAATTCCAAATGATCCACAGTAGTCAATGACTGACAGCCTCCAAAAACCCCTCAGTATGTTTGTATTCATGTATGTAAGTGTGTGTCTGTGCGTGCTTGTTGCATGCAGTAACATGAGGTCTCACCAGATGGCTAAAGCAGTTTGTAGGCGAGACCTAAAAAGATGATACTTCATCTCAACTTCATTACTTGCTACTGAACTATGATTGCATCAGCCAAGTAGTATCAAACTATTAAACAAATGTCCTGTTTTTAAGGTTTGGCACCGTCGTGGAATTCACATAGCTAACTTTCTGCTCATACTCATCTCATTATGTGCCTATTATAGGCTACAAATGCAGGACAATTATCCTCAAGTGTTGCATTCCTTCTCAAGCAGGAACTGCAGTGAGTGCGGTATAGATTGCTTGACTTGCGTTTGTTACTTCTACTGGAAGATAGTCATCAATTCAGTGGGATTGCATGTCCTTCATTGGGGCTCCGCAGCAGCTTACTGACACAACCTGGATTGTCAAAGCACAAGCAAAATATTACGGAAAACTAGATGTTGTATTAATCATGATACAAAACACGTGAAGCAATTCCTGTAAAGTATAATGGCTCATTCGTAAATTGACAAACACCTACAATTCTAAGAGCTGTAACAGAATGTTTGTGCAGTAACCTGATATGTCTGTGTATACATGGGCTGAGTGGACATACAGTAGAAGGTTGAGTCTGGATGCTGTGGGAATTTGATGATGAATGGAATATTTGGGTCTGTGTGTTGGGAGAAGCCTGACAGTTATCTACAGATACTGAGAAACCCCGATAGAAGCTACCATGTAGTGGCTTTAACTAAGAGCCTGTCACAGAATAGGAACTTGTCTCCTACTGAAGCATTTTCTGACTTGTCTTTACTGAGGATTCTGCCCACCACCTACAGCAATTTGATTATAAGAAATGTAAGCATACTATTTTATGAAAACAAGATCTTTTTATTTAAATGCTTACAAACTAATTTACAGCCCTATAGATGTTTCATTGCATAACATAGGGCCAGACTTAGCGTTTGGCAGACAGGGTACTCCGCCACAAACTGGGAAGAGAATCCTGTCTGCCAAACTGGCAGTCTGTGCACTATTTTGAGTCAGATGGACAGTCATGTTTCCAACAGTGGTACCAACGCGGACTCCACAGGCAGAACCCCTACACGGATGGTCTGACAGACTTGAGGCGGTCGTAGGTATGTGAGACCGTCCACCCTATTTTTCTACCAAAAAAATGAATGGCCCCACACCCTGGGAGAAACTCTGTTTCAGAGTCATTAGTATTTGTTTTTCAAAAACAAGTTCTTGCTTTGGGTGGTTGTTTTTGAAAAATAGGAAAATTTGCTGTGCGGCTGCCTGAAACAGAAATTGCTCAGCAAACTTTCAGTGGCTTCTGAAGAAGGCACAAAGTTCTCCACAGGACCAGCGGAGGATGGGAGGAGTCCGGCCAAGGTGGTAAACGTAATTACCTCCGCTGAAGGGCTGTGGGCCAGCCTCCATCATCAAAATCAGGCCCTTAGTTTCAAATATTGGCCCGTCTGACATGGCAGCAGACAGATCTTCAGTCTCTCAATCTCTTTTTGATCCCTCTCCAAATAGCTGGCTCTTTGGTTGGGGCTGCGGCACCCAAACTCTCACTGTCCTCATCGGAGCTGCCCTCACTTTTTTTTGCAGGGTTCTTAGAAAGTGCTTGCTTTTCACCAACAGTGTCATTTTCTTCTTCCTTGTCTTTTCCTTCTTCATTAGCATCCTCCTCACCACCATCTTCCACCTCCTCCTCCTCCTCCTCCTCCTCGTCGTCATCATCATCATCATCATCGGTGTCTTCACTTTCATCAGTATCATTCCCTGTCACAGGCATCATTCTGAAGAAGAAATTGAGAAATGTAGGTTTAACTCAAAATGAATCCAATACATTGAGACATGAAGAATTCCAGGTGTGTACTCGAACAGCAGAGTTTACGGAGAGTCACAGAGTGAAAAGTCACTTATCCTCTAAAATCTACTGACCTGTTGGGATTTGAAAATTCTTTTCCTGAATCAACATCAAATGGATCTAGAGCAAAAAAAAAGAAAACATATTGAACGATTTAGAAATCAGATCCACAGAGAAAGGGAAGGAGCTCAAGGACTACAACATAACTGCACAATGGATGTGGGGCTATGCAGATCTGAACATAAGCTAATATTGTGGAACTATAAAACCAGTGAAGATGTATTAATGTTTTTTTTAGAAAATGCTTAGTCAGCAATAATGGGAAAAGCCTGGTTTCCACATATGACTTTGGCTTCTAAACATTAAAAAAAACTGGTCCCATATTTTGAAAGATTCAAATTCTGATTATTTATTAACAAATTACCTAAAATGTGTTCTTCATTATGACAGAATTCTGACTAATGTCCAAAAATAATTCTTTATTAGATCACTTCTTATTTCAAGAAAAAGGAAAATTAAGGTTCTGAAAATCTACATTCAGGCTGCATAACAATGTCTGGATACATGACTGAAGTGGGTTGGCTTCACTCGAAAAATCTGCATTTCATAATTGAAGCAATTTAAATACATTTGCAGCAAAAATGGTGTAGATTTCCACACCGACTGGCTTGTTAGTTTTGTCTATTCACCTCTACAGCCATATCAGTTTGCATTTTTTTCTAAACTCACTAATCTGATGTTTAACTTTCTCTTGTGCAATCCTCATCGTTATATATTCTGTTATAGAATAAGATTTTTTTTTAATTAAAAATATATGATTTAGATGTATGCTTTTTTTCATTTGATCAAGAAAGTATGTTAGATATTCAACCTTTTCAATCATACAACACACAATATAGAAGTGCCCAATGTACTAAAAAGCAGGCCGCAAATTGTGGTCACAAATTGTGCACCAACATTTGTGACCTCTCTTTCAGTATCAACTGCAACCAGGGTGAATCAAGCATTCTTAGATATTTGGAAGGAAGTGTTATTTTACGGTGCCCTGCTATACATGTTCCATCAATGGTATCTCAATTGTAACCAAGACCTCTGATTAGAGGCCCAGATTTCCGATGCGGTCAGCTAGCCTTTTCCGAAGCCAACTCGGAACATGCCACAGCAGCAGTCTGCTCTCTGCAGATCTGAAACACCATTCAATGATAAAATTGGAAGGATCCAAAACAATGAAGAAGCATACTGGTGCCCAGATACCTCCTTCCACTGGATTCTCTGTCTTGAGGCCCCTTCTTTCCAATCCAGTCATCCCACTACTACTTGCAAAACAATCTACGTGCACTGAGAACCCAGAAAGCTTGTGTCTAATCTGTGAGCTTCTTTGCATCAGCAAACCTATGTAGGAGCTGTGAGTTGGGCACTCCAACGCTAGTTTGAGATCATCTATTCAACTAGGGTTCAGACTCATGCACTGAATTGAAGATGCAAGTTAGCCGGTGTTAGACTTGGCATCCTTGGCATGGCTTTCCCTCTGTTTGGCCTTCAGACTTCCTGTTTTTGCTGACTTTGTTTTGCCGGCCTTAGGACTCTGTACACTTTACCACTGCTGACCAGTGCTAAAGTGCATGTGCTCCCTCCTTAAAACAGGTTAGAGTGGCTTATACCTGATTGGCATATTACATTTACTTATAAGTCACTAGTAAAGTGGCTCTACATGTGCCCATGGCCTGTAAATTAACTACTACTAGTGGGCCAGCAGCACTAATTGTGCCACCCACTTAATTAGCACTTCAAACAAGTCTTAGGCCGTCCATTGCAGCCTGTGTGTACAGTTTTAAACTGCCATTTTGATCTGGAAAAGTAAACCTTTTGCCAGGCCCAAACCTGCCTACATATAAGTCACTCCTGGGGTAGCCCCTGGACAGCCCAAAGGGCAGAGTGCAATGTATTTAAATAGTAGGGCATGTATGTTTAAGTTTTGCATGTCCTTGTAGCGAATAACTCTTACATTCGTTTTTTCACTAATGCAAGTCCGTTCTTTCCCACAGGATAACATTGGAGTTGCCTTATTATATTTTATAAGTGTCATTTCCAAAAGGAAACAGAATTGGTAACCAGTTCATGCTTGGTGCCTCTTGTTTTGTAACAAAAAGTTATGGCGAAGTCTGATTTTAAATTAAAATTTTGAAAATGCAATTTTTAGAAAGTTGGCATTTTCCTGCCTTAGTCATTTGGTGCCTGCATCTTGTCTCTGGGTCACATGCCTGGGTGTAGTTGTTAATTAGGCTTTGTATATTCCTTTATATACAGCCACACACAACGAGGAGCTTAGGTGTGACTGGGTGGGCCATCACTGTAGGATGAGACGGAGGAGCTAGGCCCAGTCCCACTTACACTTAGATAAACTGTGTCCTGTCTCCATATAAAGAGCTGCATACCTCCTGTAGTTAGTCTGGAGCCAGGGCAAAGAAGACAGGGCACCTGTGAACTTCAAAGGGATGTCTCTAGAAGTTTCTCCCCACTTCAAAGGCACAACCAGGAATAAATACTAGACCTCAGACACCAACTCTTCAGAACACTTCTGGACCTGTAGATACTCTGACAGGAAGGAGGACTGCTGTGCTGCTGAAGGACTGCCACTGGGCTGGATTGCTGCTCTGAAGGACTGCTGGCCTGCTGCCCTTTTGCCTGGATGAGTAAGACTGGACCTGAATCTCTAGAACCCAGAGTGATTCCAGAGGCTAGTTGGCAGGCCTCTTGATCTGAAGCCTCAGGGACATGAGGCTTTCAACAATCTTGCACCTGTACTCTATCATCTATGAGTCTACCCTGCCATGTGGCGCCATACCAGTCTTGGACCCTTGGAAGTTGGCTTAAGGTGCTTTGCCAGCCTCTGTGGGTCCAGCGAAACAGATGCATCTCCACTGCTGTGCAGCGCAAACCCAAGCAGAACAGACTGCTGCATGGACTGGACCCATCGCAAAGACCCATATCGCATCACAACCCAACGGAACCACTGTTGCGCAACACATCCTCAGCTTAAGCCCTTGCATTTTGACGACAGCCTCAAGTACGACGTTGGGCTCCACATCGCAGCCCTTTGGAACTGGCACATCGCCCGATGCTGGACTTTGCATTGCAAGTCCCGTCAACAAGATTCTCAACGACCACGCAGGCCCTTGCATCGCAGCCTGGCCGCTGTTGGAACTGGCGCATCGCTTCTGCATCACGATGCTTCTTCGGCGCGGATCTTCGCAATGCTTCACAAACCGGGATTTCAGGTACTCTGTTCAGTGGTCCATTCTCGGTCTATAAAGCCGCCCACGCTCCATCACAGTCGGCCTGAACTTGTGACTTTGTCCTGGTCCAGCGCATCTAGATATCTACAGTGGCACTATGTGCTTTTTGGGGCTATCCTCGCTACAAACTTTAAAACTGTATATCTCAGGTGCTACTGATTGCATATTTGTCGTTCTGGTCTTGTTTTATTTATTAAAGGAAGTTCTATTTTTGTGACTTGGTGTGGGATCCTTTTTGCGTGGTGTTTAACACTTTAGTACCGTTTGAAGTGTTCCACAAATACTTTACACATTGCATCTAAGATACGCCTGACTGCTCTGTGCCAAGCTACCAGAAGGTGGAGCACAGGTTTGTTTAAGGTTGGCTTGTTCCTCACCCTGACTAGGATTGTGCTTGCTGCTTGACCAGGGCTCACACGCCAGTCACTCAACAACTTAATTTTTAACAGCCGGACATTCTTATTCTACTGTATTTGCCAGCACTGTTCAACAAAGTGGGCAACCACATTCTCCTTACACACAAACAAGACTAGAAGACTGGTGTACAGTGCCAGGCTCTATTTCTCACAGCTAGTATCTGTACTGGTGCCAATAGGTTAGATAGGCACATTTCTCCCCATAACCAACGAAGAAGTCAAAAGTGCTTCTCTCTAAATCCTTGTTTCTCCTCACCTACTTGGGACCATAGGCCATAGGAAGGAAAGTGGACAGCCTTAGAGAGGGAGAAACCTACACAATTCCTTTCCTGCTCAAGACTGACACTTCAACAGCAGAGGGCACTGCTTTAAGAGCGGAGTGGCATTTCATGCTTGAATAAGGCATTAGAATCTTAAATACCTGTCTAAGTCCAACCCTACTATCCCGGGTAGGCATGCAGATTGTTCATTAATGGAGTGAAAACTCTTGCGGGAGAACTAGGATTACTAGTAACTTTGTTTCACTTTTAGATGATATTCAATAATAGCGTCCATCCCATCTTGCAGTAAACCCCAACGCAAGAGAGCAGAGAGGTGGAGGACATGTCATTAGGCAGATGCACATCTCCATGTCCCAGTTCCAAAATCTCTTTCACTTGAATACATATGAAGACCTGACAGAAGTCTTGTAGGCTTCTTTTAAATATTCTAAAAGGCTTCTGTCAGGTTTACTAGACTGTACTGAAGCTATTCAAGGGCTAGCCAGCCAAATTCAGCAACTCAGTTGTGGTGCAGAATTCTGTCCTTCACCTTGGGCAGTAAATCGTGTCTACATAGTAATCTTCTGTTTCTTTACGTCAATAGATGAAGCGGTTCTGTAAACCACCATTTGCAAGACCACCCTGAGGCAAGCTACATCTTTCTCATCTTCAACTCTTTCAGCTTAAACTTTCAGCGTAATGATCACATTTGAGTTTGGGTGAGATATGTGAAAAGGTGTAAAGTAATATTTTTTTCCAGCTCATCAAAAGAGCATTACCCTTTGGTGTTTGTATAATGGTACCTAAATGCAAAATGTTGACATTTTGCTTTCTTGTTGCAGTTACTATAAGATCTATCAGAGGTTCTCCACTGATGAAAGACTAAACAAAGAATGTCATAGCAGAATGAACCATGTGCGATTTTGTGATGATTCTACTTGGAAGGTAATTTTACTAATTCTGTTGTCCTGGCAGGTGGTAAGCTATGAGGTACTACATCTTGGTGATGAGCTACCGCCAGGTATCTTAATGTTCACTCAAGAGAGTGCCTGACCTCATGCTTTTCAGTTTGTTCACACAGTACATTGGTGCTTTGCTCTTTGTTGGCATCAGGACAGAGTTGTTTCTACTGACCAATAATAACTATGCTAGCCATTAGCCTAAGCATGTAAGTGCAATAAGCAGCCTCCTTTTAAACCCATACCACCAAGATCTGGAAGTTGCCAACATAAATTAGAATTGTTAGTTAATATAACTCCCCTCCAAGGAAAGATAACAAAGCAGTCATCGGGAGGGTCAATTTGTTTTTCTGGTTTTCTAAGTGCTGATTTTCCCTGCCCTGTTATGTGGAGTTTCAGATTCAAACTTATGAAGACACAAGAGGCCATCAAGCCAAGAAGTAATGAAATCAGGCATTTTGAATAAGGCTTCATGAATGACACTCCTTCCAAATGGAGAATCACTGCCCTTTTGAATGATACACCTGAATGATACACCATTTTTGGTTTTCCTGGTTTGCATGTTAACCTTCTGCAATTGAATATGAATAGTGATGATGTATCAGCCAAGAATGTTTCATAGCTCTGACCCCTATCTGGAAAACCCAAACAATTGATCATAGGCTTGGCCTCGAGAAAATAGTCTTCCATATAAAGGTAGATGAACATATATTTTCAGCTAGTTAGGGGGCCTGAGAAACCAACTCTGGGCCACCGTGGCAACTGGGGGAGTACTATTGTGCCCCCTCCCCCAGTGGAGAAAAGTTGGAGCAGAGGGAGCGCCTGTCCCCCACTCTCCGTGCCTGTTGTCGTAGGGGAGTAAAGCAGCCAACACATTGGAAGAGCTGCTGCCGGCACCCCCCCCCCCTGCAGCGAAAGAAAGGCTGCTCGAACGTGGCAGCAGGGGTGGGCTCTCTGTCTGCCCCCAACGAATGGAGAAGAATGTACTGGCCCTAGATTAAGAGGGTCAAATAAATTAGGCCCATTTTCAAGTACTTCCAAGGATGGGGCTTTACAGCAAGCAGTGCAGCCTCCTCCAAGCACTGCTTCTATGGCTGCAGGTTATGCGGCCTTCGGTTGTTTAAAAAAAGAGACCCGCGGTTCATGTTTGTCAAAGGCTTTATTTAAAAGTATTATTGACATGTTCTTTTAAAGGTGCGGTTATTACAGTAATGTTTATTCCTAACAGGCCGCAATGCTTTGTCATTTATAACGTGTGCACATGATTGCAATGCTTTATAATGTAGAATGATCACAGCTGGATTATGCTTTCTGAAGTCAGTGATGAAATGAGCGATTCTGACATGCGATGTTGGTGTTAACACGGGCCTGATATAAAGTGAAATCCCCATATGGTTATGTGCTGTATTGTACATGGAGGGGGGTATGGGATTCTTGGGGTCATGACTCTTTAGGGGTCAAATGTAATGTTTCCAAAGGCATTTTCACCAGCCTTATGTACGTTTGTAAATTACTACGTAGTACTAAAAGTGTGCGTGTAATGTTCGTTTCTTTTTCTAAAGAAAAAGCACAGAATCGGCAATCATTTACTGAGTGTTATTATTGCGTGTCAGTGAATGGTGATTACTAGCCCACGCCACCCTGAGTAGGCCTCGGACTTCTCTACTTTGCTACCATAACAGATTCAAGCGCTACAATGGGGTGTTTGGCTCCTAGTGAAGAGGTGAATGTGGACCTATCACGTGTGCAGGCCACACAACTAAAAGCCAGTTTCCTTACAACAGTGATCTCTGCTGTTAGGTAATCTTCAGAACTGCATTCAGTCTCTCTTTGCCAATTACATACCCACATTTTAAATTGCTTATAGACAGTCATGGATTTTTGCAAAGCCTATGCATGCAGTATTTGTAAGTGGACTTCTGGTATCCTGTGATGACCAACAGTCGTCACGATACAACAAAGTGGGCAGTACTCGGCTTATGTTCTCTTTCATTCCTCAGCTATATCAGAAAGGAATGAACTCCCAGATGCTATCCGTTTTACCACTTAAGCCTATCCTACCATAGTAGCAGCTCTCCCACCTCGCTTTAGTCCTATATACAATATTCCACTCTCCTGCACCTGGGGGATTTGTATCCTTCTATTTTCTTGCCATCAGTCCACTGGCTGCCAAAGTGCCAAGAAACAATTCATGATCTTCTCTAGGCCCAATGGCTGTGAGCAATGCCGGTAAGGGCAGTCTTAGGTGTCGGCATTAGGTTATCACTGATCAGTTGACTCAAACTAGTAAGCAAATGCACTCAAAGATCACAGGGGGACCAACACACTAAAGGTATATGTTCCCAGTACCTATCTGATTCTCACTGTGCTGACAGTGATAACTCAACCCATGTGAAATGATTCCAGCTGGTGTATACTGCATTATGAAAAAAAGGAATTAGCAAGACCGTCGGAATCCCTAAATACTTTATACATTATTCAGCGAGCCTGATTGATTTCACCAAAATTCAGAACTATTTCAGCGTCATCCCATTTATTTTGCAGTTTAGAAAAATTGATCTGAATTGTCTAGCCGTTAGAGGAGTGCCGCGAACAGAGACCCTGGTCTTCTTTCCGTTCTTATCCACCCTTGATTTATTCTTACTAGATTCCAATTTAATAGATTAGCTGCAAATATTTAAAATAGACTCCTCCTTAAGCTAAAACAAAGTCGGTTTATGTGAGTTCAGTTTACCGTTTGGAGTTGATGATTTAAACTCTTAACACAGCCAGCCACTCCTCAAAATACACAATTTTCTTGGTTCTTTTTGGCATACATACAGGTAATTGAAGACACCCCTCTACAACAGTGGGTAATAGTGTAGGCGTTTCAGAGCAGCAAAGGCCTGCCCTATGGGCCATCTCTCCTCTTTGATAGGAAGATTTGTCCTATAGGGAAGCTCTTTAATAAATGTGTGTTACTTTTCCTGAAAAGATTGGTGCTAACAAAGCTGAAGATCACACAATTGGTTACAGCATTGTTCCCATGTGCTGCAGTGAGCTTTGCTCAATTCCCTTTTCTTTTCGAGCCCTGCGGCTCTTAAGGGTTCAGATTTTGCATCTTGTCAACATGAGCATCACACAGTGGTTTACCAGCAAAGGTCAAGATGCCTTATTTTCTGCTGCACATTACTTTCTTGTGTTTCAATTTTTTTATTGAAATTTATACATATCTAAATACATATATTATAATAACTGTATGCATTGTTGTACAATAAATATAGAATTCAATTGTTATATATAAGCATATAGTAAAACTTTCTGAATAATTAATCATACTATATAATTTAATAAATACATAAACATACAGCTGCAAAAACAAATATTTGGATTTATATTGAGGCCATAAAATATGGAATTAAGGGAAGGGAGGAAGAAAAAGGGAAAGAAAGAAGGGATCACAAAAGAAAGCGATAAGAGAAAACGTACAAGTATGAAGCAAAATGCAATAGGAGTATGTTCCAAGAAAAAGAAGAAGACACACATAAAGTAATTATGCTGATTCAGAGAAAGATAAAAATAAAAAGTAATATTCTTTGATAGAGACAAAATTAAACAAATTACATTACAATATACTACGGGTATATGAATATATTGTTACAGAGCCAAGGGAGATGAAGTAGGAATAGGTATTACGAGATAAGAATAGAGAAAGAAAATGAAATGGATAATATAGAGAAATGTGCAAACAGTAAATGAAAACAATAGGTATATTGTGCAGAATAAAAGGGTAAGCAGAGGAACACACATGTATAATTATATATATATATATTAAAAGATGCAGAATTACATGTAAATGCTCTGTGAGTAGCTATTAAAAACAACAACAAATAGTAGATAAATAGAAAACGTATTAGGATTTATAACCACCAATAATGAATAATGAGTGAGAGTAAGAGGAAATAGAAATTAAATTACTGCGTAGATGGGTTATTAACATTAGTATCGGTATTTGAAGTTAGAAAAGGTGACCATACTCGAAGAAAGAGATCAGATTGATCCTGTATGTTGTATATAATACGTTCATAGGAAGCTGTTTGGATCATGGCCACCATCCATGTTTCTTGTGATGGTGGTTGGGGCGATTTCCATTGACGTAATATACAAATTTTGGCTGTAGCTAAGGCTGTGTGTAAAAGTCGGACTTGTGGTTTAGAATATGATGGTGACTGACGTGTATCATGCAGAAGAATGGTAGCATGCAAAAGTGGAATTTGTAGAGGCATCGTGGAACATAAGGTTTTACCTATATAATTCCAAAAGTGTTGGATCACTGGACATCCACAGATGATATGAGAAATGTTACAAGACGTACTATCACATCTCCAGCATTTAGAATGGGGAAGCAGGCCAGCTTGGTGCAGTTTTGTTGGTGACCAATGCCAATCATGTAAAATCTTGAATAAGCAAAATTTCAATCGTGCTTCACGTGCACCCTTATTGAGATTGCTAAGAATGTCAGACCATTCATCATTGGTATAAGAGACTGATAATAAGGTTTGCCATTTAATACGTAAAGTTTGTGATAAGGGTTGAGAAAAGAGATGCAAAGTAAGCGTTTGATAGAAGCCAGATGTAGCTCCTTTCATCTTACCCCAAGTGTGAAGATATGTCACAATTGGTGAGTCGGGTAAGAGCCATGGTGGAGGTCCTAGACTTCTCTGTAAGGATTGTCGTAACTGGTTGTATTTTGAGAGTTGTACATCAGGCAGATGAAATTCTTCCTGCAGTTGGACAAATGATTTAATATCACCGTTTGAAAAAAGTTGATCTAGGGTGGAAACACCAGCTGTTTCCCAAATAGGCCAAACAATTGATTTTCTATTAATACGAATTGCAGAATTATTCCATAATGGTGCTTTCCTATGAAGACGAGGATGTGAGCCCAATAAACAGTGTGCCCTTTGCCAAGCAGCGCGCATAGCAAACAAAATAGGATTAGTGGAGTCTCGGGGACAAGATTCAGAGCCGTATAAAACAGAAAGACCTGCTTTTGTTAATGAAAGGTAATGTTCAAGATGTACCCACTGTGGCGCATCCGATGAATGTGAAAGCAGATATGACATTTGAGAAAGCTGTAATGCCAAAGAATAATGCTCCACTGAGGGCAGACCTATTCCTCCATAGGAGCGATGAGCCTTTAGTTTTGAAGTAGAGAGAAGGGGTTTGACAGAGTTCCATATAAAAGATTTTATCTTACAGTCAATTGAGCGTAACGGGGTTAAAGGGACCTGAATAGGGAGCATTCCGAGGACATAAAGCAAACGAGAGAGAGTGACTATTTTCACGGCTTGAGCCCTGCCCAACATTGAGAGACCCAATGCCTTCCATTTTTCAAAATCACGTTGCATTTGAGCAATGAGGGGATAGAGATTATCCATAACCATGCCCTCTAGACCTTTGTTTACTAGTATGCCCAAATATTTGAGATGAGAAGATTTCCATTGAAAGGGAAAATCTTGAATGGCCGCTATTGTGGTCCCGTTCGAGATGGGCAGTGCTTCGCTTTTGTTCCAATTAATTTTGTACCCGGAAAGGGAGGAGAAATCATCTATTATTTTTAACACAGATGGTAAAGAGGTGGAGAGATCTGTGAGTGCAAGAAGAATATCATCTGCGTAGAGGTAGATTTTGGATTCACCTGTCGGAAGAGAAATGCCCTTAATAGAAGTAGATTGTCTTAAGGAGGCAGCTAACGGTTCCATGGCTAGAAGAAAGAGTAACGGAGAGAGGGGGCAACCCTGACGGGTACCTCGGTTGATAGAGAATAGATCTGAGATAAAGCCCCCACAATTTACCTGTGCCGAAGGATTTTTGTACAACAAGCGTATTTTGTTTATGAATTGAACTCCCAGGCCGAATTTTTGTAACACCCTAAAAAGATAATCCCATTCAATCCGATCAAACGCCTTTTCCGCGTCAAGCGACAAGGCCAAAGCGTCATCAGGAAGATTCTTGGCATACCATAATGTGTGGGCAAGAGTGCGAAGATGGTTCCTAGAGGAACGCCCCGGAACAAATCCTACTTGGGTACAGTGTATGAGAGATGGGATAACCTTACGCAAGCGAGAGGCCAGAATGTTAGCTAGAATTTTGATATCGCAATTCAATAAAGATATTGGACGATCGCTGCTACATAATAAAGGATCTTTACCAGGTTTAGGTAACACAGCAATAATAGCTTTATTAGATATAAGGCCCAAGGAGGCCTCACGCTCTGCCTCTTGGAATGCGAGTAAAAGAGAGTCAAGCACATCCACTCCTGCCCAACGATAAAACTCTGCAGGAAAGCCATCTCCTCCTGGGGCCTTATGATATGGCAAGCCAGCAATTGCAAGCGATATTTCTTTCCTGGTAATTTCACCTTCCAATAAGATTCTACCTTCATCTGACAAACAGGGTAGGTTTACATTTGTAAGGAAAGAATCCAACTTGTCAGTGTCAAGTTGAATTTCAGCAGTGTAAAGAGATTGATAGTACTGGGCAAATTCGTTAACAATATCTTGGGGTTTAGTTAGAGTAACACCGTTCATTGACTTAATGGCCGGTATAGCCATAGCTGCTTGCTGCTGACGTAGCTGGGCTGCTAATAATCTTCCCGCTTTTTCGCCCTGTTCATAATGTCTTCCTTTCATTCTATGTAGGGCGTATTCTGCCTTAGAGGTAAAAAGGTTATTTAAAGCCATACGAGCTTTTACCAATAACTTACGATGTGGTATCGTTGGATTAAGTGTATATAATCGAGTATAAGACACAATATCTTGCTCCAATTCTTTTTGCCTTCTAGCATTTTGTTTATTAAACTGCGCTGCATCTCTCATAAGCTGTCCGCGGATAGTGGCTTTTGCCGCCGCCCAGAGAGTTCTGTTGGAGTCAACGGACCCTTGATTGACTGACATAAAGTTTAGAAAATGGGATTGTAATAAAATTTTGTTTTTGGGTGTCCTATAACGTTGAATATTTAGACGCCAGGGTTTGCGACCTGGCTTAGATAAACCAGTTTGTAAGGAAAGTAGAACTGGAGAATGGTCAGAGATCGCTGCCTCCAGTATCTGAGAGTCCTGTGTTATTTGAACTACATACTGAGAGACTAAAAAGTAGTCCAAATGAGAGAGCGTGCCATGCGTAGGGGAAGTGAAGGTATAGTCCTTATCCATCGGGTGAGAAAGTCTCCAATGATCTACCAAACCATTATCTGCCACCACATCGTCCATTAGAGCCCTATCTGCCGCATTTGCCTTATCTAGAGGGCCTGTTTTGTCTAGGACTGGATCACGCACTAGATTCCAATCTCCACCGATAAGAAACTGGGTAGCACTTATTTCAGTTAAAAGGCGGTTTAATTGAAAGAGAAATGATCGTTTTGCTCCAGTGGGAGCGTAAATTGAGCCAAGGCATATGTGTGTTTCACCGATACAAAGTTTGGCAAAAACATATCGTCCATCCGGATCTATCCAGGATTTCAAGACTGTCACTGGTAAGGATTTACGGATAAGAATCGCTACTCCACATTTGCGGGTTGGTGTCGCATCCGGATCTGTTCTCTTCTGTATGCTGCTGTGTATAACCCGTCCCACCCAGTCTCTACATAATTTTTCAGACTCTTTAGCGTCAAGGTGGGTTTCTTGAAGGAGAGCTATATCCACATGCTTGGACTGTAAATAAGAGAGTGTCTTTTTTCTTTTAATATAATGTGTCAATCCATGAACATTCCAGGTTATTACCCGGAGGTCATGTGAAGTGGCCATGTCAGATAAGAATAGGGAAGAAAAGGGAAGAGAAAGGGAAGAAAAAGAAAAAGAAAAAGAAAAAGAAAAAAAGAAAAAAAACTAGCGATACAAATTTAATAAGGAAGTCAGAACGTGATGTAGTAAATTAAGTGAGAAGAAAAAATAAGACAGAAGTAATGGAACAGAAAAAAAGGAGATTAATGTACTATACTGTGTAGTATTAACACAGTGTCAACAAAATGAATCTTTTAGCTGCGAGTCTAGACTTGTGGGCTACTCGCGCTGGGGGAACCCAATCCGATGGGACCATCAATGGTAAAGGAGGGGTCTATGATACAGCATAAATCGCATTCCAACATATTTTGGAAATTAGAGTTCGAAATGAAGAAAGAAGGAAACAAGTATCATGAAAATACAGTATAGAGGAAAATAAGATAAGACATATGAATTACATAATAAGGTAAAGCAGACAAATATAACAATATTATATAATATTCACTGGAGAGATTGTTAACTCATCTAGTCAGAAACGGATGAGAATTATATTATCCTATATATAAACAATGTAGGAAATAAGTAGATTAATCAATAATAAGGCAACTTGCTTGTGACAAAAAAGAATATATATATACACATACATAGATATATATATATATACACACATACACATGCACACACATACACACATACATACATACACACATACACACACATACACACACATACACAATAATTAAGTATTGCTATGTCAAGGAACTAGCATATCATAAATATTCAAAAATGTATCGTGAGTGAATAACAGAACAATTAAATATTGAAATATTGAAACAATGAATTAGCAACTTATCAACTGAATAATAACGAAGAAGTATAGAAGAAATTAGAAGAGAAAAAACACACAAAAAATAATTCAAATTCATAACAGGAGTAAAGACTGAGAAAATTTAAAAGGGTCAAATAGAAAGTAGTAGTGAAATTTGAGAAGAGAAAGTAGGAAG
The DNA here is from genome assembly GCF_964204655.1 of Triturus cristatus. Lineage (NCBI taxonomy): Eukaryota > Metazoa > Chordata > Amphibia > Caudata > Salamandridae > Triturus > Triturus cristatus. Next base: position 1,092,703,778 of record NC_140593.1, read on the forward strand.
ACTAATAATAAAATCAAAGAGAAAAGAAGTAAGGAAAGACAGTGTCATCAAAAACTATATAGCGATTGAATAGATTTAAAGAATACTAACTAGATAGGAAGATGGCGAGTCAATGAAAAAGGGAGTAGAAGAAAAGAGATGTGAAGAGAAGAAAACATCAGAATGAAATATCTTATATTAATGTAATTCATAATATTCGTACTATATGGGAAATAAGAGAAAGAAAAAGAAGAGATAGGAGAACTGTAATCCTGAACTGTTAAGGAGATATAGGTCAGCAGAGTTATACAGAGTAAAGAAAAGGAAAAGTAAGAAAGAATTGTTGTTTTTAAAATTAAATAGTTATACTTATCGAATTTTGTTTAAGAGAGAGGGGAACAGTTTAAAGTTTAGGATTTAATACTTACAAATACTAACTCTAAGTGCATAATATTTCTAATTAGTCGCCATATTGGAAAGTTATAACTACATTATTATAAAAAATAAAAGAATCTAAGCATTCATCTGATAGTCATATGAATATTATTACTGTAAATGTCGAATGGGTGAAACTTCCATTGTTTCACGGATGTGAGAAAATAACCCACAGAATATGGTTCAGGAAACATCCTTTTCTTTTGAAGCAGGCTTCAAGGGGGAGCGAGATTTGTCTCTGTGTCCGTCTCTTTCCTTCGTAAGGGTGGCAACTGCTTGAAGGGCGTGCGCTCGATCCCCCAAGGAACGTACAGGTCGGTCTAGGTCTCTTCCTCTGCTTTGGTAACGATCTGAATTATGTCGAGTTTCGCTGGAAGATAACGAAGATTTCAAGGGTATAGGGTAAGAGATGGGATCTGGAATTAATTCTGAACACTCCATATTTTGAGGAGAAATATTGTCTAGAAAATGACAAAGGTCTCCTGGATCAAAGAAGTCTTTGGAAATCCCATCTTTGGTGACCCGCAGACGTGCAGGTTCAAAAAGTCCATACTTTATGTTGAGTAGGCGAAGACGGGGTCTAAGAGACAGAAAAGCTTTGCGACGTTCGTTAGTTTCTTTTGAAAAGTCTGCAGCTATTCTTATCTCATGACCTTCGAATGTATATGGACCTTGGGTCCGGGCTGAAGCAATGAGTTGACGGGCCTGGTCCTGTCGTAAGAAGCAGGCTATGAGTGGACGAGGTCTACTATATTTTCCGATATTGGGTGGTCCAATACGATGGGCTCTGTGCATCTCCAACAGCGGATCAAAGTGAGACCTGTGATTTTTGGGAGAAATTCTCTGAGAAAGGATTTAGCATCTGCTCCTTCTATTTTTTCAGGAAATCCAAGGAAGCGGACATTATCTCGACGGCTTCGGTCTTCTAAATCTACAATTTTACTTCTGCGAAAGAGTAGTTCCTGGTCGCGATCTGGAATAGCATCAAGGCGATTCTCTACTGTTACTATTCGTGCTGTTAGACCATCCATACAATTCTGGAACCCAGCAATATCTGCTCGAATAGATTTAGTTTCGTTCGTTAAAGCGGATATGGACATTTCCATGCCTTTCAGACGGCAACTCACAGCAGAGATTTCTTGTAGTATACGCTCCATAGTGGAGTCAGATGACGAGGCTATAGAGTGTGAGTGATTTGCTGTTGGAGAAGTGGTACCTCTTGAATCCGTAGTGGAACGAGCTTGGTGCAAGGTCTCAGAAAAGAGGAGTGGTTTCGTAGATTTTCCATTTGTTTTGCCAGCAGGCATTTTCAATTTAACAGCGTTATTTCTTTGGTATAGAACAGTTATATTCTCTGTACATCTACTGTGCATCAATCAGCAGGTACGAATGTGTAATGAGTAAGTCAAACGGACTGTTCAAAAATAATGTGGTAGAGGTTAATCTAATATTTATGAGCAAGAGTGTAAGACAATATCTCAAACCACACAATTTACAAAATGTCAGTGACCACAATATCAGTAAGACCTGTCAAAACTGGGTATCGGTATATCTTTTCACTAGAAAGAGCCAACCATTTTAGTAAGAAAATCGCCTCAGGCGAATGTTGGCAAATCTCATGACTTGAAAGAGCCAACCACTTATGCAAGAAAATCGCCTCAGATGCTTTAGCAGGCAGGAAGTGTATACAACATACATATCAGGGAAAAAAAAAGGAGCCGATTGCAGAGCATAAAAAGCTGTTGCTTTATTTATAATGGCCGTATATTCGCCGCATTAATTATGAAGTAGGAGGCGTGCACCATGCAGACAGAGTATATCAAAGGCAGTCAAAGAATTTCTGTCAATATTCCAGTTTTCTTACTGCACATAGATTAAAGAACAGGCTATTGGATATAATGTTGTAGACTGTTAATATTTTCCACAGAATTTCGTCAGAGACAGGCAGCACATTTCTTCAGTTAAATTGTGTGCTAATAGACACTACAGTTCAGTTCCATAGGGCAGTCTTCCCAACAACACCTACATTTCACAATTCTTTATTGTAGTTAAGTTGAAACTCTAAAGGGCTTTATATGGCATTTTTCAAACAGCACATTAGTTTGTCCAGCTTCTGTTACCTCCCATCTGGGACTGTGCGCCTTGATGAAGACATGCTATCTCCTCACTTTCACTAAGGAATTCCTGTCCACATACCAGGCTCCCCACAGCAGAAAAGAACAGGCCTCGGTATCTGTGTTTTTATTACTTACATTTTCCTTATGAAAGGTTAAAGCATTTGTTCAGCTTGAGTGCCAACTCAGCAGAACAGCCATATGGAATCTATCAAACAGGATGCAGACTTCACATTAGTGATTGCAGCTGCTCCGGCTTCGTGAGGTAATTATTGAAGACAGTAGGTGAACTCTATATGAACTCTACAGACCTTGGTTGTAGCTGGAGTCATGTGTCACAATGAAAAAAACGCCACTGTCTTTCCCTCAATCCCTTCGCAGTCATCACTCCTTGCATTTTTGTGGTGAAATCTCTGGAAACGTCTGGTGCACTCGGAAGCTGCTCACCGCATTCCTGAGAGGTGCGAACACCTGTCAGCTGTGCTCTGGGAGATTTGCGTGCGTCACAGCTCGTGACAAAAACTGCCTCATATTTCATGAAGGAGCCACCCCAGAGCCTCGAAAACTTCACAGCAGGAAGACCGACTATTCCGAAGCTGCATTTTCCATGAAAAATGTGTGACTAATGACCCGAAGGGAAATTCACCATCGTCTGGGGCTCCCCTCAGCACAGAGCCTCAGCATCAAGCGGCCATCTTCATCGTGGCCAGACCACGCCCCCCTGCACATTACTTTCAAGGTCTATAAGAATGCGGAGTCATGACATGGACTGGAAGTGAATGTTGTGGCAATAAATATAAGCCAGCAGGTCTGCCATGTCTTCTTAGCACTTCTGGTGCGTTTCGAAATGAGCGTATTTCTGTTCACCAGTTCCAAAAACATAACCTGTCCATAGGAATCTCCATTGAAAACATCTGGACCATCTCAAGCGTACCATATTTGAGGAACAGCGAAACTTTCTGCCTTGATGCCTGTAGAGGTTGTACCAATAACTGAACTGCCTCCAGTATCCATTGTGTAGCTTTCCTTCTTTGGAAGTGCTAAGGTCGCTGCTGAGGATGTATTACATTCCCATTGTTGCGACAATGACTGCATCAAGCTGCGGCTTTGATATAAGGAATGACCGGTCCTCCACCGGAGACCTATACATGAGTAAGCATAAGGTTGCAGCCAACGAAGTAGCCTCCCTCTAAAAGATTTCCATTGTTCATTCGATCATACCTGGAACTGGTGACATCAGTGGTCTTAGAGGGAACCTGAATACAACAGATAATCTGGTTTAAGAAATGTTAACACAAGGTTCACGTTTGTGGTTCTCCCCACAACAGAAACACTAGAGAAGTAAGAACATCATTGACTGAAGGTATCCAAGATGGTTACTTTTTTATGAGATGCTGGAGAATAAGACCTCTATCTGGATTCCGACACATTATCTCTTTTGAGAGCCCATGATATTCTTGGAGCATACGCAACAAAAGATATACTCACCAGGAGAATTGTCATGAGGCGTTTGAGATTCTCCCATAGTATTTCTCTCGAAGGAGGCATAATACTGAATCCTTTTATAAGAATATCCATTTTGAATTACCCTTTTCATGGGTTCTTCACCAAAATGTTTTTAAAAAGTCCTGTTCCCTAACAACATTCTGCTGGGAGGCATCAAGTATAAGTACCTCTTCTGTTTGAGATCCTGAAAAGAAAAGAATCATACGACCACTCGACATCGAAATGCTTACCATCCTATGCCTTCTTGATGGCGAGCCCCTTGAGGTAGAGAGCCTTGACTTCCAGTGGGATTGCTCCTTTCTTCAACGTTGAACATCTTGACAGAGCTTTGTGACATCAGTCTGGGTGAACTGTGGGAATGTTGTTCCTTATGTTCTACTAGTTCTCCTGTTATGCTTTGAAAATTGTTTTATAAAGCGGTCACAAAAGATTCACTGGGGTCTTCTGTTGGTTGGAAACTACCAGCTGGTTGACCTGGTGAGAGTCGGACCCTGTTTGTGGGCCACAGAGAAGACATGAAGTAATGAGCCTCAACCGTGGTGGTTGAGGTCGTATGGCACCGGTGTCCTCGGAACATTCTATTTTGGCTCTGCAAATTGGGACATTATTCCCCTTTCACACTTGACTTTCAGGATAGATGGGGGGCTAGCAGGAAAATGATTCTCAGGGAAGTAGTGTGGGGAAAAGAGTTTAGAACTCAACAGTTCACAAACAGTCACAATGCCATACTGTCCAGTTCAGTGTTAATTAAAAAAAAATAATAATAAAGGACTTTAATCTCACAGCAAAATCTTCAGTAAGGGGCTACTACCCGCTTCAAATGCTTTCTCCCCACTATAGATGACTACTAATGGCTATAGTCCCCAATATACTATAAGCACAGGAATTAATTAGCCATAGGTACAGATTAATTTAAGTTACCCTACTGGTCATGTGAGGTCAGTTCGACATATTTCATCCCTTCTGTTCACTTGGGGGAAAATGTCCACAAGACAAATTCTTCTGCGCGTTCTAGTCTCTCATTCCGGTCTAAAGCTTAGCCCTGCTTTGACGTGCTAGAGTACATTGCAGTTCTAGGTGTGCAGGTGGTGTGGTTAGCGTACCCGCTCTTGCAATGCTAACTTCACTTTTGTTGGGCCACAACGGTGAGTTTGTGTTGGAACAGAGACGCCTGGACGGAGTCAGTGTGGCAGGATTTTATGTCAAGACTTGCAGTTGCCATTTCCAGGCAGAGTCATCCGTAGTTGCACCTTCTGGGCTGATCAGTGCTTCCGCTTCAGTAGTACTGCGTCTCCTCATCCTGCCAGCAGTGGCAGCGCAGTAATACTTCTTCTTTCAGAGACTTGGTGCAATTTATTGCGGGAACTGTGCAGAAAATCCGTGATGATCCTTACAGCACAGGGCACTCCTGGCTCTCTGTGGTCTGCTTTTTTTCTAGGCTTTCCTCCCACCGGAAATATGCTGTGCTTCTCCTCCTGTGCAGTCTCTTCTTCTGCAGGGGTAGGCACCTGCTTTCCCTTTCTCATCAGGGAGAGAGGCTTCCAGACACTTGGGCAGCCATCAGCTCCTCCAGCAGAAAGTGCAGACTTTAGGTGATGTCTCAATCACCTGTGGAAAACTGGCTGTAAGGGCGACACCATTCTTGGTCGCACTACAGCTCTTTCAGTACTCTGCAGAGCACTCCATTTCCTGGACAAGAAGAACCTTGAACTGGAACCACGGGTTAAGGGTTCAGAACCAGTTTGTGTTGGTTCTCTACTCTTTCGAATGTCATATTTAGGCTGTTCCTCAGATATAGTTTTATGTATGATGATGGTTCACAAGGCAGATTGCAATGTGGCTGGCTCTAGGCAGGGGTATACAAAACAAATGCACAATGAAGTGTGAGGGCTCTGCACCAGTCTGTCAGTACCTGTCTTGAAGCAACAAGCAGGGATAGACAAAAGGAAAGGTCATCTTCACCGCTACCAACTACTAAATACTAAATGCCAATGCAAATGCCTTTTGTTAACAAGGTTCACATTGAATTTCAAAGGGAAGAGCCACCTTCATCCTCCTTCACTTCAGTGTCTGGGACTCCACCCTCCAGCCACAGAATCCAGGCAATACACTTCCAAGTCTGGGTAAGCTGCTCTTATCTTCCATCTTGTACCATGCTAAGCTAGGGGCATCCTAAACTGATTTCACTGGACCCGGTACTTAAACACGTACCACACTGAGAGTCCTAAAACTATACATAGGATACACATTCACAACACACCCAAGCACTCGATCTGCACTTTGGGTGTCAGTGAAAGGTCCTGGGGGCATACATAATAGCAGACTTTACACGAGAGGGGCAGCAGACTGCACTCTCCCTGCCAGAGAAAAATGTCTTGCCACAGTGAAGATCTATTCCCACTGTGAGGGCATGCTTGGTGTGCCCCTCCAGGTCACAAAACAGGTTCCAAACCTTGCATTACCAGAGACAGGCCAAGGGCTCACTATACAGACCAGATTAGTGTGGCGCCAGGGCCAAACAAAAAGGTCAGGATACCAGTTTCACATGCAATTGGACACTTAGGGCAGGAGTACACACCAGTTAACAATGCAGGAGACATTCCTGTTACAACAATGAGTTTTTGGACAGTTTTTACCAATTAGGGAAATATCCTTATGGTCTGTCAGTGAGCACTGTATAGTTCCGGACACACCTGAATCTTCTGGGTGTGAGGAAGGCACAAGAAAACAGATCATAAATGCCTTTTTCGCACTTCTTTCTCCCATATGATGGGCAGTTTACAAACAACAAAGGCATGAGGATTTTGATAAAATGTTTTTTAAAGTGTGTTAGACCGGTCAGTCTTAGGGTGGTCATCCCCCAATCTTTTTGCCTCCATGCTTTGCTGAATCTTACTGTTGGTATTATGACCCTGAGCACTTTACCACTGCTAATCAGTGCTAAAGTGCATGTACTTATTCCCTATACAGGTTTGTAATTGGTGTATACATGACTGACATTTATTTTATTTCAAAGTCCCTTGTAAGGTGGTATACCATACACCAAGGGCCTATAAATTTAATGCTGATAGTACAACTCACAGAAGTAGCCTTTCCAACCTGTCCCAGGCCTGCCACTGCATTGCCTGTGTGTACAGGTTACTTATACTTCGACTTGGTATTTAAAACTACTTGCCAAGCCTTAAACTCTCCTTTTAGTACATATACGTCACCCCTAAAGTAGGCCCTAGGTAGCCCTAAGGACAAGGTGCTATGTAAGTAAAAGGTAGTACATGTACTTGTATTCTTTGCTTATCCTGGTAGTGACAAACAGCCTACTTCATTTTTTAAGTACTGTGAGGCCTACTCTTCTCAGAGGCTAGCATTGGGAATTGCTTAAAACATTTTTAAGCTGAAATTCCTGATCAGAGAGGAACAGCTTTTTCATTTTTCATATGTTTGGAATGGTATTGATAAATCCTACTTACTGGTGAAGTTAGACTTAACATTATTATTTTAGAAATGCCACTTTTAGAAATTGGATATTTATCTGCATGTACTCCTCTGTGTGCCTGACAGCCTGCCATGGTGGGTGACAGTACACTTTGTGCATTCCCTCTAAACAGCTATTACACAAGAAGGATAGGTGTGTCCGAGTACCCATCTACATATATCTGTATTCTGATAGCTTTGCCTTGGCAGGTTAGAAGGGAGGGGCTAGCACTTCACTTGAATAGGTAGTGTCCTGTCCTCACAGAAAAGGCTGATTTACCCCCCATATATTGCCTGGCAGACAAGACTGGGCTGAAGGAGGAACCTGTGCACTTCAGAGAGCTGCTTTGAAGTCACCCCCCCCCCCCCACATCAAATGCACTTTTGGGTATAACTACTGGGTCTCTGCCACCCTAAAATCAGACACTACTGGACTTGTAACTGAAGTTCTGCCACTTAAAGGACTGAACTGGATTGCTGATCTGAAATTCCTCCATGTATAATTGTTGCCCTGCTGCCTGCTGCTCTCTGATTTTGCTAAAGAAGAGCTGGACTCTCCCTTCACTCCAAGTGATCTCCAAGGGTGTGTTGGTTTGCCTCCTGCTGCTTGCGACTCAGGGAAATCAAAGTCTCTACCCACTCTCCTTTGCCTGGCTCACTGGAAGTGGCCCAGAAACTTGCAACATGGATTTTGACGCATCTCCTGTCTGTGTGTAACAGAACCGGCGCATCAACCCGGTTGTGAGAGTAAAATCGGGACTTTGCATCAGAACCAGTGCTTTGCCTGCGGAGATCGACGCATCGGACAGTGCATCGCCGCCACTGCAGCTTGGTGAGATCAGCGCATCCCCTTGACTGTGTGGCAGAATACACTGCATCGCTCAACGCTTCTCAACTGCTGCAACAGTCTTTGGAACTGATGCATCGCGTTCATTGCATGGAGAGCATTGACGCATCTCGTTGCTTGCGACCAGGAAAAGTACTTCCTTACCAGGGCCCCGTTTGGGTCATGTAGCCGACCTGCACTTCCACAAGGTCAACACAAACTTTGACTTTGCCCCTGTTCAGCACGACCTAAAGTAACCTCTTTAGCGCTACTTGCTTCTAAGCACGTCACTGCTTTTATTCTTTTAAAATTCTATATCTCAACTTATATACATTGAATTTTTGCCATTTTAGTCTGGTTTTGTTCAGAATATAATAATCTATTTTCTAAACCTGTGTGAAGTCTTTTTGTGGTGTATTCATTGTGTGTGTGTGTGTGTGTGTGTGTGGTGTGCGTGTGTGTATTGCACAAATACTTTACACATTTCCTCTTTAGTTTAGCCTGACTGCTCTGTGCTAAGCTACCAGAGGGTGAGCCCAGGTAAACATTTAGTGTGCATCTTAATTACCCGGACTAGGATTGTGGCTTCTGCATTGACAGGGAACATATCTTTACCAACCTTAAAACCGAATTTCTAACAGGTTCACTCACAAAAATATTGCTACAAGGGAAAGAGTACACCAAGTCAAATGGTGTTGAAAATGATCACATTAGATATAGAAGTAAGAAAAAGAGGCAGTGACCGGGTTTCAGGGATTCAAACTGCACATAGCATAAAAATGAACTACTAGTCACCTGACACATTGTTTTCTGGATAGAAGTCCAGCCATTCAACTCCGCAGTGAAGTTTGACTGTAAGGTTGTACTGTCTACCTAAACACTACTTTCCATGTTTAGGTATTTAAAAAGCGCCAGGAACTTTAATGGCTGCCACCTCTACAATGATAGTTTAATGTTTTAATTGGCTGTCATGCAAGTTTGAAGGAAAAAAAAAAGATTTGCTATTACAAATATTCTGAGATGCCACATATGGGCACAGGGATAACAATCATGAAATCATTAAAAATCTCATACGTTATTCTAATATTTCAAGTTACCAAACCCTGTTCATTTCTATGGGTGGGTTTAGCTGTGTAATTCTCATCAAATTTTGTCCAGGTCTACACATTTCTTAAAAAGAAATTGTTGTACAGAAAAAGGAGATGAACAGCCTCATTTCTCTAGTCTCGTGCAGTAAAAAACAGGAATGCAAGACCCTGCCTGCGCTGTAGAACGCAAATAGAATGTGATGGGATATTGTGTGGAATATTCCATTTTCAGACACTAGAGGGACCCACCACACTATAAAATAAATCTCAAATTGAAATGCATAATGCCACTTCATGCACGTATTGCGTTATTTGTTTTTTTTGCAAAACAAGGCCCAACATTGTTGAAATAACAATGATCCTTTTACTTTTGTTGGATATAGTGAAATCCTGCCAGTGTTTAAGAAAGAAAAAAAACAGGAGCAGTTTGAAATGAAGCCTGGTTGGGAGGAGACTGAGCTTGTAAAAACACATGCACTCGTGTGGAGTTCTTAAACACAAATAAGAAAGTAGCTCTGAAAACGGGAGCATTGGATGGACACAAGTACTTAGTTCATATTCTAGGGGAGGGCTAAACACAAGAAGAGGCATGAATCCTGTATATCATGGACAAATGAGGACAAAAGATTTGAGACAGACGATGGAATGCGAAAATGAGAAGCCTATGGGTAGCCTGAAGCCCACAGATTAAACACAACACGTCTCTTCAAGACAGCACATGCACTGTTTACCCAAGACCTAAAAGTATGCATTCTATTTAAAAGCATTAACGAGGAGTAAAATTGTTAAAGGCCTTAATTCCAGGGCAGAAAGGCTGCAAGTCTAATAGAACATTCCACTCACTGTGGACAGAAAGTTCTAAATTAAAAGGGGAGAAACAGAAAGAGAAAAATTGGAATGCCAGATCAGACGTGCACTAGCCATTATTGGCTGTAAACCACTTATTTGCCTTCAATTGAGCTCTCAAAATCCCATTTGTTTTTATACAGCAAATTAAATCCCACCACAGAGTTGTATTCACACTCATTTTGAAAGCAGGACATTGCTTATAATGTAGGTAATTGTGAAAAATACGAGCACCTATTACGTCAGTCTCTTCTTCTAGATCAGCAGCTAGAAACTCCTTCTCAACCTGCTTCACTTCCTCCACAGACTGACAAGCAGCATATTTATCCAGCAGATGTTTATTCAGATCGAGGAAAACTTTCCCCCATTTAAATTTTCTTAAAAGTATGACAGCCAAATCTGTAAAACCTGAAATAAAAGATAAGAAAACATATTAGGGTGTTTTTTCTGAAAGGCATCTAGGATACATTTTTTTATGTACTTTAGAAAATGGTGCTCTACATGAAAGTTAAAAACTGCTGCCCATCCAGTAGATGTAGACAGGACAACTAGCTACCAAACACACCCTGGAGGTTAACCAAGGTAGGGAACTAGAGACTACTGGGTCTCAAGGGTCAGCTGGCCTCCAAACACAACTTTATAACACACGTTAAATTTTTGTGTATGTCCAGTAACGGAAGCAGCGTTGAGTAGAATCATGAAGGATATACAATCGCAAAATAAAATCTGGGGTAGCTTTATTGTGTTAAAAGACAATACAACTAGGCCTGGGGAAGTTCAGAAATAAAAAATACAATGTGAAACTATTTCTTTCTCTGGAATGGAACCACATGGGAGCAAGAGCAGAATATTAATTGAGAAGAGATTAGTTACAAGTCTAGAGGGCAGAAAAGGCGTGCTTGTCAACGGACAGTCACTTGGAAAGTCTTCTGCAGGCACCATCAGTTATTGCCAGTCACAAGAACTATGCGACAGGCGGACTAAATTCTTCATGGAGAAGACATTGCCCATCTACAGGAGTATAATAAATAAATCCAGGACATGTCATACCTCCAGCTCCCAACTTGCCTAACGTATCAGTGGACACTGGAGAGGAGACGCCCCACCACTGCAGAGAGCGAGGTTTTTTCTCTTTTGTCATCTTTACCTTTTGGGTCTCCTTGCAATATCTGCTTTTGATGCCCTAAAGGATCTTTCTCAAACTGTTGTGACACCACTTACATCCATGCTATACACCTCCTTTCCTTCTAGTGTACTGCAGCACTGCTGGATGGTGGAGGTGATTAAGCCCCTTATGAAGCGGAGTCTGGATGAGGGTTGAGTGCAAGTCACAACATATCTCGTCGTTATTAACAATTACTAATATTATTTAGAAATATTTGGCAAGTTGGCTCTGGAACTGTTACAAACCATACATCTCTTGGAGTTCTCACAGATGGCCTTCTGTTCAGTGAAGAGGATTGAAACTGCACTTGTAACCATTTTAGACGACATCAGGCTGAGCCTCGGCGCCTGCCACTCAGCGGGTCACCTTCTGTTAGATCCTCCCAGGGGATTTGATGCAGGGGATAATTTCATCCTGATGGACCACCTGGTGGTGCTAGGCCTGCAAGCATGTGCTTTGTTTTAGTTTGGATTTCTCTCTTGTCAGACCCAGTCTCTGGCCCTTTTCCCATAATGCTGAAATCAGATGCCCGGATCTCGTTTATCCTGTATCTCATTCAGGATCTGCGGAGGGACACTGCTCACTTCTATTACTTGGGCTCAGCATCCAATGCACATGACACCCAGCTTATGCTGAACTTTAATCAGTTTCCATATGAACTTCAACACAGTTTAGAGTCCTGTTTACCCATCCCCCATGCCTGATGAGTAATGTTGAGAATCTCAAAGTGTTAATCCTGAGCTTGGACAGATTGTGGGGCAACAGCACTAGGCCAAGCAAGATGAAATCCACACTTTCCAGTCGCCTCACAGGTCAAGAATCTTGCCTTTCATTTTGACAAACACTTATCTGTGGGGAACATGTGAACTGAGGTCACCTCCTGCTTCCAAGAAATAGAACTGCTCAGAAGGAGCATACCCTTAATGGTTTTACCTATTACCCCCGTCATTTGCAGGCCGCACAGGTGGGACTTAATCAAGAATTTATTAAGGCAATATATGCTACCGAAGGGCTCCATCCGGATGATCCAGAGGCTGCGGCATGTTTAGAATATGGTGGTTCAGTTAGTCCAAAACATCCACAAAATCGGACCATGTTTCCAATGCCTTTCTTCTGCCTCACTTGCTTCCACCAGCACCGGAGAAGCAATTTAAGCAATAAATCAGGGCACTTTGTCTATTTAAGGCTCTTTTCGACCAGGCACTCTTCATTTGGTTTCTGTTCTATGCTTGAAGGCATTCTTTGTGCTTACTACCCGGCCTATCTGCTGACCTTCAGCTGGGAGTCAATCATGGAAGATTCTGCTCTTAAGTCTCACTTATTCTGTTAGATATAGCCTGTTACTTTTAGAAAGGTCACATCTGTTCTAGTGACAATGTGCTCTTCAGCAAATCTTGTGATTACAAGGACCTCACTCACTCTCCGTGGAGCATAGAATGGCTGCATCACTTCACTGCACTTTGTGGTAACACAACTGCATTAAAAGTGAGGTTACACTGCACATAATATCTTTTGATCTCAATCTTAGCAGCGAAGTTGGAGCAATGACTGGTTGTTTGTTATAGGAGATTTTAAAACCCTCACAGTTCTTGTGTTCTAAATATTTGCAATGTTTCACAACATAATACTTAATCTGCTCTGTTCAGTTGAGGCTGCCACCATGACCAGTCTTATCTCCATTTCAGCAAAAGAAATGTATGGACCAGGATATGTCATTAACAAAAGTGATGGGGGTGGGGGTAGAATGTAGCTCAAAGTAATTGATAGCAGCTTATAATAATTTACGAATTCCACCAATCAACTTGTTGATTGGCTACATGTGATGCCCAAACATGGGCCCAGTGACTAACTGAGCTATATGACTTAAGCTACACCCTACTGATGGGGCCCAACAAGGCACAGACTAGTCTGAGCACTGAAGGACCCCAGTGACCCATATGGGTGAGTTAAATTGCTGAAATATGTCAGCGGGAAAAATGATGCATGAAGAATTATCTTTCAGGAAAAAACACAGTTTTTATTTGTTATTTTTAACAAATACCCTGTTTTATCCAGATACAAGTAGTTAATAATGAACTCACAACAATGGTTGAGTCCATCTGTGTGGTATTATCTTACCCGGATGAGGAGAAGGCACCTAGGATGAAGCATGCAACTATAAAATTGTGGGTGGGATGTCTTCTGCTAATATCTTTGGTATCTGAGAGGTTCAAGGAGTCCATCACCATGTGGAATAGCCATAATAAAACCCATGCTTCATTTGTAGTGGATGAGACCAGTCAGGGATTGCCGGCGTGGTCCTTCAGGGGGAGGAGGCAGATTGGGATGGACTGTTTCTACTGGAGCAGGAGCAAGGCTGATTTGCATATGATGCAGTGGCACAGTGATCAGAAAAGATGGACTGGGACACACCCACAATAATTTCCAATGGGTGAGGAAAACTAGACAATCCACCAATTGCTTCTTGTCTCACTGAAAAGATTTCATTAGACACTCATTAGGATTTCATGAGTAAGGTGACAGCAAGAAGTATGCCTTTGCAACACTGGCAAACGGAGCGTCATACAATAAAGCACATCATTACATTTAAGTATGTAGCTTGTCAACAGAAGCATGATCCCCGCATAATCTGCACCCCTCCATGTTTTTTTTAAATGACACATGTAGTGGCATTTAATAGCTTCTAGGTAGAGTAAACATATTTCTCTTCAGAGCTGGATGTGAAATTCAGGTGATCTCGACTACCATCAAAAGAGACAGAGAGAGGCTTCCACCTTCAAACACAAGTCTACAAAGCTGGGAAAGAGAGCTCAATGCAGGCACTGGATTTCAGGTTCACGCGTGCATAATATCCAGGGTTCATTAAATGAATCTTTCGATTATTAGCCAACGCAAACAAGAAGTCTCTCTGCTATCTGAACATAAGTGAGGCACTGCTGAGACCAAAACCAAACCCGAGCCTTCTTAGGGCACAGATATGCGCAGAAAAACCTGTTGTGTGACAACCAAATTAAAAACGAATTGAGGAATTACACAACAAATATGCACTCAGGCAGACTGTAGTGTTGTAAGCTTAACATATTATTTAATGAAGTATTAATAAATGACTAACATTAATAACGAATTAATCACAGATTAGTAAATAACTCTTTATACAGGATTCAGTTCTTATAGTAATTTACAAAATAACTCTGTACAGTGTTATGAAACTCATCTTTGCCAACTGGCAGCAATCCATTAAACGTACATAAAAACTGATAAAAGTATCGGGCAATCACCTAATACCAATCTCATTAATAGCTATGAAAAACGTATTGGAATAATCAACCAAGCATGTTAACTACATTCGGTCAACCCAAATCATAGTTTTGAATATCAGAGCCTCATGATTTTTAGTTCTGATAACAGCCAATCAGGAGAACGACACTTTTTCTATCAGAGTAAAAAAAATTTTTAAAAAAGGAGTCATTTAAGATAGTTCGCTTTGACAAACTCTGCAGAGCCGCCAGCGGTCTGTACCTTACCCAAGCACCAGCAATCTGAAATACCGGCCCTGGGCCAAGTGTATTGTTCATCTGACTCAGACACCCTAAACTATCTCATCTTGCAGGCTGGAGAAGGCACTATCGCATTCTTTAACAAATAACTAACAATCTACATAGAAGAAACTCAACTCTGTACAACATCACTAAACAAATCACGTAGTAACATATGGTGTTTACCAATATTGTACTGGAATAAAAGCATTCACTTACTTAACTTTTCAGCTGAATATGTGAATGATCTGTAATGTGAAATTCCAACAACTGTGTCCTAAAGTTTAAATACGTTTTCAGGCTTTTGATTGTTGTGTTTTGTTACACACGGATCATATTATTGCATCACTAGATAAGTTATTCTGGGACATTACATTCAAATACATTTAGAATATCCACCCATTGTACAGTGGTGAACTTTAGCATCCATACAGTACGACTTACAGCAAGTTTGGCTGTTCTAATGTTAGACAATAGGGTAATAGTAGTTGGACTATTCGCGTAGAGTGGGTTTTCCAATGGCACAGCATCAACCCTGTATCTATCTATCTCAAACATTAGGAGAAAGTGTTTTTTTAAGGTCCTATATACAGGAAAGAAGCCAAGAAACCAGTCCAAAATAAAATAAAAGTTCTGTCTCTCAAATAAAAGCTTTTGCTACTATGCACATTTGTCCGGCCTCACAGAAATTTAGGCGCACCATCTCATAAAGCTTATGAATCTCTCCACTTTTGTTTTCTTATCTTAATATTTCCAATTTGCTTCATATTATATTTCCTAATCAGGAGTAATCGACGGCGAAGCTGCTAAAGCTATCTGCACATGGGAGACATTTTGACCAATAAAGGGTTTGTTCCAGTTCAGTGTCTGAGTGCGTTTCTGCTAGAGGGGCAGTTTGGAGCTTGATAGATATATATATTAAATGTAAATGAAATGGTTTATTTTTCTGAAATTACTTTCCAAATGCCGCCTTTGTTGTGAGAGTCTCTTTGTAGAATTCTCTTTCTAATCCGATTGTAAAATTTCCAAATGAGATTTCAGGATAGTTCTGAAACACAGAAATGATTGAAAAGGAAATACAGACAAACAAACCTTTAAGGTAAGGCTGTGTGCCATTCGTTTCTGAGAAGAGAAAACGCTTCTCTGGCAATCACATCTGTCAAACAGAACAGATAACAGTTGATTTTTTCGCTTCCCTCTGTTCCATCCAGAGCTTCAGATAGACACCTTTGGGGAACAAACTTTATAATGTAGCTATTACTTTTCTCCAATAGTTTGGCACGGAATGCCCACAGAGGTCTTCATTGAATAAACTTGGACATTGAACCCTAGTTGCACCATGATGGACGGTATTGGGTGCTACACCTACAGATATTACCCTCAACTGTTCTGTTACGTTTATTTGTAGGGTGCATAAATCACCTATGAGGGTATCCAGGTGCTTGAGCAGGCGAGTGGGCATTAGGTCCCCGCAGAGTTATTCGAAGAGATAGGTCTTCAGCCTCTTGGAGAACTCAATAAGTGAAGAGGAGGCCCTGAAGTGTTGAGGGAGGTCGTTCCATTTTTTGGGTGCACTGTAGGAGAAAGATCGACCTCCTTTTGTGAATGCAGGGGTGTGTGCACGAGTATGAGTGATGTAGAGCATAGGTGTCTGCTAGGATGGTGAAAATGTAAGCGGCTGTTCAGGTATGCCGGTCCAATGTTGTGAAAGGCTTTGTTTGTTTGTGTGTGAGAAGTTTGAATTGGCTGCATTTGTGAATGGGAAGCTAGTGGAGCTCCTTGAAGAGCAGTGCTACGTTGGTGCAGTGTGGGAGGACAACTATGATCCTTGCTGCAGTGTCCTGGATGGTCTGAAGTTTATGCCGGAGTTGTTTGAAGATTATGGTGTAGAGTACATTGCCATAGTCAAGCCTGATTGTGATGAGTGCTTTCGTGATGGTCCATCTGGTGTTCTGTGGCAGCCACATGAAGATATTTTGTGACATGCCTTTGATATGCAAGCAGGAGGTGCTCACTGCGTTGACTTATGCCGTTATGTTGAGATTTTCCGTCTAGAATGATCCCCGGATTTCTTGCGTGGTCGGTGGAAGTTGGCATTGGTTCTAGCTCTGACATCCACCAGCTGAAGTCCCATATGGAGGTCTTGTTTCCGAAGACCAGTACTTCTGTCTTGTCGGAATTGAGCTTTAAGCAGCTCGCTCTCAGCCAGTCTTCTACCATGTGTTGTGTCCTCCCCAGCCTGGGTACTCGCCAAGGACTATGCCACACATAGAGCTTCGTATAAAACGCCTTTGTTCTTTTGCGTGCAACCACAAAACTCAACATTCTTAACCTGCATTCACTTCGCTACACGCGAATGTTTGCATCACAGTTCTACGGAGTCCATCAAGAGCCACAAGGGTTCCATCATTGCTAACTCATACATCGCTACATCTCACCCTCTGTTAAATAAAAAATGTTTACAAATATTTACACAATCATAGTTCTTCAATGAATCTTTGTGGCACTTTGATCACACGTCCTGACCGTGTCTTCGGAAACTGTGAACAGTGAATAGAAGTGTCCATGACCTGCATTGGCATTGTAGGACGTTGGACAGTCACCATGTGTCCTTTGCTGGTCACATCATGAAAGGGCTCAGCATCGAAGAGAGCATTTGTTTTTGTTTTCTAGACTGAAGAACAAGCACTCAATCTCCTCTAGTGAAAATAACTCCCTTTGCATGTCGGCACTTGTATGCATAGGCCTTCATTTTCCTTTTACGATCCACGTTTTTTCAAACAGATTTCTGCCTTAGTACTTGATCTTCTAGTGGTCCATTGAGGTAACTTGGTCGTCATGGCTTTTCTGAACATCAAGGTGGCAGGGCTTTCATCTGTGGTCGAGTGAGGGGGTCGAACGGTAAGCTCGAAGAATAGAATTCAAGACAGTTTTTAAGGTCGAGTTTTTCCAGTACAGCACACTGAACAGCTTTAAGAGTACTCATAAGATGTTCGACAAAGCCATGGCCGGTGGCCAAAGAGGTGTGCTCTTCTAAAGCTTCACATTAGGATGACTGAGAAAGTCTCTGAATTCTCGACTGTTGAAAGGTGGACCGTTGTCAGATTTCAAGATCATAGAAACATCCCATTTCACGAAGATGCCGTCTAATCTCTCAATGACTCTTCTTGAGTGATGGATGAGATATCTTCAATCAATGGAAAATTGGAATATTCATCAACAATCTCCATCGGATGATGTCCATTGACAAGAGGACCAAAGAAGTCAACAGCAATTCTTTACCATATATGCTTTGGCAACTCAGACATTTTTAAGGTGTGTTGAGTGGTTTTCGATGAAAGACTGTTGCATAGATAACAGGCCTTCAATTATCTTTTAAGTCTCTCATTGAGATGTGGAAACCTTCATGGGCCACTTCAATTATTTGTTGTCACAGACTCTCCGGAATGACAGTTCTCGAACCTTTAAAGATAATGTCTTCCTGAGTGAGGGACGGAGCATCTTTGACATTTTTTTATTTTTGGTACTCACTGTCACTGATAAGAGGTTGAGGCTGTTGGTGCCAAGACTGATGTGCAATAATGTCTTTTCATTTTAACATGTCACTATTTTGCGGCAGTGATTATTTGTTTCAACGAAATAGCAGCTGGTGTGCTTGATTTCACAATTACATTTATGTATGCTGGAAGGGGTGCCAGGGTACTGCAGAGGCACTCTTGAGAAGTAATCAGCAGGGTCTTGATCTTTCCCTGGATGGTGCATGATTGTGTAGTTGTATTCTTGTAATCATAGGCCTCCAATGTTCAATGCGAGGAAGCATCTTCGCCTTTGGATTGCCAAAGATGGCCAACAATGCTTGATGATATGTCACACGTGTGAAAGGCTTCCCATACAAGAATACATGGAAATGTTCACAAGCTCACATCACCACTGAGCTTTCTTTCTCAGGTTGGGAATAAGCACGTTCAGTTTGGGACAAACATCTGATTGCATATGCCACAATATGTCTTCATGAATTTGGGTGTCCGCTGTGCTGTGCAAGGATTGTGCCCAACTCAACGGGGCTAGTGTCAATAACAACCTCAGTGTAAAGCTATGGATCAAAGTATGCCTGTTGGATCTGGCCTTTTCACCGGTTTATTCCCAAACCTTTTGCCTCCTATTTTTCTGACCCTGTTTTCGTTGGCTATAGGATTCTGGGCACTTTACCACTGCTGATCAGTGCTAAAGTGCATATGCTCTCTGTGTACATTCTAGATTTGACTGGTTATCCATTATTGGCATATTTGATTTATTTACTGGTAAGTCCCGAGTAAAGTGCACTGAGTGTGCCAGGGCCTGTAAATCGAATGCTACTAGTGGGATTGCAGCAATGGTTCTCCCACCCACATGACACATGAGTATCCCTGAAAATGTGTCTCAGACCTACCACTGTTGTGTCTGCTTGCAAAGTTGTTAACTGCTATGTTGACCTGGTAAAAGCACACACTTGCCAGGCCCTACCCTTCCATTTTCTTGTCCCTAAGGCAAGCCCTAGGTAGCCCTATTGGCAGGGTGCTGTGTATGTCAAAGGTAGGACATGTACTGGTGTGTGTGACATGTCTTGATCCTGAAATACTGTTTATTTTATTTTTCACTGTAGATAGGCTGTCGCCTTTGGTAAGGGTTGCCCATTCAGTCAGGTGGCTGTCTTGGTTGGTGATGGGAAGTTTGGCTATGACTTACATTCTCTTGAAGATGATAATAACTTCTGGGACTTGCCAGAAATTAGTCAGAAAACACATGGGACAATACCAGCAAATGATTTGGTATTTATATCTCAGACATTGCTTAAGTACAAATACTATTTTTTGATACTCCGTTCCTTCAAAAGACTACTGGTGGCCGTGCAGAATGCAAAAGAGTAGTTTGCCTTTGAAACCTTATAGGGCGTTAGAATGAATACTTTAGTTGCAATTTAATTCAAATGCAAAGCTGCCTTTCTCACTTTATTCTAATCAGGACCATTTTCTTACAATGCGAGAGAACAGATTTCTCATCTCAGGACCTGTCTTTGTTCTAAGTCAGCCTATTCACTGTGCACACTAAGAGTGAGGGCTTCTAAAAATATTTACAGTATGTCTACAGCTCTGGAAAGATGAGACTTGATGGTTATAAGAGGAATAAATCTAAAACCTCATTAACACTCATAACTACAAACACTGTGGCTCAATAACTATTTACCTTGTGACAATATCAATCACATTTTCCACTTTTTAAGAATAGCAACATACAGCCTTGTCGCAGGTTCACTCTGTCTGCATTCTAGCTCACCCCCAGTATGACTCCTCCTGGTCAAAGTAAAACTTTTCTTTCTGCCCTCTCGCCTAAGTTCATAGGAGCCTGTATGTCTCTGGATTCTCTGGCTGCCACAGGAGTCCCAGGATTTGGTCCAAATTCAAATCATAATGCCAACACAAAAGGGCAACTCTTTGACAGGGATGGCATTTGATAGATTCCCCCTTTAAGAGTCCCTACCTCCCCCAGCAGAAAGCAAAGATAACCTGTCAGTTATCTGTACGCCAGTCCTTTCATCTGTTACTTTTTATCCTGAATAACAGCTCACCACACATGGAGCTGGATAATCCGAAGCCGACTGTTCCTCTGAGACATTGACACTTTTCATACCTCATCATCGACTTGGCGAGGTATGGAAAAAAGGGTTTACTAGCGTGTTGTTGAAAGCCAAAGAGCAGCATCATTTAAAGAACATGTTCTGAAAGCCTGTAAGTTACCAAAATTGGCAATAAAAATCTCTATTTGCTAATGAATTTAATTTACCTGAACTAGTAAAGTGATACAAGAATGGCACTTGTAGCTGCTTTCCAGGCAAACTTACAAGTGGTGGAAATTTCAACTGCTCTGCCTTATGCATTAGTTGCTTTCAGCTCTTGTTCCTTTTACACATGCAGATAGGCAGAAACATCCTTAACATCTATATTATGCAGCTGGTTCTTGCTTTCATGAAGCACTCTGAAAGGAGATTTAACTAGAGTAGAGTTTCTTTGCAGAATTTGTGGTGTCCAAAAATCACTCCAATGATCTCACTGAGGTAGGAAGTGGGTATTTCCGTATTCATTCCAAGGTGAATTTAAGGCCCTTCATGATTTGAACCAATTCTTGACCTAATCTTAAACTGGTGGTATCCTAGGAAGGGATGAAGGAGCATCTTTTTATGGACGATCATTTAAAAGTCAAGCGGATAAACTATGTTAGGAATAATGTTAAATTAGGGCAATTTGGGTCTATGGTCAGATCCTGCTATAATAGCTAGGGGATCTAGAGTTCTTGTTAAGGATCTTCCTGTGACAAAAAGGAAGTGACAGATTGTTTTATTGTTTCAGTTTATGCTGGTGCAAGATTATTTGAAACATAAAACTCGTGTAGGCAGACAGAAGTCTTACGAGTGAACTGACCTGGGTGCTTTGAATTTATGTAATATTACTTTTGTTTATAAATGAGGAATGGTGTCAGCACCCATTTGTCATTGTGTGTTATGTGACTACTTAGGACAAAAGTAATGTTTTATTCTGTTATGCTGCTATGAGATGCAAAAGGCTGAGATCAATGCGTATCCAGCTATTAAACATGTGAAACACACCACTGAAAATATTTTTGATATGCCTGGGATATGAGGAAGAGGTGCTCTGACTTACGACCAGTGTGATGTATAGATTTGTGACCTTCTTTTTATTGTTTCTGTAACGAATATAGGATTACTATCTGATGTTTTTTGGCTAGATTTTAAGAATGTTTTACGTGAAATAAATCTTAAAAAAAGGTAAATGATTTTTTCATCACTGCAAGGTTTTTGTGTATTTTACCAAAAGTCAAATATGTCGGAGGAGCCTAGCGCTTGACCAAGATGGCCGCGTGAGCTTTGAGCTCCCGAGACCCTCGTGCCCTCCGTCGTCTATCCTGTATATAATCCTGTTTGTATGCATGGCATCGTGTAGATGACTTGTCAGGGAGGCGATCGATGCCACCCGAGGTCGAATCGCCCACCGGGAACCGGAGTTATGCATGGCGGAAGATTGAGGCCCATCTCCGAGGGATGCCAGGGGCTCGAGTTGGCAGGATGCCCGACCTCTAATTGAACAACAGCGGCCAGGCGAGGTGTGAACTGCCGGACGGAGGTCCCTATCCTTTCACTTTCTCGCCCTTTGTCTGCCCAGCCCAGGGAGTGCTCGCGTCTGCTTTATTATCATTTGGACGCTCTGCATGCCACATTGGCGACCCATCGTAAGACGGAGCACTCCTGCTCTCTCTCACTGAGAGAGGGCAGTCCTGTTTGACCCGACTTGCTCGAGCCCACCATGTCGGGCAAAGCAGAGGTGGATCGGCCGAAGCCCAAGGCCACCAGGCGGGGAGCCTACACTCAAGCCAATAACATGGA
Organism: Triturus cristatus; assembly: GCF_964204655.1. Classification (NCBI taxonomy): domain Eukaryota; kingdom Metazoa; phylum Chordata; class Amphibia; order Caudata; family Salamandridae; genus Triturus; species Triturus cristatus. The sequence continues at coordinate 1,092,726,179 of NC_140593.1, forward strand.
CCGCTATGCCCAGCAGAAGGGGTCACCGGGTGCACCGAGCCAGTCCCCGGATACACAGAAGACTGCTTCGCCCTTGGCCCCGGAGCTCTCACTGCAGGATGTCATGGGTGCACTTGACGGGCTGCAGACTTCGATCGGGAGACAGTTTGATGCCCTGGCGCACAAAGTGGATACCATCTTGGTGGATGTGAATCTGATCCGCGCGGATTTGGGCAAAACAAATGAACGGGTCAAATCCCTGGACATCAAGACCACGGGCCTCGCCGATGATGTCTCGGACCTGCAGACCGAGGTCTGTAAGTTGCGGACCGAGCATGATCTCGCAGCCCGTCGGCTGGAGGACTTCGAGAGCCGGGCCAGGCGCAACAACGTGCGCGTTATCGGGGTCCCGGAGTCCTCGGACGAGATTTCAGTGGACCTGCTCGTGGAGGACTTGGTGCTCAATCATCTGCAGCCTAAGGGTCTAGGGAAGTTCTTCGCAGTTGAGCGGGCCCATAGAGTGCCTGGTGGGCGGCCCAAGGTGGGAGCCACACCGAGGCCGATCGTCGCCCGGCTCTTTCATTTTCGAGACCGGGACGCTATCCTGCAGGCCTCGAGGGTAACGGGCCCGGTCCCCTTCCAGAACGCGTCGGTGAATTTCTATCCTGACTTCACCCAGCAGGTACAGAGGCAGCGGCAGGGCTTCCTGGGGGTGAAGAGAAGGCTTCGGGAGAGGGATCTGAAATACGCCATGCTCTTCCCTGCCAGACTACGTGTGGAGTTTGAAGACCGAACATTCTTCTTTGAGTCGCCTGCCATGGCGGATGAATGGCTCGACGCTCTGCCTCGACGACGCACGGAAGAGGACACTGCCGTAGACGGGGACAGTGGCCGGGATGAACAAGGTTGATGTATTCGGAACCGGACTGACTCGGACTGACTTTAGATAATGACTTGCAGTAAACACGGAGGTTGTGGGAGGACGAGGGGAGCTCTTTCCTCCCTTAGGGTACTTTTTGTAGATTATGGGTTTGGTAGGGCGACAGGCACACTGCAAGTTGGGGGGGCTTTGTAAGCTGCAGCAGGGGTGCAGGGTGGGGGGGGTTTCCGGGATTTTGGGGTTGTTGTTGGGGTGTTTGTTTCAGCAAGGCATAGTGATTATTTCCAGGACTGTTCCATGGGGGCTCTTCGGGTGTGGGGTGGGCCTCTTTACGTTTGGGGATGGGGGTAGGGGTTTAAGTGTTATAAGCTGGAATGTGAATGGTTTGGGGGATCGCATTAAGCGTGGGATTGTTTTGCAATTCTTGAAACGGTCATTGCCGGATGTCGCCCTGCTGCAGGAGACGCATCTTATAGGTAATACGTGCTATGCCCTGAATAGGAAGGGTTATAAATTCATAGCTCATTCGGGATTCTCCTCTGGGTCCAGGGTTGTGGGCATCCTAGTCAGAGCCTCGCTACCATTTGAGGTGGACTCCACCATTGTTGATGATAGGGGGAGGTTTGTGGCGGTGGCGGGGCGGTGGGAAGGAAGAACTTTGGTTTTAGTTTCGGTTTATGTCCCGCCGGCCCTGCAGGCCTCCACTTTCACAGATCTGGGTAGGGCCCTGCTGGATCTCCCGGGGGGTATGCTTGTAGTGGGAGGTGATTTCAACGCTGTTGGCTCCGGCCTGCTGGATAGATACCCGCCCAGAGACACGGGGGGGCTCAGAAGTGGCTTCCAGACTTTCTAGATACGCTTGGCCTGATAGACTGCTGGAGGCTCCGGCACCCCACACAGAGCCAATACACTTTCCACTCCGGGGCGCATGGTAGCCTTTCTAGGATTGACTACCTACTCACTCTGGCTGCGCATGCCTCATTGGTGTCTGGGGCCAGGCACATGGCGCGTGGTATATCTGACCATTCGCCGGTGTGGGTCAGGCAGGATCTGGGTCGAGAGGGAGGGGGAAGGGTGGCCCCTATCAACCCTTGGTATTTCCGAGACCCCAAGATGCGCAGCGCGCTGGTAAAGACAGTAGATAATTTTTTCAAGGACAATCAGGGATCCGTGGACTCGGCAGTGTCGCTGTGGGAAGCATTTAAGACCGTGCTGCGAGGGGAAGCCCTCTCCCTTGTAGTGGCTGCCAAGCGGCGGAGAGATGGCGAGGTTTTGCAGGTTCAGGAGGAGATCGCGGCTTTGGAGGGAGCGCTGGAGGAGGAGGTTACAGAGGCCTCACTGCATGAGCTGTGCTTGAAGCAATCAGAGTATAAGGACCTGGTGACGAATGCCGCTAAGACCCTCGGTAGGGAACAGCAGGGCCGTCTGTATGATGTTGGTGACAAGGCCGGGAAACTCCTGGCTTGGCTGGACAAAAAAGAACGGGTCAATAGAGTAGTGCCGGAGTTGACGGGAGAGGAGGGAGAGGTGATTGTGGAACCTGAGAGGATTGTGCAGTGTTTCTCGGACTATTTCCGTATGGTTTATGCCTCAGTGTCGGACAGGCCGCCCGAGGACTCGCGTGACCTCCTGCGTGATATTGCATTGCCCTGTGTCTCTGATATAGATAGGGACGATCTAGATGGTGACATAACGGTCGATGAGGTGGCGGGGGCTATCCGCGCGTTGAACTCGGGCAAGGCCTCGGGTCCGAACGGCTTGCCGGTCGACCTGTACAAGCTATTTCCGGATAGGGTTGCCCCTCACCTGCGCGCCATGTTCGTGGAGGCGCGGGGGAGTGGGGCCCTCCGGTTGGATCAGCGACTGGCGACGATTGTGGTTATACACAAAGAGGGCAAACCCCGAGATAAGTGCGCCTCATATAGGCCTATCTCACTCCTTAACGCAGAGCCGAAAATTCTGGCTAAAATCCTGGCGGCCCGGTTGATTAGGGTACTCGGTGACTTGGTCCATCCGGATCAATCCGGATTCATCCCGCACCGTAACACAGCGTTAAATCTTCGGCGCCTTCATGGTGTAATCGCCAGGGCGGGCACGCTGCGTGAACCAGCTATTGTGGCGTCTCTCGATGCCACGATGGCCTTTGACACGGTGGAATGGGCATACTTGTGGGCCGTGTTGACCAAGTTCGGCTTTGGCCACGGTTTTGTGAGCTGGGTAAGGTTGCTGTATGAGGGTCCTCTTGCGAGTGTGGTGGTAAATGGCCGGGCGTCGACTCCGTTTCAGCTTGGGAGGGGTACTCGGCAAGGTTGTCCCCTGTCGCCATTGTTGTTCGCCCTTGCCCTTGAGCCGCTGGCTGCGTGGATACGCTGGCACCCGGATATACGGGGACTTAGATGGTCGCCTGAGCACGAGGACCGTATATCGCTCTATGCTGATGACATCCTGTTGTATCTTGCCTCACCCAAGAAATCACTTATAGTGGTCTGTGACGTACTCACATCTTTCGGTAGGAACTCGGGTCTCGTTATCAACTGGAGTAAATCGTATTTATATGTTCTTAGTGGCGAGGTTCCACCGATCCCTCGAACTTGTTCGATCCAGGTTGCTCAGCAGGGCTTCGTGTATCTGGGATCTTTATCTCCATGGATTCTGCCGTGCGATATGAGAGGAACCTGCTCCCCCCCCTAGCGCGCCTGAGGCGGGATGTGGAGGGCTGGCGGAGGCTGCCGCTCTCCCTCGTTGGGCGTGCGGCCCTGTTCAAAATGATGTCTCTTCCCCGGTTCCTCTACGCACTGCAGAATACTTTGGATTGGGTACCGGCCAACTACTTTCGGGAGGTCGAAGGCCTCCAACGAGCGTTGCTGTGGGACGGGCGGCCGCGAATAGCTATTGCAAAGTTGACGCTCCCATGGTACGACGGGGGTATTGCGCTTCCAGACATCCGACGGTACTATTGGGCCACCCAGCTGAGTGCGATTAATCATGGGTTTTATGGCCCGGCCCTCAGCCCTGGGTATGCCATGGACAGGTGGTTGCTGCGTGGTGGTAACTATTACAGGGCGTTGTATTCGCGGTCCCTGGACTCGTCCCTCACGGGGCCCACTGGTGTGGCGGTGCGTGTGTGGAAGATGGCAACTGACTCGCTGGGCTGGAAGGATAGGCTCACCCTCTCTACCCCGCTGTTTGAATCTGAGAGATTGGGTAGGCTTTGGCACACAAAAGGCTTTGACAAATGGGACTTGATCGGCATCTCCAGGGTCGGAGATGTCCTGATTAAGGGGAGGGTGAAGTCCTTTGAAGAGTTGCAGAAGGAGTACGAGCTGGGGCCATCTGAGTTTTTCCGCTATATTCAGGTGCGTCACGCCCTCCGATCAGTCCTCATAGAGGGTGAGAAGGTGCCTGAGTCCTCTCCTTTGGAGGACCGGGTCCTTGATGGTCATATGCCCGAGAGCACGATCTCGCTCATCTATAAGAAACTGATCAACGTCCGGGCGGATATGCTTCTGGGGCTGAGGGACCAGTGGTCTAGGGACGGCCTCGAGTTGGATGACGAGGATTGGCAGTCTGCTGTTTCCTCTCCTAAGGAGGTTGCGATCCCGTCGCGTCTGAGGCTGGTGCAGCTTAAAATACTGCATCGAGTGTACGTGACGGGGCCAAGGCTGGTTCACATGGGATTCTCGGAGGACGGCCTATGCAGGAGGGGATGTGGTATGGTGGGTACTTTTCTGCATATCATTTGGGAATGTGGTGTCATCACGGAATTCTGGCGGAGAGTCCATGCAGTGATGGGGGAGGTGACGGGCATTGCTATGCAGCCGGAAGTGCGGTGTTGTCTCCTGAATGTCTGGGGGCCCACTGATCTCAATGCGGCGCAGACCCAATGGGTGACTCTGGGTAACATGGTCGCTAAGAGAGATATAGCGCGATTGTGGGGATCCGTGGGCCCCCCCACATTGACCGCGTGGAAAGAAAATATGGACTGGAGTATGCTAAGGGAGAAGACGGTATATTGCGCTAGAGGCCGCCCTCGGAAGTGGCACGCCGTCTGGGGGCGGTGGAACCAATACAGGGGGGGAATTTGTCTCGCCCCTGATCTGGATCCCCCCGAGGAACAGCTTTCCTCCTAACCTTCTTTCCAGCTCAGTATGGTTAATGGACTTCTTTGGCCTCTGCTGTCCCCCTTCTTCCTCTTTTCACGGTACTGTAAATGGTAGATGATTGGGGTCCTGCCTCCCCTGGGGGGCTATCACCATGGGCATTCAGTGTTCTTGCCTTGCTGGGGGTTGTTGTGTGTTTTGTGTTTATTTAAAAAATGGAATCTTTGCACTCCTCCTTCACTGTACTGTGGACGCGTCTCTGTTCCTCTTTACCGAAGCTGCCGAGCCTCCGGGTTGTCGGCTGAATAGCTGTGTCCAGACTTTTGAAAATAAAGGTTTTTAAAAAAAAAAAAAGTCAAATATGTCACTTAAATTACACAAAATTACACAAAATGGTTATTAAGTATCACAAGGAAAATCATGTGTTGTGAGATTGCTTTAGCAGCCTCTCCAAAACCAGAGGTCAGAAATGTCTGTATCTATGTCCATAAAACACAAGCTGCACTTTTACATAAACCTTGTAAAACCCAGTGATAGGTAGAACCAACAACAAAAAAGTATTTGGAAGTTTAATACAGAACCATCAATAGTAGGAACTATCCACCATTACAACTACCTGGAGTAGCATCACTGTGCTGGGACAATAAAGATAATGGTGTGTTACAAAAAATCTTTTCAACAGGGCAATTATTTTTCACAATTAAGCGTCGAAACCATCTGGGGCGTTCTCTTTTTATCATAAAATTAGAAGAACAAAATTGATGATGTTTTTGCCAGATGTTAAATGTTAGAAAGTATTGCCTCGTGGCTTTCAAACACTTGTAAAGTCAGTCGGTCAACAAAATGTGAAAAGGCAGACCAGGCAAATTCAAATTGAGCATAAAACCTGTCAGTTTCAGAGATGTGCAGATTGCCAATGGCCAGGTAAAAGATGGGATTCAGGCAAGAGCAGATAGATACCTTTCTCAGGTGTGCTTACCAACAATGCAGAATGTAGCAGCATAGGCTTCCACACAAGACAGCTTGCTCGGACGTCCATAGTTTATGGGGTTAGCAGCCACCAGGTAGGGCAGCAGTCGCAGGTGACTGCCTCTCATTTTAGAAAATGGGGTCTCCGCGAGTTTAGCCCATGAGCAGTCAATAACCGCTACCCCGCTGTCAGCAACAATCTGTCTGAAAGAAAGGGAAGGATGTGGTTTCTTCATTGTCAAATCATGCTCTGGGAACTAGGCACAACATCAAAAATATTTCACTGTGCACAATAAGACTACATTTTCAATATATTCTAGACCAGGAAAGCGTTTCCATCTTCCAGAGTACCCAGAAAAACATGTTTCACTCTCCACTGATCTTCCTAGAACTCCTGGGCATCAGAATGCAGCTGCATTTCTAGATCTATTTGCTGTCAACAGGTAGATTTTGCACAATCAAAAGTAGTTTGTCACACCTCATAACTGGCTCATGTTGTCTTCCTTAAATAACAGGCTGATCATTTTGATAAATATCTTTCATTATTTTAAAACATTTAAATCAAACCTTTATTTATTAAAAGCTTTTAATTGAAAACCATACAAATATTCATCATGCATTACAATGTTGAACCACTTTTAAAAATCTCTGCAATTAAAACAGATGTTAGGATTACGTAATACTAAATGTTTTCCGTTTTAAAGTGAAGTTTAAAAGATATTTTCCTGGGTTCTATGGGTTCTGGGCAGATGAACTACACATGCACCACGCCTTAGATGAAGGTTCACCTACAGGGATGTAGTTAGAAAGTCATCAACAGGTAAAAGTGGGCACAATCTTTTTTAAACATTTAACACATATAGCTTCTGGTTGAATCAAGCCAGCCCAGCATAATAGGAATTCATTGTTTTGCTTTCAAATAAGTTTCTTTAAATTTCACTTTGCACAGACATTTATATTTCACACTTAACAAGCAGTAGCATAGTGTTTTAATAATGCTTCAAGGACACTGTATGCATGGCTGCTCAAGGCACGAAACGGATAAGAAAAGGTACTTTTAATGCTGGTTTCTAATCCTGCGAATTTTCACTGAATTCATGAACAACTGTGCTTTTCACTAGATGAACTCTGTGCACCACAATAAACAAATGCTTTATTTAGATCCCTTCTCTTGACATGAGACTCAACAGGAGTTCAACTGGTCTTTCCTTAAGCAAGTTATTTCCAGCAGTTTCAAACCTACCCATTTAACTATGATTCACTTTTTAATGATTTATATCAAAGAACTCTCTAGTGCACGGATTTATTTATTTATATTTTTTATAAAGAGTGCACATACCCAAAAGGGTACACTGGTGGTAAATCCATTAGCGATATTATTATTAACCTCATTTGTTAAAAATAGTCCATTTTTTAAAGCTTTTCTAAAAGCAAAATATTTGTAAGTACTGCGCAACACAAGGGGCGTGCAACTCCACAATTGAGCTGAGCGATAAGAAAAGGTACAACAAGGCTTCTGAAAGGCTGCGTTTAGCCCTATTTCCATTTTAAATTTGTATTCTTTTTGTTGTCTGTTTTATTGAGGAAATTGTGGGGGGTGTATTTTAACTGTGTGAATTTGGCCCTCTGACTATCTCTCTGTGAGATTTGAATTTTGTCACCCAGCAGTTTACGGCCACTCACCGGGGTTCTTGTTACCAGGGCGCATCACGAGCCTTGTGTTACAGGCTGCTCCTCTGGGGGATTATTGGTACCACAGCGGCCATCTTGAAGGCGACGCGCGTTTTTCGCGGTCAGCGCTCTAGATGTTGCACGCTGAATTCCGGACCCAGCCACGCCCTTAAAGTAGTAGGCCTGATAGGAAGCGCAGCGGACGAGCGCAGCGGGCGTGCCGACAGCGCGCCGACGGCACGCCTAAGGCAAGCCCGTCTGCGCCCGTCAGCGCGCAGTCAGGGCCCAGGGCACGTCACTCTGCCCCACTTGTCTTAGAGTCCTCCTCCCCCATTACCTTCTCGGCAGAGCAGCTGAAATCCCTGCAACCCCCTCTGTGTCCAACTCATAAAGTCTGTCCCAATGTTCCCTCCAAAATCTCGGCGTCTGGTTTGACGAGAACTTGAACTTTGCATCGCATGTAAAAAAAACTGGCCGGCACATGCTTTGGGCTGAGGAAGAGTTTAAAGAAGTTTCTCCCCTTGCTGCCATATAAGGCCAGAGAGACGGTGGTGCGCGCACTGGTTCTCTCCCACCTGGATTACGCGAATGCCCTCCTGGCGGGCAGCCCGGGCTACCTCGTAAAGAAATTGCAAGTGGTCCAAAATTCGGCCGCCAGACTTCTAGGGGGGGCTGTCCTCCAGGCATAGTGTACGGGCGCAGCTTCGGTCACTTCATTGGCTTCCCGTTGAAACACGACTGAAATTCAAAATGCTGTCAATTGTGCAACAGGCCCTCTATGGATTAGGCCCCTCTTATTTGCAGGACAGATTCACCTTCTACATTCCTAGGAGACAGCTGAGGTCGTCCTCACTGCTGCTGATGCAGGTGCCCAAATTTAAGCGTCAACGGCTGGGGGGCAACTCTTTTGCCCGGAGAGCCTGCCTTGCCTGGAATTCGCTTCCCCTGACTTTGAGGGCCATTTCTGATCCTCGTCTGTTCAGGAAGTCTTTGAAGACTCTGTTTTAATGGACATCTGTGTTTTTGGGCCGCCTTTCTGTTGCCAGCGCCGGGACACTTCCGAGTAGCTGTGCGCTGAATAAATTAAAATAACATAACAACCGATTTTCATCTTATTGAGTTTTGCTCCCACCACTAGACCAGAAGTGGCAGAGGTCAGTGGTCGAGATTGATGGTAACTCCAAATCAATCTATGAATGAAGACCGGACTATTGCCATAAATGACTCTAAGAACTTTTTGATTGAAATGCATTTTTTTGACATCCCAAAGTGTGGAACATTGATTAATATCAACTGTAAGTCATGCAAGTACGGCCAAGCTGAATAACTAACAGTTGTACTCCCTGGTGAGCAGATTGCGAGTGGCGCTAAACGACTGTATCTTGCGGATGTTGGGTGACAGTCGTGTGGTGTCACTCTATGCTGCGAACGGCTGATCTACTTGAGAACTCCCTTATTTCCTTACAGATGCTGCCGGATGAGAGGACGGGTTGAGTAAGCAGTCAAGGCTGCGAGTCAATAAGCACAACCCAGTGATTTTTCCAGTTGGGGCATTTAGTCATACATGCAGGAACAACTACCGACACTTGATATACCATAGGAAATGAACGCCTTGCAATACCTGTGGATTCAGGGGCCAATAATCAGAATAAATGGAAAGATATGAACCTGTACAAGTTACTATATACACTGAACACGGGGAACATAGAGAACTGGACCTCACTGCCTCTATCTGAGAAGGCAGAATAGCTAGAGTTAAAATGGTAGTGCTCCCTAGGTGCTTAGACGTATTCCACTGCAGCATGTGCCACATCCCACGTGAGATGCTCAAAAACTCAAATCTGCAGAGATCAATGTCGTATGAGGGGGAGAAAAGAAGTAGAGTTAAGATGGAAACATTGCAATGTAGATAGAGCAAGCAGGGTTTCGGGTCCCAGACCCTGAGGCATGCCATCAGGCATCGCAACTACAATTCATGGCTGGGTGCTACACCACAGGAGGAGGCGCATTCAGGGCCCTATTGGAGGGAGTTTACGGACAATGAAAATAAACAGGTGGAAGACACCCCAGAGAAGGGGTGAACAAGTAATACTAACGGCACTCCATGCCTAGGGTTTGGATGGGTCAGTGGGGGTTGGCTCACCCTACTCCCAGGTATTACCTATATGGGAAATCCCCGAATTCAAACGCATAGTCAGATAAAGAACTGTGTCTGGATGCTGAAATAGGGAATGATGTTAGAAGGCTGGGCATCTGTAGGATAATAGACCGGTAATAATAGACTGGGAAGTGACAGTTTTGGCACTCCTAGGCCATCCAGCAGGCGGCGAAGAAGATTGCAGGTATAAAAGAATAGGGACCTTGGAGCTCAGCTAAGCCACGCTGACCCTAATACTGCAAACAGATAGGGACACAGGTGTGATTACCCATATATACCACAGTATGTATTAGTGGTTGATTCTGCCGAGTAAAACTGAATATCTTTTTACTACCTAGATATGTCCTGATCAGTAGGAAAGAACCAATCAATGGTACATACCATACAGATAAACCGAGACTGACAAAAAATAAACTCCAGAAAGTGACCGTTATATTATTCGTCATAAATCGTATCTCACATTATAAATACAAATGTATACAAGCAGAAAACCATATAAAAACATTTGCATACATAAACATATGACATGTAGTATACAAGAAACAACATTCAACATTTACAGTGCATAGTGGGGTGGGAAAGAAAGGAATCTTCATTAAACATCTGCAGTGACTTGGCTCATTATTTATCACATATAGCCTTATCGTTACGCATCACTATGTGAAATGTTAGTATGAGATGTCTTGCTCAATACGTCGACATTTCGATCCTTTGGGAAAGAATGTTACTGGAAAACATCTCTGCGGGTCTTCTTCAGGACTAGGAATGTGTTCGGGGAAGCCTGAGGTGACCGTCTGAATAACTAACTGTTCCGGTAGTCATGGAGCCCAATGAGTGGGTCTGCCAAAGATGCAATGGTAGAGATATATGAATCGATATTTGGGAAAATACTTGAAAGCGGGTTCCCTGAGGCCTTGATTAGCTTTAGGAGACAACGCAACTGCGTCCGTCAATAAACATGCCTTATCCGATTGATGCAGCACTGGTCCGTTGGCAACTTCAATTTGGCTTTTTGCAAGAGACACGCCTGACCACCGAAAACATCTCTTGATTACAATTGAGAAGGCGGACCATATTTATAGTGCAGGCTTTTTCGCCTACACCCGATGCAATGCACTTTGGATTAGGGCGGGACTTCCTTACCAGATGGATGAGGTGATTGCAGATACTGAAGGCCGGTTAGTTTTGTTGAGGGGCCGACTAGATTAACGACTCCTATACCTAGGGGTGATCTATGCGCCACACACTGATCAGTTGGCCTTTTGGGCCCACCTCTCTACATTACCCGTAGATTGGCCAGTTGCTCCTTGGATCTTGGGTGGTGACTTTAATAGTCTCCTAGACACAGATCTCGACAGACCCACTCCTCTACTACTATACTACCCTGCACTGTTTACCCAGATGCACCTTCGGCAGAGGCTAGTGCAATTGGACCTAGGTGACACTTCATATCCGTTACCCAACACATTGCAAATTTTCTTTCTACTCCCCCATACACAAGCTGCCTTGATTGCTTTGTCTGTTCACAATTGTTGCACACCCAGGCCACCTCAGTGTCCTATTATTCCAGGACCCTGTCCAATCATAACCCCTTATAATTAGAGATTATCTGGGGCAGTTTGCTTGCTCCAATCCCCACTTGGCGATTGTTGACCCCTATGTTGGAGGATGTATTCTTCAGTCACATGATCACTGACCATATCACCATTTTTTACCCCCAGAAAATGAAGGGACCGCCTCATCCCCCATGATAGAGTGGGAAACCTTTAAAGTAGTCATGAGGAGTTTTAAGCTTGAAAACCACAGTGGGCATTGGGTGGACCCTTGCCATGGAAGTAGCAGCTATGGAGGCGTCTCTACTGGAGCTGGAAAGCACTGTTTTATCCACTCCCGATAGTCTATAACTAAAGGATCTTCCACCAGGGAACATTCCTGGTACCAACGGCACTACTGGCTGAATTTATACCTTTTTTAACAGTCCCTCAGTGCCTAGGATGGAAGCCCTCTACAAAGTGATATTTACTGCAGGCACCCTCCTGCCTACCCTTACTGAAGCTCTCAAATCCACATTGCTGAAACCACAAAAAGACCCTTCTGATTTGGCCTCTTTCTGTCAATTCTGAACACAGACTATAAAATTCTTGCCAAGATTGAAGCTTATTGCCTGATCTAATCCATGAGGATCAGGCAGGTTTTATCCTGGGACACAATAGCTCCCTTAATCTTCGTAGATTGTGGCACGTTAAGGATGAATCAGTTAATGACTACCCATCAGCTGCATATATTGCACAACACCTAGAGAAGGCTTTTGATTCCCTTCGTTGGGACTACATGCACAAAGTGCTACGGCTGCTTTGAATAGGCCCACACTGGCATAAGTGAATCCAGAAACTCTACTCCTGTCCTTCTGCTCGGGCAAAATAGGAAAATGCATCTCCACCTCTTCAACCGTGGGCAGAGGCGCCCGTCAGGGATGTCCTCTTTCTCTGCTGCTACTTGCTATGGCAGTGAAGCCACTGGCAACTTGTCTAAAGCTCCTCGGCGTACACTGGGGTATGCTGGTTAGAGGCTCAATTTACGTGGTGTCTCCTATGCAGATGATATCCTGTTATCCATCTGAGATGCAAATGAAGACCTGACACCTCTTGCGCGTCTTTTTAATTTCGCAGTGATCTCTGGGCTTAAAGTAAATTAGGCAAAATCACACATTTTCCCTCTTCACGCCTCCTACAAATTGCTCCTTTCTCTGCGAATGGACCCCCGATTACCTCAGGCACCCACCATGTCTCAGTACTTAAGGATTAAAATCAATCATTCTGCCATTGGCTTAATCGATGGCAACTTGGGCAAAGCGACTAGATCTCTGCGGGCCCAACTGCCTTCTGGTCATCACTTCCCTTATCGGTTGTGGGATGGATAGAACCCCTAAAGATGGTGGTATTGCCCCGTTCATTATATTATTTCGCAAATATACCTGTGATCATCCCCCGTTCCATTTTTAAACAATCAACCACCTCCCTATTCTGTCTTCCCACCAGCACTGATTGGCTTCACCCAGGACAACTCCGCTAGCGACATGCAGTTGGCTTAACGACACTGGGTGATTTGTTCGTTGACAGTGAGTTGCTGGACTTTCCAACTAAAAGGATGGACTAGAATTTACACCTGGGTCAATTCCTAACATATGAACACCTTAAACACTCACCACCATATTCCGGATCCGATATTTAGCACAAGCTCAGCACAAAGTTTTTCAGGCACTTTATGCTGTAGATACTGTTCGTAAACTGTTTCTAAGGCTCTACCAAGCTTTTCTACAACACTTCGACCATTCTCTGCCTTCATTTCGTGCTCATTGGAGACTGAAATGGCTCAAGCTTTAAATGATCCGGACCGGGCTAAAATCCTGAAACAGCCCAACAAAATGTCCTGTGGCTCCCATATAAATATATTCAATTTCATATCCTGAGCCACACATAATTCACACCGGCCCAAATCAATAGAATATTCCCTGCCACGTGCCCCAGTGCTTGCAGATAGAAGCTGAATTGCTGCATATGCTCTACCCGTGCCCAACTCTCTCCTCCTATTGGAGGAAAGTTCTCAAATTCTAAACACCAATGGCGCAAAGGCTAGTGAATTCCCCTGAAGCACCCAGCCTAGGCCTGTATACCCAACCTAAGACAGGTAAGTAGTCCACCAGAAACTTTACTTAGCTTTCTTCTTATCGAAATGCAATAAAACGCTGCACTGGAAAGGCTCCTTGCCACCCCAACCTTTACAAGTTGGACTAAGATAATGCTCTCCTGGTTTTAATCTGAGTGCTGCCTTCTCCATAGGGAGGAACGCGCTGGGCTTAGGGAATTTTCCATTGCACAAACATGGGATACCCTGGTGGAGGCCTTTAAACACTGCACTAAGGATGATACTCTACCCTCATATGCCCCCTGACATGATTTCTCCCCCTCTCACTGCACAAACTGAGCTCTTTTCACACACAGACGCATGCACCAAACAGAGGACTGCAGGCTCACAACTTTTACTATGGTGTAAAGATGACTTCGTCTCTCTGTTCTCTCCTTATCACCACAGGGACTTTAACCTTTGACTTCATTTACAGTTAGAAACAGCAGTGGTTGCCGGGTAGGGAAAGTTTTTTTTTTTTTGTAAGGGGTTAATAGTTCACTACAAAAGTTACAAATCTTGAATGCCATCAACTTGTTTCTGAACCTACTCTAGTACTGCTATTTGCTCTTGGTTTGGATAATTGTAAAACAATTTGACTGATCATTCTTATACTTTATTCTTCCTGACAACATGCGTCAATACCATTTTTTTTTTTTTTTAAAGGATCCACACTGGCTCATGATGCCAGAGAGAGCATGCCAATAACCTACTGAAGGTATATTTATGTTGGGATGGAAAAGTCCCTAGCATGGTGATGGACAGGCACCCCTGCCCTGAGTACCCCAGCAGCAAAGATACCTGGATCCATGGTACTGATTTCTGGTCATTGGCAAAAATGGATCATGTGTGTGTGCCATGACATAGGCCTTTCTTACAGTAACGCAGTCTGTTTACACTGGAAGTTGCGCACCAATCGCCAACGTCGTGAAACTAGTGGGCTACTGTCCTTTCCCGGTGTTAAGTGACATGAGCATGGTGGTGGCAGCATACCCTTTTTTGTGTTCAACAGAATCAGTAATGCCAACAGGCCTTTTTACCCGTGTAAGTTGAGTGGAGCCCACTGGTCAACTAATGTAAAGTTCTGTGCCTCTAAACAGAACTCACCCTTGCCCTGCATGGAGGGTGTGTAGCGCCGTACAACACGTGATACTTGTGTGTACCTGCTGGGTTGCATGTGTATGCCTTTCAACGGTGCATAACATGGAGGTCAGTAGGTTTCATTTTGGAAGCCCAGGTCTTGAGGATGGAGAAGTGAGGACTGCAACCCCTAGACAGGAGATGTGCATTGCTGACATTATCGAGGGCTGGGGTGGGGGACACACATTGAAGGAAGAGACGAAGAGCATCCTCTGTACACATAAAAGGTATCTTTGATTCCAGGAAAAGTCACTGGTCAGTGGGGCCTGACTGACAAGTTTAGCACTGCCATGGAATCTGATATAGAGGAAGGCTTAGTCCTTCGAACCTTTAGTGGAGGCAGATAGCCAGGTGTGATCCCCGTGTGTTCCGGTGGGCTGTGTTGTGCGCCACTCAGAATTGTGGCAGACTGTCCCTTTGCCAAAGGGGCAGTGTAGATGACACAGCACTTTAAGGAGCTGACACCCCAACACGAATTTCAAAGGCCAGACACTAAATCACGTTTTTGGACTATAAAGATGGGAACATGTGCCCCATACTTTGTTGAACAGCAATACATCATCAGGAGAGGGAAGATCACCAAGACTTCTTGCTGCTGGAACCAGCACTTGGGGCGAAGGACTGCCAATCTCCCATCTGGGAAAGGGGCCCTCACCTAGGAGCCAAGAACACTTGCCCAGTGCCTTGAGCACAGGGGCGTCATGAACCCCCCACTTTTGCAGCTTAAGCGGGTGGAGTTCTTGATGGGCCTCTTCTGTTTTCAGCTCGGTAGACAAAGGCACTTAAATAATTTGAAAGGAGGGTGGTTGGTTGGTTGAGTGAGTGAGTGAGTGAAAGGACTGATGGATAGGTGTGAGTGAAAGGGTGGGTGGGTGGATGAATGAGTGAAGAGATGGATATAAGGATGGATGAGTGAAAGAATGAATGGATAAGCGAAAGCGAGGGTGGATGAATGGATACACATGTGGATAGATGGATAAGAGAAAAAATGGATGGATGTATAAAAGAGGGTTGGTGGATGGATGAAAGGTTCAATGGATAGATGAGTGAAAGGGAGGATGGATGATTAGAAAGGATGTTTGAATTAGTGAAAGGGTGGCTGGATGAGTGGAGTGAAATGGTAGCTAGATGGATGAACAAAAATATAGATGGATGGATTGATGGATTGATGGATGCTGGGACGCTGTGATCTCCCCAACTTTAGAAGCTACAGCGGGGTGGAGTTCTTGATGGGCCTCTTCTATCTGCAACTTGGCAGACAAAGGGAAGTTAGTAAGTGAAACGATAAATGGATGATTGTGTGAGTAAAAGGGTAGATGGAATGGTGAATGAAAGGATGGATGGGTAGATGGTTGGATTAATGACTTAAAGGATGGTTAAGTGAAAAATGGATGGATGAGTGAAAGAGTGGATTGATGGATGAAAGGATGGATGAGTGAAAGAATGGGTGGATCAGTGAAAGGGAGGGTGGATGGATTGATGGATGAGGAGTGAAAGGGAGGATGGACAGATGGATGGAGTAAAAGGGTAGATGGATGGATGGAGTGAACGGTGGATGGATGAGCCAAAGGATGGATGGATGAGTGAAAGGACAGATGAGTGAAAGAATGGATGGGTGAGTAAAGGGGAGGGTGGATGGATGAAAGGGTGGGTGAGTGAAAGAATGGATGAGTGAAAGGGAGAGTGGAAGAAAGAAAGGGTAGATGGATGGATGAGTGAAAAAATGGATGGATGGATGAGTGAAAGGGAGGGTGGATGGATGGATGGACGGATGAGTGAAAGCATGGATGGATGAGTAAGGGGGTGGATGTGTGAGTGAAAAGGTAAATGGATGGATTAGTGATTACAATGAAGGATAAGTGAAAGGATGGATGATTGGATGGCTGAGTGAAAGGATGGGTAGATGAATGAGTGAAAGGATGGATGGATGAGTGAAAGGGAGAATGGATGGATGGAGTGAAATGGTGGATGGATGGATAAATGACAAAGGATGGATGAATTAGAGAAAGGGTGGATGTAGAGATCGCCGAGTGAAAGGGTGGATAGATTGACGGATATGTTTGGAGACACATGCATAGGTTTGAACATGGCTGGAAGGAAGGATGGAATAGTGAAAGACTGAATGATAGATGAAAGAATGAATGGATGACAGAATGTTAAGGTTGAAATTATGGATATCAGCAGGAGGATGGAAGGATGAATGGATAGATGGTAGGATGGACGAGCCAAGAGAGCTCATCTGGGAAGGGTCGTGATGACTTGCTTTGTTTGCTTGGTGCCATAAAAGCTTTGGTTCGAAGTGGGGGGTATTTACATTTTCTGGCTACTCCCTTGCTGGAGCACCAGCCTTCTGCCTTCCTGCCAAGACCAGTGTGCTCTGTGAGGGGAAATAGAAAACCTGGCTGGAGCAAGGTCCGGTGGGCATCCTGGCAAGGGGATCCCTGTGAGCAGAGTGTGAGGTGCCGAATCCAGTCAGGACAGTGATGGGAGACAGTCATCCACTCTCTTGTGAAAGTAGGCATCCCCCGTAGGGGCTGCGGTGAAGTTGTGGGCCTTCGCCCATCAGCACTGATCTTGATTGGGCTGCTGCATGTGTCAATGACCTCCTTTGCCAGGAAGAGGGCCATTGGGATTTTTGGGGCTATCGCCCTTCAACTGAGAAGGTGGGTCGTCACCTGTGCAACTGAACCTGTGGGCCATCGCCCGTGTCTGTAAATCCCTATTTGCTAAGAGGCCACTGAGACTGTTCGGCCCATCGCCCAGGGGATCTGACCTGATCGTGACTGCACCCATATCTGCGACAATCATATGCCAGAAGGGGGGACACTACAACCAATGAGCTTGTCGCCATGTCAGAAGAGTCTCTGAACAGCAGAAGGGCTCAGAAACAAGCCCAGAACCTGCCTGCTGGAACACTCCTTCTTCGGCGACGTACCAGCATGCTGATCCCGCTGACCATGGGAAGAGCGCAGTGAGAGCTGCTCAGTGTGAAGCACTGGGCAGAGAAGCACCCAGGCAGATGCAATCTTCTGAAGGCCACGGTTGGGGTAAGGTGGAAGGAGGGCCGTAGGCCCATGTGTGACTTGTTGGAGCTCAGTGTGTGACTGCCCGACCAGCTAAAAAACTTTGAAGGCAAAAGCAAGGCTGGTAAGCATCGCTAGTGTGGGCACCTGAGGTCAGCTCCTAGAATCCACCAGGGATGTAGAATATTTCCTGGAGGACGAGAGTGGAAGCGAGAGGATTCGCACTTTAGGGGGAGTTTTGCCCTGACAAGTGCTTGATCGCTAGCCTTGAGAGGCTACTGTGTGGATGACTTAGTGTGCTGTGTTTAGCATGTGCTATACATACTGCTTTTACAAGTAAAAAAGAGTATTGGACTTAATCATCACTCTATTGGGGTCACCGGAGGTATTATGACTTATGAGTCCTCGCATATCTTGCACCTACCTTCGACTGAAGAGCCTTGGACTGCTTGACCCGCGCTATCACAGAGTCAAATGCTGGAGGGGGTAGTACTTGGCCTAGTTACTCAGTATCCATAGTAGGCCGCGCCTTTGGAAATAAAGAGTAAAAGGTCACAACCCCCACCGTTGGGCCCAGTAGCTCCTGCTTCCCCGTGGTCCTCTACAAGAGGTTCCGACAGCTGTGGGATGACCTTTTAATTCTTGAGTCTGAAACCACTACCAAATAAACTTAAAGACACAAAAAGGGCCTGGATATAGTGCCGCTCTATTATAAAAAACGTATTTCATAGAATACCAGTTCTGAAACACTATTTCACCTACATGGTCTTTTTTTTTCAAAATGACCTTTTACAGTACAAGTGATTTATTATTATCCATAGGACTACTTGGAGGCTACTAGGAATTGGAAATCTTGGCATCTCCCATCCGAAACCTTGCTTCTTTTTGTTTCACTTATCTCTCAATTAACAATAGCAAAAAAGGAAGAGCGGGTGAACCTAGGAGAAGTGCTTGCCGTGTTGAAACTGATGATATGACATGAATTTATTTAACAACGGGCCTAGTGGAAATAGCTATTGCAAAAGGTCATGACCGGTGATATCTACTGGCTTTACCAATGTTTTCGTTTACTCTTTAGATGGACAATGCAGTATGCATGTAGGTGCAGCAGCCAGTTTGAAAGGATTTTTCTAAAGCGAAAAAACAAATCATTCAAAGACATTCACCACATATACATGTGCATGCGTTGCGGCCATCTTTGAACAATTTTTCTTTTGCTTTAAGAAAAATTGTGTTTTTTAGAAAAGGGTCGCTGCAAATGCAAATCCAAGTGTGGGGAGGAAGCTACCCGAAAGCAGTGCGCAACTGAGAGCCCTTGCAAAAACTGTTAAAAAAAAATGACAGTAAAATATAGAACCAAGAGTAAATTCTAGTTAACAGAAGAAAGCATTGCACACCGAGGAAACATAATAAGACACAAAAATAGAGTCAAATCCCTCTATGTCAGAGGTCAAATTCTACCTAATCTTATGAGAAACAATGCTCAAAAGTTTGAAGTGTAAAAAGTCTGTTTTCTTTATCACTCTTGGAGACCAGTGCTGAGGCCAAGAAAGATTCTAACCATAAAATGAACACAAAACATATATAAGGTACTCAAATAAATATATGATTTCAGCCTTCAATACATGGTCTAAGAAAAGGCATCCATTCATAGAAGGAACCTTTAAAGGCATACATACCTGTCCGCAGGAGAAACATACTGGGAGCCCATGGGACTCAGGATGAGCCCATTAAAACGTTGGTTAATTCGAAGATTCCTCACAAGGCCTTTGCGCGCCAGCTTTCTTCCTGTGCACCTCTTTGGGTCACAATGACCGAGCTCCCACATAGCCAGAGGACAAGGAAACTTAAATGGTGGAGAATCTGCTTCATCTGTTCCATCTCTGTTAACGACGTCTGTCAAATACAGCACAAAACCTGCATTAAAACTTTTACACCTGCCCTGTCAACTCCAACCAAATGTAATCAGGATGAAAGAAAACCTAAGTCAATTCAGACACACAATGCAAAAATACAAAACCGACACCCTGTCGCTCCCCCATCAGCAGTTGTGAAACAGAGATATAAAATCATTTGAAACTGATTTCACCAAGATATTACAGCTAGTTCTGTAATGCAGTAGGCTTCAATCCAAAAGTATGGAATAGTTCTTGTTACTTAGACATTTTTGCCTACTCTAAGATAGAATCATTTTTACACCAAGTTAAATACAGGTCCATAGCATATGCTTGGTCTGTAACTTGATGCTGAGCAAAACATATGTTGTGATTTTTGTTTACCATAAATGTATAGATAATATTGTGGTTTTTGTCTGGAATACATTAATATTCCATAGACCGGAGCGCGGTGAGGAAGATGAAGCGCGAATATTTTGCGTGGTCTGTCGTGGCATACGCTGAACGTCTTTACAGCCTTTTGGGAGTTTGGATATTTGGGCGAGGTTGGAACAATAGCACTGGTTTTATTCATTAGACGTGTTGCAGTGTGTGTTTTTCTGTATTCTATTCTAATAGTCAATGTGTACCGCATATCACATTGCTATGTGGCCCCTGTGATTAACGAACCTGCCGTTAAAGGTCCCTGAAACACTGTCGATATTTTGTTAAGTTTAAAAAAAGGTAATATTTAGTCTTATTTAGTGTGATGTGCAGGCAGCACTTTCTTAAAATTGAAATGAGATATATTATATTTATCGCTTTTTATACATTAGCATTAGTATGTGCTGTCAGCAGGTATGCCCGATTTACATGTACTGTGCTGACTTATTCAGATTTTAACCTAATATATACATATATATTTATACATACACACATATACACACACATATTTTGTAGCCATTGAAGGAATTCATTGAATGAGGTACTGGATCTCGAAAAATTGTGGGAACAGGATATCATGAATTTAGAATCAAGTTTGCTTGGAATCTTTTTTGCTAAGGTATTCTTTTTATTTTTTCTTCTTCATTTTCGCCCATCAAATTACTCTCTAGTCATGATAGGTGTAATGTATCTGCTATAGGTAACCACGAGCTACTCGTTTTGACAGTAAGCTTAACAAATATCTAAGTGATTCGAGGTCTTTATCAGGCCATGACCTAGGTGGGGCTCCACTTGACAGTCCAGCATATAGCCAATTGTGATTTGCACATGTCTCCAGCTCAATAATTGATTTGACTGTCCGTCTCATTATTTGTATTTATTATTTTTCTAAAGTCAGAACAATATGTGAATGTGCCAATATGTTTTTTCTTATTGAATATATCTGTATATTTGGTTGGTCACTTGTTATTTATTATTGAATTGTGTATTTTTCTCATTTCTTTTACTTTTTTTCGTTTTCTTTTACCTTTGAGAAATGTATATGTATACATATATTTGTATTCTTTCCTTGTTGGTTAATACCAATATAAGAAATGTTGCATCTGTAACATGTACTTATGAAACTTCACACATGTAATCTAAGGTATTAATAGTGGTATTTTCTTGTCAACAGCCCTGAAGAAGCAAAACTTTTTTTCGCGAAACACTTGTTGCGCCTAAGAGAAGGACATATAATAAAATAATAAGAATTTATATGGACACAACTTGGAATTTGTGTTTTTCTCAGTTCATGATTTATTGTATAGAACACTTCCTGTAAGGAAAGCAGGGATCTGAGAATTAGCGCGGGGCACTTCCTCTTTTTCCATTTTTTTAATAAACTATTATAGAAGCCCAGCGGCTTAATTGACAGGCTCTCTGTCAAGATTTTGGTACATGTCTGATGATGTCCAAACATGTTGAAAAGAGGAGAGGCACTTGCAAATAATCTGTTTTTACTGTACAAACCAGGGGTTCTAGATCGGAAGGCAGAACCAATGCTAAAAGCCTTGAGGACCTATTTATAAAACTAGAGAGGCTACAGAAGAAAGAATCCTCCAAATGGTGGGATGCTATGTCACAGAAGAAATATTTAGAGGTGAACCATATCCCAAGGGAATTAATATTTATTATTTTCCCTACAGTAGAAGATCTAGTAGATACGTGGGAAGCGAAACTCAATCAAACAAGTAGGGAACATATGGACATGCTAATAGAAATTGCAGAATCTCAGAGTGACATTGAATAAACAAATAGAAGATTTGTGTAAAGAAAATACTAAAAAGAATTTTGACATTCTGGAGGAAGTTATGGCTAGGCATCGAATTGAACTTCAAGAGAGAAAGAAACAAAAATGTGGACAGCATGAGGTGGACTACGTGTCAGGACATGTGTTCACATACATAAAGAAATTCGATAAGACTGTGAAATAAGATCTTCTTCCTAAAAGTAGACCCATGGTAGATGATACTTCCAGTGCTAGCAGTATATCTAGTTTAGCAATCAGTGGGAGTGAGACAGAAAGTGACAATCCTTCTACATCATTATCAAAAACGACTACTTTGTCTTTTTTATAAGAACAGAAAAGGATAAGAATGCTGCAGATGCAACCACCAGTCAGAAACTTCGAAAATCAGAAACGTGGAAGAGATGTAGAGGAACTAAAGGGGAAGGTCGAGATCAAGTCGTAGAAGATGTAAACTCAGAAGGAGTCAGGACGAGATCGCAGAGAATCAGGGACTATGTGAAGCAAAGAATTTGGTTACCAACCTCTCGGACAGAGTCCTTACAGGTTAGGAAATTAATGTTTTAAATAAAGTATTGAGTTTTTCTCCTAGACATAGACCCAATGATTTGACAATAAAAGTAGATCTAATGTGGTTTGCACACAAATTGAAGTTAAAAAGATTTTTTGTAAATAAACCTATAATCAGGAAGCATCTTTCTATTTATGATATTAGCCCAATGTTAATTCAAGAACTGTCTGGTACACAGTTACTTGTTAGTCTTTCGGAAGAGAATCAATGTGACATTGAGGATGTTGCGTTAAGACTTGGGAATTAATATAGACTGTAGTGTTAATAGCGGTCTTAAGGACAAATCAACATTTATGCCAATATTACCAAGTGACAATGTTATTGATGTATTTCAAACTATAGTAATGAAGGATATTGAGAAGAATAATGTCTGTCATTTTTATGATAATCTAAATAAAAAAAAGAACGTGAAGCACTCAATGGTTTGAGAAATGATAAGTCTATTATTATAATGCAAGCGGACAAAGGGGGCAATGTGAGTGTTATGAATTACCGTGACAATTAAATGAGAGAACTAACTATACTAAAGTGGACTCTCTGATGTTGGAAACATCTCTTTCAGAATTGAACATCAAATTGAAACAGTATCGTGACCAGGGTTTGTTAGATATGGATGAGATTAATTACCTCACTGTCTCTTCCCCGATAGCACCTTTCATTTATTTTCTGCCTAAGGTTTATAAGAGGGGCAGAGTACCACCTGGTCAACCCATTATTGCTGGAATTGGGCCTCACACTGAGAATATTTCCAAATGTGTCAACGTCTACATTACTCCTTTTGTCAGTACACTTCGGTCTTTTAACAAAGATTCGCAGGATTTCTTGAGACAGATTATGGATATATTTAGGGACTCTGAGTATAACCTGTTTACAATGGATGTTAACAGTTTATATACTAACATTACACATAAATTAGGACTTAAGGCATTGAAATCTTTCTTGTTTACCAGATCAGCCAATTATTACTCATGTTCCTGCATGATTTTGGATTTGGCAGAATTTGTCCTCAACAACAACTTTTTCTTTTATCAAGATATATTGTATCAGCAACTAAAAGGGACAGCCATGGGCTCAAGGTTCGCTCCCTTTTATGCAAATCTGTTTATGGGTTTGTACGAGAGGGAGCATGCCTGGGCAGGCCCATGCGGGAGTAGAGATGAAGTAATTTTTTGGGGTCGTTATATAGACTATGTGTTTCTGATTTGGCATGGAACTGTCCGGGAGCTTGTCAAATACCATGATTATCTGAACAACAACCAATTCAACGTTACATCGAGTCTGGAATGTAGCAAAGAACGGATTTGTTTTTTTGATATCCAACTGTACATTGAGGATGGCAAACTGCTTTCGAAACTATATAGAAAACCTACCTCGACTAATTCTGTTCTACACAAAGATTTAGGTCACCCTAAGAAGAAACAGATTGAGAATATCCCCTATAGGGAATTTTTACGAGCTCAGAGAAACTGCACGGTAGAATCAGATTATGTTTTAGAGGAGAGTTGCATTATTGAACGATTTCTACACAGAGGGTATCGTGAAGATATCATCCAAAGAGCAAGAACCAGAGCAAGTAAGATTTGTAGAACAGACCTTTTGAAAACAAACGTTAGGAAACCGAATATCAACAAGGATGACAGTAGTGATGTACGCTTTATTACAAACTATAGCGAGGGCAATAAGGTGATTTACAACAGTCTTTCTAAACACTAGGGCATCCTACGTTGTGATAAAAATGTACATAAAATACTTCCTGTGAAACCTTTCATTCCTTATAAGAAGGCACCAACGCTTTGTAATATTCTGAGCCCTAGTGATACTATTTCGTTCTAGACATTCAAACAGGAACCTATTCTATCATCCTGGTTGAATGTGTTACAAATGTTCAAAATGTATTTGTTGTAAATATGCTACAAATAATACCAATGTTTTCCATGACTGTAGGTTTAGGAGAGTTTAAGATACTTTCCTTTATTAACTGCAACACAACACTGTGTGTGTATATCCTGCATTGTGTAAGCAAAAAACAGTATGTAGGCTCCACTACTCGTAAACTGAAAGAAAGATGGAAGGAGCACATCAGGACCATCAAGAATGAAGATCCCAAATACCCTATGGCAGTGCATTTCAATTCAGAGCATAAGAATGAGGAATTACAGGAGATCAGAGTCACTGGCATAGAAGCAGTTAAAGTGAATAGAAGAGGGGGAGATAGGGATAAACAAGTCAGGATGAGGGAAACCTATTGGATTGATAAGCTGAATACTGTCAACAGAGGCCTTAAACTTGATAGAGAGTTATACACATTGGTATGAATATTTTCTCTTTACATATCTCTAAGAAGGTAACGTTATTTGAGCCTCGTCTCTAGACCTTTGGTTTACCGGCTGCTAGTGATCTAAGTAGTTCATTTGATTGACCCTTGTGTCGTGAGATATGTGCGGTTCATGATGTACATATATTCTGTTTTTTATATACATATATATTCTTTGTTACGTTTATTTTCTCACTAGGAGGAAGGTACTCATTTTTTCTGAATATGATATCATTATACTTTAATTCCCCCTTGCACGTGGGGTTAGAATTCATAGTGATTTGTAGTGTATGATCTTAGTCTAAGGGGGTATATGAATCAATCATTGGATGGCAGCAGTCCCTCAAGCTTGTAATAGCTCATCCGATGGTTACTGTTAATGTATGAATCCTGAGACCATGGGTTTGAGACCTCTGAATACAATGTTTTCTGACTTTTGACAAACTACATCATTTAGAGAAGATTTTGTGACTGCAAGCCTCAAGCAACATATTTTATTGTTAGTATTTTGTTTTATTTATCTTTCTGGATCTGTTGATTAGACCTAGTGGGTCGTTATTGTTTGTTGTATTGACTGTCCCCAAATGTAATTAGAGAGTTTCTGTACTTGGAATAAGCATAAGTTGTTATCATCCCCAACCTCATTTAGCTCACTTGATTATTCAAGCTTACGTAGAGTTCTGAGATCATGGGTTTGAGACCCCCCAACCCTCCCCCAGTACATTGAATTTTCATATTGCCTTTATAAGCTTCTCCTATTATTTATGACATTTACGTGGTAGATTATGGCACATTGTTGTTAACTTTCATTCACAATTGTTTTGAGGTCTTGACATACTTTCTAATTTCTCTCAGTGTATTGAGGAAAAGCTTCAATTGTGGTTACGAGTGAATTTGAACAGGTGTTCCTTGTTACAGATATTTACAATTCAAAATAATTGTTAATTACTAACGGCTCTGAGATGAGTATTTAAAGATAGAGTGTTTCACTACCCTCTACACGTGATGGTATAGACACTGACGGGAAGCTATAGCCATGAGAGCGGTGAGGAAGATGAAGCGCGAATATTTTGCGTGTTCTATTTTGGCATACGCTGAATGTCTTTACAGTCTTTTGGGAGTTTGGATAGTTGGGCGAGGTTGGAACAATAGCACTGGTTTTATTCTTGTTGGTGAGGTTTGTGTCTCGATTTTAGATGTGTTGCAGTGTGTGTTTTTTCTGTATTCTATTCTAATAGTCAATGTGTATCGCATATCACATTGCTATGTGGCCCCTGTGATTAACGAACCTGCCATTAAAGTTCCCTGAAACACTGTCAGTTCGATATTGTGTTAAGTTAAAAAAAAAGGTAATATTTAGTTTTATTCAGTGTGATGTGCGTGTAGTACTTTCTTAAAATTGAAATGAGATATTATATTTTTCGTTTTTTATACATTAGTATGTGCTGTCAGCAGGCGTGCCTGATATATATCTACACACACATTTTGTAGCCATTGAAGGAATTCATTGAATGAAGTACTGGACCGGGAAGAATTGTGGGAACAGGATATCATGAATTTAGAATTAGGTTTGCTTGGAATCTTTTTTGCTAAGGTATTCTTTTTATCTTTTCTTCTTAATTTTTGTCCATCAAATTGCTCTCTAGTCAGGATAGTTGTAATGTACCTGCTATAGGTAACTATGAGCTAATCGTTTTGACAGTAAACTTTGCAAATATTTAAGTGATTCGAGAACTTTATCAGGCCATGACCTAGATGGGGCTCCACTTGACAGTCCTGCATATATCCAATTGTGATTTGCGTATGTCTCCAGCTCAATAATTGGGTGGACTGTCAGTCTCAATATTTGTATTTATTATTTTAATTTTTCTAAAGTCAGAACAATATGTGAACATGTCAATATGTCTTTTCGTATTGAATATATTTGTATGTTTGGTCACTTGTTATTGAATTGTGTATTTTTCTCTCTCTTTTCCCTTTGAGAAATATATATGTATACATATATTTGTATTCTTTCCTTGTTGGTTAATACCAATATAAAATATGTTGCATCTGTAACATGTACTTATGAAACTTCACACATGTAATCTAAGTTATTAATAGTGGTATTTTCTTGCCAACAGTCCTGAAGAAGCAAAACTTTTTCGCGAAACACGTGTTGCGTCCCAGAGAAGGACATATAATAAAATAAGGATTTATATGGACATTCAACTTGCAATTTGTGTTTTTCTCAGTTCAAGATTTAATATATAGTTTTATTTTTATTTTATGTAGTTTATAGAGCGCGCAGCTACCCCCGAAGGGGTGTCCCGGCGCTAAAATAGTTCAATTTGTGTTTACGCTAATGGTACAGTTAATCTCTAGAATGAAAAACGTCCCTTTTCTATAGGTCATATTTAAATGATATTATGAAAGTCACAGACTTGGTCATTTTAAAAAGAGGTCTGATGTATTTCCCCAATTCCATTTCTCGCTCATCTCAACGGTTACGACCATTAAGAATTCTCAGCCTACAATTTCAAGAGCGAGGAACGCGTTTGTATCTTACAAACGCAAAAGTGCTAATTGATGACTACAAATATGGAAAACCAGCACTCCTTTAGCATAATTACTGTAAATGTACTGAATATATATATATATATATATATATATATATATATATATATATATATATATAATTGTTTCTGTTTTCTCAAGTTGATTTGTTTTTGATTTCGCAGAGATAACTTTGTATGAAAATGACTGTCAAAGAACCATGTGCTGTTTGGAGATGCCGGCTTGTTTCAATTTTTAGCCAAAAACACTAGACACATTGTGGGGCTTGTAGGTGGACTTTACCCCTGTAGGTTTGAGTTGAAAGATCCCATAATGCAATCTGTGGTTGAAGAGTCAGGATTAGCGGTAGATATCACACACAACACGGTACCAAAAACCTTTAGGAACAAGGACATTTCAGATATTAATAAACCATTTCATTCTGATAGGCAAGGCGATAGCTGCATTGAGCACTTCTTACCCAGCAAAGCATCGTGAACTTCTTCAGTAAAGGTTTCCAGGCATCTTGGCGTACGCTTATATCTAGCTTCCTTGCCCTTAGCAGAGGAACGCTCAGGTTTATGCAGAGGCTTTTTCCGCCCCATTACTGATGGCAGTTTCTGAAGGTTAGGAAAAAGTGAATGTATAAGGTTATTTAAAAGCTTGTACCACACAGAGTCCGAATTAAGAGCAGACATTATATTCACATAGGCTGCCATTGGTCAACAGGACCCACAAGATGCCTTTGTCTGTAGTCTTCAGAGGGTGATCACCAGAAGAAACTAAGCCTGGTAAGTAAAGTGGAACTTGCCCATCCATGCCCACCACAAAGGGGAGTTAAGGAGATGGGTGGATTAACCGGGGTCGTGCATTCTACGCATGCACACTGTTACGCAATGAGTGGCAAAATCATTGCTATGTGCTATAGATGTCGAACTCATCCAGCTCTCAAAAGCTCATACTCACTTTTCATACCAGATTTCAAATACACTATTTCTGGTCAGGAAAGGTCAACATATATGAACTTACGAACAAACATCCATGGATATGCCCTTATTTAAACCTATTCTTTAGACTCCTCTCCAAAAATGCTAGCAATTTAGAATATCTCTGTCCAGTTGGCTAGTGTGATGTAGCACCACTAAGTGATTGTGTTGTTTTGCATGTGCTACATGAGATACTTATCTGGTTAGAAAGTATCACTGAACAGAAGGAAGATTCAGATGGCAAGTGCAGCCATGAACATTAATTTTAATTTATGGCAGTGTATGCAGGTACAAACATGATTCAAAACTCGATATTGCATGTCCCCCCTACAAACATCAATTTAGAAACGGAATTCATATTTCAAACATTATGTGCACAGGTAAACATGGTCATATTTTAGATACACAGAGATAGTGTCCTTTTCTTTTTAGGTGCCTTTCCAGGCTGGTCTGAATGCAGCAGCCTTTGTACAGTCACACTCTTCATAGCCGGACAGTCTCCAGTATAGGTGCGCGAGACAATGAAAGTTCGAGCCATGCCTGGAGCCTGGCTATGGCTCAGCTCCCGGTCTTGTTGGAACCTCGAGCCCATAACGTGCAGAGCTTTCTTATGGGTTCTGCCTGCCACCCTCTCCCAAGGATGTGGCGTTAAGGCCGGAGATGCCAAATTTAGAACTGGTGAACCAGGTTCCAGTCTCGGCGTCGGCTTATCACCCTGTGATTCTGGGAAAATCACTTAATTCCCTAATGTAGATATACAATGAATGTGACCGTAAGCAATTTAACTGGTGGTCATGTACAACGCTCAACCTTCATGTTAAATTTGCACTAGATTTAAAAACTGCAGAAAAAAGCATTAGGAGGTCAAACAAAGCCTTAACATAAGATAAGAAATAGACACCTCACTAACTGGCTGATTTGTACAAAATAAAACCAGAAGCCTGGATAATTCAGAAAACATGGGCTCTGGATAAAGTCTTCTTGCGAGGCTATTTCAATTTTAGGGTAGAAGCGGCTCCTTTGAGGGCAGGTCGCCCGTCAGGCGACCTCATAATCTGGTTTAAAACAATACCAGGGGTATCAGTGAAAAAGATATAAATAGCAGCGACATCTTGGGTCTACATATTTGGGGACAGAATGGGTGCAAACTTAATCTATTCATTATCTATAATCGCTCTGTGAGTAGCGAATAAAGATTCACCTACCCTAAATCTTTTAGCCCTTCTCCTTAATGAGATCTCAGATACTATCCCGGTTCTGGTTGCAGGAGATTTTAATACTAGCTTTGAGCCCCTTGAAGGCTTATCGATGATCACAGAAGGGGGAAGATGAAGCTAGGAGTATACCAAGACTGGAAGATAAACCATTAAGATCCTGGTCTTCCACGGCAACCCAATTAATGTCAACCACGCTGTCCTTTGGGTTGTGAGCCTAAAATGGCAGATGTGTGTCAGACAACGACCCTGGTACTACTTTGTTTTTAGAGGGACCTGTAAGAGTAAAATCAATGAAATCTCGCTAGACATCGACCTTTGGCACTTAGTGTCAGCTTCTGAAGTTATTGCAGCAACTACAATGCTCTTGCACGGTCGCTAGACGACCTGTTGTTCAAATCCACGAAAATAGCAACCCCATATTCTGCAACAATATTGTCCAACGCAAACAATAGAAAGGCGGTAAAGTGGTCCAAAATGAGCTTTAACATTGACACTCTCACACAAATTTACACCATGTTTAATACCATATTGGGCCCTTTCGATAACACCTCATTGAATTAAATTTCCCTAGGCAAGCTTCATACCGCTGTTTAATGCCCTACACACTTTATGTACTAAAACGGTGAGTGTCCATAAACTGAGGGTCCCTCCTGGTATATGACGGAGTGTCGCTGTGCTAAGGACCTTCTGATAAGTGCTCTTAAAGCAGGTGACCATGACCTAATTAGGCAACAAAGTGCATCATACACAAACATCATTACCATTTCTAAGCAGGAATGGATAGATTCAAGGCGGCTGGCCCCGATTTAAACACTTAATAACAAAGACATCGCCTATTTTGGCAGATTTTCTCTCATGGTGATGCCGTTACCAATAGCCCCATCGAATGAAAGGTACAACCCCTGCATGGAGTAGACCACTTTACTAGTCAATATGCTGCACCTTCCTTCGCAGCCTTCCCACACATAGTACTTCGGCCACCCCTGTCTAACACAGCTGACAGTAGAGTAGAAAAATCTACCAAATTTTCTTTGAATGAGACAATATCAGCCATTAATTCTTTGCGTCCTGGTAAGGCACCAGGACCCAGAAAAGTCCCAGGTGACCTCTTCCATTCTGAAACCAATGTATGATGGAGCCCCTAAATCAATGCCCTTTCAAACAAGATACTGGAAGGTAATGACATACCCAGTCTTGCCTTGCAGTAGATCTAATCCCTATCTTTAAGAAGGGTGACAGGACCTCCCCAGGCTATACAGACTCCCAGACTTGATGGAAGAGAAGATGATTCTTTCCCCTTACCGAGCAGGGTTTTGTCTCAAAGTGAGTACCATTGACGAGGTGTTTCTATTTAAACTTCTAAAGGTGGAAGTATGTGGCCCTCTCGAAAGACCATCTGTATACTGTTTTTGTTGAATGAAGGACAACCTTTAACCCCTTCGGTGCTCATGAAGGAATGGCTCCGTCATGAGCACTGGTGCTTCTGTGCTCATGACGGAACCATTCCGTCATGAGGACAGGGGCAGGAAATACCTCATATCCATTTTTTTTTTGGGGCCTTGGGTGGTGGGGAACCTCCCGAGGCCCTTCCCTGGTTTTCAATGCAATGACTATCGCGCGCATGTCGCGCTGTTGTCATTACATTGAAAACAAAACTGAAACTTAGTTTCAGTACTTTAGTGCATATGGGGATATCTCAGCCCCCCGAGCACCGAAACACTTGGGAGAGGTATCGTTGGAAAGGGGAGAATCTTCCCTTTCCAATGGTACCCTTCCCTAGTGGATCCCTGCTTGGGAATCACCCCAGGAGGGCGATCCCCAAGCAGGGATCAACCCACTAGTAACAGGGAGAGGGGAGCGGCCCCTTAGGCAAGGGCCTGTGCTCCCCCCATTGTGTTTTGGGCACAACAGTCTTTCTGA
This sequence comes from Triturus cristatus, assembly GCF_964204655.1. Taxonomy (NCBI): domain Eukaryota; kingdom Metazoa; phylum Chordata; class Amphibia; order Caudata; family Salamandridae; genus Triturus; species Triturus cristatus. Next base: position 1,092,757,430 of record NC_140593.1, read on the forward strand.
CCCCCCTGGGGGGCAAATGGGAGCAGTAGCCCCCAATCTGCCCCCCCCCCCCCCCCCCGGGGGGCAAAAAGCCGGCTAGCACCAGGGATTTCTTTCCAAAAATGTACTTAGGGTGGGGGCTGCCCAAAACGGACATGCCAATGCGCCCATCCCCCTCACCAAAATGACAGCCTTTCTGACCCCCCGGGGATAGATCGGGGCAGTAGCCCCCAATCTGCCCCCCGGAGGGGCAAAAAGCCCACTAGACGCCAGGGATTTATTTTGGGCAAATGAAATGAGGGTGGGGGCTGCCCAAAACGGGCATGCCAATGCCCCCACCCCTCAAACAAAATTACAGTCTTTCTGTCCCCCCTGGGGGGGGGCAGATGGGGCAGTAGCCCTCAATCTGCCCCCCCCCCCCGGAGGGGCAGAAATCCCACTAGCACCAGGGATTTTCCCCCCGCAATTTTACTTAGGGTAGGGGCTGCCCAAAATGGGCATGCCAATACCCCCACCCCCACCAAAATTACAGCCTTTCTGCCCCCCCTGGGGAGCAGTAGCCACCAATCTGCCCCCCCGGGGGACAAAAAGCCCACTAACCGCCAGGGATTTATTTTGTCCCATCCCCCCAAAACACATTACAGTCTTTATGCCCCCCCAGAGGTGCAGATGGGGGCAGTGGCCCCTGATCTGCCCCCCGGGGGGGCAGAAAGCACACTAGGCACCAGCAATTACGCTGGCTTTTTTTATGGGTGGGGGCTGCCCAGAATGGGCGTACCAATGCCCCCACCCCCAAAAAATAGCCAGAGTCTTTCAGCCCCCTTTGCGGCCATATCGGGGCAAAGTTCCCCCCCCACCCCCATCATTTCCCCCTGGGCGGCAGAAAGCTCACAAGGCACAGACTTATTTTTAGCAATGTGCCTACCTGTGGATTTTGGGCCTTAGTGCAGCCGGCACATAGGGAAACCTAGCAAACCTGTACATTTTTGAAAACTAGATACCCAGGGGAATCCAGGATGGGGTGACTTGTGTGCCTCTCACCAGGTTATGTTACCCAGAATCCCTTGCAAACCTCAAACTTAGTTTAAAAAAAATAAAATCCTCCCTTGTCTGTGATGGAAAGTTCTGGAATCTGCGTGGATCCACAAAATTCCACATATCCCGCATTGCCTAAAGTCTTCCGAGAAAAATGGTACCTCACTTGTGTGGGTAGGCCTAATGCTCGCGACAGGAAACGGCCCAAAACGCAACGTGGACACAACACAATTTTACAGTTAAAACTGACCCTTTTTTGCAAAGTGCCTAGCTGTAGATTTTGAACCCTAGCTTTGCTGGCACCTAGGAAAACCTAGCAAACCTAGACGTTTTTGAAAACTAGACACCCAGGGGAATCCAGGATGGGGTGACTTCTCTGGCTCTCACCAGGTACTGTGACCCAGAATGCCCTGCAAACCTCAAATTTAGCTGAAATAAATCACTTTTTTCTCAAATTTGTGTGTGGGAAAGTTCGGGAATCTACGTGGATCCACAAATATCCTATCACTCAGCGTTCCCCCAGGTCTCCCGATAAAAAGGTTACCTCACTTGCGTGGGTTGGTCAAGTACCCGCGACAGGCAAGGTCCCAAAACGTATTGAGGAGACCTATCACAAAACAACCTGGTTTTGCAAGGGAGTCACCTGGGTTTTTGGTCCCGAGCTCGGCGGCCATCTTGGAAAACTACCAAACCCACACATTTCTGAAAACCAGACACCCGGGGGAGTCCAGCGAGGTATGGCTTGCGTGGATCCCCCAACGTTTTCCTACCCAGAATGCACTCAAACCTCAAATTTAGCTGAAAAAACACATTTTCCACATATTCTTAGATAGAATCACAGTGCCGGCACTAATGTCATACCCCACAGCGTACGCCTCATTCTCCCGAGAAATATGATACCTCACTTGTGTGGGTGGGGCAAGGACCTGTGACTGGGAAGAGCCCAAAACATAGGGAATAAGGGTATAGCACCGAGAATTCTAAGCGCTACATTTTTTAAAAAAATACGTTTGTAGCCAATTCTCCATAGGACACCTACATAAGCGAGGTATCATTTTACTCGGGACACTAAGGAGAACGGTGTGGGGTAGGACATTTGTGCCGCCACGATGATTCCACACATAAATATGTGAAAATGTGTTTTTTTCCAGCTAAATTTGAGGTTTGCAGGGGATTCTGGGTAGGGAAACATTGGGGGATCCATGCAAGCCATACCTCATTGACTCCCCAGGGTGTCTTGATTTCAGAAATGTGTGGGTCTGGTAGGTTTCCCTAGATGGCGGCGAGCCCGGGGCCAAAACCCCAGGTCCCCCCCCCCCCAAACCAGGTAGTTTTGTTATAGGTAATTTTGAAGTCTCCACAGTACGATTTGGGCCATTTCCTGTTGCAGCCACTATGCCTAACCACACAAGTGGGGTACCATTTTTATTGGGAGACCTGGGGGAACGCTGGGTGGTAGGAAATTTGTGTCAGCCCGGTGAATCTACAACTTTCCAACACAGAAATATGAAAAAAATAGATTTTTTCAACAAACTTTGAGGTCTGCAGGGGATTTTGGGAAGGGAAATGTTGGGGGACCCACGCAAGCCATACCTTGCTGGACTCCCCCGGGGTGTCTAGTTTTCAGAAATGTGTCAGTTTGTTAGGTTTCTCTAGGTGGCCGCCGAGCCCGTGGCCAAAAACTCATGGGACCCCGCTTGCAAAACCAGGTTATTTTGTGATAAGTAATTTTGATGTTGCCTCAATACGTTTGGGGCCCTTGCCTGTCGCGGGTGCTTGACCTACCCACACAAGTGAGGTACCATTTTTCTCGGAAGACTTTGTGGGACTTTGTGTAGGTGGAATTTTGTGGATCCACCCAGATTCCAGAACTTTCAACCACAGAAATGTGAGGAAAATGTGTTTTTTTATTTTTTACAAATTTTTAGGTTTGCACAGGATTCTGGGTAACAGAACTAGGTGAGAGCCAGTCAAGTCACCCCATCCTGGATTCCCCTGGGTGTCTAGTTTAAAAAAATGTATAGGTTTGCCTAGGTGATGACAGAGTTGGGGTTCATAATCTAGAGCTAGGCACTTTGCAAAAAAAGGGTCCGTTTTCACCAAGAAAATGTGGTGTGTCCACGTTGCGTTTTGGGCCGTTTCCTCTTGCGGGCACTAGGCCTATCCACACAAGTGAGGTACCATTTTTCTCGGAAGACTTTGGGGGAACGCGTGGTGGGGGGAATTTTGTGGATCCACACAGATTCCAGAACTATCCACCACAGAAATGTGAGTAAAATGTGTTTTTTTTATAAATTGTTAGGTTTGCAAGGGATTCTGGGTAATAGAACCTGGTGCGAGCCAGTCAAGTCACCCCATCCTGAATTTCCCTGGGTGTCTAGTTTTCAAAAATGTATAGGTTCGCTAGGTTTCCCTAGGTGCCGGCAGAGCTAGGGTTGAAAATCTACAGCTAGGCACTTTACAAACAAGCATTGAAAATGCAATAGGTCTTGCATTTGATTAAGTAAAAGCCATTTGCTTTGCTAATGGTATTGTATAGCAAAGCAAATGGCTTTAAGTTAAAGAAAGGCAAGACCTATTGCATTTTTAATGCTTGTTACCATTGGTCACGGTTACAGTGTCCAGGTCCTGAACGCAGATTCTACACAATATACGGGACACACAACTTAGTTTTCAAACAAGTCAGGAACGTGAGACGCAAACAACGAGGTCGAAAAGAGAAGCAAAGAATAAAAAAAGTTTAAGCACATCAACTTGGGGAGGCTAAGTTGCGCGCTGATGATCTAAAGCTGTGGCATGACGGTCCCAAATTGAGGCAAGTCCCATGCTGCTCACGTCTGAGAATTAGAGGGGATTCCACTGTCACGAAGAAGGTCTGGAGATGAGGTCTCCAAAGGAGTTAGGGGTGGCGCCATACATTAAAAAAAAAATTTTTTTTTAAAACACCGTGCCAGCCTGCCTCAAGCGCTCCTCCCGAGCAGCTCTGCCTGCCAATCACAATCTCCCGTGCCTGAATGTACCCTTGTGTATCGCAACCGGAGCTCATGTAAAGCGCTCCAATACCTTCAGGTAGAGTTCACGCTATAGAAATCTGCATAAAAAACAAGCTCTCGCCATATGTTTTCACTCAGCCCCGTGTTTACGGGGCTGAGTGAAAACATATGGTTCCCACAAAGATAAGAAATACCTTCACGACAGAAGGAAAGCAGACGAGCAAGTCCGGGTGGGCTGGACAAAAAAGTGAAAAGGAGGCAACAAAGAAAGCTTATTACCAATGGCAGCCCACAGTTTACTATAAACGGTGACGCAAGCCAAAGGAAATAAGGGGCGGGGCTTCAAGCCCTTCTCTCAAAGTCCTCCTTGACCATAAATCTCGCCGAGCGAGCTACGCATGTGCGCAGCAACGTTAGGCGAGACCTAAAAAAGGGTCAGTTTTCACTGTAAAAATAAAAAGTGTCCACGTTGCGTTTTGAGCCGTTTCCTGTCGCGGGCACTAGGCCTACCCACACAAGTGAGGTACCATTTTTATCGGGAGACTTCGGGCAGCACTGAATTGTAGAGCATCTGTTCTTACCTATTGACTTTCGATGCATTTCTGCCTTCCAAATGAAAGACAATGTGTAAAAAAGAAGTCATTTTTTCAACCTAAAACCTAAAATTCTCATGTTAGTAGGGGTACTGACAATTTCGGAAATGTGCAAATATCTACTGTTTCTAAACTCTATATTTTGTTCTAATTTCAGAAATACATAGGTGTCTTTCATACAGATTTTTACATGTATATATTTTCCCAAATGAATTGCTATATACCCGGTACACATAATAAACAAGCATTGGCATAGCCAATAGGTCTCGCCTTTGGGACCTTATAAGTGTTTAGCCATGCAACAGTTGATATTGTTGCACCAAGGATATTGTGCTGGATAACCAAACACTTATAAGGTCCCAAAGGCGAGACCTATTGGCTAGGTCAATGCTTGTTTAGAAAGATATGGAGTGGAAGGAAATATTGACTTTGGATTGTAATGAAAAAGGAAAAAAAGTGTTGTTCTATATGTAACCTACACCCACACCTTTGTAGGATACGGTCTGTCACTTGTGAATCAAGAAATATGGTTACTTTCCATTTTTTGAAGGGGTTAGTCTATTAAATTGAGATTTAAGACTTTTTATTTGAATTGGGCCTTGTGGCCATATTTTATATCAATTTTACTTTTCAACGCGCGTTCAGCCTAGCAGGAAAAAAAGACCACCAAAGGGGGGTTGTTCATTTATTAATTATGTATTTATTTATTTATGGCTCTTGTCGTGTCACAGAAGTCTTACATCCCCAGTAACGAAACCAATGAACGGATGGGGGAGGAGTTTGAACATTAATCCTCCCCTGAGCAGGTGCTCTACACCCCAGTGGGTAGAGTTTCCAATCGGTGGAAGACTTCAGTTTGCAGAACACAACACTGTTCATAATATCCAGTTCATGCAAGTGCCTAGAGGTTTGCAGCGCTATTAATATATTACCTCTCAACATCGTCCATTTAACACAAGGTCCTATGTTCAGGTTGCAGTGCCAATAACTCGGCGCTTCTCACAGCACCCAGCTCCAGCAAGCGTCTAGAGGTCATTCAGCTTGTTTTGCTGATAACGCTGCATATGGAATGGCCTCTAGGCGTTTGTATGAACAAGGTTCTGGTGAGACGTGCTGATTTATTAGCACCACAGTCTTGTGGTACTGTAGGCGCTTTTATGATAATTGTGTGATGCTGAGAAGTAATTATTAGCGCTGCATACTGAATGGCCTCAAGGTGCCTGTATGAATAGGGTGCTGGTGAGAAGGGCTGATTTATTAGCATTGCAGTCTCAACCCGCCGTAGGCACTTGTATGGTCAGCGTATGAATTACCGAATTATTAGCACTGCATATCGAAAGGCCTCTTGGCGCTCGTGTGAAACGCGTGCTACGATAGGCACCGATTAATTAGCCCTGAAACTGAATGTCCTCTACGGGCAGGGGTGAATTGTGTGTTGGTGATAGGTAGAGACGTGTTTACCAGGCAGAAGTACTGAATGATAGGCAATCTGAAAGGCCTCTAGGAACCTGTACGAAATCTGTAGTGGTGAGAGGTGCTCAGTTATCAGCAATGCAAACAGAATGACCTCTAGGCGCTTTGTTTATGCTGGGTGCTGTGAGATATATCAGATTGTTACCCAGATAATTTGAACATGCTTCCTCGATCACACATGGATGACAGGCTGAGGGAACACAACAGTAGCCAAGCCTGTGACCACGGGGCCAAACACATGTCCCTGCACTGGGGCATTAAGTAGTCCGGTCATCTGCCCGACCTAATGGAATGTTCCTGTAGAGCTGTGCGCTGGGGGGGGGGGGGGGGGGGCGGTGTCCAAGGGGTTGTGAGGCAGTGGCAAAGAGGAGGGGGCAGACGGGAGGCAGGGTTGGGGGTCTAATGGCAAGGCTTTCGCAGTCACTTAACACCTCTCTCTAAAAACTGATACAATTGTAGAAATATACTGGCCAAAACGTCCTTTTAAATTGGACAACGTAACATCATGCAACCTCTGAAAATTCAAGCAAGCAAATAAAGGCAACTACCCGATAAAATTACTTGGACGGTAATACAATTACATCCCTCACAATTCCTTTCTGCCTCCCAAACTTGTATAAAATATTTCGAATTTTACAGGTCGGGATTATTTTAAGGGAAAACTCGGAGATAAGTTTGTGGAAGTTTTCTTGCCCAATCACAATGTTCTGCCTCCTTGCGTTATTTATTATGCACCAGCCCCTCTACATTGTCACAGTCTGATCGCTATTTTAAACATTTCGTATAATACATATTATGTAGTTTAGGAGCAGATTTCGAATTGTTTTACTTAAGGAGGAGCTTGCGTTCAATAAGTAGGTCTGAAGCCCGCAGCTGTGACGACAGCTAATTCGCCTGTACAACTGATGGACCTGTTTTTATAACCTATTTAGCAGGGTGGAATCTGCCGAGCTGAATCATTTGTTCATCCTTTAACGTTCGACAAAGCATATGAAATTGAGATGACTAGTTATAATACCATTTAAAGTAACTAGCTAAAGTTACAACAAAGGTGTGAGTTATGAAAAGGTTCAATGCGGTTGTTGCTGTGTTTATGTGCAGAAGAAATGCCTTTTACATTGATATTCCAATTTATTTTCGAATTTGGTCCTCCAAAAAAATTTCTGTTTCGCTGACTGGAAATGTTCCATTGTATCTTTCCTGATTGTACAAATCTAGCATACTTTCCGGATAACATAAGGGTCTGTGAGGCAAAATCAATCTAAACAAGTGGGAGGGGTGGGGGAGTGCGGCCTAGAGCACACACAGCGTTCCCCTTGCGGGAGCGAGCAGGAGCACTATCTGTTTGAAAGTTAATTACAAACAGATGGTTTCAAAGCTCACTCCCACAAAGGAATCGCCAAACGTGCACGCGTTGCCATTGAAAGCAATGCAAAGCGTGCACGTTTTTAGCAGAAAAAGCGAATCGATTCCTAAAGGTCACCTCCTATGCAACGCATGCGCGCTGCGTAGGTGAGACCTAAAAACCATTGCAAGACGCTGCTCAGTTATTGGCTCTTGGTTCGTCGAGTTCTTGGTGAACCTACAAGCCCTATATATCCCCACAACCAGAAAGGTCCAGCGGATGTAACGGTATATTGCTTTCAAACAGCTGTCATAATTAGAAGAATCTACAGGTGAAAACTAATTTTCAATTCTTCCTATATTCAACGGTTAGTTTCTATAAAGAAACCTTGAAGGATCTACACAAATGACCACTTGCTGAATTCAGAATTTTGTCTACTTTTCTAAAATGTATAGCTTTCCAGGATCCATTATTGCTTTCATACCCATTTCTACCATTAACTGGAAAGAGGTTGAAAGCACAAAAAATAGCAAAATAGGCTATGTCCCGGAAAAATGCCAAAACTGTGTAAAAAATGTTGGTTTTCTGACAAAAGTCTGCTTGTCTCTGAAAGCTGGGAAGATGTTGATCTAAGCACCACAACCCCTTTTTTGATACCATTTGCAGGGGAAAAAACCAGACGCTTTCATCTGTATCCCTTTTTTTTCCCATTTTTCAAAAACAAACAAAACTTACCTGTAATTTATGGGTCCCCTCCAGGGGAATCGACAAACCCTGGGTACCTTTAGAATCCCCATGATGTTGGAAAAAAAGGACGCAAATTTGGGGTGGATACCTTATGTGGTCAAAAAGTTACAGGGGCCTAAGCGAGAACTACCCCAAATACTCCAAAAAAAGGATTAGCACGGGGGGGCGGGTGGGTGGGGGACGCCTAGCAGCGAAGGGGTTAACTTGGTCCCGAGGTGCCTACTGTGGTCGGCACTGTCCACTATGGGTATTGAACCATGCCTACTAGATATCTTATTCAGAGTGCATGACAAGAACTTTGGCCAAGTAAGGTGGGGTAAACAGGGGAGAGCAAACCGATTATATACCCAATGTGCATGGGCTACGACAGGGATGTGTTCTTGTCCTGTTCTCCTCTCTATATTAATGACTTGGTGGATCACATACTATTATTCGCGGATGATACCATGTTACTCTCCCACAGTCCAAGGGGATTGCAGAATTTATTAAATTAGAATACTGTGACACCGGAGGTTTGGAAGTCAACAACTCCAAAACCAAGATTATGATTTTAAATCCACATAAGCCTCTCAACTGGGCATTCCTCATGTGTTGTACAGAACTTCAGCAGCTGGACCAATTTAATTATTTGGGGGTAATGTTTGATAGATTCGCCCAAATGGAAGGCCTATATTTTAAAATCTTAACTTACCTTGCTTCACGGTGCAACTTCAGTCACCAAACGGTTTAACGCTTCTACACCCAAATCTGTGTCCCCAGTTATCAAAATGTATAGCGCTATGGTGCAGTCAGCTGCCTTACATAGGGCAGAAGTATGGGGAGTGGAGAACACTCATGGGTTGTCTGCTAAAGAAAATTGCTTCATTAAATCATTGTTTTCCCTACCAAGAAGCACCCATTTGCACCACTGTGCTTCGATACTGGCCTCAAAAGGATAGGGGGATCTTGTAAAGCTGAGACCACCACTCTATTGGATTCGAATTTAGTCCACTTGGAATTGGCCATATATAGATTCGCATTTGAGGAAGTATTACGCTTAGGGAACAGTGCTACCATCCCATAGGTTAACTTTATAAAAACTCACTTGAACTTGTTAGGCCTGGATACGATCTGGTCAAAACAATCTCAAATCAATTCTAATTTCAAGGTAACTGTTAAAGAGAAATAGTAGGACTTCACAATCGAGTCATACCATCGCAATGTAAAGATAGGCGGTCTGACGGAGGAATTTATGATCTTTATATATTGCTTGTAATTAATGTTTGTATGGTTTTCATTGTATGTACACCATCTTAAATGATTTTAAATATTTTTTAACCCTTATACCCAATACTTATTATCTGTAATTGTATTGTTCTATAAGTCATTCATAAGAGAATATACCTGGCTGCACTGATGTTCCTTGGCACTGGCGCTGAACAAACCTGCTTTTTTTTTTTTTTAACAGCTGGTATTTCTCTTGCTTTTGCACCATGCACATGTATTTTGTTCTTTTATATATGTTTTTAATTAGGTCATCTAATGTTTTATGGGTTTGTTCTCGAAATAAACTATTTTGACTGAATAAATTAATATTTCCCTATACTAATTCAACACTAATCCTTTTTGGGTTCAGGAGTAAAGCTCTTTGCCGCCTCATCTGGGGAATTAAGCGCTATATAAATACAAGAACAATTATCACGTATGAAAACCCTTTTCAAATATGTGGGTTCAGACTAGCAGTTGTACAAAACTATCACTTTCAATAAGGACTTCTCAGAACAGTGCTATAATGTGCCCCATTAACGTCAAATCTTCCACATGCTAAAGAAATAGATTTATCTCAATTTTGAAAAGACCATCATATTTTATGTGATGTCTGTAGTATGATTTACATAATAAATATTTTCAGGGTTTGTCTCATGCTTGGGCTCTAAGATCCAAGCTAGACCCTTGACTCGGTTCTGGCTCAGCTGTCCCCGTTAATCTGTTGGCTCACACAACTCTATACTCCAGACTAAAGTACCCAGAACATGAACACAAAGAGATGTGAATTTTCAGCACCTGGCTACAAATATCCACACAAACAGTATTCAGGAAAAGAGACAAAAGGGTGGCCTTACCTAATAGACACTTCTCACTCTCAGCAATAGAGACTGTAGTTCTGCCTTCATCCTCACCTTCTACTAATTGGTAGTGATACAGGAAGACTTACCAGCAGCCGCAGAAAAAAGAACCCAATGGAATATCTATAGGAAACTAGTCTCCTCGGTCCCCACATCAGGGTCTACGGGCCCGATTTAGATCATGGCGGGACTACCGTCATCCTGCCGCAGCAGTTCCAAGTACTCCATCAAGCAAACTGCTGTCTGCCTGCAGTATTTAGATGTTGCAGCAATAGACAGTTGACCACCGCCGCTGCAGTCTTCTCTGCTGGCTAACAGTACTCTGTCGGAGTCAGGCTGGCAGGTTTGCACTGAGCCGAATTATTCCTGTTGTGCTGGCGGTGTCCTGGAGTCCTGACAGAGTGAAGCCATGATGGTGTGGAGACAGGTAAGCACTACTCATCATTATCTTACTACATATATGTTGTGAATGTGTTATAATGTATATGTAGGTATTGTGTAATGCCCGTTTCTTTACATTTAGCATTGCACACCAACACACACACTATTGAATGTACACCCACATGCACAACACCCACAACCAACCAAAAATATTTATTATAGTCAATACAGGTGTGTTCAGTTTACCACAATAAGTTGTTAGATGAACACTAATGCATGACATAATAAAATTGCATGTTAGAGCAATGTAAAAATTCACAAGGCGAAAGCAAATGTTAACACACAAATCATAGTGAGACAAGTGACAGAGAAGCCTACTTTAGATTTCGGCGACAGCGCTGTTGCTGAGCGTCGTGGTGAAGAGGCAGCAACACAGGAAGGACCTGGACAATCTGGTTCAAGACAGCCACGGAAGTGGGAAACTGAAAAAAAGGTACGTTTTCGCCCCTTTTTCCATTCTGCCAACTTAAATTTGGTGTTTTGCCCACCACAGTTGCTTCGACGGAAAAACACATCGTAATCGGGACAACTGTATTCTTGGTGGGACTCCCTCTGAAATCCACTTTTCCGTCTAATGCCGTCGACACAGGTGCAAGATTTTGGCAGAGGCAACAGGACTCTGACGGTCTCCCCTCCAGAGATCCGCCAACATCTAAATACAGTGGGCGGATCGCCAAGCCAGCGGGCAGGAAAACCGCCGAAATAGCGACAGCAGGACCTGATCCGTCAACATCTAAATCAGGCCCTCATGTGTCCTCCCTCCTGCTTCACTTTCATTGTCTGGGAAAACAACCTCACCCGATCTTGTGCACGGGAACAGACTGGGAGCTTCCAAAATGGAACTTGCAGGCCTCTTTTACTCTGCTTCACTTATGCATAGTAAGCTTACCACACTGGCCACATGCACAAACACGCTCAACATACAGTTCGGATGTTAGCACTGGGCATCTTTTGCATCTGTGGTTGCTCGATTGTGCCACAGAAACAACCTAGAATGGACTTATGTAACAAAACAAGGTATAAATATGACTGTGGCAGTGCCAAATAACACATTTTTAGTGAGAGAGTGAAACAACTTTTAAAGCTGAATAGTGAGGGAGTCATTAAACAACACTTATAAAAAGCATAGGCATAGCCAATAGGTCTCGCCTTTGGGACCTTATGAGTGTTTAGCCATGCAACAGTTGCATAACTAATTACTTATAAGGTCCCAAAAGCGAGACCTATTGGCTATGCCAAGCGGCCGCGAAAGTGATCGCGATCAAACTTCAAAGCGGCCGTGCTGCAGCGAAAGTGAAAGTAATCGCAGTAAAGCGCTGCGTGCGCGCGCCCGCGCACATGCACTGTAGCTCTAGGCTGGCCTGGTAGCACTTTTTGGAGCCCTCTCAATAAGTCTCGCCAGACCAGCGCATGCGCTGGGTCAGGCGACACCTAAAAATGGAGGTGCCAACTCTACCTCCCCTTGTGTAATGTACAAACCCCGTACCAAGCTTGGGCTACTCCAGATTATGTTGAAAATGACTGTCCTAGACGTGGCACACAGAAGGGGCAGGCTCGTAACGTTTAAATGATTTATACACTCAGACTCGCATGTTGAAGCTGCCTGCCCTGGACATGGAGGACAATATAAGTTTCTTTTCACTGCTTGCATGCTCAGATTGTTTGCTGTGTCAGAATGTCTTCTCCCGATATACTTCTAAACCCCTGCATGAAAACAAGGACCTCGACTTACTTCTGAATGATTTCTCTCCTTACTTTCCCACCTATGCATGCCCTCCATTTCTCAGGATAGCCTCATCTCAGGCTCATTAATCGCCTACTGTAATTCAGCAAATGGCTCACACCTCATTCCACAGATCACAGCCTTTACTTTTTAAGAACACTAACCCCATCACCTATCAATACCTGACCTCTGCCAGCCTCTTTATTTATCTCACCTACCACTTGCCTGAAACCACACGGCCGTGACTAATGATCACACCTAACTGGTTTTAAGGTTTTGAACTACCTTAAAGAAACTAGAGAAAATGCATGGACTTTTTTTTTCCTTGAGTGCACATGACTCATCCCAATAACCAGCAATAACCACTGGATTAACCACTAACTTTGGGTTCCGGAGTAGCATGCCACTTGCCGTAAAGGGCTTCAACCCCTCGTCATATGTGGTAAGTGCTATGTAAATGCAATTACAATATAAGTAAGCAATACAAAAACGGTAGGTTGGATGGTTCTTGACTGATTTGTGTTAAAAAAAAATAGCCCTGGTAAACCTTTTTTCAATTTTTTTTTTTAATAAAAGAAACTGATCAACCAGTTTTACCAAACAGCTGCATTGAGAGCAGAGGATTCAACTTGCATTTCTGGGCAAAAACCCAGTCTGTAATTCTTTAATGCATCCTAAACACTGAGATGTTAAAGAAATAAGGTCAATTAGTTCCTGACACTTATGTGGCCTTCTCACAGATCATCAGGGCCTTCTGTTTAGAGCCTTAGATATCCTTGGTCATTGGTCTTCAAATGGATTGGTCGGCTGAAAGGGCTGTTTAGGGGGTGGTGAGGTTCTCACTCAACAGGAAGTAATTTCTACCTCAGTTCAGCAGCTAGTACAATAATCGATACATGACATATGATAATTTACTTTCAATAGTCTACCGCCTTGCTAATTTTCCACTATACGTGGTGCCGGGAAACATCAAGGGTTGATGCATCAGTGAGGAACTAGGTTAAATTATCTAATGCACATTTCATGTGTTGAGGAATGCTATTCCCAAATCCAAACCCTAATGAGGAGCATAATTCTCTATTCCAAACACATATAGGAAATTAAAGAAGCAATTAGAGTTTATAATGTGGGAGAGAAAAGTGTTGGATTGGTTACTTCTTTAAAAAAAACATGCACTAAGCGTGCTTGTCCTGCACATGTGCATAGAATAGTTCACTTGAAATAGCAAAGGAAGATACAAACATTACTCACTAACCAAAAACAGAGCTTCCCAATTTTGAAGAGAAATGTGTCTAAAATGCGTCAGTGCTTTCAAAACGCCAATCGTAAGAGGGGTTATGGCTATGACGGGCATGATTTGCTTCAGAATATTGTTCAACAAAGTGTGGCTGACACACACACACGATTTCAAAGAAGGGCTGTTTAAAACAAGCATTTGCAATGCAATTGGTCTCGCCTTTGGGACCTTATATGCATTTAGTTATGCAGCACATTAGCCTGGGTGCTGAAACGTCTACTGTTCTTTAACATGGAGGGAAAGTAAGCACCAAACTGCATGACACGCCGGGTATGGGAACACATGGAGAGAAATATTGCCTTTCAGCAGGAAATGGTATAGTCCAAAGCTCTGTTTTTAATATAAAAGCAGGGCCTTCGGTGGTCATATCACTGAAAATACAAGATTTGAGAAAAAAAATATTGTCTACGGGTGCTCGTGGAAGACAATTTCTATAGACTAGAATCTAGAGAATGGTAAAGTGATTCTGGTATTTTACTGACCTCTGCTGGTCGTTTTCTATCAAGATAGTTTAATAGAGGCAGTTGCCAGAAAAATTAAAAAACAGAAAGTCCCTCAGCATGAAGCAATTCTGGTATTTTACGGACCTCTGCTGGTCGTCTTCTATCAAGACAGTTAAATAGAGGCAGTTGAACAGAAACAAAAGTCCCTAAGCGGACGCAGTCAAGTCCTAGGGCTGATCTCCAGAACCCACAAAGTAAACACACATATAAATACCTACTAAAGTGTATATACACTAAAGTATATACAAGAGGTCTTGAATGCTAGACATAAAAAAGGAGAAGAATATCTACAGATAGCACTTGGTCTTTTTTAATTAGCAGAGAAAATTAAGAAGAGATTCAGTTCTGATAAAGACAAGAAAAATATATGAAACATTCATGAGGACAAAATGAGAGAACCCTAAATAATTTAAAGTAGAGAGTTTGTTTTTCATTTGGAGAGAAAATTATTATGAAGGGAGCCAGCTCTGATAACGACAAGGATAATGTACGAAAAACTCCTAAAGAATCGCAAGAATAACATATGAGGGCCCACAAAACATTCAAGGTAAAAGAGATAAATGTAGTGAGAAGTTAAATTCTACTTGGTTATTTGTTGTATACAGGAGTACTCTCTTACCCATATAAACCATGGGAAGAACACGGTTTGATTATGACGAACTAAGGAAAGATAGAAGCCAGATTTCTTCCTACATGAAATACGGTACGTATTATAGGCTATTACGTAAACCTAATAGGAGGATTTATCTTGTTTAGAAACAGTAGAAACGATTTGAATAATCTTTAATGGTGGAGATATGTGTAGACCACTCTTAATAAATACTGAAGTTAAATAATTAACATATAACAGAATAAAGAAAACTGAGTAATTTCTAAATAATATGCAAGAGTCCCAAAACTTTCAAAGGACATGAAAATAAAAGCTGACAAAACAATTTTCGAATTAACTGAAATCTGATACCTTTACTTTAGAAAAAGTAGATCATAAGCTCCATCCAGCCATTAAAGTCTAATTGAGGCTTAACTGAGGTGCAACATTTATTATGGGTAATTGATTTATTTGTTCTAGACACATTATCGTTCTTAATAATGCATCTCCAATGAAGGAAAGAATTGCACACAAGCGAAATGTAGATGCACAAAGTCAACGAGAGACTACACGTTGGGATGGCAATGTGAAAAAATTAGGGTTTTTGAAAATAATTCAGACACTTGACAAAAATTCTTCCACTGACTGACCGATATCAATAGTCACAAATTAGGATGTAGAAGGGTGAATAAGAAGGATGTTGAGAAAGCCTAGATTGTTTAGAAGTAATTTAGATGTGCCAAAATGTAATTAGAAGTGTATCCCATCAACATTTTTGTATAGAATAATGATAAGAAAATTGAATCATGTCATTTTTATGGTTCACGGGTTAAGTACCGACTGGGGAATTTAAATTTGGGAGAGGCATAAGATGAGATTTGTGCCTGCCAAGCCACGTAGCCCAGCAGGATGTGACTAACCGTCTGAGCTAGTGAAGGCTCTCTTCCAGCAGCGGTTACCTTGGCCCCCGACCTATAATTGGTTGCCTTGCTTTTCTTACCAGGAAACAATGATAACCATGCACACAGACTATAAATCTTTCCAATCTGACTGATGGAGGAGGACCGGCTATACATCTGAGAGCCTTGCCCCTCCAAGGACACACTAGCAGATAAGCCAACAGTCACGCATGGGTTGTACCAAGGTGTGCAGGGAAGTTATGCTCAGCTTGCTGATCGGACACTGACAGTAGACTGGGATTCTCACCAACAAACTATACCATTTGCTAGTTCTACTTTTTTTTTTTTTTAACAACAAATGTTATTTGGTTATTCATTGGGAAGATAGGCGACAGCCCTAAAATGACCTGTAGGAGAAAAAGGATTTACATACCAGCATTTTGACCAATTACAAACACCTGCCAAACATGCAGATGGTACAACTGAAACAAACTGCAGACATTACTCGATCTCAAGACATGAGTACATGATATATTAGCATAGGGATCCATTATCAAGCGGTGCGGGTTATTCCGGCAAGGAGCATTGCTGGTTATACTTTTGACTTGGATTTTGTATACATTTGCTAGCGCTTGCATTCAAATACATACTCCGCAATATGTTAGTTTACTATCAATATTCAGTAATATTAATACCTGCTGTGCATGTACTGATTTGCTGGGTTCAGAATTGGCTCCTCTTATTCAATGTGAGTTCTCTGGCAAGTCTGTTCTCAAAAAGACCTTTTCAATTGCGTATAATTCAATGGGAGGGTTGGGAGATGTCCATGTTTTTCTTTTTCTCCACAGCTTTACCCGCAAATCTAGGGACAAGGACAATTTATGTGGGTGTGCCTCCAAAATGAGGGGTGGTATCCAACAAGTGGTAAAAAGACCTTGATAAGTGAAAAAGACTAATGATGCATGTTAGACCTGGCATCTTGGCGTGGGTCTCCCATACATTTTTTGCTGTGTGCAGTCTGGTACTGCCATGTTGACTGGGAAAGTGCACCCACTTGCTAGTCCCTAAACCTTCCCTTTTCTGCAGATTAGTCACCCCTATGGTAGGCCCAAGGGCAGGGTGCATTGTAGGTATAAGGTAGGACATGCCCTGGTGTGTGTGGCATGTCCTAGTAGTGAATTACAGCCATTTTCGTTTTTCACTATTGCAAGGCTACCTGTTCCCCATAGGCCAGAATGGGCAGTTTGATTATAACATCTTATAATCCTAACTGACTCCGCAAACTAGGTAGAAATTAGAGTTTAGTATGCCTGAACTCAGAATGATAAAATGCATCTTTCAGTGAAGTTGGTTTTAACATTCTGTGTTTGAAAATACCACTTTTAGAAAGTAGGTATTTTCTTGTCTAACCATCCAAGCCTGCCTCTGCTAGGTTGTGTATTCATTGTCTGTAGTTTGAGTGACAGGGCGGGGGGGATTCCAGGAGACAGGGTGAGTCAGCACAGGGCTGAATAGAGAGATCTGCATGTAGATGGGTGGGAGGAGTTGCACCTGCGACCTGAAGAGGGCTGTGCCTTCCCTCCACAATGCTGGCTCCACCTCCTGTGGTGCATCTGATGTCCCTGCCCTGCACTGTGAAAGGAAAGAAGGAGTCTTGTCAACAAAGTGCTCCAGGACTGACCAGAACTGGTTAGAACTAGGCCAGGGGTCTCCAACCGGTCGATCCCGAGCTACCGGTAGCTTGCCGACCCCCTGGGAGTAGCTCGGCCCGGCATCCAATTTTTATTGCTTCATTCTGAGCTCCGGTATCTATTTATTATCCCTTCGTTATTTTTTAGGTGTGTTATGAGCGCTTGCCCGCCTCACCCAAACCAGCTGCTCGGATAGGCTGAAGTGAGCTTAGCTGGGGCGGGGCAGGCAGAAGAACATGACGTTCTTCCTGAACTCCGGCACAGGCAGGAACTGCTCCACTGTCAGCGCGCTTTATATCCTGCACGACGTGTGCTCAAAGCAGCAGGACGGAAAGCCCGGTAAGCTGCAGTTCAGGTGGCACACGCATGGTGATCTATATACGCGATGGAAAACCGTGCCATATGCCTTTTGATCCTGCGAGAAGTGGGACACATTAACAGATTGGTAAGCGAGCCCTTGGTCCAGTAGCTGCATAGTAAGTGAAAGCAGCTCAGTGCATGTCAGACCTTTTGATGTGAACGTGCGCGGCCGTGCATGCAATACTCCCCCGCCGCCAAAAAATAATCGTAGTGAAACACTGCCTAATTTGAATGAATCTATAATAGTTAATCAGCATACTGATAATCGCAAAACCAAACACACGCGCTGGGAAGCACCGTCCTCCTCTTCATTTTAAAAATGCGTGCAGCTGAAAAACATGCACTTTTAACTTTAATTATAAAATTTCAGTAAACAAAGGCCTACTTGCAAGTGCTGCGGTTATCAGATTGAAAAATGTATATTTGGAATTCAAGAAACAAGCCCGCGGGGAAAAGTACTATGAATGCAAGTCAAAACGCTCTTACGGATAGCTATTCCCCTTCCTGTCCACTAGCTGAAATACAATTGCTGAGTGGTTAGGTGACTCTTCATTTATGGGAATTTATTAGGCATAAATCAGATAATAAATAAAGTAATTTCATTTTCCCTTTTCTGGTTACCAAGTGCTAAGTCAGACGACAGACAGCCCCAGCCACTTACAGAGAGCCCGAGCAGCGAGAAGTCTCAGTGCATGCCAGGCAGAAGTGAAGATATGCGTTCTCAAAGATGGCAGTTAACCTGCTTTCTCGGTCAGCAAACAGATTAATGAAAAGATGATCAGAGCGTACACGGAGAGATAGCATAGAGTAGCATGAAGTGGGTGCAGTCACTTGACTAAACAGACAGAAAATTAATTTGCAGTGCTTTTGGAAGAGGACGAGCAAATTATGGCCCAGGCCTACACCCACTGTTTGTAACCTTAAAATGCGTCATCCGATGACGCAGATTAGAACAACCGGAAAAACTTCAAGGCTTTGTTCCTGAGTGCTGCAGCAGGTGCTCTGCCCTATGAGCAACCTTAGTGAGACTGAAAGATGTGACCCGCAGGGTACCCACAGATATCCTGAGCAGGTCCTTAATTCATCTGAGCTGTCTTCTCGGGACTGTAACTTCTGTCTTGCACGGTGCCAAACAGAGCACTATTGCGAGTGAATTAATCCCATGAACGATCTCACGTAGACTGTAAGTGTAAACTGTGACCTCCAGTGCTTCGCAACAAGTGCATTAAGCCCCTGATCTATCCTACTTTCATTGGAACCAACGAGACATAGGTCAACGCAGATTAGTGAAGGAGGTGCATTTACCTCCAATGTATATTCTAGAACAGGAAATGGTTATCTGTAGGGAGATGTCCTAAGTTAAACTATTCAACTATCTTAACGGGACAAGAGGTGGTAAACTGTGGGTTACATATGGAGCCCTGCATCAAGCACAATAACCTCCTGAGCTTTCGTAGTGTCTTTGAATCTGCGAGGTTCAGTTTGCATGCCTGTCTCTGCAGCAGGTGCATTAACACATACAAACATTTCTGCAGCAGGTACATTAATCCATTGAGTTCGCTGCTATGGAACCATAATATGGCCAGCATGGAAAACGCGGCTCTCATTAAAAAGTTACCAGTCTGCATTTTGTTGCTTGACAGAAGCTGAAAGATACTTGGCTAAATAACCAGATGGCCAGCTTAAGTAGTGTTTGAAACATTAATGATTAGAAATATATGCAGCTAAAATATCTCAGAACCAGGTGCTAAATTCAAAAAGTAGGGACGTGAGAACATTACTGTTATTTTCTGGGGGGGTTTTATGTGAAGCTGGATGGACGAAAAACAATGTTTATAAAGGTACACACCATGGCACTGAGAATAATCAAGGGGCATGCAACTGTTTTAACAGTGTTGTTGCTACTTAAAATTAATACAATGTAAAATAAAACCACACTCTTTAGTCCTACCTTCTAAAGAAGTGGGTAGGCAAGTCTGTGGTAAATGTACAAACCTAAGTGTCTCCAAAAACATTTAATATGTAAATGGTTCAAACCTAGACGAATCCAGAAAAACAAACTAAAAAAACACATTTACCTCTTTTTGCCTCCTATGGGCATATTGCCCTAGTAAAATATTTGTTTTCCCAAAGAAGCCATTTATCAAACATTGATTTATAGAATCAATTTTGCCTACGTTTTTCCCCATTTTATAATAATGATGAGGTTATACCTCTCCAATATCATGTGGTGAATCTATCTTCTTTTTGCCTGGTAATCCAAACTGTATTATTTAGTGGACAGCTGTCTGGCTATTATGAAATTCAAACTAAAAACAAAGCCCAGAATACACCATCTCTTACCATAACAAGTTTCATGTTGGTACATAGGAAAATTTGTCATGTAATGAAGCAGCGTTTCAGACTTTTTTTAAATGTATTTTTTTAATAAATTGTATCTATCTGAGCTAGCTGCAAGTTTGCAAACCGAAGCCAGCAACTTTCTTTCCATGATTAAATTGTCATAAAATGAAGTTCCTCAATGAAGGCACAGGTTTGTGCCCAGGGACAACTTTTACCTTCTGTTTTAAAAACTGAGATGCTGGTACAAACACTCATTTAATGAGCTTATGGGCATGAGCATGTTTTGTCATTTGTAAATAAAATAATGCACATAGTGAAACTAGAGTTGCTTCCTTTCCGAATACCAGTCATTTGTTGTTGTTTTAATAGTCTGCAAAGGTCCGGACATGAAAGATAATCATATGTATTCATTTGTAGCATAACTTTTCTCCCTTTGTTTATTTGATAACGAGGAAATGAGAGCCATTTTGTTACAGCATTTTTATAGCATTTACTAACCCAATGTATGGCACTGAAGTACTTACCTACATGGTGAGCAAGCTATGGCACATGTAGGGTGGGTGGCTGGAAGTGTTTTCTTTGGTTTGTGTAGGTAGTGTTTCCATGTCTTGCCTGATGAACACCAAGGTGCAGTTATCATGTTATGGGACACGGTGCGTAGCAGTGTAGTGGGTGACGAGGTGTGGGACAGTTTTAAAGTCAATAAAGCTGGGCGTGGGGGGTCTCTCGGAAAACATTGCGAGTAGCTTAACCTTTAGTAGCTCACTACAATTTTCACTGATCAGCAGTAGCTCTCACTACAGAAAAGGCTGGAGACCCCTGAACTAGGCAAAGGCCTCTCTGCCTTTAGAGAATAAAGATAAACTGTGTATAAAAAGGGGGACCCAGACCCCAGAACTTTAGTTCATTTTTGGGAAACGAGAAGAAACCTTTGGTGAGGCGAGGAACCAGAGAGACTGAGGAGAGACTATCCCTAAGCTTGAGGAATTGGCCGGCAGTGGTTGCCCGACTGCCAAAGAGAGGAGAAAGGAACTGTGGGTGTACTTTATTCAACTTGTGAAGGATCTCCAAGGGCTTGAGAAAGAGCTTTCCTCCTGCTGAAGTCTCAGGGACATCTAAAAGATGAGGAACAAGAGAGTATGGAGGGATCAATCTCAAATTTATTTACGGACAAGGCACAATTAATTGCCCGGACGTTATCAATAGCTTTTCAACAGACAGTTACCAATGATTCAGTTTCACACACATGCCGTTGGGCAGGTCTCTGGCCCACCAATTGGTTTAACATAGATTAATCAAAAACACAAACAATGATAAATACATAAATTTGCAAAAAGACATACAAATATATATATATATATATACATACATACACACACATACACACACACACTACATACAGTTTCTCCAATACCCTAACAATTCAAAGTACTAGTGTTCACTCATAGGTCTGAGTGATACACTAAGAGATAATCCTATTCGCACACGAGTTATCACACCTCTCTATCTTTTCATTATGTACGTACACAACCTTTTAACATGCTTATATTGATTGGACTCCTCAATTATAGCTGCCGACGAGGTCGCGTTATGTACGCACATAATGAAAAGGTAGAGAGGTGTGATCTTCATCGCATCACGGTGTTGCGGGTCGCATCGTCACAAAAGCTCAGTAAGAAACTGACGCATCATCTCCCCTCGCAGAAAAGAACCGATGCATCCCCTACGCATCAGTAGGGACCCGACGCATCACCGTTCTTGCGTGTAAGGAACCAACGCGTCACCTTCCCTGCAACACTTTCGTTGTATAGCGTTACGCATCCTAGAGTACATTGAACTCAAAGTGTCGCATTTTACATCTTAAGAGAACTAAGCTATTTCTACCATTTTTTTAAAGTATAGTATTGTGGATTTTTGTTGTTTGTGGTCGTGTTAAGTCTATATAAAAATACTTATTTTTATATTACAACTTGTGTGGTGTCCATCTGTAGTGTGGTCACTGGGTTACTGTATGTGTTCACAAATTCTTTACACACTGCCTCTGAGATAAGCCTGTCTGCTCCTGCCAAGCTACCAAGGGGGTGAGCAGGGGTTATTTTAGGAGTGTACCCCCTTACCCTGACTAGAAGCAAGGGTCCCTATTTGGTCAAAGGTACCTACCTCTGCCAACTAGAGACCCCCAGCTCTAACAATGCAGTATTTAGTTAACATACAGGAAAAAAGATTCTTAAGAAAAAGAAGATGGTATGTCATTTCTTTTTTTACAACAACTTTTTATTGAATTTGTAACTGAGGTGAGTCGGTAACACTCAGAACAAATGTATCTTATAACATCAAGCAGAGGAACGACTGACACTGGAAGAATGGGAGGTAGCCTGTTCACTGACTGAAATGCTGACGCCTAATGGTAATCTAAGAATGCTACATTACAAATATCTGCACCAGACCTATTATACGCCGGCTAGACTTTGCAAGTATGGATTAAGGGAAGACTCGCGCTGTTGCAGGTGTGGGGAGGAGGAGGCGGACTTCTACCATCTGGCTTGGAGGTGCACAGAGGTGGCGGCTTATTGGGTAAAAGTGGTGGAAATGATAGGCGAAATGGTGGGCATAGAACTGGTATGTTCAGAAAAGACTTGTTTGTTGGGGATATTGCCTGACCTGCGCTCTGTGAAACGTAAATTTGCTGTGATTGCACTTTTGATGGCCAAAAGGCGAGTATCGCTATGCTGGAACAGTAGACTCGCACCCTCTATAAAGCTATGGATCAAAGATTCAACTTACTGTAAGGACACTCTCAAAACCTATGAGGAAGAGCTTCCGGGAGGGTCGAGACCCCGAGATTACTGGGTGTACTTAATTGACTATTTACAAATGCATCAGATTGTGTGATAATGCTGGACTACAGAGGGATGGTTTGGCTGCTTAATACCGTTAAGTCACTGCCCATGGGGAGCTGAGATGGTCCTAGAGGCCGGATGTTATTGTACCATGACCTATTTGTTTTGGTTTTGTATGTTGAAATGTTGATTGCATTTCCAAAATGTGAATAAAAAAAAAAAAAATAAAAAAAAAAATCTTATAACATCAAGCAGAACAGCACTGTGTATTGATATTGTGACCATAAACATCACATAGGTAGGACAAAAATATTTGTACAATTCATGCCCTCGTAGCCCTCCCTCATTCCCTTATCAAGCCGCTCTCTTACTTATCAGTTTCCCACACCGTTATTAAACCATGGGGTGCCTGGACAAGGTTCCAGATGTATATGCCTAGCTTCGGCCCACCCCTTCCACATCTTGCAATGTTTCTGGGGACAGTCTTTCGCCTTGTATATGGGCCGTTTCCTTACCAATACATGGTCCTTTTGCCCATTACGCAACAGACGGGCTAGCTACCTCTTTCCAGGGCTTAGCAATGTCCCTCTTGGCTACTGTGAGGCCCAGCCAAAGGAGTGCCTTCTGGTATCGTGTGCCATCTAACTCGTCGGTTACATGAAGTAATATCAATCTGGGATCTCTCTGAATACTCAGGCCCAGCACTTTCTCTAATTTTCCTAGAACCCCCTCCCAGAAAGGAGAAAGGACAGTACCAAAATGTATGGGATAAATTCCCCGGGGAGCCTCCGCACATTAAGCACCCTTCATCTGATATCAATCCCATGCGGGGAAGATGGTATATCATTAGAATGTTTGAAACATTAAATATGTTATTGTGAGAAAGAAGGCTAACAATGACAACTGATTTTTGACAAAATGTCAAAAAGGTAGGCATCTCCCCACAAAGCACCTAATGTTTTAGAAACCGCACTTGCAAGGTTTTCTGTTTGACATACTGGATTTATTCTGGAAATAAAAAAAATCAGTGTAGTATTATTTTTTAATTAGGTACCCTCAGACCCCACTCATATGTTTGCCTTGCTCACAAATGATTACATTGCATCAATTAATTCAACAGGAAACACTCAACCTTGGCTTTATTTACTTTCTAGTCTCTTGGATCTCTCATTTTATTACAGCCATTGCCTATTATAGTTTATAAGTGTCCCTGAAGAATAATGATATGTTATCAGAGTACAACTATGTGAAAAGAGTGTCTGTTTTTAGTTAGTATCTGAAAAGAACTGCATATGGCTCAAGTAAAATATAAATAAATTGGGGTGGATGGGGTACTGTGAAGTCCATGATTTGATCCCTTCTCACCCTTCACATCACTGGAAGGTCGATTCCAAAATTGTCCACAGAGTCCTTATATTCTCTTTGAAAACTAGGGTAGGAAATGCACATTATATAAGATAAACCACAACAATGGCTGTTTACCACGTCCGATCCTTTTTCTACAGCTAGTAAAATAACCACTACTGTAAATCCTTTGCTGATAGTTACTATTAAGCAAGGAATGTTCTAAAACAGACTAGGCAATTGGCCTATATGACTCACACTTTATACCATCTTCATTTAATGCAAGTATGCAGAAAGTTACCCATCTCCCACTTTCAGTAATGCTGCTGAATAATTTCAGCATTTTGTGCTCTACAATATCACACAACTGATGTACTCGGAAGTAATTCCATCTTCATCAGGGTCATACCCATGTGCACTTGACGTATTTGGTTTCCTTAACCTCATTCAAGCTGAAGAAGGTAAATCCCCCTCCTTTGACGTTAGGCCTTCAATTGCTGGCCTATATAAATCCCCGCTGCCCTGGTGGATTACAGCCCACCATATTAGAGATACCCATCTGTTTGTTTCAGATCTCTGTGCTCTTTACGCAAAGCCAGTGACACGCACATTGTCTCCCACATATATCCTTTGACTGGAATTAGAATTTTCTGAACTCCAATTTGTTATGAGGCAATGTGTTAGCTATCTGTGAAACAGATGAACTAAAGTCAGATCACCATGGCTTCTTGATGCGGGGCAATGGGTTTGGGCCTGGGGGTTTTGCTGTCCATCTCAGATTTATAAGACTAGTATTAATTGGCTGGTACACAAAACTTTAAATACCTACAACGAAAACATGCACTGTATTGCAGACAAATTTCCCTTCAAGCACAGGGTCCTGATGGCATCTCTATGTCGCCACGCAATGTCTCAGATATACACCACATTTCTAAGCAGTAGTAGACATCCCCAGACACATCTTAGGGTCAGATAGGAACAGGAATTGGCGATTCTGGAGAATGCCCACTGGGAGGAGGCATGGAGGTACCCAAGAGAGGTGGCTGTTAGAGCTGGGTTCCGACTGATACAACTAAAACCCAAGATCTTCCACTGGACATACTTTACCAGAACAAGATTACTGAAAATGGGTGGGATGGGCACGGAGATATGCCTCTGGGATTGCAATATAGTTGGTACCCTACTTTACACCATATGGCTATGTCCACTAAACAAGGACACCTAAGAGGTATAAAACAAAGACTCAGAGAGGTCATGGAGGAAGACATTGACCTAAACCCACGAGTGGTAGCCATGGGCATGTGGGGTGAGCAAACAATGCCAAGATACATGCTACTGTTCTGCAGCACGCAAAAACAACAGTTGATGGACAGAATGCAGAACAATGTCATACATTCACCCCCGTACAGTGATCTGGGCCTAAATCCATAGTTTTTTTGCTCACCATGCCATTCCAGTTTGAACCCAGCCATATGCAAATCAGTCTTGACCCTGTGCCTCATGGGAACAGTCCAGCCCGAACTGCCAAGCCAGGTCCTCCCTGGACTGGAACCAAGCATCCTAGGAACGGTTTCGGGGTTTCACCCCTCTTCAGCCAGGATAGCTTGATTCCAGTGGCATGGAGAGCACGGGACTCACGTCTGAGCATACCCGTCCCACTCGTGGTGACAAATGCAAAAACAGCAGTTGATGGACAGAATGCAGAACGATGTCATACGTTCACCCCAGTACAGAGATCTGGGCCTAAATCCATCGTTTTTTTTGCTCACCATGCCATTCCAGTTTGAACCCCGACATATGCAAATCAGTCTTGACCCTGTGCCTCATGGGAACAGTCCAGCCCGAACTGCCAAGCCAGGTCCTCCCTGGACTGGAAACAAGCATCCTAGGACCGGTTTCGGGGTTTCACCCCTGAGATCTCTGTACTGGGGTGAATGCATGACATTGTTCTGCATTCTGTCCATCAACTGTTGTTTTTGCAACTGTTCTGCAGCACAGCATTCACGGTGGCTAAAAGGGATATAGTCAAATTGAGGGGATGCAAAACACTTCCTACAATAAGATACATGTAACATAGACTGGTGCATGCGGGCAGAGAAGGCAGTTTACATAGAACGAAGATGTCCCCCAAAAATGTTTTAAATATGGAGCCCAAAGAGGAAAGCCCAAGGTATAACTTGAGAGCGACGGATTTCGGTGATACTCATAGGCTTCTGATGGGAGTGCCACAAGGCCATTTTGCCAGGACCCTAGACTGTGCAGTACAACTGATAAAAGCGAATTATTGTACATTATACTGCATGCTATAATGCCGCTCCTCTGGGATCATCAACCTAAGTTTAATGTGTATTTGATTAAGTGAAACGCAATACACAGATTAAAGAAAGAAAAAAAAGAAAAAAGAGAGACAACCAAGGCTTGTACAATACGATCCTTATAATTGAAAACAAAACATTTCTGGGTTAACATCACTCCAGAGAAGCACAAACAACGGAGACACAGTTTGTGCATGTGTTGCATGCCCATAAGTGCCTCAAAGAGGCCCTCATACAAGGCCAGACAATCTTCTAAGAAGGAGAGAGGGGCATTTTAAATTGATTATTAAAGCAGCTACACGGCTTCTGCTAATGCAATTTTATTCGATATTTACAGACAAACATATAAATGACATATTTCCATAAAGATTTTATACACCTTTTTGTAATGTGCAGTTTTACATACATATAATTGAAAACTAAACATTTCTGGGCATCTAAGTTTTTTTTATCCCTTGAACTGTAAACAGGTTTCTAAAAGCCGCCACTCTATGACCTTGGGCACCACTTATAATGGATTTGTCATTCTACTCACTTTCTGTGTAGAACTACCATAATGTTCTAGCCATTTTTTAGCGGCACGCTCCATTAAAAAAAAAATATATATCCATCCAGCTCTTTTTGATTGGCGTTGTACGCAAAAGCAACACAAATAAACTTCCACTACAAAACTAATACAAACATTTAGGATCAAAGAACAATAACGTGGTCAAATACTTGAACTTTTCATAAAGAACTACAAATTAAATACTGACAGTTCACTTTTCTCTAGATATTAACTAGAAGATATTCGGTATTTTCTAATTTAATCTAATGATTGCGGCAAATACTAGAAAATTTGCTATTTAACTAAAGTTATGAAAGGCGTACTGATTGGTAGGAAAATGCCAGTGAATTAGAAACCACCTTATACTTATCATCAAGAAGGTGTTTTATTATGTGTACTTCTTGGATTCCAATGGAGCACATTAAAATGGGAGTGTAAGGACGTATTATTGAAAACCTCACTGAATACTAGAACTGACAAACGGGGGTGGGAGTCATATGCACTTGTGCATAGGGGAAAATCAATATGCAAGTGGCCAGAAAGCTATGGAAAGACAAAATATGTCAAGACGAGTCCTTCATAATAGATCATAATCTCTTTTCCAAAGGATCATCCTTTCTCTGACCCTGATCTGTGTCCTAGAAAATAAGCAGCTTGTCAAATAGATATGGGTAAAATAGAATAAATGTTCTTTCTGCAGTGCAATGCCACTACTGGTATCTTCAGCAGTTAGGCCAGATCAAAGCTACACAGCGCAAATCCCATTCCCTGTAACTGCCGCAGAATAATCTTTTATAATGTAAAGAGCATGAATTTGTCTTTTTCCTACACTTGTTTCACTTATTTAGGTCCAAAACGGAAATGTTCTCTTTTTCTGATTCCTTGTTGTTGGCGTCTTTTTGCCATTGATGGAGAGCTCTCTTGGTATGTGTTGCTGGGGATTCTTAAGGAGGGTCAGGTGGGCATGCTAGAGGATCTACAAAGACGCATGGTGTACTGTATTTTTATTCTGATCAACTACCTTCGAGGAGTCAGCTTCAGCCTGTATGTGATGAATCTCACTATCCAATTTGGATCCAAAGAGTGTGTTACTACTGAAAGGAAGGGCTATAGGCTTCTGCTGAGCACATGGCTTTGAGTTGTTTATTCTGAGCCTTGAAAAGCGCTGCATGGATTTTCCTTGGCAATAGCCGAAAGCCGAGAGGTCAAAGGTATCTCCTGCAGCACTGATGATATGGTTTGATACAAGAAGACCTTCATTAATGATCTTCTGGAAGTCTTCCCGTTTTTCAATAGGAAGATAATCAATGTATTTCTTCACAGTTTCCCACAAAGATCTTTGATATCTTCCCAGGTCTGCAGTGGTATTTGCAGCTCTCATGCTCAAACATGATGTTTGACATATTTCTCGACCGATTTCATTAATCTTTCTGCTGTCATTTTTGGGAGGATACATAGTGGAAATAGAAGCTAGGTAGTTTTTTCTCACAGTTGAATCAATAACTGCATGTGGTTGTAGATATGACAGAGGCTTATATTTTTTGATCAGACGTTTGATTGTCACTTTACTCGCTGCAGGTATTAAAGTGTTGATGGTGTATCCTAGTTTCCGTTTTTGAGGACTTTTTTGTGGTGTACTCCTTGAAATATATTTCTTAAGTACAGGTTTTTTGGGAGCCACAAAGTACAAAGGTTTGTTCTGGTAGGTACTTTCAGAAGACTGAGAGGACCTTCTTGATGTCCAGGTCCTCGACAGCCTAGCTCTTGCCATTAATAGCAGAACTCTATTAGTTGGTGAACCCCGTGACAGAGTATGCCCCAATGCAGAGTGTCTCGATGTGGAGCGGCTCATTTTCGAGGACAATGATGAAGATGCCGGTAGTGAGTAGTCTGGGGAAAATGCACTGGTTGTCTTCAAACTGGATCTATTGTGTAACATTCTACTTCTTGTGCCCCAGTTTTCTTTTACTAACCTAAGAGGAGATCAATTAAAGGGTGCGAAAACAAGGAGATGAAGGCAGTGCAGAAGATGTTTAATACAAATAATAATCTAAAACGGTTGAATGCTGCTATCAGGTTTAAACATTTTTTTTTTTTTAAACCTGTGTATTCAACATTCACTTTTTTAAAAATGGTGTATTTTTATTAAGTTTAGAGGGTCCACCCCACAGACCAAAAAAGGGAACCAACGGTCTTTTAACAGTCACTGCACTCTGGGAGAGGGACTAGTTTGACTGGTTTACAAAGATGGTAATTTTTTTTATGATTATTCTTTAAATAAACCTGTGCTGTCCATCTGCCCACTTTTCCGTTTTGTAAGGGGGTGTTCCAAAGCTTTAGAGCTTGCAGATTCTAAGCATGCTGTTTTTCGGATTTAGCGGACTAGGTTTAGAAAATGTTCCTTTAAGTAGGTGTGTTTGAGTTCTTTATAAAAGAAAACATGGGGGAAGACACAAACAGGCAGAATAGACAATGTTTAGAAATACAATATAGATCCTCTAAGAAAGAGAGCAAAGTCTGCCAGTCAGTTTACAAAAGATAACGTTTAAATTCTGCAATTTGTTTCAACAAGAAAACAAAGTAGTATATGTATTCACAAAGGATTCCGTAACAAAACGAGTTCAGAAACGCCTTAGTTATCAGTGATGAAAGATCTGTATTCTGTGGTGAGTGCAAAGAAATTTTCTTTGATTTCTCAAAAACTCAAAATGGTGCTGACCATCATTCACATATTTGCTGTCACTACTGTGTAAAGGAAGTTTCTAAAACTTCGAACCTGTTCGATTATGTACTAACCAGGAATTTCAGAAGCAGTCTTTGATACATCACAAAAAACCCAATTACAACGGAGGTCGTACAGGAGGTGAAACTAAAGTAGTTTGAGCATATTAATACTTCCTTTGTTAAATTAATCACTAGAAACAGGCAGGTATTCTTAGTGTTCTCCGCACGCTCGACTGATAAAGGTGCAGAACTTTTTAGTGATGCTACAAGCAGTCATTACAATTGATGAGTCAACTCAAGAGGCTTTGGCAAGCTTGAAACCACAGTCCAGTAGGAGATGTGATGTTGACCAGCACAGAACACATTTGTCACCTCTGCTTCGGCAACCTAAGTTTAAAAAGAAAGCAAACACTTGTTTTAGTGTTCAGTAGTAAATATCTTCACTATCTGTCAAGCATGTAGTTCAGTGAGACTTCAAAAAATAAATTAAACTCTTGTGACTTATTGCTGTGGTCAGGAGTTCAGATTTGCTGACTACAATACCAACCTGACAGCAATCTCAATCCACATCGGAGGTAAATTCCATAAAGAGTTGCTAAGTACAAGCAATTTGCTTTGCTGAACAACTCAGAAAAAAGGTACCTTTAACTGGATTCTGTTCTCCATCATAGGCATCTTCTTTCAATTCATAAACAATAAAATAGGTCTACTATACATGGGATTTCAGATCACACAAACGGGGACGGTTCTGTTTTTTTGGCATTTTGTATACAGAAAACAAACCTATCCAGACAGCTTGTGGTTCTTTTTAAAAAACATAATATGAACCGAAACAAAATCAAAAACTGCTATTAAAAATCCTTAGCCAGTGAAAAAATTCATTTTAACTCACAGAGGGAAACATTAAGAATAAAATGGTTTAGACAGAAGCTACTCACTGGAAATAATGTTGACACTGACACTTATAAGCTTCCAGAAGTCTCATTGTACCAGTTTGCCAACCAGTGTCCGATATGGTAGTTTAGTTTCTTGTTCAGTTCGGTATCGGCTATGTTCTAGTATCAATAATGAGAAGGAGGACCGTTTATGAATCCAAAGAAGATATGCCTGATGAAGAAGTACGATTACAAGTAACATATCCTTCTGCATCAGTGGATTTTCTTCCATAATTATGAGCATTAACTAGAATCACAATCTAGTCTCTGCCAGGAGGGCAGTAAACCAACAGTATACGAAAACAATGTACACTGAAAAGAAATACCCAAGCAGATTTGTTGTGCAAAGAGGTTAGACTACTAGGGTATTAGTCCATTAGTCAGTTTAGACAATGAACATGAAAGGAGTTTAACTGGTATACATGTGGTTGCTGTGCAATTCTCACCACTGGAGAAATTTCTCATAAAAAGGTAGAAGTTATTTTGCCACTAATGACATAAGCATAAGGTTTACACCGAGGGTGCAATAAAGTTTCAAATTACACAATTTGTTAACAAAATATGAAAGATATTCCACAGAAAGAAATACAAACAATACATTGGAAATTGCTTGCATATCACAAACATAGAATTGTTATTAAACATTTGTTTTGCTATAAAATTGCACAATTTGGTAACACACTAAAACTGTCTAATAAAAACAAATATATCTAGCATGTAACTCACTGAAAACAATACACACAATCTTACTAATTACAGTCTGGAAACACAATCCCACACTTAAATTCAAAATCCAGACTTTTCACCATCAAGTCTGCATAAGCAGCCGGTGTTTGCTGACAAGCCCAACAGAGCTCAAAACCTCACAAAGCTAACACATATTGGGGTATTAATATCAGACTAAAACGGGTGTTGTAAAAGCATTACACAATGTAGTAAATACCTACTCATTAGTGGTACACCCAACTCCCGTTCCTAAATAAAACTACATTTTTCAATCACTTGCATTTCATCTTCATTCAAAACTGATCCTGCTAGCTGTGGACTGTCTGTAATTAACTGACATAGACATGAGACACCTGGAATACTACCTGCTACTGTAAACAAAAAGCAATGGATCCAAATTTCCCATAATGGATTGTGTGCTGCAATGGGAAGGGCCCCCTCTTACCTTGAGACTCTTATCCATAAAAAAAGACAAAGAGTTCAAGGCTATGGTATCTGCAGCCTTCTTCTCCTGCAATCTGTACCAGAATGGATATTGATTGGATTTAGTACACAGCCTCAAATGTGACACTCACAACGCTAAACATAACAAAGATTTCTGAGCTTAGGGAAAGCAAAGAATCCTGAGTGTGGTTTTTTTTAGCAAAAGCCCATATCATGGGACCTTAGTATTTGGACATCTATGCCATGGGATTTTCTTAAAGACTTCATAGATTTTACTTGTTTCTATGTCAGTGCAGTGGAACTACAGGGAGTATGAAACATGAGGTACATTAGGATCTCCCTGGCACCACTGCTGTTCTCAGCCACTGATCAAATAATCAGGTCATATTGTTTGGGATCAAGGATTAAAAAACTTTTTGTCCAATGGATAAGTAGGCCAGGGCCAACCCTGTGCAACACAAACACTTTGACTGCTAGCTTATAGTACCACAGTAGTGTTGTAGAAGAGAGAGCTGTCTGCCATCAAGGGAAGATTTGTATCCATATGTACAAATTTTTGAAATTGTATACAAGATTCATTAGGCAAAACATATAGTACTAGGGTGAGCCCTCTAAGGAAATGCAGCAAGATGTAAGCTAAGCTTGCATTATTGACAGTGGTTCTACGATGAAAACATGTACAGGTTTGCAAAATGTAAACATTTGAAATGGTGTGTGTATATATACATATAATATTTTAATTTTATTGCGGAGTTGTGTGTATATATATATATATATATATATATATATATATATTACGGCGTGCCTGTAGCCACTCTGTAGTCATAGTTAGGATTCAGAGACAGGAACTCCTCAGATTTTGCTTGCTAATAACTTTGCCATCATTTACTGAATCTCTGTGAAAATGTACAGACCTACTCTTTTTTCATCATTGGCCGATGATGAAAAGTTTCATGGTGATTAGTTAATGGGATGCAAAGACAAAGGTGGGGGGTGGGGGGAATTCTAAAAACAAGTTTTTCCACTAAAGCTTCTTCAATAGAAGTTTTAAACAAGCGATGCATGGTGATGATGAAACACAATATTATTGGTTAGTGAAAGGAAGAAGGAGAAAGTGCAGGAGCAGCTAAAAGTAGCGATCGAAGCCGGAGGAATTTGCGTTCATAGATTCCCCGACGCAAGCATTAAGCAGCGCACCAAAATAAGCGAGCCGGCTGCAGGGGAGCCCCCGCACCGTACCGATCCCAGGCTCGCGCTGCTCCGGGGAGTGGCTACTCTGCACTAACGTCATGCACAGCACCTGATCCTCCAGGACCTACGCTTCCTTTTCTACGTACCCGCGGTGTGCGGGATCCGTATGTTGGTACCTTCCTCTTGCCCCTTTAACTCTATTCTCTCTGCATTCGCTGCCCAAGAACTGCGCCTGCCGCACCATGTTCACGCAAATGGCCTCGGAAATGCGAGATGAGAATCAAGAGAACGTGCAGCTGGGCAAGAACGGGGCTAACTTGGTCGCCGCCAGCGGACACGTTGTGCTGGGCGTGTTGCAGAATAACCGCGTGGCCAGGGTGCAATCTCAGAGGAGCAGCCGGCAGCAGCACCAGCAGGTACTTGGCCTTCAACGCATCAATGATGAGAACTATGGAAAGGCTGCAGCTGGCAAAGCAGGCAGCAAACAACCTGCTTTCACTATACACGTGGACAAGCCTGATGGCGCAAGTCGCAAGAGGCCCACTGCCCTTAAGAAGAGCACATCGCAGGAGAACCTTCTGGAACTAACTTCCGCAGTAACCTCCCTAGGGCAAAGGAAGCCTCTGGCACCTATACCAATAGAATGTTCAATGGACAGGAGCTTCGATTCACCAATGGCTTTGGATATGTCCGTGGTACATGAAGGTGAAGATAAACCAGTAAACGCGAATGACGTTCCAGACTATGCCGCAGATATTCATGCCTACATCGGGGAGATGGAGATAAAATGTAAACCTAAAGCAGGTTACATGAAGAAACAGCCAGATATCACAAACAATATGAGGGCCATCCTTGTTGACTGGCTGGTGGAAGTTGGCGAAGATTATAAATTGCAGAATGAGACTCTGTATCTAGCTGTGAATTACATAGACCGCTTCCTCTCCTCCATGTCTGTCCTGAGAGGGAAACTCCACCTTGTTGGAACTGCTGCTATGTTGTTAGCCTCAAAGTTTGAAGAAATCTACCCTCCACAAGTTGCCGAGTTTGTTTACATCACAGATGACACTTACACGAAAAAACAAGTCCTAAAGATGGAACACTTGGTTCTGAAAGTATTATCGTTTGACTTGGCAGCACCGACAATACAACAGTTTTTCACACAGTACTTTATGCACCAGCATGTCAGTCCTAAAGTGGAGAGCTTATGTATGTTTCTTGGCGAGCTGACCTTGATAGATGCGGACTCTTTCCTGAAATATCTTTCATCTGTTCTTGCTTCTGCTGCGTTCATTTTAGCGAACTACACGCTCTCCTGTGTACCTTGGATTGAACCTCTAGTTCAACTGACTGGCTACACTTTTCAAGACTTGAAACCATGCATTGTGGACTTACACCGAACCTTCCTTGGAGCTGCAACTCATCAACAGCAGTCTGTGCGGCTAAAGTACAAATCTGCAAAGTACCATGCAGTATCCCTCACTGACCCTCCAGAGACATTCACTTTATTTTAATGGACTGAGCTTTTATGTATATTACGCTGCAAGCACACGTTGCACAGTTATTTTAATTTTGAGTTCAACTTTTTGTTTCATAATGCCTACAATCACTCTTCAGTCCGGGATCGATTAGATTACACAATTATGAAACCAACTGTTCAACTTTTTTAAATTAAGTTTAAGTGTAAATTTGTTTTTGTACATTTAATTTAGATATTTAGCTTTGGCTAAGCTTTTATACAGCTGGTCTGTTGAACACAACCAGGCAGATAGCAAATTGTTAATCCGAAGCTGTATGCATCAATGTTTAATATTTTCATAATAAATGTTGACAAATGCAGTACATTCCTGGTTAATGAAAGCCCTTGTCAAATAAAAAGGCAGACATATTGTTTAACGTGACATATAGCTTATTACTCTTTCTGTAACGTGTTTCTACAGCAGAGTTGTCGAAATATGTATGTGTACACACACACACGTTTGTCGAGCCATGTTTTTAGGTTTCAAATTAAAGTATTGTTTCCATAGGCTGAAAAATGTACACCATCAGGATGAGAAAGTGCTGCACTACCATATTTTAAATTTCAATGAAAAATGGAAAACAGTTTATTATCACGAAGAAATGCAGACACTGCCTTGTTCATGTCTTCGAGTCTTTTCAATCTTAGTACTTTCCCTTTGGTCTCTGATAAATATTTGAGGACACAAAATGTGTTTGGAAACAGACATCCAGATTGAAAAGGACTCCTTCATCTCAATTTCCAATGTAACTCCAGTTAGGTGTCCTATAACATTGCCACCACAGTGGATAACCATAAAATGGGGATGGTCACATTTACTAACATATGAAAGTAGAGGGAGTAACTGATTCCATTTCAAACCTCTTTCACCAATCCACGTTAGTTCAACTCCTTTCAAACCTAAATCATTTTCAACACCTACTTTCTTAGCATGCTGTCGGGCCCAAAAATGTAAACTGTGGCCAGCACACAAACCAAACCCTAACCATCTTACACATACACAGACATACCAGAATAAGGAATAACAAATAAGAGTGAGATGATTGGCCATTAGGAAACTATGCAGAAGGTGCGAGTTATAATTAATGCATTTTGGTCAGCAAGTTCACAACACTCTGTACAGGGTCCACAAGTTACAATAATGATTGGGTCGGGCACAAATTTTAACTTTTAAGTTATAACTATAATTTTTAAATTTCTAACGTTTGTGTAGTTTGCGATGGTTTTGTATAGAAAAAAATATATGAAGTTTTCCTTACTATAACCAATCGTAAACCTTTATTTTTTCATTGAAAATATTACGTATATGGTCCCTGATTACATGCAAATACACACCAAGGCATGAAAGCAAGATTGTTGATTGTTTGGTTTCAAAATAAAATGTGTATAAAAAAAAAATATATATATATATATCTTGGAAAAAACAAGTTGCTATAGTATTGTGCAACTTTAAATACTACTTCTGTAGATACGAAAATTTGGTGAGAGAAGTCAAATGCACTTGTTGATTTTGTTAATTGTTTTCTCCAGGGTGAAAATATTTTTTCAACCCACACTTTTTTCCCCACCCCAGAAAAAGCTTTACTTTTTACCTTTGTCGTGAGTAAATTTCAATCTTCTACAGCCTGGAAAGAGATTGGAGAGGAGTTGGTGAAACCTGTAGAGATGCAAGTTAGTTCAGCTCTTGAATCATTTCCCAGACCCGGGAGAATTTCCACTGCTTTTTCTGAGGAGCCCCTTCAACAGAGACAATGACTGTCCTTCTATCCCAGGCCAGTTGCAGGCTATTGCTAGAGACCCTTTATGTGGCTCTGGTATCTGACAAGGGTAAGAGCACTGTGGATGTGCAGGAGAGGTGGTAGCATGGGGGCCTTGAGCGGTTATCAGATGCAGACTAGCGGAAAAGCATGTGAACAAGATAAAACCATCTCCCAAAAGCACGCTTCAAGTTAATGCAATTTCATTATCTTCACATGGCCGATCATACACCTTAAAAGTTAAACTGGATTTATCCAGGCAGAATCTCAGCATGCCGTAGATGTAGCATGCAAGGAGCGGATTTTTACATATGGTTTGGGGATGTTCGCGAGTAGCAGAATTTTGGCAGGCAGTGGCGGCATGACCACAAACAATGAAAAATGGTCTACCGGTGAAGTCTTTGAAGCAGTGCTCGCAAGGCATATTTTCTACCATCCGAGGATTAAAAAGACGGGTACAAATGGTAACACTGGGCACCGTGTTGGCCAAGTGCCGTATAGCAATTCACTGGATGTCCTCTAGAGCACTCCATACGAAACCCGGAAGAAGGATTTACTTAAATGAGCAGTGGCGACGAGCAACATTTGAAAGCTACTAGAAGGGATGAGAAACTGACAGACGATCTTGTGGACTGGCCTTCTGACTGAATTAAATAGCAGAATCTACTGTAGTGGAGGAAGTCTAAACTATGTAATGTGTACAGACATAAGTGTATTCAAACATGATGCTTGAAGCTGTGCATGTGTTCTAGCGAACCTGGGGGGGGGGGGTCCTGTATCAAAATGTTGATGCTGAGGAGTCTGTAGCAATTGTTTTTCTCTTGTGCAAAATCCAATAAAGTTTTTTATTTTTTAAGTACGTTTGTGTGCACATACTCACAGGGCATTCCAGATCGGGAACCAACGCTTCCAGACTACTTTCATCTCCTGTATGCAGATCTGTAGAAAGTTGGCAAAATCCGAGCCTTGCTAGAATCCAAACCCAAATATAAAATGAGCTCTGGTGTAATCACAGAGGCAATTATCAGAACTCGGACATAATGAGAGCACTGCCACTCACTGCATGGAGTGAAAAAGGGACAAGAGGGTTATTTAGCAGGACAAGTAGATTATGAATTATAGTGTCCCTCGAAAAGTAGATACTGTACTAAATTCCACACCCCTGCAACGGTTAATGCTTGGTCCCTCAATTTTCTACAGTAAGTCGACTATGCTTATATTATGCCCACTTTAATGCATTCTGAATTTTCTGCCCGCTATTCAAGAAATCAAACTGATCTCTACAATGAGTTTTGATTTACCCAGGCTGCAGCTTCGGTTTCCCATGTTCTGTGGAAGTCACTCTCTCAAGTGTTTTTTTTCTGGTCACCTCTTACGATGTATAATTTGTGAGTCAATTTTACTTTTAAGTCCTTGTCTTGTGTCTAGAATTGCCACAAATATATCATCTAATTTGGTAGGCAAGATTCTCATCCTCATCTGCTGTCATATGCTTTGACAACTGATCGGTTGTTCGGGACATAACAGGCCTGAATAGGCCGACAAGATGCTTCCTTGTCCTTTGGCACTTTTTTTCTTCCCCATCTCGACACAAACTTTTAACTAGGGCAATAACAGCAGTTCAGCGTACTCTGAATGTGCCAATGGACATTGAACATAAACGCGGCAGCTCTCATGCACGCTCAAAAGAGGAGTGGTGTACTAGTATGGATTGGTGGAGGACATGAGAGGGTATTTAACAGTAGAGGCTGCCTCACAAATTTGAGACGGTTAAGGGGACCATAAACAACTGGATTTTCATCTGGGTTGATCATGATAAGATTGAAAAGATGGAAGTAGCAATTTTAATGCTACTTATGTAGATTGACTTCTGAGCATTAAGACCTTTTCTTTTGCCGGCTTTTAAAAGTGTCAGGTGTAAACTACGGTGAGCGCTGAAGAAAAAGAATTGCCAATGTGTATAAGAAGTGTCTGCCGTTCATGAAAAATGCAGAGGAACAATAGAACATTTAAAAAAATCTCCTATGAAATAGTTCTAGATCTGGAGTGGTAATGCTACCATCTTCTCAGAAATCACACATTTTGTATATTAGATATAACCTGCTATATACACATCATGCACTAATCTGTACTTTGATATTTAGTAGTTCAATTCAATTCAAATAGACTTTATTCGGATTTCAAAAAACCATCCATAAAAGCACAAAATCTGGGTTAAGATACACAATTTGATACTAATTTCAGACCACAATTTATAATAAATAACATATTAAATATGACTTACAAAAGCAACAGTTAAAATACAATTATGCTTCCTTACTAGACTATGCATAAGGCCTCCATACATACAATATATAGGGGTATACTGGAATGTAACCACTGACTTTATAGAACCACTGACTTTATAGAAGCAAAACAAACGTGTTTCATTAAGTTTGTACAAATTAGGCTTTAAAGTGCAGAATGCATATGTAAACA
Source organism: Triturus cristatus (assembly GCF_964204655.1). Classification (NCBI taxonomy): domain Eukaryota; kingdom Metazoa; phylum Chordata; class Amphibia; order Caudata; family Salamandridae; genus Triturus; species Triturus cristatus. Next base: position 1,092,796,363 of record NC_140593.1, read on the forward strand.
AGTATAATGCATTACATTTGTGCAAATTAGGCTTTAAAGTGCAGAAATGCATATGTAACCAAACGCAAAGCATTAAGTTTGTGCAAATTAGACTTTGAGTTGCAAAATAGATATAAAATTAGTTCGTCTGATCCAAGCATTAAAAAGTGTCTAAAAGCATGGTTGTGGTCAGTCAGATCGTATTTCCTGCAGTAAGGGATTAGGTAATGCTTTGTATATTTCCTGTAAAAACCACAGCCAAAAATAAAATGGAGCATACTCTGGGTACCACCAAGGTCACAAGGGCAATATAATTTTTCCAGGTTTTTAGTGTAGCCCAGTGGGAAGCAGATAAGATTTACAATGCTCCTGTCCCTAAATCTAAATAATAAAATCCTGTTCCACCTGCCCAATTTTTTACGTAAATAGGGCTGGGGTAACATCGGAGATTCAGTGTGTGGCTCCCGGATCATTAGGTAGTTTGTTGTGGATTGTTTCAGTGAGTCCACTTTTTCCCTCTCCTTATGGAAATATTGATAGAGTGCCCTTCTCACCAGATTTTTATGGGAGCAGTCAATCTGGTCGGGGTCTGAGAATAGGTGACCATAATTGACGCTCACAAGGCTCCTTTCTACCGCATTTATCCATGGAATTAAACGCGAATTCTCACTTTGCAGACAATCCATAATGATCTCACGGGAAAGGGAGGCTGCTGGGTTTTGCCAGATCCTTAACCAAAATAATGCAGGTCTGGCTCTAATAAAATCCTCAATATAGTGCAATTTTAATTCATTGTGACAAACGAAGGTCGATGCACTAATAACTCCCCCCAGGATCTTCCGACAGAATCTATTCTCTTCTCTCTGTAATTCTGAGCAGTTCGAGAATCCCCAGACTTCTGCTCCATACGTTCCAGTTGGGAGGCATTGGGTCCGATAAACTTGTAGATATTTAGTAGTATAAAATGGTTTAAATTCCAAGATTAATGCATTCTGCCTGGAACTGTCAAAACAGCTCTTTACCCAGTCATTCTTTTTTTATTTTTCATATTTTAAAATAAATGTTAGTTTTACACCTTTTTGTATTAAAATAAAAGTGGAGGCTCCACAAACCAATTATGTTTCAGCAAAAATAGCTGCTGTTTGGATACCTTGCTAGACAGACGTTCGCTAGTACTCAATTTACCCACCCACACATGACGAGAATTCATTAACAGACAAATTATCTCAAACACAAACTTCTGATCTATCCCCGTCATGAGACTAAGAATGTTTTATTTTGTCAAAGGCCAAACACTTTGGTCAACATGCAACACACTGGAATGTTCAGCCTTTGTAATGTGCCTACATGATGCCTAATTTTTTGTCTACAATTGGCAGGTTTGGGGCATATCTTGGAACCAGAGTGAAAAGCCACTTGCAAGGAAATGCGACTGTGAAGCAGAATGGAATGTGTGAAGCAGAAAGGAAAATAATGTAGCAAAAGTCTTCCAAGAAAGACTATAGAGTCGCTTTAGTTGGCACAATAGGGTGTTTCGTGGCAATGCAGATTACATGGGATTTTGAATGCGGGGCATACAAAAGTAAAAAGGAATAGGATTACCCATAATTTCCCTCTAAAATATTGGCATGTGCTGAAGAGGACAAGAAATACTCTATCACTTTCCTGAGACTTTATCAAATGCATAGTACATAACCAGTAACCCTGGCCATGGTCATGCTGTAGTCGCTAGTCTCTGTTGTTTCACTCAAGAACTATATGATTACTCAATAATCCAACTGAAGAGACATCTAAAAAGGTAACCGCCGTTTTGAACAGATTAAGTGAAAACATTGATTTGCCTGGACCATATCTAACCAACTTACAACAGATAGAATAGAATCTTGGTCTATTATTTTCTGTTTGTCCCATTATAACTTCCTCACTGAATTGTTCACATTCTAAAAATATCAAAAAGATTAAGACTGAAAACCTCTCTGGTTTAGGCCTCCTGCTGAGGCCTAAACCAGAGAGGTTATGCAGATCTCTGCTGCACAGGCTCATGCTACTAAGGTAACTGTGTGCCAAGAAATACAGGCTTCCCTCGAATCTTCAGGGGGGACCAGAGGAGGAAAAAAAGGGCTAAAGTTGCAATGACAGGAATGACTCCAGCTAACAAAGAATACACCCTTTCGCACGTGTACACATCCCACAAGCGTATTAGGTTTACTGTAGCTTCTAAAACGTGTGAGAAGAACAGACTACAAATAATGTTCCTCCAGTGCAAAACATGGATCAGGTCAGTTGCACAACAGAGCACATGCTGCCGCTCGCAATTCACAGCTCCAGCTGGCCTGCTGCTGTACCTACCACAAGTAACTGCTGCAATGTGGTTGATTCTTACCTTTATCAAGATGAGTAGATCTGGAGTTTGATGTCACCATCAATTGGCAAAGATGCTGAAGATAGTGGTCACCGTTGATAGGTTCTGTTGGTCTCTTGGTCAGGGATGCTGAGGATGACGACAACAGTGATTGTGTCCGTGTTCTTTCTGGACCAGATGACTAATGCCTAACAGAGAATAAAGACAGCAGTATTACCACTTCGTCCAAAATAATACTTTATAATATGTTATTTCATTCAAATCCATTCTTCCCAGCAGCACATGATCAGAGTTGTGATAGACCAGCCTGATAGTGTCAACTTTTCCAGCTTTATACTTTACTTTATTTAGAGTAAGAAGATTTGTTAACCACCATTAGGTGGTTTCAGAGCACTTTGGGTATGGGTACATATTACAGGGACTGCCAAGTTGAAATACAGTAGTTTGCAAGAATGAAACATTGCCTAGCTATGGTAACAGAAAGTTTCAATTCTATTAAGGACACGGCGGCCAGGATTAGGCTTTACTTTCCTCACTTTAATCAACCAGCAGTTTTTTACATTTACCACTTTTTAAAAATATAAACTACATTTCCCATGAGTTCTTGGGAAAACAGAAAAAACTGTTCATCCAATCAGATGGCTGGTGCTACATATAAGGGTCACAGCAGACGCTCTACCCTCCTCTTTCTTCCTGCAACACAACCTGTTTCGCCAGAATTCATTCTTGTTCATTGGTATCTGCTCCTGAAAGGAAGTATAAGACAAAGTGTCCGTCATCCACATCGAACTCTATGTGCCAACAGCAGAGAAGACTCCAACAGATATGTACAGAACGCTAAACAAAAGATCAGATGTACATTTACATTTATTTCATACTCAGATCAGATTGAACTCTCCATAATTCACTGGGTGGGTCAAATAAGTACCCTGTAAATATTGGGTTGGCTAATCCTCGCCTTCCTGTCCTTAACAGAATTGAAAACTTTCCATTACGAAAGCTAGGAAATTCTTCGTTCTATGTCAGGACTCTGAGGTGAGGATTAATCTAGTTTAAAGCTTTTCCAACACTAGGATTGCCAGATTGGTAACTGGTTTAAAATAAAACCTTTTGAAAGTTGAATCTGAAGACCAATCAGCTGCGTTGACAATATCTTCCAGTTTTGCTCTCAACGAAGAAGCTTTAGATGCCATGGCACCTCTCACTGAGTGTGCTCCAAAGCGGGAAACCGATACCTGCCTCTTGCGTCACCCATCTGGCAATCGAAGGGGAAGAAACCGCCTAATGAGGTTTAGTGAGTACAATCAACAGTTGTCTTTCACTAGGAGGGCATAGGTCCTCTGTTTAGGCTTCACATGTTTTGAGTGCTCTAACTACACACAATTTAGGCACATTTGGGAATAATGAGTATGATACCATCTTTGAATTACAATTTTTACGACGACCAATGTGAAAAGTGACCCCTTCTGGCGTGAAATATCTGCCCGTTATATCCAAGGCATGACCGTCTGATATTCTGCTGCATGAAATTAAGCACAACTGCCGCCATGGGAACCACCTGGAACTGGAAACACCAACCCAGCCATCTGGACCAGGTGGAATGATATCATTGGGTAATAAGGTCCGTCCAAGCTCTGGCAAGTAGAGAGTCAGCTTCTCAAAATCCCAGGGACTTTCCACCGTTCCCGGTAATTCTCCAGGCAATAATACCAAGCGAGCCCTCTAGGACCAGTGGGTGAGGGATGCCCTGGATGGGGATCCTGAAGGAGGTCTGGAGATATAGGTAGAGAGATTGGAAAACTTCAAGAAAGTTCCATCATTGCTGGAAACCAGACTTAAGACCCCCAAGCTGGGGCGAACACCACCAGATCTGCCGGGCTGTCTGCGTACTTGCGCTGCTAACCTCATTAGCATTGTGACTGGAGGGAACGCATATGCCATCTCATTGCTCCAATCTTGGAGAAATGCATCCATGGCGACTGAATTGGGGTCAACTGCAATATCTGTCCAGTTGGAAGTCCAGACGAGACTCAAAAAGGTCCATGGAGAAAGGACCCAATCTCTCCTGAATCTGTCTAAACACTGGGGTTTGCAGTTTCCATAGGCTGACATCTCTCCAACGTCAAGAGTGTCAATCTGCCACTTGATTGGAACAGCCTGGGAGATGTTTGCGGACACCAACATGTGATTGGCAAGGCAAAAATCACATAATGTGTATGAGCCTGCCATCAACTCCAGACAATTTATGTGAAGTGATTGTTTGGTGAAGAACCATTTTCCTCCTGTGGTGAAATCTCTGCAACGAGCTCCTCAACCTGAGCCAATGGCATCTGACTATCACCAGATCACGTTGGGAGCAGAAAATCGCCTGACTATCCCAGGCCTCCGTATGGGAGAACCACCATCAATTCTCCTCCCTTGTCACTGCCGAGAGCAGAAAAAATTGGGAGCATGCAAGATCCCATTCGAGGTAAAGAATTTCAGGAGCTGAAGTGCCCGATAGAGAAGAGGTCCTAGGAAGATGGCCTGAATGGAGGATGAGAGGAGTTCCACAATACGTGCAATTTGCCATGGTGACACCTGGGACTTAATTACAATGGTCGTGGATTTAAAACCAGTATACAGGTAGGATGAACTCATGAGAAATCAAGTACTATTTGGTGTGATTTTAAGTCGCTTAACATAACTAACGGAGAGCCCTCTGGTTACTAAACAGGATTCAAAATTGGCATGGATAACAGGATTGCAGGTATTTCGTTCTGTTGACAAGTTCCTTACAAAAAACCTTCTCACAGTTTTGGCACACTGAATACCAGTTTTTTGGTGATGTTTTTGGATATTTCACATATACACAATGGCATGCCACGTTACCTATGGTCTCACTGGATCGGCATCTATACTTTGGAAACAGTATTAACGATTCCTGAGACTGTTTCTGCATGGGTTTCCACCAATTGTGGATAGTGATATTGCATGACCACCAATTCATGTAACTATCCACTGTATTATTATAAAATACATTTAATTAGACAACGAGCTATTCTAATTGCATAGCCTTGTGTTGATTAGAAAAAAAAACTTTATTGTTTTGTAGCTCTAAAGACGTTTTTTTTTTAAGGAAGAAACATGTGTTGACTACAGAAACAAGAAAATAATCTAAATGTGATGAAAAGAATAAAGAAATTAGATACTACCTGAACAAAGGGCACCAACTTTGTCCAATGTGTATTACTTGACTGTTAATCTAACTTGTATACTCAAGATAGCATGTGCTAGAGATTTGTATGTCGATACCTGGGACTTGGATAGCTGTCTTCTGAGTTCGTGTTTGATCTTTGTCGGCTTGTTAGCAGGGAAACCGAGGGTGGCTTTGACCGAGTCTATGGTCATCTGTAGGTGTGCGAAAAGATGCACCAGGCATTGGTTCAGGATTAGCATATCATTGAGGTAGACAAACTCCCCAAGTTCGTAAGTGTTTGACCACCGGCCTCATTAGTTTGGTGAAACACCATGGGGCGGAAGACAGACTGAAAGGGAGGGAGGTGAATTTGAATATCTAAGAGTTCCATCAGGACTTTAAGAAATGCCTGTGAGGTGGAAAGATTGCTATTGTCAAATAGGCGCCTTTCAGGTCCATGAAGAACCATCCAATTAGCCACCTGTAGGAGGTCCCGGAGGAGATGGATGCCCTCCATCTTGAAGTGGCGATAAACCAGCCACTCGTTGAACTCCCTTAAGCTGATGACAGGATGCTCTCTGCCCTCCCTCTTGTCCACTAGGAAAAGGTGTCTCCGAAAACCGTTGGAGTGCAGAGTGGTTTGGACAATGCCTTAATTTGCCAGAAGCTGTGCTATCCTTAGCTCCACTAGCCTGGATTGGTCCTGGGAGAAAAGTAGGTGTCTGGGTTTGTGAGGCTGGACTGGAACACCATAAAATTCTATTTGAACTCCTTTCACTTTTTAGAAAATCCACACATCTGGGAAAAGAGCTTCCCAATTGCATAAAAACTGCACCAACATTCCCCGCTACTTGCAACCCTTCGGAGTTTTTGCACTCTCACCTTGTGAGTTGTTGTAGTTGCAGTTGCCCTTGGCACATCGCCAGTGGGGTAGGGTCTCGTCGATTAGAGGTTTCCTAACTTGAATAAGTTGTGCCACTGGCCTTGACGAGAGTCCATACCTTTGGTGGAGGCTTGCTGGATAGTGTGGCCAGTGCCCCTTACCACGACAGACTGACAAAAACAAGGGGAATGAAAATACGTTTTAATAATGTTTGGGTCTTGTCTAGTGAGTTGGTCATATTGATGAACTTACCCAGTTCTCGAAATAATGGATTCCCGAAGAAATTACCATGAGCCACCATGCCGGACTCCAAGGTGGAAAGCTCCCCCAACTTGGGGTCAATTTTAATCAAAAGCGATCTACGTTGCTCTGTGGAAAACGCACAATTGGCATTCCAAAGGAAGATGAAGGCCTGTGGAGTTCAACTGGATAGAGTGTCAGGAGATACTAGAGAGCCAGATGCTTTAGCATCCTCCACTATGTTCACATTCAGGAGTTTATCCTGGCAGGAGCAACATGACCGGTCTATGGCCTTCTTAAGATCTCGGACAAATTTAGCAGGGAAGGTAGCTATTTTGGTGTCTATTTTAGGTGTGAGGGCAATTTTACCCTGTAGAGATGGTCTAGGGCACTTTGTTCGTAGGCAGCTTGTTATCTTCTTGTCAAGGGGCTTACTTAAACCGCCAGCCATGTAGGCGGCCACCTTGGGCACTGGGCACCATTCTGCTGACGCATAAGATCATCTGGGTCCAACAAGTCCACCCCAGGGGGGTTTGCTGTATCTAATATAGGATCATTGTCTAAGAATGGATTGGTGGACAGGTGCCATGGCTGACTAGGGTCGCCATCCTCGTCTGAGATATTGGGGGAATCATCACAATCTCCTGTGTCAATACGGGGGGGGAAGAGGGTATCCCCTGAGGTGCTAGGCACTTGGGGTGCATTCTGAGGAGGCTGAGAATCCATATATGCCTTTTTAGGCCACGCAAAGGGTTACTGGCCCATTCTGGCGAACTGACAAATAGCAGTTGATCTGTTCACTCACAAAGTGAATGAGCACTAAATATGCCTTTAAATCTTGTTTTTATCTTGTCACATTTACTCTGCATTACGAGACAGAGGTCAAAAGTCAGTTTGGCTTCTTACACTTACTTTTCTTTCTCTGGCATCGAAGTGAAAGGATTTTGTAAAGTGAACTGTCTGACAATCGTTCTGTAAAAGCATGTGGAATAAAAGGCTGTGAGATGCCAGGCTTTTTTTCAAACACAACATTAAAATAGCTAAGTGAACTGCACACACATTTCTATATGAATTTCAGCAGTTATGAAATCACATTTTTGCAATTTCTTATGGTAAAAAAAGATTTTTATATGATGAAAACAAATCAGAACACTTTACTTAGTGATGTACAAATGATAAATATGTTTTTGCGGAAACCCTATTTCCATACATTGTTTATGTGCTATATAGTTTTATCAGTAGAACTGCAGGCTGGTGAGAACGTTCATGGCCATGTCAATGGGAAATATGTTGTCTGTACATAACTGGGCACTACCACATCATGCTTTAGTAATATAATTATGAAAATGTAGTTTTTAAACATGAACTGAGAAATATTCCTGCTCCCGACCTGATGATAAGTAATTAGTGAACTAAGAGGCAAGTTAGGGGTCATGCGTGCCCTATTTGTGTCCCAGATTCGTAATATATATTGAGTAAACAGTCTATTAAATAAAAAAAAGTTTTATGCAGCAAAAGCTGAGCTCGCATATTTGAAGGTTGTCTCATATGTGATAATGAAGAAAAAGGTGGCTCCATAAAATAAAATATTTGCTTAGAGGGAATTCCTATAGCCCGAAACCCTGGACATATTGTTTATGGGTCAAGGGAAACAAATTTTCATGTTCCAATTGTCCTTGGGACAAGTAGGCCCAACCCTTTGCAGCACACACCCTTTGGCTGCCAGATTAAAGTACTTCATTGTGGATCAAGGAAGGGCACTGTCTGCATTTATGGTAATATTTGTGTCTATATGTAAATGTTGTTTGAACTTTTATTTATGGTTCATTAATACAAAGCCTTTATTAGGGTGAGTGCTCTAAGGAAATGTGCTGCACTACTGACAGTGGTTTCGGTATAAAAATGCGTACACATGTTTGCAAAGTTTAACAATATGAGGCTTTGTATAATGCTTTCAGGACGCTCTCTGATTAGATGCAAATACATGGAAAAGCTTGAAAGTAAGATCGATGATTCTTTGCTTTCAAAATAAAACGTTCATTAAAAAAATGCAACTGGAATAAAACGTTTTGCTTAACTACGTGAAATCTTAGGTGTAATTTCTTCGAAGCAACATTTTGTAAAATATGTAGATGCAGCCTAGTATTTCCAAAAGTATTCATAATGGAAAATCAGTGTAATTAGTTGCAAGCAAAATTATAGGAAACCTGAAAATAAACCAGAATTGGCAAAGCCAATAGTTATGACATTGGTTGTCAGCTTTTTAGTTTTGTCAATGCGGATCTTGTTTTGACATGGCTTTTGTAAAACGTTATTTTTGTGGGAGCTGCCGAGACCTCATCATAACAAACACAGGCAAAAGCAAACATATTTTTGGTCTCACAAACCACACATTGCCATAGCAGTTCCTGGCACATAACAAAACTAGTTTGGGTGCTGATATGCTCCTTGTGAAAGAGCAGAATGATGTCACTCACAGTGAGGCCAGCCAGTAGATCGAGAGAGATAGATAGATGGAATTTTAATAAAATAAAAGGGTATTGGTTAATGCCAGACCTAAATAGGGGCCATTATAACTGCCTTAGCTAATTTGCAACGCCAATAGGAGTAGCCTGTGTTAAACTTATGTTCACTGTTGTGTGGTAGGTCTGAATACAATAACAAAACTCACAGAAAGGCACCCAGATACAGGTTGTTGCTTTGATTTGGTCTTGAAAAAGTGTCACTCCAAGTGTCACACATTTGAAAGTAGAATGTAACTCACACGCCATCTGAAACCACAGAAATGTCATTCATAATCAATCTGAAAACGTGGCCGCTATGGCAATTATAGGATTGGGGCGCTCAGCACTTCTGCATGACATGCACGAATGTACACTTTCCAGAAACCATGAATGCCGATGGGTAGACACCCCCTCCCCACCTCCCTTAGCCAGTACTAAAGCATGCCTTCTAAGAACATTCTTTTATCCGCATGGCACAACGGTTGAATTGCAGATATGCCCTTTTCCAGTCACAAGTTATTGCACGGGATAGGGAAGGAAACAGCTGAGGGCAACACGGATCGGATTACTCTCAGGCGACTGTCAGTGCTCTAGAGGCCACTGAGTGCCTGAATCAGAGTAAACTCATACTAATTTGGTGTTACCGACGAGCCTAACTACCACCACCATCAGTCTCAGAGTACCTGCTGGCCTGAGTGCAGAATCCCTCAGAAAAAGATGCTCGATGGGCCCAAGCTGCCTTTCAGTACTAACAGGACAGCACGCAGGGAAAAAATTCCGTATCTTAAACACGCATGTCACCAAACACCGCCCACTGACGGTAGACGTAGTGCACTGGACTCAATGAGTCTGTTCAATGGGCCTCACAACCAATAGACAACTGACAAGAGCTCTCTCAGCCAATCCAAGGTGAGGAAGTATTTTTTGCCGTCTCACTGCCAATTAACATCTGAGAGGATATTCCCAACAACCAATCCTATGATAAGAGTTGCGTCAATTAATGACGCGACATCAGACTTCCCGTCCAGTGATCATCACGGGACTAAACGACATCCGTAAACAGTAACAACGGACAACTAGTTTCAGGCTCTTCAATGGAGTACACAGTAGACGATTACTGTAACCTGGAATGGAAGCAGGTCGGTGTGTGACAGCTTATCGCTCCTGTTTTGGATAGCCACCGAGCCAGTGCGGAGTTCAGGATGGGGCAGAGAAGAACAACGTTTCTGAGCCCAGTGTCAATACTGCTCTGGACCTTGTACGGTAGGAGACTGCTCACTAGTACACACACCAATACACTGTCATCACTGCTTCATACCATAACACGATAACCCCCACCTCGGTGCTCAATACGCAGAATCACAAAACGCCACCTTTTTAATCACACCCCCTACATGGCATGCTAGCCCCACAAATGCCACAGGGCAGTATAGTACGTGTTCCACGTTCGGATTACAGTGTTAAATTTAGGTCAATTTTAGGGTAATCGCTGTGTTTACGAGGTATACACTTCATGGCCTCGAATTTTGTATCCCGGCAATCGCAGTGATTTACTTTATACACAATTAAACGTATTTCTATGCAAAGTATATTCACATTATTAGAATTTGCATATGTATTATTTTCTCTACTTGCAACATCTGCTGAGACACACAAAGTGGAACACTGTCAAACATACTTTACATGCTATTTAATTGTGAATGGATTCGTATTTTAAACTTGCAGCTCATCATTTATATAAAAATGCTCCTTTCTTAGAAATTATTGCTTGATACTTAGACCACTACTGGGTTAATACTATTTTGTATATAATGCTTTATTCTAAACTACAAAAACAACAATTGATGGACAGAATGCAGAACAATGTCATATATTCACCCCAGTACAGAGATATGGGCCTAATCCATCGTTGTTTTGCTCACCATGCCATTCTAGTTTGAACCCAGCCATATGCAAATCCGTCTTGACCCTGTGCTTCATGGGAACAGTCCAGCCCGAACTGCCAAGCTAGGTCCTCCCTGGACTGGAAACAAGCATCCTAGGACCGGTTTGACTAGGGGTGAATGTTTGCATTGTCAGCATTCCGTCCATCATTTGTTTGCTGTAACGCATTTCGCCCTAATTGGGATGGGTATGCCCAGACGTGGGCCCCTTGCTCACTGTGCCATTGGATTCAAGCTAGCCTGGCTGAAGAATAGTGACATACCCTGAAACGGGTCCCAGGATGCTTGTTTCCGGTCCAAGGAGGACCTGGCCTGGCAGTTCGGTCGGGGCTGTTCCCATGAGGCACAGGGTCAAGACTGATTTGCATGTGGCTGGGTCTAAACTGGGGTGGCATAGTGGGCAAAAGAACGATGGATTTAACCCAGATCTTTTGACTGGGGGAGAATGTTTGCATTGTCAGCATTCCGTCCATCATTTGTTTGCTGTAACACTTTTCGCCCTAAGTGGGATGGGTATGCCCAGACGTGGGTACCTTACTCACTGTGCCACTGGATTCAAGCTAGCCTGGCTGAAGAAGGGTGACATACCCTGAAACCGGTCCGAGGATGCTTGTTTCCGGTCCAGGGAGGACCTGGCCTGGCAGTTCGGTCTGTTCCGATGAGGCACAGGGTCAAGACTGATTTGCATTTGGCTGGGTCTGAACTGGCGTGGCATAGTGGGCAAAAGAACGATGGATTTAACCCAGATCTTTTGACTGGGGGAGAATGTTTGCATTGTCAGCATTCCGTCCATCATTTGTTTGCTGTAACATTATTCTAAACTACTTGACATTTTTTTAAAATTTAAACAGGTTCTCAAATTTTCCATTTCCATGCGTAAGAAGGTTATCCAGTTCAGATTTTTTTTTCCTTCGGATTTTGGGAGTAGTACTCGAGATTATGTTATGGGCAGAACTCCATTTCACAGAATGCAAAAACTTACACTGGATGAACTGTGCTCACAGGGACCTGTGAAACTTGAGAGCTTTTCTATACCCAAACACACACAATAAACAAGTTTGCCTGTTATTATGCAAACAGAAGTGATTTGAGAAGCACCAATGAAGAGGAATTATGTCCTATATATCAATGCATCCCTAACTTTTTAGAATCACGACCCAGTTTTTAGAATGACACATTTTTGCTACCCATCAAGCTTTAATGGACATGAGGAAGGCAATATTTTTAATGTAACCAAACCATTGTGTGGTAACACACTCATTTACGGACAGCACGTTTTCCATTGAAACAACCACTAAATTTGCACAGACCTACTGTTTTACTGATTAAACCATATTGCACACAAACGATGATGTGTGGAAATCGAGTTTCAGTGAATATTAGTCATTTGTGCATCACGAAGTAAAGTGCCTCGGTTAGTTTGGATCCTATTAAAATCTTTGTTTCCATCACACTTCAGAATTACTAAGAAGTGTCTAATATTTGCATTCCTAGCTGCTGAATGTGTTCAGTTATTTACATGTGTGTTACAGAAACTGTGACATAATTCATTCTCTGACTGCAAAGTGAGAGGAGTGTTTATACCCCAATCTCCATGTTAAAGAAAACCGAAATTTATCAGATCTTGTTGTCCTGTTAACTACGTATGGGCTATGTTAGATGTGCTATATTACAACACACAGTGCTTTTGGTTTCTGGGGTTTGGGAAATGATACAGATAGATGAATTGAGAACAAAGGCTATAAAGCAGTGCTTCCCAAACCTTTTAGAACCACAACCCACTTTTTAGAACGACAAACTTTCGCAACCCACCTAGCTTAAACAATTGTGAGAGCTTGAATTAGGTAAAATCTCAGCTCATTCTAAGAGACGGACTTTAAATAGGCAATATCTTTTGGAAGAAAGTTGGGAACTGCTCTGTAAAACGGAGATAAAGGAGTTTCTCGTAAGAAATCACGGGACGGCGCCCCCTCACATTGTCTGGGACTCTCTTAAGGCTTATATTTGGGCCTAGCTATTGGGAAGGATGCTGAAAGTTCTAGAAAAAAGAAAGAAAAAAAGCGAAATCTAGAGCAGGAGGTGCAGAGGTGCTATGATATTTTTCTCAGTAACCCCTTGGCCCCAATCAACAAAAACTTGATCAGGCCAAACGGGATCTTACCAAAGCTTATTATGTAGAATGTGAAACATTTAATAGCAACCATATGCAAAAGGTATATGAAGAGAGTAATTTTACTGGGAGGTTCCTTGCATGGCCAGCTCGGGAGCAGGCCGCAAGTAACCAAATTAGTACTTTGAGATGTCTTGTAACTGGTACCCGAAGTGAAGATCTAGCGGTTATAGGGGACCTAACGCTCCAACACTATAAGAATATTTATGGTCAACAACAATCCATTGATAAGGCATCCCTGGACAAGTTTCTCCAGGAATAGGAAATTCCGGTACTTTCTGAGGCCGATAAAAGTAGAATGATGCGCCCTTTCTCCAAAGAAGAGCTGGGGGATATCACAAAAAATTCCTGAATGGTAAAGCCTGTGGACCGGACAGTCTCCCAGGCGAGTTTTTAAAACCTTTTCAGATGCTGTTTTAGAATATTTTTTGCCGGTTGCCAATTCCTTCATAGAGGGAGGCCCGGTTCTGCCTTCGTTCCAAAAAGGGAATGTAGTTAGTTTTTAAAAAAAGGGAAAAGACTGCGAAGACCCCAATTCATATTGTCCAATCACACTTTTAAACTCTGACTATAAGATCATCGCTAAACTTTTAGCCAACAGATTTAATGTTATAGCCCCAAATCTGATCCATTCCAGCCAAAATGGGTTTATTGCAGGGAGACAGCTTGGGACCAACACACACTATTTAGCAGAAGCATTGGATTATTTCGAGACCAAGAAAATACTAGCCTTGGTCCTTCTGTTAGACGCAGAGAAAGCGTTTGACCTCGTGTTCTGGGAGACTTTATTCCACATCCTCTCCAGTTTTGGTATACCTCCTAAGATCACGGGGTTGATTCAGAGAATATATCTTAACGCAGAAGCCAATATTATTGTTAACACCTCTGAGGCAGGAAAAATCAATGTAAAACGAGGGACTGGACAAGGCTGTCCATTGTACCCAGTTTTATTCGCTTTTTTATTGAACCTTTGGCTATCGCTATTTGAAATAATGCAAATTTTCGCCCCCCTTTACCTACTATGGGTAAACTAAAATTCTATGCGGACGATATCATGCTTATGCTCAAAGGCGATAAGGGGGTCTAAGCAAAAGTCTTTGAGGTTTTTGACCAGTTTGAACTACTCTGCGGGTATAAAATCAACAAAAAGATAACAGAAATAATCTAGTGTGGATGTAAGCCCGATGTTTTACATTCTGATATTTTGTTCTGGCTAAATTCTAAACCGAAAAGATATCTGGGAGTTTATTTCTCATCTCGAATTGCTGACTTGTATGATTTAAATTTTGTCCCGCTTCTGCTGAAAGTACAGGATTTACTGCTTCAGTGGAACTCGCTCCCGTTCACTATTATGGGGAGGGTCTCACTGATTAGGATGTCTGTTCTCCTGCTATTTAATTTTTTATTTTTGGCAATTCCGTGTGTTTTAACAGCAGCTTTTTTGCCAAATTAAGTCCATGTTTACATCATTTGTTTGGGGAAAGAAAACTCCCCGAATTGCACTAAGCACTTTATATGAGGAGGTGGAGAATGGTGGGATAGCTCTCCCTAATCTTAGGGATTATTCTTTTGCATATTTTGCACAATACATGTCTAGGTTTAAGTCGGATTTGAATACGGGACTATTCATAAATTATTTTATGAATTTAGCCTGTAAAGAGCACGAGATACACTGCCCCTTAAAAAATTTCGAAATCCCCTAAATTTGTGCACTATAAGTGCATGCAGTGGATCTTTTATAAACGTCAGGACTTTTATAGAGGCTATACAATTTGTTATTAACTCTTCAACCCCCCTATCCGAACTCACTTCAGTATTTGGGGCTAGAGAATCGACCGAAATTATTCAAAAATGGGCTAAGGCCGGCTTCCGGAAGATCTCCGATTTTATAAGGATCCATAGGTGGCTGAACATTTCCGAAATGTATGATTTAATTCCGAATGATTTCCTTCTTCTCTGGTCATTTTAGTATTCTTATCAGGTTCCTTAACAATCTGGATCTGATACAGATTAATGAATGTAAAAATCTGGCATATGCTCTTTTTGAAGAAATCACAGTCCGTAAGCCAGGGGAGTGAAAGCTTATTTTAGCCCCTATTAGGGGTTCGGATCTCTCTGAGAAAGCAATAACAAAATGGGAAAAACACGAAGGTTTGGAAGTTACAGCGAGTATGTGGTCCAAATTAAATAAACTTACCTTTTCAACATTAAGGGGAGCTAATTGGGGCCGGATGCGATTCTTGAGCAAATGGCTTCTATATAGAACCCCACATTTTTTATCCAAGCTTTACCCTAGCCAACCCGGTCAGAGTTTTCGCTGCTTAAATCATCCGATAGCCAATTGGACGCATATTATATCACAGTGCCCTTCAAATCAGGGGTGATAGAATTATATTTTTCGTCATCTGGAGGCTGAATGTTTCATCACAATAGACTCCAACAATTGGCTGAAAGTCCTTGGCTATGACCCTTACTTGCATCTCTCTGATAAACTTGGTTAAATTACTGTATATTGCAATGATGGTCGCCAGGTCACTCTTGCTTCAGAGATGGCGATCAGATCTGGTACCAACAAAATGTGAATGGGTTCGGAAAATGAAGCGGGTTAGGAATAGTGAGCGCTTGTATGCATTGCGAATTGGGGGGATTAAGAAGTTTGAAAAAGTCTGGGTGGCCCATTTCACCTGAATTTTAAGTAAGAGCTTACATTTTAAAGGTTGTCCTAATATGCAGAAATTGTAACTAATGTAGTATGTGTTGAAATATTTGTATACTCCTTTTTTTTTTTTTTTAATCCTTTTTATTAACAGGACAAGAGGTCAGTTCCTTTCAACATACATAAGAAATTATAACATAACAAATCAAATTAAATTAAAGCAGGGACGGCGGGAATACAAAGTTCAAAATTGAGCAGCAAGCATATTGTAGTTATTTACACATAGGTACATATTACAGTAAGAATAAAAACAGTAAACAAAGAAAGGGAAAAGAGAAAAAAAAAAAGGGGGGAGGGGAGTTTTCACATAAAAGAAGATCCCCAAATTCTTTCTAGCCTCTGTAGAGATTTGACACCTCTAATCTTGGCGAGGGAAAACTCCATAATATATGTTTCTTTAGCGAGTATCCACCACTCCTTAACATGGGGCGGATTGCTTGATATCCATGTTCTAGCTATGATCATTCTAGCACATCCCATTAAAATATTTATAAGGTCATCTTGTGGGCTATTTAAAGTCTGTATACCAAGCAATACATATGCTGCATTGAGAGTTATTGGTCGGTGTAGTATCTGGGTTAAACCCTGCTTTTACTTTCGACCAGTATTCAATAAGTCCAGGGCATGTAAAAAACATATGTTCTAAACTTGCAGCCATGAAATCGCATTTGGGACATCTAGGTGCCGATTACGATCCGGTAAAAAATTTCCCCGTGCGACTCGTATCCGGTCTTTTTACCGTACGAATCGTACAAGTGCCGTACGAACTGGCAATCACGATTCGCATGGTAAAAAGTCCATACGAACCGCATTGGGAATCATTCCCCACACGTCCTCGGGTCGGAAAATGTGTCCGACACGTCCTCGGACGATTTACCGTACAAACGTGAAAAGTCGAGTCCGACCGAGGAATCCCGATCCATCCCGTGCGTCCGAGGTCACAACCGGATGGAAAAAACACCGTCCGCACCGAACTCCCATAGCAACCATGGAGACGTGCCCGCATACGCGCCGACCCCCCCCCCCCCCAGCCCCCGTACGTACGCGCCGACCCCCCCCAGCCCCCGTACGTATGCGCCGAACCCCCCTGTATGTACACCCGTGTACGTGTCGAACCCCCCGTGTACGTTCGAGTCGTACCCCCCGTGTACGTTCGAGTCGAACCCCCCGTGTACGTTCGAGTCGAACCCCCCGTGTACGTTCGAGTCGAACCCCCCGTGTACGTTCGAGTCGAACCCCCCGTGTACGTTCGAGTCGTACCCCCACCCGTGTATGTACGGTGCGTACCCCCCCGTGTACGTTCGAGTCGAACCTCCCGTGTACGTTCGAGTCGTACCCCCACCCGTGTATGTACGGTGCGTACCCCCAGCGCGCTGGGGGTACGCACCGTACATACACGGGTGGGGGTACGACTCGAACGTACACGGGGGGTTCGACTCGAACGTACACGGGGGGGGTTCGACTCGAACGTACACGGGGGGGGTTCGACTCGAACGTACATGGGGGGGTTCGACTCGAACGTACACGGGGGGGTTCGACTCGAACGTACACGGGGGGGGTTCGACTCGAACGTACACGGGGGGGGTTCGACTCGAACGTACACGGGGGGGGTTCGACTCGAACGTACACGGGGGGGGTTCGACTCGAACGTACACGGGGGGGGTTCGACTCGAACGTACACGGGGGGGTTCGACTCGAACGTACACGGGGGGGTTCGACTCGAACGTACACGGGGGGGTTCGACTCGAACGTACACGGGGGGGTTCGACTCGAACGTACACGGGGGGTTCGACTCGAACGTACACGGGGGGGTTCGACTCGAACGTACACGGGGGGGTTCGACTCGAACGTACACGGGGGGTTCGACTCGAACGTACACGGGGGGTTCGACACGTACACGGGTGTACATACAGGGGGGTTCGGCGCGTACGTACGGGGCAGGGGGGGTACGGTGCGTACATGCGGGGGCTGGGGGGGGGTACGGCGCTTACCGGGCCACCTACTCTGGTCGTTTCGCGCCGTACTTCGCATTTGCGGCACTTTTTGGGTGCCGTGAAAATATTGCCGTCCGGACTGCTGTCGGTTCGAATCGTAATTCCTGGGTCGTGAAACGCTGCCTGAAAGCGTACCGACGTCACATCGCAGCATTCCCGGATCACATTCGTATGTATATTTTCGTCGGTCGGTGTTTTTTACGATTCGTACGGAAATGGTGTTTCCGTGCGAATCGTAATTCCATGTTTGTACAGTTTTACGAACGGGTACGAGTCGGACGGGGAAAACGCTCCGACCGACGGTTCGTACCCGGTTTTTACCGGATCGTAATCGGCACCCTAGTCTGTTCACTACGCAAGTTATTACTGGACCACTTTGAAATTCTTTCTGGAGTATAATATAACTGACAGATGGTTTTGTATTGTTGAATTCTCAAGCTTGAGGAGTGGATAGATCGATTTAGACTGCAGAGAGCAGCAGAGATCTGATTGGCAGTGATGTTTATACCTAATCTTGCTCTCCATTTCTCGGCTATTTGCCCACAGTCGTCCGGTTTGTAAGAAATAAAGCTTCTGTACCCCACACTGATAAGTGACCTAGCCTTGGTGGAATGGAAACATTGCCATATGTCAGAATCAAAGATATTTAACAGCTTCATTTTGCGTATGAAATAATCATACATTTGAATGTATTTGAAACATGAAGTTTCAGGTAATTTATAGAGTGTTTTTAATGTCTCCTATGCCAAAAAGCCGTCATTACCATATAAATCACCAAGTGTTTCTATTCCAGCCAAATTCCAAGCTTTAAATATCCCATCATGAAATATTCCTGGCAAGCCGGGATTCGCCCATAGAGATAATTGGGGATGAAAAAACGAAGTGTTACATTTAGTTAGAATGAGTTGCCAGATTTTAACACCGTCTCTAATGGTCTTAAATTTTACTCGCTTAAAGTAGTTTGGATCATTCACTTTAGCTAGAAACATATTAGAGTCCTCGCCCAACATAAATTGATAACAATAATATTGGTGCCTGTTCCGAATAAACAAACTGCGAAGACGGCTTAAAAAAGCTGAAAAGAAATATAATCTAAAATCAGGAAAATTAAGCCCTCCTTGGCTAACTGATAATTTGAGTAAAGTAATTGATCTACGGGCTTTCTTGTAACCCCAAATGTAGCTACTGAAGATCCCATCTAATCATTTAAAATAAGTGTTATTGACCAAGAGTGGTATAGACCTAAATAAATAAAGAAATTTGGGAAGTATACTCATTTTACTTAAATTAATCCGACCAGAAATACTAAGTGGTACCTTATGCCACTTTTTTAAAGTAATAGCAGTTTCTTTAAGAAGAGCCTCATAATTAAGGGTAGTTATTTCATTAATTTTAGAAGAGATTTTAACACCAAGATATGTGGCTGTTCCACACATACCTAGAACCGGTGACTTATAATTCATGATACCTTGTGTTTTATGGGTATTGAGTTTGTATCCTGATACAGACCCAAATTTGATGGCCTCCTCAGTGATACCCGATATAGCTTCTGTTACATTAGTTGAATAAATCGCTATATCATCAGCGTAAGCCGTAATTTTTAACGAATTCAAGCCATATTTAAATGGAACGATGTTGGGGTGAGCTTTTAAAGCACGTAAAAAAGGCTCCAGAGATAGCGCGAATAGCAAGGGTGATAATGGGCACCCTTGCCGTGTGCCTCGAGAAATTGTGAAGCTGGTTGAGGTTATCCCAGCATAGCTAAGCTTAGCTGTTGGCTTATCGTATAGAGCCTGTAGCCATTTAAGATATTGGCCTTTAAACCCCATGGTTGTCAGTGTTATCCACAGATAGTCCCACCCCACTCGGTCGAAAGCCTTTTCAGCGTCCAAGAGTATCATACCGAGTGGGGTGGAACTAATCCCAGCTACATCAAATGCTGTAATGGCCATATTGATATGAGCTGTGGCATCTCTCCCCATAACAAAGCCATGTTGTTGAGGAGTCACCAGATGTGGGATAAGTGGAGCTAGTCGTGTGGCCAATACCTTGGCAAAAATTTTAGCATCTGTATTAATAAGCGAGATGGGTCTGTATGACCCACATTGATCTCCTGGTTTGTTTTTTTTAAGAAAAAAGACAATCCTTGTTATATTCCAGGATTTAGGTGTATTCCCAGCAATTCCTATATTGCCTATCACGATGGATAATAATGGTAATAGTTCCTCTATACATAATTTATAAATTTCTAATGGGATAGTATCTTCCCCGGCAGCTTTGCCTGTAGGTAGCGTGGCAACGGCCAGTCTAATCTCTGCCTCGGTGATATTTTCTGATAGTAGCTCGATTCCTTCAGTCTCTTTGTCATTAGATTAGTATCTAAATATTCTTGTATCTTATTCGTAGCCGGATATTCTTCTGGGGTATATAATGCACTAAAAAATGCCACAAATTGCTCAAGGATCTGTTCTGGTTGCGTATATATCATGTTGTTTTGACCCCTAATTTCTTTAATAAGTGTTCCAGACCTGTCATCAGCAACCTTATATGCTAAGCTTTTACCTATCCTGTCTCCGCTCTCATATTGAGAGAGATGATATTTATGTAGGCTAATCGTATTTTTCTCCATAAGCCTTGTTTTAATTTTAAGTTTTGAGCTGGCTAGTTTTTGGCATATATCCGTTACATTTGATGATCCCTGAGTCAGTGCATCTGATAGTTGCTTTTCTAATATACTAACTTTATTGACCAATGTATCCAAACCAAGTTTATAGAGTGAATTTTGGTTCCATACGAACTGCTGTGTGAAACCCCGTATACTAGCTTTACAAGTATCCCAGACTACACTAGATGCAGCTGAGTTTAAATTAATTGCAATAAACTCCACTAAGTGTACCTTTAATAGTGTTATATAGTCCTTATTAGACATCAAATGTCTAGGGAACGTAAATGGCCTGGGTTTCTGCCGGTTCTGTAAGGTAGTAAACGATAAAATAATTGGGTTATGATCTGAGGCCACCCTCGGGCAGATCTCCATATAGCTATTCGCTAGAATGTTGTCGGAGACCCAGGCCATGTCAATTCTTGAACATAATTGGTGAGGTGCTGAATAATAGGTAAAACCTGCAACGAGAGGGTACAATGTACGCCATGCATCTTTTAAATTATGAATATGTCCAAGTTCAGTTATGGCAGATCGAGAGCGGCGCATCCTATGAAAAGCTCGGTGTCTGGTAGTATCAATATCGTAATCCATGATAAGATTAAAATCCCCCATTATCATAAGCTCTCCACTGCTATCGAGTAATTCTATATTTAACCGATCTATAATAGAAGAATCATCAGTGTTTGGGCCGTAAAACACGCAAAAAGTATAGCTGTTATTTTCCCAAAGTAATTGAGCGATGGCCCATCGCCCCCCTTTATCAGCCTTTGTTTTAATAATTTCAAAGTTTAGCCTTTTCTGTTTTAAGATAGCAACACCTCGGGTTGGAGTATTGCATTCTGAACAGACAATCACGTTGTATCCTAGTTGCCCAAAAAGCTTACGGTCCTTATAAATAATATGCGTCTCTGAGAGTAGAGCTATTTGAGGTTTATACATTTTGAGTTCTTCGGAAACAAGTCGTCTTTTATTCCTACTGTTGAGACCTGCAACGTTCCATGCCATACATCTGATTCTATACATCATCTACATATGTTTCTCCCACCCGCCCATTCTTTTGTAATTCCATATAACGTTTCATTAAAAACATATCATATCTCAATAACTTCCCTCCCATCCTGATCATTTTAGAAAACTTTTCCACCCTACCCCTACAAACCCACCCAGGTGAACCCCACCCAGAGCCCCACCCTCTGTCCCTAAGAGGAGGAAACCCTCTTATACCCTGCTGCCGCTGACTGGGCAGCCCTACAGAGTAACAGCAAAGGAGGTCAACCCGCTAGGCTACATGTATTTATTATTTGTGTGCAATTTTATGTATGATAAAGTTAAAGTTATGATTATATATATATATATATATATATATATATATATATTATTTTTTTTCCCTCCTTCCCTTTTTCCCTTCCCTTTTCCCCTCTTCCTTGCTTTCTTGTTTTCCTTTACCTTTCCTTTTCCCCTCCTTTTCTCCTTTTTTCACTTTTTTTTTTCTTTTTCTTCCCCCTTTTTTTTATCAGCAGTTATCAACAATTATCCAATTAGTCGCTATACGTGTCAGAGAGGCAACATCATGAAAAAGAAATCATTAACGCTTCCACCCCAGAAAAAAAAGAAAAAAGAATTTTCTTTTTTTCCCCCTTTTTTTTTCCTTTCCCCCTTTTTTTTCCCCCTTCCTTCCTTCCTAAGATGCTAATTTTGAGAGCACTTGTTCTGCCTCTTTCTCGTCTGTAAATAAATATGTACGCCCCCCGTTAATCACCTTTAGGCGAGCCGGTTCTTGTAAAAAAAACCTGACCGCCTAAAGATTTAAATGGTTCTATGAGCTGACGTAACTTCCAGCGTCTATCCATGGTGTTCTTGCTTAAATCAGATGTTACAAAAAAAAGATATAGTATCAATTGCAACCGGGGAGTTGGGCTTAGGTTTTAGTGAAACCGCCTGTCTTAACAAAAAATTACCAAAATAGATCAGAAGAGGGCGTGGAAATTTACTCCCCCTATTCGCTAAGTGAGGTGGCAATCTATGGACTCTCTGAAGCGGAGTCCCAATCCCAGTCCGATAGATCGGGGAAGGCCTTCTGAAAAAGTTGTACAACATATGCCCTCGGATCAGCCCCTTCAGACCCTTCAGGTATACCAAATAGTCTGAGATTGTGACGTCTTTGTCGATTCTCCATGTCTTCCAGCTTGCTCTGCAGCCGCCCGATTTGTTCCTGATGGTTGTTAACAGCAGTGTGATTGCAAGCTGACGTTTCCTCAGCAGCCAGCACCCTTTGTTGTAACATTTCCAAATCCTGCACAACTCCTCTGATTTTGCTTTTTAAATCCTGCATGGAATTCTGTATCTTGATATTATCTTCCCTTAATTGAAGGAAGTGCTGCTGTGTTTCCTTATGTTGATCGGTCAGAGTCTGTAAGATAATATTAAGAGGGAGATGCTGTTTTCCAGAACTATCAAGATTAGTAACGAGAAGTATTTGACCAATCGGGTGCTGGAACGCTCACCCTAGTAGGAGCTAAAATCTGTTTAGGAGTACATTCATAACCTGTAGGTGAGCTCTCATCCCCGACTGGAATCGCAGAATCAAGTCCACATGGAGCTTTTAGAGTTATTGGTAAAACATTAGTGAGTCCGCAGGTGGGAGACAGTGAAGAAGGTGTTGGTATGTCAACCTGTATTTGAGATTGAATTTGAGACACTTCTTTTATCTGGTCTCCCACTTGTGAATTGATACCAGAGAGTCGTAGAGCCATATTCTTCACCCCCCCCGTTAGCCTGGATCCATTTACGGAGTGGGCTGTTATCAGCTATAGTTCTCCCACGAAGGTCTGGTGTAGTTACAGAGACATTGGAAATAGCCGGGATTTTACCTTTCTTAAGCTTATATTTAGCCTTAGATCTCGCTTTTTTACGCGAATTTTTTTTGCAAAATCCGCCGTCAAATTACCCATAGTCTCTGACTCCTCATTAGATTCCTCATCTTCGTTATTAAAGCTGATACCTGTATCTTCAGAATTTCCCGCGGCCTCTATCACCTCTTTATCTACTATTTCGCTCTCATCTGTAGGAGCGAACTGTATCCCTGGGTTAAGGCCGTCTAATTCAGGTGAAGTAGAAGCACAGGTCACCACTAAAGCATTTTTGTAAGGCACATCCGCTAAAATGCTGTTGGAAGTTTCAAAAGTTTCTGAGTTAGCGGTGCCTACTAGATCATGTTCGATATATTTGGATCCGTTAGTATTCCCCCTGTCTACTATAAACTTCTCCTGACCACCCAGGGATTCCAAATAATATTACTCTGCCAGCACCAGACAAACCAGCGGTTAGAGAGCACGTATCAGTGCAAGTAGCCATAGTACGAGCTGGAACAGACTCAACAGGACATAGTCCCAGTGAAGGAAGACCCACTGAATCGGCGTTTTTATTAACTAGTACATTGTTATCTACGGAGGACCTCCCTTCCTTATCGAGCCGAGGTTCACTTGTGGCAACAAACAGGGGGGGACGAATCAGCAGCTTACCAGAAATTGGTGCCGGTCTCTCAGATGGGGGTGGTATCTGGCTGTTTTTGTCGTTGTTTTTAGTCCCGTTCGCCGTTAGGGTTAGATTCCCCTGGGATACGACCTCTGATCCTGCCGCTTGAGCATTCCGCCCAGTACGGGTTCCCCGTGCTATCGTCTTAGGAGCCATGATGTTAACAGAACCCAAAGAGAATACGTGCTTGTCCGTGTCCGTGGAATAGAGGGCTGAATACACCGGGAATGCGAGGAACGCGAGTCTCGTTCTGTAAGGCAGGCGGGGCTCCGACCACCTGAACACAATCGGCACAGCGAGACGAGCCGTCCACAGCAGCCGCCGTAGTGCTCTGTAAAGCTGATGCATCGGTTTCAATCGGTACATGGAAGCCTTCCATCGTAACGCCTTATTCTTTATTTAGCCGAATAGAGTCGGTAACGCTGATTAGATGGCCATATCGCTGCAATAATCCGCCAGATTGAGCCCAGCTTCTGAACGAGTGTAGCACGTATAGCAGGGACCTCCAAAATGCTGCAGCTCCGTTGCGTTTCAACCCGCCATCTTGCTCCTCGAAATATTTGTATACTCTTTTGCACTTTATTGCACTATAGACTCCTATTTTACAGCACTTTATTGCTCTAGACACTTTAGCTTCCTTTTTAAAAATGGTCAAAGTCAACAGAACAAAACATTAATTATGACTTATATGTTGATATTTTTGCATAATTTATTGGATCACATGCACTATAGACACCTTAGCTCATTTTAGATCTGGCATGCGATGTCGCATTTGATCATTAGTATGCCAAAATACCATTAGTACCATTACAATATAATGGGGTGACCCATACTAGTCCTTGAACCTGGGTAATGCTCGGTATAGAAAACAATGGTCCTAGACTGATTTCCTTCGGAAGGTATTCGTTAAGTCAAAATCTATGAACATGGTACACATAGAACTCAAATTGCATCATAAGTGTACCCCAGTAGTTTCTCAATTCAATTAAGTATATCCTCAAAAGACACACAAGCACCATAGATAGCTTCAATAGTGACTGTTTAACCTCCCAGTTATTATCACAGATCACTGTGGAGAACGTTTCAGGACAGAAAAGAGGGTTGCTCCAAGGGGAGCGTGGAAAAAGGATTGTGCTTGTGATAATAGAACAGATATATAGGGAGGGAAATCAGAGAGTAGTTAAAACAATCAATTACACATAGTAATGTCTTTAGTAAACTGGCCGTGGTTTACAGTAGCACCAGTTTTACAGTGGGGCCTGTCTCACATGAATTTCAAAGTACTTTTCTGGTTCTTGATGATGTACAGAGTGTGATCCTCTGTAAAGAGGCAGGGATGGGGTGAAGTAGGTACAGATCCACTAGGGGAAGATGTCGACGTTCCGACCCTGGCGCATAGCAGGTGGTTTGTATCCTCTGCGGTCGGGTCTTCCTCAGGACAGGGAGAGGGGGAGGGGAACAACCTGTATCAAGGCGAAGTCCGGATTACAGCCCCTCAGGTGGCGGTCTGCATAATTGCAGCTGTGAAAGGGTATTGAAAAATCCAATGTGCGTTAATCAGGGCAACAGTGTCGAATGAATCTAACACTGGTGGATTAAGGCATCTCAATAAAGCCTCGGTGGCGCAGTCCCGGTGATCAGCGCTGTACTCCTCGAGTCAAATACCATTAGTAGCCTTAATTTTGGCAATACTTTCAGCTTTACCCAGACTTATATTTTACTGCTTCATGGGCACTATAGTTATTATCTAGTCAATGATGAAAGAATACTGTATCCGATCCTTTGTTTTGTCTAATCAAAGGTTATCCTTTTTTCTTCTGACTATGTAACTGACTTTTTATGCTCTATTTGGTTATTGTGAAAGGGTTTATTATTGGATATTTGTATTGTTATTGTTATTTGGATGAATTTGTAAATTTTTTATGGATCTCAATAAAAAACAAGCATTGGCATAGCCAATAAGTCTCGCTTTTGGGACCTTATAAGTATTTAGTTATGCAGCACAATATCCTCAGTGCAACAACATCAACTGTTGCATGGCTAAACACTTATAAGGTCCCAAAGGCGAGACCTATTGGGTATGCCAATGCTTGTTGGCTTGGCCATGGGACTGCAATGCAATATGCCACTGGAGGAGGGGGGCAGCTTTACGGCGCCATGGAGGTGCCTTTAGGATTCGCTCTCTGCTGCCCCCTTGGCAAGACAGACAAAGACTCACAGTGAAAACGTTGCTGCAAACAAGCAGGCAAACAGCCGGCCGATGGAGAAGGAGGGTCTGGCACTCCCGCAAACAGAAAATGAGGCTCTTGTTACCAGTGCTGCGGATTGGAATCAACCCGCCCGCCGCTTGCTGGGTAGTGCTTTCTATAAGCAACGTGCTCAATAGCCAGCACATTGCCTTTCCTGCACACGCTAATTCCAATTATACAGTTTTTTTTTCATAAAAAGAGAGTGAGTGAGTCTGGCGCGAATTTCAGAGCACAAGCACGTGTACGGGAGGGCAGGCGATGAATGGCGCCCTGTGTTCTGTTCACAAACTCTGACAGGTAGGCATTTTGAAACAAAAAGCTAGGCCTCGTGGTGAGGTCTTAAGTCCGCCTAAATTTCTTCTTTCTACGGGCAGTTTGATGCTCGGTAAGATTACTCTACATAGTGCTAAGTTCTGGCCTCTGAATACAAGATGAACAAAAGAAACAATAACAATTAAATACGCCTATGCCTTTCCACGAGGCGCCCTGTCATGACGTAAAGTAACATATCAGTGACCTGTGGTTGCAGTAAAGGCCAGCCTGAAGTGCTTACGGCCCAGGGGAGGCGGATGCAACCACCTGTGGGATAAAGTCTCCGATGGTTAACACCACCAATTCCACCACCAATGGTATCGACGAATACAGTCTTGCCACTCCTTTCTCCGAGCCTCATGTTTACTGGGCTGGGGCAGTGTCAGAAGCAGGCCCTCTGCTCTCCCACACGCCTCTTTCCGCCCACACGCAGAAACGCAAAGCAGTAGGCCGCGACACTGACTGCTCCCTGGAGAAGGGGCTGTCGCGGGGTACCAGCAGATGGGTGATACTTTCAGGTCAACTGCCCTTCGGGGTCTCTGCGGACAGAGGTCATTAAAATGCCAACCGTGTCCAATGGTAAGTGCCCTGACACACCCTAACATCTCAGGCGCCCTAAGCACAAAGAGACTCATGCCCGAGGACGCAATGAAGTCCCACAGAAAAGAGGCACCACAATCCACGAGGAATCAGCACTACAAACGTAACTGGAGGCCCGCGCATTTCTGTTATCACATTTTCCACAGATTCTAAAGGATACTCACTCACAAAAGAAAACAGTTCAGGAGAACTGAATACCCACTGTATTTCTCTAAACATCCCTTGTGCCACCATCCGAGGAAATGATTAGCTGCAGTCTATGTCCATGATGAAATGTTAAAATGGCACACAGCAATGTACAGCTAGTCAGTTCTCCGAGAGCTCAACACACAGTTCGTTAAAACCATTTTCAAAGACAAGCCTGTGTGGGCCGTGCAGTGAAGCAGCAATCTGGGACAGGGTGTTTCAGGCAGGTTTGGGTATGTGTAATGTAAGTTATATACCCTTGTATACAGCTGCGATGGAGCTTGCATCTCAGCTGACTGGACAGGACGATGGCGGGGGGGGGGGCGGTCTGCAGAGATGGTACATTCTCCGCAGCAGCAAATCCACACGATAATCGAGGTTTCTGGGTCCGAATACTCCAGTGTACCGGTGGAGACGGGTGACACTCCCCAACACCGGATGAACACCTCATTTGGGGCTGAGAGGGTTACTTGGTTCCGCGCTGCTCCATGTACCGTAGAAGCAGGCACGATAATTCGAGGGGGGGCTCGACCGAACTGGATGGGGGAGGGCACTGAAAAAGACCTATGCCCCCTCCCCCCTCGATATCCTCCGATGAACGGAAAGCAGCAATGTGGGTCACGGACATGGACTGCGGAGGAGGAACAACACGTGCCGCTAAGACAAAGGAACTACACTGAACCCCACCCCGCCCAGCGCTCTGAGAGACGGCAATATTCAGTATGCAGAAGGAACACACAGGGAATGAAAACAAAGGGGCACTGTACGGCTGTATTTGTGCATGTTCCGAAACTGTCTCTAGGCGCTTTAATTACTCAACAGAAAGTCACTCATGCTGCCAACCTCTGCTCAGGCAATTAAAGGCTATGAATGTGTACTTGCAGGTCATGGCAAACCATTTCAGAGGACTCTCCACCACTGAGCTATCAGAACGGCCAGTACAACCGTAGATATGTGTATCAGAAACAAAATGAAATCAACGTGAGGAAACAGCTCCCACAGCTACGGAGGCCAGCGCTGCCATTCGCCTGGCTCTATCGAAGAATAGAAATGTCACAATGGGAATGTTGTATACTGGTAATGGGACAGACAGGGAATTGGGGCCGCCTCTGGGTCAGGGTCTGCAAAAGGTGGTGCTAGGCAGCAAGTGGGATTTCGGGGCCATGAAGATAGACAAGTAATCGCTGGCAAACACTGATGGTTCGGGGGGCTACGATTAGAAACACTAGGGGTGGGGTATTTGCAACAGGCCAGCATGGCCCGAGCTGTCCCCAGAACTTCAAAGGCAAGTCTTATCTCGCCTGTTTTCCTTGAGGGAGCGAGCAGGAACCATCTGTTAATTACAAACAGATGGTTTTGAAAGCTCACTCCCGCAAGGGAATCGCCAAACGTGCACGCGTTGCCATTGAAAGCAATGCAACGCGTGCATGTTTTTGGGCGAAAAAGCGAACCGATTACTAAAGGTCTCTCCTAAGCAGCGCATGCGCGCTGCGTAGGCGAGACCTAAAAAAGGTAGTGAGGACCTAAAAAAACAACTGTAAGTGATTCTTAAATTTAATAGTAGAAATGCTTTCAAAATTCTGTAAATCACGAAAATAACATGCTCTTTACAATCGTTCGTAGATGTCAGGATCTTGAGCATGCCCTATGATAGGTCTTTATCGGACTGTGGCCAAGATATTGTTATATGAAAATAAATGGTCCTTATGGCACACCTCCAGTAAAACCTTTATCCAAAGTTCACCACTATTTAGTACAGACCAGAGAGGTCTTCTATCCAACAGCCCACAAACAATATTCAGTCTTTGTTATTAGTCCGTATCAACCCCAGTCGTACTGGATATCACCGGCCAAAGCCTTTCAGAACATGAAATCAGATTCTACAGAATTCGCAAATTCAGTTGTGCTTTAATTTTCATTCCAAACACAATTTTCTCCCTCCTTTGTGAACAAATCGTCCTCAATTAAATTCATTACATATGTCCTCAATAGACATTATCCAAACACATTGCCATTTAGATGTTATTCAGATGTTTTTATAAAGTGTCTGAGGCATTTGGGACGTCCATTCCTTTTCCAAGGCCATATGGCTAATATGAAACCAAAGAGTACCAAATCAAAAGTTACATATATTCCAACTGTTACATTTTGAGATCCCACCTCTTTTAGTGAAAATATGTCCACCATCAAAGTGATCCATGCAGTGGCCAAAAACCATTACGTTCTCACACCGAAAGTCATCATAATCGCATGTCAAACAATATCATACTTCATTGTACTTAACACAATAAGAAAAATACAAGAAAAAAGACAAATAACAATTCACATGAACAGGAAATCTGTAAGTCAGCCAAGTAAAAATATACTGGTGCTCACTGCTGGTGACGAGTGTCTAAAGTAAACATGTTAGATGACTGTTATTAAGTGTTGCACTGTTGTATAGCTGTGATCAAGGAAAGAGAGCAGTCTTGGTACTATTGGACCTGTCGGCTGCTTTCGACACGGTCTCGCATGTCATTCTCTTAGACCGCCTTGCATCATCTGGCATAGCTGGCACTGTCCTAGAATGGGTAAAGAACTTCCTGCAAGATCACCGTCAAGTGATCACACTAGGCCAATATAACTCTCAAGAAAAGGGACTTCTGTCAGGGGTTCCCCAGGGTTCGAGTCTTAGCCCCACCCTCTTTAATGCCTATATGGCCCCACTGATTAAGCTAATATCGTCCTTTAACATAAACACCATCTCATATGCGGACGATACGCAGCTAATCTTGGTCTTGGACAATGATACTACCCAGGCGGAAGAAAATCTCCGCAATTGTCTTACAGCGACTTTCAGTTGGATGAATAATAACCACCTGAGGTGTAACTCTGAAAAAAATGAAATTCTACCATTAGGCCAACAAAACTTTTTCTCGCCAAAACTCTCGTGGCCAGCGAATACTACCCCCCCCCCCCCCTCCACCCCCCCCCCCTCCCAAACACAGTGAACGTGGTTAGAAATCTTGGAATAAAATTTGACATCACCTATCGTTTAAACAGCAATCTCTGGCAGTTGCCGGTACCTGCTTCCACATCATAAAAAGCCTTAAGAAATTCTTCGATCTGATTCCCATCTCAGCAAGGCAAACTGTCGCTGTTGCCCTTATCCCCTCCAGGCTAGATTATTGCAATAGTCTCTATGCAGGAACTAATAGAGCAGTCCTGCACAGGCTTCAGATGGTCCAGCATGCGGCTGCACGGCTGGTACTGAAATGGCCCAGGAGATCATCCGCAACAGTGGCGCTGGATATCCTACACTGGCTACCAATTCACAAACGCGTCTTGTTCAAGGTCCTTATCGCTTTTAGGGCCTTCCATTTTCTGGGCCCCCAATACCTTCGAACTGGTTTTTAAGCGCTATTTTCCCTCCCGAAGCTTAAGATCAGCAAATGCCAATCTGTTGAAAATACCTGCTTTCAGATTGGTGTCAAAGGGAGGAAAATTGCTCACAGTCTTAGGTTCAAAGGCTTGGAATAAACTTCCCCCACAACTTCGCCAGATTACATCAGAGTCCCTGTTTAGGAAGGCACTAAAAACCTGGATCTTCGGTGCACCGAACACTCTCTGCAAAACGCTGATCTGATCTCCCATCCTTACCGTTAGCAGTAAACCAGCTCTATTTTCCATCTTTGGTTTCCGTCTCAGCGCCAAGATGCTCCTTGGAGTGATAGTAGCGCTATACAAATATACCATTACATTACATTACATATAGCGACAACCAGTTAACGTTGTGAGATCATTAATGGCAGTGTCCGAAACGCATTAAGCACTTCATAAAGGAAGTAAGTGCCATCTAAATAGCAAGAGGGGTCGGATATAGGAGCTCCAATCCAGTTATCCAATGAGGACCAGGAATTGGGTAACAGACCTACAAACTCGTAATTAGATTCATATATATAACTCTCAAAACTAAGCTATACAAATACAGTATTATCACAGCAATACCAAATCTTCTGAAGAAATTCAGTCGAACTAAGATCATGCAAACCAATGATTCAGTTAAAGCTATGCAGAATAATAACATTAGTATCTGCCTTCCAGATATCTCTCGATTAGAATTCCCATCCTTCATTAATACCCCAATTGGCATGCACAATCAATTATTGGCGACAAATCACAGAGAGACAGACACAGTATTTAGTTAAAGTTAGATTTTTCGAAATTCTTAAAGGAGTGAATACATCCATCTCAATCATTTAAGAGTGGAGGATAATTAATTTCTTTGATTGCAATTAATTACCAAAGCTCTTGAAAAGTTCAGGAAGGGACATAAACCATAACGGCTCAAAGGTACTCTCTCGTGGGAAAGGAGTCTGGGAATAGCGCACACAGCGTATGCATCAGCCACAGGAAAAGCCAATAAAGTCTGCAAGGAAGTACCATAAAGTAAGAAAAAGCAAATAATGTGTCTCTTAGTCTGTGAGAAAGAACATGTCTCTTTTCTGTCACATCAATGTATAATATAATCCTCAAGTTCCAGAGTGACACCTCCTGGGTCACCTCATCTGGTCAGACCACTCAGTCCATTGGTCAGTTCGTATAGGGTGATTGGTAGTGATCATCACGTAAGCTGTTAATCCATCTAGTATGTATAACTGCCAAATAGTCCTTTTGCAAAAGCACATGTGATTTCAAGAGGACAGTTTCTCATGGCAGATGTTCCCAAAGTAGCTAAATTGTTGCAAACAGTCCTTCTTTGCGAATGGGAACTCTCCCAATGAGACATAGTTTCCATTCACATTGCAAGTTTGCATATCCTTTCCATGAGAACAGAATCAAGCAAGTAAGGAAATTGCAGACCTAAATAGAATTTGACTCTTAAGACACAGAATATGAAATAAATAAAAATCTACATTTTATTCATAACCCTGGGATTCTATATAATTCTTTCAACTTAATTGCACTCATAAAGCATTTAAGTTTCATTGTAATTAACACGTGTAACTGACATATTACTGCATTTCCAAAGTACCAACGTGTAAAATAATTTCAAAACAAATTATTAATATAGTTTCTAGTAATTCACATTAGTACATGTATGAAGATTCTTCCCTAAAAGTTTCATAGCATTTGGCTTTAGTATAGACGTACAGCACATTTCTTTCCTTACTCACTTGGTGCACAATGTCACATATACAGATATGGAGTTTAGAATAAGTCCTGAATAACACACATAATATCCTCTCGATTACATCAGTTTCAATAGTGTTCAGACCATATGAATTTATCACTTAACATTATCTCTATTACGTTTTGAAAAGATTCACTAATACTACTTAATAGAGTACAACCTATGTTATTCAAAATTACTAATTCTTATCTAATTTACTCTCGTTTAATGCTTTTATGATGCAGTAACTAAGTCTTAAAGATTTTCTCATGTTTTTTGCAATGTATAGTTAGCACAATTGGTGCAAGTTTGTCATCTTTTCTCTGAAATGTGTCATTATCGGTTTTATGTGCCAGTTAAGAGGTTAAGAAGTTTATCTGCTTCATCACTTACAAGGGTTTGTTTTAAAACTGGATTTAGGGGCCTTGTTTAGCACCTTTTCACCAGTGATGCTGGAACAATTTTCAGAGTGGGGGTGCTTATATCAATCTTACAACACTGAAGTCATAGGGATTGTGTAAGAAATTCCTAGTTTCACACAAAGTGTAGGCAATGTATTTAGGAGGAAAGTGGTAGGGATGTAATATGTAGCTTGCATTAGGAGCACACTGGAACAAATCGAATTCTAAATAATTGTGCAGTAGCACACTGTCATTTACAGACACCACATTGTACATTGAAATGGCCACTAAATTTCCACATGCAGTTTTGTAACTGATAAAACTATATAGCGCACAAGTAATAATGTGTGGAAATTGGATTCAGTGAATATTTATAGTTTGCACATCATCAAGTAAAATTTTCTGATTTGTTTTGATCCTATTAGAATCTTTTTCTCCGACCTAGGGGGCAAGATGGCCACCGACTGACCTCAGTGGGAGCTGCAGCAGTTTCTCTCCCCCTGAGGCATCCAAGGATGTACAGTTAATGGGATATTATGGTACCCGCACTTACCTGTTTAACTCGCTCGTTCGGCTGCTGGGGTTCGGATGTCAGAGACGCCTGCAGAGATCAAGGAGATTTGTTTTGGCTCTCAGCTGTTATCGTTGTACCTCCTGAAGTGCCGTTGGAGCTGTCGGCAAGCTATAGCCCCTAAAGCGAGCAAGACTGTTAAAGAGGCCGCCAAGGACCACCCCCCCAACGGAGGCTGTGCGGGGACTGAAGCCCGGCGTGGGGCCCCGTCGAAAAAAGGCGACGAAAGCGGGACTAAGTCAAAAGATGCCGGCATTGCAGGCAGAACCCGTCTCCGTGCGGCGGCTGTGGAGGGCTCTCTGCGGCAGCCGACCGTTGGAGAAGCCTTCATGTTGGCTTTAGCTTCTACCACTTCTCTTGGAAGGCAGAATACCCCCAGTTTGACGGAGGTTGCAGCACTGGGCACGATGGAGGCTGCCGTGGTGGGGACTAGTTCGGCTAATCCGGCTCAGCTTTCTGCCGCGATTGAGCTTGCAGCGGGACTGAGCGCACAACCCGGACTGGAGCAGGACTTGCTTGTGAACCGGGATGCCGAAGAGGAATCCCACCACCGCTGCCGTCTTCCCCAAAGCCGTTGAGAGAATAGGGTGAGACCGTGAGTGGAGATGGAAATGGAAGTCCTGGGGAATCTGGTGATCGGCCCCCCCAGGTTAGTGCCAATGCTCGTTCTGGCAGGGCAGGCGATAATGGTCCTGTTTCCACCGCGGAAGGTGGTTTGACTGGCAATAATCGTCCTGTCTCCTTAATGGATGCTTCGCATATGGCTGTATCTCTGGGCAATGTTGTTGGCCAGATCCAGATCCCATTGTGGTCCAAAACACCCTTGGGGTCCACAGAGGGGGACAAGTTTTATTCACTTAATGACGACTCAGCCGCCTACGCCCAGTGATCCCAATACCTCAGATGAGACAGATTCGGGGGAATCTCCAACTACACAAAAACCGCATCGTCGTAGGTTTTCGGCTTCGAAGCGACGGGCAAGGTCCAGAGCTAGACTCGTGAAATCGGATTCAGCCACGGCTCGTAAGCTTGAATGGGACTATTCTGCCACAAGTATGACCACAAGTATGACCTATAGAACCGACTCACTGGTCGCTGCGCAAGGAGGCTCCATTGGCTCTGAACCTGCTGCTGCTCCACCCTCACTAGAGTTACTGTATGCTACTCTCAAACAGATGCAGGGGGAGGCTAGACTGGAGAGCCGAAGATCACTCCAAGCCACCAAAAAACTGCAAGGCTCCATGCACAAAGTAAATAAGCTGTGTACAGATATGGCTGAAAGGGTTACCCATATAGAAGATAGAACTGTTGCCTTGGAGGAGGAAGTTGGCAAGCTACAGGTATTCAAGAAATCCCAGGAAAAACAATCCTTGGATAGGTGTTGGAAGCTTGAAGATTTTGAAAATAGGCAACGCAGAAACAATGTACGGCTATTAGGCCTGGCAGAAAACATTGAAGTGGAAAATATCATGTCCTTTGTTGTCTCTTTGCTGAAAGGAGCCTTTCCCGATCTTGCCCACTGGAACTGGGAGGTGGAGGTACAGCGGGCACATCGCTTTCCAATGACTCGGAGGAAGCCAACGCAGCTAGTCAAGGGGATCGACCAAGAGCAATTTTAATTTATATCGGGAACTTTCTCCTAAGACAGGCCATAATTGACAGAACAAGACCAGATTCCAAACGGACTTTTGAGGGACACACCTTTGCTCGCCCTGATTTTTGCCACGTCGGTGTTGTTCGGGGATGGAGACTCCGGCAGCTGATAACTCCTTTTCAGGGGATGGGCTGTGAGGTGTTTTTGTTATTCCCCACCCGGCTTAAGGTCATCCTAAATGGGAGGGTGCGAATGTTCTTTTTGGAAGTCAAGGCACAGGAATACATTACCGAAATGAAGGATGCAAAGGGGAGGGGTGGAGTTGGCCATATGTCGCATGGGGGTCCGACTGCCGATTTGATTATTGATTTTGAATACTGTTTAGTTGATTAGGGTTCTGTGCTGCGGCGACCTGAAGCTTATAGTAAACCTGTTGTAACCCCCTTTTTTAGGTCTCGCGCCTAGTGTTGCAGTGCGCAGCATTGCTCGCGCAGCGAGAGACCTCTTGGAGGGGGTTTCAAAACGGACCTAGTAATCGCACACGCTCGTGCGTGTGCTTTTCCTTTTGGCCCACGCTATTGGCCTTTGCGTGCGTTTTTTTATGAAAGCCAGCACGCAATTGGCCAAAGGCGGGCGCATTGCTCCGCCCATGGCCTATTGGTGTCGGTTACCTGCACCACTGCCATGTGGTTTCAATTATCGTGCCCAGACACGGGTGCGATAATTAAAACCACATGGCTCGCTGTGGCACGTTCGCGCACCACTCGTTTACGTGGTTCCTAAAACTCGGGATTATCTTTTTTTTGTTTTTTTCTTGCGTGCTCCCAGGTAAGGGCTCCAGACTGTGACGCACCAGTAGGCGCACACATTGTGGTCTAGCTGAGAGCCCTGGTTCCTAGGACTAGTTTTCAAGATTCACAATTTAACACCAGAGCACTTCATTCAAGCGTTGTTATTAAACTGCGGCTCCTTTCGGGCTTCTCTCGCTTCCTCCACCTGAATGCTCATGGGGAGGTGAAATGTTTACAATTTGTTCTGTTAATGGATCAACCGGTGACGACCCTGAGGTTCTTGAATTTTTGGATACTGAGCTTGCAACATGGCCCACT
This sequence comes from Triturus cristatus, assembly GCF_964204655.1. Taxonomy (NCBI): domain Eukaryota; kingdom Metazoa; phylum Chordata; class Amphibia; order Caudata; family Salamandridae; genus Triturus; species Triturus cristatus. Next base: position 1,092,832,705 of record NC_140593.1, read on the forward strand.
CCTGTAATAATCTGCGGGGATTTTAATAGGGTTGGGTGGGCTGTGGGGCAATCTGGGAGGTGGATATTCCGGTTAAAAAAAGGAGGTTTTTTTTAAGCTCTCACGAATTTAGTTAGGAATAATTGACTTACTGATGCGTGGGCTTATTTAAAGCCCGAAGAACCTGGTAGTACGTTTTATTCACCTCCCCATAAGTCTGTTTTTCGACTTGATTATTTCTTTGTGTCACACTTTTTCATCTCAAGGCTTAGGATAGAGAAATATCCCCGGATACTCTCGGACCATAACCCCTTAGTTCTCACAGTTGCCTTTACTGGGGGGGGTAAGGCCCGAGCGGGTCTGGACCTTTGAAAGGGGGCTTCTAAAAGACCCAGAATATGTGCTCCACATGAAAGGATGGATTAAGGAATTCTGGGATATTAACAGGGAGAGCGCTCGCACAGGGATAGTCTGGGACGCGTTTAAAGGGGGGGTTAGAGGTGAGACATTGAGTTACAGTTTGCCCTGGCAGAACAAGGTGGCACAGCAAGAGGAAGTACTTAGTAAAACTCTGATCAGGATAGAGGAGGAGCTTGCTATTAATATGAATAAACCAATTGAGGATATATTGCTCCGATTGGCCCTAGTCAAGGCCGATGCTTGAGATCGGATGGCGGTTAAGGCTGCGGAAAGCTTCCTGGCAAAAAGAGAGCATTGCTGTGAGTTCAGTGAGTGGGTGAGGCATACTCTCGCAGTTAGATTGAGACAAAAGAGCACATCAGGGGAGATTCTTGAAATTGTGAATGATAATGGGAGTATAACGGCTGACCCATCAGGGATCCGGGAAGTGTTCCGTCAATTCTATCAACGCCTATATAGTGAGGAACCTCCGATGGAGCAGAGCTAAATTCAGGAGTATTTAAGTAAAATTCCCTTGCAGGGCATTGACCCTGAAGACAACGAGATTCTTGATGCTGTGCTGACCCAGGACGAGATCTATGGTGCATTGTGCAGTCTACCCTCTGGTAAGGCTGCTGGTCCGGATCAGATTCCACTACAGTTTTACAAAACCGTTGTGGATTTAATTGGACCTGATTTGGTTGATATTATTTGTCAAGCTCAAAAGGGTAGTTTTGCTCCCGAGTCATGAGCAGGAGCAGATATTATAATTTTTTTGAAAAAGGGTAAGGCACCTAGAGAACCGGGGTCATATAGGCCAAGAACAATTATGAATAGTGACGTCAAAATCTTTTCTAAAGCTATGGTGAAAAGATTAAATCATATTATTGGGAAAACAATTCATCCTTGTCAGCATGGGTTTATACCTGGGAGGGGAACAACGCAGCATATTCGTCGGATAATAACTCTTTTCGATGCAACTGAGGTCTCGGGCGACCCTATGACTGTTATGCTTTTGGATGCTGAAAAAGCATTTGATAGGGTCTCCTGAGACTACCTATGGGAGACTTTGAGATGGTTTGGCATCTGGAGAGGATTCATTGATGCTATTCAGGCTCTGTACAGCGTACCTACAGCTCGGATAAGATTGAACGGGGGTTGTACCGCACCTTTTTTTTTTAATTAAGCATGGTACAAGGCAGGGCTGCCCGTGCTCCCCTCTCCGTTTTGTCATCTATATAGTTCACCTAATATGGTTGCTGGAGGCTAATAATGGAGTTAAGCTTATTGTTTGTCAGGGGTTGGAAACAAAAGTATTGGCTTACGCGGATGATGTCGCCATCATTACCGCGAATCCCTCAACTGCGCTAGTTGCAGTTGAGCTGGTAGCACATGACGTTGGCAGAGTCTCTGGGTATGCCTTAAATAAGCAAAAAACCCAGATAATTAAGAACGGGAATGTGGATTTGGACGATCCGCGAGTAACCGAATCAGCTGTTTAACTGGGCATTGATATTACGCAGGAACTGGGGAAGCTAGTGGCAAGGAACATCGAGCCCGTAATTGGGAAGGCAAAATCAGATTTTGACAGATTTAACAACTTACATATGTCATTAGTGGGCCGCTGCAATGTGGTAAAGATGGTGTTTTTACCTAAAATACTCTACCTGTTCAGGGCACTTCCTTTAGAATTTGAAATACATTGGTTTGCGGCACTGGAGAATATGGTAAATCGGTTTATCTTGGCGCATGGGAAAACCAGGAGGGTTCTTAGGTTTATGTCACTGCCTAGGGAAAGAGGTGGCTTTGCCATCCCTGATTTTAAAACCTATTATTGGGCGGCGGCTCTCCAATATATGAGTATCTTGTTTTTGAGGATGCCCTACTGATCCCTGGGCCGATGCAGGGCTCCCGGATGTGTATAAGCTACTGCTTGGCAAACAAGCAGTGAACTGCTTTATGAAATTTAGCGAGCCTATCTACTATAAGAAAACAAAATTCAAGACCTTGCTGGCAGCTTTTAAAATCTGGGCTGCACTTAAAAAGAAGACGGGCCTTGGGAGGATTAATTGCTATACTCTGCTGTATAAAAATCCTATGCTTCCTGGAATTTTTTCTGATGTAACTATGGCAGAGTGGGCGAGGCGGGGGGTTCGGAATGCTGGGGATCTAATATGGACGGACAGAATCCGTCAATTTAGCGATATTCAGACTGAGTTTGGCCTTGAAAGAAGTAATTTTTTTAAATATCTGCAGTTACGAAGCTTTTTTAGCAAGAAGGTGGGAGGGTTCAATGGCTTCGGCAAAGTCAAAGTCATTGATGCTATCAGAGATGGTAGGAACTGCACTATAAAGATAATGTATGCTGAATTAGTAGTGCTCAAGCAAGGTGATCTGGACAAACATGGGGAAAAATGGGCAGAACGGTTGGGTGTAGAACCAAAGAAGTTTCTTGACTCCTTAGAACTGGGTCAGACGGTTGTGTCCTCGGCAAGGCTTCAAGCTCAGCATTATAAGACTATCTTTGCACTTTATTACACCCCGGCGAGGATTGCACAATGGGGGGGCAGGTAGGAGTTAGTGACTCGCCGGATGCTGATCTAGCTCATATATTTGCGTTCTGTCCACATCTTGAAACCTTGATAAACTCCATCGAGAAATTTCTTGATCTGACATTGGGCGTGAAAGCTAAGCTAACCCCAGCTCTGATACTTCTCGGGGTTACCTTTTCCTGGCTATGGCCGTAGTACGGATATGCATCGCTTCTGCCTGGCTAGACCCAGTAGCCCCAGCATAGACTCGCGCGGCTGTTGTCCATGTTTAATTTGGAAAGAGCTATTTATGAGAGAAAGGGCAAAAGAGGGAGACTGCTGGGTAGGCGCATCTGGGCTCCTATTTAGAGTTGGAAGGAGTCTCAGGCTCTAAATGGCCCCTGATTTATTTGATTGTGTCGGCGGGGGAATTTATTGTTATTGTCAGTCATATCAAATTTTGCAGTTTGTAAATTCTGTTGGATAAATTGTGATTTTTATGTGCCTCTCAATTGCTTTGTGAAGCAGGATGACATTCTGTTTTCTTTTTAGATTAAGAAGATCTGATCAACCCTCACGTTTTAATATGTCATATAATTCTGTGCTGTTTATATAAAAAAAACGTAATAAAAATTTGAAATTATAGAATCTTTCTCTCTCCATACACTTTAGAATTTGTTTCATTTTTGCTTTCCTAACTTCTTACTCTGAAATGTGTGCAGTTCATTTACACGTATTTACATTTTGTTGCATTCACGCTACATGTACCCTAGTAAGATTGTCACACAGTTCACTTTAAAAACTCCTCTCACTTTCCAGTCAGAGAAAGAAGAGTAAACACCAATCCCTATGTTAAGAGTAAAAGCAATTTGTCAGAACACATAGCCTGATGTTTGACCTCTGTATTTGGAGCACAGTAAATGTGACCAGATAAATGCAAAATGTAAAGCATCTTTATTAATTGTTGTTTGCCGACCTACCAGAATTGGGCTGGCTACCAACCAGTGGGTCGTGACCCACAGTTTGGGAAAGGCTGCACTAAAGGTAACATTCAAGCAAACTATACATGCTTTAGCATCGTATCACAGTGGGATGAACTAGCGCCACAGCACAGGGTCACTCGTTTGATGGAGCAGGCAATAGGATTGTGCGCCTGTTTATTAATAAACTTAAGTACCAATGCCCGCTGTTTCTTATTGTATTACAGCACAACTTGTATCGTCTGCAAAGATGAAAATTGTTGAGGAGCCAAACACTTTTGGGTAAGTGACACTGTAAAGTCTTATTCTCATAACCCTTTCTTGCCGAATGAAGAACTATAAGAGCTCTTGAGAGTGGTGTATGTGGTGCCACCTCTTCTCACACGTGTAGCCTGCCAATAAATAAAATGCGTTCTTCTTTCCCAATTTAAGACTACTTTTTCTGTTTACAGCAATGTTACATAGAGAGAAATTATCAACTTAAAGTATTTTGTTCAAAGTTTATGGCATAATCTGTCCTCCTGGACCACAGCGCGCCTTGTGATGGAATTTTGCGTACAGTAATTTTGTCTACAAAGGCCATCATCTTGCAGTTATCCAAACTTCAAGGAAAGTGATCCAGAAGTTACTGTAAATAAATTTTTAAAAAATAAATTAGCTGATCTTGCTCAGTAAGACACATGCAGTGTTTCATTAAGAAAAGTATCTAGAAGACTTCTTACGCTCTCGTCAGACTCTAGTTAGCCTCAACCCTAAATCTAAGTGAAAGGACCTGCATCAAAGAACCAGTTGTATCCCTGCTACTGTCCATATAACAGATGCGCAGCCTAGTCGAAGGGGCTCACTGCACTAGCAGTAACCTCCTTCAAGTACTGGACCCACTGTGTACCAAGGAGCCCACCTATGGCCTTGCCCTAAGCATAGAGCAGTCGTCCATATTAAAGACCTGCAACTTCCAGGTAATTGAAGCTCTCTAAACTGAACTTGCATGAGAAGAGAAAGGAGTATGTGTCTCCAACCTGCACAACATTTACATTTCTGTCTTGACCTGATGTGGATTTTTTGCCAAAGAATAGGGCCAGATTGTGTGTCTGTTGGTAAACTGTGGAATCAACAATACTCTGCCCCTCCCAGTACCTGCTGCAGCCCACAGTTATTACCATCTCCATCCCCTGTACTTGACTTTCCTTGTATCCCATTGTTTGCACAGTGCTGAGCCGCCTTGTAGCTAGAATCAAGCGTTCTAAATACCCGTTGTATATCATGAACATACTCAGTGTTGTAATGTGTGATTGTATAAGAGAGAAATGGACATCTCCTCAACATACATGAAAATATCGTTTTGGCTTTCTAATAGCGCCCAACTACTTGTGTCCTTTCCTTTTATAAAATGTTCCCCCATCACATGCAAACAGTGCATTTAATTTTTATTAAAGGAGGTATAAACACAAATATCTGATGATCCCAATAAATATATGCTGTGTGGCAGTATACCTTTTCTAAATTGTCATTTTTTTTGTTTCCTATGGTCTAGGTTAAATAATCCATTTTTGGCACAGTCCAATAAACTGCAACCAAAGGTTGAACCTTCTTCAATGTCAGGTATCCAGCTGTGTCTTGGATTTTATTGGCTGTTTTTAACATATGTATGTTCTAAGGAAATGTCATTATTTTCAAGAAGTACCTTCTTTTTCTTTCGCCTAAACATCAGCTGTTGGGTCATTAGCTAAACATATACAGAGCAGTCACATATTATAGAATGCAGATTGCTAATTTATATATGTTTTTAAAATTCTTTTTATTAAAGTGTTTTAATAGGAGAAATTCTTTGAAACTACCAATAGACTCCCTCGGCAAATGACATTACTGAGCTCTGCTGGTGTCATGAAAGAAATAACTTGAGACATAATAACAAGGGCTAACCATTTTCTGTCATTTGTGGCCACAAGTAAAAACAAGCATTGGCATAGCCAATAGATCTCGCTTTTGGGACCTTATAAGTGTTTAGCCATGCAACAGTTGCATAACTAAATACTTATAAGGTCCCAAAAGCGAGACCTATTGGCTATGCCAATGCTTGTTTCTGTTTATCGCTGCTCTGTAGTAATGGTGGCGCATGGGTGCCACCATTACTACAAAGAAGTAATAAACAGGAAAAAAAAACTGGTTCCCGGAGAACATCAAAGCGGCTGTGCGGCCGTGAAAGTGATCGCGATCGCGCACATGCACTGTAGCTCTAGGCTACCGTTGTAGCACTTTTTTGAGCCCTCACAAAAAGTCTCGCCAGACCAGCGCATGCGCTGGGTCAGGCGAGACCTAAAAAGGTTTTAGCGGTTGTAAATGGAAAAAAGGGCTGTTTGCGACCACTAAATAGCCTTTTGACATGTACTAACCCTATTTTGCGAGTGGGTAACCTATTACGGACTTGCAAAATAGGATTTGTGAGTCAGTATTAGGAAGGGGCATGTCAAGGGCATCCCTTACCAATAGCGAGTCGCAGGAGGATGCATAAATGTTTTGCGACCGGGATACGGTCGGAAAACATTTTCAGTTTACTACCTACTTCAAGTAGGTGTAAGCCAGTCGCAAACGGGTAGGAGTCCCCAGGGAACCCCTTCGTGAATGGTTACAATTTTTTTTTTTTATTGATGAAATTGAAACATTTATTTTTTTTCTTTTTTAAATGAATCGACGGCATTGAAATTTGTTTTTTTTAGCAACTTTATTTAGAAGCAAATGCAGACATTGTAGTCTGCTGTCTCCACCAGGCCACCATCCCTGTGTTTTTAGTGTTTCCCAGTGGGTCTCACATTGCGACCTACCTCATGAATATTGATGTGGTAAGTCAATTGTGACCCATTAGGAATTGCTAAATGTGCCTGAGAGACATTAGTACATCATATTTTGTGACTTCCTCATTGCGAGTCGCAAAAAGTCGCAATTAGGAATTCGCAAAATGAAGCGGCCGCACATGTGACCTTTGGAGTTTGCAAGCAGGTGGGGGTAAGATTCAGTTAACAAGTTACAAACACTTCTGGCTGGCTTATTGGACTTTGGACATTTATCTGTGTAAGTCTACCCATACCAACAAGGACTAGTCTACTGGTTCAATAAAAATACCAACAGAAACCTAAAAACTGCATTATCTAGGTGTGAGGTCCACTAGGATTTGCCCCATAACAGTATAGTAGACATCCGAAAATTAATTTGCCAGCAACTGGATCCAGTACAAAACACTCACAGCTGAAAATGTCTCCCAGGGGCAGGGCCCGCGTAAATAGAAACAATAAGAAATCTTGGGCAAGCTGGAGAGCAACAGCTGCCTAAAACTGAACTCGGAGAAGACCGAGGTCCTCGGACCCTCCCCCATGGAGTGGGACAGCTCCTGGTTGCCCCCTGCCCTCAGACACCCACTCATCCCGACGGACTACGCCCGGAACCTCGGCATCATCCTAGACTCCACTCTCACCCGCCAGATCAACGCCGTCGCCTCTACCTGTTTCAACTCCCTCCCCATTGTCCGCAAGACTTTCAAGTGGACCCCGTCCCTCCCCCCCCCCCCCGAATGCAGAAAGACCGTCACCCACGCACTCATAACCAGCAGATTAGTCTACAGCAACGCACTCTATGCCGGAATCAACAAAACCCTGCTATACACAAGCTGCAAACCATACAGAACACCGCAGCCAGACTCGTCCTCGGAACCCCACAACACTAGCACATGACCCAGCACCTACGAGACCTCCACTGGCTCCCCATCGAGAAGAGAGTGACCTTCAAGCTTCTCACCCACGCCTACAAATCTCTCCACAACATCGAACCCGAATACCTCAACGAAAGAGTCTCCTTCCATGTACCCAAAAGGAACCTCCGCTCCGCCAACTTCGCCCTGGCAGAGACCCCACGCATCCGCAGAACCAGAGCAGGCGGAAGAGCCTTCTCCTACGTGGCAGCAAAGACCTGGAACAAGCTCCCAGTCAACATCAGATGCTCCCCCACTCTGCAAACCTTCAGTATGTGCCTCAAGACCTGGCGCTTCGACTGACCTGGAGCGCTGCCCCCCCATCCCCCCGCCCCCCCAACGCCTTGAGACCCTCATGGGTGAGTAGCACGCTTTAGAAACCCCTGATTGATTGAAAACTGATGTACCTCAACCCAGTCCTACGAGCTCCAGGGGAAGAAGAAATACTGAGCTAAAATTCTTTCTCCCATGAATTATGCTTCAACTTCCAGTGTAGGGCAAAAATGCCTGCAAGTAGAGATGGAACCTAAAGCAGAAAGCCCCAGCTGTGATAATGGAGGGGAATCTGGTTTATATCCTATCGTGAACATAGATAAGTGTTTGGCGGAGAACATTGTAAACAGAATTGGTCCAGTCAAATAAAAATGAATATATTGAAAATGGGGACAAAAGTTCAATATTACACTAGATGTTTTTGTGGCTGTTTCTGATGTGACTGTTCAAACGTTTTACTTAGTTTTTCAACTAAAGAGTTTGATATTATTGAATGTTTTTCCATCATCACACCATTATAGCCAGCAGATAGGCTTACATTGGAGGAGGCGAGGTGCTCTTTAGTTAATTTCCACAGGATGGCAAGTGATGGTGATTTAAACATTTCTCATTCATCATATAAAACTTATTTAGCAGTACCACCTTAACCAGCATGCCTGCAGGATGGGAGTTTGTAGCTGAAAGAACATGAAATAGAACTTGAGACTTGCACATCATTAGTATAATAATCAAATTGTTTTATCTGACTCTTAGGTCCCCCGCATCTTTTCCGCCTGGCTGGAAAATGTTTTAATTTTGTGGAATCCACGTAAGTAACACAAACTAGCGTTTTGTCTTTGACAGATTTTTTTTATCTCAACATTAATTAATACAATTGATTTGGGGGATTGATAAGATAACACAGTACTGCACTTTAGAAGCCTTTTTCGTCCATGTATTTCAGATATAAATATGAATTTTGCCCTTTCCACAATGTTACCCAGCATGAACAGTCTTTTCGGTGGAATGCGTACAGTGGGATTCTAGGGTAAGACTTTTTGTATTTTAATCTATGATCAGAGAGCAGTGAAAGATGATGCTTGGCCCTTTTTCATTTATTTACTTGCTGTAAATGAGTCCTTCAGGGTCTTGGCTGGTCCAAGAAGGAAAGCTGTCTAAATAGTATAGCTTTAGGGGCTTTACTCAACCTCAAATTGCCAACCCACAAATAAATGCTTGTTTGATTAAGGATAGTATTTTTTTAAACTATAAAATATGGATTTCATATTTGACCTAATCGGTAGGTGCCCATGGCTTCCAGCGTTAAGGAAGTATATCTGACACCAGGAAGGGGATGACCTGCTAGAGGACTACACAAACTACTGGGGTAGAGTTTGAAGCACAGTCTCTACTGGTAACTCTGTAGAGACTCGCGAAGTGATGATGCAACAGAGAATGGCCTTAATACACTGAAAGAGTGGAACAATGATATCTTCACATAGATTAATTTCTCATCCTCTATATTTAGAACCTGTTTGCCGTGTAGGACCCATTTTTAGGTCGACACCACGAGATAGCACAAGCTGTCTTGTAGCAAAAGACCTATTGTGAATTTGCTAAGAAATTAGAGTGGGTTTAGAGCCTGCCCACAGCTTTAATTTGTTGGGTTTATTGTCACTCTGATTTCTTTGCTTCTTATTTGACCGCTTTCCTTGTTAATCTTGTTAGTCTCTTCCCTTTCCCTTCCTCTTGAATAGCCAACTTGTGCCCTTCTGCTGCTCACTTTTAGGGAACTACTTTATCATTGTGGTCAAAAACTCCATGAGAGTGGATGTGTTTTCCTGCTCTTCCCTCGTGTGCTTCCCCATGCACTGTGTTGCATTTCTCTTTTTTCGCTCCCCCCTCTGTGCTGCATCGTTCATGCTTAACCCCCACCTTTGGTTGCTCTACCCTAGTTTGCTTCTTCACCCATCCTGCCCCACTCCCAGTTGCTTGCCCGCTACCCATTGTCCCCCAAATCCACTCCTCTGTGGAGCAGAACTTGTGTGTGTGTGTGTGTGTGTGTGTGTATATATATCTATATCTATATATATATATATATATATATATATTCTTAATTAATTTTGTATGCCTGGAAACTGCTATTTGCTGCTGGGCTGCTCCACAGTTTAAAAAGTGCTTTCACACCACTGAAATCACTTATTTTTAATTTATTGATCCAAGTGGCTTCCGCCATCTTGGAGCGGTAAATAAAAATGAAAGGCACCATGATGTGGCCATGTCATTCCTTAGGCGTGTGCATGTGTGACAATATGCGTGCCGAAGGACTGGTGTAGCACTTTCAGACTCTTTATTGTGCCTTTATTTGTTTCACTTTTTTTGTGCTGATGCAAAGGCAAAAACCATATTGCTTTTTAACAATGTTGTACAGCATTGCAAAAAGCATTACCAAGGCCAATAAGTCAGTAAGGTGAGAGTTGTTGGCTTTCCCAATGCTTGTTTGGCATTGACAACCGTTTTATACTGGTCTATACTGTATGTTCTCAATCAAAATGTAGACGGTTCTTTGCATTACAACTTATTTCCGTCTACACATACATTTCAAGTCTCTTGATACTGTAAATACTCACATGATGCAGTTTTCATCTGAACTGATACCACTAGTTACTGACTAATTTTTATAATTTATCTACGAGTGTGTACATCCTCAACACTGGTCCCATCTTTTGGAATTCTTTGTCTGTCAAAATCTATGTCACTTGTAATTTTTTACGACTGACAATGCATGCATGTCTAATCTTCATTTGTTGTTTTGACATATGACCTATCCGTCTTTGTGGTTTTATTGACATATTGTGTCGATGTAGACTAGTGTACCCAAACCAATCCCATTCTATATTCATTTTTAATTAGTACACACATATCCTCACTCTAAAATATTGCCAGTCACGCTATACTTTGCTTTAATCTAAATTTCCACATTTACTATTGTATTTACTTTACAGATTATTACCTCTGTTTTTTCCTGCCTCGCAGCAGCCATTGTAAACACTTCTATGTGTTCCTGCCCCAAGACGTTAGTTTAGAACATTGACGCAGACGCGGATGGTCGCAGTGCTGTACCTTATGTGAAATCACAGACAGTACATAATTCCTTTTTGTTATGAGTCCTTCCTAATGGAGCATATTTGATTGTACTTGCTCACCCACTGTTTTAAGATATTTTTCGACTGATTGATGAGTGATTAACTGTGCATTTACCAGGCATATCGCTAAATGATAGAACATCCTGTGAATCTTTGTAAGTACGACACTTATTTCTTTTTACTGAGGCACCTCTGTTCTCAACCGCTATTTATTTATTATAATAGACTCACTGCAATGGTTTACCTTGTTCTAGGTAGTACTTATTCTTCACATTTACACATCCACTCGCATGTCGCCATTGTACATTACATCATTTGCCCATCCAGTGTGGCAAAAACATTCATATGGACCATCAACCTGGCATGGAGACAGCTATCCATCTGAGGACATGATTTCTGCTTTGAAATGTTATGGCTTTGGACCTTCAGCATGCTGGGAATTTAGACTGATGAGGGAGATTTGAATTGGCCCTCTCAAACATACTGCTGCTTTCAGGGCCAGTGTGTTTGATACTGTTTCTTGATGCTGCCTAAGAAGGTTAACATGATAAAGGAGTGCTTCTTCATTTTAATTTTAAACTTGCACCCTTCAAATGGTCAGAAACTCTCCTGTGAGTGGGACTAGATATGGGGTCTCTATGGATGAGTCCCTTTTGATGGCCACAGTGAAGGTACGTCAACCCACATTGCTCAGCACAGACAAGAAAGTAACCTTTATTGAGGGAATATTAGAAAAGATAAACAACAAACTTGAGACTGTGCCACTGCGTTGGCTGGCTCTTTCAAGACACTGGGGGAGGATGAGTCAGCAAATTACACGCACCAGAAAGCGTACTCTGTCCTGCAGTTGGAGGCAAAGGTGGAAAACCTTGTCCACGTGGCCAACCAGCAGATACTGAGAAATCTTGCACTTCAGGAAGGTGAAAGTGTTGCCAACTTGGTTGATACATTTTTACTTTATGATGTTCTGTCTGAGTAAAAATTGGATACGTTAGCAGAGCATCAAGAGTATCGGATTCCTACCTGGGACCCAGGAGATACCTCCACATAGGCGTTCATTCATTGCATAGGGCCTGCTGAAGAAAGGGATGCAGTCATCAAGGCTACAGATTGTTTAAAGTTGGTTGTGTATAGAGGTTTTTGTTGTGTATAGAGGGAGCGGGGTTGACCTGTTCTAATAGTTGAGCAGAGAAATACTTGTGTGGAGGTTTGATCTGTAACACCTTACGAAGGAGTTCATCTAAAAGGACCTTTAAGCAGCACTGTGATACAGTGAGGCCCAGGGTGGTGTATAAGCAGGTGCATGTGTTTTTGCAAGTGGTTGTGACTAGTTGTTATGTTGCTATGTTAGCTTTGGGGGTGGTTAAGTGACTGACCCAGGGACTTAAGAGTGTATGCCCATGCTAGATAGCCAGTCTGTTCTGGGACAAGATAGTGATTTCTACAGTTTTGTAAATCTTGTAATGTGTATTTGTTTTAGTGGGCATGCCGTTTATTTTCCTGCCCCCCTCTCTCTTCCTCCACTAACACCTTTCCTCCTTCCATCAACTAACATGCTTCAACCACCTTCATCAGGCCTTCGTCATGATGGGATTCTGTGCTACAGTCTCTATCACTGAAAATAATAGGTTAAAGTGACGTTGTAGTTAGGTACAGTAATAAGAGCTTAGTTTATGTTAACAAAAAAAAATCACTGAAAACAAAGGTTAAAGTACCTTTTATATAAAGATATTGAAATGAGATAAAAACTAACATTAAAGAACCACTGAAGTTCAGAACTTAGTTTACTGAGCTAAATGCAACTTGTACCCCTGCTATGCACTGCTTATAACCTTGTTGATTACATCACTCATGACATGTTAAATGACATCAGTGGCCATCGGCAAGGTCCCAACCCCCTGCATACAGTCCTTCAGCTGTGCGCAGCTGGAGTTAGCCAAAGGGCTGGGACTTTAGCCAGGCCCTGCACCCAACTCCCTCCAGTGTCCAACCCACATGCGCACATCCTTCAGCCATGCACACCGAACACGCATTCTCTTCTTTTTTTTCTTTTGTCTTTTTTTCTGTTACCATGGTACTCCTGTGGTACCCATCACGCAAACTTCCACCACCATGGTACTGCGGTACCCTGTGATGGAAGCTTGTACAGTGGTTCCATCAGGAGTACTGCTGTACCTGCTGTCCGATTGATTTATTATTTTTTTGTCTGTTTTCTTGTTCCTTTTTATTATTTTTATGATCTGTGGAAGGGGTGGTCCCTATGGTTCCTACCTGCAAGTGCTTAGGGAGTTGGGGTCAGATTATTCTCTAACCAGAACCCTTATGCCGTTTTTCAAAAACATTTTTGCAGGACACAGGGACCTAGTCCTATATTGGTGGCAGCAACATTTTGTTAGGTCGAGCATTCGAGAACTCTTGTATATACTTTAGTATATACTTATATGTGTATATACTTTGTGAGCTCTGGAGATCAGCTCTAGGACTTGTCTGCCTCCGCTTAAGGACGTTTTCTTTCTGTTCAACTGCCTCTACTTAACCGTCTTGATAGAAAACGACCAGCAGAGGTCAGTAAAATACGAGAATCACTTTAGCATTCTCTAGATTCCAGTCCATAGAAATTGTCTTCCACAAGCACCCGTAGACAATAATCATTTTTTCAAATCTTGTATTTTCAGTGATATGACTACCGAAGACCCTGATTTTATATTAAAACAGAGCTTTGGACTATACCATTTTCCACTGAAAGGCAATATTTCTCTCCATGTTTTCCCATACCTGGCGTGTCAAGCAGTTTCGTGGTTACTTTCCCTCCATATTAAAGAACAGTAGATGTTTCAGCACCCAGGTTAATGTGCTGCCTAGCTAAATACATATAATGTCCCGAAGGCGAGACCGATTGCATTGCAAATGTTTGTTGACAATTGCGGCCAACCAATCAGATTGCTCTGTACCTGGGTAACGAAATGTTCTGCATGCTATATGAAGGCAGCATTACAGCACTGCTAGCTGCTTCACTAACTCAACTGATGTTTGAGTCAGGAGGCACATTAAGCGCCTGGGCTGCTGCAGATCATTATGTGGCTGGATTATTTGTTCATGTTGCAAGTGGCGTTGGCAAGCCTTTTACTATACATTCAGAAACCGCTGTATTTTTTTCCTCAGACAGTTCTGTATTTTAAATACCTACAGCTAGTCTTCCAAATTTTCTATGCTTGATCAAATGGAACATGCCTTTTCAATTCTGTGCAGAGTTTCCTGCCTGAAAAACATTTGAAAAACAAAACATGCCTTTTATAAAAATAAAAAAAACGTTCAGTTTGGGGATACCTTAACCCCTTGGCTGCGGCGGATATTCCGCCGCAGCGCTGGGGGGGGTTTGGGGGCAGCACGGTGGCCCTGCGCTCATGACAGAGCCACTCCGTCATGAGCCACGGTTGAGCTGTGCTCATGACGGAGTGGTTCCGTCATGACTCCGCCCAGTTGCGTTGTCCCCCCGCACAGGCGGGGAAAGAGCGCCGCGTGGGCGGAGCGGCCGCCAACGGTCGCGGCATGACGGAACCACTCAGTCATGAGCACACGGCACCCGTGGCTCATGACGGAGTGGCTCCGTCATGAGCACTGAAGGAGTTAAGATGTGTCTTTGCTTTACCTCCAATATCTTGGACATTTATTGTGTCCTTATACTTTTAATAGTGTTTTACGAACAAGCATTGGGAAGGCCAATAGCTTGGCACTCACATTATGAAGTCAACACCTGTTGGTTTTATCAGTGCTTGATTACTTTTTATTATAATTTTGAGTGTTTAATAAAGCTCAACTGACTCCAGAGAGCTGTAAGAATTTTACCAACATGGATAAGAAAAAAATGGAATAAAAAAAATTACAATTAATAATTTCATTAGGTAGTGAAATTCAGCTTGAGGACAGGTAGACTAGAAATTAAAAGCTAACTGGGATAATAAGCGAGAGAAAATGTTTTAGATTTATAAATGTGCTAATAGTGCATTTGGCATTGTACTGCTGAAAGCACTTTTGGTTTAATGAATTTGGTGTGTTGCATAAAGTTTTGTGTAATATTTAATGTTTGATTGAATCTAACAAGTTACTTTGGGGTGCTGTGTTCCAGAATCTGGCATGAGTGGGAAATCGAAAACAACACGTTCGCCGGCATGTGGATGAGAGAAGGTGATTCCTGTGGGAACAAGAACAGACAAACTAAGGTATGCTATTTTTTTTACAATGTGCAGCATTTTTGTTCCTGAAGCCTACACAAGTATAAAAGATATTAGGCATGGTTGTGAAACAAATAGTATGTCTTGTTTTTTTTTCTAAATTCAAAATAGTTTGATTTCTTAATAAAATAAAATCTATGGAAACCTGCAAAGCCTCCTTTGCAAAGTATGCATTGTATTTCTTGTGAATGAGTAACCAAAACCATTTTAAGTATGACTGTAGGAGAGTTTTGAAGCTACAGATTGCAAAGTAGTTAATGGCCTATGTGTGCAGTTAGAATATTGAGTATTGTTTACGTTTCCCAAAGAGGTTTCTAATTAACACCGAAGCTGGAGAGGCTTCCTGCCCTTACTTTTGTTTTTTAACATTTTTCCCTGGTGTCTAGTGGGCTTTCGATTAGCCCCATCCTGATGTTCTCCCCCCCCCCCCCCCCATCCTAGAGGGGCAGAAAGACTGTTAGAGAAATTCTGGGTGGGACACTGCCCAATGCCTCATCGAGCTGCCCCAACCACCTCCTTTTTTTTTTTTCTTTTTTTTTTTTTTTAACCAATTTTCCCTGGTATCAAATGAGCATTCTACCCCCCAGAGTGTGATTCGAGCCTATTGCCTGGGTGGGCCACCCACACCCCTTAGGTTTTTCTATTTTTTTCCCCCTGGTGGCTAGTGGGATTTCTGAAAGAATCTTTGGCCCTTTTGGAGATTTTGGGGCATGACCCAACACCAGTTCATCCAATTTTTCTTTTGTCTGCAATTATCCCTGGTGTATGGTGGGCTTTCTACCCTCCGCCCAATGGCCGTAAAGACTTAATCCTTTGGGGACACACTCCCACCCCCAAAAAAAATCCCTGGTATCCAGGGGGAGGCTCCCTTCTGAGGGCAATCGTCAAACAAGTCTACATTTGGTCGAGGTACTGCTGGAAAGGAGACAAAGCTCCTTTTCCAGCAGTACCACTCCTGCTTACATCGGTGCTTGCAGGGCAGAGTTGTGCACCATGAGCAGCAATCGAAATGAAGTCAGCTGGCGATAATGGCTTTGACTGGTTTCACTTAGTTAGTTTGATATCTGCATGTTGTGCATCACACTGATTTTTAAAAAAAAAAAAAAAACTAATGCTGGGACGCAAGCAAAGTTCTTCCTTTAATCCAAACAATATTGTTCAAAAAGAAAATTCTTCTGGTGCTTGCACCAAAATAATTTTCTCCTATGTGTGGTGGACTGACTGTTAACATCCACTGTACTGATCTTGGTTTAGTGGTGGGCGTGAGCCGTTCACTCACTGCATTAAAGTGGTGGTGCACTGAAGAGTGTTTGGGCTTTTTTCATCGAATTGCACTGCCATTCCTTGAGACTGATTAGCTGGAGAGAAAGAAATAGTGTTCACCCTTTGGATCAAATCAATATTATGCTGTGATAATGCCATTCTCGGGCTGATACTAGGTTTCCTGTTGCTATATCTGTGACATGTCTTGGAGAAATAAGATTTTTGAAACGTCTGCTTTTTGTGCTATGAAAGCAGCCAAACGTATTTTGTGCTGTATGTAGTGTACATGTGTGTTGGACTTGGCCCTTCTGGCAGGTTCACCCCTAAACTTTTTGCGAGTATATTAGCTTTTTCCCTATGGAGGACTAGTGGATTTAGGCCTCTAGGCGCTTTCACACTGTGTCCCAGTGGAAAGCGCGTGTGCTCTGTGCATGGTTTAGTTAGACTGGCCTGCCCTCCCATAGGAATGCATGGGGGAATGTATGTGTCCCTGGTAGTTCCTGATGCGTGGGGAGTGCAGGTGCGAGTTTGGTATGTACGGACTCGTGTGATGAAATGCTGCGCGATGATGTGTGTGGCGTCAATGTACCTAGTGTGGAAGTGCCACTTCTAGAAGTGGGCGCTTCTGTGTGCAGTGTGAAATGAGTGGCTTGTCTGGCGATTGGCTGGCTGAGGTCATGTGATGGGCTAGGGAATCCCCAGAGTCAGGAGGAGTCACCCAGTGGTGAATGGGGAGATCAGCAGCCAGATGGGTGGGAGGAGTACACCTGGGACCTGAATAGGGCTGGGCTTTCCCCACACAATGCTGGCTCCGCCCCCTGTGGTGCGACTGATGACCCTGGCCTGTCCTGTGAATAGGGAGAGGGGCTGAGCAAAACAAAGTGCTCAAGAACCAGTTGCATCTGGTTCGCCCCTCCCCTGCACCTTGAGACAAAGGTATTATGTGTATAAAAAGGGGCTGTGTCCCCTTACAAAATGTTCTTCTGATCCTAACTGGGGGGGCCTGCTGCTGCTGCTAGGCGCCAGGAGAGACCGCCACTGGGGACTGCCTCCCTGCTGGAGGGCACTGTGAGCTGGCCCCTGGGCCCAGTCCTTGCCCCCCTGCCTTCCTAAAGACTTTCCCTGGACTTCGCCTTGCTGAGGAGAAGCTCTCCACTTGGTGTTCCTGGACCTTGCCTTCAAGCGCCTGGGAAGCGCTATATCTATATTTGCTGCAGAGGAGCACCTTCGTCGTGACAGCAGCGCTGAGCTGCAATAATCCACGAGGGAACCCCGACGTAGGGATTCCCCCGCTTTGCCCGTGGGTTGGAGCGGGTGCCCACCCCGCATACTAGTGACTCTGGCGGGTGCCCACCCCGCTTATTTAATTATTTCTGCCATTCTGGTTGGCAGGTTTATTATTCGCGGGTGCCCACCCCGCATTGCCGCCGTTAAAGATTTATCTCCCACAGCGGGTGCCTACCCCGCTTGGTATGCGTAAGAAAGAGGGAGCCCACCCCTCAGTGCCGCTTTGGAGAAAAAGAGAATCACCACCGCAGGCCCGGAGTCTCCTCGGCGTCATCTCTCCGCCGCGCTGGGATTGGCCCAGCGGGAGAGAGTGCTCCCCGTGACTGGAGGCTCGACCGCGGGAGCTGCGCGGTGATTGGAGGCAGCGCAAGCCACCTCCTTGCTTTCCCCCAAGCCGCTACGGAAGTTGGAGACGAGTGCCGGCTGACGCGGGGCTCCCGTGAGGAGGGGAGAACCCCGCACGACGAAGACTGGGACCGGAGCAGCGAGGCCGCCCCAGCGTGTCTGGAAGTACTACCCGGTAAGTGAGGGCGTCCCCGCAGGTCTCCTCTGCCCCGCGCAGCGCTGTTCTCTGTTCAGAGCCCCGAGAAGGCTCCAACGAAGGGGGGCCAGTGTTCTTTGTTCAAGAGCGCTGGTGCGCTCCAACGTTACGGTGCCAGCATTGTGTGTTTTAGAGCGCTGGTGCGCTCCAACGTTACGGGGCCAGCATTGTGTGTTTTAGAGCCGGTAAGGCTCCAACGAGGCCCATTGTTTGAAGAGCCCTGTGAGGCTCCAACGTTGGCCCCATCATCTGTGTAGAGCCCACGAGGCTCCCCCATTATCGTGGGGCATTCCAGAGCCCAGAGAGGGCTCCAAAGGCACCGTGGTGCCCAAGCATTTTCCCAGCTGCCTAGCACTTAGTGGGCAGCTGCAATGTTTAGGTTGGGCCCTGTTGCTTACGCTTTGGCTTGCGCAGCCTGCGCAGTCTAGCCCTGACTCTGCTGGACAAAGGGCGTCTGAGCCCCTGAAAGGCCAGGTTGGCCTGGGGACAGTTTTCTTGCATTGTGCCCTCACCTAGGGTACATGATCATTGTTACATGCGTACTTTTGCGCCTGTGCATGGCCGTGATGCTGTGTTCATTCCTAAATGTGATTTATGCAATGCTTTGTGTATCCCTCTAGATGTATTTTTATACCTAGGAGGTTGTGTTACCTAGTATAGTGTTACTAGTGTGTTCCTGGTTTCCTGCGTAATATTTTCCTAAGGTAGTTAGGGTTGCGTAGGTGGTACTTACCTGTTACCAGTGGTTACTGGTTGTGCGCTACATTTATTATTTGTTCTACATTTCTACATTTACCATTTGGTGATTTGTGCTAATTCCAGACAGTGGTCCAGGAGGCCCTGTCCCTTGTAGATAATTCCCCTGTAAATTCTGCCCGTGCCAGTGGCACATTGTAAAGTGTGTATTTATTATCTAATGTGTTTGTACCAAAGGCTATTTTTATATAATACCTTGTGTGGAGTTTCTTTTGTGGTGGGCCTTGGGTGTTGTTGCTGGGTGCGCGCGCAAACGCTTTACACATTGCCTCCGGGATAAGCCTGACTGCTCATGCCAAGCTACCAAGGGGGTGAGCAGGGGTTATCTTTGGCGTGTAACTCCCCAGCCCTGACTAGAGTGGTGGTTTCTGCCTGGCTTTGGCGCAAGCCCTAGCCAACCAGAAATCCCATTTCTAACAATGTGTTTATATAGTTCACTGAAAACCCCAGTTTAAACCGGATTTGTGGTTCAGGCTTAAACACGAAAAAGCACTGGAATTTGCCAGTTATGGTATGCCACAAACACCTGGCTATGGGGGGTCTACAAGAGACGATATACGAAGACCATCGCCACAGTGATATGCCTCCCTCTGGACTGGAGATCCCACAGTGATCTGATGACTGTGGCACCAGGAGGCACTAAGGTGGACTAGACCCAGGGACGCCCTGATCACAAACAAAGCAGCCACACAAGAGTAAAGGATGGTGGGCTTGACGAGTTATGTATGGTGTTTGTGGCATACCATAACTGGCAAATTCCAGTGCTTTTTCGTGTTTAAGCCTGAACCACAAATGACACTGAAAACCCCAGTTTAAACCGGATTTGTGGTTCAGGCTTAAACACGAAAAAGCACTGGAATTTGCCAGCTATGGTATGCCACGGACACCATACATAACTCGTCAAGCCCACCTTCCTTTACTCTTGTGTGGCTGCTTTGTTTGTGATCAGGGCGTCCCTGGGTCTAGTCCACCTTAGTGCCCCCCGGTGCAAAAGTCATCAGATCACTGTGGGATCTCCAGTCCAGAGGGAGGCATATCACTGTGGCGATGGTCTTCAGATATCGTCTCTTGTAGACCCCTCATAGCCAGGAAGCTACCCGTTTCCCTCCGAATTCGAGGGATGTCCCAGTGTTTCTGCTGCCACAAGTGCATAGACTGGCTCATATGGTCTCTGATGTTCTCTGTCTACAGGGATAGGCTTCTGCTCTTGGGATCAAGCCCCAGTGCTTGCAGCCATTCTGATCCTCTCTCGCAGGGCTGTTCCTGCCATGGTTCAGGCCTGCTCAGCCCCATGCCTTCAGTCCACTGTGTAGCTCTTGAGTGGGCTGGGGTAGTTTCTCTGACCTCTCATGGAATCTTTTGTTGTTCTATCGAGGGCTGTCCTCGCCTTGCTCCTCTCTCAGGGTATAAACGGCTTCACCACTTGTGGCCCCGGTTAGCGGATCCTCGTGCGTCTCAATGTGTGCTTCCTACTTCACTTTCGCATCTCCTCAATGAATCCTGGTTCATACTAAGGGCTCCACCGTTTTTTTGCCCAATTTTAGCATCTCCCAGGAGAACAGCGCTTCACATCAAGAGCTCCTTCATATCTTCTTCGGGGTGAAAGTGCACGTTCCCCTCTTGGTGAGCAGTCCAGCCGGGTCATCATTCAAGGCAGCCAGTGCGGGTCTGCTATCTCCACTCTGCTTGTCCTCCATCAGATTTGCCTTTGTTACTACCATTTTTGTTGTATATTTATGTTGATTGATTTCAAGAAGTTCTTTGCAGAAAAATGGTCTAAGATGTTAACCATGCATTTGGAAAATATAGCTTTAGGAAAGATCATATAGCTCGACGGGTGGGTGCTTTAACAAACCAGGCCAGAGGATATGAAGAGTTGAACATGGGTATCCATACCAATCCGGCAGAAAACCAGTTCGATTGTTGGTCTTTCAGATACCATGCAGCTTGATTGAGTCCCTCCAGACACCATTCCAGCCATTGAGTTGTGAACGTAGCCGGGGCTGCTACTCTGTATCTTGGGTATTTGAGGGAGTGTGATTCACAGAGTGTCAAGGACCAGAAGCGGGTGCAGGCAAAACTCAACCAGAGCTGAGGAGACGCAAGGAAACACTGACTGTGATGCCCTCATCAGATATCTGTTCTGTATGCTTCCCCATTCTCATAATCTAGTCCTGCCTGAGTGGTCAATAACTCTCTCCATTCCGTGACCTCATGCCTTCTGACCAGAGGCGCAACTAGAGCCAAATTTTGGGGGGGGGCTAAGAAGAAATATCGGGGGGGGGGGGGGCTGAAACTTTAAGCAATAGGCAGAGTGGAGCTGCAGGGGCTCTTAGAAGGGGTGAAACAACACTGAGGCCTCATTAACATGCAAATGGTCTTTTTAAAGACCTGTGAAGTGCTCGGGTGCGGCTGTGTGTGCCTGGGAAGCTGTCTCCTCCCGGGCTGCCACACACGACGGGGGAGGCTGAAGCCCTTTGAGTCCAATGGGTGTTGCGCGCCTCCTTCTGACCCTTTTCCATGCCTCCTGGTTATTGCCCCCTGATTACTAAGGTGAGAGAAGAGGTGAGGGAGGGAGTGACTGTGTAATGCAAGGTAATTGTGGTTCATTATCGAGAGCAGGGCCATGCCTTAATTACCTCTCCCCTGCACACTCCTCCTGGGCGAGACATGAAACCGCCTTTACAGCGAGGTTTTTACCACGCTGTTCCTTTACAATGCATGCGTTTACCGGGCATGTGGAGTAAGTTGGGAGGTGTGGGGAGATCTCCCCTACAAATATTTATTTTAATAAATATATATAAACAATGTGCGGTAATGGCATGCGGTGTAAAAGCATATGCGTTCTAACAAAATGCGGGATAAAAATGCGTTGTAAAGGCATTCAAAGTATTTCCCTGTGTTGTTCCATCATACAACCCATAAAGACTGAACCGTAAGGAAGCTGCAGAGTAGAATCTGCCTGCCACTGCATGCCCTCTTTTTCCAGCAACACCACCAGCTCACCTCCTCCTGCACCAGACATCTCATCTCCCCCGCACTCGTTTATTCTCTCGGCTGTGGCTTGTAAGTGCTTCTGCACCGTACGATTCCTTCGCCATGCCTCTGTGCGCTATATAACTGTGTGCTACCAATGATATCCCCTTCAGGGCCTTGATTCAGGGTTTGGTGAATTAGAAGATGCACGGCTCAGCAGTGCAGAACAGCTGCTCCCTTGCACTTCTCTATTTGTTTGGGACAGAGGAGTACAGTAAGTAAGAAATCTCCATAGAGTAAAGCTCAGCAGTGGCTCTCATCACTTTAGCTGTCCTCTTGACAGCAGGTTTTTTAAAGGGCATTAGAGTATTATCCAGTGCTTCCCATAGAGATACTTTGGCAGTGCAGACTTTCAGCCCTGGAAATAGAAATCAACTTCCAGTCTACAACATTTCCTAAAGCGTGAGTTGATACTAGGGTGAAATGTATGTCCTCTTATGGGGACAGATTTCATCTTTGCAGTAATAATAAATAATAATAATAATTCCAGATTTGTAAGGCTTAATATATAATCCCTAAGGGGTCCAGGCACTTGGGGGCCGTTGGGGAGATAGTGAGCTATTGCTCAGAGTCACATGATGCTGAGCTGCCGCCAGCTCCGGGAATCAACCGTGAGCCCTGCGCTCCAGAGTCAGCCGCTCTGGCCGCTGCGCCACGCCGGGGATTGAACCATGAGCCCTGTGCTCTGGAGTTGGCCGCTACGCCCACCGGGGATCGAACTGTGAGCCCCGCGGTCCGGAGTCAGCTGCTCTGGCCGCTACGCCCACCGGGGATCGAACTGTGAGCCCCGCGGTCCGGAGTCAGCTGCTCTGGCCGCTACGCCCACCGGGGATCGAACTGTGAGCCCCGCGCTCCGGAGTCAGCTGCTCTGGCCGCTACGCCCACCGGGGATCGAACCGTGAGCCCCGCGCTCCGGAGTCAGCTGCTCTGGCCGCTACGCCCACCGGTGATCGAACTGTGAGCCCCGCGCTCCGGAGTCAGCTGCTCTGGCCGCTACGCCCACCGGGGATCGAACTATGAGCCCCGCGCTCCGGAGTCAGCTGTTCTGGCCGCTACGCCCACCGGGGATCGAACCGTGAGCCCCGCGCTCCGGAGTCAGCTGCTCTGGCCGCTACACCCACCGGTGATCGAACTGTGAGCCCCGCGCTCCGGAGTCAGCTGCTCTGGCCGCTACGCCCACCGGGGATCGAACCGTGAGCCCCGCGCTCCGGATTCGGCCGCTCTGGCCGCTGCGCCACACCTCTTCCTCTAGTCAGTTTTTCACCAGTCTTTGGCAGACGTTGACTGAATACAGGTACGTGCCCTAGATTACAAATGAATGCCATATTACCACGCATTCCACAAAGAGTACAGACCGCAGAGCAGTTGGGTCGAGGTGCACAAGCTAAATAGGGCATCGCGCACATCGGCCAGCCCCCCTCCACCTCCTCACCCCGGAAAACAACAGGCCGCTGTTTACCTAAGCAACTAAGAACAACAGAACTCGGCACACTCCCAAGTGGCACAGATGACGTCAAAGTCTATTAATGTGAAGTTATAAAAAAAGTCCTTTGTTTGTTTCACAGATGTAATTTGATCGTAGCCTGTGACATGATCATAGCTCTGAGTATGATTGATTATGTCACAGACTACAATCAAATCACACATTTTTGTGGCCTCCGTTATGTTCATACCGCTTTAGTTACATGTCTCTTATTTTCTACCCGTCTTCAGGTTCTCCTTGTTTGCGGAAGAAGCCATAAGTTGGTGCAAGTGTCCGAGCCAAGTACCTGTGTGTACTCTCTGACCTTCGAGACGCCTCTGGTCTGCCACCCTCATTCTCTGCTAGGTATGCCACCATGGTTGCTAAGTTGAATGACTTCCAGAATCCTCACCCCACCCACCCCTGAGGTTGAATGAAGTATGCTGGAAGAGATTCATTTGGTGAAAGACCTAGTCCCTCATTAATTGCAATGGTACTTTTAATTGTATGCACACAATTAATGCCAGCTCGTTTACATTTCAGTGTATCCCACACTAAAAGAAACCCTGCGACGGAAGTGGGATGAAGCGGAACAGGCGGTCTATGACGAGCTTATTACTTTACAGGTGCCATTTCAGACGTTCTCAAACACCCAAAAAAAAATCTTATTTACTGCAGGCGTGTGAAGCCAGATCAAAGTTACATTTTCGAAATTATATAAAAAGACACTTTTTAAAATAGATTAAAAAATAAATAACTGTGGACTGATAATAGGATGTCACGATTAGGTTTGTTGATTGATAAACGCATGGAGTAAAAGCTATAGTGTAATTGGCTTCTAATGCCCCATGTTATTTTTACACCAGCCTGTGGGGGGAGAAGCTGGCCACAAATGTGAAATCACCCTAGTCATCTAGGGAAAAATAAAGATTGGTTTATCTTTGTGCCAGACCATGATGCATATGGCCTATTGCAGCATTAATTGTTTTAATGAGTAGCAAAATATTATTTACCACTTTTTATGTGGCGCTTATAAATTGTTTTAATGAATAAACTTGCTACTAGATAACAATTGTAATGTGATCTTGTGTTTTTGCTTCTAGGGATACAAGAAAAAACTGAAAGCAATTTTTGAAGAAGCCGGCTATATAAAGACTGCAGTTGGAAAACAATCTGAGAAACAAAGACAGACCAAAGTTGTTAATTTTGAAACACTGGAGATATGCAAAAAGGTAGTAAAGATGTTCTACCAAAATTCTCTCGAAATAAACACATTTATGATGTATTTCAATGAATGCTGGATAAATTAATGAAAAACCTGGACACTGCTAAATCCGTACCAAGGGTGTGTCAGTAGGCCATGGCAAAAAGCTGGCCTGTACCCATTGTTGGCATTGTTTTTGTCATTTATGTAAGTGCATATTCTACCATTGCAGCACATTTAGAAGCCGAGGAATGGTTTTTCAAGCGGTTCCTGGGTGTCCATTGCAGAGTTCGAGTCAGCCTGTGTGTATGTACAGTCAGA
Organism: Triturus cristatus; assembly: GCF_964204655.1. Lineage (NCBI taxonomy): Eukaryota > Metazoa > Chordata > Amphibia > Caudata > Salamandridae > Triturus > Triturus cristatus. Next base: position 1,092,857,836 of record NC_140593.1, read on the forward strand.
GCGAATCGGTGTACCAGTGTTAGACTGTGTCATCCTTGTTGTGATCTGGGTTTGTTGGATGAGGCCATATGGCCGTACAAGGTCGCTTACATGTCTTCTCATTCGATGCACATGACCATTGCTCAGCTGATGTGCTGGGTGGTTAGTGGAAGCACGTGTTTTGGTAGCGCTTGTAGGCAGTTGCATAGTTGAGCAGTATTGGCTGTGTGGTCGGGGTTGTCTCTATATATTCTGTTATGGGCAGAACCGAGCTTCCGGTTTGACCAAAGGTTAAGCCACTGGACACGGTCTTCTTTGCACCTTCAGTGTAATCATTCACGGGCGGATTATGCTATACTGCTGGATTACCAGCACTACAGTTTACTTTCTGTGTTTCAATGGATACAGGCTTTGGAATAATCTCCTTTAGGTAACTGAGCATAAGGGTGAGGCCTATCCTTCCTTTGGGCAGAAGGACACCTTCCTGGCTTTGTTTTATGCTTGTGTGCTGTGTTCCCCCACTGTTGTGGATGTACATGTGTACAGAGTCCTTCACTATTACAGGCCTTGTCCTTAGTCTAACATCTCATGTTTAGGTGTACGAGCACAGTATTTACTACTGCGCATTTCTGTCATGCTGTGCACCCTGTGCCTACAAAGGCCGACATGGCTCAACAGCATCCCCTAGGACCTTGTGCTCATGAGATAAATGCTAATGAGCGGCATAGCTGCTCCTTGACTCGTTGACAGGGATAACCGTTGTGTATCCCCTGACATTAACTTGCCTCTTGGAGCTGCCATCAATTAATTGGAACACTCCAGCTTAGTGTGACCTTCCTATCTCTATAGTTACCGTTAATGTCCTGCCAGACCTCCGCACAGGCATTGGTCCATTCAACCGCTTGTGTTCTAGATACCTGCTGCTGTCATCTCTCTTCTTCGATATTAGCAGACCTTTCCTTCCCACCAACAAAGCCCTCCTCACTGGGATCTTGCACGTTAATAGCAGCTTGCAAAAGGTGGATTCAAGAGCTGGCATTGCACTTCTCCAGTGCCGGGTGGTGATGGGCTTGTGGGACGGAAGTTCCTTTTTTATCTCCTGAGGCTTCAAGTCCTTCTAACAAACTGTTTGGGTCGTGTCTGAACCAGGTGGCAGAAAAATCTTATCTGCAGAGGTGACGTTTTGCCTGTGTATTATGGGTTTCAGTGAACAGGAGCACAAGAAATTCAAAGCACACCTGAAACGGAGTGCAAAATGGCCTAAAAAATCAAAATAAGTTCTGATATACAGAGGCCAGCTTTAGATGCCAGGAGAGAGCCTAGCAAATGTATCTACAACATACCAAGATGCAAACCTTTCATTACAGATCAGTTACACTTTTCCTTCCTTCACTTCCCACATTTAAATGCCAAATTATCCCAGGTAAATGAAGCACCTTAACAGTTGCACACATGATGAAAGCTGGTAAGGTAACCCTTTTCTTTGTTTATTCACTTGCTTGCATTTAAGCTCATGCATCTAAAGTTCTGCTGTTTATTGGTCAGGCAATCTCGCCATCATCGTCATCATCATGCAGTCTGTGTCACACAGAACAGTTCAGCTTCACAACATTGTACACAATTGTACTTTTCCATTCGTGGAAGGGAGACCACAAAATACACTTGCAATGGTATTCATGAAGTTCAGATCACCAGTTAGTCTGTCCGCTGTGTACCACCCCCTTGAGAAAACTAGCCACATTCATGAGAGCTTTACACATTACTCCTCACCAGCTGTCACCATGAGAAATACTAAGTGTTCTACTAAACTGTTCATTTTTGTATCGGTAGATGTAGAATTCATCTTTAGCATCACTCGGCCAGTGTGTAGATAGTATGTGGGAACTGTATGCTCGTGTGTTCAAATCTGAGAAATTAGAAAGCGTCCTCTCACCTATTTGTGTTACATTTTAGAAATATGAGGAGCTAACAAAAGAAGTACAAAGGCTGAGAGAACTTTTAGCACAGAATGGCATTTCATATGGAAACAAATCAGGTGAGTGTGTTACATATTTCTTTTACGGATTGCATAGTAGATATTGCTTTTAGTAAAGTAGAAGACTGCAACGTAAATGGGATATATCGAAATGTGTGGTAGCATAAATAATTTATTCCAATTCTTGTCTTGTCAGTGGGCCATTGTGGTTCGCATTTGTAGTGGCTGCGATTAGTAATCCGATTAGTTACGACCATAGTGTCATCACTATAAGTATTATAGCAGTCAACAGCCTGACTATTGTGCTAAACTCCACGTTTGCTTCCTTCGGAGTGCTTTCTTTTTCAAGGATAAACTTTGGGTTGGCTACCTCCTTACACAGACTTCCCCAGCCAGAACACAAAGTGTTGTAGAAGTAAGCGCAAAGCATCATAAACTGCCCTATGAGTGGAGAGGTTTGTGGTACTGGTGGGAAACTGCACGGCTTCAAAGTGTGACCGTGACTGGTCACAAAAAAGTGTTCCCGGGAGAAGTCTTCTCTGTTTTCTTCAGTGTCTCCAATTGAGTTAACTAGATTGTGAAGAAGTAGGTCTTCTTGTGTAGGGTAAGCCTGCTTATCAAAGGATCTGGAGTTAAAGCTTCAAATCCTCCTCCTCTGTATGAGCTTCAGAAATTGACCATAGTTCATGATACTACCAGTGCAGGTAATAAAGTGGTTAAACGTCTTTGCTTATCGCAGTGATACAAGCAACAAGAGTTCCAGTTTGTGCCGGTAGTGGGAGGAATAATCCAAGGGTAGACATATGTGATAGACAAAAGATTTGTGTTGCAGTACGTACCCCAGAAAGAGGTGGTGGTGGTGGTGGTGTTGTAGGGTGGTAGCATGCCAGATATAAAGCTTCCCCATCATGGACACTGTACTTATATTTGTGCCTTCCAAATAGTTCTGCCTATGTGCGTATTCTCAGAACACTTCAAATGCACAAGCCTGTCTAAGGGTGCTTTTCTCTTTTTGTTTTTAATGAAAAAAGGGCTAATTAAACACTAATACAGACCATGTAGAAGCAGCATCTATAAAGTTTCCTGATTTTTTTTTTTCCTTAAACTGAAAACATGGAAGATAAGTGGTCAAAATGGTACAGTGACCTAAAATTAATTTAAAATGAAGTGCCCCCGGTTGGTTCTGAATTCCAAGAAAACCCTGATTTAACAGTTCATTTTTCCACTCTATATATTTATCATCCTTGTACATTGAGCTTTGCCTTTTTTAGCATCTGGACAGACTCCTTTACCTGTCTGTTGCAGGTGCTGGTGTGATCAGTATAGGACTATGGCCGCACAGATGGCTACACTGTGCAATTTACATTATGGCTTTTGTGATGTGACAAATGTAGTCCCTCACTCAACCCTTGGCAGCAGCAATAGCTTCTCCAGTGCTGACAGGGCCTGCACATTGTAGTCTAGCAGCCCTGCTAGCTGCACTCACCCAGCCTCTTTTTGCTGATATTGACGCTACCGAGCTCTTCAAGCAGTGCAAGCCAGACAGTCAGTCCTTGTTGCCTCCAATGACTGTTTCTTTAAGCCCGGGCAAAATTTTAATTACGCTGGCATATTTCACTTCATTTCGGGGATTTTGCGTTTTGCTTGTTACACAAAATTCTACGAATTACACCATAGTGCGCAAAATTATAGCACAGGAGGAAGGCAAACCACCAGAAAACAAGCAGCTGTTGTTCTCCGCAATTGTGGGGCTTTTTTTTAGTGCACAATACACCACTGTGTCAATTGGCGCAAGGACACATTTCACACTAACATATAGCGCTAAATGACAGATTTGCATTGCACTTGATTATGTGTATTATTCCCCACATTTTGCGTTAATTACTCAAAGCAAATTATGCGAAGTTCGCATACCTCTACTATTTTTGAGTCTAGTTTTCTTCTGTACAAATATTTTGTTCTATGCTCTCACAATCATTTTTGTAAGTTTTGCTTTTTGTGATTTTTTTTGTAACTAGAAAAGGCTTCATGACTTTGCTGGTGGTGAATTGCACCTAATACGGCAATTCCTTTTCTTAATAAGGATCCCCTCTCTTTGTGTATCATGTGCCTTCCTGACAGCCAAAGTGTTCAGGGGTGTGCAATATGGTTGAAAATATCTGACAACATTGAAGGATCAGGGAGAATATTACTTCAGTGTAAGCACATTCAAGAGCCTCCTCAGAGTATCGTTCACTTCCTGCCAGTTCCTCATCGCTTTCGGAAATCACAATTGACCGTGCCCAGGAATGATCAAAGTAAAGGTCGAGGGACCGCCAGTTGCATGACTCTTTTCTTCCCTGTTGGTCTCTCTGCGGTCTCATCAGTCCTGCAAAGTATCACGCATCAGGCATTAGATTAACGCATTTCAGTGTGGTAGTCCGCATCACCGCACTGAAATGCGAAGACACATTTATAAGGCCTCCGTAAACCTGTCAAGCTGGCGCGCTATAATTAGCATTGAGCAAAGCAGCATGTAGCGCGCTGCTCTGGCAGCCGACCTGACAGGGACTCTGACTGCTGCAGGCCCAGGGGCTGGTTTAGCTGCATAGGCTCCATTCGGCATTCACTTGACACAATGGCGTTGTTAGGGAGAGTGCAACAATGTGTCCCATATTTAGCCAATGCCAAGACGGGGCATACCGCCCACGGCACGATGCGAGCAGGCGGCAGTTCTCAGGTACTTTCTTAAACTTTGGCTGGAGTGGAGCTTGTAGTGGCAGCTGGTGACATTTGAAAGTTGTGGCGAGTAAATACTGCACTGTGGCGAGCACGCGCAGTGAGCGAGCCCGACCCACCTACGGGGTTTCTCGAGGGGGTTCTCCCCAGGAGAAAAGTTTGAAAAAAGAGTGGGCAAATGGTGCATTCTCAAGCAAATTTGAGAAAGAGGTGGCTTGGCGAATACATCTCTGGGAATAGACAGACAAGTCTCTTTGCACTTGCACAGATACATCACTCTCCCTGCATTCACATAGGCACACTACTCACCCTGCACTCATGGACACATTACTCACCCTTCCCTGACCGATCACTAAGCCAGCATTCACCCATCCACATCACTCACCCTGGACTCATACAGGCACACTGCTCAACCTGCACTCACACAGACATCACTCACCCTTAGCTGCACTGCACTCAATAGGTTTAATTTATTAAAGTCTGTCTAGGCCTGACATTGCCTGGTTACAGACTACCGTAGATAGCACCACGTCTGCTGGGGCCTCTGAGCAGCTGGGGGTGCTCAGCACAGACCCGAGAATGCATGCAACCTCCCCACAGACACTGGCATTATTGTAGGCTGTTCGTCACTGCATGCGAAGAAGTTCAGCAATTGCCCCTGGCCGTGTGTGCGCTCCCGAGCACTGACATAATTGAACCACCATCTGATAGAGCCAAGAAAACCAAAACAAACATATCGACAGAATGACATTTTTTTAAATTAAAAGCGATCAGCTGAAATTAGATTTGCTTCAAGAAGATCAATATTCATCTATATAAATTACCCAGGGGAACGCTGAAAACAACATGTAGTTTAAAAGACTTGTTTCTAAAAGCATATCGCACCCCTTCCAACAATCTATGCTCCATCGGCGTATTCCTTAATAATTAAAAATGATAACCTACGTTGTAGTGGAAAACGATTAATATTTGTTCCCTGATGCTCCCAGTTTCTCTCAGAGTTTATATTCAATTCTGATTAGCTTTCAGGGCGCTATTGGGCTGCTCACTGTCTTCTGTGCCCCGCAGACACGAATGATTATTATACATGCACCGCAGACGCGTTAAACCAATAAACAACACGCAATTATAACAAAATGATGCCCTCTATAGTTCTGTGCCACTGCTTGCACACAGCTCTTGCTGCATGCAACATGCTGCTCGTGCTAATGTTGTGCAGCGGTTTAAATGCCCCCTATGCCCCCTGACTGGTGACTTCATGCAGCACACACTGGCACGCAGACAGCAGCAGGCACGTTAAAAGCGGTCGAGTCTGACAGGTAGTGCCTGGAGGCACTACAGCTTCGTTATTGTTATTCAATAGGAAATGCATAAGCAACTCAACTTTCACTCATTGGGCGTAAGTTTAGCAACACGAAGCTCGCTTCTCTCCTTCGTACACATGAAGTCATCAGACATTGCACAGACCCACCGAAGAGGCACACAACCGCCCCAACAAATCCTGGCTCACGGGGGAATACACTCAAAATGCAATCAACAGAAATGCGCACCAAATGGTGGCAGAATGAATTAAGGAATTTGTAAAACTGCGCTCTTGCCAAGGAAAGTGGGTTTAGATGCAGCAGCCAGCATAGAACCGTGGGTAATGCGCCTGTCGCAGTGTGTAGCGTTTTTGGCTGTCGAATGGGGGGGTATCGAAGTACATCTAACTACAGTATAGGGAAACAATATAGGTGAACTTGTTGTGACAAGGGACAAGCTGCCACATGGACATCATATGTAACTCTGCAACTGGATTAGTTAAAGCACCGTTTTCAAATGCAGTGTGCACCCATGACGTACCAATACTATTTTAGGCTTACTATAAACTCCACTTCTTTCAACATCTCACGTCCATCTTTTGACATCCTACTCACCCCCTAGTCCTCATTTATGGTTGTGCTGTCACCCCATGTCTTCCCTCATCTTTCTTCACTGCACTCACCTAATGGTGACTACGTTTGCCCTCCTGTTACCTCTGTCTCCACCATCCTTACTGTTTCTCATTGTCTCATGCTCTCACCTGCATTTGTACCTTAGTCTTCATCACTCCCCCATCTCTATAGCTCTTTTTTTGCCTCCATCTCTCACTTTGTAATCTTCTCATTTCTTTGTTTGTGTTCATTTTATCACCTACTCTCCGCGCACCGTTCTCCCTTCACCTGTCCTCTGATCCCTATCTACAGCGAACCTTCCCCTCTATCTGTGTCCTTCAGTGGTGTAGCAAAGATACTATGGGCTCGAGCTCCGATGCAAGCAAGGAATTAGGCCCCTGGCTGCTGGTTGCGAGACCCTCTACACGGAGGGGTTGCAAGGGGACACACAGCGAGCGTGTCCTCGCATGTTATTGGACATGTCCTCCGTATGTGTACGCGGGTCCGAAGTTTAGGCGGGAAGTGGACGCCTCCTGTGGAGACAGTGTCAGGGACGTGTGAATACAGACCCATAAGTCCCACTGCTGGAGATGAGTCATTTTATCACCCATAAGTAACGAGCACGAGTCACCATTACCAGAGGGGCTGACGTCACTATAATAATAATACACCCGCCACAGACTGCCCTCGGTGTAAGAAAGCAGTGTTCAAACAGCATCTAAATGTGGCGCCTGTCAGATATGCAGCTTTTTTCATTCTAAGAGAGCAGCAAACTACTCGAGGGAAAATTTGTAAATGAGATGCCTGTCTTTCAACCATGCTGTAAAGCGAAGTCCAAAGAGAGGGTCACTTGAAACGTGAGTGTAAGCAACGTCTAGACCGTGTACACGATGGCAGGACGGTGAGATGTGCTGAAATCAAATGTCGATCTGACTTACATGCTCAGGTGGCTTCACGGATGTGTGGATTATTGACTGGCACAGAAAACTCCGGGGAAATTATCTCGGCGTCAGGCAGGCTGGCACTGCCAGCTAGGCGCCACGTGGACACTCTGGTGTGGAGTCGACTCTGTGTGGCACTGGCGCGGTGCCTGTGACGGGACTGACTCATGGCTAATCACAGCGCGGCTGCTGCGGCAGTGCCACCCACCCACGTGTGGCACCCAATCTTAATGCCTGCCCGCTCAGGCTCCGCGGTCACTCTGCCATTCCAGACGCTGCATTAGCAGCACCAGGATTGGCTAGGGCACGGAGACGGCCCGCCCATTAGAGACCGGGGACTGCTGCATGAAGCAACCCTCGGCCTCTCGGGTCCAGACTCCCCCCCCCCCCCCCCCCCCCCTCGCTCGCATGGTCTTTTAGGAGGTGGCTGTAGTGCGCATGTTCGGGCTGGTCATAAAAATGACCAGCTCAAAATCGAGCATGCGCACTATTGCAGCTGCGCTTTAGTAAGCGCTGCTGTCAGTCACCCTTGCTGCCGCAGCCAGCCCCGCTCCCAACCCCCTTCAGCGCCGATTGACAATGCCTGGAGCGGAGCGACTCGGGAGTAGTTTAAGTTTCTGTTTAGTCTAGAATTTGCTATTTTGCTTGTGTGCGACTTGGGGCCATGTGGGGCAACGCCCCAGCACCCCAATGGACGCACCGCCACTCTGCCTGCGGCCTCTCATCACGATGCCACACGCGTCCCGACAGGACCACGGCCGTGGCTGCCAGAGTCGAGTTTGGGGCCTGCAGCCTCTCATGCCGCTCGCCGCTCTGCCAAGCTGCCATTGTCTAGTGTCAGGTAATGTGTAAAATATATTTAATTTTAGTCCGTCATGATCTTCGCTACTGAGATTCTACTGTAACGTGCTCGGCTGCTGGAGTTTCAGTTCAATGGTGTCGAGGCAGCGAGGACCCGTCCTTGCCAGTCTCACCTGATAAAGCAATAAATGATGAGGCCTCTTCCTCAGGGAGTAAAACGTTCTTATCTGGCGCCCCTTCGCGGTTATTGATGCGAAATGAAATACAAAGACCTGATTGTGATGTTTGTGATAACGCTTCGAATAGTAAATACTGCACAAGCAAGCACTTGGCGGCTTTCCTCACAATTTAACTTAGATGCGTCATTGAAAAATAACTTCAACCTAATGAAAACCAATGAGTTTTGTTTGTATCAAGAAGGCAGTTGGCTCCAGGCTGCTGGGTCACGTGCTCCCTGCTCTAACAGAAGGAGACCGTACAGCATAGCCAGAAGATGGTCTGCGTCTGTATCGCTGCATACCCCAGCATGCTGGAGCCCCACAGCACGTAGGAATCCCCCACTAATCCAGGAGCCCCACGGCATGCCTAATCCCCAGCTCGCCGAGCCTAGCGATTCATTCCGTTCACAGCATCCGCGTTCTAAATGAGGAGGGATCCGTTCTTTTCTTGCACTTCTTTATTTTAAAAGAGAGTACCTGCACTTTTTATCATGGTCCAATACTGGCACTTTTTAGTAGAAAAACATTTTTATATTTGCATTGCAAAATCCTGCCAACTCGGAACTCTGTATGTGATGCCAGAGAAGTAAGCAGCTTCGCTGCTTCCCGAGTCAGTGTTACACGTCATGGACACGCAACGGAAGTGACATAAACGCGGTAATACCATTTGACACTCTAAATGGTAAATAAGCTGTAGACCTCGTAATTATACAAAAGACAGGGTTAAATGGAGCACGACTGAATTATATCGTGAAACTGAAAGAAACAGCAAAGTCCATGTTGAGGCTCTGCTTCTACTATGCTGGACTAAGACGGGGGCAATGTATTATGAGGCAAGCTGTTTTCGTATTGAAAATAAACGCTAAGCACCAAAGCTGAGACGGCGCGTTGCAGCCACTTCTAGTCTACAGGAGCACTGCCAGTAAGCTCTCTTGCTCCCCTGTCCAAAAACACGGGCCAAAGAAGCTCTCTGCCTCAGCCTGGCACTGCAGGGAGGACTTACTTCTGGAAGCAAAGGCGAGTCCAGCAAGAGAACAGTTTCTGATCTGTGCAATGGGGGGCATTTTCTTTGAGACTGTGGAAGATTGGCTAAGATCCTTTTAGAACTTCTAATTTCTCAAAAGGCTCTCATTTTTAATATTTTATGTCATGGCTCTCATTTTTAATATTTTATGTCATTTGGCAGTTAGTTGTCACTCATAGGACTGGGACCTTGTAGCACTAAATCTACACAAGTCTCTATTCTCCACTGCACCGAGCAGGATTCAATTCTGTGGCTCTCTGGTTCAGCGCATCCAATTATTAGTAGTCCCAAGTGGAGAGCCCGGATTCCCATTAGTGCCCTTCCATTTCTGGTGCTTTACAGCAGTTTAAAGATCTTCGTAGAGTTTCTCGTTGCTCCAATGGGTGTAATTTCGGATATTTGTTTTCCCCGTCTTCATTGCTTGATTTTTTTGCTCGTGACTAAGCGTCACTCATAGTCATTGAATGTCACTCATAAATACACTGAATTTATGAAAATGTCAGATATAAGCAATCTGAAACCTGGGCAGCTATGCCTCACGTGGATATCCTTAATAATGAATAAACCAACAACTAGGGAACATTTGGTACCGAGCAAGCAAAAGCAGAACAACGCTAAACACTCTGAATTCCCAGGAGCCCTAACTTTAACACCAAAATCATAAATTATAACTTCAGAAAGTGGTAGATGGAATGTAAAGAGGAAGAGGCATCTCCAGGACTGATGCAGATCAAGGTCAATACATGTATGTTAGCAATGCTGTGGCTTCAGCCGCACATATTTTGAAGTCTAGTATATTTACTATATCTATAACGTGGGAAATGCGCAACAAAGAAAAAAGGTCCTTTAAGCCCTTTTGAAATCCTTAAAATGCTCCAAAGGGAATTACTCTGGGAGGTAGAAGAAAAGGAACCAAACTTGTGAAAAAGCTGCCATTATGATGAAATGGTATATCAATGGAATGGTTAAAGGGATGAATCCCGACAGGGGGTGGTATTACCATGGGGGCGAGACAATCGAGAAATCTGTCATAGCAAGTGATACTCCTAGACTGCCATAGGAAGCTAGCGATACCTTCTGAGGTGGTGGCGCTGTTGAGCACTGTTGGGGCGTGCTCAGTTTTTGGCGGTTCTCAGCGGAGGCAGAGACTGAGACGGAGCGGGCCAGCAGGTTAGCGTTCGACCCTCCCCCGGGACAGTGCGGTCAGTGCAGAGGCCAGCGGAGCGGCGGAGCAACTACAGAACAGAGGTGTGCCGGAGGCTCGACTTCATTTCTGCACGGTCTCCTCCGTAGCTTTCCGTCCTCCGGTCCGGAGGGGAACCGGATTTTCCACAGCGCCACCCCCAGCAGAGGTTGCAGTTGTGGTCGTGGTTGTGTGCTGCGGTCCTGAAGGCCGTCGATTCCGCATTGCGCGGAGTATACCAAGGTCTCAAGGAAAATAAAAAAACACTGAGGAGCCCAGGTCCGACTCTCCTAGTCTCCTACTACAAAAAAGGCTCACTAAACACTCCACTTGCTCCCTGCTAAAGAATCTCCCACCCTGCTTGTCTCGTGCTGTCAGTCTGCCGTCGGTGACGCTTGGGTAGTACAGGCGGCACAGGCAGGAGCTGGCGGGGGACAGGAGGGAGTGCAAATAGAGAGGGCAGCAAGGGCAGCAGAGTTCAGTCCCCACAGGTACTTCAGGGCATTTTGGAGGCATTCGGAGTCACTTGGAGACATCAGGAGCCACGTGGGTAGTATCTGCATCCTGATTTATCAGCCCGATTCTTAGCACTCCAGCTGCGGTGTGCAGCAGAGGCAAGCAGGGGATCTTGCCTCCCATCCCGGTTTCTTAACCGGGAAGGAGATCTGGAAAAGTCCGGCAAATGACGGGGGGGGGGGGGGGGGGGGGGGGAACTAAATCCCAGAAAAGAACCGAAGGAGGTTAACTCTCTGTCACAGAATGGATTACCACGCACCAGTGAGAGCCCCAGAGAGAGGCTTGTCTCAGTACCGACCCCAGAACCAACTTCAACCTCAAGACGGAAGGCCGGTCTTTACAAAAATTTTTATCTAAAGGACCCGTTGTCGGCGATTTACTCATCGTCATCAACAGTTGAGGCTAGCAAATTACCAACCCCCATCGTTCCACACAAGGTATCGCCCCCCAGCATCAAGAGCGGGACAAACATTAAAAGCGATGCAACGGGGTCCCAACCCTTGCAGCCTCAGCTAATTCTTACAAACAATCTAAATCAGGCCTTAGCGTCAGTTCAAGTGCATCATTCCAAAACTCCCACAAAGGCGATGGAATTAATAAGGAGCACAGGAAAAAAGGAAACTTCAGAAGACCCGTCATTAAATTCTAAACGAGTAAATCGGAGCAGATTAGCTTCACTGTCAGTGAAAAGCAATGAAATGACTTCTTTAAGGGAATCCAAAATCTTCAAGGAGGATAGTCCAAATCCTAGCTTATTACAAACATTGTCCACCCAAGTTCCCGACCCTTGGCATAACTCTCTCGTTATAACTTCCGACTGTCAACTTGAGGAACTGGTGGAAATATTATCAAAAAATAATGACAGCCAAGAGTTAGCTTCTAATTCAGAGCTGGGCAATAATGACAATCAGATAAGCCCAGGCATAGTGGTCTCGACCCCCTGCAACAAAGAGCAAAAAAGGCTAACCCTGGATGACAGTGGTATCATGCCAAGAAACCAAAATCACCAAAACCACCTCTGTCAAACAGCGCCAATTACAATCTCGTCAGTGTGCACGTTGGACCCAGTCCCAGAGCCAGACGAGACGCAAAATTGGTATAAAGATCAGCCATCGAATCCTTCGAATTTATGGGCCCAATCCCTCCTAGGCACCCTTGATCAAGCAATAAAGGTGCTGAATTATCAATCAGACAAATTGGAGGTTCAGATTGACCTCATCAACCTAATTGCAGACCACATTTCTGGAATAAATACGAAACTGGATATACTGTCATCCCATCTGATTAATAGAGAGAAATTGGAATCCCGTGTTGTGAATGAAAACCATCAACCTAGTTGTGGATGCGGGAGCATAATCGAAAAACTAGCCAGTCTCCCGGACACACTAAAAGACATCCTAGAGGAGGTTAAACTAACCCGAAAAAGCAAACTTGGCAAAGAAATATACACCAAGCAAGTCGCAACGTCAACTACAAATATCAACGACACGTTAGGAGACTCTAAAAGCAATCTATCAGAGGACCCAGGGCAAGTAAAAACAGGAACAATTCCAGGAATCGAAGAAAAGGAAATGGATATAACTCAGCTCACAAATAAATTCCTTATTGCGGGCAAACCAACCAAGAGGGAAAGAAAAAAGGCAAGGAAGGCCAGACTAAAGAACAAAAAGCAGCAACAAACAGATGACGAAAACTTCTTTGCCATATTTAAATCTGTTACTCCAAAAGAGGAAAAAAGTCGAACATTACCGGACGAAACAAAGGGAGTCCAGGCATCATCAAACAAGGGAGTTGCTGAAATCTTATTAAGGGAAGGCCGGCAGGGCTCTAGAGAAATTGCTTGTCCGCCCTCACAAGAGCGTATAATAACCAAGTCTTCCCCTTCCGACGGAAACCAACAAAGTCTAACAACCTCGGCTCCCAAGGAAAATTATCATGGAAACAACAAGTCAAAAATGAGCTTATAATGGAGCCAGGACATGCAGGTCCATCCCAAACAACATTTTCACCGAATTTGGTAGGCAATACGAGAAAAAACAGCGTAATTGGCGAGAAGTCCCGACAGGGAGGGGAAGCCTGTAACGCACAGCAAACGCCAAAAAAAACGGAGAACAGAACAACTGAAATACATGAGGAGAAAATAAACTCAGAAAGCAACATAGGGCCAAACCCCTTGAGCGTCACTATTACGGGAAACAAACGAAAATGTACGCTTCCCCTTGGGGTCTCCCCGCCCGTTCCAAAAAGTTTAACAAAGACAGGAACAACGCAAACAATTAATCGTAAATCTGTGGAGAGGAAGGATGAACAAGAGCAACAATCATCCTTTAGGAGGGGTAATAAACCCACAACTTATGACCCTCTTCCCCAAAGATCATCTTCTTCAAAACATCCTAGAGATCTTCCAGTCTATATAGAGGCTTTTGAATCCAAGTTGTCATTTGTGCCTGATTATCCAACAAAGGGGCAGCAAGATATCCAAAATCGAGGCAACCTGCTAAAACTGTTTAAGGAAATATCAGAACTCAAAGAGATTACTTCCCAAGATCTAGTATCTGTGGAATTCCAACCGAGTGTCCACAATACGGACATTGAAGAATCTGTAACAACTGGGCCTCAAAGGACCTGGCCGACAAGATTTTTTCCACAAGAACTCAGTTTAGTGTATGGGGTATTATCTTGCTGCAGCACAAGCGTCCAAGATATCCCTATCCCCTATTAGAAAAATCTCACAACTCCAAAAAAGGAATAGGTGAGAAGGAAAGACAAACCACTTGCTTACGAGGAGCTAGAGGTCAAACACCGACAATTATGATAACAGGACACAGTGTTACATCACCAGAAGGCAAACAAAGTATCTGTCAGCAATCAGCAGTCCAGCCGGACTGGTCTTGGTTGCCCAGGATCCTGAATAATCAAAATTCCTAACTGTGAGCTTAACAACTCTAACCGTGTGCAAAGGCGGAAACAAAATTTAAAGAAAATAATGCCACAAAGTATTTCATTCTGTTCCTGGAATGTCCATGGGTTTCATGAAATGGCCCTTGAGAATGACACACTTACCTTTTTTCAGCATCAAGATGTAATCCTGATTCAGGAATCATGGAAACTCTCTCCCTCGCCAATAGCAAGGTTCCAAGAACACCATATATTAGCAGAAAGATTATCACCCTTCGGGCATCCACGCGGCGGACTGTCAACCTACGTAACCCAAAAATACAACTGGGCAACAGAAGAGCTGGACGTGGGTCTCTCTTGGGTTCAAGTGATTAAAATCACCGACCGTTCACCAAAAGGAAACAAGAATTGGCAACTATTGGTGATTAACATCTATATTAACCCGGAGAGGAAAACCCAGAAGGAGAAATATGCAAACTTATCATCCTTGATAAAAGTATTACAGAGATCGTACGCGCAATGCCCGATGTTTATTTCAGGAGATTTTAACAGCAATCTCATCGGGGAAAAAACAGGTAGTAAAGACCAAAAAAGTAGTACGTGACCTGGGAGACTTAGGTTTGTTAATACTGCATGGAAAAACTAGGGGTGACATTCCGGCAGGTATTACCTACTTGAGTGGTAAAGTCCACTCAACAATAGATTTTACAATAATAAGTAAGGTCCTATCTTCCAGCATAGAATCATTTCAAATAGTCAAGCGTTTAGAAAATGACCATTTCCCTCAAATAACTAGAATTAATATCGCACTCACTGCACTGCAAAATCTGCCGTCCTTACTACAACATGCCGAGAAGTTCAATCTAAAGAAGTTAAAATGGTGTGGGGGAGGCCAGGAAAGTATATTGGCCACAGTAAAACAACACATGTCCATTTCAGGCCCCCAGCCCGAGGAAGATTGTATAAAGAGCTGGCAGCAACTGATTCTGGCCCTCCTGCATAAATTCCCAGCAGCATCAGGGAATACAGGATGTATTAAGGTAAGGAAAGAGCCATGGTTCAATTTGGACCTAAGAGAAAAAAAGAGAAGGGTTGCACGTGAGGTCAGAGCAGTGGCACATGGAAAAAAAATGGGAACCGGCATAAATAACCGCAAACTAAAAGAAGCAAGGAGCATGTACAGGAAGTCGCTAAGGGTTGCAAAGAGAACGTATAAGGAATCCATTTGGAATAAGCTACTGAGTGCAGGAAAACGGCCGAATAGCAGGGATTTTTGGGGAATCATTAACGACTTAAACAAAGGAGCAAGCCTTCAGCAAGAAGCAGGGGTAGGAGAGGAATCCTGGTCCTACCATGTGCAATCAGTGTATGGAAACACAGTTTCAAGCAGTACCAACAGTCAGTGGGGTAGAGAGTTGGACAATGGGAAAAACACAAAAAATGAGATTCCGGCGACTATTGAAAAAGAGGACCAGAAAGAAGTAAATGGGATCATGGAAACTCCTCTAACCTCTAAAAAACAACTCCGGAGTATAATAACAAGATTGAAGACCGAAGGAGCTGCAGGTCTGAATGGGCTGCCAAATATGCTCTTTAAAACTGATCCGGATTTCTGGTCAGAGTCCTTAACTCCCCTATTCAACCATATATATTCACAAAATGAAGTTCCATCATCCTGGCAAGGGAATATCATCCACCCCATTTGCAAACAGGGGGACCGTCGCAACCCCGCAAATTACAGGCTGATATCCCTAATAGACGTTGAAGCTAAGCTCTACGCCTCCTGCATCCTAACACAGCTACGAGACTGGATTGAAGAGACCAATATTATCCCGAAGTTCCAAATAGGGTTTAGGCATGGAATGGGTACCATTACAAACTTGGCCAGTCTGTCGCTCTTAATGGAAAATGCATTAACTGAGGGCTCCAGACTATACGCTTGCTTTATTGATATACGGTCAGCATTCGACCGGGTATGCAGAGAGCGCCTATGGGCAAAGCTGATCTCCTGGGGATTTCCGAAACCCATGTTAAACACCATAGTCACCCTTTTTTAATAACACATGGGTAAGAGTCAAGTTAGGCAATGGCGGCAGTATAACCTCGAGGATTTGGACGCACCAAGGTTTAAAGCAAGGCTGCGTGTTGGCCCCAAGCCTCTTTAGCCTTTTCCTCTCGGACATCAGTAAAGTTTTGGTTGCAGCAGAATGTCATCCGCCGAGACTGGCCAACAATCCAATTAATTTTCTACAATACGTGGATGACATAGTAGTATTGAGCAAATCACCAATCGGTCTACAGAGAGCAATCAATAAATTAGCGGAATATTTAAAACAGGAAAAGCTGGAATTAAACAAAGGTAAAACAAAGGTTGTCCGACTAGTGGAATCAAGCAAACTCAACTATAAATGGACGGCAAACGGAGAAACGGTAGAAGAACAACCATCATATAAATATCTGGGTATTTTAATAGAGCAAGGTCTGAAACACAAAGAGCAAAAGTAGTAATAAAAGCAAAAGCCCAGTCATTAATCTTTGCATACCGGCTACTGAAATCTAAACTGGACTGTCCCAATTACAATCATCTATTGAAGGTCATGGCCGCGCAAATTTTGCCCATCTTGTCTTATGGGTTGGTTACTTGGCATGGCAAGGAGGCTGACTTGCTAAACTTAATGCAGACAAAGATCTATAAAGCCACTTTTAATCTGCTTCTCCTTCGCAGATACGGCTAGAATTTGGCCTGCAAAATCAAATCTTCCGGAGCATGAGCGGCTTTTTGAAGCTTTGTAATAAATTTCGTTTTGCAAATCAGGAGTCGTTGGACCATCTATGCTGGGAAGAAATCATGTATCAGGCGGATAATAAAATCTTGAGCGCCTGGGGAAAGCATCTGAAAACCTGCCTGATAGAACTTGATCTAGAATTATCATGGGAAACTAGGATGGACAAAGCTGGTTTAAGTAGCTTAATTAATAAGGCAGCCAAAATGAAATCCTTTTTGGAAGATAAAAATTCATTGGCCAAACGCCGGCATTTGGGTGGACAGTTATAGCGTCCTATAAATCATTAAAACCACAAGCATACCTAGCCTCTCATTTCAGCGAGTTCCTAAAGAAATCCTATATGGACTATCGGATGGGCCATCACATGTCAAAAGATCTACTCCCCTCTTGGAAACAGAGCTTCCAATCAGAAAAATGCCATCTATGCTGATACAAAATTGAATCTCTAGCCCACATTTTTTGTGTGTGTCCAGCAGTAATGGCTCAGAGACGTTGGTATTTAAAGCAAATTTTTAATGCCCTAAAAATTCGAACCTGTAGACAAGCAGTAACAAGTTGGCTGGGAGGATCCTCCATAATCCTGGCTTGCAGGGGAATCAAATTTCTGGGGGCGGTAAGGATCCGCCTGAAGCACCTAGAGCAGGATGATTGTAACATCGGAACCCTTAAGAAGAAAAAAAAAAAGAATAAAGACAAAACAAAAATAAACTGTGTAAATAGATAATTTAGATCTCACAGAGATAGATTGTCCCGTGCTCGAATTAAATTTTTTATAACTGTATCTAACAAGTTTTATGGGTCATTGGTGACAATGAGCAGATGTTTTATGGTTGTTTACTTTTATATACCTTTTTATTCATATATGTGGGTTTTGTGATAATTTGACAAATTATACAATAAAACTTTGACTTGACTAGCGATACCTTACTGGACTTGTTTGAAGTTTTACATAGTAAATAACATGGAATATTGTGGAAAAGGCAAAAGCATTGAGTGAGAATATGTAGATTCAGTATGGAGTGCAAAAAGCCATGGAGATGTGGTATCTTTAACAAGCGTTTCTTCAGATAGACACAAGCTCAGGCATTTGGCAATAAAAGACTGTCAATCCTAGACAGAAGATTGATTGACTGCGCCTGCCAGAAGCCGACACTCTGTCAAGAGGACCGGTTACAGTTGAGGAGGCAGTATCTAGCGCACCAGAGCAGTCTTGGTATGCTCACTCATGTTCCTAGCTGGAATAAGACAATATGGCTCATCTGAAACACTAGAACCAGCGGTAACTGGTGAACTTTGAAAGAGGTGGGGTGTAAACGTGTACCTGGAGTAGAAAGGAGTGAGTAAGGCTGCCTCTGTAGAAGAGGGTTGTCTCCCACAAGAATAGTTTAAAAAAACAAAGCCGAATGGGGCGTGTGCCAGATGTGGATTGAAATATTCCCGAACGTTTGCAGTGGGCCAGACAATTGTTAGAGCTCACCATCCCAAAGACAATTGTGAAACAAGCATTTGCAATGCAATAGGTCTCGCATTTACAGGAGTTTAAGCTATTGGCATTGTAAATGACAATGCCTTTTAGTTATGTTTTAAAAACAAAAATAAAAGGCATTGTCATTTGCAATGTCAATAGCTCAAACTCCCGTAAATGCGAGACCTATTGCATTGCAAATGCTTGTATTACTGTACGTTTGAAGATATTATGTAGGCTAAAAGGGAAAAAACAGCAAAAGAAAAAGGCCAGCAATAGCAAAGCAATTACCTCTCTTTAACTGTCACTCACATCCCGTCACCTGTAGCACACGTCAGCAGCTGAACGGCTTCGTGAAGCTTACATCACAAACAGAAGCTGTTAGACATCTCATTTTACCTACCTCTGAAGGATAAAAGTCCAAGAGGGCCATGCTAAGATTTAGACTGAGACCTCTGCACCAGCTCAGGAGGTTACATTAACCTCCTGAGCTATCCTGAATCAATTGAAAGATCCCCAGGCCCTGAGGTTTTAGTTAAAACAAACTATTTTATAACTTAGCGGGCGCTCTTTCAAAAATAAAAACACGCACTTTAATGTGCTCTGTTTTAACAAAGAGGTTGTCGTCTGTTGCCGTGCTCGTATAGGAAAATAAATAAAAGAAATAAGAAGAGGGTATAACTCAGTATCTTTCCAGGACTAGGACAAGAAGCTTTAGTTTACCTTCTTTTCCCCAGAAAAACATTTGTGCCACGCGGCGCTGAGTCAAATAAGGCTGCATGTTCTTTGTACCACATGAAAAACTCCATCTACTGAAAATTTAAATGGACATTCCTAATTAACACTCTGAAATGTAATGTTAACATTGCTTATGTGCTGTGCTTATTTAGGCTACTGTTTGCAATAATACGGTTTATAAATTGTGTGACTGTATAATACACAAACAGCATTTAGTTAGCGGTTTTTGCTACATGATTCATACCAGCTCCATGTCAAGTAAATTCCCCACTATTGGGTTACTTTACGTTTGGTTGCGTTGACAGTGGCTGGTCTGTGGTTGCCTAGCACAATTACCTTGTGGGTTAACTGTGAGTGGTTCATTGTGCGGGGGCTTTGTCTGGGATGCGCAGGTATCGGAAATGAATCCAGCAGATAATGGGGAGCCAGCTGGAGTTAGTGCAGAGAAGGTGTAATGTGGGCCCAGAGGCTAAAGACAATTGAAAGTCTTGTGGGTGCATCTTGGACTCCATCATTGCAAGTCAGGCAGCCTTGTCTTTATTCTGAAGAATAGTTAATCTCATATTTAAAGTCCGGGGAGGACAACGTTTTGGAGAGTTCTTTTAAAGTGGTTGGGAGATAAAGGGGGAATGAACTGCGATCATATTTTTTTTTTTTCTTTTTCATGGTCTCGCTTGACAGCGCAGCTATCACCAGACAATTATGTGAGCATCTTTGGAGAGGGGTTTTGGCTCCATCCACATGTTGGAAGGCAAAAGTACATGGCCTGCCCTGTTCCCGTCACTGTGTGACGCTGGCACAAAACACATGATGACCCTTGGGCAGGAACTTTACACATTTCACTCCTTATATTAAAACTCTGTTGTCAACAGGTTGCATGACTTGCTTTCCTGCAACATTCAATGTGCCATGCATGCTTTTACGTTCCAATCAGCCCAGGAAAATGATGGCCGCTTCTTTGAAAGGAAATAGGTCTCGCATTTACAAGAGTTTGGCCTATCGGCATTGTGTAAATGAAAATGCTTTTTATTTATGTGTTAATTAAAAAAACACATAAATAAAATGCATTGTCATTTACAATGCCAATAGCTTAAACTCTGATAAATCCGAGCCCTATTGCATTGCAAATGCTTGATTTTTATAGGGATTCGGCCTCGAACGTCTGTGAAGAATGAGCGGCAGGATTTAAAGTCATTTTTGTTATTTTGCGTTATTTCAGGAGCGCCACAGTCCCAGGCAGCTTATGGGATACAGCAAAGCCGGCCACGTGACAAATTAGTAATTTTACATTTGTATTTTTGTAACGGTGTGAGGTAGAACATAAGACTAAACCGATAGTGTTGAAAGGAAAAGCAATACGTAGGAAGGGCAGACAAAATAACGGATTATCTTGGCGCTTTACCTTTGCAAAGGTGATGGTGTCCAGAGGCACAGCTCCCTTGGTATGCAGAGCATCGCTACTTTTCAAACATAGAGCAAATAAAAGTAGCGCGAGAGCCGCAGCGGCACCTGTGCCTGACGCAGCCATGGCGAGAATGGATCAAATGAGCGGATCGATGCCTGCGGAGTGGGAGGATGGGCTGTATCCTGGCTGAGCTTTCAGCACCACTAATGCAGCGCAAGATCGTGCCAAACTAGAAATGTTAATACCGTTAAGAAAACCGCGATGAGCTAGTTTTGTAATATTAAATAACAGACACGGAATTTACACATTTTATTTTCGTACTATACGTAACCAAATGGCTGATATAAAAAACATACTTTATACAGAAATTGATACTGTAATTACTTACTGGAAATTTCCAGATTTTATTTCGTTAATTGAACACTTTATAGCATACGTGAACAAGTATTTTCAATTCGATCAAAGACACTGAGGTGAGGATGCCTTCTCTTCTTTGCTTTATTTGAATAACAGTTTTGTAACGTAACCCTAGAGAAATAAATGTACAGACGGTCACTGACTACAGTACCCAAGACACATGGAGAACAAGCACTGAAATACAAGCGTGGGCCCGCGGCCGCGAAAGTTAATTGTGAGAGGGGGAGCAGGAGTGAGCCCGCGAGTGGTGCACACGCGCTGGGGCGAGCAGTCTGCTCTTTTTCGAAGCACATACTCGTGCTTGTGGCACGCCCCTGCGCGCTCCCGCAAGGTGTATGCCGCCACAAGCACGAGTATGTGCTTCGAAAAAGGCAGAACGATGGCTAAAGGTCTCCTATCCAGCGCATGCGAGACCTAAAAACGGTGGCAAAATATTAGGTTTTTCAACACAGTTTTCCTAAAAACTTGTTAAGGAGCTGCATGTAATATAGAAAGTTAAACTGTGTAGTATCAAACGACCCAGCATTTATCAACATGTACATAGCATCTTTCTTCATTTTGCGACCTTGCCTCTTCACATTGTGAATGTCCGTCGTATGTTATGAATTTTTACTTTTTTCTTTGGAAGGGATAA
Organism: Triturus cristatus; assembly: GCF_964204655.1. Classification (NCBI taxonomy): domain Eukaryota; kingdom Metazoa; phylum Chordata; class Amphibia; order Caudata; family Salamandridae; genus Triturus; species Triturus cristatus. The sequence continues at coordinate 1,092,879,447 of NC_140593.1, forward strand.
GGGGTAAAACCAAAAGTAATACAAATACTACAATCGGAGGACAAATGCACTAGAGCAGGATATATTCACTGCAATGCAGGCACCACAGTTACATAATGGTCTCAGGTGTGGAGGTTACACCAATTTTACATGTTCAGGCCTGACAGCTAAAATAATAAATCCATAGAAAATATGACTACATGCGGAATAAAACATGAAATGACTGAATTATGGCAAAATAACACCACCGTTTCCAGTAGAGAATTTGGAATAAAACTGTGACTTAATTGCTGGGTGATTCTGTTTGTGTGTGTGTGTGTGTGTGTGTGTGTGTGTGTGTGTGTATATATATATATATATATATATTACCTACTGGCGATAGCCAGTAGGTAGTTATAGTTAGGACCACGTTTCCATAGGAAAACCTCAACATTCTATTTTGAATAACTTTGGCGCCGGTCGACGAATCCTCGCAAATTTTTCAAAATAGGTGGGGCGCTACGCTCCGCTCCTACCCTGAAAGTCTCGGGGGGATCCGTCAAGCGGGGGCTGAGATAAAAGGGGGGTCCCAAAACGCGTTTTTTCCCATGCATTTTTCCATAGGACCTTTAGAACGAGCTACAGCCCGAACGGCTGAACAGAATTACTCAAAATTTGGCAGAGAGGTAGTCCCTAGGTCAAGGAAGTGCCTTTTGTAGGTTTGGTGTAAATCTGTTCAGTAGATTCTGAGAAAATAGCCTTTAAATCAATATATATATCTGAGCCAGCTTACGGTACGCTTACCGTACGCTTACGGTAAGCGTACGGTGGCGTGCGCGAGCGCGATTCTGATTGGCTCTTAGATCTTAGTAAACATTCGAATCGGCCGAAACCAGGAAGCGGCGGCCGCCATTTTGTCTCTCGCACTGAGAGTGATTTTTAAAATATCCAGCCCAAAAACATGTAAAGGGGCTGTTTTGACAACTCCCTCCCACATAGTCATGTTGAGGGAGTCCCCAAACATCCCCCAAGTGCAAAAACGGTTTTATTTTTTTTTCGGCAATTTCGCGGGGTACGCTTACCGTACGCTTACCGTAAGCGTACGGTAAAAAAATAAAAATAAAAAAAACACTATCCACACTTACCCCACCCCCTGTGCTTTTGGTGGCCGAAGTCCACCAAAAGCACAGGGCTTATGTTAAGGGAAAAAAACACTATCCACACTTACCCCACCCCCTGTGCTTTTGGTGGCCGAAGGCCACCAAATGTACAGGGCTTATTATAAGGGAAAAAAACTTAGCATTTAAAAAACCGTACTAATTCACTGAAAAAACCATAGGTTTCACACACGTTATAGTTAGGAATTAGCATTTAAAAAACCTTGCAAATTCACTGAAAAAACCATAGGTTTCACACATGTTATAGTTAGCGGAAATTTTACTGATAAAAAACCAGTGAAATTCCCCCGTTATAGTTAGCGCAGGCAACTATAACTCACGCGACTGCAATCTTCTGCTGATGACATATGTGTCTTTATGAAAAAAAAATATTTGTAATATATGTATAGCTAAAAATGTATGGAAGAAGACATGGGCAAATAAGTGTCTAAATACAGTATTAGCATCAGCAGAGGATTGCGGTCGCGTGAGTTATAGTTGCCTGCGCTAACTATAACGGGGGAATTTCACTGGTTTTTTATCAGTAAAATTTCCGCTAACTATAACATGTGTGAAACCTATGGTTTTTTCATATATATATATATATAATTTTTTCAGCACTCCAAGAGGTTAAGGTTTACTCGACTTTATTTTGTGATGTTACATCTAAAACGCCGCCTTGTTCACGATGTAGAAACACCATTCGCTTACAGTTAAAATAGACATTACAAATAGTAGACATCAACAACGGACTATATTTCAATACATGGTATTTTCACTGTGAATTTGGTGGCCATCTTTAAACATTTACACGGGCCAACCTTTGTAAACAGTATACCAGAAAGCATATTCAATATATATAGAAGGAGTATGTTTGTTACGATTTTATCACATGGAAAATAAAACATTTCGTAGAAAAATTAATTTCTTACTCATTTTTGTCATTATTCCATTAAAAAAAACAATTTCATACTTATATAAGCTTTTTATCCTCATTTCCATTACAATTGAAATCGTAAATAGTCCATTGAAACTCAATTGGAGGGTAAATGCCATAAATTAATTTTGACGTTCATATTGAAAGTGCCAGTGCAAATTTCCATTCGTCTTCAACTCAGTTCCTTCACTGATTTAAAGTGCAGATTTCTACAGTACTACTATATAAAAAAGTGCTAGTGCTTTCAGTCTTCAGGTCAGTTTGTTTACACCCTAAGAGAAAGTACAAATGCTTTAGCTGAATTTTATATAGTTGGTTTCAACTAATATACTTCTGTTTGTTCATAAAATGTGACCACCCTAATTATTATAGCCTCATTAGCCAAATTCAAAACAAAAAAACAATTAATTGTACTGTTTTAACGTCAAATTAAAATTTCCACAACCCTCCATCTCCAAACTTTGTTGTTCCATGTCTATCAAAAAATGTCCAATTGTTTTACAAAAGATCTTGGTTTCCTTGTGTGCAGCATTACTCTTCATCTTTCTATTTTGTTTTTTATTATTTATTTGAGACAGGTATAAATGTCCTCATCAATATTTAACCCATGAGACTCCTTACTGTTGAACTCTAGAATAAAATAAGTTTCAAGCTTCCTGAGTTCTCTCTCCCTGTCCCCCCCCCTCTCTTTTTCTTTGGCATTTCTGCTAAACAACTGTACTGCAGACTTGAGGGATTGCTCTCATGATACAATTCAAAATGTCTCGCAATAGGATAAGTTCTATCCTTATTGATAATTGCTCTACGATGTTGCAAGATTCGTTGGTATACAGGTAGAGTGGTACTTCCTATATGCTTTTTTGAGCATGGGCATTGCAGAATATAAACCACAAAACTCGATCTACATGTTAGGAAACCTCTGACAGTCACTGTTTTGTTAAAAAATGTCATAAAATGAGTGCGATTCAGTCCATGTTGGCACGCCTTACACTTTAGACATTTTTTAAAACCCATTTTTTGTTGCAGCCAGGTAACAGTTCCTCCTTTCCTTTCCTGAAATTCACTTTTTACCATCAGATCTTTCAACGATTTGGACTTTCTATAGGTAATATCCTGATGCTTTTTTGTTTTGGGGCCTAAAATCGGATCATTTCTTGGCAAATACCAATGTTTATTTAAGATTGATCTGATTTCCTTATGCTCGGAGTTGAAAGTTGTTATAAATCTCTGACAGTCCGGTCCTTTCTCACATTTTTTTAACTGGGTCTTAGATGGCTCAAATAGCACCCTCTGTCTTTCCAACTTCCTTGCTTTTGCTGCTGCCCCATGAATGATATGTGGTGCATAACCCCTTTGGATGAATCTCTCAGTCATTTCCTGCTCTATTCTTGAATATTCAATTAAATCGCTGCATGCCCTTCTCGCTCTGTAAAATTCTCCGAACAGTATACTCCTAATTAAAGGTGCGGGGTGTGAGCTATGCGCGTGAAGAATAGTGTTGCCAGCTGTTGGCTTTCTGAATACTTTGGTCACCAATTTATCCCCCTGCGGTGTTACTCTAACATCCAGGAAGTCTATAGTAGTTAGACTATATTGTCCTACAAACTTCAAATTAAGGTTATTCTGGTTCAGATCATTAACAAACAGTTCTATTTCACTTTCTGTGCCCTGCCACAGCACAAAAATGTCGTCTATAAATCTGACCCATAATAATATATGGTTTGAACAAAGTTCCGGGGGGGGCCCTCGAGCACCTGCTCCTCCCACCAGCCTAGATGTAAGTTGGCATATCTGGGGGCGAAGCAGGTGCCCATCGCCGACCCCTGTTCCTGCTGGAATAATTCATCACCAAATAAAAATATATTTCTGGTTAAGCACCACTCCATTAATTCCAAAATCATTAAATTCTGCTTTACAAATCTTATGGGTCTTCGATTTAAAAAATATTCTGTCGCTTTTAGGCCATCCCTATGTCTTATACTAGTGTACAAAGTAGCAACATCGAGGGTTAATAGTACCATGCTGTTAACATTCCAACGTATATCATATATACATTTTAAAAAGTCTGTTGAATCCTTAATAAATGATGTTAATGTCCTCACAATGGGATTTAAAAAATAATGTATGTATTTCGAAGCGTTCTCAAAAAGACTACCACAGGAGGAAATTATGGGTCTCCCTGGTGGATTCGTGGTGCTCTTATGCACTTTAGGGAGCATATAAAAAACTGGTAAGACCGGTTTCTCTTGTTTAATGAATTTAAATTCATCCCAGCTAAGTAATCCCTCTTCTTTCCAGGCTTCCAGTCTCATAAAAAATTGTTCCTTCATTTTTTCATAATCCCTCATGGTAATCCTTGAGTAGCATTCACAATTGTCCAATTGACTGAGTGCTTCCTTTTTATACAATTCTCGTCCCCATAATACGACGTTTCCGCCTTTATCCGACGGTTTTACCACTACCCCTTCATCTTTTTGTATTTTAACCACTGTTTTGTGCAACATCGATTTCTTCGGATTAAATTTCTTCTTCTTTTGGACAGTTTTATAATACAGTTGTTTCAACTCCTTTGTTACATTCTCCCCAAAGATATCCAAATTATCACGTGCACTTTTGTGGTATAAACCTTGAAGGCAGTCGGAATGGGGTATGATCTTCCATTTCTAAAGTCTCAGTTTGAGATTCAACTAGAATGTCACCTTCTAATGCTTCATTAGTATTCCATACATCATTATTCGATAGTGTCAATAGATCTTCGAAGACAGGCGCATCACTCACGGTCAGGCCATAAGGGTCATTTGATACATTTGGTTGTGTTGTCGTTTTGGATGAATTACGTACATTTTGATTTAGATGTAATTTTGACAGTTTTAACTTGATAATGAATCGGTATAGGTCCATTCTACTGTTCGACTAGTCAAAATTGTTCTCATCACAGTAACTTAGCCCTAGCTAACACCGATTGATCATCTTTAGTTAAAATCATTGTACTCAAGTTAATAACTGTTTTTGCATCATTTATTTCTTTACCGGCTTCTTTATTTGGGAGCGCATGGATCTGTTTGTTTGCCATTCTGATGCTCCTTCTATAGCCTTCTCCTCCTCCTCTCTGCTTCCTCTTCCTCGATTTTTTTTTCCTCTCCCCCTGTCCCTCGTTGTGCGATGGTCGGTTTGTTGCTCTAGTTGCATAAAACGGTACTCATCTGTCACCCCAAGTCTTACATCCCTGTTACTTCTTTCTCTTGGGTCATCTTGTTCTTGCTCTGTACCTGTATCTGAGCTCGGTTCGCTTTGTGAGACTATTTGTTGTTCCATCAAACCGCTCTGGATTTTCTCTCTTCTGACAGAGTCAAATTTTTTAGCAAAAGTATAAATCCGCCCTGATTCATAATCAAGGCGGTCGCGTAACAACTTGGTAGCTTTCCTGTCTTTAATACGTTTTTCGTATTTTTCCAGTCTGGTTTTCATTTCGCTTTTAAACTTGTTCACTTTGGCCTGCTCATCACTTTTCTCAAAAATTGCAACCAGTTCTTTTATTCTTGATATTACTTCCTGGCTTTCCACTTCTGCGTATTTCACTAGAATATGGATCATGTTCGTAGAACTTGTGGCACTATTTTCTGCCCACTCACATAACATCTCAGATTTTGGATTCTCATAGGTGGGGGTAATCATTATACGTAGCCCTCGTGGGACTCTCCCCACCTGTAGGTACTGGCGCAGCGATGCCACTTCCCACCACCGTGAGATCTCTCGTTTTTTTAGCTTCTCATATTCGTATAATTGTTTGCCCAGATCATTTGATCCTGAAGGAGTCGCTCCCCCTCTGTCATGCAGTACTGGCAAAGATAATTCCCCGAAGAGTTTCAAGGCTTCCTCTTGCCTCGCTGCACATTCCTCATCACTCATGTTTAATTCCCGAGGTCCTCCCTCTCACAGAAGTTGTGGCGTTTATAAACTAAAAGTTCACACTTTATTAGATCGCCACTCTCCAGCCCGACTCCCGTTGCTTCCCTTTGTTCACCTCGCTTACCGGAGTTCACCGCGAGCCGTCTCCCTCGTTCCCGTGATCCTCCGATCACCGGTTCCGGGTTCCTCCTCGCGGATCCACAATACTCCTACTCGCTTCAGGCCTTGGTACAGCAACACGGGGGGCACGCCTGCCTTTTTCACACAAGTCTCAGTTAGCGGATTCACTGGCGTGCTTCCGAACCGTCGGTGGTGCCGGAGACGAGACGTCCACTACGTCTCTAAATATTAGCATAAAATATTCGCGTTGAGCAGAAATTTTCCAGCACTCCCAAGAGGTAAAGGTTTACACGACTTTATTTTCAGTGATGTTACATCTACGCGTTTCGACAGCTAAACGCCGCCTTGTTCACGATGTAGAAACACCATTCGCTTAGAGTTAAAATAGACATTAAAAATAGTAGACATCAACAACGGACTATATTTCAATACATGGTATTTTCACTGTGAATTTGGTGGCCATCTTTAAACATTTACACGGGCCAACCTTTGTAAACAGTATACCAGAAAGCATATTCAATATATATAGAAGGAGTATGTTTGTTACGATTTTATCACATGGAAAATAAAACATTTCGTCGAAAAATTAATTTCTTACTCATTTTTGTCATGATTCCATTAAAAAAACCAATTTCATACTTGTATAAGCTTTTTATCCTCATTTCCATTACAATTGAAATCGTAAATAGTCCATTGAAACTCAATTGGAGGGTAAATGCCATAAATTAATTTTGACGTTCATATTGAAAGTGCCTGTGCAAATTTCCATTCGTCTTCAACTCAGTTCCTTCACTGATTTAAAGTGCATATGTGTATATATATATATACATATACATACATACGATATCCCATGCAACGGGCGGGGAATAGGAGGTTTAGTGTGTTTTGCCTTGAAAGTTTGTGAACGCCTTGCACTTGTCAGATCACCCATTCACAAACTTCTCTCCGACTCTTCCTTTGTTAGAAATGGTCAGATTACTTCAGAAAAGGGCTAAAATAACTCCCAGTCCAAGGTGGTAGACGAACAGAGCATCCCCAAACTTTGTTTTTCTCCAAGTTGAAAAATGTTTTCGCCAAGGAAGAAACTCGGGAAGGAGAAGTGTGGCACATAAGGGTAAAGCCCATGGCTCAAGGTTGAGCAGCATAGAAAGCAAGAAGGTGTGCAGTAATATTTCTGAAGAGTAGAGCAGAACTTGGTCTCACAGAGTAAAAAAGCAGTGCGTGGTGCAGGTGTCATAGAGTAGCATTACGGAGCTGAAGTCCGTGGGGACCGAGCAGGGTCTAGAGTGGTAGTAGGAGTGTGTGTACGGAGAAGTGTACATGAGGCGGAGGAGCCACGAATTCTGGAGACAATCACAAGTCGCTAAACTGAGGTGAGGCCTTGCTTAGACATTATTTTTGGTTTCTAAATAATATGATCATCTCATCCTCTTACTCTTCGATACATACAGGGGGCAGTATAGGAGGCAGGCCAGGGGGGAGTGATAGAGGTCAAAGCTGTAGGCACACATGCAGTGCACCAGTATCCATTTGCAGCATTATTTACCGTCACAGCAAGTACACGTTGTCTCTATTAAAGTACTGTGGGTTACACATCTGAGTCACTCTAGCAGGCACTCAACCACCTGAGCCATCTCATTGTCCATCATTTTAACCACAACGATCTTAGAATGTGGTACTTGATACCTCACCCAGTCCCATTGTAAATGAATACCGCTCCTCTGTTAGTGGTTGAAAAGTTGCTGCTGGGTGCAACAAAACAGTGATTAGCTGATAAAGTCAGCATGCAGTAGTGCTATCCATCAGAGTGCTGAAGGTTCAGCACTATATATTGATGCTCATACTCAGGATGCATCAACACACACCCACCCAACCCCCCTGCACACCCTGGTTTTGTACCCCAAGTTAGCAGCTGGTTGTCTCTTTACTTCTCTCTTTCTGGGTGCAAACACAGGATGCCACACTTTCTTCGGGAGAGATCCCTTCCGCCAAGGCGCTTCAATGATATCCTCTGGAGCCTGCTTTGTAATTATTGCATGTAATAATGCCTTCAGTACCATAAATGTATCCTTCATGTTTCGCCTGTATTCATGTATGGTAAACAAATGTAATGATTTCTGAATATTAAAAACCCAATAAAATGGTTTAACCCAAAAAATAAAAAGATGCACTTGTGTGTCACTGCCTGAGCAGGGTCTATGGTTCACTCCACCAGGCTTCCCCTCTCCTTACAATTTGAGGCACTAAGGATTGACTCAGTGGCCACGTGGTGCGACACAACCTCCCTCTTAAAGGAGAAAGGCGGCAATGCTGCCTCTCCACCATCTGCAAGTCCAGGGCAATATCAAATACACTTCCACCTTCCTATCATGCCATCCAAGTCCTCATTACAGCTAGTTGTAAAGATGAGCGCAAGGACTTGCCAAAAGAAATCCAAATTAAAGGACGGAACAGTCTAACCTACCCAAGGACAGGGCGGGCCGAGCGAGGAATTGAGGGCAAAGTGTGCAGCACCAATGAAATGGCTGTATGCTGGTGCTCTGGCACCATATGCCATGAACAACCGGTACAATGAACCCATGGCAGAGGAATGTAGGCTGATCAACTACTGTTTAGGATTTGGGATGACCTTTTACCCTTCTCTGCTTTGATCATATTTGCTCTACAAGACATCTAAATACATCTCTAGTTTAGTTACTTGTTTAGCTACAATGTGGAATATTTCCAAAGAAAAGAATGTATAGGACCAAAAGTACAATTTTCTAAAAATGTTAGTAGTTTTACATGGCTAAAACCTTTTTCACTTTATTTGAAAAGCGGATTGTAACCTATTCCCATTTCAAAATGTCTCTTGGAACCCTGACTGCAAGACTGACTTTGCCCACTGGACTATGCCTTCTTACCTGCTTATTTTATGAATTTGTAATTGGTCCACTGTGTAATGACAGGCCACTGATTGATTTGCTGTGGAAATTCACAAAAACCCTGTGATGAATCTGATGGGTGACTCTTGCTGTTTCGCAGACACTGCAAGCAATGAAAATGCCAGCGACGAAAAGGCAAAGCAGACAAATCTGGACGTATTGAGAGCAAATGAGGGTCTTCGTGGAGATACAGGTCTTCGAGATGTCTTGCCGCATTGACGAAATGTTAATGACTTATACGAAAGATGCTTACAAATGGAATCTTTGTGGATTTGTTTCAAAACCAAATAGTGACTTGAATCAGGATACATTCTTTAAATGAAATTGTTTGGCTGGAGACACTAGTCTTCAGGACGTTGTACTGCAATGGAACACTGTTTATAGAAAAGTGACAGATTCATACAGAGGAGCATTACACAGTTTGGTTGCATTGGTTTAGAACCATACACAAATGCCCTGTGAGGGCAATCCACTTTGAAAGCTGAAATTGAGGAAGAAACCTACATAAGGTATATCCTGCAAGTTTAAAAGATGGGTATGTTGAACATTGATTGCATCGCCAAAGAAAGGTCCTCAGTTTAGTTCCTACAGGGATGAGTTAGCAATTTAATATAACTAATCACACTACGATAATAAATCAGCACTGCTTAGCTAGGTAATGGCTTATCTTGCTAATAAACTGATCCATTTTAGCTGTTCAATTAAGCAGGGAAGAAAAAGCTGCTATTGCAATGCATATAGTTTTTTATTCAGTATTTGTCAGTTAGACGCAAGATACTGGCATCCATAATGATTTCTACCGACTGAGGTTGACAACAGTGACACCTTTGCAGCAGAAAAAAAGAAATTCCAAAATTGGAGTATTTAAGTTGTATGTGTGCAAATGATGTTTGGGCTGAAGCATTGTGCCAGGCCATAGCTAAGCACTAAAAGCAAAGACACTATTGACCTCCACAGTCCAGGTTGGCTCTTAAGATAGTTCACAGGTAAGGTCTGTGCTAAAAGTAATGCAAGATAGGACTTGGATCAGGTGTGGACCGAGCAAAAACCTGGGTAAAGGTAGGATGTACAGATTTATTTTTATAATCTACAAATGTTTGTAATGAACCAATGATTGTGAGTGATAAAATAATTATTGTTCAAACATACCATGGCTGTATTGAACAGAACATTTGGTTGTGTGATTTATTGTGGTGTTATCTGGATTTAACCCACCAGTAAAACGTGCAAAACTGCACTTCTGACAAAGTGTTAATTAAACAATATATATCTCCTATGATATTCCATGCCTGCTTCACTGTGCATGTTGCTTGACTAGAGCAGACTCTTCGTGTTAATGGAAAGCCCGATTTTAAGAGCGAAAAGTCCTCAAAAACCTCCTATAGTAATACAACTACACTGTCCATAATACAGAGAAAAGCTAGAAATAAAGAAAGGGCTATTTAAGCCATGATCTGCACCGGTGAGTGATTTGTTGGTATGATGGTGTGTCTGCTTCATAATGTTGTTTTGTCATTTTAGCTTTGTCCCTGAAAGTACCCCTTTCCTTTGCTTTCCGGCAACAATTTGGGGTTCTAATGTTCCTGAAAAATTCCACAAACATCACATTGGTGACACTTCACAGAAACTATTGAGGGAGAGACCCTTAACTAGTCATCCCACCATGTGGTCTCAAGGGTGAGGGGAGGGGTGGCCCCTCGTGGCTCACTCTACACTTGCAGTAGCTGGTCACATCATCCAGTGGGTTGCCTCATGCCTTGCCTGTGCAGATTAACTCCAGAGGCTTTGAGCAGAAGGGAGACGCTGCATGTTTATTATTTTTAAATGTTTGGGACTGTCATGAAAATTATGAATAAAAAAGTTTGCAATAACTTATCATGATCATTGGAGAACATGCTTTTCAAACACTACTGGGGCACTTGTTGTTGGGGTTACCCGTAGCTATTGACAAAAATTTAATTTTGTATGAATGTCACTTGTGTTTTTGCCAGCTTACCCTCAAAAGGTGATATATTTTGTCTGCCGCACCATCGTTCCATGAGTTCCTTTCTGATTTGGATTTTATAATTGTCATTGGCAAACTGACTCTTATTGGTGTCCAAGAAGAGATCCATACCGAAGAAGGTCCCTCTAATTTGTTGTGGGGTGGAAGCTGTCGCACACAACAAAGGTGGATTTTCAACCATGCCCAGCATCTGAGTTTGGAGTGCCTATCAGTTCTGGCAAGAAGATCACCAACCTATTCCGGGACATTCTGCTGCACAATTGATATCAACTTCCAGTCTCACCTATTGAAAAGAAAGTCAGTGTTTGGATGATATGTCTGCACATGACCCGGTCCGAAAGACAATGTAGATGTGTGCTTCTGCTCGAAAACTGCATCAAACAGAGCTGCAGCGTCTGGGGCTGATCAGGCTCCCTGGGCTGAATCCTCAAAGTTTGTCTACAGGAATTTTACCTAAATACTCACTTTGGTGATTAAGTCCAGAGTCCTAGTGCAAGGGTCCTATACTTTATCACCAGAGGTATCACAACATTCCATGATAGCTTTCAATGGTTTAAAAAGTCTCTATTCAGGATAGAGACCAGGATTTCTACTTCAAACTTGGTGTCACCCTTTGCTCATGGACCTGCCTTGTGAGATTCTTCATCTTTTTTAAGGTGATATAAAACCCAGTTATAATGTAAACCCATGTAGGGTCTCAGAGGAGCTGAATCGACATTGATTATGCAGGATACTATATTCGCCCCAGACGATTCCTACTTTTGTAAGATCACTGTTGGCCTTATTAGCACACAGATACAGAGGCAATGAATATCTCCTCAGACTAGGAATTTGACGAGTCACGATTTTTCAGTGTATCAGTTTATTATGGTTGGAAAATTAGTTCTGTCTGAATAATTTCTTGATGTTTAGGTCACTCGAAGTAAGGCTGAGTGTAAGGCTATAGAGGTCCGTGCCTGACACTTCTAACACTTAAGGGCCAGCTCAACCAATAGAGCAACGCTCTGCGCCGGGGAGATTCCTTCTAAAAGAGCCAAGGTGAATACAGATGCATCATCTGAATCAGAAAATGATCTGGATAAACAGCCATTTAAAGCTCAGTTCTGTTGCTGAAGGCTAGGTAGACATTGGATTTGGTTCAAATCTCCACGTTTTGCTAATAGTCCATACACCTTAGTGATGGACAAGAAAGCTAAAATATTTGGGTAATCTAGGGAAGAGGACCTACCCAAATCATTGTTACTTAAGACATGTTAATTCGAAAAGAATAAATGTCCTTTTTTAAGGTTCAAATCTGGGTCAACGTTGAAATATTTGCAGAAATCCTTCCATCTCAAGCCGTCGAACATTGTCTATTGGAGATCTTTTGTAGCTATTATACATGCTACTTTCTTCACTGACAAAATACGGGGGGAAAATCATGATACGTCTTCCCTAAAAATTCCACAGCCCCAATCAAGACCTCTTAAACACATCCACGTGACCACAGCCTCACCATCAACCCAACCAGATCTTTAGAAATTACCCATCTACTTGAAGGCCTTAGGCTCAGCAAAGCACACACAGCGGTCTATGTCGAAATGCAAGCTACCACAGAATCCGCTTTACGAAAAGGTTCTCAGAGCCAGAGAAGCTTCTGCCTCTCTTAAAAATTTTTTTGGGGGAAAGTCACCGATAACCTCCCTCCCCGCCACCTCACTCTTCAAAAAAGCTAGTATAAATCTGCCAGATATTACCCACCATTGCCAAATAACGGGACTCACTTGGATCTCTAAAATCCCAGGAAATTTGGCAACTGCTGAATTCTTGTAATACGCTCTTCTTAGGTTATGAGATTATTCAGTGAGCTTGTGAACCCTTCAGACAGACACACCTACCTGTAGGTTAGAGGAGTGGCATTACTCCTTCTCTTAATCTGATCTTAATCCAGATCGGACTGTTTGCAATTATAACATAGCGAAATACATGTTAATCTGTGATTTCTGTTAAACTCAGTAGTCCGGTTAAACTCCGAATCTGTTAGCTTTGCATTATCTTGTTGCATAACAAAAACATTTTTTGCATTAAAGCCTGTAAAATCCTTCTCCTCTGTCTTCCTTTCTTTATCCTCCGCTCTGCAACCCTTTTTCCTCTCTAATCCCGCTCTGCACCCCTGCCGCCCCCCCTCCATTTCCTCTGCTTTCTCTTTTTGCAGCCACTGTCTTCCTTTGCTTGCCCATCTTTTCTCTCTGGTCGCTTTACTCTATACTTACAGGGCCCTGCTGGCTCCCCGAGTCTGCCTTTCAGCCCAAAAGCAGTGTATCCCTTGTTTAGAGCTAATGGTTAGCACTTGTGTTGCTAAACCGTGTAACTGTTTGTTTCTAAAAGTGGCATTGTAAAAGTTGGTGATTTTTTTTTTTTTGCATTTCCGCCTGCCATTAAAAAAATCTTTACTGCTTGAAAATCCATTTTCCTGCCTTCTCCCATTCTCCAGTTCCCTCTTCCTACCTGCTCTCCAGGCACAGCTTGTGGATTAGAGAGTTGCACAAATCCTTTCTCCAAGTGCACTCATTTGCCTGTGGCTGGGCCTGCAGGTGAGCCTAAGAGGCTGACAGAGTAAACTGACCTCACCACCAGCCTTTACAAACCACCCCCTTCCCAGGGTTTCTAAGGTAAGAGCAGAGAAGAGAAGGACATCACCTGTTAAGGCCAAACGACAGATGTTGCCTGCTTCACATCCGACAAGCATACTTCTTGACACTGCCGCAAATATCTGTGCACACTAGCTCAAATCAGACACCAGCCTCCAGCAACGAACAAGGTTATTCAACCTTTCACTCACTCACCAAACTCTACCCATGTGTATATACCCTTATCGCCACATACTACTACAGAAATCAACACTCTGTACTATAGCACAAGCAAAGACACATTTGGCTTACATACCAATAAAACACAACACTCACATGTCTAACCTCTCAAAATCTTTCACTTTCCAAACAAAACACTTTCAATACTGTCTACCTTCTCCTAGCACCCCCTCTAAACCTTTCCTTCAACTTTGTATCCTATCACCTGAACACACAGCCTTCTTTTTATTCTCAAACACACCCAATGGATACACTCTTTCAACACTTTCCTCCACCAATAATGCACAATCACCCCTACCCAGCTTACAACCATCTTTCAAAACGATTTGTTTCCCACCATCACACTACACAGACTCTGTACTCTCAAAAACAACCCCACCCCCTTCTCCTGCAACATACTCAGCTAATAAATCTCTATCACTTTAATCCTACATCTTAAGTCACTACCAGCAGACCAGATAATACTACACTGAAGCAAGACCACACATGCATGCAAATTTTAACTACAAAAAATCTCACGCATTCAAATACTCCCTATCTTAACATAGCTACACACATCGACTCTTCTCTGAATACCAGTAGAACAAATATTACACCTTTCAAACCATCTCTACCTCACACTCCCAATGCAACAAAAACACCACTCAATCGACCACAAAACAACCACACTCGCACATCCATCGTCCATTGCTCAGTTCAGTCATACCCCATGATCCCCACCAGCCCTCACCCATACATCTTCAAACTCCAAAATATGCTAAAGAAAAGCACTCCACAGCACTCTTCATAACCTCGCACCCCCCCTGTCTATTGCAAAATAAACCTACCTCTCGCACACAACTCCACACTCCAACCCCTCAGTTTCAAGCACACTCACCACCACCCACACAACCAGACCCCCCAAAAATCTTGTAAGCATTTTGGAGGAAGATATTGATAAACACAACACTGTCTCTCTTCTCCAACAGTTAACAACACCATCCAGAGCACGCCAACCAGAACTCATCCCCCTACAGCACAAACTCACACCACCGCTAACAAAAATTCTTTAGACTGCCTACTGATAAATGCTTGTTCCATTTAAAAAAGAAAACAATTACCACATATTTGACCTATTGATAGACACAGAAACTGACTTACTATTCATAACTCAATAATGGGTCGGGAGGCTATGGCACCAGTATTACATGAAGCTGTTCCACCAGGATATCAAACTGCAACACAAAATTGCATAGGAAAAAATGGAGGCTGCTTACCAATCCTATTTAAAGAAACAACAAATATCACCAAATCTTACAATGTTTCTTTACAAGGATGTGAGACCCTCTTTGTCAGATGGAAACCTACCACTTCCTTTTCATGTTATTTTCTCCTTCTCTACAGGCCACCACCTAGCAATGCAGCATTACTAGACACATTGCTAAATATAACCGCTAACCTTTTTACAAAATACTAAAACATATTCATCCTTGGTGACCTCGACATATGTTTTGACAAACCAAATATGCTACACCCCAGACCCATTCTCACTGGCCTAGGCACACAACCTACAACAGCTTGTTCCCAATCCCACACACATAACTGGACACACATTAGATATCCTCTTCACCAACCCAGATCTAGTCACGCTCCAAACAATTACTTCAGTCACTTGATCAGACCACTTCCTTTTTGCTTTCCAACACCAGATTCCCAAACTCACCCTTAACTAAAATAATCTTATCGACCTTGGAACAAGCTAAATTTGGAGGAACTAGAAAACCTGCTTACCTCAAACATAGATCTGGTCACAATCCATACTGTACGAACGGTTCCGAAAAGCTTTTGCTTTCCTAATTCTGTTGAAAACATCTATGCAAAATGAGCAAGTTACTTACCTTTGGTAATGCATTATCTGGTAGAGACAATATCTAGCTGCAGATTCCTTACCTTTGAATTGCCCAGGCTTCAGGTTGGATCCAGAAACTTTTGCTCGAGCAATACCCCTTGCACACGCCATCTGGTGGCTCTGTTCAGCTCCTCGTGACATCGTCATTAGCATCGGTTATGATGTCATATCATCTATATAGGCGCCACCCAGGCGTAGGGACATCAGTACTTTTCGTTTTTATCCCGCCTGAAGCGCAGAGCCACGAAGTAACTGACTTAAACGTGTGCAATCTAGGGCCCTGAAAAAGGGAGTAACCCTATTCCCTAACAAAATCGGTCTGCAAAAAGGGGAGGCATGGCTGGGCCTGTAAGGAATGTGCAGCTAGATATCGTCTCTACCAGATAATGCATTACCAAAGGTAAGTAAATTGTTCATCTGATAGAGAATTCTAGCTGCAGATTCCCTACCTTTCAATTAGATACCCAAGCCATACTCTCCCGGCGGTGGGTTGCGGACCAGTTACTCCCACTAGGAAGTCCCGCAGGACTGAACAAGCAAGATGCCTGTCCCTGCGGACCTGACGGTCAAAGCAGTAGTGCTTAGCAAATGTATGCAAAGATGCCCACGTTGCTGCCTGACAGATGTCCAGACTGGAAGACCCCAAACCAAGGCTGTAGTCTGTCTTTTCCCTGTTGGAATGGGCCCTTAATCCCTCAGGGGGCTGCTTCTTAGCCATGGCATAGCAGAACCTAATGCAGAGAATAGCCCAGCGAGAGATGGTCCTTTTCTACACTGCCCGACCCTTCTTAGTTTCCACATACCCCAAAAAGAGTTGGTCATCCACCCGGAACTCTTTTCTGCGGTCAAGGTAGAATGACAGTCTCTTTTTGGGTCCAGGTGGTGGAGGCGGTCCTCTTCCTTAGAGGGATGCGGGGAAGTAAAGAAGGTGGGCAGCATGATAGACTGACCCAGATGGAATGGGATCACCACGTTCAGCAAAAATGAAGCATCACTTTGTCTGGAAAAGGCATCATGTAGGGAGGTGTACAAGATAGTGCCTGCAA
Source organism: Triturus cristatus (assembly GCF_964204655.1). Taxonomy (NCBI): domain Eukaryota; kingdom Metazoa; phylum Chordata; class Amphibia; order Caudata; family Salamandridae; genus Triturus; species Triturus cristatus. The sequence goes on from NC_140593.1 coordinate 1,092,896,240, forward strand.
CTCACTAACCCTCCGGGCAGATGTTATCGCCACTAGAAAGGCAGTCTTGATTGTAAGCAGCCGGAAGGGATAACTGTGCAGAGCCTCGAAAGGAGCACACATAAGAAAAGTGAGGACCAAATTAGGGTCCCACTGCGGCATAACAAGGGTCGTGGGCGGAAACAAGTGAGCCAGCCCCTTCAAAAAACCTATTTACAGTTGGAGACCTAAAGAGAGAGGGTTGGTCTAGCAGCCGCAAAAAAGCGGATGGAGCAGTAAGATAACCCTTAAGAGTGCCCAAATCAGAGCCCTGCTGGGCAAGGGTTAGAATGAATAGAACAGTGGAAAGAGAAGCAGAAAGCGGGTCAATAGACCTTTCTGTACAGTATAATACAAACCTCTGCAAGTGTATTCCATCTTAGTGGAGGGCCGCCAAAATAACACTGCACACTGCAGGAGGAATGTCAAAAGCCATCAACTGCCGCTGCTTTATCTCCGCGCATGGAGGCGAAGAGTTGACAGGTTCGATTGGAGGATCTTTTCCTGCAGCTGTGACAGAAGATCCTCCCAAAGGGGCAGCCTGATCAGAGGATCAATTCGCATTTTCAGAAGCTCTGGATAGCACACTCTCCTCGCCCAGTCCGGAGCCACAAGAATGACTTTGGCCCTGTCATTCCTGATTTTCAGAACCTTGGGCAGGAGTGGTATAGGCGGAAAGGCGTACAGCAGGCCTGAGCTCCAATTGCGACGAAAGGCGTCGCTGAGCCATAGCCACCTTGGAAAATCCAGCGCACAGTATTGCTGACCCCGAGCGTTCTCTTTGGCGGCAAACCAATCTAAGCAAGGATCTCCCCAGTGCTGAAAGAGACCTTGCGCCACTTACGACTGGAGATGCCATTTGTGATCTGCTAGGCATCGATGGCTGAGTCTGTCCGCCCTGGCATTCAGAGTATTGAATCACCAGGGTTATGCCCTGCTGTTCCAGCCATGTCCAGACAGACACAGGGCCTCTCAACAAAGGGTCCTCGACTCCACCCCGTCCTGCTTGTTGCAGTACCACATGGTGGTGGTGTTGTCCATGAACATCTGCACTAACTTCCCCTTGACAGATGGAAGAAATGCCTTCAATTCCAACCGAATCACTCTAAGCTCCAACAAATTGATGTGGGCCCTCGATTCTGCGAGAGGCCAGTGTCTCCTGATCTCCACCTCTCCCAGGTGGCCGCCCCATCCCAGAAGTGATCATCTGTCACAACTGTGAGATCTGGTTGGGAGAGGGAGAGGGGGTCTACTGTTGACCCAATCGTGGTTTGTCTACCACCAATGCAGATCTCTCGCAGTTCCTTCTGAGATCTGGATCACGCCGGAGAGATTTCCCAATGCTGTACCCCCTTGAACGTCAGGTCCCACTGCAGAGCCCGCATACGCCACCTGGCATGCTTTACTAACAGGATGCAGGAGGCCATGAGAGCCAGCAGCCTCCGTGTCAGTCTCACCGAAATCCAGGATAGAGGCTGAAACAATGGTATCATCACCTGAATATCCTGGACTCGTTGTTCGTGAGGATAGGCCCCAAACGACACTGTGTCAAGAACAGCCCAGATGGAAGGGAGCGTCTGAGAAGGAGTCGGGTGCGACTTCGGCACGTTTATAGAGAACCCCAGCAAATGTAGGAGGTTCGCCTTAGTCTGAAAGTGGGAGAAGACAGCCTGGGGCGAGGACGTCTTCAACAGCCAGTCGTCGAGGTAGGGGAAGACTGACACCACTAACCTGCATAGATGAGATGCAACCACCACCATCACCTTGGTGAACACCCGAGAGGCACTGGTAAAGCCGAAGGGGAGGACGGTAAAAGTGCTCATGGCCCACCTTGAACTGCAGGTAATGCCTGTGGCCCGGCAGGATCGGGATTTGAAAATACGCATCCTGCAGGTCACACACTACCAACCAGTCTTTTTGTTCTAGGGTAGACAAGACCTGAGCTAAAGTAAGCATCTTGAACTTCTCCTTCTTGAGGAAGAGATGGACGGTCCGACGATCCAAAATGGGCCTCAACTCTGTTCTTTCTGGAAGCAAAAGGTATCAGAAATAACAGCCCCTGCCTACTTCTGAATCCGGGACCCTCGCTATAGCTCTCTTGGCCAGGAGAGCTGTTACTTCCTCTTGGAGCAATACTAAATGATCCTCCACCAGCCGTCCTTGATTTGGCAGAATGGGAGGAGGAAAAGAAAGGAAAGGAAGAGAATGCCCCTTCTGAATGATCTGCAAGACCTACTTGTCATATGTTATGGACCTCCAGTGGGGGTAGATGATGATGGATTCTCCCACCAACTGGAGTGGTGTGGTCTTGCAGGGTCAGACTAGGAGTGCTTGGAGGCTACGGCTGCCGAGGGCAGGGTGGCCGAAAACTTCTGGCTTCCATTCCTTGGACATAATGAACCGCGTTCAGATCCCCGCGCAACTTGGTAAATCTGTGCAGGACGGTGGCTGGGATAGGGCTGACGCAGCTGGAACCCCCTTCCTTTGCCAAGAATGGGGCAAAGGCTAGACTAACCACGAGATGTAGAAGAGAGACCCATGGATCTGGCTGTAGCTCGCTCCCAAGGGGCGAGCCTGCCTTGTCCCAAACAAGACGGGATCTATCAAACGGCATAGCCATCTATTTTGCCTGGACATCGTCAGAGAAGCCAATTGTTCTAAACCAGGTGTAGCGCCTCAAGGCCACTGTATATGAAATCGCTCTGCCCAGCAAACCAGTTGTGTCAAGGCCACACCTTATGGTAAAATTTGCTGCATCTTTCCCGTCCATAACCGCCAGAGAGCACAGCCCGGGCATCCTCCGGAGCTTGTGGCAACACTGGCGCAACCATCTCCCAAAGGGAGTGGGAGAAACGGCCCAATAAGCATGCAGTATTCACCGACTGCAATGCTACGCTGAAGGAAGAAAACATCATCTTCCTAAGTGATTCCAACCTCTTGGATACCTTGTCTGGAGGGGAGGAAGGGAACGCGCCCTGGGAGGTAGAAGCTTCCACCACCAAGCTTTCAGGGGTGGGGTGTCAGCTGAGGAACTTTGGGTCGCCCAGAGCCTGGCGATGGTGATGTGCACTTGTCCTATTCACAGAAGCCCTTGTGCTAAGCTTGGAGCATGTGCCTAGAAGGACATCAGTAAGTGCCTCATCGAAAGGCAAAAGGTGTTCAGAGGTGGAACCCCCAGGCTATGTAGCACTTCGGTCAGATTCGTCCTGACCTGCACAGAGGGCGACTCCAGTCCAAGGACCTCGGGTGCCCTCTTGACCACCATTCCATAAGATGCCCCCTTCTCCATAGCCACAGTTGGCGGAGAGAGCATGCCTGTATCTGGGTAAGTGTCCAGTCCACTGGCCTCCCCAAGTTCCCCATACCAGTCCATCTGCTCTGCAGAAACCTCCTGGTATTTTAAAGGGTCCATAGACCCCTCCCAATCTTCTCCTGAGCTTAAATCATCATCAAAATGTTCAGGCGACAACATGGAATCCCTGGGTTCTATTGACCGGCAGCCCCAAAGGCACTGACTTCAGGTCAGACCCCTGGAAAGGTCATGATGGGACGGCCGGCGACGTCCCGGGCTCGGATCCCTGAAGCCTCTCCGGTGTTGTGGCCATAGCCGACGGCATCAAATCCAATGGAGCCCCTACCAGCCCTGCAGGGCCAGAGGGCTCACCAGAGGGGTCGGCCTGCTCAAACATGTGGCGCAGGGCTTCAGGCTCTACAGAACCATTCCTAGAGCGTATGTGCTCCTTACCTCATTCGTCAGCGGACTACAGCCGAGGTGAAGACTAAGTCTATTTGGACTTCTTCTTGTGCCTCCTCCCCGAGTGTCCTGTTGACCTTGAGTGGGATGAAGAGGACTTGGGGCTCCAGGAGCGGTCTCGTGACCACCTCTTCTTCGAACGAGATCGGGACCTCTGCGGAGTCTCCCTGGATGGTGTCGACTGCCGGGCTGTAAGGAGCTTCATAGCCCACTCCCACAGTCCGAGCACAACTTTGAGTGGTGGTCGTGCTCAAAACACCAAAGACAGACGAGGTGGGGGTTGGTAACTGACATCATGCGGTGACGGGCACCGCACGGTTTAAACCCGGTCTTCCTCGAAGACATCCTCACACACGATAGAGAAAAATGTGAAGTCGCCAAAAGTCGAAAAAGACCTGTCAAAAAGTTACAGGGGTAGCCATTGGTGCTTAACTGGAGCAGAAAGAAAATAACTGACGTCCGCGAGCCTGGGTGGTGCCTATTTGGATGACCGCGACGTAATTAACTGACACTAACAACCTCACGCAGGGGCCGAATGGAGCCACCAGATGGCGCACGCAAGGGGTATTGCTCTACCAAAGGTTTCCGAATCCAGTCTGACACCTGGGAAATTCAAAGGTAAGGAATATACAGCTAAAAGTTTCTATCAGATATAAGAAAACCCATCCCTTGGGTGAATGCAGAGTTAAAACAGCTAATAAACTATTTTGCTAAACTTCAACGCAACTGGCTCAAAACAAACAACCCTCAAGACCAGATATGCCTACACAGACACAACAGAATATATGTCTACAATCAAAAAGGAAAAAAACGGTACTATTTAACCAAATCCACAACGCACAGTGTGCTAATAAATATTTCTATAGGATTCTCACAGAACTCCAAAACCCAAAATACACAGTAGCTGAATGACCCATTTCACAAAAGCTTTGTAACAAACCCGCTCATCATTACACAACTAAAGCAATCATTTTGCAATCTTTTTTTAAATGCCAAAACAACAGTCCCATCTTTTTCCTACAAAATCCTCCACGGAAAGGTAAGCGCCGCCTCTACGCTCCTTCAAAGAACTATCACTGACTGAATTTCTGGATTTTGTCAAAGCAAGCAAACCTGCAGGCTACCCCTCTGACCCTTGTCCACCTAAAATCTTCATAAGCATTCTACTATTAACTTCTGCGGCCATCCCAGTCAGAACACTCAACAACTCCTCCACAACAGGAGTTTTCGCCAGAAGACTGAAAAGAGGCATACATACATCTGTTATTTAAAACATAAAACCTACCGTGGACAATTGACCCAGACCCATAGCAAATGGGCCATTCCTGGGAAAGCTAGAGTTAGCTGCTTTCGCCCAGATCTCACAATTTATTGAAGAGATTTCCATGCTTTCTGGCTTTCAAACAGCATTTCATCCAGGAAGAGACACTGAATCTGCCCATATCTCTATCTCAGATGATCTTAAAAACATAGTAGACCTGAACGGGGTTTGCTGCCCTTCTTCTCTTGGACCTTTCATCAGCCTTTGGCACTGGTTCATGATACACTAATCCAAAGACTTGAGGATGCCGGAAGAGAGGGCACAGCTCTCTTACACAATAGAACAAATATTTTACATACCTCATTTTTCTCTAAACAATACAGCATTAAACCAGGAGTCCATCAAGGCTCAATCACCTAACCTCTGCTTTTCAATATTTTTATGAAATCATTACCAGATCTGATCAATGTTTTTGTCTTGACCTGCTATAACTATACAAATGCCACACAGATACTTCTGAAATTGGAAAACCCAAAGAACATTGGGACCTCGAAAATCTTCAGTTGCCTCTGGGCTGTTGAGCAATGGATGACATGGAGCAACTTAAATTGAATGTCGCCAAAACAGAAATACTCACCTGTGGTAACTGTAAAACCTATGACCCTCTCTGCGCCTGGCCTGATGATCTAAGACCACCGCCAAAAATGTCTAAGGAGGTAACCCTCGGAATTACCATGGATGCAAAGCTGTCAAGGAATGCATAAGTGGCAAGATAGCCTAATCAAGCTTTCTCATAATGAAAACACTGTGATGCATCTTCCCGCACCTAGGATTCAATCACAAGGTTCAAGCTACCATCTCACTTTTCCTATATTAACTGGATTACGCTAATGGTCTGCACCATGGCTCACCTCTGTCAACTATAAGAACATTGCAGAGAATTCAGAATGCTGCCTCTGGACAACTCCTACGTCTCAACAAGCACATTTCCCCCCTTCCTTGAGAGTGCTACAGTGGCAATCAGTTGCAAAAAATCCACCTTTAAGCTGCTTTGTATTCACATACAAAACAATACATGGCAGAGGACCTCACTTTATCATGACGAAAACAATAAATACGTACAACAAATGGACCTGCGTTCAAGAATAGCTCGACGAGTGGTGGTTTCTGCATGAGGGCGGGAGGCGGGTGAGTGTCGCCCCACCCCCACCCGCTGCAGCTGCGCTAAACGTGAAAAATAAAATGGCAATAGCATTATTTTATTGCCATACTTCTTACCCTTGCAGTGCAGGGTTCATCGGGTTCCATACTTTCCCTTCAATTGTTCAATATTTATGTTGCGCGTTAGCCAGACTTATGCACTCTCAGGTTCAGTTTTAATATGAAACTGACAATATACAGTTTGCTATCCAGATGGTACTGAGTTAATTCAAGCGTGGCTAAGGCAGATCTAGGACTGGATGGCTGATCACTGGCTCATACTCAATGAGGGGAACATCCACATTTTAAGTAGTACAGATCATCCAGAATTTGAGAAATCCTGCCGTCAGTCGGTGTTCAAGGAATGAAGTTTTGGAGTGAATTGTCACAGACATCTTTTTTAGCACCACATATTTCTTGAGGTGTTTGTAACTTTTCACATGTCTGCTGTTTGAGGAAAATATTATCTGTTCTCAACTAAGCAGGCAAACTGTTCACCCTTATAGCTACAATAAAGTTTGACTATGCCAACTCTATCTCCCTGGCCCTACCCAAATACCAAGTAGCTAGTTTTCCAGCCCTACCAAATTAAGCAATATGCCTTATTGCCAATTCTCCTCACATTATCCATGTCACTTTCCTCTTGAAAAGCCTTCATGGGCTCCAACTGTTTGACCACATACTATTTTTAAAACTACCTTGTGTATCTTTAAGGTCATTTTTGACCTATCAAGTGCTTTTATCAAAAACAAGATTTACCAAAATTCTACAGGTTACAATCTTTGGCCAAAGTCCACTCTTCGCATCGCTGTTCCAGATATAAGAATTTCAAAGCACTGTAAGCCTTTCTTAGTCTTGATCCCCTACATCTAAAAATGTTACCTTACTTCGCACATCGCTATTCTGTTGTTCATTGCTCCTATCTTTGGCAGGATGTAGACATGTTTTTGTTTCCCCTTAAAGGCATAAAACCACCTTAGTGGGTGAATACTTTACACACGAACTGAAAGATCACAACTTTGGGATGCATAAAGGTGGATTGTGGGTGGAAGAATACATTACTGCTTTTAGCAGCTTGCCAGAAACCTGTACCTTTGCATCCTATCACAATATGGATATGAAGAACGAATTCATGCTCAGGAGTTGAAGTGGAAAGGTCAGAGAGAAGTGACTTGAAAAGGATCTCACTGTAGATGAAATAATCAATCTGAAAATAACTCTACATATATAGTTGTATTATAGGAGATTGATAACGAAATGACCAACGTGGGAAAGGCTGAGATTCAAACAGTTAGGGAAAGCTATATTAATTCCAAGGAGGCAGAAAGAAGTAGTGATGAGAAGGGTGGGCTTCCGGTGATTCTTCAGATGTGATTGTGCACAGCATCTTATGAGCCATTAGGTTTGTCCTGGAGGTAGTGTTTTGTTTTTTACATATGATCATAAGGGATACACTACAAAGTGTTGCAGTCATTTTGGAAAGGGAGAGGCCAAGCTGGATGTGGATAGGGAGCACACTGAATGGCAGAAACATTTAGAGCTCCATTCACAAACCCACAGGTGCACAGTTGTAAGGGATAAAATGCCTTTCTAGTTCCCAAGTCAAAACTGCTGCATATGCATAGAAGGACTAGGCAACACGCCCAGATGCTGCAGCTTTGAACAAGCCCTACATATGTTGGCACCCATCATCCACGTAGACATTACCAAGGAGTCTTGAGGTTTGGTAGCAGACACAAGGACTTGTGCCTAGGGAAGTGCATTAACATGTACTGGTCATTCGTGGCCCATGCTGGTCAATGCTGACACACCTGAGTTTAGATGGGAAAGTAAGGGCACTATTGAGCATTTGACACAGTCCATCAGGGTTGCGGAGAACATTATCTCCACTGTCCTCATGGACTACCGTCCATCAAATTTAGATCTGACAGCCGACCTGGTGGTCCTCTCTGTACCTTGAAGGGAACCGCTGTCATGACGTTTTTTTCAGTATACAAAAAATTTGGTGAACGGCCACGATCCGTTTTGACAGCGGCTCACAAAACTTTTAACTTTTCTTTTTCATTTCAGAAACAAACTCTCAAAGCAGGAGTTTGTTTCAGAAAAAACGAATGAGATCACACCCTACAAGCTGTCTCCCTAGGTGTGGGGGTCATTATTCTTCTTTTCTGTCGCTCACCTCCAGTTTTATTCCTGGCAATGATTGATAGGAAAAGAAAAACATTACACAGCCAGCCCCCCCACCCCCAAATAGTGCAGGTGGTGGTGTGTCCTTTGTCCAATGTAAATTTTATTGTTTAGTTAATACAATTTATTACAATTTACATATAAACAGTATTGAGTAAGACCATCCAAACGGATACAAAAATTGCTAAGAAAAGCCATATTGTATTATCCCACTAAAAATATTTCTAAAACTCGAAGTTCACTCTACGACAAAAGAAGGAGTAAGGAAAACGCTACTTACCAGTATGCATCTGTTCTTGGCATGTAGAGCTGCAGAGATTCACACTCTGTGCATAGATCGCCATCTGGTGTTGGGCTTGGATGCTTGCACCTTGTTGTTGTCTTGGAAGAAGTCCTTTGTAGTCACAAGATAGGTGACTTCTCCCTTGGACGATAGTGCGCATGGGCATCAACTCCATCCTCAGATTGTTTTTCGCCATGATGGGAAATGATGGAGTTTGTAAGAAACAGAAAAGATGTCCATATGAATGTAGCTAAGTAAGATAACACTGGAATAGATACAGGTTCCGGGGAGGTAGGTGAGCGTGTGAATCTCTGCAGCTCTACATCCTAAGAACAGATGCATACTGGCAAGTAGCATTTTCCGTTCGAGGCATATGAGCTGCAGAATTCACACCCTGTGCATAGACTGTACAGCAGTGTCTCCCCTAGCGGTGGTCGCCTGTATCGGTTACAGTAGTTTGAAACAGTGTCTTAAGAACAGCCTAGCCTACAGAAGCTTGTTGCTTCACTTTGACATCTACACAATAGTGTTTGGTGAAGGTGTTTGTAGTAGACCATGTTGCTGCCTTACAAATGTCTTCTAGGGGAATGTTCACTAAGAATGCCATGGAAGCCCCTAGTTTGCAAGTTGAATGCGCCCTAGGGGGAATTGTTAATGTACGTTTTGCTTTTTGGTAGCATATTTGAATGCATTTGACTATCCACCTTGCAATTCCAGCTTTGGAGATGGGGTTGCCTTTATGAGGTGGTGAGAAAGCTACAAAAAGTTGTTTTGTTTTTCTAAAGGATTTAGTCCTGTCTATGTAATAAAGTAAAGCTCTTTTGACGTCTAGTGTGTGAAGAGCTCTTTCCGCTACCGAATCAGGGTTTTGGAAAAATACTGGTAACTCTACTGATTGATTAAGATGGAAAGCAGAGATTACTTTGAGAAGGAATTTTGGATTTGTCCTCAGAACCACCTTGTTACGATGTATTTGTAAGAATGGCTCTTGTATGGTTAAAGCATGGCTCTCAGTTACTCTCCTGAGAGAGGTGATTGCGACAAGGAAAGCTACTTTCCATGTAAGGAATTGTAATTCGCATTTGTGTAATGGCTCAAATGGGGGACCCGTGAGTCTCGTAAGAAAAATGTTTAGGTTCCACACCGGAGAGGGTGGCAGTCTGGGTGGAATTATCCTTTAAGGCTTTCTATAAAGGCTTTTGTAGCAGGTACTCTAAACAATGACAAACGTTGTCTGTTTTGTAGGTAGGCGGCAAGGGCAGCCAGATGTAGTCTTATGGATGAGTATGCCAGATTTCATCTTTGTAGATGCAGCAAATAGCAAATGATGTTTTGAATTGAAGCATCTAGCGGGTCAATTTTGTTGTTATTGCAGTAAATGACAAATCTTTTCCATTTAGCTGCATAGCAAGCTCTTGTAGTGGGGCGTCTTGCTTCTTTAATAATGTTCATACAGTTGGATAGAAGGTTGAGGTAACCAAACTCTAGATTTCAGGAGCCAGATTGCTAGATTTCGTTGTGCTGGATCTGGGTGCCTTATGTCTCCATGTTTCTGCGTGAGCAGCCTTGGGGAGAGACAAAGTTTTTGGTGTGGAACTACTTAGAGTTCGAGTAGTCTTGTGAACCATGGTTGCCGTGCCCATGTGGGAGCAACCAGGATCATCTTGAGAGACTGCTGTTTGAGCTTGCGTACTACTAGCAGAATGAGTGGGAGTGGCGGAAAGCATACGCAAATCTGCCTGACCAGTTCATCCATATCGCATTGCCCTTGGACAACGAGTGTGGGTACCTGGCAGCGAAGGTTGAACATTTTGCGTTTACGGCGAACAGATCTATGTCTGTGTGGCCCCACATGTGGAAAAAGGGTTGCAGAACTTGCGGATGAAGTTCCCATTTGTGTGTATGCGGAGTCTGACGACTCAACAGATCCACAATCTGATTGTTCACTCCTGGAAGATGTTCTCCCAGAAGATATAAGTTTTGTGGAATGGCCCATATCCATATGCTTTGTGCCAGTTGAGACAGCTGCAAAGAGTGTGTTCCTCCTTGTTTTAGTATGTAATACAATGCTGTCATATTGTCGGTGCGGACTAGAACAGTTTTGTGGGGGAGATGTACTTGGAATGACTTTAGCGCTATAAATATTGCTAGTAATTCTAGGTGATTAATGTGGAGCTGTTTTTGTTGAGTGGTCCACTTGCCCTGAATTGTGTGGTTTAGGAGATGGGCTCCCCAGCCTGTGAGTGATGCGTCTGCTGTTAGCACTATCTGTGGAACTGGCTCTAGGAACGGCCCCCTCTGGAAAGGTTTTGTATGTTCCACCACTGCAGAGAGCGACGTGTGCGGCAGTCCACCAACACCAGATCTGTAAGTTGACCTTGAGCCTGGTTCCACTGACGTGCTAAACATTCCTGCAAAGGGCGCATTTGAAGTCTTGCGTGAGGTACAATGAAAATGCAATGCAATACACTCGGGCTGGAAGAGAGTGTTGGGGCTGAAATTTGGTGATGAGGTTTTGCATACTGGCTATCCTGGCTGGATTGGGATATGCTAGAGCTTTTGGAAGTGTCTATTGTGCCTCCCAGGTACTGATGAAGGTAGGAGGGTTGAAGGTGTGACTTGGTGTAGTTCACTGTGAACCCCAAGCTGTGTAACAGCTGAATAGTGTGGTGAACACATTGGTTGTATGACAAGGAAGTTGCCTTGTTGAAGCAGTGAAAGGACTTGTTGAAGAATGATCATGTGAAAATGATCTGACTGTATGTAAAGATTGAGAGGTCTGAGGCCCAGTATTGGTTTTAGAGTACCATCTTTTTGGGGGATGAGGAAATACAGGGAGTAAACTCCTGTTCCTTGATGCTGTAAGGGAACTAGTTCTATTGCATGCTTTTGAAGCAGTGAGAGAATTTCCTGTTTCAGGACCGTCAGATGTTCCGTGGACATTGAACGGTGTTTGGGCGGTATGTTGGGAGGAGTTGCAGTAAGTTCCAGGCAGTAACCATACTGGATAATTTGTCTTACCCACTTGTCTGTAGTGATGCAATTCCAGACAGGTAGGAACTGTGAGAGTCTCCCTCCGACCGGAGTGGATTGGTCTGGAGGGAGTGGAGGAAAGTCACTGTTTATTACTGGGAGAGGCGCGAGTGTTGTTGTTACCTCGGCCTCTACCTTTGTTGTTATTTCCCCTGTACCCACCTCTAAAATATCCCTTGTTGGGGGTTGTTTGTGTGGGGTTTTTATAGGAGGAAAAAGCAGTGTCTGTACTGATGTTTTTGGATGCTCCTCTATAAAAGAAGCGCCAAAAGGAGCCTCGTGTAGATGGAGACTGTAATGCTCCCATGGATGTAGCAGTCTCCGTGTCCTTTTTCATTTTTTCTAAAGCTGTATCCACAGTTGGGCCCCAAAGTTGTTCGTGATTGAACGGCTGATTGAGGATAGTAGTCTACACTTCTTGTTTGAATCCAGAAATGTGCAGCCAGGCATGTCTTCTTAGTAACACACTAGTGTTGATGGATCTAGATGCGGTGTCTGCTGCATCGAGGGCACACTTAATTGATGCATTTGTTATTAGCGTGCCCTCCTGAATCAAATCATTAGCTTTGGCTTTATATTGGTCAGGCAAATGCTGCATTAGGGTTTCAAGCTCGTCGTAATGAGCCCTATCGTACCTGGCAAGTAATGCTTGCGCATTAGCTATCCTCCAGTGATGGGCGGCAACTCGTTTGCCCGAAGCGTCTAGTAATTTAGACTCTTTGTCTGGAGCATCACCGGAGGTCTGAGAGTTGGCACGCTTTCTAGCATTGGTCACTACCAGGGAGTCTAAGGGAAGTTGGCCCTTAATGTAGGTGGGATCATTAGGGGCGGGTTTATATTTTATCAATCCGAGGATTGAGAATTCTAGCCCTTACAGGGTCTTTGAATATCTCTGGGGCATGTTTAATGACTCTTCTTAACATGGGTAAAGTTTGTACTGTCTTTTGTGACTGTGCAAAAGTGTCTATTAGGAAGTCTTCCTCTGTGGGGTCCGAATGCATTTGAACACCATGGTACTGGGCAGCCCTATCAATGAGCTGACTAAAGCCAATATTGTCATCTGGGGGAGATGGCTTTGTTGGGTATGCATCAGGATCAGGAAGGTCTGGAGGATTTACTGGGACATCATAGTCATCCCATGTGTCCTGTGGAATGTCTGTGTCCTCATCAGGGTCAGTAAAAGGGTCATTGTTGCCTCCCCCACCCCCCCAAATCATCATCATTCGGTGGTGGTGGTGGTGGTGAATATGGGGGAAGTATGGGAGACTTTGGAGGAGAGGAAGGCTTAGTAGGAAGAACAGGAGAAGAGGGTCTTAAGGGTGAAGTTGCACAGTCTCTTTTCTTCACAAGCAGCTCAGGGATGTGTGGGGTGTCAAATTTCCTCTTCTTGTGTGGAATGCTGACAATATGGCCTGTCTTAGGGTCCACTTGGAGAGTTTTTTGTTTCGGATCGATGGGACCCAGCAGAAAAAGTTCTTCCTCTTCGATAGTCGCTTTCTGCCCTGATTTTTTCGCTTCCGAGCGGGATTCAAATTTCTGCTCTGGAGCCTTTGAAGGGATTTTTGGTTTTTGGATTCTTCAGCTTCGGTGTCGAGTCGGAAATCTTTTTCGGTTCCGAGTGTTTTGGTTTCAGATCCGAGGCCTTTTGTTCTTTTGGTGCTGAGGCCTTTTTGGAGACTGCGCGAGTAGGATGTGCTCCCGACTTCGGTGCCGATGGTGTCTGTGGGGCACTGACATGCGGCTTGCTCGGACCCCAGCCACCGGAAGGCTTTTCCTTTGTCTTCGGAGCCGGGCCCGGGGGCGGGGCTTCTGAAGCTTTCTTTCGGTCACGACTGGGGCCTGCAGGCGAAGTCTTGACCGGAGCCTTCTTTTTTTCGGGTGGGGTCGGGGCATGGGCAATTGTACTCACTCGTTGACCTGGAGTGATGTGGTCGTCGGAGTCGTCTGCCTCAGAAACGATGTCCAGATCCTCCAAATCCTCTGCCTCCGGAACATCGGGGCCTTCATCGAAGATGTCTTCTGGCACCGGTGCAGCCTGTTGCGCCATAACGTGTCGTCGGGCCCGGCGATCACAGATAGTCTTCTTGGACCGGAAGGAGGCACAGGCTTGGCAAGTTTTCTCCTTGTGCTCGGCAGAGAGACAGAGGTTGCAGCCCTTGTGTTGGTCGCTGTGTGGGAATTTAGCTCCACACTTGGGGCATTTTTTCCATGGAGTCCTTTCCATTAGCCATAGGCCCGAAAGGCGTCGATAGGCCCAACGGCCCGCATTGACGACCGGAATCGAGTATTTGAGTTAGCGCATCGAAAGGCATGCGAACGAAAACAATACCGTCGAGTTTGCGATGGTTTGTGCATCGAAAAGGTTTGGATAACACGGTACCGAAGCGCTGAAGTTACATCCGAACCCGATGGCGGAAAAAAACTATCTGAGGATGGAGTCGATGCCAGTGCGCGCTATCATCTAAGGGAGGAGTCACCTATCTCGTGACTACAAAAGACTTCTTCCAAGACAACAACAAGGTGCAAGCATCCGAGCCCAACACCAGATGGCGATTTATGCACAGAGTGTGAATTCTGCAGCTCATATGCCTCGAACAATTAGTTTTGATAAGTGCTTGAACAAGAGAAGGGGTTAAAACTGAGTGCTGAATTATTAAAGTACGTGGTGCAAGATGTTAACATAATTTACAAAAAAGGCTACCAGATTACGTCTGAGTGCCCATGGGTTATAGCAGGTCTATGCTATTTAAATCAAGGTAAACCCTTCACCTCCCCCTGCACCTAGGGCCCTCACCGGGTCTGAGCACCAGTAGTTTTTTAAAGGGGGCCTCAAAACTGGTCTCTATCAGGCTCTGTTTTGTGCCCTGGCACAGGCGGTCCTTGTCTTTTCCGACTGCAGTGACAGCAGGCACATCGATGTGTGCTTCCTCACTTCTCACTAGTGGAGAAGTTACGGCATGACATCATGCCAGGTTAGCATTGTAGGGGAAGGATATCCTTGCTGCTTACATCTCCCATGTGTCTGCTTTTTAAAACACAAGACTCCGAGCGCTGTTGCGAGTGAGGGGGTCCTTTTGAATAGCGCATACTGCAAATTGCAATTCTCTTTTTGAAACACGAGCAGCAACATTGCTGTGGTGTCACCAGGGATTTAAGTAGAAGCTTTTTCAATATTATATACAAACCATAGTTGCTGCTTATTTATCTTATGCAACTAACATCCATTGACGAAGCCAATTGTCCTGACCTGTAGTAGGTATGATGTTACTTGTTGTATCATATCTGGATGCAATGACAGAAACGGCAAAATACAAGCTGGGCGGCACACTATGCTAAGCACACATTTTTAAGCTTATGTGTTTTAAGTCACGCCCTTAATTACATTGGCCACGCCCCTATGAGAGGCCCCCCCAGTTTTTTCATCCCACATAAAGCCCTGCCCGCACCCATGCCGAAAAGGGCCCCTTGGACTAAAGTGCATATATAGGATCGGGGCAAGGGAAGAGTATGGTACATCGGGTTGCTTCATTCAGGGCTATCTCTTAAGAGCAGCGACTAAGAACGACAGAATTACACTAATTAATAGTCTTATCCCAGTTAGCCCCCCCTCCCCCCAAATAGTGCAGATAGCCACACCGATTCCCCTTTTCAAGGTTTCTGCCTGCAGTAGTCAGTTATTAGCTTTGGGGTAAACGTGACGGGTTGGGGATCAGTGGTTTGGAGTAGAAATCGAGCTCTGAGTTCCTTCACATATTTTTCGCACCTCGATAGAGTTCTTACGACGGTTTCAGCAGGGCCCTCCTGATGGCATCAAGAGTTGTACAGCAGACCAGGTGATGCGACCATGATTCGCTCTTGAAGTTGCATAGCCTTCATCTCCCCTCTTTTCCCAGATTGAAGACGGCTACTGGTAAACCCAGCAAGCACATGCACAATATGTCTCTGCACACCCATCTGTTGAGGGCATCTGACCGATAGGATTGCGGCTTCCCTACCAAGCAGTAGTTGTTCAAGAGGAGCAAGATGCCAGAGGACTTTAAAGAGTGTCCAGCTGGTACAGAGTTATTTGCAACTGCCTGCTGATTGCCCTTTTCCAGGCCTTATAGGAGACGGCATCAGATTGTAACACTGATGCTTCAATGTGGAATGAGGCCTACGCAGCGTGCATGCGCTGCATAGGAAAGAGACCTTTAGTCATCGGCACAGCTTTGTGGGCAAAAACGTGCACGCGTTGCATTGCTTCCAATGGTAACGCGTGCACGTCTGGCGATTTCCCTTGCGGGAGCGAGCGGCACCATATGGTAGCAATTATCATACTCGCTCCCGCAAGGGAAACGCTGCCTGCTCTCGGCCGCACTCCCCTTCCCCCCACGCCCTACTTGCGTGAGGCGCGCGTGCTTGTTTGCAGCTTTTGATCTTTTCTCTTCACATTTATGTATGTCATGTTTTCATTAAGGAAGCAAATGGTGGCTTTTTGATGGCATGCATCTTAGTTAATGGCTTGAGAAGGGCCCATACCCAACATAGGTATTTTTTCGAGGATCCTTGTAATTGACTTGTTTCCAGTCATTCTCATCGTCATCTGTGAAGGAAATATCCCAAACTTGCGGTTCCAAAACACGCAGATTTAAATTATTAACTGTTTGGTGAGTGACTGGTACTCATTACACTGTTCTTTCTTTGCACTTGATGAGCTGCGCAAAAAGGTGGCATTGATACGCCAGCAAATCTTTTTTTTTTTTGTCTTTCATGATACAAAAAGTTTAGTACTTATTTTCTTTATTTTGTTAATCTCCACGGAGAACCTGCAACCACTTTGGTAAAACAGCATAGACATTAATAAAACAAGCATTGGCATAGCCAATAGGTCTCGCTTTTTGGACCCTATAAGTATTTAGTAATGCAGCAAAATATCCTTGGTGCAACAACACCAACTGTTGCATGTTAAAGGTCCCAAATGCGAGACCTATTGGCTATGCCAATATAAATGGCGGCTGCGCCTCTTTCTTTAGACACGGTCGACATTATCGTGAAAGAGCGTCCTGGGGCTCTTTTACAAAAAAAGCATTTCTTTGTCAACTTGACAGACATATGCTTTTATGTGTGCCCATTCAAAAAAGGGAAACGTGCTGCGAGCCCGCAGAATGGAAAGAAATCCAAAGGAAAACTTTAGTGTGGCTCTCCCAGGCTCAGCAGGGTTGCAGATCCTAGAATATTCACTGCACTATGGTGGGTGCGGCAACATGGACAACTAGATGGAGGAATGAAGGGAAAGGGAAACACAGACAACAAGTGGGAGGGAGCGGGCAATGGGACTGTTAAAAAAAAAAGAGAAAAAAAAAAGAAGCTACGATGCGTCCATTGCTGGCCACTTCACAGCACTTTTATTTTCTAGTGGCGAGTAGGGGGGGTCATCACAGACAATGGGATGGTGACAGTTGGAGGTAAGAAGCAACATGGACAACAGGAGTGTGGAAGGGAAGAAGCAACATGGACAAGGGGGATGGAAGAGGGAGAATCAAAACCGAAAAAGGGGGAGAAGCAACACCAACAACTGGGAGTGTGGGAGGGCAAAAAGCAAAACCAATAAAAGGGGGGCAGGGGAAGAAGCAACGTCAACAAAGGTGAGGTGGGAGGGGAAGAAGCAACACCAACAATGAAGTATATGATAGTACATTTCACATTGAATTGAACATGCCTCACTAGGTAGTACTTAGGTTTCAAGGCACTAGACCGTAAATGAGATCCACTGTGTTTGGAATTCATCTAAAGTCCCTCTTGAAATAGCTGCCACTTTGAGAACAGATGTTAACATAAACTTTAGTGTATTGAGAAATAAAGTTGTCCGTTATAAAGAATGAATCCTCGTTTTCATCCGGTTTTGAACTACATAGAAATATTTACGGTTTTTATTTGATCTGGACACAGGTCCTTCCTAATCTTCTGACTGCTAAAACAGTACAGGCTCTGGCCGACACTACCCCCTCTTTTAATACCCTGCTACTGTACTCAACAGCAGAATGCTGACCAGCCGGCTTTAGCAATACATCTGGTGTTGCGTTGTTCCTGGGCCCGGGTGAAATTTCAGTTATGCCGGTATAATTTAGAAACTTTTGTGTTACGCTTGTTGCATGAAAGACCTGAAATGATGCCATTTTGCCACACTGCATAATTATATCGTGTTATCTGAAAAATTATAGGGCAGGAACAAGGTTAAGGACCAGAACTACAACACTCGTTGTTTTGGCACTATTAGCACGGAATGCACCCTTAAGTCAAAAACTGATTCAAGAATGCATTTTGTGTCATTTAGCAATATCAGATTATACTAATTCCTCAACCCCTAGTTGCACCCCGTTTACTACGACTGTAATGATTTCCATTAGTTTGAGCTATAAATGGGCAAAATATATCCTGATTATGTACTGCACGGGGCGGTGCTAAATATAAAATTAGGTGGAAAACGCATTCACAGTTTAGGTGTGCGCGTGTGCCCACAAGCCTCCTAAGAAGTGATCTGAAAGGTTCAAATGAAGGGATGGGTTTCCACTCATGTCACATAAATAAAGCGCACATTACAAAAAGGTCCAACAAGAGACCGCGCTTCCAAACAGAACTGTGTGAGGTATGAGCGGGTACGTAATCCGGTCCTGAAATTACCTTTGTCCTCTGATAATTGCTTTTTAATTAGATGACCAATGTCAGAATGCAAAGTAAAAAAATCAAGGCCTGCATGACCAATGTACTCCGTGAATGGTGCGACTTCAGAGCTCTAGAATCCTCAGAACACTGTTTAAACAGCTGTTCGTATTATTTCACAGAAATAGACATTAGTTGGCTCTGATATTATAATGCCCGGTTCACGGTTTCGTATCTCTCCTCTGACACTTACACATGTCCTGAGCGGTCTCCGCCGCCTTGAGAGGCGGTAAGTTGTACCACGATGCTGATGACTGGATGGGGGTAACAGCAAGGCCATGGCATGGATATGCTCGTAGTGAGATCAGTGAAGCATGCAAGGCCAGAGTCCAGGAAGTGTCGGTGGTGATAGCATTGATTTTCTAGCAATTGCAGTACAGGAAAGATGGTATGTGAGCTTAGGGTCGAGTGCTCTATTTAGCACTCTGTACTCCTGTAGTGAAGGGGGATTAACTGTATCTGACATACATGGAGAAGTAACTATCCGGTGTGGGGTTGACGTTGGGCCTGAGACTGTACTGGATATCCTGAGATCCGAGCATAAAATCGCTGTTCTTCTGAGAATTGCAGATACCATCTTAAACAAGCATTGAAAGCGTGCGTCATTGCGATCGCTCTCGCTCTGAAAGTGATCGCACACGAGTTTTCAAAGTGCTGCTGAAGGCTAGCGGTTCGCGCGAGCACGGTCGCGTGAACGCAAGCACTAGGCCAGCCAGCAGCACTTTGAAAACTCACATTACAAAATGTCTCTCCGAGCCAGCGCATGCGCTGGGCTCAGCGAGACCTAAAAAGGCAGAGACACAGGCACACGCCCTCTCACACCTCTACATCTAGGTAGCATGATGGCATTCAAAACATAGGTTAATGCTTCGTCCGTTATACTTTATTCTGCAGTGTTTCTTTAAAAACAAATGCATATTGATTTAATAATTTAATTCACATTTTTGCGAGGATTGCCCCTTTTTCACTTGTCCAATAAAAAGTACTTTATGCTTTAGAAGCAACATTTTGGATTGATTGACGCAACCTTTTCACAGTCACATGAGCCAAGTTGATATCTTCTAAAATAAATTGTCAGGCTACATATTAATGATTTTTGCACCGAGGCACTTCAGAACGTTGGACCGTACACTTCCTAATTGCCAAACGTCAGTAAGCAGAACGTTTTACATTGAGATCAGTCGCGTAACACAAACCCTTGCAGCCCCTGCTGTGCATGGGGCCCTCCACCCCGGCCCTTCCAGGGTCCCCCCAGCCCTTCAGGGGGGACTTCACTAAGGCCAAGATCAATTAGTATCTGAGAGATATTGAAGACTCAGGGCCCCCAGGTGGGGCATCATTTTACGCTACGACACTGATTGAGGTTGCATTTATATAGTGCTTACTACCCCTGATGTGGCATTTAAGCGCTTTATAGGGAGTCAGACACTAACCGGGAACCTCAAGTTAGTGGTTAGTCCATTGGTTATTGGGGTTATTCTTGCATGCTAAAGGAAACCATTCTGTGCTTTTACTCTTGTTTCTTTGTGGCACACTAGTGATTTAGGTGTGCTCATTAGAGGGAAGCTATGTGAGAAGTAAATGTTTGCTGGAATTATTATTGTTATGATTTAAAAAAGGCTTAAGATAGACATGCATGATATTCCGAAAAAGCGCTTCCAACGCCTCACCAGGGGTAGTAAGCGCCATATAAATGCAATTCCAATTACAACTTAGAGTAATTTATGTACAAAAGTGGCATGTAGAAGGGAAGCAGAGATGCATTCAAAGTTAACAAGCATTGGCATAGCCAATAGGTCTCGCCTTTGGGACCTTATAAGTGTTTAGCCATGCAACAGTTGCGTAACTAAATACTTATAAGGTCCCAAAAGCGAGACCTACTGGCTATGCCAAGTGGCCTTGCGGCCGTGAAAGTGATCGCGATTGCGATCGTGATCAACATCAAAGCGGGCTTGCGGCCGCAAAAGTGAAAGTAATTGCGGTAAAACGCGGCGCGCGCGCCCGCGCACATGCACTGTAGCTCTATGCTGGCCTGGTAGCACTTTTTGGAGCCCTCTCAATAAGTCTTGCCAGACCAGCGCATGCGCTGGGTCAGGCGAGACCTAAAAAGGAAGGGAAAAAGTAAAAGTTGAACCAAGGTCAGTGTTTCCTGCAGTATTTCAAGGAAAATATTCAGCAGTTGGAGATTTATTGTGATATTATGCAATCAGTCTATATAAACCATCCTTCAACGTCTTTTAAATATCGAGCTTGCAGCTAGTCCTTCTCATCTGTTGGTCCGCTGTATTGTCATTCAGATTTTTCTTCCACCCACCACAGCATGGTGGCAGTGGGTCAGTCCACTTCAGCCCTTTCTGTGCGAGTGATGGCATTCTTACGAAGCACAGTGTTACACAGACAGTAGTTCCCTTCAGTGCCAGGGTCTTGTGGGCCAATGTGTGCTTTCTGCAAAAACTGTTTTGAATTTGACATTAAAACTTTTTAAATATATTTTTAATTTTATTAAAGTTTGGCAAGGGAGGGCAGCTTCCCAGACACTGCAACAGGGCCCTTGCTGGCACTTGCAGTGTGGTGCATCCTGCATGTGCACTACTGGTGGTGGCCATCTTTGTCAATGGCTTTAAACCATTGTGTGTGCACATAGGGCGGTTTTCATTCAGTGGGCTTCAAACCCATTTCAAGATAGCCAGGCATATGTGTGTATGAAAGGGTGGCCATCGCACAAAGTTTTTGTGAAACTTTGTTACAGAAATATTCAGACTGATGCCTGGACGTGTGAACACAAGCACCCACTTAAAAAATAGTAATAATAAAGATGTATACAAATATAAAAGAGAGCATTGGTGAAGCTATCACCAAGCCTATTGCCTTTGCCGATTGTTGTTGAAAGACTGCATGGTCTTTGGCCAGGAAAACCCTGATGTGGTTGAAAGTTTCATGCTTTAGAACACATCTTAGCTATTCAGTGGGCGCTCCCTGACTTCACACCACACCAACCAGCATTACTTCAGCTTTGCCATTGATAACCTCCCTCTTCTCTTTCCACATAAGCACTAGGCACAAAGCTAGAGAAGGCAAACTTCTGTTTTGAAACTGATGTGCGTTTATTCAGTAGGTCCGTCAAAGCACCCATCCTGTTATCTTTTCAGTGCAGCATTCTTTATCAGCTCTCAGTGTTTCCAGAGACTTAAACAGGTTTAACACAAATTCATTGTTACCAACCACTCTGCCACAGATGTTCTGTAACAGAACAGTGGTGAATTCATAGCATTATAATTATTAAGGCTACTTTGTAAACACAGAACCCTTGCTTCTTCTAAATGCTAGCCCGCACAGCACTTTCCAAATGTGCCTCTTGGATGCTTATGTACTTTGGTTTCAATGCGCAAGCACTCCTACACTGTGTGTCTAGCAGCAGCTCTCTACCACGAACCAGATTCTCTCTCTGCACTGGTGTAGGAGACTGGATAACATCTGGATCTCGCCATTGTGGCTTCTGAGATTCTGTTTGAACTCTTTCATCAGTGAGCACTCCCTGTTTATTGTGGAAAGGGTGTGTTTTGATTAATTTATCCTTAATTAAATTGTCATTATTTCATTTGTTTCCATTCACCCTTGACTTTCCTCTCTCTTGAATAGTTTATATTAGTTCTGTTGCATTTTGTTCTGCTCTAAAAAGATCTGTTGGACTCCTCCAGTCTTCGGCTGTTGCAGTGCGAGACAGGTGTGGCTCCTGTTTCTATGTTTTTAGGTCTCGCCTGAGCCAGCGCATGCGCATGCGCTGCTCTGGGGAGACATTTAGTAGCTGCTTTGAAAATTGCTACTTTGCCGGCTACCAACTTGCTAAAACGCGCACAAGAGCGCGCGCGCAACGTGCACAGCTGCCATCGTGCACAGCTGCCATTTGGCTTCTTTTATTGCGCGTGTGAAGGCCCTCCCTTACCCCCTCCCTTCTACCACTCCCTCCTTGTCAGCTTCCTGCCTTTGTATGGCGCCCGCTAACTTGTAGCCGTTTCACTTTCATTATTTGCACTCCCTCCTTGTTATTCACGTTATGCTCACTGGCCCACCCTTCGACACGCTAAGCGCCCACATACAACCCTTTTTCACTAATATTGACGCACAAAAAACGCCCGCTTTTCAAATCTTTGCCGTCTTATTTTGTCTTCCGTATATGTGATTCACAATGCTTGCTGTGCGTTAACGGCTTGCAGCATACAAAACGGACGAGCGCGCCAACAATGAGGTAAGATTGCTTGCCTGTATGGTGCCTTCTTATTAACCCCCCACCTCCAGAACACACTGCACTCGCACGCGCCCCCCACACTTTCACAGTGTGTAACAAAATGCACAACAGCCGGTAACTCTACCAGCAGACTTACGTTCTTAATTATATTGGCTGTGTGAGGCGCCAGCAAGTTTAACAATGTTACCGGCACACCGCCTTACTGTGTGAGCGCTTTTCAAGTTGGGTATTTCAGGCACCCGGTTTTATAAAAAATAAAAAAAATGCCATGCGTGCCTGTATGCTGCCTCCTTATTAACCCCCACCTCCAAAAGACACTGCACTTGCACGCGCCCAGTTTCATAAATAAATAAAAAATGCCGTGCTTGCTATGCTGCTTCCTTAACGTTGTGGCCGCGCGTCCGGGGCACTGTTTCCTGTAAACAGCTGCATTCCTTGCTTTCACTTTTGCCGAGCTAAGTTGCATTGTTTTTTTCAACTTTAAAGAGGAGCACGGCGCCCGCTTCAGGGACACTGCGCTTTATGTTTCTGCATTTATTTAAACTTTTAACCTGAGCACGGGGCTCTCTTCAGGGCTGCTGCTCGCTCCCGGTCTTGTTGTGACTGATGGCTGTGTGTATGTTTGCAAATCTGTGTTCTATATAATCTTTAACTTCAAGCTTCGTATCACCTCACTTTGCAAATTGCAACATTCTGGGAATTTTTTGCTCTGTTTATTTCTGCCTTCCCTGCCGAAAGTCACGCTTTTACAGTGTCTTTTATTATCAATATGTGACTAAGAAAACTGCGAGCACGATCAGCGAAACGCTTTCATTTTAATGGAGTGCCCGTTTATTGCCTCGAGCGCTGTAAATCTGTCAGGCCTCCGTGAGCCTTTCACCTCGCTCTTCTCTCGCGCCAGCTCCCAGCCTGACAGGGCTCCCCAGAGGCCTCGTCCTAATTTGTTTTCAATTAATTGCAAAATGGGACTGAAATTTCCCACATTAGGTCCGCTGTTTTCCTTGCACGAGTACATTGAAAAACAAATTATTGCTCTTGAATATTTAATTCTAGCCCTTGGATTTGGAGTAAGGAAGTGTTGGCTTTTTGATGTGCTTCTCAGTACAGCTGCACAGACTATTAGCTCCAGAATGCCCTCTGAAAGGTGCATCATACACTGACACGTTTTTTAATCCTGGCGTCCACCAATACCGCCCGTGTTTTTTAAAAAAAATGTTGCATGTCTACCTTCATAAATGGTTAAGTGGCATTAAATACATTCATTGTTGTTTTTTTTTTGTTTACACTTCAGGCTTCCCAATCAGTACTTGTACATGTCACGTTTGGTGAGTCAAGTATGTCAGAACTGACATACTGACCTGTCTCAATGCATTTATATAGTGTACGGACTGTACCTTATTAGGGTCTCAAAGTACTGTCTTCCAGAATTTACTCCTCATATATCTGTAAAGCATGCCTCTATTCTGTGGCCAGAGGAGAAATTTGTTGAGGACCGAGGACCAGGAATCATAGAATGAGGACGAATTTGTGTGTTACTTTTATCCTCGGGCCCCTTTTTTTTTAGGTTTTCTGTGTTTTGTGCTTGCAATATTCATGTTGAACATATTGTATTCTACACCTTAAGGGGGTTGGGGTCCATCTCTCTAAGCTAGGGACTTATTTGCTTTCGTACCTCAGCCATTGGCTTGCTGATCTTGTCATTCACCCGTAGGTTTAGCCTGAGGAATATTTTGGCATCAGTGTTTTCCTATTGGATGCATAGGTGTGCCTTACGCTTCCATCAGAGTTCTTGAGCAACTAATTTACAGTCCACAAGCAGTCCTGTAAAACTGAGGAGTGAACATTGACAAAAGCTGAGTGCGGCACCTGCTTCAGGGACGCCGCGCTTTATATTTTAGCATTCTTTTGCCCATTCCTTTGCTCCGATCGAGCGTGCACTTTACAGTGCCCCAGGACACAAGTAGGCACCGACTAAAGTGCTCCCGTAGCAGCACGCACTCTATGGTCCCTCCCAGGCAAAAGCAGGCACCCACTCTAGTGGCCTTATTTTCAGTGTGCGTGCTGTATAGCGAGCAGCAGGGAACATGAGTCAAATCTGCGCCTGGCTGCTGGTGTCAGCCTTTTTTCTGCAACCTTTTTAAAATGCTGCTCTCCTCTTTCGTAAGTAAATTGGAATGGAGAGCTACTACGCCGAGGGTCTTATGGTGTGGGGACTGTTTTTTGGTTCTTGTGACTTTTCCCTTTGTTGTTGTTTCATCCAATTTGCTTGCAAGCCTGCTTCCGGTTGCATCGCCCAGACCTCTGTTATTTTTTTATATTATTTTGAAAACATTGTTTTTAGGCTTGTTGGGTCAATTGTATCAACTGACTCAGAACAATAACAGACTTCACCATGGCAAACATAAGCTCAGAACAATAACTTAGTTTTCACCATGGTAAACCTAAGCTTAGCCGCTCTGATTTCTATTGCATTAGTTTATTCTTCTCCCTCCGTTTCTTGCTGTCGTACACTCATTCCTTCAGCTGATCTGTTTTTCCCACCTACACTTTGTCTGGCTTCTATAGCGCCTTCATCCTGTTCCAAACCCACACAACACTATATGTTGTGTCTCCTCCCCATAAGCACAATAATTATTTACCGCAATGCAACAGCAGGCGCTTAAGTAAATAAACAAGCATTGGCATAGCCAATAGGTCTTGCCTTTGGGACCTTATAAGTGTTTAGCCATGCAACAGTGGATGTTGTTGCACCAAAGATATTGTGCTGCATAACTAAATACTTATAAGGTCCCAAAAGCGAGACCTATTGGCTATGCCAATGCTTGTTACGTTTTGTGACAGGGACGTTTACCTTCAGCAATAATGTTTGACGAAACTATCACCTTCGAATGCATTTCATTTCGTCTGACCAAATGAGAAGACACAAACCTACTTTGCTTGCACCCCATGAGTACAATACAAAACGCATTTAAACAGGATATCATGATATACTCAACAAAGAGAATGCGCTGGATTGGATTACTTAATACATCCTACAACATTATTTTAAGGTACAAAACACATTCATTAATCTACCATCGTAAAACAATTTATTACAAAACTGCCTCATATACATCACATTGCATAAAACGATGATTAGTGCATTAACTCTAACATTTACATCAATTCATGTCGTGCGCTATTCTCAAACAGCAGAACAATTATTCTAGACTGGACTGTACCATAAACATCTGTCTTTAGGCTATTCAGATCCTTTCCCCATCGAAATGACTAGGTTTTAGTAAAGCAGTTCTATTCCTTGGGCTGCAAAATCAGCTTATTTTAGTCTCCTTAACTTTGAGACTGTGTGCATCAGGACTTTAAGTTGGGACAACCGTTTTAAACTCAGTCAATACAGAGTGAAGTGAGATGTCAGTAGCATTAATTATCACTGAAGCCATATTGAAATATTAAAACCCGTGTCATACTACTGCTTTTAATGCTTTAGTGAGTATTGTCTGTTGAGCCTTCATTCAGAATCATGGCTAGAAGTCAGTCCCTATCTCATAAAGATGAAAATTGCTATCAATCAGTATTTCACTCTGACAACTAACATTTGTGTTCCTCACACCACTGACATAAAGTAGTTCCTGCTCTGCCTAGCTGTTAACAGTAAAGTCATTGAATTTTAGAAAACTCTTTAGTATAATGTGTACTGTTTTTAGGTCTCGCCTACGCAGCGCGCATGCGCCGCTCAGGAGGACCTCTAGCCGTCGCTGTGCTTGTGGCAGCATCCAGCTTGCGGGAGCGCGCCACAAGCATGAGTGCAGTGCTTCCAAAAAGAGCAGACTGCGCACGCACGCACCACTCCCGGGCTCACCTCCTGCTCCCCCTCTCTCTGACTCGCATTCCTGGTTTGTTTTTTTAACTTTCAGCGTGTTTTCACACGCACATTTCTTGTTAATCTTATTGACGGATGTAATACATTTGGACGCTTTTAATCTACTTTTACATCCCGGTTAGTACAAGTGACAAATGTTTTTTCTTCAATACATATCCCAAGTATTATGTTCCAGGGGGTAAAGTAAATAAAATATCATACTTGCTACTGACTCGGTGTAACTTTACCCAATAACCAGAGAGCCTTGATTTCATGTTCAAATAATATGACAGATGCGCGCACAGTCCTTTCTCTGTGTCAATAGTATTTTCCTGTAGCTGCCTCTTGTAATGCGTAGTCCTCTCTGTTACTATCATGGTTGCTAGGCTCGCCTTCGTGAAATACAGCTCCCAGGGTGCTTAGTGGCAGCATACTATGCACCGTGCTCCATTGTGACGTTACTCTGTGGCTACGTGTTCGGCGTGTTGCGGAAACCGGTACTACGGAGTCTGCCTCTGGCTTCCGGGCTGGGTTGGCTGACCGACAGCGCTTGGGCGTCCGACGCCCAAGTGGAGATTCCGGTGAACGGGTGTTGAGGGGGCAGGAGTCCTGTAGAGTGTCCGACTTGGCCGGGCAGTATTATGTTACTAACTCGAGTGGAACAAGGCAAGTTTCTTTTCGGATGCCAAAATTATTTTAAAAGCTACTGCTTTATATTAAGCCATTTATGAAGTTATGTAGTGCTGATTCTTAAATTACCTAAGGTATAATGCAAGTTAAAGAGAATATACAATGTTACCGATTTGTCTGTAAATTTCCCGGTTATTTGTTCTCTACGATTGGCACGTATTGCCGTTTTCTAACTTCTTGACCTTTACCCGAGAAAACTAGCGATTTGTAGCCTTCAGATATAGGTGCCCGGGCTTTCCTAGAAAACATTCAAATCTATTTAAATATCATGGTTCATTTTTGTTATTTCTATAAAACTCCGTCTTTATATGTGCATATACGCTCAATAGTGTCGATCACGGGCTACGCAGTTATCTAGTAATGTAACTTTCTGCTGGAATGTATGCAGCCCCAAGCCTCTGTTTTGAGCTACGAAATACTTGACCCTTTTTCATTGTACAGAGTCAATAACGATTATTGTTACGTTGAAAGGCAAGTGAATGAGAGCTCTGTTTGTGAACGGCGTTTCGTTCCCACTACTGAGAGCACAGGCTCTCCTTATGCTGCGGACGAGTGTGCACTGTTCAACCATACACTAAACATTTTTTATAAAAAATATTTTTTTAATAAGGTCGTTCAAATATACATAATCTCACCTTAATTATAGACAAGGTCACAAAAATGCTTATAACAGTTTTTTTATTATTACTTTGCAACATGCTGCACACAAGCCCCACTGCTCTACAACATAGCTTAAAACACATTAGCAAAGCCAATAGCTATGGCTAAACACTTATAAGGTCCCAAAGGCGAGACCTATTGGCTTTGCCAATGCTTGTTGTATTTGCTGGTGCCACGGGTTCCCTGGGCTCTTGAATGTATCCTTCAGGCAGGCTTTAAGTGAGTTGGCTGGCGTTTTCAGGTTCTGAATGTAGTATTTCAAGGTGTCAGACTCACAGGTTAAAGTTTGTCTTGACAAGCTAAATTCCAGGCGGAATCTTGTCCTGCGGATTATCTGGGCAATTGAAATACTTTCTCATGACCTGTACACTGTGCTTGCTCTGGACTGGGAGCACAGGCCGCCCTGGGAAAAGCCTAATGCCCGTAGTGCAGTGCAGGCAGGAGGGACTTCATGACTGTGAGAATCGGTGCAGCAGAGGCACTTTCTAATTTTGTGTTGAGGCAATTAAGACTGTATATGATGGCTGCAGCTTTTTTTTTTTCAGGGAAGCTATGTGGGCTATAAGTTTGGTGGTCTCTGTAAAACAAACCCCCAAGCAATTGTACTTCATTGCTGTTTTGATGATCGTGCTCCCCACGCACCAAATTTCCTGTTTTTATAGTGGATGAAAATCAGAACTTTTGTCTTATCTAATTAATGGTGAGATAATTTTCGTCATTATATGTATGGAGGTTGCTCAGGGCTTGCCATATGCTGACTTTGGTGTGGTCCATTACAACAATGCCATCTGCATATTGCAAAATATGTACGTTCGACTGGCCTAGTCGTGGTGATACCAGGCAACCACGCTCCAGGGATTTGCCCAGGTCTACTACATATAGGTTAAAGAGGATGATTACAAGGACACACCTCATGCTACAGGCCACCTCGGATGGTCATTTTGGATGTAATGGTGTGTGGCCCTGTTCTCACTCTGACCCACTTGCCGGGGTACAAAGAGATAATAGCCCCTAATAGTTTCGAAGGAACACCCCATGCGTTTAGTTTTCCCCATAGCGTGGGGCGGTCTACCTTGTCTAAAGCAGCACTGTACTCCATGAAATAGCAGAAGAGTGGTGGCTGATTTTTTTTTTACTGCTTGATGACTCAGAACTGCAAGTGTGGTGATATTTATTGTTGACGCAGTTGCTCGAAACCCTGTCTGAAAGAAAGGCAAAGCATCATTGCCCACGATCCAGGCCTCTGGCTGTTTAAGTAGAGATCAAATGTAAGCTTTGGCCTCTGGATCTAGGTGTGCTATCAAACGGTAGTTTGATGGATATGTGGGTCCACTTTCTTGAGTATTGGACACAGGATAGAACCCCTCCATGCGTCTGGAACTTGAGCGGAGAGGAAAGCTTGGTTAAAGAGAGGAGTTAACACCTTTGCCCAGTCCGCCAAGGCACATTTAAATATTCCAGCTAGGAGGCCGTTGGGACCTAGCACTCTGTCATTTGCCATTGCCTTTATGAGTTTGCAGACCTGGGCTGGCAAGGTCAGTTCCTGCGTGTTTCCCATGTACTGATGTATGATCCCCCATTTATTAA
This sequence comes from Triturus cristatus, assembly GCF_964204655.1. Lineage (NCBI taxonomy): Eukaryota > Metazoa > Chordata > Amphibia > Caudata > Salamandridae > Triturus > Triturus cristatus. The sequence goes on from NC_140593.1 coordinate 1,092,925,717, forward strand.
CATATTCTGGTGCAGCTAACTGGCCGGTGTACAATGCTTTTACATATCCCACCCAGGATCCTTCTAGTACTCCATTTTCCCTGGTGATGTGTGGGGATTTTAGTTGTTAGATGCAGTTCCAAAAACGGGATAAGCTTGTTTCCTAGAGTATTTGATGTATTTTTAGCCATTCCTTTTTAGGGCTCGCCTGGCTATCGCGTAAGCGATCGCTCAGCGAGACTTATGCAGGGGCTTCAGAAAATGCTCGCAAAGGCTTCCCAGGCGGATCGGGTGGCGGTTACGCGCACAACCACGCGCATTCCATTTGCCACCAGCTACTTCCTGCGCGTGCGCCGCCTCACGCATTCAGAGAGATTTAGCAAGGGGCACAAGACCTTAGGAATGCGGTTTATGGCCAGTGCATGTGAGACATTCAAGCGCGAAGCTGGCATCTGGCATCGGACTTGAAAGCAGCAGACTGCTTTCGCCAGCGCGCGCTCGGCCTCACTTCCTGCACCCCCTCTTACAACAATTAACTTTTGTTATAACTCACACCCCATATGCTCGATCCCTCCCACCCTTCCTTTGATGTCCGCTTTTTTTGTTGCTTACAAACCACGCCACACACTGTTGCACGCCGCACACTGCTGCATGCTGCCGCACGCCACACACTACTGCGCACACTGCTGCATTACACACTGCTGCACGCCGCACACTGCTGCACGCCACACACTGCTGCACGCCACACACTGCTGCACGCCACACACTGCTGCACGCCGCACACTGCTGCATGCCACACACTGCTGCATGCCGCTGCACGCCACACACTGCTGCATGCCCCACACTGCTGCACGCCGCTGCACGCCTCACACTGCTACACAAAACACTGCTGCACGCCACACACTGCTGCACGCCACACACTGCTGCACGCCGCACACTGCTGCACGCCGCACACTGCTGCACGCCGCACACTGCTGCACGCCACAAACTGCTGCACGCCACACACTGCTGCATACTGCTGCATGACTCACTGCTGCATGCTGCACGACACTGCTGCACGCCGTACACTGCTGCACGCCGTACACTGCTGCACGGCGCACACTGCTGCACGCCACACAGTGCTGCATGCCTCGCACTGCTACACGAAACACTGCTGCATGCCGCACACTGCTGCATGCCACACACTGCTGTACGCCGCACACTGCTGTACGCCGCACACTGCTGTACGCCGCACACTGCTGTACGCCCCACACTGCTGTACGCCCCACACTGCTGCACGCCCCACACTGCTGCACGCCCCACACTGCTGCACGCCCCACACTGCTGCACGCCTCACACTGCTACACGAAACACTGCTGCACGCCGCACACTGCTGCATTACTCACTGCTGCATGCTGCACAACACTGCTGCACGCAGCACACTGCTGCACGCCGCTGCACGCCACACAGTGCTGCATGCCTCACACTGCTACACGACACTGCCGCACGCCGCACACTGCTGCACGCCGCACACTGCTGCACGCCGCCCACTGCTGCACTCCAGACACTGCTTTTTTGCGAGTTTATGCTACTGACATTGTAAATGACAATGCCTTTTATTTTTTTTTAAACCAAAACATATATAAAAGGCATTTTAATTTTACAATGCCAATAGCTCAAACTCTTATAAATGCGAGACCTATTGCATTGCAAATGCTTGTTCTCTAAAGCTTTCTTTGCCTCCCACGTTGATTTTTTGTACTCCAGTACGCAGGTTAACGATATTCGTCATAGTTTTAACAGTGTGATTGAGCTTATGGGCATGCAGGAACCTTCTTAGCGCCCTTCGTGCTGTGACAATGGCCTTGTTGTGCTGCTGTTGGAACTGCTCCTTCCCTTTCATACTTGGATGTTGCTGACAGCGAATCCCTCAACTCATTTGTCAGTCTGTCCCAATTATGATTTATGTCTCCTGAGGGAGTGGTGTTGGGCTCCGTAGTCACCTTTCCTAGCCACTTGACGATTTTTGAGGTATCTGTGTCCCTCCATTTGATCCTCCTGACTAGCTTTGTTGCTTTGACACGACGAGGATGCGCCCACTGCTCAACATGAGCCACCATGGGAGCGCCTAAATGAAGAGTCAGGTGATTATAATCACTTTAAGGCCCATTTGGGATCTCAAAGTTAATAAGACGACTCGCTAAATATTCTGACAGGAAGATGTAATTGATGGCTGAGATTTGTTTAAAGGTGGAGGGAAATTATCAGTGGAGGGTCTTGAGCCTCAAATATTTGTTCTTCAGAGATTAATTTGTGGGTTGTCAGAAGGTCATTAATTTTTGCTTGTTCTTTAGCTTTGAGGGCGGAGTTGCTAGTGCTCTCCAAGTCCCTGATATTAAAATCCCCAGCCAACAGGATTTAATCTGTGGCAAACTCCAAACAGAGCTCCTCCAATCTGTCGTAGAGATCTTCTGTTGCAGATAATTTTGATGCTTTTGTCGCATTGTGGTAACAGTTTAACAAGAACAATGGAGTTTTTTAATGGCAGATTGTTATCCTTGAGATTGTACTACTTGCAAGGCCGAGGAATTTCAGTTGAGTGGCACGATGTCAATCTTACAAGAGTGCTTAACAAAAATTGAGAGATCTCCCGATGGGCAGCGAAATATATTTGTGCGTTTTGCTACCTTAAAAAGCTAATAAAAAAAAAAAAACATGTAAAACTGATGAGATAAGCGCCCAGGTCTTCTGCAGGCAGGGTGTATTGCTTCTGTCTAAGTAGGCCAGCGCAGACTTGCTGTTCAAAGGTGTCCTAAGGCTCACCACGTTCCAAGATGTAACTAAAATTAGGCTCAGTCAAGGGTTTCTGATATTAAAAGCTGCCAGGGAGGTAGTAGCTAGGAATACTTTTCTAGTGTGGCACTATAGAGAATACCCAGCTGGCTCCACCCATCACAATTGTTACTTCTTGTCATACATCTTACAGTTCTTTGGTTTTGAGCACGATACTTCTAAGGTGTTGGAAGCTTTTGACGCACTTGGGAGCCGGTTGTGGGTGTCACTCCACGCATCCCTCAACACGCTCCTGTGTGGCCTTGAGCGCACCTGCTGCAGTAGCACATGGGGTTATTTCGGCAGGTGTAGCTTTACCAGCTCAATGCATCGTTTCGTCAAAGATCCTTGCTTCGCCAGAATGATGCCCCTGAGGCCTTCTCTCAACCATGTGGCTATAGTGGTATCCAAGGTTCCTTTTTCTGAGATTGGAGCAAACTTTACAGATGTTAGTTCCTCTCCTTCAATGTTGGAATAGGTGTAAAAGGTTACCTCTATTAAGTATATCGTTAAAGCCCTTCAGAGTGTAGTGTGGGATGAACACCAATTCAAACTATCCCATTGCATGAGTAGCTGGGGGGTAGGGGCTGAAGAACGCTTAAAGGTTGGAAAGGTAGGAGCCTGAGTTCACCTGGAAGGCGGATCATATAGTCAGAAGAAGGCTTGCTTAAGGAGCCATTCCTAACCCAGCCATTGGGCACTTGGTCTTGATGATGTTTGTTCCTGGTTGTCATGATCAGTGCTATAGCTGGGTATAGGGTGGGCCCACTGGTTAATTGCACTTGTTACAGACTATTGGTTAGGCCATAGTGGGGGGGCCCCTTGTCCACATTTTTGGGGCAAAGAGATGTGCTAGAGATTGTTCTGACTGCTGATGGCGAAATTGAGAGGGCCTCTATTGAGGGGTGGACTGTTGTTTGAATCAATGTAGGAAAGGATTGTATTGGTGCGTATCTCTGCCGTGTGTTTCTCAGAAACAGTTGTGGATGTTGGCTGAGTGCTGTTGATCTGTTGTGTGAACACTATTTGATTATTTGAAGTGTGGAAAGCACCACCTGCACCAAAAATAATTGTGTACGTCCACTGTAGGTATTATACAAATTATTCTTTATTCTGCTTGGTCACAAAACAACAGCCAAACAGCCGACACGTTTCGACCAACTGGTGTGGACTTCATCAGGGCTGTGGTACATATAGTGTATAATATAACATATATAGTCAAGATAAAACAAAATACAAGACAATACCAAAGACAAACATTTTAGTCAAGCCAAAGTATGCCTAAAAATATTCCTTTTTTTTAAACATTTACATTTAAAAAGTCAAAGATAACAGTCACAAAGACAGTGCACAGATATATATTAAAAACAGGACCAGACGTGACATAAATCCAATAAATAGCAGTGTGTTTAGTGGATTTACAAAATGTGATAACACTCCGCAGGAAGTGAGAAAATGAGAAGCACAGCAAACAGAACGAGGTTTTGAGAGGAATTTAAGGGAAAAGAGCACTATCCAAGTCTAGAAGAGTCCTAAATCCAGTGATAGAGTCCACCTTATGATAACCTGGTCGGACCTGCTAACCCAAAAATAATATGGCATGAAGCTACATACCTTACAATAAAAACGTCTAGGGTGGTAAATCATCAAACAGATGTAGAAGGTTTGTTCCTGTGTAGATGCTCAGATGTAACTGTACCCTCATGGATTCAGTGTCAGTTAAAAATACAGCAGCTTCTGTGCCTGCAATATAGAGTAATTGAGGATAAAGAAAGAGAACCTTATCCTGTTCCCGACGTCACAAATCTACAGTAAAACCTAGTATAAAAGACACTATTTCGGAGACCCGTATGACATGGTAAATCTTTTTTCTTGATTGGGTCATTTTAGGCATTTGTTAATTGACACTTTTTCTTCTATTATCACATCCATACTGCGTTGGGGTTGGAGTGTGTCTTTTATACTAGGTTTTACTTTAGATTTGTCCCGTTGGCGAACTGGGCCTCTATATCAAGCCGCACTGTAAATGTGGAGCATTGTGACGGTGGAATCTGGAGTTATATCCCCTCATAGCCCAGGGAGACATTTGCGGGAGGAATAAAGTGCGCCGCCGCCCCGTGAGAAACTGTAACTTTACAAGCGCGGTTGAGGATACAGCTGTGATGCTGCCATGCTATCTCGGACCTCATGACTGGACGCATTATGTGCATCTTCGTCTGAAGTGCAGCGCAGGCGAATGACCCCCAGTCAATAGCTACAGATTGGTTTGGGGCGGAGAGCGCTGCCTCTGTATCTGCACAGGAGGCTGAAACAGCGCTCAGTAAGCGAGGCGGCGCTTCAGCCGTAAGTACACGTTGGGCCTCAACATCAGCATCATTGACGACATTGCCATTGGATCACTGGTGGTTCGCTTGCCCCCCCGGATGGTGATAAGATTGGCTTGGGGGTGGTGGCGTGCTGTTCCTAAGTTACGGTATGAGGCCGACGACATGCTTGCGCAGAGTGGTCTCCACTGTGGGCGCTAATGTGCATTGGAATTTACAAGGCAACACAAGGGATTTTTGTGCATGTGGTGCTAGTGATTTGCTGCCTCCCCAGTCAGGATCTCACTCCCTCTAGGTGCAGAGAGGGTCATAATCGTAACAGTGAATGCAACCAGAACTGGAATGACACTGGTAGAGATACACTCAATCTGTCTTGGAACACCAGGCCTTTTCCTTGGCACCTTGCGGACACTGGTCCTGGTGATTCAGCGACAATCCACCCACAAAATTGCAGTAGCCTTGTCCTGGCACCGGGGACACGCATGTAACAAGAAGGGGTTGCCTGGACACTTCAATCCTTCGCCATCACTCCACAGTGTCGCAGATATCACATCGTGATCAAGCTAAGTGAGTGCTCAAAAGACTGGAACAGGGCGTGGTGTGCTGGAACACTATCAGTTATTTTCCATTATTTGAATAGCACCACTGGGAGCACAAAATTGGGAAAACCGATCCAAAGCAACCGAAACTGACATTTGAAAATAAAACACAAACGCGCCAAGGGTGCGGATCTCTGCAGTCTCTTACTGGAAATGAGGTCCAGCCTCAAAACTATTGACTCCAAACTCGATGGCCTAAATGCCCGGCTTGACTAGGTCAAAACTCAAGTGGATACCCACGACCTCTAGTTAGACCAGCTTGAGAATCGCCATACTGAAGTGCACGAGTTTGAGGTTGAAACCAAAGAGCAACTGCTGAACATGGAATGGGTCCTCACAGTCATAAGGGCCAAAAATGATGATTTGGAGGCTCGTTCCCGGAGGAACAACATTCGCCTCATAGGTATTCCAGAGACCACGGCTACTGTAAAAATTGAACTTTTTGTGGAGGAACTGGTAAAGGATATCTTTGGGTCAGAGTTGTCTTCAGTGTTTATCGTGGAACAGGTCCACCGGGCTTTGGGTTCTAGACCTCCGGTAGGCGCAACCCTCAGGCCGATCCTTGCTGAAATATTAAACCATCGTGACAGGGATCCCATACTCAAGGGGGCCAGGAAACGGGTCAAATTTCATACAAGGGTAATACTGTTTCATTCTGTCACAACTTTACTCCTGGTGTCCAGGCGGCACGTCGAAAATTCACCCACGCCAAAAAGATCCTGCAGCAATCTGGCATACCATACGTGCTACTCTACCCTGCCAAGCCAAAGGTCACGCAAGACAACAACACCCACTTTTTCACAGACGCTAAGTTGGCGTTAAAATTTGCTAAACATATTGGTGGGTCAACGAAACAGAAGCGAGCACTGATAAACAACGTAGTGTAGACCACAGCCTAAGTGACAATGACTGATCTGTATCATCCGATGATATTATGTTTCTGTTTGTGGTGAGTTAAAGCCAGCCCTTCAACTCTGTCACAATAGCGAAGGTGTCTGCTATGAGTGTGGCGTTCTGTCCTACGTTATATACAATTTTCTGATCGTGTTGCATAGAGAGATTATATGCCTTGGCCACCCGGTTCTTGAACTGGGTTGTACGCCGGTTTCCCCACGTCCCTCAGGAAGATCTCCTGTGTATTCACTCGGTGTTACCGGGTGCCTAGATCTTTCTTGTTTTCTTTGTTAGGTAGTTCAGTGGGTGGGGTATGTTAGCTCAACCTGTTTGGGGGGTTGGTGTGGGTGGCGGTGGCATCCTACCGGGGGGAATTAAAAGACTAAAATGTAAATGGCAGGAACATATTAGGGCGCACATATCATCCCAATTGCAGTATATTGCAGGTGATACATTTCAACGTGGAATAATTGATCAGAACTGATAATGGCCACCTAGAACTGTTTAACCTGGAATATACGGGGTCTAAATGACAATAGGAAGGTGCGCCTCGTGTAATTGTATCTAGTCAGGCATAACATTGACATGCGTTTCTTGCAGAAAGCATATCTCTCGAGGCAGGTAACCACCATACTTCGACACAGGCACTGGGGTCCACCAACTACGCTAGGGGGACCGCAATTCTCATCCGGAAGAACACTGGCTGGACCCAGACTTCCTTGAAGTCAGACTCAGAGGGCAGATACATAATACTAGAGGGCATATTTGGCATGACAAAGGTGATTATGGTAACAGTTTATGGCCCTAATTTAGATTCGCCTGCCTTCTTTCAGGGGGGGGGGGGGGGGGGGGGAGAACTTCAATGCCGTCCAAGATGACCCTCTGGACCGTAGAGTAACATCTCGCACATTACATCCAAATGTTAGTGCTGCATTAAACACGATGGTACTGGATAGCGAGCTAGTGGACATATGGAGACGCACCCAGACGTACTGGAAGGCACTTGCGTCACGGTACAACATTCCGCCTGGTCTCGTATCGATTTTTGTCTTATATCTAAAGACATCGCCACGTGTGTAGTGGACACCAGACACTTACCCCAAACTCCCTCAGACCACGCACCATGTCTGCTGAGGATACAGATAACGAGTGCATTTAGTCGCGCATTCACATGGCGACTCGCATCACACTCCCTATTAGATACTGCCTTTAGAAAGGAAATTAAACAAGATATAATAGAATATTTCACACTAAATGAAGGTTCGGTATCATCTCAGTCATCCTTATGGGAGGCCTTCAAGGTGGTGATCCGCGGCAAGTGTATAGCCAGTCAGGCAGGTGTATTGAAGTCTATACGTCAAACACTCAAGACTCTACAAACCGATATCCGCAAACTGGAACTGGAGTTCTATCGTACTGGCGGACGCGATCTACTCTCTCAGATTAGAGACAAGCTAAGCGAATTTGAAGAGGAAGCACAGCGGGGGGTTCGTTATTGAGGTAAGAATACACAGGCCAGGAAATATGGGGAGGGGAATAGACCTGGGAAAACACTTGCGGCCCTACTCAGACCCCCACGCACCACGGATTACATCATTAAACTACAAGGTAAGGCGCAGTAGACGATTAGGGGTAAACAAGAAATCAAGACCCGCCTCAGAGTTATACGCTTCACAACGCACCCACTCGCTTGAAAACCTACAACCTTATTTCGAATCAATAGAGCTGTTGTGGCTTGGTAACGCCCATAGAGCCTATCTGGATGAACCATTCTCTGAGGAAGATGTAGAGGGGGTTATAAATAGTTTGCCACCGGACAAAGCCCCTGAACTAGACGGCCTGCCGCCTCATTCTATAACTGCTATGCTTCCATTCTTGCCCCTTATCTTATGACGGTTTATCAAGAATCACTTGACACAGGTATATTGCCACGCACTCTTAGGGAGGCAGTTATAGTGTTATTACTCAAGCCAGATAAAACACCAACCCAATGTGATTCATATCGTTCACTCTCCCTCATCAACACAGACAATAACATTTATGCCAAGCTATTAGCAAGCCATTATTGCCGCTCATCACAAGGCCAGATCAATCGGGATTTATCCCTGGGAGATAGACTGCACATAATCTGTGTACTTTTTTGCTATATTACATTATCTTGACCCACATTTCCCTGCAGTGGCCGCTTTCCTATATGCTACTAAAGCATTTGATTCTCTTGAGTGGTCATTCCTTTTTGCTGTCCTTCAAAGAATGGGGTTTAGCCCTCTTTTTATTAAGCAGATACGACTTCTATACACTGACCCCATCGCGCGCCTTTTTGTTAATGGTCACATTACGGAGGCATTTCACATACCCCGGTGTACGAGGCAGGGCTGTCCTCTCTCACCCTTGCTTTTCGCAATAGTGATGGAACCACTAGCAGCGCGGCTGCGATAACACCATGCAGGGAGAGGGCTGAGTTTCAAATCTAGAGGGATAATAATATCACAATATGCAGATGACATCACATTATATATAAAGGATCCCCAAACTAATTTACAGCCAGCACTACAGGAGATTACACAATTTGGAGGCCTGTCAGGCATACAGATTAATTGGAAGAAATCTACGCTATTCCCACTAACTGAGGACACTACCCCATTTGAATTAGACTACCCGCTTTTGTACTGCCAATAAATACAATTAAAAAAAAAAAATTTTTAAAAAGATTTACTTGTACCCTAGCACTTCCTTTCCCACTAAATCCTTCTTCCCAGCCGAGGAAGAAAATTCATCATGTAACCAATCTTAGGGGCATATTTACAAGAAACAAATGCAGCGCAGTGCCGCAAGTCATTTTGCTGCGCCATGCTGCATTAGTTTCGAAGCACAGGGATGCAACATTTACAAGAATATGTCGCATCTCTGTGCTTCCCCCCCCCCTACACTGGCACACAAACTGCTGCCATGCGCCGGCACCCTTGCACCTTGGTACAAGGATGCTTGAGTCGTAGGGAGATTGGTTTTGTGCAGGAAGGGGCACCTTCCTGCACAAAAACAAACCATTGAGCTGATTTCCTCTTCCAATGCATGCTGTAGAATGCAGTACGCATTGAAAGAGGAAAAAAACGAGGAGAAATGAAAACATTTCTCCTCGTTGCACTGGGTGGCGTAGCATTCTGACTTATTTCCAGATTTACGATTGCTTGTAAATCTGGAAATGCATCGGTGGACATTGGTGTGGCGTAGGAATTTTAAGCTTGACCTATGACCAAACCAAGTCCACTGAAAAGACAGTCTCAGCTACAACCATTTGTGATTCTTTATTCCACATTAGCTAACCTGTGCCTTTGTATTTGTAGTTTGTATGATTTATACAAAATACTTTGAGACAAACTGGAGTCAGCATCCCAGATTATCCCTTTCACAGCTGTAAGGAGATGGTCAGGGATTGTAATGCAACAGTAGGAATCCACTGTAGACAAAACTGTGGACTCCATGTTGCAACTCAAGAGCAGAGTGATACTAGATCATGTAACTGGTGCTCCGAGAGAGATGTATTACTCAGAATCTGGGTGCAATGATTTTAACACAGCAACCATAAAGCGAGAGTTTCTTAATCTTGAGTTATAAGAGGCTCCCATGAGCCATTCAAGCATGCTGCAAATTCAAAGGTCACAGAACTTCAAACAATGGGCTGACCAAACCAGTGGTGTAACAAAACTTATGGGGGCCTGCTGCAAAATGCGTGGAGGGTACCCCTTCCGGACTTACTCAGGAGCTCTCAGGCCAGGGTACTGTGCTGAGGGGGGCCCCTGGAGCTCAGGGGGCCTTTGTTATGCCATTGGACCAAACCATAGTCCGGATGGAAATCAAGATTCAGAGTCCTAAGAATGCCTGGTGAATGGCGCAGATATAACTTGTAGGGATGCCTTCAGACTTGGGGAATGAGGATGTCATACGGGTGTGTGTGGGGTATCAAGCCAAGCTGAAGGTGATAGCTCAAGGGAAGTCTCATGCTGGGACTCGCTTGTCCCCCGTCTTCAGCGTTCAACTGCGATTATCTGGTACCCTGGTTTTGGCCCACGACTAATGCTAATCCAGCATCTATACGAAAGCCTAAGCCTGCCTCTTGATGCCAGTCCGGTACTGGACCATGTGGGGCGCACTAAGCATGCTCTCCATAGTGTTCAAGCACGTAGCACAGTCATCATACACTTTTTTTCGGTGATCCTAGTGAGGCCAGGTCTTTTTAGATGTCGCAAGTGTGGTGGCCTATTGGCCCAATCGTAATTTCTGTTGCTGCAGGTGAACCTGGGTCCCGGTGCTGATATCCCAAGTGCATCCATGTATGTAGGCATGTGGCTTCCATGTTTACACACACTGTGTGTAAGTCAGACTGAATTAGAGTGTAGGCGCCAGTGATTTCCATCTTGGAAACCGCTGGCCTGTTCATCTGCAGCACAAGATCAAGGTGAGGTTACTTTTCCAAACAGTGAAAGTGTATTGCTGACTTTCCTGACACTGGAGGGAAGATACCTTGACAATGAAGAGGGAAGATAGGAGATCACCTCCCCATACAAATTCAATTAGGTCCTTTTGCTGCAGACAGCTGTTGATTATTCTCCCTGAATATCGTCATTTGGTAGATGAAAGGCATGAAGAAAGAAGAGGTCAGCTTTTTGTTTTTCTTCCTGATTAATGTCAGATGTGGCTGAAATAGACAGGGGAGAATGCTCACACCTCTTTGTACCTCTGTTGTGGGCGCTCCAGCCTGGAGACATCACTCTAGTCAAAGGGCGAGTCTCAAAAACAGCCTTCGAAGGACACATGAAGAAGAACGGAGCGAAACTGCAAGTGCAGCCATTGGATACACATCCCTTATCTGCTGTGCGTCTATAAAACGGGAAGCTGTTGATCCACTTGTTCCAATTCCTCATTCACCAATGAAGGGGTGCTCCACAAGTTACCCAGAGGACTCCTGTGCAACCAGGGCTAATGTATGCCTGACAGCCAGCTCCCCAAAGGTGAGGAGACATCACCTCGAGCCTTACCTGAAGGAAGAGCTCTTCCTTATCCTGGAATGCCTAGAGTATCCTGCCTGGAAGAAGCGAGCAAACCCTGCAGGAGAAGTGGACTACTGGTGTGTGCAAGAACCGTTGACCCTGGTGCTGTGGGTCTGTCTGACATTGACTCAGGTAAGTGTTGAGTGTTCCACACTCTGAACTGGTCAGCATCTCTGTGGTAGAGGATTTGCTGCACTGCCCAAGTGTGTCTGACCGGATCACCCAGCCAACCTTGCTGTTGCCGTGTGGCACTTGCACCAAAGTGTTCCTGAGTGGTCTGCTTAGTTGAAAAAGAGGCTAGTGCTAAATTACAGCACTAGTTAAGTGTGCCTGAACTGACTGATGTGATAGCTGTGACACGTGTCCCAAGTGAGCACAAGTGCTCTGCGTCGCTGAAAAGGAAACCCGCGTAAGCCTGTGGCACTTGAGCCAAGTACCCCTGAATAGGCTTGTATTGTGGCTAGCCCCATGGTACTATCCCAAAATTGTGTTCATGTGGACTATGCTGTTAGAAGTTAGCTACTGTCTCACTGCACTTGCCACTGTGTGCCTGAGACACTGTGTAGCTGTCGAGGTGCAGACCGGAATTCCGCCCTTTTGGACCAAAGCACTGCTGCACTAAAGCCACTTGAAGCGACTCAGCTGCTGTCCCCCGACCAGTAGGCAGTCTCAGACCGCATTGCAGCATCGACCAGTGAGGCTCAAACCGCTGAATTAATGGCTCACTGAATCCAGAAGGAAGAGCATGCCACAACCTGCAGGCACATCCACCTCTTAGTGCCTGGGAGAGGGACCCTGACCAAAGGCACCTGCACAAAAGCTGCTGTATCCAGACACTGGTGCACACTCAAAAAGCATGGAGCAGCTGAAAGATCCACCTGCAATCGGCACATCTTACTCTGCTCGAGGACTAGGACAGAAGGAGCCAGAGTGAAGCCAATCACAAACCCAGATTATGGGCAAGACAAACGTAGAGCCTGAGTGCTTGCTAGTGGCTTACCAGACCAAAGGAGGGAGCACTGCATCTGTGCTGAAACCTACACCGGGTACCTTTAGACTAAGGAAGGAGGAAGGGGCAGAGGAGCATCCTCACTGGGAGGCAGAGCCCTGAATCTGAGACTCTGCTTACCTCATACTTTTGTGGCGTGTGTAGTATTGCGTTTTACTACGTATTAAATTACTTTTCTTTTAAAAAAAAAAAAAAAAGATAAGCTGTGGGCTAGACAATCATGGTATTACACTGTTGGGTGTCTCTTCAGTGCTGAACCTTTTGTAAGCCACATTAACTTCCCTAAGAATCCTGTGATTGTTAAGCATAGCTACCACATAGTCATGTGCTGATTGGCTGTACTTGGTCCAGCTCCCGTACCTGTTGCCCAGTAACAACTCACTTGACGACCCCCCCCCCCCCCCCCCACCCCCAAATGGTGTCTGACCTGCATATTCACAAAAAAAAAGAGCTGAAAGAGCCTTCCTTATTTGCGTAAATGGCATTGGTTCGTGAATTTAGCTTGCTATGTTGTCAACCTGAGATTTTCACAAATTTTTCGGGGTAGTCATATTTAAGATTTTTGGAATTGTTGCATAGTGACAATGAAGAAGGGGATCTTTCTCTACTCTGTTCTATTTCATCCATTATGATATCTACATAGTTTCTTCTAGGAGGCAGGGCATTTACATATTGTTGTGTAAAGAATAGCTGAACTATGTATAGCAAGGTATTTATCTTTTGTCAACACTCTCTAGTGGATACTCTAATTTAACTGCATATTCCCTACTTTTAAAGTATCCCCAAGTGCAAGACTGGATCTCGAGAATTCTTCCAGCAATGCTCCAGTGCGCAAAGGTAAGTGGTGTTGTATGGCTCCACACCACATAGATGTGACGGAACAGTCCCCCACCCCCAGGAGGAAGACGCCAGTCGTGGTCTGTTAGATTATGCCTGCTCAGTTTGTCTGTTATGGCATTCAAGATCTCCACTAGGTGATTGGCAACCAGAAAGGTATTCTGCTCATCCAGCCACCTCCAGAGGCGCAGTGCCTCCTGGCACCACACCCAGAATGCCACTGTACCCCTCTCGTTGCAGTACCACATGACAGTTGTGTTGTCCATGAGGGGTTGCACCAGCCTTCTTTTGATGGATGACAGCAAGGCTTTTAGAGCCAGGTGGATCATCCAAAACTGCAGAAGACTGGTACAGAGCCAGCTCTTTGCCGGAGAACAGAGGCTCTGATTTCTAACCATTCTAAATGCCTCATAAACACAGCAGTAACAAGTCTGTCACCTCTGTGAATTTTGGATGTGAAAGGTGGATTGGACTGTTGCAGGTCTGGCTTTTCATACAGCAGCAACTACTGAAGATCCTTGTCCCTTCTTCTTTGAGATCAGTGTGGAGTCTGATTAACAGCCCTGATGCTGGGCCTACTAGTATCTGAGAGTCAACTGCTTGGTCCGCATGTGCCATCTGGTGTTCGGGATAAAGAGGACACAAGAAGCAGGAAACCAAGAAGCCTCCGAGCCATCCTTGTCGTTACCAAGGACTGATCCCGAAGCATTGGGATCTTATCCTAATGACCTAGACTCACTGCAGCAGAGGACAAACCTTGAATGCCACAGTATCCAGAATTGCCACAATGCATAGAATGGCAAAACTCATCAATGTCTGGAGTTTGGCCATCGTCTGGAGGCGCCTGGAATTAGTGTACTCTTTAGATGCCCTATGACCACTGCCATCACTTTCATAAACAACTAAGAGACAAGCATAAGACCAAAGGGAAACATGGGAAATTGAAAGTGCCCCTGGCCTACCTTGACCACAGGTAACACCTGTGGGACTGCAGGATAGGCAAATGGACATATGTATCCGGAAGTTCAAGGAAGAATTCTAGTTTCCTGCATCTACAGTTCACAGGATCTGTCTCAGAGTGAGCATTTTGAATATGTCCTTCCTCAGAAAAACTTTCAGTGGGTGGAGGTCAAAAAAGGCCTGAGACCTTTGTCCTTCGGAACAAGGAAGTAACAGATTTACCATCCTTTCCCCCCTATGAGGCCAAACTGGCTCAAATATATTCTTGGATGACAGATGGCTGACCTCATGCATCAGGATTGTAAAGTCAGCAGCAGCCGGCATGACTCGCGGGTAGGGGGGGATTACGGGGGAGGGGCCGGCTGGGGGGGGTCGTGATTGCCGGAGGGAAGAAATGAAATAATTTAAAAAAACACTTACTTTGCCACCGCCCTGCGTTGCTGCTCTCCTGCTTCTGATTTCAGGAAGCAGGCAGCCAGGCTCCCTCCCCTAAGCGAATCACAAAGATCCAATTGCAGCGTTGCGATTTGTGTAAGCGTCGCGACACGGCGCTCAGACAGGGGCTGTAGGGGTGGCCCTGTTCTCGATGCAGGCTGTAATGCAAGCCTGCGTGGAGAAGTGGGAAAGTGCACATGATCGGTTTTGTGCGGCCCAGAGGGCCGACAAAACAGTCACTGCGCACTTTTAGGAGAGGGCAAACCACTCCTCCACTGCCCTGCTCGCAGAGCAGTCCTGCCCGCCCGCAAAGCAGCCAAACATAAAATGATACTAACTGAAAGTTATTATCATTTTATGTTTTTTCTTCTGCACTGCTTGAAAGCAGTGGGGCGACGCTCCTCCGCCCCTGTGTAAAGTGTTCCTCCGAAAGTTGCTCCAGCATGCATGGGGTGGAGTAGAGATGAACAGAAGGGAATGGTCCCTCCGAACAATCTGTAAGACACCCCTGTCCAATGTGATAAATCTCCAGACGGCAAGAAAATGCCTCATTCAGTCGCCTAACGTCCACTAAAGCTTGGTTTATGCTGCATTGGGGAAGTAAGATTTGAAAGGTTTCTTGCAGTGCCACGTCAGTGACCTTCAAAGTATTTGATTGGCTAATGCAATTCAGGTTGAGATGGCTCGCATTGTCTGTAAACTATCCACCTAGGATAGCCTCTGAATTTTCTGTATTGGTAGGGAAATTAACTGGTATCAACTGCCCCAGCGATTTTGCTGTGGAGTGACTGCCCTTCAATCGTTGTAGTGGCAAACCAGCTTTTTCTCTATGGAGCCTGGAGCCATTGAATGGCATGTCTATTAAGGATGCCTGTACATCTCTGGAAAACCTGGCCGATCTCCATCAGGCATGCCTTCGGAGCACGGTGCTGGTGCCAATAGCTTTACTGATGACCTTAGTGTGCATGGAAACCTAATTGGCTGCACCTTGACCATCGGTATTGTTTGGGCCAACAATGCCTACCCAACAGACAAACTGCATTGCTAGGTCTACAAAGCTACACTAACCAAAGAGGACATTTACTTTCATTCCTTATCCAATGGATTGGTTGGAAAGAAATTCAGACTGATCTTACTTGTCGAAGCTTGAACAATAAGGATCTCCAGTTTAGGATACTTGGTCAGGAAGTCTGGATCACCAGGAGACAGTCTGGTGGGCATGAGCAAGGGTGGGACCATGTACAGTGGGCTAACAAAACTTGAGGGGGCCCCCCTGCAAAGCACAATGAGGGGCCCCCCCCAGTGGCCTGGCCCACCACCGGCCACCAATTAGTTATCACTAATATGCATCTCACATGGGAGTCACAGAGGGCCACGAGAAGGGTGCGCAGGGCTTTTTTATGGGGTCTTTATGGCCGTACAAATGAGCTGTGCCCCACCCGACAGAATGTGCATGGCATATGAAATGTCACCCTCCTTCAAACAGAGATGTTAAAAAAATAGAAATAAATCTTGCTCCTTAAACACAGTGTCTTGTGTGTGGGTGCACGTCAAAATAAGTGCACAGAGGTTTGTTTACACGATCCTCGGCAGACGTGATCATAATGAGTGATTACGGGTGTCTGGCCATGCAGGTTCTATGACGAGCATACAGGATCCTCATTAGCTAATTTGGACGCTAATCATTGCTTCTCATGTTTAACCCCTTCAGTGCCCATGACGAGATAGTCTCGTCATGGAGCGCGGTTGCGCTGTGCCCATGACGAGACTATCTCGTCATGAACCCCGCCCGCTAATGAAACGCCCGGCACAGGGCGTGGAAAGGGCGGGGCACTGAAGAGGTTAAACCGCTCTATAGGCACTCTTAATCCCAGCGCGAACGGTACACAGTAACCGCGTTTTCTTGGGATTGTTTCACTCCGCACGCACCACACGTGTTGTTTTAAAAGGTTATCCAGCTTGCACGCTCCCATGGTGCATATGTAGGACCCCTGAAGGGTTGTGTTGGGTGGGCCATGGGGGCTCTATACAGTGTAAGAGGGCAGCTGCAGGTGCCCACGCGCCATAGGAGGTACCTGATGCAACAGATGCTCGGCTGACACAAGTACTGTAAATGCAGCGGTGAAAATGCTCTAAGTGCCACCGCTGCAAGTTCAGGTTGCCCCAAGCTTTCCCGATGAAGTGTGCTGCGAAGTACTGACTGGTAGGGCATCTTGTGCTACAAGTTGTGTAGGTGCTTGGAGCAGCGCCCTTGTGCCTACTCTTGCAAGCACAGTTAAGTACTCATGCTGCAAGTTGGTGTGAGCGCTCCTCCTGCATGAACCATGACACTTAACGAAACAGGGGAGGTTGCTGGAGGCAGGTATTCTCTGGGGTTTTGGGGGCGCTCCTTGGTACTTTTAGGGCCACACCCCTCACTGTGCAAAGACATAGAGGAAGTGCAGCTGCTGAAAGTGACTGAGGTATGCCCAATTACAAAAAGGAGTTGCCTTTGTGGGGACCTGCTAGCTGACGGGCTAGTGATCGCGAAGGAGCCTCGAGCGGTCGCACTTGAAGCTGGCCCACGGGTCACTCATGGAGTGGAGGCCAACAATATTCGGTGCAGGAGGTGCTAAAGGCGGGGGCTACTCGGAGACCAAAGCACAACTTCGAGGAGGCCCAGGAAGTGTTGCTGCAAAAGTTCACGGTGTCCAGGGGTCACAGTTCCACGTCACCCACGATAGCCACGGGCCTCAGCTTTGCTGTGGACTCAGGGTAGCCTGGGCGAAGTCTGGAAATCTACCTCTGGTGATGCAAAGACTTCAGCATCCGGCGGGAGCTTCAGCGATGCAGACCGGTCAGTTGCTTCTTTGGTGCCTGCCAGGCAGGGGAGTCACTCCTTGACCCCAAGGGAGATATCTTCAGTCTTCTAGTCAGGATAGAACGTCGAAGGTCCATGATATATGTTGCAGAATTTCGTCCAGGGTAATCTTAAGTCCTAGGGACTGGATTCCTATACTTATACTAAGTTTAGGGGATGGACTAACTCTAAGGCCCCACCTATGGGTGGCCTGGAAAGAGGGGTGGTTACACCCATTTCCTTTGTCCAGTTTCGTGCCAGAGCAGGGGCAGGTAGCCCCTGCAACCGGTTTGAACTGGACTATGCACAGGGATATTCCAAAGCGTTTGACACCAAACACGACATGTTTTGATGCAGCCATTCCAAAGTTAGCATTTACCGCGAGGTTATAATGCACTTAAGAGTATATGGTATGGCTGTATCACAGAACATCTATAAGGAAGTATTTCTGAAAGCTGCAGAGGGGCTCAGCTCATGCTTGGGCACCCTCTCACACAAAACCAAACACTCTGCCTTCAGGATTGTCAAGGCCTGCCATAGGAGTGGCTTATAGGTTTATATGTGTCTGTATAAATGTGTGGATATAGGTAGCCTATACCACTGTGAGGGGTGCAAGCACACCCTTACCCAGGCTGCAGTAGCAGACTTGTGGTGCTATTTTGGAGTGCTTCTCAGGGGTGGCATAATACATGCTGCAGCCCCTGGTAGGCCCCTGAGGTACCTATGCCCTAGGTACATAGTATACCATATACTAGGGGCTTATAAGGCACTCCAGAATCCAATTATTTATGTACCTAATGTACATGCAAACCATTTTAGAGAGGAAGCAGCTAGGCTGTGGTCCTGATTAGCAGGGCCACAGCCAGACTAAGGTCGAAAAACAGTGAAACACCAGCAAAAAGTGGGGGTACCCATGTGAAGCAGATCCTACTCTCCTAAACACACCGTCGTACAGATGTGCTCGGTTTATGTTTGAAGATCCCCGGACATGTGTGCAGTACTCCCACCCATACTCACCCTTGTCACTCATAATTGAAGTTCAGCTGTGTTAAGATGGATATTGGAGCAGTTCGGAAATCAGTTGCACATTTTCATGAACTTTTCACTATAATGTCTCCAAGTTTCATCATTTGTCTCAGAGGATGAAAGGCTGAACTGACGAGGCTGGGGTCAGAGCTCATGACCCCGGATAAGCTGGAAACAGGAACAAGTGCTGAACTGGGAAATCTCTCGGGTGTTTGAACATTTTCTTTACCGCATTTATGGGGATTTGTTTCCAAGCTTATTAACCGATTCTACCGTTCACTCAGTGATCGCATGGTGCACTGATTACGAATTATTTATTCACAGCATAGTACAATTCTAGCTGAAGGTAGCCTTGTGAAGCAAAAGTACGAATTTGCATTTGAAATTTTTCTGTGGAAATCACAGATTTATCAGTCTCCCACAGATTTCAAAGTTTTTTTTTTACAGGTATAACAAATTTTGTACATTTCTGCATATGCTGGACATTAAGGTCGACAATCAAAGCTGGCACACTGGCTCTGATATTCATTGACTGAAATAGCCGGTCAGCAGAATTTTAGGCTGGTCTCGGCAGTGGACTCCTGCAGAGTGAGCCTATGAACAGGGGCCACCAGACAAGGCGATGAAGTCACCCACTGAAGGCTTTCTCCTCCTCCCTACGACCGAATGCAGCAAGTGCCAGTGCACTCACAGGGGCATAGACGTCAAAGGGAGGCTTGAGGAAAGGTGAGTGAGGAGGCAGACACCCTGGCATCTAGACCCAGAAACGCTTCAGACAGAGAGATAAGGATGGAGAGGTTTATGCAAGATAGAGACAGTGGCATAAGGACTCACTAGAGATATCTGTGCATAAGGGAAAGAAAGAGCACGAACACACCAGCAGATTTCTTGTAGAAGTTTTTTCTTAACTACATCTACAGATTTTCACATTTTCCGCAGAGAAGGACTGGCTCTAGTCTTGTGCTATGAATGTATTTATAGACGTGGCAGGAGACAGTCCTTTGGCTGTGCTCAATGGAGAACATTAAAGCAACAGGCGTGCTTAGGGGGCCCCCAGATCTCAGGGCCCCCCGCACCGCGGGGGCTGCGGGGGCCTCTGTTACGCCCCTGACCATGTAGCTTGAAGGGAATCAGTAAGGGTTTTTATTAAATGCCAATAAAGTCTCAGAAGAAGCTATGCCTGGTTGATGAATCCCAGGTCCAAAAGGTATAGTCTAGCTCCCATTCAGGCGATGCGTCCAGCCCACTGCCATTTTTAAGTCCAAGTACAAAGCATCATCAGTATAACTAGGAAGCATTTATCTGTCCATTCCTCATCATGATCAGGGTCCTGAATATACTGGCTTCTTGCACTGGGCCTGAATCAGAGCTAAGAACAGTGACTCCTGCACATATACTGGCATAAAGACATAGATCTAGGACTGAACTCCAGTTACTTAACTGGTTGTGGTTCAGTTATTTCATAGTGTGTCTGGAGTTTGGCCATCGTCTGGAGGCGCCTGGAATTAGTGTACTAGAACCACCTGGTTCAGATCGCTAACCGGCAGTCGGAGTCTACATCAGTACGAAAGGAATTGATGTGGAACTTGGCACCAGAGTAGGCGTCAGTACCGCAGTCGGTATGGGTCGAGAAGCATGTCCCAAGGGGGCAGGTGGCTTTGAGGGTCGGACAGGCAGAAGTCCACTTGGAACCCCCATGTGGATCCGTCAAGCCTGAGGGGACAGCAGAGAGAGTCTGAGTCGTCCATAACCCTGAAAATGGCCTCTTTGAAGGTCACCACTTGATGTAAGGTTCCTGAAGGCCTGGAAAAGTCAGGACATGCCAGAACCAAGTGAGATTGGCTCAGAACCGGAAAACATCGGGTAGAGCAATCTTTATCATGATGCCCTCACGCCTTCTTTGACTTTAGCTTACCAGAAGACTCGGAACAGAAAATTGACTTTTCATGGGTGCAGCCTCATTACCAGGACCACAATTATGACTGCGACCTAGAATGCGACCGGGATCTCAACTTCAATAAGGACCTTTTATGCTCAGTGAAGTAAAATTAAGCGTCACAATCCCAAACGCCTTAGGGTGCATAGGAGCACAGCCTGAAACACTCCTTACAGTTGTAGCCTGAGCCAAAGCATCATAGGCACATCTCACGTGTGTCCATAACTGACATCTGTTTCCTGCAGTCAAGGCACTGCTTGAAACCTGTTGTTTTCAGTGAAGATACAGTTCCCCAGCACGCTGCAAAACAGTTTTTGGGAATTGTTAGGACACCAGCAAAGGTGGGAGTGGAGCTACGAAGGGCACGTAAAGAAAGAAACTCATGTCATCCTGCAGCAGTAATGCTTATGTGTGGCTTACCTCAGTCCCTTCGGGCAGCACGGAGCCACCACTAAGCCGTACGCTACCACCTATCGGCACACAGGAGCATTACTGGATGTCTTCTTTGAATCCATTTAGGTCCCTGGGATATTCAACAGGCGAGGAATCTGCAGTTCAAGGTATCCATCAGAAATCTTGTATTCTTCATCCAGTCTGAGCAAATTAGAGCATATCTAAAAGCCCTGGTCGGACAAGTTCAGGTTCGGTTTAGAAGAATGGATTCATTTTGTTACAAATTGTTTCAAGACTGGGGTGCATCAAGCATACAATCTATAGTCCATACATCTTGAAAGTAACCTGCTATCATAGCAAGCCAATTTAGTGACTGTAGGAGCTAGCGCAGCAGTCAAAAAGCCCAGCATAAAAATTGTTACAATCTAATCTAGAATTACCAGCAGCAATCATCTAGGATATGTAGTGATATGAATGTTACATTGATGTGAACAGGAAAATGCCATTTCTATGGTCAGCTGGTGCTTTAAGGGAAAGTCCAAAATACCACACTCCTAGTTCCCAATGTTTTCTGCAGGACTGATCTGATAAAAAGGGGTCATGCAATTGCTTGTATGTGTTTTCTAGTCCTGTAAGCCCATATCACTATCAACACTCTTGGCTGAATGCATCTGGCGGCGGTTATCGTTTATCAAATGTACAATGAGAAAAGTTACTTTACAATATTATGATGTCAATGAGAGTTACCATCAGCTCATGGACACAAAATGACAATCCTCAAAACAGAAATTAAGCAAGGGAAGCTTAGATCTGAAGTGTGCTCGTATCACAAAATAGGAAATGAGGGTTTGAGAGAAAAAAAGGTCTCGCTGAAGACAATTCGCTTTCATGTTTACCCAATTAATCACAGAGGGTTGTAACACTAATGTGTTTTTGCTAGAGGGTTTCTTAATGCCCTTCTACCCATTCTAATCACTTTAAATAATAATGTTGCTTATTACCTAATTGAAGGCTACTCAATTTATTAACATCAGACTGGTAGAAGGCTAATCTGTCATTGCCTGTATTCAAACTAATTAGTAAACAATTAGCAGTAAGTGCTTATCTTATTGAGCCAACTTGCCAGCATTACGGGCTAGAATATTACTTGTCATTTTCTAAATCCATTATCTTGTTTCACATTGACATCCAAGAATTTTTGAGTAATTTCTTGAAACACCCGGTGAAAGGTCTGCACAACAAACATCTTACTAACCATGGGTAATGCCCTTTTTGGTGGATAGTCCGTCAAATGGCAGATACCTCACCTTATGAATATTCCCTCAGGCGTCAGACTGGATCAAGAAACTCAAAAGCAGTACTCCGGTGTGCCGGTAGGTGGCATTATGCAGCTCCGCCTGGACATTGTTGCACTCCCGAAGTGATATAAGCAACACCAAGGTGCATAAATGTCAGTTGCTCTCCAAGGCTTCACCGCTCCTTCAGACGAAGAGCCCATCAGCCAATTTGCTTTACCAGTGTATGGCTCTCTGGGTTGGGACCTTTTAGATGAGAAAAGAGCCCTTTCCACAGAAATGGAAGGCGGAAAGGTAGATGAAGAATCTGCGGTTAAAGTATCCACCAGAAAGAGTGCTAACGAAGGTAAATCTCTTGTTCTTCTCGGGGATAGTTCTAACAACACATTTTTAACCATAGGAATAGATACCAAAGTAGTACCTCCCCATGCGGTAGGTCTGTGGAATGGCTCAGATCAAATTCTGCAGAACCGAATGGGCAAAATGTCCATCCTGATGGACCCGACTATCAAGGCAATAGTGCCATGTGAACATGTGCACTGATGCATAAGTAGCAACCTGCCAGACATCCTGAATAGGCACTCCGCTTGGCAGCGAAAAGTAGAAGCCTTGGCTCGAGTGGACTTAGCCCTCAATCCGTACATAGCAGATGTTTATGCAGAGGACTATCTACCTAGAGATGGTTTGTTTCTAAACTGCCTTGCCCATCTTTGCTCTAGAGAAGCCAACAAAGAGTTGACTGTACAACAAATAGCCATTAACCGTGCCCACACAAGACATTGCTGGGCCAATGACAACAAACAACAGCCATTCAGAAAGCTTACCTTGTAAAAGGCCAATCCGACGTGTGCCGAAAAAAGCCACAAACTTGTCCTAGCATACACCGGTTTTGTAGATGGCTGCCAGCCTCCAGAATCACATCAACAACTTCGAGACGACAATCAAGGAGACTAGCTGCTGCTCAATGTCGGAGTTGCAGAGTGCAGAAGCTCTGATGTAGGACCCTGCTTTGTTCCTATGACAGTGGATCCTCCCAGAGCGGCGCTTTGATTGAAGGATAGATGCTTTAGTGCGAAAAAATGCTAACATTTTGCATTCTCAGCAGTGGCAAAAACTTTGAGCCAGGGTTCTCCCCATTGCTGGAAAACACCCCGAGTCACCTCCGGGTATAACTGCCATTCATGATCTGGCTAGCCATCGGCGACTGGGTTCGTCCACCCTGGTGTTTAAAAATCCTGCCAGGTGGTTCACAACCAGGTAAATGTCCTGGCAAGTCAGTCACTTCCAAAAGCACAAAGCCTCCTGGCACAGGACCCAAGACTCCACTGTTTATTGCAGTACAACATGGCAACAGTGTTGTCCATGAGAACCTGTATCAGCCTCCCTTTGAAGGATGATAGGAAGACCTCCAACATGAAGTGTATAGCAGAAGGCTCCAGCAAACTGATGTGGAGATGGCTCTCCGTCCATAGTTTTCTGAGCTCTACTTCTCCTAGATAAACTCCCCACCCCAGTACTGATGCATCAGTGACTACCGCCTGCTCTGGCCCAGCTTAACAGAAGGGTCTGCCACTGGCCCAATTGGGGTCTAGCATTCACCAATGCAGATCTTTTGCAGTCTCCTGCAAAAACTGGATGTAATCAGATAGGTTTACCTGGCGCTGTGCCCACTTGGACTTTCGATCCCACTAAAGAGCCCCCATGTGCCATCTGGATTGCTGGTCTACCAAGGTAGGTTGCAGAGACGCAGCAACCTCAACACCATCCTCACTGAGATTCAGGACAGAGGATGAAACATCAGGATAGTTCCGGTGAATGGGAGTGTCTGTGAAGGAGTTAAGTGCAATTCAGCATGTTGATATCAAAACCCCATTGCTGTAAGGAGGCTCGCTGTTGTCTGGAGATGGTCTATGGCTGCCTGGGATGAGCCCTCTGTCAACAGGCTGATGGTCTTGACCTCTGCCATCATTTTTATAAACACCCGAGAGGCAACTGGAAATGCCCCTGACCCACTATGAACAGCAAGTAATGCCTGTGGACCTCTGGAACCCGCCTTATGACCATCGCAAAAGAGGCACTCTGCTCAGTTGCAGGACATGGGGAAGAGAGAAGTTTAGTGTCAGGGGAAGTGTCCAGACAACTGGCATCCTGTAGTTCGGCATACCAATAGTCCTCATTGTATTGAGGAGTGAACTCATTGCCTTCATTGCAACTGTTTTTGTCAGAAACACATCCAATGAGCTAATGTAAGATATGCGCTCTGCCACATGGTTAAGGGCTAGGTATCCAAATCTGAAGTATTGGTTATAGGCTGCTCCCCACTGGGATAGGTTGGAGTTTAATTGAAGCCGGCTCAGAAATCACTATAGGTAACTGCTCATCTTATGGCATTAATGAGAAAGGAATCGGCGCAGGGAGTGGTGCTGGACACAAACTCAGCACCGAAGCTGGTGCAGAACCCACTGCAGGTTGAAGAAGCACAGATGGCGTGAAGAGCAAACCCGCCAGGAGGTCTCTGTGGATTCTTGAGACCCAAAGACGCACCGCTTCACAGGGAACTAGAAGGATGCCGAATGTGTGCAGCACAGCCTCCCAGAAATTTGGGTTACATTGCAACCAAACTCAGAATTGCTTCCTCAGGAGATTGGAAAAGAACTTTCCTTTTGATTTTGGCTGGTCACAGTGTGGAGTCTTTTGATGTTTGGTGGCATAGGGTTTTATCCCACGGCCAACTGGTTCATCAAAGCACAGTCATCTCAGAGACAGGGTCATGCTCTGACCCCCAGGCACCACAGCCATTCCTCAATGCAATCACAGACATTTGTTTGCGACAGACTCTGCAAGATCTAAACCGTCATTTTGGGATATGACATACTGTCCCTTGCACACTGGTAAAGGAGAATTTAGGAGAAAATTACTCAAAGAGGAGAAGAGTAAGCTCTTAATCCATGTCTGAAGGCAGGGAAAGAAGGAAACTGACATCAGCCGCCTGGTGGAGCTTATATGCAGCCCCAGTTGTCACTTCTGGAGTGGAATGACATTGGTGCGAAGCCGGACACCTGGAGGAATATTCATAAGGTGATGAATCTGTAGTATCCATTAGAAGAAAAAAATTAAGAACAGTATTCACATTTTATTGGCATGTATGCATGGTTATTGCTGTACAATGGTAGAGCAAAAGAAAAGGGGGTACATTAGAGGGACAATGAGAGCATGCAAGCAAACAAGAGGGGAAGTTACAATATCAGTTCTGCTTGCTAATGAGGAATAGTATATTCATTACACATTTTATGTTACACAGTTCCTAATATAAACATGCACAAAAGCCAAGAGACAAAATAAAGATCAAAAATTAGTTTAATTTCAATGCGGATATTAAAAATAATTCCATGAATTCTGTAAACCATTGCATAAATGCTATATTGTAAAAATGTTTTAACAAGTGTTAACAATTTTAAACAATTCACTACAAGTAACTCATTATACATCATAAATAATACACTTTGTATTTAGGATTCCTTTCCAAACACCATTCTTTTCTAAACAGAACCATATTAGCCACTTTCATAAATTAATACATGTGAAAATTCCATAATATTCAATTAAAGTCTTATGCTGACTAATTACACAAATATACTGTGACAATAATAAGATTATTCCAAGTATTTAAACACTAAATAGGATAAATGCTATTTGTTAATGGCAATAGATAAATGATATGTTTTATCACTTTCCAAAATTACAGAAATTTTGACAGATCAATAATATGCAGCTGAGATCCACAATAAAACCAACCAATGTTCAATTATTTACAGCTTTTAGCTGTATTTGCCCTGAAATGGTAAATATAATATTATTTCTCAGGCTAACACAATTATACATTAGAAGCTAATGGCAATCACATGAAAAATATTTAATATGAGCCATGTAAAACACTGATGTGAAAATTATTTGGTCAATTTGTCTTCAGTCACATAACACAACCAGACTAAACAATAGTGTATACAAGTTCACATGTTCTTAGAAATAAAAAAGCATAATTTTACTTCAGTGCTTTTTTCTATACAAATATTAGACACCTTTTGCATTTTTTGATTATCATTTCCCTTATTGAACCATACAGTATATTTCACCGAAATCTTACTATACTAGCATATATGCTGAGTGCAATATTTAACACAAAAACAAAGGTCAGTAAACCGTGATGCAATCATTTTCAAGTAACCTGATGTATATGTGCCTTCTGCAACTAAACAAAAGTCACCACAACCACACTTACCAGGAGACTGCTAGGCATGATCTATGTAAACATCCAGATTTCTCATAACAATTCATAAAAACACCATTAGTGAAAGACTTAATTTTGAACAATTTAATCTATTTATCTTAATTGAGAATTAAGTTGGTGCCTCCCGTGAACAGAGTAATCATTTCTACTTAAAAATGGCAAAAACCTACATGGAAAACCATCAACATATGCATTACCCCAAAGGGCACGAATACGTCCACCTTCAGGAAGAGAGCAGAAAAACTCTGAAAGTGGATTGTAGAAACACTGCTGAACTTCAAGATCGAGGGTTACTGCCAAGAACAATTCATCTTGACTTAATACCACTACCTAACATAATACTATTGTTTTGAAATATGCAAAAAATTGTGGTAAGGCATTGATGATTTTCAAACTAATTGGGACATAGCTTCCAGTCCACAAGTAACCAAACGGGTAAGAATTCTAAACATTCGGTGCATTTACTGGGTAGGCAAGGTTAGTATGTTATGAGGATGCCACCATGCTTAAGAACAGATCGCACCACCATTATATGATTCCTAGAAAATGATGGGTTCAGATAATGGAAAACAAGCTTTTCAGTTAAGAATATTTTTAGTGATACTTTTGGACCATGATTGTTCATGCATTATTCCTATGATAAAATGGCAACTAAATATGAAGGGTCTGTGGGATATTCAAATGATTTGAGTACTCCAGACAAGTACTTTTCTCCAGTGCGTTTCATACTCTCCTTTACTTGCAAAGATCTTTTTAGGAACTGGATATTTTCTGCAGATATTCTTTATTTCACCACCCTGTTCAATAACCATATGATATGCGTAATTGTGTGCAGTGCTACTGCATACCATATGGCTGACATGAATTAAAAATGTAAAAATTAAACCTGTGAAACCCAAAAGGCTAACCCCGAAGGCTGAGAGGTAAGTAATCTAGTTAAAAGAAAAGAAAATAAGTAATAATCTTGAATAATACATTATGAGTGATTTGATAAGTTGAAACATAAATATACTGACTGTTTTAAAGCTGAGTGAATAACAAACAAAATGAAGACCTGGGTTTACAAAATCAGAGTAAAAACACTTCCTGGACTGCAGTGCCAGTTTTCTTTCCACAGTCTCTATTGTTCGAGTTTGGGCTTAAGAGGTGACAGCATGCATGAAACTTGAACCCCACAGACAGAGCTGGAGAATAAGGCGAGGTCTGACTCATTACGGGGTGGGGGGGGGGCATGAGTAGTGTTGGGTGGAGGAGCAGATTTGGATTGTGATCTGGACATGAATGCTGTATTCAGACGTAGAAAGGTACATTGCAGAAAAGGTAGTCCCTCAATATATAAACGAAATAAAAAGGGAGCTGAATTAAGGAGATTGTAATTGGGGTAACCACTAGAAAAATGAGGCAGGAGGAGGTGAAATGAATGACAACTGGATATGAAGTCAGTGTAAAATACAGTTAAAATGCGAAATCTCAAACTTGTACTGGATGACGAACTGGTGTTTACAGCAACACAATGTGAAAACACTGAACAGCTGCACACACATGGATCCTGTGGGTATAATTATCTATTTATTATTACTTTGAGTATTTAATTCCCAAGGCAACAATGCTACACAATGCTTATGTAAAGCTGTTTAGGTTGTTTAAAAGGTGGCTCTAATCACATACAGGCACTTGAATGGTAACCTTCTACAATTAAGGTAACTTTAACTAAACAAGGTGTGAACATCGAAATTTGTGATGTTCAGGATAAGTGCCTAACATTATATATGTGAGAGACATATACATTTAACAAGGAGTGCTTGCCTTTGAAGGTGTACACGATGGGACTGCAATATCAAAAGATATCTACATTTTTGCTGCCAGTTACGTAGCTTGCTATAATGTCATATTTACCGAGCACACTGGTCCAAAAAGGCATTAAAAAGAATGCGTGGACATACAAATATTGGGTTCTATATCACAGGATGTGAAATTGTGCTCTATGTATTGCATTTGTAACCTGTTCTCTAAGAATGGGATTATACCATTTATTCGGTGTTATGCCTTAAAACAGTGGAACTGTTCCCACAATGAGGACGTCTAAACTTACTGGAGTATCTGTACAGCACAGAGTTATGGTCAGATGTATTAATCCACATACCAGACTGCTACCTGTTTTGGTCACACAGCCATTAAATTATGTAAAATAAAGAAATGTCTTTAATATGATCGTCAACAACTATCACATAAATCCAATTTTAAAACATGTTTTTATTCTTGAACCCTATTCACTAGTGTATATATATATTTCTCGATGCCATACCTTTTCTATGAAGTGTTACCCCCAATCCACAAACGTTTACGCTCTCACACAATCAAAAATGTTAAAAACTTATTAGTTAGTAAACTCCTACCTTATATATACTATTGAAGGAATATTTTCGTTGCAAATAAAGCTCAGTTGGTTAGTTAAGTTCTGCTTTATATTTCTACCATAGCCTGACGTGTATACTCAACTTGAGACAAATGCCTACCAACCACAAGAACTAAAACTATTTTGCGGATATCTGCGTAATATAAATCTTGAGTGCTCATGTGGCAGTTTTTCTGCTGGCATTTAGAGCACAAGAGTATGGATGTTAAATATATTCTCTAGCAATGGATAAAACTGGTGGCCACAAATTTCATGATGAAATAACTACTCCAAGTAAGCAGCTACTTTACTGAATACACTCATATGCCATTACCGGTAAAGAGTGGGGCTGGAGATATCGTTAGACATCTATCACTGGAAAGGTTTTTTTTTTGCATGGATACAATGGGCCTACAAGGAACAGTCACAATAAGTTTACAATGTGAATGATAATGTTGATAAAAAAGAAAACGGACCCTTACAGAAACATATGTTCATAAGAATGTATGTATACTTGTACTGGGATTCATAGCACAAAGCTACGCAGCACTTTAGCAAGGGTATGCAATGCCATATTTACGACACTGTACCAAAGATGATTCTCTTCTAGTTGAACCTACTATGTTATTAAAGTGAAATTTACAGCTCCTGATCTATTATTACGAAAAACCTAGCAAGTTTACCCAAAAGAAACGTTCAGGAACAACTCACTGTGATAAGAAGGCGAGCACCAAAACAAACAATTCAATGCAGTTGGTGCTTTCAGTATAAAGTTGAGGGGAAAAAAACAATGTAATTACTTTTTCACCGATAGGTGACTGAACATTTAATTTACACAATTTAAAATTAGTATACCTAATTCTGTTCTTCTGTATAAGCATTATTGACTGACTGACGATCGCCCAGGGAACAACTGTAAACCATTCTTCATCGAGTGAAAACAATATGATGCAATATATTTTCCTAAATCTGTTTTGCAGGGCGAGCCCGATAGAACTTCATTATATTACATTACAAGTTAGAGAAGCTTTTGTATTTTTGGTTAACGTCCCTAATAAAAATCTTCTGAAGTTTTTTCTGATTGAAGAATAATCCAACTTGCTGAGCATATGTAACTGTTTAGTAACAATATAACACTACTCTGAGGTCCTGGAACCAAACTATTCTACATATGTCGGAGATGCTAAGCCAATAGTGTCTTCTTGGCTGCTCAGCCTCTGAATCATTCCACCAGAAGTGAGCAAATGCTATACAAGGAGAGCTTCTTGTATGAGATACTATTTAAAAAAAAATGCTCAAGTACATTTATATTTCTGTATAAATCTATTATTTGCATAGTGCTCAGGACTGCTGCAGATGTGCTACTTGTCATAGAGAGCAACCTGTTCAACGTTTATGCTAAGTATTATAACACTGCTTCAAATCGGACGAGCTACAAGCAGCTAAAATGCCTTGCTTGATAAAGATGCAAATGAAACAATTGATGGACGGAATGCAGAACAAATCAAAACATTCACCCCCATAGCAGAGATCTGGGTTAAATCCATCATTCTTTTGCTCACCACACCACCCCAGTTTGGACCCAGCCATATGCAAATCAGCCTTGACCCTGGTCCTTATGGGAACAGTCCAGCCCGAACTGCCAGGCCAGGTCCTCCCTGGAACGGAAACAAGCATCCTAGGACCGGTTTCAGGGCATCACCCTTCATCAGCCAGGCTAGCTTGAATCCAGTGGTGTAGTGAGCACGGGACCTACGTCTGGGCATACCCTTCCCACTTAGGGTGACATATGCAAAAGAAACAATTGATGGACGGAATGCAGAACAAATCAAAACATTCACCCCCAATCCAGAGATCTGGGTTAAATCCATCATTCTTTTGCTCACCACATCAGCCTAGTTTGGACCCAGCCATATGCAAATAAGTCTTGACCCTGTTCCTTATGGGAACAGTCCAGCCCGAACTGCAAGCCAGGTAGACTGTTCCTATGAGGCACAGGGTCAAGACTGATATGCATACGGCCAGGTCTAAACTGGGGTGGCATGGTGAGCAAAGGAATGATGGATTTAACCCAGATGTTTTGACTGGGGGTGAATGTTTTGATTTGTTCTGCATTTCGTCCATCAATTGTGTGTCTACTGCTTGATGAAGAGACAATAACAACTGCCTATTTGTCTTTCTTTTAGATAACCGGTGTACAGTGCAGCACTGCACTAAATGAAAGGTACAATCGCTCCTGTTGTCATGCAACTGAGCCCTTTCAACATATCTTATTGGATAACCATAGTCTCAGAGATTCAATGCTAAAGCTGTTCAATGAATATTCAAATGTACTAAGGCACACCTGCAAACAAACAGTATAGCAAACACACTGAATGCTCAAGATTATTTTGATAATTTTATTCCAGAACTGACTAATTAGATTTTTTTGCCGATTGTACAAAAGGACTCTCCAGCCTTTCAGGCAGTATTCTGATTGGTTTTTTAAACATTTAAGGTGTACATTGTTCCAATGATACAATGACATTTAGTAGACCACACCATGGCTACAGACTGATGGGTTTGTGTTGAAACCAGCATTCCCCTTTAAGCCTCAATTACTATCAGCCCTTTTTTCTAGTTCCAGCAAATATTTTGAAGAATCAAAAATGATCTGCTGGAAGTCCCTTGTGGATAATTTGGTATATCTTCTACAGGGATCCTATTCGGGTCGCAAAGCTTTTTATATATCACTGGACAGACCATGAATGTTATCTGCAAAGTGAACTAAAAGTCACAGTTGAAGATTCTCAAGATCAAATATCTAAAAACACTTGAAGAATGTCACAGCTTGTTTGTAGAGTCCCTACAGACAATTACCACGGATAGATTAGGAACAGCAAAGAAACTACGCCTCCATCAAAAATCTTTTAAATTATGGACAACCCATATTACGGACAGCTCAAAAGTGTCATAAGCCCGACTCAAAGATACTTTGGAAATGATTTGTCTACAAAGAAGTATTCAACAAAACAGTGATTACATTTGCTAAGAAACGTCCAGGAAAGACAACACAATTCTGCTATTGTTTTGCAGTGGACTGGACATGCATTTTTTAAACATATGGACCCGTAGTTGGCTATGAAATGCGAGGTGAGGTTTAATTTTTGAGGGTGTGGGTTAGATTCATGTTTCTTTAGGGAAATTTAAAATATATTCCTTGTTTTGGCTGTGAATAAGGAGATGGCAAAGGTTGTGGATATTATTTTAATTTCCAGAAAGTGCACGTTTTTACTTTCGACCAGCAAGGTAGCCCTTAGACATACAAAACATGGTAGACCTGTTATTTTGTTTTAGGAGAACCCTAATGGTGATATCAATGGGCCAGATCTCTGTGAACATGTTTGCGATTGTGACCATTTGCTCTAAATGATGTAAAGTTGCAATCTTGTTTTGCTGTAATGTCTGTCAGTATATTGCTGAAGTAGGGGTCCCCTGTTCCAGAATATCATTACTGTTCTGCATCCCCCAAACTATATTTATCTCAGTTCATGAAGTAAAAAATGAAACGAGAAAATATCGTCTTTAAATGAACTTTGCCTACATCATCCACATAGCCCTCTGCATCCTGAGGGATTTTTCCCGAGAACTAGGAGGAGAAAAAGCTGTGGGTATGTACAACAATCTCCAATACGAAAGTCATACTTTTTCATTTCAATTATTCCAGACAACTACCTGAGAAATGTCCTAATCCGAATGCAGCGCACCTGGGAACGTGTGATCCTCAAGATAGTCTACAATCACAGGCAAGCTTTGCCCTGTTTTGCACCCACCAGTGTGTAGTAATTAACAGGCCAACAGAAAAGGTGCATGGAATTTAAGCTCTACAGTAAAGTAGCATTTTTTCGCTGAAGCACTACCCTCACACTGAAATAAAATAAAAAATTAAAAGTTTTGTTTTGAAGTTCCTGCAGCATGTTATTTTTTGGGCGGATTTTTTAATCAACTATGGCTATAAGGTGGTGAGATGCTCCTCTAGAATGCTAATAAATCTGTGGGTATCACTGAACGAGTGCTTTCCAAGACCTTAAATAAAAATGTGAAAAGGAGCCCAGCCTTTATACAGTATCAAAAAACCTCAACCTCTACACAATGTTGCCCTATTACAGAGCTTTCTTTTTCCAGAAATACGTTTAACCAACGCACACAAAATGCATACTTTTTAGAGCTTCCTCATTCATATGTGCTGTTGATGCATGCAGCACTGGTTTTCCGTTTTTCATGCAATTTCTGATTCATGCACAAACAAGTATTTGTGAATCGCACCCTAAGAAAGTACTAAGTCAAGGAACCTGTGGAGGTCCATGGCTTAAGGTATTAGAAACATGACATTAGGACATTTTTTAACATGTTTAGGGATCGTACCGCAATAATACAAAGAGTAATTAGAAATTAAAAATACAAATTCGAAGTCAGTAAGCAATATACTGACTGAAATTCTAAACTCCACAGTAAAATCACACCAATGTTGTTGGTGAAGAGCTTTCAGTATCTAGGAACAGGTATATAACCCATCACAAATAAATGGCACAAATGATCAAATTTGCCATTAGTTTTTGGAAAACAAATCTAAAACAAACACACGCACACTCACGATGTTGGAACAGACACATACTGAGTAAAACAGCTTAGAGTTACTTCTGATATTCTTGACTTGACCACAGACCGTTCACAATAAATAAGAAACCGTTCACCTTTTATTTCTACTTCCATTTAAACTGAAAAGGGGTGGCATAATTGGCCCCGACCAACCTTGCCTCGTGCTTGCACTAGAAGATTAATTTGCAAGCAGTAAAAAGAAAACTTCTATATGAAGGAATTGGAGGTTTCCAGGTGGGATTCACTGTAAGGTGCAGATTTTCAGCTGTGCTACTTCATGCCCAACAGTCAACTGTGGTGATTCAAGCATCATAAATCAATTGCCAAACAATGCCCAATAGGAAAGTCAGGACTATGGAGGAGAAGAACCAGTGGCAATAGAAAACTAGTAAATAGTAAACTACCTAAAGCAACGTGAATATTTGTTGTATGGACTATCCTTTCCCTCTATGGACAAGTTAAATGACATAAAAGCAAAGTCAAACTGAATACTACAAATAAATCTCTTTCAATAACTGCAGACTGTGCACAAACATACCATTACTCAGATACATCTATGAGCTTAAAGTCAGATGCAGGCAATACTGAACATTTCATGTGGCCTTTTAACACCCTGATAAAATTCCATAACTCAACTGAAAACATTTTGCTTCATGCTCTAGAGTCTGGATTAAAAAAAGAACTGAGGGCTTCTGCTGGAGTAATTAATATCCTTGCAACCAAGCCTGGAAAACCTGATACACTGGGGACTTGATTGGGTGTTAACCCGACATTTGGGTATTTGCAGACTGTCAGAGAACCCATGCTCAAGTAACGAAGATTGCAGTATTTTTGCAATCGTTCAGCTTTCTCGTCATTACATAAAGAAGAGCGTTTGCCTCCCACTTCTGTGGCACATAGGCCCCTAGACAGAGTTAACCCAATTGAAACTATGCATTTGTGGGTGTAAATTCTGAGTTGCCCACATAGGCTGAAGAGGTCATTTAAACCCACCGAAGGTTGACTTTCATCCAGGAAAGCCATGTGCTATCCTGCTCTGGAATGGGGGCAAGGACTAGTCCTGTGATGACTTGTGATTTTCTTTCACAGCTCATACACATGATGAAAAAAGAGCAGAGAACTAATCCATCCCTCCTTGATCATGCACAGCATGCTGCTGAGATGCTCATGAGGATTATGTTTTTATGTCCAACTTATCCAACGGCAGCGAGTTTCAGATTTCTTGTAATGTGCCTTTGTTCTTCTCTGACTCACAGGTCACAAATGCATAAAGTATTGACACATTCCATAAAAATATAGTTGATTTACAACTCTTTAATGCGCTCTCATTACTTCCTGGTAAGTTCCTAACATCTGTAAGTCAAAGTCAAAGCAAAGACTTATGTAAATTACAGTCATATGAACCAATAATAGGATAAATCCCCTCTGCAAGGTGAAGTCTGGAATTGCAGTCAGTCACACCAGATCTTCATCAGCTCCATTTTCTAACGGAAAACTATACTGTACACTTCTGCTGCAGAATATTTCATCAAATCTATCCCACTATGATCATGCCCCTATTTATTCACTGCATTTCTAAACAATACCAGACATTTGGCCCACAGTTGCAGGCTATATCTAAACATCTCCTGTAAAATTTGCATTATTCATATTTTTGGAGATTGAGAGTTCAGTACACCTTCCTTTAATTCAATAAAGTTTCTTGTGTGGCGCAGTAGATGAGACTGATGATGCTGGCATTAGTCTGGCAGAAGTAACCACTGTAAAGGTTTTTGTGAGGAGAAGCCTTTGACTTCAATCAGAAGTGTCATATTGGCTGTATTCTGCTCACTGAGCTACAACCTTAAGGAAACAATTTATAAGTTACTGGCTGAACTGGCACACTCACTAATGGTCCACAGCAGTCCACAAATTAACACCCAAAAGGTACAATATAGGACCTGCCACAGAGTCTGCAGGGTCAGTCTCACAACTTTGGAGAAAACTAAAGGCTCTCCCATCTATCCTGGGGAGTGTCCAGCAAACCATCCTTTTGGGGATATGGCTATAAATTAGTATTGAACGAGGTCTCTCAAATGTACATTTTTCCTCTAACATTTGAAGCATAGGGGGAATCTTATAATGCATTCACGGTATGGATCTTGCATTAGATTCCTGCCTGTGGTATTAAATATCTAGGTCATGAGTTACGCGGAAGCATGACAGCTGCCCGGTATAATTCACAGTACATACATTGCATCTTAAATGTACATTCATTGAATTTTCTTTTTTCATTGAGTGATATTCTGAGAAATAGTAATGACCGGAAGCAGATAAAAATCAAACACCTGATGAAAAAACACCTGAAAGATGTGGCACAAAAGCATAAGGCACTGATAAAAAATGTGTTACACAGAAATGTATAATAATAAATAACATCCTGCATTATGTTCAGAAAACTGAAGCTGCAGGAAACATAGCCGCAGCAGAAGATGGAAAAAATGCTATCTTGACAAAACAGTATGAAGTTAATGCATTCCAGTAGTTACAATATGGGAAATAAGAAACTAGAAAATAAAATAGCTAGTTTCGTTTAGAATTTCCTATAATAAATGGAGGAGATTTCCAACGGCTAGATTGACTGTGGGCTGAATAATATTCAAAATGCTCCAACAATTTAAAAGATTAGTATGTTGGCAAGTTTCTCTTTGTCATAAGTGAACGCTTTTGGTTTATATTTCACATTTCATGAATGTGATTATTATAATAAATACGGGCAACGATTTCTGACAACGTGAGAACAAACACCAGTAATCCACAATAAATCATTTAAGTGCTTTGAACCAGTACTTGGTACATGTGTATTGCTATCTACAAAGAAGTTCATACCACAAAATGTTCATACTGGGAGGCCCACACAAACCTATTTTGTTTGAGCGGACACCAAACATTTAAAACGTCAAAAGAGTACCTCTTACTTTAAAAATATAATTCTGAATGGGATGCTGTCCTCCTGTGAGTATTTGACTGAAGCCTTACACCATAGTCTGAATACTGTTGGCAATGTTTTGAACTTTCTTGAAAATGTGTCCCTGTTAAGAAATGTTATTTGACTTATAGCAGCACATAATAGTGTCATTAAACATGATATTTAAAGGGCAATTCTTTTAGAATTGCCCTTTAAATATCATGTTTAATGACACTATTATGTGCTGCTATAAGTCAAATAACATTTCTTAACAGGGACACATTTTCAAGAAATTTAACTTCTAGCCTCGTGTTTAACCCAAAATTTTTGTTTTAAAATGAAATTTTATTGATGATTGTTGATGCCTGTCCAGTCAATGGTGTCATCTGAATTATCTTTAATTTAAAAAGAGTAAATTGTTCAACTGTACCAAGAGTGTACGGTGTTATGACAATATATTAAGAAGCAGAATAAAAGTGAGATAGATATGGGGCCGAATCAAACTGAAGTGTGGAATCTTGATACTTTAAAAAAATATGTGGGCAACATCGGTTTATGTGCATGGGGTGGGTGGCAAACCCTTGCCCAAAATGGAGGCGGGGCGAGGTGATGAGCTATACAATGCACACTGTGAATTCAATAGTCACCACCCAAGCTTCACTGTAAGAGGAAAAATAAAGATAGGTGTCAGAAATGTGTGTCAACAGAAATGAGATGGTAAGTCCATGAGGGACAAGTCAACACTGGGTTAACATTTCTTTCCGACTGAGGAGAACTAAAGACTTAATATTTCTTCAGCAGTTGTGCTATACAGAACACACTGCATTTTGTTGTGATCTAAACATTTATATTAAGAACCCTACAATTGAATGACAAAACTATTTATAAACATTATTATATAAAATCAATCACAGCCTTTCTATACCTCATTAAATTACCAAATGAATGCACTTCTAAGGCCTTCATTACGAGTGGATCAGGAAGTCCAATGGGGAAAATAACTGGGATTATCAGTACTTAGAGAATTCAAACTTTTGAGGGAAAGTTGCAAGTCAGGTCTACTTCACCTGGAGATTTTGGCTGCTGGAGATAGGCAAAGCCACCAGGAAAGTACCCCAGACTTGCAAGAATCTGTACTACAGAAATACTATAAAATGGCTATATTAATTCATCGCTTATTTGGGATTAGTGTGGTAAATAAGGTGTGGGGGATGAATTAATAATGAATCCAATTTCTGGTCACTCGTAATGATGACTTAAGTGTTTAAAAACTTCAGAATTGCATATGGACACTTTTAAATGTAAGCCACTTTCGTTGAAATAATCAAGGTAAGAACATGTGCACTGATAAATGCAAAATATAGAAACTATCCTTGCAGAATTTGAACTGCAGACTTAGTTTCATATTATACACAGACATAAACTCTTGTAAAAAACACATCTTAACAACATTATTTACAAATTAAATATCCACCCTACATTACCTTTCTATTTTGGTCACTTAAACTTCCTACCATGTGACTGTGCACTTTATAGCCAGAAATTCTATTAATTCTATTAATATCCATTAAAAGTCTTTGGCAAAGACTACACAAAGTAGAAGTTCACTTATATTGATAGCAAAGAAAAGTGTGTTTATATCTTTTGGTCTTCATGCTAAACATCAAGGTTGCTTTGCAGCCATTAATAAAACAATTATTTGCCCTGAGAGCACTGGTGAGAATGTATTGCTGTTGCTGACAGAAAAGACAAGAGGTGTAATATGTATTGTTTCAGACAGCTTGCAAGTTCTACTCAAATGGGAAATCTCCAGCTTAAGTTTCAAGGCAAATAGACATTTAGCACTAAAACCTATATTAATGTCAAAGTGTGACAAATAATAAAACCAATATTTTTTGCTACCCGTATGAATGAACTTCTTTTGCTAAATGTAATCATATCAATTTAAACATTATGTAACACAGTACTAGGTCATTTCAATGTAAGGGTATTCGTCCGTCACTCATACAGGACAAAAAAAGAGAAAAGGGTAATGAATTCTTTTCGCAAAGCACTGTTAAATGCATAATTGTATAAAGTGTAACAAGATACAGTGTTAACATACCGTATTGTTTTACTTGAATTTGCATACGCCTAATAATCAATAGAAATATGAATGAATAAAGGTAGGTTTGATGATTAATAGCTAGAGATACTATTTTAAAGCACCATTGCCCCATTTATATGTCTAAATCAATTCAGAGTACCGGGTTCATTACCATATGAAAACATGTGTTCATTTTTTATTATCTGCTGAAAATAAATTATGAGGATTTGTTGTCAGTTGAGGCTAATGACCAGGTACAAATGTGGGCAGCAGGGATGGTCATTTCTATAACTAACATTCAAATTGTTAAATAAAAATTGCAGCAAGGGGTATCTATTTGAAAGTATAATGTTTTGATAATGACATTTTAAGGAGAAGTTGGTTAAAGGTTTAGGCATTTGGCTAAATTAGTCATGTGATATTTTGTTTTTATCTCAAGGGGTCTACAAAATGCATTATAGTTCTACTCTAGGGGTACTAAAAACATGGTCATTAAGACGAGTACAAAATCCCAACTTCATGAAAACGAGCACTCACATTAAAGAACATTGCTTTCTTTCATAGAATGAAAACGGTTTCTCTGAATGTTTTAACATATATGTATTCCAAAACGGCTTTCTCAATTGTTTATTCTTATAAATACTATTAGTTTGCATTCAATTTTAAAAAACCTATGCATGTTTCTCATTCAGATACAAGTTCATTTAATAGGTACTAATTTCAGAGTATGAAATCTAACAATATAATTACTATTACTTAACAGTAATAAATTGACGTGAAACACTAAGTTCACAGTACACATGAAAAGCTTCATATAATCACTATTTTAAAAATTCCTAAAAGCAGCTTAAAGCAATTTATAATAATCTCTCTAAAAAAAAAAAAAAACCCTAGTTAACAAAGTGCGTTTACAAGAATTAAACTTCTTTAAATAACCTAGCAGACAATAGTGTTGAACTGTTTCCAAAATAGTTCCAATATTATTGTAAAATATGTCTTCAAAGTTCATACATTATTTATAACCTAAGGGAGTATGATAAGACATCCTAAACAGGTTGAAGTTTTAAAGACTGAATTCACATTGCCTTCTAGTTTTTAAATGGTCTTTGAAGGCATAATTTGCAATTGACAAGTTGAAATAGTAAAACATGAGAAATGCATATTCGATAGAAATAGAAAAATCTACTATAATGTAATAAGATGCAAAATGCACTTCATTCCTCCGTAACAAAGGAATCATTTAACTTCAATAGTAATTTCTTTCTTAGTAAATATGTAAATGCTATGCTCATTTTTTTTTTTTTTACATGATATCATTGTTGCTTCTAGGATAACTGTAGAATAGAATTACCCATGTACATTTGTCACCAGTTGTTTATCTTTTCCTTGCAGAAAGGGCATTCTGGTTTGCTAGGTGCACAGTTTTTACAGAGCACATAATGCTGACATGGCTGCAAGACTATACTATGATCATGTTCCTGGCAAACAACGCATTTCTTTGAATGAAGCTGAAAAACCATCTGTAAGTAAAAGAATATAATAGGTTAAAAACACAATGTAACTTTGCATTAAAATAGTTAACAGCATTAAAACATGAAGAACAAGAAAGCAATGTTTAAAGGTATGCAAGATTGAAAAGATAATTCAAGCAATACCATCTCATCGATTTCATAATATTCACAGTTATTTTAGTTCTAAAGGCATAATAAAATTACAAGTTCTTTTAGAAAAAGTGAGCCATAAAGCAATTTTCCATAATGTTTGCACTGCAGTATTAAAAAAAAAAAAAAGAAGTGTGGCTGAGACCTCCATCCTGGCAACTGCATTCTCCTAGAGGTGTGGGGAAGTAATTTGGAGCTCATGATTAGGAAATGAGAAGTTTAGGTGCCAGTGATTTGACAGGGGTGTGGCAGTTAACAAGTTAATGTGGCCTAATATGGCACCTGCTGTAGACCAGAACTGCTGCAGCGCATGAGACCAGCTGGAGGTTTATAGCGCTTTGGGATGTGGGACGCTGAATCGGTCATTGAAAAGTCGAGATGGAGAACAAACAGCCAATAGAGTGAGCCTAAAGGAACACCCATAGGACCCTGAAGACATGAAGGGCAATGGTTCTGCGCAATATTGAAACTGTCACTAGGCTGTGCTTCTCCTGAGGGTCACACCTCTAGAGGTTCACATCCCAGAATTGCTGGATAGGGAAAGTGAAGCAAAGCCGGAACATGGTGGAGAGAGAGAGAGAGGCCATAGAAGAAGAGAGTATGCCATTTCAGAGATACCATCCACAGATGTCTGAGTCGGTCATGTAGAGGCTAGCCCAGCGCACAAAGGAGAAGAGTCCGTGAGTGAATGGCCTCTGATCCACGAGCTACACCAGTAGTGGGATCTGAAATACTAAGTGAAGGCTCTACTTGTGGGCGGCATTGTGAGCACAGCATTAGTGGAGGGATTTTGTTACTTTAAGTTTAAATGAACACAGGCAGGCAGGGGCCACTTGTGGAAGGCCATGAAGTCAAGAAATATCACACCAGAACTAGCCTACAGCAGAACACATGGTAAAGAAAACAGAGGGACGACTGATACCCAAGTGGTACTGTGAATTTGAGAAGAGCAGACAAATTGTTTGATAGAGGTTAAATGTCTCCAAAATCGCATGCACAGGGATAGATGAAAAAAGGTTCAACCCCTCAACAGGCACACACTGTGGATACCATGGGCCTTGTATACATGAAACCTACAAAGGAGGGCTAGGCCTCACAAAATCTTAAATCCTGTTTACGGGGTTGAATCTTCAATAATAAATGGTACAAAATTCTGAAATGCTATGCTGGCTCGGGGTCTCCAACTGGTGGATCGTAACCTACCTGTAGCTTGCCGAACCTCTGGGAGTAGCTCGCGCCGGCATCCAATTATTATGGCTTTGCTCTGAGCTCTTGCATCTATTCATTATCCTTTCCTTCTCTTTGTAGGCCTTTTAGGAGTGCTTGCACGCCCTCACCCAAACCAGCAGCTCAGATTGGCTGAACAGGGCTTAGCTGGAGCCGGCGGGCAGAAGAACATGACGTTCTTCCTGAACTCCGGTACAAGCAGGAACCGCACCACCTGCCATTTCCAGGCTGACACCGCACTTTATATCCTGCATGTCATGTGCGCAGATAATCAGGACAGAACGCCTGATAGCTGTAATGCAGGTGGCGCAAGCACTATTGATCTACTTACCCTTACGAGAACTGCAGCAGCTGCCTTTTGATCCTGCGCGGAGTGGAGCACAGTAGCAGATCGGTAAACGAGCCCCAGTGGCTGCATAGTAAGTTAAAAGAGCTCAGTGCATTTAAGACCCTTTAATTTGAACGTGCGTGGCTGTACATGCAATACTCCCCCGCCAAAAATAAAGAAATCGGAGTGAAACGTTTCCTAGTTTGAATGATTGTACTATACCAAATTAAGATACTAATAATAGCACGACCAAACATGCGCCGCGGGGAGCACCGTCCTCCTTTTCATTTTAAAAATGTGTGCAGCTAAAAAACATGCACCAATAACTTTAATCGTAATATTTCAGCAAATGTTGTTATGTTTTATAACGCTGCTGCCTATTTCAGCTAAGGCCTACTTGCAATTGCTGCGGATTATCGGATTAAAAGATGTATTTTTTGAATTCAAGAAACAAGCCCGTGGGAAAAAGCACTATGAATGCAAGTCAAACCGCTCTTATGGATAGCTATTCCCCTTGCTGTCCTCTAGCTGAAATACAATTGCTTAGTGGTCAGGTGACTCTATTTATGGGAATTTATTAGGCATAAATCAGATAATAAATAAAATAATGCATTTAACTTCCCCTTTTCTGGTTACCGAGTGCAGGGTCAGAAAACATACAGCCCCAGCCGCCGACAGGCCAGCCCCAGCGACGAGCAGTCTGAGTGCAGGAGAGGCAAAAGTGAAGAAATGCATTCTCAGAGTTGTCAGTTAACCTGCTTTCTCTGTCAGCAAATAGATTAATGAAAAGATGATCAGCCCGTACACAGAGATAGGCATAGAGGAGACAGGTAGTGGGTGCAGTTACTAAACAGACAGAAAATTAATTAGCAGTGCTTTCAGAAA
The DNA here is from genome assembly GCF_964204655.1 of Triturus cristatus. Classification (NCBI taxonomy): domain Eukaryota; kingdom Metazoa; phylum Chordata; class Amphibia; order Caudata; family Salamandridae; genus Triturus; species Triturus cristatus. Next base: position 1,092,968,557 of record NC_140593.1, read on the forward strand.
AGGACAATCAAAGCATGGAACCAGGTCTACAGCGACTGTTTGTAACCTTGAAAAGCGTCATCTGATCACGCAGATTAGAACTGGAAAACCTCAAGGAACTGTTCCTAACTGCCGCAGCAGGTGCTCTGCCCCAGGAGCAACCTTAGTATGACTGAAAGATGTGACCCGCAGGGTACCCCACAGAGATCCCTAGCAGGTCCTTTAATCACCTGAGCGCTCTTCTCAGGACTGAAGCCTCTGTCCTGCTGGATGCCTCACGGAGCCCTATTGTGAGGTAATTAATTCCTTATCTCATGGAGACTGTGACCTGCAGCGCTTAGAAACAGGTGCTTTAATCCCCTGATCTATCTTACCTTCATTGAAACTAATTAGCCATAGGTTAACGCAGATTAGTGAAGGAGGTGCGTTGATCTCCGATGTATATTCTAGAACAGGAAACTTGGATCTGCAGGTAGGGAGATGCCCTGCGTTAACCTATTCAACTATCATACTGCGTCAAGAACTGGTAACCTGCGGGTTACATCTGGAGCTCTGCAGCAAGCTCACTAACCTCCTGAGCTTTCATACTGGGTTCGAACCTGCGACCTTAAGCTTGCATTCCTATCTCTGCAGCAGGCGCATTAACACCTATACATATTTCTGCTGCAGGTACATTAATCCATTGAGTTCGCTGCTATGGAACCATAACACGACCTGCATGCATGCATTGCCATTTGAAAATAAATGAAGCACATAATGAAACTAGGGTTGCCACCTTTCCAAATACCGAACATTTATTTTACAGTTTGCAAAGGCCCGGACATGACGGAAAATCATACGTATTAATTTGTAGCATAACTTTTCTCCCTTTGTTTATTTGATAACGAAAAAAAGAGAGGAATTTTGTAGCAGCATCTTTATAGTGCTTACTAACCCAATGTATGTCACTGAAGTACTTACTTACCTACATGGAGAGCAAGCTATGGCATGTGTAGGGTGGGTGGTCGCAAGTGTTTTCTTAGGTTTGCGATCCTGTGTGGGAAGTGTTTCCATGTCTTGACTGATGAACACCACTGTGCGGTTATCATGCTATGGGACGCAGCGTGGTGGAAGATGAGGTGTGAGACAGCCTTAAAGTCAATGACACTGGGTTGTGGGGGGTCCTTCGGAAAATTTGCGAGTTACATAGCCTTTAGTAGATCACTATGATTTTCACTGATCAGAAGTAGCTCTCACTATAGAAAAGGTTGGAGACCCCTGCTGGCTTAAGACTGATGTGGTCCAACTGAGTTGGGGTATCTGAAGTTAAAGACGTGGTGCAGGGCATAGCCAACAAGAGCAAATAATTAGAGGATGGATAAAAGAACTTAGAATCCCAAGATGATGATCTACACCCAAAGTCTAAAGACTTGCAGCACAAGCTAACTAATGTCTCTTACAGATATATAATCTAGTAATAATATAATATAGTAGTAACTTGTGCATCTGAAAGAGACACGTTAGTGTTAGATTCCTTACCTTAGAATAGATACCCCAGCAATACCAACCCCGGTGGTGGGTCTGTGAACAAAGATCACAATAGAAAGTCACGGGGAACAGAACGGCCAAAGAAGCCGTCTCTTCGGACTTGACTGTCAAGGCAATAATGCTTGGTAAACGTGTGCAGCGAGGCCCACATAGCTGCCTGACAGATGTCCTGCAAGGGGACGCCACATCCCAAGGCAGTAGTGGCTGCCGTTGCCCGGGTAGAATGGGCACGCAGCACCACAGGAGGCTCCTTCTTAGCCAACGAGTAACATGCTTTGATGCACAGAACGACCGACCGAGAGATGGTCTGTTTGTGCGCGGCCCGACCTTTTTTGGCGCCCACGTAGCCAACAAAAAGCTGGTCATCCACCCGGAACTGTTGTGTGCGCTTCAGATAAAATGAGAGCGCACGTTTTGGGTCCAGACGGTGGAGCCTCTCTTCCTCTTTTGAAGGATGCGGAGGTGGAAAGAAGGTAGGCAAAGTGATGGTCTGCCCGATGTGGAAGGGCATGACAACCTTTGGCAAGAAAGAAGGAGGAGTCCTTAAAACCACCATGTCTGGATGAACAGAGAGAAAGGGAGGTTTAGCAGACAGAGCCTGGAGCTCACTCACTCTTCTGGCAGAGGTGATAGCTACCAGGAAAGCCGTCTTTAGAGTGAGAGGACGTAAAGGACAGTTATGGAGTGGCTCAAAGGGAGCGCACATCAGAAAAGTCAAGACAAGATTTAAGTCCCATTGAGGCATTATGAAAGGCACGGGAGGAAACGTGTGTGTAATGCCCTTCAGGAAACGGTTAACAACCGGGGACTTAAAACAGAAGGCTGATCTGGAAGCCTTAGAAAGGCAGAAATGGCCGAGAGATAACCCTTGATAGTGCCCAGAGCAGAGCCCAAAGTGAGAAGGAACAGAAGAACCTCGGACAGAGGGGCAGAAAGGGGATCCACAGCCTTTGCTGTGCACCATTCCACAAATTTGTTCCACCGGCAGGCGTATACTGTCTTAGTGGAGGGACACCTGGCTGCCAGAATGACATCACAGACTTCGGGAGGAAGGTTGAAAGATGTGAACTGTCGCCGCTCAATCTCCACGCATGGAGGTGGAGACTGGACAGGTTTGGGTGGAGGACCGTCCCCTGCTGCTGCAACAGAAGGTCCTCCCGAAGAGGCAGTCGGATCGGGGGATCGATCACCATGCTGAGTAGCTCGGGATACCAGTATCTTTGTGCCCAATCCGGAGCCACAAGGATGACTTGGGCCCGGTCGCGCCGAATCTTCTTCAGCACTCTGGGCAGAAGTGGTATAGGCGGAAAGGCGTACAACAGACCGCAGCTCCACTTCTGACGAAAAGCGTCGCCGAGCGAGTGCCGCCTTGGAAATTCCAACGTGCAGAACTGATGACATTGCACGTTCTCTTCGGTGGCGGATAGATCTAACCAAGGCTCTCCCCACTGCAGAAAGAGACCTTGCGCCACATCAGAGTGCAGACGCCATTCGTGATCCATCATGCACCAGCGACTGAGTTCGTCCGCCCTGGCATTCAGAGAACCTGCCAGGTGTTGAACCACCAAGGTAATGCCTTTAATTTTCCAGCCATGTCCAGAGGTGGAGAGCCTCCTGACATAGGGTCCAGGACCCCACCCCGCCCTGTTTGTTGCAGTACCAAATGGCGGTGGTGTTGTCCGTGAACACCTGGAGTGCACTACACTTCCCCGGAGAGAGGGAAGGAATGCCTTCAGTGCAAGTCAGATCGCCCGAAGCTCCAGAAGGTTGATGTGGAGCCGGGACTCTGCCGGAGACCAGAGGCCTCTGATCTCCGCCTCTCCCATGTGGCCGCCCCATCCCAGGAGTGATGCATCTGTCACTACTGTGTGCTCCGGTTGGGGAAGGGAGAAGGATCTGCCATTGAACCAATCACGATTCGTGAGCTTCCACTGCAACTGTCGTGCAGTGCCCTCCGAGATCTGGATGTGATCGGACAGGTTGCCCTGATGCTGTGCCCACTGGAACTTCAGGTCCCACTGCAGAGCCCGCATATGCCATCTGGCATGTTGCACTAGCAGGATGCAGGAGGCCATGAGGCCCAGGAGCCGGAGGATAATCCTGACTGATACCCGGGATAGAGGCTGAAAGATCGTAAATATAACCTGAATATCCCAGACTCGCTGCTCGGGAGAATAAACCCGAAACTGCGTCGAATCCAGAACCGCTCCAAAGAAGGGGAGCTTCTGAGAGGGACTCAGGTGCGACTTCGGCACGTTGATGGAGAACCCCAGCAAATGCAGGAGGTCGGCCTTAGTCTGGAGGTGGGAGACGACTGCCTGGGGCGAGCACGCCTTCAACAACCAGTCGTCGAGATAGGGGAAGACTGGAACCCCGGATCTGCGCAGATGAGCTGCGACCACCGCCATCACTTTCGTGAACACCCGAGGGGCTCTGGTAAGGCCGAAGGAGAGCACGGCAAACTGAAAGTGCTCGTGGCCTACCGTGAACAGCAGGTAACGCCGGTGGGCAGGCAGGACGGGGATATGAAAGTATGCATCCTGCAAGTCCAACGCTACCATCCAGTCTCCAGGGCAGCCAAAACCTGAGCTAGAGTCAACATCTTGAACTTCTCCTTCCGGAGGAAGCAGTTGACGTTCCTGAGGTCCAAGAAGGGCCCCCTTTGTCCTTGGGGACCAGCAAGTAGTGGGAATAACAACCATGTCCTACTTCTGGTCCAGGAAAGCGCTCGATGGCCCCCTTGGCCAAGAGGGCCATGACTTCCTGCTGGAGAAGGGCAAAATGGTCCCCCGACATGCGGTGGAACTGAGGTGGCATGGCTGGAGGGGCAGACTCGAAGGGGAGGGAGTAGCCCATTCGGACGATTTGCAACACTCACCTGTCTGAGGTAACGGAATGCCAGTGAGTAAGGTTATGGCGAATCCTGCCGCCCACCGGGTGTGCCCCAAAGCTCAGACTAGGAAGGCTTTGAGGCGGATGCTGCAGGGGCGGAGGTGGACTGACCCGCATGCTGGCCCCCTGTCCCGCCGCGCACCACGTCCACGCAGAGGTTGGTTCTGCGCAGGCTTCTGGCTGAACGAACGTGTCGGGGTACCCCTTCCGTGGTCACGAAATGAACGAAAAGCAGACGTGGCCGGTTGTGTGGAGGAGAGACCTAAGCACTTGGCCGTAGCCCGGGAGTCCATAAAACGCTCCAGCGCACTATCTGCCTCATCACCAAACAGGCGAGTACCATCAAAGTGCATGTCCATAAGAGAACTTTGTACATCCCTTCAAAAACCAGAGGACCGCAACCAGGCGTGGCGACATAGGGCCACTGCTATAGGAAATCGCCCTACCCAGTGAGTCCGTGGTGTCCGGGCCACACCTGATGGCGAACTTTGCTACATCTTTCCCCTCTGCAACAGCTTGGGAAAGCACTGTCCGAACCTCCTTCGGACACTGAGGCAGCACCTGCGCAACCGTATCCCACACAGCGTGGGAATAGCGGCCCAAGAGGCACGCGGTGTTCACTGACCGCAGCCCTAAGCTGGCAGATGAAAACAGTTTCTTGCCGACCTGTTCCAGCTTCTTGAATTCCTTATCCGGCGGGGCGGTAGGGAATGCGCTTTGGGAAGTGGAGGCTTGGATGACCAACCTCTCCGGGGTAGGGTGGGTTGTCAAAAAAGCAGGGTCACCCGGGGCCAGGCGATGGCACCTGGCCATGTTTTTGTCCACGGGAACCCCCATGGCCGGTCTAGAACAGGTGCCCATCAATTCGTCAGTTAACGCCTCGTTTAAAGGTTGGCAGGGGCTCCATAGAGCTTGCTACCGGTTAAAGTTCTTCAGTGAGGAGATTAGTTTTGAGGGACACCGTAGGCAGGTCGAGGTCAAGGGCCTCAGCTGCTCTACAGAGCACAACAGTGTATGTGGCGCCCTCCTCCATAGCCACAGCAGCAGGAGAAAGAAAACCAGGGTGAGATGAGAGTTCAAGGCCACCTGCATCCTCCAACTCTTCTGTCCATTCCCGTTCCGACCCGCACTGCCATGCAATAGTGTCCTCAGACCCCTCCCAGTCGTCCCCTTCCTCCACTGCCCGTGGAACAGGCTGCGGCGGAGGGGGAGGGACAGGGGAATATAAATGGTCGAACGGCGCCAGTCCGGCTCTGTGTCCCAATTAGGGTCCCAACCACGAACAAAATTGTCCAGGAACCCGGGCAAGGGCGGTGGTGGAACGAACGGAACCCACTGTGGCGCCTGGAGCGGAGCCGTCGGCAAGGGAGGGCCCTCAGCTGGGACCGAAGGGCCAGAAGGCGCGTCGGCAGGAGCCCGAGGCCTGAAAAGGCGGTCCATGGCAGCAAGAAAATCTTGCACCTAGGCAGGAGTCACCAACGGACCCGGATAAGGTGGGTAGGCCGCAGGACTCACAGGCTCCAAAGGAGCCGCGGGGTGGGACCCCCGGCTCCCTCGTCCTCAGACCGACGGGGGGGACGTCAGAGAGCAGAAACGCTTCTTCGACTTCTTCTTATGACGTCTCTTACCTGATTCCGAGTGTGAAGACTTCGACCCCGAGGAGCGATGGTGATGGCTCCACGCGCGGTCCCTAGAACAGCGAGAGGACGACTGCCGGGCCTCCAGCAGCTTGCGGGACCGCTCCCGCAAGATCTTTGGAGCCATGGCCAGACAGTCGGAACAGGAGTGGGAGTCATGATCGTGCTCCAGACAGTAGAGACAGACACCATGGGGGTCGGCCACCGACATCGTACGGCGACAGGCCCCGCAGGATTTAAATCCAGGCATCCCTACGTGGCACCAGTAGTCAACGACTCAAAAATGGAAGACAAAAGTGTCAAAAGTTTCGTACTTAGTTTAGTTATATTTTATCTGAAAAATGAAGATTGTATTTTCCGAATGCCAAATGAATAATGAAATGATTGCATTAAATGTTGTGAATAACACAAAGTAATGTATTAGGGTGCAGTGACTGTATGCACTGCTCCTCAGTCTGCTGAAATAAATAGCAGCCTCTGAAATTGGTGGGCAGGTTTTTTCTTTTTTATAAACTTTATTACCTCCTACCTAGCCCCCGAGAAGGACGTAACCCCCTTTTTTTTTTTAAAGTGTCTGGTAGGAGAGCTGCTGCTCTGGTGAGAATGTTTTTGCAGCCCCCCCTTTCTCTTGGGCTGCTGTCTGCAAAAAGAAGCCCACATATAATGTAGTTTTGAGCGCCCCCATGGATTTAGCGGTCTCTATTTTCTAAAGCATCTAATCAACCTGTGGCCTGAAGAGGTGCTCCCCACAAAACGGGAGGTTTAGAATATGCTGTTGGACCTCTCGAGCTTGAAACCGGAGCTAGGGAGCAGACATGGCATCCGCAGGATCTAACGTGCAGCAATACTGGTGTTAGAGATATACAATTTCTTCCCCGCCCCTTTTTTGTAATCCTCTTGGAAATGTTTAAGGAGTTCCTGCATCTCCTTCCACTGGGCCTTATATCTAGACATGAATACAACAGAATTGGCTATGCCCCAATGCATTGTTGCTCCGACTGCTATCCTTTTACTCACTGCATCTATCTTTTTCCTCTCCTTGTCGGGAGGGGGAAGCATGCCAATGGCCTGGGCAAACGTACACTTGTGGGTGGTGTAGATGACCGAAGGGACCTGCTCCTTGATATGCTCAGGGTCAGTAGAGGAGGCTTTAAGACTTTTTTTTCTACTCTTGGGGTCACAACCCTTGCCTTGAGAGGTTCCTTGAAGTTCTTAGGAGAAGACTTTAGCCTGCCCTGTAGCACCAGCAAGCATTGGATGATGCGTTCTAATTTTGAGATCGTTTCCACAAGGAAGTCGTTCTCCTGCTAGGTGATATGCATATCAATTTTATGAGAGACTATGGCCCTTTGAATCCCCTCATGATATTCTCCTGTGTCTTTAGGCCCATACTGGGTGGTGCTCTAAATCACGATCACCTAAGGAGTCTAGATTACAGTAGTCCCAGGGACCATCAGTGTTCTAGTCCTCAGGGTTGCTTGTAGGGGTCAAAAGGACCAGCAGGACGGCTGCAGGACAGCATCGCTACGGAGGGTGAGGAAACCGATCCGTGGGGTGACAGGAGGAGCCCTCTGTAACTGCCTCTTGTTGAACTCCCACTCGTAGCATTGTTTGTCTGTCCTGCTGAGCGAATCTTTCCATTCGTTCTGCACTCCTGAGACATGTTCTATCCTGAACGAGATGTTGTTGGTTATCAACCATTCCAATGTCCATTGTGCTTGGGCCAACAGAACCTGTGACTTCGTACCTCCTTGTTGAACAAGTTACTTACCTTTGGTAAAACCTTATCTGGTAAAGACATAGTCTAGCTGCAGATTCATTACCTTAGAATTCTCCCCAGGTGCCAAACTGTATCTGGACTTTTTTCAGTTGTACCCCTGCACGTTAGTAGAGGGCATCATGAGACTTCGTACAGACGTTGTCCTCGTATGCGACGTCACCAGAGTCTATATAAGCCCCTTCCAGACACGTGGACGTCAGTTTCTTCCGTGACTATTTACCGGGCCAAAAACGTTGAGCCATCATAGAAACTGGCCGTAGAAAGTGTACCATAAAAGATAAATATCTCTTTGAATTAACAATTACGAAGTTGAAATACACAGTATGCGAATACCAAAAAAGGGATCTTTTAGGCAATATGGAAACAGTTCAGCAAACGGGTAGGACGGGTGGGTCAGTAAGGAATCTTCGGCTAGACTATGGGCCATAGGGAGGAAGCCAAATTGCGATCGCAAATGCTGAAATTAGCAGAATTTCAGCGTTTGCAATCGCATTTTGGGCAGTGTGCTATGTAGCACACAAAAACCCACATGCAAAATAAGCAATTGCAAAATTTGCGATTCCTTATTTTGCGAATGCATTTAAGGAATCCCAAATTGCGATTCCTTAAATGCAATGTAGGAAGCACCCAAGTTGTGCGATTTTGGCTTAAGGAATCGCAAATTACCACCAACTTCAGGTTGGTGGTAATTTGCGATTTCTTTGAAAAATTCACTTTTTTGCATTTTTCAAAGTGCCATGTTGCGCACATACATGCCCTTAGCGCATGTATGTGCGCCACATGTGCACACATGTTTATTTCAGGGGTGCAAAAGGGGGTCCTATTGACACCCTTGCAACCTTGAAATTGCATTCTCAATTTGCAATTCTCTAATTGAGAATCGCAAATCGAGAATGTCTTCCTATTCATTCCTATGGGCCTTCTAGCCCATAGGAATGAATGGCAAGGTATTCTTTATTTGCGAATCTCAATTTGCGATTCACAAATAAGGAATAGGTGGGATTTGCAAAATATTTTGCTAATCCTACCTACATTGCGTTTTGCTATTCTCCAATTGAGATTCCCTAAAAATCGCAATTTGAGAATCTCAAAACACGTTTTACCTACATATGGCCCAAAGTCTCTACCAGATAAGGTGTTACAGAATGTAAGTAACCTGTTCATCTGATAGAGATGTTTAGCCGCAGATTCCTTACCTTAGAATAAATAACCAAGCAATACCATTTACGGAGGAGGGTCTGCCAACTGATCGTACTAAAATCCCTGAATAGAACTAGCTGGTATATAAGAAGACAGACAAGACTGGTTGTTCTTAGGAATGTAGTTGAGCAAGAGCATACACTTTACCTAAAGACTGTGGCAAAAACCACAAGCAAGTCAATTCATAAAAACGAAGAAAACATGCGATATGAGTGACCAATGGCAGGGGAACAGAAATGTGTCCGTAGACAATACTCAATATAAATACAGTACTAGGTCTCGCCCAAGGTGGGACCCAACCTCTGGCTGGCCGTGTCTTGGGAACCCATAGGCAATAGCTAATGCCACCAAAGCATAGGGCCTGGACTTAGAAAACCATTATGTCAGTCAAACATACTGTGCAAAATACTGAGAAAGTGGGCCCCAGAACTGAACCCAAGGGCAGATGGGGCTCGGAGGGCCAGAGGCAATAGCGAATGCATTAGAGGCAAAGCATCCTTAGAGAAACTGAGAAAGGAATCTTAGAATCGATTCATGGTTGATGAGCATGAATTAATACAACCACCGAAAAAAATCGCGAAGACAAGAACAAGTATTGACAAGTGCAACGCTTGTGTTAAGAAAAAAGTCCCAGAGACAGAGAGACACTGATTGAATCATGCAAGGCGAAGAACCCAAAGGGGCGGAAAGAAGAACTAGTGCATACATAGCGACTAAGTTAAGATGAGAATGAAGGGTACATCCACGAAGGCTATACGTACGCCCTATAACACATATATAAAGATATACACTATATGCACTGTTATATACACAGATATAAATGTACATAGACAATATCCTCCATGCATATACATTTATCGATGATAGACTAAGCTATCACCTCGATGAAGCAGAGAAACTTAGTAGTATGGGCTAAGCAATCAACAACATAGTACTAACCATAAAATTATGATAGAGAGAGAGAGAAAACAAGACGATAACTAGGCCCAGAAGCATGCCAAGGTGAGAGAGGCTAACCAATGGAGGCCTAGAAAAAGGTATCGAGACTTATCATCCAACAGTAAGGCATATCCGACAGAGCAGAAGGCGACTGAAAATCAGACGAAAGTAAAACACAGTCTCATAGGGACTAAATCCCCACAAGGGGAACAGTTCAAAATTGAACCAAGCGATGAAAGCTAAGCATCAGAAGAGATGCAGGCTAAAGAAGAACAACAATTGTTCGAAAGAGGAAAAAATTTTGTACAGGGAGGTGGGGATCCAAATTACCGAGATATAAAGGCAACACTTCTACAGCCCTGATTATACCAAGGTACATGGGTGAAAAAAACACAGAATTGGGTAAAAGAAGTGAAATACACAATAGAGGGGGTTTTCTTTATGAAGAAGAAACCCAAGAAATAAAGATAACGCATAGGTGTAGTGACTAAACCCAAAGGGTAGGATATTAGGACACCGTACAGAGAAAAATAAAAGGGGTGTCCATGGAGAGAGTTACCGAAGGGGACAAGCAAGCCAACAAGGAAACTAAGTCCAACAGGATGAAATCATGAAGTTCTAGGAGCAGTTTCAATTTTCAAGGAATTCACCAAGATGTCCCACAAAAAAAAAAAAAAAAAAAAGAGACCACATGGTCTCTTTGCAAGGACAAAAATGTAGACGCCTTAATGCCACGCTTGTGTATGAACTCTTAAAAAGGACAGTGAGACCAGTGGTAGAAAAAAGTTGGCACTTAAGTACTACCACGCAGATAAAGAATGTGGGGGGAAACCACAAACAAGACGATCAGCAGGATTGAGGAAGAAAATATTTAAAAAACACCTTTGTGAAAATCACAAGAAGTGAATGAAACCTATGCACCCAAGTAGTCCATTAAAAGTGCACTCACTGAAGAAGAGCAATAAGCTCGCTAAAGAAATGAAGGACACAGAGAGAAAAGAATGTTCTAGCGAGGAAGAATGGCCAGGCCAGTAACGTGGCCAGAGTAGAGACTGTGGGACGTGTCCCACTGCTCCAATAGAAATTTAGAGCCTTTGGCGGAACAGAATTACACAAGAAGGGTAGCATAAAGGTTACTCCCCTTATAAATCAAGGCAAAATGAACGATTCACAAGAAAAGAACCTCTAGGAACAAGCTACATAGAAAAATGAAAGGTCTGTATAAGGGATACTAAACGTTATATATCAACATGAAGTGCCGGTGTAAAATGTTCCAGCAGTGAGGATGTGAGTCAGAGCTCGTAAACTCTAGACCACAAGTGGCTCATGTAAGTACTGCGTAAGCATACAGAAGTACTCTAAGAGCATGTAACACGGGTAGTCTTGTGCAAGAAAAGAATAATACCGAAAAAAGATCTCTTGGGCTCAGAGCCCCTAGTCAGAGAAAAAGAACAACTATGCAAGCACGCTTCAACTGTTCAGTGACCTTGTGTTCCTGCATTGGCCACCGCAGATGGAAAATTTGGTTTGGATGTATAAACAATTACATAAGAGCTGTGCAGTCAAGCAGACATGATTCCATGGATCTATAGCGAACATCCATTTCTGGGGATGGCTGAGATGGAGACAGGCTTACTGAGGCACATTAGGGGCCACAACTTACCGCTGGAACCTTTTGGGGAGCAGACTGTCCCCCACCGATACTCATGATCTTAGAATGAAGAAGAGGCCCTCACAACGCTGCTTCAAAATGGCAACAGGGGTACAGCTGCAGAGAATGTCGATGCCTGACACGCAACGGAGAGTAGTGTAAGAAATATCTTGGTCATAGCAAATTCAGAGCAGAGTGAACCTGCACCTGTAACCAAGGACCCTAACTGTCTGCGGTGGACAGGCACCAGAGGAATCTCTGCCTGTGCATCAGCAGTTTAGCAACAGGGAGTGCACCTGGGTGCCCACACCCCTGGGGTGATGCTCAGGCAGGTGGCAGAGGCCCTTGAACACTTTAGCACTGATGCTCTGCTTGAATTTAAGGAGAACACAATATTTGGGGGAAGGGCCCAGGTGCTGAGAGGCCCTGGGACAAAAATGTTGGAGGTACCCAATTGACCTAATACATGTCTCCAAATGAGAAAAAGGCAACGAATATGAGGAACAGTCAAGATATTTTCCCATTAGAGGGTCCCCAGTATCAAGAGACATCTTAGCCAATATGGGAGATAACACTAATACAGTGGCAGCTCAAAGGACTCGGGTAAGGCGCTCATTATGAATGCACTGAACAAAGTGTGTCACTGACCAGCATTGTCAAAACAAATAGTGAACATGGTGGCCCACTTTGCAGACCAAGCAGAATCGAGGGTCATTAGTAAAGAAAACAGTTCGAACATTAGATGGAAAACTGGCTTCGGCCGCTTACTGGAGATGGATCAAGCGAGAGGAAGTGCAGCAGAATGCCAAAATCGGAGAGAATGCTATGCACTCACGACCAAATGGAATCCTAAATTGATATTCTGGAGTATATATGTACGAGTTACTTACCTTCGGTAACGATGTATCTGGTAGAGACGAGTCTAGCCGCAGATTCCTTCACGTAGAATTATCCCCATCACGCGACTCTGCCCAGGCGTACGTGACATCAGCGAGGTCACATAAGACCCGCTCCGGTGCGCCTACGTCAGTTTTCTTCGGAGAACTTTTCCGCACCACAACGCGGAATCACCAGATAATAAACTGTGGGAGCATTGGGACAGTGTGCGAAGAGCAGAAAAGTTGGAAAGAAACGGTGACTAACAACACCACCAGGGTAGTGCCAACACCGCATACCCCAAGGGTAGGGAAAGAAGAAAAAAGAAGGACAAGCAGAAACCTGCGCAGCCACCCTGCCCGCACATAGACAACCTCCCAGCCCTGTGCACCAAAAGGAAGAACAGGCATAAGTCATGCACACGGAGGAAGCCCACCCCCCTCATCCTGAGCAAGGAAGGGGACCAGTTCCAAGACGGACAGGGACAACCACCAAGCCATCCCAACTTAGAGGGCAACCACCCACAAGGGCAAGACATGGCCAGAGGACCCTCAATCCAGAGGAAATCAATGGGAGGGAGGGGAGGGAGGACAAGGATAGAAGAAACACCCCGCAAACCTGGAGTAGCCAAAGAAGCAGGGCACCATCGCACTGAAACCCCATCCTCCAAAGAATCAAGGGAGGAAGGGACCGCCCCCCCAGCCGGAGTAACCCGTCAAGAGCAAGGAAGGCACTCACAGGAGACCCAGCCCCCACTGGGAGGCGAGTACCAAAGACCAACCTAAGGGTCCTCGCACAATAGGGGAGGAAGGGCGAGCCGTGAAGGAATCGGCGGCTAGAATCGTCTCTACCAGATACATCATTACCGAAGGTAAGTAACTCGTACATCTGATAGAGACTACTAGCCGCAGATTCCTTCACGTAGAATAGAAACCCTAGCAATACCCCCGGGAAGGAGGGTCTGCGAAAGGACCCCACCTGCCCATGCAGAGCAGAGGGCCCCACAGGGGACCAAATCTGTGGACTAGGTAGAACCTCGCCCCTGCCAGGCCAAGGGAAACCCCACAAGCAGAACCCCACCGACCCCAAGGGGACGTAGGAGGGAAAGAAGGCTGAAGAGGCTTGCACACCCACAGCAGAGGAATCAAGGGCAAGGGCTGAGAGGCCGAAGCACCGCACTCCCCCACAAGGCAGCACAGCGTCTGTCGAATGCCAAGACAGGAAGAAGAAGCCTAGAGAGCCCAAGGAACCTAGGGAGAGAAAGGCGAGCAGCCTGTCAGCCAGAACAATGCCGGCAGTCAAGGCCAGAAGCAAGAAGAACAGCTCGAGGCCCCAGGAAGACCAAGTAGGCAATGCCTAGTAATGGACATCCCAGACCGCAGAACGGAAGCAGGGAGAGAAGGAGAGGCCTGGACCACCACCACGAGTGGACGCGCACACGACCTCAGGGAGCAAAGCAACCCACGGAAACACCAAGGAGAACAGGTACCCAAAGGTGACCAGAACCCTCCAGCAGAGCATAAGCCATATGACAGCTACCATAGCCCCACATAAGGCACGTGAAGTCCCAATATAGGGGAACCCTCTTTGGAAGAACTTCTGCAGCAGAGGAAGAAACAAAAGAACCACGGGGAAAAAAACATGCCCACAACAGGCTTGACAGCAGCCCAAGCAAAGCAGAAGGCCCAATCTCAGGGCCAAGTCTGTGCAACAACTCCAGCAGAACTCACACAACAACAGCAACAAGGGGCCGTCCAGCAGCCAACAATGCCAAGTCCCAAGGAAGGACGTAATCGGCCAGAAAAACATACTCCACAACCATAACCGCCGGCCTAAAAAGACCTAAAGGCAACCCTAACTCAGAAATCACTGAGGAGGGAACGGAGGAGGAGGAGGAGGACGAAGCCCCGTTAAGAGCCTCTGGATGGCGGAGTCGGCCGGGGCTTGAAACAACAGACTGCCATCAAATGGGAGATCAATGAGTCTCTCCCAAATATTTTGGGGGAAGACGCTGTCCCGAAGCCAAGCATGGCGACGGAGAGCGACTGAGGAAGCTATGGTCCGGCCCAGCGCCTCAGAGACGTCTAGAGCGGAGCGGAGAATAAACGCCACCAGCTCCCGGCCATCCAACGCATGGTGCTGCAAATCCACCTGAGCAGACTCCTGGGACGCTGCAGACCCCAGAGACTCAGCTGAGTCCCACAAACAGGAGGAGGCCCTAGCCAGCACACACAAGGTGTTAAGGGCCCTCAGGGCTGGTCGAGGTGGTCCCCAAGTGTCCAGCCAGCCTCCCTGGACGGCGGAGCCAACAGGGGTGGTAGGGAGGGAACGGCAGTCCGCAGAAGGGGACTGACGGCTGCGGGGTGAACGGACAGGCACGCAGGGTCACGCGGCGTCGGAAGGTGCCGATGCAGAAGATGCGGAGGCACCGGGTCCACGGAGGCAGGACGCCTCCAAGTCCCTGTCAAGGCAGAAAGGAGTGAACCTTCAAAGGGAAGCAAGATTTCCCTCCCACCAGAGCCCTGGTGGAGGACCTCCAACAGATGGTCCACCAGAAAGTAAGTCACCGGGTCACCCATGTGTAGGATGCCCTCAGCCGTGGACACCGCGTGAGTTAAGGCCACACCCGCATCCGTAGGGCCCCGCATTGGAGAAAGCAACTACTCTGTGGGCGACGGCTGCAAACTAAGGCGGCCGTCCCTGAGGCCAAGCAAAGCAGGCAAGGGCCAGACCTGAAAGTCAGGAGGTGCCGAAGAATGAGGGACCTGCCCCTCCTCCGACGGACACCCCTGCCGCAGAAAGGGCGGGGAGCCACCCTTCGATGCCGGTGAAAAAGACACCACATGGCAACCAGTCTCCGGGGAGGACGACACCAAAATGCAGCCTGCCTCCGGAGAAGAAGGAGCGTCCGAAGACGAATCCGCCGTACGACCCCTCTGCGGAGCCGTGGAGTCCGCCGCATGAGGCAGGACACCGGGGCCATCCGGCGTCGACGGGCAAGGGACCTCCATGGCACCCCGCACCGGAGAGGGGACCGGAGTGGAGCTGGATCCGCACTGACCCCAGAGCGGCGCTAGCACGGCCCCCGCCGAGGCAACCACCTGCGTGGGGGAACGGGATGGGCCCGGGGAGGGGCCCGAAGTCCTCCGCCGGCCGCGGCCCAGATGGAGGCGAAGGTCGCCCGGCAACCCCTGTGGCGGCGCCAGGGACGATACAACCTCAGACTCTCCCTCCAACAAGGCAGCCGCCTGTGAGGAGGTACGAGAGGGGCCCGGAGAAGGACGAGGGGTCTGCCCTCGACCCGAGCGGGACGAGGAGGGGCCACTGACCCCTGTGGCTCCACACAGTCCAGCTGCTGCTGGCGCCTTAGCGGCGTCACCTAGGCCTTAGACAGGACCACCCTGCCAAGAGACCGAGAGGGGCTTGGGGATGCGACCTGAGCCCCGGCGACCCCACAGGGACCCCCGCGGGGGTTTGCCGCGAGGCAGAGACGCCGTGACTGAAGGAGGTGCCCCAGAGGAGCTGCACACCAACAGCACCACATCCTCCAAGCCTGGATTCGACCCAGTCGGCGCCGCAGAGGGCCCTGCGCGAGGCGAGGGATCCGCCGGCGCCCCAGGAGGAGGAGACACCAGCGAGGCCTGCAAAGCCGCCGCGTAAGTCTCCATCTGGACTCTCGATGGCCCAACACCGGGAAACGGTGGATAGGACGATACGTGGGGCCGCATCACCCGCAGAGAGTCCACGCCCCCGGTAGGCCAAGAACCAGCCCGCGGGGATGAACTGCGACACTTACCCACCGTGGAGCGACGCTCACATGACATCGGAGAAAGGCGAGGACGACGACCACGGCCGGACCTGAAGGCGTCCGCCAAAGCAGGCCGAGGGGAGGACGTTGACCTGGAGAGACGCACTGAGAGAAGTTTCATGCGGTGCTCCCACCGCGACTTCTGCTTCAACTATTGGCACGCCGCACAATCCGAGGTGCCGTGATCCTCCCCCAAACACCACAAGCAAATGAGGTGACGGTCTGTCGCCCACATAAGACGCCCACAAAACGTGCAAGTTTTAAAGCCCGAAGACATTCGCACACTGCTCCCACCAAAAAGAATGGAAGAAAGGGGGGCTGGAAACAGGCCCGCAGCAAGAAACGGATCTGCGTTGCACGCGGAAAACGAAAAAACTGACGTAGGCGCGCCGGGGCGGGTCTTATGTGACCTCGCTGACGTCACGTACGCGGACGCCTGGGCGGAGTCGCGTGATGTCGCCCCGCCCCCCTGCGCACAGGGATGCTGTGGCAGAAGTTTCCTGATCCAGTCTCATGTCTGGGGATAATTCTACGTGAAGAATCTGCGGCTAGTAGTCTCTATCAGATATATATATCATTTAGCTGGTGTAGACTGTATTCAGCATGAAAGGGCTCCTTGTTTGATGAAATGTCTTCAATATCATCCTCCTCTTCCCCTCATAAGCCAATATATGGGTAGATAGGTGATCAATCACCTTAAACAGAGAACAAGGAGGAACCTCAAGTGATTGTGGAATGGAAAAATATCCATAATCCAGGTATAGACTAATTCACGATGGAGGATCTGATTGTGATGCTAACCGTTTAATTGCCACATATGAGAGGATGCTTGTAAACTGAGATATGGCAACCTGACAACAACTAGATCACCATCCATGATGATGTGTTGCTTGATAATGAGACAGTCGACACTGGTGCTCTCAATGAAAAAAAGGCAGACAGTGTACAAAACAGCAATGCTCGGAAAATTCAAACGTGTATATAACTAACTGTTGACAAGCTGCAGGCTACAATGGTTATTATGGGAGAGGTTAGAGGGTATCCGCTGCAGCCAATTTTTACACCAATTTTTCAGGTAAAGAAATAAAACAAATGGCTTATCAAGAGAGGTAATCTGTTTTTGATGCAAATAATGATTTCTCAGTGGTTTCGTTGTTGATCACCTCGGGTACCGCCTTATTGTTTCTTTTTAGCACTAAGTCCTTCAGGCATCTTCCCTACCACAGAGGGTCTTGGAGGTAAAGCTTTTACAAATATCCCATAAGGATGTCTTATATTTTGGATGAGTGTAATAAGGAGAATGCTACTTACCAGTATGCATCTGTTCTTGGCATGTACAGCTGCAGAATCACATGCTTGTGCATAGTTCGCCATCTGGTGTTGGGCTCAGATGTTTGCAGTTTGTTGTTGTCTTGGAAGAAGTCTTTGTAGTCACGAGATAGGTGACTACTCTATTGAACGATATTGCGCATGGGCATCGACTCCATCCCCAGATTGTTTTTCGCCATGAAGGGAAATGATGGAGTTTGTAAGAAACAGAAAAGTTGTCCATGTGTAATGTATCTAAGTAAGATAACGCTGGAACAGATAGAGGTACCGGGGAGGCGGGTGGGCGTATGTGATTCTGCACCTCTACATGCCAAGAACAGATGCATGCTGGTAAGTAGCATTTTCTGTTCAAGGCATATGAGTTGCAGAATACATACTTGTGCATAGACTGTATAGCAGTGCTCTCCCTTAGCGGGGGTCACCTGTATCTGTTGCAGTGGTCTGAAAAAGTGTTTTAAGAACAGCCTGACCCACAGAAGCTTGTTGTTTTGCCTGCACATCTACACAATAGTGTTTGGTGAAGGTGTGTGGCGTAGACCATGTTGCTGCTTTACAAATGTCATCTAAGTGAATGTTTCCTAAGAATGCCATGGGAGCCCCTAGTTTGCGTGTTGAGTGCGCTCTAGGGTAGAATTGTTAATGTGCGTTTTGCTTTGTGGTAGCATATTTGAATACATTTGACTATCCACCTGGCAATTCCAGCTTTGGAAATGGGGTTTCCTATATGAGGTAGAGAGAAAGCTACAAACAGTTGGTTTGTCTTTCTAAAAGGTTTAGTTCTGTCAATGTAATAAAGTATAGCTCTTTTGACATCAAGTGTGTGAGGAGCTCTCTCTGCCACGGAATCTAGTTTTGGGAAGAAAAAGGGTAATTCCACGGACTGATTAAGATGGAAACCAAAGACTACTTTGGGAAGGAAATTTGGATTTGTTCTAAGAACCACTTTGTTATGATGTATTTGTAAGAATGGTTATTGTATGGTTAAAGCCTGGATCTCACTTACTCTTCTGAGAGAGGTGATTGCGACAAGGAAAGCTACTTTCCATGCAAGGAACTGCAGTTAGCATCTGTGTAAAGGTTCAAACAGAGGACCCATGAGCCTAGTAAGGACAATGTTTAAATTCCACACTGGAGAGGGTGGGATTGTGGGAGGAATTCATCATTTTAAGGCCTTCCATAAACGCTTTGATGGCAGGTACTCTAAACAATGACAAATGTTGACGGTTTTGTAGGTAAGCGGCAAGGGCAGCAAGATGTGGTCTTATGGATGTATATGCCAGATTACATCTTTGTAGATGCAGTAAATAGCAAATGATGTTTTGAATTGAAGCATCTAGTCGGTACATGTTGTTATTGCAGTAAATGACAAATCTTTTCCATTTGACTGCATAGCAAGCTCTAGTAGTAGGGCATTTAGCTTCTTTAATAATGTTCATACAGTCGGTGGAAGGTTGAGGTAACCGAACTCTAGGACTTCAGGAGCCAGATTGCTAGGATTAGTTGAGCTGGATGTCTCATCGCTCCATGGTTCTGAGTCAGAAGCTTTGGGGAGAGTTGTAGCTTTTGGTGTGGAACTACTAAGCGTTCCAGGAGTGTTGTGAACCATGGTTGCCGGGCCCATGTTGGAGCAACCAGGATCATCTTGAGAGACTGTTGTTTGAGCTTGCGCACTACTAACGGAATGAGCAGGAGTGGCAGAAAAGCGTACGCAAATTTGCCTGACCAGTTCATCCATATTGCATTGCCTTTGGACAATGGGTGTGGATACCTGGCGGCGAAGGTTGGGCATTTTGCGTTTGCATGTATGGCTAACAGATCTATGTCTGGGTGGCCCCACATCTGAAAAAAGGGAAGAACAACTTGTGGATGAAGTTCCCATTCGTGGATGTGCTGTGTCTGACAACTGAGCAGATCCGCAATCTGATTGTGTACCCCTGGAAGATGTTCTGCTAGAAGGTATATCTTTTGTGGGATGGCCCATTTCCATATGCTTTGCGCTAGTTGAGAAAGCTGCAAAGAAAGTGTTCCTCCTTGTTTTTGTATATAATACATTGCTGTCATATTGTCTGTTCGGACAAGGACAGTTTTGTTGATGAGATGCGCTTTTGAATGATTTTAATGCTAGAAAGATTGCCAGTAACTCCAGGTGATTGATGTGGAGCACTTTTTGTTGAGGGGTCCACCTGCCCTGAATTGTATGGTTTAGGAGATGGGTTCCCAGCCGGTAAGCGATGCGTCCGCTGTTAGCATTATCTGTGGAACTGGGACTAGGAATGGCCGCCCTTTGGAAAGGTTTTGTGTGATCCACCACTGCAGAGAGCGATGAGTGCGGCTGTCCACCAACACCGGATCTGAAAGTTGACCTTGAGCCTGGCTCCACTGATGTACTAAACATTCTTGTAAAGGGCGCATTTGAAGCCTTCCGTGAGGTACTATGAAAATGCAAGAGGTCATCATTCCTATTAACTGCATAAACACTCGAGCTGGTAGTGAGTGTTAAGGTTGAAATTTTGTCATGAGGGTTTGCATGCTGGCTATTCTGACTGGATTGGGGGTATGCCAGGGCTTTGGAAGTGTCTATTGTGGCCCCTAGATACTGATGTATGTGGGACGGCAGAGGATGTGACTTGTTGAGGTTTATTGTGCACCCCAAGTCATGAAGCAAGTGAATTGTTTGGAGAGTGTGATGAACACGCTGGCTGTATGACTTGGCTTTTATGAGCCAGTCGTCCAGGTATGGGAACATATTAATTTTTTGTCTTCGCAAGTAGGCGGCTACTACTGCCAGACACTTTGTGAAGACTCTGGGTGCTGTGGTTTCTATGAATATGAAGACCTTGAATTGATAGTGCTGACTGTCCACTCTGAACCTTAGATATTTCCTTTGAGCAGGGTGCATAGGAATATGGAAGATGATGTCCTTGAGATCTAGAGTGGCAAGGAAATCGCCTTGCTGGAGCAGCGGGAGGACCTGTTGAAGGGTGACCATGTGAAAGTAGTCTGATTGTATGTAGATATTCAAAGGTCTGAGGTCGAGTATTGGTCTGAGAGTACCGTCTTTTTTGGGGATGAGAAAAAGGGAGTAAACCCCTGTGCCTTGAAGCTGAAGGGGAACTGGTTCTATTGCATGCTTTTGAAGAAGCAAGAGAACTTCCTGTTTGAGGAGTGTTAGATGTTCCGTGGACATTGGACGTTGTTAGGGCGGTATCATTGGGGGAGTTGCGGTAAGTTCCAGGCAGTAACTATACTGGATAATCTGTCTTAGCCACCTGTCTGTAGTGATGGAGTTCCAGACAGGTAGGAACTGTGAGAGCCTTCCTCCGACTGGAGGGGAATGGTCTGGAGGGAGAGGAGGAAAGTCATGGTTTGGTAGTAGGGGAGGTTCGGTTGTTGTTACCTCGGCCTCTACCCTTGTTATTATTCCGCCTGCACCCACCTCTAAAATATGCCTTGTTAGGGGATGTTTGTGTGGACTCTTGTAGGTGGAGGAAGTAGTGTCTGTGCTAATGTTTTTGGATGCGCCTCTACAAAAGGAGCGACGAAAGGAACCTCGTGGTGTTTGAAACTGTAATGCTCCCATAGATTTTGCAGTGTGTCTTTTTTAGTTTTCTCCAAAGCTGTATCCACAGCTGGGCCAAAGAGACGCTCTTGATCGAACGGCTGATTTAAGATAGTTGTTTGCACTTCTTGTTTAAAACCAGAAATGCGCAACCATACATGTCTGCGAAGTAAGACACTGGTGTTGAGAGATCTAGATGCGGTGTCTGCTGAATCGAGGGCACATTTGATGGATGCATTTGTAATTACTTGCCCTCTTGGACCAGATCGTTGGCCTTGGATTTGTATTGGTCAGGTAAATGTTAAATAAGATTTTCGGGCTCATCGTAGTGAGCCCTGTCGTATCCTCCAAGCAATGCTTGTGCGTTTGCTATTCTCCAGTGATTGGCTGCTTGGGAGGCAACTCGTTTACCTGATGCATCTAGCAGTTTAGACTCTTTGTCTGGGGGTGGAGCATCACCAGAGGTTTGGGAATTAGCACGTTTTCTTGCATTGGAGACAACCAAAGAATCTAAAGGGAGTTGTCCTTTAATGTTAGTTGGATCGTTAGGGGCAGGCTTGTACTTTTTATCAATCCGAGGTTTGAGGATCCTGGACCTGACAGGGTCTTTAAATATGTCTGGTGCATGTTTAAAGACACCTTTAAGCATGGGCTATGTATGTATTGTTTTTTGTGACTGAGCAAATGTATCTAGCAAAACGTCTTCGTCCATGGGGTCTGAATGTAGTTCAACGCCATGCTATTGCGCAGCCCTATTAATGAGCTGACTAAACCCTATATTGTCATCGGGGGGGGATGGCCCAGATGGTTATACTTCAGTGTCAGGAAGGTCTGGAGGATCTGTGGGACTGTTGGAATCGTCCCATGTATCCTGTGGTGGATCAGTGTCATCATCAGGGTCATCAAAAGGTTCCCTATCGTTTCCACCCCCGTCCCCTGGATCATCCTCATCTTGTGGTGGTAAGGGTGAGTATGGGGAGAGTCTAGGAGAGTGTATAGGAGAATTTGTAGGAGACAAAGGTTTAGTAGGAAGAATAGGAGAAGACGGTCTTAGGGGTGAAGTTGCAAAGTCTCTTTTCTTCACAGGTACCTCAGGAGGGTGTGAGGTATCGGATTTCCTCTTCTTTGTTGGGAGACTTACAATATGGCCTGTTTTAGGGTCCACATGTAATGTTTTTTGTTTTGGATCGATCGGATCTGGTCTAAAAAGTTCTTCCTGCTTGTTGTCTCCTTTCGGTGCCGGTTTTTTGGTTCCGAACGTGGTTTTGATTTGGAGCCGTAGGAGGGGCCTTGTGCTCCTTAAGCTTTGATGTCGGTGCCGGGTCAGAAATCTTCTTCGGATCCGAAGGTTTTCGGTGTTTGTTCATTTCCGAGGCCTTATGGTCTTTCGGTGCCGAAGGGTTCGATACCGAGGCCTTTTTGGACGTAACGGGAATAGGGTGTATCCCTGATTTCAGTACCGAAGGTGTCTTATGGGTACTGATATGCGGCTTGCTCGGTCCCGAGCTACCGGAAGGCTTTTCCTTTGTATTCGGAGCCGGGCCCGGAGGCAGGGCTTCTGAAGTTTTTCCTCGGTCTCGACTAAGGCCTTCAGGCAAAGTTTTGACCGGAGCCTTCTGTTTATCTGGTGGGGCATGGACGTTGTACTCACTCGTTGACCTGGAGTGATGTGGTCATCGGAGTCGGAGTCATCAGCTTCGGAGACAATGTCGAGCTCATCTGAATCCTCTGCCTCTGGAACATCGGGGCCTTCGTCTAAGATGTCGTGTGATGTCGGTGTAGCCTGTTGAGCCATAACGTGTCGTCAAGCCCAGCGATCACGGATCGTCTTTTTGGAGCGAAAAGAGGCACAGGCCTGGAAATCCTTTTCCTCGTGTTCTGGCGAGGGGCAAAGGTTGCAGACCTTGTGGTGGTCACTGTGCGGAAATAGAGTTCCACACTGAGGGCATTTTTTAAATGGAGTCCTTTCCATTAGCCGTAGGCCCGAATGGTGCAGATAGGCCCAGCAGCCCGCGTCGACAACCGGAATCAAGGATTTTGAGGTTAGTGTGTCGAAGGGCACGTGAACGAAACAATACCGTTGAGTGGTGATGGGTAGCGCATCGAAAAGGGTTGGAAACACGGTACCAAACCGGAGCACAGCAAGTCCCATCCGTACCCGATGGCGGGAAAAAACAATCTGAGGATGGAGTCGATGCCCATGCGCACTATCGTCCAAGGGAGGAGTCACCTATCTCGTGACTTCAAAGACTTCTTCCAAGACAACAACAAACTGCAAACATCCAAGCCCAACACCAGATGGCGATCTATGCACAAGTATGTATTCTGCAGCTCATATGCCTCGAACAAACATATTTAATTCAGATCATTGGTGAAGATTTTCTTTTAGACACAAGCCCAGAAGGCTTTGAAGAGAGATCTCTTCTCCAGCCGGAGGGCAGGGAATACAAGAAGGCGAATCTATCAAATGATCTAATGCTAGGAAACAGTGGTTACATGATTTCTGTAGGTACCAGAAATATCATTATTTAAGAGGCCCATAAAAAGGCAATAAGGCTTCAGCTCATTTGATGTGCAGGGACACCTATTATTTTGAGAAAAGAAACGGTCTTCAAATTACCATTAAAATATGTTCAGCTGAAACAAAGTATGTATCCCTCTTATTCGTTTAAAGTTTTCAAAGCTGTACCGTTCACCATTAATTTGAAAAACAAGTTTTTAACAAATGATTCTTAGTGATACCAATGCAATTAGATGATACATACCTCATCTATAGTTTCTAGTTCAGACATCAGTTGGCTTTGCAATGAATGAAGTTTTGGTAAAGAAAGATTTTCTATATCAGCATAATTTTTCATAAAAGAAAGGTTGGGGGATAGACAAAGGACATCAAATTCTTCTTGCAGCTCTTTTAACTTATTTTCAACTTCTTCCTTTTTCAAAAGAGCAAGATGTTTGTCCGCATCTGCGACTTTGGCACGTTCCTTTGCATTTTGAGCTTCCTTTTGCCAAGCATCACAGGCCTGGAAGAAAATAAAACATACAAAATTGTGATAACAAATTAGATTGCTTTGCCAGCCTCTAAATAAAACCTCTTGTATAGGCTCTGCAACATATTTGTAGGCGTTGCAGTTCAATAATTTTTCAATGCTTTTGTTTGTATGCAATATATTTGTTTGCAATACATTTTACGTAACTCTCATCCTCCAGATACACATGCTATGCCAAGACTAAGGCCCCCCTATATGGAGTTTGGAGGGCTATCATCACCAGTCTGGCAGAGAGCTCTGTGCTTTCAAAGGAGGCGCTCCCATGGCGACTCATCTGAAGGTATTAAAGGTTTGCAATGTTTCATGTGGCAATTCAGCAAACTTTTTTTCCCCCTTATCAAAAATAAACTCTCAAAGCGGAAATTTCTCTCTTTTTGTTTTTTGTTCAGGACCTTTCCATGGCAGTCCATCAGACCATCGGCTCTAGATGGTACAGACAATCTAATGTACTTAAACTGACAGCACCAAGTTAATCGGGCTGTCGATGTAAGGTTTCTGCCAGTGGAACCAGCATGGGCACCGCTGGCGAAAACATGAATGCCCCCAACTCTAAATAGAAAGAGCAGTCTCTCAGAGTGGCAGGCAGGAAACTCTGCTACGTTTGGTTGCTTTATTTTTTTTGTAAATATTTTATATTTGGTGGGTTTGGGGGAGAAGAAGAACCAACATACTTTAGTCCATAATAAAATTCCATTTTCTACATAATCTTAGCGCTGTTAATTACATCCTTCCAGAAGGAGGTATACTTCCCTTCCTCAATCTGTCTTCCAATAAAGGCATTCTACTATTTTTCTTGTAGGCATTGTTACTACTATTTTTTGGTGTCACCGGGATCTTGTAAAAAAAAGCATTCACAATGGCAAAATGTCTGGCTTATGAAAGTGCTTTTAGTGCTTTTCACAATCAATAGGTCAGGCCTACTGCGTTAATCATAACTTTTCATGCTAAACAGATCATATTTATGGTATTCAAAATATTTTTGCTAAAGAACCAATCAGGTCTTTCGCTAGCTGTTCTCATTGGCTTGTTACCATAAGCAATTGTGGCATCCTGTACTGGCGTTTAAGCTTTCCCATAAGGAAAGCTTCAGGCATAGTTGTACAATTAAATAGTAAGGAATATGCTACTTACCAGTATGCATCTGTTCTTGGCATGTAAAGTTGCAGATCTACACACTGTGCATAGATCGCCATCTGATGTTGGGCCCGGATGTTGCAGTTGTTTTTCTCTTGGAAAGTCTTTGGAAGTCACGAGGTATGGGACTCCTCCTTTGGATCGTATTGCGCATGGGCTTCAGCTCCATCCTCAGATTGTTTTTCGCCAGCAGGCAAATAATGGAGCTTTGTAAGAAACCGGAAAGATGCCCATGTGTGTTAGATCTAAATAAGATAAAAATGGAACAGATAAAGGTAGCCGGAGAGGCGGGTGGGCGTGTGTAGATCTGCAGCTCTACATGCCAAGAGAAGATGCATACTGGTAAGTAGCATATTCCGTTCGAGGCATATGAGCTGCAGATTACTCACTGTGCATAGATTGTGTAGCAGTACACCCTCTTAGCGGCGACCACCAGTATCTGTTGCAGTTGTTTGAAACACTGTTTTGAGGACAGCCTGGCCCACACTATCTTGTTGCTTAGTTTGCACATCTACACAATAGTGTTTAGTGAAAGTGTGCGGTGTAGACCATGTAGCTGCTTTGTAGATATCATCTAAGGGGATGTTCCCTAAAAATGCCATGGAAGCCCCTATCTTACGTGTAGAGTGGACTTTAGGGGGAACAGATAGCATTTGTTTTGCTTTGTGGTAGCAAATCTGTATGCATTTAACAATCCACCTAGCTATCCCAGATTTGGAAATGAGGTTGCCTTTGTGTGGTGGTGAGAAAGACACGAATAATTGTTTGGTCTTGCGAAAAGGTTGTGTTCTCTCGATGTAGTAGAGTAAAGCTCTTTTGACGTCTAGGGTGTGCAGAGCTCTTTCTGCAATGGTTTGTGGCTGCGAGAAGAATACAGGCAGTTCCACAGATTGATTGAGGTGAAAGGGAGAAATGACTTTAGGAAGGAACAACTTTATTATGATGCATTTGCAGAAAAGGTTCTTGAATGGTGAGTGCTTGTATCTCACTGAGCCTGCTGAGTGAAGTAATGGCTACAAGGAAAGATGTTTTCCATGTTAAAAATTGAAGCTCGCATTTATGTAGAGGTTCGAATGGAGGCCCCATTAGTCTTGTGAGAACGATGTTTAGGTTCCACACTGGTGAGGGTGGCACTCTAGGAGGAATTATTCTTTTGAGGCCTTCCATGAAGGCTTTTATGGCAGGTACTCTAAAGAGGGATAGATGCTGTCTATTTTGTAGATACGCTGCTATGGCAGCAAGGTGTAGTCTAATAGATGTGTAGGCTAGGTTGTATCTTTGTAGGTGTAGTAAGTAGCCTATGATGTGTTGGATAGACAAATCCAAGGGATTGCTATTATTGTTGTGACAATAAATCACAAATCGTTTCCACTTGGCTGCGTAGCAAGCTCTAGTGGTAAGACGTCTAGCTTCTTTAATGACGTTCATACAGTCAGGGGGAAGATTAAGGTAGCCAAATTCTATGATTTCAGGAGCCAGATCGCAAGGTTGAGCTGAGCTGGGTCTGGATGTCTGATCTCTCCATGGTTCTGGGTTAAGAGGCGTGGAGTGAGGTGTAATTTTTGGTGCGGCACTACGGAGAGCTCCAGCAATGTGGTGTACCACGGTTGTCTGGCCCATGTCAGGGCAACTAGGATGAGAGTTAGGGAGCGTTGCTGTAGTTTGCACACCACTAATGGAATGAGTGGGAGAGGCGGAAAACCGTACGCAAATTTGCCTGACGAGTTCATCCATATCGCATTGCCTTTGGACAATGGGTGTGGATATCTGGGTGGCGAAGAGGTCTATTTGTGGTTGCCCCCGTGTGAAAGTATGGTTGAAGAACTTGTGGATGAAGTTCCCACTCGTGGATTTGTTGAGTCTGACAGCTCAACAGGTCTGCAATGGTGTTTTGGACTCCTGGGACATGTTGTGCTAGGAGAAATATGTTTTGAGGTATGGCCCATCTCCAAATGGTCCATGCTAGCTGAGAGAGCTGCAGAGAGTGAGTGCCGCCTTGTTTTTGGATGTAGTACATTGCTGTCATGTTGTCTGTGTGGACTAAGACAACCTTGCATGAGATGTGTGTTTGAAAGGCTTTCAGAGCTAGAAATATGGCCAGTAACTCCACATGGTCGATGTGGAGTAACTTTTGTTGAGGTGTCCACCTGCCCTGCATGGTGTGATGTAGTAGGTGAGCTCCCCAGCCGGAGAGCGATGCGTTTACTGTCAGTACTATCTGAGGAACCGGCTCCAGGAACGGTCGCCCTTTGGAAAGGTTTTTGGTGGTCCACCACTGCAGAAAGCGATGGGCACTACCGTCTACCAACACCAGATCTGTCAATTGACCCTGGGCCTGGTTCCATTGGCGTGCTAAGCACTATTGGAGAGGACGCATCTGGAGTCTTGCGTGAGGTACTATAAATATGCAAGAGGCCATCATTCCTATAAGTTGCATAAACACTCGAGCTGGAAGAGTGTGTTCCGGTTGAAATTTGCTTGCTATCTTGGCAGGACTGGGATAGGCTAGCGCTTTTGAGGTGTCTATGGTGGCACCGAGGTATTGTTTTACGTGGGACGGTTGCAGATGGGACTTTGCGTGGTTTACTGTGAAGCCCAGTTCGTGAAGTAGTTGGATAGTGGCATGAGTGTGTTGTACACACTGGTTGTATGAGCAGGCTTTTATGAGCCAGTCGTCTAGGTATGGGTAGATGTGGATGTGTTGTCTTCGCAGGTGTGCTGCCACTACCGCTAGGCACTTGGTAAACACCCGTGGTGCTGTGGTGACTCCGAATGGGAGTACTTTGAATTGATAGTGTTGACCGTCCACTACAAATCTGAGAAACTTCCTGTGAGCGTTGTGAACGGGAATGTCGAAATAGGCGTCCTTGAGGTCTAGGGTGGCAAGGAAGTCGTTCTGGGTGAGTAGGGGAAGTACCTGCTGGAGCGTGACCATGTGGAAATGGTCTGAGTGTATGTAGTGGTTTAGGGGTCTGAGGTCCAGGATGGGCCTTAGAGTGTCGTCCCTTTTCGGTATGAGAAAATATAGGGAGTAAACTCCCATGTTTTGGTGGTGGGCAGGAACTGGTTCTATTGCACTCTTTTGTAGGAGGGAGATTACCTCCTGCTTTAGCAGTGACAAATGTTCCTGTGACATTGGGCGCTGTTTGGGTGGAATGTTTGGGGGGGTAGATGTTAGTTCGAGGCAGTAGCCTGACCGAATTATCTGTGTCACCCATCTGTCTGAGGTGATGGTAGTCCAGACAGGAAGGAAATTGTGGAGTCTGCCCCCGACTGGAGTGGGATGGTCTGGGGGAGTGGAGGGAAGTCATTGGGTGGGGGTGGAGGCAGAGCAGGAGGTGTTAGTTTTGCCTCTGCCTTCATTGTTGTTACCCCTGTAGCCGCCTCTCTGGTAACCCCTAGTGAAGGTGGATTGGGTAGGAGCCTTATAAGAAGTGGAGGCGCTGTCGGAGGAGAAGCCTCTGGAGTTGCTTCTAAAGGAAGAGCGGCGAAAGGAGCGCATGGGAGCTTGCGACTGCAAGGCTCCCATAGATTTTGCCGTGTCTGTGTCCTTTTTCATTTTTTCCAGGGCAACGTCGACGTTGGGGCCAAACAGATGTTGCTCGTCAAAGGGGTGGTTGAGGATGGAACTTTGCACCTCGGGTTTGAAACCTGAAATTCGTAGCCAGGCATGCCTACGCAGGAGGACGCTGGTGTTAATTGCCCTAGAGGCGGTGTCAGCTACATTGAGGGCGCAACAAATGGAGGTGTTGGTGATGGTTTTACCCTCCTGGATTAGCTCATTGGCCCTATTCTTGTACTTGTCAGGGAGGTGTTGCATTATGGCTTCTAGTTCATCATAATGTGCCCTGTCATATCTTGCTAAAAGCGCTTGGGTGTTTGCAATGCGCCATATGTTGGCAGCCTGGGACGCAGTTCGCTTGCCAGAGGCGTCCAGGAGTTTGGACTCCTTATCGGGTGGTGGAGCCTCACCTGATGCGTGGGAGTTTGCACGCTTCCTCGCATTGGAGACTACTAGCGAGTCTAGTGGTGCGGGGCCTCTGATGTAGGTGGGGTCTGTAGGGGCGGCCTTATACTTTTTCTCAATGCGAGGATTGATGACCCTGGCCCTGACCGGGTCTTTAAAGACTTCCGGTGCGTGCTTAATAACCCCTTTAAGCATGGGCAGAATGGAAGTGGCCCTCTGTGTAGTGTCACAAGTATCTAGGAGGAAGTCCTCCTCCATGGGGTCTGTATGGAGATCAACTCCGTGGTAGTGTGCAGCCTTATGGAGCAGTTGGTTAAACCCTATTGTGTCTTCAAGGGGGGGGTGCGGTCTTGAAGGGTAAAGGTCGTCCTGCGGGACGTTAGGGACGTCTGGGATGTTGTAGTCGTCCCATGGGTCTGGGGAGCCTGTAGGAGAGGGGTCCCCTGTGTCGTCGTAGATGTCATCTTCATCCTCATCAGGAGAGGGTGTGGGAGAATGATGAGGTTGGGGAGGAGAAGGAGGAGGAGGAGGAGAAGGAGGTGCTCAGCATCAAAAAGAGACCGCTGGACAAGCCTGCCATCCAGTTTTTGGGTCCTTCACAAGTGTTTTTTGTAGTGGATGGGGCCGAAAAAGTTCATCTGTGGGGGGCCGATCCTTCGGTGCCGAAGGTGTCGGAGCCGTAGGTTTCTTAGGCGTCGACTGGGCATCGGTTCGTTGTTTTGAACTGTGGGACTATGAAATGTCTGTTTGTTTCCTTGGTTCCAAGATGACTTTCGGCTTTGAGGTGTGGGTTTCGATGGCCTTTGGTTTTTTGCTCAGCTCCGGGGATGGTGTCGGTACCGAGGAGCTAGTACCAGTCTTCGGCGCCGAGTGCTTCGTTGTGGAGCTCGGCGCGGAGGAGGAAGAGGCCGTCTTCTTTTTCGGTGCCGATGAGTGTTTCTCGGCACCGACGGCACGCTGGCTCAAGCCCGAGCCGCCGGAAGGCTTGATGGGCTTCTTAACCGGGCCCGAAAGCGAGGTATGGGAAGCAGTGTCTTTGGTCTTGCCTAGGCCCGAGGGCGAAGGGGTGACCGAAGCCTTTTTTGATGTCGTCGAGGGTGGGGGTCGATGTTAGTACTCACGCCCCTCTGTGCTGGAGTGATGTACTCGACGTCTGAGTCGTCGGCTTCGGAGGCGCTGACGAGGCCCTCTTCGGTGTGCTGCTCTTCCGGAACATCAACGCCTTCTCCGAAGAGGTCGTTGGGGATCGAAGTCGACGAGTGAGCCATTGTTCTCCTCGCTCGTCGGTCCCGAATAGTCTTCTTCGAACTGAAGGATTTGCAAGCCGGACAGTCTCTTGCCTCGTGTTCAGGGGAGAGGCAGAGGTTGCACACCTCATGTAGATCGGTGTGGGGAAACTTCGACCCACATCGAGGACACTTTTTGAATGGCGTCCTTTCCATCAGCCAGGACAGGAGGCCAGGTAGGCCCAAAGGCCTTCGTCGACAACCAGAATCGAAGGCTTGGAAGATGAGTCGCGTCGAGTGTGAAGATCGCGAGCGAAACAGTACTGCGGAAAGGGAAAGGATTGTGCGCCGATCAGAAGAACTGAAACCGTTCAGAATCGGAGCACGAAGAACACATCCGAACCTGAGGGCGGAAAAAACAATCTGAGCATGGAGCCGAAGCCCATGCGCAATACGATCCAAAGGAGGAGTCACATACCTTGTGACTTCCAAAGACTTTCCAAGAGAAAAACAACTGCAACATCCGGGCCCAACACCAGATGTCGATCTATGCACAGTGTGTAATCTGCAGCTCATATGCCTCGAACATAAATTTACAGTTGGCAAAGCAAAATACTATCTCTTCTAAGAGGGCCTAACAAGGATTCTGCATATCTTCTGTCCCCACGATTTGTCAGAGGGGGTAACCAGCACCAAAGCCCTTGCCTACCACATTAAAATATGAGATTCCATGAAACTAAATATCTATCTGTAGGCATTAATACAGTCTAATAACAATCTACCCTTAAAAGTCAATTGACTTTAACAAATGCTTTACTAAATCAATAGGCCTACTGTTACGGGTTTTATTGTAACTTTTCATTATAAACAATCTGGCCTATAACATTTATCCCTGACTTGTCACCATAACAAACTCAGACCGACTGTGTGTCATAAGCTTTCCCACAAGACAACCATCAGGTATACCATAATAAACTTACAAATCTCTACAAAATGTAGTTGTTTAAACCATATAAAAAACATACTAACAGAGCTGAATCAGAATTACCATAATGTCTATTCCCATGGTTTGTTTTGGTGAGCCACCAACACCAAAGTCCTTGCCTACTACGGTAATCTTTGAGACTACATGTAACAAAATACCTACCTACCTACAGGCTTTAGCACAGTGTAGTAACAATCCATCCTTAAGAGCCAACTCTCTTCAACACATGATTTTCACAATAGGTAGGCCAGCCTATTGTCCTTGTTATAACCTTCCATAATAAACAGATCAAACCTATGAAATCTGGCAGGACTTTTCCCAATGATCCGATAAGGCTTTACACCTTACCCAACACTGGCTTATTTAAATGCACATAAACTGGTAGCCAGTATGTATACCGTTATAAAGTTACAAATATGTAGAAAAATATAGCTTGAAAAACCATATAAAACCCCTCTTAATAGGGCCTAACAAGGATCATTACAGTGAAAACACCCACAATTTTTCAGAGTAGGTGGCTAATGTTGGAACTATTGTCTACTACAGTAATTTGAAAGATTTCATGCAACACAATTTTGTGGAACAGCCTGCAATACAATGTGATAATAACTAACTGTTAAAGACTTACTGACTTTAACAATTTATTTTCTTAATTACCAACTGCCTTTGCCATCCCGTTTCATAATAAGGAGACCAGCCCTATGACATTGGACCTAACGTTTCCCAGAGCACCCATCAATCCTACCGATTGCCACCATAACCAACTCAAACCTACAGTTTTGCGCACAATCATGTCCATGAGGCAACAATCAGACACACAATCATAAAATTAGAAAGTTATACAAAGTTAGTTGGCTACACAAAGCTCTCCAAAGAGGGCCTAACAAGGATTCTCACAGAGCAAACCTTCTATATCCTAGGTTAGTCACAAGGGGTAACCAACACCAAACTACTGCCTACTATGTTAATTTGTGAGATTCTATGTAACATACTTATATATAGGCTTGAATATAAGTAATAACAATCCACACTTAAGTGCCTATCTTATCATATGGTTTTCTCAATAAATATTTAAGGCCTAGAGTCTTTCTCATAACATTTCATAATAAACAAATTAGGCCTATTGACATGATCATTTGCTTTCCCATCATAACCAACTCATTCTTGCTGTTCTGAGTATAAGGTTTTCAACAAAGGCCTAGGGCTTCGAAGGTAAGATAATTTCTTGTTAGCTGCGGTTCAAATCCTATTACTTTAGGTATATAATACTCCCCGTTTTTTAAAATTTTTGGGGTAGTCACCAGCTAAGCTAGCCACCTTCAGTTTAAAAATAGTTTTACTTCTGGCAATCCCCTTGACAAACCTCAAAGTGCATAGACACGCGTAGAATACACCGGGTGTGTTTTTTCTAATACAAATAATAGAAAAAATAAGGAAAAAATGTGAAAGAGACGCGATGGCACCTCACGTGCGCAACACCAATTGAGCCTGCTGATTGGTACTCATCAGCTCTGCCCACTCTTATCATCATTGGTTGCCATCACGCTCCAAGAAATAACAAAGAAAGTGTCGAAAAATAAACCAAAACTGTGACGGTACGTGGTGAAGAAATCACATACCAAGAGCGACTGAATAGTGAAGGTAAAAGGTTGAAGAGGATGCACCCACAATAGGTTCAAACTTTATTCTTCCTTCGACGTGCACCCAAATCAACAATTAAAAAGGTTGCTTAATATGCATACCGTTATGTAGTGCCAACATGTTTCATCGCCCAGTATATTTATGGCGATTTCGTCAGGGCAGCTCCAGTCGCTTGGCACATACAAGGGACACTGTAAAAGATTTTTCTTCGGGGACTGCCAAAGGTAAAAAACACACAACACTCAGCTATTTCCACTTCCCCTTCTACATATATGGATATATGTCTTTCAATTATATATGTCAAATACCCTTAACGAGCCATGGCCTCGCGTACCAGCTCGCTCCAACAGGTCTTACGCGGGCTCCTTAAGTGAGTCCTCGCAGTGGTTCGGCACCCAGCTGTGATGCGAATCTACAAACAGGGTATTGTTGATGTATTTAACTTCCTCTTAATCACATAATCTTGTATTCGATGTATAAACGCACGTGGATATACAGACCCCCTTATTTATTTGGGACTTCTCACGACACACTCATCAGTACTGCAGGTTATCGTAAGAGACAGTATATATATTCTCAGACTTGCTGTGTTATCAGCCGTGGTACACACCCACCCATACACGCCAGGACTCTGGGAGACCATACTTTTAACAATGTCGGAACTGCCTGTAACTGTCACGTATATACCAGAGAGATATCACCTAAGGCAGTGCATTATAATTAATAAAGAAAATTCATTTGCCGTAATTGCCAGGTTAAATTCTGCAAAGCTTTCACCTCCTTATTTTTTGAGCTCTGATCAGAATCTATACACAGAATTCTCTACACCAAGGGGTCATAACCAAGGCAGATACTCCGTCTCACATCTATAACCCCACTCGTTCTCGCTAGCACCTCCTTACCACCCAAAGCCTCACGGAGCTCCTTCTCTCCGCCGGTCACCCGTGCACTGGTCCCCTAACTGTTTATATGCAACCAGCGCCTACTCTCTTACGTGACAGTGGTAAGCGCCATCTTGGAATGGGAGGGTTTTGTGTTAGCGCTAAAAGTGTATCTGATTCACAGACCGGTGTCCATTCAAAGTTTATTGGATCATGGACATCCGTTTTTGAAAATACTTAGTGGAGGGCCTCACGGAAGGGCTCACGGGTGATAAATATCGTGCTCATATATATATACACCTACGCTGTCACGCATAACTTTGGGCGCCATTTTGGATAGGGGGGTTATTTAGTATTTGTGGTGACAATCAAAATGATACTGCTCCCCTTCATACCAGTGTCTGTACGGACTTAGGGCGCCATTTTGATAGGGGGGTTATTTTGTGGTGATGCTTTATGGAGGGCCTCACGAACTGACTCATAGGTGATAGTGATCGTGCCTATATATATCAACACCCACACTATCCCGCATAACTTTGGGCGCCATTTTGGATAGGGGGGTTATTTTGTATTTGTGATGATACTCAAAGTAATAATTTCTTATATCATAGATATCCATGTGGGGAAAGAGACACTCCCTGTAGGCCCTTACCCTGAACTCGGAAGATGTTCATGATGAGTCCAAGTCCCTGCACGTCTCTATCCCAGTTAATAATTACTATAATTACTATGAGCGCCATCTTTAAATGGATACCGGGGAGATTGTACTTTCTAAAAACCTCTGAGCTTATAAATACCTAGTGCCAATTCTCAATGTGGTTCTATCTGGTAATGTTGGGTTGAAGTAATATTGTCTGTAACTATAACTTGATTCTTATATCATCTAATCTTGGCCTCTGTGTTAAGATCTTATAGTCTACGTATATCCCCTCATTGCCAGGTGGAGATCTTATGTTGTACTAGGATTCATAGATAGAACTAACTTGGGGGGGTTTTTGTTTAAAACCAATAGATCTAACCGAAGTAGGCAAACATCGGGCCAAAAATCTTGTTACAGCCCGAGCCAAAATAATTTTCAAATGGAGTATGTCATCAGCCGCTTCAGTATCTTGCCCTACCCCACTCAATTTGGTCATTCAGCCCGAATTGGTCAGACTTCTCCTGAAAAATCCATCTGGCTTCTTTTGAGGCCAGTATGTCCTCAGTATTTTGGGATGTGTCCATTATTCTCTCAAGGACCACCCATGTGAAGGCATGTCTGGTTTCATGACAGTGTTGTACTAGTTTGGTCGTAAGTTTACCGGCTCTAATTGTGCTAAGATGCTCTTGCATTCTCACCTTTACTTTCCTTGTGGTAAGCCCTATGTATTGTAGGTTACACTGGCAGGTCAGTCTGTACACCACATTCGCGGTATTACAATTGCTGAAATATTTAAAATACCAGGTTTTACCTGAATTTAGAATGACACTGTGTTTTCTTTGTCAAACTACATACGGAACAGAATCCGCATGGATAATGTCCTGGGGGAATGGTCGACTCTGTCAGTCTAGGTGCCATTTTTACACGAGTGTGCACAAGTTTATCACCCAGGTTGCTTGCTCTTCTAAAGGCAAACCTGGGTGGAGGCATGGTAAAATCCTTGGTAGACAACAATGTCCAATGTTTACGTATGGACTGACGGATCTTGGTGGCCAAAGGATCAAATGTCATGACCACAGGTAGACAATCGTCTCTTGTTTTTTCGTTCTTCTGAAGTAGTACACTTCGGGGGGTGTTCATTGCTCTTTTTTTAGCGTGTCTAATGGTCTTCTGTGGATATTGTCTCATCTCTAATTTGGCACATAGTTCTTCTGATTGGTCCAAGAATGTAATGGTGGATGAACAGTTTCTTCGGTACCGAAGAAACTGTCCCACGGGTAAGTTGTCCCCGAGTGCTCTAGGGTGGTATGAGTTGTAGCATAGGAGAGAATTCTTGTCGGTGGGTTTTTGATGAACTTTGGAACATAATCTGTCCCCTTCTTCATAGATGTCCAAATCCAGGTACACCGCTGTATGTCTACTGTAGTTCCATGTGAACCTAAGGCTTGGGTCTTGGAGGTTAAGCCAGTTCAGAAAGTCTAATAACCCATCCTCTGGTCCGGACCAGATACAGAACACGTCGTCTATATACCTCTTCCAGAGACGAATATTGTTCTGGAAGGGATTAGACTGATGGTATATGACGTGTTCCTCGAACTGGCCCACATAGATACATGCCAGACTAGGCGCCATTGTAGCGCCCATAGACGTGCCCGTGGTTTGGAGGTACATTTTGTCTTTATAGCAGAAGTAGTTCCGAGTCAAGGCAAGTTCAATGCATTGTAGCACGAAGGACTGGGGAGCGTCATAGAACCACTCTTGTCCCTCAAGAGCATGCGCTGCTGCCACCAACGCAGCATCTTGGGGTATACAAGTATACAGTGACTCTATGTCAATGGTCACCATGAATTCATTACATGTGTCGAACTGAAAATCCTCCAAGATATTCAAGATTTCCATAGTGTCTTTGACAAACGATGGTTGATTAACAACCGACTCCCTTAGAAAAAAGTCGGCAAATTGCGACAAGGGTTCCAGCACCGACTGGATCCCAGAAACAATCGGTCTGCCAGGAGGGGGCCGCTGCGGCTTATGGATTTTTGGCAAAATATAGAAAGCCGGAGTCCTAGGCTTATTATTAACTAAGAACTCGGCCTCATTAATCGTAATCCACTTTTTTTCTTTGGCCATTCCTACCATCTTCTTGATGATTTCTAAGAGTTCATTAAGGGGGTCTTGTGTTAGTGGGCGGTAGTTGTGGTGGGCACCCAATAGTCTCATCACTTCGGTGTCGTAGTCAATGGTGTTCATAACAACCACAGCTCCACCTTTGTCTGCATTTTTAATCGTTAGTAATTGGTTGTTCTGAAGGCCCTTCACTGCTTCCCAGTCATCCCTACTCATGTTCTTAAAGCTGGGAGATGTATCTTGCTGTTCCAGTCGGGAGATGTCTTGCAGTACTTTATTCTCAAATACCGTTACCTCAGGGCCCACCATTGCATTAGTTGGACAAAAATTGGATGGCTTTTTCAGTGTGGTGTTAAACAGCTGTGATGTTTCTTGTGGTTTGTTGGCGAAGAACTTCTTCAATTTTACTCTCCGTAGAGTTTCATGGAGCTCGATCCTACACTTAAAGGGATCATGTGTAGGGGTGGGAACGAACCCTAGCCCCTTATTTAAAACTTTCTCTTCATTGATGGTAAGTGTGTGGTCTGATAAGTTCACCACAATGTTGTTTTCAATCACAACTGGTTCCGTCCACGGCTCCGTGTTATCCTCGGGGAATAGGTTTGCCATTGTTGGTTTGAATTGCCCCTGCTTCGACCCCTGCCACGTGGGCCTCCCCCTCTGTTGCCCCTGCGGTCTTGTCCTAAAAAAGAGCGTAGGAGAGCGCCTAGGTCTTCATTGTTTTTCTCCTGTTCGTTGAATCTAACTCTAGATGGGTTGGACTGTGGGCCTAACTCTTCCTCTTCACTGGAGGTGTTATCAAAAGTCCAGTTACTCAGTGTGCGTTTACTCTGTTGCCTACCGCCTCTACCTCTACCTCTACCTCCTCTCATAGATTGTTCAACTACAGTGTCATAGTATTTGTCTTCCACATAGGGAAAAGCCCATTCATGTGAAAAGCGATCAAGATTCTTCTTCAACCCTTTGATTTTCTGGTTAATCATATAATTTTTATAATCGCTCAGATCCTCCTGAATCCTCAACAGCTGTTCCTTAGTATCAACAAGAGTGGTGTCTCGCCTTATGCTCTCCTCTAGGTCCACAATTTCTTTAAGTAGATCTTCGCTTAGTCTTTTGGCAGTGTTAATTATAAGAATTAGCCAATCTCGCGTGCATTTATTGGCTATATAGCTCCAGTCTAACCTGAATGTTTTGTCTTCTAGGAAGATTTTTGGTTCAATCCTTACCAAAAGACTTGCCGGGGCTGCCCCTGCTCTTAAATACTCTGTCATTAGCGCCCCGTGGAGAGCTATCCTCACTTGTTTTTTCTTAGTAGTGCTAAGTCTCTCCCACTCTTCCCTGGCTGATGTAACATTCAATAAGGGGGCATCAGGGAAAAGTGAGGGGCCTGATAAAATCGCTGCTATCTGTTCGTCTGTAAAGGCAAGGCAATTTCTGTCCATTTGAAGAGTGGAAACGCGACCCCAAAGAGTGTGAACTAGGGTGGAAACCAAAAAGGTATAGAGGAGGGGGAACAGTCGAGTGTGTGTGCCTATAAAGGACTAAGCCGTCACAATCTTTTAAAAACAGCTCTCACGGCTGATCCGCCGTTCTAAACATATACACAATAAGGAGCTACAGAGGGAAAAAGAACCTAGGCCGCCCTCCTCTCAATCAATATCTATCAACAAAGGCCTAGGGCTTCGAAGGTAAGATAATTTCTTGTTAGCTGCGGTTCAAATCCTATTACTTTAGGTATATAATACTCCTCGTTTTTTAAAATTTTTGGGGTAGTCACCAGCTAAGCTAGCCACCTTCAGTTTAAAAATATGGATATATGTCTTTCATTTATATATGTCAAATGTGGTTCGGCACCCAGCTGTGATGTCGGGAGAAGTCCCAAATAAATAAGGGGGTCTGTATATCCACGTGCGTTTATACATCGAATACAAGATTATGTGATTAAGAGGAAGTTAAATACATCAACAATACCCTGTTTGTAGATTCGCATCACAGCTGGGTGCCGAACCACTGCGAGGACTCACTTAAGGAGCCCGCGTAAGACCTGTTGGAGCGAGCTGGTACGCGAGGCCATGGCTCGTTAAGGGTATTTGACATATATAAATGAAAGACATATATCCATATATGTAGAAGGGGAAGTGGAAATAGCTGAGTGTTGTGTGTTTTTTACCTTTGGCAGTCCCCGAAGAAAAATCTTTTACAGTGTCCCTTGTATGTGCCAAGCGACTGGAGCTGCCCTGACGAAATCGCCATAAATATACTGGGCGATGAAACATAATGGCACTACATAACGGTATGCATATTAAGCAACCTTTTTAATTGTTGATTTGGGTGCACGTCGAAGGAAGAATAACGTTTGAACCTATTGTGGGTGCATCCTCTTCAACCTTTTACCTTCACTATTCAGTCGCTCTTGGTATGTGATTTCTTCACCACGTACCGTCACAGTTTTGGTTTATTTTTGGACACTTTCTTTGTTATTTCTTGGAGCGTGATGGCAACCAATGATGATAAGAGTGGGCAGAGCTGATGAGTACCAATCAGCAGGCTCAATTGGTGTTGCGCACGTGAGGTGCCATCGCGTCTTTCACATTTTTTCCTTATTTTTTCTATTATTTGTATTAGAAAAAACACAACCGGTGTATTCTACGCGTGTCTATGCACTTTGAGGTTTGTCAAGGGGATTGCCAGAAGTAAAACTATTTTTAAACTGAAGGTGGCTAGCTTAGCTGGTGACTACCCCAAAAATTTTAAAAAACGGGGAGTATTATATACCTAAAGTAATAGGATTTGAACCGCAGCTAACAAGAAATTATCTTACCTTCGAAGCCCTAGGCCTTTGTTGATAGATATTGATTGAGAGGAGGGCGGCCTAGGTTCTTTTTCCCTCTGTAGCTCCTTATTGTGTATATCTGAGTATAAGGTTTACCAAAAACCCAACATTCAATACAAGCAGTCTTTTTTAGTGGAAGCACACAATTTCAGCCCAATCAAATCCAGTACTCGGGGAAACCAACATGTGTTTGGAGCCTAAGCCCCTCTCTCAGTAGTACTCTGAAAGCTATTTTTTGTAACTCAAAGAAGCAAATGTGATAGTTGCACTGTCAAGCCAGGCCTACAAATATGTGTAGATCAGTGTAGCCCTGGGCATCCCACAATGCTGCTGGCAAAGGCAGCAGGATAAACAAACACAATAATCACATCAGCGTGGAGTGAAAGCCTTTTTTCTTGTACAAGTACACAGCTTCTTCCAAATCACATCTACTCCTGGCTACCAACATGTGGGTGGATGCCAAAGGTCCCTCTCTGTAGGACTCCTGCAAGATCTTTTTTTGGTTGATCACATTACATCTGGTAACAGCTGCACTGTCTAGCCAGACGTGATGAGGATACTTAGTGTCCTGAGTTGCAGCATTGAGTTTTAGAAAGGAAATCAAATCTCTAGTTGCTATAGATTTAAAAGTGGGGGTGAATGACCCAGTGTCAGTTGTGTAATAGTGCACTGATGTGGAGCCAACAATGCAGTGAGTTTCATATTTGGTCTGCGAACATTGTTAAATGAACACACAAAAAGGACTTAAATACTTAAATAGTGGAAACCTCTCTCACTGAAGAGAGCACACTATCCAAACCCAGTATTTCATAGGGGGAATGAAGACAGCCAAGCCAACAGCAAAATACACATAAGGTTTTATAATCAATGACACCTGGAATTTAAAGTCTGAAGATCAAGGACTAAAAGAGTGAAAAACCTAAGGTGGGAGGGCAACAGCTCTATTAAGTGCATGGAAGACAAAAAGGCTAGTCCATTACCAGCTGGGCAATACCTGGGCTTGATCCGGCTTTGAAACAGTCGGAGCGGAGGTATGCCTACCCTATACCGTCTAAACTGGGACCCTGAATACATTAAAGAAGGGCATAAAGGGTTCCAAATAGTAGAAACCAGGCAATATGATTTTCAACAAACAAGTCAGTCTTCACCGCCACCATAGGCAGGGGCAAACCTAGGAGTGAAGACGCCTTACACAACGTAGAGTGGATGTCCTCCGAAGCGAGGTTTGAAGACACATACCAAACCACTAGCAGATGAAACATAGAATTAGAACCCTTTTTACAGAGTCTTAGAAAGTAGCAGAAACAGCCGTTCTTTTCTCAAAAGCACCACCAGAATAAGACACTGCGATAGGCAAGGTCGCGAAGCTGACACTGGAGACAACTGTCTCCAACTGCTAAGGAACAGGAGAAACAGGAGATGGAGTTGAGGAAGATACCTCCCCCAGAGAGGATGCTGGCATTGAAGTAGAACAGACCAACAGGACCAGCATTGGCAGAACCAGAGCCATCAAGGTTGAAACGACATTGGCAACCCTGCGATTGGCGCGTATGTCGGAGCCACTGACGGGGGAAAAAATGAACCTAAGACACCATGGGGCTCACGGCAAACTGAACATCACCAGCAATGCGTGCGTGAATGCTACCCCATGAGCACAGTCTGTGCCAGGTGTCGAAA
This sequence comes from Triturus cristatus, assembly GCF_964204655.1. Taxonomy (NCBI): domain Eukaryota; kingdom Metazoa; phylum Chordata; class Amphibia; order Caudata; family Salamandridae; genus Triturus; species Triturus cristatus. The sequence goes on from NC_140593.1 coordinate 1,093,009,895, forward strand.
GACCATAAGGGAGTACCGGGCACCCAGCACTAACAAAGCCTGCCACTGGCTTCGGGCCTCTGCCCAACTGTGCAGGAGGAATCATCTTGTAAAAATAAACTGAACTTTGACTGAAACTACTCTTGAGGCCTTGACCTGCTATAATGGAGAACACAACATACATACCTCAAATGGCCTCCAGTTTTATTACTGAATGCCTTTGTAGATTTTTTGGCTGATCTGGACTTTGAGAAATTTAAGTAAGTCTTTTATAATGATATATAATATATGGTCCCAAGACTGCTAGATCGAGACAGTTTAGGGCAGGGGGAGTGCAAATGAACCAGACTACATCTATTTCCTATTTGGGACTTCTATGAGACAGACATGGTTCCTGGAAGCAGTTATTATCCTCGATGAAGCACCAATTTGACAAATCTACTGCAGCATGGTTTCTTTTTTCACGCAAATTGGGGATGAAAACGATCAAAGATATGGGCATAATCTATCATGAGAAATGTATTTCAATCGCCACTTCAGGCGTGGGAGTCTGGGGGTTATGTTAATATTACGAATAACTAGACTTCTGAGAATGCCTGCCATGGGAGATTCCTGGCAGTCCCAACAAATTGCTCAACCTACGATTGTGAAAAAGAACCAGGGATGAGTTTTCTTGAAGATCCAGTCGTGCTTTGCCCCCTCTTGTTAAGTCACAGGATATAGATGCAGTCAGAAACACTAATAGGCTGATAGTGAGCTACTGTATGGCTCTGTACTAGCCCTAGACATCCCTTGGTTAAAAATATATCAAGCTTCTGTGTGATAAGTTAACAAAGCTGATTTTTTGTTTTAATGATCCAGAATTCCTTACAACGATAAATAAAATGGATTTTAAAACTTTGTTTTTACAGCTGTTTGCAGAAAGTAGATTTAATAAAGAGTGTAACCAGGCAAGTGTTGTTTGCCATTCTATTCTGCTTGTGATGGATGGTTTACAACTGTACTTGGAAGTTATTACCAACAATCAACAAGATGGCGGCCCCGCCCGGCTCCACGAGTCCGAGACTAGTGTGAGCCCCCACCTTCCAACCCCAGTGAGCAGCAGCAAACACATAAAACAAGTGAGCAGCAGCAAATGGTCTAAAAACAGGTCAATTAAAACAACACAGTTAAAAAATCAACGCTGTTTAAAATGCCAGATGTAATATGTGGTAAATGCTGATGTGCAAGATAATGCTAAAAATGCCTCAACCTCACGGCTCAAGCCTCAGGAGCAATAATGATGCACGCTCGCGTCTGCATCGGATTTTAAGTCCCTGTCAGGGAAAGGTTTAGTCCGCTGACCTGCGAATCCCCAAGATGGCGGCCCCACCCGGCTCCACGAGTCCGAGACTAGTGTGAGCCCCCACCTTCCAACCCCAGTGAGCAGCAGCAAACACAAAAAATAAGTGAGCAGCAGCAAATGGTCTAAAAACAGGTAAATTAAAACAACACAGTTTAAAAATTAACGCTGTTTACAATGCCGGACGTAATATGTGGTAAACGCTGTTGTGCAAGATAATGCTAAAAATGCCTCAATAACCTCCCGGCTCAAGCCTCAGGTGAATAAGCCTTTGATGGCCTATACCCCAGAAAGGGTAAAAGGTATAGGTAAGCAGCAGAAAATGCAATTTAATTTTCTCCTGGGTATTGGCTGCTAAAGAAATCTGGGCAGTAGCCACTGGTAAGGCGCTTAAGTACTTTACCAGACCCAGCCAGTCCACAAGCTTATATGATCAGTCTTATAGTTGACTTTGCTATGGGTCCTGCAGTCCACACAAAAGCGAAAGTCTATTAAACCTTGCTTAGGCACCAACACCTGTGGACTGGCTGCAGGAGCACGAGATCTCTAAATCACCCCTAAATAGAAACATCTCAGCCACTTCTGTCTTAATGCATTCTTGGACTCAGTCATACAAATTATAGGTCTTGCTTTTAACAGACTATTTCCTGTGTCAAGCTCATGGACCAAGACAAGAACCAAAGCGAAACGATGGGAAAATCGTCCTAACACCCTCTCTAATCTCTTTCTGCTGCTCAGTTATCAATTATGGGGCAAGGCGTACCTCTTACATCCTTCAAGGCACTGCACTAAGCAACAAGTCAGGAAGAGGCTCACTGTCTTCCTCAACTTCCCACTTTAGCCATGATGTTCACTGTGTAATCTCTCCAGAAGTGAGGCTTAAGCCACATTGCATGGAACATTCTCCCGAGTTCCCTTCTGTCCCATCTGTGTCCACTAGCTAGTTCACATCCGAAACCTTCTGTATCACTTTGAATGGTTCATGCCACTTACCCTCCAATACTCTGGCACAAATGGGTTTCAGCCCCAACACCTCTTGACTCCCTAGTATCTAATCAGTGTTGCTTTCTGGTCATACTACTCCCGCATCAAATCCTGGCTAGCCTGAAGGTTTTACCTTTTACATCCATGTCCTGCACCAACAATTTCCTTAGGCCAATCATGTAGTCCACCACATCTTTGAGATGACTCGTGGGTTCCTTCGCACCTTTCTCTGATCACGGTGAGCAGGCCATGCACTGGGTGCCCAAACAGAAGTTCAAAGGCAATGAATCCCAATCCATTCTGTGGACTGTCCCTGTAAGCGAAAACAGACGCGATAGGAAAAGATCCTGCTTCCTCCTGAGGTCCCACAATAGCGTTCCCATCTTGCCCTTAAGGGTCTTGTTAAATCTCTCCACTAACTTATTAATTTGTGGATGATACGGAGTAGAGAATTTATTTGTATGTCACACCAGCTTGCTCACGCATTGCTCATATTTGTGAGGTATGAAATTGTGGTCGGAAATCACAGTATTAGGAAGTCCAACCCTAGAAAGGAGCCCTAACTATCACCTTTACAGTTGTGCTCCTTAGAGGTACCGCCTCTGATTGAAGATGGCCTTCCTCTTTGCAATTAAATCTGTGTGCATGTCAGTGAATTTTATGCACTTTCAGTGTAATCACCCTACATCACCTTTTTCTTAGACAAACAGATGCTGAGGACTCAATAGGTCTCCTTACCTAAAGTTGTGACTCCCTTCCACAATCAGTAATCCATCACTTTATCAACGTTTTTTGCTCCCTCTTACCTACCGAAAGAGGAGGAGAAGCTACACCAGCTGGACACCAAAATCACTCTAAGCTTTTACATAGATCGTAACAATGAACCTCAAACGGACGATCAGCTTTTTATGGTCTTCTCCGGAGCAAAGAAAGAGAAGGTAATTAAGAAGAGAACCTTATGGAGGTGCATAGTCCTCTGCATTGAGACCTGCTACACACTGGCCAAGAAGCAGCCACAGGAAAGTCTGTTGGTCTGTTCCACCAGGGCTAAGGGCACTACTACTGCGTTAGTGCAAGGAGTGCCTGTCCGTGGCCTCTGCTAGGCTGCAATGTGGACACTAGTACATGCATTTACAAATCACCACTGCCTTGACAGCCATATCCGGCCGGAAGGACACAGTCTGCTCGGTTATACAACACTTTTTGGTCTAAGTCAACACCATAGATCATCCATCTTACTCCACAAACTCTCCTCCTTGGAAAGGTGCTGCTTTTGTATCTATTCTAAGGTCAGGAATCTGGGATTAGAAGTACTCATCAGAAGAACAGGTGACTTGCATTCGGTAACACACTTTCAGGTGGATATTCTATCTAACCGCAGATCAAAGATAGTCAGCACACAGAACCAACAATTATTCATGCTCCATGTCTAAAGATGGGGAAAGTAAAAAAAATACACTGACATCAGCATGCAGGGGTGGCGCTTATATTTGCCACCTATCAACGCTCGGAAGAATTGCTATGAGATCTCCTGATCAAGTCTGATGCCTGGGGAATATTCTAAGGTGAGGAATCTGTGGTTAGAAGTATCCATCAGAAACTTTTATTGCCCTGATTTATCTTTAACATCCCCACGCCCCTACCAGATCTACTTCAACGCTGTAAAGCCACTAAGAAGCTAAACCTGCTAAACATTTGCCAAATTTAATGCAGTTTCATCAAACATAATCACATTTGTTAGCAGATTAACAGTTTTGTGACACCCCCCTCATAAAATCTGCCCCCAAGCCCAATGGGTCTGTATGAAATTGAAACAAGCATTTACAATGCAATGGTCTCGGCAATATTATAGGTAGAGCTATTGGTATTGCTCATTTTTTTATCCCTAAATAAATGGCATTGTCATTTCTATTGACATTAGCTTTTTTTTGCATATGTGATACCTATTGCATTAGCAGAGAGAGAGAGTGAGGTAGTGAGATAGAGAGTGAGGTACTGAAATAGAGAGTGAGGTAGTGAGAGAAAGTGAGGTAGATAGAGAGTGAGGTAGTGAGATAGAGAGTGAGGTAGATAGAGAGTGAGGTAGTGAGATAGAGAGAGTAAGGTAGATAGAGAGTGAGGTAGTGAGATAGAGAGAGTGAGGTAGTGAAAGAGTGAGGTAGTGAGTGAGAGGGATGTTATGAGGTAGTGATATATAAGCATAGAGTGATGTTGTGATGTAGTGAGATAGAGAGAGAGGTAGGGAAAGAGAGTGAAAGTGAGTTAGTGAGATAGAAAGAGTGAGGTAGTGAGATAGAGAGTGATTGAGGTAGTGAGTGAGAGATAGTGAAGTTGTGAGCTTCTAATTCTGAACTCTGCATCTTATTAATTTTCGGTCAATGCATATACGCTGTTCTCTTAAACCTACTCTGCACATTTCTTTGAAACCTCGCTGGTTTAAGGTTGTTCTGTGTAACACAATACATTCGTAACATAAATTAAGCAGTGTGTCCTGCTAAGGAGATCACGTCCGAAGGCCTCACTTGGAGCAGTTTGTTCTGCTCTGTAGTGTTTATAGGTATAGGTGACGTGATTAGCCAATAGACATAGTTTATGATGTGCCCGTTGCAAGTTTGGTGCATCCATGTTAAAATGTAAACCTGTAGTCTATGGAAGGTGAAGTGAATGTACAAATATGTGTGGGGAGATTAGGGGTGGTAGATTTAGGGGGCGGGTGAGAAAAAGCGCTCGAGGGAGGCGGGGAAGGGCAGACAGGTAAGGTGAGAGGATGAGGGGGTGTAAAAAGGAGACGGGAAGATTTTACCAGCAAACGTTAAAAAAAAAAAAGAGAGAAAGGCAGGGGCGGTTGAGTTGCGGGGGGCGAAAGATATGAGACTGCAGGAGAGAGGGAAAAGGAAGCGGAGACGGGTGGGCGAGGTAAGGTGGAAGAAAGGATGGTGTGAAAGAGAGGGCACGAGGAGGTGGAGAGCAGAGAGGGGGAAGGGGAAAGGACGTTAGAGAGATACATGGTGGGGGGGACAGTAGAGAGCAGTCACCAGGAAGAGGCGTGAGGGGGGCCGAGGGGTGCGTGGAGAGGGTGAAAATACTGGGCAAGCATGAGGGCGAGGTGCGAGAGAGCGAGAGAGGAATGTGCCTGGCTAGAGAAGGGGGTGGAAGAGGAAGAGCACGGGTCAACGGAGAGGAGTGGAAGTCGGCTTGATAGAGAGAGATGAGTGGGGGGGGGGGGGGGAAGAGCACCATAAACACACCGCACCAAAAGCTCAAAACTTTTCACACTACTACCTCCCACACGAAACAGTTGAAAAAAGGGGGAACAAGTGTAATAGCTGAACTATTTATTCACGCTGATCAATTAACCCGTGAAACAACCTCCACGCCGGAAGAAAAAAAAAATAGTCATAATCTACAAAAAAACCGGAGTAACAAGAGTGGGTGAAGCAGTGCCGGGGACATTGTAGGCAGTGTGAAACCCCAGACATGACAGGGAGGAGCTGTGGTCGCTATCGGCCGTCAAACGCATGTATCACCAGTGCGGCTTCACGTTACAAAACCAAATAAATAAGACGCTTTGTGAACAGGTTTGCACGCCAACACCGAGATGCTGTAATACGCGTTACTTTGTACGGACACAGAAGAATACTAGACAACTGCGGAAATGACGTTAATGCGGGCATTCGAAAGAGGGCCTTCGCTTCTACAAGGAAGGAGTTTGCGGAAACTGCCTCTTCTGATTAGCAGGGGGTTTACAAAACAGCACTCATGTTTCATAAACCACGCCTCTAGATAAACACTAGTAGCCAAAAATATTTTGGGTACTGGCATGGTCTGTGGGCCATGCCGTCTCCATGTCGCACAAGCTGCCGGGGGTAATCAATCACGTCTGTGTAAATGTTAACTGTCAAGACAGCAAACCAGGTTACTTCTGGCGAACTGCACGTCTGCCCCTCCTACTCACTCACTAGGCTCAATGATGGACAAGAGGGCGGGGCTACCTGCTCCAGAATGTCATATTGTAAGTGACCGCTTGTTTATTGCCTGTGCTATTATAAGGCTGTCTCAAAGTGCTAAAGATTGGGGGGAGGTAAGAGGGAAGGGTGCGTGGTGTTTCACGCTGCTGGCACAGCACTTACTCAAAACTATAGGCGAATCGAAGCGTGGGGGTGCAATTTGTCGACTTCAATCGTATTTTCCAATTCATTACCTCTACCACTCATCTACTATGTAGTCATTCAAGTTACATATCCGGTGTACAACCGTATTACCTTGTTTGGTTTTCTGATAAAATACTTTGGTAACAATACAATTACTTAGATGAGAGTGAACAGGGAAGTAGATTCTGGCGCTTCAAAGGGCCGAGGGTGAAAAAAATGCAATGGATGGTCTGGTCGTTTCTATGGAAGCTTCGAGGCGCCGCGAAGTCGGAAGCGTGTCGGAATGCAGGGGAAGGCAAGTAATCAGGCGTCACTCAATTCATTGCCATTTCATACAATGTACGCATTGTCTCATAAAAATCTCAGTACAAAAGTGCATAGACAATATATATTTATAAAAAAAGACTCGCTAGTCTTAAGGTGCTTAAATCGAGAGCAAAGGAGATTTTTAAAGTTCTTCAATCCTGGCATTCTCCCAGATACATCTGGATATTTTAAACGCACCCGCACTCCGTGCATACCGCTCCTCCCGCTGTTTTACGAAGCATAAGAATAGCAGGACGTAGGGCCAGCCCCCTCATGGAAGCCCGCATCGAAAGCATAGCGCCGATGTTGCTGGAAACATTTGATGCAAGCGGTATAATAAAGCCCATTTGGAACAACAATAAAAAAATCATTCTTACTAAATTCGCTCCTCGGACAGTTTTATGGGCTAAGAGATTATAACAACCGAAGTAAATTTTGGAGCCAGTGCTGCAGCTTCGTTCGAATAAAGACTAGCACACCACCGCCTTTCTCCGAGGCAGAGCAGAAATGCCTCGGAGAAAGGCAGCGTCGTTTTCGGATTCGGGGGCGTGTTTTGCTGTTATCTCCTCCAGCCATTGGCTGGAGGAGATAATTAGACTTTCTGCAAAAAACACGCCCCCCGATCCGAAAAGGACGGGGCCTGATCGGAGTGACGGGACCTCTTCTCCAATGGCTGGCCAGCATTGAAGAGGCCAGCCAATGGAGAACAGGGGAGAAGAGGGGCGGGTTCAAGCCCCTCTTCTCCAAAACATTAAATCTCTCGACTTCCGGTTCTGCCTTCGGCAGACCGGATGGTCCCGAGACCTAAAAAGCAAGCGCAGGCTAAATATACTAAGTCTCTGCAAAGGTTTGTGCAAATCCATCAAACGGTGCAAAAGCTACTAAATCGTTAGGATTGACAATTATTTTATAAAGAGGCTCAATCTGCTTTAGACTCAGTTAGTGGTCTTTGACAGATAAACAAACTCATGCAGCAATCCGAGTATGCTCGAAAAAGCAGAACAAAAGGGGTAAAATGCCATCTGCCACAAGGTTTCTTTAAATCGGATACAATTCAGGAAGATGCCATATTGGGCAGAGACTGACTTAGCAAGAAATAGAACTACAAAGTCATCTTAAGAGCCAAGGCACAAGACTAAGTGAAGCTTTGCTCAATCATAATTGCTTCTAAGATAGTTTAATGTCTATGATCCAGGAATACAATCCCTGCATACTGAATTTTCATGACTGTCAACTACAAAGCTGACTACCTTGGATCAAATATTGCTGACTTATGATGGCGTAAGTGCAACTTCTGCACTGCATGCTTTTATTCAAGGGACATAATGGATGTTGCTAAAGTGTTAAGAACGCCATAATGTAGCGGACAGCTCCTAGAGCTATTTCCATTGCCTCATCCATAGGTCATACATAGGTTTCCGCATAAGTTAATTAGAGTACTAAATTATCAGTGGGTGGAAACAGTCTGTAGGCACTTGGTGTCCGGGTGCTAGAATCATTAGAATCTCCACTTTCCAAAAGACAAGGCTTATGTCTTGTGTAGGTTAACTTTGACAGTATTCATCTGTATATAGGTGGCCACCACATCCAATATAAGCTGAAGAACAATAACAGTTTGGTCGAGCAAGAGGACATGATCTGCATAAGAGTACATCTGAAAACATAAACCCCAATCAGCAACTTTTTTTCTCAATTTCAGGAAGTGTTCCTCATCTGCCCAAATGGACTCAGTGTAAGGAATAGGGCTTGATAGCAAAGTCCATCACAACTCATTGCCTCGTGTATATGAAGAAGGTACCTGTCCAAATGTGATGTCCCTGGAGTGATTTATGGCACACTGTTAAAGGGTTAAGGGGGTTAATGGAGACACCTTATGGGATCTACAATGCAACTCACTGAATGTTTTGGTTCAGTGCCTGGGTTTATCATCAGCATGCGTCTATTAAAGGGGAAGAAGGCACATCAGAAACCTCGCAAAATGGTTTGGGTGCTTGTTGTGAAAAACTTTAATATGTTGCCTAATTTTGACAGAAATTGTTCATGTTAGTCCATATGTATTATGAATGACTGTGGGTTGTCCTTTATTGGAAAGACGGATGTCCTCGACTACTGTGCCACCTCAACTGTCAAGGATGTTCTCTCTCTGCAAAGGTCCTTAATAAGTGTATCTGGATTACTCAGAACAATATATTAATAATAGGGCTTGGTATTTAATATTTTGTTGCAACGTTTAGGCCTACGTTAATGTGGGACATTTATTAACCAAAGTTTTAATCATGTGCAAGGCAGGTGTGTGCTCTACATACTCATCAATTGAATGTCAGGCTTGGACGGTTGTACCTTCTTTACACTATGAACAAATGCTTACAGGATAAGTAACTTATTCCACACTTTTTCTGCATAGACCGTAAAGCAGTACGCCCGTATGCGATAGTCAGCCAGCTGATGGTGCAGATGTCTGAACAGAGTCCTTAAGACGGTTTGTCCAACTCTGGCTTGCTATAACGGTCTTTCTTATAGGGTGACTTTTTGGAGGTTTAGTGAAGGTTATGAAAAGCTTCTTCTTGCCCATGTACTACATTATAGAGCGCTTAATGTTAAGTGTGTGTAGTGAGTGCCCTCTTTGCTACAGAGTCAGGCTGCAGAAATAACTCCGGGAGACCTATGTTTAGTGGAGAAGAAAACGTGACAACCGCGAGTAAGGACTTCGGGTTAGTCCTAAGAACAACTCTTTCGTTGTGGACCTGGAAGAAAGTCTTTTGAAGTGTAAGAGTCTGCAATTCACTAATACGCCTGAGAGTCATGATAGCTGCCAGGACATAGAACCTTCCATGAGAGGAACTGTACAGGGCAAGAATGTAATTGCTTGAAAGTAGGGCTCATAGACCTGATCTGAACAACATTAAAGCTCTGGAGCAGGCGGCATCCTGGGTGGGATGATTCTTATGAGGCCCTCCATGAATTTTTTGAGGGCTGGGTATTTTACAACTGAACAGTGTTCCCTGTTTTACATATAGGCAGTGATGCGGTAGATGGAGCCATATTGCGGTGTAGGATAGACCGATTTGTGTCAGTACAGCAGATGGTTGAAAATATCTTTAACAGCTAGCTAAAAAGGGCCTATTTGATTTGAGATGAAATATTGGACAAACAATTTTCGCTTCACAGTATAGAAAGCCCATGTAGTGGGTCTGCAGACTTCTTGCAGGAAGCCCATGCATTCCTGAGGTAGGTTAAGGTAACCAAAGTCCAGGAACTCAGGAGCTAGATTGCCAGGTTGAGCTGCCTGGGGTCTGGATGTCGAACTCTGCCTTGGTTCTGTGTGAGAAGGTCCTGCCTGTTGGAGATTATCTCATAGGGAGTGAGGGACATTTCTGGGGAGGGCTGAGGACCAAGGCTGTCTGGCCCAAGTGGGATCCAGCAGGATGAGAGTGAGGGATGTTTGCCAAAGCTTCCTCACTACGTACGTAAGAAGTGGGAGAAGAGGAAAAGTGTTGGCATAGAACCCAGATAAGTTCATCAATAGAGCTGCCGGACAGTGATGAAAAAGAGGCAGTAGCTGCTGAAATGTCACCACTCTGAGTGTTTGGTTACGGTTTGGCAGTGACTGTTTAGAACAGATCCTAGAAAGGACTGAATTTGAAAAGGTTGAAAATGGGTCTTGTTGGTAATAACTTAGAATCCCAAGCAGCATGGGTGTGGGCAACGCATTCCTGTCTGCTTGCGCTCTTAATTAGCCAATCATTTAGGTAGGGGAACGTGTGTGTGTCGCTCTTCTGAAGTGGGCGGCTATTGCTGCGAAACACTTGGTGAAGACCCTTGGGGCAACATGTCGAATTAGGCAGTGCTAGCCACTTACCATGAAGTGGAGGTAGCACCGGAGAGCTGGGTGACTAAGCATATGAAACTTGGCATCCTTGAGGTATTGCATGATCAAGAAGTCAACTTACTGCACCAGGGGAATGATATCCTGCAGGGTGGTCGTATGGAAATGTTCTGAGAGGATTTATCTGTTGAGAGCCTGAGATTGAAGATTGGCCTAAGAGTTGCCCTTCCTGAAAATGAGGAAGTAAAGGGATTAGATGCCTTTACCCAATGCCCTGTAGCATGGCTCTATAGCTCATTTGAAGTTGAGCAGCACCTCAACCTCCTCTTGTAACAGGCAAAGGTTTTCAGGGCTGAGGGTGTGTGGGCAGGGTATAATGGTTGGTGGGGTTGAAAGGAGTTCTAAGCAATCACTGCCCTTGATAATGGATAGAACTTACCGGACATAAGTGATGATTGTTGCAGCGAGGGAGAAACTCTGGGTCTAACCATCTGTAATTTTTCCAGCTCCTTAACCTCTTCAGTGCCCATGACGAGATAGTCTCTTCATGGAGCACGGTCGCGCTGTGCCCATGACGAGACTATCTCGTCATGAACCCCACCCACTAATGTAACGCCCGGCACAAGAGGGGGAAAGGGCGTGGCACAGAAGGGGTTAAAGGTGTTGAGTGCACTCTTCAGTATCCGCTTCAATATGGGAAGGTACTGGAATAAGTGTTCTGTTCTAGAGAGCGTCTCCACCAGAAGTCATCGCCGTTGAGCGTGGGTTGCAGGTGTACCTTATGGTAAGCGGCTGCCTGCTATGTAACCCCGTGGTATGCCATGGTGTCGTCTCGGCGTGGGGAGCCCTTATCAGGACATGTTCTTGATCTAGAACGCCGGGCAGAGGCTATTATGTCGTAAACTTCACATTTGTCTTCTAAAGCTGTGCCAGTGTAGGATTGTGATGACCCCCCGACCCCGCCCCACCCCCCACGTATAGAGTCTGGAGGAGGTGGCTGAGGGGAAGGCAGATGTGCTGGAGATAGAAGAAGACCAGCAACTTTGTCACTACGCTTCTTTGGTGGTGCAATCTGGGAACGGTCATCCAGTGCAGGCATGGGCTCGAAAGCCAGTTTTCTTTTTTTGGGCAACATCTCTACAGTGTCCGAGGAACTCTTCCCCCATATGGGGATGAATGAAAATCCACCTCTACCTCCCATCAAGATCCTCCTGAAGCCTTTGGAGAATGGGCATGTCCAAGTACTTGGAGCTGGCAGCAGAAGGATGTTTTGACTTCAAAGGTCGTTCTGGAGTCTTGACTTTGATTTGTTTCTTCGGATGCAAAGACCAATGGGGGGTAGGAGCTTCTGGCTGGATCCCATCTCGGCTACGATGCCTGGCCTTGGTGGCGTACGAATCCCTGAGGCGGCAGAGGAATTGCAGCCAATAGTGGCTTTGTACACGGGGCTCAATGCCTAGCCCTTTTGGGGGCAGTGCTCTGCATCAGCATGTGGTTTTAGTGTAAGGTTTGAGTGCTTCAGCTTTGACCATACTCGCAGCTCTCAGTCAACTCTGTGGGAAGGCTGGTGTCAAGCAAAGTTGATGAAACACCTTTGCCCTACTCTTTTCCAGTTCAGAGGATCCAGACTTGGCTGATGGGGCAGGTCGGCTGGTGACTCTGCTTCATCTTCTTTGGCTCCGAGGGGGTTGGCTTTGCCAAAGATGTCCTGTGTCTCTTCTGTGGACCACCTCATTCTGTTGTGGGCCCAGCATCTGTCTCTCCATTGGCTAAAGGTCTTCTCGTACTGGAAGCTGACTGGAAGTCCACGCAGAAGGTGCAGGTGCCGTCAACGTGGTCTGGGGAGAGGGAGAGATTACTTTTCATTCTCCAGAGCCAATCATGGAAGCTGCGTGGTGTCGAAAGAGGCAGGGGCGCCTAGAGAGTCAGGGACCCAGTCCTGGATAAGGGTCTCACAAGCGCGTTGAGGGAGCATGAAAAGGGTGACCGTCTTATGAGTGACGGGACTAAAGGCTTAGACCATGCATGTCCGATGAAATGAGCATCAAGAAGTCAAGTCCGGGAGAACTGCTGATACACATCCAAATTTGATCGCAGAGAAAAATCATGGAGGCGGTACTCATCTGCATGGCCAGCTAAAGGAGGTGTCACATAATACCTCGCCTAAAGACTTCTTCGAATAAGAACAATCTGCAACCATCCGAGGCCAACACTAGATAGCAGGAGGTTTTGCATGTGTATCTACAGCCACATGTGCTACAAACACAATTTCAATGATTTACAAACACATGGTACAAAGATGTTGCTGATGTGGTGCACATATGTTATTTTACTTTCTATTTTCAGTTTGGAACTAACCTGTGATGATATCCATGTGTTCTGGTAAAATTCAATGTATTTGTGCTACACGATATTCAGATGAATTTAAAATGACATGCACTTCACTATCACTGGGGGCACCGAGAGCAATAAGCACACACAGAGCATTAAGCTGACACTATACAATGCTCATTTAACACCTACCCCACTGTAAGAAAACAAGTTACTTACTGTAACTAGGGTTCTCTAGTATTGGTATCTTTCATAGATTCACATGCTTGAATCATCGCAGTCTACGTAGTGGGAGTCCCACTGTATCATTATAAAAGCAGTAGATAATACTATCATAGGCTACAATGCAATGAACAGTCACTGCAAAAGCCGATCTACCTTCTTTTGTAAAAAAAGGACCAAACTTAAACAACAACCAGGCAACAGCACCCTGTATAGCACCCCCAAGAGAGGGTGAGTTCCTCAGATTTTCAAGCACAAGTGTGAAACTATATACTTGAGAAAATAAGGGAAGCCTCTCAGGGGAGAAGGGTGGGTCGCATGATAATCTACGAAAGATACCAACCCTGGAGAACCGTAGTTACAGGCAAGTAACTCATTTTCTTCTCCAGTATTGGATCTTTCATAGATTCACATACTTGAATCAGAGTAGATAGCAGTTGTACAGCCAAATATGCATATATATGTATATATGAAGAAGAGTGCAGAGCCCAGTTTTCAAAGCAACATGCATTTATTTGTAGAAGACAGCACAATTTGTAATGTCCTTACGCGTTTCGGCTTTTCAGTCAGCCTTGCTCACAGGTGGAAACGGTTTGCCAGTGAAATGCTTTCGTAAATAAATGCCACGCTGTCACATGACTCAATGTTACGAGGTACTGCTGTTCCCAGAATGCACCATTGATGTTATTCGGTGTTTCTTGACAAGTTGCAGCGCACATTTTGATAAAACATAATTGCGTCATTTGTGTTGCACTTGTATATTTGTGTTCCCTTCAGGTGCACTCATGATGAATAGTCATAAATGTACAGTGTGACAGCAGGCAAAATACTATATGTGTGTTGCACACAAATCCGAATCCATAAAATATACACAGTGCTGGCCTTTTTGACACAATGTCTTTGGTAATGGATGCAGAAGGAATAAAGTCGAGAGACAAGTCTGCCCGTGTCCCTTTCTCACCTCCATGCACAGGCATCTTAGGCGAATCCTTTTTACTGGCGAGCGGGTCATGCTCCCAAATTGAATCCTCTGAATCCCAACAAAAAACATCACACACATCACACACATCTCACACATCACACACATCACACACATCACACACATCACACACAACACACACAACACACACAACACACACACACACACACACACACACACACACACACACACACACACACACACACACACACCTGTTTATCACTAAAATATCAGTGATCTAACATGTGAAAGCAAGACAGCATCACATAATTTTATAATGGTAAAAACACAAATGAAGAAAGAACAAACAGACGATGCAAGACCACCCGTTTCACAGCTGTGTTACTGTAGTTGCCAGATCCACACAATGTTGTGTGAAAGTATGCGTACTCTTCCATGTCGTGGCACGGCAAATCTTGTCTAACGAGACGCCAGCAAACAGAGCAGCAGAAGAGGATATTGCCCTTGTGGAATGTGTTTTGGCCCTGACTGAGCGATTTACCCACTTTTGTATCGCAGAGGTGAATAGTTGTGGCAATCCATCTTACAATAGTCCTCTTTGTGACTGAATCACCCAGTCTTTGAGGTCCATAGGAGACAATAATTGGTCAATTTTGCGTAGCTGTTAGTTCTTTGCAAATAAAACTTATGACGTCTTTTAACATCTAAAGAGTGAAGATATTTCTCTGCTGGAGAGGATGGATTTGGAAAAAATGTGCGGAGGACAATAGGTTAATTAAGGTGAAACTGAGTTGGAACCTTTGGGATGAATTTAGGATTTGTTCTCAGCAAAACGTAGTCCTCTGTGAACCGTAGCTAGGGTTCTCTCATCGCAGAGTTAAGAGCCAGAAGTAATGCCACCTTCCAAATCAGAACCTTGAGCTCTATTTTGTGAATTGGCTCAAACGGTGGTTTCATCAATTGAGATAGGACTATGTTGAGGCACCATTCCGGCAGAGGAGGCCGAATAGTAGGAAAAGTCCTAAATAATCCTTTCATGAATTGTTTGATGATAAGAGAGGAACAAAGGGAGGAAGCATTGGAAGCATGTCTGTATCAGGAGATGGATGCGAGGTGGACTCTCACCGATGAGTACGCCAGTCATGACTGTCAGAGAAAGTAGATAAGGCAAAACGTATTCATAAGATGAGAGAAGAGGGTGGATGTCGTTCTGTAGGCACCAAGAACAGAAACTCTTCCATTTCAATCTGTATGTTTTATTGGTGGACTCAGCTCTAGTCCTGGACAAAACATCCCTACAGTCCTGGGGGATGTCTCAATCTTTGAATTAATTTAATTCAGGTGGCAAACATGCAACTGAAGAGAGGCTGAATGTGTGTGCAGGATTTGTCCTTTGCTCATGGTCAATAGAGTTATCATCACTGGAAGGCGATAAGGCTTGGAATCGGAGAGTAGGAGTGGCTCTGTTAACCAATGTTGGCGGGGCCAATGTGGAGCAATAAGGATCAGCCGGCAGAGTTCTCTTTTCATCTTCATTAGAACCCTGGAGTTGAGAGGGCATGGGGGAAAGCGTAAGCACAGATTCCTGACCATCTTATCCAAAACGCATTCCCTAATGACCCTTTCTGAGGTTCCTAGCTGGCGAAGAATCAACATTTTCGGTTTTCTCGAGATGCAAAGAGATTTAAGTTGGGTGTTCCCCATTTCCGGAAAATGGAGTCGAGAATCAGCCAGTCGAGTTCCCACTCATGACATGTTTGACCCATTTTGCTCAAGGTATCTGCTAGGTTGTTTCTCACTCCTGGATTAATATGCGATGTAGTAATGTCCACTCCTAGATCTTTTGAGCCTCTAAGGATAGAATCTGAGATCTCGTTCCTCCCTGCTTGTTGATATTCTGCATACAGGTGGTATTGTCTGTACAAATGTGGACAGAGGATACTCGTATTCTTGGGAGAAAAGATTGAAAAATTTCCCTCAATTCCAGGAAGTTAATGTACATCTTGGAGAGAGAGAGGCTCAATTTGCCACTTACTTGGGAGGTCTTGAAGGTGGGCTCCCAGCATTCCAATGAGGCATCCGTGGTTAGAACAAGGTATGGAAGTGGAGAGAGAAATATCGGACCGATAGGAAGATTGCTGGCGGACTGCCACCAAGGAAGTGCTTTTTTCATGATCGGAGTGATCTGAATAATGTCCTCGAATGATCCGGTCACCTGAAGCCATTGCCTGTCCAACTGCTTTTGGAAAGGTCTCATTCTGAGACGTGCATGAGGCACCATGAGGTTGGCCGAGGACATTGTGCCGAGAAAGGATTTGAGGAGATGAACAGAAGCAAACTCTTTTTTTGGATAGACTGTGAGTCCGTGATAATATGGCATTTTGCCTTTCTGTGGATAAGAATGCCTTGTTTTGGAACGTATCCAAAGTTGCTCCGAGAAAAGTTATCCGTTGAGAGGGTGTGAGAACGGACCTCTGGTAGCTGGCTGAAAGCCCAAGAGAGCGGAACAGTTGTAGGCATTTGGATATGACTTCCGAAGCCCAGTGAAGAGAAGGAGCCTTCACTAGCCAATCGTCAAGATGCGGGGGAAATCTGCAGTCCCCGTAATTGTAGGTGTGCTGGCACAGGCGTGAAGCATTTAGTAAATACCCGACGAGCTGAGCAGAGGACGGAGGGGAGAACCTTGAATTGATAGTGCGCGCCTGCCACAGTCAAACCAAGAAACCTTTGGTGTTTGGGTTGGATAGGAATATGGAAATATACATCCTGTAAATCGAGGCTGGCCAGAAAATCTGAATGGTTCAAAATCTGCAATATCTCCTGGAGAGTTACCACATGGAAGGATTTTTTTCTGTAGGTATTTGTTGAGCTTTCTGAGGTCCAGAATGGGACGCCATTCTCCTGACTTCTTCACAA
The DNA here is from genome assembly GCF_964204655.1 of Triturus cristatus. NCBI lineage: Eukaryota > Metazoa > Chordata > Amphibia > Caudata > Salamandridae > Triturus > Triturus cristatus. The sequence goes on from NC_140593.1 coordinate 1,093,026,892, forward strand.
GAAAAAAGCGGGAGTAGAAGCCATTCCCCTTTGAGAGCGTGGCACTCTCTCTATGGCTCCTTTTTGCAGCATGACAAATGCCTCCTTCCTGAATAACTGAAGATGGGATGGCAGAGATTTTTGGGGTTGGATGGAATGGCAGAGATTTTTGTGGTGGATGAGGAGGTGGTACTGTGACAAACTCCAGGGTATGACCATACTTTATTATATCCAGGATCCATTTGTCAGTAGTAATTTTTTGCTATTGATTGAAATAACGTGCGATGGTAGGATAGGGGAGAGTGCAGCAGGCGCCAAGACTTCATCACTGTTTCCTAACAGCATCTCTGGACTGTACTGGTTGTTTACATCTGGGTTGCCTGGAGTATGCAGCCTGTGTCGGTGCACGATAGGCCTGTCGCTGTTGGTAGGAAGGACGAAATTACTGATAGGTCTGAGGTAGGTATCCCTGGTCGCCCCCACAAAATGAATAGGCTCCTCTACCACAAGCTCCATGAAAGGTGGTCTTCCTGTATTGGAGCATGCCCATAGCTTTAGTAGTCTCAGTGTCCGCCTTAATAGCCTGTAAGGAGTCATCAATGTGCTTAACGAAAAACACATGGCCATCAAAAAGCATGTCTAGGGCCTTGCTTTGCACCTCAGGGCGGAATGTAGTTGCCCTCAACCAACCCTGACGTCTAAGGACGGCTGCTCCAGCGAGCTGACGAAAAACCTGGGAAGCCACATCCATGGATGCATCAATGATCTCCGAGGCAGATCTTTCTCCCTCTAAAAGAGTCTTTCTCGCCTCTAGCCTTTTGTCTTCTGGAAGATCCACATATGGGGCGATAGCAGACCACATTTGGCGGTTGTATCTGCCTAATATCGCTAGCGCGTTGGCCGCGCGCACAGTAGTTCCGGAGGTGTGGGAAAACTTCTTGCTGATGTTCTAAAGACGCCTACCTTCTTTATCTGGTGGAGCAGTGATAGGTGCTGAAGGATTCCTTGACCTCCGTTGTCCGGCTTTAGTAATCGCAGAGTCTGGTTTCGGGTGTCCTACCAGACAAGCTGGCGCATCATCAGGAGCCTTGTATTTCTTTTCAATTCTAGGTAAAACTGCTGTTCTCATGACTTTCACACCTTCCTCCCAAATATGGTCTATTATAGGGGCTGCTCTCCCAGTCTTCCGAGATTGACTGCTTTCTTTACGATTTTAAAGACCAGACTCTTTGACTGTCATCGATAACTGAAACCTAGAGGTTGCTCTCTCTATTAATGCGTGGAACCCCCCAATGTCCGCCGGCACAGAATCCACTCCTTGAGGAGTTGGGGAAGCAGGTGTTGATATTTTGTAGACTTCACACTCCTTGCTAGTTGGTATAGCACTTCGCCTTCCTCTACATTCTCATCATCAGAGGGGTCATGCTGTTGCGGAGGTAGAACACTATACGTTCCTGGCAACACGCTAGGCAAAGGTTCAGAGATGACACTGGAGGTGCACTCATCAATGGAGGGAAATGAGTATGATAATCCTGCAACATGTCTTGTAAATCTTGAACTAATGCAACAGGAAGGTAGACCATGGGCTAACGAGCAGGTTCCATGTTTGCAGTATGGCATATCTATCATGAAAGTCCTGTTCATAATAGCCCTAATAGTCATCTTAATCATCGTCTTGATACTTGACATGAAGCTGAGATGGACTGTAAGTAGGGCCAAACATGTCATCCTCATCTGACTCGTGCAAAAATGTTGGAGTTAAAGGTGAAAAAGGATTTTAAAGAAAACGCCTCGTCGATGAGAACGTCGTCGATGGATAAAGAGGAGTTAGTTCTAACACCGACGGTCTTTTAAGGCTGGGCATAGCATGCATCGTCGTCCGTTTCGCCAGCGGTGTCTGTCGTTGACAAGGACATAATAGGCATCGACAACAAACTTATCGACGTAGATGCACACACTGTTGTCATCGTTGTAGTTGTCGTCAACTGAGTGGCCGACAGAGCAAGCGTCGTCGACGAGGATGCAGATGCCGACGAGGAAGTAGTCGTTGACTGAGTAGGGATCGTCGACGAGAAACTAGTCAGTGGAGAGGGTATCTTCATCAACGGTACAGGTATTGTCTATAAAGCTGCCGTCAACTGTGTTTTTTTGGATGACAAGATCGACGATGACGATGGAGGGGAAATATGCCCTGATGGTGATTTCTGCATTGACGGGGACACGAAGGACGCGGTTGTCGAAGACAGAAGCTTTTTAGAGACTGTGATATTCATAATAGATGGCTCTAAAGAGGATTTTTTATGCATTGAGGCCAAATGGTCATTCTCCTCACCAGGAAATGAACACTTTCCTTTTTGTGGGGGGCCTGCTGCTTCATGAAATGTTTTTAGAAGGTTTTTTATTGCCCTCAGGAGAGTCCTGTGACTTCTCCTTTTAGATTTTTCCAGAGAGGTATGTGAGGCAGAGCTTTCCTCATCCTCAGAGATGATGTCAGATTTACTTTTAAGTCTCTGCAGCCAAATCAACAACCTACCCTCTCCATCTTTAATGGCTTTGGTTGAGAAACTCCTACAAATCTTGCAGTCTTTAACTTTATGTTGGGGATATAAACAGTAAATACAGTTCCTATGGGGATCTTCCGCACGCAGCCTCTTCTTACCACATGTTCTACATGACCTAAAGAGACCTTTGTTTGAGGAATCCTAAATTTTCAATAAGATATCTGAAGTTTGAAGGAAAAAACTGAGCAGAGCTCAGGAAGACTCCCTGTCACACGGCATTCAGTAGAAAATCTGAGGGACCAAGGGCCAAATTTACGACCTGCAAAATAGTGCCTCGCAATTTGCGACTCATTTGCGACTCGCAACAGTGTGTTTAACATTATTTGCAATTCCCAATGGGGTCGCAAATTGCGAGGCTCATGAATATTAATGAGCCTCTCGCAATTTGCGAGCCCATTGGGAATGACAGGCCCTCCCAGGGATGGTGGTCAGCAGACCACCATGTCTGGGACTGCTTTTAAATAAAGCAGTTTTTTTTTTTAATGCGGCCCGTTTTCCTTAAAGGAACAAGGATTGCATTTATATAAAAAAAAAAATGAAACATTTTCGTTTCATTTTTTAAGGGCAGGTAGTGGTCCCTGGGACCACTGCCTGCACTTAAAAAATTTTTTTTAGAGACAGTCACAAAGTGGAAGGGGTCCCATCGGGACCCCTTACAAATTGCAACTGCATTACCACCTTATTTAAGAGGGTGGTAATTTGCGAGTGTTTTGTGACCGCAATTGCGGTCACAAAACATTCATACATTGCTTTGCAGACGCTATCAGGAAGGGAAGTCACAATTCCTAAATAGCGAGTCGCAAATATATTGCGACTCGCTATTTAGGAATTGTACATGGCCCTGGGCCATTTTGCATGCGCAAACGGGTCACAAACCCGTTTGCGCATGCAATTTAGGGTCGTACATCTGGCCCCAAGCTCCTCTTGGGAGTGTTCTACAGGATGCTGTCGCCTTATTGGTTGTTGTTTAAGTTTGGTCCTTTTTTTTTTTTTTTTTACAAAAGAAGGTAGATAGACTATTGCAGTGACTGTTCATTGCATTGTAGCCTATGATAGTATTATCTACTGCTTTATAATGATACAGTGGGACTCCCACTACTACAACGGGGATGATTCAAGCATGTGAATCTATGAAAGATCCAACACTGGAGAAGAAAACATTACAAGAGCATGCTATCAGCAACAAATGATATGATTAGAAAGATCACTGATCTGTTTTGTTGATTTTTGATGAAAAGCTGATACGGGAAAAATGCATTGACCCAGGATTTGAACCAGAAAAGTGTAGTTTAAACTGGAGGTTGCCTCAACATCCAGGCCAATGGGTTTGCTATAAATCGCAGCAAACCAATTTTTCCCATTATGAGCTTTTTGACTTGGGCTCACACTATTCACTGGAATCTTGAGCTGGGGGTTTCAGACATTGTTGAACTTAATCAGATGCAGCTGTAAGGTTAGTCCTGCAAACTATTTCTGAGCTCCAAAAAGGTTGTTATTGTGAAGGTAAAATCTCTCACTGTGGCAAATGCAACTGCAAGAAATACGGGTGGGCCATTAGGAACCTTATGCAAATCACTTTTTTAATTGGTAGTATGTTTGACTATAGATGGTTGACATTGTTTTTTATCGTTAGCATTAAGTTTCACTGACGGGTTTTTCACTACAAATGATATTTCACTGGATTTACTTGTCACATTATTCCTCTTATTTTATCTCTTACTTTCTTGATATTTTTTCAAACTTTTAAGTACAGTACATTTTTCCACTAAATGTTTACTGGCTTAAACTTCTCTTATTCAGAAAATTAAACCCCTTATTGTTACTATTAAATCGTAATCTTTAATTGGTAAAGCACTAAGTTATTACTATGGTGTTTTATTGGTTGGTTTGTTAAGCAGACATGCTACATGTATTTTCTGTGCGGTGTGCCTTGTTGAGGAGTCCAGGTGAGCATAATTAAACCAGCCTCTGTGGAATGAACGGTGAGTCATTGCCCAAAAGGTCTGCTTCTCACATATTTATTACTGTGCTTAGCCAAAGTTGTACTTCATGGCATTAAATGGGATCTGAGACAAATTTGTAAATGTGTTTTTACCACCAGAGGGGATGTCAGTTGCCATCAGTGTGTTATTATGGCCATTACATTTTATTCCATGGCATATTTCTCAGGTATACACACTTGAACATCTGAATTAAAGGTAGGCTATACCACAAGTCACCATACTGTGATGCTCATGGATGCTCCAGTACAAAAAACATGTAATAAAATTATAATTGTACAAACCATCAAACCAGAGAACACAAATTACTTTGTGATTAGCAAGCTATTTAATTTAGCTGCTTTACTAAAGGTTAAACATCACCTGCTTCACTTGTTGCCAAGAATCTTCCCACCGCTTTATTTTTCTCTTGGCTTCGTCAAGCTCTTGCCTAACTCTAGTTAATTCATTGCTGTTAGAGTTTGTACTTGTTGAAGGTGTGGAGGCACTGCTGAACACGGGTGAAGGTATAGGCGAAATGCTTCCAGTGACAAAGTCCCAGATACTGCCGGTGACTCCATTCAAGCCTGCAAAATTAAAGATTGAATATAAAATTAAATGTGGGTACCAACAAAAGGGAGTAGATTATACAGACACCTTTGCTGGAGAACAGTGGGAAAAACTGAGTAAAAATAAAAAGGAGAAAATCAGACCTTCAATATCAAAACAAACTTAAGAAAGTGAAATCATCGTGGGCCTAAGTCACGAAGGTAAACTTACACTTCTGTACAAGTTTATGTTTGTTTTGTAATTCACAAAACTGCATTTTAATACAAAATTTACAAGTGCAGAGACTCCGTAGTCTGGGCCGAGAACTCTGCGCATAAAACTTGTGGAGCTTTTTTTGTGCAGAGTTGTACGCCCTGACTGCCAAGTCTCTGCACTCGTAAACAGAGAATTTGTTTCAATACTATACTCGGTTTAAAAACATCCATAAAAGCATACAATAAAACAATTAAAACTTCTGCTCATAAACACTGCTAATCACACAATATATACAATTAGTCCATCTTGAAATATAAATCCAAATAAAGTGCTTCAGAGCAAATTTAAAACCGTAAGATAATTAGCAAAATATTTCATTTAGTAGGTTTTAAATGAAGAATACTACCTAAACTCATCATTATTTCCCCACCAAATTCCTGTGTTTCACACCGTGCACAATAAGGATTATGCTACTTACCCAGTACGCATCTGTTCTTGGTATGGAAAGCTGTAGATTCACATGCTTTGCATACACCTGCCATCTAGTGTTGGGTCCGGATGTTTGCAAGTTGTTTTTCTTCGAACAGGTCTTTCCAAGTCACGAGGTAAGGCGACTCCTTCTTTCGTGATAGTGCGCATGGGCATCGACTCCATTTTTAGGTTGTTTTCCCGCAAAAGGGTGAGAATGGAGTAAGTAAGTGTAGTATGGAGATGTCCATGTGTATTTAATGTAAATAATGCAAAACTGCAACAGCTATAGGTGCACGGGGAGGCGGGAGGGTGCATGTGAATCTACAGCTCTACATGCCAAGAACAGATGCTTACTGGGAAAGTGGCAAAGTCAGTTTGAGGCATATGTGCTGTAGATACACATGCTTTGGATAGACGATATAGCAGTATTTTCCAAAAAGCGGTGGCTAACCAGTAGATGTTGCAGCTGTTTGAACAAGCATTGGCATAGCCAATAGGTCTCGCTTTTGGGACCTTATAAGTATTTAGTTATGCAGCACAACATCCTTAGTGCAACAACATTAACTGTTGCATGGTTAAACACTTATAAGGTCCCAAAGGCGAGACCTATTAGCTATGCCAATGCTTGTTTTGTCATTGGATCCAGATATACAATACAATAAGTAACATTCTACCTACAACAAGCCAGAACTATTGGCTATTTCCAGTCCTTCAATTTGATTTAACTGCTTAATGCATTCTTGGAAAAGGCTGGTGTTGAATCAGTTGGAGTTAAGTACATGTTTAAATTAGTTTATAAAGGAAAAGCCATTGCAGGATGTTTGGGAGTCCCCGGAAGATGGTGTCTTCTGGTAACAAATATTTACTAGCGACATCTGACTTTAGAAATAGTCCATTTAAGAAAAGAAGGTATAGGTTATACAAGTGTTACAGGGCATTCATGTACTGTTGAACAATTTCATAGCACACATCACACACCCATTTGCTAATTAGCACTCAAATATTATGTGCTATGAGAACCCACCTCAATGGTTTTATTATAGCCACTCAGGATTGGCCTGCGCCGATAGAGTATCAATTACAGCATTTTGTATTGAAACGCTATAGCATCTCAATAAATCCATAAAAAATACAAGTTACACTAATTTTATCGTCCTTAATGGGATGAACGGTAGAGTGCTCTTCACAAAATAACGTAAAACACAAATAACCACAAGTGGTGTGCAGGAATCTGAGGTACTTTACCTGCGAGGATATACCCAACAGGTGCTCCAGCGATGCTATCACAACATACCATTGAACCTGTTGCTGGTGGCGGTTGGATGAGCATTGTCAGGCCCACTGTTCTGTGGGTCAGGATTTCGGACAAAAAACCCATTGCAAAGGCAACAAACCTGAAGCCAACACTCGGAAAACCCATTAGATAAGAAAAATGGCCATACTCAGGCGACGAATCTGCCCTTCAAGGATTACGAATAGCCCCTAAATCTGTAATTGCCACACTGGCACATTGCTAACTGAAAAAAGAAAATTATGCATTCGGCATATCGGAAAAAAGTGCAGAACTGTCTGACAACTGGGTCACTGCTGCCCCGCTGCGTTTGCGATGTGTAAAGTTGTGTGCTTGGATGGGGTTACTGCTACCCCTTTGCAATCGAAACAGAGGCACAATATCAAGCACATCCGTGGGGAACAAAAGCAACAGACATTTAATTAATAATTAAGAAGACAGAAGGAGGCGCACTTTTCTTTTCAGATTGTGTTCATGGGTTTCTCCACCAGTTGCAGTCCTCGGGTCAAAAGGTAGCATCTAAATAGCAACCTGCTCTGTTTTTCTCGTGGACTACTGCTGCTGTGATCCAGGACGCTCGCATATCGATGTACTAGTCTGCCCATGGCCTGCAGCTGGTCTTTGAAAGTGACCTAGATTTAACTACTTCTGGCATTTGGTACATTTTGGTACATTGGTACATTTGGTAAAGTTTTTACGAGATAGGTGTAAGAACTGCCTGCATTGGTGTGATAATTATCTCCTGTTCATTGTAGTTAAAAACAGACATAATGCGAAATTAAAATCAAACATAAAACATAATTTTAAGGCACTGTGGTTGCATGTCTAACTTAAATGAAGTTATGGGATATTTGTTAATCGGCTAGAAGTCTGATCATGTTCGGGAGGTCAGCATTTAACGTATGGGGGAACCTAGTGTAAAAGAAACCGGAGACGAAGGACAACAGTACGCGCTCGAAGGTAGCGTGTGAGCGAGAGCAGGGAGATTGGAAATTGCTCAAGGGTAGCGTGTGAGCGAGAGCAGGGAGATTAAACATCAAAGTATGCTTAAAGTCAACTTAATCGTAGCGACTCGCGTCCGGTCAAGAACAGGAAAGCGGCTAATAGGGGATGCAATAAACAGTCGTAATGGGTCAAATTATTACGCGTATGGATAGCGCCGCAGCAGGCCAGAGCACGCACTGAAATGGTAGCGTGTAAAGAAAAAAAGTAAAAGTAACTACCAGAGTTAGCTAAGAGGTTTCATATTAGCAAGAACGCACGACTGGTCTAAGCGGAAGAAAGATGGCTTTGGATAGTAAGGCAGAACTTACTTATCGGTCGTTTAGAAGAAAGGCTCGGGTAAATCCTCGGTAACACAGACAGTGAGAGCCGCGCTGCCGTGAAAGCGATCGCGCTCTGTGGTGGGGGAGGGGCGGAGTGAGGCGCTTGGGAGAGGAAGCGAAAGGAAAGCCAGATGGCGCCTGATCACGCGCTGTAAGGGTGCCGCAAGGAAAGCCAGATGGCGGCTATGCGCGTGCCCGAGCGCGTAACCGCAAGCTTTAGGCCACAAGCAAAAGCTTGTGGTCGGAATTCTGAAGCCCACTCACTAAATGTCTCGCCAGACCAGCGCATGCACTGGCTCAGGCGAGACCTAAAAAGTGTTTTTAGCACTGCTTCCCCTACATTGGCTTGTTGACGTGCTAACACATCCACACAGTAATGTTTGGTAAAAATGTGTGGTGTGGACCATGTTGCTGCTTTACAAATGTCAGCTATAGGGATGTTACCTAAAAAGGCCATAGACGCTCCTATTTTATGAGTGAAATGTGCTCTAGGAGGTATAGATAAAATTTGTTTAGCTTTAATGTAGCAGGTTTGAATGCACTTAACAATCCATATTGCAATACCAGATTTAGAAATGGGATTGCCTTTGTGAGGTGTAGCAAATGCAACAAACAATTGTTTTGTTTTGCGAAAATCCTTTGTTCGTTCAATGTAGTACAATAGCGCTCTTCTGACATCAAGAGTATGAAGAGCTCGTTCTGCTACCGAATCAGGATGAGAAAAGAACACAGGAAACTCAACTGATTGCTTGATATGGAAAGCAGAAACCACTTTGGGAAAGAACTTTGGGTTGGTGCGAAGAACTACCCTGTCTCTATGAAGGTTAAAGCTTGTAGCTCACCAACTCTCCTCAATGAAGTGATCACAACGAGGAAGGCCACTTTCCATGAAAAAACTGTAGCGGACAGTTGTGTAATGACTCAAAAGGTGGACCCATGTAAGCACAATGTTCAGATTCCAAACTGGTGCTGGAGGTACCCTGGGTGGTATGATTATCTTAAGGCCCTCCATATAGGCTTTAGTTACTGGAACCTTGAACAAAGATAGATGTCTGTTTTGCAAATATGCAGCTACTGCTGCAAGATGCACACGAATGGAAGTGGCGGCTAATTGAGCACGCTGTAAATGCAGAAGGTAACAAATGATATTTTGAGTAGATGCATCTAGTGGATCAATATTGTGATTAGTACAATATATATGACATCTTTTCCATTTAGTTGCATAGCATGCTCTGGTAGTAGGCTTTCTTGCTTCCTTAAGAATGGTCAAACATTCTGGTGGCAAGTTAAAATATCCAAATTCTAGGACTTCAGGAGCCAAATAGCTAAATTGAGCTCCTTGGGATTTGGATGTCTGACTTCTCCATGATTCTGCATGAGAAGACTGGAATTTAGATGTAGGTTTTCATTTGGAACTACTGACAGTTCTAAAAGGGTTGTGAACTACAGTTCACAAGTCCAAGTGGGAGCTACTAGAATCAGTGTGAGGGCTGTTTGCCTGAGCTTCTGAACCAGAAATGGAAGGAGAGGGGCAGGCGGAAAAGCGTAGGCAAATATCCGTGACCAATTCATCCATAAGGCATTACCTTTGGATAGAAGGAGCGGGAACCTGCAGACAAAGTTTGGGCATTTTGAATTGTCCACTGTGGCAAAAAGATCTATTTGTGGGAATCCCCATTCTTGAAAGTATGGAAGGAGAACCTGGGGATGAAGTTCCCACTTGTGAATTTGTTCCCTCCTTCTGCTTAGGAGGTCGGCAATCTGATTGTCCACTCCTGGGACGTACTCTGCCAGAAGATGGAGTCGGTGATGAATTGCCGAACGCCAAACAGTTGTAGAGAATGTGTCTTCCCCCCACTGTTTTTGAACATAGTACATTGCTGTCATGTTGCCGGTGCAGACTAGGACAACTTTCCCTATGAGGTGAGACTGAAAAGCTTTCAGTGCAGGATATACAGCTAGAAGCTCTAGATAGTTGATGTGCCCATCTTCACAACTTGAACTGTCGAGCTGTGAAGATGGGCACCCCAACCTGTAAGGGATGCTTCTGCTGTTAGCATTATCTGTGGAACAGGGTTGATGAAGGGCCGCCCTTTTGATAAGTTTTGTGTGTTCCACCACTGCAGAGAGCGATGGGTGCGGCTGTCTACCAACACTAGATCTGTTAATTGACCCCAAGACTAATTCCACTGACGTGCTAAGCACTCATGTAGAGGACGCATGTGCAATCTTGCATGAGGCACTATCGCTATGCATGATGCCATCATCCCTAGCAGTTGTATGAACATCCTGACTGCTAAGTATTTATTGGCCTGAATATGTATTAGCAGAGATTGAATATTTTGAATTCTGGCTGCATTGGGAGAGGCTAGAGCTGTGCACGTGTTTAGAGTCGCTCCCAGATAAGACTGCATTTGTGAAGGCTGAAGGTGAGACTTCTGAGCATTGACCGTGAAACTCAATTGGTAGAGTAAGTCTAATGTAGTCTGAGTGTGGTGTAGACACTTTTGGTATTTGCTGGCTTTGATGAGCAAGTGGGAATGCATGAATCTGTTATCTTCGGAGATGTGCCGCCACTACTGCCAGACATTTTGCAAATACTCCGGAAGCAGTAGTTACTCCGAATGGGAGTACCTTGAATTGATAGTGTTTTCCTGCTATCACAAATCTGAGATATTTGCGATGAGCTGGGTGAACTGGAATATGAAAGTATGCGTCTTTCAAGTCTAGAGTGGACATAAAATCGCCTTGCTGTAGCAGTGGAAAGACCTGTTTAAGCGTGACCATGTGGAAATGTTCTAAAAGTATGTACAGATGTAATGTCCTTAGATCCAAAATTGGTCTTAAGGAGCCGTCCTTCTTGTGGATTAGAAAGTACTGAGAGTACACCCTTGAACCTTGATACTGTAATGGCACTGGTTCTATAGCTCCTTTTGTTAAAAGAGCTTGCACCTCTTGTTTGAGGAGCTGCAGGTGCTCTAACGAGAGTTTGTGAGTGCAAGGTGGAACGTTGGGAGGATTGGTGGTGAGCTCCAGGCAAGGACCATTGTGTGATGTTATAGATCGCCAAATGGGGAGAAATTGTTGAAGCCTTCCCCCAACAGGTGTTAGATGATCGGGGGGATGCGTAGGCAAGTCACTGCTTATTGAGGGAAGGAGAGTTACGCGTTGGTGTGCCCTTAACCCTACCTTTAAAATTGTTTCCTATGTACCCTCCTCTAAAGAAGCCTTTACCTGGAAGAGGGTTGCGTGTTGGACTTGTACAAGGAAGTGTTAAGGTTTGAGGATGTACTTTTAGATGCTGCTCTATAGAATGAGCAACAAAAGGAGCCTCTGCTTGAAGGAGTCTGAAGTGATCCCATGGATTTCGCCACATCCGTGTCTTTTTTCATCTTTTCTAAAGACTCATCAAATGGAGGTTCGAATTTTTTTTATTTGTTATAAGGAGTGTTTAAAATAGACTGTTGGACTTCTGGTTTAAAGACCGAAATTCTAAGCCAGGCATGCCAACGTAAGAGAATGCTGGTGTTAATTTCTCTCGCTGCAGTGTCAGCAGCATTAAGAGCACATCTAATAGAAGAGTTACAAATGAGCTTCCCTTCTTGAACTAGCTCTTGTGCCTTTTTCTTGTGCTCTTCTGGAAGGTACTGAAGTAGATCTTCCATCTCAGCCCAGTGTGCCCTGTCATACCTTGCTAATAGGCCCTGCGTGTTTGCAATGCATCAGTGATTAGCAGCTTGAGCAGCTACCCTTTTACCAGATGCGTCAATAAGCTTTGATTCTTTATCTGGGGGAGGTGCATCCCCAGAGGTCTGTGAGTTTGCTCTTTTACGAGCATTGGAAACTACCACGGAATCTAGAGGGAGCTGTTCTTTAATAAAAGTCCGATCAGAGGGTGATGGTTTATATTTTTTTTATCAACCCTAGGTGTTAAAATTCGTGCACAAACAGGATCCTTAAAAATGGCATTTGCAGGTCTCATCATGCCTTTTAACATAGGGATGCTCTGACTAATTCTGTGTGAAGATCATAGTGTCTCAAATAAAAAATCGTCATCTAAGGCCTCTTTATGCAATGTAACCCCATGATATGCTGCTGCTCTGGAAATTAGCTCCAGATAGGATACATTATCATTTGGAGGGGAAGGTTTTGCAGGGTATAGGTCTAGATCATTATCCATGGGTGGATCAATATTAGAATCACCCCACGGAGCTGTAGGTAAACAAACATTGTCATCATCATCTCCTAAATCAGGCTCTGTGTGAGGGGATCCCTGTGGTGGTATGTGTAATGGATCTGAGCACGGCAGTATTGTTAAAGGTGAAGATGGTGGAGGGGATGGCAAAGTAGGATAGATAGGACTTGTAGCAATGTCCTTCTTCTTAAGGGGGATCTTGTATCCAGTGTCCTCTGAACGGACTTTCCTCTTGGAGGGAGATTTGTCTAATACATCAGTGTCTGGACTGATGTAAAGCTTTTTCTGCTTTGGATCCAATCTGTCCTTCATAATGTCTGAGATTGATTCCAGGGGATCTGAAATATCCTCTTTCGTTTTTGGCGGCGAAAGTTTTGGTGCCGAAACGGACATGTCCTTGGAAGCGGAAGGTTTCAGCTCTGAAGCGGACTTTTGTTTCGAAGAGGAATGTTTCGGCCTCGAACCAGATTTGTCTTTCGGAGCGGAATGTTTTGGGCCCAAAAATGATCTGTCTCGGCTCGATCCCAAGCCGGAAGGCTTGACCACTTGTTTCGGTGCCGGGCCCGACGGCGGGGCACCAGAAACGTCGTCTCTGTGCCGACAAAGGCCCGAAGGCAGAGGTGGTGCCGAAGCCGTATGTTTTCTAAAAGATAGTATTTGGGGTACGTGGTTTCGGTACTCACGACACCCTCTCCCGCTGGAATATCTTCTGACTTCAACTCGATCTCGAGATCGGAATCTGGTTCTGAGACCAAGAAGGCCTCCTCTTCTTCCGCAGCTGCCGCTTCTTCCTTTTCGGATTCTTCTACGAAGATATCCGGAGTCTGGAGTGCCTTGGCACTGCATTTCTCGTAGTTGAACCAGAAGATCTCGAAGAGTCTTTTTCGACCTGAACGAACAACAGGCCTCGCAGTCTACTTCATTGTGCTCCGGTGGTTAGCACAAGTTGCAGACCTGGTGTAGATCGGTGTGCGGTTACTTGTAGGGGTACCGAGGACAGAATTGAAACGGAGTCCGTTCCATCAGCAGAGGGGTGGATCGATGCGGCTAGGCCTGAAGGCCTCCCAACAATGTTTTCTACAGAAGAGGAGAGCTTTTGGTTGGATTGCACACTAAGGGGAACCCGAAGGAGGGTTTCGAACAGGAGCGCAGCAATACACATCCACACACGATGGCGGAAAAAAACATTCTAACAAGGGAGTGGATGACCATGCGCACTATCACCAAAAGGAGGAGTCACCTAACCTCGTGACTAGCAAAGACTTCTTTGAAGAAAAACAACTTGCAAATATCAGGACCCAACACTAGATGGCAGGAGTATGCAAAGCATGTGTATCCACAGTACACATGCCTCAAACATCTATATACAGATATGCAAACTTGATCTGTCTGCAACAGTTGTAGATACTCTAAAGCCTCTTTACACTTTCTAATGTTAAAATTTTTCATAAGTGGCTTTAAGAACCATTGACTCTGTTCTTTATAAAGCTCACAGAAAAAGAACATGTGCATTTGGGACTGGGGCGTAACTGCATTGCATGGGCACAGATCCAGGTCTTTTGCAGAAAAACATTTGATTGGTAAGAAACCAGAAAATGGGCCAGACCAAGTCTAAACTTTAACAAAAGAAATCTCTGATGAAGAGGCACCTTCAGCAAATATGGCTTGATACCGTTGTAGTGCGCAATGGGAGGTGCATCATCACCTTACCCTTCCTCTGCTCACCCTCCCACCTCTTCTCAACTATCCAGTGCAGTAGTTCTGGTCTGACAGTTGATTGACGTTGGATTAGCGAACAACTGGTTCGAGGGATATGAGCTGCAGATCACACACTTAGGATAGTAGATCGCCATCTGGTGTTGGGCTGGGATGCTTGCAGGTTGTTGTTGTCTTCGGAAGAAGTCTTTGGTCACGAGATAGGCGACTCCTCCCTTGGACTACAGTGCGCATGGGCATCCACTCCATCCTCTGATTGTTTATTTCTGCCATTGGGTTCGGATGTAACTTTTCCAACTCCGGTTGAAAATCTCAAATACAAGCTTTTCGAAGCGAAAAAACTTCTACAACTACATCGAAGCACCTTCACTCCACATCAAATTAATCGGCTTGATTCCGGATGTCGACGCGGGCTGCTGGGCCTATCCACGCCATGAGGCCTACGGCTCATGGAAAGGACGCCCTTTAAAAAATGCCCCCAGTGTGAAGCAAAATTTCCGCACAGTGACCATCACAAAGTCTGCAACCTGTGCCTATCACCGGAACACGACGAAGCCAGCTGTCCAGCCTGCGCAGCATTTCGATCCAAAAAAGACCATTCGGGATCGAAGAGCTCGACGCCATAACTTGGCACACAGATCAGCCCCGGAACCAGTAAACATCTTCGATGAGGGTCCCGATGTCCCGGAAGAGGATTCCGAGGAACTTCAAATCATCTCAGAAGCAGACGACTCAGACGACCCCATTACTCCGGGGCAACACGTGAGTACCACTGCCCCTGCCCCAACCCCTCCAAAACCAAAGGCATTGGTCAAAACTTCGCCAGCTTGCCTCAGTCGAGACCGAAAACACCCTTCAGAAGCCCCGCCTCCGAAGAAACATAAGCCTTCCGGTGGCTCGGGCCCGAGGAAGCCGCATGTCATTGTACCCCCGGCACCTTCGGCACCGAAGACAAAAGACCTCTCGGCACCGAAATCGGATCCGACACCTTCGGCACCGAAAACATCGAGGCCCATAGATAAACCGGCACCGAAAGTTCCCAAGCCGAAAGACTCAACTTCAGCACCAAAACCTTCATCGGCACCGAAACCACCAGTTAAGGACTATAATACACCTCCTAAAGCCAAAGACTCTACCGATCAACCAAAACCTCGATCAGAGCCCAATAAATCGGAGCCAAAATCTGTTCCTGAAGAACAAGAACTTTTCCATCCAGATCCAACACAAAAAAGGATCTATATCAATCCAACGACTGGACATGTCACTGCAGTGCCATGTAAGAAACGGAAACTGGACACAACACCTGCCCCAGTTCCTATAAAAAAGGACTCTGCAACATCCCCTCTGCCTACACAACCCTTACCTCTACCATCTCCATCACATACACCACCTCCACAGGATGATGATGATGACCTAGGGGGAGGAGGTGATCCTTATAATACTAATGATCTGTTCACGGATTCAGATACCGCACCATTGGATGATTGGGCATACCCTCTACCAGATATACCTGACTCTACACCATATCCCTCCAAACCATCACCTCCAGATGACCACCTGGGGTTTGGACAACTAGTAAACAGAGCAGCACTTTACCATGGCGTCACCATGCACTCTCATGCACCCGAGGAAGACTTCCTCTTAGACACTTTTGAACAGTCTCAGAAGTCGGCACAAATTTTACCTATGCTTAAACGGGTGATAAAACACGCAACAGAAATGTTTAAAGACCCCGTCCGTGCCAGGGTGCTTAACCCAAGAATTGAGAAAAAATATAGACCTGCCCCAGAAGATCCTTGTTACATCAAAGGACAGCTCCCTCTGGATTCTTTGGTCGTTTCCAATGCAAGGAAACGCGCCAACTCCCAAACCACAGGAGATACACCACCCCTTGACAAAGAATCCAAGCTATTAGAAGCCTCGGGCAAACGAGTAGCAGCACAAGCTGCCAATCATTGGCGTATTGCCTACACCCAAGCCCTATTAGCACGCTACGATAGGGCTCACTACGATCAGTTGGAGAATCTGCTACAACACCTGCCAGACCAATACAAGACCCAGGCAAATGACCTTATACAAGAGGGAAAACTTATCTCAAATGTGTCAATTAAATGTGCACTTGACGCCGCAGACACCGCCTCTCGAGCAATAAACACAAGTGTACTCCTTAGACGCCATGCCTGGCTACATATTTCAGGCTTTAAGCCAGAAGTACAAAGTACCATACTTAGCCAACCTTTTAACCAAGAACAGCTGTTTGGGCCAGCAGTTGACACTGCACTTGAAAAAATGAAAAAAGACACAGAGACTGCCAAGTCCATGGGAGCATTGCAGTCTCCACAACCACGCGGCTCCTTTCGACGCTCCTTCTACAGAGGAGCCTCCAAGAATATGGGAGCAGACACCTCCTCTACATTCAAAACCTCTACACAATCATCCCCTAGTAGAGGATATTTTAGAGGAGGATATAGAGGAAACAACAACAAGGGACGAGGTCAAGGCGTACCTCCCCTGCCACAAAACAGTGACTTTCCTCCACCCCCCCCAGACCATTCCACTCCAGTCGGGGGAAGACTCAAACAGTTCCTACCTGTCTGGAACTCCATCACAACAGACAAGTGGGCAAGACAAATTATCCAGTATGGTTACTGCCTGGAACTCATCACTACCCCTCCACACATACCACCCAAGCAGCGTTCCATGTCACCAGACCATCTTACGCTCCTCTCATTGCTTCAAAAACACGCAATAGAACCAGTTCCCTTACAACATCAGGGTACAGGGGTATACTCACTGTACTTCCTAATCCCCAAAAAGGACAAGACTCTAAGACCAATACTCGACCTCAGACTCCTAAATCTGTACATAAACTCAGATCATTTCCATATGATCACTCTTCAACAAGTGCTCCCACTACTACAACAAGGCGATTTCCTTGCCACACTAGAGCTCAAGGACGCTTATTTCCACATTCCCATACATCCTGCTCACAGGAAGTACCTAAAGTTTGTGGTGGACGGACAACACTATCAGTTTACAGTCCTTCCATTCGGGGTAACAACTGCGCACAGAGTATTCACCAAATGTCTAGCAGTAGGAGCAGCGCATCTCAGAAGACAACAAATTCATGTCTTCCCGTATCTAGACGACTGGCTAATAAAAGCCAACTCATTCAACAAATACGTTCTACACACTCACCAAACTATTCAAATCTTGCACAACTTGGGATTCACAATAAACTACCCCAAATCTCATCTCCAACCCTCCCACATACATCAATATCTAGGAGCCACCATAAATACCTCCAAAGCCCTAGCATATCCCATATCCCAGCCCAGCCTGGATAGCCAATATAAAAGCTCTCATCGTAAAATTTCAAACCCAACACTCTCTTCCAGCAAGAGTGTTCATGCAACTGATAGGCATGATGGCGTCATGCATCTTCATTGTGCCTTATGCAAGACTTCAAATGCGTCCCTTGCAAGAGTATCTAGCACGTCAGTGGAATCAGGCTCACGGACTGCTAACAGATCTGGTGTTGGTGGACAGCCGCTCACATCGCTCCCTAAAATGGTGGAACACAATAAACCTCTCCAAAGGGCGGCCGTTCCTCGAGCCTCTTCCACAAATAGTGCTAACAACGGACGCATCACTCACGGGATGGGGAGCCCATCTCCTACGACACACCACTCAGGGCAAATGGACCACTCAACAGAAAGTGCCCCATATAAATTACCTGGAACTACTAGCACTAAAATCATTCCAAATACATCTCCAGAACAAAACTGTCCTCATCCGGACGGACAACATAACAGCCATGTATTATATACAAAAACAAGGAGGCACACATTCTCTCCAGCTGTCCCAGCTAGCACAGAACATTTGGAGATGGGCCATTCCCCAGAACATATGCCTGCTTGCAGAACACCTTCCAGGCGTTCACATTCAGATTGCCGACCTGTTAAGTCGACAGACTCAACAGATCCACGAATGGGAATTCCATCCAACAGTCCTACTCCCCTTTTTCCAAAAATGGGGCCAACCAGACATACATCTGTTCGCCACACACGAAAACGCAAAATGCCCAACCTTCGCCGCCAGGTTTCCCCACCCACAGTCCAAGGGCAATGCGATATGGATCAACTGGTCAGGCAGATTTGCGTACGCTTTTCCGCCTCTCCCACTCATTCCATTCGTGGTACGCAAGCTCAGGCAACAGTCTCTCAAACCGATCCTAGTAGCCCCCACATGGGCACGCCAGCCCTGATTCACAACACTGCTGGAACTCTCTCTAGTTCCACACCAAAAACTGCATCTCTCCCCGTCCTTACTAACCCAGAACCATGGAGAAATAAGACACCCAGATCCAGGTCAACTGAATCTAGCGATCTGGCTCCTGAAGTCCTAGAGTTCGGTTACCTCAACCTACCACCAGTCTGTATGAATATTATAAAAGAGGCCAGACGACCTACCACTAGAGCCT
Source organism: Triturus cristatus (assembly GCF_964204655.1). Lineage (NCBI taxonomy): Eukaryota > Metazoa > Chordata > Amphibia > Caudata > Salamandridae > Triturus > Triturus cristatus. The sequence goes on from NC_140593.1 coordinate 1,093,045,657, forward strand.
GCTACGCTGCAAAATGGAAAAGATTTGCCATTTACTGCACTAACAATGATATACGCCCACTGGATGCATCCATAAAGAACATCATTTACTACTTACTACACTTGCAAAGATGTAATTTAGCGCACTCATCCATACGTCTCCACCTAGCAGCATTAGCAGCCTACTTGCAAAATCGACAACACTTGTCACTATTTAGAGTGCCTGCGATCAAAGCCTTCATGGAAGGCCTTAACAGGATTATTCCTCCCAGATTACCACCCTCTCCAGTGTGGAATCTAAACATTGTTCTTACAAGGCTCATGGGACCCCCTTTTGAACCTCTGCATAAATGCGAACTACAGTTCCTCACATGGAAAGTGGCTTTCCTTATCGCTATCACATCCCTTAGACGGGTAAGTGAGATCCAGGCTTTAACCATACAAGAACCATTCCTACAATTACACCGCAACAAAGTGGTTCTTAGAACAAATCCGAAATTCCTGCCAAAAGTCATATCTCCGTTCCATCTTAACCAATCAGTAGAGCTACCAGTATTCTTCCCAAATCCGGACTCGGTAGCTGAAAGAGTTCTTCATACCTTAGACGTTAAAAGAGCCCTACTTTACTACATTGGCAGAACCAAAGCATTCCGCAAAACCAAACAATTGTTTGTTGCTTTCTCTCCACCACATAAAGGCAACCCCATTTCCAAATCCGGGATAGCCAGGTGGATAGTTAAATGTATCCAAATATGCTACCACAAGGCTAAACGCACATTAACAGTTCCCCCTAGAGCGCATTCCACGCGCAAAATAGGGGCTTCCATGGCATCCTTAGGAAACATTCCCTTAGAAGATATTTGTAAGGCAGCCACATGGTCTACAACACACACCTTCACTAAACATTACTGTGTTGACGTGCAAGCAAAAAACAAGCTTCTGTAGGTCAGGCTGTCCTTAAAACTTTATTCCAAACTGCTGCAACTGATACAGGTGACCACCGCTAGGGGAGACACTGCTATATAGTCTATCCTAAGTGTGTGATCTGCAGCTTATATGCCTCGAACGGAATATGCTATTTACCAGTATGCATCTGTTCTTGGCATGTAGAGCTGCAGAGCCACACACGCCCACCCACCTCCCCGGGACCTGTATCTGTTCCAGCATAGTCTTATTTAGACATTACACATGGACATCTCTCTCTCTTTTTACAAACTCCATCATTTCCCATCATGGCGAAAAACAATCTGAGGATGGAGTGGATGCACATGCGCACTGTAGTCCAAGGGAGAAGTCACCTATCTCGTGACCAAAGACTTCTTCCGAAGACCACAACCTGCAAGCATCCGAGCCCAACACCAGATGGCGATCTACTATCCTAAGTGTGGGGCTCTGCAGCTCTACATGCCAAGAACAGATGCATACTGGTAAGTAGCATATTCCTTTCCTTCCATCCAATAACATCAGGTATTTCACAAGCTCATTAATATAAAAGCTAGAAAGGAAAAGGAAAGGGGCGAACACACAGCCTTGCCTAACTCTTTTTTTCATCTTAATGTAAGAGATGCATTCCCCGTGTGGCCTAATCCTGCCTTCCACATCAGTGTGGAGCTGAGAAATAAGATTAACAATTTTAGGGTTGGCCCCTTTACTCAGTAACATGGACCACAATTTCCCCCTAAAAACATTATTGAATGCTGCACTTAAATCCATGAATGCCAGGAAGAGACAGCCTTCCTTGGTGGACACATATTTACTGAGAACCAAGTGGCGATTCAGGCACTGATCTACCGTCCCTAAACCTTGTCTAAAACCGTACTGTACTAATGATAAAATCTGATTTTCAGTTGCCCAGGTCTCCAGATGATCCAACAAAACTCTGCTCAAAATCTTTGTAGTCGAATCTAATAGCGAAATGGAGCGATAGGAATGAGGATCGTTCCAGGCCCCCCTTTAAAGATAGGAACGATTGTTGCCCATGACCAAAACCTGGGTGCAAGGGTTGGGGGCGTCCTTAATCGCGCTCCTGAGGACAATCACTAAGACCGGGGCTCAAAAAGCCAATTTGCCCTTAAAAAGATCAACGGGGAATCCATCCACTTAGAATCAAAATGCAGCTCTGAATGCCAAAACAACAGTGTAAGTTTACCTTTGTGAATCAAACCCCACATAATTAGTGCAACCCGTAAAATTATTTCTACATGAGTATTTAGAAATGCTTCTTGAATTAAAGCTAAAAAGGCAATTTGGAAGAGCAGAGTTTGCATTCTAAGCACAATAAACTGTGACCCCTTTGCAAAGTTACAACAGATTAGGCACATAACTTTAGCCACTCCTGGATTTTCTTTTTGAAAAACATCTCTTCAAGATTTCTAATAAAAAGACAACAACGAATGTCATGATTCCTTGAACTCAGAAAGCCCATAGTATTCCAGTACATTAGGATAACAGAAGCCACCACGGCTGATGAAAGCAACTGCATACTTCACGTTTAGTAATAGGGCGGCAAGGGTGGGATCTGTGGGGAAGAGGAAAGGTGACCAGGATTACAACTAGGAGGCAGGTTGTTTCCAGTACAAAGCAATTAGTTGCTAAGTCACTCCCAACATGTGGGAGATTAAGTGATATTCTGCATGTGTCAGGGCGTGCAGGTGTTGGGGTCAAATACCAAGTAGCACTGTTGGATATGAATACGGGATCGGGTAGTCTATTGTCCCCATAATATGGCTAAGGATTTCTTTCCAGATGGTGGTAATGCCAGGGCACGACCACCATATGTGTAGGAAATCTCCTTGCGCCGAGGTACATCGACAACACATAGGCGAAGTTGAGGGGAAAATAGTGTGAAGTCAGGTGGGTGTGAGTTACCAGCGAGTCAATGACCTTGTATGCCATCTCACATTGTGGTACACTTTCAAGATCCACCGTATATCGCACCACAGACGCACCCATTGTTTCGTGGGAAGCTCTTCCCCAATATCAGTGTACCTTTGTGATTGGTAGGGATGTGGGTGGATAAGGTGGAATGTTGGAGAACCTAGTTTATGCGCGAGATGAGCCCACGGGATCCGTTTAATGACAGGATCAAGGTCTCGAAAGGAGCTAGTTAGCAGGTGCCCCCTGCACATTTAGGTGGGGTTAGGCTACAGTGGCGGAGCTGATAATATTGTAGTCTGGTGGACACAGGGAGCCAGAACTCCAGGCGACACTGTTCGAAATACTTGAGGGAGTCCCCCTCAAAGAAGTCCCGAAGAGTGAGACAGTTGCCCTCTCTCCAGTGGCTATATGAATGAGGCTCCAGTGGGGGTGGGGGTTGAGGGGAGGCAAAATCAGGGTTGCCCGCCAAGGGAGGGTTGGGTGAAGGAAAAGTCGTTAGACCTCGTTTTACCGCAACTTGGGTCCATATTTCTAGGACCATTTTTGTGGGAATGGCAATGTAGGCACTTTGTGGCCTTGTGTGTTTGGGGAGCAACGCTAGGTCCCAGAGGAGGTGAAAGGCCACAGCACAGTCCATATGAAACCAATGCTTATCGTTTTCACATACCACCTATTCTGAGACGAAGCGGAGGTGTACGGCCCAATATTATTCGGGCATCAAAACCAAACCCTCCCCGGTCTAGAGGAAGCATCAGTACTGTATAGGAAAGCACGGGCGATTCTCCACCCCAAATAAAGGAGCGGATGTCCTGTTGGAGGCATAAGATCTTGTCCTGAGGGATCGGCGTAGATAGGCATTGGAAGAGGTATAGTATTTTTGGTAAGAGGGACATTTTGATTGCATTAAAACGGCCCAGCCACGCAACCTGGAGGGGTTTCTACGGGAGAAGGTCCTCCAAGATGAATTTTCGACATTCAGGCCAACTGGCCATCGACCAGGTAGTCCAGGTTGGGTAAGTTGGAGGCCCACGTATTGGAAGGTCTGGGAGCGGGATCAAAGAGATCTCCGCATTGGACATAGTGGGGTTGAGCCCGAAGCAGCTGTGAAGGTGTTAAATAGGGCCAACAGTTGGTCTTGCAATTGCGGGAGAAACTTGCAGTAAAAAGCTACATCAGGCCGTGGGATCTTACCACTGGAGCTCCTACGAAGAGATGAGGGCTTCAATAAACTCTCTGTGATAAACGTCAAGGGGGTCCCATTGACACCCCACCAAATAGTTGGCAATGGCGTCAAGAGGGGCTTCTTCGCTAGTAGAGAGAGCCTGGAAGAATTCATGAAATGCCTGCTGTTTAGCCATGTCGGAGGTAGTCCATACTCCTGGCACCGTCTGGATCCCTGGGATGTGAGTACGGGCCCATTGCTGTCGGACCTTGTGCACCAAGAGTGTCCCCACTTTATTACCCTCTTCGTAGTACTTTTGTTCAAGCACAAGGAGAGCGCACTCTGCTTTGTTAGTGAGCTGCGTCCGCAGTTAACCCTGCAGGAGGGCCAGCCGGCGTTTAGTGCGCTGGGAGGGGGCATCATGATCCTGGCGTTCCAGGTCTTTGATCTCCGTGGCTAGACCCATCTCAATCAACCTGTCTTCTCTCACCTGGGCGATCGAGATAGAAGTAAACTCACCCCTAATAGAAGTTTTGAACCCATCCCAGAGTGTATGTGTCAAGATGTCCGGGTGAGAGTTGGTCTCATAATTCTTTATTGCAGTGCGGATTGCCTCAACGTCCACAGAATCCCATAGAAGTTATGGGGGAAGGTGCCAGCGGGGGTTGGGGAGGGCACGTCCCCATTCTATTCCAAGTCAGTTCTATGAGTGCATGGTCAGAGATAGAGATGCCAAAGATGAGGGAGGAGTTGAGGTCTCTTAGTAGGGAATGAGTTAGGAAGCAGTAGTCAATACGTGACTATGACTGCTGGACATGGGAGAATGAAAAATCACAAGTGTCAGGGTGGCGGTATCGCCAGGCGTCTACCAATCCCAGATCTGCTATTTTGCGCTAAAGGGCTGCAGACATAGCACTGGTTCCCTGGAAGGAGGCCATGCTGCGATCTAGAGAGGGGTCCCAGACCAAGTTAAAGTCCCCTCCGAGGACTGTATCTCCATCCTCCCAGGACAGGTGTTCCCTAAGGACCTACGGAATGTATCTTGCGCCTTTTTAGGAGCATATTAATTCAGGAGTGTGAGGGGGCGCAAGCCACGCTGTATAGTAAGTTTCAAGAAACGGCCCTCCATGTCCCGAACTACCCACAGGATCTTAGAGCAGAAAAAGACCTTGCAGAAAATCACAACTCCAGCTGTTTTGGAATTTGCAGAAGCCCAGTGACGGATGGGATAATTGGGATGTGCCATACGCGGGGTGTCCTGCTGGAAGAGGTGCGTTTCCTGCAAGAAAATCACATCAGCATCCTGCTGGAGGAGATACCGCCACACCAGTTTCCTTTTATTAGGCAAAAAGAGACCTCACACATTGAGTGTATGGAATTTAACCCATGGATTGTGGTCATTGGGGAGGGTTAGAGGTTAGGGCAGAGTGCCCTGTGTGCGTAAGCAGCCTGAGGTAAGTAAGGAAGTGGAAGGGAGAGGGAGAGTGGGCCTGCCCTACGAGCGGTAGATGGGCCAGGGTCTGACCTCATGGGGTGTTGCAAGTAGATGGGCAAAAGTAGTAGGGCGGCGAGAAGCAACCCAGTCCCATCTGGCCAGGACAAGTAGTGCGATGAGTCAAAGGGACAGGAGAGGAAAGGTGCCCCCAGGATGGCAAGCGACCTAGTTAAGAAGTGCACATTACGTAAAGCAATAACATCAGGCAAACCGGGCCAAGATAGTTGAGCCACAGGTAAAGGGGGCCAGCGATGGCAATGCCAACGGACCAGGGGAAGTCACTCCCCAAAAGTCTGGATTCAGGGAAGAGTCTGACAGCGAGTGTAGGTCAGAGGCCCATCGGAACCCCAAGGCCCACAATGATCAGGGTAAGCAAAGCATCACAAGCTCACACTAGGGGTTTCTATGTCCACATGCACATCTGATGAGGTGGCTGGTGGGGCGAGCGTCACTCGCCCCTCGCCAGGAGACGGCTGGTTAGTAGGCTGTCCCCCAGGCTGCAGAGGAGGCCGTCCCGTCAGCAGATGTCCGAGCCAGCCACAGATGTGTGATGCGGCACAGCTCAGGAGGCTGCCAGACAAATCTTACTGAGTCTGCTGTGTGTGGGGGGGGGGGCTCCAGATTCCCAAGTAATGAATAAGCTCCTTCTTGGGTTCACACGGCTGGAGGTCTCTGCTTTGTTTAGAAGTGAATCGGGAGGGCACTGTAGACCACAAAGGCCGCTGGGTCTGCCGGTGGGGACGAACTATCAATTAGCTGGTCTTCCAAGGTCTCCATCCTGCGCCAGAGGGCTTCCAGCTCTTCAGTCTGGGAATCCAACATTTATTCCATATTGTTGACTTACTCACCAAAACCACTGATGTCATGTTTGATTTTGTGGATGCTGATTTAAATTTAATTTTAAGGGAGTCGATCTCAGCTCACAATTTATTAAGGAAGCTATCCATCTAGGCTTGGGTGAGGGGAGCTAAAAAAGCTGTCGCCGGAGGTGCCTCCACCTTCGCTGTGAAGGAATCCATGGTCGGCAAGTTTGTTTTTCCCACAGTGAGGTCTTTAGCCACAGATCTAGAGATAGCTCTGGTGGATCTGCTTCGGGGCATGATAGGGCACCCACGGCATGTCGGGGGGAGTCTCTCACAGACGTCCAGAGGCTCAGGCCGCATTACTCCCAGATGATGGAATGCCTGGGACATGGGTGGGGAGGCGAAGACCTGTAGGCAGGAGTCACAGGGCGGCAAGGCATCGCTCGGGGTCCAGCAGCACTCAAAGCACCAGGCCCAAACAACTATGCAGAGCCCAGGGAGTAGAATGCTCGCCGCAGGTGATGCTGCAGGTCTTGAGAGTTTGGGGTGTTCACACACCCTGACAGGGCAGAGCGGCTAGGTGAGGATGCCAAGAAGGGCTGGAGATTCAGATTCAGCAGCTGTCTGCAGGACCCACTGAGCAGTCCTCCACCTGGTGGCAGGAGTGGTATGCAGCAGGCCCAGGGAGGGGGATCCAGCAGGAGGACCTCAAAGAGATCCAGGTCCACCTCTCCACTCAAGCCCAGGCCACTCAGGTGCTCCAGCAGAAAGGGCTCAAGGGTGCTGGATGAGGGAGCTGTCTTTATTATAGTCGAGGTATGATGGCTCAGTTGCAGGGCCCCTTTATGCTGAGCCCGGCTCGTGGGGCATCAGGGCCGTCTCCACACTTGTGGTAAAGGGCTCTCAGTAATTGGATAGCTCAGGATGCCCTGGTCACCAAGTTTTCTATGGGCTCCAGTCTCTTGACCTGGTCAGTTCCTTCGCGTAGAGCCAGGCACCCTGCAGAGCACAGCATGGGGTCTCATTAGCAGAGAGGTACAGAGAGGAGGGGGATCAGCAGCATGCATCTCAAGTTCAGATATCCTCACCCTCCGGAGCCCAGCGGGGTCACCCCCTCAGCGACTCAGTCCGGAGCAGGCGAGATAGACGCCACCTCGCCAACCACACCAGGACAGGGCTTCTTCTTCTGTCACGGCACCACCCAGGGCCACCTGAGCCAGGCGAGTCGGCAATCTGCAGGGGTGCCGGCAGCCAGGCACCTCACACCCCTGGAGAAGAGGCAGTAGGGGGTGCCGGCCTGATAAGGCCCGTGGCACTAGTGTCCAGGGCCGATCCACCACAACGCTGATGACTCTCCGGTCCCTGGACTACTCACGTCATGTAGGGGGGCTGAGATATCTGGTTGCACAGCCTCTGCCTCCCCAGCAACTGAGTGCTGGTCTTCGCAGGCAGCAGGCACCGTGGGCCTGGGCCGCCGGGGTCTCAAAGCCCAAGCAAGATGGTGACAGTGCCGTCTCCGCCTGCAGCACAAGGCAGGGCCACAGCTCACAGTTCTGAGAAGGATCTCCAGAGACTATTCGGTCACAAGGATGATCAGGTCGCCAATCTGCTGTCAGAGGGGCATAATTGAACCCCAAATACAGAGGGTTTCGGCTGGCAAGGTCTTGGGGGTCCGGAGCTTCGAGGAGAAATAGTCCTACACCATCTTGACTCAGGCCACGCCACCCACTCCTGGATTTTTTACTCTATTCCTTTTATGATTAAAGCAAATTAGGAGTTCACAAAGGCAAAATGCTGTTTACAACAAAGCTAGAAGAAGTAAATTAAGTTGTAACATGACATGTAACTACTTCATGCCAGGTTGGTCTGATTTTTATGTGGCATGGGGACATCAATGAAATATTAATGAATACATTTGTAGGAAGCATACGAAGACAGTGATGGTCATACTGGGAATGAGGATAAGATAAAAAGTACAAGCAACATAAATAATATTTAGCTCTCCATCTCAAAACAATTTGGTATTCAGGTGACTTACCTAAAGAATTGTGAGAAGAAGCTGAAGTGCCTAAATTCTTATGTTCTGGTTTCTGAGACTGAGGCTGCTGTTGGTGAGGAGTCATACTGGATGAAAGGAAGGACTGGGACAACGAGTGGGGTAGAGAGTTGAGCGGAGAGGTTGAAACCGATGATGATGAATGTAAAGAGGAAGAACGAGCAAGAGAACCTGGAATATTAACAGGAGCTGAACTTCCCAACAATCTGTGACCTAGACGTAAACAAAAATAAAAAAATAAAACAGATCAATGGATTCCAATCTTAAAACTTTTCGAAAATAGATAGGCCCAATCAGATCAAATTAAGATGTTTATGAATGTTTATAGGCCTATCAAAAATAATGACAAAGATAGGAAAGAAAAAGTTACTTACTTTCAGTAACAATGTTTCTGGTGGAATCGTTCCAAAGATTTCATACCTTACATCCAAGGAGCGTGATTGATACGGAACTGCTTCCCAGAAATAGCTCACCAACGCTGCCATTTGGCTTCAGCTGTAACTGTACCGGATTTTGCAACATGGAAGTATATTAGGCGACTGTTGTAGGTTCCTGGTATCTTCTTCATGCCTCACTGAAGCATTTAGAGGAACCAAGAAGGCATCAGCTATAATAAAAGTAAATAACATGTTTGCGTACCCTGGTATATTATTATTTTAAAGGCCACTAACATCAGGGGAGAAGGTAGAGCAGTGAAAAATCTACCAGAGTACCAGAAATGTTGTTATTGAAAGTAAGTGACTTTCTTCTGATGGATTCATCTTCCTGCGGATTCTTTACCTTAGGAATGAGTTTCAAAACAATACCTTTCTGAGAGGTGTAATACTGATTAACTGCAGAAGCCAATCACAGCCCAGGCAAAGAACCCCTCTCTACATGCTTGTGCTATAAAGATAGAAACATTTGGCAAAAGTAGATAAGTATGATCATGTGGTTGCCCTTACATATCAGCTACTGAAATGTCTTTAGAGAGAGCTGCGCCAGCAGCCATGCTGTTAGACTAGTGGACACGAATGTCATCCAGTGTGACTTTGTTGGTTAAGATGTAGCAGGCCTTGAAACACAGGATAACCTAATAAGAAATGGTATGTTTCGTCCCACAAAGATATGATCATTCACTCTGTCCTGCTGAGTGTGATTGATGAACAAGTTACTTACCTTCGGTAACGATATATCAGTAAGAGACATAGATTAGTTATAGATTCCTTACCTTAGAATTAACCCCAGACGTCAGACTGGATTTCGTCAGCAGTACCCCTGTGCGTCGAAAGGTGGCGTCAGTTGGCTCCGCGTTCGTTGTTGGCGTCGTGGTCGCCGGGATGACATCACGGTAGCTACTTAGACGCCGCCGTCAGTTTTGTACGCGACTTTCCACGCCAGAAGCGCAGAGCCATGCAAGACACTGACCACTGGTGCACAAAACTAGGGCCCTGAAAGGACGTCCTTAACCCTAGAAATCAGTTCGCAGAACGGGGAGGATGGGTGGGGCGGTAAGGAATCTATAACTAATCTATGTCTCTTACAAATATATTGTTACCGAAGGTAAGTAACTTGTTCATCTGAAAGAGACAATTAGATATCGATTACTTACCTTAAAATAAATACTTCCGCAATACCAACCCTGGAGGTGAGTCTGCGAACCAAGTTCACACCAGAATGCCCTGGAGAACTGAAGCCGTCTCTCTGGACTTGGCTGTCCAGGCAGTAGTGTGTTGTGAACGTGTGCAGCGATGCCCACTTAGCTGCCTGACAGATTTCATTGAGGGGGACTTCACGTCCCAAAGCAGTGGTAGCTGCCGTCGCCCTGGTGGAATGGGCGCGTAGCCCCACTGAAGGCTCCTTCTTTGCCAAGGAATAGCAAGCTTTGATGCATATCTACCCATCTAGAGATAGTCCGTTTGTGCACAGCCTGTCCTTTTTTTAGCACCCACGTAGCCATCAAAGAGCTGGTCATCCACCCGGAATTGCTTTGTGCGATCCAAAGAAAATGAAAGCGCACATTTTGGATCCAGACGGTGGAGCCTATCTTCTTTTGTGGAAAGAAGTAACCACTTTGGGAAGAAAGGATGGACGAGTTTGATGGACAACCTTGTCCGGATGGACAGCCAGAAAAGGGAGATTAGAAGAAAGTGCTTGAAGTTCACTCACCCTGCGCGCAGAGGTGATAGCCACCAGAAAGGGAGTTTTTAAGGTCAGAAGACTGAGAGGACAGTTATGTAGTGGCTCAAAGGGAGCGCACATAAGATATATAAGAACCAAGTTCAAGTCCCATTGGGGCATTACGAAGGGAACAGGAGGAAAAAGATGAGTAATGCCCTAAAGGAAGCGATTTACAACAGGGGACTTGAAAAGAGAAGGCTGATCAGGAAGCCTAAGAAAGGCTGAATTGGCAGAGAGGTAGCCCTTTAGAATGCCCAGAGCAGAGCCCTGCTGGGCCAAAGAAAGGAGGGACAAGAGAACCTCAGAAAGAAGGGCAGAAAGGGGATCCACAGCCTTTGCTGTGTACCATGCCACAAATTTGTTCCATCTGCAGGTGTATACCGTCTTAGTGGTGGGACGCCTGGCTGCCAAGATAACATCACAAACTTCGGGAGGAAGGTCGAAAGCTGTCAACTGCGGCCGCTCAATCTCCACGCAAGGCGCTTGATGCTGGACAGGTTCGGGTGGAGGACCGCCCCCTGCTGCTGCGACAGAAGATCCTCCCGGATCGGAGGATCGATGGCCATGTGTAATAGCTCGGGATACCAGACTCTTCGTGACCAATCCGGAGCCACAAGAATGACTTGGGCCCGGTTGCGCCTGATCTTCTTCAGCACTCTGGACAGAAGTAATATAGGCGGAAAGGTAAATAGAAGACCGCAACTCCACTCGCAACGAAAAACGTCGCAGAGCGAGTGCTGACTTGGATATTCCAACGTGCTGAATTGTTGACATTGAGCGTTCTATTCGGTGGTGAATAGATCTAACCAAGGCTCTCCCCACTGTTGAAAGAGACCTTGCACCACCTCCGAGTGAAGACGCCATTCGTGATCCATCGTGCACCTGCGGCTGAGTTCGTCCTCCCTGGCATTCAATGAACCTGCCAGGTGTTGAAATACCAGGGATATGCCCTGATGTTCCAGCTATGTTTAGAGGCCATGACATAGGCTTGACATAGGGTACACGACCGCACCCCGCCTTGTTTATTGTAGTACCACATGGCGGTGGTGTTGTCCGTGAACACCTGCACTACTCTTCCCTGGACAGAGGGAAGGAATGCTTTGAGTGCAAGACAAATTGCCCGAAGCTCCAGAACAGGAGACCAGAGGCCTCTAATCTTTGCCTCCACCATGTGGCTGCCCCATCCCAGAAGTGATGCATCGGTGACCTCTGTGAACCCTGGTTGGGGAAGGGAGAGGGATCTTGCGTCGACCCAATCCTGGTTCGTTAGCCACCACTGCAATTGGTGTGCAGTGCCCTCCGAGATCTGGACGCAATCGGACAGGTTCCCCTGATATTGTGCCCACTGGAACTTCAGGTTTCACTGGAGAGCCCACATATGCCATCTGGCCTGGTCCACCAACAGGATGCAGGAGGCCATCAGGCCAGTAGCCGGAGGGTCATCCTGACCGAAACCCTGGATAAAGGCTGAAAGATCGGAATATCCCGGACTCGCTGTTTGGGAGGACAGACCCGAAACTGCGCCGTGTCCAGAACCGCTGCTATTAAGAGAAGCTTCTGAGAGGGAGTCAGGCACGTTGATGGAGAACCCCAGCGAATGCAGGAGGTCGGCTGTAGTCTGGAGGTGGGAGAAGACAGCCTGGGGCAAGCCCGCCTTCAACAGCCAGTCATCAAGGTAGGGAAAGACTGGAACCCCTGATCTGCGCAGATGAGCTGCGACCACCGACGTCACCTTCGTGAACACCCGAGGGGCGCTGGTAAGGCCAAAGGGGAGCACGGAAAACTGAAAATGCTCGTGGCCTACCGTGAACCGCAAGTAGTACTGGTGGGCCGGTGGGATAGGGATGTGAAAATAGGCGTCCTGTAAGTCCAATGCTACCATCCAGTCTCCAGGGTTGAGGGCAGACAGGACCTGAGCTAGCTTCAACATTTTGAACTTCTCCTTCCGGAGGAAGCGGTTGACGTTCCCGAGATCCAAGATAGGACGCAGGCCTTTGCCCTTCTTGGGCACCAGAAAGTAGTGGGAGTAGCAACCATGACCTACTTCTGGGGCTTGATGGCTCCCTTGGCCAAGAGAGCCATAGCTTCCTGTTGGAGAAGGGCCAGATGATCCTCCGACATGCCATGGTACTGAGGTGGCATGGCTGGGGGGACAGTCTCGAAGGGCAGGGAGCAGCCCCTTCGGACTATCTGCAAAACCCACCTGTCCGACGTGATGGTGCGCCAGTGGGGAGGTGATGGCGAATCCTGCCGCCCACTGGCAATTGACTTCAGATTCATGGTCCGGCAGTCGGAGCACGACTTGGGATCGGGATCGTGGTCGCGCTCCTGGCAAAACAGGCAAACGCGGTGCGGATCCGTCCCTGACATCATTCACCGACATCAGTAGGCTGCAGGAGCCGCAAGCCTTGAAAACGGGCATCCCTGAAATGCACCAGTCGAAGACTCAAAAACGGTGTTGACAAAAGTCAGTCAAAAAGTGACTGGAGGTACCGCTCTCTCCGGATCTGCACTGGCAGGCATGGAAAAAGAAAAAACTGACATCAGCGCACGAGGGAGGCGTCTAAGTAGCTACCGCGATTTCATCCCGGCGACCACGACGAACGCGGAGCCGACCGACGCCACCTTTCGACGTGCAGCGGTACTGCCGCCGAAAAACTATCCAGATCCAGTCCGACGCCTGGGGGTAATTCGAAGGTAAAGAATCTATAACTAATTGTCTCTTTCAGATGTAGAGGGACACAGTACACTTGGAGTCAGTTTAGGCAGCTGCTCCTCCTCTTTACCAGGATGAAGAGGAGGAAAGAAGGATGGAAGAGTAATGGACTGGCAATGTGAAAGCAAAATAGTTACTTCGGTAGGACAGACGGGCAGGTACAAAGGCCCAACTTATCCGGACAGAAAACCACAAAAGGTGGACAAACTCACATGGCCTGAAATTCTCTGACTATACAGGCAGAAATTATAGCCACCAACAGTACAATCTTCAAAGTAAGAAGTTGAATGCGACAATTGTACATTAGCTCGAAAGTGAATGTCAAGAGCAAGGACGACACAAGATTCAAATCTCAATGAGAAACATGAAAGGTAGTAGAAGGAAACAAGTAAAGTTAACATTTTAGAAAACGTCCTATAAGAGGTGATTTAAAAACGGAGGGCTGGTCAGAAAAAGACATGAAGATGAACAGGGCAGCCAAAGCGTTGTTAACTGTCACCCTGCCAGGCCCTCCTAGGCAAGAGATGCAGGATGTCAGCGAGGCTGGATGGAAAAGGGTTTAGGCCTTCTGACTCACACCGTTGATCAAATATGTTCCAGCAAACTGAAAGAAAGGATTTCATAGCAGGTTTTTCAGCAGCCAGCATGATGTCCACAACCCAGCCGGAGGAGAAAAGGACTCTAGCTGGTACCACTCAATCTCCATACATGCAGGTGCAGTGTTGAGTAACTTGGGAATGCCCCTTGCTACCTTGCTGCAAGTCCACTCTGTGTGGGTGGACAAGAAGTGGCCGAATGCAGAGTGTCAACGAACAAGTTACATACCTTCGGTAACGATGTATCTGTAAGAAACATTAGTTAGTTAGATTCCTCACCTTAGAATATCCCCAGGCGTCAGACTGGATCCGGAAGATTTTTCGTCAGCAATACCCCTTGCGCGTCGCTAGGCGTCGTCTGTGGCTCCGCGTCCGTCGTTGGCATCGTGCGCCGTAATGACGTCGTCGGGAGTACTTAGACGCCGCCCTCGCGCGCTGACGTCAATTCTTGTACATAGCTTTCCGCGCCAGGAACGCAGAGCCATGCAAGAGACGACACTGGTGCCAAAAAAGTCTAGGGGCCTGAAAAGGACAACCTTAACCCTAGATGTCAGTTCGCAGAACGGGGAGGATGGGTGGGTCGGTGAGGAATCTAACTAACTAATGTTTCTTACAGATACATCGTTACCGAAGGTAAGTAACTTGTTCATCTGAAAGAAACACGTTAGTTAGATTCCTCACCTTAGAATAGATACCCAAGCAATACCAACCCCGGTGGTGGGTCTGCGAACCAAGATCACACCAGAAAGTCCTGGAGGACAGAACGGCCAAAGAAGCCATCCCTCCGGACTTGGCTGTCTAGGCAATAATGCCTGGCAAACGTGTGTAGCGAAGCCCACGTAGCCGCCTGACAGATGTCCTGCAAAGGGACTCCCCGTCCCAACGCAGTAGTAGCCGCTGTAGCCCGAGTCGAATGGGCGCGCAGCCCAACAGGAGGGTCCTTTTTCGCCAAGGAGTAACAGATTTTGATGCACAAAACGACCCACCAGGAGATGGTCCGTTTGTGCACAGCTTTTCCCTTCTTAGCACCCACGTATCCAACGAAAAGTTGGTCGTCCACCCGGAACTGTTTTGTGCGGTCCAAATAAAAGGAGAGTGCACGTTTTGGGTCCAGACGGTGGAGCCTCTCTTCCTCTTTGGAAGGATGCGGAGGCGGAAAGAAGGTGGGCAAGGTGACAGATTGCCCAAGATGAAAGGGAGTCACCACTTTCGGTAGAAAGGAAGGACGAGGCCGAAGGACAACCTTGTCCGGATGAACAGATAGAAAAGGAGGCTTGGACGATAGAGCCTGGAGCTCACTCACCCGTCTAGCCGAGTTGATGGCTACCAGGAAAGCAGTCTTAAGCGTCAGAAGACGAAGAGGACAATTGTGAAGAGGCTCAAAGGGAGCGCACATCAGAAATGTGAGAACAAGGTTCAAGTCCCACTGAGGCATTACGAAAGGAACAGGAGGGAACGTATGAGTAATGCCTTTAAGAAAGCGTTGAACCACAGGGAACTTGAAAAGAGAAGGCTGATCAGGAAGCCGTAAGAAGGCAGAGAGGGCAGCAAGATAACCTTTCAAGGTGCCCAGGGCAGAGCCCTGCCGGGCCAAAGAAAGAAGAAAGAGGAGAACCTCAGAGAGAGGGGCGGAAAGGGGATCCACAGCATTTGCTGTGCACCATGCCACAAATTTGTTCCACCGGCAGGCGTATACCGTCTTTTTGGAGGGACGCCTGGCTGCCAGAATGATATCACTGACTTCAGGAGGCAAGTCAAATGGCATCAACTGCTGCCGCTCAATCTCCACGCATGGAGGTGGAGGCTGGACAGGTTCGGGTGGAGGACCGTCCCCTGCTGCTGCGACAGAAGATCCTCCCGAAGGGGCAGACGTATCGGAGGATCGGTCAACATACTGAGTAGCTCGGGATACCAGTACCTTCGTGCCCAATCCGGAGCCACCAAGATGACTTGGGCCCGGTCGTGCCTGATCTTCTTCAGCACTTTGGGCAGAAGTGGTATAGGCGGAAAGGCGTACAACAGACCGCAACTCCACTCGTGACAAAAAGCGTCGCCGAACGAGTGCCGCCTTGGAAATTCCAATGCGCAGAACTGCTGACATTGCGCGTTCTCTTCGGTGGCGAATAGATCTAACCAAGGCTCTCCCCACTGCGGAAAGAGACCTTGCGCCACTTCGGAGTTCAGACGCCATTCGTGATCCATCATGCACCGGCGGCTGAGTTCGTCTGCTCTGCCGTTCAGTGAGCCCGCCAGATGTTGAACCACTAGGGTGACGCCCTGGTGTTCCAGCCACGTCCAGAGGCGCAGAGCCTCCTGACAAAGGGTCCACGACCCCACCCCGCCCTGTTTGTTGCAATACCACATGGCGGTGGTGTTGTCCGTGAACACCTGCACGACACTTCCCCTGATAGAGGGAAGGAAGGCCTTCAGTGCAAGTCGGATCGCTCTCAACTCCAACAGGTTGATGTGGAGGCGAGACTCCGCCGGAGACCAGAGGCCTCTGATCTCCGCCTCTCCCATATGGCCACCCAATCCCAGGAGGGACGCATCCGTCACTACGACATGCTCCGGTTGGGGAAGGGAGAGGCTCTTGCCCGTGACCCAATCGCGGTCCGTGAGCCACCACTGCAATTGCTGTGCAGTGCCCTCCGAGATCAAGACATGGTCGGACAGGTTGCCGTGATGCTGGGCCCACTGAAACTTCAGGTCCCACTGCAGAGCCCGCATGCGCCGCCTGGCGTGATGCACCAGTAGGATGCAGGAGGCCATCAGCCCCAGAAGCCGCAACACTAGCCTGACCGAAACCCAGGATAGAGGCCGAAAGATGGTAATCAGGGCCTGAATATCCCGGACCCGCTGTTCCGGCGGATAGACCCGGAACTGCGCCGAATCGAGAACCGCTCCGATGAAGAGGAGCTTCTGAGAGGGACTCAGGTGTGACTTCGGCACGTTGATGGAAAACCCCAGCAAATGCAGGAGATCCGCCGTAGTCTGGAGGTGGGAGAAGACTGCCTGGGGCGAGCCCGCCTTCAACAACCAGTCGTCGAGATAGGGGGAGACTGGAACCCCTGATCTGAGCAGATGAGCTGCGACCACCGCCATCACTTTCGTGAACACCCGAGGGGCACTGGTGAGGCCGAAGGGGAGCACGGTGAACTGAAAGTGCTCCTGGCCCACCGTGAACCGCAGGTATAGCCGGTGGGCCGGCAGGACGGTGATGTGGAAATATGCGTCCTGCAAGTCCAACGCTACCAGCCAGTCTCCAGGGTCGAGGGCAGCTAGAACCTGAGCCAAAGTCAACATTTTGAACCGTTCCTTCCGGAGGAAGGCATTGACGTTCCTGAGGTCCAAGATAGGGCGTAGGCCCCCTTTGCCCTTCTTGGGAACCAGAAAGTAGTGGGAATAACAACCACGACCTGGTCTCGGAACGCGCTCGACGGCCTCTTTGGCCAAGAGGGCCGAAACTTCCCCTCGCAGAAGATTCAAATGATCCTCCGAGATACGGTGGTGCTGCGGTGGCATGGCTGGAGGTGTCGTCTCGAAGGGGAGGGAGTAGCCCCTTCGGACGATTTGCAGCACCCACCTGTCCGAAGTGATGGTACGCCAGTGGAGCAGGTGCTGGCGAATTCTGCCTCCCACTGGCGATGGATGGGCCTGAAAGCTCGGACTAGGAAGGCTTTGAGGCGGATGCTGCCGGGGTGGATGTGGACTGACCGCGTCGTCCTCCAGAACTGCCTCGGCGGAAACCACGTCCGCGACCGCGTGCAGGTTGGGTCTGCGGCCGGTGGCTCTGCGGACGTGAGGAGGCGCCCCTTCCTTGGCCACGAAAGGGGCGAAAAGCGGAAGCTTGCGGCCGCTGGGCCGAAAGGCCCAAGGACGTGGCCGTAGCCCGGGAGTCCTTAAAGCGAGCAAAGGGCACTGTCCGCTTTCTCACCAAAAAGGCGAGCGCCATCAAAGGGCATGTCCATGAGAGTGCTCTGGACATCCCCTGAAAAGGACGTGGACCGCAGCCAGGCGAGTCCGTGGTGTCAAGTCCACACCGGATTGCATGGCGCGCTGCATCCCTCCCATCGGCCAGAGCCTGGGAAAGTCGTGTCCGGGCCTCCTCCGGGCACAGGGGCAGCACGTCCTCCACCGTATCCCACAGAGAGTGGGAGAAACGGTCCAAGAGACAGGTGGTGTTTAAAGACCGCAGGCCTAAACTGAGGGAGGAGAACAGCTTCTTGCCAAACTGTTCCAGTCTCTTGGAATCCCGGTCCGGAGGAGCGGACGGGAAGGAGGTTTGGGAGGTAGAGGCCTGGATAACCAGGCTCTCGGGGGGTGGGGTGTTGCGACAGAAAACTGGGGTCGCCCGGAGCAGGGCGGTGGCGCCTGGTGACGTTTCTATCCACAGGAGGAACTGTGGAGGGCTTGGACCAGGTGCCCTGGAGAACGTCAGTGAGGGCCTCATTGAATGGCAGCAGAGGCTCAGTGAAGCTTGCTGCAGACTGAAGCACCTCAGTGAGGATGTTAGTCCTCACAGCCACGGCAGGCAGCTCAAGCCCGAAGGCCGCGGCCGCCTTGCGCAGCACCACGGAAAAAGCAGCACCCTCCTCCGAAGCCACAGTCGGAGGAGAGATGAATCCAGTGTCCGGTGAGGTATCCAGACCACTGGCCTCCCCCAGTTCATCTGCCCAGTCCTGTGACAGTTGAGCCTGAACGGCCATAGGGTCATCGGACCCCTCCCAGTCGCCCCCGTCATCCGATTCCTGGTAAACAGGTGGAATGATCGGAGCCGGACGATAAACATAGTGAGTCTCGAGCGGCGTCGGATGCGGCGTCGGTGGGCGGCGCATCGGCGTCGGGTCCGGACAGGGGCTGAACCGGGGAACGACGTCGACCGGAGTCGGCGTCGGGGGTGGAACCGGAGTCGCCGCCGGCGGAGGAGGCGTGACGAGGTCGACCAGCGTCGACGGGGGCCCAGGCATGGGCCCCTCGGGGACCTGCGGCGTCGGGGCCGGAGCCTCCAACGGCGCCGGCGCTGCCGGCGCGCAAGGTCGCCCAGTCTAGTCCGCGGGGCCCGAAGGCGCGCCGGAGGGCGTCGACGGCGGAGGTAGTTTCCTCATGGCCGAGAGGAAGGCACCGATCTCCGCCGGCGTCGCGTCAGTCCCAGGGACCGGCGGGTATGGGGACGTGCGCGGCGCCTGCGGCTCCTGCGGAGCCGCGGGGGTGGAACCACCCTGACCCTCGGCCGAGTCGCGCGACCGGCGAGGGGAGTCCGAGGAGCGGTGTCGCCTCTTGGACTTCTTAGATCGCTTGGACTTACCCAGAGACTTCGAGCCAGACGAGCGATGACGTCTGTCGCGGCTCCGCGACCGATCCTTGGACCTCCTCCTGGACCGGGATCGAGAAGGGCGCGGAGCCGAGTGTCGGAGCTCGAGAAGCTTACGGGACCACTCCCGCCTAGCTTTCGAGGTCAGGGCCTTGCAGTCGGAGCACGAGTCCGCGTCGTGGTCGAGGCCCAAACAGTAGAGGCACCGGCGGCGGTGATCGGTCACCGACATCAGTCGGTGGCAATCGTCGCAAGCCTTGAACCCAGGCATCCTACCGGCACCAGATGTCAATTGACAAAGATCAAAAGGGATCAAAATATTTAGTCAAAAAAGACTAAAAGGGGTAGCTCTCCCGGATCGGCGCTTACTGGCGCGGAAAAAAGAACTGACGTCAGCGCGCGAGGGCGGCGTCTAAGTACTCTGACGACGTCATTACGGCGCACGACGCCAACGACGGACGCAGAGCCGCAGACGACGCCTAGCGACGCGCAAGGGGTATTGCTGACGAAAAATCTTCCGGATCCAGTCGGACGCCTGGGGATATTCTAAGGTGAGGAATCTAACTAACATGTTTCTTTCAGATAGATAGGAACACCAGATCCTACTTGCCCAATCCGGGGCATTCAATCCTCTACTCAATCCTCCTGCACAGTCAACAGGTTTGACAGAAATGGAATTACATACAGCTGACCAGTTAAACCATGTAAGTCACTTACCTTCCTTAGCACTCTTTCTCGTGAATACTCCAACTACAAATTCCTCACCTTTGGAATATTCCCCAGGTGCCAGGCAGGATCTGAAAAATTCCAAAACATTGCTCCTTCTTGCTGCTAGGTGCCATGCTTTGCACTGCGTTGACTTTGTTCCACTGTGAAAGAGACAGAGCAGAGCCTCAAATAATCACAACTATGTGCCGGTCAGTTTCTTGCTTCGCAATTTCCAGGTAGGTACCTGCAGTTGTTTTGTGCCCTGCACTCCAGGGGTCTCTATTTTGAGACCTTTTTAGATGGTAAAAAGAGACCATTTCACAAAACAGGGCGGTGGGAGGGTAGTGAGGAATCGGCTGTTAACAGTATTCACCAGAAACTGTGTTAACAGAGTAATTAACTTGTTCTTCTGATGGACAGTTCTAGTGCCAGATTCCTCACCTTTGTAACACATATCAAAGTAGTACCTCCCAAGGTGAAGGATCTGTGAAGCCCGTCAGACCGGAGTGTCAAGCCACTAGTGCTTTAAAAACTTGTGTACGGACACCCAACATCATGGCCCGACATTTCAAGAACAGTCACTTTGTGTGCTAATGCAGTGGAGGCAGCCTTTGCACTGGTTGAACGGGCCCCAACTCATTCCGAAGGCTGGTTCTAGGCCGAAGTTTATCGGATCTTAATGCAGAGGATTATCCACCTTGCCAAAGTCATTTTCTGCACCACCTCACCTTTCTTTGCCCAAGAGAGTATTGTAAAAATTCGGAATTTAGAAGTAATTTAGAAATAAATGAAGTTACGTTTTTTGACCAAATTAAAACAAGAAAAGATGCTGGTCATACAACTGGGAGATATCGAAATATTTCGGTTCTGCTTAATTACTGTGATGTTTGATGTGAGATGTGTTAGCAGAATGTCCAGCTGTGCACCCGAAAGTTTAAGCCGGTTTCTTTTTGAAGGTACAGTTGGACCGTTTTAGACATGCTGACGGGTTTTATCATCAATGACATAAGACTACAAGTAATGATGCTCTCTGGCATTCTCCATCACAGAATCACAAAATATTCTACAATTACGGGGCAAACTGCACATAACATTGCAGCATATAAACTCGAAGCATATCATCCTGCACATTGATCACATTCCCCGAGTCACTGATTTTCCTAACCTTATCGAAGCTACCGAGGTGACCAACCCTCTCTGTGGGTGAAGCGCTGACTCACTGCCCGCCGCCGCCAGCTCTGCTGCAGTGTGGACGAGTTGAGCACACGCGCTCAACAAGGCCGCTCCGCCGTCACGTGACACATTCTATCCGCCTACGTCACACCTCCAGAAACCGCTCCACTCAAAGGACACAACGGAAATGAAAGAAGCCAGGCTCGAGGTTCTATGAGTGGGTCACCAGAAGGGAGAAAATCAGCTCTGTTCACCCGCAGTAACTCAACACACAGGGGTATGTGAAACCGAAAAACAGGCAAGGTTTATCGCCTACATGCTGTCCTTCGAGTAGTATCTGCACAGTTATGGCTTAATTATGTAATAATGGAGCAACACGATCAATTATGTCTTCTCTTATGGAGTACTAGAATGGAGTTTTAATTACGATACAATTGCCCTCTAATAGTAGTTGATACATTTAGTTGGTAATTTAAGTTTCTAATTTAAGTTTCTACCATTTGCATGCCTGTAGTACTAAGGTGCTGGGATTATTACTGACTGATGTCAAAATGATCTGCAGATATTGTATTTGGGTGCGTTAAGTAATTAAAAATAAATAGATTCATACTGCAGACTGTCTTTCAAGGTGAGACTAATCAATGCATAGTGGAGAAGTGTGGCTCAATGAGTGGAGAAGTGTGGCTCAATGATTAGAGCGGCAGACCCTGATGCAGAGGTCTAGCCCGGGACCAGGGTTCAATTCCCCGCCTTGGGGGTCTTGGGCTCAAAAATTCCACGGACCTGATAATTCTCGCCTCGGTGCCTATTCCAATCATGGAGTCCCACTCTGCAACTCTGGGCAATAGCTTGCTTAATCTCCAAAATGGCCCCCACAACGCTAAGGATACCTGGCCTCCACCTTGGGGGTGCCCAGGAGTGGACGCCTCATAGGGAAAGCCAGGATGGGTTCCACAGCGGTATTCGTACAAGCGCCTTGAGACCCTTGCGGGTGAGTAGTGCGCTATACAAGTATCAATTTACATAGTTTAGCAATGGTTTATTTAAAATGCCCGCTAAATTATTTTCCATATCTGTACAGAGAAACATGTGCATTGCATTTTGCAGATTTTTTCATTCTACTGGAGCTGCTTGGTTTGGGCTGGCAGTTCGAATTGGAGGCATATTTAAGGACATGTGGCTCTTATGTGTGCTGGTTTTGATTGAATAAGTGGGTTAACATCTGATCTGTTGCAATGAAGCATTTGTAGAGCGCCTCATGCAACTCACGACTCTATGAATCATTTCTAGGTGGTAAAGTAAAAGGCTCCTACGTTGTTGTACGTGATTGGTAAAGTTTTGAATAAAATAGTGGAAGGATCCTTGTCACGAGGTCCCAATGGATTGTGTATTGACCATAAATTAGAAATATAAATACAAAATTGATTTTGTTATGAGCCAAACGGACCCTGTAACTAAATTCACAGAGCCTCCTTGTTAATGTTCTTGGGTGCTTGGTATGAATTTGAAACACTTGTAGGTCAAATCTAGCAAATGCATTCGCTTGAGGTTTGCCTTTCAGGTTCACAGACGCACTGCACTCCCTTAGACCATGAATCTGGAAGGAAACTAGGTGGTGTAGTTCGCGGAGTTTTGCTACGTGGAACTCCGCGAAGTTACAAAAAAACTCAACGAAGTTCCGCAAGTGGCGGAGTGCAGTGCGGACTGCAGTTTGTGCTGGTATTTCTGCCGCTCGGGTAGAAATTCTACCCGAGCGGTAAGCTTGCGCTCACGATCTTACTGTTCGCTATCGCGAACTTACCGTTCGCGATCGCGAGCGAGGAAAAGACTCCGCTGCACATCGCGAAGTGGAGTTTTCTGCTCTCCACGGAGTGCAGAAAACTCAGCGAACGGAGCAAAGTTAACCACCCAGGCCTAAAGGAAACCTTCAATGTTCATGCTCACTGGGAGGGCCTTTCCAGGTCTGTAAATCTCAACCCAAGGGAACACGCACCCAACACGAGATCCGGAGACCGAAAGTATACTTTAAAAAAAGAAAAGAATACAGATAGATGAGGTGCAGGATCTGGCCAAAGGTAAAGCGTTGTGAGGCTGGGCACATGGTAGGCTGGTGCAGCATGGTCAGCCCTGCTATAATGTGGGACCATGATTGGGCGCAAGGGAGATTGCGCTTGCCAATTGAACCTGCAACACCTTAATCACAGCAGTGGGAAACATTTGTTCATGGAAAGGAGCGTTATGTCGTTGTTTGGTGTGCTCAATAAATTATTGTATTCACTAATGATCAAGTCCACAGGAAAACTTCCTTGTTCAAAAAGTTCTGTGTTTTATTTGCAAACATATAGATTGTTCCAACAAACTTCAGTGTCATCAATTAAATCAGCCTATGCGTTTCGTCCACACTTGGACGTCATCATGGCTGAATATATTATTTCAGGTCAATTCTTTCGTCAAAGATATTCATCCGTGTTCTCTGTTCCTCTCATTCGTAGCGGATAATTTCTCTGTTAGCCAGGTTCAGCTATTCTGCACAAGTATGCCGCAGCCGGTCTAATAAATACCTGTCGTATAGGCTGATTCAATTGATGACATTTAAGTTTGTTGGAACAATCTATATGTTTGCAAATAAAACACAGAACTTTCTGAACAAGGAAGTTTGCCTGTGGACTTGATCATTAGTGAATACAATAATTGATTGAGTACACCAAACAACGACATAACGCTCCTTTCCATGAACAAATGTTTGTATAAGAACTGTGGCTTAGCAGTGGAGGACCACGGGAAGTTGAGGGCTTATTAAATACTGATAAACTGTGATTAATTTGGAATACTCACCAGTGCACACACATGCGAAACCCTCACGCCGTTTCTAGAGAGTATACATAGTGGGAACATAAGAAGCAGACACTTCAAAGAGCTATGTATCACAGGTTGAATAAATAGGGCACGATGGCCAGGCCTCTTGTTAAAATGAGATATTAATGTCATAAGCATTCTTCTGGATACATATTGAAGTACAGACTTGAACTAGTAAACAGCAATAGTTCATGTGGTTCGCGCAACATAAAATGCGGGCCTGTATTCAAGCAGAAGAACAGCCTATCATTTGCGATTATAAGTAGCATTAATAAAGTCAGTCTGTAAGTTGCCCAGCAGTCAGGGACCGGTGTCCAAACTCCAGGAGCCATGGCAAATAGTTGAGAGAAAGTGGGTAAACATGCAGAATCATGCTTGTGTCCCTGTTTAGCAAATGTCTAATTGCTTTTAACTGAAATGAAGAGGTATCGAAAAGCAGACGAAGTTGGGGAACATATTGCCTCACAAAATTTAGGGTCATCAGCATCGTCTGGCAACTGCACTCCAGTAATTCCTACATCAGACAGCACAGCACCAGGATCGGTGGAAATACTTTTAGGAGCTCTCCTTCCCAATCTGCTGAGAATATGTCCCCAATCAACCCTAGTTACTGAAACCTTGGAGCAAATGGAGGACATATGTTATGGCTCCCTGTTGTGAAAAGTCCTAGTGTTGGGATGTTGCACTTGTCAAATTGGTCATGAACCACTGTAAATTGGCACGGGATTGTGAAACTTAGACCTTGGACCTGCTGAAGTCATCCACCGTATTGTTCTTTAATCCAGAGAATGTTGTGCAATCAGAGATATGTTCTGTCCAGAGGTCTTATGCTTCTCTGGACAGAGCCAGAAACCTTGCTTCAGAATGTGGAACATTGTCATGGTACTGTCTGTTAGTATCGAACAAGTTACTTACCTTTGGTAACGCTTTTTCTGGTGGATACAGTATCTGCCTGTGGATTCCTCACCTTGTGAATATCCCCTGCGCCAGCAACATTCGGAAACTTTTGTAGCAGTCCACGCCGATGAGGTCGACGACGACGTCACAGAGACACGGCTCCGCTCGCGACTCCGCTGACGTCACCGGCTCCATAAGAAGACCTCGTTGGCATGATGACGTCAGTTCCGCCCTTTTTTCCGTGCCTTCAAGGCACACGGACGGACTGACAGCAATATATACACAGTACATAATATACAAGCAACACACACAGTGTGGAGAATAAATAGAAAGGCAAAAGAAATAACACACTGCCTTTGATAGTAACAAATACATTTTGAAACCCCATCATATACTTAAGGTATAGAAGGGTGGACAACGGGGAGGCGGGTGGGTCAGTGAGGAATCCACAGGCAGATACTGTATCCACCAGAAAAAGCGTTACCGAAGGTAAGTAACTTGTTCTTCTGATGGATACATCTGCCAGTGGATTCCTCACCTTGTGAATAGATTCCCACAGCAGTCCCACTCCAGGAGGAGGGTGTCCACCCTTCTATACCAGAAAGTCCTGAAGGACGAAACGAGCAAAGTGTCCGTCCCTCCTCACCTCAGTGTCTAAGCAATAATGTTTTGCGAAAGTGTGGAGGGAGGCCCAAGTTGCCGCCCTACAAATGTCCTCCACAGGAACACCCCTAGACAAAGCAGAAGTGGAAGACTTCGCTCTAGTGGAATGGGCCCTTAAACCCTCTGGAGGTTCCTTACCAGCCAAAGAGTAGCATATCTTGATGCACAAGACAATCCATCTGGAAAGGGTGCGCTTGTGCACCGCTCTGCCTTTCCTGCAGCCAACAAAGCCCACGAAGAGCTGGTCATCAACTCTAAAGTCTTTTATCCTGTCCAGGTAGAAGCTCACCGCCCTCTTAGGGTCCAAGCGGTGAAGTCTCTCCTCCACTTTGGAAGGGGGAGGATAGAAGGAAGGAAGGGTAATGGACTGCCCCAGATGGAAAGGAGTTACCACCTTAGGCAGAAATGCAGCCCTGGTCCTGAGTACCATTCTTTCAGCATGAATGGTCAAAAACGGGGGTTTTGAATTTAGAGCTTGAAGCTCACTTACCCTCCTTGCCGAGGTGATTGCAATGAGAATAACCGTCTTAAAAGACAACAGCCTCAAAGGACACTTGTGTAAGGGCTCGAAGGGAGAACCCATAAGATAAGTCAAGACAAGGTTTAAGTTCCATTGAGGCACAATAAAGGGAGTAGGAGGAAAACTGTTTGTAAGGCCCTTTAGAAATCGTAGAACAATAGGTGATTTGAACAATGACGGCTGATCCGGCAAGCAAAGGAAAGCCGATAAATATCCCTTAACAGTAGCCACAGCAAATCCTTGCTGAGCAAGAGAAAGGGCAAACTGCAGAATGTCAACTGACTTCTCTCCACACCAGATTACAAATTTAGACCACCTATAGGAATAGATAGATTTGGTAGAATGACGTCTGGCAGACAAAATTACATCTACCACATCAGGCAGAAGAGAAAAAGAATTCAGGTTGCCCCGTTCAATCTCCAGGCATGAAGGTGTAAGCTCTGGAGGTGGGGGTGTAGAACCTGCCCCTCCGATTGCGAGAGGAGGTCTGCCTTCAGAGGGAGACGGAGCGGAGGGCACGAGGAGAGGTGGAGAAGATCTGTGTACCACAGCCTTCTTGGCCAATCCGGGGCGATCAATATGACTTGGGCCCGGTCTTGGCGAATCTTCCTCAGACCCCGAGGAATGAAGGGTATGGGAGGAAACGCGTAAAGGAGATGTGAGTCCCATCTCAACTGAAACGCGTCCCCCAAAGCTGCCTGCATCGGATACTGGAGACTGCAGAATGACGGGCAGTGAGCGTTCTCGTGATTGGCAAACAGGTCCACCCGAGGAGTTCCCCACGTCCGAAAGACGTGACTAACCACCTCCGGATGGAGCCTCCACTCGTGGTCGGCGGAGAACTGCCGACTGAGACTGTCCGCACGTACGTTCAGCACCCCAGCCAGATGATTTGCCATCAGACAAATCTGATGGTCCCGAGCCCAGGACCATAGACGCAGAGCCTCTCTGCAGAGACAAAGAGACCCTACTCCTCCCTGCTTGTTGACATACCACATCGCGGTAGAGTTGTCTGTCAGGACTTGAACCGACTGACCGCGAAGGGAAGGGAGAAAGGCCTTGAGCACCAAACTTATCACCCGCAATTCCAGAAGGTTGATGTGAAGCAACCTTTCCTCTGGAGACCAAAGACCTTTGATCTCCAGATCCCCCAGATACGCACCCCACCCTAAAGTGGATGCATCCGTTATTACTGTGGCCACCGATGGAGGTAGATGGAAAGGCTTTCCTTGAGACAGATTGCCCTCCACGCTCCACCAAGACAGATCCGCCGCAGCTTCTCTGGAGATCCTCACAGACTCCCTGAGAACTCCTTTGTGCTGATACCACTGCCTGCGGAGGCACCACTGGAGTACCCTTATGTGCCAGCGTGCATGGTTGACCAACAGAATGCAGGAAGCAAACAGACCGAGCAGGCAAAGGACCTTCAGGACTGGAACGACCGCTCCATTGCAAAATAAAGGAATCATTTCCTGTATGTCCAGAATCCTTTGAGGAGGAGGGAATGCTCGACACACAGTAGTGTCCAGTACCGCACCTATGAACAGGTTGCGCTGAGAGGGCACCAGGTGAGATTTGGGCACGTTTATCGAGAAACCCAATTTGAACAACAGCGGAGTTGTATCCTGCAGATGATGCAGCACCTTCTCTGGCGACTCCACTTTGATCAGCCAGTCGTCCAGATAGGGGAAAACGGAAATCCCCGACCTTCTGAGATGGGCTGCCACCACTGCCATCACCTTCGTGAAGACTCGGGGTGCAGTAGTAAGACCAAACGGAAGGACCGCAAACTGATAATGTTGCGGCCCTACCGTAACCCGGAGATACTTCCTGTGCGACTTCAGGATGGGGATGTGAAAATACGCATCCTGCAAGTCGATCGACACCATCCAGTCCTCCCGATCCGGCGCTTGAAGAACCTGCGCAAGGGTGAGCATCTTGAACTTCTCTTGCTTCAGATAAAGATTCAAGATCCTGAGGTCCAATATCGGACGCAATCTACCGTCCTTTTTCGGAATCAGGAAATACCGGGAGTAGCATCCCTGACCCCTCTCCTGCTCTGGAACCACCTCTATCGCACCTTTCTGTAGTAACTTCAGGACTTCCTCCTGTAGGAGAAGATGGTGGCTCTCTGAGCAAGCCCCTTGACAAGGAGGGTAATTTGGAGGGAATTCCCGAAAGGGAAGGGCGTACCCATTTTCTACAAGATCTAGAACCCAAAGATCTGTAGTAACAGATTCCCAATCTTGTTGAAAATGGGTAAGCCGGCCCCCCACAGGACCAACATGATCCAGAATGGCGGATCTACTGCTGCTTTGCGGTGGAAGGAGGGGCTGAGGAAGAGGAGGAGGAGGAGAGTTGACGGCCACCTGATTCTACCTCTGTACCTCTTATACAGACAGCTCTGCTGTTGTTGCTGCTGTTGCTGTTGGGTCTGCCTGTAGGAACGAAAGGTTGCCCTTCCGAAACCCCTGTATCTTTTAAACGATCCCCTTGACTAGGATTGAAGGCCCAAAGACTTAGACATAGCCTTGCTTTCCTTAAAACGTTCAAGTGCAGCATCTGCCTTTTTGCCAAATAGTCCAGAGCCATCAAAAGACAAGTCCAACAGCGTCGATTACACATCAGGGGAAAACTCCGAAGACTTAAGCCACGCACCCCACCTAGTGGCAACAGAAGACCCCATAACTCTTGCCACTGAATCCGCTGTGTCCAGTCCACTTTGTATCACCTGACGTGCTGCTGCCTGGGCATCCGTCAAGACCTCATTAAAGCCAACCCTATAGTTTTGGAGCCAGTTTCTTTGTAGAATCCATGAGCGCATGAATATAGCGTCCCAAAAGGCAAGTGGCATTTGTAGATTTAAGGGCCATGCTGGCCGATGAAAAGACCTTTTTGGCCGACTGATCTAATTTTTTAGCTTCCCTGTCACTTGGGACCTGAGGAAACGCACCCTTAGATTTCCCTGAACAAGCAGCCTGAACCACCAGGCTCTCAGGCGACGGATGTGAAGTTAAGAACTCTGGGTCCCCTGGAGCTGCCCTATACCTCCTGGCAACTGTTTTAGAAACTGCGGGAGCAGAAAAAGGCTTACGCCACACCTCCAACACAGGATCCATAATGGCCTCATTAAAGGGCAACTATGGTTCTGAAACCGTAGTAGGAGAATGCAGTAACTCTGTTTGAATGTTTGACTTGAATTCAGTAGTAGGCAGCTGCAGATCTAACAGCTCAGCTGCCTTCCTTATGACTGCATGATATGGAGCCACATCCTTTGAGGGTTCATTAGAAGGCGGAGTAATTTCCCACTCAGGAGATAAATCCAAGCCACTAGCCTCCTTAAGTTCATCAAAAACGTCATCAGACTCCACAAGCTCTCCTTCTGCCTCTTCCAAAAGGTACCTCTGCTCATCAAGCACCCTTTGAAACTCCCTCCTAGACCGGATTCGTACAACCGGCGTCGGTGGCGCCGTGATCGAATCCGACAGCGTCGAGCGTGGTTCCACAGGAGCAGCCGGCGTCGAGCGAGGCCGCGTCAGCGCCGGTGAAGAAGCTAGCGGCGATGTCCTCGGCGCCGGCAGATGCCAAGCTCATCTTGCGACAGCAAGAGCATCCTTCCACATCATGGTCTGAAGATAAACACCATACACAGTCGTCATGTGGATCCGTGATGGACATATGCTTTCCACATTCACGACAGGGCTTGAGCCCCAATTTCTTTGTTGACATTTTCACGAAAAAAGGACAGAGAAATCCAGCAGAAACACAAAGTAACAGTGAAGCTACAGATAGAGATTCCCGAAATACGTTGGCGTCGACGGCGCGGAAAAAAGGGAACTGACGTCATATGTTAATATACAGAGTTAATTCGGTCTAGGAACAAAGCCCTCTGGCCGAGGGCAAGATCAGTGGTATTTACCCACTGTTCAAGGAAGCATCAGCAATTACCATGACCTCGGAATGAATAAGGAGTAAACATGTGCCGGTGTTCGATGTGGACAATGGATCTATCAGCCCAAGGCTGCTTTCATTTTGTCAGCGTAACGTGTCTAGCTGTCACTTTAGCGGATGCACTTGCGGCTGCAGCTGCTTTTCCACTCGTTAGTTTCTGAAGTACCTGGAATTCAGGTGTGTATGGAGAGAGATTGTGTCCCAGGAAGGTTTCAGGAGGGATTTCCAAAATTGACAGACAAACCCGGTCTTTGGAATAGTCAAAAGGCATGTCCTTGAGGGCGACCACCCTGAAGAGCTGCTTTCAGACAAACTTGTTGACGAAGTGCACGATTATGATAGGGCAGAGGCCTTTGCTTTTCTTCTGCGAGCACAAGTATCTCAAGTGGTTGTTCTTTATTTTTTGAGTCCAGATGCAAATTCTATTGGAATCCTACTCAGAAGTTCATGACCTCTTCCTCTAGTCACTTAAGCGGTTTCTCGATACTTCACAGTCTTTGCATGCCTGAGGGGGTACTTTTCTGAATTTCTGAGTGCGTCAGACACCTTTATGTCCATCACCCACTTCTTCTAAGTGATTGCTTCCCATACTGAGGCCCTGTGAGAAAATGCTCTTGCTCAGCCAAGCAGGGACAGTGCTTCATCTTTCGACCCATCACACTTGCTTCTGTACAGGTCCATAGGTTAGAATGACCCTCTCCCTAAAGTATTGCCTAAAACTGAAGACACGTTTGCCCTCTCAGAGATTTGATGTCGACAAGGTGGGCGGAGCAGAGAAAGGCCATTGATCAAAATGTGAAGCAGAAACCCTCTGTGATTGTTTGAACCTACCTTGCGGTCCTCAAAGAGAGACTGGCACTTCAATGACAGGACTACTATTGCCTTCACCATGTTGGTGTCAGTCTTAATGGAATAGACCTCTTTGCCAAACAGTTCTTTGGTGCTGAAGGGCATGTTTTACACTGTGGCCCACAGTTCCAGTCAGAAACCTGTTAACTTCAGCCATCCTTGGTTGCAGCATGCTTGCGTTGGCACATAGGACAAAAATTTGTGTCTGCTACATCCAGGGCTCCCATCATACTCAGGAAGGAGAACAATCTACCTTCCACCGGAATGCTGGTTGCTATTAGTTTGAGGGGTGTAATACCAAAATCTTCCCATCCACATGACCTCAAGGTTCCTACTGCTTTTTCTAGGGGCAGAGAGAGAGCCAAGACAGGGTACAAGGATTGCAGGTGTAGAACTGTCTCCATCACAAGTCAAACTTAGGCATAGGCTATGGGCACGTGGGGGCTAAAGCCTGGACCCTAGATTTATGTCATAATGGGAATCTCTCGCACAGACACTGGATTCCTAAGCAGGATGCTCCAACTGTGATCTAGCAGAAGCAGATCCAAGCACAATCTAGGATTCCAACTACAGCACACAGAGGAATCCAAGATCTTCTGTCAGGAAGTTTAGGGAGGCAACAGCCTTGGTCTTTAGGTCCAGCATCAAGAGCCGCCTTGAGGATCTTAACCCCAGTGAGGCTAGCACCGGACACCTAGTATGACGGCTTGAAACCCATGACATTGTTCGGGAGTACCATGCTTCTCATCGAAAAGCACTTTGAGGCCTCATCAGGGGTACCAAGCGCTATATAAAAGTAAGCCCCTCCTTTTTCTAACTCTCCACTATTGTTTTCAACCCAAATTACAGATTCACATGTCCACCGCTCAAATAAATTTCCTATTTCCCTATACTAGCTCACCACTAATCCTTTTTGAGTTCCAGAGTAGCGTGCTATTTGCCGAAAAGCACTTTGACGTCTTACTACCCCTCGTCAGGGGTAGTAAGCACTATGTAAATGCAATTACAATTACAGTATTACCAAAGGGCATGTAAGGGGCAAGAGAAAGCTCTCCGTCCCCCAAGGAGTACTTTGAGAAATAGTCAGGGCACTTGAATGGGAGCCCTGGGCTTTGTATCCTCTGCTGTGGTTTTGTCTGTAACTTTTCAATGGTGGTTCTTGGGGCCTGGGTTTTTATTTATAAGAGGGTAGTTTCTGAGGCACATTCTGGCCATTTTTTCAATTTCTCATACTCAAAGTAACCTACCCTTATAGCCATCTTCTTTCCTTGTGGAAAAGCTTAGTCATAGTACACATTCTGTAACAATTGTTCAGAAACAGGCAATGTATGAACACTAAGTGCGGGCAGACCTCAAAGATGTTCCACCGGTTGTGAAAAATAATTATTGTGGTTTCAATTTAAAAATTACATTTGCAAAGAAAGCACACGGTTAATCCCCAGAAATAACCTGCAGCTTAGAGATCCACTTCGCTTACACGAGAAGAGCAGTGTGTCCATGCACTCACACATGTAGTAAGAATCTAAACAAAGAAGATGCTACAGAGAAGAACCTGGTATAGCATGGAGGGCAATAGTTACACAATAGTGCCCATGCTTCACACTTCAAACACTAATTTTTACCTTTGGTAAACACCCCGTCACCTACTGCACAATGTACTGTTAATGTGCTTTTGTAAGTCATGTATTTTCAAGATGTTATAGCTGCTAATTATTAAATGAGTAAAGTGAGCTCAACTGACTGTAGAAAAGAACATGCCTTTTGCTTAAAGACATTACATTTTTCTTTATTTTTAGTAGAGAATTCTCAGCTTCACATAAGGGAATATTTAAATAGCCCTTGAATCTATACAGTAGCTAATGGTGGAGAATACATTTTACTCAGTGTCTTATTGCTCATGATTAAGGCCCTCTCCCCTTTCTCGCTGTGTTGCTTAAACTCCTCCTTCACGCCTCCTCCTTTGTCCTCTGTTCCCAATTTCTCTTTCTTGTCCTGGTAAGGGTTTTCTGTTATGTTTCCTTCTTTCATCAGTCTTTGGAGTTTTTGCTTTACTCCCCTGATTTTTCTTTCAAAATCACATGTTGCTCCACCATGTCCCATGCTTTTGATGATTTCTTAAAGGAGCAACCTTGGTGAAACTCTTAAACTCAATCAGCATATTTTGCAGCTGCAGGTCCCTCAGTCTTTACGTGTGTAATCTGGACAGCAGAATGGTCCAATTACCGTAAATCTGTAATCTTGGCACAGTCTGTAAACTCCATGTTTTGTTGCCAGGATGCCGTTGTGCCAATTGCCTGGGAACATGCTTTCTTTAGCCTTGCTCTTACCAAACAAAATTGACTATTCGCTCTTCGGAGTTGGGCAGCCACTTCCAGCATCTGGTGAACAACCTAGTGCCAACTTAATGATAAATATCAAGACTCTGGACTTATTTTGTTATTGCTCCGTGGTGTAAAGCAGGTTTTCTGGGGTGTCCGGATGTAATAGTATAAGAATTAAAACATTCATTGATATCTGGCAGTCACAAACATGGAATCTACAGCAAGTCATGTACGTGAAATTGTTTTGGTTTCCCGCAAAGAGAATACTATAAACCTCTGTCACAGTATCCACCATACCTAGTTCTGGAATGGACCATATTCATTATGCGCTTTGACGCCTCGACAGGGGTAGTAAGTGCTATATAAATGCAATTACAATACAATTACCTGACCAGGAGGCTGTAGCAAAGTTACTTTCAGTTTTCTTCTCATTGTGGAAACCTCACCTCATGTGGCAGTCCCCCCCATCCTGTGCCTTTACCTGGGCAGCTCTGTCCCTACTGTCTCTAGATTATCGCTGTGAGATATAAGGCAGGTAAGTGTTCACTGGTGCACCACAGGTAATTTGGGTTTGTTCTCGTTTATATATTTGAAATCGCACATTCAGCAGCATTTACCTTCTCAAATGGTTGTTTTATAGAAATTGCAATTCACATGCATAATACATGATCCTTCCACAAAACATCTTAGTACAGATGCTTGCCCTCCCTGAATCCAGTGACCGATTGAGAACTAAAATTTTGTAGAGTGCTATCTGTCTGATCTGCCATTGCTGCTACAATCAGGTACACTTTATGTAACATAATTTGAGGGTAATTTGCCATCAGCTTTAATAGATGGCGACTCCACTGAAGGCACTGATTTGCTTACATTGGTCTATATTGTACCCAGTCAAAAGAGCTGCAAAGGTAGTAAGTAGCTTGTAGTATATGCACTCAAGTAGTACATACCTTCCTGCTACTTGCAAAAACTCCATTATAATATTTCTCAGAGGGCACTCTTGCTGTGAAAGCAGGGTGGTGTTATGATTTCTAGCCAGGTTAAACACTGTATGCGGTCAAATATGTCAACATTTAGAGTCCTTTGGTGCCAGGTTGTATTTTTTCTCTAGCCTTGGCGCAATTGTTACTACTGTTGACAATTCTAGAAACACCTGGTTTGTAGGTTCTTCTAAACTGAGAAGCAACAGTAAAACTCAGTTTTTGCTTTTGGCACTTCTAAAGTCATTACAAAACAAGTCCTCCCAGTAGGAAGTGTCTCCAACTCAATATCAAAAATATGTGCTGACCCACTGTATGAATGTCTTTAAAAGCCCACCAGTTATGCCATTGTGCTAGGTACACATCACCCTCTCAGCATGATTCAGCCAAGAAATTCGTTCAATGCACATACGGTAATGCCTTTAAAATGTGAGACACAGGCTTTACCTCTCAGCACAGCAAAGGTCAATTGGACATCTGAATACAGAGCATAACAGGATTTGAGTGGACTTAAAAAAGTATACTTCACAACTGCTTCGTCCTGCACCCCTGCAGTATACTGCATGAGAGCTGCCAGAAACCTGTGAAGTCATTTTTCACCCACTAGGTAAAACCACTTCCTGTGCCTTTTCTTTCTTCGTGACATCAGCGTCAACATTGTATGTATTTGATGCCTTTGATTAACTGGCATAGGCATTGTTGCTGGGTAGGTTGATGATCGCTTTGGTGTTGGCATCAATATAGATGTCAGTGCCAAGAGCGGGCCACATATTTTAGGGTCCATACACCCAATTGTGATGTTGGAGTCAAGCCAGGGGACATCTTAGGTGGAAAGGGGCACATCTTCAAGCTCAACATCAAAGAAACGTAGTAAAGGTGGCAAAAAATGGGCCAGTGCCAATGAATGGCCTTATCGGGCAGTACTGGGGGTCTGTGAAGGGAAGAGCATATTGCATGAGTCAGATGTGCAAAGAACCTCTAAGCATCCCTTTCAGACAGACTTGGGAAATGGAGTTTCAGAAAGATTTATTTTCTTTCTTTCCACTGATGCTAAAATTCAAAGTACATTTTCTCCGTCACACTAGAGACCAATATGAACGGTCTGATCTTTCACTCAGATCTACAACTTTCTTTACCCAAGAACGTAACTTTTAGATCAACAAACTGGGTTTCATGCTAGAAGGGACCGAGAATCTGCTATGGTCTCCATCTCGAACTATCTGAACTGCACAGTGGACAGAAATACAACTGCCACACTTCTACTTGACCTAACCGCTTCATTCGACAAGGTCCACATGAACCTGGCATCAAGGGAAGCATCCTTGACTGGATATCCTCTTGCCTTTCTGACAGATCCAGCATCCTATTGCCATCTTTATTCACATCACCTCCTTTCAGCATCAAGGCAGGTGTACTGCAAGACTCAATTACTGTTCCACTCCTTTGAATGTCTACCTCAGGATCTAATCCAATCTTTCATCTTGCCATTCTGACTGGACATTCAGATAATCTTAAAGCTGGAAACCCCAAGGGAGCTTGATAACTCCAGACTACTACTGCCCCTCAAATATGAACCAACTGTTGCTTCAAAAAGGCCTTCAACTTGACTCTTAAGCGGTGATCTCGACATTCAGAGACTGGAAGATCTAACCCCCCAACATTCCAGCTCTTTTAACTAAGAGTATCATCAACGCCATCACGAGAATTCAGAAACCTCAGACTGATCAAGCATTCATGTTACAAAAAGTGCATTATTTGCTGTTCATACCCTATGTCAAACGTTCCTGCATTGAGGAATCTTCTATCTAGAAGTCATGATGTCTCTGCTGCAAAGTGCAAAGAATCGAGAACACTATGTCAAGATAACTTCTAGAAGTCCATCTACATGATCACATCTCACATGCCCTTGAAATACTTCAGGCTTCCAATCGCCAAATACTCAACCTATCATTGACTGTATTCCAAACTGGACACAAACATAATAGTTATAGATTATATAGATTCACAGGGAAAACACATGTTTGATATTATGAATAATTGAGAAATGCTGACAAAGGTAAATATTGTATAAGGAAAAAAACATTAGGCTTACCTGCTACCGATTCAACAGTATTACTCGAAGGATAAAATGAGAGAGCTTTGGCATTAACACTTGAAAGCGCTGTAGGAGATGAACTGTCTGAGCCAATACTGGATGCCAGACTGGAAGTTATACTAGAGGTTATACTCGAAGCCAGTGGGTTTGCTACTGAAAAAACACTGAGGTGGTTCTGTTCAAAAAGAAATAAGAATAATGCACTACAGATGTTAAGATCAATACAACCTAAATATATCTGAAATGCAACTTACAACAGCACATTCATAAAGTCTTAGCAACCAAGATAAAATAGATTTGAAAAATGCAGACATCTTGATTTTTTTTCAATTTGTTCAGTGAAAAGTGCATTTAAAAACAATTCATTACAAGTCTGATAGATTTTGGAACAGAATAATTACACCCTCTAGTTGTTTGCTTAGTAGGCACACTGTCCCATGATGCCACCCCGCAGTTCCTGTGGCGCTCTCAAACCTTTGCACACACTAAGGAATTGGGACAGTGGGCACAGAGCAGTTGGATTGTAAGTTAGGAGAACATGTGAGATCAGTGAGTGAATGGATGTAGTAATTTATTTTCAAATGCATAAGATACAAAGAATATCAGGTGAAATATTGTTTGACTGCCCAAAAACAATGCATGTGATCAAGCAAAGTTGCTCTGCAAATTTCCGCTGCTAAAAATATAAGACGTACATAAACTACAATATACAAGCTATCCTGTGTCACTTGCTTCAGCCATAGGACCTTTGTTCTTTAAAATCAGCCATAGATGTCAGCATGATGTATTCCTTTAACAGAAAAGTTTCACAGCATTAGCCTATAATAATTGTGGTTGCTATGACTTCTATCACCACCGTGCGGAAACCCTGATCTAACTTGCAATGGCACTAGCATTGGTCCCTAAGAAGTTTCAAAGTATCAGTCCAGCGGCCAGAACAACATATTGGTGCATTCTTGGTGGATGTCCCATCAGTCTTTCTTTTTATTCCCCCAACTGCCGAAACCTTTGGTTTCCATACAGTTTTACATATAAAATATAAATAGGTTTATTAGTCGAGAATTAAAGTATTTGAAACAAAAAAAATTATACTGAAGGGTTACTTACAAGAAATTCTAGCTACTCAAGCGCTAAGAGCCTAGTGTCTAAAAGTTACAACCTTAACCAAAATTCTAATCTCAAAGGTTTCTGAATCACTTCTTAAATCTCAAACTGATCCCAGACACAACCAATCCTCGTGACCCTCACGCAGAAAACATTACAAACATTCAAATCAGTTATGACCACAGCAATCAAACAATTGTCAATGGAAGCCACAGCACATCAAACTAGAATATCATACTGAAGACTTTCACAGAAGTACTTGAGAGTTTAAGAAGAGTTTTTTTTTCACCATTGTTATTACCTAACAATATACGTGCGTGCACTCATAGCCCTGACTCGTATCACCACATAACTTTAATTTAAGTTGAAACAATTCTCGATTTGAATTTGGCCCCTTGATCTTAGTTTTTACGAAGAAGCTGCATCCTATTACTAGAGATGTGCTATGGCTGTTAGATATGCAAACATGTAACAGATTTTTCTTTGAAATCATCTAACCAATCAGAATGTAGTGATGACCTCAACAAAAAAAGGTTGACAGACTTTGGTAAACAGCTCAAATACAGCAGGCTCAACATGAGAGTTGTGATCTAGAACATAAGTGGAGGACATATGTGCTTAATGTTGATAAAGATCTATGTAAGAAATATCATAAAGTACAAGAGCTAATTCTTAAAGCAAAGAAAATATATCATGCAAGGAAAATTGTTGAACCCCATCTTAAGAGCAGAGAGTTTTCAGCTGATTGTAATGATTGAGCACCCGCTTACTTTAGGAATGTATGGAGCGTTACCAGCTCTAGGCCCACATCCCGAACGGACAGAAAATACTTATACTGGGCTTGATAGCCAATACATCCTGAATTTCTTTATGTGAATGTTTAATTGTATGATTATAAATGCCAATAAAAATAACTTTTTTTTAAAAAGAGCGGAGAGTTTTTTTTTTCTTCAAATTTATACATAAATATTTAGTCTGGCCAATAACTGCTAGACACGAATTTACTGATTCTCTTGCTATTTTCCCCCCACAAACTATTATTTTTCTCTTCTATATACCCTTGATTTCAATGAAAGTGCAGGGAAGATGAGACTACCCGGCTCCGACTTGTGCTAATGCCTTCCACCCACTTGCAAAGTAATATTGTGACTGTGGCAGATATTAATACTTCCCTTCAGAGAAGTAGTTACCCCTATTCTTTAAGCAGCACCTGTATTGCTCCTTTTGAATGGATTCTTATTTTCTGTCTAACTTCAGGCCTATCTCCATCCTGCTATACAAAGGCAAGCTTGTTGAGTTACAGGTAATAAGTGATTTGCAAGCATACCTGGAGGAGGTTCGGATACTAACTCATCACTGATCTGGTTTTCGTCCACATAGTGGCACAGAGATTATAGTGATGAATCTGAGAGAAACACTGCTTGAATGGAATGGGATA
Organism: Triturus cristatus; assembly: GCF_964204655.1. Classification (NCBI taxonomy): domain Eukaryota; kingdom Metazoa; phylum Chordata; class Amphibia; order Caudata; family Salamandridae; genus Triturus; species Triturus cristatus. The sequence continues at coordinate 1,093,084,366 of NC_140593.1, forward strand.
GCAGGGTGACCTTCTACATTATTTCTTTTGGACATGTCCTACCTTTTAACCCCATAATATCCTTCATGATCCTTTGGAAAGAATGTGCATTCCAGGTCCTACATGCAGTTGGATTCTTTCATTTCTGTCGGGATGGTCCCATCATGCTCACATAGCTTCCTTTTTCCCTTGCTCCTTTGCAGTTCTGTGAATTGCCAGGGTCTACCCTTTCTCCATTATCCTTTTAATTTAATTTAATTTAAAAAGTTTTCTATAGCGCGAACATGACCACCGGGGGTATCAGAGCACTTTACAGTTTATAAGTCAAGGAAGGCTACAAGGGGTAAAAACAGAGCAACGAAACAAAAAACAATCTTAACAGTCTCATAAAGCTGGGCGCCCTAGGGAGCATTGGAAGCAAGGAGTCCAGGTAAATGTTTCTTCATCCCTATCGTTTTTGCTTCCCTGAGAAAGAATGTATAGGGATAAAGTCTCTGTTGCGGACATAGTTACAGGGGGTATCGTAGCACTTTACAGTATATCAGTTGGAAGCTGAATTAAGCGGAGGTAAGAGAGGACCAACAGATCAGCATGACAGTCTTCATATACTCTGGCCAACAAAGGATGTCCTCTAGTGACTTGGTAGCCCCATTACAATGGTAAATGTTTCTTCATCAGTATCAATTTAACTTCCTTTTTGAAAAGGTCAGTAGAGGGATTCAACCTGACTTCATGGGGTAAGGCATCCATATCCTCGGGGCGATACCCGAGAAGGCTCGAGTGTAAGTTTTTGTTGTTGTTGTTACATTTTTGTGGTTTGAGCAGTAATGTGCTGGCACTTCTAGAGGATCTAGACCCACCCAAGAGCACCAGCTTTTCAGCGAGGTACATTGGGGTATTGAAATGAATGGCTTTATGTGCCATACATGCAATTTTAATTGTATCCTAGTTTTGTATGGGAGCCAATTTAGGGATATCAGCTCTGGTGTGATATAATAGTTTTTTTCCGGGCACGTTATGAGAGCCTTGCAGAGGGGCCGTCTTCGCTCTAGGAAGGCCACAAAGGGTTGCGCTTCCATAATCAAGCTTAGAGATCACAAGGGCTTGCACGGCAACCTTTAAGTCATGTGAAGGGAGGAAAGGTTTTATTTTCCTTAAGATGCTGAGATGGATGTTCGCTCCTTTGGTGAGTGTACAAATGTGCTTCTGCATGTTCAGACTCTTGTCTAGCATTATTCCCTGAGCCTGTGGAATCAAAGATGTGTGGTGTGCAATTCAGAGCTGTTAGTAGATTCATCCATTCTTCGATGGCTAGACACTGCTTGGGTGGTGCGATTAGGAGGAATTCATTTTAAGAGCGTTGAGCTTCAGGTGGTTCCGTGTCAACCAGCTTTGTGTTTTCAGTAAGACTGAGTTAAGGGACCTGATGTCCTCAGGGGAGGCGACATTCATGTATAGTTGGGTATCATCGGAGAACATGTGATAGTGAATCATGGATGATTTCAGGATTTCTGTTAAAGGCTCCATGAAAAGGTTGAAGAGAGTGGGTGAGAGCGCAGATCCCTGTGGAACTCCCCAGAGTGACCAGTGAGGGATGAGACAGGGACTGGTTCACCTTGACGCTTTGGGTTCTATTGTGGAGAAATGAGGAGAACCAGTTTAGTACAGGCCCAGAAAGCCCCATCCTGTGTTATAATTGGTCAATTAGGTTGTTGTGTTTAACAGTATCAAAAGCTGATGAGAAGTCGAGGAGGATCAGTTGGCAAGATTTGTTTTGATCCTTGGGCGGAAGTTCTGTAGGTCAGAGGGATCTGCAGATGGTTTCTTTAGAATAGGGATAACCTGCCCAGACTTTAGGCAGTCCGGAATAACACCTTTCAGAAGTGAAGCATTGACAATCGTAGTCAGAGTAGGTATTCCCTCTAGAGCAGGTAATTCAGCATTGTAATGTGCATTATGAAAACAAGTTACCTGTAACTTTGGTTCTCCAGTATCGGTAACTTTCATAGATTCCCATTGCTTGTATCATTCCCCGTTGTCGAGATGGGAGTCCCCAGTATACATAAAATAGCCAAAGAAATAGGTAAAAAAAAAAAAAGAATCAGGCCTAGGCCTTTTCTAGTTTTGTAGCATATCCACCTCTTTTTGTAAAAGAGACCAAATAACAGCCAATCAAAAAAGCCTTCCTGAGAGAGCCTCAGATTTTCGTAGCCGTTGTGCAACAGTACAACAAAAGATGCTGAAGGCTGAGCTTTCCCAGGGGAGGAGGGTGGGCACATGGGAATCTATGAAAGTTACCAATACTGGAGAACCAAAGTTACAGGTAAGTATTGGAACTTTCATAGATTCCCATTGCTTGTATCAGAATAGCTAGCAGTCAGAACGCACATTTTGTGAAACAATACAGTGTTAGAAAACATTGCAAGATGCATCATGTTCAGAACAGATATTAATCCCCCACAGTCAATGGGCGATAGAACAGTAATCAGTCATTAGAGAAGAAACATCAAAAATCTAGACTTGCAAAATGAGCAAATAAAAAGGAAGGAGGGTTAGAAGGGAAAGCTCACCACTCATTGAAAGAGGTTCCTCAGGACTGCCTGTCCCACTGCAGCGTCACTACGCGTGGAGGAATCCAAGCAGTAATGCCTTGTGAAGGTTTGGGCACTGCTCCAGGTCACTGCTCTGCAAATGTCTCTGATAGGCACTCCGGCGAAGAGAGCCGCTGAAGAAGACATAGCTCTCCCAGACCTGCCCCTCAAGGGGCTTGCCAGCTGCTTGGTGACAATATTGGATCGCGCTGGAAATCCAACGAGCAATACCCTGATTTGAAAGAGGGAAACCTTTGCGAGGAGCACTGAAGGCCACAAAGAGTTGTGTTGACCTCCTGAAGTTTTTGATACGCTGTAGATAAAACTTCAGACATCTTTGAACGTCCAGAGAGTGGAGTGCCCTCTCCACTGGAGTAGTAGGTCGAGCAAAAAAGGATTTGAGAATAACTGGTTCATTCAAGTGAAAGTCTGAAGGCACCTTCTGAATAAATTTGGGATTTGTTCTCAGTATCAAAGTCTCTCTTTTAAACTGTAAGAACTGTTCCTGAATAGGGAGAGCGTGCAGTTCACCCACCCTTCTGGCAGATGTTAAGGCGAGAAGGAGGGCCACCTTCCATGAGAGGAATTTAAGGTCCGCCCTATGAATCGGTTCAAAAGGATGCCTCATGAGTTGAGTAAGTACCAAGTTAAGCTGCCACAGAGGCAGTGGAGGCCTAACTGGAGGGAAAACCCTAAAAAGTCCTTCAAGAAATGGTTTCACAATCCTTGCAGACCAGAGAGAAGGTCCCGAGGAAGTCCGTCTGAATCTATAAATGGCCGCAAGGTGTACTTTATTTATTTTATTTTGAGAGTTTGATATAGCGCTGGCTAGACCCGGTGGTATCAGAGTGCTTTACATAAGGTTCCACAGAAATTACAAAATTACATCAGTTACATGTTACATCAGTTACTAGAAAAACATTTAAAGAGAGTAGAAGACAAAATACATGGAGCTTAGAAGGGTAAAGGGGTGGGGAAAAGGGGTAGGCGATAGATAGGATGGAGAGACGAAGGAGAGTCTGCTCAAAGTCCGGCTGGGTAGGTGACGGCCGAGGAGGAAGTCTACAGCCTATCTCCTCTTTAGCTATCACGTAGGTCCACCGGGCATCAGCCAAACAGAAAGGGGGTGAAGTAAAGGGGTAAGAGGGAGAATACTTCAGTACAGGAGTTATTAGCAAAAACGAGAAGCAGGATCCAAACAGATCAGGGAGAGTTGGGAGTCCAAAGGAAGGAGACAGCAGCGGAGGAGAAGACTTTGATAGAAGAATGAGCGAGACCTGATTTAGCCAGTGCCAGAATGTACGGCAAAATCTGATGAGGTGCAGAAGAGTAGGGATGAATGTTTTCTTGCCTGCACCAAAGGCAGAAACGCTTCCATTTCAAGCGATATGTCTTATTTGTACTTGGGGCTTGACCTTGAGCAAGCACCTCTCTACATTATGACGAGATATTTAGATCTTGAAATTCTCGGTGCTCAGGAGCCACGCCGATTAACTGAAGAGATCTCAGATCGGGGTGTACCACTTGGCCCTGGGACATTGTCAGCAGGGAAGGAATCGGCTGTAGATGAACTGGACTGTCCAGGGAGAGTAGAAGAAGCTCCGTAAACCAAAAGTTGGCTGGGCCACGCCACGGCCACCAGAATCATTCTGCAGGGTTCTGCCTTGAGCTTCCGAAGAAGTCTGGGAATTAGTGGTGATGTCTGCTTGCATAGAGTCGGCATTTATTGTTCTACGGAGTGGCAAAGAGATCTATGGGAGGAGTGCCCCAGAGTCGGAAAATCTCCTCCAGAGTGTCGTGGTCTAACTCCCACTCGTGGCTCACAGATTTCAGGCGAGACCTTGTACCCCCCTGCTTGTTTACGTAATGCATGGCCGTCGTGTTGTCCGTATGGACCAGGACGAGGATCGTCGAATCCGCGGAAGGGAGGCCTGCAAGGCTAGATGAATCGCCCTGAGCTCCAACAGATTGATGTGAAGTAGACGATGCTGGAGCTGCCAGCGGCCGCTTACTTGAAGGTCTTGCAAGACCGCTCCCTAGCCTTCCAGTGAGGAGTCTGTTCTCATCAGAGGAGCTGGGGTGACCCTGAAGGTGAGACCCTGGGAGATATTGTCCTTGGTCGACAACCATGTTGCAGGCTCTTTCATAGGCTGAGTGATTACGATTTTGTCCTCGAAAGAGCCTTCTGCCTGGCGCCACTGCAAATCCAGTTACTCTTGGAGGGGGCGCATTCCCAACCTGCAATGGGGAATTAAATGCAGGACGAGATTAACCCCAGGAGGGACTTGTAGAGGCGAACTGAAAGTGATCCTCTTCGTTGCAACTGACTAGCTGAGCTTATCAGCTTTGTCTGTCTTCCCTTTGAAGGGAACGCTTTGCAGCAAGATGTGTCCAGAATGGCCCCTAAAAACTGGGCCGATTTGGACGGGCACAGGACTGACTTTTCTGTGTTGAGCTGAAGCCCCCATTGACGGAAGAGCTGTGTGCAGGTCCTGACAGCTTCTTCTGCTGCATGATGAGACGGAGCTTTCAGCAACCAGTCGTTCCAGGTAAGGGAAGACCTGGAGCTTCTGCTTCCTGAGAAACGCCGCCACAGGGGCTAGGACCTTTGTGAAAATCCACAGAGCGGATCGGAGTCCGAAAGGCAGGACCTTGAATTGAAAGTGGCTCTTGGCTACTGTAAAGCGTAAGAACTTCCTGTGGGCAGGGTGGATGGGGACATGAAAGTATGCGTCCTCAAGGTCCAGAGTGGCCATGTAATCTCCTGGATTGAGGAGCCGCAAAATGTCCTGTATAGAGACCATCCGAAACGAGAGCTTGATGAGATAGGTGTTTAGCTCCCTCAGATCTAAAATAGGGTGCCATTTTTCTACAGTCTTTTGAACAAGAAAGAACCAGGAGTAGAATCCTTCTCCCCGTTGGGATCAAGGGACCGGTTCTATCGCTCCTTTGAGGGGTAGTTGGTGCGCTTCTAGACGTAGAAGATGAAGATGTCTGGAGTCAGTGGCGCGAGGGGGCTTGGATGGTGGTTGATGTTGAAATTCCAGAGTATGGCCCGATTTAACTATATTCAGAACCCATCAATCCTATGTTATTAGTTGCCAGCTGTGGAAGTATTGGGCTATCCTGTCCCCCACTGGTGTTACAGGGGACAAAGAAACAGTAGGAAGAGCCAACAAGCCGCTACTGGCGCTTAGAGGAATCTCTCCCCTGGCGTCCCTGTCGTCCTCTAGATGATGAACGAGAGAAAGAAGACGATGGCCTTGTCGTTGAGTATATTGCAGCCGGTATGATTGAGAGGGCTGCAAGTAAGAGGAATAGTGCTGCTGCTGATATCCACCGCTGTAGGAGGTGAGGCCTCTACCCCAAGCTCCACGGAAGGGGACCTTGCGGTATTGTAAAGTCCCAAGGGATTTTGCAGTTTCCGTATCCTTTTTTATAACCTGCAGCGCATCATCAATGTGCTTCCCAAAGAGCGCCACGCCATCAAAGGAAAGGTCCAAGATCTTATTTTGGACTTCAGGCCGAAACCAAGTCGCACAAAGCCAGCCTTGGCGTCGAAGGACTGCTGCCCCCGCTAGGGAACGGAAAGCTATTGTGGCAATATCCATTGCGCAGTCTATTATTTCCGAAGATGTTCTCACTCCCTCCTGGAGGATTTTCTTAGCTTCCATTTTAGAATCCTCCGGCAACTGATCCAGATAAGGGGAACAAATTACACCACATCTGGCGATCATACCTTCCGAGAATTGCTAAGGCGTTGGCTGCTCTGACAAGGAGGCTATTATCATCCAACCGCCTGCCTTCTTCATCCAGAGGCGTAGTGAAAGGGGCCGCCGGATTTTTAGATTTTCTCTGGGCCGCTTGAGAAATTACGGAATCCAGTTTAGGTTGGCTGACAAGACATCTGGGCTATCCCCGGGGGCCTTGTACTTCTTTTCCAGATGAGGAAGAACAGGTATGACTGTGGCAGGCGTCCTCATAACCTTGAGTCCTTCATCCCAGACGTGACCCACAATAGGGATAGATCGGACTGACTTTCTGTATGGTTCTCTAAAGTCGTACAAGAAACAGTCTGACTCCATCGATGGTATGGGCAGATCGAATCGTTTAGACGCTCTCTCCATTAGATTATGAAGAAAAAAACAATATCTGCAGTGTGGGAATCCGCCGGCTCCCGAACCGGAGAGCTGGGATCCGGAATGATGTAATCATACCATTCCCTGTCAGGATCCGGAATAGTAGTTGTCCCCTGGTCATCATCGGATGTATCCTCCTGGGCAGTAACCACTGGCTGCAGTTCAGGTAATTACGGCAATGAAGTTTGTGAAGTAAGTTGAGGTGTTACTGGATGAGCAAGTGGAGTAGGCGGCACTTGCACTGTTTCCTGGGCAGGAGATTGTGTAGAAAATCTCCGCCTGTAATCAGATAGCATGAATTATAAGTCTGTGATGAGGGAGGATGGCATACAGACCATCTCCTGTTGATTTTGCTCCCGAGATCTTAACTGGGGTTCATATTGTTGCTGCTCCTTGTAGTCAGAGTGAGAGTCCTGGTATTTGACATGAAGCTGTGATGGGCTAACGGCAGCACCGTAAGGACCGTCGTCGTCCTCAGAAAACTCCTCTTCTAGAAGGAGAGCAGGAGGCAGAGGTGTCACTTTCCTGGGAGAAGTCATCGTATTGAAATTGACACATTTTCTATGTTTGAGTCGTCGACGGAGAGAGGGACACCGTCGATGGGACTGTTGTCATGATCATGCTGGAAGCCGTCGACGTGGTAGCCGTCGACACCATCACCATCGTTATCCTCGTCGACGTGGACGTCGTCAGTGTAGACGTTGACGACAGAGTGAATAGCGCATCCGCGCCTGGCGTCGTCGAAGCCGATCCCTTCATACCCGGTGGAGACTAGGAAACTCTCGTCGACGAGCCCGTCGACAGAGCCAAAGAAGATGCTGGCAAAGTCTTGGAAGTCGTCGACTGAATAAATGTTGTCGTCGTCAACGAGCGGACTTTCTTCTCAGCTTTACCATCAGGTGGGACAGAAGCTGTTTTTTTTTTTAAAAAAGGGTTAGTCTTTTCAGAAGGAGGAGAAGTAGGCACATAGCTTGCCTTCTTTTCATGTGCCACTCCTGTCCTTCCCTCTCGTTTACACCTCGGTGACGTGATTTGATGGGACTAAGCCTGTCAGACCTATGAGAAGTCTTTTGTAAGGCTTTGGAATGGGGGTCTGAAGAAGTAGAAGGTGAAGACTTACCCCTTTTGTGAGACCTCCTGGATGAAGTAGCTGACGAAGCCTCATCACTGTCACTGGAGGCAGGATCCTTCCGTGACTTTAGCTTCTGAAGCCATGTTAGCAGATGCCCCTCACGGTCCCGCAAGGTCTTTGTGGAGAAGGTCCGACACATTTTGCAGTCAGCCGCCTTATGATCAAGATACAAACAATAAACACAGTTGTTATGTTTGTCCTCCACATAAAGTCTTTTTGGAGCAGGTGGCACAAGCCTTGAAGAGAGCCTTATTCTCCTTGTCTGACATGTTGAACACGTGGTGTAGAGTTGAAGAGAAAGATCAGGGTAAATATTGAAGAAACTGAGCAGAGCTCAGTGGAGACTCCCTTGCACAACGTGCGGTAGAAAACCTGAGGCTCTCTCAGGAAGGTTCTATGGGGTGAGGCTGTTCTGATTGGCTGTTAATTTTATTTGGTCTCCTTTACAAAAAGAGGTGGATATCATACAAAACTCTAAGAGGCATAGGCCTGATTTTGGTTTTGTACCTATTTCTATGGCTATTTTATGTATACTGGGGATTCCCAGCTCGATGACGGGGAATAATACAAGCAATGGGAATCTATGAAAGTTCCAATACTGGAGTAACAACCTTATGCTGTTGGCACCAATATCCTGCTTGATCCTCGCAATAGATTGCTGGACTCATTGAAGATGAACAATCTTAGAAGGGTGTAGCTTTGAACTCTCTGCCTCAGTGACAGTAAATACTGAGGCCCTACTTCTTGGCTTCACTGTCTCTCACCTCTACGCTTTACCTGGTATGACAGGGCACATTCTGCCCCTTCTCTCATGTTTTAGTCATAAATCTAAGTTTTATATTTGAAAACGGCATGTCCTTTGTGGGACAGTTTAAGGCAATGGTGAAGTTCGCTCCTTTTCACCTTTACACGCTCTCTCTTGTTCATGTATGTTACTTATTAAAACCAGAAATGAACAAATTACTGGTTCAGGTAATTAAACTATTCAAGTACAATATTACATTGAATGAAATATTTAAATAACCATCCAACTATCATCTAATCTTTAGTCGCTTCATAACAGAACGCTCAGGGTTTTTATTGGACTAAAGCAATATGATCAGCTTAGAAAGAAAAACAATATGATAGGTTAACAATTATCAATGAACTGCATTTGAGAACCATACTCTAAATGTAGAACGCTATTAGAGCTTTTCTCCATAACTATCTGTCAAATGTATTACATTCCATACACGTTTAACATGCCTTTATTCCAACAATGATGGCAAGTTAATTTTGGGAACATAAAAAAAGAGTTCGATAGCAAATCTCTTAGGAGACGATAGTGAGTGCCCTAGAGGGCTACGCAGTATTTATCGCACCAGCTAAAATGTGATACCCTAGAGTTAGGAATTTAATGGGGAGCAATAAATTGAACCTATTAATAGTTTTGCGCAAAACAAATGTGACAAACACGTGGGTTTTGGCGAAATTTGCATCAAAATCTGTATGTCCTAGTATTTAATGGCCCCCTGTCGCCCGTGTCCCCACATCACAACCCGTAATTACAGGCAGTGGTAAACTCAATGTTATTGATATGCTATGGTAATAGCACATGTATTCCTGAGTTTCACAGCGCTATAGAGAAACAACATAACAAAATTCAGACAATCTAAAATAACATGATATCCCAATTACTTAGAAAATAGTGCTTTAAGATCTGTCTGTCCTGAAAACTATAAGAGAGGATAAGGACTGACACTCAAGAGGAAGTCTATTCCCTGTCCCCAGAGGAAACTGTTTTTGTCCTTCGAATACACAGTAGCCGTTAGCTGGAGACAATAATGTATGTTGGGGGGCATCTCATTGAAATTTAGATGCTGGAAAGGGATGTGCAAAGTTGTGACTCACCTTATGTATCACAACCAGAACACTGAAAAGCAGTGACCCGGGATGTGACCAGACTGTGGACAAAACAGCGAAAGGCGAGTGTTCATTCAGTTTGTGTTTTAAGGTGTTACATTAAGCGCTGAGATGCCCTTGAGTAGCCATGCGCTATATAAGTGTGTATTAATTCATTCGTTCTCTGCCTCTTTCATTCCCCCGCTCAAATTTGTCACTTAGATCGGTGTATCATTACAGCAGCTGCAAGTGAGAGGATAATAAGAGCCACATTGCTCCTGCAGCACTAAAGGCGGCACCATACAGGTTAGTGCATGTCGTTTCCGGACAATGCCAGGCCAAATCTCCCAAATAAAACAAAATATACCGGGTGTCAAGCCACCCTCCAAAAACACCCCTCTCCACCCCTTTGAGAGCTGCTCCTCTCCATAACCCATGTCAGCAGGCTTCTACTAAAGACTGCACTGACAGAAAGAGGCGGGAGTTGGCCATCCACCACTCTCGTGACAAGCCACCCTCCAAAAACACCACTCTCCACTCCTGGGAGAGCTGCTCCTCTGCACAACCCAGGTCAGCAGGCTTCTGCTAAAGTCTGTACTGACATGAAGAGGCGGTGGTTGGCCATCCACCACGCTCTTGGATCTCTGAAGACCCGTTAGAAAGGAGATGAGATAGAAGGGGACCACGGGTGTCGATGTGCCACTGTTGCCTTCCTGAATCTCCACAGACGATTTGGAGATGGCAGATCAGCATCTAGCCGAACACTAGCTTCAATGCAGGCTTTTGCACGGTTTTGATGTTAGAGAAGTTAATAACCAGGTTTCAAATCTAGTGTTCATCATAAAGGGTTCCAAAGGAAGCAATATGAGGTTTTAGGAGGCCTATAGTGTTTCTACTTATTTTACACATATGTGGCATTCAAGAGATTGCGGATGGTATGCATATAAAGTTCCATCAAGCCCGGATCCAATTATAACAATGGTGCAGTGTTAGGTATAGGAAATAATATGTCAAAATAACTAAGATCTTGTACACTGAAGTAATGCTATTAATATTAAGCCCTTTTAGCCGGTTGGTTCAGAACTTCATAAGAGTGGACAAAATCATCTACCACAGAGATCCAGGATATTAGAGCAGGATAAGTTACTTACCTGTAATCCTAGTTCTCTTCCAGGGGTATACTCATCAAAGTCATAAGCAGTGAATTATCCCCGCCCACGTGCGGGATCCCGGAGCATATAGCAATATATATACACACATACATATATGCACATACATATACAGGTGTATGCCCAGACCATAAAGTATATAATACTTCCAAACCCATACACCTACATATGTATGCCTACCTACATATATGTAAACATGCAGCTCCAACAACAATCCAAAACCAGGGCAAACAGCCAAAGTTACATCAGTTTTACATGTATGAAAATAAGGCTCTCAAAACTCCTTGTAATAGAGACCATACACCGTAATGGTTTCATACAGGAATCCTTTATTTTCCAGAAAAAGGATGAACATGTAATTGTAGGCAGTTTGGCCCATAGGCTGCATAAGAATAACTGTCCTGGTACAGAAAAGAGAACTGGCACCTGCCTTTAAGGCTTCAAAGATTCTAAACACTTTGCCTTTAAGAACTCCACTCTGCTCCCAGCATGCCCCACAGGTGACAGTTAGGTCAGTTATTTTTGTAACGGCGAACTAAACCACTTTAAACCTTGTACTAACATTTCTCGTCCGGGGAGGAGGGAGGGGTGCTTATGACTTTGATGAGTATACCCCTGGAAGAGAACTAGGATTACAGGTAAGTAATTTATCCTTCTCTTCCAGGCGATACTCATCAATAGTCATAAGCAGTAAATAGAATAGCAAGCCCATACCCCACACTTCGCGGATGAGCAATCCAGCACTAGGAATAATAAAATTAAAAAACAATGATACAGTTTAAACAGACAATCAACCAAACAGATTCCTCAGGGATGCACGTCCAACTTGAGCACCTGAACATCTGAATCTAAGCAGTAATGGCGAGAAAAGGTATGAACAGACCGCCATGTAGCTGCTTTGCAGATTTCTCCTATGGGAATGTTTCCTGAGGAGGGCCGTAGTAGAGGCCTTTCCTCTGGATGAATGTGCTTTAGGCCTTCCCTAAAGAGACTTATTAGCCAACTGATAAGCCAAAGAAATGCAGGAAACTATCCACCTAGAAATGGACCTTTTAGAAGCTGCTAAACCTGTATTAACAAGACCGTAGTTGACAAACAATTGGTCCATCTTTCTTATACCTTTGGTCTTGTCCAGATAAAACTTCAACACTCTTTTAAGGTCTAACGAGTGTAGGGCCCTTTTAGGAGGAGTAGAAGGATTAGAGAAAAAGGTAGGTAAGGTGATCCCCTGATTAATATGGAAATCTGAGACCACTTTCGGCAGAAAACTAGGATGAGTTCTGAGAACTACCCTATTTGAATGAAAAACAGTGTAGGGTTCCTTACAACACAAAGCTTGTAACTCGCTGACTCTACGAGCTGACGTTATAGCTACCAAAAAAGGCACTTTCCAGGACAAGTGCTGCAGGGAGGACTTGTGCATTGGTTCAAAAGGTGCGCCCATCAGTTTGGTAAGGATCACGTTGAGCTCCCACGGAGGAGAAGGGTCTCGTACTGGTGGATACACCTTTTTCAACTCTTCTAGAAAATCCTTCACCACTGGCATCTGGAAAAAAGAACCCTGCGTGGGTGACATCCTATATGCTGTAATTGCTGCTAAGTGTACCTTAATAGATGTGAACTGCAGGTCCAACTTAGCCAGGTGAAAAAGATACGGCAAAATGACCTGTTCTTGTCCTCTAACCGGGTCATGACCATTATTCAAGCACCATATGTAAAAACGCTTCCATTTGAAAGCATAGGAAGCCCTGGTGGAAGGTCTCTTAGCTTCCTTAAGGATGTTCATACAGTCCGCTGGCAAGTCTAAGTGTCCATACTGCAAGACTTCAGGAGCCATGCTGAGTGAAGAGCGGTTGGGGTGAAACACTCTCCCCTGACTCTTGGACAGCAGATTTGGATGGCAATCTCCGGTGTGGAACCTCGGAGAGTTGTAGAGGTCCGGGTACCACCACTGGCGCAGCCACTCCGGAGTGATCAGAATCATCCTGGAGTTGGTCTTGTAGAACTTGGTGATCACTGCTGGAATGAGAGGCAGCGGAGGAAAAGAGTAAGCTCTGAGACCATTTTATCAACAGAGCATTCCCGCTTGAACCTGGTTGGTGAAACCTGGATGCGTAGACGGGGCATTTGGCGTTTGTTGCGTCTGCGAACAAGTCTATATCCGGCACTCCCAATCTTCGAAAGATATCCTGAGCCACCTCGGAGTTTAGCACCTAGTCGTGCGCTTCTACGAACTCTCTGCTGAGGAAGTCCGCTTGAACGTTTAGAACGCCCGGCACATGGACTGCAGTGATGGTGAGGCGTCGTGCCAGTAGCCACTTCCAAATGGTTTGTGCCTCCTGGGATAGAATTCTGGACCTGGTGCCTCTCTGCTTGTTCAGATAAAACATTGTTGTGGTGTTGTCTGTCTGAATCAAGAGGGAGCTGGACCGAAGAGACTGAAAGAAGAACTTGAGGGCTAACTGGACGGCCTTCAACTCCAGCAAGTTGATATGATATCCCCTCTCTGTATCCGACCATAGCCCTGCACTTGAAGGTGATCCATATGAGCACCCCAACCTTCTAGGGAGAAGTCTGTAACTATGGTCTGAGTCAGAGTCTCTTGATGGAAGGGAACACCTTTCATTAAATGTGACCGCTTTGTCCACCACATGATGGAGTCCTGGTAGACTCTGGGAGAGTAATCCGATCCTCCCAACTGCCTGACGCTTGCACCCACTGGTCTTCCAGAGCCTGCTGCAGGGGAAGCATGTGCAATCTGGCATTGGGTACGATGAATATGCAGGAAGCCATGGACCCCAGGAGAGAGGACACTTGTCTGACCGTCGGGTGGTGTGACTGCAGGAGATCTCTGCATTTCATCCTGATCGATGAAAATCTCTCCACCAAAGGACACCTGCTTGCCTCCACGGTGTCCAGCGACGACCCTAGGTAGTGAATCTTCTGGGTCGGATTGAGAATCGATTTTTGGAAATTTACTCGTAGTTTAGTAATTGGAGACTGTTGGAGAGATGCCACTGGAGTAGAGATGGAGTGGAACTCTTCAGGAGCCAGTCGTCTAGGTACGGATACATGAATATTTTTCGCCTGCGGAGAAAAGCCGCCACCACTGCCATGCACTTTGAAAATGTCCGTGGGGCTGACTTGAGACCGAATGGTAGGACTCGGAACTGAAAATGGCATAGAGCAATTTGGAAACGGATACATTTTCGATGTTTCCTGGACACCAGAATGTGGAAATAGGCGTCTTGCAGATCTATGGAGCACATCCAGTCTCCTTGGTGTAAATGTGGGAAGATCTGGTGCAGGGCAAGCATCCAAAACTTTTCTTTTCGGAAATATTTGTTCAAGATGCGTAGGTCCAGAATTAGTCTGTACTCCACTGACAGACCTCTTTAATCGACCAGGAAATATCGAGGGTATATCCCCTGGCACCTCTGATGAACAGGAACGTATTCTATGGCTTTTTTCTGCAGAAGACTGTTTACTTCCTCATGATGACACAAGCGGAGTCCTCCGCTCAGAGGAACCGAAGGTGGTGGGGCTTTGAACCGTAGCAAATATCCATTCTTGACAATATTCAGCACCCATTTGTCGTCGGTTATATGTCTCCACTCCTCCAGATGACATGCGATACTTCCTCCTACCAGAGTGGCCAACGTGTTTGGAGGAAGCACTCCCTAATTGCTTCGATGGCTGCTTTGGGGTAGAGGTCTGCTGCTTATTGTTCCCTCTTCCTCTACCTGGTCTCCGTTGCTGAAAGTGAGACCTCTGCTGCTGCTGGTGACCCTGAGACGACCACTGAGAGGTTTGACCCCTCTGTGGGAATGGGCGTTTATCATAGGAGCGAAAACGTCTGTGAAATTCCTTCCGTTTCTCAAGCCCCACAGCTTTCACCGTGTCCAATTCTGCTTTCATCTTCCACATGCGGCCCAAAGAGAGAAGACCCATTGAAAGGCAGATTGGTGATCTTCCGTTGAACCTCGGGTTTAAGGCCAGTCAAACGTAACCAAGCAGAACGCCTCAAACAGATACCATGGGAGTACCCGTGGGCAGCCAGATCAGCCAAATCAGCAGAAGCACTAATTACCTGATTCGCCACTAGACCTCCCTCTTCCAGTATTTCTCGAAAGTCCTGCTGATCCTCTTTTGGTAGTTTGTCCGCAAAGCGGCTCAGAGAATCCCACAAGGACCTATCATACCTCCCCAGCAGAGCGGAGGCACTGGCGACCTTCATGAAAGATGCTGACGTGTTGCACATCCTTCTACCTATAGAGTCCATCAATTTGCTATCCTTATCCGGGGGCGCTGAGGAGGAAGACATAGATGAGTGCGTCTTCCTAGCTGCCGCCACAATGATGGAATCCAGAGGAGGATCAGATCGAAGAAATAACGGATCTTGGTCAGAAGCCTTGTATTTCTTCGCTATCCGGGAAGGCACAGAACCCACTGTTGCTGGTGTCAAGAAAGTCTGTGTAGCCAGTTTGATAAGGCCAGGGACAAGAGGAAGCAAAGGCCGGACTGAAGAGCGGTGATGGAGAGTCTCGAAAATTACTGAGGCGGTAACAATAGGGACCGACATAGTGATGTTCAACTTCTTCGCTCCTCTGCAGAGAACCTCATTGAACGGGCTGAGATCATCAATTGGCGACACTCTGGATGTAGGTGTAGTCGTAAATGTTGGAGAATAATATCTGAGCGAGGACCTGGTGGAAGAAGACCAGGTGGGAGACCTCTGTCGCCTTCTCTTCGGAGAAGAATGATAAGAGTGAGATCTGTCCCGTGATCGAACATGGCGGGTATGTGGAGAGCGCGATCTGCACAGACTCCTTCTGGAAGAAACCACAGTCGGTGATCTTGATCTTCGTGGTGTTCTTCTTGGAGCCTCCTTATGGGATGGAGAATCCCTTTACAGACGTGAAGGAGAATAGGTACGGGAAACATCCGACCCCGGGCTACTGAGAGCCTTAGACTTCCTACGTCGTACCTCCTCACTAACCACCGGAGAGCCCTCCGGGGAGACTTGGACAATATTTAGCCCTGGAGACGATCCAGACCTTGAGGGCGATCGAGATGGAGCTCTAACCTCCTCCGAGGCAACATCAGGCTCTATCTCTCGACGTCGAGGGCCTCAACGTCGACCTGTGCTTCTCCCTCGACGTCGACCTGTACTTCTCCCCTGACGTGGGGTGATGCCTGGAAGGAGATAGGGACCTTGCTGTCCTCAGCGGCGACTTAGTCGTCCTCAAAGAGGACCTCGACATCGACCGTCTATGATGCCGTGGTGACTTCGACAGCGAGAGCTCTCGCCTCCTCGACGTCGACTTCAATGCCCTCGCTGTCGACTGGGTCTTGAGACTCCTTCGCCATCGGCAAACTTCTCGACATCAACCTACGGGGAGGTGATGGAGAGTGCCTCGACGTCGATGGGTGTTTAGACGTCGATGGACCCACATCTTGAACATACCTCGAGCCCGAGGCAGTATGCTTCGACGTAGAGGCCTTTCTCGACGACGGAGACTCACACCGTCTCGACGTCGGAGACTGTGTAGGCCGCTTCTTCGACGGAGGTAACGATGGCGAACACTCCGGAATCTGCCTTTTCTTCGATGTTGCAGAGGCAGAATGATGCTGGCGTGGATGTTCCTTATGAGAGGAGGGCTCTTGACACGCAAGGCCACTTTCCAGCCAGGCTGTTCCTCTCTCCACCACAGCTTGAAGGCAAATTCTCTCTCTGTTGCGAAGAGTCCTCGCAGAAAACTTCTGACAGCGATAACAAGAGTCTATCTTGTGAATGGAAGGAAGACAGGCGATACACACAGAGTGTGGATCAGAGATGGCCATCTTCTTTCCACAGGCTGGACATTTGCGGAAAAGAGCCGGCATTCTGACAGGAAAAAATTAAGATGTTCAGTCAAAAAATGGTGATAAACCTCTGCCAGCACAGGAACCGCAAAAAAACACCAAGAAGAAAAACAATTCCTGACAGAAAAGTCAGAAAACTGTTGAGCTCAAGCTCCAGGATCCTCACAGAAGGAGCCGGAAAAAAGAACTGACCTAAATGTCACCTGTGGGGCATGCTGGGAGCAGAGTGTTCCCTGGAGTTCTTAAAGGCAAAGTGTTTAGAATCTTGGAAACCTTAAAGGCAGGTGCCAGTTCTCTTTTCTGTACTAGGACAGTTATTCTTATGCAGCCTATGGGCCAAACTGCTTACAATTATATGTTCATCCTTTTTCTGGAAAATAAAGGATTCCTGTATGGAACCATTACAGTGTATGGTCTCTATAACAAGGAGTTTTGAGAGGCTTATTTTCATACATGGAAAACTGATGTAACTTTGGCTGTTTGCCCCGGTTTTTTGATTGTTGTTGGGGCTGCATGTTTACACTTTGTCGAATATGTCAGCGCTTCAATACCCGTGCGGTATCCTTACGGTTGAGCCAGAACCCAAACAAACCCTTCAGAAGAAGAAGCAAGGGTCGCACTCCGCAAAAAGTTTTAATATGCAGTCCTTTATTTCGTTTCTCCGCCCATAGTGATAGTAAGAAAATCCACAAATCAACGCGTTTCGGTCTTGACCCAAGACCTTGACCTTGATATATATGCCCTCCGGGATCCCGCACGTGTGCGGGGATAATTCACTGCTTAGGACTATTGATGAGTATCCCCTGGAAGAGAACCTGCGATCTTTAGGAATAAAAATAATACACTAATCTGAAGTACCATAAGGAATTGGGAGTATAACACCTGGACTAAGAGGAAGGAGTATCATCGACGAAACAACATCTGTAACAAACAACACATTCCTTTTTTAAACAATAGAGGCATGTCAAACAAAGCTGGCATGGTGACCCGGGTTCAGGAGAGAACACCTCAACAAAAAAAAGGGAGAACATGGGTATCTTTACAAATCAGACAAATTAATTTGAAGAAGGCTGCTGAGCTCAAGGATATTTTTATTGTAATAAAAAAATACTAGTGGCTAAGTGGGGATGCGGGGCATCATGAGAATGTAGGGACAGTGCAATTTCAGAAAAGCTTAAAGGAGTAGTCTCAATGTTAGTCCCAATAGTAGAGGTTGCATCTCCCTTTCGTTTATCTGTTCTTAAAAAATTTTTAAAAGAGGTCTTTTCATTCAAATGTTCTTTAAGACTGATTTGGTTGATTGGGGCTATTCTGGATGAACCCTGGGGTGCTTCAGAACACAAAGAAAGGGATCAACAAGGTTTTTCAGAGTTATTACATGGGCCTATATAATAGGCCACGAGATGTGAGCCTCCCCGCCATAACATCTGGCTTGGAGAGCATCCCTCAACTGAGGGTCAATCCTGTGCGGAATTTGGAACTAGAGGAACACCTACAGCTCTCTGAGATACAGCTGGCTATATCTCAGATAACCAGGACCAAGACGCCGGGCCAGATGGCTTGATGGTGGAATTTTACGCAGCATATAAAACTATCCACTCATCTGCTGGAAGTTTACAAAGTTTCCCGACGGGTGGGACGCCTCTCTACTTCTGTGCAGGAGGCGCTGACAGCTGTCTTGCCTAAACCTGTTCGTGATCCATTGCGGGTCGTGTCAAACAGACCACTGTTGCTCCTTAACTTGGATTGTAAAATCTTGGGGAGTGTTGGTGTACAGGCTGATTCAAATAGCGTAAAGTCTGGTACACTCAGATCAGAATGGTTTTA
The DNA here is from genome assembly GCF_964204655.1 of Triturus cristatus. Taxonomy (NCBI): domain Eukaryota; kingdom Metazoa; phylum Chordata; class Amphibia; order Caudata; family Salamandridae; genus Triturus; species Triturus cristatus. Next base: position 1,093,102,949 of record NC_140593.1, read on the forward strand.
TTCCTGGTCATAACACCTGTCTGAATTTGAGGAGGATTTTCAGGATTATGGATTCAGCACAGTGGCGGGGCGGATTAATGGGTGGCTTCTCTTGACTTCGAGAAGGTAATGGACACCTTAACTTAGACCTTCTTACTAGCAGTGTCCATCGCATTGCCCTGGGTGAGGGGTCATTGGTGTGGATCAAGCTCCTATACAGGTATCCTGTGCCTAGGGTGCTAACGGGGCGGGAGGTTTCCACCCAGATGTATGCATCAGGAGGGGCACCAGGCAGAGGTTTCCGTTGTCCCCTATCATTTTTACTGTGTCAATTGAGCCATTGGCATGTGCGCTTCAGGCCGAGCCCGGAATGAGGCATTTGCATTAACAGCAAATGCCACCTCAGACTGTTGTAGGCAGACAATGGGTTGATATATCTGGGGGACGTGCACACAGCCGTGACCCCATTCATATGGTTGTTGGATGACTGTATTGCAATGACACCACTCATAGGGTTGTTGGTTGACTTAATTGCAATGTCTGATTTGAATGTTAATTGGGACAAGTCTAGTTTGTTCCCCTTGGTCCGGCAAGGGTGCAGAAGGGGCCTGGGAGCTGGAAGGGTGATATGGGGAGGGGGCGGGGGAGATTGGGGCAGGCCGCCTCCCTTGGTTCGGGGTTATGACTGATGTTGGAAAATATAAGGTACTTAAGGGTGAACGTATATCATCAGGAGAAAGACATCATTGATGGGAATTTGAGCAGGGCTATCACGTCAATCAGGCATGCGATCCCGCTGTCCACGATGGGCTAAGTTGCTGTCTCCAATATGATGGTGCTGCATTTATTTTTCTACATTATCCATGGGGCTTAAACAGCCCTTCTTTTAACACTTGCACTCCCTCCTCGGTTCAGCGGAGTGGGGCAATGGTAGAAGGCAGGTGGCGATCTCGAAGGTGTATGCTTCCTTGATTGGGTCTGGGGAGGCTTGAAGCTCCTAATTAGGAATTGTATTATGAAGTGGCCCAGCTCCAGTGGCTGACAAGGTGGGTCGTTCAGAATCCCGATCTGGAGACGAGAGATATGATTGGTCAGCTGGGAACGCAACGGTGATGGAGTGGCTGCTGGATCCCGATGACGTGTGGCAAGGGATAATGTCTTTTCGCGAGTGGCGCAATGGTGCTGGAACAGGTATGTCCAGACACCCTGGGATTCACCAGTACGCCCATGCGCTCCTGTTGAGGGTACTCTCAGGATGCGCAGCACTCACCCGCAGGTATGATATCCGTCTGTGAGTTGAAGCAGACTTGCTGACATGGGAGGATCTGTATGAAGAGCGTATGTTGCAGTACTTTGACGCGATATGCGAGGTACATGGAATGGCTCCGGGACAATTCCAGCTACACAATGCCTTGGTGCAACAGGCCCACAACACCTGGAAGACAGGTAGAGAAGAGCCTAGCCTACTCCTGTCACTATAGATCCTGCTCACGCATGGGGCACAAAGGAGGGCAGCCACTAGCTTCCATGCGGCCTTGCTGGAGTCGATGGGGTTGCACATGTGGGTGTTGAAGGATTGGTGGTGGCAGTGGTAAGGGATGGAATTCCGAGAAAAAAAAGATCTGCTTGTGTGTAGTATATGAAAAAGGTTTCAAGGAATTCTAGATTTAGATATACACGGTTTAATTACATTCACCACATGTACTTAATCCAAAAGCGCATCGACCGCATGTACCCTGATGCCCCGATATATTGCTCCAGATGTTGTGAGCAGGATGCAGATTTCTTACATATGGTTTGGCGGTACCAGTCTGTCGCTTTGTTTTGGGATGAGGTGTTCCAGGGGTTGAAGGACGTGACTGATTGGGCTGTGTTGAAAGAGCCAGAGGTTTGCCTGCTGGGTATGATGGTGCGTCGGAAGTCATCAAGACATGCCTGTTCTTTTGTAGACTTGGCCTTGCTGCTGGCGAAGCGGCACATCACTATGGCCTGGAAGGCAGTGAGTGCCCCCGCCATTAGCGAATGGTGGATGAAGGATGTGCTGAAATGGTCCACGCCGGATGTCACTGTGATGTCCGCCCCTCTGTATGTGTGTGTGTGTGTGGGGGGGGGGGGGGGAGTGCAGGCAGAATGTTTATCGCACTGGGATAATTACATAACGGGGTGGTGACGGACATGAACAATACACCTCCTTGAGCTACTGGTCATGTGCTGGCCAAGGTGTCCACCTGGGAATGTCCGGGCAGTGTGTGATTGGTAAGGTTGTGCGATGCATATGTGTCAGTTAGGCGGGGTTGAGTACTACTTCCCTTGTTATGAGGTGGTTTGGTATGGTGGGGAAGGAAATGTGTGGGCTTTCCGCGCTTCGGTCTCGTCTCTCGCTTGGAGTTGGGCTTCTTGGTGGGAGTAGAGACGTAATGAGGGCGGCAATGTTATAGTTGTTTTACTTGCTCGGTTTGTATGTTAAGTAATTTATCCTCCACTTTTCATTTTTTTCCGTTTTCATTTTCACCATGTACACCGGTGATGTTCTGTTGCCCTGGGTGTTTCATTTTTACTCCCCATAGATACTGCTTATGCATATACTGTGTACACTCGGTTTCATGTCTGATTCTTGCTGCTTCTTTTGCACTGGCAATTATGTGGATGTAAAGTGGGGAGGGGGGTTGTTTCGCCTCCTCTATTTTCTGGGAATCATTTACATATGCTCTTTCAAGTACCAGAATGTATATGCCTAGAATTATTTGGAACGATCTCCAGCTAAGAAATTGTTTAATAAAAACATGTTTAGATAAATAAAAAGAATAACAAGATTGCGCTGTGTGCCTGCTTGTTTTAGAATGTACCACACGCAAAATAATTTTTGGGAGCATCCATGAGTGGTAAAGTGAACTGCCTGGTCTGTATTGTTTTATATTTTTTGTTCAGTATCAATGATGGCATTTGTGCAATGTATTTAGTTTCATATTTTGTGTTAGTAGATTTGTATCTATTTGCAATTTGTGTTTTCTTTTTTGTTAAAAAAAAATCCTAAATGTGATGACGGTGTGTGTAGGCTGGCGCTTGGCTGGTGGTGTGCGTGGACTGGCGCTTGGCTGGTGGTGTGGGTGGACTGGTGCTTGGCTGGCGGTGTGCGTGGACTGGCGCTCGGCTGGTGGTGTGCGTGGACTGGCGCTTGGCTGCCAGAGTGTGTAGGTTGGCGCTTGGCTGGTGGTGTGCCTGGACTGGCGCTTGGCTGGTGGTGTGCGTGGACTGACGCTTTGCTGGCGGTGTGTGAGTAGTGACTTGCTGCTGGTCACTACACACACTGCTAGCCAAACACCAGTCTACGCAATCAGTCAGCTGATGTGGTTTCTGTGTCAGGAATGTAGGCGTGTGAAAGTGATGGGCACTTGAATGGCGCTATCTACTGGTGTGAGTGTTGTAATGGGATGGGCCTGCGGCTGGTGGTGTGAATGGTTTTGTATGTGTCACACGTAGGAAAGGTGTATGAATGGCCTGTAAAGAGGTTGGTGCCTCGTTGTGGCTTTACAGCTCACGAGCTGTGAGTCAATGTTTCAGTTTCTCGTCCTTTCAATTATTAACAGTGCATTTCATTTTTGTAAAATCTCTTGTTAATACAATTGTATATATTGAACCATCACTCGCCCTCGTGCCAAATCCAACCGGTATGTATGTGTGCTTGAGGAAGAGATGGTTGGGCAGTAATATTTGTCTTTTTTGTCTCTCTGCCAAGGTGTACATTCCATCTAAGAAAAACCTACCAACTGTAGATATTGTCGTAAACTAAACACCCATGGGAGTACATGGTGATGTCTCTCTTGTGGATCTTACCCACAATGTCCTGCAAACCTCAAAATTTCCTACCACCCAGCATTTCCCCAAGTATCCGGATAGAAATCGTACCTCACTTGTGTGGGTGGGCCAAGTACTTGCGGCAGGGAAGGGCCCAAACCGTATTGTTGAGACATCGAAATTACCAATTCTGAAAGGACCTGGTTTTGCAAGGGGTGTCACCCGAGTTTTTGGCCCCGGTGGTCATCTTGGTAAACCTACCAATCCCACACTTTTCTGAAAACTAGACACCCTGGGGAGTCCAATGAGGTATGGCTTGCGTGGATCCCCCAACATTTCCATACCCAAAATCCAATGCAAACCTCAAATTTTGCTGAAAAAAATCAATTTTTATCCACATTTCTGTGTGGGAAAGTTGTAGGATCACCGGGCTAACACAAATTTCCTCCCACCCAGCGTTCCCCCAGGTCTCCCGATAAAAATGGTACCTCACTTGTGTGGGTAGGCATAGTGGCTGCAACAGGATATGGCGCAACTCGTACTGTGGAGCATCTGTTTTTTGGGCCCGGGCTCGCAGCCATCTAGAGAAACCTACCAAACTCAAACATTTCTGAAAACTAGACACCCTGGGGAGACCAATGAGTTATGGCTTGCGTGGATCCCCCAACATTTCCCTACCCAGAATCCCCTCCAAACCTCATATTTAGCTGAAACAAAATCACTTTTACCATACATTTTTGTGTGGGATCACCGTGCCGGCACAACTGTCCTACCACCCAGCGTTCCGCTAGGTCTACCGAGTAAAATGATACCTCACTTGTGTGGGTGGGCCAAAGGCCTGTTACCGGGAAGAGCCCAAAACATAGGGATTAAGGGTATAAAACCGAGAATTTTAAGCGCTACATTTAAAAAAAATATATGTTTTTAGCCAATTCTGCATTAGACACCCACACAAGTGAGGTATAATTTTACTTGGGAGACTGAGGGGAACACTGTGGGGTAGGATATTTGTGCCGGCACAGTGATTCCACGCAAAAATATGTAGAAAATGTGATTTTTTTTCCAGCTAATTTGGAGATTTACAGGGGACTCTGGGTAGGAAAACGTTGGGGGATCCACGCAAGCCATACCTCACTGGACCCCCCCCAGGTGTCTAGTTTTCAGAAATGTGTGGGTTTGGTAGTTTTCCAAGATGGCCGCCGAGCCCGGGGCCAAAAACCCAGTGGACCCCCCTTGCAAAAGCAGGTTGTTTTGTGATAGGTAATCATGATGTCGCCTCAATACGTTTTGGGCCCTTGCCAGTTGCGGGTACTTAACCCACCCACACAAGTGAGGTACCATTTTTCTCGGACGACTTTGGGGAATGCGGGTGGGTGGAATTTTGTGGATCCACGCAGATTCCAGAACTTTCCACCACAGAAATGTGAGGAAAAGGTGCTTTTTTTTTTACAAAGTTTGAGGCTTGCCAGGGATTCTGGGTAACAGAACCTGGTGAGAGCAATAAAAGTCACCCCATCCTGGATTCCCCTGGGTGTCTAGTTTTCAAAAATGGATAGGTTTGCTAGGTTTCCCTGGGTGCCGGACGAGCTAGGGTTCAAAAGCTACAGCTAGGCACTTTGGGAAAAAAGGGCCTGTTATCAATGTGAAACGGTGGTGTGTCCACGTTGCGTTTTGGGCCGTTTCCTGTCGCGGGCACTAGGCCTACCCACACAAGTGAGGTACCATTTTTCTCAAAAAACTCTGGGGAATGTAGGGTGGTTGGAATGTTGTGGATCCACGCAGATTCCAGAACTTTCCACCACAGAAATGTGAGGAAAATATTTTTTATAGGTCTAGCAGCGAAGGGGTTAAAATAATCTTAAGATTTTCTCTGAACTTGCACTAGGAAAATCACCATTTATTCCCATCCTTATCGAGTCATAAGAGATAGCTTGTTAGCAAGTGCTCCAGTCTCCTTAATTTGCGCTGCCTATCCACGATTCAGTGCTTAATAGAGATACCAACAGCCCTACAGCCATAGGACACATGATGAATAGAAAGCACTTGAAGCAGTGAATGGGTGTTCACACATAGGATGGGTATCTGGCTCAACAACAGAAAGTAGTATCAGTTACTAATTGCCAAATTGGCCTTTAGGGTATCTATCAACTATTTAAAGTCATTGGCATGTATATTAACCAAAGCAACCAATCAGTGAGGTGAGTCCTGTGACAGAGATACAGGGCTAGGCAGAGGTACATGCCTGGTATACATTGGCATTTCTTAGGAATGAGAAACGTGATCACTTCCTCGGATATGGCCCCCTCAAAAGTAAATTTTATTTTCTTTGGAAGTGCTGGGGATGTATGTTGCTGTGGTGGACAAGCACAAACCTGTCCTGTCTGAGGATGGATATTCATCTTTCTCTGCCTGACATCAGGCTGTTCAGGCAGCTCCATAGAAGGAGTTGGTTCACTCGACTTGGAGACAGGTGTTGAAAACTTTCTCAAAGCGGATTCTGGAGTGGACTTTGGTGCAAGAGCCACTTTATTGGTGCTGCAAGACTGAAAGGACTTACTTGGTTAGCCTTCAAAGGCTTGGTACCCTGTGTTCGTGGCATTTTCAGAGCACAGATGGGCTGTCAGTGCCAAGCGGGCTTGTGGACAGTGGTCTGTCCCTACTTTCAAGACCTTTTTGGATGATCTTCAAATGTTGTAAATGTTGTTGAGGTCTTCGGTGCAGTCTATATGTTGGGTGCAGGTTTCACAGGGGACCCTGGAGATGGCTCATCTCCATAATCCTAGTCCTCGGAAAATACAGTATCTGGGTTCAGATTATTTTACCAGATGGGCTTTGCCTCTCCCTAGTGAAGTACATTCCTCAACATCTTGGCGCCAAGGGCGTAGATTGCGCTGGAGAGCCTCAACTCTGCATCTCATAATGCGCGTACTAACATGACCGGATATTGTACAGTTGTTTTATTTCTGAACGCCTATCAGACTGCACACCTTGATTTCTTGTGATTCATTGGTAAGCAGAAGTTACATACCCTATACTTGTCTGCCAAGGGAATTTATTGTTGTACTTGAGGCAAAACCGTAAGGGAGTGTTCTCCATACTCCTCCTCCCTCCTTCACCAGAAATTTTCATTAGACATGGGGATGAAGCAGGGTCAGACAATAGGCCAGGGCACCATTAGCGAATCGGGGCAGTTGTGAACGTGTAAAGAAAAACTGTATGGGCCATTTCATACATTTGTGCTTGCTGTGGGTAAAGCATGTGGTAATATTGGGGAAAACCACAGTAAAAACCGTCCCACCAATGCATAAAACAGGCACATACACACACTGCTAAAAAACCGTCCGACACACTGATCTGTCAGGCCTGCCCTCCATATATTGTCACAGTGCCTTATAGGCTAGTGAAACTTTGGCGAGGATGACAAAAATGCTGCTCCTGGAAAGTTCTGGTACATTGTCACCAGACAGTGTTTATGGTATTTGTTGGAGGCTATTCAGGTGTTTGGAGTAGGACAACTGTCCTCTTGCAGCTCAACTATCTCAGAGGACTAAATGCACGCCATGCTGATGCAGAATAAAACAACAACCTGAGTTGGAATCTTTGTTCTTTGAGAACCAAATTTAGACTTATAAGAAATATAACTTGCAACGTCTGCGCCCAACACCAATGGTAGAATAGGGCAAAGCATGATATTTACAGCAACACATACTACAAAAATGTATTTATGACAGGCTGACTGACTACATTTATATATGGAACTATAAACGAGAAAAGCACTTGATTTAGGATGACATGACCATTTCACATTAAACATAAGACATTATTAACTTAACAGAGTGTTTGATAGTGAATCATAGTTATCATTTAACTATACCTGTTTCTCGCTGCTGTGTCTTATATGTTGTTGGGTGTGTCCCTAACCTGGCTTGACTTTTGGTATTCTGTAAAAAGTGTACTATTTTGGCTACTGGCATTCGCAATGCTCTAACCCAGTTGCTATGGTATACATATTGCAGTAAAAAAAAAAAATCAAACATTTTTTTTTTAAAGAACCATACCTGCTTATTCTTTTGTTCGTTCATTTTCTGAGCATTCTCTGCAGGCAGGCACTTGTGATGGTTTGCCTGTAAAAGATGACATAGTTAAAACCTAACTAAGAAGATTATGTGATTAAATAAGACAAAGTAATCCTTAATGTCCATAAGTTCTTTCAATAAAAATTTAAATATATGTGATATGGGCCTACACTTGAATGACATATATGAACAAAGTCACATCATGACTAAGTCACATATGTGTAGAAGTCGTTAAATTCAGGAGGAAAAAGTGCAGCCTGAAGTGGTGGATGTGGTGGCTCTTTACTAAATATATTTTGAATGTGATTAACAGATCATTCTATTAAGTGTAAGCAAGTCGAGTTGTTGTAATTGTAAATATGTAGATCTTAATATCCCTGACGGGAAACTGAAGCACTCTGAGCCCAAGGTTAGAGGTAAATAGGTAAGGAATCAATGCTTCCTTTCCCTAGTAGAATGAGTTGTGTAAAGTGTGTGCCAGATCCCATGCATTTACTCTAGTGTACTGTATAGTGTTAGATTAAGTGGAGTGAAGTAATAAAGGGAAGATGTGTAATGTTAGTGGGATTGGTGTGTGTTTGTGTGCTCCTTACTGAGATGAAATGGTATGTCTTGAAAGCATGTCTGGGCATCCATAGTAGACAGACATGTTTGGGATGAGCCAGAGAGGGGAGGAAATGGAAGGTGTAGTTGTAGCAACTTGAGATACCTACAAATAGTGAATTTCAGTGGTCTTGTTACTTTAAAACAGTATGCTTTAATTGACATTTTCACCTAACAATAACGTCCCTTGAACGTTATTTTTTTCAAGATAAGTTCTAAGGCTTTTTTAAGGTAAGATATTATTCCAATTCCCAACAATAACACCTTTGTTTTTTTCAATGTGTGTATATGTTACATATATGGAAAACGTGCCACCCCCCACCCCCACATTTTCATTCCAGGAAGGAGCTGAAGTGCATAACATTTTTTTTTAAAGAAAGTTTCATGAAGATTTGTCAAATGGCGCCAGTTATTAGCAAACCCAAAAATGCTTTTCCTATCGAAACCATAATCCTAACCCACCGCTGTCTACATACGAGCGGTTGGCCGAAGGGAAGGTCAGGCTCTGTGTCCGACACCACCTCCCTCCAGCACACAGCCAAAGGTAATGCGTGACAAGGGTTTGGATTTACGGATGGTAATTAAATATTACTTTAGGTTATAAAAACCCAAGAAATTCACTGGAAAAAACACAATGGTTAAAATAGCAATGTAGTTGGGTGAAATGTTCAGTAACAACATTACGTTTTAAACTCTAGAAACCACTGAAGTTCACCAGTAATAGTTATAGTTATCTCAAGTAACTATAACTTGTGCCCTAAAGAACTTAATTCACGCCCTCAGCATGCACTGCTAATTACCACTCGACATTTTATGACCTTATTGATATCACTGCAACATTTACATTGAAATTATTGACAAGAAAACTGTGCATGGCGTGGGCGCGCGTTGTAGGAGTGGGGTGGTGGAATTGAGCAATTATCCAGTGCGCATGCACCGAGCACGACATCATTGATAGTTTTGTTAAAATGGAGGAGCGGTTCAGTGGGCGCATCTCCCAGCTGAAGCACATCGGTCACAATGTTAGTCTTTACTACCACTGAGCACAAGTCAGTGCTGGGGAGTTGTCCGCCAACTCCTTGTACCAGTTGTCTTTAGCGTCATCAGGGGGGTTGATGTATCCATAAGGCTCCTCCTCAATCATACTCCTCATAGGGCCGGGTTGGAAAAAAAAAAAAACAGGCCTTGGCTCAAAATCGGAAGGTGGATCTGGCTCCGTACCAGAGTCCGTATGATGATGGGGAACAACATCGCTGAATGGGCTCCAGGGGAGGCTGTGGTCTCGCGACCTAAGGCGTTCCGGATCCAGAACTAGACCCTGGTGACCCAATTGGCACCAATGGCGGACCAGCCAGCAGGAATTCAGTGGGGGCACCCGCCAAAACCGAGGGGCCTGAGATGCATTCCAGAGAGGTCACTCCACCCAAATCGGAAGTGCATGGCCTCATAAAACTCTCGCAGATGGGCAGGGGCAGCACAGACTCCGGGAAAGTCGGGGACTGTGAGCTTCGTAGAGTCAACAGGCAGGTGATGAGGAGCTTCAGAGATCGCTCCCGGAGCATCTTGGGTTCATGGCGCGACAGTCCACACAAGTCTTAGAGTTGTGGCCCAGCACCAGAAACAGATCAGGTGGGAGGGCCTGTCACAGACGTCTGGGCCAAAAACCACAGGGTTTTGGTGGGGGCTCCTTGCATACTGGGAGACAGAGTCTCAAAAATAGTCGACAAAGCATAAAAAAATTGTCCAAAATGTGTACAGAGGTAGCTCTCTGCGGAATTGCGCTGATGGCGCAGACAGAAAAGAACTGACGTCAGTGCACTGGGGTGCCACCTATATAGGCACAGTTCACACCACTTACGGAGTGGGCGGATTCAAGGAGCCAATCAACGCCACCTATCAGCATGCAGAGGGACTGCTCCAAACGTTTCCGTATCCAGTCTTGGGAATAGTCTAAGGTAAGAAGTCTCTATCAGATTTTCATATTTTAGCTGCTTGCGCCGAGAAAGATGTCCCACCCATGGTTTTTCTGTTGTAAGCTGAGATTTAGAGACAGGACCTGCCAGTCTATAGCATATGGTTCTTTGTGGGATGTATGTTGTCATTTTCTACCTGAGGAAAAGCGCCCCTTTGCCATGTATTGCCTTGTGAGTGATACAAAGCAGCATGAAGGAGGATCTTCTGATTACCAGTGGCGAGTTCTTATGGCAGAAGGCATATGAGCTTGTGGACTTACATGTAGTAGTAGCCTGGCAGCAGAATTCTGAATTTTATGTAATCTTCTCATGGCTGATAAAGGTAAGTCGTGACATAGAACATTAGCATAATCTAGTTTGGATAGGACAAGAGAGAATGTCACTTGGACTTTATATGGGGTTGGGGGGGGAGGATCCAGGGTGCCGGATGATGTTTTCATGGTTTGAAAGCTTGATCTAGATTTCTTACCCACTTAGGCATTCATGGAGAGCCTGGAGTCATTGGTAACTTCAAGGTGTCTTACCTCCTTGGGTAATTTGGGATATGTATATGACGGTATGGCACAACGCAGTTTATGGAAGGGGGGGGGGGGGATTCCAATATATGCACAACAATTTGTTTGATAAGACAGCGGTTAAAACCGTTCCACTGGCAAGAAGAGAGACCTCAAAGGTGAAAATATTTGACTTTCTGTGATGGCGCACATGTCTTAACAGAAGAATAAAATGCTTATGAGTGTGTTTGTGCATTAAACAGTTTTGTTAAAGCAAACTCCTTTTTGGGAATATGGAGACATATTTGTGTTCAACCACGCCTTGTGATCGATAATCTCATATGCAAAGGGGATTGCTGGAATTGCACTTCTCTGGAGCTGAATTCCTTGGAGTAGGGGCTTCTGATTAAGCAGCACTTGGCATCTCTTTTATGGCAGAAAATGTAGTACTGCCAAAGGTGGATGAGGGTACAGATACAGCATGATGATTTTTAAGCACCTTATTGGTTTGCATAGAGTAGTCACCGCTGTACTCTAAGTCTCATGCAGAAGGGCAGTGCCTCGAAGTCATGGTTGATTTTGTATATGGTTCTGACATTGTAGGTCATCATTGTTATGCGTGAAGATTTTCTCAACCTCTTGTCATCTCTTCTAGACAGTGAGTTTTTTGCAAGCAACGTCTTATCTAAGTTGAGCCCCTCAATGCGGACAACAATGGAGAGGACCAATATATTTCAATATCTTACATTTTCTCTTATTTCTTCCCCTGATGGGGCAGGTTATAATAAGAAGTGTGGCTTAAGGAGGAAGTATGACCTTCTGCCACTCAGAATTCTGTGACCCAGTCTCAGTGGCTTTCTTTAGTGTTTCGCCATTCTCCTGCTCTCTTACAGTCTGATTTACTCTCAGTCCATCAAAGTTCTCCTGGATATATTCCAACTAAAGTTTCATTCCCCCACCGTTCTGGGAGTATTGGGGAGTGGCGGGAGGAACAGATTAAATAAAGAGTATAATCGTTTGCCTCCAACGAAGGGACCCTTTATAAACAGTGCAGAAAGTCCAATTGTAGCAGCATTTAAAGACAAATCTCCTTCCCTGTCATGAATGCAGCGGTTGATGCCCCCGTCTAGGTGAAATATAAAACCATACAAAAATCTGGAGCTTATGCTAGGGCTGGCTGAAGTCCAGGAAAGACCAAATAGAAGTCACAATCAAGTAAAAGTAAAGTTTGAGATGGTAAACAGCACAGCTATTTCCAAGAGCTCCATCACATCTGTGCTGTAAAACTCTAAGTGATGGTGCCATCTAGGAAGAGCAGAGAGACAAGTTCTTCCGCCTTATTGGTTGTGATGTGGATTGTTTCAATAAGGTGAATGTGCTACTAAACAAACACAATTAATGGGTATATGGCAAGTTTAGCACTACTTATCGCTATTTTAATGTACCAGCATAGCCAGCCCAAAAACAGGAAACGTTTCAAGCATGTTATTCTAGTAAAGACACAGTGCTGCAGAGCTGAGGCTTTAAAGGGCCATCCAAATAACTGTTCACTCTGGAAACTAGGAGGCAAAACCTACACATGTTATGTCTTCTGCTGTAGTGTACAGTCTCTGAAAAATAACCTATGCTGCAAAGATGATTAGCAACATCAATCTTTAGAAACCAATTATGTTCTTTACAGAGCACTCTGCTTAGAATGCCTGTCCAGGTGTTCCAAGTCTTGATACTTGAAAAGCAGAATTCTCATTTTCTTTCTCACAATCCACAAGCTTAGACCTCATTAGATTTAAATGTCAGGAGGCTCGTGTCTTCACAGGGTCCGGACATTGATTCCATTGGTCACGCGGTGGACCCAGAAGTGACCTCATATTGAATCTGGTTTTGAAATTCTCTGAATCAGGGAAGAAAATGATCTTCTCTCCAAGAAAACTTGTTCAACTGTGGTATCGAGACACACAAAGTTCTGAGTCGATACGGAAGGGTAGCTGTTTTATGTGAGCTTCAGTTTGTATAGGGCAGATAAAGATCCCTTGTTTCTTGATGAGAGCAGCTACTACAACAATATTTTCATAGAATACTCTAAGGGCTGATATCAAATCCAATGGTAGGATCTTGAACTAGTAAGAATGTTTTACATTTTGTTTCAGGCTTCAAATCAAGTCAACTGCAATGGGCAGTGGCAGGTGAGCAAAACTCTAAAAGGAGGCACCATTAATTAAACAGCTAAGATGGTTGTAAAGTCTGCTGATGCCCTTTCCATAAACCTTTCATTATTTTTATACAAAAAGACAGTTAAACTCACCAGTGTGAGTTATCCCCAGTCAACAAATACATCTCAATAGGATATATAATTAGCAACATCAAAATGTCCCAGCTCTGGCATGGCATATTTGATATGCACAATACTATAAGCAGTAATGTTGGGTAGCAACCCATACTCCGTCATTACAATGCAAGGGATTTGATATCTATGGTGAGAGAGTATTGAGGAGGATGGAAGAAACCACAAACCAGCTCCCTCTATGTGGCTACATCCTACAAAATCTTTGGGTAATTTCTGACTTCAAACATATGTATGTAGGTCCTCAGAAACTCTAAGAGCAACTGTGTATGCGTTTTCTGTGCAAATAAGCTATTAGCCCTTGAGTCTTCCAGCTTTAACAATTCACTACAGCCCATAAATGCACTGTTGCCCCCGATTTACCCTCTGCTAATAACTATTTCAGAAGTGAGAACAGACTTGTTGCCCCCTCAGCCAAAGTAGGGATCTCACTAGACGTTTGGAATAGGTGCAGGGATAAATGCAAGGTATGTTTGTCTCTGCCTGTACAAGTTGATGCAAGGAACTCTTCACTCAGAAGTTGTCAACTGTGAGCAGCCTGGCTCAGGATTTTCAAAAATCAATGGGGAGGAGTGGAATATATAAGGTAAGAAGTGTGGAGCAGATGACTTTAATCCACCTTTGTTGTGTCTCAGAGAAGATCGGCAATAAAGTAGTTGGGGAAATGTGGGATCCCAACTTAATCAAAGTAATGGGCTGATCCTTCTCATTCAGGGACTCCTAAGACAAAGAAAGCTGATGCATTTGGCCCTGTGTTTGAAACAACACAGACCAATTTACCCTGAAAATATAATTTTTAACTGTATTGGTAAAGCCTTCAGCAATTTTGGTAGGGGGCAAAGGAGGAAAAGCAGTGAGCAACTATGACTTCGATGGTGTGCATAGTTAATGTCCCTAAAATGAGGTAAGGAGCAAAGGAGCTACTCTGCCTAACTGATCCAAATACATTACTGCTGAAATACACTGTCCTAACCTGTTGAAAGAGAATTATATCTGGGGTTCAGAGAATGAATGTAGGCGCCTTATGTAGAGTTGACAGCAAAAACAACACGGTGATAGCAGGAATGCTTGAATTAATCTCAGCCACTCGCTCTGGGCCACATTCCAGACCATTGTGCTCACTGTGCCACTACAACCAAGCTACACCTGACTTATGAGCCCCAATATGATTTGATTTTACATTTTAGAAAGCGCACAATTGCCTGAAGGTGTCTTGGTGCCAGTGTGATTCTGATTTCACCAGACCATCAAACCGAGAGCATTAAGGGATTATAACAAAGCTGAAAACAGCCAGGGTTTCCACTGGTTTTGGAAACAGACAATTGTCCTGACTTTTAAAGACAAGGGTAGTCTATTCCAAGCTTACAAGTAGAGTAAACAAAGCTCTGGTCTCCCCAAGTAGTTCTCCCAATTCTAGGAGTAATCACCGAACATGATGAGGCTTGTCATAATAACCTTTTCGGGGGGGATTGGGGGGGAAAGTACCAGCTGAATTTACTTTAAAGGTACGCTGGTCCTACTCCATCCAGAGCTTTATGAGCCAAGCACAAGGGCTTGAAAATGATCCTCTTCCTAACAGGGAGACTATAAAGCTCTCCCAAAGCATTAGATGCCAACTTAAATTTGGGAATTTTCTTTCGTAAACGACAAGCCATATTTTGCAACATTTGAAGCCGGTTTAATTCCCAAATAGAGGGAGTTGCAATGATCAAGCCTGAATAACACCAGGGAAATAACCAATTTTTGCAAGCCGGGTGGGATAAAGGGAAGTACCTTCCTCAACATTTTTCTAATAAAGAAACAAGTTGAAGTCAGTTTGTTTATCTGCTCAACAAATAACATATCAACATTAAAGAGGACACCCAAATGTCTTATTTTGGAGACTGGTAAGGGAGAAGGACCAAGCACCTGAGGTCACCATGATTGGTTCCAGAAAGAGACATTGTTGCCAAAAAGAAGAGCCTCTGTTTTTTGAGAATTTAACTTTAGGCAATTCCTGTGCATCCAACTAACGATGGCTGTCATGCAGCCATTGAACAGAGCAGCAACCTCCTCCACATTACCCGAGATCGACACCACAATCTGGGTATCATCAGCATATGCTGCTGAGGCAAAACCTAAAGAATGGATTTACTTGGCCAAAGGGGCGGCCACGTAAATATTAAACAGCGTAGGACTGAGGGATGATCCCTTGGATGCCCCACAAGGCAGGGTAAAAGATTTAGAGTTAAACTCCCAAAGGATCACCTTTTGTCCTCGATCATCTACAAATGACGAGAGGGGATCCAAGGCTGAGCTGGTAATCCCAATATCAGCCAGTGCTCCAAGAGGACCACATGGCTAACCATATCGAAGGCCGCAGACAGGTCCAAAAGGACCACCGCAGCCTTCCCATAATTGTCCAGGATGGATCTAACCTCTTCTGAGACTGCAACTAAAGCAGTTTCAGTACTATGGCCGGACCTGAAGCCAAACTGTGCCTCATGCAGGATTTAAAATTTCTCAAGGTGTTTGGACAAGGTTTTGTTAAGATGCTTTTCAATAATTTTGGCCGGGAAGAGTAACTGTGATATAGGTCTATAGGTATTCTCATTCAGAGGGTCTAAAAAGGGCATCAGGACAAAAAAGATGTTGGGTTACATGTGTTCCGGTTCAGGGAATACCCGACTTGGCAGTTCGGGCTTTCAAATTAAAGTGGCACAGATGGCAAAAGAACGATGGGTTGAAATGCTACCCTGAGCAATTGGTTAGACTTACTGCGAGCATTCCTCCCTTCACCTTTTGTGTGTTTGATGTACCACCCTAAGAGGTAAATGTATACCCTGATGTGGGTCCCATTCTCACTGTTCTACTGGAACCAAGAAACACCTGGCTGATGACCTCCAATCATGGTGGTCATTGATCGCCAGGAAAGCGACCACCATCCACTTACACTCAAATTAAAGGGGTCACAAATCAGAGAATCAACATGCCCCGAGACACTAATATCCATTCTAACTGTCCTGACAAATAATAGACTTAATGTCAGATGGGTGGATATATCTAACACTGAGAAGGTCATAAAAGAAATGTATAGATCTTTAAGTGTAGCTCTGACAGCACTAGAAGAACAGGACTGTACATCCTCTCAGATCATGGTTGCTCATTAAGAGTTGTTTTCAAGTTTGAAAGAACGCTTTGTGATATACGTGAAAAATAGGAAATATTCCCCGAAACTACAAGAATAGTTTAATCACCAATGAAGAGAGTTCAAACTGATCTTGTCAAAGCCCCAAAAAGCAAGTTGAGGTCTAACTTCATTAGCTGCAGAAGAAATATGATAAAGTGATAAAAGACCGCAAGGACCAGTGGAGTGTCAAGCTATCAGAGGATCTGCTGAAAAAAGCAAAGGGAAAGGATAGCAGAGGGTTTTAGCATCTGTTCACACATGATGGGCGTAGGCATCGCGCTCAGCCAGAATGCCACATTATCGCTCG
This sequence comes from Triturus cristatus, assembly GCF_964204655.1. Lineage (NCBI taxonomy): Eukaryota > Metazoa > Chordata > Amphibia > Caudata > Salamandridae > Triturus > Triturus cristatus. Next base: position 1,093,119,686 of record NC_140593.1, read on the forward strand.
TGAGTTGGTTAAGCATTTTACAGCTATTTATGCAGACCTAAAACTTGTGAAGGTCAAGAATAGCTCCATGTCCCCTCTTGTCATCAATGGTGTAGTAGGAGAGCCAGTGGTATCTACACTGGAAGAAACCATTAAAGCAATCCGTGCTCAATAGCGGGGAAAGCTCCTGGTCTTGATAGGATCCTCTCTGATCAGTAATTGTCCAAACCTTTGATTTGGGGACCTTACAAAAAATAAAACGTCCAATGCCATAACTACAGGAGTCCCAATCCCTAATTCCTGGAAAGGGGTTGAGATCAGCCAACGGACGTGACTGGAGTAGTATTGACACCTCCTCTCTACAAGATTCCCTAGTTAGAACCCAGCCAGACCTGGCCACAGACATTAATACGGCAGCTCACAGATTTTCCACCTGGATTAAAAACGCAGTGAATCCTTTGGCCCCCTTCAAGGTCTTCTCTAACAGGCGAAACAAGCCTTCTGAACCTTGGATCTCGGAGAAATTAAGAAATCAAATACAGATCTGTAGAAGGAAGGAAAGGAGGTGTAGACTGAAGTATGAGACAGCTGACAAAACACATCATAAGCAATCATTGATGGAGTATAAAAAATGCACTAGAGGAGGAAAAGCAAATATTTTACTTCGAAAATACAACAGGCAAATAACTCAACCAAGGAATTGTTTCAAACAGTGAAAAGCCTAGCTAAACTCCCAGAGCCTCCGAAGATGGGTGGCAGCAAGGAATTCTGCAATATATTTGCTGAATTTTTTAGGGACAAAGTGGAGGCATTGTATAAAGAGCTTAGCAGATATGGCAATACATTGATTGACATGCCCCCAGCTGGCTTGCCATTCTCCCCTGCCCACCTTCTGACCTGCTTCTCTCAACCTCCCATAGAGCAGATCATCCAAGTGGTTAAGACGTCTAAATCTGGGGCTCCGAAAGATCCCTGTCCCCCAAACATATTGCATCTAGTCCCGGAAGTGGTTAGTGAGCAACTGTTGGTCCTGTTTAAAGGGATAATTGGCTCAGCTGTTTTTCCTGCTGCATGGAAAAATGCATCAATGTTACCGCTACTGAAGAAATCTGAGCTGGACCCAGTTGAGCCAAGCAACTATAGACCCATTTCAAGACTACCCTTCCCCGCAAAAATATTGGAGAAAATACTTAATATGAAACTCTCAGCCTTTATCTCCTCCTAGAACGTTTTGGATCCATCGCAATATGGGTTCCGGGAGGGGCACAGTACAGAAATGGCCTTGATTATGGCCACTGAGGAACTGAGATCCATGTTGGATAATGGGGGAGGAGGGTCGCACTGATATTATTAGAACTATCGGCGGCCTTCGATACGGTGAACCACACTATTTTAATCAACAGACTCTCAGAATTAGATATTAGAGGAGCGGCCCTTAAACTGTTGACCTCCTTCCTCTCTGATAGAGTCCAATCAGTTGAAGCGGGGGCCTTTGCCTCAGGACAGTTCTCGGTCCCGTGTGGGGTGCCTCAGGGCTCGTCTCTCAGCCTCTCAGTGGTCTCGTACGCTGATGATACCCAATTGATGGTGTCAGTTTCCAGAAATATGGAAGAGACAGCAGATCGTTTCAATCTCTGTATGTCTCGGGTACATCAATGGATGAGTCTGAACTGCCTAAAAGTTAAAGCTGGAAAGACTGAGGTCCTCTTATTGTGCTCCGATACCTCTTTCTGGACACCCAGATGGTGGCCGACGTGCCTAGGAGACACCACAACACCTGTAAATGAGGCTAAAAATGTAGACATCATCTTCGATGATAAACTGACCTTCAAACATCAGATCACTTTCCTGTCTTCCTCTATCTTTTTCATTTTCATTTCATTAATCTTTATTTCGACTTCATAAGTCATAAAAGATGAACAATACAGATAAGACAATAAAAATCTGCACAATGAAATACATCATTAAGAGAAAGATAAGGTGGAATTACAGTGTCTGCAAAATATTGACCAGGAATCAGAACATCAATTAGTGCAAAAGAATTAATGTTATCAAAAAAGTTCTTCTGATATTCCATACAGCAGCTAAGTACTTGCTGACAGCAAATACAGTTAAAGGGGATAAGTCCGATTTCAACAATCGGAAGGCCTCCAGATGATGCCTGAAGCCCCAGTTTCTGCAGATGGGAATAATCCACTTTTTCCTGGATTTCGTATAAGAAGGACAAAAAAACAACATATGAGTTTCAGTCTCCAACACATCATTGCAAGCAGGACAATTTTTAGGAGATGAAGGGTGCCATCTGCTAGTAAGAGCTCTTATTGGCAAAGCATTGTGTCTCCATTGAAGGAATAGTTTCCTAAGACCAATAGGGTTAATATCGTCCAGGACTATCTCCAACTTGTAGTAGTCCTTCATAGTTAAAAAAGTAGTAGACATCAACCCAAGTGTATCATTAGTTATAGAAGCATTCAGATTGTGTTCGTAATATCTTGTAACCAGAGCTTTACGGGATATCCTACTACAAGCTTCTTGGGGGTTTATCCACAGGGCCGATAGACCCAGGCGAGATAATTCATTCTTTATATACACTAGCCATGCAATTTTTCGGACAGCTGGATGTTGATAAAGATCCATAAATTCAGGCCGGTAGCATGTAAGTTCGGGGGTTACCCAAAGTCGCCTCCAGAAAGTCAGAGGCTTCACACCGGATTCCTCCTTTAGTGATCTTAGTCCCATATCAAGCCTAAGGGGGAGAAGTGGTGAGCTCAGTGGTAATGCGGCTAGGTTCCGGAGGAACTTGTTTTCCGTAACAGTAATTTCAGGGGCACAATTATTGCCCCATAATTCTGCACCATACATTACTGCACCACGGGCCTGAGTTTTGTAGATTTCAAGTGGGGAGCCAATAGGGTGTATCATGGATTTATTCCACAGGTTTACTAAGCCCCCAACTTTTTGAGTTAATTTTAGATTAGATTTTATCTGGTGGTGAGACCATGTCAAGTTTTCATTCAGAGTCAGTCCCAAATATTCAAAGGTGTGTACTCTCTCCAGACTAATACCATGGATAACTGGATTGGGGCGAGTTAACCGAGGGGGGTTAAAGATCATAAATTTTGTTTTAGCTGTGTTGATCTCCAGCCCCCGATCGGCACAAAAAGAAACAAAGCCATCCAGGACTCGTTGGATACCCATGGGAGTCTTGGAGAGTAGCAGGGTATCATCTGCAAACATAATTGCTGAGATTCCTATACCTGCAAGTTTGGGAGCGTCTCGGTTAGAGACATGGTTCAGGTGTGAAATTAGTCCATTTACATAGAGGCAAAACAGGGTCGGTGCCAAAACGCACCCCTGCCTTACCCCCCTTCCAACGGAAAAGCTAGATGATAAACCACCATCACTCCCACATCTAACCTTAGCAAAGCTGTTGGTATGAAGGCGCACTATAATCTGCAAGAGGGGTTCTGGGATACCTAATTCTCGCAAGACATACCACAGTTTGGTGCGGGGGACTAAATCGAATGCCGCACGCAGATCAACAAAGACTGTGTAAAGAGAACCACCCTCGAGCTTGGCTGTCTTCCAGAAGAGCATACTCAATCTAAAAATCTGGTCAATTGTTGAGACGCCCTTTCTAAAGCCCGCCTGATAGTGACTCAGAATCTCAGACTCCATCATCCAGTCCAGGAGACGGTCAAGAATTAACCTAGAGAAGAGTTTCTGAGCAACATCTATCAGACTAATGGGCCTGTAATTTGCGGGGAGCAAAGGCGACCCCTTCTTGAAAATAGGGACAACTTCCGCGCCCAGCCATGAGTCAGGCACAGGCATGCCCCCGACAATTGCATTGAATATCATTGTGAGTTAGGGTGCCCAGACTCCGGATTCATGTTTGTACAAGTCGCCGGGAACCCCATCTAACCCGGGTGCTTTGCCTACGGGGAGGGCGGATATAGCGCGATGAACCTCGCTTAAGGCAAAATGGATCTGCTCAAAACCTGTGGAAATACCCAACACTGGGTTAAGCGTGGGAGGGTCAGAGCAAAGATATTCCTCTCGATAGAGAGTACTAAAGTGTTCTTCTCAAATTTCGGGGGCAATATTTGGTTTTACTGCTGCTTCAGGTTCAACTCCTCCAGTAGACACAATTAGCCAAAATCTACGAGAGTCTTTAACCTGGAGGGCAGATGTTAACCTGACCCAGTTTTCAGTAGCCCACTCAAGCTTTGCATGATGTATTACGTTGCGATAGGTTCGTCTCTTGTGTTGAATGTCATCCCTGCTAGCTTTCTTTTTTAGTGCGTTCAACAAATCACGCTTAGCCAGAATGCATGCTCTATTATACCATTGATGGCGTCTGGTAATCCTATTCCTACAGGAGACGTTAGGGTTAAATATGTCGGCTAGGCTGGTAAATATTCTTTGTTAACTACAGCCAATTTTACATGGCAATCAGGGGAGGGATACTTGTCCATAAAAGTATGGACATCATCCAATGCTGTGCCTACCCTAGCGTAAACTCGGGATAACTCCCCTTGGTTAGCGGCCATTTTAGCCCATTTAACCCTGCGTTTATTGTTGGCCAAGAAAGCCCTGTTTGGTACCACAGATTTAGGTGATGATAAAGAGTCACCCGGACATAGGCCTAATAAAGAAACGTCCAATATCAAGGGATTGTGATCACTTTCCCCCCTTGGTAGCACCACAAAATCACATACTCTATTCCACTCCTTGCACTGAACAAAAATATAATCAAGTCTAGCCTCTCTGACCTTCAAACATCAGATCACTTCCCTGTCTTCCTCTATCTTTTTCAACCTGAAGATGATTAGAAAAATACACCCCTTCATTCCACCGGAGTCAGTAAAAATTCTGGTGACAGCACTGGCATTGTCCAAATTGGACTATGGGAAAGCGCTTTATGTAGGGATCCAAAAGCAGCATCTTCAAAGGCTACAATAGCTTCAAAATGCAGCGGCCAGATTACTGCTGGATATTCCAAAATTCCAGTCAGTCTCGCCGAAGGTGAAGAGCCTACATTGGCTCCCTGTGGAGAAGAGAATTATATTCAAAGCCCAATTTCTAGCTTTTAAGGCACTCCATAGGGTGGGCCCCAACGTCTTGAAAAAGCAATTGAAATGGTATATACCAACCCGAAATTTGAGGTCAGCTCACTGCAAACTCCTTCAAACGCCCAGAATTAAAAGTTTGTTGGGGCGGAAGAAGTTTTTTTTCGGGAACCGTTAAAACCTGGAAAGTGCTTCTTGGCGAGAAAGAACTGTCCAACTCTCCTGGCCTTCAGAAAAGCTTTAAAACCCTGGCTTTGTGTAAATTAATTTTCAGTTCTGGATTGCGTACTAACCTTCTCTTTCCATCTGGATCAAGCGCCTAGACGCCATCTGGCATTTGTGCGCTATATAAATGTTTAAATCAAATCATACTGATCTTTAAGAAAGGATCTAAAGAAGTCCCTGCTAACTATCGGCCTATTTGACAAAACTATGGGAGTGGATATCGTCCAAGAACGTGCTGTTGCACAACCAGGCTGGGTCCAAGGCCAAGATAAGTATGGTTGACCAGGTGCTATGGTTCCTGGCAATATAATGGAAAAACGTTGACATAGATCAGGCTCCCTGTTTGTCGTATTTGTGGATCTGTGAGCCGCCTTCGATCTTGCCTCAATTGTAAAACTCTGGGAGATCTTGGGAAACACGGGGGGGTCCCCCACTGGTCTACCATTTTTGATCCAGCAACTACACACAGATAACTTTGCTAGAGTCAGGTAGGGACCGGGAGGGGAAACCACGGTGGACATCCCTATTAGAAAAGGTGTTCACCAAGGCTGTGTCCTGGAACCCACACTTTTTCGTTATTCCTCATTGGCTGTATTCATGACTTCCTGGACTGCAAGAATGACTAGACTAAAAGTTCTGGGTTTATCATTTGCGGATGACCCACTTCTCCTTTCAAAAACTTCGAGGGGCTTATGTACCCTTCTGGAAAAGTTTAGTCTCTTCTGCAAAGATCATGGCCTTGAATTAAGTAGTAGGAAAATCAAATATATGGTGTTCCATCCCTGGAAAAAGCTAGGGGTAACATAGTCCTAGATGGTGCCATATTTGAAAGGGTCTTTGAATTTGATTACTTTGGGGTGAGACTCTACGACTCCCATTAATGATCTGCACAGATTGAGAAAAGCTCACTGACCCTAAAGCATAGAGGATGGACTAATATTAGATTTACTAATCGGGCCTCTCCATATCCTAGCTCACTGGCCCTGGAGATTTATAAGGTACAAGCATGCGGGGCAGCTTTGTACCTGGCAAAATTACAGGTCTTTTGCAAGCTCCACTCACTTAATAGAAGGGAAAATTATTTGACTGAATCTTTGTTGACACTTCCCGCCAGTGCTCCACTACTTCCACTAAGCTTCGACTTAAACCTAAAACTAATCTAGGATACAGCATGCTCGCTGGATTGCTCCCCTTTGCCGGATTCTCTGGCTTGAAGTCTGGCGTAATGCTTTGAGAATTTGTAAAACAGACAACAGGAGTAGCTCTGTCTATTTTGATCTCCAATTACTTGCAGTCAATTTGGCATATCAGATCCAGGCATGCAGTCAAAAAATAAAAAGCCCTAGAGGTGTTTTAGCGTGTGTTCCAATGCATTGCACTTAAATTATTATTAAGCCAGACATGTATCCTAAGCTATTCCTTATTTTTACAGATCCTTAACAGTATTCTTCCGTATAGCATAGCGGACCCTTTTGGAGTTCACCTCTGGGACTCTTAAAGGTTTTTGTTTATCTGCTGAAGCTCAGTATGTTCATATGTTTTTACATTGCACTTTTATGGTTCTGTGAACTGAAATAAATTTGATTGATCTAGGGTGAAACCAGCCATGGATGGCTTGTGTTCTGGTTCAGGGAGGATATGGCGTGGTAGTTTGGGCGGGACTGTTCCTACTGGGGCAGCGTCAATACTGGTTTGCATAAGGCTGGATCCAAACTAAGGTCGCATGGTGAGCAAAAGAACGATTGGTCGGAATGCTACCTTGAGCAATTATCAGTGGTTAAACTTTTTGGAAGGATTCTTCCCATCATCTTTTGTGTGTTGTCTAGAGTTGAAGCAACAGAAATTACATGAATAAACGTAGACTTGCTGAATGGTTCAATGGCCTTGGTTTGATGGACTTTAATTTGTGTCAAATTCCAAATTATGATAAATTTGGTAAACCTCAGGGACTGGTAAGAAATCAGGGTCAAATCAGAAATAGTTCTCCTTGAATGATTCATAAGACATCTGATTCTTAATTAAAAAGCCTTCAGACACCAAACACTCCAAATGGGATGGTTGCACCAGAGATGAGGCCCTGTAGCCAATAAACAGTGATAATGGTATAATTTTGCAGGGTTATCATCAAGATATCTTTATTGATTTTGATTCTGAAAAAAAGGTCTTGTGCTTATCTTGCCTTCACCAATAGCACCTACTCTCTCGAAATTCGGGGTTGTGTGACACAGTTTTGAATGCAACTCAGATGAAGTTAATTGTGACAGCCTGGGACACTGGCACTGATTTGGTATTTTTGAGATCAGAAGCACAGGTTTGGTGCTGTAAAGAAACCTGGAGTGTGACTCCTTTTGCGAGCATGCTTCCATCTCTGTAACAACTAGAAAAGGGCTTCTTGGTTGCTCAAATACAGGCCTCAAAATTTGGGTTTGGCTTCTCACATATAATTAAATACTAGTGAACCCTAACTTACTATATGCCAAGAAAGAAGAGCACATGGTCATAGTGACAAACTGGTTACAGAAAATCTGGCCAACTAAATCCCTAACAGATCTTTACCCTGAGAATAGTTGTGGCTTCAAGCTTTGACAAAGAAGACGTGCATGGTCTAGTGTTGTTGGTCTCCTCTCACCTCAGGTCTATTAAGTGGCCTCCTATACATGAATTGCTCCTCTTCTCTACAAAATGAAATAATTCAAAAATGTTTAACTATTCTTACAGATTGACAGCTACTTCCACCAATCAAGGCCAGGGGATTTCAATTAATATTTTCACAATGATTCCCTTTAAAAAAAGACAAGAAAACAAAAAAAAAACAGGTTGAAGGCAGGGATCATCATCCACAGATTTCTATTCAGTTGCTTCATGCAGGGAGAGCATGGAAAGATTTCAAGGAGTCGGCTAATAACCATAATGCGAGAGATTTTTGAAGATTGATGACAGAATGGATCCCTTTACTAGGTCAAAGTTAGAAAAGACTTGGGAAACCAAAGCTCAAGTAAAGCACCCTGGGCAGATTACACTGTTGTGTATCTCTATAAAATGGATATTGATATCTGGGCCCCAGTACTCGTAAATTCTTACTGTAATTTTAACGATCAGGAGATTTCTCTTGGAAGGGTGCTGGCAGAGTGTATGTTTTGAAGAAAATGGACCAGGTATGCCCAGCACATTGCAAGCAGATTTCATTAATAGACAAAGTGGGCAAAGTATTCAGGAAGTTACTTTGTCCCCTGTTTGAAGGCGGTCAGACCTTACACTCATTTTGCACATCAGAGAAAAGAAAGGCCTCAGTAAGTTCAAGATGGTAGCAATGTAAAAGGAACTCAGATTAGAGATTTAGGGATCTGGAGGATTTACCATCTAGGTCTGAGATGGTGGATGAGCAAGACTTTGCATTATGAGAGGGAGGCCGTCATTCTTGAACAAGTGTCAACCAACTGCAACCCAAAGTTTGGACCTAGATGATCCGAATCAGTTGAGGAATCTACGAGAAGGGTCTTACTCGTTCCTTCCTGTTTCATGCCATTAGAGGCAATATAAAAGGCCAGGGTTTTTATAGAAGCACACTATCGGGCAACATTGCAAGTGTGTGGGCTTTCTGTTCTTCTGTGTAGTTTTCCTGGCAGCCCTTGCCCCAAGTTAGCCCAGACTAGGACAAGTCCTTGTTTTTTGGTGTTTTGTGCTTATTTACAGTCACAAGCGGTTTCCAGTAGACAAGGTTCTTTCACGTTGTCTGGGCCAGCATTCTCCGGGCCATGCAGATGGGGAGAAATATTCAAGTGTTTTTTCTACAATTGTTGTGCTGTTCTTTATTTATGAACTTTATTAACTTTGTCATCTCCTGAATGTGTTCCCATGTCCTAGAGCATTCAATCTGATAAAGTGGTTTTTCGCCCCATTTTTCCTTACTGTATTCCTGTATACCCGCTGCTTTCTCTTTCCTAGCACATTATTTATACATAATGTGACCCCTGGGACGCCTGTGGCTATTAACTGTGGTGTGCTCATCCCATGTAGCAGATTCCTGACAAAGGATTCCTGACAAAATGGTAATATCTCGCTTAATGGGGATTTTTGGGAGGAAATTGGCACCCTGGAGAAAAACTTTAGGTAATAGTTTTCTTAGCGGAAGTGTTCTATGCTCAATTGTTTCAATGACAAGCTTTGATCCAGTCAACATATCTCCTTTTATGGATTGTATTGTGCAGTGCTGGATTTAACCAGCCTATTTGAGCATGTGGTGGTAGGCGTACACAGGAGGTATTATATTAAACTTTCCCAATTAACAAGGGGTAATGCCATGCTTGCCCCATAATGACATCCCAGTTTAATATGTTATTAACTTATGTCCTGGTAGAACAGTTGAAGTTTCTTAAAAGGTACCTACAGTGGGGTATCATCACGTTATCATTCGGCTTTTCACAGGTGATGCGATTTAAAAGGGTCGCACAGAAAATGCAAAAGAACTACTGCTGGATGAAACTTTTGTATTACTGCAGGGAGAAATCTTTTGTTATTAATTCGTTTAAAACCATTGTTATAAAAATGGGTAGTAAAAATACACACAAAGTGGCATTTTTCTCTTCTTAGGTCACGAAAACCACGTAATTATTGCTTCTTATGGCTGCCGGGATTTCAGGTTTGTATGACTGGTTCTTAGTATTCCCAGATTACAGAAAGTAAACTGCCTTAAACTCCTTTATTTGGAGGTGTCCTAAAGTTTGACCACCATTTAAGTTGTTATTCTGTATCAAAGGTTTAACTTGTTCAAGAGGTTAAATCAATTACAGCTGCATCTTCTGTAGTAGAACAGTGGAGCCTCTTACGCTGCTCTCAAATAGACAGAGTGGAGAATAGATTCCTGGCGGCAGTTAGGGCAGTTTAGAACCCGGATTCCAATCATCCATTTAAAAACTGAAATAAGGTATACTGTACCAGTTTGGTGGTTGCCTTAAACCTCTTTTGTTCTGGGTTTTCGGTGGTTAAACTCTAGCCTATAAACGTCATACAGATGTGATTGTAGAACCCCAGTGCCACCTGGTTTGACTTGGCTCAGATATGTGGAGATCTACCTGCCAGAAACCTGATTTGTTCAATATGTGTGCTTCTACTGACTGCATAGTTGGGAGAGATCTCAAAAAACTGAAATCTGCTCACTGGGAAAGACAAAGGTCTGTCCCTTACTGGGTCACTCTGCTAGCACAGAATGCTATTATTGGATGAAAAACAATAGGTGGAACACAAGAGTTAAATTTGCATGAACAGTTGTGAATTAGAGAATCACATTTGAATGAAATGTGCCCCCATGCCTCTGACATGGTGAAGAGACTCTTCCTAATGTTTAGTCGAGGGGGATCTCTTATATATAACTATGCTGCAAGGACAACAGCACCCATTCATCATCCCATGTTTCCAATTGTGATAATGTATCTATTATGCTGCTTTACTTTCTGTTTTGTCTGCTCAAAGCTGGATTAAGGAAACAATGGTTGAACCCATCATAAATACCAGCACAGGAGGAGGATTATAGAAGTCTTAGTTTTCCTTGGCAGTACACAAAGAAAGGGATGAATGCCTGATACACCAATGTCTGTGAGGAGTCTAAAAATATTAGGGCCATTAACTGTGCCTTTTAAAGGAAATTGCTTCTAAGGTTTATACTGCACTTACTGAGGTCATGATAGTTTTAAATACTGCTGCTATCTGCTAGTTTTATTTTAAAGAGAATTTCTTACTTTCTTTACAGGGGATAAAGTACATTGGATATAGTACAAATGAATCCAATGCTTTACTGATTAACTAGTGTTTGATCCTTTATATAGTGCCCTTTTATAATGTTGTGTGTGTGTTACATTGTACATTTTATATTGTAATAACGTTGCGAACCCTGAGTGTCAAGCCTTTTACTTTCCCTCTCTGGTGGTGCAGATGGCTTTGGGGTAGACACATGCCTGCATCAGACACCTGTGATGACTGAATCCAATTTCAGATCTGCTTTGAGGAAATGCTGGTACTGTTTCGGGGATCTATACCTCTTCAGTAAGCGTGGTGCCAGTGCTTTAACTGTAGCTAGCGTAAAAGGTTGCCCTCCGCTATTTCTAAATGACCCAGTGCTAAGGGCAATAGAGGATTTGGTGTTGCCCTTGGTTGGAGGGTTTCAAGTTTTACAGAAAGGACTGGTCTCTGATAAAATATTCACTTTAGATCCTGTTCCAAGTAACTCCTGAAATATCTTAATGTCGTTCACCGGTAAAGCCCCGACAGAGGAGGTGAGGTAGGTGTGCATGATGTTTGAAACTCAAACAAGTACAAGTAAGGAGATCGGGATATGGTAGATGATCTCCTTCATCTACCCATGGGAGTACTGTGAGGAGAGTTGGGTTTGCTACCTGTAGGCTGCTGTGGGAAAGTAGGCTTCCATTTTCTAATTTGGAGACATGAAAGTTGCTTCCAATCATTTCCTCGGAGGAAAAAGATCAAGGGACCTTACATGGTTCTGAAATGGATCTAAAATGGGATGATTGGCTCTTTTTGGGCATTAGAATATGGCCACATCCCCAGATCTGGCCCCTTTACCTTATTGCCCAATAAAGCAAAAGTCTCCTCTCTTTGTCTCTTATTTGGAAAGGGTTGAGGTTGCATGTTCAGTGAACGTCTAACTAGGTAAATGTCTCAGAATAAGTTGAATGGATAAAAGATTGTGATATAGACCAGACTGTGCGAGACGTAAAGAGAGAAAATACTTTGTCACTTCGACATCGATGGTAAAGCAGTCAATGTCAATCTTGCCCTTTTCACCGTCGACTGTGTGACAGTAGCCAATGACTGTGGTCAATGTTTCAACAGAGATGATGATTTCTTCAACACGGACCTTGAATGTCTAAACATCAACAAGGTTGTATGTTATCCATTGATAGCCAGGGCTGTCCTTCGACATCGAACAGATCAGCGCTCATGCTCTCGATGTCAAAGTTAATATTTTCAACTTCATTCTCTGGTGGTGACACAAATGGTAGTAGCATATTTCTCTGCCACTTGATTTTCTCTCCCTGCATCTAGCTCTAGGGGCGTCCTTGTCAGGAGGAGGCAGACTTGTTCAGGCACGTTGGAAAACTGATCTTTCTAGCCTTCTCCTTTTCTTCCTCGCTTTCATATTTTCAAGTGTGGCTCTTAGTCTGATGCACTCGCATCGGTCAAAAGTACATATGGGCCTGATTACGTTCAAGGACAGAGCCATTTTTTAGTGTGGTTTCCAAGGAAGGAAACTATTCAAAAAGGTGTGGGGTTCGTGTATGCAGCAGGGAATATTCAACAGTTTTTGATTCATATTCATGAAGATCCTCTGAATGCAGAACCAGAGTTTTAAAAAAAAGAGCTTTTATTGACAAAAAGATAGCACTCAATATTTTTGTTTAATAAGCAAAAAAAATATGCTGCATGACTCACTTGTTGCCCAAGGGGACTGCATGACTCACTTGTTGCCCAAGGGGACAGTACAGGTGGTTGTGTATAACTCACGCGACCGCAATCCTCTGCTGATGACGTCAGATATTACATCACTGTATTTAGACACTTATTTACCCATGTCTTCTTCCATTAATCTTTAGCTATACATATATTACAAATATTTATTTTTCATAAAGACACATATGTCATCAGTGATGTAATATCTGATGTCATCAGCAGAGGATTGCGGTCGCGCGAGTTATAGTTGCCTGCACTAACTATAACGGGGGAATTTCATTGGTTTTTTACGAAATGTCCAGCTAACTATAACATGTGTGAAACCTATGGTTTTTTAAGTGAATTTGCAAGGTTTTTTAAATGCTAATTCCTAACTATAACGTGTGTGAAACCTATGGTTTTTTCCAGTGAATTTGTACGGTTTTTTAAATGCTAAGTTATGTATTTATAATTTTTTTTTGTTCAGGCTTTTTTTTTTTTTAAAATCATGAGGTGTGCGCGCTGTGGGCTCTCGGTGCGCTTCGCGCACCGAGCACCCACGGTCCGCAGTGCAAGCCGTGCGCGCACGGTGCGCGCACCTCGCGATTTAAAAAAAAAAAAAAATGTTTTTTTCTCCCTTGGGGGTCCTTCTGTGACCCCCTGACCAAGGCTAGGGGGTCAGGAAATGTCCACTCTGCCCCCTTTTCACGTTCTCCACCTTTTTTTTTTCACCCCCTCAGACTGCGAGAGACAAAATGGCGGCCGACACTTCCTGGTTTCGACTGATTCGAATGTTTACCGACATCTAACAACCAATCAGAATTGCGCTCGCGCACGGCAGGGTGCGCGCACAGTGCGCGCACGGTGCGCGCGTATAGATATTGATATGCTTTTAAATGCTATTTTCTCAGGAAATACTGAACAGATTTCCACCAGACCTGCAAAAGGCACTTCCTTGACCTTATGGCTACCTCTCTGCCAAATTTCTCGTAATTCTGTTCAGCCGTTCGGGCTGTAGCTGCGACTAAAGGTCCTATGGAAAAATGCATGGGGAAAACGCGTTTTGGGACCCCCCCTTTTTCTCGGCCCCCGCTTGACGAATCACCCCGAGACTTTCAGGGTAGGAGCTGAGCGGAGCGCCCCATTAGTTTTGAAAATTTCGCGAGGATTCGTCAACCGGCGCCAAAGTTATTCAAAATAGAATTTTGAGATTTCCTATGGAAACTAGGTTGTAACTATAACTATCTACTGGCGACCGCCAGTAGATTTTATATATATATATATATATATATATATATATATATATATATATATATATATATATATATATATATATATATGCTCCAAGGTGCCCACAGGCAAGGTTGCACTCATCCAGCAGCACTTCACTTACAAGCGGGTAAAGGACATCTCCGCATGCCGGTCTGCAGCTCTCATGTCTCGATTTAAAGCCTGACGCGTTTCTGAGCCTTCGCTCGTCTTCAGAGGCTCGACTTGAGTATGGCGCTTTGACACTCCCACTATTTAAACCATAAACGCCCAGGATTGGGCAAACTCCAATGAGTTTGAACGCACTGCATTGTGGGACTAATAGTCCGTGTCATCTCCCTGTATGGGTGCGTCTCTGCCATTTCACAGCCCTGGATGGGCCCCGGGATGCAGGTGTCCATTGATCCCTCGGCTGCTGCCTCACTTCAGAGGCTCGGCGAATTCCGGCCCCCGTGACCCCCATTTTTCTCGGGGGGGTGCAAACCTTCGCGGCTGGGCTGCCGCGTGTCAATTAAAGCTCCAAGGTGCCCACAGGCAAGGTTGCACTCATCCAGCAGCACTTCACTTACAAGCGGGTAAAGGACATCTCCGCATGCCGGTCTGCAGCTCTCATGTCTCGATTTAAAGCCTGACGCGTTTCTGAGCCTTCGCTCGTCTTCAGAGGCTCGACTTGAGTATGGCGCTTTGACACTCCCACTATTTAAACCATAAACGCCCAGGATTGGGCAAACTCCAATGAGTTTGAACGCACTGCATTGTGGGACTAATAGTCCGTGTCATCTCCCTGTATGGGTGCGTCTCTGCCATTTCACAGCCCTGGATGGGCCCCGGGATGCAGGTGTCCATTGATCCCTCGGCTGCTGCCTCACTTCAGAGGCTCGGCGAATTCCGGCCCCCGTGACCCCCATTTTTCTCGGGGGGTGCAAACCTTCGCGGCTGGGCTGCCGCGTGTCAATTAAAGCTCCAAGGTGCCCACAGGCAAGGTTGCACTCATCCAGCAGCACTTCACTTACAAGCGGGTAAAGGACATCTCCGCATGCCGGTCTGCAGCTCTCATGTCTCGATTTAAAGCCTGACGCGTTTCTGAGCCTTCGCTCGTCTTCAGAGGCTCGACTTGAGTATGGCGCTTTGACACTCCCACTATTTAAACCATAAACGCCCAGGATTGGGCAAACTCCAATGAGTTTGAACGCACTGCATTGTGGGACTAATAGTCCGTGTCATCTCCCTGTATGGGTGCGTCTCTGCCATTTCACAGCCCTGGATGGGCCCCGGGATGCAGGTGTCCATTGATCCCTCGGCTGCTGCCTCACTTCAGAGGCTCGGCGAATTCCGGCCCCCGTGACCCCCATTTTTCTCGGGGGGGTGCAAACCTTCGCGGCTGGGCTGCCGCGTGTCAATTAAAGCTCCAAGGTGCCCACAGGCAAGGTTGCACTCATCCAGCAGCACTTCACTTACAAGCGGGTAAAGGACATCTCCGCATGCCGGTCTGCAGCTCTCATGTCTCGATTTAAAGCCTGACGCGTTTCTGAGCCTTCGCTCGTCTTCAGAGGCTCGACTTGAGTATGGCGCTTTGACACTCCCACTATTTAAACCATAAACGCCCAGGATTGGGCAAACTCCAATGAGTTTGAACGCACTGCATTGTGGGACTAATAGTCCGTGTCATCTCCCTGTATGGGTGCGTCTCTGCCATTTCACAGCCCTGGATGGGCCCCGGGATGCAGGTGTCCATTGATCCCTCGGCTGCTGCCTCACTTCAGAGGCTCGGCGAATTCCGGCCCCCGTGACCCCCATTTTTCTCGGGGGGGTGCAAACCTTCGCGGCTGGGCTGCCGCGTGTCAATTAAAGCTCCAAGGTGCCCACAGGCAAGGTTGCACTCATCCAGCAGCACTTCACTTACAAGCGGGTAAAGGACATCTCCGCATGCCGGTCTGCAGCTCTCATGTCTCGATTTAAAGCCTGACGCGTTTCTGAGCCTTCGCTCGTCTTCAGAGGCTCGACTTGAGTATGGCGCTTTGACACTCCCACTATTTAAACCATAAACGCCCAGGATTGGGCAAACTCCAATGAGTTTGAACGCACTGCATTGTGGGACTAATAGTCCGTGTCATCTCCCTGTATGGGTGCGTCTCTGCCATTTCACAGCCCTGGATGGGCCCCGGGATGCAGGTGTCCATTGATCCCTCGGCTGCTGCCTCACTTCAGAGGCTCGGCGAATTCCGGCCCCCGTGACCCCCATTTTTCTCGGGGGGGTGCAAACCTTCGCGGCTGGGCTGCCGCGTGTCAATTAAAGCTCCAAGGTGCCCACAGGCAAGGTTGCACTCATCCAGCAGCACTTCACTTACAAGCGGGTAAAGGACATCTCCGCATGCCGGTCTGCAGCTCTCATGTCTCGATTTAAAGCCTGACGCGTTTCTGAGCCTTCGCTCGTCTTCAGAGGCTCGACTTGAGTATGGCGCTTTGACACTCCCACTATTTAAACCATAAACGCCCAGGATTGGGCAAACTCCAATGAGTTTGAACGCACTGCATTGTGGGACTAATAGTCCGTGTCATCTCCCTGTATGGGTGCGTCTCTGCCATTTCACAGCCCTGGATGGGCCCCGGGATGCAGGTGTCCATTGATCCCTCGGCTGCTGCCTCACTTCAGAGGCTCGGCGAATTCCGGCCCCCGTGACCCCCATTTTTCTCGGGGGGGTGCAAACCTTCGCGGCTGGGCTGCCGCGTGTCAATTAAAGCTCCAAGGTGCCCACAGGCAAGGTTGCACTCATCCAGCAGCACTTCACTTACAAGCGGGTAAAGGACATCTCCGCATGCCGGTCTGCAGCTCTCATGTCTCGATTTAAAGCCGGACGCGTTTCTGAGCCTTCGCTCGTCTTCAGAGGCTCGACTTGAGTATGGCGCTTTGACACTCCCACTATTTAAACCATAAACGCCCAGGATTGGGCAAACTCCAATGAGTTTGAACGCACTGCATTGTGGGACTAATAGTCCGTGTCATCTCCCTGTATGGGTGCGTCTCTGCCATTTCACAGCCCTGGATGGGCCCCGGGATGCAGGTGTCCATTGATCCCTCGGCTGCTGCCTCACTTCAGAGGCTCGGCGAATTCCGGCCCCCGTGACCCCCATTTTTCTCGGGGGGGTGCAAACCTTCGCGGCTGGGCTGCCGCGTGTCAATTAAAGCTCCAAGGTGCCCACAGGCAAGGTTGCACTCATCCAGCAGCACTTCACTTACAAGCGGGTAAAGGACATCTCCGCATGCCGGTCTGCAGCTCTCATGTCTCGATTTAAAGCCTGACGCGTTTCTGAGCCTTCGCTCGTCTTCAGAGGCTCGACTTGAGTATGGCGCTTTGACACTCCCACTATTTAAACCATAAACGCCCAGGATTGGGCAAACTCCAATGAGTTTGAACGCACTGCATATATATATATATATATATATATATATATATTACCTACTGGCGGTCGCCAGTAGATAGTTATAGTTAGGACCACGTTTCCATAGGAAATCCGCAACATTCTATTTTGAATAACTTTGGCGCCGGTCGACGAATCCTCGCGAATTTTTCCAAATAGGTGGGGCGCTACGCTCCGCTCCTACCCTGAAAGTCTCGGGGGGATTCGTCAAGCGGGGGCTGAGATAAAAGGGGGGTCCCAAAACGCGTTTTTCCCATGCATTTTTCCGTAGGACCTTTAGACAGGGCTACAGCCCAAACGGCTGAACAGAATTACTAGAAATTTGGCAGAGAGGTAGTCCTCAGGTCAAGGAAGTGCCTTTTGTAGGTTTGGTGTAAATCTGTTCAGTAGATTCTGAGAAAATAGCCTTTAAATCAATATATATATCTGAGCCAGCTTACGGTGCGCTTACGGTACGCTTACCGTACGCGTACGGTGGCGTGCGCGAGCGCGATTCTGATTGGCTCTTAGATCTTAGTAAACATTCGAATCGGCCGAAACCAGGAAGCGGCGGCCGCCATTTTCTCTCTCGCACTGAGAGTGATTTCTAAAATATAAAGCCCAAAAACATGTAAAGGGGCTGTTTAGACAGCTCCCACACACATAGCCATTTTGAGGGAGTCCCGAAAGATCCCCCAAGGCCAAAAACGGAATTTTTATTTTTTTGGTAATTTCGCCGATTACGCTTACCGTACGCGTACGGTAAAAAATTTAAAAAAAAAATAAAAATTATCCACACTCTCTCCACCCCGTGTGCAATTGGTGTCCGCAGGGCACCAATTGTGCATGGCTTATTAGAGATGAGATAAACTAAAATATTTTAAAAAAAAATAATAAAAAAAAAAATTATCCACACTCCCTCCACCCCGTGTACAAATGGTGCCCGAAGGGCACCATTTGTGCATGGCTTATAAAATCTACGAAAAATTAAAATATTACCTTTCAAAACGAAGTGCATCATATGTCCTCCATGTGCGCACGGTGCGCGAAGCGCATCGTGCGTACATGGCCCACCTAGCGTAACGTGGGCATGCGGTGCGTGTAGCGCACCGCGTGCCCACCGTGCGTGCACGGCACTAACTGCGTAAAGTGGGCGCGCGGTGCGCGAAGCGCACCGTGCGCGCACGGAACGAACTGCGTTAAGTGGGCGCGCACGCCACGAATGGCGTAAAGTAACTTAGCATTTAAAAAACCGTACAAATTCACTGAAAAAACCATAGGTTTCACACACGTTATAGTTAGGAATTAGCATTTAAAAAACCTTGCAAATTCACTGAAAAAACCATAGGTTTCACACATGTTATAGTTAGCGGAAATTTTACTGATAAAAAACCAATGAAATTCCCCCGTTATAGTTAGTGCAGTCAACTATAACTCACGCGACCGCAATCTTCTGCTGATGACATATGTGTCTTTATGAAACAAAATATTTGTAATATATGTATAGCTAAAAATGTATGGAAGAAGACATGGGCAAATAAGTGTCTAAATACAGTATTAGCATCAGCAGAGGATTGCGGTCGCGTGAGTTATAGTTGCCTGCACTAACTATAACGGGGGAATTTCATTGGTTTTTTATCAGTAAAATTTCCGCTAACTATAACATGTGTGAAACCTATGGTTTTTTCAGTGAATATATATATATATATATCTTCCTTTATGTTTTTACAGTTTTCCATGTTTTTTTACAAGATAGTGTCTTTGGTCAAATGTACTTGTTATCACTGTTTTAGTTAACCGATCTTGTCAAAAAAACTAACAGAAGATGTTTTCTCCTATTGAACTATTTTCAAACTGAAAATGGTTTGTATTTTACTATTAATGAACTTGAAGAGATTCATATAATGGATAATTAAAGTCACATCTGCTTTATGGGAATAAAGTAGAGGTAAAATGATGAAAGCAAAATTGACTGAACCTTCATAATTAAACAAAACAGAAAAAGAACAATATTATTGTAATTCACACAATTCAACTTCACAGGTTATGAGGTGAACCTCTTCATAACAAAAATTATTTCAATAAAACGTAATCAAGAGCGTTAACATATATATGTGGCACAGTTCACTATTTGGAAAATTGCTGTAACTTACATTTTGTCCATTGCTACTTAAAATGGTGTTTGTGCAGTTTATATTGCAGCCCCACTCATTTGAAATTCCTATACTGTCTGTAGAGTACATAAGAGTGCCTTGCTTGGATTGGCAGGCACTCTGCATCATGAGTCCATTCATAGTATCTTCTGTTGATGGAATTCCTAAGAAATTACATTAAATGATTAGAAAACAAACTGTCTGAATGACATTTATTTAAAAAGGCAGACAACAACCTACAAAGTATTTAGGAGATTTGACAATCTTTTAACCTTGAATTAACTTCAGCAGTTATCCAGATCAGTATATGTCAACTTAAAAAAAACAGAACTATTATCAGATAGAATAGTCATGATATTTATTGTAGATGAATGTGAATTGGTAGACATTCAAACCTCATAGATACGTACTTAACATCCCTATATAAAAGAAAACCTAGTTCAATCAGCTAGCAATAACGTCTTTTTTTAAAAAAATTCTTTGATTGCTTAGCAAATTAATATTTCTATGACGACAGATGCCCAATTACTTTTCTTTCAAATTCTTCATGCCGCAATGAGCTCATCAAAACAGCAATTAGCAATATCACTTATTATTATTCGGTTAAGCTGTCTGGTTATCAAAGGAATATTTTGGGCTTAACAACATACAGGGAATTGTGGTCCGCCCATTGTTTACAACTAGTTGGCTTTACAATCTCACTTTTATTTGCTTACATTCTATTGTAGTGCTTTCCCTTTTTCAGCCTCTCCATCTTGTGTTCTTCCTCCTCTGGAGCATAGCCTCTTTACCATTTCTTTCTTTGGCTGGCTTCTATGATTCCTCTGCTTATTTTCAGATAACGACTTTTTTGGTGTGCATGTTTCTAGCTGTCTCCCTTATATGCTTTTCTTCCACCCCTCCGAATCACTCTCTCTCTCACGCATTGACTTTTCTCCCACCACCCCCACTTGTGTTTCTCTCTTGTTGCGTTTTCGCCAGTATTCTGATTCATGTTGCTTCTCCCCCACCCGCCGTGTTCCTTAACTTCCTACCCTGGGTTGCTTAATCTCTCCAACTGCTGTGTACTTAACATCCCAGCACACTGTTTTGATTAAGCCAACCCGCCCTGTGTTGCTTCACCGTACAAAAGTACACTGCGGGTGCCGCATCATTGTGTTTTTATTTCTTTTTAACCATGCTGCTATTGCATGGCAAGAATAATTGGCAAACACAA
The DNA here is from genome assembly GCF_964204655.1 of Triturus cristatus. NCBI lineage: Eukaryota > Metazoa > Chordata > Amphibia > Caudata > Salamandridae > Triturus > Triturus cristatus. The sequence continues at coordinate 1,093,140,442 of NC_140593.1, forward strand.
TAGGTCTTATAGGCAGGATATATTGACTATGCCAATGCTTGGTGATTTATTATCATATCACTTATCCAGTATTGGGGTATCTTTCATAGATTCACATGCTTAGAATCAACCCCGCCGACGAGGTGGGAGTCTCGCGGTACAATAAAATATATACATAATAGTCATAAAAAACATACAATAGGCTACTATGGACAGCAAAGTCACTACATTAGCCTATCTTAGTCCTTTTGTAAAAAGAACCAAATTTGGAACACAGCCAATCAGGCTGCAGCACCCTCTTAGAACCCTCCACAGAGAGGCAAACCCTCAGATTTTCTACCGCACGTCGTGTGACAGGGAGTCTCCCTGAGCTCTGCTCAGTTTTTCTTCACCTTTGGCTGAACTTTGTGAGTAGCTATGTCTGATTCTTCTAAGAAAAGCTTGTTTTTGCCTTGTTCTTCATGTGGGAAGAAGAGACTACATTTTGAGGATCCCCCACAAGGAATGTATTGATTGTCTTTACCCAGCACACAAGGTTAAAGACTGCAGGATTTGTAGAACCTTCCCTGCCAAGACTTTGAAGGACAGAGAAGGAAGATTGCTGGATTGGCTGGAGAAATTTAAGGCTACATCAGTTTCAGGAGATAATGGCAGTGTTGGTCCTTAGACGTCCACCCCTCTGGCCAAAAAGAGGGATAGATCTGATGATCCCCCTGAGCGACAGAGTGAGACCTTGAAGCAGCCTCACTCTGAGACTGGTCACTCTTCCTCTAGAAAAGAGAAGCTTTCATTCTCTTCAGAGGTGAAATCTGGTGAAAAAAATCAAGATTTAAGTGAAAACTGCCTCAAACAGCAGAAAACTCATTCTGAGTCTGTCAGGATCCCGTCAACGTCGAAAAAAGCACCGTCGACGATGAAATCTCCTCAGATGGTGAGTGATTCCTCGACGTCAACAAAGAAAATTCCGTTGCTTCGTCGACGACAGCACCGTCTACTATTATATCATCGCAGTCGACACCAATCTCTTCGACGCCTACCTAGTCGTCGAGGGCACACATGCCGTCGACGCTTTCGACGACGATACATCTCTCGTCGACAGGTCCACCGTCGACGACGAAACTACTTCCGTCGACGGGCCCGCCGTCGATGACCATACAACTCCCGTCGACTAGTCCACCGTCGACGACGGCAGCAGCTTCGACGACTACGACGACAACATCGTCGACAATGCTTTTTCCGCCGACGATTACAACATCGATGGTAGCTTCTGTTATGTCTATCTCGGCTGATACTGGCTCACCGTCTATGTACATCTCGTCGACGCTGAAGCGTAACAGGCCTACATCTTTACAGATTACGCCAGTTTTGAAATCAAAATTATCGTCGTCATTCCCATCTTCAAGAAACTATTACCAGGATGTCTCTCATATTTCACCCTTGCCTCCTAGTCACTATCCGGAGGAGTCAGATGATGATGGACTTTTTAGCCCAGCACGTAACCCTTCTCAACTCCGGATCAAATATCAGGATGATGAGGAAGGGTAGTATGAGCCTTGTGAGTCTCTGCGGGGTCCTCAAGAGACTTCATTTCAGCAGGAGCCTATAGTGCAATGCCTATGGCCTTGATGCAAGATCTGACTGCTATGTTGAGGGATTATCATACACGCTTTCCACCAACAGCGCCTGTTCCAACACAACCTACTACGCCTACGGTTTTGCAAATTGCAGGTCCTTCTGCCCTTATCAATGTACCTCAGGAGGTTGTACCTGCGCAACATTTAGTCCAAGATGACGATGGCGATACTGTGGCTGAAGATGGGGAATTACCAAACTCACCCACAACTGTGGATGAATGGGATGAATACTTGATTCCTACGCCATCCTCACCAGTTCCTCAGGCAGTAGATTCCCCTCCTTAAGATATTGGAGGTTTTCACGCAATAATGGAAAGGGCAGCAACAAGGTTTCATCTTCCTGTGTCTGTGAAGCAAACAGATTGTTTCCTTTTTTGATTTTAAGGACCAGAGTAGGAAGCCCATACGTTCTATCCCTATAATACATCATATCTGGGAAGAAGGAACTAAGATAATGAAAACTCAATTTTCAGTGCCTGCGATTCTCCCTAGAATCGATAAAAAGTACAAAGCACCTGATAATGCTCCTGCTTGCTTGCCCGGACATCCTAGACCAGATTCCGTTATTTCACAGGCGGCTCAGCGTAAGTCTCGGAATCCATCCACTCCTGTGACAGCACCGCCGGATAAGGATGGGAGGCGCCTTTATAAGATTGGTAAGCGTTTCACCACCATGGCGGGTGCTTCAGTTCGTGCTACAAACTCTTTGGTGATTCTAGGGAGATATGACCGCCAACTATGGTCAGACATTTCTCCATACCTCGATTGCCTACCTGATGACAAGAAGCAGGAGGCAAAGAAAATTCTTCTTGAAGGAGAATGGGCTGCATCAGAAATTCATATTTCTATGGACCTAGCCTCCTTGGGCTTTCATCAACTTGCCGGAGCAGCAGTCCTTAGACGTCAGGGATGGTTGAAATCTACCACGTTTCGTCCTGAGGTCCAAACGAAGATTTTGGACATGCCATTTGATGGTGATATGTTATCCGGGAAACATATAGATGAGGCTTTGCAAGACATCAAAAAAGATACTGACACTGCCAGAGCCCTTGGCACTATACAATATCGGAAGACTCCTTTTTGGGGAGCTGGGGGCAGAGGATCGTATTCCTTTCGTGGTGGCTATCAAAGATACCAAAACCAAGGCAATCAGGGAAGATATAATTATCAACAGCAGCCACAGCAACAGCAGCAGTCCTACAGAAACCCTCCAGCTGCCGCTTATAGACAGCAGAATAGAAGGCGTCAACCTCAAGGCAGGGATTCTGTTGGAAAGCAGCGACGACTTCTTAGCACCTGCAGCAGATCTGCCACCCCTTATTTACAGGATTCCGAATGTATCCAGACATCTCAACAATTGGAAAAGATTTTAACCACAGACAAGTGGGTGTTGGATATTCTCAAATTTGGGCATACCCTGGAATTTGTCAGTATCCCCCCCTCCTAATCCACCTTTAAAGAAACATCCTCCACATCTTGCTCTTCTCAGGAAGGAAGCAAAACCATGCTCTCGAAAGGAGCGATAGAAAGATTGCCTCGCTCTCAGGTGGGGAAAGGGTTTTATTACCGCTTTTTTCTAATATAGAAAAAGTCAGGGGAATGGAGACCTATCTGGATTTAAGAAAGTTGAACAAATATCTTCAGAAGAAATCCTTTTGCATAGTCACGCTTCAAGAATTCCTTCAGCTTCTGGACCATGCAGATTTTATGACAACATTGATTCTCCAGGATGCATACTTCCACATCCCCATTCACCCCAAGCATCGGAAATTCCTTTATTTCACTGTGGCAGGTGCCCATTTCCAATTCAAAGTCCTCTCCTTCGGCCTACGCTCAGCCCAGGAGAGTCTTTACGAAATTCCTGGCTCCGGTGGCGGCTCACCTCAGACTTCAAGGCATACAATTATTCCCTTATCTGGAAGATTGGCTAATAAAGGCTCCTTCCTATCTGCAGGATTCTCGAGCAACGTCCACAAGCCTACAGCTATTTCAATCCCTGGGACTGTCCCTGAACATTCAAAAATCAGTTCTTTGTCCTTCTCAAAGAATTCAATTTCTAGGGGCAGTGTTGGATACTACCCGGGACAAGGCATTCTTGTCCAAAGAAAGGCAATCACGTCTCGTTTCTCTGGCATCAGAACTCCTAAAAAGAAGGTTCGCTTCTGTGAGAATCATCAAATCATTCCTGGGAATACTATCATCAGCAATTCTGTTAGTACCTCACACCCGTCTAAGGATGCGGCCGATTCAAAAGGAACTAGATAGTCAGTGGCTGCAGATCTCGGGGTCGTTCGACGACCTAGTGGAAATAACTCCAGTTATGCGAGAAGCGCTGTTCTGGTGGCTGTGCTCCAAGAATGTCTCAATCTGGCTCACTTTTCTGCCTTTCGTGCCGGACTTCATCCTCACTACAGATGCCTCCCTAGAAGGGTGGGGTGCACACCTTCAAGATCTTTGCATAAGATTAAGGTGGTCCGCTGCTATGGCGAAAATGCATATCAATTTCTTGGCGCTTCGAGCAATTTTCCTGGCGTTGCAGTCCTTTCTCCCAAGGCTTCAAGGGTCCACAGTTCTTATCAGAACCAACACCACCACTTGCATGCACTACTTAAACAAGCAAGGAGGTACCCGTTCTCACATTCTGTCTCAAGAAGCTCAAAGCATTTGGAAATGGCTGCTTTATCACAATATCACGATCAAGGTGGAGCATTTGCCAGGGATTCACAACACTTTGGCAGACACTCTGAGCAGGACCTCGAAGTCCTGTCACGAATGGGAGTTGGATCAATCAGTCGTGGAACACATATTTCGGATGTGGGGCAAACCAAATCTGAATCTCTTTGCCTCCAAGAACAATCGGAAGTGCCCATTATTTGCCAGTTGGGAAACGGAGAAGGGCTCGTGGGGGAACGCCTTCATGATGAGATGGAAAGGGATCTTTGCGTATGCATTTCCCCGCTTTCCGTTGATCCCAAGACTTCTACGCAAGCTAAAGATGGAACCATGTTGCATGATTCTCATTGCTCCGCGGTGGCCGCGTCAGCATTGGTTTACGGAGCTTCTCCTACTGTCCAAACGCAGACCATACCGCCTTCCTGCAGTTCCGACCTTTTTATCAATGAGCAAGGGCCAGATTCTTCATCTTCATCCAGTCCAATTGCATCTTCATGCATGGTTTCTGGATTCACAGAATTCAAGGAGATAGATCTACCTCAGGATTGTAGAGATATTCTTGTTAGGGCAAGAGCTCCTTCTACCTTAAAGACTTATGCTTTGAAATGGAAACGATTCTGTGCCTTGTGCGCTGACAGAGATATACATCCTGTACGATGTTCTCCAGATAAAGTTCTGCCTCATCTCCTTTCATTATCCAAGTCTGGTCTTATGTTTATTTCTGTCCCAAGTTACATTTAGCGGCCATCTCGACCTACAGACGTTCTGCAGGAGCTGCATCCCTTTGCTCTAATCGCTTAATCAAACAATTTCTAAAAAGGGCTGTTCAGAACTTTCCCACCCGTCAAAGCCCCTCCTCCAGAATGGAGGCTTAATCTGGTGTTACAACAACTCATGAAGCATCCATTTGAGCCTGTTCACAAGGCTGACCTCAAATACCTCTCTTGGAAAACTGCACTTTTAGTGGCACTCACCTTTGATAGGAGAGTCAGCGAAATCCAGGCTTTCACTATCAAACAACCTTATTTGAGATTCACCAATGATTATGTCCTCCTCAGAACTAATCCAACGTTTATTCCGAAGGTTCCCTCTACATTCCATCTTAATGAGCCTGTTGTACTACGTTCTTTCTTTCCCAAACCGCCTTCCTATATTGCATTGCTGTATTGGTGTTACGAGGTATCTATTGTTTTCTTATGATTCCCACCATCCACTATACTACTAAGGATTTTTTACTGCTAACTATTCTGATTCTAAGCATGTGAATCTATGAAAGATACCCCAATACTGGATAACAAAACAAGTTACTTACCTGTAACTTTAGTTATCCAGTATTGGTATCTTTCATAGATTCACATGCGACCCACCCTTCTCCCTGGAGAGGCTTACCTTATTACCTGTACATGTTATTGTCACTTGTGCTATGAAAATCTGAGGGTTTGCCTCTCTGTGGAGGGTTCTAAGAGGGTATTGCAGCCTGAGTGGCTGTGTTCCAAATTTGGTTCTTTTTACAAAAGGACTAAGATAGGCTAATGTAGTGACTTCACTGTCCTTAGTAGCCTATTGTATAATGTTTTTTATGACTTATATGTATATATTTTATAGTACCGCGAGAATCCCACCTCGTCGGCGGGGATGATTCTAAGCCTGTGAATCTATGAAAGATACCAATACTGGATAACTAAAGTTACAGGTAAGTAACTCATTTTCTTTCTGCATATCAAACTTAATTAGTATATGCGATCAAGACTGCGGGTCTAGGAAAACCTGTAAGATATCAGAGCCTAGGCATATGAAATATGAATGATAAAGATAGGGTCTCGACCAAATGGGCTACTCTTGTTTTTTCACTTGGTACTGATGTGTTACATTGCAATACTAGAGAACAGGCTTCATTATGGAATAAATGTGGGGTTATGGAATAAATGTGGGTTTTATATTGTGAGTGAAGTAACATGCAAACAAGCAGCTGGTGGTGATCTTACAGTCATATCTAAATCTCAGTCCTAGCTTTGATCATTTCCGAAGTAAACTTCAAGTTGGAGGCATTCAGACTCAATTCTCTTGCAAATTTCTCAAACTTTGGCATGGTATCACTCTAGATTCCAGATGATGAACAAATCATTGATCTAACTTAATTTCCATTTGGTATCTCTCACTTCTAATGAGATCAGTCACCCACTGCCCTTGAACTAGGGTTGCTCGTGGAACTAAACTGCCCAAGGTAGTGTCATACCTTCATCTACAATAGTTTACATCAACCCTGAACACCATAATTGCAAGACCGAATTCAGTCAATTTTTTCAACTTTTGAGAAAAATAACTCATTACACTTAACTTGTCCGGCAGTTTCTGAAATAAACCAAAGGACTTACCACTGGAGGCACTAAACATAGTTAATGCCATTAGACATTACATACCTATGCATGCACATAGAGAAAGAATCAAGATGGGCTTTAAGCATTGAATAATGTATTTCTTGAAGAGAACACTTGCTGAAAATTACTCTCTGCAGGCCCAGATGTCAAAACGGCACCCAAGGCTTCGCACACAGCGAACCCTACCAATCCTGGGCATTTCTGAAAACTAGAGACCTAGTAGATACTGAGTGGTGTGGTTTGTGTGGATCCCAGAACATTTTTCTAAGCAGAATGTACTGTGTGCCTCCAACTGATGGCTAAAAACCCTCAATGTACTTTCACTTTTCATGACGGTTGCTGCATTATTTAGGATCTGGGTTTGCCGGTCTCTGTTTTTCAGATTTATTCTCTGTGCTTTCAATATTTTTTTTTATTTCAACAATCATGTTCTTTGGGAAAACCATGAGTGATCTACACAAATGACGCCTTGCTGAAGCCATAAGTTTTTTTTCTTTTTAGAAATCTCAAGGCTTGCCCCACATGAATAAAAAAAATAAAACTTTGAGAAGGCATACTTGAGGCGATAATTCCGTAATAGTCTTTCACATCTTTCTTTTGGCATTCTAACCACCATTTCAAATGGATGTGTTTGCTATTCTACTGAGTGTTCTTGAATATTAATATAAAAATCTAGGGATTGTGTAGAAAAGAAGTTGTTACTTATTGTCAGTAATAACTTTCCGACAGATTCTGTATCTTTTGATTCCTCAAGTTTTGAATTAACCAGATGCCAGACTGGAACCAGAAATCTTTCCCCCCAATTGCTCTTGCACTCCTATAGGTGGCACTACTGGAATCTGCGGCAGCCTCATATTTCTTCTGTAACCAATGCAGCGGAACGAAGTGGGCCGGATCGGCAGGGCACGGCGTGCCCCTACTTCTTAAATTTCATAGTGTCCGTTCCCCTACTTTCTTATTTTAAACAGCATTAATTTCCAAGGCCGATAGTTAAGGCTCGTCTTTTGGGGACGGGCGGAACGGGCAGAGAAGGAAAAGGACTTTCTTTTCCTTCGTGTCCAGAGAAGACAAGAACATTGTCCAGTTCTACTGCCGCTGGCAGCTGCCCCCCTCCCCTCTTTGTCCCCCCTCTTCCCTCTCTGTCTCGCTCCTCCCCATTTAGTGAAAGCAGAGACTTCAAGAAACAGGTATTACCTTCTCCTTCCTCCTTTCGTTTATTTGCTCCCCTGTGAAATGGATCCAAAAAAGAAAAACACTTTTGCTGGAAATCTTTTTCTGACATTTTTCTATTCCTGAGTGCAGTTTCCGGGTGGAGAGAAATAAAACATTCAAAACATGAAACATAACTAACTAAAGCAAGACAGAATGGTTGCAAGGTGGCCAGATTGATTTATTCACACCTAAACACATTAGCGCCACTTTACAGTGTTTGCCAGTGAAGCGTTACTTTTGTTTTCTTGTCTCTCTTTGAACAACATTGATTTCCATGGGTGGGAAAGTGGACTATTCCTGGAGGTACTGAAATACCTGCTTGATTGGTGAATTGGAAAACAAAATGTGTACCGCGGCACTGTGTTCAGTGATGTGGTCTTTTTAAACCATACTGTTTATGTTTTGTAAGGATATGAGCAATGGGCATTGTAATAGGTCCCTTCCGGGCCATGCAGTCACAGCGTTAACTTTTCAGGCAAAAGCACTCACTAATTTCTGAATAAGGAGTGTAAAAATAAAAAAAGGTAACCTGCTTAAAAAAAAGGTTCCGGCTTACATTTCACATGCCTTACTTAATCTTGCATTCCTATGAGTGTTTGCTTTTTCTAGGATGTTGTTAATTTTTTTTACGCAGTATATTGCTCTTGTCTAGTGAATAATTTGAATTGAGTCACATCCAGGTGTTTATAGTGGGTCAGTGAAGTGTGAGTTTCTCTCAGTGGGGCAGTATGGTGTTCAGTCGGGGAGAGGATGTGGCACTATGGTCAGAGCTGCTGAATTTGGAACTGGGGAACCAGGTTCAGCCTTCATGACCAGTCCACCATGCCACTCCCCTGAGGGAGCACATTCCCATGCTAGACCTTAGAAGGCTCCGCAAGATCTTAAAAGCCCTAATGTCTTAGCACCAGCAGGTGGACCCTAGCAGTGGCAAGTGTGGGTTAACTTTGAAGGCCTGGCCGCCTCAATTCATTCTGAAGCTCACCTCCAGTCTTGCAGGCAGGCCTATGAAGCAGCACACCATACAGCGACCGTGACTCTCACTGAGGTCACAGGACCCTTGAGCAGTGTGGCTGTAGGGCAGTGCAACCGCACCAGGCGCTGACCAGCCATGGTCCGTGCAGCTAACAGCGGTGGAGCTGAGGGGCCGTGTAAGGGGGGAGGATTTCGAGAGACGATGCAGATGGAAAATTAAATAAATAATTCATTTTCTCTCTGCATCGTCCCTTGAACTCCCCCCTTACCTGCACGGACCGTGGCTGCTGCTAACTTCAGGTGGGGGCATCGTGTTTGCAAGTATAATATGGTTTTAAAAGCACTTGCTGCCTCCTTCCTGGCCTCCAACACTTTTTGGCAACAATAAAAATGTCATGATTACTCCAGTGATTAATGTTCTTAGTAGAAAGAGATGGTGTTTAGTCTAGTGGACGTTTTGACTCATGGAAAGGAAGCGCAGAGGGTTAATGTGTCTGCTGCTAAGCACATGTACCATGCAGATCACAAAGTGCACATAATGTAAATAGGTCAGTGTGTTACAGCTTTTGTCAGAGAGACCCTATTGTTACTTGCAGTTAATAAGTTAAAATCCTAACATAGAACAGTGAGCTATTAACTGTCATGTAAGAGCTGCAGGCAAACAGCAAGGTATAAATTAGAGCGTTATGTGTTTTTTTCCCAGTCTTTGATTATCGTAATGTTGCAGAAAAGGGTTCATTCGGGTAGATATCAATTCTGATTATTAGAGAGAACCCCATGGTATTACGTTTTAAATTCTGAGTTTGTGTTTCTCCAGACCAATCACTATTAAACTATGCTGCCTACTAGTATGGTTGTCATAGGACTCCTACACCTTGTAGTTCTTTGTCTTATGTAACATTTTATATACAGTGATTTACACACATATGAATGATTGTCTCTGTGTAATATGTGTGATGTAAAGTGCTCTAACACCCTACACTGGTATTAGTGGTGCTGTACATTTTCTGATACTTTATTATTTTGACATTATTACACATGAACAGTCTCTGCAAAGATTTTTCCTTATTAGTACCAGTGGAACATACAACTGCAGCAGTGAGAAAGGCAACCAGTCAACCTTTGCAAACGGCCTTCCACTTCACAGCAGCAAAAGTCACATTTTTTAGTAACTTGTGATCCATTTGAGCTATAAACAATTTATTAGTTAAAATTGTCAGATAATGCAGCTGATGTATGTGGCAAATATGGCAGAGCCATAATTATGTGGAAAACATTTGAAAAACTAGGATATTTTGCCATGCATGTTTAAACTGCTCTTGTGAGGAAAGGGAGGAGACGTGCTAATGACAAACTCCATGGCTCAGAGACAAATGGCTTGCGATTCCCCTTTTAAGGATATTTGGGACATTCTGTGATTGGAAACGAATCCCACTTTGTGAATGTATTTTAATGTCAATAACTCATATTGAACCTTAAATAAACATGCATCTCCATTGGTTAAATTAAATAACGTAATGAACAAGTTACTTACCTTCAGTAACGCTTTTTCTGGTGGATACAGTATTCCTCACCTTATGACTATCCCCTGCGCCAGCATTCTTCGGAAAAGTTTCGTAGCTCTCACCGCCGACGAGGTCGTCACAATGCCATGGCTCCGCACGTGACTCCGCGTGACATCACTGGAGCCATAAGAGGACCACGTCGGCGTGATGTCGGTTCCACCCATTTTTTCCGTGCCACCGAGGCGAAACGGGCAGACCAACCATATAGAAAATGCATACATAGTACACAGTATTCCCACAAATACACACAGTGTAAAGTGAAAAAGGGAAGCCAAATAAAGCAAACATTTCCTTCAAGCCTACAGAAAGGCAAAACAGAGGCAATGCAGAATGACAATATAAAACAACATATTAACGAATACCTCTTTTAAGGTATGAAAGGGTGGACAACGGGGAGGTGGGTGGGTCAGTGATGAATAAACAGGCAGATACTGTATCCACCAGAAAAAGTGTTACCGAAGGTAAGTAACTTGTTCTTCTGATGGATACATCTGCCTGTGGATTCCTCACCTTATGAATAGAATCCCACGGCAGTCCCACTCCTGGAGGAGGGTGTCCACCCTTCTATACCAAAAAGTCCTGCAAAACAGAGTGCGCAAAATGGCCGTCCCTCCACATTTCAGAATCTAAGCAGTAATGTTTCACAAAAGTATGGAGGGAGGCCCAAGTTGCGGCCTTACATATATGTCAAGCACAGGAACACCCCTGGACAAGACAGAAGTAGACGATTTAGCCCTGGTAGAATGAGCCCTAATGCCTACAGAAGGCTCCTTACCAGCCAGAGCATAGCAGATCTTGATGCACAAGATGATCCACCTGGATAAAGTGTGCTTGTGCACCGCTTTGCCCTTCATCCGTCCAGCATAGTCCACAAAGAGCTGATCGTCCTGACGAAAGTCCTTTGTTCTATCAAGATAGAAACTAATCGCCCTCTTAGGGTTCAAACGGTGTAGCCTTTCCTCCTCCTTGGAAGGGTGAGGGAGTAGGATAGAAAGAAGGAAGGGTAATGGACTGTCCTAGATGGAAGGGAGAAAGGCAGAAAAGCAGCTCTGGTCCTGAATACCATCTTTTCAGCATGTATGGTCAAAAACGGAGGCTTTGAACTCAAAGCCTGAAGCTCACTCACCCTCCTAGCCGAAGTGATAGTCACCAGAAAGACCGTTTTGAAAGTCAGCAGTGGCAAAGGACAGCTATGTATAGATTCAAACGTGGAACCCATTAAAAAAGTTAACACTAAATTCAAATCCCACTGGGGCATAATAAAAGGAGTGGGTAGGAACATGTTAGTAAGCCCCCTTAATGAACCTTAAAACTATTGGAGACTTAAAAAGAGACTGCTGATCAGGCAAACAAAGAAATGCTGATAAAGCCAATAAATTTCCTTTAACAGTGGCCACAGCAAAACCTTGCTGGGCCAAATGAAGCGAAAAACAAAGATCAGAAAGATGAGCTTTCAAGGGATCAATAGACTTCTCTCCACACCATTTAACCCATTTTGACCACCTGTAGGAGTAGATAGACTTGGTGGAGTGTCGCCTGGCCGATAATATAACATCCACCACGTCAGGTGGGAGAGAAAAACAATTCAGGTTGCCCCGTTCAATCTCCAGGCATGAAGGTGCAAGCTCTGGAGGTGGGGGTGTAGAACCTGCCCCTCCAACTGTGAGAGGAGATCTACCCTGAGAGGGAGACGGAGCAGAGGGTGCGATGAGAGGTGAAGTAGATCTGTGAACCACACCCTTCTTGGCCAATCCGGGGCGATCAATATGACTTGGGCCCAGTCTTCGCAAATCTTCCTCAGAACCCGAGGAATCAAGGGTATGGGAGGAAACGCGTAAAGGAGTTGAGAGCTCCAACTCAACTGAAACGCGTCCCCCAACGCCCTCTGCATCGGAAACTGGAGACTGCAGAATGACGGGCAATGCGCATTCTCGAAAGTGGCAAACAGGTCCACCCAAGGAGTCCCCCACGTCCGGAAGACGTGTCGAACTACCTCTGGATGAAGCCTTCACTCGTGGTTGGCGGAGAACTGCCAACTGAGACTGTCCGCACGCACATTCAGCACCCCGGCCAGATGACTTGCCATCAAGCAAATCCGATGGTCCTGAGCCCAAGACCAAAGCCGCAACGCTTCTCTGCAGAGACGGTACGACCCTACTCCTCCCTGCTTGTTGACGTACCACATCGCGGCAGTGCTGACCGCGAAGGGAAGAGAGAAAGGCCTTGAGAGCTAAACATATCGCCCGCAATACCAGTAGATTGATATGAGACAATCTTTCCTCTGGAGACCAAAGACCCTTGATCTCCAGATCCCCCAGATGAGCACCCCACCCGAGGATAGAGGCATCCTTTATCACTGTGGCCACCGATGGTGGAAGGTGGAAAGGCTTTCCTTGAGACAGATTGCCCTCCACGCTCCACCAAGACAGATCCGCCGCGGCTTCTCTGGAGATCCTGACATACTCCCCGAGATCTCCGTTGTGCTGATACCACTGACTGCGGAGGCACCACTGAAGCGCCCTCATGCGCCAGCGTGCATGGTTGACCAACAGAATGCAGGAAGCGAACAGACCGAGCAGGCGAAGGACCTTCAGTACCGGAACAACCGCTCCATTGTAAAACAAGGGAATCATTTCCTGAATGTCGAGAATCCTTTGCGGAGGAGGAAAAGCTCGACACACAGTGGTATCCAGTACTGTCCCTATGAACATGTTGCGCGGAGAGGGCACTAGGTGAGACTTGGGTACATTGATCGAAAAACCCAATTTGTACAACAGCTGAGCTGTTACCTGCAGATGATGGTGCTTCATTTCTGGCGACTCTGCCTTCAGAAGCCAGTCGTGCAGGTAGGGGAAAACCGGAATCCTCGACCTCCTGAGATGGGCAGCCACCACTGCCATCACCTTGGTGAAGACTGGAGGTGCAGTAGTAATACCAAACGGAAGAACCGCAAACTGGTAGTGTTGCGACCCAACCGTAAAACGGACATACTTCCTGTGCAACTTCAGGATTGGGATATGAAAATACGCATCCTGTAAGTTGATGGAAACCATCCAGTCCTCGTGCTGCAGCGCCTGAAGAACGTGCGCTAGGGTGAGCATCTTGAATCTCTCCTGCTTGAGATGTAGATTCAAAATTCTGAGATCCAGGATCGGACGTAACCTGCCATCCTTTTTGGGAAACCTCTTTCCTGCTCCAGAACCACCTCAATCGCACCTTTTTGTAACAGGGCAACCACCTCTTTCTGGAGGAGAAGTAAATGATCCTCCGTGCAAAACCCTTGGCAAGGAGGGTAAGGAGGAGGGAATTCCCTGAAGGGAAGGGCGTACCCATTTTCTACGAGATCTACAACCCAAAGGTCCGAAGTGATTGATTTCCAATCTCGCAGAAAATGGGTAAGCCAACCTCTCACAGGACCTACATGATATAGGATGGCAGATCTAGGGCTGTTTTCCTGCATTACCAGGAGAGGCTGGGGAGGTAGAGGAGGAGGAAGGAGGAAGGATGACGCCCGGCTCCACGTTGGCGACTTCTGCCTTTACCCCTATGCGACTTATACAAGGGGTTTTGTTGTTGCTGTTGAGGCTGTCTGAAACTCCGAAAGGAAGACTTCCCGAAGCCTCTGTACCTTTTATAACCTTACCCTCTCGCCTGTGTCTGCAGACCCAAAGATTTTGCTGTGGTCTTACTGTCCTTAAATCTTTGCAAAGCCGAATCTGCCTTCTCTCCAAAAAGTCTAGATCCATCAAAAGGTAGATCAAGAAGATCTGCTTGGACATCGGGAGAGAACCCAGAAGACCTCAACCACGCATGTCTTCTAGTTGCAATAGACGAACCCATCACTCTGGCAACAGAATCCGCCGTGTCCAGGCCCGACTGGATGACCTGGCAAGCTGCAGCCTGAGAGTCCGCCAACACCTCACTGAAATTACCCCTGTCCTCTTCAGATAGCTTAGGAAGAAGCTGTTTGGCCATTAAGGCATGAATATATCTACCCAGGAGACAAGTGGCGATGGTAGATTTCAGTGCCATGCTGACAGAAGAAAAAACCTTTTTTGCAGACTGCTCCAGCTTTTTAGAATCTGTCGGCAGGAGCTTGCGGAAAAGCCCCTGTGGACTGCTTCAAACAAGAAGCCTGAACCACCAAGCTCTCAGGAGAGGGGTGGGATGAAAGGAACACTGGATCCCCAGGAGCAGGCTAATATGTTCTGGACACTAACCTTGAAACCGCAGGAGCAGAAAGAGGGTTGCACCAAACATTGAGTATGGGCTCGGTCAGAGCATCATTAAAGGGCAAGAGTGGTTCGACCTCCGAAGACGGTGAATGGAGCACCTCCGCAAAAAGATTAGGCTTATACTCAGCCATAGGAAGCTGCAAATCTAAAAGTTCAGCTGCCTTCCTAATTACAGAATGGTAGGGAGCAACCTCCTTCGAGAGGTAAGCCTTTTGAGAAACAAAGTCCCACTCTGGATTAGCATCAAGTCCACTTGCCTCACAGAAGTCCTCAAACACATCCTCTGTGTCATACACTTCTCCTTCCTCCCTCTCTTCCTGGTACTGCTCCTCCTCCCAACAACCTCTGCGCCTCTCTCCTCGAGTGCATCTTCGGCTGCGGCGTCGACGGCACCACACGCGGCATCGATGGCTCCGGGAGCGGCGTCGAAGAAGGACCCAATGTGGTAACCGGCGTCGACGCCGATCGAATCCGAGAAGCTTCACGGGATGGAGCCGGGGATTGCCCATACGGCGTCGACATCCTCGGAGCCGAAAAATGCCAGGACGGCGTCGATGGCAGGAAGGGCACAAAGAGGGCCTGTGGATACTGCTGAGGCACACCCAAATTATATGCCAAAGGACCCATGGGACCCGAAGGTGCACTAGAGGGATACGGGACTCTAGCGAACACTCCATACATGGCATTAAGAAAATGCAATGGATCCAAACCCGGCGCCGGAAACTATGGAAGTTGAGCCGGTTCTATATCCATACGAGGCACCTCTGGAGTCGGCGCCACTGAAGCCACAGGCGGAGCTGTAGGAGTAGAAGGAACCTCAGTCTCAACCGGATTCGACACACCCTTTGAAGCTGGTGAGAATCTCGGCGTCATCGACCTCTCCAGAGTCCCCTTGTATGATGGAGAATGGACCGGAGTCGCCTGAGGAGACACTGAACGAGAAGGAGAGACAAAGTCCTTTACTTGACGTTGAGGAGTTGGAGAAGGCGACCTCGACTCCACATCCTTCGACGACCGGCGCTGTGAAGCATGTCTCTTCTTCTTATTATGCTTCCTCTTGGAGTCATGCGAAGTCGATGACCTGGACTTTGACCTTTCCCAACCCCTTTTTTCTTTCCTTGGCCATATAAAGCTTGGCCTACCGCTCCTTTAGAGCGTTCGGGTTCATCTTCCAGCAGGAAGAACAGCCCTCGACGTCGTAGTCAGGCGACAAGCACCAAAGACAGTCTTCATGCGGGTCCATGATAGACATGTGACCTCTGCATTCTTTACAGGGCTTAAAACCAGACTTCTTCGGCGCAGACATGCCAAAAGAGAAAAAGATACACTCGACAAACAAAGTATCCATTCGAAAGTATGGAGAGTCTCAGAAAAAAACGTTAGCGTCGACAGCGTGGAAAAAAGGGAACTGACGTCATCACGCCGACGTGGTCCTCTTATGGCTCCAGTGACGTCATGCGGAGCTGCGTGCGGAGCCATGGCATTGGGACGACCTCGTCGGCGTGGAGAGCTATGAAAAATTTCCGAAGAATGCTGGCGCAGGGGATATTCATAAGGTGAGGAATCCACAGGCAGATGTATCCATCAGAAAAGCTGTAACTGGTTAGTGAAATGGTAAACAAATACAAAAAAATTGGGATATTTTGCTCTTTCTGCCCCACCTCTGACTCCACCCACTGACCCAATCCACGGGTTATTCCCGCCCTCTAATTCTCCGCCCACAGTTCCCCTACTTTTTTTCCCCCCACTTCGACCACTGAGCGGAACCATATGTAGACATCATCCCTCTATGATAATGTCAGTTTACACTAGATCATTCTGTGCCCTTAGACGCAGAGCGTCAGTAACAGATTAAGAACTGTAACAGTGTGCAAAATCTATTGCTGAACCTTATTAACACCTAGAAGACAACTGCACGAATTGGGAGGAGAACAGGTTTGTGAGGAATCTGCAGTGGGAGCAGCCATCAATAAAAGTTTTAATGACGGTAAGTAAGTTATTCTTCTAATGAATACATTTAACTGCAGATTTTCACCTTTTGAATAGATCTGAAAGGTGTACCTTCCAAAAAGATTAAGTGTTTTAGGAGTGCACATCACACCATGAAACTTTGTAGGGTCGAGTAGGCAAAAAGGCCCTCAGCATACCCCTGACTCAAAGCAGTAGTATCTGGTGAACGTGTGGACGGATGCTCGTGTATCCGCCTGGAAGATGTTTGGCACATGAACACCCTTGGCCAAGGACACATGGCAGCCTTTGCTCTGGTAGAATGTACCCTAAGGCCAGGAGACTCCTTTTTGGCCAAGGCATAACACATTTTTATATAAAGTAATTAGCAACCCAGGGAATAAGGCCGTTTCTGAACTTCCCCTCCATTCTTAACACCAGATAATCACACAATCCATATCTATTCGGTAACCCTTAGCCTCATCATGATAAAAGTTTAGGGCTCTTTGGGTTCCAACCAGTTCAGACTTTCCTCCTCCTTGGAGGAATATGACAAAAAGAAAACAGCAGGGAGCTTGATATATTGCCCCGCATGAAAGGTGACAGCTTTTTTGCAGAACTTAAGTGAGAGTCTGGTGTACCACCAGAAAGAAGGTGGTATGGTGATTTGCGCAGGCAGTATCGGCTGTTCAACGACACAACAAGCATAAATAACCATGAGGACAGTTTTAACATTTCAGTAAAGTTAAAGAATCTGTGTACAGGCTTGATAGGTGTGTGTATCAAAAAGGTAAAAAACAAATTAGGCTTGCACTGAGGTTTAACAAAGGACGCAGGAGGAAACATATGTAAGATTTTTCAAAACAAGCCTTGGTAATGCATCAGTTTTGCCTATGTAATGAATAAGAGCTCTTTTCATCAATCATCGTCCGCGAGACGGAAAGAGGTCCCTTACAGATCACACGGGAGTTGAGAGGGTGTGGCGCAGCGGCCAAAGCTGCTGACTCGAGAGCCAGGGATCCCGGTTCAAGTTTCAGCAGTGCTGCACAACATCCTGTGATTCTATGCAAATCACTTAGGGCCTCATGTAGGAAGCCAAATACCGGTCGGTAACGGCCAAAATTCGGTAAATATCCCGTTACCGACCAGTATTTAGGCATTTGCTATGTAGGGGGCTGATTTCTGGATTCGGTATTTACCGAATCGGAAATTAAGAAATCGGTAAAATACCGATTCGGTAAATACCGAATCCAGAAATGCAATGTAGGGAGCACTCTAAAGAGTGAAAATCAGTATTAAGAATTCGTTATTTACCACCAAATACAGGTTGGTGATAAATAACGAATACCTTGCAAAAAGCAATATTTTGCTGATTTAAGAGTGCCATGTGGCAGACATACATGCCCTTAGGGCATGTATGTGCGCCACATGTGCACACATGCAAGATTCAGGGGTGCAACAGGGTGTCAATGTGACACCCTGCCACCGTTGTATATGCTCCCCCCATTACCGAATCGGTATTTACCGAATCGGTAATGAGGCATACCTTCCCATTGATTCCTATGGGCCTCCAGGCCCATAGGAATCAATGGGAAGGTATGCCTCATTACCGAATCGGTAAATACCGATTCATAATTTCCGAATTTTTCCGATTCGGTAAACTTTACCGAATCATACCTACATCATATTTACCGATTCATAAATACCGAATCGGTAAAATTCGGTATTTATGAATCGGTAAATGTGAGGCTACCTACATATGGCCCTTAATCTCTCCGGGTCAAATAAATATACTGCAATAATGAAAGGCAAACTTTATGAAAATATAGTTCCACCAAAGCGGATGTTATTTCGGCAGCCTGAAACTGATAAAAGAAGCAGATGAGGAACAAGCATTGGTCAATATAGGAAAATATGCTACAGCCAGAAATGGAGGAAAGGTAAGTGGCACGCACAGGAACCAATGAAAAGCCATGAAAGAGAGGAGGCGCGATGGAAGTTCCTTTTAAGTTTATATTAAAAACAATAGATTTCTCAAGCACAGCGCAAGCGCTGTGCAGGCAAAACCTAAACAGTCATCACAACTTGTGAAATAGATATTGAGGGCTGATCACCAAATGTAGCATTAACAACAAATTACTCTTAATGGTGCCCATGGCAAGGCCTTGCTCCACCAAACACAGGCAAAACAGATCATCAGAGAGCCTGACTTGAAGGAGATCGACCGGGCAGTCCTCAGATTAATTTTGTGGATGAGCAGAGAGCGGGAAAAATCATGTCCACCACCTCTGTAGTAAGATTAAATCCCTTCAGTTCAATCTCAATGCATGGAGCTGTTGGTTGTGAAGGTTTGGGTTTAGATGCTGCCCTGTTGTTGGGACAACAGATCCTCCTAAAGAGCTAGATTGAGTGGGGCGCAGACGTTCACCAGCTCAGAGTACTAGATCCTCAAAGCCCAGTCAATGGATATCAAGATGAGCCAAGCGTGATCCCTCCTGGCCTTCTTTAGATCCTGAGTAAGCAGCAGGAGGACAAGAATGCGTAAAAGAGATCAGAGCCCCATGGAAGGTATAACACAGCTATCATGGAACCCTGAGGTGGAAACTTTATAGAGCACAAAAACCTCAACATTGAGGTAGTGACTAAATTTAATGAAGACATGCCTCAATTGACAAATGTACCTTGAACTGTCTCAGGGGTATAGAGGGCACTCACGGTTGGTTAGACGGTACCTGCTGAGCTTGTCAACTCTGGCATTTAGTGACCCTGTCAAATGGTTGACAGACAAAGAAATTTCCCGAAGGTACAAACAGCGCCGGGGCCTTGGTACTTTCTAAAACAGCACACATGTCATGCCACCCCAGTTTGTTGCAGTACCACAATCTGGTCATGTGGTATGTTCGGACTTATACAGGACTGTCCTTGATGTTAGGCAGAAAGGCCTTGAAAGCCAGCATGATAGCACACAGCTCCAGAAGACTGATGTGGTGCTTATGCTCCAACAGTTCTCCACCTTTTCTGGAGGCCTCTCATCTTCACCCCTTCCAGGTGGCCCACCCAGCCCAGAATCAGCTGCTAGCTCTGGATGGTGTAGGGAAAACGGCCTGAGGCAATTCAGATTGGAATCCAGTCAGCATCTTGCATTTATCCTTCAGGAGGAAAGTGCTCTGAAACCAAAGGTCCAAATTAAGTCTAAGCCTCCCTTCTATTTATGGCATTAAGAAGTAACAGGAGTTGCACCTGATGCCTCCCACCATCTCGGAGAAGGTCTCTCTTTGCTCCCTTCTACCGCAATGGCTGAAACACTGGACAAGGATTGAAACACTGTAGGGCAGGTTGACAGAAAGGGAAGGGCATAACCATGACTGATGATATGAAGAATCCATTGTTCTATTGTAACCGCATGCCATGTGGAGAAGTAAATGGGTATTCTGCCCCATACGTGCTGCAGGTGACCCCTGGGGGAGCAGCCTGGACGTGGCAGGGAAAGATGAGGACTAGCCATGTTGTTGGTGGCCTCATTCTGTGCCATCACACCCTCTAGGGCCACAACTCGGCTGAACGGGCTGCTGAACTGGTTGAGATATATCTCTGGTGGTAGGCCTGGCCCCAGAAGTATCCCCTGAATTTCTGATATTGTTGATAGAACTAGCAGGTCGGGGATAGCAAGCCCAAGAATTGTGCCATAGCACAGCTAACTTTCAACTGCTCCAAAGCAGAATCCACCTTATCTCTGAACAACCTGGAGCCATCGAAAGCCATATAATGAAGGGATGTCTGCATGTTCCTGGAGAAATCTGTGGCGCAAACCCAGGTGTGATGATGAATCATCACACCAGTGCCCACTGCATGTCCCATGCAGTCTGTGGTGTCAAGCCGATCTGCAAAATGCATTTGGCCTTTGTCATGTTCGTCTTGGGCCAATTTGTACAAAGGTGTTCCACAACTCTTCAGCAAGGGTCCAGAAAGATCATGCTTGCCAAAACCCAGCCGGCTTGAGTGTACTAAAAAAAGTAATCAAAATGCCAAACTGGGAAAGAAAAACACCCAATTGTCAACTGTGTCAACTGTGTCAATGTACTTTGATCAGGCAGGGCAATAGGGAATGTATCACAAGGCTGTCTAGCATTCGGTTCTGAATCAAAACGGCTGGTCACCCAGTGCAGGTCTATGGTGACTAGTGATGAAGCAACTGGTCAGCTACACCAAACAAGGGGTTCGTCTCTGTCATAGTGACAATGTTTGTCAGGGCCTCATTGAAAGGTATCAAAGGCTCTGATGTGGACGGGACTGGCTGCAAAATTTCAGCAAGAAGATTTGCCTTGATTTCCACTGTTGGCAACTGCTGTTTTAACACCTCCACTCCCCTGCATACTACAACAGTAAAGAAGTTACTTTATACAATTATACGGGGGCCCAAATGGCAAAACAAGTTCCGTCTCAAATGAAATGTCACGATTACTAGCATTTTTTAGGTCTCAGTATAGTCCATCATATGTGCAGTGAGGGGCAACAACAAACAGTTTTCTCTCATCACACCCATCAAGTAGAACATTTTGCACATCAAACAGTGATGGATAGAATGCTGTGCCCGGCTGATGAGCCATAAATAGGATGAAACAGGTCTTGGATTGCTGGTGTTCCAGTTCAGGGAGAACCTGGCTTGGCAGTTCTGGCTGGACTGTTCCTATTGGATCAGGGTCAAAACGGATTTGCATATAGCTGGAACGAAACTGAGGTGGCATGGTGTGCCAAATGACAAAGAATTGCAAGACAGCCTGAGTGATTACCAATGGCTGAGCTTAATTTAAGCATTCCATCCATCACTGTTCTATATACTTATTATTTCACCGAGTGGGACGGGTGTGCCTAGACATGGTTCTAATGCACACTGTCACTGGAATTAAGCTGTACCCAGCTGATGAGCCCATAACTAGGGCAAAAACGTTCCTGGGTTGCTTGTGTCCCGGTTCAGGGAGAACCTGGCTTGGCAGTTGGGGCTGGACTGTCCCTACTTGAGCAAGGTCAAAACTGCTTTGCATATAGCTAGATCCAAATTGAGGTGGCATGGTGTGCAAAATAACAATAGATTGGGATGTGGCCCGAGTAATTACCAGTGGCTAAGATTAATTCAAGCATTCCTTCCATCACTGTTTTGTATACTTATGGTACAGAAGCAAAGGTGAGTCACTGTGTAACAAGATATTGGTAGAGATCTAGGTGAATTAGGCTCCAGACTCGATACTGGCATAGGGTCGCATTGAGAACCAGTGCCTCTGGAGTCGGACCCTGTGGAAGCAGCGTGGCCTCTGGCAAAGAAGTGGAGATCTTGCCTAGTACTGTAGAGGTGCTTGGTGGAGGTCTAACAGGGCTAATCAGTGCCCCAAGACTGTCCGTTTTCTACATATTCCATAAATACAGAATTTGTTTTGACTAAGAATGTTATTATTTATGTATATATCAAAATGTGAGCCATGCAAACCATGGAACTATGGTCTCTGTAAAAAAAGCAGATAGTTGTTAAAAAAAAAAAAAAGCTAAGACTCGACCAGAGAGGAGATGTAATTCCTCTTTAAGACCAAGAACCAGATCATATTCTCCAATACAAGAACATTCTAAAAATATATGGTTCCATTACTTCCAGGTAGAAAGAGTCAGCAATGGCTTCAGCTTCAGCAAAGGCAGAAACACCTTTCCATCTGAAAAAATATAGACCACTAGAGCAAAATTCTCTTTTTCAAAGAGCTAGCTGAAAATCAGGCTCAGAGTATGGTGGCTGTAAGAAATTGGAACCCCACTGCTCCCTTGTCTATGGACAAGGAAAGCAAAAAACTAGACTCTGTTAGAAGAAGCAATTTCTGCTGCTCTGCCACTTCTATGTAATCCATGAAAACAACAGCTTTACTGGAAAGTTAAGACAGATCCTCATTAAAACGCGTGCATAAATAGGCAGATGATATTGGCACAGGCAAGACGTTTGGATTAAGGGCTTAATGATATCCAATGATATCTGCATTTAAGAAGTTAAAAGATCTTCCCCTATTCACAAACAGACTACTAGCTGATAAAGCCTCCATCTTTTTATTAAGTACCCCAATGCTCTGGGTGTATCTAGTTCCTGTGCTGTAAATGAATGCAACTTTACTCCTCCAACTGCTGTTCCACTCACTTAACATCTGGGTGGATCTGTTGATGTGACTGCTTTGCAGGTTTAGCTCACATTAATTCCTGAATTGCTGTGCTTGAGTCAACAACAGATCTTTATCAGCAGCCACTCTTGTGGTGCACTGTTATCACGCTGTACTGGTCGTGCATTCTGACTCGGCTACCGGTGAGCTTACTGCCATCGAGCCAGTACTTAGGGCCTGATTCAGACGTAACCCGTCCACCAAGATCCAAATCAGGCCTTCAGTTAGTCACTCCAAACAGCAGTTCTGTTATTGGCATATTCATGCAGTTCCTCTATAATGGTCTCTTATTTCAAGGCACTTGCATCACTTATGGGTCAGACTCCCCTTTTTGTACCGCTACTGTTCTATTATGGCACTCGAGAGTCATTATAATGTTCTCATTTATCGAAATTGTGCTGTTTTATGTATTGCCTTTGCCTCACTTGCCTTACTCCTGTATCCACAAGTCTTTACCTACTTCCTTTGTTGGGGACATCTCAAGTCACATTCAGCACATTTGTAGCCTAGGTCAATCTAGGTGCCCCACAGCCTAATACCTGCCCTGAGACAGGCCCTAAATCAAATGCCGGATTCAAACACGTTGGGCTTGCTTCAGGATGAGTGTTGTATTGGGGTCTCGTGTAGCAGTGATTTGGCATATCTTGCAACACAAGACACCAAGCCTCATACACTCATCTTTAGTGGAAGATTGGGGTGGGGAAGCATTCCATCTTACCCATTTATTGTCTTGGCTAGGTGAATGCTATATTCCATGCATCTACAAGTATTAGTCTTGCATTGTTTTCACCACGTACTTTTCTCTCAAAGCACAACCTAGCTTACAGCAGTGTATGTTGGCCGGGCCCTCTCCAATTCATAGAGGCCACATTGGTGTGCCTTGCAGTGTATCTTATTTTGCCCTCTACAACACACAAGAAATACTATGCAGCCCCCACAGTGAAACTCCAGGGTAAACCTGTAGGAATTTGCACAGAAACACTGATTCAAGCACGTTATCCTCCACAAACATAATCCCAGTTATTTCTCAACCTCCGGAATTACTGGGTCCCCTGGTAACGGTATCTGCAGGCATGGAAGTAACAGGGATTCTAACAGGTCACTTTTAATGAGAGCCCAAGAAATTTCACCTCAATAGCACATGAATATTCGCTCACCAACATACATATTAGAACAAGTTACCGTAGACATATAACAACCACATGCACACAACAATGCATCAAAGAGAAACAAAATTAGCTAATGAGGTCTTCAAACAGAACAGCATCTTTAGACCGAGCCAAGGAAAATCGTGCACACCAACAAAACTAAATAAGCTGCCATATCCTTTGGCACACAGGTTCATAAGACTCCAAAAGCACTACAGGACAACAAAAATTGTTAGACGTGCACTCCACAGTTGATAACATATTAATGACTGTACAACAAGAAAAACAACAAACATTATGGGTAAAGGAGAGCAACATGTTATGGACTTAATCGGTTAAGCATTGTAATCACAGTGATATAAAAGAGAAAGCACACCCTCTAAAGGTTCTATGTTTTCCTAATAAGACATATGATATTAAACGATTTCTCACTAAGACCTTACAGTAGAAAAATCCAACATGTGACAAAAAAACAAATGGCACTTTCTCATTATTTATTGAACCAATAAATTGACCCAACATGTATAGTATTGTTTGATAAAGTAAGTGCACCCAGTGATTCAGTAAGATATGAAACCACCTTTAGCAGCAAAGTCCTTAAAGTAAATGTTTGCTGGAAGAGTTTATCAATCTCTCATATTGCCTAGGGGGAATTCTGATCCCCTTCTCCTTACAAAGCTACTTAAGCTTGATGACGATTGAGGGCATTTGTTAATAATGCTTAGCTCTCTTTAGGCAATGCCATTCAGATGAAGATTTACTGGTGCGTTTTGGATGGTTGTTCAGCTGCATGATTTACTTTTGTCTAAGCTTCAGATGTTGATTTCACATTTACTTCCACAATGCACTGGTTCATAGAGGAATTCATGGTAAATTTAATGATCGTGAGGTGTACAGGTACTGTAGCTACCAAGCAAGACCAAATCATGCCTCCTCTGCCCACCATTTTTGACAGCTGGTGGGATGATCTTGTAGTGAAACCAAGTATCCAATTTGTGGATGTATAGTACAGTCACAGAACTTTACTTTTGGCTCACTTATCATGATGGCATTGTTCCAGAAGTCTTGCAATTCATTTAGGTGCTATTTTGCAAACCTACGCCATGCAGGAATTTTCTTTTTGGAGGACAGGTTTTCTCCTAACTACCCTCCAAAAAATTGTGTCACTTGTTTAGTCTTTTCCTAACAGCAAAATTGTTAACGTTTACAGTATTGACAAAGGCCTGGAAATCCCTGGACGTACCTTTGGAGTTTTTTGCACTAGCTAGAAGACACATTCAATGGTCTGATTTTTAAGTGAATTACTGGGGCGCCCATTCATCTGCAGATTGTAAACTCTTTTAAAGTTTCTCTGTTTATAAGTAATCTGTCTCACTGTGGAACGATGGAATTCATATTGTTTGGAAATTCGTTTTAGCACCCTTCGAGCCCTAATTAGCAACACATTTTTTTTATCCAAGACCATCAGAGGTGTCTTTTGACCTATGGATGATGGGTCACTTCCAACCTATATGCTCGATACCCAAATCGCCATGTTTCCCATTTTTATAGATATATAAAAGGGACTGCACTTCCTTATGGTTGAGTAATCGTGCACACTTGCTTAGCAGCACCGGACTGTAATTACCTTTTAAACTAACAAGGAAGCAGTAAACATGGACTTTCTTATTCCCCATAAGGCTGAATATTATTTATTTGTGTTTGTTTACTAAACAATGACATAGTGAAACCTATGTGTGTTATTTGTCACACAAGATTACATGTGTTTAGAAAGGAACTGGTTTAGATTAGATAAAAGTCATAAATACATTAATAAGTAAAACCGCTGAATCTTAAGAGGGTGTACTTTCTTTTTCGCATCACTGTATGTTGCCTAATCCATTTCACATTTACTGATATTTAAAATAAAGGAATATTCCACTGAATATACAAAAAACATTCTACTTACTTTCAACATGTGCAAAAGCACAAAATGGGCCACGAGGGCAATATCCTGTTTGACGCATGTCATTGCACTTTGTAGATTTATATATCTAAAGAAAAATGAAATAATAAGCCTTACATTAGCATGTTAGGCATATGAACTTATGCAAAATTAAATAAAGGAACTTGTAATAAATAATACGGACCTACCTGTACATTTTGATACCTCATAACCATATTCTGAGGTAGTCTCACATTATACAGTCAGTACATACGTGCCCCTCTTCAGTCACAAGAAGCATGGAAATTTCAGAATAATCACAAGTACTCAAAGCCAAATGTCACTACCGGTCCACCCAGTGAAACCAGCTTTTCAGATCCGGTTGGGACCAGTTATTAAAAGATTTGCAGTTTTCAGTTTGAGGCCCGATTAACACAGTTTTTTCTTTCAGAATTTCCCAAAGCCGGACAATCTTTGTGAATTAGGGGGCTTGCTTTCAAAGCTTTCTCATGAAGAAGGTTTTCCCAGGTTTATTTTAATAGATCCTGGTGGTTGCTAAGTATTGTTCACAACTGATTCAACTAGATGTCAGGAGAAGATTATGACATTGTGCGATGAGCAAATTAGTTGGTTGGTTTCTTTTGTCAAGCTTCAACAGCAGAGCCTCAGACATTTGCTCATATTCTGAGATTTGGTGTAGAATTTTCTAGCAGCTATCAGTGCATGCTGATTTGCAGTGAAGAGATACTTATATTAAGGCAATCTGCTTAAGAAGCATCTACTCAAGTTGAACGATGGTTTGGCATGATGCATTGTTCTGGACAGACTGTTTCTTTTCTGGGGGGTGTGGATGTGACTTCTGAAGTAGACGGAGAAGGACTCGGAACTAAATCTGATGGAGCATCCTGGACTATCCCTGGTGATTAGGAATCAAAGAATGGAGCTGTCCTGACCAAAATAAGCCTATCAACTAGGGAAAAATCTCCTCTGGGTCTATCCATTCTTTTGAATAAATTCAACACTTTTTGTACAGAGTATGACTTGGAAATTAACAGCAATAAAACAAAGTATATGGTCTGTGGTGCCCATAAAAAATGAAGCGCAAGCCTCACCTTAGGGGGTGAGACAGTGGGTAGGGTTCACAAACTCGACTATTTGGTGCGAGAATTGAGGATTCCCATAGACTGGCAGCCCAGATACAGAAAAGTGGTTTGACTCTAAAACATAGAGATATATAAATTTCAGGCCTGTGGGGGAGCAGTGTATGGGGTGGATTTGTGGAGGCATTGCAATCTTAGCACCCTTGAAAAAGCTGAAAAAGCTTTTATAAAGACCCTCTTGAGACTCCCTATTAGTGCTCCTACACTTCCAATTAAATTTGTTCTAAATCTCAGATCAATTTCTGACATCACTATGTTGAGAGCTATTCAATATTGGATAAGCTCTGGACTAATGAGGACTTAGGAACCAGGAAATCAGGATTGTATTAGAGCCATATTATATGACAAATCTGTTGGGAAGATCCCCTGGCTTGTGCACATAAAAACTTGATTATTCAAGTTGGGGCTGAAGGGTTTTTGACTGCAGCCTTCCCTATTACCTCAAGAAGCTCAGGACAAATTCAAAATGTCCTTCTGGAACTTTATTCTAGGAGCCAAACTTTCCGAAACGACTCCGCGCACCCTGGTAAGACTCCTTTTTGTACTTTAAGTGTGTACCAGATCATCAGCCATACCTGAATTTGGTCATTTACCCTCGCTGAACAATGTACTTTATGTAAAATTCAGATTAGGTATTTTACCGGTGGCTTCATTTACTTGCTCCAGGATGAAAAAGGGAGAAACATCCAACATTTGACCGATGGGCTGGCAGCTAGTTGAGAATACCAAACATGTTATTTATTTACAAGGACTACGCAAAACAACTTTCAGATTGAGTTATCCCTCTTTGCAGACTCCTTGCCATTGAGGATAGTCACACAGCTCTCAGGGTATGCAAAACCAATACTAGACACTGTGTTGTGTTGTCAATTGCGAGTTACCTGTCGGTAATATAGTACATCAGGTCAAATGCACTGACAAAAAAAGTAAGATTATTTTGTGCACATTGGTCACATTCAGTAGCTTAAGGTTATCTTGTCAGGCTTTGTATTTGATTTCCTTGCTGTTTTTTTTTCACTAATTTAATGTTTTTACTTGACATCTTCTGAAGTCTTTTTAGCTATAGTTTTTTTTTTTTTACAACTTCTACTATACTTTTATGGATTTGGAAACATTTGAAAAAACTTGCATTGTTCGATTGCAATTCTTAAAATGAGTTGTACTTTTCAGGATTATGTTGCTATTTGAATATTAATTTGCATGCTTTTATAGTATTTCTTATCAAATGTTTTATCCTGCACCTTTATGGTTCTATGGAGCTGAAATAAAGGAAATATGAGGATGAACTATGTAACCCAGGTCTAGAGTCCCCATGTTCATCTATAGGCTCCATTTAGAATTAAGGGGAGTGGCAAAGTTTTCTGTGGCTGAGTGGCCACCGGTCTTGAAGATGGAACTGACAAATTGTGAAGAAAGTGGAGATTCCTGCTCAAGTCATCTGCCCCAGTATTGTTGATTCCCACAATCTGGGAAACCAGCAGAAACATGTATTCATTTATCCACTCCAACAGTTCTACTCCCATCTGGCGGAGGCAAAGGAGATCAAGTTCCTGTCCCAGTGCAGATGCCCTACACCTGAGAAAGAGGTGGTGTGGTGGTTCAGGCCCCGCGGAGACCAAGAGGTAGGTGGCAGTAATTCCATGGAGACGCTGAGGCAGGCGCGGCTGCTGGGGTGCTAAACAGCTAGGACAGACCCAGATACATGCGGTCGAGCAGCAGGCAGTCTGGGGCACTGAGGGGTTTGCACGAGTTCCCCTGTGGCAACAACATACCAGTGGAGTGGGGCCCCGCTCCTCATCCTGACAATGCTGTCCTCTGTATTGGAGCGCCGAGTGTCTCTGGAAAATCTTGCACACCCACTGGAGGTGCAGGTATGCTGACCATGAGCCTCAATACACCAGCCTTAGTGTTCGAGCATTTCTTGGCGATCCACGTGGCGGTACTCTGAGGTGATACACAAATACCGTGCTATAAACAACACTATTGGTGTGAGGCCCCATCTTTGATCCTGGCAGCGCAGTCCCTGTGACATGGAGCTGAGGGCCTAAGGAAAGGATTTACCCCATGGCGGCCATTAACAGGCTGACAATTGCTGCCACTGCCGGTGGTATAATGCTGGAAGTTAACAAGAAAGAGCGACAAGGGCACTTCAGAGTGACAGGTATGGGAGGTGGGAGAACCCCAGTTACGCTTTAGCTGAGCATTGGGCCCTGGGCCCCCACGGAACACTGCAAAGGAGACTGGAGAAGGGGGACATGAGACAAGCTAAGCTCCCCTTGGAATCACAAAAACCAGGTAGCGCACAATCATATGACAGAGCCACCTTAACCGCTGAAAGGGGGGGGGGGGGGGGGGGAGACAGAGGAACTTCTCATTAAGATTTGCCTGCTACAGAGGCAAAAAATCCTTGCGTCCAATGACAAAAAGCTTGACACACTTACCAAAAGAAAGGACATAATGACTACTATCTTCAAGAAATGAGAGAAAATGATCACTGCAGCTGAAATCTGCATTTCCACATTGGAGGATGCCAGTTTGACATGGTGAAAAACTGCCAAAATCTTAGATGTCATGAATACCTGGAGGCCCAGGCCCGCAGCAATAATTTGCACATAGTGGGGGTCCCAGAATCCATAAATGTCAACAATATGGCAAAATACATCAAGACTCTTCTCAAATCATTGCTTGGGTCCTAAGCGGGCACACAGATCACTTGAACTCTGACACCCTCCTGAAGTACAGCTTTGCTGGTTATCATCAGGGTATTACAATATAAAGTTAGAGAGGTGGCACTGTGCTTAGCACAAGGGTAACGGGCACTAGTAAATGAAGGTAAGTCTATGGCAATATTCCCAGACTTCGCAATGGCAGTGCAGGAGGGACACCGTGTGTACCTGCCATCAAAACAAAAGTTACGGCAGGCAGGCATTCCCTATGCCATGGTCTACCGAGCGTGCCTTAAAATAATTTATAGGGATAAACCTCATGTGTTCCTCACGCCACAAAGTGCCTCATGATTTGCAAAACAAAACCTTCTTGGCTCCAAAGCTGACTCAGTTAAGAAATGGAATACGGCAGACGCGCGCCTGGACCGGGCTTTCTGACCGGGTGGCCTAGACTGTTCTAGCTGAAGATATAGACGGCCTACATTGTGAAACACACATCAATTCCCTTGGGATCACCAAGACAAGATCATTTAAGAGTTCTGTCGTGTGATCAGCTGTTGACCAAGTCAGTCCAACAAATGCAAAATTGTATATCCCACCGCTGATCAATGTAGGAAGCTGGCTCTGTATATATTATACGAAAGTAAGGTATAGTGTGTACAGAGTCCAGTGGAACCCCAAAGGTAGGCAGAGGTAAAAGTAGATAGCACCTTACTCTCTATTTGTGGTAGTGTGGGCGAGCAGTAAGGCTTTATGAGAGGGAAGTGTTGAGCATATATTGTACAAACTCAGGCAAGAAATGATGTCACACACTCAAATACTGAACTCAGACCAGTTTTGTTGGTATAAAAATATTATTTCGTTATTTTATTTCGAGAACCAAGCCAAGCCTGGTGCAGGTAAGTGAAATAATACTTTGCAATTTCTTATGCAGTGAATTATAGTTGAATGCAGGTTCAAATGCAGTTGGCTGATATACAGGTAAGTTAACAGTTTGAAATTACTTTTCAGTTACTTCACAGATTACTGTGCACATTACTTCTTGGATTATATTATTTTGCTAACCAGTGTGATATGCCTAGATATCACACTGGGACATCTCCTAGAGAAAAGGTAAGTAATACAGTTTTTGTATATTTGCAGTGTTTCAAGTTTTCATACAAACCAACTCTCGACACAAGATTTTTCAAGGAAAAGTAGTCAATGCAATCCGATGGGAGGAAATTAAGTTGTCGGTTTACAGGTAAGTACTTTGTTGTGGGAGTTGGTATTCTGGGGTTAGCACCAGGTTTCCCCCAGGGTCAAGGATGCACTCTCAAAGCACCCTCAGCGGCACTAGGGCGGCCGGGTGCAGAGTGCTGAGGTCCAATGTTATCCAATGGGGGATAGGGGGCCTCCAGTTGGTGGCTGCTCACAGGCAGGCCACAAGGTTGTGGGAGCCAAGCTCCTGGTGTTAGGCTCAGGGCAAAGGGAAATGATTTAGCACCCAAGTTGCACTTGCAGCGGCATAGTGACGGCTGGGGGCAGGGTACTGTTTTGGCATCGGGTGCCTTGTTGGTTTCAATGGGGATTCTCTGGTTGCAACAAATACTGCAAGCTCAAGGACGAAGCTCTTCTGGAGGTGGCCACCAGTTGGAGAGGTAAGTTGAGATGCCTGGGGATGTTGGGACACCGTCGGTTGGGCCACCTAAGGCTGTAGGACGTCGGGTGTAGGGGTGCCTTTAGGCATCAGGTTTTCTTACCAGCTCCGGTTGGGGGCCTGCAGGTGTCGTTTGGAGATTCAAGGCAGGTCAGAGATCACCGTGGAGACCTCCTGGTGGTGTTGGGCCACTTCAACTCGGGCCGTTGGCGTCGGGTGCAGAGTGGTGCGAATTTGGCCGGAGCCAGTGTCTGTGGGTGAGCAAATCCGGTGCTCAGGGGGGCAAAGTCTTGGTTTGGGAAGGAAGGGCAGGTCCTCCGGGTTCTTGGAGCTGCTGGCTGCAGGACACACCGAGATTTAGCTGGAGTAGGTTTGAGGTGGGGACAGGCAGGTAGGGCTGAGGCCTAGTCAGTGGGCGTCCTCCTCTTCTTAGCTCAGCACGGCTTCTTTGGTCCTTCTTCTCTCTTGTTTCCGGGTCTTGTCTGAGGAGGCAAGGTTCAGGGTTGTCCCTAAATACTAAATTTAGGGGCGTTACAGGTCAGGACCAATGGGTCCCTTCCTTGGGGTGTGTACACCCCCTATTATGCCACCCTCCAGTGGGATGGGGGCATATGCCTCTCTCTGGTTGGCTGGGTCCCCCCATCTGCAAGATGGCGGGGACTGAGAGTTGTGCTTCACCTCGCCTCCCCCACATGAGGGGTGGGGTTGGCAAAGGTGGGCACACCTCTCTTCCTCACTTGGTTTTCCCCCCAATTCTCCTGCGCAAAGTAGGGGTTCGAACCGGTGGGGGCCAGTTGCTGAAAGCAGCAAATGGCTGGGGTAGCTCACAAAGTTGGCAAGCCTTTGAAGCTTCCCCTTCGTGGACCCTGCCCATCCTGGGGGAGGAGGCTTGGCACCTCGTCCCAGGATGTGCACAGTTTTAGGCACCCCGAGAGCAGCAGGGTCTTGACCCAGGGGTCCAGAAACATGTCTGGTGGTGGCAGCTGGCGAGCAGCCACTCAGTCAGAACACTAGAGTTAGGTCGTATTTCCGGGGGCATCTCTAAGATGGTGAGTGAGTGAGTGAGTGAGTGTGTGTATATATATATATATATATATATATATATATATATATATATATATATATATATATATATACACACATATATATATATATATATATATATATTACCTACTGGCGGTCGCCAGTAGGTAGTTATAGTTAGGACCACGTTTCCATAGGAAAACCTCAACATTCTATTTTGAATAACTTTGGCGCCGGTCGACGAATCCTCGCGAATATTTCAAAATAGGTGGGGCGCTACGCTCCGCTCCTACCCTGAAAGTCTCGGGGGGATCCGTCAAGCGGGGGCTGAGATAATATATATATATATATATAGCCTCTAACGGTGCTGCAGCCCTTAGAGACCTTCCCTATGGTACCATTTACAAGAGGCTTACATGTGGCCAAAGAGTGCAAATTGGGCTTTGTATCAATGCAGTTTAGAGCAAATACATAGGCCCTGGGTACCTGGTTGGCAGGAACCAAGATCACACTCAAAGTAAATCAACAGTTGGCAAAACGTGGGGGCAACCATGCAAAAAGAGGACACTTTCTTACACATACACCAAACCCATTATACCCCTCTCAGACTGCACAAGGCCAAGCTACATGACGATGCGAGGTGTGTAAGATGCCCTCTTACCAGAGGCTGATTTCCAACACCTAGTTATGCCTTTTAACTACCAGATACTGGATAGAGGTATTTAGTATTCTTTCTGAAATGACCTGGGAGACTCTGACCCAGTCTCCAAAGATAACATTGCCAGGATTTGCAATGGATTTTCCAATAACAGTACGGACATTCATATCTGTGGCTTTGCTACTGGCTAAATGGAGACTTTCTTGTTTTTTTAAGGAGAGGGCATTCCCCAACATAAAAAAGAAAAGTGGGTGGAAGACGTGGTCTTTTGTAAAAAAAAAAGACTGGAACTTTACTATACTGTTCTTCCAGTGACAGAGAGACCCAAGGATATATGGAATCCACTACAATCCTACTTGCTCACGCAGGGACATCTATGAACAGATAGGGACAGTACGCCGCTCTACCACTATATTGCATTTAGACATCGATCTTGGGCCCAATGTCTTCAGTAAATCACAGGACACAGATGCACATAGTGAAGAAGTTACCTGTTCTGTTTGCAACATACATTTCATGGAAAATGTGGGGAAAAGAAGGAGGGGAGGTTTGATGGTTGTTTTTCAACCTTTTGTTTGTTATAAGAATAAGATAAAGTGCGTACTGGCACATGCATCAACGTAGGCTTTTGCGATTCCTTACTAGCGATTATTAAGGAATTGCAATGAAGGAATTGCAAAAGCCTATGCATGTAGGAATCGCTAAAGAAATAGCGATTCCTACACATTCCTTCATTGCGACTTGCAAATTGCGAGTAGCAATTAAGGAATGCCGTCCCATTCATTCCTATGGGCCTCTAGGCCATAGGAATGAATTGGAGATTGCATGAGCAATTTGCAAGTACCAGTAGGTACTCGCAAATTGCTCATGCAATTTCAAGGGTGAAAGGGTGTCAAAATGACACCCTATTGCACCACTGAAATTGATCTGTGCACATATGTTGCACACACACATGCCCTAAGGGCATGTGTGTGCGCAACATGAAACTTTGGAAAGTGCACAAAAGTGAATTTTTCAAAGTTTTTGCAAATTACCATGAAGTCCAACTTCATGGTAATTTGCTCCCCTTATTAGCGAAATCGCAATTTTTTTTACTTTAGTGCATTGCATTTAAGGAATCTCAATTTGGGATTCCTTAAATGCAATCGCAATTTAAGTAAGCGCAATTTAGAGATTCCTTAAATTGCGATTTTTGCATTTGGGAAGATGCGTCCCAAATGCAAAAATTCCGGTCGCAAAGGGGCAGATTCTGAGAATCTGCCCGTTTGCGACCGGTTTTTCCTTTGATGCATGTGCCTGATAGTGCTTTGGCATGAACGACTATCACAGGGGCATACTGGAAGTGATGCAAACCATGTGCCTCGGTAGGGAAAGCGACTAGGTAATGAATTATTGTTAGCTGCAACTTAGTCAACAAAAATGTACGCCTTTCATTGAGATCAATTTGTAAATAAAGTGCGGGTACTCTTTGTAGCCGGGAGAAAGGCTCTAGATGATTAGGCATGTTACAGGTGAGATCTGCCCGCTGATGACTTTGTTAAAAAAGAGATTTAATAGAGGCCGATGAAACCTTCTTATGGGCGTCAGGTTTTGTGTAATATTATACTACACCCATTTTAGTAAACTTCATTTTGACATATCTTAACCAAGGTATATCTAGGCTTTTGTCCATCCCTATGCAGTTTAGGTAACACTCTTGCCAACACGTGTACGGATTTGACCCAAATTGGGCATCGGCAATACCGGTTCTGCTTTATGCGGACGATGCAGTGCTTATGGCCTGTACCCCATTGGCTCAGCAGCGTCTCCTTGACTATTTTGTTCACTTTATGGAGAACCTGGGGCTACAAATTAATATAAGTAAAACCTTTGTCATGAAAGTAGGCCGAAGAACAACCAAGTGGCATAATATTTTAATAGAAAAAGTCATCCTACCAGTAATATCTTCTTTTTCGAACCTGGGTATTTTATTTGACTGTGAGGGGAACTGGAGAAGCGCCATAAATTCGAGAAAGTTGCATTTGTTAGATCTGTCATGGCCCTGTGCAACTTTGCAAAGAAATTGGACTGTAAACAGCCACAAGAAACGCTAACTATATATTACGCTAAATGCTAAAACTATTGCAATGTATGGCTCTGAGCTGTGGGGGTATGCAAATGTGGAACCACTACAGGTGGTGGAAAATGCCTTTTTTTAAAACCTTCTGGCGCTCCCCTCTAGCCGTTCCAACTTTGTATGCCACTCTGAATTGGGTGCTATCTATCTAGCAGATTTGATAAATATCCAGCCAGTCCTACTTTGGCCCCAGGTTTGGACATCAGATTATATGGAATTTAACCGTCCCATTGTAAAGGACTGCTGTGGCTCAGAGTTTGTCCTAAAATTCCCAAGGTTAGAGTTTATTAAGAACTTTATGTCTGATATCAGCCACCCGTAATATTATGATCAACCTGAAACTCTGAGTAACATCACGAGGAAATCATTAAAGATAGTGTTTAAACCTACTAGAGGATCTGAGATGGTCTGTGGAACTGGTCATCATAATCAAATGGTTTTGACCACTTTCTTGATGCAACTGTCTTTATTTAAGGTTCTTAATGTTCAGCATAGGTTTGTTTTAACGGGTTTTAGCCTTGATATCTTTCACCATTTGACGAGCTTTCCAAAAGTTAATAACTGGTCCCATGAACTAAATGTATTGCCCTTGTGACAACATGTCTAAACAATCGACTATGCACTTACTGTTCTTTTGTAAATTTTATACAGATTTGAGGAAATATTTTATTTTACCTTTAATGAAATCTTTACATTTTAAACAGTGTAGGTCGGCGTTTTTATATTTGCAATTACTTTCAAATCTGTATACATGCATGGTACTAGCAAATATTCCTTAGGGCTCCATTAACAAGAAGAAAGTCATTACCTTCTGTTTGCTAAATTGTGTTGGCATTTTATTGTTCTCGTTTTATAAAATGGTCTTTCATTTTTAATGCATTGCTGCTTTTATATATACTTTTATGATACACTTTGTGAATCGAATATAGATAATTCAATTGAGTTAGTCTGTCAGCCACTGCCAAATGGATGATAAATAATGCATTAAAATTGAATACGGAAAAGACAGAGGTACTTTTTCTTGGTCAGAATACAACTAATTGGACTGCTGTTTGGTGAGAGATTGATCTTGGCTCGATATCTACCTTGAGGACCATGGTAAGAGACCTAGCTGTCTACTTGAATGATAATTATTTGCTATCTCAGACAATCAATGAGATGGTGCAACATATTTTTTCTACTCTACCTCCAAATGTTTAAAAAATATCTTCCCTCTTTTTTGTCATGAGGGCTGTAGATTAGTTGCACAGGAAAATCCTGTATTTGGGGGTTCCCAAGGCACATATTAGGAAGCTCCAACTACTTGAGAATATTACGGTCAATTAATTTTGTATCTTAAAAGGCAGTTGCATGTTTCAACTACAGGCATGCACTCCATTGGCTTTCCGTTGAAAAAAGAATTGTGCTCAAATCCCTTTGTATGGTTCCTCAAACAGTACACAAAAGGGGTCCCCTCTATCTCAAGAATACATTTCAGAGATAAATCCCAATTCATTCTCTTCAGTCTGCTCAGGACCACAATCTAAGACAACCGAATTTTAAGAAAACTATCAGTGAAGCTTGAGCATTCAGCTCTTTAGCACCCACATTTTGGAATGCCCTTCTACGTTCTCTGAAATTGATGGAAGTATATTTTCCGTTTAAGAAATTGTTCAAAACTATCCTGTTTGAGTAATCAGATATAGGTGAACAAGTTAATTACCTTCGGTAACGCATTATCTGGTAGAGACTCTATCAAGGTGCCTATATACGCACCGCAACGTTATAACCGACGCTGCCGACGATGTCACGCGGAGCCGAATAGAGCCACCTGACGGCGCGCGCAAGGGGTATTGGTCAGCAAAAGATTCTGGATCCAGCCTGACAGCTGGGAAAGTCAAAGGTAAGGAATCGGCAGCTAGAAGTCTCTTTTCAGATTAAGTCAGCATAAATTGGAGTTCGTTTTAGCATCATGACCCGTCAGGTTAGGTTACAGATTGCACTT
This sequence comes from Triturus cristatus, assembly GCF_964204655.1. Taxonomy (NCBI): domain Eukaryota; kingdom Metazoa; phylum Chordata; class Amphibia; order Caudata; family Salamandridae; genus Triturus; species Triturus cristatus. Next base: position 1,093,177,543 of record NC_140593.1, read on the forward strand.
TATAAGCCTATTACCATAACAACAGATAATGAAGAGACTTCATCTGAGAAGAAAGGTGCATTCGAGGATGACTGGAGCAGAAAAAAGTCTAAAATATAATGCAAATCCCATATCCATTTTGAAAGTAAGAATGGGTAACTCCTTAAGGCTATCTAGTTACAGTTTAGAGCGGTGTATAGCACCCTGTGTGAGTTCAATCCTTCTTTTAATCGGACTATCCCTGAGTTTTCAATTACATGATGAACAACTTTTATATAGATGAATACTTCCGGACGATAAATAATCTTCTGATGTCCCACCAAGAACCTTTAGATCCCTAGTAGACAGAAAGTTAGACGCTGGAGAAGACTATAGGTGATAATATGAACTACACTGAAAAACATGCTCATGCAACAGAAGGATGGCAGCTCTTTCACACGTATCTCTGGACCAGCATGTTTCTACAGACACCCAGTGAAGAATCACTTCAAACAGATAGGATACAATTTACTTATGGAAGGGTGACAAACACACAAGAGGGTCATTGACAAGAGAGTTCACAGACTTTAAAGCCACTAGCATATGAGAGCAATACCTAGATACCATAACAGACACTATGGATAGGAAACTCTGCATCCTATTTAGGGTGGGATCACTGCCATTAAAACCATTCACTGCTAAATGGACCCCACAGTCACACCCAACATCACTTTGCCCATGCTGCAATACCACTAACAAAATGGTGGTACATATCCTATTTGCTTGCAAGACCTTGACTTGCAATCAACCTGGATCAAGCCGGTATGTAGGGAACTGGGCACCTGCCAACATGGTGTGGCCCTTTGAATAATGAGATCAGACCCTAGCCCCCTATATGCATGTGCCATCCCCAAATTTTTAAGCAGTGTGTGGTCCATACAGAGGAAGGCCTTATTGACCCAAGACTGAAACCATAGGATATTGTATCCGCAAACTTTCACACAGAAATGTGTTTTGGCCCTTTTGCCTTGAAAAACTTATTACTACATGAACTGAAATTGTAGCCTTTCAATATTTTCTAGTATAAATTATTTTATTGTTCGGATTTTATGATGCTGCAATGATGTTTACTCAACTGCTAAATTTTAATGAGCGTATCACTCAAACAAAATGCTATTTTCAGTGGCATTTTTTAACGTTACTGTTTGCTAAAGGAATCCTTATGGTATACACTGTTGCAATAGGGCAAGCCATGTTACCAAGCTGGCACACTTTAAACATTGCCCAAGACAATTCTTTAGTCTTGTTAAACTTTACTGTTGACACTAGTAGAGGCGGATTTACCCAAGTGAAGCTCAGACATTTAAACTAATTGATGCAAGTATAGACGCACATAGCGGAACTGAAATTGAGGTTTTTGTCCTCCTGTGACTGTCGTCTTTTCTCTTCTTATCTGTGAGCTCCAATCAAATGTGATCGTCATTGAAAACCAATGTCTTGGTCCTATGTATGTCTAACCACAAGTGTTTCCATTTATTCTAGGTTGCTACCAATAAGTTCTAATGCCCTTTGTCATAACATGTCTTTTTCTTTAATCGAAACGCGTATTTTATTGTATTAAGTCTCTAGGACATTAGCATTTTATAGCCATTCGGGGCTATGTCATATATACCCACTTGAGTTTTATTCTGCTTTTGCCCTTATTGTATTTTAACCTCAATGCAAGTTGTAGCCCCTCTTTAAGTCTCACTGAATGAAGCATATCTGTCACCCAGATGTGTATCCTGTTTTCTTTTTATGTCTGTACTTTTATGGCCAAGATAAGATTTTTTACTACTACTACTTATGGAAGGGTGCCACATCTACTCCAAGGTGTTTATGTGGCTAGCAAGAGACAATGTGAATGAGGTATTAGAAGGACAATGACTTAACGTAAAAATGATGGAAATCTGTGGGTAAGGACCTTCCTAAAAGTCCTGGAAACTGGACCTGGCCCATGTTGCACTTGAATAACCTTCAGAACAGGAGATGCTCCAACTTTTTTAACTGGTCATCTACACCCATCTCCATAAAAAAGGAAGGTCTTAGATTACCCTAATAAAAACGTTAGAAAGTTAGTGAAACAATATAATACACAATAAGGTTAAGTGCCGGACAGTTGTAAATACCTTCGGTAACACCTTATCAGGTAGAGACTATTTGCCCGCAGATTCCTTACTGTAGAATCATCCTGAGGCGTCAGACTGTATCTGGGCATTTTTAATGAGCGGCACTCCTGCGTTACAGTAGCGGACGTAGTTCGGATCCCCATGGTGTCGTCCGCAGCGGAAGTGACATGCGCAGTGTCTATTTAGGCACCACCCCAGCTTGCTCACTTCAGTTTCTTTTCATGGCTTTCCACCCCAGAAGCATGGAGTCACAAAGAACACTGACCACTGGTGTGAAAACTAGGGCCCTGAAAGGGGATAAGTCCGGTCCCTAGAAATCCGCTCGCAGAGCGGGGAAGACGGGTGAGTCAGTAAGGAATGGTCGGCTAGATAGAATCTCTACCAGATAAGCTGTTAATGAGGGTGAGTAACTTGTTCATTCGACAGACTTCTAGCAGCAGATTCCTTCCCTTACCCAAGCACCTCCCTGGAGGTGGATCTGTGAAACAATTTCACACCAAAATGTCCTGCAGGACCGAACAGGCAAAGTGCCTGTCCCTATGGATCGGACAGTCCAGGCAGTAGTGTTTTGTGAACATGTGCAGAAAGGTCCACGTCCTTGATAGCAGATGTTGAGGACCAGGACTCCACATGATAACACAGTGGTCACAACGTTGGCTCTGGTGGAATGAGCACATAAGCCCTCAGGGGGTTGCTTCTTGGCCAATGCAAAGCAGATTTTAATGCAGAGCACGAGCCAATGGGAGATGGTCCACTTCTGCACGACCTTTTTCCTTCTTCACTTCAACATTCCGCAGAAAGAGTTGGTTGTTCACCCGGAACTTTCGGAGGAGGTCAAGGTAGAACGACAACACTCTTTTTGAGTCCAATCAGTGAAGTTGCGCCTTTTCTTTAGAGGTATGTGGCGGAGCGTAATAGGTAGGCAGAATGATGGACTGGCCTACATGAAAGGGAGTGACGACTTTAGGCATAAAGGAAGCTCTAGTTCATAGAACCAGCCTGTCTGGGTAGATATTAAAGTACTGAGGCTTGGAATACAATGCCTGAAGCTCACTAACCCTCCGGGTAGATGATATTGTCACCAGGAATGCCGTCTTAATGGTAAGGAGCCTGAGAGTACGGTTGTGCATGGGCTCAAAGGGAGCACACATCGGAAACGGCAGGACTAGATGAAGGTCCCACTGAGGCATGATGAAGGGTGAAGGAAGAAACATGTTGCAAGTCTTTCAAGAACAATAGAGGATTTGAAGAGGAATGTAACCTTAGAAAAGCTGATATAGCAGAAAGATAGCCCTTTAAGGTGGCCAAAGCAGAGCCCTGCTGGGCAAGTGAAACAATAAATTGAAGAACCTGAGAAAGGGGAGAAGAAAGTGGGTCAACCTGTTTTTCTGCACACCATGCCAAAAACGTGCCCTAACGGAAGGTGTATACTGTTTTGTTGGCAGCCAGGCGTCCCTGGCTGCCAAGATAACACTGCAGACTTTGAGTGGAAGGTCAAAAGCGGTCAACTGTCAGCACTCAATCTCCACACAAGAAGTAGAGTTGACAGTTTCAGGTGGAGAACCCTCCTCTGTTATTGCGACAGAAGAGTCTCTTGAAGGGGCAGCCATGTTCAACAGTACGGAATACCAAAATCAAGTCTAGAGCCACAAGGATGACTTGGACCCGGTCGTTCCTAATCTTCTTGAAAACTCTGGGCAGGAGTGGTATGGGCAGAAAGATGTATAGGAGCCCTGAGCATCACTCAAGACGAAAGGCATCTCCAAGTAAGAGCCGCCATGAAAACTACAGCGCGCATAACAGATCTAATCAAGGCTCTCCCCAAAGCCTTACACCATGTTCGAATGTAGATGGCACTCGTGATCCGCTACGCATCATCCGCTGAGTTTGTCCGCCCTTGCGTTAAGAGACCCTGCCAACTGTTGAACGACCAGGGACATGTCCTGACCTTCCAGCCATGTCTAGAGATGCAGAGCCTCTTGACAAAGGATCCATGACCCCACCCCATCCTGTTTGTTGCTGTACCACATGCCGGTGTTGTCTGTGAACACCTACACTAGCCTTCCCTTGATGGAGGGTATAAAGGCTTTCAATGCCAGCCAGAATGCCCAGAGCTTGATGTGGAGTCCAGATTCTGCCAGAGACCTCTAATCTCCACCTCTCCCAGACGGCTGCCCCATCCCAGGAGTGAATCATCTGTCACCACGGTCATATCTGGTTGGGGAAGGGAGAGGGATTTGCCGCTGGCCCAATTGCAGTTCGCTAACCACTACTACAGATGTTTTGAGGTTTTCTCCGTTTTCTAGACCATGTTGGAGAGATTACACTGTTGCTGCGCCCACTGGAACTTCGGGTCCCACTGCAGAGCCCGTATATGGCAACGCGCATGTGTCACAAGCAGGTTGCAGGATGCCAGGAGGGCCAGCAGCCTCGGAGTCACGCTCGCCAAAATCCAGGACAGAGGCTGAAACATCGGTATCCTGAATATCCTGGACTCGTCGTTCGGGAGGATAGGCCCGAAACGGCACTGTGTCCAGAAGCACTCTGATGAAAGGGAGCGTCTAAGAGGGAGTTAGGTGTGACTTCGGCATGCTGATAGTGCACCCCAGTGAATACAGAAGGTCCGCTGTGGTCTGGAGGTGGGAGACAACAGCCTGGGGAAAGCCAGGCTTCAACAGATAGTCGTCGATATAGGGGAAGACTGGCACCCCTGATCTCCGCAGATAAGCTGCAACCGTCGCCATCAACTTGGTTAACAACTGAGGGGCACTGGGAAGGCCAAAGGGGAGCAAGGCAAACTGAGACTGCTTGTGGCCCACCGTGAACCGCAGGTAACTTCCCATGGGCAGTGAGGACATGAATGTGGAACTATGAGTCCAGCAAGTCCAACGCTATAATGCATTCTCCCGGGTAGACAGAAATTGAGCAAGCATGAGCATTGTGAACTTCTCCTTCTTGAGGAAGAAACTGAGAGGGCGCAACTCTGACTGGATGAGGCCTAGGATGGGACGAAGCCCTCCATTCTTCTTGGACACCAGGGAGTAACAGGAACAGCAGCCCAACCTACTTTTTGGCATCAGCACTCTCTCTCAATGGCTCCCTTGGCAAAAGAACCATCACTTCCTGGCGAAGAAAGGAGAGATGATCCTCGTTAGCCTGGCTCAAGCAGGTGGCGTGAGTGGAAGTATAGTCACAAAGGGGACGGATTATCCCCTCAAGACAATTTGGGGAACCCATCAGTCTGAAGCTAGTAACCTCCAGTGGGGCAGGTGATGGCGTAACCTGCCTACCACTGGGTGCCCGTGATGATAAGAGGGCAGACAATAAGGGTTTGGAGGCTGTGGCAGCCAGGAGGGGGATGGGGGTGGTAAATTGGCCTGATGTCTGGCTGCCCGGCACACGAGATCCAGGGGTACCACGTCCTTGGCAGTGCAGAGGCTGGCAAGACTGCACGCTGCGGTGGCTGAGAGGGGTATAGACGCTGCTGGGAACTCCTTCCATGGCCACAAAAGGAGCGAAAGGTTGATTGGAGACGGCGAAGGGCCATTAAAGGGCCAAAGGACTGGTGGTAGCCCGGCTGTCCTTAAAGCGCTCCAGCGCTGAATCTACTAGTCTCCGAAGAGACGGAAGCCATCAAAGAGCATGCCCATAGTGATGCTTGGGCATCCCCTGAAAAGCCAGTTGTTCTCAGCCAGGGTCCGGTGAGGATTTACATGGAAGGTAGAATCTTGGACTAACAAGCTCTTCGGGGTAAGATGTTGTGTGAGGACTTTGGGGACCCCTGGGGTGGGGTGGCGGAGGTAGGCATTTGTCTTCTTCACAGGCGCCCCAGTGCTGGGCTTGGACCAGGTCCCAAGCAGGTTGTCTGTGGGGCTTCATTAAATGGGAGAAGTGGTTCGGGGGAGGGGGGTCATTGCCAGCTCAAGTAACTCAGTCAAGACATTCACCTTGCCACGGAGAGCAGGCTAAGGTCTAGGACCGTGGCCGCCCTTGAAGCCACCACTGCAACAGTTGCTCCGCTCCTATTTAGTCACAGTAGGGGGAGAAATCATGCAGTATCTGGAGAAGTGTCCAGTCCACTGGCCTCCACCAAGTCCGCACACCAGTCCATGTGTGGATCTAAAGGCTGGTATTCTTCAGGGTCCAGCAACGCATTCTAATCCTCCCCAAGTCCTAGCCCACAGGAATAGGGCTCAGGCTCCGGCCTGGAAGGCATTGCTCCAGTTGGCGCCGGAGTGGGGGTCAGACGACACCCCTCCGGCTCCATGTTGAGTCAGGTATCAGAATGGGGATGGCACCGGGAGGGTCAGCATCGGGCCGTGGAAGGTCGAGGTGGTACAACCAGCGCCGGTCTGGATCCATCTGTAGATCAAAGGGGCCCAACTGGCACCAGAACCACAAGTTCGGAACCTGTAGAGGTCCCTCCTGTACCGGAAGGGCCTGAGGTGCGCCGGCTGGAACAGGCCGCTCAAATAAGAGGCGCATGGCCTCATAACACTCATGGAGTAGAGCGGGGATTGATACAGCTCCCAGAAACTTCTCAAAAGACTGACAATAGTAAAAAAAAAAAAAAAAAGGCTAGTCTAAATGTGACTAGAGGTAGCTCTCTCAGATCTGCGCTGACCAGCGCGGAAAGATAAGAACTGATGTCAGCACGCTGGTGTGGTGCCTATATAGGCATGGCACATGTCACTTGTGGCGCGGACAACTTTGATGATGCCACGTGGAACCAAACAATGCCACCTACTGGCGTGTAGGGGTACTGCTCACAAAAAAATTACAGATCCAGTCTGACTCCTGGGGATAATTCGAAGGTAAGGAATCTGCAGCTAGAAGTCTCTATCAGATAGACAAAGACTGTGTTACACTGTACACACATGAAAGAGAAAAAACAAGGGCATTATGATGCAAAGAATGGGTACGGTACATCAGTTTGTGGTGGGGCAATAACATCCTCATGCTGCTGAGATCCAGAAATCAGGAGGACTTAAAAGTAACACTCATCCATATCTATTCACTAATATGTTCACACTGTCAACTCTAATTTACACAGGTGGTGAGACAGATCCACTTCCATGTCGATTTATGTCATTGTAATTCCTTGTAGTCAATGGTAGGGGGTTTATTCAAGGCATAGTAAGTAAATTCATATGATCCATCCATATGCAGTAAATTAATAAACGTAACATAATGTAGATTTTATAGTCTGAGCTCTGTGTAGAGTCTGGTAGGTAAAAATAATATTGATGGATGACTTTATACAATAAGTGTTGGAATCGACCATTCAACATTTTACAGTGATCCAGGCTGACAAATACTGGTCCAAGACGGATTGGGAATCAGTATTTCAACATCTACCTCCCATTTATGTCTAATCTTGGAGATCCATGGAGAAATTTATAAGGGTTTCAGAGTTAGAATATTATGCAACATTGATGTTTTGCTTGTTTCTGTATCATTTAGCAAATACTTTGAGTGCTATGAAGCCTTTGTTTTTATTTCAGATGATGTGATCATCAATAATACCTACAGTATGCATGTTACAGTGTATGTATTCACAACAGGGTAATACACCACTGGGTCCCTGCAAACCAACATATTAGAAGTAGCATTCTTTGTGTAGGGATACTGTCACAGTTATCATTAACCACATTCAAAAGTGAGGTGGAGATAGAGATTAAATGCAGCTTGTTTTCCATTTTCTTAGGCGTAGACGTTACAGAATTCATAAAGAAATATAAAAAAATTGTTTCCCACTCGAAAACATCACAAATATAGGTCCAATCACTGGTTTATAGATGACAGAAAAAAATCCAACAGCAACTCATTGCTTTGCAGAAATTTACAATATTTTAGTCTATGAACTGAATTCTCAATTTCTCTAAACCTGCATGCTTGATCTAATTCTAGTTTAATCTTATGTGACATCATTACCACAGCATTTTCTTTTCACACCCAGAATATATATCATGTTTTCTAGGTAAATGGCAGTGTAATATTAATTTACAAATTAATTAATTAAGTAATCAAGTAACCGAGCAAGACTCATTACATATATGTGTTATGCATTTGCTGTCTGATTGTTGGCAGCTTTATCCAAATTTGGAGTTTAAAATGTTTTCCTTGGAAGACTGCAGTGTTAGCAGCAATAAGTATAAGGATATAAGTAAACGGTAAAATATTGTATTTTTAAATTATGAAGGGAACTCCTAAACATCAAATTATACATACTTAATATGTTTGTTAAAGTTTCAATTAGATTCTTGCATGATGCACCATATAATGCTGTAGTCAGGCTCCCCCAAAAGAGGCCTTTTATGCACCAGTTTATAATATTATGAAGAGTATTACCTCGGTTTATTGTCAGAAAATTATGAAAAACATTTTTTTTATATTATTTATTATTTGATGGTAAGAGAAAAAAACAACATGATGTATTGAATAGGCTACATATCTTCATTTTACAAATGCAAGAGAAATGATCTGTCAATGTCAGTACTAGATATTTTAATTAACACATTTCATTTTTAATGGCAAATGTTAATCAATACAGAACCAATTCAAGATTCTGTACTGTGAAGCAGAGAGAAAACTTCATAAGGATTCTTAAAATAATAGGCTTGCTAAGTCAACAAGGTTGCATACAGTTTTTATACTGCATGGTGTAATCAAATCTAAATCCTATAAGAACAGGTTATAGCAAAGTCTGTCAACATTTAAATATAAACAAATATTGAAATCCCAGTGAATCAAAGTCATGACATTTTTCTCCAATGGGAATCACCTTACCAATTTTAACAATAAATTGAGTTGCACCCGGGTGTGGAGGATTCAGTTTTTCAGTTTCAGTACTTTATTTCGGCAATATGCGATAAAAGTAAACCAAGGAATAAAAAACACTTAACATACAATTATTTCAAATATAATGGTAAAAAATAAATAAAGGAGTTACAAGTGTCAATATAATAACCATTAAAATCCAAATTACTAAAAACTATTAGAATCCCTAGTGCTAAAAATACATTCCCAGTAACAATTAGATACATTTAAGCCCCATCCCTCTCAAAACAGTATTAAAAAGGTACAAATTACTAAAACATAGCTTCAAAGGAGAAGCAATCCTTTATAGACACTCTCTGCCTAATCCTACACATTGTTAAAAAAAAAATGTGGGCTGCAGCAAAGGTCAGACATTGACAAGCATCTGTATTTAAAATGCGTAGAGCCGTTTGGTTTTCCCTGGCACCTAGGAGCCAGAAAAATAAACCTGTTCCTTTGTCTCCGCAAGTAACACAGGTAGACCTAGCAGAATCCGGCTTACTGTCCCACTTGCCAGTAAAGGAGGCAATCGGTAATGTACTGTAACTAAAGAACAAGTTTCTTACCTTCGGTAACGCTTTTTCTGGTGGATACAGTATCTGCCTGTGGATTCCTCACCTTATGAATATCCTCGTAGCTCTCTGCGTCGACGAGGTCGTCACATCGTCATGGCTCCGCACGCGACTCCGCATGAAGTCACAGCAGCCATAAGAAGACCACGTCGGCGTGATGACGTCAGTTCAACCAATTTTTTCCGTGCCACAGAGGCAAAACGGGCGGACCGACAGAGACAACGTATACATAGTATACAGAATTCACACAAATACACTCAGTGTATAAAGAAAGAAGAAAGCTTGCACTTCAAACAAGACAATAGTAAATAAACAGAGGTAACAAAGTCTTGAATGCACATGATACGTCAAAAAACTAAAACCTCAGCTTTTATGGTATAAAAGGGTGGACAACGGGGAGGTGAGTGGGTCTGTAAGGAATCCACAGGCAGATACTGTATCCACCAGAAAAAGCGTTACCGCAGGTAAGTAACTTGTTCTTCTGATGGATACATATGCCTGTGGATTCCTCATCTTATGATTAGAATCCCACAGCAGTACCTCTCCCGGAGGTCGGTGCTCACCCTTCTATACAAAAAAGTCCTGCGAAACAGAACGCGCAAAATGGCCATCCCTCCTCACTTCAGAATCTAAGCAGTGATGCTTTGCGAAAGGGTGGAGGGAGGCCCAAGTTGCGGCCTTACAGATGTCCAAAACAGGAACACCTCTAGACAAGGCAGAAGTAGACGATGTAGACCTGGTGGAATGAGCTTGAATGCCTACAGGAGGCTCCTTACCTGCCAGGGAGTAGCATATCTTGGTGCACAAGATGATCCATCGTGATAAAGTGCGCTTGTGCACCGCCTTGCCCTTCATACGACTAGCATATCCAACAAAGAGCTGATCATCTTGACGGAAGTCCTTTGTTCTGTCCAAAATGAAGTTAATCGCCCTCTTTGGATCTAAACGATGAAGTCTCTCCTCCTCCTTGGAAGGGTGAGGAGGAGGATAGAAAGTAGGAAGGGTAATGGACTGACCTAGGTGGAAAGTAGTCACCACCTTAGGCAGAAAATCATCCCTGGTCCTAAGTACCATCCTTTCAGCATATATGGTCAGAAAAGGCGGCTTTGAACTCAAAGCCTGGAGTTCACTCACCCTCCTGGCCAAGCCGATAGCTAACAAGAAGACCGTTTTAAAAGTTAAAAGTCTTAAAGGACAACTATGCATTGGTTCGAATGACGAACCCATTAAAAAAGTTAACACCAATTTCAAGTCCCACTGGGGCATAATAAAATGTGTGGGAGGAAACATGTTTGTCAGCCCCTTTATAAATCTTAAGACTATAGGAGACTTCAATAAAGAAGGCTGATCAGGTAAAAACAAAAATGCTGACAAAGCCTACAAATACCCTTTTATAGTGGCCACAGCAAAGCCCTGCTGGGCCAAATGAAGAGAAAAACAAAGAACATCAGATAGAGGAGCTTTTAAGGGATCAATAGATTTCTCTCCGCACCACTTAACAAATTTAGACCACCTGTATGAATAGACAGACTTGGTGGTGTGTCGCCTAGCCGATAATATAACGTCCACCACGTCAGGTGGGAGAGAAAAAGAATTCAAGTTGCCCCGTTCTATCTCCAGGCATGAAGATGCAGACTCTGGAGGTGGGGGTGTAGAACTTGCCCTCCCATTTGAGAGAGGAGGTCTGCCCTGAGAGGGAGCCGGAACGGAGGGTGTGACGAGAGGTGAAGAAGGTCCGTGTACCACACTCTTCTTGGCCAATCCGGGGCGATCAATATATCTTGGGCCCGGTCTTGGCGAATCTTCCTCAGAAACCGAGGAATCAAGGGTATGGGAGGAAACGCGTAAAAGAATTGTGAGCCCCAACTCAACTGAAACGCGTCCCCAAACGCTCCCTGCCCCGGAAACTGCAGAATGACGGGCAGTGCGCATTCTCGTCAGTGGCAAACAGGTCCACCAGAGGAGTTCCCCACGTCAGGAAGATATGTTGAACTACCTCCGGATGAAGCCTCCATTCGTGATCGGCGGAAAACTGCCAACTTAAGACTGTCCGCACGCACGTTCAGCACCCCGGCCAGATGATTTGCCATCAAGCAAATACGATGGTCCTGAGCCCAGGACCAGAGTCGCAACGCCTCTCTGCAGAGATGGTACGACCCTACTCCTCCCTGCTTGTTGACATACCACATTGCAGCAGTGTTGTCCGTCAGGACTTAAACCGACTGACTGTGAAGGGAAGGGAGAAAGGCCTTGAGCGCCAAAAGTATCGCCCACAATTCCAAAAGGTTGATGTGAAACAACCTTTCTTCTGGAGACTAAAGACCCTTGATCTCCAGATCCCCCAGGTGTGCTCCCACACCCTAGGGTAGAGGCATCCGTTATCACTGTGGCCACCGGTGGAGGAAGATGGAAAGGCTTTACTTTAGAAAGATTGCCCTCCATGCTCCACCAAAACAGATCCGCTGCAACTTCTCTGGAGATCCTCACAGTCTCCCTGAGATCTCCGTTGTGCTGATACCACTGCCTGCAGAGACACCACTGGAGCGCCCTCATGTGCCAGCGTGCATGGTTGACCAACAGGATGCAGGAAGCGAACAGACCGAGCAGGCGAAGGACCTTCAAAACTGGAACAACCGCTCCATTGTAAAACAAGGAAATCATTTCCTGTACGTCGAGAATCCTTTGAGGTGGAGGGAATGCTCGACACACAGTGGTATCCAGTACTGCCCCTATGAACAGGATGCGCTGTGAGGGCACCAGGTGAGACTTGGGTACATTTATTGAAAAACCCAATTTGTACAACAGCTGGGTTGTTACCTGCAGATGACGACACACCATCTCTGGAGACTGCCTTCAGAAGCCAGTCGTCCAGGTATGGGAAAACCGGAATCCCCAACCTTCTGAGATGGGCTGCCAACACTGCCATCACCTTGGTGAAGACTCGAGGTGCAGTAGTAAGACCAAACGGAAGGACGACAAACTGGTAATGTTGCGACCCAACCATGAAACGGAGATACTTCCTGTGCGACTTCAGGATTGGGATGTGGAAATACGCATCCTGCAAATCGATGGACACCATCCAGTCCTCTTGTTGCAGCGCCTCAAGAACCTGCGCTAGAGTGAGCATCTTGAACCTCTCCTGCTTGAGAAATAGATTCAAGATTCGGAGGTCCAGGATAGGAAGTAGCCTGCCATCCTTCTTGGGAATCAGGAAATACCGGGAGTAGCATCCCTGACCCCTTTCCTGCTGCGGAACCACCTTTATCGCACCTTTTTGTAACAGGGTAAGAACCTCCTTCTGAAGAGAAGCAAATGATCCTCAATGCAAAACCCTTGGCAAGGAGGGTAAGGAGGAGGGAATTCCCTGAAGGGAAGGGCGTACCCATTTTCCACAAGATCTAGAACCCAAAGGTCCGAAGTTATTAATTTCCAGTCTTGTAGAAAATGGGTAAGCCGGCCTCCCACAGGACCCACATGATCCAGGATGGCGGATCTAGGGCTGCTTTCCTGCATTACCGGGAGGGGAGGTAGAGGAGGAGGAGGAAGAGGGATGTCGTCCAGCTCCACGAAGGCGACCTCTGCCTTTACCTCTGTAGGATTTATACAGAGGGTTTTGCTGCTGCTGTTGTTGTTGTTGCGGAGGCTGGCGGGAACGAAAGGAAGATTTCCCAAAACCACGGTATCTTCTATAACCATACCCTCTTGACTGAGACTGTAAACCCAGGGATTTTGCTGTGGCTTTACTGTCCTTAAATCTCTGCAACGCCAAGTCAGCTTTTTCCCCGAAGAGCTTAGAACCGTCAAAGGGAAGATCCAAAAGAGCAGCTTTCACATCAGGTGAAAATCCTGAAGATCTTAACCATGCATACCTCCTAGTAGCAACAGACTAACCCATCACCCTTGCCACCGAATCTGCAGTGTCCAGACCCGACTGGATTACTTGGCGAGCAGCCGCCTGAGAGTTCGTCAAGACCTCACTTAAATTGCTTGGATCCTCTTCCGATAGCTTAGGGAGAATCTGCTTGGCAGAGTCCATAAGGACGTGAATATATCTACCCAATAGACAAGTTGCATTGGTGGATTTCAATGCCATACTAGCCGACGAAAAAACTTTCTTTGCAGATTGCTCAAGCTTTTTTGAGTCTCTATCAGCCGATGCTTGAGGAAAAGAGCCTACCGACTGTTTTGAACATGAAGCTTGAACCACCAAACTTTGAGGTGACGAAGAAAGAAAATCAGGGTCCCCTGGTGCTGGTCTATATCTTCTAGAAACAGATCTAGAAACTGCAGGAGCGGAAAGAGGATTACTCCAGACTTCTAATATCGGCTCCGTCAGGGCATCATTGAAGGGTAAAAGAGGTTCCACCACAGCAGAAGGAGAATGAAGCACCTCTGTTAGAAGATTAGGCTTATATTCAGCCATAGGAAGCTATAGATCCAACAGTTGAGCTGCCTTTTTGATGACAACATAAGGAGCTACATCCTTCGAAGGAGAAGCCTTCTGCAATACAAAATCCCCTTCTGAAGAGACATCCAAACCACTTGCTTCACACAAGTCTTCCAATAAGTGCTCAGACTCATAAATGTCACCTTTCTCCATGTCACCAGCCCGATATTGCTCCTCTTCAATCAGCCTTTGAGCTTCTCTTCTAGAACTCATCCTCGGCAGCGGCGTCGGCGGCGCCATCCGCGGCGTCGACAACGGCGTTGAAGGAGGCTCCGTGACAGCAACCCGCGTCGAACGAACCCTGGAAGAGGGGACGCCAGACGGAGCCGGGGACTGCTCAAACGGCATCGACACCCTCGGCGTCGGAAACTGCCATGACGGCACCATCGGCATAGAAGGCATAAAGGGGGGCTGGAGGATAATGCTGAGGCACACCCAAATTAAATGCCAAAGGGCCCATGGGACCCGAAGGTGCTCCAGAGGGGCATGTGGCTCTGGTAAAAATACTATACATCGCATTCATGAAGTGCGACGGACCCAAACCCGGTGCCGAGAACGAAGGATACTGCGCCGGTTTGACTTCCTTACGAGGAGTCTCTGGAGTCGGATCCACTGGAGTCACAGGTGGAGCCACAGGAGCCTCTTCCACTGGATTCGAATCCCCATCTGAAGCCGGAGAATCAACCGGCACCGGTGACTGCGCCGGAGTACCCACATCAGGAGACCGGCCCAGCAACGCCTGTGTAGACTCAGAAGGTGAAGGAGAAACAAAGTCCTTGACACGACGTCGAGGAACAGGAGAAGGTGACTTCGAAGCTCGAGACTTGGACGAACGACGTCGAGACCCATGTCTCTTCTTCTTCTTGTGCCTTCTCTTGGATCCATGCGAAGTCGACAACCTCGACTTCGATCTTTTACGACCTCTTTTCTCCTTTCTCAACTTGGACATGTAGAGCTTAGCCTCTCTTTCCTTCAGCGCCTTAGGGTTCATCTTCCTGCAGGATGAACAACCTTCGACGTCGTGATCACTCGAAAGGCACCAAAGACAGTCATCATGCGGATCAGTAATCGACATGAGACCTCTGCATTCCTTGCAGGGCTCGAAACCCGACTTCCTAGGAAAAGACATAGTCGAAAACAGTAACAAGTAAAGTCTCGAAACAAAGTAGCAGTAGAAAGATAGGAGAGTCCCAGAAAATCTGTTCGCTTTGTAGCGCGGAAAAAAAGGAATTGACGTCATCACGCCAACGTGGTCTTCTTATGGCTCCTGTGACGTCATGCGGAGTCTCGTGCAGAGTCATGACGATGTGACGACCTCGTCGGCGAAGAGAGCTACAAAAAGATTTCCGGAATGCTGCCGCAGGGGCATATTCATAAGGTGAGGAATCCACAGGCAGATGTATCCTTCAGAACTGGAAATACAGTTTTCTAGCTAGGTGTGTGTGTGTGTGGGGGGGGGGGAGGGGGGATTGGCTCCATTTCAACTAAGAATTGCTTCAAATTGTAAACATCATTGCACTGCAGAAAGGTGCAAGTCAGAGAGCCAGAAGTGGGGGATGCACGTGTTTAGACCATTTTGCACTACAAGTACTTCTTTAACAATGTTTTGCCAAATACTTGTGCAGCCTCCGGCTCAGTCCACAGGGCACCACACTCCACCATTGTTAAAGCATCTTTGATATATCTAATCCAAGGTATACTTCCTGATCCCAGGATACCTAACACTGTTTTGAGCCTTCTCGATAGGAGTAGAACTCAGGTGAGGCCCAAATTCTTGTCTCTTCAGTAAAGAATGGGCCTAACCCCAGCTCCCTCTGTGACTGGCTTGAGTCCCAAGTCTAGCCAAAGTAGCAGTATTGATGTACTGGTGAGGAGCCCCAGTAACGGGCATAGAAAATTATTCTCGAAACTTGCAATTATGGCATATACATATGCCCCCAGAGCTCAGCCCCATAAAGGGCAGCTCTCAAGGCCTGTACTTTATAGATTTGAATGGCTGGTTGTTGGGCGCTAATGGGACCTTTGTGGCGCTCTAAGTAATGCCCCTGTATGTTGCATTAATTTTAACCTACGTGTTGAAATATGGCAGCGCCAATCTAAACCTTCAGTAAGGGTCAACCCAAGGTAATTAACAAGCATTAAAAATGCAATAGGTCTCGCCTTTCATTAAGTTAAAGCCATTTGCTTTCCTATACAATACTATAAGCAAAGCAAATGGCTTTAACTAAATCAAAGCCGAGACCTATTGCATTTTCAAAGCTTGTTTTTTCTGGACCGGCACTTGTTTTTGCTCATCCAACTTGGACCCTGAGCAAGAGCAAAGAAAACACAAAAGGGGGAAAGAAGGAGGAAGAGAAATTTGGAAAAACAATGACTAAGTAAGAAAACAGGGAGGAAAAAGACCGTATAAGAGCGAAATAAAGGGAAAGGGAGGATCGGATGGTGGATGGAAGAACCATGAGGCAAAATCAAGACGAGCGATCTTTTCTATTTGTAACCCTCAACATTGTGTAGTGTAAACATTTGGGCACCGGCACGTAGTCTTGTTACAAGTTAACCACTGCTTTAAGGACCCCGGAATGACCTTTCACAGCAGAGGTGCTTCGCTAAATTCCTGCAGCTGCACAGGGGATTTGGAAGTGCTAAAACAGCACCAAGTTTGTTTTCAAACTGGACTCTTTCAGGCACTCTAATGGTGGTTTGGGAGAGATAGATCATGCCATGATTGTATTATTTAGCCAATGTAGGCACACACTAGCAATTGGTGATGATTTGGCATAGCAGACTGTTTTTTAGAAGGCTCTTCACCAATTTACGAAAAGCTTAACGATCCCATTAACCCAGATTTTACTTCTCAGTCAATTCCAAAGAGATAAGTCACATAAGAGAAAGTCTGTGTGCCCATCTGTGTTTTCCGAAGAAAGTACTACATAAACATTAGGCTGCAGCCTATTCAGTAAGAATTGGGGACCGTTGTGATGAAACAGGATTTTCAGAAACATTTAATCCGCGTGCCACAAATTCTGTGTAGAGGGTAGGGGGAACGAGGGAAACATGGAGCATTTTGGCACACCGGTCGCCGATTGTGTTTTCACCTGCTCCCTCATTTTCACCTATCATAAAAGTATATTGCACTTTCATATTTCACTGTGATGTAAACAATTGTTAGATATGATGAGAGCGGCATAGAGGACTTTTAGCTGCTTAACAATTTCAGTTGATAAACGGTCACTCCCCATCCTTCTAAGGTTTAGCAAGAGAAAGGTCCTGATCTTGCTTAAGTCTAATGTTTTCACTGACTGGATGGCTCTCAGAGCACATCCATTTTGAGGGGGCTCAGGTCCATCTATCATGATGGTCTCTGTTTTTAACAACGTGCCAGACAAGACCATAAATAGCCAGTTCTAGATGGAGGAAGATCTTAAAGCCATTTTCTGTAGACTGATCCGAAGATCTCTGTTCACATAAAACTCTTACTTTCATTCTTGCGGGAAGCATCCTTGGCTGGTCTGACCTGTCCGGTTAGCAGAGAGCCCGGTACACTCTCCGTCCACGCCTGGACCAATCCACACAACTCGATGCAGAGAATTACTGAGACAGTCGAGGCTGCCATCTGGTGGGTAAATATGAGAATGCTCTGCTTCAAGTAGCAAACAGACTTGGAGGTAAATGGAAAATAGGATTGATGCCACCAAACGGAATAAATAAAATCATTAAATGTCCGGTGGGATGGCCAATTGGGAATGACCGGTAGTTGGGATGCCTGAGATGGGGTTGGCCTTTTTAAAAGCTCTGCAGACCACTCTAGGATTAAAAATCTACAGAACAAGAGTATTTACAAAGGTTCATGGCTGTAAAAAACTGCAAAGAGACGCATTGCAAACGCAACTAGAATTATAAACAGTTAAAACGAGTTGTACAACAATCATCTCACTGCCTGCAGTATTCGCGAGGTCAATTTCGGTAAGTGCAGCCTGTCGAAATTGTCCAGTGACTTACAAGTTCCAAAACACACGTGGTTTGGTGTGGAGCGCACCGATTCCTCGTGTAACTCTCCACTTTTCTTGTGAATTCTTGGTAGAATAGAAAGCTGTTTACCACAGCAGGTAGGTACTGCACTCGTGGTATTGGTATATACTCGGCGCAGTATATAACCCATCCCAGCTCATAATTGAGGCCTTATTGTTTTGGAGGTAAAACGAGGCTTTGTATATACATTTGGCCTTGCTCACGACGTTACCTTGTTAGTGCTCTATTTTTGCCACCAACTTGGACCTGTTGTTAAAAGGAGTGTAAATCGCAGACTGGTCACAATCAGGCCTGACCTCGTAAGTGCCACCTGTGCTTGAAGATTTACATACATCTTTTGCGCTCTTCATAACACTAGTTCATCTTTTACACGAGGCCCATTTTATTATGAGTCACATTTCTAGCTTGGAGGTTTTTGCCACCCGTTTGAACACATGGGTGTGGGAGCCGTAATCCAGTTTTAATTGGAGTTGTGTATTCCTCTTTGCTATATGCATACTTTTCAAAAATCATTTGCTGCACTGGTCTGTGCTCTCAAGCACGAAATTTCTTTTTTTGTTTACTTTATTCAATTTTCCCCGTTTAGTAGTCCAAAAACTTCCCTTTACCAAACATTGAAAACACTCAAATATATTATTAAGAGGAAATGAGAGGTACTAAGACTCTTAAGACATCAACTCCCCAGTCGCAGATTTGTTTTGTAAATAAGTTATATTAGCTTTACTCTTTAAGTGTAAGTGCCGATAGCACCCAGTGTTTCCAAAGCAGATAACCACTTGTGAACAATGCTGCTATTTAGTTAAACTAGTCCATATTTTGATTGTGCTTTTAAGAAAAGAAAGCAACGTTTTGCAGTTTAGCAGAAACAGTTTCAATTACTCAGCTGAATCCTCATTTTTTCTAGGAGGGAAGCTGCGTCAACGTCATTTCCGTTTGAACCTCTTTACCTGTTGCTTACTTGGGTATCCTAAGCAGGTGAATTAACAATCGGATCCATTCCACCAAACCTTCGGATAGAATGCAAATTGGACTTTTTGTAATTATTTTATACGGAAAAGATACGTTTTCAACAAAAGGTTATCCAGCATGCATGTGCTTTAGTTTTAATATGTTGTTCAAACGTTGCATTTCCTTGCTTCTGTATAAATATTTTTGCCATGGTTTATGGCCAGGGCTTGTTTTGGGCTACTCCCTCCCTGACATTGTTCTTGTTTTATTCCTCAAGTTGAAGCCCACTAATGCAATAGGTCTCGCCTTTTATTAAGTTAAAGCCATATTCTTTGCTATACAATACCATTAGCAAAGCAAATGGCTTTAACTTAATTAAAGGCGAGACCTATTGCATTTTCAATGCTTGTTTCATCATTGCAGTTTTTTTTGCTGCTCTTCATCACCCTTATCAAAGTATGTGTACTGAATGTAGGTAGTGGTCAAATTGCATAAAAAATGTATGGGATCTGTAATGCGTGCAAATGGGGGTGGGTTGAGTGAGCACGTGGTCAAAGGCATGGCAAAAAAGAGAAAATATTCATTAACCTTTTTCAGTCTCTTTCACCTTTAAGTAAAACACATATAAAATGATGCACAGCTTAAATAAAAAATAAATGGAAGTTAAGTTAACCAGTAGGAAACGCACTATTGTACATTTTGAAACCTCCATTAGTTAACATACTGTAAAGGTCTTTTTCTGATAATTGATATAGTGGGCAAAAAAACAATTAACTGGGATGCGGCCCGGTAATTACTAGTGGCCAGGATTAATTCAAATATTCCACTCACCACCTTTTTGTTTTCCTTAGTGGACACAGCCAGCAGAGGCAGCAACTATGGTTATAACTAGGGGAATGACATTTTATCATTTGCATGACACATACTGCAAACAACTATTGATTCTGAGTTTATTATTATTATTATTATTATTGTTATTATTATTAGCATTTCTAAAGCGCGCAGCTACTTCCAACGGAAGTGTCCAGGCGCTAGCATCCAACAAATTGAGGGGGGGGAGATAGGCCAGAGGGAGCATCTGTCTTAGGGGAGCCCAAACAACCAGGTTTTAAGGTTTCTGCGTGAGTGTGTGCTGAGGTAGTACTGGGCACAGGCAAAGGCACCGCTGGGTCTTTATTGCCAGATCTCTAATGGATTTAAAATGAAAAATCGTGGTAAGTTCGTTATTACCACCTACATGACTTTACTACCTGGGCTATTATGTAATGGGGGCATGTGAGGCAAGGCGTAGGTGTTTGAAATTTGTAAACTCTGACGGAAAGCAAAAGGATGATGGACATTGAAGTAAATTCATCCATATTACATGGAATATTTTTAAAAATAAATTTTTGGTCATATTGAAGATCAAGTGGGATACACTAAGGAGTAACAAGTATACACGTCATTATTGAATCTTTTTTTTTTTTTTTTTTTTTTTTAAAGGTTTTTATTGAACAATAATTCGAGTACAAGCACGGGCCTACAGCCACCAGGGCCGGCCGCTAAGTACAGAATGAAATATACATTTATCAAAGCTGCAGTCGGGTCCCGGGGCTCGGCCCCGTAGTGACTCCGGATAGTTCTAAAGGAACAGGAGACTTAAATCCGACAAACACAAAAAACTAAAAGAAAAACAAAAGGCGAGGCATAAAGACAAACAGCGCAGGTCAGGCGTCCTCCGGGGAACCCCAGTTCAGACCATTAAGCAGCACACGAAAGGAAGGAGTACCGGGAGGCTGGGGACGGGGGGGGGGGGGGCCAAGGGAAATGAACGTCCATATGTAGTCATTCCAAAAGGTGCCCGGAACCGTCAAGGGTCAGGGGGACAGGGCGATATCGGTGTCCACCAGGGGGGGCGTACAGATACCCCCGCGATATGCATTCCATTGCCCCCAGATTCTGCCCCATGCCCCCGGCTTACCACGGGCAACATACACAGTCTTCTCCCTGAACATACACCAGTCCATATTCTCCTTCCATACTGACACGGTGGGCGGCCGCTGGGCACCCCAAAGCTGCGCTATATCTCTCTTGGCAATCATGTTCCCCAGGGCCGCCCACCTAGTCTGAGCCGCGCTATAATCATTGGGCTCCCACACATTCAGGACACAGCGACGCACCTCCGGCAGCAGCACAACCCCAGTGACCTGTCCCATAACCGTATGTACCCGGCGCCAGTAGTCCGCCACCTCGCGGCACTCCCACAGGATATGGAGAAAGGTGGCGCTGAGCCCACAACCCCGCTTACAGAGCCCGTCGTCGGAATATCCCATCGAGACCAAGCGAGGACCCGTCACATACACCCGGTGAAGAATCTTAAGCTGTACCAACCGGAGACGGGCTGGAATGGCGACCTCCTTGGGGGACGACAGTGCAGACTGCCAGTCCTCGTCGTCCAATTCCACCCCATCCCCCGTCCAAGCCTCCCGAAGGCGCACCAAGAGGTCAGCCCGATGATTAATCAGTTTCTTATAAATTAAAGAAATAGTACTGTCAGGGACATGTCCGTCAAGTATGCGGTCCTCGAGGGGCGAAGAAACCGGGATCTTGGTCCCCTCTCCAAAGACCGAGAGCAGGGCGTGTCGAACCTGGGCATAGCGGAAGAACTCCCTGTCCGTAAGCTCATATTCGGCCTGAAGAGCCGCGAAAGTCTTAACCGCGCCCTTATGCCACAGGTCTCCCACTTTGCTGATACCAATCGTGTCCCACTGGTCAAACCCCTTCGTAGTCCAGAGGCTCCCCAGGCGATCGGAGGCAAACAAAGGAGTAGCACATGTCAGTCGCTCACTCCAGCCCGTGGCCGCAGTGGCAGCCCTCCAGGTCCGCACCGCAATCTTAGTAGGACCCGTAAGGGTCCGGCCAGCCGAGCGGGAGTAAAGCGCCCTGTTATAGTCCCCGCCGGGAAGCAGGAACTTGTCCATCTCATACGCAGGATTAAGGCCAGGCGCATACGTGGCATGGTTGATGGCCGAAAGCTGCGCGGCCCAATAATACCTGCGAATGTCGGGAAGCGCGATGCCCCAGTCGTACCAGGGGAGAGTAAGCTTAGCAAGAGCAATACGCGCCCGCCCGTCCCACACCAGTCTCCTCTGCAGGCTCTCTACCTCCCGAAAGTAGGCCACTGGGATGACGTCGAAGGAATTCTGGAGTGCATAGAGGAACCTGGGAAGGGACATCATTTTGAACAGCGCGGCCCGACCCAGCGGGGACAGGGGCAGCCTGCACCACCGGGCCGTGTCCTCTCGCAATCGCCGAAGCGGACGCAGGAGATTCTGCTCATAGCGAGCCACCGGGTCCAGCGAAACGTATATCCCCAGGTACTTAAAGCCGCTCAGAGATACCTGGATCGGAAGCCGAGGCGGCAGGAGAGGAGGACCACCGGAGATCGGATAGACGCAGGATTTAGACCAATTGATCGTGAGACCCGAATTATTCCCAAAGGAAGTCAGAACGTCAAAGAGGACGTTGAGCGACTGCCGCGGTGAGGTGAGATATAGGAGAATATCGTCCGCATACAGCGAAATCCGATCTTCAAAGCCCGGGGCCCACCGGATCCCTCTAAGAGAGGGCTCCCAGCGGAGCCAAGCCGCGAGTGGCTCCAGGGCGAGAGCAAAAAGCAAAAGGGACAACGGGCATCCCTGCCTCGTGCCCCTGCCGAGGGCAAAGGGCCGAGAGACCCGCCCATTCACCACCACCTGAGCCATGGGTCCCGTGTAAAGAAGCTTCACCCAGCCAATAAATCCTTCCCCAAAGCCAAATTTAGCCAAGACAGCCCAGAGGAATGGCCACTCGATGGTGTCAAAAGCCATCGTGGCATCCAAAGAAACCAGCACGGCCGGTTCGGAGAGGAGCTCCGCCCTGGCAAGGGCGCCGTGAAGACGCCGCAAGTTAAGAGCGGTGTTGCGATGCGGGATGAATCCGCATTGGTCCGGATGAATAAGATCGCACACGACGCTCAACAGACGATTGGCAAGGACTTTCGCCAGGATCTTAGGCTCCGCATTTAGCAGTGAAATAGGCCGGTAAGAAGTACAGCGGTCTCGCGGCTTGTCCTCCTTGGGGATAACGACTATCGTGGCCAAACGCTGGTCGGCCGGGAGGGAACCCGCCGCCAGAGACTCACAGAACATGCGACTGAGGAAGGGCGCAAGCTTGTCAGGGCGCAATTTATATAGCTCAATGGGCAGACCGTTGGGGCCCATAGCCTTGCCCGAGCGAAGGGAGCGGATCGCGGTCGCTATTTCATCCGCCGACAAGGGGGCGTCCAGCCGCTCACGGTCCTCAACGGACAGGCCGGGCAAGGCGATATCCCTCAGTAGAAGGCGAGAGTCATCCTCATCCCTGTCAGTCACTGGGGAGTACACAGCCCGGAGGTGGTCGGCAAAACATTCCACAATCTCATCAGGCTCCGTCACACACACACCATCCGCAGCACGCAACTCCGGGACCACACGATTCACTCTCTCCTTCCTGTCCAGCCACGCGATCAACTTTCCCGCCTTGTCCCCGGCATCGTACAGTCGACCCTGCTGCTCCCTATACATAGTTTTGGCCGCGTCAGTGACCAGGGACCTATATTCAAACTGTTTCAGGCTGAGGGCATGGAGCTCGTCCGGAGTGACATTCGCCTCCAAGGCCGACTCCAGCCCCAAGATGTCAGTCTCCAGCCTCACCACTGCCTCACTCTTGACCCTCTTGGCCACCACTATCTGGGAAAGGGCGTGTCCGCGGACCACGGTTTTAAAGGCTTCCCACAGGGACATTGCAGACGACACCGACCCCTCGTTATCCAGGAAGTATTGGTCCATAGCCTTAACCAGGCTGTCACGAGTCGTAGGGTCTCGCAGGTACCATGGATTAATGGGAGCGATCTGCCCCGCAGACCGCGGCCCGGTGTCAAAAAGAAGCCACAGCGGAGAATGATCGGAGATACCCCGCGCCAGGTGCCTGACCTCTCTAATCCGACCAGTCTGCGCCGCGGGCATAAGGAAGTAGTCTAACCTAGAGAGACTCCCATGCGCCCCCGAGTGAAAGGTGAATTGACATTGGGTCGGATGCATTAATCTCCAACTATCCACCAGGCCGAAGGTCTCCAGCATCCCACCCAGCCATGCCTGGGAAGCGGGGAGGGTCCTTGGTGGGTGACGATCCAGTTCACCCGAAACCACAGAATTAAAGTCCCCGCCCATGAGCAGGAGGCTGTCCGGAAGGTCAAGCAGCATTCGACCCAAGTCAGTGAAGGTGGAGTTCTGGAGGCCCGGGGGGACGTAAACTGAAACCAGGGCAAGGGGCTGCCCCTCCCACCTCCCAATCAAACACACATAGCGCCCTCTGTCATCCGAGACTATCTTAGTGATCTCCACCGGAAGTGAGGTTCGCAGGAGAATGCCCACCCCCCTGGAACCAGTTGTGAAACCAGAATGGGCCACGAGGCGGTATCCCCCCCTGTTCATTGCATGACAAACATTGCCAACCAGATGCGTCTCCTGGAGAAACACCACATCAGGAGTCAAACGACGCAAATATTGCAGTACTACACCCCGCTTGATACGGTCCCCCAACCCATTGACGTTCCATGACATAAGCCTCAACCCGTCCCCCCCCATCCCCCCCAATAGATCAAGGGTCCCCCAGCCTGCAGCACAGTTCCCAAATGTGGACAAAAATCAGTACCTCGCCCTGTAAACAAAAAACACACAGCAAAACAACCCCTCCTCCCCCCCAACCCCACCCCAGGACCAACTCCCCCCACCCTGCACCCCTGCGGGCCAAAAAAACCCCCCAACTTGCAGTGTGCCTGTCGCCCCTCTAACCCCATTCTACGAAAAGACCCCGGAGGAGGTAAGGGACCCGTCCCCGCCCGCCCCCCTCACTGGTCCTGGTAAAACACAATATGCAAGTGAAATAAGACCCGACTGTACAGTGCAAAACGGCAAAATCAAGGACCAAAAGTCACTCTAAAGGGGACCCGTCACCCGCGGTGCCCGCAGAGGGACCGGGACGGCCACCTCCGTCCGGTAGAGAGTCCAGCCAGTCACTTGCAGCCACAGGAGAGTCAAAAAAGGCTGTCCGATCCCCATGTTCCACTCGGAGCTTTGCAGGGTAGAGCATCGAATACTTCAGGCCCAGCTCGCGGAGACGACGCTTCACCCCTTGGAATCCCATCCGTTGTTTCTGGACCAGTTGCGTGAAGTCCGGATAAAAATTGATGGTCGAGTTCTCATGACGAACCGGGCCGTGGGTCCGTGAGGCCTGCAGAATAGCGTCGCGATCCCTGTAGTAGAACAGTTTGGCCACGATAGGCCTCGGGGGGGCCCCCGGCCGTGGCCGACCGCCCGGAACTCGATGGGCCCGCTCCACGGCAAAGAACTTACTTAGGCCAGCCGGGGACAACTGTTTCATGATAAGTTCCTCGACCACGAGGTCAACCGGGCGGCCGTCGGAGGACTCCGGTACACCTATGACGCGGATGTTGTTGCGTCGGGCCCGTCCCTCGAAGTCTTCAAGCCGCCGGGCCATATGATCGTTGACCACCCTGATGTCTCCAAGCGAGGCCCGCAGATCCGACACCTCCGCACCAAGGGTGGAGGTCCGCGTGTCGAGAGCCTGGACCCTCTCGTTAGTTTTGGAGAGGTCGGCCCGGATCAGGGTGACATCAATCGCGACAGTGTCAATCTTACGGGCCAGGGCCTCATATTGCGTCGCGATGGTTTCCCTAATGCCATCAATGGCGCCCATAATGTCCTGCAGGGATAGTTCCGTAGAGACGGTCGCGCCTCCCTCCGCAGTATCCGAGGGGAGGCCAGCAGCGCCAGAGGGCCCCCTGCCCTGGGTGTAGCGGTCCATGTTATTGCTCTGGACCGCTCCCCCGCGGAGGGAAGCCTTGGTCTTGCGGCCCTCGGGACCCCCTTTGCCCCCCATGTGAACACGGTCACTCAAGAGGACCTCCAATCAAAGGGTGTAAGGGCGCCAGCAAGAAGACCACAAAATGTCGGTATAGGGGGTCCGAGGCGATAGGCACTCTAGTGGCAGGTGAAAGAAAACCTCATGCAGAGGCCCAGGAAGCACCTCGCCACCCCGAGCGCACCCCCCTGCCGGTCTCCTGAAGTGCAAAACCGAAACCGAAAGTGGTGGAACGGCAGCTGGCACCGCGCTGAAGCCGCTGTTGTTCAATTGCAGCCCGGCCCCTCGGGTCACCTTCACCCCGGTCACCTCCGTCGGGTGGGTCCCAAAAGTTCCGACGACGACAACTCAGGATTCCCAGGTCCGATTTGAGTTTTGAAAAGAGATATATGCTCAGCCGGTCTTTATCTCCCAGATTCCATAAGCCACGCCAGGATATTATCAGGATAGATTCCGAGGAGCAGAGAGGGTCCGGGGAGCCCTGTGCTCACGCGACCATCTTGGATGCGCGCTAGGCTCCTCCCATTATTGAATCTTTGATGCATGCATAGAGAAGCCAATCTGGCTATCTTGTGCGCGTACATTTTTATATTCTAAGGTCACATGTTGCAAGCAGAAAATATCAGTTGGTGTGCAGGTAAATTTTAATAGAGTATGTGCAAGGTCTGATAAATGACGGCATTGGATGAGGTGTTTTTTTCTCATGGTCTTGGGCTTGTTCTGGAAAAAAAAACAATTGGGTAATACATTTTTTGATTAAAAGATTTCATTTCAATCCGTATTTGTAAAAGTTGTTTGTTGAACAAATAACCAATGCTGCTTTAGGTATGGCTAAAAGCACTTGTGCAGTCTTCTTACATTGGCTTATTATTTTTAATATTTCTGTGGCTCTGACTAATAATGAAGGATGACCGCCTTCGATGTCGTGGCCTGCTAGTATCCCAAACCTTCTTTTTTTAGGCTGGTGCCCATGTTTGGGAGAGCACAGGGTGAGAACCCAATGACTGCTGTCCCATATAATCATATCACTGCATTCAGAGCAGTCATGAGATGCAAAGAAGGGTCGCGAGTTAAAACAAAAGGAGTCCGCGTGAGGGCTATAAACTGCAGAATCAAATAAATATGAAATGGCAATAGGAGGCTTGGAGAGAATGTCAGAGAGACTTCTAGACATAGAGTAGGGTGTCCCCCACGCTTTGAAAGGTTGCAAACCCAAGACTGCTGACACTTCAAACGTAGGGTGCATTAATTATCAGTGGAACAGGACTGACTCCTGAGTGGAGACACTGCAGCACCTCCTCTGATCTGTCTCGTTTACAAAATGTTTGTGAAATGTATTTCCGCCTGATGCCCCCTGAAGGCACACCCAGTACACTCTTATGTTGGGTGACCCCGGGTCGCAAGTAATGGCTGCAAGCTAATTGATCGAGAAAGGCTTGTCCAACTAGGCCCCTTGGAGTCCTCCCTTCGCATAATTACTATGGATGGAACAGATCTTTTCCCAGCTGACCTCCTACTCGTCCCTCCCCTCAGTAAGGAGGTCCCCAATG
This sequence comes from Triturus cristatus, assembly GCF_964204655.1. Lineage (NCBI taxonomy): Eukaryota > Metazoa > Chordata > Amphibia > Caudata > Salamandridae > Triturus > Triturus cristatus. The sequence continues at coordinate 1,093,204,976 of NC_140593.1, forward strand.
CTACCTGCGACTAGGGTATACACTTTTCCTAACAATACTGACAGTCTACCAAACTAGCCTATTTCACTCTACTCATATTGCTTGTCACTTGCAATCTACTATCAAATGACTATCAAATGCTAGCCATCATACCGAAGGCGGGGAGGTCAACCTCAAGGACGAGGGGATTATGGTCACTGTCCTGATATTCATGTCAGTCAAAAAAGGCCAAACCCTTACATCCACTAGGATACAATCAATCAGGCTAGTGCCGGAGGCGCGATTAAAAGTATGCTTCACCCCAATATCAGGCCTCAATCTTCCATTCTGAGCTCGAAGGCCCCCTTTCATTGTGAGGGCATTGATTTGTAGCACCAAGGGGGACCATTTCTTTACTGGTGCCATTTGCAACTTAGGGATGCACTGTCATCTAGTGGTTCAACTGCACTCCCCCCAGGGCTGCTGTCATATGTGAGATTAGTAACTCCATAATAGGGGACTCATGTTAAGCTACACCTGGCCTCAAGTACACATTGTAGAAGTAAACTACTTGAGTTGAGGTAAATCAATGAGACGCAAAGGATGCCTGGGGAAAGCACCGGAATATCTTTGACCTGACAGGTTAGCCTGGTATTGGCCCAGGTTGTCAGTCCCCCTGAAGGTCTACCCCTACCACTAGAAATAGCCTGTGTACTAAAGTTGGCATATCCTGTACGATATAATGGGCTGGGAGGCCAGATTTCCTGAAAAAGACAGAATGTTGATCTATGAATTTGGCCCATTCAGGAATATCAACTTCAGATGCTAGCCATGCTATATTGCAAGGCAACATTTTGACAGCAATGATTGGGCATTTTGGTTGCGGCTCTGCCTGGTTACTCAAATCCAAATGCTCTTCACTATTAGCTAAGGAGGCTAATTGGACCAGAAGTACGGGCGGGCGCAGGGGTCCACGGGCCTTTGAATTTCACAACATGGTAGGCTAATCCCACTTTGAGATATTCGAGGCTCTAAAGAATCTATCTCCAAGGGATCTAGTCCACCTAGTGATCTGCCTGTAGCATTTTGTGTGAACCCAATTGCCACTGCAGTGACCTGTACTTCCACGCCCAGAGACCCCTTGTTACTATGTCCTTTGACTATAGAGCTCCTTACAGACCTCCATTCCTCATCAATTGAACCTCTGCTAGGCATACAGGACCCCCAATCCCATCCCTCATCCTTTCCCACTGGTGATTGCGTCAAGGGGATGTCATTTCTACTGGATGTGAGTCATTCCACCCCTTTCAGAACGTCAAAGCGATTTGAGATGGAGATTCTAAAACTATGCAGCCTAATTACATGATCGATATAAGCCATTTGTGGTACTGGAACTATATAGTTGACAGGCCTTTGGGCAGAGGTATCGGGTCCCCTATAGCAGCTGGGCTAATAAAAATACCCCAGTAGCTCTATATTAGACTCTCTCCTAGGTCCGCAAGGGAGGCCCAATAACAAACTCTGCACTACCTGGGGGTACCGGACGTTTATAATGATACGGTCGCCACAACTGTCCTTGGGCCAGACCCCAATCATCCCACTCTACGTAGAAGCAGAATCTTATTCACCATATAAAAGGGAAACTTCTCTGTTGTGTCAACCAATTCAGACATTTATTTGCCAGCTCTTCTTGGCTCTCCCACTGGTTCACATTCAACTGTGGGACTCCAACCAAAACTTTTACATATGGGTAGGATGCCGGGGGCAGATCAATCACTGGCCTACTGTGTAGAGGCCAAGGTTTTTAATGTAGATGATGCCTTCCCCACAGCTCCTCCATTATTGATCACTGGGGCTCCTTTATTTCCTATACCCTTAGCCATATAAGGAGTGCAACCACCAAATGTTTGTTTACTGTGGCTGGATATAATATCATTGAGCACAACGTCTGTATTCACACGCTGTGGGGTGCAATCGTCATTGGCTTGAATAATTTGACCGCTGAAAATAATACCCTGAGCACCCTCCTGCTCTGCAGATAGTGAACATGATACTTGTTTTTGCTGTAATATAGCAGAATCAAGACCCCTTTCAATAGCTAACAGCCACACTAATGGTGTTGTGAGCTGTTTATGTACTAAGTCTTAGATCTTCTGAAAACAAGACTGCATAAGGTCCACATCCCATATGGGATTATTCACAGTCGCCTCCAGACAAAAATTGGTACAGTCCAGAGTGTTCAAATTATAGCTTACTGGAACAGTTGGGGACTGGGGCGAGTGATGCAGTTTAGGCCGTTTGGCAGCTTGTGAGGACAGAGAGATATCTTTTGGACGTGCCCCACCTGGATTAGAAACAGGATTTAAATCTTTATAGCTATCCCACCCCATACAATCAGCTGTGTTGGCTGTGCAAGTTGGACTGCACATTAAGGAGCCGTCAGAAATTAGTTCATTTGGTACTCTCAACGACATTTGCCTCTCGGTAGGTTAAATTTCAGTAGAGACCATGCCTATAGCCCTCTGTAACATTTTATCAATGCTTGTTGCTTTCGTGGGTGTCAGGACTTTGGAAGGACCGGAGGGATCTTTTCTTTTGCCCATAGTGCTTAAGCAGTGACAGTAAACCTCGGGCCACAAAAGGATGGGTGTCAGAATCGGGTTTCTTATTGGCGATGGTATGCACTTAAGCCACGCAGAACCCACCACTATAGTCAGGGTAAGGAAGTTACACGCCCAAAATAACCCCTGCCAGGGGTGGCTCCTCCACTAGGGCGGAGCAGCGTCGCCCCACTGCTTTTTCGCAGTGCGAGAAGCAGAAACAAAATAGTAAAACAACCATTTTATGTTTCTGCTTCTCCCACTCCGAGAAAGCAGAAGGGTTTGGTTGGGGGTTCTGGTCTAGGGCAGGGGAGGAGTGGCTTGCCCACTGCTGAGGGCGCGGACTGTTTGGTCTGCCCTCTGGGGCTGACCAAACCATGCAATCCCCCGCCCCCCCCCCCCACCCATGAGTAATGCCGGCCACGACTGCTGCTCACCCCCTTGGTAGCTTGGCAGAGCAGACAGGCTGATCCCAGAGGGGCAATGTGTAAAGCGTTTGCGTAACACACACACACACACACACACAACAGTGAGACACTAGGCACCCCACAAAAGAGACACCACACAAGGTTAAATAAAAATATCCTTTGTATTTATACATAAAACACATTAGACCACTAATCACATAATCACTTCGCCAACCAGGCGATTGTTATAATCACACATATTATAAATCACTTTGCCATAAGGCAATTGTCATACTGTCACATAGATCATAACTCCTTTTGCCATAAGGTAATGGTCATCACATTACATTTAATGTACTGAGGTAAATACCCATAACTTGCTCATGCCATAAAGAACATCATTACTGTACACATCAAGATAATCCCTGAACTACCGTAAGGCAATACCCCCCCATGCCGTAGCATCATGGCATACAAATGCAGTTGTTAGATGGCTAACATATATTACCAAAATATTGTACATGAAGCAACATTACCATACACGCGTAAGGTGCAGCGTCCCTGCACTCCTACTACTCTTGATATGGTACTTCCCTTCCACCTCGTGGGGCCCAGAAGCATCTGCTTCCCTCCTACAGAGAATATGGTTATCCCAGTGGTTTCCCTTAAACCAGCTCGCAGTCTGGACCTCCGTGGAGGATTCACTCAGATGTGTAACAGCTTGAATACATGCCCCCAAGGTAGGCTATGGAGCTGTGGCTTGCATTTCTCATTAAATGCGGGCATAGCATATATAATAATGGCTCCAACGATATGTAATATTGCAGCTGCCCGCGGTCAAGAGGCGCACCTGTGAACTCTGCTGGGGCTTAATCCTCTAAGGTATGCCACTGGGAAGGCCTCGCCGGGCCTTCCCCTCCTTGCGCAAAGCCCCACGCGGCTGCCCGCAAGACTGTGGTGCAGCAGGAGCGAGGTCTGGCAGCCCCACCCCTGCTGCAGGAATTTTAGTTGGTGCTGAGCTCTCACAGGGCCCAGCTTTTACCTGGATGCCAGTAGGCCTCCTCCCCCACTCCCAGCGGCTGTCAGCAGAGCTTCTCTACCTACTAGGGGCACCTGGCCTCAGTTTCCTTGTGGCGGCTGCGGCCGACTCCAGTGTTTTGTTCAGTTTCCTAGTGAGGGACGGCCTTTCGCGTCCTACGCAATGGCCGGCTATGTCCCTTCGAGACGTCGGCGTTGCCCAGCAATGCAGGGACATCAGCCCAGGGGCTTATTTTCTCCTCGTAGCCTTCCTGTCTGACACCCGGCAAGACGCTCCCTATGCCAGTTCTTAAACAGCATGGGGCCACATCAGCAGAGCCCCCACTGTAGCTCGGCTGCACTTGTAACTGGAAATCTTTCCCGACCTCTGCTCCTCACACACAGGGTGGGGGCTCAGCCTAGAGTTGAAAACAGTGAACCGAGCGCCCACAGAAGCCGGCTAGCAAGGAAAGCACAATGGAACTTCACCTCGGCGATGCACACTGGAGCTTTTTCAGCAAGTGAAGCCCCCAGGTAATTCTTGGAAAAGAAAAATCACAATGAAACTTCCACTAAGCGCAGGAAGCTCCAGTAAAGTAAAAGCACAAGGAAGACTTTGAAATCCTTGAGTTTTCAAAAACAGTAGGCAAGCACACACACAAGCCCTTGGAGATTTTCTTCCCATGCAGGATACCACAGCAGGGCATAAAGAGTCAGTCCTTTTTCTCCACCTCAGACAGAAGCAGCAACTGCAGGCCAATCCACCCCTCACTCAGAAAAGGCAGCGCTCTCACAGTCCTTCCGCTCTTCTTTTTCTTGGCGGGGCTCTCTTGTTCCTGGAAGTAATCTAAAGTTCTGGGGTTTTAGGTGTAGTACTTATACCCCATTTTGGCATTGTTCTCTTTGCTGTAAGGGTCTCAGAGTCCAGTCCAAACCAGTCCTGTCCTGCCTGGTGCAGCATAACCACAGGAGGTGGAGATAACATTGTGAAAAAGGAGACACAGCCTTTTCATGTGCAAGCAAAACTCCTCCCACCAATCTAAATGCAGACCAGGTCTATTCAGCCTTGGATGAGTCACCCAGGCAAGGCAGGACACACCTCAACCCCCTTAGTGACTGTCTACAGTGAATGCACATCCCAGCTCCTGTCACTGAAACACCAGACACTGAATACACAAACAGCCAGAGGCACACAGAACGGTAAAGTAAGAAAATGCCCACTTTCTATAATTGGCATTTTCTAAAACAAAATTTAAAAAACACTTTTACCAAAAGGTGCGTTAGTAAATTCTGAGTTCAGAGAACCTAAACTCATTTATTTTTATCTTGACCCTATTGAAGGTTAAACATGTAAAAATGTTACAGTGCAACCCCAATGATAAGCCCATGGGACAGATAGCCTTTCAGTAGTGAAAAACGAAACACACAGTATTTCACTATCAGGATATGTCACACACACCAGTACATGTCCTACCTTTCACATACACTGCACCCCGCCCATTGGGGAACTTAGGGCCTACCTTAGGGGTGCCTTAAATGTTAGGAAAGGGAAGGTTTGGCCTGGCAACTGGGTGCACTTGCCAGCACAACAGGGCAGTTACAAACTGTAGTGTCTGCTTACACACTGTAGTGTGCGTAGACACTGCAGTGGTAGGTCTGAGACACATTTACATGGGTACTCATGTGGGTGACAACCAGTGCTTCAAGCCCACTAGTAGCATTTGATTTACAGGCCCTGGTACACAGTGTGCACTTCACTAGGGACTTGCCAGTAAATCAAATGTGCCAATCATGGATAACCAATCATTATCATAATTCATACAGAGAGCATATGCACGTTAGCACTGATCAGCAGTGGTAAAGTGGCCAGAATCCTATAGCCAACGAAAACAAAAAAAACAGGAGGCAAAAGGCAAAATGTTTGGGGATAAACCTGTCAAAAGAGCCAGGTCTAACAATAATCACAAACAGAATTCCAGGGCCAAACAACTTTAATACACGTTATGCCACCCTGGTGATTGCTTGGCACCTTGAAAGATTAATAACTGGTACTCACCCCCAAACCCACTGAGTTAGAGAGTGTTCACAGCACAGCCTCTTCCGAGCTCGGACAGGCCCGCCCTGGGCACGCCGCGTAGAGAACTGCAGCGTGCCCTTTATAGTAGATGAAATCCGGCACAGGTGAGTTAGCAGAGGGCGTTATGGTACTTGAAGTACCCAGCAGTGGCAGTAACAACCGCGGCAGCTCTCCCTCGTTCGTGCAGATGACCTTAATAACATCGATGTAGTACGGGGCACAACGAGAGAGATTAAAAGGTCCTTGCCCCAGCAACGATGTTCGCAGCAATTGGACATCCCCCAATCAGTGGGACTGCAGCCCACCCTTTATAGAGAATGAAATCAGGCACAGGATAGTTAGCAGACAGGGTTATGGTACTTGCAGTCGCTAGCAGCAGTGATGACAACCACAGTGGCTCTCCCCTGTTCGTACTGATGACCTTAATAACAGCGATGTCCACAGCAATCAGACACAAGTTAGTAATTAAGATCATATAACCCCTCATACTGTGCCACTCCCTTACTATCACCTTTCAGGATTTCTTAAGCTATGGATGAATTGGGAGAGGTGAGTAGTTCCATTCAAAAAGTGGCATCTAGCACAAGTAAGACAAGCAGGGGGCACTGTATGGTTTCATTTATAACAGGACTTTATCATTTTGGCCCATAAACGTTTTTTGCGGTAAGAGATTGTAGGCTATTTATTTTTATCCTGTAATACAGATAATGCGCCCATTGTTACATTTTAAACAGCTATTTGGGTAACAATTGCAAAAACCTATTTAAATACTTGTTCATTGACAACTTCTATATTTATTCAAAACTCAACACACAAAGACCGCACACTATGCTGCTTCCTTAGGGATGTGGAAAGATTAAACAAGTCACTTGTACCCTCTTAATATAAGCAATGTTTTATAAGATTTTTATTGGAATCAGCCTTTCCTGAAATGGGGCTTCCTCCATCATGCCTGATACACTAGCTACCTCATTGCTCCCAGGGAGGCAGATTGGGTGGTTTACCTCCCATCTCCCATACCTTCCAACAGGGGATGTCTCATTAAACACCACCGAATTAATTTGTGTATAATAACATTATATCAAGTGGTAGGCAGATCTTCCTGGTATGCAGCCACACCCACAATCTCCATTTAAATAGCAGGTCAGTGGTTAGATTTGACAGTCTGTCATCAGTCACACCCCGGGAACTAAGATACCCACTAAACATCTGGGATTATGCTTGATACATGAAAAAATATATGTGGGTTTGGGGTCAAGAATGGTATGGCAAAGGTCCTCAACACACACCTCATTCACTACAGCAGGTTCTTACTCCCCTGGGGGTGGGACAGGCTTGGAAATGTAAGTGTGAGACCCTGAAGTCAGCATAGAATGTGCTTATTATGAAACCATTAGAAAATTCCCTGACTGATGGTCATATGTCAGTCAATAATTCAGTGCTGTGTCCCTAGGGGCAAAGATCATTTAGGGAATATGGGAGTAACTGGTACTAATGTCATCAAACACTCGCACAGATATCAACAAAATCATTGCAAACATGAAACCAACAAGGCAATGGTACAAAATGACAATACAAGACAATATAAATCTCTACGACACACCAGTACAAGATGACATAAAATAATACCATACAGCCCAAAACGGCAACAGAACTGAAAAATACCACAACACGACAATACATCACAGTAAAACAAAACAACAACATAGCAATACACAACAACCAATCACAACACCAGAACACAAAAAATACAACAAAGTAGCACACACAACACAACAGCTTGGCAATGCAACACAATGGAATAGCAACACAAACAAAAGCACTACACAATACCTTAAACTGAAAAGTCAACATAACAGCACAACAAAACACACAACAAATCACAACTAAATAACACAGATGTAACAATACCACAAAACAAAAAAGCACGATACAATGCAATAAGACTGTACTAACAGAACACAAACAACTCAATAAACCAATAAAAAAGCACAGCAACATGACACGGCAATAACACCAACATAGCAAAAATAATACAAAACCACCCCACAAGTCAACAGGACAACAACACAATCCAGAAACAACAAACTTCACCCACCATCCATGCACCTCCACCACCCTTTGAACTGTATAAAGTGGACATTTCCTATCCTATTTTTTAAAAATAGATTGTATTAACCATTTACGCATAACCATATACAATCAGAAGCGCAAATATCTTTATCACCCAGTCACCATTGCTTTTCGTTCCATTTCCCCAACCTCTACTCTCAGCCAACACTGTAGTGAGCGGCTTCATAATGTGTAGGAGTGCCTTGGAGTGATCAACTGCTGTGCCTGCATCCGCTCATTGTTATTAACTTCCACAGGGAAACAAACTGTATTTAACCGTATACAGTTGCCTGCTGCAGGCCAATCCGTCAATAACCCACCCCCCCCCTGCCCCCACCCGCCAGGCGTGTCGTATGCTGTGAGCCCCATTCACCCCTCAGGAATCATTGCGTGTGGCTTCATGCGTGTGGTACTGTTCCCTTTTCTCACTCCTTAGTCAGGGTAACCCCCGCCCAATGACCCTCTTCCCTGACTCATGAGCAACTCCAGCCGGCTGTTGCCGGTCTCAGTCCCCTGCTAGGATTCCCGAGGATCCTTGCCTAGGTCTACTGGCTGTTAAAGTACTGTCACCAAAGCTTCCCACGCCCAGGATGCTTCTAGTGATTTCTCACTGCCATTTCTTTTGAACACCCTTAATCGAACGACCCTTCATAGTCTGCCCATCGAATGAACTCACTCTTCCATCTGTTTGCATTGGGGCTTCCCCGTGCCTTCCAGTGGCTGGTAATGTCCCTTTTTGCCCATAGAAGACACAGATCTTGGAATTTACTGGTGATTTTATTTTTAGAGGTATGAGGTAACCAGTGTAAGAGGCAGTAAACCCGGCGCTGCAATCACGTCTTTCTCTGTCACAGCTGATTGTGTTGTGGTCAACTCATTCCAAAAGTCCTCTATTTTCGGGCAGTTCCCAAACATGTAGATAAACTCTGAACCTCCCCTCCGCAACGGGGATAGGCCACTGTTCTTGTGTTGAAATATCTATTGATGCGACCTGCCTGGAGGTATGCTCTATGAAGGACATAAAAATTGATTAGTAGAAATCTGGCATTTCTGGTGATCTTACTAGCCCGCTCTACCAGTCCCCCCCATATCTTCTCGGCTATAGGCTCCCCAGGTCTTCTTCACACCTCTGCTGTAAATCAGTAAGGGCCGGAAGTGTTGCATAACCTGTATAGGCGCCTGTATAAGCATGTGACAGCTTTGTATGTCCCAGCTGCTGATACTACATATTGGTACCCCTCTGATAGGGGTGGTTCCGATAGCCCCCCCATTGCTTACGTAGCGCCGCTGTAAAGGCTGTGTGTAGTAGAAAGTCCCCCCTTGGTATATCATATCTTTCCCGAAATTCATTGAAGGGCAGCAAGACCCCTTCCTCATACAACTTTCCGACCGTGGTCACCCCCGCCTCTATCCAAGTCTCCAGGCCTCGCCAGTCTGCCCCAAGCGGCACCGCCATACAAATTGACAATGGAATATCCGGGGCATAGGGGTGCTTGGTTTTTTACCTCTGTAGGCCCCCTGCCCAGCATTTGCTTATTACCTTTAGCTCAGTAGTGGCATCGCTCTCTCCAACGGGGAGCCGCAACAGCACTCGGCAGACCAGATCCAGGATCGGCACCCCAGCCTCTTGTTGCGCGCTATCCACCTCATTAGCCACTGCAGCTGCACTGCTATGTAATAATACTCAGTCTGGTACTGCCAAACCCCGCTGTCTTTTGTCTCATTAGCGATGTCAGCCCCACCCTGCGTCTCCCCGCTCTCCAGAGGAACGTCGTCATCAGTGATCGGAGGTGCCGAAACTTCCCCGCCAGTATCCAGACCGGCAATACCCCAAAGAAGTAGAATAGCCTCGGGAGGGTCACCATCTTCAGTAGAGCCACCATGCCGGACACTGATAGGGGGAGGGTCCCCCAAAAATCAAGGCATACCTTCACTCCCCTGAGCCCTTTCCCCACGTTGCCTTCTAGTAGGTCCCCCTGGTCATGGTACACATTAACACCCAGATACAGGAGGCAACTACGTTCCCATGCTACCCAGTCTACAGTCTGTGGCTGTTCCCGTCCTGCCTCTGTAGGGGACAGGTAAGATTTCCTCCAGTTTGCCTTAGGTCCTGACACATTCTCCAGGGCACTTAGCAGGTCTCTAGCCCTGCCAAGATCGTCCTCCGTTTTGCTGAGGAACAGTAATAGGTCATCTGTGCACATCGCTATGTGGTGGGTTCGTCCTAACAACTCCAGCCCTTGATACGAGGCTCCTGTGCTAGCTCTAGCAGCTAGTGGTTCCATGGCCGACATTTACTATCCTAAAGCCCATAAATGAATAAATATATATATATATATACACACACACACACATACTGACGCACTCAGACATATATAGATTCCATCGACTGATCCAAGACTAATCGGACTCCAAACACTAGGATCAGGGCTTTACTTGCGGGTATCTCAGCAGCCTGCTTGTAAATCACTTTGGGCCCGATTACGAATTCGGCGGATGGGATACGCCGACACAAAAGTGACGGATATCCCATATGCCGTTTTACAAGTTCCTTAGGATATGACGGAATTGTAATACGGCAGACATTTGTGACGGAGTAACCCTGTCTGCCTAACTCGTAATCAGGCCATTAATTCTCCATTCCCCACCAGTCCAGAAGGAGCAGGCCACACCAGCACACACTACATAAATGTATATTTATTGTAGGCCAAAAATATTATTTGGAGGAGTACAGACTTTTACGTCAGGTAAGGGACAATCCAAATTCGACCGAGAAAGGAAAATGCAAAGGAAAAAGAAACAAAAACAAAGGAGCCGTGAGAGGAGACAAAAACAGCAGCAGCACTATGGTAACACGCAGGCACAGAAAGAAGAGACAATAAGGGATCAGAGGGACCAACAGATGGTAATCAATTTCTCTAATAGAACTGTGAACAAAACTGAAATCTATTTATTAGCATTGGTTTATTTTATTGCCCAAGCGTCCCTTTGAACTATGTGACTATCAGGATTGCCCTTTTCAAATCTATATGCAAGCTAAAATTACAAAACGTACATCCAACAAGAGATAATAACGTTGAAACAGTGACCCTACCATCTACTAAAAGGTCGAGCTTGTTGATTGTAGATGTTGAAACATTCAATCCGCTGTATGATAGGAGTCAAAAAGTTGAGACTAGATCCAAGTTATCAGGTGTCTACAATAATTGAGTTTAGGATTGATAAAGATTTCTCAGCAGGGACTAGTTTCAAAATCAAAACACAATTTCTTCCACAGATAACCAAGGACAATGCTGACATTTTCAGTGATCTGGCTATTACAGATCTGATGAGACTGAATAATGCATATAAACATAAGGAAAAATACAAACTAAGCCATGCATAAGCAGAGGCATTAGGCTCAATAAAGAAAGATAGGTCAATAGTTATCAAACCCTCCAACAAGGAAGGCTTGTCTAGAGCTCAACACCTATGAGAGGCCTAGCCGAAAAAGCACTTAGACGCCTCGTTAGGGGTAGTAAGCAATATATAAATGCAATTACAATACAATACAGACAATTGGATGATCAGAATGGTTATAGAAATAATTCACATTATTATCGAAATTTAAAGAACACTTATACGGAAATGTCTTGCATCCAAAGAAGGAAGAGAGGCCTACATTGTACAGAAGAAACAAAGTCCTTATTCCAGGTAAGTTAAATCCAATTTGGGGACCACAGCAACCGACAAGCACGCCTTGATGTGACCGCACTATCAACGGTCTCTGCTCACTGTTCCAAATCTGCCGATGTCACACACATCGAGAATTCTGAAACAGCCAGCAGCACGAGACACAAAAGAATCTTATAGGATTGGTATAATGTAGCCGTCCGGGAGTGGGACGAATACCAGTTTTTGAGGAATGAGACAGATACCATCCTTACACTACATCTGTTATATGAAATTCACAAGGACCTAGTTAATCCTCTGGGTCACCCAACAATCTCATTTTACAACAGCTTATTAGAAAACACATCAATTAATTTTGACTACTTGTTATTCCCTTATATACAAAACCTTACATCTTTCGTTAGAGACATCAAGGACTTTGTAACTGTTGAAGGTTTGGTTACTGGTTGACTGGGGTGTGAGGCCCTGGTCAAGCATCAACCACAGTCCTAGTTATGGTAAGGCACAAGCAAACCTCAATGATTCCTGGTACAATTGAACTCTCTCATCTTTAAGCCTCTCTCCTACCCGTTTCCTCGAAGGAAGGGTGAAGCAATACATGATGTAAAAACTGAATAAAATGATCAACCACCCTTTCAGAGAGGGACTAGCCTCCATTAAGCGTCAGGTGTGTGAGTGACAATATGGAATAGAGATTAACCAGAGCAGAAATGTATGTGATGAAATGTATAGAATTATTGTGATGCATTAATATTTACACAGGTCTTGTTGTTTCTTACCAGATAGAGTAACTAATTTGAATACTCGCAAAACACTAAAGTTACAGCGACGATCACTGGATCTGGAGGCAGTCTTTCTTTTTCTACCCACTTACCCTTTCCCCCTAAAGAAGAGTTGTCCGGGTTATTGATACAGTCTGGGCACTCAGCTGCAGAGGGGAGTTGGGACCAAGCATCTGCTCGAGTGGAATATTGGTTCAGTCGTGAGCCTCCGTCCAGACAGATTGAAGTGCCGCACTACTACTTATTTCACTGGAGCAGTACGGCTGAGGGTTTGGATTTAAATGCCTAAGCCTCGGTTATGGACAGCATGCAAAAACAGTTTACCCTCACTCTAGAAGAGAATAACAATCTAAGAGAAGAGATTAAAAGATCCCATTTAGAAGCCATCCTGTTTTCCATGTATAATTACTTAAAAAGAGTCCCCCTAATGTTAGTGCAACCACCCCTCCAGATCCGGTTGTCATAGTCTCTCACCTTGAATATGAAGTTAGCAGAATCCTAGATTCTAAGTTTAAGAATGGAAAGCTATTTTGTCTCATAGAATGGAAGGGGTTTGGCCCTGAGGAAAGATCCTGGGAACCATCTAATAATGTGCATGCTCCAAGATTGGTAAAACAATTACATTCTGCTTTCCCAAACAAACCTATTCTGGGAGGGACTTCTTTGAGAGGGGGTACTGTCAGGAACACCATTGCTTGCATTCAAAAGAACTCACCTAGAAAGAAGAAGATCTATTTTGCCCATTACCCTCGGTGGTATTTGCGGTGCCTCCATTCCAAGCTGCTGTTACAAAGATTAATGTCTAAATCTGCCCATATGAAGTTTTCAGAATCTCAAGATGGCGGCCGCTATCACAACCGTCTTCAGCGCTCTAGTTCTTTGGTGATTCCTCAATCTGAAGGGTACCGTCCTGCACGCGTGCGCGCTCTGAATGCCGCGCACTTCAACGGACTCTTTCGGCAAGTGAGCAGTGTCTAGTTATTGAGCTCTTTCTGAGGAGATTTCTAGTTAGTCATAGTTTTGTCCCCTGATACTCTGCCCCCTTTTTTCAGAGTAGATGTGCACACCGGGGTCCTCCCCTTTTGAGAGACTAGTGTCTCGTCTTGAAAAGCTCAAAATATCAACGTCCTGAAGAGCTCCTGAGGTAAAGGTCACGGTAGGATGCCGTGCGGAAAGGAAGAAAGAATCTTTCTCTTTATCTTGCTAATTTTGGGAGAAAGGATATATATTTTTTCACATTATCTAAGAACTCTCAGAGAATTTTGAAAACAAACCTTTCCTTGTTGAGACACTATCAATCCTCAATAATGCCTGGTTTAATTGAACTCTCTCACAGTGGAAAGTATAGTTCCCAGGCAATATTAGGTTATCAATTCAAACCAATGTAGTACAGAAATACGAGTTAAACCAACAATTAGTTAAAAGTCACAAATTTAATTAAGAAAGCATATTTAATGACGTGATAAAAATACATGATCTAGTATACATAAAGAGTCTATTTGGTATATGACAGTAGCGAAAAAATAGAATCTTTTAATGACATAAATCAGTCTAATAAAATATAAAGGTGGCTGAGTTGGGTTTCTTCGACGCACGTTTCGGCACGAGAGTGCCTTCGTCAGGAGTAGCCACAATAAATCTAGAAATTTAATTAAAACAATAATTAAAAACTAATTTCTGTAACATAAGCCGTTTATACATTTGAAACTGGATAGGCTGAGTTGCTGTCTGCTAAAGTTTTACAAATTACAATAATCATAGAGACTGACATTAGCTTAATATCTGTATATATCATTTAACATGTTCTTGAGACACAAAAAGAAAATGCATACATAGATGGAAAGAAGAGAGGGAAGGAAGGTAGGATAGAAAAGTGCCAAGATAAACCAGATTATTCGTTCATTCTTGTTTCTATTAAATCACCCGTGAATTGATGGGAAGAAGTTATTCTAGGAGAAGAAACATCTGATGCTTACTTGTCTTCTCTATTAAATGCAGGCGCAGTTCTCTGGTTTGTGTAAATTAAAATACTGTGAACGGATCTTGTTCTATGGAGTGAAAATATAATGGTGTTAAGAGTTTAAGTAGGTATACAGGGAGTAAGCTTATGAGTATATAGATATATTTAGAAAGCTTACTTGTCTCTTAATGTGAATATACGTAATTTTCCAAGTGGGAGCCTTAGGATGCGATATATGAGATATTGTGCTAGAAGAAATAAATAAATATTTAATACCGTGAGATATTTATGGTATATGATTTTTATGAAAAAATATTACTTCGCAATATTCTAAGTTGACCTACTTAGATGAAGTCGAATGAACTATTAAATGAGGACTGAAGGAAGGATCTTCTCCGTCAGATTTATTTTTAAGGCATTAAAATCTGTAAAGCAAAAAATGAAGGAGAAAGGTTAAAGGGGGTGTTAGGATAATTATCACTATCATGGCTAACGAATTGTAAAATGTATTATATTCTATTATTTGCGTGAGAATAACTAAGTCTTTGAAGAGTAACTATTATTTTTATTAAGGATATTTCAAGTGGATGAAAACCTCATTCATAACTAATCAACATAGGGTATGTATAGCAAACAGTAAATCTTTGATGTGACGGCACTGCGGGTTATAGTTTTAGTTTTACCTTCAAGGATAAAAGGAAAGGAAACATGCCAGAATTTTGCAGGGCAGGTTTTCAATGGGTAATTTTACGAATCTAATATAAACAAGGATAAAAAAGAAAAAAACACATGAATGTGGTGGGCGGGAAAGGTATAAGGGCTGGAATATAAGGATACGAAAAAGGAAACTCGACTTTGCTTACCAGATGAAAGTAAATGTCTCGATTACTCTGTTGTAAATGGAGACAAAAGAAAAATATGCTTATGGTTGTTGTGAAAGGTATTAAGGCTGGATGGGGCAGTGCAGGAAGGGAAAACTAACTTTACTTACCGGATAATAATGAGCGTCTCGATTATATGAGATCCTGGAACCGGCGTACGCGGATATGACGTAGACAGCGTAAAGCGTAGCTACGAGGTTTAAATAGGGAGAACTGATTGGATGATGAGGTCACATGTATTGTTTGCGTAAACAGATGGTATGTATTGAGGTTGGTGGAATCTATAGTAATATATTCATGGATATATGTGAAACGCTATGTGAGGTATGGGTAAAATTGGGAACTCTCAAAGGAAAGGATGAGGAATGTGTAGTGTGATGATAAGGGGCATCAAGTAAGAACGTATAGAGTTACTGGCGTGTTCTTATCTTGTGTATGTATTGTAATTTAGAACACACCAGTAACTCTATACGTTCTTACTTGATGCCACCATACCTCACATAGCGTTTCACATGTTTCCCTATATTTAGCCCCATATTATATGCAATTTAAATTTTTCATCACCTCCCTCTGTACACTTCAGTATCACATCGTAATTGGCTATATATCCATTAATATATTACTATAGATTCCACCAACCTCAATACATACCATCTGTTTACGCATTATCACAATATACTGTCACTTTGAATGAGTCCTTCTATTATTTTATTTTGAAGTTCACGATGAACCAATAGCTAGCGTTTACACATGTTTCGTTACATGCATCACGCAAACAATACATGTGACCTCATCATCCAATCAGTTCTCCCTATTTAAACCTCGTAGCTACGCTTTACGCTGTCTACGTCATATCCGCGTACGCCGGTTCCAGGATCTCATATAATCGAGACGCTCATTATTATCCGGTAAGTAAAGTTAGTTTTCCCTTCCCGCACTGCCCCATCCAGCCTTAATACCTTTCACAACAACCATAAGCATATTTTTCTTTTGTCTCCATTTACAACAGAGTAATCGAGACATTTACTTTTATCTGGTAAGCAAAGTCGAGTTTCCTTTTTCGTATCCTTATATTCCAGCCCTTATACCTTTCCCGCCCACCACATTCATGTGTTTTTTTCTTTTTTATCCTTGTTTATATTAGATTCGTAAAATTACCCATTGAAAACCTGCCCTGCAAAATTCTGGCATGTTTCCTTTCCTTTTATCCTTGAAGATAAAACTAAAACTATAACCCGCAGTGCCGTCACATCAAAGATTTACTGTTTGCTATACATACCCTATGTTGATTAGTTATGAATGAGGTTTTCATCCACTTGAAATATCCTTAATAAAAATAATAGTTACTCTTCAAAGACTTAGTTATTCTCACGCAAATAGAATATAATACATTTTACAATTCGTTAGCCATGATAGTGATAATTATCCTAACACCCCCTTTAACCTTTCTCCTTCATTTTTTGCTTTACAGATTTTAATGCCTTAAAAATAAATCTGACGGAGAAGATCCTTCCTTCAGTCCTCATTTAATAGTTCATTCGACTTCATCTAAGTAGGTCAACTTAGAATATTGCGAAGTAATATTTTTTCATAAAAATCATATACCATAAATATCTCACGGTATTAAATATTTATTTATTTCTTCTAGCACAATATCTCATATATCGCATCCTAAGGCTCCCACTTGGAAAATTACGTATATTCACATTAAGAGACAAGTAAGCTTTCTAAATATATCTATATACTCGTAAGCTTACTCCCTGTATACCTACTTAAACTCTTAACACCATTATATTTTCACTCCATAGAACAAGATCCGTTCACAGTATTTTAATTTACGCAAACCAGAGAACTGCGCCTGCATTTAATAGAGAAGGCAAGTAAGCATCAGATGTTTCTTCTCCTAGAATAACTTCTTCCCATCAATTCACGGGTGATTTAATAGAAACAAGAATGAACGAATAATCTGGTTTATCTTGGCACTTTTCTATCCTACCTACCTTCCCTCTCTTCTTTCCATCTATGTATGCATTTTCTTTTTGTGTCTCAAGAACATGTTAAATGATATATACAGATATTAAGCTAATGTCAGTCTCTATGATTATTGTAATTTGTAAAACTTTAGCAGACAGCAACTCAGCCTATCCAGTTTCAAATGTATAAACGGCTTATGTTACAGAAATTAGTTTTTAATTATTGTTTTAATTAAATTTCTAGATTTATTGTGGCTACTCCTGACGAAGGCACTCTCGTGCCGAAACGTGCGTCGAAGAAACCCAACTCAGCCACCTTTGTATTTTATTAGACTGATTTATGTCATTAAAAGATTCTATTTTTTCGCTACTGTCATATACCAAATAGACTCTTTATGTATACTAGATCATGTATTTTTATCACGTCATTATATATGCTTTCTTAATTAAATTTGTGACTTTTAACTAATTGTTGGTTTAACTCGTATTTCTGTACTACATTGGTTTGAATTGATAACCTAATATTGCCTGGGAACTATACTTTCCACTGTGTTCATGCCCTGTCCCAGGAATTATATTATTCCACAGGGGGTCCTGGATACCCATATGTTAATTGAACTCTCTCATCATTAAGCCTCTCTCCTACCTTTTTCCTCGAAGGAAGGTTGAAGCAATACACAACGTAAAAACTGAATAAGATTATCAACCACCCTTTCAGAGAGGGGCTAGCCTCCATTAAGCTTCAAGTGTGTGAGTGACAATATGGAATAGAGATTAAGCAGAACAGAAAGTTATGTGATTAAATGTATAGAATTATTGTGATGCATTAATGTTTACACAGGTCTTGTTGTTTCTTACCAGATAGAGTAACGAATTTGAATACTCGCAAAACACTGAAGTTACAGACGATCACTGGATCTGGAGGCGGTCTTTCTTTTTACCCACTTCCCCTTTTCCCCTTGTAAAAAAGTTGTCCAGGTTACTGATACAGTCTGGGCACTCAGCTGCAGAGGGGAGTTGGGACCAAGCATCTGCTCGAGAGGAATATTGGTTTAGTTGTGAGCGTCTGTCCTGACACCGGCACTTGGGCCATTCTTCTAAGCACTAGGTCCTCCTGCCTACCCTCTCGGGCTGTTACGGACCGTATAGTCAGGCACACCCACTCAGCCAACTCTAAAATCTCCAAGTTAGACCTGAGCTCCACCTCCTTCCAGGTTGGATGCTCCAAGCCACTGACAAACAGACAATCCACAGACAGACTCACAGTTACCCTCAAAGAACCCGAGATCCCGCCCCCCCACTCAACAGGAACCAGAGCCACTGGATAGTGGCTCCTATGGTTGTCAGCTGTAGCAACTTGGTGGAATGCATTAGGGGCTAGCTGCCCTGAGGTCACCAGATGACATCTTATGGTTGTCATGCGTACTTCCGAGTATTACTAGGCATGCAAGTTCTCTGCAGCATCACTCCGTCACCAAGGGACACTAGGGTAACCTCTACCCTATCCCCCACATTATCTGGGACAATATTCTCCCCAAGCGCTCTACTAGCCAACCCCAGTGGCTGCACACTAATGGTGGGCTGTGCCTGCTTGGGACACCTAGCCCCCCTTGTAGTGACCTTCCTGTTGGCACTCATAGCACTTGAGCGGGTTGGGGAGTGGGGGCGGGGGGGGGGGGGAGGGGGGTGTACCTTCCCTGAAGACTCACTGTCAGGGACCATCTCTTCTTTATCTCAGTTGGGGGATGGGCGTCCTGACCCGAGAAACTAGTTTGGGGCCCTTTAGAGAACTCCTTGTTTTTATACTCATCTCCCACCTCCTTCTGATGAAGACCCTGCCCACCCTTGTGGTGATCGCCCCCAGATACCTTCTTATGGACCCAGGTGTTTACCCAGAAGTGTGCATCCAAAGCAAGCTCCCTGGAGTTAGAGAGCTTACTGTCAATCAGGTGTGGATGCAGATCTGCAAAACAAAAACTGAGCCTGTGCTCCTTCGCAATCAAATTATACAGCCCCTGACAATCTTTTACTTCACTGTCTTTCACCCAACCATCCAGTGTCTTGCAAAAGAAATCAACACAATCCACTCAGGTCTGTTGAGCCAGTTTCTGTCTGTCCCTGAACTTTTTCCCTATACTTTTCTGGGGACACGATATTTACTGATAGGGGCTTTCATCATGGGGGTGGAGGGGGGGGGGGGGGAACTCCTCCTGTCCTCCTCCTCTAGGGCCAGTAGGGTTTCCCGCCCCTCGCTAGGAATATAACTCCACAGACTAGTCCCCCCCCCAATCTTTCTCAGGGATCTTATGCATCTTTAAGGCAATATCATAAGCCTCAAACCACTTATCAATATTGTCTCCCACAACAAAGCCAGGCACCTAGACCTTTAGGGATGTGGAACCTCTTGAACCCAGAGGGCACTGCAGGCATGCGGACACCATTACAGCTGGGTTCTGCCCGCCTGGCCTGGAGATTCAGCGCCTTTAGACTCACCTCAAGAGCTAGAAACAACTTTCTCTCCAAGGCTTTCTCAGCCTCCAGCTTTAATTTAGCCAGCTCCAGCTTTCTTTTCTCCCTCCTGTCTTCCAACTCCCCAGGGGTCAGGCCCCTGGAAAACACACCGCACCCTACACGAGGAGGGATGTCCAATCCTGAAAGTAGGTTATCCCCTTCTCAACAGACTGTACTCCAAGCTCCTCCTGTAGGCCCTGCTCAGATCCTTCCTCATCTGTTGGCGACTGGTGGACCTCTGCCCTCAAGGCCTTCTTGAGCTCTGCCTTTTTAGTGCTCTTCTTAGAGGGCAGCCCAGTCTCCGGATGTAACGCCCTGAACGTCTCAGGATCGTTTAACAGACACGATAATGAGGACGCAACCACTTGTGAGGGGTTAGTTATTTTAATGAAGGCAAAAATAATACAAAGAATAAACAAAAGTTATAGTCACTGGAATCCTCCAGGCTAAGTACGTTACCAGCCCACCGCACGGATGGTCCTAACCGTCCTCTGCATATACGCCGATCCCGGCGTATGCCAACAGAGGGCAGAAATGAAATGGCCGACAATGCCAATCGGTAGGCTGTGAGGGGCACGAAGAGTGTTGGGGAAAATCGAGGAGTCAGGGAAACACCCAGCCGGGGTCTCTACCTGAAGGGAGCAGCCGCTCAACCTCTTCCTCAGACTGCACCGGGACGCGGAGTCACCTCCTGGTGATGCGTCACCGATACCCCAATCCAAAGCAAGAAGACTGAACCGAGAGCAGCCGCTCGATCGATCCTGTGGACTTCCGAGTCTGTAACGCGGCAAACACCTCCTGGTGTGCGTTACAGCTGGCAGTCCCTGTATCTCTGGTCGGGCTGGGAGTTACGACTCCAACCAGCGAAAGCGCCACTGCGCTTTGACTCAGCCGAGTCAAAAAGCGAAGCTCAATGGTTGACCGGTAGAGCTTCCGGGTCCTTCACAGGTGACGATGGGGCAAGACACGGCCCAGGGAGTAACGACTCGACCTACCTCCGTTCTTGTCTTACTGGAGCACCACTCTGGAACACTGCTCTTCACGAAGCAGGTACGTCGGTGTAAACACAATATCCGACAGCGTTGTACCTCCCGGTTCCTCCCTTTATAGGGCGTGTTTTCCTTGAGTTATGTAACAGCTCTCCTGTTTACATAAGGGCGTGTTTTCCTTGAGTTATGTAACAGCTCTCCTGTTTACATAAACTCTCAACCGCTAAGCATCCTGGGAGATGTAGTCCGTGTTCGCTGGTTACCGTTTTCTTCCCCTCGCATGACAGGAATTCTTGACAGTACATCCTCCCTCTCAGCGGCTCCCCACGGGTCCAGCGCTGGCAGGAAAACGCCGATGGAACAAGGAGACCAAGCGCGGAGCATGAACCCCTTCAGCCGGTTCCCATGACTGCTCCTCCGGGCCATAGCCTTTCCACGCAACCAGGTACCACAGCTTCCCCCTGCGCCATTTGGACGCCCGTATGCCCGATACTTCATACTCCACCTCCGACTCCACGCATACCGGCCTAGGTGTCCCAGACGGCTTGGAGGGTGCAGGTTTGAGCAATGATACATGAAAGACAGGGTGTATCCGCAATGACTGGGGCAAGCACACCTTCACGTTCACGGGACCCATACACTTGGTAATTCGATAGGGGCCCATGTACTTGGGATGGAACACACTGTGCTTTCGAAACCTCATGTTTCTTGTGGATATCCAGACGTAGTCTCCAGTGCGGTACAGTGGCCCGGGCCTTCTCTTCCTGTCTGCCGCACCCTTGTATCTTCTCTTGGCCTCTATTAGGACAGCCCTTGAGCGCATCAACGTGTCTTTTATGTGTGCCACCCTGTCCGATGTGGCGGGAATCCTGTCCTCTCTGAACGGATGTAGAAACGGCAAGAACCTGGGATGTTGGCCATAGTTGCTATAGAACGGAGATGACTGTGTGGAGCTGTGAGTGGCGTTGTTATAGGCTATCTCTGCAACCCATAGCAAGTCGACCCATTCTTCCCTGCCCTGATCCACAAAACATCGCAGATACTGTTTGAACGTTTGGTTCAGGCGCTCGGTTTGGCCGTCCGTTTGAGGGTGGTAGCTGGTGGACAGGGCGGTCTTAACATGCAGCGCAGTGCACCAAGTCTTCCAGAGTTGCGCAGTAAACTGCGACCCCCGGTCCGACACGATCACCCCAGGTAATCCATGCAGTCGTACCACATTCTTTAGAAGTAGTGACGCCAATTCCCCGGCCGTAGGGACTCTCTTGCAGGGGATGAAGTGCCCCATTTTCGTCAAGTAATCCACCACCACCAGTATTGCCGTCATCCCCTGGTCCACCGGTAGGCCCACCACGAAGTCCAGTGATATGCTATCCCATGGTCTATCCGGGGTCGGAAGTGGATGTAAGAGCCCTTGGGTTCGGCCATGGTCGGCCTTCATGGTAGCACACGTAGGACACTCCTGTCCCCACCTCCTGACATCCACTCTCATGGTTGGCCACCAGAAATGCCGTCCCATGCTAGCCACCGTCTTTTCAAAGCCCAAATGACCTGCGCATGGAGAGTCATGGCACCAGATGAATGCTTGTTTCCTTAGCCTAGGCGTGGTTATCAGTAGGCACCTGCCCTTCAGGGGTATCCCGTCCTTCAGCTGCCATTCCCTGTGACTGAGGAGCCACCTCCGCCATGCGAACGACCTGATCCCTCTCTTTATTCCCCTCAGGAAAGTATCCGGTTGGATAACCCCCAATACCATCCTCGGGGAAATGATGGAACGCTCGGTCGCAGGCAATGGTTCCTTAACTGCAGTTTGACGGGACAGGGCGTCCGCCTTCCGGTTTTCCGTCCCCGGCCGATATGTGATGCGGAAGTTGAACCCCGCAAAGAAGATCATCCACCGCAGCTGCCTGGGAGAAAGGTGTCTTGTGGCCGTCATGAACTGTAGATTCCGATGGTCCGTGTACACCGATACCACATGTCTTGCCCCCATCAACCAATGCCTCCATTCGGTGAAGGCGTCCTTGATTGCGAGAAGCTCCTTCTCCGCAATATGGTAGTTGCGTTCGGCGTCGTTGAGTTTGCGGGACATGTACGCAACGGGATGAAGCACCCCTGTGTCGTGGTTGCGTTGGGACAAGATAGCCCCCAGCGCCACATCCGAAGCGTCCGCTTCCACCACGTAGGGGAGATCCGGATCGGGGTGAGCCAACACCGGCGCCTTACCAAAGGCGCTTTTCAGGGCCTCAAAGGCTGTGTTCGCTTCAGGGGACCAGACAAACTCCTTGGACTTCCTCAGTAGCTGTGTGAGTGGGGCCACCACTCCTGAAAATCCATCTATAAACCGCCTGTAAAAGTTGGCGAAGCCAATGAAACTTTGGACGTCCTTCACGCTTTGGGGCACCGGCCATTCTTTCACCGCCTTGATCTTTCGTTCTGCCATCTCCTGCCCCTCTGGACTCAGCATCACTCCGAGGAATTCCACGGACGTGACGTGGAAGTCACACTTGCTGAGTTTACAAAACAGCATGTTTTCCCTCAGCTTTTGGAGCACAGCTTTGACGTGGTGTACGTGCTCCTCCACACTGGACGAGTAGATGAGGATGTCGTCGATATATACGACCACGTAGATATCCAACTCCTCTCTGAATACCTCATTCAAAAAGTACTGAAAGGCTGCCGGGGCGTTGCACAGACCGAACGGCATGACGAGGTACTCAAAAAGGCCGAACCTGGTCTTGAAGGCGGTCTTCCACTTGTCTCCGTCCCTCATGCGCACCAGATGGTATGCCCCTTTCAAATCCAACTTGGTGTAGATACGAGCTTTCTTGACCTGTTCCAGAAGTACACTGAGGAGAGGCAAGGGGTACCGATTTTTTATGGTTATCGCATTCAATGCCCTAAAGTCCACACAGGCTCTCAGCTCCCCATTAGCTTTCGGGATGAAGAAGAGTGGCGAGGCGGCCGGAGACTTGGACGGGCGGATGAATCCTAGCTTGAGGAGTTTATCCAGGTACCCCCGGAGATGCACGTTTTCAGGCTCCGTCAGGGCATACAGCCTGCCGCTGGGAACGCTGGCCCCTGGCACCAGGTCGATCTGGCAGTCAAACTGTCTATGTGGTGGTAGCACTTCCGCCTTCACCTCATCAAATACATCCTCAAAACTGTGATAAGCCTGGGGGAGAGCCACATCTTTTTCTGCCGCTGTAGCCACCGTCTGACTCCCGCTCTCATCTGCGTCAAGGGATTCCGTTCTTTTTCCACAATGCAGGATGCAATACGGTGACGTCATTTCGACGCGATGTGTTGGCCAATCCACAGAGGGGTTGTGTTTCTGTAGCCACGGCAATCCCAATATGACGCCATATTGGGGCGCTCGGATGAGGTTAAAATCGATTTGTTCCAAATGGTTCCTCCCATATCTCATCGGAAGGACCCCCGTGTGCTGCCCGATGGGCCCCGTCACCAATCGCCTGCCGTCTACAGCATAGACGTCTTCGGGTACAGCTTTGGGAAGAAGCACTAGCCCTAGCCTGCATGCCTCGTTGTGGTCCATAAACATGCCAGTGGCCCCTGAATCCACCATGGCCACAACGGGTATCCACTGGTCATGCACTCCCACGTGCACCGTGAGAAACAGGTGTCGGTGTCCCTTAGTGACCGAGTTGGAAAGTGAAGGGATGGATGAGTGACTCCGAGATGCCCCTTCTTTGGTCTGGGAGTCCTCTAGTTTTCCGCCGGTATGTCCACCACGGCTGTTACCGACCGGTTGGCCCGATAACGTGACGTCTTCGGTTTGGCAGGGCATTCACGTACGTAGTGGCCTTTTTTGCCACAATATAGGCACAATCCTTGTTTACGGCGTGACTCTTTCTCCGTGGCTGTGAGGCTCGCTCGTATTGCGCCGATGTCCATGGGTTCTCCCTTGGATGCGGTGGAAGTTTCAGGACTTCCCACCGTCACATAGGATGGAAGGGATTTTCCTTTTCTCCCATGATCCCCCTTTCTTTCACTTAGCCTATGTTCCAGCCGTAATACCAGGTTGATAAGGCCCTCACATGTCTTGGGTTGAGGGTCAATATGAGCCACGGCGTCCTTGAGCTCATCGCACAGCCCTTGATGGAAGAGCGCCGTCTGTTTAGCAACAGGCCACTTGGTTTCCGCAACCAGCCGTCGGAACGCGTTGAGATACTGCACCAGGTCGTTGGATCCCTGTCTCAACTCAAGCATTTCACGGTCCGCCGTGTACGAGTCAGCCCTTCTGTCGAATACCTTCAGGAATTCCTCGCGAAAAGCACCCCAATCACATAAGATGGGGTCGTCCCTGCTCACCAGAGGTACGGCCCATTGTGCCGCGTTTCCAGCCAAATAGGAAATAAGGAAAGCCACACGAGCCTGACTCGTGGGGAACGCCTTTGGTTTGCACGATAAATGTAGCGCCACTTGCGTGAGGAATACCTGCACTGTGTTAGGATCCCCACTGTACCTCTCTGGTGTTGCCAAGGGGATGGCTACCGGCATTTCCACTACTACAGCAGGGGTCTGGTTCGTGAGGGAGGTGCTGGGCGAGAGCGGGTCCAATTGGATAGCATCCAGTCTGGCTTTTACATCGGCTGTTTCTTGCCTAGAGGCAGCCACTTCAGCTTGCACGGTCGCTAAAGCAGCCAGCACATCGTCAAGTGTTGCCATGTCTGTTATCGACCGGGAGACAGTTAGTGTTATTAAGGTCGGATATTTTGTAACGCCCTGAACGTCTCAGGATCGTTTAACAGACACGATAATGAGGACGCAACCACTTGTGAGGGGTTAGTTATTTTAATGAAGGCAAAAATAATACAAAGAATAAACAAAAGTTATAGTCACTGGAATCCTCCAGGCTAAGTACGTTACCAGCCCACCGCACGGATGGTCCTAACCGTCCTCTGCATATACGCCGATCCCGGCGTATGCCTACAGAGGGCAGAAATGAAATGGCCGACAATGCCAATCGGTAGGCTGTGAGGGGCACGAAGAGTGTTGGGGAAAATCGAGGAGTCAGGGAAACACCCAGCCGGGGTCTCTACCTGAAGGGAGCAGCCGCTCAACCTCTTCCTCAGACTGCACCGGGACGCGGAGTCACCTCCTGGTGATGCGTCACCGATACCCCAATCCAAAGCAAGAAGACTGAACCGAGAGCAGCCGCTCGATCGATCCTGTGGACTTCCGAGTCTGTAACGCGGCAAACACCTCCTGGTGTGCGTTACAGCTGGCAGTCCCTGTATCTCTGGTCGGGCTGGGAGTTACGACTCCAACCAGCGAAAGCGCCACTGCGCTTTGACTCAGCCGAGTCAAAAAGCGAAGCTCAATGGTTGACCGGTAGAGCTTCCGGGTCCTTCACAGGTGACGATGGGGCAAGACACGGCCCAGGGAGTAACGACTCGACCTACCTCCGTTCTTGTCTTACTGGAGCACCACTCCGGAACACTGCTCTTCACGAAGCAGGTACGTCGGTGTAAACACAATATGCGACAGCGTTGTACCTCCCGGTTCCTCCCTTTATAGGGCGTGTTTTCCTTGAGTTATGTAACAGCTCTCCTGTTTACATAAGGGCGTGTTTTCCTTGAGTTATGTAACAGCTCTCCTGTTTACATAAGGGCGTGTTTTCCTTGAGTTATGTAACAGCTCTCCTGTTTACATAAACTCTCAACCGCTAAGCATCCTGGGAGATGTAGTCCGTGTTCGCTGGTTACCGTTTTCTTCCCCTCGCATGACAGGAATTCTTGACACCGGACAAAACTCCTTGAGCTGGGCCATGGTGTAGCTCTCCAGGTTGGCCAGCTCAAACTTCATCTTTGCATGGGGGGGGGTCACAGACAAAACAGTCAGGCAAAGTGAGAATAAATTTGGAAAAAGCAAAAAGCCCAATCAGGGAGAATTTTTATTCAAATTGGTCTTCGATATGGGATGGCACTGTACACCACGTCGCTGCACAAACACAAGTCCTAGCCTCACTGCTGATCACCAATGTTAAAAACTGGGTTACTGGTTGACTGAGGTATGAGCCCTGGTCAAGCAGTAATCACATTCCTCGGCAGTGTAAGCCCTAAGAAAACCCCAAATTGGTAGCTTGGCATAGAGCAGTCAGGCTTAGCTTGAAGGCAATGCGTATGGTATTTGTGCAACACTTCAAACAGAAGAACAGTTAAAACACCATACAAAAAGATCCCACACCAGTTTTAGAATAATAAAGTGATTTGTACGATAAAAGTCCAATCAGTAAAACTGAAAATAACAATTTTCAAGTTTTAGGTCAAATCAGTGCCAAAAAGCACAAAGCGCCAAAAGGGATATCTGCTCGCGCCTGACCGTGACTAAGTCACTAGTTCAAACAGACTTTGATGGAGCGCAGGCCGGCTACAGGGACTCAGTTAGATCCACTAAACAAAGTACCTTAAATCCTGGTTACAGAGCGCTGCGTGGATACGGGTCGGAGAAGGACCGCAAATCCGAAGCGATGCATCGGTTCCAAGATGTGGCAAGACTGCGGTGCAAGATCCTGTTCTGTCATCATAGAGGATCCAGTCGACGGGCTTGCGATGTGAAGTCTGGAGTAGGGGATGCGATGCACAGCTAGTAATGCATCAGTTCTGAGGAGCTGGGAGGCTGAGATGTCGTCGACGAGAGATGCGAGGAGTTGGGCTGAAGATGCACTGCGCTGTTGGCGACGCATCAGTTCCGAGGTGGCCCTTCAGTGGCCGATCCAATCCACGCAACAGCGGCAAAGCATCGTTTCAGCTCAAGGATGCACCACTCTGCAGAGGAGATGTGTTGGTTCTGCTCGGGAATGTGCCGTGCAGGAGAGATGATGTGTCAATTCCGGCAAGGCTGTTAGAAGCCGGTTATGTCTCGGAGGCTTCAGATCAGGAGGCCAGCCAACTAGCCCTTGGAGTCACTTTGGGTTCTGGGTCCAAGATATGCAGGCCCAGTCCTTCTAACCCAGTCAAGAGGCCAAAGAGGTCAACACAGCAAAGCAAGAGTACAGCAGAGTAGCGGTTCTGCAGGTTGGCAGACCTTTCAGCAGCACACCAGTACTTCTTCCTGGCAGAATACCCAGGGGATGCCTTAGGAATGACATATGTATTTAAAAGGAAGGTTTGGGTCTGGCAAAGGGTTTATCTTGCCAGGTTGATATGGCAGTTTAAAACAGCACCCACAGGCTCTGCAAGAATCATAATGCCAGCAAAAATGAAGTCAACAAAAACAGGAGGTCTGAATGCAAAAAGGTTAGGGGGGACCACACCAAGGATGCCAGGACCAACAGCTATCACTATTCAAAACATTATATGGGAACCCACATATTTCCTAGTGACACTGGATGTTAATTCTGTTTATACTAGTATTATTCACAAGGACAGCACAAAAGTGTGCAAGCATCATCTTCGGTCCAGAGGTACCAACTTATTACAGCATACGTAAATGCTATTACAAAAGGTTTAAATAAGAACATTTTCTTTTTTTGAAAAAACAAATGTAAAAGCAAATACAAGGGACGGACATGGGCAACTGCTTCCCCCCCAGCTACGCCAATTTGAAGGGGGGCTGGCGGGAGGAGCAGGTGCTATAGGCACCTGAAATATAGCAATACACAAACTGCACTATGTTGTTTCCAAGGTTTATTGATGATATTTTGTTTCTACCACAGCGTCGCCTGGTCTGCACAGCTGCACCTCGAAGGTCACCGTCAGCTCTCCTGCAACACCCAACATCGGTGGGCATTCGTCTTCCGTGCCTCCTGGTCATTCCTGAGTGGCATAGACTCTGTCCCCTCTGCTTGCAGGTACTTCTCATCTTGAATCCACCTTTAGGTTCCACCGGTCACTATCACCTTCTCCAGCAGCAGCATCTTCGAGAAGTCCCCCATGGAGTTTGACGCCGGTTTCCGACGCCACTTCACACCTATGTACCCGGCTTCCCTGGTGTAGGTATCCTAGGTCCTAGGGTATCCACTGGTGGGGTGGCTCTCCAACCTTCTGTCTTCCAAGGTTTTTCTTCAGGGTCCGCTGGGAAGGGTCCTTCTTTAAAATTGCAACCGCAACTTACCCACTGACTTGGATTGAGCCCTCCGTGGGCTTCCTGGCTAATTACCTCGGGTGGTTACTTGGGTCCCCAGCAATTCTACGTCTTCTGGGTATAGTCTTGACTTGAGTCGTGGTTCGCATACCACTATTTTAGTATATGGTTTGGTATCCCCCTGGCGACCATTGTGTATTTGTGCTACTTACCTGTTTATTTGCAAAGTATTGTGTGCATTGTGTATATCTCCAGGTAGGAGACATTTTTATGTGTTAGTGCATGTCTTATAATAAATACATATTTTTATAAATACACTGCGTGCTTCTTTTTCACCTAATCTAAACCAATAGGATTATGCTCTGGTAAAACAAGCTGCTTTACACTCCTTCTGGACTAAGCCTGAAGGCTGCTCTCCACAGCCATCACTTAGAGAGCTTTCTAAGGTTGTCTAAGACCACTAAAATCACCATAAGGGTTGTCTGGATTAGTATATTGTGCACATTTATGTAAGTGGGCACCCTGCACTAAGTCAGCTTCTCACAAGAACCATTTACAACAACAATTCTTTAAACTCACTTTGTGACTTTACAATTGTAGGCCACAAGATGAGTAGTTTAACCCCTTGCATGCCCGCCCCTTTCCCCGCCCAGTGCCGCGCTTTGTATTAGCGGGCGGAGTTCATGACGAGCTGGACTCGTCATGGGCACAGCGCCACCGCAGCCCATGACGAGTCCAGCTCGTCATGGGCACTGAAGGGGTTAAGTCAAGTGTGGGATTTTTAATTTTTTTTACTCAGGAGAATGTATTTCTCCCGTTGACTTCTATTGAAGCTTGAATCTAGTCTATTGTCATGTACTGGGACTAAATGAAAGTATCTGTTTTTTCCCTTACCTGTCAGGAGTACAGAGAAAGGCTATGACAGGCAGAGAGTGTGTGACAAAAGTGTTGTGCATTGGCCTGCAGGAGCAGATTACTGGCAGATCATACTCAGAGCCACACAAGAACAGTCCCTGTCTGCAGATGATTGCTGAGGAATGGAGATTTTGCAGACAGGAATCGGAAGGAGGGAGCCTAGCCTTGTACTGGATAGTCTCCCCTTTGAATCGGGAGGGTTGGCATGTATGTTCTGAGTCCTATTTCTTTATCTATGATGGATACGGAGTACGATCCACTCAAGTGCTAAACAAGTGGACTGATGAATGATGTTGTCTAAAGTAAGGGTCCATATTACGTCTTAAAATACTATTGGGGGGGGGGGAAGAGAGAGAGGAGAGAGAGGCGAGAGAGAGAGCGAGAGAGGCGAGAGAGAGGCGAGAGAGAGAGAGAGAGAGGCGAGAGAGAGAGAGAGGCGAGAGAGAGAGAGAGGCGAGAGAGGCGAGAGAGAGAGAGAGGCGAGAGAGAGAGAGAGGCGAGAGAGAGAGAGAGGCGAGAGAGAGAGAGAGGCGAGAGAGAGAGAGAGGCGAGAGAGAGAGAGAGGCGAGAGAGAGCGAGAGGCGAGAGAGAGCAAGAGGCGAGAGAGAGCGAGAGGCGAGAGAGAGAGAGGCGAGAGAGAGAGAGGCGAGAGAGAGAGAGGCGAGAGAGAGAGAGGCGAGAGAGAGAGAGGCGAGAGAGAGAGAGGCGAGAGAGAGAGAGGCGAGAGAGAGAGAGGCGAGAGAGAGAGAGGCGAGAGAGAGAGAGGCGAGAGAGAGAGAGGAGAGAGAGAGGAGAGGAGAGAGAGAGGAGAGAGAGAGAGAGGAGAGAGAGAGAGAAGAGAGGAGAGAGAGAGAGAGAGAGAGAGAGAGAGAGAGAGAGAGAGAGAGAGAGAGAGAGAGGAGAGAGGCGCAAGAGAGAGAGAGGAGAGAGAGAGAGGAGAGAGAGAGGGGCGAGAGAGAGAGAGGAGAGAGAGGGGCGAGAGAGAGAGAGGAGAGAGAAGGCGAGAGAGAGAGAGGAGAGAGAAGGCGAGAGAGAGGAGAGAGAGAGAGGAGAGAGGTAGGGAGGCGCGAGAGAGAGAGGCGCGAGAGAGAGAGGCGCGAGAGAGAGAGGCGCGAGAGAGAGAGGCGCGAGAGAGAGAGGCGCGAGAGAGAGAGAGAGAGGCGAGAGAGAGAGAGAGAGAGAGAGGCGAGAGAGAGAGAGAGAGAGAGAGAGAGAGAGAGAGAGAGAGAGAGGCGAGAGGCGAGAGAGAGAGAGAGAGAGAGAGAGAGAGAGGCGAGAGGCGAGAGGCAGAGAGAGAGAGAGAGAGAGAGAGAGGCGAGAGGCGAGAGAGAGAGAGAGGCAAGAGGAAGAGAGGCGAGAGGAGAGAGAGAGAGAGAGAGAGAGAGAGAGAGAGAGAGAGAGAGAGAGAGAGAGAGAGAGAGAGAGAGAGAGAGAGAGAGAGAGAGAGAGAGAGAGAGAGAGAGAGAGAGAGAGAGAGAGAGAGAGAGAGAGAGAGAGAGAAGAGAGAGAGAGAGAGAGGAGAGAGAGAGAGAGAGAGAGAGAGAGAGAGAGAGAGAGAGAGAGAGAGAGAGAGATACTGAGACTGTGACTGTCTGTGTACATCTCCATGATAAATGGACATTTTGGGGTTTTGTATATGAAAAGTATGGACTGGATTTTTTCTGGCTCATAACGTACATCTATGGACCCCTGAGGACGTCAGAGTGTTCTAGTAGCGCTCTGCTTCTAGCCTCAGGGCTATACAATAACTAAACTTTCTTGTGGGTCCACAGATTTGTATTGTGGACCATGACTGCAGTCCATATGTCCTATATATTAATGGAGTGGAATGCCTCATCTTCCTGTTTGGCACAGCATTCCCATCTCTCTTTTGCACCACCGGCATCTTATGCTCACTGAGGAGTGCCGACTAAAGGTTTACTCCAAATGCATGTATTATGTATATATATTTTTCTACAGAGCAAACTTAGCTAAAATACAGCGGAAAGTCATACATAGTAAAGGGAAAGCTTAATTTCAGCGAGTAATAGGAGAAGAAGCAGAGTTGTGGATTGTTAATGTGTAGTGATGTAGGTGAGTCGTTAACTCTTTCCTAAATTGGAGCAGTATTGGGGCAGTACTGATGGATACAGGGGATGTTGTTCCAGATCCTGGGTGTATAGATGAAAAAGACCCACTGTCTCTCTTTTATAAAAAAAAATTCACACTTCTTAGTCTGCAGTCTGATGTTATCCTGGCTGTGGCGGTGGTGAGAACCACCAGATATGGTGAGCCTATCTGCAACAAAAGCAGAGGTGCTGGTTGTGATGGCTTTGTAAATGATGCAGCTAGTATTGAAAATGGTGCGGGCCGGCAAGATGAGCCAATGTAATCATATTTCTTCAAGCCCTGGATGAAACATACTACAGCAGCATTTAGGCTGCCCCTCAGGCATGCCAGTGTGGAGTCTGGCAGGCCATGGAGCAATGCATTACCATCATTATGCATAATGTTCAAGAGCTTGAACAGCAGTTCTGAGGTCGCGTTGTGGAAGAAGCAGTATGACTTTCTTTAGAAGAGCAAGCTGGTAACAGGTCATATTTGGTTTTTTGCAATTTATTCCTTGTATGAGAGGTTGTTGTCCAGCGTGAATGCAGGTTGTTTGGCGTGCGGTAAGAACTGCAGTTTGAACCCATCAAGGTTCATGTTATTGAGCCAGGTTTGCACTGTATCTTATTTGTAGTTATTGGCAATGGAAACAGTGTTTGAGGAGCTGGATGTCTGAAGCGGAGGAGACGCTTAAACAGAGCTGTATATCATCTGCACCGGTAGTTGGCAAGGTCATCAGGGTCTTGGAAAGGTTTCTTTGGGAATGGGAGACTCCGGCCCAGTCTTGAGAGGGCGTGGGAAGATACCCTGAGTGAGGGAAACATAGAAATATTAGGTAGGAAGTAGAGAGGGCTTCGATGAAGGACGATGGTAAGACATCTTTTTTGTTACAAGTGGCGTAATGGAAATTTAGTATGCAAGCCAGATCTGGGAAAAATAGGGCTTTGAAGGCTGACCCTTTCTGATCTTCCACCTCTTTGGTACCAGAACTGTGAAGCTATGATTTTCTGTAGAAAAAAAACCAGAGTTGGGAGCTGGTTGTCATAGCGCAAGCATTGCCTCGTTCTCTGGCTTCTACACACCATTTGCACTTCAGCTCCCTTTGGAAAGGCTCCGCTGCACTGCCTCTCTAGGAGAAAGAAAATAAGTTACTTACCTGTAACTGCAGTTATCCAGTATTGGTATCTTTCATAGATTCACATGCTTGAATCATTCCCCATCGAAGTGGGAGTCCCATGGTACCACAGCAAGCAGTATGTATTGCACCATAGACCATAATGGCAATGGAAGTCACATTTATATCCTATGTCCTTTTTTTAAAAAGGACCAAACTTGAAACATAACCAATTAGGTGACAGCACCCTCTAGAACACTCCAGACATAGGCTGAATCCATCAGATTTTTGAGCACAAGTGGGAATAAAAGATCCTAAACTATGAGGGGAGCCTCTTTGGGGAGGAGGGGAGGTCGCATGTGAATCTATGAAAGATACCAATACTGGATAACCGCAGTTACAGGTAAGTAACTTATTTTCTTATCCAGTATTGGATCTTTCATAGATCCACATGCTTGACTCAGAATAGCAAGCAGTCTGTTACTTTATAGATACACATAATTATAAGCATAGAAAGTACCCTTGTGGATGGTGGGTAACAGTGCAACATATCGATAAACATCTGCAAGTATGAATGCGACAATGCAAATACTTGAAATACTGTAATAAAAGTAGAAATCACTTACAGTTTCAGAGGCTCACCTCAGTTGAATAAATGATGCAAAACTGCTTGTCCCACAGCAGCATCACCTTTGTGGGCAGACTCCAAGAAGTAGTGCGGAGTAAACGCGTGAGCGCTCTACCACTTTGCTGCGTGGCATATTATGTCCAGTGGAACACCAGCAAACAAGGCAGCTGAGGTAGAAATTGCCCTCGTAGAGAGCGCTTTTGGTTTAGCTGAGAGGGGTTTCAAAGCCTGGCTGTGACAAAATTGAACAGTGACTGCTATTTAGCTAGCAATGGTAGCCTTGGTGATCACAAAACCTTTTTGAGTGAGACCATAAGTAATAAAAAGCTGATCAGAGTTTCTGAATTGTTTAGTTCGTTAGAGATTTTGAGACTAAGTTTAATCTCCAAATTGTGGAGAGACTGTTCAGCTGGCAATTACGGATGTGGAAAGAAAGTAAGCAAAATGATAGGTTCATTAAGATGAAACTGCGATAGCACCTTTGGAATGAACGTAGGGTTCATACGTAATAGCACATAGTCATCAGTGAAGTGCAGTACTGGCCTGAAGCTCACTAACCCTTCGGGTGGAAGTGAGGGCCACACAAGAGTGCAACTTTCCAAGTGATGAACTTGAGATGGGCTCTGTGGATAGGCTCGAAGGGCGACTTCTTGAGGTTTGAGAGAACCACATTGAGGTGCCATTCTGGCGGAGGAGCTTTAACTGGAGGGAAAGTTCTGAATAATCCCTTCATGAACTGTTTGACCTTTCTGGATAAGCAGAGGGAAGGCAAACCAGAGGTACGCCTGAATCTAGATACTGCTGTGAGGTGAACCATTATTGATCAATGTACCAGTTCTGAACAACCTAGGGATAACAGATATGGACGAATCTGTTCAGGTGATACTTCCAAGTGATGCATATTAGACGCTTCGCACCATAAACTTTTTTTTGTTTGTTTAATAACACATTTTTTATTAGGTTATCTCGCAATATATAGGGGTCGCAACCCCACCTTGGCCACAGCGATGCAGTTTTAATTTGTATCAATAACCATATTTCTAACAAATAACAACACCTACCAAACATGTAGGTGTCATAAACGATAAACTTACAGACAGGTTCCGGTCTTCAAATTTGTTCAAGCGGTGCAATCATCATAGTGTGCCACATTAATATACTACTTACACATGTTTTTAAAAACTCCTATTGGGGATATACCGATACAGAACAACACAAGACAATTCTCATGGGTCCGATTCAGGGAAGGGGGGGAGGGAGCGGAGGTCAATACCACGATAATCCGCCCATCTGGTCCATATTTTGCAGTGCTTAGCGGGGCATCCACGGGCCTCGAAAACAGCAATCTCAGCCCCCATACATTTGTCCAGTTCAGTTTTCCATTTACCCAGGGACGAGGGTGATGTTGCCTTCCACATATGGGCTATATCTCTTTTGGCCACTGCGAGAGCTAAAAACAAGAGGTGTATGTTTATACCTATTCCCCCCCCTATATCACACGTGGAATGTAACAAGAAAAGGCGGGGGTCGAACGGGAGATCCCAGGACAGCACCTCATGGAGACACGAGCAAATTCGGTGCCAAAATGGCTGTAACGCCGAGCAGCTCCAAACCGTGTGTACGAAGGTCCCCTCCTCCCCACCACACCTCAGGCATACAGGGAACTGAATAACCCCCATCCGCCATAGACGTATCCTAGTGTAATATGCGCAGTGTAGATATTTAAATTGGATAAGCCGAAAGCGCATGGACACCGCTGCACCCCTAGGGCTGGCGATGGCTTTGGCCCAGTCATCGTCAGTGAGGTCAGGTATGTCTGCTTGCCAAGCAAGCCTGGACTTGTCCAGTGTGGTGGGTGAATGGGTTGTCAGTGTCTAATAGACCAGTTTGTATCTTGTGAGGTCCTAGATCCCCTGTAAGCAGTCGCCCCTCCAATGGTTGAAACTCAGGGAGGGATTCTAATGTGTGGATCTGGGGGCAAAGTGCGTGTCAGAGTTGAAGGAACTTATAGAATTGTGTTTTATGTAAATCAAAATCGGTCTCTAATTGCTGAAAAGATTTGATGGTGGTGCCGCGCATTACATCGCCAAGATTCGAAATCCCGACACGGTCCCACCCTTGGAACCCCGTTAATGCTGCTACGGAGCGGAAATAAGTGCCCTGCCATAAGGGGGTCATTTGAGTAAGCGTCCCCTTCCATCCCTTCTGTCGGGTCTTGGCGCGCCAGAGCTGTATCACCACTCTGCCGGCCGGTGGTAAGTGATCGAGGCGAACTGTGCTGTATAATAAATGAAGGAGCGGGACCTGATCCATAGCAGCATGTTCTGCCAAATACGCGGGATTCGTGGGGGAGCAATACCACCATTTGTTTATTACCATCACATGGGACGCTACATAATAGGCATAAACATCCGCTGCGGCGATCCCGCCGCAATATGTGGATTGTGTACATGTGCGGAGCGCCACTCCGTTCCACATGAATTTATTTTGTATGGCTGCTACTTGTGCGAACCATGTACGCGGAATGGGGTATGGGTAATTCTGGAGACGATATAAAAAACAGGGCAGTGATACCATTTTAATAAACAAACTTTTACATTCCAATTTGTATGTCTTGTTCAGAGTCAGCTCTGGCTTTGGCCAGAATGTCTCTAGTGTCTTGAGAGAGGTTTATATTGCAGAACTCCTGGAATTCAGGAGCCATGCATGCAATTGGAGAGATGCTGGCTCTGGATACAGGATCTGGCCCCTGTCCTTCGTTAGGAGATCGTGCTTCCTGGGAAGACAGATAGGATTGGCTTCAGAAAGTAACAGAAGCACGGTGAACCAATGCGGTCTGGGACACTTGGGAGCTATCAGAATGATGCGACATCCCTTCATCTTCAATTTGGCGAGAATCCTCTGAATGAGAGGGAAGGGGGAAAACTGTATGCATAAATCCCTGGCCATCTCATTGAAAGGGGTTTTCCACACAACCCTGGGAGTGGGTATCGGCTGGAGTAAAATCGGCATTGGGTGTTCTTGTTGGTTGCAAAGAGATCAAGTGCTGACATTTAACACCTGTTGATCCAGTTCCCACTTGTGGCAACTGTCCATGGTTCTGCTGAGAGTGTCTGCCAATGTGTTGTTGATTCCTGAACCATCCACTGTCTTTAGGATGATTTGATGTGTTTCTAACCACTTACACTGGTCTTGAGCCTTTTGAAAGAGACTTTGCGCCACCATATTTGTTGACATAGTACATGCTGGTCGTTTTGTCTGTCCGAACCACCACGTTAGCTCCTGCAATACGTGGTAGGAAGGCTTGCAGAGGGAGGAAGATGGCCTTTAGCTCTCGGCGGTTGATGTGTAGTGATTTCTGGCATTGCGACCATTTCCCCTGAATGTTGAGATCCTGTAAATGGCCTCCCCAGCCCTCCAGAGGTGTTGGTGGTGACTATGTACACCAGTGTTAAAGTCAGAAAAGTCAGACCTTGAGATAAATGAGACAGTTGGGACCACCAAGTCAGCATTTCTTGCATTCCGGAAGTAATGCTTATCAAGTTGGCGAACGAGCAGTCGATTGGACCCATTGCAACTGGAGCTTTTCTTGTAGTGGCCTCATTTTCAGACGAGCCTGTGGGACCAAATTTATGGCAGAATACATCATGCCGAGGAGCGACTTGAACATCCACACAGAAACGGACTTTTTGTGAAATTTTTAAGGCCAGGTTTGATAACCACTGTTTTCTGTCTAGCGATAGATAGGCCTTGTTGCTGGTAGTATTGGGGTTGGCTCCTAAGAAGATCCTCGTTTGACTTAGATTGGTCGAGGATTTCGGGTAGTTGACTGTGAGACTTAGTTTGTGTTACAATGACATGTATGCCACAGTAGTTCTGGAGGTTTGGTGCGGAGTGGAAGCTTTTAGCAGTCAGTCGTCTAGGTAAGGGACTACCGGATGAACTTGCTTGCGAAATGTGTCTGCTACCAGGGCGAGACATTTCGTGAAGATTCTCGGAGCGGACTGGAGTCCAAAAGGAAGGACTTTGAACTGGAAAGAGTACCGGCTATGGTGAAACAGAGATATTTGCAATGTTTGGGATGTATGAGAATGTGGAAAGAAGAATCTTTCAAATCCAGGGAGGTCATGAGATCTCCGCTGTTCAAGAGATGGAGAATGTCGGAAAGAGTAATCACATGGAAAGACTGTTTGCGTAAAAATGTGTTCAACTTTTTGAGGTCCAGGATGGGTCGCCACTCCCCGGACTTCTTTCGAATAAGGAAAAAATGGCAGTAGAAACCCTTGCCTTTTTGGGAAGCAGGGACTTGTTTTATCACACTGTCTGCAAACATGTTAGGAGCTTCTTTCCTCATTAAGTAAAGGTGAGGTGAATGCGCTGCTTTTGGAGGATTAACTGGAGATCTCTGCACACATTCCCGGGTGTGTCCATATGTTACAAAATCCAACACCCATCTGCCCGATGTGATCTCCTGCCACTGGGGGTGGTAGTTGGAGATGTTCCCACCCACCTGTCTGGAAGGAGGTAGCTGGTACCGGATTCTGGTCACCGCTTGTAAGCGGTGTCAAGACCTTGGGGAACTTGCTTATGACGCGCCCCTTGCTTGCTGTAGGCCATGGCGGGTGGTTGGCGGTAGGGCTGGTGGTAAGTTGATGTGTGTTGAGACGGAGTCTTATATTGTTGAGGTCATTGGTAGCCTCCTCTATAAATGAAGAAACCTTTCCCTTTGGCACCACGAAAGGGTAATTTTAGTCTGGATCTCCGGTCTGAATGATGTAGCCTTGAGCCACCCTTGTTGTCGTAAAACAGCTGCTCCGGCCAACTGTCTAATCCTGTTGAGGCGAAGTCGAGAGCGCAGTCAATGATCTCCGAAGACGTGCGCTCGCCTTCGAGTATGATCTTTTGTGCTTCTGCCTTTCTGTCTTCAGGAATGAAGTCAAGAAGACTTTTGATATCCGACCACATTTGTCAGTCATAGCGCCCCATAACTGCTAGGGAATTGACTGAGCGCACTGTGATAGCTGACATGAGGGAGAACCTTATCCCTATATTGTCTAGGCGCCTACCCTCTTTGTCTGGAGGCGCTGAGATGGGGGTAGATGGATTCTTGGAATGCTTTTCTGCAGCCTGTGAAATGACCGCATCTAGTTTGGGATGGCTAGTTAGCCTGGAGAATTATCAGTGGCCCTGTACTTCTTGTCTTGGAGTAACCATTGCAGGATTCCTCATAATCTATGACCGGGATTGCCTTTACCGACTTTCTAGCCTGTTCCTTGAAGTCATGTAAGAAACAGTCAGATTGCTTGACTGAAGTAGGGAGACGGAAACTTGCAGCTGCTCTGTCCATTTAATTATGAAAGCCCCTAAAGTCCTCCAGGGGAGAATCTGCATGGTGGCGTGGGGAGGAGACAGAGTAGAGACCAGATAATCCCATTCATCCAGTGGCTGTTGGGATTCATAAATCTCGCCCTCCTCAAGTTCATCTTCCGAGGTGAATGGTCCTCACTTGGGGGCGGTATATGGAGCACAGGTGACATCCTGGATGTGATTGGTCGAGGCTGTATTATTGGATTACCAGGAGTAACAGGTTGGGTAGGTGCCAGTGATTGTTCTTGTTGAGTGTCTGGTAATCGCCTATTGTAATCTTGCAGAATAGTTCGCAAGTCCTGTACCAAAGAGGTAGGGCATGCGTACTTCATCCAGTCTAGGTTGTTGATGGTAGTCATAATGCTCATAACATCTTGGTGGAACATGATATGATTGGTAGTGGACTTGATCATAGTTATCATCAGAGTCCACAGCCTGGTATTTTACCCGAAGCTCTAAAGGACTGTAGGCTTCTCCAGAAGATCCATCTCCATCAGAGTCCTCTATATCAAGCAAATGGCTAGGCAGTAGAGGTGACGTCTTACAAGGTGAGGTAGGCAAAGGTGTTAATACTCTCTTTGTAATTTGTACCCTCGTCGACAGTCCTGTTGACAATGTAAAGGGTAGCTGTGGCACCGACAGTGATGGTGCCGACATCTGTGGTGTTGTCGTCGCCTCCCTCGTCGACCGTATGTTTGTCAACGCTACTGCCGCAGACAGTGTCCCTGTCAACGGTAAGGGTGCCGACGCCATATCCGTCGAGGATGTATTTGTCAATGGTTTGAGCGCCAACTGTGTATCCATCGACGATGCCTTTGTCGACAGTTTTGGTGCCAACTGCATCTCTGTAGAGGATTCCTTCGTCGATGGCTTGGGGGCTAACTTGGCATCTGCCGGTGCAGCTTTCTTCGACAGTGACTTGAAGGCCCGACCTTCCGTCAATGGTGCCTTCAGAACTGTAGCTTCAGGGGCTGTTGTCGTCACTGCTTTCAACAATGATGTCTTAGACCGGACATTGTCTTTGCTGTCGACGGAGTCGTCTGTGATTTTTGTCATTTTGAAATCGACAGCTCTGAGAAAGAAGAACGTTTTTGCTCCCTTTTCCAGCCAGAAGACATAGATGGTTGGGATGAGGCCACCCCGGTGGAGGCAAGTTTTAGTTTCTTCTTTCCCAGGGAGCTTTGTGTTTTTAAAGTATTTCTACTTCCATCAGGAGCCCCATGGTCAGAATAACTTGACCTTTTTTGGTTCGTATGGGAGGAATCACTGTCTTCACCAAAAGCCCTTGGATTTCTTTAGCTATATAACAAGGCGTCCTTCTCCATCGCGCAGGGTCATTGATGGAAAGGTACGACAGATCCTGCACTCCTTCACCCGATGTTGAGGGTAAAGGCAGTCCTTATGTGGGTTGTCCACATGCAGTCTTTTTCCCACAGTATTTGCAGGACCTGAAGAGACCTGTTTTTGAAGATTCAGACATTGTAAAGTACAGAAGTAATCTGAAGAAAAAACTGAGCAGAGCTCAGGGAGACTTCCTTCACACGACATGCAGGAGAAAATCTGAGGGATTCAGCCTCTGTCTAGAGTGTTCTAGAGGGTGCTGTCGCCTGACAGGTTATGTTTCAAGTTTGCTCCTTGGATATAAATGTGGCTTCCATCGCCAATATAGCATATGGTACAATACAAACTGCTTACTTTTGTATTGTACCATAACACACCCCATTTTTAACAACATAAAAATGGGGTGTGGAATCAAGAATACTACCTCTCTGGCTTCTAGCCACCATCTGCATTTTAGCCAACCTGGGGCAAGTGATCAAGCCTGTGGCCTGGAAGACACAGCACACATGTGGCCCACTTTTTATTGTGAGAAGTATGGAACGCTACGTGAAAGGACGTTTACCATTCCCTGCAAATTCTGGAGCTTTCTGTAACAGAAATGTGACGAAATTGAGTTTTTACTCGGATGTTTGCAGTGAATTCAGGTGTAGAAGAAATCATGGAATCCTTGAAAACCATATCACAATGGACTCTTCAGGTCTCCACTACGTGGGTTACCAGTTTTACAGGGAGAAGTGTAAGAATGGAAGATGGCAGATGAACATTTGCTACTATCCATTGAAAAGGTCTATACTTCTACTGTACATCACGGTCTACAAAACACTTTCCGAGAAAATAAACTCCCTCAAAATCATTAGGTAGTATGAGTAACAAACCGGAAAATGGGATTCTCCCCACTCATCTCTTCCCATTGCGTTTCAACCAGTCAATGACTTGATCTCAGGTTAAAAAACCATATTATAAATAGATTACACTGGTGATGATAGCACCAGTGGAGTTGCAGTCAGGTTTCCAATGGAAAAGCATTTGTTTTGTTTCTTTAATAACTTGGTGTGAGAAGTTGGCCTGGTATATGATGCTCACTAGTTAAAGTGATCACCTTGTACCATGCCAAGCAACCCTTATGGTGTGGTTGTAAGTCAACCTTTTCGGACTAGCTGCCCTAGTGGTAGCGTAGGCTAAGCAGTCTTTGAGGCTAAACTCGTGAAGCGTGTTAAGCCAGCTGTTTTACCAAATGCAACCCCCTTTTATACCAATGAAAGGACACCACACAGATATATATTCAAAATATATATGTATTTATTTCTCAAAGTAACTCCTAGTCTCTTTATGAGCACAGGAGCACAAATCGTCAAACAAGATTACAGTAGAATACACAGAAGTTGCACTTTATATGGATAGGCCCTG
This sequence comes from Triturus cristatus, assembly GCF_964204655.1. NCBI lineage: Eukaryota > Metazoa > Chordata > Amphibia > Caudata > Salamandridae > Triturus > Triturus cristatus. Next base: position 1,093,246,818 of record NC_140593.1, read on the forward strand.
GTGGCCGCTCGAACCATATACTAAAATAGTGGTATAAGTACCACGAACAGAAAAGGGAAAAGGCCTAGGGCCTCTAGAATCGCTGGGCCTACAAGGAGCTAACTTCAGTTAGTGACCAGGAGGTCCACGGGTGGCGTGTGCAGAGCAAATAGTCACACGCGTGCTCCCATAGGTTTCAATGGGTGCGTAAAAAGTACAAAGTTACTGCAAAGAGGATCTTCCGGATGGACTAGGAACTCAAGATTTGGAACACAGGCACTAGAGATGTAATACTACACTTGGGCACAGGTGTGCCAGCTTTACCTCGCCCACAGGAAGCGGGTGCATAGGCCTCGAAGTGCGTCGGGTTTCTTCTATCTGTTCCGTGGAGCTTGAAGACAAAGATGCTGCAGGCGGTCGGTCCGGGAGAGATGCAGTGGATCCAAGAGTGGATCGGAGATGTTGAAGACCTGTAAGCAGAGGGGACAGTGTTCACAGTCACTAGCCAGTGACCAGCGTGGCACCAGGTGGGTACCAGGCAATGTCGGGTGCAAACAGGAAGAAAGGTGTAGCTTGTCTCTGCAGCCACGTGGTCCCTGGAGGTCGACGACGTCCAGGAGTCGGTTCACGAGCTGTCCCACGCAGGCTCTCGCTGTCGGCGACTTGATCGAAGCAAACAAGCCTTGGCAAAAGCAATTGTTGTAGGAGAGGAAATAAGCTGATGGTTCTGACCAGCAAGGTCAGAAGGACTGCTCCTTTGGAGGGGAGCAAGGGCCAGTCTGGAGCAACCAGACCAGCGGTGTATTTCGTGAAGTTCGTCGCCAAGATGGCTACTAGCCAGCGGGCCAGCAACCGGTTAGGCGCGTCGAGTGGCAAAATGCAGAAGGGCCCCACGCAGATCGTGGAGATGCTGGAGGGCTCACCTTTGGTGCAGATGCTGCTCGAGGGTTGGGCTTCTCAGATCCCAAAGCACAACTTGGAGGGAGCCTCGGTTGTTGCACTTGTCAGCTTGTCGTGGTCGTTTCAAGATGGCTGGCTCCACGTGTCTCGGTGCCTCCACGGGTCTCCTCTTTTCAGGGACTGTGGATCGGGCGGTGAGAGGTCTGGAGGTCCAGGTCTTGTCAGTCTCTGGGCTCGGGCTCCGGCGGGAGGCGGCGGCAAAGCAGACGTTGATTCGCTGGATGGTGCTTGCGTTAGCAAGGTGGTCACTCCCTGACCACAGGGGAGATTTCCTTCAGTCTTCTGTGCAGCAGAATGTCGAAGTTCCCGTCTTCTTCTTAGTTTCAAGTTGATTCCAGAATGTCTGAAGTCTTAGGACACAGCTCCTACCTTTAAGCGGATTCTAGGGGCCGGACTACCTGCTAGATCCCTCCCTATGGGTGGGACCAGGAAGGGGGGTGGTTACACCCCCAATCCTTTGTCCAGCTCGCCCCAGGCCCGGGACTGGTGTGCCCCAGGACCGGTTTGAACTGGCATATGCACCGAGGCTCCTTGTGAGCCACAGGCATGTCTGGTTTCTTTCAAGCCCTACCTGACCAATACACAAAATCCTGTCTGGGGTGGTGCATGCACCTCCCCTGGCAGGAAACCCTTTGTCCACACCTCCCAAGCTGGAAGGACTCCCAGCAGCAGGAGGGAAGACTTGTGTCTGTGGTGGCAGCATCCATTTTGTGGAGCTGAGGCTATGTCTGATTTTACCTGGGTTTCAGGTACTGTACATGTCGTGTCCCTCTAGAAGGGTGGAATGCTAACCCCGTCGCCAGAATTGGCGAGGGGTTAGTATTCCAATTCGTATGACACCTTACTCGACATGTTTTGATAAAGCCAAACCAAAGATAGCATTTAACCGCGAGGTTCATAATGCACTTAAGAGTATATGGTATGACGATATCTGGAAACAGTAGAAGGAAGTTGTTCCGACCACTGCAGACAGGCTCAGCTCATGCCAGAGCACCATCTCACATGGAACCAAGCACTCTGCCTTCAGGATTGTTAAGGCCTGCCATAGGAGTGACTTATAGGTTACCAGGTGTCCCATTTAAGGTTAGGTATAGGTATACTACACCTTAGTAAGAGGTGATTACACCAACTTACCCCAGCTGAGTGATCAGCCAGTTGTGTCAAATTGTTAGGCCAAGCCTGGGGTGGCATAATACATGCTTCAGCCCCTGGCAGGCCTTGGGTACACCAATGCCCTGGGTACCTAGTGTACACTGGTACAGGAGCTGACAGGGTGATCCAACCAATTGGGTATGTACCTAGGGTACATGGACTCCATTTTAAAGAGAGAACAGCCAGGCTGAGATCCTGAATAGCAGGATCTCAGGCCAACTAAGTCGAAAAACCAGCTAGACACTAGGCAAAAATTTGGGGGTAACCATAGTCAGATATCCACCTTCCTACACTTGGGCCCTCCCAAAAAATCATCTATTTGGCGCCTTCGTTGAACGTTTCGCGCCGATTTGGCAAACTGGTTCCAAAAAAAGTGAGGGGGTGGGGAAGGAGGACGAAATAAGGAAATAAACAGCTGAACAGAATTACACCAAATTTGCCAGAAGTTAGCCCTCTACTCAGAAAGTGTGCTTTTTGTGATTTAGACTAAACTCGTTCAGCCTTTTACAAGAAAATTTGCATTTAAAGAGACGCTAGGGTTGGGCATGAAGAGGTTAACCCTTAAAAAAAGTTGGAGATATCCAGATGGTTGTCAAGCAGTACAAAAAATAGAAAAATTAGGGCCTCTCGATTGGCGGCAGGAGCTTTTGCTCCTAGGAGCAATATCAGTACCACAGCACCGAAATTATTTGGTTTGGCTGGCTGCAACATGGAGTACTTGGGGACTATATTCTGAGAAACCCGCATAAAGGGGCAACTGCAGGGAGCACAAGACTTGCTGGCCTTGGAGCCATCCCCTCCCCCTACTGCGCATTACACAATGGGTGCATGCAGCAGGGGTCTGGTCACCTGCTTTCATTGGGCAACTGCAGAGCACTGGGTGGGGGTCCTGGCTTGAAACCAGGCGCAGTGGCTAACTCCGTCTGAAAACTGCCCATGGTCATACACACCGGAAGGTTCGGTGCTCACTAAATTTGGTAGCCCAAGAGGAGTTGGGCGCAGGGGCTGGCCAGAGGCCATGGCTAACCCTCTCCCCAATGATTTGCATGACCAAGATATCATCAGCAATGTCATCAATGGTTTAATTTAATATGTCAGTAGTAGTGTAACGGGAGGTCACAAGCAGTGCATGACTTGGGCGCAAGGTATAGTTAGTTCACTAAACTAGCAAATTTCAATGGTTTTTAATTTGATAAACTTTAGGTTCCTATAAAATTTCATCACATACTTATAATATTACTTTAAGCTGTGTGTGTACATACAAATATACATAGACACACACAGTCACACACATATATGTTTAGGAACTTACCTGTAATGCAGTGACTCACGATGTAGTGGCATATAATGATCATGCCAAGAAGGTATGGCCTAACGCAAATCTAACCGTGGAAAATACATTTTCTGGGTGTCTACTTCCTTCACCGTCTACAAAACAAACTTCTGCTTTAACTCCAGAAAATCAAAAAAGTTTTAGATATTTTGAAATGGACAAAGAAACTCACCACTGTCATAACTACTGAAACTACTGTACAAGTTTACCAGCACATTCTGGAATCCGAATAATTGAGTGCAGAAAAAAAGAATTAAGGCTACCAGATGGCATCTATTGTCTAGGGTTTCATCACATCCGGTTGGTATGGTTCTATGCAAGTGAGACAACCTTGACAAAGTCCAACTCCATCTTATTTAGGCCCCAACTCCATCTTAATCCATGGAAATCGCCATCTTCCTCATCTTAGACAATGGACACCGCCATATTTCTTTATTATTTTTTTTCACGAAGAGCAAATATTTATTCCAATCATGGCACAGTTTTGCAGACTGATGCGCAGGACACTGAGGGGTGGGGTTGAGAAGCAAACCGGTGTGAAGCCCCCTTCTAGAGATTAAAGAAACATTTCAACTGAATAACATTCTACGTCCTGCAAAAACCACCAGGCAACAGCAGCAAAAGTGGTTAGACAAAGGTATGCCTCATTTAAGAAACCAGAAAAATCACTTATCTGAAAAAACATTCAAGAAATACAAAAGAGATCTTCCACCCAAGCCTATTCCCCAATGACATTACATCTTAAATGAATAATGTGCATTATTTCACGTCCCACTTCAGCATTGATAACGTGATCAGCACTCGGATAGAAAGTTAATCCAACCAAAAGAGGCTGCATAAAGGTGTTCGGCAGTGGGAGAGGCAACTCATGCATTAAAAAAACACTGATTTCGCTTCTTGGCCTTTCAACTTTTCATATGACAAGGGAACACATTCTGGTGCTGTACACAGCCAACTACCCAATGTCACCCAGGCAACTGCCTTGAAATAAAGATCACTCGCCACCCCACATTCACCAAGCCCTATGCGGGCATCAGTCTACCCCCAGAGCCCTCGCTAGGTGACCGGTTTCCTGAAACTTTAGCCGTCATTACAAGACTTCTGGTCACGTTTGAAAATGGTAACGGAAACCACTACTTACTGAATGAGAAAGCCCTTGAACCCCTCTAACTGAGATGCTGTTTTTTTTGTAAATACACAGCTGTGGGTCCAAGGAGTCTTTCAATGTTTACATGTCTCGAGCAGATAATGAAGGCATTCTTCAAGCCTTTCAGAGATGGGATTCGTATGCAGTAGATGTACATTATCAAAGTCGAAGAGGGTCTGCAACCCAGCAGTAAAAAAGATCCTTCAACAATCAGAATATTGTTTATATATACTTTGTGTATGCTTATTTCAAAGCTTGCACAATAGTCTCATGGCAAGGAAGAGTGGTCGTAAAATGTAGATTAAAATGAAACACTTTATCCAACCAGCCCCTCATCCAAACCCCACAGCAGCTCCTCGGTGAAGAATCCTAGTCCAACCGCCCCAACCCTGTACTTAAGTGATACTCCCTTTGATTCACAGATTAAGAAACAGTCCTTACAGTACTGAGTAGAGAACACTACTTGAGATGTAACTTCTTCACCAAAGACCCACCTCAAGATGTTCAGCAATCAATCCTTCAAAATGTTGCTACAAGCAACCCACCTCCTTCCTCCTCTGCACAAAACCTCTCCACTTTTACTACCAACCAAGGCTAATTTGCTTCAGATTGTAACTGGACGGGCACCACTGACCTCCAAGACTGATGCTCCTGAAGAGAAAAATCAAGTCACAATACCAAGAAAAAGGGGTTCACTTTTAAGGTAACTTAATATTTTAATTCAGCCATGCAGAGAGGTCACTTAAGCTAGTCCGCAACTTAAGCCCCACTGTACCCACAAGCAATAAGCTGGAGGCTTTTCCTTCACCAAACACGTGAAATGCAAATCCACTGGGACAACGAAAAAAGCAACTCTATGGGTTCATGTTAGAGACAGATGCAAATACGTCTCGTATAAAACGGATTTGAAGCATTTTTTAGACAGGATGTAGAGCAAAATATAAATCTGTTTACTAAGCAGCAGAGGGTCGACATTTGTTCACAGCCGTAACTGACTTCTCACACTCAAACACCGCCACTGACCCAAACTCCGACCTCACTCCCAGCACACACTAAAACACTGCCACCGACCAGAACTCCGACCACACTCCCAGCACACACTAAAACACCGCCACCAACCAGAACACCGACCTCACTCCCAGCACACACTGAAACACCGCCACCAACCAGAACTTCGACCACACTCCCAGCACTTCTTCAGCATCTTTCTGAAGCAAAGTTTGACGTTGGAGGCTGCTTAGGTCAGTATGAAGCGCGTCCTCTTCTGCCTACGTTAGAGACAAATACTGGCAAACTCCCATGACTGGACATACCAGAGAGCTACATGGTTTAGGCTCATCATCATGCAGGACAGTTAATGCTGTGCCTTGCTGCCTCTTATCAACTTTCAAGGGTGTACGGTCACTTCTCACCCAATAGGCTTCAGTTGCTGCATCTGGTGCCAGCATTTCCCAGCAGAGGACCAGGCTCTACGGCCAGGGGGTCTAACTCACTGTCAAAAGCACCTTGGGCCCTCCCTACGTGGCCTATGGGGCAACTAACCTGAAAGTTGACTAGGTTTAGGGGCACAACGCCCGGTTGTGGACCTACAAGGCTTCTACGACAGGACCCTTAATTCATCCAAGTGTGTGTTGAGGGAAGGGTGAGCACCAGGCAGGAATGCTTTACATATCGGAGAGTACAGGGAATGGTGTCCAAAAGGAGACTATGCACAGGCATCAAGGTTTCAACCAAACAACAGTATCCAAGCGCCCCCTTCGGTCTGTGTGCTACTGGGGGGAGCAGACATGGAGCGTGAGCCTCTCCTTGGAATGAACAGAATGATTCTGCAAAAGCCGGCGATGAAAGCCTGCAAAGATTCACTTGACAGGGGTTAGAGATTGGAAAACCCACCGATATCCCCATAAAGGATCAATATTGCTCCTCCTAAGGTATCAACTCAAACTTCAAGTGGATGGGAAAGTTTACACATGTTGCTGTGTTCCCACAGCTTTAGACCCCACAGCCCTAAACCACTCCTATGATTCCTCAGTGTTGGTTCGGTGAATGTGACCCTATGGTAGGTCCCAGGCTTCTGACGCAGCCATCACCCTCTCACTACATGAAGCGAGCTGTGTGCTGCCCAGGAATCTGCAGAAGGAATAACATCAAGAATCAAAGGCTGGGAATAGGTTTCTCAGCTCGAGCCACCCAGCAAACAATCTGGCCCTTGGGAGAGCACGTAGAAGACCTCTTTCGTCAGGCATTCTCTTCTGAAGAAGCCCAGTGCTATAAGCAACATTACCCAAGTCACCCAGTAACAGGTGGCCTGTGTCCTGTCTAGGGATCAAGCCTTAGGGAAAACTTATCTTGAGAACCTAGGTAAAAGAATTTCAAAAAGCTACTCGACCCATCTTCACATATCTGAATTGTGCAAGCTCTGAAACGCGCTGCAGGGGTAGTAATAACAGGAAAAGCAACAAAACCCAGCAAGGAGTGCCCCCTTCCCTAAATTTGGTAAGACTGATGCCCATTGGTCTGAGCCAGACATTTCAAGTATGTGGTTTATTTTCACCAAGTGTGGGTGACCTTAAGCTGGGTTGTTCGATTGACAAGGCAAAGGAATGCTGTTTACAACACATGTCCCCCCTAAACTCCCCCACCACCACCACCACCTGTCAAACTGTTTGCAGCACCCACTACGCAGTGCACATTTCATTAGCCCTTGGGCACAACACACAAATTTAGCACACACACAAAAAAAAAAAAAACATAAAAATGTGCAACCTTTTCCAGAGTTATGGAAGTAAATGAAAAAGGACCACCACCCAACCCCACACCTATTCCTAATGTAAAGAAAAACTCAGTCGGTGTTGGGCACAGTAAACAAGGGTGTCTCATCCATTCATCACATCTATACTGAAAACACAGATGAACACATTTGATAATAGCAGCAAGGACAACACATGTGGGTGCTTAAAATTCACAACTGCACCCGCTGGTCAAGGAATGAGGAAGCTCCGGAAATTGGCACATTGATGTCGAGCAATGATCTCTCCACTAATGGACATAGCAGCCCCAGGGTCAGCAGATGCTCAGATTGACAGGCCCAGTTATGAGCAGAACTGGGGGATGAGGCAGAAGCAATTGGCACAGAGTAGACAGACCTTCACCTTCGGATTGGCACAGAGAGCCTTACACATCTAGGACTGTAAGCCACACGGGACAGAGACAGGCATAGGGGGCTTGCCATCTCTAGGGCTGGATGGGCTCATGAATACAGAATTCACAATCGGAGGCCTGGGGGACGAGGTAGGGAGGGGGTCTCTAGGTGCCTGGTACTAAGTTAGCAGGGAACTAGGTTAATAAACTCAAAGGAATAAGCAAAACACAAGTGTTGATGTTGAACGTGGGATGCCAAGAAGACACTTAGAAAATCTTGTCCTTGGGTTGCATAGCTCTGCTCACAACATTGATACAAAAAATATAAATTATAGCAGCATGTACAGCAGCTGTCAGAAATGCACCCAGGAGTCAAGAAACATGGTAACTGAACATTGGCACATGATTATAAAACCATGCAATCCGACAACTAGACCTAGAAGCGTGTTCCTTCCCCTTCAGGACTAAGCAGCTCACAGGGGACGGGGAAGCTCAGGGGGACGGGGAAGCTCAGGGGACGGGGAAGCTCAGGGGACGGGGAAGCTCAGGGGGACGGGGAAGCTCAGGGGGACGGGGAAGCTCAGGGGCATATTTCTTTATTAATGCAGAATAATTGTCTTGTCTCTCTTTCAATGTAGATGTCGCCTGACCGTATCCTTCTAAGAACTGTGATATTGTCATGGTCTTCGATTAATTACATATATAAAACATCTAGATCGACATTCATCTGAGGCAAATGTCTTCTCCTCATCAGGTCATGGTTTTCTAGGAAGACATACTGATATATTACCAAAATAATGTAATCATGAATGTACGTCCGATAGCCTTATATGCCATAAGGAGACATCTGAAACGCATAATTCGATGCACATAATCTATGTCAGACATTCCTAAACATAAGTCAGAAATTCCAATCTCCGCTTAGATTTAGAATAGAAGACTGTCACTTGACCACTTGTCATGAGAGGTCCGTTGCCCAGATTATCACCTGAGATTCTGCCACAGATGGCTTCGCCTACTGGCAGTGCACTTCACACTTTGAAGGATGATGCATCTTGCCTGAAGGTGATGAAACCATGTCCCGGAGGAAGACCCACTGACTGCTACCACACTGGGTATTTGGCCTTCAAAGGGGAGTAGTGTCTTCACGCCTCCCCTGATGAAGACCCCCTTTGCTGTTAACAAGGTATGCAGTGTGTCTCTTCTCTCTAAGACACTCTAGACTGCAAGTTGCTCTGCCTTTCATGCTCTCATGGTATAGTGCATAGAAGTAGGCATCAGGGTGCTAGGTTCTAGTTAACATTTTAATGGCACTCAATGCTAGAAATTTTCATTTTATTCTCGTTATTGAGAACGTGTCTCACTGCTGTTTTTATAATATGCTGAATAGTTGTTTTAGATGTACTGAAAAACAGGTTGTTCTTGTAATAATACATACTTTCAACAAAAGTGCGTGTTCTTCTTAGTACAGTACGTGCCACACTGTGAATAACGAAATAAGGTCTGTTGCTGTTTCCACAGTGCCCCTGATCCCTTTATGGGACTGTTAGTAACCCAAAATCAATATCTCAATATCAATTGCACACTGAGTAGTTCAGGGCTACAATAACCTGTCTTTCACATTCATCGCGGTATATTGAACCAAGTTCACCCTTGCCACCCATGGGTGGGAAAGCACCCTTTGTAGAATTACACCAAAGTCGTAACTTACGCAACACCCTGACAAATAAATGGCATTACCCAGCATTAGCAGTTATAGCATTTGCTGAGGCTCTAGTCTGAATGAACAACTGCAAGCAGGAATAGTATCAATTAGGTAAAAACTAAAATAAAGCTTTTCAAAAATGCTCAGTGAGTATAAACCTTTTTATAAGGAAAACATTTTCAGATGGGAATTTATGTCCAGGCTAGGGATCCTTGGTCCACAAACCAGCAAAGATGAACTGCCATGCTGCACAGAAGTCTTTAATGCTGGGGAATCCTGCTGCCTTAGTGTAACAGTGTTACAATAATCTTTGAAGAAGTATTTTTCGACCTATCCATATTTCATCAGTTTTCCTTTTAAGAAGGAAATTTAAAAAAAATTGCTTCAATAAAGATAATTGCTCTCAATTCTAACTACAGATCTAAAAGCAGTAAGGCCAGGACCGGTACAGCGACAAACAATGTAAAAATATGTATTCTGAAAGTGAAGATTTTCTTTCAAATAAGTGTTTCCAGGATATAGCCCATGTGAAAAGAAAATCTGTGATTATAAAAAATAAAACAAACACCATGTTTGGAGAAACATTCACACTTTTACTGGTATCTAAAATACAAATGAGTAGAACCCTTTTTCTTTACCTCTGGGTGGAACTGCTGTTCAGTGCGAGAATGACAGTACTGACAGGTATCTGCACTGCCACACTTTGAGGGTTCTCCCCATTCATCCCCATGTTTAACACTGGGGCAAGGGGTAGACCTAAAGACCAAACAAGAGAAAAATACCTTAATACACATCTTTTCTCTTACAATCTCTTCATAGTAACAGATGTCATCTTGCATTATTTGTAAGTACACAAAAAAGGAAAATGACACTAAGCCGTATCTCTTGTTCTCTTATATATTTATTTCATAACAAATGACCTCACTAGAAATAATTGAGACTCCAAAATAGGACAGAGGATCCATTGTAAAATAACAGTGGACACGACCATCAATGATCGGCACAAGATTATTTTCCTAAATGCATTGATTTAAGTTTAATTACAGAACTTTTATTTAAACCCCGCGGGTACTGAGGAAGGCCTAGGGCCATCCTAAGCCACAGTGGTCATGTGCATAGGATGGCTCCGGGCCGTCTTGGCACTGACCGATGTCAAGAGCGCTGACGCTCCCCTCATGGGCCCTCATGACATGCCTCCATTGGGTGTGGCAGCGGCACACTGACAGCCCCATCGCCGAACTGGTGACATACCGGGGAAGGGGGGGGAACGGGGGTCATTTTCCCCTAGGTCTGTCTGGGTTACTGGAATCTACACCACTAGACCACCAGGCCTGTGTATTTTGCTAGGGGGATGGTCCTTTGGGCAAGGGTCAGTCCCCACTCATGTTTCCAGGGGGAGCTCAAAAACCCACTAGCTAACAGGAATTACATTTTTGTGATTATTGCAGGGAGTGACCCCTTTGGAGGGTATTTTTTTTTTGTATTCTGCATGTGTGTGTGGGGGGGGGGGGGGGGGTTTGTCTGTAGTGGATTCCTGCTCCATGATCATGGGTTAGGTCAAAATCGTAAAGCAAGAATCCACACCACTAAACCACCAGACCTTTGTTTTTTGTTGGGGGAGTGGCCCTGTGATGCATTCGGGGCACGGAACGCTCCAGAGAACTCCAATATGGAGGCAGCGCTGACCCTGCCCGTAAACAAGGTCAGCACTCTAAGACCTTTGGCAACGCCAGGACAGGAAAAACCGGAAACGAAACGGCTGGAGAGAGCCCGGGAAGATAAAACGGACCCAACCACGAGAAAAGGGGAGGAGGAGCGAAGAAGCACGGGTGAGGAGCGGAGTGGAGGAGAGCAAGGAGCAACAGAACAGGGGGAGGCAACAGAGCCGGTCAAGGACAGAGGCACAGAGTGCAAGGAGGCACAGGACGAAGCTGAGAGATACCGCTCACGAAGCACTGTGGTAGAGTCCGGCACTCCTACAGGAGAAGAGGAGGCTGCGACTCCCCTTCCCACAGCCCCGGAGGGTCGTGGGCTCAGGCAAGTGAAGCGCATGCCCCGGTTTTCATTAAAGGGTTGGTGGGCTGAATTGCGGGCCGCACCACCGTAAAGTGTCAGCATTTCCCTCCCTCTCCCTGAAGCACGAAGCACGTTAGGGCACTGGTGAAGGCTGCTCACTACAACCCCCTCCCCCTTTCTATAGCGACCCTTACACCGTCTTTACCTTTGTCTTTACGGTTCCTTTGGGAGGAGACGACCCCACGACCTGGACCTCGGAAGCACAGAAAGGAGTCGGACATACATCCCCCTTTTGTCTATCTGGAAAACCGGACAGAGACTATACTAATTCTACAATACTTTTTTTGTTTTGCTTATCCCGACCTAAGTTGGCTGTCCCAAGAAGCATTGGGACTGTACTACTTTAACCAATAAATACCCCCAACTCTAACCTCGGGCTGAAGTGTCATTTAGGAAGAGCCCATCCAGCACGACCCTTGGGTCATCAGTCTCACACATGGTATCAGAAGTGGGATTGGAGTGTCTAGCTGACATGACACAACCCATAACAATGGAGGCCATTATAACCCAATTAGCAGAGGGTCAAAGACACTTGCAGCTGATATTTTAACAACAGACAAAAGCAGCTCAGAAGGAATGCAATGCCCTCCATTCAGCCCTGAAAGACCAAGCGTCTCTCTTGACATCAAAGCAGCAGGAACAGGACATGGCTATTCTACAATTAAACGAAGCCATTTCAAACGCTAGAGTACATCCCAACGTACCAGGGAGTATACTGCAAAAGTTCCAAGATGGTGATGATCCCGACTTCTTCTTTGTGAACTTTGATCGAGTTGCCACGACGGCTGCCTGATCACCAGAGAGATGGGGTTAATACATAGCCCCCTTGTTGTCGGGGGAAATTCAAGCCACATACCAGGCAGCTGATCCGGCAGGGACGACTGCTTATCCGAACATAAAAAGGGCTGTCCTGGAACGTTTAGGTTGCGACCAGGAGTACTACCGCAGCAGTTTCCGGAAGGAGAAATGATCTGCCAGTGACAATCAACGAGCCCTATATTATCGAATACGTGACCTAGGAAACCACTGGTTACTACCCACATCCTCCTCCAAAGACTAGCTCACTGAGGAAGTCTACTTGGAACAATATCTTGAAGCACTTCCCTCCAATACCAGGGCATGGATCAAACTACATCCCGATCTCACAGTCACGCTAGCAGTCGACCTCGCCTGTGCCTTTCACAGGTCACCTGAGTTTAAGGCCCAACCTCCTCGCCTTCCCATCAACCTCCCCAGAATAGGAAGTAGGTCCCTTACTCCACCCACGGACCATAAAAGACCGCCAGGATTAAAACATCCTCCTAGACCCCCCATTAGGAACAGGTGCCCTACAGGGAATCCAGTGCTTCCATTGTGCTGAGTGGGGACACATTGCTCGTCATTGTCCTACACGTATCCCTCCCCAAGAACCCATGGAAGTAGGGTATACTCATGGGCGAGTATTAGGAGCAGGAGAGCCCCCAGAGAAGTACAAAAAGAAAATACATCTTAACGGGAAGCCCGTACTGGCCTTTCTACACACAGGGTGTCATCACACGGTCGTTAGTAAGGAATTAATACGGGAGACCCTACTCTTAGGGGATGAAATTGTACAGGTCACATGTGTACACGGAGAGGAAAAAACGTACCCCCTTGCGGAAGTGTTACTGGAGATTGACGGAGAACCCCAATTGAGAAAGGTGGGAGTGGTACCTTCCTTACCTGAATCTGTCCTGTTATGCACTGACCTCCCGAGATTCCATGAGTACCTGTCCTCTTTGACCTCCTCTTCCCCGATGGAAGGATAGTTAGAAAACGCCTCATTTGCTAGGGAAGAGATTAGTGGGTCCTCCCCCAAAGTCCAGAAGTCTCGGAGAGAAAAAAGGAAAGATAGAGCCTTATATTGTACACTTGATCATGCCTTGCCTACACCTGTACTTCTTTCTCCAGACGTACTACAAACACCGAGTCGGAGCTTTCGAACAGCCCAGAGAGACGATGATACCCTACATCACGCCAGGGACCAAGCTCAAGAAGACCACCCCGAAAAGGAAGGCCCCTTCTTTTGTGAAAAAGAAAGGCCTGTTATATAGAATTTCCCGGGAGAATAACAACACCAAAGAGCAATTGTTGGTCCCGAAGGCCTTTCGGGAAAAAGTACTGGATCTAGCACACACTCACACAGGGGGTGGTCATCATGGTAAAGAACACACCCTTAAGTATCTCTTAGACCGGTTCTACTGGCCAGGAGTATACCAGGAAGTAGCCCGATTTTGTGCTTCTTGTGTCAGGTCTCAGTTAGTAAATACACCGGTCCTTCCCCGTGCTCCATTACAACCTCTCCCCATCATTGATGTCCCGTTCAAAAGGATAGGTATGGACCAAGTGGGCCCGTTGCTTCCCTCAGGCCGAGGACACCAACACATTTTGGTATTAGTTGACTACGCTACACGATATCTGGAGGCAATACCTCTATCCAGTACCACCACCTCAGCAGTAGCCCAAGCCATGGTGTCTTTCTTTTCTCGTGTTGGATTCCCTCATGAGATACTAACAGATCAGGGCTCTCCATTTGTGTCTAAACTGATGAAACAAGTATGTGACAAATTAGGGATCAAACAGCAGTATACCACCCTCAGACTGACGGTCTGGTCGAAAGATATAAAAGTCATAGATAAGGCAGGACGCGACTGGGACCGCCAACTGCCCTTAGTACTTTATGCAATTGGTACACGCGAACAGAAATCTACAGAGTTCTCACCCTTTGAACTGCTGTTCGGTCGAAAAATTCGTACCCTCCAAGACGTGGTGGTTGAACAATGGGTTGAGGAGAAGGATGAGAGCAAACCCCTATTACACTATTTCACGGCCCTCAAATACACCCTTGCTACCCTCTGGGAGGAGGTACATGCCAATATGGCTAAGGCAGAAGGCCAACAAAAGCGATATTATGACCAGAGAACCAAACTAAGGGCATTCCAGGTGGGGGATCAGATACTCATTCTTCTGCCTAGTACAGAGAAAAAGCTGTTGGCCACGTGGCAGGGACCCTAACAAATCCTAGAGAGGATCACTCCTGTCACCTATCGCGTGTCAGTACCCCACAAAGCTCAAACAAGCCAAGCATACCATGTAAATCTCTTGAAAGCCTGGGAAGGACCCAGGCCTGCGTCTCTATGCTCCACAACACATATACATCAGGTGACCGTGGAGAAACCCCTAGAAATCTCGCTAGCCCCAGAATATCCTAGCCAAAATGAATCAGTGCAGTTCGGACAGCAACTCACAGAGGAGCAAAAACACCAGCTCCAGGACCTTTGTGACTCCTTCTCCACAATAGTCTCAGGAAATGCAGGAGGCACAAACTTAGTCGAGCACCAGATAGTCACGGGAGGAGCTGGTCCAGTAAGGTTAAGACCCTATCGTATTCCAGCTGCAAGAAGAGAGGCGGTGGACCATGAAATAAAGTCCATGTTGGAAGCAGACATCATAGAGCCCTCCCATAGTGGCTGGTCATCCCCAGTCGTCCCTGTACCAAAACCTGACGGAAGCATAAGATCCTGTATTGACTTCCGTCAGCTGAATGAAATAAACAAATTCAATGCTTACCCAATGCCCCAGGTGGATGAATAAATAGAGAGGTTGGGAAAGGTCAGGGTGATGTCCACAGTCGACTTGACTAAGGGGTATTGGCAAATTCCCCGGTCACATGAAGCCAAACAAAAGACGGCTTTTTCCACACCCTCCGGCCTATACCAGTTCAAAATAGTACCCTTTGGGCTTCATGGCGCCCCCACCATCTTCCAGAGGCTAATGGATGTTCTTTTACGCTCCCACCAGGCGTATGCGGTTGCCTATCTAGACAACATAGTCGTATACAGTCCAGACTGGGAAACACATCTTCATTTAGGGGAAATCCTGCACACACTCCAACAGGCAGGCCTCACAATCAACCCCAAGACCACATTCGGCACAGACCACATAGAATATGTAGGTTATGATATTCAGAGAGGATGCATAACAAACTGGAAGCCATCACCAAAATCCCTTGTCCCATCACTAGGAAAGATGTCCGTTCCTTTTTGAGATTGGTAGGTTATTACAGGAGGTTCATTCCACACTTCTCGGATATAGCCAGTACTCTCACAGACCTCCTAACAAAAACAAAGATAGGAAAACCCATTATCTGCTCCGCTGCTCTGGATAATAGTTTTTCCCAACTAAAACAGTCCCTATGTAGCGCTCCTATCGTAATGTGCCAGGATTACGAGAAAACCTTTGCCCTACAAACCGATGCTTCTGATAGGGGTCTCGGAGCAGTGTTGTCCCAACCTGACTGTAAAGGGGATCTACGTCCTGTTCTTTCCATTAGTAGGAAACTCTTCCCTAGAGAGACCCAATATGCAACCATAAAGAAAGAATGCCTGGCAGTAAAATGGGCCATGGAGGCGCTTAAGGTATTACCTATTAGGGCGTCCCTTTTTGCTACTCACAGACCATGCCCCTTTAACTTGGCTTTCCTAACATTAAGACACCAATATTGAAGTTCTATGCTGGTTCCTTGCTTTACAGCATTCACCTTTCAGACCCTGCACGTTACGGGTAAACTGCAGTGAACGTGGATTTCTTATCCCGGTATCCGGTTTACGAATTGCCCTCACGTCCATTCTCGGAGGAAAGGCAGTGTGATCGATTTGGGGGACAGAACACTCCTGAGAACTCCAATATGGCGGCTGCTCTGAACCTGCCCAGAAACGAGGTCAGCGCTCTAAGACCTTTGGCAACGCCAGGACAGGAAAAGCTGGAAATGAGACGGCCGGAGAGAGCCTGAGAAGATAAAACAGACCCATCCACGAGAAAAGAGGAGGAGCGAAGAAGCATGGACGAGGCACGGAGTCGACGAGAGCAAGGAGCAACGGAACAGGTGGAGACAAGACAGCCGATCAAGGACAGAGGCACCAAGTGTGAGGTGGCAAAGGACGAAGCTGAGAGATACCGCTCATGGAGCACTGTGGTCGAGTCCGGCACTCCTACTGGAGAAGAGGAGGCTGTGACTCCCCTCCCCACGGCCCCAGAGGGTCGTGGGCTCAGGTAAGTGAAGTGCATGCCCCGGTTTTCATTAAAGGGTTGGTGGGCAGGGTTCCGGGCCGCACCACCGTAAAGTGACACTATTTCCCTCCGGCCCCCTGAGGCACGAAGCACATTAAGGCACTGGTGAAGGCTGCTCAATACAACCCCTTCCTCCCCCTTTCTATAGAGAGTGTTAATTGGGACACATACTTACACCGACTTTACCTTTGTCTTACCGGTTCCTTTGGAGGAGACGACCCTGACTACCTGGACCTCGGAAGCACGGAAAGGAGTCAGACATACATCCCCCTTTTGTCTATCTGGAAAACCGGACAGAGACTATACTCATTCTACAATACTTTTCTTGTTTTGCTTATTCTGACCTCAGTTGGCCATCCCAAGAAGCATTGGGACTGTTCTACTTTAACCAATAAATACCCCTAACTCTAACCTCAGGCTGGTGTGTTATTTAGGGAGAGCCCCTCCAGCACGTCCCTTGGGTCATCAGTTTCACAGGCCCCTTGGTCAAGGTTCCCTGCCCATGGGGGATAATTATACATCCATGTTTCCAGGGGGACTTGGAACCCAGTAGATGCCAGGGATTTCATATTTTTGATTGTTTGGGGAGCAAACCCTTGGGGGCTAACTTTTCTTGTATTTTGCCACCGCCCCCTCAGGCAGATCGGCTGTTTTTAGGTCGATCTGTCCTCTGGGTGTTCGAAGTCCACTAAACACCAGGGAAATATGTGTGGAAGGGGAGCGACCCCTCGGGCAAGGGTCGCTCAATTTGGGGTATCTGCATTTTTTATTGATATTTTGTTAAAATTTTGTGTTTAAAAAATAAATAATTGTAGAGCCAATCATTTCCTTTGTCTTGGTGGTGAATCCTGTTTGGGGTGCAGCTTTGGCAGATCTGTAGTTTGTGGAGTTGTGGTTGGTAAGCAACTACTTTTGTAATCTGTTCATCTAATGTGTATCCTTGGCTTATATGTATAAATGTTTTTGACTGCTGCACTAATGTTTAATCTTTAGCTTTTTGTGTGATTGTCTTGCAAAGTAACATATTGATTTGTGCACATTCTATACTGCCTTGTGATATGTGTAATATGTTTTTTCCGTTTATTCCTTCCCAGTGGACCTTATTTGGCACTTGTTGCATTTGTGCAGAGTAGGTGCAGTTGATTGATCCCTCAGTCTTGCGGTCTCTGGCGAGTGAGTGGTATTGTTTTTGAGAATATAGGTGTTTGTGTGCCTGGTATTGATGGACTTTTCTTCCAGATTACTATATGCCAGTAGTTTTACTTTCTGTTTGATACAGCCACAGTTTATTTAATATATATTTTACAGTGTTGGTTATTGTTAACAATTTTGTTGTGTTACTTTTATTAGTAAGGAGTAAGGCTAACCGCAGGTTGAACGCTCAGCATGTTGTTGGCTTGCTTTGCGAATATTCCTGACCACGGTCCAGAGACTGATTCTGCATCTGAGGCAGAGGACGAAGTCCAAGATTTTGAAAGTGAATTTTCTGTCCAAGAGGAAGCATCTGACGAAGAAGCCATTATCAGTGAGGAGGAAGTGACTCTGAGAGGAGAACACGGATATGCCGATAGTTTAGCAAGAGGAATCTGGATTGCAGCCTAGGGCTGAAAGTCTTCCCATTGGAGGTGCTGAACTCTAGGTTGCCCCAAACATGGTGCCATCTGTGTTGCCTGTCTTTAGTGCTGTTGCAGGGTGTACAGTCAATACTGAAAACATTCTGCCTATACATTTCTTTCAGTTGTTTACAGACAATGTATTTTTGGTGAGATTGTTGACCAGACTAATCTGTATGCTGAACAGTATTTGAGGGACAACAGGGCAAGACTTAAGTCCCCCTCTAGAGCTAGCCAGTGGACTCCCACAAATCTGGATGACTTGAAGAAATTCTTGGGTGTAATTTTTTTCATGGGATTGATAAGCAAGCGGTTGCTGTCTTCATACTGGTCTACTAGTCCTTTGATGGCAACTGCTATATTTCCTGCAACCACAAGTCATGATTGGCATTTGCTTCAGATGCTGCATTAAGTTGATAATGCTTCAGTATTGCTAAGGGATCACCTGGATTTTTACTATCGCTTCAAGATTTGGCCTGTCCTTGATCATTCTGTAGCTTGTGTTTTAGAGGTCTATGTTCCAGAGAAAGAAATAGCTGTGGATGAGTATTTGGTCTTGTTCAAGGGCTGTTTGTTTTTTAGGCAGTACATTCCAAGCAAGGGGACACGTTATGGAATTAAGATGTATATGCTGTCTGAACGTAGTACTGGATAGGTCTATAATTTCACGATGGACACTGGTAGGGATTATTCTAGTGACACCTCTCACCCCAATGGTTGTCCATCCACTTTTGGAGTCAGTGAGAAAAAGAAAACAAGTTACTTACCTGTAACTTTGGTTCTCCAGTATTGGAAACTTTCATAGATTCCCATGTTTGTATCATTCCCCGTCGTCGGAATGGGAGTCCCCGGTATACATAAGATAGCAATAGAAACTATTACCAAAACAGAACCTAGGCCAAGGCCCATTCTTGTTTTGCAACATATCCACCTCTTTTTGTAAAAGAGAACAAAAAAAAGAACCAATCAGATTAGCCTCACCCCCCTAGAACCCTCCTGAGAGAAGCTCAGAACCTCAGATTTTCGTATCCGTTGTGTAACCAAACCACTGAAGATGGCAGAGGCTGAGCTTTCCCAGGGGAGGCGGGTGGGTCGCATGGGAATCTATGAAAGTTTCCAATACTGGAGAACCAAAGTTACAGGTAAGTAACTTGTTTTCTTACTCCAGTATTGGAACATTTTTATAGATTCCCATACTTGTATCAGAGTAGCTAGCAGTTATCAGCACATCTTTTGGAACCATTACCAATAGCAAACTAGGAACAAAGCCATATTAAACAAATCATGAAGACATTCTCAATGGTCAACAACATACTTAGCAACTTCAGAAACATAAATATAGAAGGTTCAAAAATATGCTAGAGCTGATAAAACAGTAACATGGAAGGAGGGATGAAAGGGAAAGCTCACCACTACTGAAAGAGGTTCTTCTGGACTGCTTGGCCGACTGCTGTGTCACTCTGCGTCACAGAATCTAGGCAGTAATGCTTTGTAAACGTATGTGTACTGCTCCAGGTCGCTGCACGGCAGATCTCCCAGATAGGAACACCAGCAAAGAGGGCTGTAGAAGAAGACATCGCCCTCGTGGAATGAGCACGGACTCTACCTTCCAAGGGCTTGCCCGCTGCCTTGTGACAATATTGGATAGCATTGGTGATCAATGAGCGATCCCCTGCTTGGAAAGGGGAAATCCCTTATGAGGGTCACTAAAAGACACAAACATTTGAGAAGACTTTCTGAAGTCTATAGTTCGTTGAAGATAGAACTTTAAGCACCTCTGAATGTCCAGAGAGTGAAGTGCTTTCTCTGCTGGAGTAGCCGGTTGAGGAAAAAAGTCTTAAGAATTACCGGCTCATTCAAATGAAAGTCCGAAGGAACTTTAGGAATGAATTTTGGGTTAGTACGTAGTACCACGGTTCCTTTTTTGAAAAGTAGAAAGGGTTCCTGAATGGTGAGAGCCTGCATTTCCCCCACACGCCTCACAGAAATCAAAGCTAGAAGAAGCACTACCTTCCAGGAGAGGAATTTCAACTCTGCTTTGTGAATCAGTTTGAAAGGAGGCTTCATAAGCTGGGTGAGAACCAAGTTCAGATGCCAAAGAGGCAGAGCAGGCTTGACTGGAGGGAAAACTCAGAAAAGTCCCTTGAGAAACTGTTTTAACTATCCTTGCCGACCAGAGGGAAGGCCTGAAGATGTGAGTCTGAAGGGAGAAATTGCCGCCAGATGCACTTTGATAGAAGAGTGAGCCAGTCCCGCTTTTGCTAATGATAGAATGTATGGAAGAACTTCATGCGGCTCGGATTCAAAAGGATGGAGGCCATTGTGTTGACACCAGATACAGAAACGCTTCCATTTCAATCTGTAAGTCTTATTTGTACTTGGGGCTCTTGCCGGAGAAAGTACCTCTTTACATTCTGCTGAGAGATTCAGACCAAGAAATTCTCGCTGCTCAGGAGCCATGCCGAGAGCTGAAGAGACTGAGGATCCGGATGCCAGACCTGGCCCTGGGACATCGTCAGCAGCGAAGGAATCGGCTGCAAAGGCCCAGGAAGAGAAGGTGAAGCTCTGTGAACTAAAACGGTCTGGGCCACGCAGGGGCTATCAGAATCATCCTGCACGGTTCTGCTTTGAGCTTCCTGAGAAGTCTGGGGATCAGAGGAATGGGGGGGGAAAGCGTAAACAAATACGCCTGACCAGGCCATCAAAAGTGCATTCCCCAACGATCCCGGATGGTGAATCCTGCTTGCATAGAACTGGCATTTCTTGTTCTCCGGAGTGGCAAAGAGATCTATGGAAGGTGTGCCCCATCTGTGAAAAAGCCTCCAAAGCATCCCACTATAACATTCGCATTATAGAAGCAGAGAATTCCTCGAAGGAGCTTTTTAAGATCTTTAAAGAAATCTCTGTAACTGCCTCTAACAATATTTCCCTTAATGATTCAGTTGATACTTGCAATAAGATCGCTAAGTATTTTTCCGGCAAGATCACTGACATCTATGCCAACTTTTCGGGCAACATAAAACCAGGACATGACTTTGCTGAGAGTGATGAAGCCGCTCCCACAGATTTATGCCTGCGTAATTTCACGGTCCCTTCCCTGGAAATCTTTGTAAAAATCTGCCAAAGTATTAAATCTGGTTCCCCTCGGGATCCGGCTCCTCCCAAAATAATAGCTGCTAGTCTGGCTGTTTTGGAGCCCCACCTTAGGCACGTGCTACAAATTTCCTTTTCTACAGCCTGTCTGCCTGAAGACTGGAAAAAAGCAATCGTACTTCCAATAAAGAAAAAGCCCAATGTGAGTCAGGATACCCTAGACAATTTAAGACCTATATCTCTGCTACCTTACCTAGCCAAAGTCGCAGAGAAAATAGCAAATATTCAACTCATGGCCTATCTCGAATCCCAAAATGCTTTACACAGCTCTCAGTCTGGTTTTAGATCAGGCTATTCAACAGAGACAGCGCTCCTGAGAGCGACTGAAACTTTACGGGAAGGCGCAGATGAGGGTAAGACCATGGCACTCATTATGCTGGACCTCAGTGCTGCGTTTGACACTGTAGCACACTTCATCTTGCTACAGTGTCTAAACAAAGCTGGGGTCACCGGGAAGGCACTGGGCTGGCTGAAAGCTTTCCTAACCAACCGGAGCTTTCAGGTTCAGAGAGGCAATTTTCTCTCGGACAGCATAGCGTTAGAACAGGGGGTACCTCAGGGCTCTGCCCTGAGTCCCACCCTGTTCAACCTGTATATGGCCCCACTGGCAGGGGTGGTCCAATCGTACGGCGTAGAGCTAGTCTCTTACGCCGACGATACTCAACTGCTGATCTCCCTGTCCCAAGTTCCCTCCTTGGCTGCTGAAAATTTTAAAACCTGCATGAGCAATCTTGCAGATTGGATGACCCAACATTGCCTCAAACTTAACGGCTCGAAGACTGAGGTGTTGATAATTGGAGGCAAGGACACTAGCTGGACCAAGGAGTGGTGGCCATCCTGTCTGGGGCCTCTGCCTACTCCCGGCAGAGAAGCAAAGAATTTAGGTGTCTGGGTGGATACCAAACTCTCCTTTGACAGCCATGTAAATAAAATTGTAGGGAAGTGCTTTGGGGTCATGAAAACTCTCAACCGTACCCTGGACCTTCTCCCTTTGGAGGCCAGGCGTACCTTGACTCAGGCCCTAGTAACCTCTCGCATGGACTATGGCAATGTACTTCTTCTTGGTACTTCGGAAAAGAACATCAGGAGACTGCAGGTACTACAAAACTCGGCAGCACGGCTAGTATTGAGATTACCCAGAAGAGTTGCTTCTAAATCCACCTTGGCAACCCTTCATTGGCTGCCCATCAGGAAGAGAATTCTTTTTAAAGCCCTTCTTTTATGCTTTAGAATTATCTCTCACAGTGCACCGTCCTACTTGTCTGACCTAGCTGTCCCATACGAGCCTAACAGAGCACTTCGCTCGATGGGAAAGGGCCTCCTCATGATCCCCCGTATAAAAAAATCCAGAATGGGAGGTCGATCTTTTCGTTCCCTGGCAGCAACCAAATGGAACACCCTTCCCATCAATATTAGGTTAGCAAAAAATGAAGCCACCTTCAGGAAACTTCTAAAAACACACCTATTTGCCCTTTAGGCTCTTCCCCTCCTCTGATCTCTGACTCTATTCCTCAGCGCGGGGATACGCCGGTAGGCGTCACCATGCGCTCTACAAACCCCTTTATTATTATTATTATTAAGAGTGAAGTTGTCCAGTTCCCACTCATGGCTGACCGACTCCAGTCTGCTGAGTGTCCCCGCTGCTTTGTTGAGGACACCTGGAAGATGTTCCGGTCGGAGTGATATTTCTTGTGTAATTGCCCACTCCCAGATTGATTGGGCTTCTTTCGACAACAGTCGAGATCTGGTGCCTCCTTCTTTGTTTATATAATGCATGGCCGTCGTGTTGTCCGTACGTATAAGAACTGTTGACTGTTGAATTTGTGGCAGAAAGGCTTGCAAGGCTGGGCGAATCGCCCTGAGCTCCAGCAGATTGATATGCAACAGACACTGCTGAGGCTGCCACCGGCCGCTTACATGAAGATCTTGTAACACCGCTCCCCAGCCTTTGAGAGAGGCGTCCGTAGTTATTATGTGTGGAGCCGGGGCTAGCCTGAAAGACAGACCTTGAGAAATGTTTTCTTTTGTCATCCACTATGACGCGGCCTCTCTCATGGCCTCGGTAACTGAGATTTTGTCGTCGAAGGATTTGTCGACTTGGCGCCACTGCAAGTCTAACTCTTCTTGGAGTGGACGCATTCTTAATCTGCAGTGAGGAATCAGGGGTATGCATGAGGAGATGGAACCCAGCAGGGACTTGTGGAGGCAAACTGAAAGTGACCTTCTTGTTAACAGTAGGGAAACCATGGACCTCAGCTTCTCTTGCCTCTCCAAGGTCGGGAAAGCCTTGTTTACGGATGTGTTTAGAATGGCTCCCAGAAATCTGGCTGTCTTTGACTGACGGAGAGAAGACGTCTGTTCGTTGATTGTTAGGCCGAGATTGGCAAACAGGCGTGTACACGTTATGACTGCTTCCTCTGTTTGGTAGGAGCTTTTAGCAACCAGTCGTCCAGGTAAGGGGAGACCTGAAGCTTTTGTTTCCGCAGAAAGGCTGCTACCGGAGCTAATACCTTTGTGAAGATCCGAGGAGCAGATCGCAGTCTAAAGGGAAGAACTCTGAATTGAAAATGGCTCTTGGCTACTGTGAAGCGAAGAAACCTCCTGTGAGCTGGGTGAATGGGTACGTGAAAATAAGCGTCCTCTAGATCCAGAGTGGCCATGAAATCTCCTGAGTTGAGAAGTCGAAGGATGTCTTGTAGAGAAACCATCCGAAAGGATTGTTTGATGAGATAGGTGTAGAGCTCCCTCAGATCTAGTATAAGGCGCCACTTTTCTAACGTCTTCCGGATCAGGAAGAACCGGGAGTAAAACCCCTTTCCCCTTTGAGAGAGAAGGACCGGTTCTATAGCTCCTTTGAGGAGAATTTGATGGACCTCTAACTGTAGCAGACGGAGATGTTTCGATACCGTGGCGCGAGGGGGCTTGGATAGTGGTGGTTGGACAAACTCCAGGGTATGGCCGTAATGAATGATGTTTAATACCCAACGGTCTGATGTTATTTGTTGCCAGTTGTGGGGGAAATATGAAACTCTGCCTCTCCCTGATGACAAAGGAGGAGAGGGGGCAATAGTCAGAGCCAGCAAGCCGCTATTGGCACTTAGAGTTGTCTCTGCCTTGGCGACCCTGCCTTCCTCTATTGTTCGAGCAAGAGAAAGAAGAAGATTGATTCTGCCGCTGGTTATAATTCGGCTTGTAGGATTGAGATTGGGAACTATACGAGGAGTACTGTTGTTGGTAACCTTCTCTATATTAAGAGTTACCTCTTCCCCTCACTCCTCGTAATGGGAACTTGCGGTACTGCAGAGTCCCTAAGGATTTTGCTGTTTCTGTATCCTTCTTAACTGCTTGGAGCACATCATCTATATGTTTTCCAAACAGCGCTTCCCCATCAAAAGGCAGATCCAAGATCTTATTCTGGACGTCCGGGCGGAAGCAAGTGGCCCGCAACTAGCCCTGTCGGCGAAGGACAGCCGCTCCAGCCAAGGAGCAAAAGGCAGTCGTTGCAATATCCATTGCACAACCAATGATTTCTGCCGATGTTATCTAGCCCTCCTGGAGAATCGTTTTACCTTCTTGCTTTCCTTCTTCCGGCAACTGATCGAGATAGGGGGACAGGTTGCACCACATCTGGCGATCGTATCGTCCAAGTATAGCCAAAGAATTAGCTGCTCTGACCAGCAGGCTGGACATAGAAGAAAATCTTTTGCCCACATTATCCAGACGCCTGCCTTCTTTATCTGGAGGAGTGGTAAGGGAAGCTGAAGGATTTCTAGATTTCCTCTGAGCGGCCTGCGAGATGACAGAGTCCGGTTTAGGTTGGCTGGTTAAACAGGCTGGGCTACGCTCCGGAGCCTTATATTTCTTCTCCAGATGAGGAAAAACGGGAATGACCGTGGCTGTATTTTGCATTGCCTTTAAGCCTTCCTCCCAAACATGGTCCACAATTGGAATTGACCGGACCGATTTCTTATAAGGTTCCTTAAAATCATAAAGGAGGCACTCCGATTCCTTTTGGCGGCCCTCTCCATTAAGTTATGGAAACCCCCTATATCCAAAGGGGGGGAATCAACAGGTGCTGCAGCAGGAGAAGCTGGATCCGTCATACCACTCTACATCTGGATCCGGGATTGTGACATTGCCTTGGTCGTCGTCAGAGGTGTCATCCTGGATGGGAGGCTAAACCGGTGGAACATCCTGCGCTTCCAGCATTGGCTGAGGCTGTGGTAATTGAGGGGCCACGGGACGATCAGAAGGAACAGCAGTAACCAGCACTCCTACTGGAACAGGAGGCTGTGTTGCAGATCTTTTCCTGTAATCCAGGAGCATAGCTTGTAAGTCTGTTAGCAAGGAGGAGGACATTTGGACCATCTCCTGATCATAGTCTAATTGATATTGAGAGGGAGGACCATACTGCTCAAAATCCTCAAACTCCCCTTCAGAATCCGTGTTCTAGCATTTGACATGTAGTTGAGGAGGACTAATAGCAAAGCCAAAAGATCCCTCCTCCTCATCAGATTCCTCTTCTTCGAGGAGAAGTGCAGGAGGTAAAGGAGTCACCCTCCTTGGCGAAGTCATTTCCGGTGTGATTGTGAAATTTTTTGAGAAAAATCGAAAAATTTTCCACCATCGACTTCGAAGAAAGAATCGTCAACGAAGAAATCACCGTCGTCGATGTCATCGTCGTCGACGATGTTGGTGTCGTCACACTCGTCGTCGACATCCTCGACGATGTCGTCATCGTGGACGATACAAATACCACCGGCGTTGAACTCGTCGACACAGAGCTCTGTGTCAGTACCGGTGACGAGGAAACCACCGTAGACGAGCCAGTCAACGGGGTGAAAGATGAAGAAGACTGTACCTTAGGCTTTTTCGTCGACGGAATCGATGACGTCGTCGACGAGTGATTCTTGTTTGATGATTTCACCTCAGAAGTCAATGATGATGGCTTTTTGAAGGTCTTTGAAGCCGCAGGAGGAGACGTTGGAGGAACAGAACTGGATTTCCTCTCAAGACTTACTCCTTTTGATAGTCCTTCCCTCTCCTTTACACCTTGGTGAGGAGATTCGACAGGACTAAGCCCTTCAGACCTATCAGAGGTCTTTTTCAAGGCCTTACCAGGGCGTTTCTCAGAAGGTGAAGGAGAAGGAGAAGCTCTACCCCTTTTTACAGACCCTCTGGAAGAGGTTGCAGAATATGTTTCGTCGCTGTCACTGGACACTGGCTCCTTTCTTGACTTTAGCTTCTGGAGCCAGGTCAAAAGACACCCTTCACGATCACGCAAAGTCTTGGTAGAAAAAGTACTGCATATCTTACAGTCTGCAGCCTTGTGGTCTGGGTACAGACAGTAAATACAGTCCTTGTGCTGGTCTTCAATCTATAACCTCTTCTTAGCACAGGTAGCACATGCTTTAAGGAGGGCCTTCTTCTCTTTATCCGACATCCTCAAGAAATTGAAGAAAAAACTGCTGAAAAAGTTGTAGAATCCAATGTCTAGGAAAAAAACTGAGCAGAGCTCAGTGGAGACTCCCTTGCACAACGTGCAGTAGAAAATCTGAGGTTCTGAGCTTCTCTCAGGAGGGTTCTAGGGGGTGAAGCTAATCTGAATGGTTGTTCTTTTTTTTTTGGTCTCTTTTACAAAAAGAGGTGGATAGGTTGCAAAACAAGAATAGGCCTAGGCCTAGGTTCTGTTTTGGTAATGGCTTCTATTGCTATTTTATGTATACCGAGGACTCCCATTCCGACGATGGGGAATGATACAAGCATGGGAATCTATGAAAGTTCCAATACTGGAGTAATGTGTGGGAACCTGCAAGGTCACCATTTATACATAGCTAACTTCTACACTGCTGCACAATTTTTCAAGGAATTGTTCAAAGTGGACACTGTTGCATGTGGCATAATCCGCTCTAATCGTAAAGGTTACATTAAACAACTTCTATATAAACAAAAACTTCAAAGGGGACAATGCTGTGCCTTGCATAGTGATGAACATCTAGCTGTGAAGTTTTCAAAGAAGAACGATGTCCACATGCTGTTAACCATTCACAATGAAAGTACTAAGAAGTTTGCAACCTTCAATGCTTCGGTTGTATTCAAGGATTGTACTCCAGATTCAAAGATGACTTTTGTTCCATTTCAGCAGCCTGTAATAGGAAGCCTTGTTGCAGTTGAGCATGCAAGTGTTCCTAGAGTTAGAATGGTGGAGGATGTGGCTAGACTGAAAGATCAACACTTTCCTGATTACATTCCTACCACACCCAAAAAAAACTTTCCCTAAAGGAGATGTAGAGTCTGTGTTTGAAGAGGCGTACAAAAGAGGAGTCATTTGTACTGCCCAGAGGATCCTTCTAATCCTGGGCTATGAGTGCCTGTATGTTTTATATAGTACCACACACAACTCAAGTATTGGGAGCGACTGAGAGTAAAATAAAAATGATTGGTCTGTATGGTTTTAGATTTTTTTGTTCAGTTTTACGGTTGGCCTTTGTTTGATGTATTAATATAGATCTGTTATTATTGCAGTCCTAGTTGATTTTTCAACTCCCTCAAATTCGTTTGTGTTTTCTTATTTGTTAAAAAAAAAAGTGACGGGTGTGTGCAGACTGGCGCTTGGCTGGCAGGGTTTAGAGGGCAGGGTGTAGACTGGAGCGAGGATGGCGGTGTGCATAAACTAGCACTTGGCTGGTGGTTTATGTGTACGTTGACTGGCGTTTGGCTGATGGCGTGCATAGCCTAGAGCTTGGCTGGTGGTTTATGCACACTTGCGCTTAGCTGGCGGTGTGTTTAGCTGGCAGTGTATGGACTGGCATTTGGCTGGCAGTGTGTGTGGAATGGCGCTTGGCTGGAGGTGTGTGTCGACTGGCATTTAGCTGGTGGTGTGCGTGGACTGGCATTAGGCAGCCAATGTGTGTTGTGACCAGCAGCAAGTTACTACACACACTGCCACCAAAACACCAGTGCACACATTCCACCAGTTTCCAGGCAGTGTGATTGTTGTGTCTGAATTGGCATCTGGATTGTGGTGTGTGCGCTGGCATTTGGCTGGCGGTGTGTGTTTAGTGACATGCTGCTGGTCACTACACACACCTTGCCAGTCAAATACCAGTCCACACACTCCGCCAGCTGCCAGGCAGTGTGACTGCTGTGTTAGCCCTGTCGGAGTATGAAAGTGATGGGCCCTTAAATGGCGCCGTTTGTAGATGCAAGTGTTGTAATGTGCAGGGCCCGCTGCTGGCAGTGTGTATCATTTTGTGTGTGTGACACATGAAAGGAGTGTGAATCGAAGTAAAGTAGTTGTTGCCTTGTCGTGTCTTTAAAGCTCACAGACAGAGTCATTGGGTCAGTATTCTGAACTTTCAATTAT
This sequence comes from Triturus cristatus, assembly GCF_964204655.1. Classification (NCBI taxonomy): domain Eukaryota; kingdom Metazoa; phylum Chordata; class Amphibia; order Caudata; family Salamandridae; genus Triturus; species Triturus cristatus. The sequence goes on from NC_140593.1 coordinate 1,093,275,531, forward strand.
ATTATTAACAGTGAATTTCATTTTTTTGAAATCTTTGGTTAATAACATTTTTAATTTTGAACTTTTCACTCACCCTCGTGCCAAACCCAAGCAGTATGTGTTTGTACTTGAAGAGTAGATGGTTGTGCAGCAATATTTGTCTTTTCAGTCTCTCTCTGCCAGGGTGTACGTTGTCTCTAGAGAAAATCGACCAACTCTAGATATTTTCATAAACTAGACACCAGGGGGACTCCAGGGTGGCTCACGTGGATCCCTCAAAGTACTAGAATCTGCTGGAAGCCTCAAGTTTCCTGCCACTCAGAGTTCCCACATATCTCCTGACAAAAACTGCATCTCACCTATGTGGGTGGACCTAGTGCCCGCAAAAGTGTGGGGACCAAGATGCAATGTGGCAACATCAACAAAAGGGGTAACTGCAGTTTTGGGGGCTGGGTTCCATGGCCACCCGGGAAACCCTACCAAACCCAGGCATTTCTGAAAATTAGACACCCGATGGAGTACAGCGTGGTGTGCCTCTTGTGGACCCCACAAAGTTTTCTTACCCAAAATGCCCTGCAAAACTCAAAATTGACTAACATTGCACATTTTCCATGCATTTCTATGATGTATTCTTCCGGAAGCAAAAGGAATCCACAAAATTCTTACCACCCAGCGTTTCTCCACTTGTCCTGAGCGGGGGTGGGGTGTCAGAGAAATGTGAGGAAAATGTGTTTTTGTAGTCAAAGTTTGAGATTTGCAAGGGCTTCTGGGCAGGAAAACCTGGTGGGAGCCACACAAGTCACTTTACCCTGGATTCCCCTAGGTGTCAAGTTTTCAAAAATGTACAAGTTTGCTAGGTTTCCCTAGGTGCCAGCTGAATTAGAGCCCAAATTCCACAGCTAAGTATATTGAAAAGAAAAAGTGTCAGTTTTCAATGGAAAATGTGATGTGACCATGTTGCGTTTTGGGGCCTTCCCTGTCATGGGTACAAGCCCTACCCACACAAGTGGCGTACCATTGTTATTGGGAGACTTGGGGGAATGGCAGGTTGTAGGAAACAAGTTGCTCCCTGCAGATTCCAGAACTTTCCATCACAGAAAGGTGAGGAAAATTTGTTTTTTTGTTGTCAAAGTTTGCGGTTTGCGAGGACTTCTGGGTAAGAAAACCTGGCGAGAGCCCCGCAAGGTACCCTGCCCTGGATTACCCCAGGTGTCTAGTTTTAAAAAAACGTGCAGGTGTGCTAGGTTTCCATAGGTGCAGGCTGAGCTAGGGCCCAAAACCCATAGCTAGGCACAATCCAAAAAAAGGGTAAGTTTTCAGTGGAAAATGTGATGTGCCTATGTTGCGTTTTGGACTCCTTTCCTGTCATGGTCACTAGCCCTACTCACACAAGTCTGGTATCATTTTTATTCAAGAGACTTAGGGGAACAAGTCTTATTACCAATTGTATTTCTCTGCATTTGTGCCTTCCAAATGTAAGCCAGTGTGTTAGTAAGTGGACATTTTGAGAGATGCCCTCAAATTCACATGCTAGTAAATTCAGAAATTAGCTAATAACCACAATTTCTAATCTCCATATATTGAGCCCATTTCGGAAATACATAGGTTTCCTTGATACCTATTTCACTCTTCATATTTTACCATTGGTATTGCTCTATATCCAGTACACAATGAAAAAACATTGTAAGGTGCAGCTCAATTATTGGCTCTGGGTACCTCGAGTTCTTGGAAAACCCACAAACACTATATATTCTTGCATCCAGAAGGATCTAGCAAACGTAATGGCACAATGCTCTTGTGAATCGGCCATCGTGATGAGAAGTTACAAATGAAAACGTTGTCACAAACGGGCGTTTTTTCCTGCTAATTTTGCTTTTTTTTGTTTCAACAGTTTCTTTGAGAAAACCTTAAGGCATCTACACAAATGACCCCTTGTTGAATTCGGATATTTGTCCACTTTTCAAAACTCCATAGCTCTCTAGGATAACCAATGGGTTTCTCATCAGCTTCCACCACAAACTGTAAGTAGGTTGAAAACGGGCTACCTCTTTGAAAAATGACAAAACTGTAGTAAAAAAATAAACCTATGAACTCTGTATGTTCCTGAAAGCCAAGACAATGGTGACTTCCGCACAGCGAACCTATTGTTAATGTCCTTTTTAGAGAAAAAAAGCACTTTTTTGCAGAGCACTATTATCCTATTTACCCCAAAAGTCTCAACATCTAGATATATTTTGCCGATTTTCTCAATCCCAACCAGGGGAATTCACAAACCCTGGTTGCCTTTAGAATTCCTAGGATGCTGTAAAAAGGATGTAAATTTGTTGTGGAAAGCTTATGTGGGAAAAAAAGTTAGGGAGGCATAAGCCAGAACTACCCCAAATAGCGGAAAAAAAGCTTAGCACGGGGCTGGGGGGGGGGGAGGGGCTAGCAGTGAAACGGTTAAGATGTACAGCTTTTTAACTAAAGGAAAATAAACTACAGGAGAAGCAAAGACAGTGAGTCAACTTTAGAAGATATACACGAAGCAGGAAGAACTTTAGTACAACATATCTTAAAACCCATTTCTAGCATTTTACCAATATTATAAAACACTTCTCTATACAAAAGAAGGGCTGGAGGGGGGGAGGCAAGTATTACTTTGTAAGGAATATGCTACTTACCAGTATGCATCTGTTCTTGGCATGTAGAGCTGCAGAGTCACACACTGAGGATAAGATCGCCATCTGGTGTTGGGCTCGGATGATTGCAGGTTGTTGTTGTCTTCGGAAGAAGCCTTTGGTCACGAGGTTGGTGACTCCTCCCCTGGACAACAGTGCGCATGGGCATCCACTCCATCGTCAGATTGTTTTTCGCCATGATGGGAAAAGATGGAGTGTATAGAAAAGAAAGAAAGGATGTCCATGTGTAATGTCTAAGTAAGACGGATGCTGGAACAGATACAGGTCCCGGGGAGGCGGGCGGGCGTGTGTGACTCTGCAGCTCTACATGCCAAGAACAGATGCATACTGGTAAGTAGCATATTCCGTTCGAGGCATATGAGCTGCAGATCACACACTGAGGATAGATTATACAGCAGTGCTCCCCTTAGCGGTGGTCGCCTGTATCCGTTGCAGCAGCTTGAAATAAAGTTTTTAGGACAGCCTGGCCCACGGAGGCCTGTTGTTTGGCCTGCACGTCAACACAATAGTGTTTAGTGAAGGTATGCGTGGTAGACCATGTGGCTGCCTTGCAAATGTCTTCTAAGGGAATATTGCCTAAGAAGGCCATAGAAGCCCCTATTTTACGCGTGGAGTGCGCCCAAGGGGGAACTGTAAGTGTACGTTTAGCCTTGAGGTAGCATATTTGGATGCATTTAACTATCCACCGGGCTATTCCTGATTTGGAGATCGGGTTGCCTTTGTGTGGTGGCGCGAAAGCAACAAAGAGTTGTTTTGTCTTTCGAAAAGGTTTTGTCCTGTCGATGTAATAAAGCAAGGCTCTTTTGACATCTAAGGTATGTAGGGCCCTTTCAGCTACCGAGTCTGGATTTGGGAAAAAGACCGGTAGTTCTACTGATTGGTTAAGGTGGAAAGGGGAAATCACTTTTGGAAGAAATTTAGGGTTTGTCCTAAGAACCACTTTGTTACGGTGTAGTTGTAAGAAAGGTTCCTCAAGTGTAAGGGCTTGTATTTCACTTACTCTGCGCAGGGAAGTGATTGCGATAAGGAAAGCTACCTTCCATGTTAGGAATTGCAATTCACATTTGTGCATAGGTTCAAATGGGGGACCCATGAGTCTTGTTAGAACCACATTGAGATTCCACACTGGTGCAGGTGGCAATCTTGGGGGAAGAATTCTTTTGAGACCTTCCATAAACGCTTTGATGGCTGGTACCTTAAAAAGGGACAGGTGTTGCCTATTTTGCAAGTAGGCTGCCAAGGCTGCTAGGTGTAAACGTATAGAGGAATACGCTAGATTGCACCTTTGCAAGTGTAGTAGATAGCAAATGATGTTTTGGATGGAAGCATCCAATGGATGTATGTCATTATTAGCGCAGTAGATGGCAAATCGTTTCCATTTAGCGGCATAACACGCTCTAGTAGTAGGGCGTCTGGCTTCTTTTATGATATTCATACAGTCTGGAGGGAGATTGAGGTAACCGAACTCTAAGACCTCAGGAGCCAGATCGCTAGGTTCAGTGTTTGAGGATCTGGGTGTCTGATTTCTCCATGGTTCTGGGTTAACAGATCCGGGGAGAGGCGTAGCTTTTGATGTGGAACTAAAGATAGTTCCAGAAGTGTGGTGAACCACGGTTGACGTGCCCAAGTGGGAGCCACTAGTATTAGTGTTAGTGACTGTTGTTTCAGTTTGCGTACCACAAATGGAACTAGTGGGAGAGGCGGAAAGGCGTACGCAAATCTGCCTGACCAGTTCATCCATAGGGCATTGCCCTTCGACTGTGGGTGTGGAAACCTGGCGGCGAAGGTTGGGCATTTTGTGTTTTCGGGAGTGGCGAACAGGTCTATGTCTGGTTGTCCCCACTTTTGGAAGAAGGGGAGTAGAACCTTGGGGTGTAGTTCCCATTCGTGGATCTGTTGTGTGTGGCGACTTAGGAGGTCGGCCACTTGATTGTGGGTCCCTGGGAGATGTTCTGCTAACAGGTAGATGTTTTGGGGAATTGCCCATCTCCAGATTTGCTGTGCCAGTTGGGACAGTTGGAGAGAGTGTGTCCCTCCCTGTTTCTGTATATAATACATTGTCGTCATGTTGTCTGTGCGTATGAGGACAGTTTTGTTCTTTAGGTGAATTTGAAAGGATTTTAGTGCTAGGAACACTGCTAAGAGTTCCAGGTGGTTGATGTGGAGCAGTTTTTGTTGACTGGTCCATCTGCCCTGAGTGGTATGGTGAAGGAGGTGGGCTCCCCACCCCGTGAGAGATGCGTCTGTAGTTAGCACAACTTGTGGAAGAGGCTCTAAGAACGGTCTCCCTTTGGACAGGTTGATGGTGTTCCACCATTTCAGTGAGCGAAGTGAGCGACTGTCCACCAACACCAGATCGGTAAGTTGTCCGTGAGCTTGGTTCCACTGTTGTGCTAAGCATTCCTGTAAGGGACGCATTTGAAGTCGTGCGTGTGGGACTATGGAGATGCATGACGCCATCATGCCTAGGAGCTGCATGAACACTCTTGCTGGAAGAGATGGATGAGTTTGAAATTGAGAGATGAGATTTTGTATACTGGCTATCCTGGCAGTGCTGGGATAGGCAATGGCTTTGGATGTATCTATGGTTGCTCCTAGATACTGATGTAAGTGGGAAGGTTGTAGGTGGGATTTGGGGTAGTTGATAGTGAATCCCAAATCGTGGAGAGTTTGAATCGTGCGATGAGTGTGGAGAACGCATTTTTGGTATGTATTGGCTTTTATGAGCCAATCGTCCAGATAGGGGAAGACATGGATCTGTTGTCTTCTGAGATGCGCTGCCACGACTGCTAGGCACTTGGTGAACACTCTGGGTGCCGTTGTTACTCCGAATGGGAGAACTGTAAATTGATAGTGTTGCCCATCTACCACAAATCGTAGATATTTTCTGTGAGCGGGATGCATAGGGATGTGAAAGTATGCGTCCTTGAGGTCCAATGTGGCGAGGAAGTCTCCCTGTTGTAAAAGTGGGAGGACTTGTTGGAGAGTGGTCATATGAAAATGATCCGAATGTATATACTGGTTTAGTAGTCTGAGATCCAGTATGGGCCTTAGTGTTTTGTCCTTTTTGGGAATGAGGAAGTATAGAGAATATACCCCTTTTCCCTGATGTTGAAGGGGGACTGGTTCTATCGCATGTTTTTGTAACAGGGATTGAACTTCTTGTTTGAGGAGAGAGAGATGATGCGAGGACATTGGACGTTGTTTGGGCGGTATGTTTGGGGGGGATTGTATGAGTTCGAGGCAGTAGCCAGACAGGATAATTTGTCTTACCCACCTGTCTGTGGTGATGGAAGTCCAGACAGGTAGGAATTGTTGGAGTCGCCCCCCGACCGGAGTGGAATGGTCTGGGGGGAGTGGTGGCAAGTCACTGTTTGGTGGCTGGTGAGGTGCGGGTGTTGTTGTTGTTGCCCCGCCCTCGACCTTTGTTATTGTTTCCCCTATAACCTCCCCGGAAATAACCTCTGTTAGGGGATGTTTGTCCAGAATTTTTAAAGGTGGACGTGGTCTCAGTTGATGTGTTTTTGGAGCCTCCTCTATAAAAGGAGCGACGAAAGGAACCCCGGTTTTGATGAGACTGCAGTGCTCCCATAGACTTGGCAGTTTCATTATCCTTTTTCATTTTTTCTAATGCAGTATCCACTGCAGGGCCAAATAGCTGCTCTTGGTTGAAAGGTTGAGCTAGAATTGCGGTTTGAACCTCCGGTTTAAAACCGGAAATACGGAGCCAGGCATGTCGTCTGAGTAAGACGCTAGTATTGACCGCTCTAGAAGCAGTGTCTGCTGCATCTAAGGCGCATTTAATGGAGGCATTAGATATTAATTTGCCTTCTTGGATGAGGTCAGAGGCCTGGGACTTAAAGGGTTCAGGCAGATGTTGCATAAGGTCCTCAAGTTGGTCATAATGCGCTCTATCATACCTGGCTAACAGGGCCTGGGTATTCGCAATACGCCAATGGTTAGCCGCCTGCGCGGCGACCCGTTTGCCTGAGGCTTCTAAAAGCTTAGACTCTTTGTCTGGGGGAGGCGTTTCTCCAGTTGTCTGTGAGTTAGCGCGCTTCCTGGCATTTGATACGACTAAGGAGTCTAAAGGGAGCTGGGCCTTAATGTATGCAGGGTCTTGCGGGGCTGGTCGGTACTTTTTTTCGATGCGTGGGTTGAGAACCCTAGCTCGAACAGGGTCCTTAAAGACTTCAGTAGCATGCTTTATAACCCCTTTGATCATGGGCAGTATGTGAACAGTCTTTTGTGACTGCTCAAAGGTATCAAGGAGAAAGTCCTCTTCAATGGCGTCTGTGTGCATTGTGACGCCGTGGAATGTTGCTGCCCTATTTATAAGTTGGCCGAACCCTAGGTGGTCATCAGGAGGGGAGGGCTTGGAGGGGTAGGTAGTGGGGTCAGGCATGTCAGGTATAGGATAAGACCAGTCATCCATGGGTGCTGGGTCTGGGAACGTAAAAGGATCGTTTGGATCAACAGGATCATTAAATAAATCAGGGTCCGCCCCTCCCCCTAAATCATCATTATCATCCTGTGGAGGAGGTGAATGATAGGGAGATGGTAAAGGTAAAGGAGAATCAGGAGGAGGAGGGGGGGACGGGTTAGGAGGTAAAACAGGAGAGGAAGGACGAAGTGGTGAAGTAGCACAGTCCTTTTTCCGTATGGGAGCTGGGGGAGGTGTAGTGTCCAGCTTCCGCTTTTTATATGGGATGGCAGTCACATGTCCCGTGTTAGGATTGATGTAGATCCGCTTTTGAGTAGGATCTGGTCGAAAAAGTTCATCTGGCTCCGAAGGTGGTGGCTGCGGTGTCCGCTTCGGGTCTTTATGAGCTTTTTTCGGCGGGGACGCAGTTTTCGGCGCCGATGATTTTTTCGGGTCCGATGGATTTTTCGGAACCGACTGAGTTTTCGGTGCCGATTGAGTTTTCGGTGCCGACTGAGTTTTCGGTGCCGACTGAGTTTTCGGTGCCGATGGACTTTCAGGCATCGATGTTGAAGAACGTTTCGGTGCCGGTGGAGACTTCGGTGCCGAGGAACGTTTCTGTGCCGAAGGAGATTTCGGTCTTGGAGCCTGTTTCGGTGCCAACAGTGGGTTTTTGGGTGCCGAGGGTGTTAAAGGCACAATTAGGTGAGGTTTGCTCGAGCCCGAGCTACCCACAGGCTTAGATGTCTTCGGAGCCGGGCCCGAGGGCGGGGCTTCTGAAGAGGATTTCCGGTCGCGACTGGGCCCAGCTGGCGGAGTCTTGACCAATGCTTTTTTGGATGGGGCAGGGGCAGGGGGGGTGGTACTCACACGCTGCCCTGGAGTGATGAGGTCATCGGAATCGTCAGCCTCGGACACGATCTCGAGATCTTCGGTGTCGTCTTCGGGAACATCTTGAGCAAAGATGTCCTCCGGTTCTGGAGCTGGTTTGGCCATAATATGGCGTCGAGCTCTTCGGTCCCGGAGGGTCTTCTTCGAACGGAAAGCGGAACAAGCTGGACAGGTGGACTCGTTGTGTTCCGGCGACAGGCAGAGGTTACAAACCTCGTGGTGGTCACTGTGGGGGAACTTCGCTCCACACTGGGGGCATTTTTTGAAGGGTGTCCTGTCCATCAGCCGCTTGCGGAACCGGTCCGAGTTGAGTTCGACGTCGATGGAATGAAGATTAAGTATTTAAAATGATTGCTAGAAGTTTTCTGCTGGAGCGGAAAAAAGTTCATCCGAACCCAATGGCGGAAAAAAACAATCTGACGATGGAGTGGATGCCCATGCGCACTGTTGTCCAGGGGAGGAGTCACCAACCTCGTGACCAAAGGCTTCTTCCGAAGACAACAACAACCTGCAATCATCCGAGCCCAACACCAGATGGCGATCTTATCCTCAGTGTGTGATCTGCAGCTCATATGCCTCGAACATATAATTCCCTATTTACTAATGAATGATCTTACCAAATATTTTGATTCTATAACAGAGGTAAAAACTAATTTAGAAAAGGGAATGAAAGTAATGCACAAGACTGTAAGAAATAAGAGGAATGAAACCTGGCTATTTGGTTAGGCGATGCTTCTCCATTCAAAATATGGCATAAATGTCATGATTTAAGGGGGTATGAAGTAGAATTTAAAGAAAGGTTGAGTGAGACTGAAGAACCTGCTTTTGGAAATGCAACAGAGTTTGCAAGAACTTAGGTGTAGATCTCAGCACAAAATGTTAGGAACGAGAAACTGGAAATAGACGCATGTTGCATCTTAAATTTTATGGTTTAACTAAAGGTAAGGAGAAAAAATGTAAGTTGACAATGGGTATCTGTTTGGATGTTATTTTCTCAAAACTGAAAGAATGGGATTTGGTGGGGGGAAAGTATGCTATGCATGTGTTTTATACAAAGTAATTACCAAGATACTCAGCCCGATTGTTTGTAGGGTACTATAACATAACCTGGTAGGCATAATTCTTGGGACATAACTTTTTTCTCTCCTTCAGACATGAAAATTCATCATTAGATGGGCATCATAAAGGTGCACAAAAAAGTACAAGATTTAAAATAGATGGACGTCCTTTTGAGAGTCACCTCTTAAGAGAAATAGTCTTTCAGCTTATGCCATCGTTTTGAAAGTTTCACAAATCTCATCACTGAACAATCTAAAATCTGATTGCCATATGAAGCTTTGATCTCCTTAAACGTTTCTAAAATGATAGTAAACAGGCTATTAAGCCACTGATATAGACGTCCTTAACAACTCTCTGCAGCCAGGCAAGGTTTCTGAGCAATGTTAAGTCTGCTCAGGTGCTGACTATTCTTAAGAAAACTGATGCCAATCCTCAAAGATACCTAATTTTCCCCCATTTCCCTCATTTATGCTGGTGTTCAGCTCCTTGAGTAATTTGTGGCAAAACACCACTTCAAATTATGTGAATGACTGAAAATGTTTGATGACCATCAAGCAGGCTTTCATTGAAGCCATAGCATCAATTTGGTCCTCTTGGACAGCAACAGTATCATGCTTTGAATTTATTAGATCTCTAGACTACATTAAAAAAAGTCACCATTGTGTTTAATTCATCTATATAAGGGACTATCAGAGTAAAAAGCTCAGCACTGGCTTGGATAAACTCCTTCCTACCAAATCTATTTTGGAATTTGTTTTCTCCTTCTCTTCTGGTCCTTGCCCTCTCGATCAGGGTTCTGCTCTTTCTTTTCATTTAACACTTGCATTGAGTGACTGGCCAGACCTATCTTGTCCTCCAGATTCAGGTTCTATACAAATTCTGGCAATATTTATATATCTGCTTTAACTGAAACAAGTCACTAGCAACATTCTTTCAAGCTTGTCTCAGACGGGTTCGTAATTGGATGTCTCCTCACTTTTATTTATTTTATTTTATTTATTTTGAGAGTTTTATATAACGCTGGCTAGACTCGGAGGTATCAGAGCGCTTTACATAAGGCTCCACAGAAATTACAAAATTACATCAGTCACATGTTACATCAATTACTAGAAAAACATTTAAAGAGAGTAGAAGACAAAATACATGGAGCTTAGAAGGGTAAAGGGGTGGGGAAAAGGGGTAGGAGGTAGATAGGATGGAGAGACGAAGGAGAGTCTGCTCAAAGTCCGGCTGGGTAGGTGACGGCCGAGGAGGAAGTCTACAGCCCATCTCCTCTTTAGCGATCACGTAGCTCCACCGGGCATCAGCCAAACAGCTAGGTCTCAACGGGAAAGGAGGAAAGAGGAGGGATAAATGAAGCGTAAAGGGGGTGGAGTAAAGGGGTAAGAGGGAGAATACTTCAGTGCAGGAGTAGCGAAAACGAGAAGCAGAATCCAAACAGATCAGGGAGAGTTGAGAGTCCAAAGGAAGGAGACAGCAGCGGAGGAGAAGACAAGAAAATTGTCAGAAAACCGCCTGGGTAGGTGACGGCCAAAGCGGTGTGCCAGAGCCAGTCTCCCTTATAGCTGTCCACCCACCACTGGCTCTGGTTCAATGAGGGGGAAGATCCTTACTGTGGGCAATAATACCTGCCCCGTCCTGAAGAATCCCTAAAACTCTCACACGTTCATCTCCCTAGAGACAATTCTCATAGTATGAAATATTGGTTTGAAATTGGGCTCATCTTTCACTAGTCCTCAGTTGCATACAAGTGTTCCATTCAACTTTGTCTCTGATGTCAGCCAAGGACCTTTCCCTTCTACCACCGCTCTTTCTATGGTTTTCCACAGAAACCCAGATCACCAGTCGCAGCGATGGGACTTGGATTTCACTTCTGTGTGGTAGGCATGATTGTATGTATGTCCTGCATTGGTCTCTTTATAACTTTACTTAATACGGTCTAGGAGACTTATTTTCTATTCTAGCTCCAGGGCTTAAATCATTTGATGAAATTTAAAAAAGAAACAGTGTTGACATATGAATGAAAAACGTGTAGTGCAAGGAGACATTGCACTGCAAGGACAGTTGGAGACATGGGAAGGAGAAATCCACATATATTTTGTATGAACACTGAGCCCAAGAGAACAGCCTCAAGGGTCACAAAAAGGATAGCAAACGCTTGTCACAAAAAAGGTGAATATAAGCAGAAGAGAAGAATGTTCAGATACTGCTATAGCATTGAAGTACGTGGATACGAAGCGTATGGTTTTCACTTTAGCATTGCAGTTGCATGTATCAATATTATTAAATAATTGCTTACCAAACCACGTTTAGCCACCACCACAACAACAATACACCAAAGAGCACTACAATTCAGGCTATGAAGCAAGGGATGCAGCAAAAGAAAGTGGATTAATCTTGTTGTTCCATTTCCTGGCCAATCTTGGGAGAGCTAAGAGGCTAGGGTGCATTGATGGCTCTTGTCATTCTACTCCAGAGGATATCCAAGAACCTGAAGATGAGCCTTTTGGGAAATCCACATATTCCATAAATTCCGTCATAACAAGCAAACAATGTTCAAGGCCTCCTGCATTCATTTCACTTGATTCCTCCAGACCATCTCTCAACACAGTCTCCCTTTCTGCGGTGGGGGTCGTGAAGGACTACGAGGCACAGCATGTTTTTAATAGTTATTTTTTTGTCCTTTTTACATGAGCCCAGGTCTCTTCTCGGTCTCTCTTCTGAGAATCCTGTGCTGTCACTTGTTTCTAAATGTGTCGCATTACACTGCATCTTTCTAACTTTCTGGGTCGTAATAGACCAGTTTGAGACAAAAGACCAGTTAGATATTTGAGATACTACTTTCCCAGCCTATATATCTTGCCTACATTCTCCTCCGCTGATCAGTCTAGTTTGTGTCATTATATAATTGTAGCTGGTCATTCTTCACATTTCCTCGTCTTTAACCAGGGGGACCTTTTGTCCTCAGATTCTTCAACACTGCACCACTAGTGCTTAGATTTTTCCATTTGCCTGGACTAAATTAAAAAAACAACAATTTCTTAAAGGTTCCACGAACTGTTCTGGACTACAATTCTTTCCTGTAATGTCCATACAGCATCTACCAAGCATTGTGCCAAATCAATTTGTGCATGTCTCCTTTAAGGCTGGAATGCATGGCTTACAAGGGCTACAAATATCCTTTTCTATTCATGAAATCAGAAGTAGACTATTGTGAGTTGTCTTTGTGATGTAAAAATGAAATCTGCCTTCAACAGGAAAGAATAGGTGGTAGATGCTCTGGGAAACGTTGCTCCTTCTTTCAACTAAATGGTTTTTCCGAAGATTTCCCAGCCACAGTCCATGTGTTCCGTTCCACCACACAGGGTCAGCATTGGAGTCACAAAGAGACTGTGCCCATGCAATACAATTTCTCACCGCAGGAACACATCAGAGTGCCACCTATCTTTTCAGGACAACACCGGTAAGAGGTTGAATGGATGGGACCTATGCTCTGCTGCGGCCTTAACGCACCTTGATGATTTAGCCATGTCAAATGTAGTTCTGCACACCTTCCATTTGAAGAAAAGTTTGGATTCTTTCATTGTTGGTTCATTTGTGCCAAAGAAGCAGAGAAAAGCCTTTTAGATGGATAAGTCTTCAAAGGTTGCTGCTGCTCCTTCCGAAGGGGAAAGTGTCTACTCTCATCTTTAAAACTTTAACTTAAAAAAGATAGATTATTTCACACTTCTGAAGTGCATGTTTGGGTGCAGGCACTATAAGCATGCAGTGTTGCGTAAGCTTGAGTAGCTCAGCAGGCCTGCTTTCGCAATTTCAGTTGTGGCATGACCGATGACGCTTATAATTTCACATAAGGCTCTTTCAGCCTGTGCGTGGTCAGTTTCGGAAACCGATAAGCGACTAATCATGTCTTCATGTCACTCTGCTTGTACTCTCATCGGACAGGCATGCCCATAAATCTTTTATGCATGCTGCTTATCTGGGAAAAAAATGGCATTAGACGACAAGTCTTGTAATGGCTTAAAAGGAAGAAATAGGCAGTGGCAATAAAGGAGCAAACTGAACTCTACCCTGGCCCAACAACCCTGAAACAGAGCCTGAAAGAGCCTCAGAACTGAAACAACTGTTGCGGGGAACCACAGGGAAAAAGGCTACACACTTCACAATCCTCTTGTTAGCAGAGAAGATGATGTGCTGCTACCAAAAGTTTTAAGAAATGTTTTAGAAGTTGCTGAAGTATCTTGAAGATTATGTGGCATAGTTCTGAATCTCTACACCTGAATATCTTCCTGGTAGACCCAAACATTGAGGTGGAAAATCTACACACACTATTGTTGAATGAATGTTTTTAAATGCTACATTGTGTCACATTTTAGCAGGGAGTCAAGGGCTGGCAACAGGGAGAAAAATAAAAGTTTGTAAACATATGAACAACAGAATGGATATTCTGATGCCCAGCACCTAAAATCATTCATGGTGCAAAGACTGATATCATTAAAAGACTGCAGGTTTGGCTTCAATCTCTAGCTTGAGGCTACATGACTTTGGATAACTTGCAAGCTAGTTAAAGCGGCTACTTAACACAGGGGGTCCCAAGCCCCTCCCCCACCACTATATTCTAGTCTAAAGGACAGGTACAGAAAAGACCTCTTAAAAATTATCATACTTTCTTGTGGATTGATGGTCTTCCAAGCTGCTTTAAACCGGGTTCTGATTAAACAAATCCTCTGTAAAGAAACAAGGGAGAACATTCCAACATTCACTTTAAGCCCAAGAATCTACAGCCACGTGTTTTTTTTTTAAATATCAGCCACAGTGACTCACGGTTCACTTGTAGAGTGTAGGCCCTGATCCAAAAAAATATGTGGAAAAGCACAGATATACAGGTCTGTGTGTCTCATGCAGGCCACAACAACTTAATTTACCTTTGAGTTGACCCAGAAGACTGAACATGGGTTAAAGTAGAAAATTTACACTATCGGTATTTGCCTCCAGCCAAGAGTCTGAGAAACCTCTTATGAATTCAGATATGGTGTCATGGAAGAAAGCATCTTTCAACTGGATGGAGCAGTCTCAAAAAAAGCCTCTAATGGCCGTATGATGACATTTGCATAATGAATAACACACAACGATGATACTGAAAAATGCACCACTTAGTGTAAGAAAAAAGAATAAAGGAAACAAAGCGGTCACTACAGCTAATAAACACTTGATAACAAGGCCACTGCCAGCAAAACACCTCACTATCTAAAAATATAAATGCTTGACTATTAAGAGATAATAGGAGTTGATTAATTCAGGCCATTTATAACACTTTTTTGGTAATGACAGATTTTGTCTTCAGATCCACAGTCTTTCACCAGTTAAGGAGTGAGAAGACCATTCCCATCAAATTTGAGATTTACAATCAACGTTACTCTCGTCACTGTACCTACGGGAACACAAGAGGTATTTTGCTATGAAATTTTGGTATTCTTCAGGTTCAACATAAGGTTCAACATATTAAATCTGGAGAAACCATGAATCAGAAGGATGTGGACCCCTGAATCTCGAACCATGTAATTTAGAAGAAGTTAGTGGCTAATCTATGCAGTACAGCGAGCGTGGATGAGGCATGGAAGTAGAAGCAACCAATATTGGGAGAAAGCATGGATAGAGGACCAGCACTGAAAGTAGAAAAAACCTAAAAAGCAGCTCTCTGAAGAAAATATCTACTTAGCACCCTTCATGGCAGTCTGGAAGGCATGGAGCAATCTAGAGCTTGATGGTGCCTTTGAGAAATCATCCTCAGATAGGACTATGTGGATAACCTTCACAAGGATGCAAGCTCCTAACACAGTACACCCCTTACTCAGGCAGGAGATGAAAAGTAACATACCATGCATTTTAAAAGGAAGCTATCACTTGCACTGCTGTATTGCCTAGACATAAGTCTGTGTTCAAACATGCGTTACGGTAACGCTTTACCATCTTTAATAATGTCAGCAGGTGGCCAATGTACTGAAGAGGTTCCAGTATCCATATTAATGCTCTTAGGGAATACATCTAAGATTTATATCAAAGAAAGTACAGTAGCATTTTGAAGAATGAAGTAAATACCTGTATAACCCAGCTGTTGCAAACAGTACTTCTGTCAAGAAATTAAATGACATCTACATGACTTACAAAGAAATACTTGTACAGAGCTATTTTGCAACAATTTGTATAATATTATCACTATGGCTGGGAATATTCTAATTTTTTTTTAGGCACATCTGTGGATTCTATGATGCAACCAGTAAGAGAAAGAAAGGAGATACCCATCACAAATAATTGAGGGTAATCACTAAAACTAAGAAATAGTTTAGGCTGGTTTTCCAATTAATAAACAGGTTTAAAATTAATTGTTTTTAGGTAAACAGTGGGCTGCAACTGTCAAAACGTATCCTGTGAGCTTTACCTGGTTTTTGATTTTTAGTTCACCAAAACCACACTTGAGTATATGTTGTACTGTTGTACTGCAACCTGTGGCCCAAAGCTCACCAAATCGGGAAGCCTGTTTCAACTCATTTATAAGCACCTGTATTTGAATTTTCTAGGATTTCGTCTTCTATCTCGGCTGTTGTGATAATGCGGGCATGCATAACCCTGGCGGCACAGTCTTGGTGGTTTAGTGCACTGTTCTGTCTTGTAGCTGGCCAACACAAAATTTGAATCTGGAAAGAAATAAACATATTTACACAGAATTAAAAAAGATAATTAAGTACAAAATATTTAAATTTCATTTGAACACGAATAAGGTCAGAGTCTTAGGATATTTAAATTATAAATCCTCATTCCTTTGTGCACTAAAAGGAGTAAAATCAAATAAAAATATCAATACAAGAGTTTAAACCTCCAACCGTACTTCTTTTTTTGTTCACAAAGACATCAGATAATATACGTGCAGTATAGGGACTGTGCTACTCATTAATGGGTGGTGTCCAGTGTAAACAAGTTAACAAAACTCACTATATAGAGCATATTTAAAAAAAAAAAGCAGTGTTAATAACATATGAGCATAAAGCCACACCATTATGTATGAACAACCAGGATGCTGGGCCATGCATTGCGTTATTTGGCAAGGGACTAGACCCATTAAACCAGCTGGTACCACTGGAAGCCATCAAAATATGCTTTAAATCACGAACAGTAGTCATTGGGTCTGCTACCCCTTGGAATCTGCATAAGGCATCCTCTGCCACACTGGAATAAGAATCCACTTAAGAATCAGGCTTTTGATGATCGATGGAATCTGTCCCTTCCTTTCTACTAGTGTGGAAGTCTCAATTATAATAATGTATGCATCTATGTATGTATCAGATGTTTTCATAGATTTTAAAGTACAAACCTAGTATAAAAAAGCAGCGTAGCACTGAACAAAGTCCTAGACAAAGATACAGTCAATGAGTGATTGGAGGGAAAGATGGATTTTGAGAATAGTGGTGGACTTTTACTTTATCGTAATGAAGAGTTTTGAACAGTGTCTTAATTGAAGCATGGTTGGGGAACCTTGATGTTGTATCATACCCAGGGTGCATAAATGGGAACTGGACTTTGCCTTGTTCGTCCATTGTTGGAATTTATCTCCAGTTTAAAGGTGTCTTGGCTGTGAATGTGACCAGAGTCGCAGGAGGTAGTGCACTTGTCAATCAGATAGGCAGGTTAGCAGATGCATCAGTTGGTTTGGATAATGGTGAAGGCTTGCAAGGAGAGCCAGGGCATACTAAAGAACGCCTCATATTTAGGCCCTTGATGGGCCTCTGTGGCATATATGATGCCCTTTAGAGGGGCCAACATGAATATGGTGAGGGTTGGCGCCATCTTGAACAAACAACAAGGTGATGGATGAACAAGATACTTACCTTCAGTAGTGCCATCTGTAGATGACAGATGACCTATTGATGTTGGGTTTTACCATAAATGTACGGAAGTCACACCCAGCTACTTCGCAGAGACTCCCTTTCATTGGAGCTATCCCAAACACGGTGTTTAGAGCTATTCTTCCAACTCAATGAGTCCAGGGCATTAGGGCCATGATCCCGATGTTTCAGCCTACAGTCTGGGTCTCAGGGAGAGCAACTCTGAGACTTCAAGGTCTCTTGGCCTCCTCCATCCAACTTGTGGACAATGCTAGGTGGCACATGTGGGATCTGCATCTGCTGGAAGGAAGAGACTGGGTTGCATGCTGCCCCTGCCTTCCAAGGTCTACTGCAGCCTGGAGTGTCTGCTGTGCTGGTTGCATAGCGATACCAAAGGGGATGATGGACGGAGCACTTGAGCAAATCTAACACTCACCCCCAGTCAGCTGATCTGGGTTTAATCCATCATCATTCTTTAGCTCACTCCACCACCCCAGTTCAGACATGGCCATATGCAAATCAGTCTGACCCTGTACCTCATGGGAACAGTCCAGCCCGAACTGCCAAGCCATGTCTTCCCTGGACCGGAAACAAGCATCCTGGGACCGGTTTCGGGTTCATAACCCTCATCAGCCAGGTTGCATGGCTTGTCGTCTTCATAGCATTCAATTGCAGAGTCTGCTTTTTTGCAAAAGAGGTAAGATCTCAGATGGGCATGTCCATTAAAGAATATTGGACATACCCTAAGAAGCCTGTAGACCTCATCAACTTGTATCTCCTAAGGGACCCACGAATGCCAATTGTCCAACGAAGGCAATCTGTAGTATCCACCCACAACAAATCATGAATTGTGGCACGTCATAAGCATCCTTAATGGCTTGTGTAAAGTTTGAGCGCAAGTCATCCAGCATAGCAGGCAGGACTGGAATCACAAAGGGTAAGTGTATAGCGGCCCAGTAGGCAGCTGGCATTGATGGATCTTAAGTTCAAGATGGTTGAGGACAACATGCTTTTCTCAAAGGTTTCAAGGTCCTGGATTCTCTATTCAGTGGGGTGGTAGGAAAGGCACTTGGGTTGACTCGTACCACCAAGCTTTTCGAAGTCAGATGATGCATTATGAAGGCCAGATCACCTGGGACAGGGAGGTGCTTGTGCCTGTTCCCCGAGGGTCCGTAACATGGCTTTGCCCAGAAAGCATGTCTGTGAGGGCCTCATTCAAATTTAGCAGGGGTCAGTGTTAGTTTGTCCCGGTTGTAGGACTTCAAAGAGGACAATGGTTTTCACCTCCATGGTGGGCAATTGTAGGTCATGAACCTCAGTCGCCCTCCGCATCGGACGACCTGGGAATATTCAAAAGGTAAAGAATTAATGGATAGAAGTACCCACCAAAAGTAGTTTACTATTAAAACTATGAGAAACAAAATAACCAAAAAGACTTCTGATGAGATCAATGAAAAGAGTTTGCTTTACGTCCAGAGAAAAGTTATTCTCTGAATGGAAATCAAGATATTGAATTGCCATTTGTATAAATGTTCACCTTTGGAAATGTCACTAAGGATGATATGAAAAAAATGGCACATCCTGAATAAAAATAGAAAAAAACGATCTTTGCATTTAAAACAAAACGAAAAGTAAAGTGGGACTCGGTGCTTTCAAACTCAAAAAGACTAGAAAGGATAAAACAATAACAGAAGCAATGCACACAGCCCACATACAAGTGTACCATAAATGTGGAATCCATGTTACTGACTGAATATAATGGAATCCTAATAATGTATAAACCATTCACCAATACCAATACAAAAAAACGTGGCTTACACAAATATACACCCATTTAGACTACCGTGTACTTGAAAAACTAATTAAGAAGACAAGACAAAGATGATCCAGCACAAATCAAATATAAGATGGAAAGATATAAAATGTAGGCAGCTCAAATGGTCAGTCATTTCCAGCAAAAACGGAATAAAGAATAAGACATCAAATGTGCCGTCCTACAGTGGGTTCAGCGAAGCCCAAGAGGAGGCAATATGGAAGAATTACTTCTCAAAAAGAGAACCACTGAGGGTTCTTAAACTCAGAACAACAGAAAGGCGATACAATTTCATAGCAAAGCAAAGACTCTTCAACAGTAGAGCTGGCACCCTCCATAAAGAGCTACCAGGGAAGCTTTTTAAGTAACTGGCATAGCATTCATAATTATTTACATACACTAACATTAAAAAAAGAGAGAAAGCTCACCCATAATATCAAACACCCCCATATAATAAATTATGGAAGACTGCACCAACGCATTCTATATCCTCTGTGGTTCACAGCTCATTGCATGACCGCCATGAACTCCCTTTACTGTAGGCCAGTCCATCACTCTGCCCACCTTTTACTCTCCGCCTCACCCCTATAAATAAGAGGAGGGACTCCATTGGATGGATCCAAAAAGAGCATTGTTGTTCTACCTTGACCGCACAAAGGAGTTCCAGGTGGACGATCAATGCTTTGTGGGGTACATTGGTGCCCAAAAAAGAGAAGGTGGTTTAGAAGCGGGCCATCTCACAATGGGAAATGCTCTGTATGAAAATCTGCTATGCATTGGCCAAAGAGCACTCTCCTGAAGGACTGTGTCTTCATTCCACCAGAGCCAAGGCTGCGACCACTGTATTAGCTCCAGGAGTACCTATCCTGGATATCTGTCAGGTAGGAATGTGGGTCTTCCTGCATATATTTATGAAGCACTACTGCCTGGACAGTCAGATCCGGCGAGATGGGCATTTTGCCAGTTTGGTCCTACAGGAGTTTCTAGTATTAGACCAGGTTCCTATCCCACCTCCAGGGAGGTATTGCTCGGGTATCTATTCTAAGGTAAGGAATCTGTGTCTAGAAGTATATCAGTTGAACAGGTTACTTACCTTCAATAACGAACGTGAGCCTTGTTTGTGTAGAGGGAGTGTTTTTGCCCCTTGCAGTTTCCACAAGTGATGATTATTCTATATGGACGAGATGTATAGATTTGTGACGTTTTGAATTGAGGCAACTCGTATATGGAAGTTCGATCCTCTCAGACTGCTTATGAGGAAATCTGTCGGACTCTGGATATTGTTGGATTGGTTATCACACAAGAGGAAGGGTTGAATGGTGGATGACAAAGTCCTGAGGAGACCTCACAAGTGATTTAGGGCTTGAAACGTCGACATACTTCACCATATAGTTCAAGAATTTTGAGTGAAACAACTATATCATTGGGAATTGTACAGTGTATTATAAGTAAAGTCTCCATTTCTGTATTTAAATGTGAGCTCCGCTTCGCCTGCACTATTCCATTCACTTGTTCACACTTGAATATACTGTATGTTAATACATGTTGAATATTGCAATTAATAGATATATAGTATCATTCATTTGGGAGTCCAGAAGCTTCTTTTCAGCGTTCCCAACGTCAGGCATCCTACAGTAATTCATTGTTGCAATTACTTTGTGGAACAGAATTCATTAAAAAATAATACAGTGCTTTAATATTTTGAAGCATATGGCTCTACACAAATGAGTTCAAATTATATTTGTGATGAAGGGTCGGATGGCATACTAAAGGGATTTGAGGGGGGAGTGCGCGCAGACTGGTTTGACCTCTTGCTGTCTGTCCCAGGTGGTCTGTGGGAACTGCATCCCGCCCACAAAGCAATTGTGCGGTTTGTTGGCTGGGGTGGCTCGGAAACTCCTTCCATGGCAACGAAAAGGGCAGATGGTAGGCTTGGGTTGACGGGGCCTTGGAAAGGCCCAAGGACCTGGCCATAGCTCCGCCATTCTTTTTTTGATAAATAAACCATTTTATTGGTGAACAACAACCTTCCAGGCATTACAGAATCAGCAGTGGCAAAGCAAGAATCAGTTTCTATTGGCAGTACATCAATTATACAGAGTGAGAGGATACTTAACACCTTACTTGGTGCTATATTGAGTCTTCTCTGGCGGTGGACAACATCTGAAAGGTTACAAAAAAAACTGGGAATGTGTGTGAACCCTCCACGTCACAGAGCTCTAACGGCATACAACCGGTGGGACCGGTGTTCCTATTCCATCCTGTAGAGCCGACAGTGCCCGCCTCTCCCTCCTCAACTCCACCGTAGGAGAGATGTATATATCGCCCCTATATTTTGTCCATTTCCCATCCCATTTTTTGGGGCACCCACGCCCCTTGAACACCGTCTTTTCAGCCACCATAGCGTAGTCCATATCAGAGGCCCAGTCTCTCACCCTTGGCAGCACCCCTGAACCCCATTGTTGGGCGATATTACGTTTGGCTACAATCCAACCCATTGTTACCCAGGATTGTTCCATCTGGGTAAGGTCTGTTGCGTCCCATATGTTAAGGAGGCAAGTGTTGGGGGAGGGATGAACGGGTTTGCCGCAAGCCCTGGACATTTGTCGGGTAAGGTCTATCCAATACTTTTGTATATGGGGGCAGTCCCAGAGTATGTGTGTGAACGTGCCAGACTGATTGCAGTGTCTAAGGCAGAAAGCGTCCGTCCTCCTACCCAACCTAAACAATAATGGAGCATCAAAGTAAACCCTGTGGAGTACCTTTAATTGGACCATTCGCAGCCTCTGCGGAATCGCCACCTCCCGAGGGGAGACTAGCGCATCTCTCCAATCATCATCCTCCATCCCACCGAGGTCCCGCTCCCATCCCACTCTTAGTTTCAACATCGGGTCAATCCGGTTATATACTAATTTTTTTATAGGTTAGAGATCTTGCCTTGCGGTCCATTGGGTCTAATAAGAGTCGATCCTCCAGGGGGGAGGAGTCTGGAAGGGGGCAGTCTCGGGGGAGGGCCGAGTCAATCGCATGGCTAATTTGTAGATATCTAAAGGTCTCCGTTGGGGCGAGTTGGTATTTCGCTAGTAGATCTGCGAACGTGGCTTTCCTACCCTTAACACAAAGGTCCCCAACCCTGGAAATACCAATCATGTCCCACTTGTCAAATCCCGGGCATGTACTAAGGTGTCCTAAGAGATCCGGCTCCCATAGGGGAGTGGCCTTCGTGAGACGGTTGTGCCACCCCAACTTCCGCTGTACCGTGTGCCACGCTTCGACCGTATGGGCCGTGGGGGCAGTCAAACGCAATTTACGGGGATTGGTGTAGAGAGCCCTATTGTAACCCCCCCCCCCTTCCCATCAGCCAATGGTCCGTGCGGAAATTGGGGTCTTCGTGAGAGCCGAATGCCCATCTATTGATGGATGCCAGCTGCGACGCCCGATATTAAAGACGCACATCTGGCAGCCCTATACCCCCATCATACTAGCCCATAGTGAGTTTAGTTACAGCAATTCTAGGGGCTCGACCGTCCCAGAGCAACTCCCGTACCACCCCATCGATTTGGGAAAAATAGGAGGCAGAACGGTGGTTATTAACTGAGACATGCGCCGTAGGTAGCCCATACAGCAGCCAGATCCACCCAATCAATTTAGAGCCCAATTCCATACGGGCAAGCACGGCGAAAAGACATTCCCATTCTACCGTATCAAACGCCATAGTGGCGTCAAGTGACAATAAGATCGCTTCTTCTTCGAGGCTATCAACCCGTCCCAACATACCATTAACACAACAGATTCCTGGCGGTATTCCTACCCGGCATGAAGCCTGACTGATCTGGATGGATCAGGTCGGAGAGATAGGAGAGTAGGCGATTGGCCACCAGCTTAGCCAGGATTTTCGCTTCTACCGGCAACAGCAAAATGGGGCGGTACGATCTGCAGTCCTCCGCCGGCTTGCCAGGCTTATGGATCACCACTATCGCCGCATCACGGATTTCAGGCGGTAGGCGGCCGAATTCGTAGCATTCGTTATATAGGTTCAGCAGGTGGGGTGCCAACTTCACAGCCATAAGTTTGAGGAGCTCAACGGGCATGCCATTAGGGCCCATCGAGTTGCCCGACCGGACGTCTACTATAGCTTTTTGGACTTCTGCCGCTGAAAGGTAAGCTTCGAGTGACTCGCAATCTTGCGGCGACAAACACTTCACATTTATAGTGGCAAGGAGGTCTGTGGCCCATCGGGCCTGAGAATTCTGTGGGACCCGGTAGACTTCTTCAAAATGCGCGGCAAACACGTCAGAAATTCCCTGGGGGTCCATGACTAGCTCACCATCCTGACCTGTTATCGCCTTAACCCACCTAGCCGCCTGTTCCTTGCGCTCCAACCATGCAAGAAGCTTACCCGTGTGCTCCCCATGCTCATATATGCGATGGCGCGTGGCCAGGGCTCGCAGAGTGGCGTCTTCTAGCAGGAGCTGTTTGTAGTCGTGCCTCTTAAGACCGATACTATGGTGAGTGTCCGGGTTTGGGTCCGAGGCCAGGGCCCTTTCTAATTGTAGAATATCGGCTTCCAGCTCCGTCACCCTCTTGTTGCGTTAACGTTTATGCCCCACCATCCGCGACAATGCACTTCCTTTAATCACTGCACCATACGCCCCCCAAACTGTGGCCGCCGAATCGACTGACCCCTTATTTTCTGTAAAGTAAAAGTCGGTGTCTTGGCGGAGTCCCTTCCTAATGTGAGGAAACTTCAACGCCCATGGCTGTATTCTGATGGTGGCAAGACGTACGAACTGTCGGGCACCAAAGACCACCATAACCAGGGAGTGATCAGAAATACCTCGCACGAGCGTCGCGGGTTTCACAAAATCTTGTATGTCTTGTGCATGTGTAAATAAATAATCTAGCCGGGATTGACTGCCATGCACTCCCGACTGAAGTGTGTAGTGTGTGTGTGTGTGTGTGTGTGTTGGGGGTTTAGCCATCTCCACAACTCCGCCATTCTTAAAGCGCTCTAGCGCAGCGTTCGTCTTCTCTCAAAACAACCAAGGGCCATCAAAGGACCTGCCAGGAGCAAGGACTGAATATGAAGTTGGACTGGATATCCCCGAAAAAAAATCAGTGGTACTCAGCCATTTGTGGCGCCGATTGAAATCGCTGTGCCCAGCAAGTTTGTCATATCTAGTCCACATCTGATGGTGAACTTAGCTGCGTTCCTCCCATCAGCAATTGTTTGAAAAAGTATGGTTCAGGCCTCCTCCGAGACCACTGGCAGCATTTGTGCAACCAAATTCCAGATGGTATGGGAGTATCCGCCCAAGAGGCACGTGATGTTCACCATTCTCCAAGCTAGGCTGGCAGAAGAGAACATCTTCTTCCAGAAGGTAATCAGCCTTTTGGATTAACTGTCTGGTGGAGTTGTAAGGAATGCGCTGGGGTTAACTTTAGAGGTGGAGGCCTAGACCACCAGGCTCTCTGGGGTGGGGTGCTTCGTGAGGAAACTGGGGTCCACCGGGGAAAGGTAATGGAGGGGGGCAATTGTCCTATGCACAGAGCTTCAAACTTTATGTGTTTTATTAGCAATTCAAGCTTTCCCCAAGCAAGCGAATGCTAGAGTACACTTTTGGAAAGTGCAGTATTAGAGACCTCACCTACAGATTTGTTTACTGGTTGGGCTTCAAAGAGGACCACAAGCTGCCTTTTAAGGGGTCTTAGTCTTTTTTCATCCTTGGGTCCATTATTGGTACTTCGACCCTGCACTGTCATCGGTTGCTCTTTTTAATTGTCTACTTGGGGGCTGTGTGTTATACAATAATAATTGTTTAAATATCAGGGTGGCATTGAATCTTATATTAACTACAGATAAACCTATGGCTAGAAAGTAAATTCCTTAGAAAGGTTTTATATTTCTGTGAATAATGGAACAGCAGACTAGAACTCAATCCAGAGCAAATGCAGAGTTTTATTTGTTTTGTTTCTTGGTTACAAGGCTGAATCCAATAAAATGCTTCAACCGTCTATATATGTATATATCTTAAGTGTTTTTACCATACTAACAGGTTTCCATGAATTCCATTCCTTTTTGCTCTCTCACTCCCTTTAAGAAGGGATGCATATGCTATTCTATCCATTGTTTATTAACATTGATGCTTATACTAAATGAATGAATGAATATATATTTGTAGAGCGCATGGCTACCAGAGGCCTCCCAGCGCTAGCGACAACGTAATGAGTCGATAAAGGAGCATTTAAGGGAACAGCAGGGTCTTCAGAGCCTTACGAAAGGAAGAGTGACTAGTCTCGAGCCAAATCCTATCTGGGAGTTGATTCCAGCATTTCGCCGAGATGGTGGAAAACATCCGACCCCCGCTCCGAGCTCTATACACTCTAGGAGCAATAGCTAGGTGTTTTGTTTCTGAGCGTAATGTTCTCTTGGGAAGGTAGGGGGTAATGATGGTTCTTAGGATAGGAGGCGCCCTCAAGGACATTACTTTGTGAGCAATACAAAGAGCCTTAAACTGAATTCTTTCCGCCACTGGCAACCAGTGCAGAGAGGTAATCAGAGGGTTCATCGAAGCCCTATAAGGAGCCTGCAATAAATGAGGAACGGGCTGCACAGTTCTGCACCCTTTGAAGTTTTTTATGGCAGAACTGGGAGCTCCAAGGTAGAGCACATTTGCATAATCAATTCTGGACAGTATCAAGGCCTGGACCATCAATTTCCCCGCACCAAAAGGCAGCACTGGAAGAATTTTCCTTATCATTTTAAGGATTCCAAAACAAGTGGCTGCCACTTTTCGTGCTTGTTCGTTGAATTCGAGTTTGTGGTCAAACCAAAACTCCTAGACTTTTTATGCGATCTTTTGGCGTAGGCATAACCCCAAGGCATTTCGGCCAGAGAACATCGGGGCTAATAATGGTGGGTTTCCCTAGGAACATCAACTCTGTTTTTGCACCGTTTAATTTTAAGAAGGAGTTGTCCATCCAGGTGGCTATTCTCTCCAGGCAGTTGGCCAAGCAGAACTGATTATCGTCCAGCTGATTTAGGGACACAATCAATTGTGTGTCGTCTGCATATCAGACGATCTTAACCCCGAAGGGCTTGACCAATTCGCCCAGAGGTTGCATATATACATTAAAAAGCGTGGGGCTAAGGGAAGATCCCTGAGGAACCCCACAGTGCAACGGCATTTTCTCTGAGACGGAGTCATTCTCGAAAACTTGGAAAGACCTATCTCTAAGGAGGGATTCCAACCATTTAAGTAGGACTCTTGAAACTCCGCTCTCTGAGTATTTTCATCAATATAAGATGGTTGACAGTATCGAAGGCCGCGCTGAGGTCAAGTAGCACAATGGCTATGGACCCGCCAACATCTAGGATTTTCCTTGATTCTTCCACCACAGTTAGCAAGGCCGTTTCAGTGCCCTGCTGCGGTCGGAAAACAGTTTGTGAGAAGTGAAGGCAGTCATTCTCTTCCAGAAATGTGGAAAGGATAGTGTTGACATATTTTTCACATAATTTGGCAAACCCTGGCAGCAGCGAAATGGGCCGATAGTTTGCGAGGATTTCCGGGTCCAGGGAGGGTGTCTTAAGGAGGGCTCTCACCATAGCCTGTTTCCATAAGGAGGGCACGACCCCCCGTGGATAGTGAGAGGTTGATGAGGTCAAGAGTAGCTGGTTGAAGAGAGCAGGGGCAATCATGTCATTGGGGGATCCGGATTTCAGCTTATGCGCATAAACTTTTAAAGTTTCCAAGTTTCCAAGTCCATAGGGGGGATGGTTTCGATTCCAAGATCTGACAGTTGGGTTAGGCTTTGTGACGGGGGATCTCCTTGTCCCGAAGGGTGCGGGAAGGTAGAATAAATATTATCAATCTTTTTAAAGAAAAACTGAGCCAAATTGTTGCACCGCCCTAGGGGGTCGGCAGATGAGGGAATAGGCTTGGGTGGCTTGATAAGGGATTTGGCAATTTTAAAGATTTCCCGGGGGGCATTAGCGGCAGAAAGAATCTTCTTCTCATAATATTCTGCTTGGGCTTGCCTAATTCCTGCTTTGTAGATCTTGATGGTTTCTCTATATTTCAGTTTCTTAATCACAGAGAAGTCCTTTCTCCAACTTCTTTCCATGCGTCTACAAGTTTGTTTAAGCTCCCTAAGTTTGGGGTTATACCATTCGGGACCATGATTGTCTCTCTTATTAATGGTGAATTTTTTAGAAATTAGTGAGTCTAGAGAAGATTCCAGCCAACTAATCACTTTCATATTGGCTACATCGGGATCCTGGCCTAAGAGAGGTGTGGATTTTTGAAGGATCGATGTCCAAAGATCAATGTCAAGTTTGGACCAATTTCGCTTCCAGATTTTTGTCTTACCTCGTGACTGAGCCCCATCCTGGTGAGTCCAGGTAAAGAGAATCAAAAAATGGTCAGACCATGGTAGAGGAGTGTGTTTTCCTATTATAATGTCCCTGCTATTGGAGAAAAGTGGGTCCAGTAAGTGACCTTTTTGGTTAGTGGGGCTGGATACTTTAAGTTTCAAAGCTAGGGCACCAAGGAAATCCGTTACGGCAACAGCCTCCATAGATGATGCTTTATCAAAGTGGAGATTAAAGTCTCCTAATACGGTAAAGTTCGAAAATGAACTGACCAGTTTAGAGAGATTGTCTGGGAGGTCCCTAATGAAATTGACACTGTATCCAGGGGGTCGATATATAAGGACACCAGAAAAGGTACACGTGGGGGAGAGCCCGAGGGAGAATAAACAGCTTTCACAATCCGTGATATTATTGGCTGATATATTACAATGATATTTTTCCTTATAGATGATGGCTAGTCCCCCCCCTTGATCGTTTCCCGGTCTAGTCTTTGAATCAGATAGCCCGGGGGCAGGGCTTGCACTACTGCGGGATCTGAAAATTCAGACAGCCAGGTTTCAGTGAGCCATAAAGCGTCGAGTTCTAGCTCATTCAAAAGTAAATGGAGCTCTGTGGCATGTTTGGGTAGGGAACAACAGTTCAAAAGTGCCATTTTGAAAGTCAGTGTCGATGCTAGGTTAGAGTTAATAGAGCTGGAAGTAGAAACTAGTTCGAAAGGGCAGTGGTGGCATTTGTTGACATTGTTTCTTAACGATATAGAGTGGGCACAGTGGGCGGGAAGTCTCTGTCTAAAGTAAAGAAGAAATAGTTACTGATGCCAGCTCTCCATCCTGGGTATATTCATAAAATTCCTGATGACCCACCTGCCCCCACCACTGCCAAAGGAATTGGAGCAGAGGCCCATTGGCAGCCTTAAAGTTGACACCACAGTTTTTCTTCCAAGATGCTGCATGCCTAATGAGGACACATTCCTTTTCATTTGTTCTTCTTACAGAAAGGAACATAAAAACAATGGTTTAGACAGCAATGCTTCTTTGTTAAGTCTCATTTGTAGATCTGATTTGACAGCACAGCTGGTGCAAGACCTTATGTGATCAACAGAAAAAGAACATTAAGAAGCAGTACCGGAGAATTGCTTTGGCTCCACCTACATTTTATACCCTTAACTACAGCATCAGATTGGGCATTAACTGTGTTCTTCAGCTGAACAATGTACTCATATTACAATGTATGGCCTGTTAGAAACCTTATGCATAATATCGTAAGCCTGAATTGGTTGTGTCAACAAGCCAATGATGCCATTTGTCAGATGCTGAATGTCTGAAAGGTTATGACAAAGGCAGTTGGCCAGACTTTATCGTGGGAAAGCCTATGTTCGGTACAATAGGTCTGAGGTGGACAGTGTGACAGGTATTCCTAATGAACAATCAGGCCTATTGCCTTTATCGTTGGCTTGAGTCAGATGCCATATGTCAGAACTGTTTATTATGAAAAGTTGCAACTAAGGCATTAGAGTGGACTTATCTATAGTGAAACAGATATGGTAAGATTAGAAGGCCTGTATGGGTGGGTTGTCATTACACTGTGGTAAAACCTTTACGCAGGTTTTTGTTTACATTGAGTACCATAGATTATGGAGGTAAGGAAGGATTTTGATGTTTCCTGAAAAACCCTTTAGTAGAAGATGGCCCTGTGGAAATACCCGATAGGCCTACTTAAGAGAAGGGTTTATTGTTTTGCCAACTGTAATGCTGTATATATTTGTATTATTATGACTGAATGCAAATGGTGGCCTTGTGGAAAAGTCTATGTTCAATACCGTAGGCCTGAGATGTTTATGGCTACAAGCTAATCATAAAGGCTACCTGCCAGATTAGTTAACTGGGAAAAGTTACATCGGATGGCATAGGTCTGATCTGTTTATTATGAAAAGTTACAACAATGGCAATAGGGCTTACTTATTTATACTGGAAAAAATGTTAAGGCCAGCAGGCCTTTAAGTGTGGACTCTTAAAAAAAAAAAAAAAAAAAAATTTTTATTTTTGTTTTATAGGTTGAACTTAAACAAATTGTGAATACACGATACAGCTTAAATGTCAGTTTATAGCAATTTCGAAGGGCATATAATATAGCAACATGTCTTCTGAAGGTGAGCATGTAAATGGGCTAAAACTCCAGCTGTGTACGAGCAGAGGGGGTCACAATTATATTATTCACAGACATCAACAGTAGGGTCAAACATTACAATATTAAAGGCTCTTCCCCCGATCTTCCCGATATCATTCCCGTTTTCTCCTCTTCCTTCCCTACCTCCAAACCATAGTATTTTATCCAAGGAGCCCATATCTTCCGGAATTTCTGAGGGCAGCCCCTAGCCTTGTATGTCACTTGTTCCGCGACCATATACAGATCAAGACTTGTTCTCCATTCATGAAGTGTAGGCCGTTGGTGGGCACCCCAGTATCTAGCTATATCGCGCTTAGCTACCACCAGCCCCAAATTGGCCAATGTGAGTTTGTGTCGTGGGAGATCCACATCTATATATGGATTCCCAGGAGGAGAAACTTAGGGTCCAACTCAAGGTGGACTTCCAGTATATTGTTGAGCTCTCTCACAATCTTCCCCCAGTACGCTTGAACCTTTTTACATTCCCAGAGGGTGTGTATAAATGTTCCGCACGCTGTGCGGCATCTAAGACAGTCCGGGATTGCTGCTCTCCCTATTTGATGTAGCCCTACTCTATCAAAGTAGGTCAGATGTAAAATTTTATATTGTACGAGACGCAACCTTGGTTTAATTGCCACTTCGCGTGGATGCATATGAGCGGCCTCCCGATCAATGTCATCCATTGGGCCAGTGGTAAGCTCCCATCTAGCTCACAGTGGACCCAGTTTATCAGGCATATTGTTGATTAGTGTTCTATATGTAAACGAAATGGCTTTGACTGGAATCTCCTCTTGCAGAAGTCGACCTTCCAGCGGGGCATTTTCTGGCAGCTTCTCCCTGTCCAATCCCTCCGCCACCCAAGCATGTTTCAGTCGGAGATATGCATAGGCTTGAGTGTCGTAGAGCTGATATATGGCTTGTAGTGTGGTAAATGAGGCTAATTTGCCTTTCTCTAAGACATCCCCTATTTTGGAATTGCATATTAAATCCCACTGCCTGAAGCCTCTGTTCTCCAATTTCAGCTAGTCTAGTTCCCTCCCATAGGGGGGTCTCTCTAGTGGGTTTTCTGTCCCATTTCATTAGCTGCTCAGCTTTTTTCCACACCTCCATTGCCCTTTGGGTAGCTTGCAGCAACCGGCTACTTCCCTTGCCCCATATATATATATATATATATATATATATATATATATATATATATATATATATATATATATATATATATATATATATATAATGTAAGTTTGTGCACTCTCTAAATTGCAGCCGTTGTAGTTTATACGTCGGATGATCACCGGGAGCGTGTATCCATTCATTGATTACAATGAGATGGGACACTGTAGTATGCCCTAATATCTGGTAGGGCCAAACCCCCATTATATGGGTTTCTCTGTAGCGTTTAGAGTGTGATTCGTGGATGGTCCCCATCCCATAAAAGCAGGCATAGTTCACGGTCTATACTTCTAAACACGGTTTCTGGTATCTTACAGTAAGTGTTTTGCAACACGTAAAGCAACTGGGGGAGTGTAATCATTTTATATATAGCGGCCCTCCCCATGATCGTCAGTGTGAGCTTCCTCCATCTTCTGACAACTTCCTGAAAGTTTAAAAGGACACGTCTGATGTTACGTTCTAAGCTAACAGCTGCATCTGTGGTGATGTAGAGGCCAAGGTAGGTAAACCCCTCTGTCGACTAACGTAGACAACTCGGGTAAGTCTGGGGTTCCACCACCCCTCCCACGGGGTACAGGGTGGATTTACTCCAATTGATCTTATACCATGCGTGTCGCCCATATTGTTAAAAAAATGTGCAGGATTTTAGGGAGTGTCTCAGTCGGGTTCATAACATACAGGAGGATGTCGTCCGCATATAAAGATATGCGTTCTTCATCCAGAAGTTGGGATTCGTCTACAAAACCACCCAGCCCTGGGTAGGCTCCAACAACACAGGCCAATGGTTCCAATATGAGGGCAAAAAGTAAGTGGGAGAGGGGACAGCCCTGTCTAGTGCCCCTTTGAATCGGCCAGGTCATCGAGGTAGCCCCATTAACCCGAACCTTTGCTTCGGGCGCATTATATAGAAGCACCAACCATTCCCTAAACCCTGGACCAAATCAAAATTTCTCCAGAGTATATTTCATAAAGGGCCAGTGGATGATATCAAACACCTTCTCTGCGTCAAGGGAAAGGAGCAGATGGGCATAAATCCAGACTGGTCTCTGTGTATCAAAGGGGTGATAACTGTTAAGAGACGCATCGCGAGGATAGTGGCCAGGATCTTTGTTTCTATATTAAGTAGCGAGATGGGTCGATAGGACCCACAGCCGTCAGGGGGTTTCCCCGCTTTATGCATTACCACCACCGCAGCCGTTCTAAGGTCCGGTGAGAGAATCCCATGTACTTTTGATGTCTGAAACATCTTAAGTAAATGTGGAGCCAGGAGGTTACTGTGTAGTTTAAAAAATTCCCCCGGGAGTCCATTCGGGCCCGGAGTTTTCCCCGACTTCTGGCGGCCATTGGCCTTTGTTACTTTTTCCAAGGTTAAGTCTTCCTCAAGCCTATCCCTCTCCACCTGAGAGAGTTGAGGGAGCTCGATTTCGTCATGGTAATTAATTATTTGTGTCTCACTCGCTTGTGATCTAACTTTGCAGAGTGCTGTGTAGTACCGGACAAAAGCCCCCGCTATGTCTTGCGGTGTAGTGTAAGTACGGCCTTTTTCCGTGATGGACATGACCCACCTCGAATCCACTTCCTTTCTGCCTAACCAGGCCAGTAGTTTACCTGCCCTATCCCCAGTCTCATATGATCAGTGCTGGACTGCGAGCTGGTGAGCTCTTGCCTCTTGGGTGACCAGTGCCTGGTACTCCCTTTTAGTAATTTCAATTTGGCAGAGGGTATGGTCACTCAGCGTGGAGGTTCCACCTCCTTCAAGACTCACCAGCCTGCGTTCCAAAGCCACAATCTCTTGGGTTTCCCGTTGTTTTTAATGTGCAATAATATTCTGGGCTCTGTCTCGTAGCACCGCTTTGAATGCGTCCCATAAAATGACTGCCGACTGCACCGAGCCGTCTTTTTCCTTAAAATGAAAAATAAAACTCGGGTTCCCCGAGTTCTTTAGCGACCCTTTTATCTTTCAAGGCCCATGCATTCAATCTCCAAGTCACTCCTTGGCCGCCCCTCCTCACTCCCACCCTTAAGAAGAGCGGTGAGGGATCTGAGATACCCCAAGCTAAGTATTCCATCTCCTCTATTTGTTCAATCTCTCCCGCTGGAGCACAGAGGTAGTCCAGCCTCGAAAATACCCTGTGAGCCCCGGAGAAATAAGAGTAAGCACGTGTGTTCGGATGGTGTCTTCTCCATAGGTCTATTAACCCAAGGGTAGCTTGGAACTTCGCCAGCCCTGTAGGCTCATGTGATCCGGGTCGTGTTTGAGTGAGATTTAAAGAGAGATCACTCACATCATTAAAGTTACCCCAGATAATACGCATGGCGGGGCCAGACTGCAAGAGGAGTTCCGTCAATTTATCCAGCGTGTATTGCGGAGGGGGGAGGTGGGGGGGCATAGGCGCTGACGAGTAACAACATTTTAGGATTCCATACGCCCTGGACCGCTACATATGTGCCATCTGGGTCCCCTCACTGTCGGGTAACCCAAAATGAGGGTGATTTTTTGATAAGGATTGCCACTCCCCTCGATCCCTGGGTGAAGCCAGCATGCACCAAGGTAGTGTAATGACCCCTACCCAAGAACGAACAGTGCGAGCCCATTAGATGGGTCTCTTGTAAAAATATTATATCAGGCATGAGCCTTTTAAGGTAATTAGATACCAAACCACCTTTGATTTTATTCCCCAACGCGTTGACATTCCATGTCCTTACTGTGTATCCGCCCTCAGCCATTGTAAAGAAATTATCAAAACATCACATGTACCCCCTCTCTCAGAGCAGCACCCACATATTGTCTTCTCATCTCAATCTCGGTATTCATGTAAATTAACTGAACAGAACTCTTCCCCCCCCCCCCCCCCCAGAACTATTGACTGACCAGTATACCCCCTCCCCACACACTTCAGGCACCCACCACCCCCAGATTCGTCAACATGACAACACTGGTACGGGTAAACCACAGAGAGGTCTGTAAACCACCCCGCCACCCCAATTCAATCACTTATGAAATAATGCAATAACACACTGTATATTTCCCGTTAGCAGGCCAAAGTTCCCCAATGTCTGCCCGGCCTCTGGAGTCTCTTACCATCTCTGGGCGGCCATCCGGCCCTAGTTCCTCATTTCTCTTCGCCATTGCTGGGAGATTGCAGTTGCTGTGTGCTTCCACCCAGAAGGCTCGAGCCCGGCACCTCCAGCCGCTGAATGCTCTCCAAAAGTGAGTGTTCACTGTCCCAATCCACTGAGTCTTCTCTTTCTGATTGTTCAGTTACCATTATCGCTCGAACCCGGAGGAGTCTGTGTTATGCGGTCCTGGACGGTGTCATCATCAGAGTCCGAAATGTTGGCTATAGTGTCTCTAGGCCTCAGGGATCTCCCCGGTATTAACACTCTTCGCCGATGCTTTTCTTTAGGTCGTTCCTGGGTGGAGCCCACTCTTTTTTCGACAGACATAGCAGCAGTTTGGGGGGACCCACACCTCTGCCGAGGCCTTTCCTCAATCCATGACCACGCTTCATCCGGATTCTGGAAGAACTGCGTCGTTCCTTGACAAATAAGTAAGTTTAGCTGGGAACAACAACATGTATTGGATCCCGAGAGCTCTGAGTTTTACCTTAATGGGATCAAAGCTGCTTCGTAGCCTCTGCACATCTCGCGAATAGTCCCGAAACACCATCACTCTTGTGTTTTCATATTTGATCTCCCCCTTCTTTCGAAGCGCTCGGATAATTAGATCCTTGTCCTGAAAGTTCAAGAAACGGGCTATCAATGGCCGAGGGGGAGCCCCCGGCGGCGGGTGGACACCAGGCATCCTGTGTGCTCTTTCTATGACGAAACAGGTCGAAAACTGTACCTCCGGAACAGCTTCCTTAAGAAAGGTCAGGAGAAAATGTCGCGGATGAGAGCGCTCCGCATTTTCCGGAAAGCCTATGAATCTGAGATTATTCCGACGGGCCCGATTTTCTGCATCCTCGACTCTCCAGACCACCTCCTTCATTGTAGCTAGAAGTCCCGTCATCGCCTTACATGTGGCGTGTGAGGTATCTTCAAGTTCTGAGACTCGCTGTTCTGCTTCGGTAACCCTCGGATACTTTTCGCAGGTCTTGGCAGAGAAATGAGACCTCAGACCGTATCTCCGCCATCTTACCTTCCAGGCTTTCTCTGGACGCATGAATCGCCTGAAGTATCGTGGTATCTGGAAGGGGAGCGAGGCCCCCCTCTGCTCCCCCTGCGCAGGGAGAACTTTGGTAAAACGGTCTAACTTCCCCTGTTTTGATGTTACTTGTCGCATCCATCTTCAGCAATCTAAAGGCAGACCGCAGCCGGGCACTCTACCCTCAGCCTCGTGGCCATTGCTGCCACCACTGTCGGGCTCCCCGTATCTCTCCCCTTAGGTAGTAGCGGGGTTACCAGCACTGCAAAGCCCGCAGCAGCCGGGCCGTGGAGGTCAGCGTAGGTACATCCCCTCTAGCACTGCAGGTTTGGGTATTGAAGGAGGCACCAAGCGGCTCTCCACTCCCATGTCACTCACCTCGGTGCTCGGGCCAAAAACTGCACACATCCCCATGGACAGGCAGGCTCGGGTTCATGCCCACCGGGCTATCCGCAGGGTGACTCCTGGGCACTCCCAAGCCCAAAAGCAGTGTTTGGGCAGTCTATGTAGCTCCTAGCCTCTCCAGACGGTCACCGTTGCACTCAATCCCTGAACTGTGGTAGCAAGACAAACATGGGTTACAGAGTCACACCGCACCACACTGAGACCCAGGTTATGTATAGTTGCCGCTTGCGATCCTTAGCGCAAAGCACGTTGCCCAGTCTCATGAGTTTGCTGTCCTCCTAAACTCGGGAGAGAAGTTTGCCTCAGCTGTAATGAGCACCTCAGGGGGAAGGGGAAAGAACCATCAGCCGGCTCACTGGGATCCTCACGTCTGCGGGGCCAGGACCACTGTAATGGAGGACTTCTGGCCTATTGGCTCTCCCTGGCTCAGCTGCTCAAGTAGGGAAAGGGCCCAGGGACCACACGGCCTCAGGCACACAGCCGCATTCACTCTGCGGCGTTCTAGCAATATTGCAGCACTGAGGGGAGAGTGGGAGCACTCGTTGCCTCCCATCTCCTACCAGTCTTTGACAGGAGAATGCAGGCTCCGCTCACATGCGCTCCAGGCGACATTCGCCGCGAGCAGGGGCCTCCCGTCCCCACTCCCTCCGGGCTCCGGTTTCATCAGTTACGGGCTAATGCTGGAGGCCCTCTATGCGGAGCACGGCCGCGCGTCACTGCAGCCGCTTAAGGGTGGACTCTAGTTCAATGTGTTAAAGCAATAGGATGGGTATTGTGTTACGCAAAATCTACACATTCCAGTAGCAGGCAAGTTACTTTCTCTTACAAACACTAACTGTAGAATATCTGTATTGAGATGATCCGAGTTAGGCCCTCTTATAAGGACTTGTATATTGTTTTGCCAGCTGTAATTTTGTACATATTTGTAATATTGCGACTGTTGTCTTGTGCTGAAGCTTCTGCTGAAAACAGGAGGTCTGATTTTTTTATCAAGCCAATTCCAAAAGGTTAAATGCCTGTTTAACTCCTTGGAAGTCTGAGGCCAGAGGTCTTATTTGTTTCTTATCAAAGTTTGCACCAAAGGTAGTAGACCAGACTTTAGATAAAAGCTGTAGACACATAATTTGTTACATGAAATCTAAATTAGCATAACAGGCAACTGTTTTGGTTACCCTGACAAACTCTGGGATTGAAAGATTTGCACTACAATATTTCTTGACTGGCCTATTAAGAAGGGTTGCATATATTTTTGCTACGTAATTATTTTATGACTGTATGCCCAGTGTCTGCCTTGTGGGAAAGTTAATGCTCAATAAAGTAGGCTTTCGTTGGAAATGCTAAAAACCCAAACATTTAGTGTATAGCCTGAATTTGTTCAGTGAGAAATATTATGTCAGATGCCGTAGACCTGATCTGCTTATTATGAAAAGTTACAACAATGGCTGTTGGCCTTATTTATCGTGGAAAAACACATTTTAAAGCAAATAGGCCTTTTATGGAGGTCTGTTATAAAGCCTGTACACATGTATTTCGTTACATGTAATATAACAGGTTTCAGAGGAGGCAAAAGATTTGTTGTTGGTACCCCGCAGGCAAACCTTCAAAGTAGAAGACGAGCACCGTGAGAATCCTCGTTAGGCCCAATTAGGAAGGGTTGGATATTGTTTTGCTAAATGGAATTCTGCACATATTCAGAAAGATATGCATGGGTGCCGGGTGGTTGCCTTATGGCAAGGCTTATGTTGACTACACTAGACCAGTGTTGGCTATGGTGGCAAGTCAATGATAAAGGCAAGAGACCTGTTTTAGTAATTGGAAGAGGATACGTCGGATGCCTTATGTCTGTTGTGTTTATTACAAAAAGCTATGACAAAGGAGGTAGGATTGACTTATTTAAAGCGAAAAACACATTAATAACAATAGGACTTTAAGGGTGGATTGTTATCATACTGTGTTAAAATCTGTAGACAAAGTTTGTTACAAGGAATCTGAAAGATTATTGTAGTAGGCAAGGGTGTTGGTATTTGTTACCACCTCAGAGGATAAGCCATGGTGGAATACAATTTGCGTTTGAGAATCACTGTTAGGCCTCTTAGGAGGGCTTGCATACTGTTTTGCCAGCTGTAATGTTATACATGTTATATTTTTAGCATAGAACTAAGCAAGATCGGAATTTGTGTACATTTTAAGATCGTGTCCAAGAATTTTAGCTGTCTTCTATGCTTTTGTTATAAAGACAAAATCATAAGAATACATGCACACATATGCATACATAGAGGGACTTTGGGTCAGCCCTATTGAGCCATTGTGGCACTGCTATGTGCCTGCTACATTTAGGCAGTAGCATTTTTCTTTTGCTGCTTTTATATTTTAACGTAGCTTGCATGTGCTTGTTTGTGTGTGAGTAATGTGAATGGGTGAGTGGATGAATGTAAGTCAGTCAGTGGGTAGATGAATGGATGTTTGAGTGCAAGGGTGAGCGACAAAGCGTATGTATGATGAGGTATTGACAGGCATGTGGAATTCCTATAGCCCGACGCCCAGGACATACTGTTTGGGGTCAAGGGCAACAAGTTTTTATGTGTATTTTGTCCTTAGGACACGTAGGCCCAACCCCCTGCAGCACAAACCTTTAGCAGCCAGTTTGCAGTACCACATTATGGATTAGGGAAGGGCACTGTCTTCAGTTAAAGTAATATTTTTGTCCATATGTTAATGCTGTTCAAACTTGTATTTATGGTTCATTAATTGAAAGCCTTCATTATTTGGATGAGCGATTTGATGAAAATATTTGCAAAAGCTTGAAAGCAAGATTGCTGATTCTTTGCTTTCAAAATAAAAGGTTCATAAAAAAGGAAAGCAGGAAAAAAATATTTTGCTAAACCACGGTAAAATTTAGGTACCATTTCTTTGCAGCAACATTTAGTAACGTGTTGATGCATGCTAGTATTTCCTAAAAATATTCATAATGGAAAAATCAGCGTAACCAGTTTCAATAGGATAATGGGAAACAAAAATAAACAAGCATTGGCAAAGTCAGTATGTCTGAAATTGGTGGTCAGCTTTTTAGTTTTGTCAATGTTTGACTTGTTATGGCAGGATTTTTGTAAAACCTTATTGGTGTGGGAGCTGCTGGGCCCTCACCATTATAACAAACATTGGCAGTACACACTGCCACAGTAGTTACTGGCACTGAACAAAAACTTCTTTGTGTGCCGATATGCTCCTTGTGAAAGAGCAGAATGCTGTCACTCACAGTGAAGCCAGACGATACAGAGAGAGAGAGACATCATTTTAATAAACTCAAAAGGTTATGGTCAACGTCAAACCAAATTAGCGGCCCAATTTTCAAAGGAAGTCTCAAAAGTGCACCCATGGTATATGTCCTTGCATTAAGTGCAGATATACGGCTTTCATGAATTCCTAAGAATTTACAGAAGTAGGACAAGAAATAGTACTCGTGAAAATATTTGTGAACTGCATTTTAGCATAAGCAAATATGAATGTATAAAATTTGCTCATGCGAAATTCTGAGTGCTTACAAGTTCACTTTCTCTCCGACCACTATTTTCCCAACTCTGGAAGAAGGTTTACGTCTGCCATTGTCAGGAGTAAATTGCCAACAATTCTGAGTATGGGAACAGATTAGAGTACAGGGGTGTGGAATTTAATAAAATATCAATTTGTCCATCGGGCAGGTTGCTTCATAAATCTACTTGTCCTGTAACAAAATCCACTTATCCCTTTGGTGCCATGTAGTTCGGCGATGAGTTATGGCAGCAATCTCATTATATAAGAGTTCTGATATAGCTCTCTGATTATGCCAGGGCTCATACCATAGTAGTGTTTGAATGCGTGCAATTCCCTTATGTTGCCACACTTCGGCAGATCAACATAATGGGGCTGACGGTAGTGGTAAGCAATAGTTCCAGGGTTAGAATGCCCTCTTGAGTCTGTGCAAACCCACTAACTTGCATGTTTTTAAGGGTTTTCAACAACTCTACTCTAATCTGTTCCCATACTCAGAATTGTTGGCAATTTACTCCTGACAATGGCAGACGTAAACCTTCTTCCAGAGTTGGGAAAATAGTGGTCGGAGAGAAAGTGAACTTGTAAACACTCAGAATTTCGCATGAGCAAATTTTATACATTCATATTTGCTTATGCTAAAATGCAGTTCACAAATATTTTCACGAGTACTATTTCTTGTCCTACTTCTGTAAATTCTTAGGAATTCATGAAAGCCGTATATCTGCACTTAATGCAAGGACATATACCATGGGTGCACTTTTGAGACTTCCTTTGAAAATTGGGCCGCTAATTTGGTTTGACGTGGACCATAACCTTTTGAGTTTATTAAAATGATGTCTCTCTCTCTCTCTCTCTGTATCGTCTGGCTTCACTGTGAGTGACAGCATTCTGCTCTTTCACAAGGAGCATATCGGCACACAAAGTAGTTTTGTTCAGTGTCAGTAACTACTGTGGCAGTGTGTACTGCCAATGTTTGTTATAATGGTGAGGGCCCAGCAGCTCCCACACCAATAAGGTTTTACAAAAATCCTGCCAAAACAAGTCAAACATTGACAAAACTAAAAAGCTGACCACCAATTTCAGACATACTGACTTTGCCAATGCTTGTTTATTTTTGTTTCCCATAATCCTATTGAAACTGGTTACGCTGATTTTTCCATTATGAATATATTTAGGAAATACTAGCATGCATCAACACGTTACTAAATGTTGCTGCAAAGAAATGGTACCTAAATGTTACCGTGGTTTAGCAAAAAAAAAATTTCCTGCTTTCCTTTTTTATGAACCTTTTATTTTGAAAGCAAAGAATCAGCAATCTTGCTTTCAAGCTTTTGCAAATATTTTCATCAAATCGCTCATCCAAATAATGAAGGCTTTCAATTAATGAACCATAAATACAAGTTTGAACAGCATTAACATATGGACAAAAATATTACTTTAACTGAAGACAGTGCCCTTCCCTAATCCATAATGTGGTACTGCAAACTGGCTGCTAAAGATTTGTGCTGCAGGGGGTGGGGCCTACGTGTCCTAAGGACAAAATACACATAAAAACTTGTTGCCCTTGACCCCAAACAATATGTCCTGGGCGTCGGGCTATAGGAATTCCACATGCCTGAGAGTAGAGTTGTTGAAAACCCTTAAAAACATGCAAGTTAGTGGGTTTGCACAGACTCAAGAGGGCATTCTAACCCTGGAACTATTGCTTACCACTACCTTCAGCCCCATTATGTTGATCTGCGGAAATGTGGCAACATAAGGGAATTGCACGCATTCAAACACTACTATGGTATGAGCCTTGGCATAATCAGAGAGGCTATATCAGAACTCTTATATAATGAGATTGCTGCCATAATTTGTCGCCGCACTACATGGCACCAAAGGGACAAGTGGATTTTGTTACAGGACAAGTAGATTTATGAAGCAACCTGCCCCATGGACAAGTTGATATTTTATTAAATTCCACACCCCTGTATTGGGTAAGTAAACTCACCAAACAGATGCATTCACTTATAAGTCAAACCTAATAGCAGTGCCCGTGTCTATGAGTGTTCAGTTTTGATGGGTTTTTCCTCTATTTTCCTTACACTTTTTTAAAGATTAAAAAAATACAAGGTAAATGTTGCCTTTACATGGGCATCCATTTTTGCTTCACTAGCAGATTTTTCACTCTGTTGGTAAATGTTTCATGATCCGCACGTGTGGGACTTTTTAATTTACATATATTAATGAAGAACACTTCTATTACATGCTGGTATACTTGAATCCAACTGGAGAAAACATTAATGTTTCCGAATACTTTAGCAATGAGGGCAGCATTTGATATAACTGGGTACTTTGGAACTCTTCGGCGGCTGCTGTTGGC
This sequence comes from Triturus cristatus, assembly GCF_964204655.1. NCBI lineage: Eukaryota > Metazoa > Chordata > Amphibia > Caudata > Salamandridae > Triturus > Triturus cristatus. The sequence goes on from NC_140593.1 coordinate 1,093,316,412, forward strand.
GGTGCGCTCGGCTCTGCCGGCGTTCAGTTTCCCGGGGCCCCGCCTGCTCGCATCCTTTGTTTCTCCGGCGATGTCAGCGCTTGGTTTGGGACGGGCTGCCACGGAGAAATACTTAGGTCTTTTCCTTATGGCCCCTGGGTCGGCTGCGCGGGGCGGCCGTGTGGGACGGAGTGTGCTGGTGCGGTCGAGGCAGGCGAGGCGGGTTGTGGCGCCCACGGACGCCTATCGGACTAGTCCTGTTTCTTCTGCTGCGGCCGGGACTGCTGCCGGCGTTGGAGGCGGCCAGAGGCTGCACCCGACAGATGGTCGTTCAGCAATCGCGGGTGAGCTGCTGGTCCGCCCTTCTCTCCTGGCCGTCCCAAACGATTCTCGGCGTGAAAGTGAAGTAGAAGGGGGGTCCCCCATTTATAATAATGGCCTTCTAAAACAAGTCATAGATGGAGGGGGGCACTCTTCACCGGGACTCTGTCTCACCGAGCTCGAGGTTTTGTCAGCTCCTATAGCCCCGAATGAAACGCGCATCTCAACTGCCGGCCTGTCGGGGGGCATAGATGGTGAAGAGATGCACACGGTCTTTTCTTATAAACAGGGGGGGGTATCAACTGAAAACAGGAGATCTAATGAATCCACTTCCGATAAGGAATCAGCTGACACCTCCTATGTAACAAAACCTACTATAGCTGATGTATTCGAGAAAAACAGCACCATGGAGCCTGCTGTGTCTAACTCTGCTGGGCTAAATGATCTAAATCAGGGAACACAAGAGATGGACGAGACAGTTCTAATTCAAGAAGATACTGTGTCAAATGGAGACAACGAGGAGGAATATAACGAAGAGTCTGAGACACCACTCAAATCACCGACTGACTCTGTAAAAAAAAATAATACACGCAAAAAAGGGAAATCTAAGGCCAAAAACAAGCTAAAAAAGGGCAAAACTACGGCTTTTAAAGCTAGCACAAGCCGCTCAGAGCCGCATGGGAGATCCACAGTGGACAATAGCCCACTTCGTAAATGGATCCAGGCTAACGGGAAAGTGAAGAAAATGGCTCTCCGCCTTTCAGGCGCTAGTCTCGTATCGGAAGATCAGACAAAAGAAGTGTCTCTAACCCAATCTCAGACACAAGTGGATATATCATCGCCCTCTTTATCTCCCCCTCCTCAGGTACTAACTGACTCTTTGCCAACCGTCTCTAACTCACCTAGCGGTCCTGAGTCTGCTGTGGCGATACCTATTGAGAAACTAGTACCTATAAGTAATATCATCACCCCCAAACAAACCACAGATCTCATCACGTCGGACACTCCTTTACTTTTTTCCTCAAATTCTCTTCCTACTAATGACTCCGATAGGTCTGAAAAACAAAGTCTTCCTTTAGATATTATATTGCGGGCTCTATCTGACCAACATAAGGAAACGCAGCAGCAATTTCTTCAATTGAGGGAAGACAATATCAAGATTCAGCACTTCATGCAGGACTTAAGTAATAAAGTAGGAGGAGTGGTTCAGGATTTGGAATCTCTACAGCAAAGGGTCTCGACTGTTGAGGAAGCGTCTATCAACAGTCAGAGTGTGGTTAATAAACATCAGGAACAAATCGAACAGATGGGGAACAAGCTGGAGGATATGGAAAATCGGCAACGAAGACTCAATCTCAGACTTTTTGGTATTCCCGAAGGATCTGAAGGGGCTGACTCAAGGGCATATATTGTACTATTATTCCAGAAGGCTTTCCCCGACCTATCCGACTGGGACTGGGACTCCCAGATCCAGAGAGCTCACAGACTGCCACCTTATGTATCAAATAGGGGGGCCAAATTTCCTCGCCCTTTTCTGATCTATTTCGGGAATTTTCTGCTCAGACAGGCTGTCTCACTCAAAGCTAGGCCCAACTCCCCAGTGGTGACTGAATCTATATCCTTTTTTGTACGATCTGATCTTAGTAAGAGTACTATGGATAGACGTTGGAGGCTACGTCAGTTCATTGATCCGTTCAAGGCTCTGGGCGGTCAGGCTTTTTTGCAGGAACCAGCTCGATTAAAGGTGATTAATGGGGGGCGGACATATATATTCACAGATGAGAAGGAGGCGAAACAAGTGCTTGCTAAATTAACATCTTAGTGAAGGGTGGAGTTTAAATAAAAAAAAAAAAAAAAAAAGGTGGGGAAATATTGGAACACGGAAAGGCTACTGCTACTGTTCAGTCCAACTGGTCGGAAGAAAGTGGCCAGGTTGTGGGGCGGGAGCAGAGCATCATAAATTCTCGGATCTTATTGAATTTCTGAATTTACACAAAGGAATAAATGTATTTTGGCTAGCAGGTTGATCTCCTCTGCTGTAACTCTCTAGAGCTGCCCAGTCAACGGCAGCAGGGTATAAGAGGTTTTCCTCCTCTTAGGGATTGGGGGCAGGGGTTCGTTCTGAACCCCTTTGGGAGGGTTTGCAGGGGTGGATGGGGGGGGGGTAAAACTGTTAAAATGATCAGGGTGAGTGGGAAAATATTTGATTACTTTAATTCTTTATTGAGATATTTTTGGGAAACTCGAAAATGGGCGGAGGATCGAAATGTGTTTAATGACGTACAGAATTAGATGTCTTGCGTGGAATGTAGCAGGTCTCAATAGTAGGAACAAGAGACGATTGGTCACCGAAGAGCTAAAAATCTATAAACCTCAGCTTGCTTTTCTTTCTGAGACGCATATTATTTACAAAGACCGTAAGCTTCTTGGGCAACTAGGATATGACGTGATAGCATGTGCAGAATGTAGTACCCCAATCAGAGGTGTCGCTATCTTAAGACAGAAAAGGCTTAACATGGCAATAATTAAAACTAAGGTAGATAAAGCTGGTCGGTGGGCCATAGCTCAGATTCTATGGCTTGGTAATACCTACACTCTCTGTGTATTCTACGGCTCAAATACTGACGACCCCTCTTTAATCGACAGGTTAAATATAGAATTACTAGATAGCAGTGGAGAACTCATCATAATGGGGGATTTTAACTTGATTATGGATTATGATATCGATACTACAAGACACCGAGCATTTCGGAGGATGCGTCAATCCCGAGCTGCCATTATCGAACTTGGACGCATCCATAACTTAAAAGATGCTTGGAGAACATTATATCCCTCTATTGCTGGCTTTACTTATTATTCAGCACCTCATCAACTTTGTTCAAGAATCGATATGGCCTTGGTATCAGACAATATTTTGGCGAACAGCTCTATGGAGCTTTGTCCAAGAGTGTCTTCGGACCACAATCCAATTATACTATCGTTCAATATGCCACAGACTGGTCAGAAACCAAGGATATTTACTTTTCCACGACATCTTTTGTCCAATAAGGATTATATCTTACAACTAAAAGCACATTTAGTGGAATTTATTACAATAAATATCAATTCAGCGTCACCCAGTATAGTTTGGGATACTGTCAAAGCGAGTATACGAGGGTTTACACAACAGTTTATTCTAAACCAAAATCGGCTATATAAACGCAGCTGGGAGGAGCTGGGCAATTCTGTAATTTTGCTAGAAAATCAACTGGCACAGGCACTGTTACAGGGAATATCAAATGTAGCTGATATATGTCAGAAACTAGCCAGCTCTAAGCTTAATATTAAAACTAGGTTAATGGAGAAAAATATGAACAGCCTACATAAGTATCATCTTTCCCAATACGAGAGCGGGGACAAGATAGGAAAACTTTTAGCATACAAAGTTGCTGATGACAAATCCAAGACACTTATAAAAACAATCAAAGGTCAAAATAATATGGTATATACCCAACCAGAGCAGATCCTCGAGCAGTTTGTGGCATACTATCGGGTATTATATACTCCAGATGAGCAGCCGGCAATGAATAAGATCCAAGAATATCTGGACACTAATTTAACTAAGGGAAAACAGATTGAAGAAATTGCGCTTCTTTCTGATAACATCAATGAATCAGAGATTAGAAAGGCTGTCGCTTCGCTTCCCCTAGGCAAAGCTGCTGGAGAGGATACTATCCCATTAGATATTTACAAAATATGCTCGGAGGAACTGTTGCCATTATTATCAAATGTGATTAGCAATATAGGAATCACTGGAAAGGCACCTGAATCTTGGAATACAACCAAGATTGTTTTCTTTCTAAAAAAAGGTAAACCAGGAGATCAGTGTGGGTCATATAGACCCATCTCGCTCATCAATGTAGACGCTAAAATTTTTGCCAAGGTGCTAGCTACTCGATTAGCCCCACTTATACCCCAGCTGGTGACCTCTCAACAACATGGTTTTGTTATGGGGAGAGATACCACTGCACATATTAATATGGCCATTACTGCATTTGACGTGGCCAGACTTGGTCCCACCCCACTCGGAATGATACTCCTGGATGCTGAAAAAGCGTTCGATCGAGTGGGGTGGGACTTTCTCTGGTCAACAATGACCACTCTGGGTTTTCATGGCCAATATCTTAAATGGCTACAGGCTTTGTATGATCATCCAATGGCTAAACTCTGCTATGCCGGGCTAACTTCGACTAGCTTTCCTATCAACCGCGGTACACGGCAAGGATGTCCATTATCACCTTTGTTATTTGCGCTATCGTTAGAGCCTTTTCTCGCTGCGCTACAAGTTCACCCCAATATTACTCCTTTTAAACATGGCCAGAATTCGTTAAAAATCACAGCCTATGCCGATGACATAGCGGTTTACTCAACTAACATACCGGAAGCAGTATTGGGTATCATCAAGGAGGCTGATAAATTCGGGGCCGTTTCCGGTTATAAACTTAATTCACACAAAACGCAAATTGTTCTGAATTACAAATCTCCAGTCCCGATTATAGGCACTTGCAGAACCGCTGTATATCTTGGTATTAAAATTTCTTCTGAGATAAACGAAATAATTAAACTTAACTATGAGGCTCTCATCAAAGAAACTGTTACAACTTTAAAAAAGTGGCATAAGGTCCCTCTTAGTATTATTGGCAGAATTAATTTAATCAAAATGAATATATTACCTAAATTTTTATACTTATTTAGGTCCATACCACTCTTTGTTAATAATACGTACTTTAAACGCCTAGATGGGATTTTTAGTAGTTATATATGGGGCTACAAGAAGGCTCGCAGATCAATCTCTCTGCTTAAATTACCTCTTAGCCAAGGTGGTCTTAACTTCCCCGATTTCAGATTGTATTATTTCTCAGCTTTTCTCAGTCGCCTCCGCAGCTTGTTTATTCGTAGTAGGCAACTGTATTATTGCTACCAATTTTCGTTGGGAGAGGATTCTAACATGTTTTTAGCTAAAGTGACTGATCCAAACTATTTCAAGCGGGTAAAATTCAAGACCATTAGAGATACCGTTAAAATATGGCAACTCATTTTGGCAAAATGTAATACGACCCTTTTCCATCCTCAATTACCTTTATGGGCTAACCCTGGTCTTCCAGGGATATTCCACGATGGGACATTTTTAGTGTGGAAAGTGGCTGGAATAGAGACACTTGGTGATTTATACGGTAATGATGGCCTTCTGGCTTTTGAGACACTAAGAACACTATATAAACTATCTGAAACTTCACGTTTTAAATATATTCAAATACATGACTACTTAATACGCAAAATGAAGTTACTAAATATAATAGACTCAGATATTTGGAAATGTTTCTATTCTAGCAAGGTCAGATCACTCATCAGTTTTGGATATAGTGTCTTAAGCTCCTTTAAACTAGACGACTGTGGGAAAATAGCGGAAAAATGGAGCTCGCGATTGGGCCTAAGTATTACTGCTAATCAGATCTCCTCTTCGCTCTGTAATATAAATCGCTCTGTTCACTCTTCTAGTCTGAGATTACAGCAATATAAAACTATTTGCCAGCTATATTATACTCCAGAAAGAATTTCAAAATGGCCCAACAATGGCTCTAACACCGAGCGGACAAGATGTCCTAAATGTGACCTTTTAGCTGCAAATCTGGAACATATGCTATTTATGTGCCCTAGACTTGCGGAATTTTGGTCCAAAATTAGCCAAGGTATGGCCCAGATTCTGTCACAACCAATAACACTCAACATTACTAATGTACTACTCGGAATTCCGATTTTAAGCAATTCATCAGCAGTCCCACAAGTAGCTCTGAGTAACATTTTGATTGGATGTGCTAGACTGATTATTGCACGGTCATGGATCACAAGAAATCCACCGCATGAGATGGAGTGGTGGTTTCTCGTCAAAGAAATTTATATCATGGAACTCTCTCTAGCTAAGATTAGAGGTGTTAAATCTCTTCAAAAGATAGATAGAATCTGGGGGTCCTCATTCATTTGAAGGAGCTGTAGAGGCGAGCGACGAGGGAAGGATTGAAGCTTATTACTTCCTTAGAACTTTTCCCTTTTGGGGTTTTTTTTTTGTTTTTTTTTTTTTGTTTACTATGACTAACGCATATTAGACCTGCTTCATTATAAGCAATATTTTTCTGATCTCTAACTCTGACTTTTGTACCTCTGCTCTGCCCGATCTATCTGATACTTTAATTTGTGAATTGTTTTGTAATGTTGTATACTCTGCCAAGCGGACCGCTTGCCCCGATTTTAATAAAAAAAGTTTAAAAAAAAAAAAAAAAAGATATAACTGGGTATAAATTCATGATACATCTATGGCGATGGCAATTATAAGAGTTCTCTTGTGTTTCAAACAAGAGAAGGGCATTTTGTGGCAAAACGTTCTCTTTGCTGGATTTAAGATAAACAGTTTAAAATGTTACTGTCATAGGATTTCTTTTTTGGGGTAGGTTTCAATTTCTCAATCTCATTTCCATCATTTGAAAAACATGTCACATATGTGTTCCTAATTGATCAAATCATACATTCCTCATCATCTGGCCTTGATGCAATTTCGAAACAGCACCAAACTCATGAGTAAAAATATAAAACAGCTATTAAATTTGATGGGAAATCACTGTTAAGTCAATGGTAGTATATCATAGGTTCATTCATTTTTTATTCACATAAATCTCAGGAAAATAACTCCTCTTTTAAACTCAGCATGCAATGCAGTACTATTAGTTTTGCATTAGCAGAACCGTAAACGATAAAAGCAAGGCAGTCAGAGACCCTTCAGAATATAACATTTCTGATATCTTTAGGTCTAGTTTGCGCTATATAAAACTCTTTTAAAAAATGTTAAAAATAAAAACATTTCTAAGCTATTCCCAAAAAAAAAAAAAAAAAAAAGAAGAAAATTCTCCAAAACTTTATCTAGGGAAGTAAAGAACAAGTTACTTACCATCGGTAATGCTTTTTCTGGTGGATACAGTATCTGCCTGTGGATTCCTAACTTACGAATATCCCCTGAGCCAGCATTCCGTGGAATTTTTTCCTAGCTCTCCACGCCTACAAAGACGTCGGCTCCGCTCGCGACTCCGCATGACGTCACCGGACACATAAGAGAGCCTCGTCGGCATGATGATGTCAGTTCCACCCATTTTTTCTGTGCCTCCGAGGCGAACAGGTGGACCGACAACAGATTAAAAGTATACACAGTACACAACATTTGAACAAATATACATAGTACATAATAAAAAGGAACGCTAAAGAACATAAGCATTTCCTATAAATGTACCAGATAGAAAGAAGAAACCATGTAAAACAACATGTCAAACAAGGCATTCTTTAAGGTATACAAAGGTGGACAACGGGGAGGAGGGTGGGTCAGTGAGGAATCCACAGGCAGATACTGTATCCACCAGAAAAAGTGTTACCAAAGGTAAGTAACTTGTTCTTCTGATGGATACATCTGCCTGTGGATTCCTCACCTTATGAATAGATTCCCTCAGCAGTCCCAGTCCCGGAGGAGGGTGTCCGCCTTTCTCATACCAAAAAGTCCTGCAAGACAGAGCACGCAAAATGGCCCTCCCTCCTCATTTCGGAATCCAAGCAATAATGCTTTGCAAAAGTGTGGAGGGAGGCCCAGGTCGCTGCCTTACAAAATGTCCAATACAGGAACACCTCTGGCTAAAGCAGAGGTGGAAGACTTAGCCCTAGTAGAATGAGCTCTAATACCCTCAGGTGGATCCTTACCAGCAAGGGCGTAGCAGATCTTGATGCACAAGATGCTCCATCTGGATAGAGTGCGCTTGTGCACAGCTTTGCATTTTGAGCGTCCAACATAGCCCACAAAAAGCTGATCGTCCATACGCAAGTCCTTTGTCCTGTCCAAATAAAAGCTCACCGCTCTTTTAGGGTCCAGGCGGTGAAGTCTCTCCTCCTCCTTGGAAGCGGGAGGATAAAACACAGGGAGAGTTATGGACTACCCCAGATGAAAGGGAGTAACCACCTTAGGCAAAAAAGCAGCCCTGGTACTGAAGACCATCCTTTCAGCATGTATGGTCAAAAACGGGGGTTTTGAACTAAGAGCTTGAAGCTCGCTCACCCTCCTTGCTGAGGTAATGGCTACCAGAAAGACTGTTTTAAAAGATAAAAGCCTCAAAGGACAGCTATGTAAGGGTTCAAAAGGGGAACCCATCAAAAAAGTTAAAACAAGATTAAGATCCCGTTGGGGCATAACAAAGGGAGTAGGCGGAAACCTATTGGTAAGGCCTTGAATAAAGGTAGATCAGGTAGACACAGAAAAGCCGATAAGGCCAACAAATAGCCCTTAACCGTGGCCACAGCACAACACTGCTGAGCCAAGGAAAGAGCAAACTGAAGAACATTCGACAAGTGGGCCTTCAAAGGGTCAATGGATCTCTCTCTCCACATCATTTAACGAATATTGACCATCTGTAGGAGTAAATGGACTTGGTGGAGTGTCGACTGGCCGATAAAACAACATCCACCACGTCAGGAGGGAGAGAGAAGGAACTCAGGTTGCCCTGTTTAATCTCCAGGCATGAAGGTGCAGGCTCTGGAGGTGGGGGTGAAGAACCTGCCCCTACGACTGCTAGAGGAGGTCTACCCTGAGAGGCAGACGGAGCGGTGGATGAGATGAGAGGTGAAGTAGATCTGTGTACAACACCCTTCTTGGCCAATCCGGGGCGATCAATATGACTTAGTCCCGGTCTTCGCAAATCTTCCTCAGAACCCGAGGAATCAAGGGCATGGGAGGAAATGCATAAAGGAGATGAGAGCATCAAATCAACTGAAACGCGTCCCCCAACGCCCCCTGCATAGGAAACTGGAGACTGCAGAATGACGGGCAATGCGCTTTCTAGAAAATGGCAAACAGGTCCACCCGAGGAGTCCCCCAAGTTCGGAAGACGTGTCGAACTACCTCCGGATGAAGCCTCCACTCGTGGTCGGCGGAGAACTGCCGACTGAGACTGTCCGCACGCACGTTAAACACCCCGGCTAAATGATTCGCCATCAAGCAAATCCAATGGTCCTGAGCCCAGGACCAAAGCTGCAAAGCCTCTCTGCAGAGAAGGTACGACGCTACTCCTCCCTGCTTGTTGACATACCACATCGCGGTAGTGTTGTCCGTCAGGACTTGAACCAACTGACCGCGAAGGAAAGGGAGAAAGGCCTTGAAAGCCAAACGTATCGCCTGCAATTCCAGAAGATTGATATGAGACAATCTCTCCTCTGGAGACCAAAGACCCTTGATCTCCAGATCCCCCATATGAGCACCCCACCCTAGGGTAGAGGCATCCGTTATCACTTTGGCCACCGATGGAGGAAGATGAAAGGGCTTTCCTTGAGACAGATTGCCCTCCACGCTCCACCAAGACAGATCCGCTGCAGCTTCTCTGGAGATCCCTACTGACTCCCTCTATATCTCCGTTGTGCTGATACCACTGCCTGCGGAGACACCACTGGAGCGCACTCATGTGCCAACATGCATGGTTGACCAACAGAATGCAGGAGGCAAACAAACCGAGCCGGCGAAGGACCTTCAGAACTGGAACAACTGCTCCATTGTGGAATAAAGGGATCATCTCCTGAATGTCGAGAATTCTTTGTGGAGGAGGAAATGCTCCACACACAGTAGTGTTCAGTACCGCCCCTATGAACAGGTTGCGCAGAGAGGGCACCAGGTGAGATTTGGGCACACTGATTGAAAAACCCAAGTTGAACAACAGTTGAGATGTTACCCGCAGATGATGAAGCACAATCTCTGGCGACTCTGCTTTAAGCAGCCAGTCGTTCAAATAGGGGAAAAACGGAATCCCCGACCTTCTGAGGTGAGTTGCCACCACTGCCATCACCTTTGTGAAGACTCGAGGTGCAGTAGTAAGACCAAACGGGAGAACCGCACACTGGTAGTGCTGCGACCCAACCGTAAAACGGAGATACTTCCTGTGCAACTTCAGAATGGGGATGTGAAAATACGCATCCTGTAGGTCGATCGACTCCATCCAGTCCTCTTGCTGCAGCGCCAGAAGAACCCGAGCAGGGGTCAGCATCTTGAATTACTCCTGCTTCAGGTAAACATTCAAGACCCTGAGGTCCAGGATCGGACGTAACCTGCCGTCCTTTTTGGGGATCAGTAAATACCGGGAGTACCTCTTTCCTGCTTTGGAACCACCTCTATCGCACCTTTTTGTAGTAATGCAAGAACCTCCTTCTGTAGAAGAAGCAAATGGTCCTCTGAACAAAAACCTTGGTAAGGAGGAGGAAATTCCTGAAAGGGAAGGGCGTACCAATTCTCCACAAGGTTTAAAACCCAAAAGCTCTGGCGCGACCGATTTCCAACCTTGCAGAAAGTGAGACAGCCGACCCCCTACAGGACCCACATGATCCAGGATGGGGGATCTAGGGCTGCTTTCCTGCGGTACTAGAGGGAGCGGGGAGGCAGAAGAGGAGGAGGAGATATTGCGGTCAGAACCACGTTGGCGACCTTAGGCTCTTCCTCTAAGACTTATAGAGTGGATTCTGCTGCTGCTACGGAGGTTGACGAAAACTGCGAAAGGAAGACCTTCCAAAGCCTCGATATTTCTTGTAGCCAAAACCTCTTGACTGGGTCTGCAATCCCAAGGATTTCGCCATGGTTCTGCTATCCTTAAACCTTTGTAAAGCCGAATCTGCTTTTTCCCCAAAGAGCTTAGGCCCTTCAAAGGGCAAATCAAAAAGAGTGGCCTGGACATCAGGGGAAAATCCAGAAGATCGAAGCAAAGCCTGCCTTCTTGTAGCTATGGAGGAGCCCATAACTCTGGCTATTGAGTCAGCCGTATCCAGGCCTGATTGAATAACCTGTCTAGCCGCAGCCTGAGCGTCTGACAGAACCGCCATAAAGTTTCCCCTCTCCCAATCAGGTATCTTTGGGGCCAACTGTTTTGCAGAGTCCATCAAAGCATGTATACAACGGTCCAACAGACAAGTAGCATTGGTCGATTTTAGTGCCATGCTAGGAGAAGAGAAGACCTTTTTAGTTGACTGCTCAATCTTCTTTGAGTCCCTGTCAGCTGGAGCATGTGGAAAAGCACCTGAAGATTACTTTGAGCAGGATGCCTGCACCACCAAACTCTCTGGAGATGGATGGGAAGAGAGAAAATCTGGATCCCCTGGTGCAGTCCTATATCTTCTTGCCACAGCCTTAGAAACAGCAGGCGAAGAGAGTGGTTTAGGCCAAACCTCAAGGACAGGCTCCAATAAGGCTTCATTAAAGGGTAACAGAGGCTCAACTATGGAGGAAGGCGAATGCAAAACCTCTGTCAGCAAATTTGGTTTATATTCGGCAGTAGGTAACTGTAAATCCAAAAGCTTTCCTTATAACCCAATGGTAGGGAGCTACCTCTTGAGGAGGAGAAGCCCTTGTTGAAGAGAGTTCCCACTCAGGAGAGGTATCCCCCCACTCGCCTCCTGAATTTCCTCGAATTCATCCAGAGACTCTTCCAACTCGCCCTCCTCTACTTCTTCTCTGCGATACTGCTCCTCTTCTAACAGCCTCTGTGCCTCTCTCCTTGAACGAATCCGCGGACGCGGCATCGGTGGCGTCGTAGGCTCCGAAGGAGGCACGAGATCCGCACGAGGCCGAGAGGAAGGCTCACCAGACGGCGCCAATGATTCTATCAACGGCGTCGAGACTCTCGGCGCCGGAAATTGCCATGACGGCGCCATCGGCATGAAGGGTGGCTGGGCATAGTACTGGGGCACTCCCCAGTTGAATGCCAGTGGACCCGAAGGTGTTCCAGATGGGAAAGCCGCCCTTGAAAATACTCCGTACAATGCATTTAAAAAATGCAACAGATCCGCACCTGGAGCCGGAACTGTGGATATGGATTCGAGCCAGTATCCAAACGGGGAGTATCCGACGTCAGAACGATCGGATCCACTGCCGAATCCACCGGTTCAATCTCAGGTACAGGAGAAGATGGAATATCCTGAGCCGGCTCGGCGTCTGAAGCCAGTGAATCCCTCGGCACCGGAGACTGCGCCGGAGTGCCTCTATGCGAAGGAGACTCTTGGGAGTCGCACGAGGAGAAGAAGAGGGCGCAGGAGATACAAAGTCCTTACGGTGACGTCAAGGGGCAGGCGAAGGCGACCTCGAAGCCTTACCCTTCATCGCGCGGCGCCGAAATCCAGGTCTTCTTTTTTTCTTGTGCTTTCTCGACTTCGATGTATGCGAAGTCGACGACTTCGACTTATCTCCCTTACGCTCTCTTCCTTCTTTCTTCACCTTGGCCAGAAACAACTTGGCTTCCCGTTCTTTAAGTGCTTTAGGATTCATTTTCCTGCAACAGGAACAGTCCTCCACGTCGTGTTCCGACAACAAGCACCATAAACAATCTTCATGGGGGTCAGTGATGGACATGTGACTTCCACATTCCCTAAAGGGCTTAAACCCAGACTTCCTCGAAGACGACATCGCTACAGCAACAGTTAAAGCAGAAGGAATAACAGGAGTAACTCCACAAAATATGGAGAGTGCTAGAAAACCGTTACGCGTCGACGGCGCGGAAAAAAGGTAACTGACGCTATCACGCTGACGAGGCTCTCTTATGGCTCAGGTGACGTCATGCGGCGTCGAGAGCGGAGCCGACGTCCTCACCAGCGTGGAGAGATAGGAAAAAAATTCTGCGGAATGCTGGCGCAGGGGATATTCATAAGGTGAGGAATCCACAGGCAGATGTATCCATCAGAAATGTATAGACACATTACTGCTCTATTGAAAGTTATGTGAAGCTGAGTTCAACACTGCTCTCTACCCAGTATTCTCTCAGGATATATCATAGTATCCTTTGTGAAAGAAGCACTGTATGCTGTACGCAGTGATGTTCGGCCTGCGTATCATCCTCCATTGATCAGAAGCTAGAAGAAAAAATTATTCTGTCGGTGACTAGCTTTCAGAAACATGAAGAACACTGGTCAAATGACTCTGCCAGGAGTCGCACAGTGAAAATTATTGGTTCAGTCGTAAATGAGAAAATAAGAAGCAGGATGGCATATGGCTATTGTGCCAGGGACTCAAACATACATGCTCGACCTTCTCGGATTTATCTTCTCCGCCAGCAAAGTTCCCACACGAATTCCCCACCATAGGTGGCCACATCTTACAGAACTCCATCCACTGGTTTGCTTTGTATTTCTTAAGAGAGGTGAACTCAGACAATCACCTATAAACCTCTTTTTGATAAATGTGGCTGGGACATGTACCCATTGCAGCGACTGTTCTTGCTTCACTGTCTTCTGTACAGAAATATATATATATATATATATATATATATATATCTATATCTATATATCTATATATCTATATATCTATATATATATATATATATATATATATATATATATATATATATATATATATATATATATATATATATATATATATATATATATATATATATATATATATATATATATATATATATATATATATATATATCTCCTTAGGTTCCAGGTCGCTCTGGTTCTTGTGCTTCAAACAATATAATCCGCTTCCAAAAGAAGGATCCACAGCCTGCCACTATTTATTTTTTCCTACTACTGCGGTGTGTCTCTCTATATTGAGGAGATTGCTGGGAAAAGAATGACAGGGTCGATTATAGTGATGTATTATCCGCATAGCTGGGATTTATTTAACTGAGCAGCCACTTCCGGATCAAGACTAAATCCAAACATTTTTGGATTAGCACTAATACCTTGTGATTCAGCAACAAGCGTATAAGGAGTGCCTGCTTCTCTGATTAAATAAATAGCACATCAAAAGTCACCTCAAACCAAATGGGACTGGCTTTAATTCCATTCATACGTGTTAAGAATGCTGGTGTAAACGGATACTTTACCAGCTGGCATCACTCTACCTGGGAGGAAGAAGATAGATTGGATATTGTTTACATACTTATCTGTGGTCTTCTCAGCTGACTATTCCATTGTAATAGCTTGACATAGCAAAGACACCACATATTTACCTTGCCATCTTGGATCTTCCCCAAGTATTTTTTCTATCATTGCTTGACTTGCTAGAACACCTGGCTGTAGGTCAGGGATGCCATCACTGTTTCCGAGCTGCCCATTTTGTAAGGCTTCCTGTGCCTGCATTTCCCTGAAACAAATTACATTCATTAATCTACTTGAACCACTAATGAATTTGTTTTAAAAAAACACAGCATTTGCTTTGATAAAACATTCCCTAGTAGGGGGTTTGAAATAAAGTAAATGCCACTAGGCAGCAAGCTGTCACCAGACTTGCATGTTGAGTATGGTAATGAAGGTACAAAAACGAATGAATTACACACAAAATAGTCTGTTTATAGTTGAGAAAATTACTTTTATTTATTTCATACATGACGAAATAGGGCTGAGGTACTGCCAATCATCAGATCAGAAAATTCTGTTTTCAGCGAAAAACCATAAAAGACTTTAACACTTAGATAAAATACAAATGCATACATACATCTGTGACAGCCTAGTTTAGAAAGTCCAAAATAATAGTAGTAGTACAACTGCCTGAGGCTGATTTCCCAACCAATTTTCTCATTCTTACAGCAGGCAATAAAAATGTATAAACCATTGAGAACCCAAATTCAGATTGCAGCTGGAGATGCAGTAATGCGGCTCTACATTGTCTTATATTGAGAAACTTTAGAAGTGGTAGCAGGAACAACTTCCTCAGTTTATCATAAACTCACAAAAGGAAAGTAAGTTTAGCAGATTAAATTGATCATACAGGCCTAGATCAAGCTCTAATGCCTTACAAGAACCACTAAGGTGGGAGACCAGATAATGAGCTGTTTCAAATCAAAAGCAAATGAAATAAAACCAGTGTCTGGCATTCTTAATGAAGCCCAAACAGGGCTCCACAGCCTCAGTGGTTGATAGGTAACAGTTTCTTGCTGCCGACTTCTTGAGCAATTCAAGGCGTTCATTCCCAGCAATAAGATTGCTTTAAATATATTTTTATAAGTTCCTTCCTGGTAGTGATGGACACTGGGTTGCTGAATAAATCTGGTCTACTTAACTTGGCAAATTGCTCTTTGATGTATCGCAGCCACGAATGGACATAGCGTTATCGTGCCTCAGGCAGTCAAAAATCACAAGACTGTTACAATTAGTTTCCTCTTTTGACCAGATTGAGATCCAGAGTATTAAATGGCCACAATTTAACAAAATCCTCTACAAAAAGAAGCAGGGGCCATTTTAGGTGGCACGTATAGGTTGAGTAACTGGTGGGGACACAATCTCTTCAAAAAGGCATTTTCAGATTGCTCAATGTGGTAGCATCGGATACACCGTGTTAGACCTGCCAGCCCTTTGGCTGTCCCCTCCTCATTTTTCTTCCTTTATCCTCTAATTTTTCTGTCCATTAGTTTTTGGGTGTTGACGTAGAGGCTCTGGGCCCCCATTTTCACTACCTGAGGGTGAGGCGCAAGGTGCTTCACTAAAATGGAGGGAGGGAGAGAGTCTCTTCACAAAATGGTGGACTAAACTGTCACCTCAGAACCTGGGCCATAGACTGTCATGAGGGGTTCCAGAACGTTCTGGACCACTCTGGCCAGTCGGGGCCCAGGTTATAAATAGAGGGGAGGTGCGTCGGCCATTTTGGAGAAGAAGGTGTGCTGTGAGAAAGTCAGGAGTAAGGCATCTGAGTGGGGAGGTGGATGCACTAGAGAGGGAATTTGACAGTTCTTAGGGTCTGCTTTACTTCCCTCCCCAGCTGATACCACCCTTGACCTCTTGACCTGACCCTGTTACCAGCCACTGACTCCAGGTCACAACTACCCTAGGCGCTCCTGTTCAGTCAGGTCCCTTGAAGGAAGCTAGGGTAGAGAGACACCGACTTTGGCTACACCTTCCACACCCCTGCTGTTGTCTGGAACCCTGGATTAATCCAGGGATATCGACTGACCACTACTTTCGACTGAAGGGAAGGTCATCTGCGACATAGTCCCAGGGATTTGGCTAAAAGCTTCGATTGCCCCAGAGATCGGATCGCCTCCTTAATTTTAGCCACCCCTGACTTGAGACCCTATCTGAAACACTCACCGCCGCAGCCCAGGGGTTGGAAAATCGTCCTACCGTCACCTGGGGGGCCCATGAGGAGGCCCGGGGTCCCATTGTGCCGGATACGATAGCGCGACCTAGCCCGGAGTGAAAGGGAAGCCTGCCTTACTCGGATCGCACGCAAAGGGGCGGACTAAGAAGCGCCGCCCCACCGAGGTCAGACTGTGTGAGGAGGCTGCGCCCCTGAGTAGAAGTCTGTGACGGGCCTTGAAGCTGCGATCCTCTGATCACATGCAGGGGGCGGTCTGAGGAGTGCCGCCCCCGCTGGTGCCGGCTGTGTGAGGAGGCCGCGCCCCCGCAGGCCGCGCTGCGTCTGGGGGCGTGCCTCCCGGCAGTCACTGGGTGGTTGAGCGACTGGTTTCAAGGGTCCTCGTGGGGCCCAGGAACGACCCCACGTCAGCATTGTCACCCCCTCAAGGTCTATCAGGAAGTGGGCTTGCCGGTGAGTGAGGCTCAGAGGAGCGAGTCCTCAATCCGACTCGAGTGACCCACAAGAGGCCCGAATTAGAGAAACCCTCGGGGAAGGCGGGCGGAAGGCCAGTGTGGCCCCGGATTCGCCCCTTCCCCCTGGGAGATTCCTCCAGGAGTATGTTGAGCCCCCTCTGCCCCCAGCAAGAAGAACTCGGTTCCTGGGCTTTCCAAGCCTCTCCTGAGGAAGACGTGGTTCTTTACTAGTAAGCCGGGCATTTTGGGGGAGTGTTCCGGATTGTGGTAACGGAGGCCAGTGTGACATCCTGATAGCCCCGATCTCCGACTACATAGGAGACCCCTAATTTATATCTTGATCTTCAAAGAAATGTGAATGTAATGTGCAGCGCTTAGAATAATCACTTGCTCTTCAAAGAAATGATAATGTAATGTGCAGCGCTTCGAATAATCACTTGATCTTCAAAGAAATGGGAATGTAATGTGCAGCGCTTAGAATAATCACTTGATCTTCAAAGAAATGAGAATGTAATGTGCAGCGCTTAGAATAAACACCTGATCTTCAAAGAAATGAGAATGTAATGTGCAGCGATTAGAATAATCACTAGATCCCAAAGAAATGTAAATGGTATGTGTAACGCTTAAAGTAAACACCTGATTTCCGGTGTATAGTGAGTGCCCTGGGGAGTGCTTCGTTTGGTGTTTTGGTTCAACGCGCTATTGAGTATGGTGTTGATTCGAAACATTAAAAGGGGCGCGCTTGAGATCTTGCTACATTTGAAGAAGAAGAGTATTGCTAAATCGGACGAGATGAAATGTTCTGTCTTTGTAAGGTATTGGCTAAAAATTGATTAACTTCACCGGATAAGGAAAGATAAAGCTTACCTACCTTCTCTAAATAATTGGTGTAGCGTCATATTTTTAAGTGGTAAAGCGTTGAAGTGTGAAGTGAGTGTGACGCAAGCACAACATGCAATTCTGGAGTAAGCCTTTCTACTTGAGCCAAGCTACCCTAGGACTCTAGGTCCAACACACCCCCAGATACCTGCACCATATGTAGCCACTGAAACAGATCTATCTTGGTAAATGTTAATCATGGCGTCTAATGGTTTGAACCCTATCTTGGCTGAGAAGCAGAAAACTGCAGCAGTGGATTGTTCAAGCTGGGACTTTAACTTCAAAAGCTGCTGCCAATTACACTTTGCATCAAATGGGACCCTCAAAACAAGTAAAGGCTGGTATGCCCATAATTCTAAACTCCTTTATCAAATGTGTTGTGGTCTTTACATTCTTGGCAAAAACAGGTTATAGTAAAAGATTTGGAGATCTTGATGGTTAAATCCAGCCTGCCCATAAACAGAGTAAAAGTCTCCAGAAACTTCGGCAGGCCAAAAGCAGTTCTTGCCATTACAACACAATTATCAGCATAAAGTAATATTGGGGTTGGTCTGTTTCCCACCTTCGGAGTATCCACCCTTAAGTTGGTCAGCGTGCGCTCCAGGTCACGGATATAAAGAGTGAAAAGTAAGGAGGCCAGGCCTTGCCTGCCCCCTCTCCAAATCCTAAATAGGCTGGAGCACTCGCCGCCTCAGCTGAATCTAACAAAAGTGGTGATATTATTGTGCAATTGTCGAAGTAGATCCACTAGAGGTTCTTTTCCTCCCAATGGAGGTCATCAGGTCCCAGAGTCTAGAGTGACTCACAAAATAAAAGGCAGAGTTTAGGTCCATAAAGACGAGATGGACAAATCCTTTCTTTGCTCGTGTATTGTTGATTAGTAAATAAAGAGTCAAAGTCTGGTCAATAGTACAAAGTTCCTCACAGAACCCATACTGGGCTTCAGAGAGGATTGAATTGTCCTTGGTGCATGACTCCAATCGGTCTAAGAGGACTCTACCAAAAACCTTGGCTGTGGAGTCAATAAAGAATATTGGGTAGTAACATCTAGGGTCTGACCTGTCTCCCTTTTTAAACACAGAGATAAAAATCGCATTCTATCAAGATTGTGTAGGCCCCCTTTGAGCTGCCCTCCTCAGGAAACTAACTGACAGAGGGGCTCAAAAATCTATATTTTCACCCAAAATGTCCATATAGACCCAGTGAGGGACTAGCACATGGTTCTGTAGGCTGCATTAAATTGCCGTGGAGGCTTCTACTAACTCGAATGTTAGTTTGCCATAGTATTCCCTTCAACCTACACCAGAAATCGGACCAGTGACTCCTTCTATGGGAGGACATTTCATAGATAATGGAAAAGTGAGATACCCTTTCCTCAATAGGAATAGAGACATCGGAAACTGCACTGTGACCATCCCTAAAATAGGATGTATTCACTGGCTTCTAAAACCGGGAGGTGTCATTCCTGATACTAACAGTTTCCCTCTTGAAAATCGAATCTTTGTACTGAAGCCTACACAGTCCGATTTCCTCTGGGACACGCGGGGTATGCTTGAGGGCGGCAATGCGTCGCTATTAAGCAAACTCCATCAAATCATTTCTTCTTTTAGTGGCTTCCTGACCTGAAAGGGACCATCATAAGTTGTCTGATAGTCTGACAGATTAAAATAAAGGAGTTCAACTGGATTGCCATCTTACCCCAAACAAATTAAAATGTCTCTCAGATTCAAATTCAGCAATACAGACAAAAACTGCAGAGGGCCAACCGTGGCCCATTTTGCTAATATACCCTTTTTCTTCTTGGCTGATCATATTTTGTGGTGGCCAATATGTGGCTAACATCATCAGCCTTTCAGAAGCAAGTCTGGTGTGTGGCTAACTGTGCACCAACCCTACTAGCCATTCACTGTCTCAGGCCAAACCTGTGACCGAATGTGCACTATTCATATAGGATTTTTAGTGGCAAACAAGACTTTTGATTCTTATACTTTTTGTAGATATTAGCGTGGTTACTCTGCCCAGGCGTGGCAAGCTTTCAGAGGCAATATTTCCAACTCACTCTGCAGATATTCAAGTAGTGAAAAATTAAACTATGCGCGTCAAATAACTTACTCATCCATCTCATGCAAACAAAATGGTCATTCTTTTTGACCCAAGTATTTCTAACAAACAAGTAACTTACGTTCGTTAATGCATTATCTGGTAGAGACAGGATCTAGCCGCAGATTCCTTACTTTAGAATCTTCCCTTGGCGCAAGACTGGATCCGGAGTCGCGCAACTCCATATCGACGTCGTCGACAAAGTCCATATAACTTCCTCACTGACATCAGTTTCTTCCATGACTATTTTCCACGCTCAAAATGTGGAGCCACATATAGAAACTGCCTACTGAAACAGTGTGCTAAAATAAAAGACACCCTTGTGTCAAATAATCACTGGGTTCAGCTTTTTTTCTTCTTTTTCAGGATGTGACTGATCATAATGAAATCTTTCAAACAAAAGAAGACTCGGTTCATAGAGCGGGGAGGACGGGAGGGTAGTTAAGGAATCCGAGGCTAGATCCTATCTCTACCAGATAATGCATTACCGAAGGTAAGTAACTTGTTCATCTCATAGAGACATCTAGCTGCACATTCCTTACTTTAGAATCAAATGCCAAAGCCAAACCATCACTGGAGAAGGGTCTGCGAACTCAGACCATGAAAAGTCTCTTACTATCACAAAACTGGTCCAGAACAAGAGAAAAAGACCGGACTTTCATAATAATTTAGATGAGCAATAACCTACTCTACCACATAAAAAGCAGTGGAAGGAACCACAGGTAAGTAAAGTCACAAGACATTTAAATCATGGGTACAAATTACCAATGTTAGTATGACAAATCTGTGTTAGAAGCCAATCAACAATACGAGTATAAAACTATTTGCAGCCCTGACGGGATCTGAACCATGCATTCTCACCGCACAATAACTGTGGACGGATTCACAGTAACAAAAGTCATAAAAACGTTAAACGCATGGTGATAACATTACCCACTGACAAGAACATTTCGTCACCAAATGACCCTATGAAAATAAACCCATTTGGACTTGCATCCAGGCCCGAACCGCGCGTTAGAACCTATGGAACACAGAGCAGCAGGCCATGTCACTGAGCAATACCTTTATGCTGTATAAAGTCCCGTCCTAGCCAGTAAAGCCCTGCAAATTACACAGAGAAAAATCCATCTCCCGTGGAGAAAGCATAAAGAATATTCTTATCAAAAAGAAGTTAAGGACAACAATAGCAACTATAGGCACAGAAGCAGTCTTTCCATAGGAAAAAGAACTAGAGATGATACAAATACATAGGAGTAAAATAATTAAACACCAACAAAAGAAAATTCATATTTAAAGATACAAAGATAACGCCAAATAATCCACATACAATAATGACAACAGTAAGGCACTACAGTGGGATCATATCACTTAGGAAAGCAACAGCCATCCAATATGCTATTGCGCGAGACACCACCCTTAAGCAATGGTAGTATAAGTCAAGGTCAAAATGAGCTTTATTCGATTTTAGACATTTAAAATCATAAAAGCATACATGATCATAAAAGCAAGTAAAAACATTTGATATATACGGAAATTAAAATACATTATCTATCACAAAGTGCATAAAGTGCTTTGAAGTCGAAGTAAGTTAGCCTACAGGATAATGCATTCCAGACTTTAATCAAAGTAGATATTATACATTTACGCTTTTTCTGACTAAGTATATTTTTCATAAAACCAGACATGGCAGATACAGATAGTATACTATTTAAAAATTGTAAATATAAAAACGCTGGTCTGCATTGTCTCCAACCTGCCTGTTTTAACAAAGGGAGAATCCATTTTGTTCTTTCCCTTGCATAAAATTTACATAACAGTATCACGTGAATGGTAGATTGTGGAGACACATTATCACAAGGGCAAGGAGAAAGTTCTCTAGACCAATCGTTTATTCCTGGATAACTGACCAGCCGATGAAAACTGTTAAAACTAAAATGAGTTAAAAGATATCTATCATATCCCTCCATGCAACATAAGAGATATGGTTGGATGCCACACGTAATCAAAGTCATTTGATGTTGGACTACCGTCCACTTATTTATCTCCTGAGCGACTCTAAGTGACTCTAAATGGGTAAAACAGATTAGTTTGAGATTCTTCCGGGAGATAGAATTCATTTTCTCTGGGGTAAAGTAGTAATCTGGGTGGCCAATTTCACTCAGAAATTTTTAACATAATGTAGCCATGTGATCTTATTAGCCTGGTCCAGATTCATAGAATCCTTAATTATCTCTCTATTTAAACACGTGCTGCTGGTTGTCCATACACGATGCCACAGCAGCACAGGTTGCATTTTTATAATATCAGAGACATAAGGAATACCCAGCTCGCTGTGGCAATTAAAAACCGGGGAACTCACTGGTACAGCTAAAATAAACCTTAAAAAGGCATTTTCTACACATTGAATCATAGATACATAATAAAAGCCCCACACTCCCGCCCCGAATATCGCAATACTTATGCACTTGGCCTGAATAATTTTAAGAAGAATACCAGGGGGCCTTTTTCCAATTTTCTTGGAGGAATTAACGAGAGCGGCAGTCGTCTTCATAAATAATAGGCTACTACTTTTCACCGCTGGGCCCCAAGAGCCCATGTTTGGTAATAAAACACCCAGATAAGTAAACGTGTTGGTGGAATCTACTCTTTTATCCCCCAAGGGGAGGCTGTTACATTTATTTCTCCCTCGCCCACAGCTCATTACGAATGTTTTTTTAGCATTTAATTTCAGACCCAAGTTATCCATAAAACAAGAATATGTTGTAAGTGCTTTCCGCAAACCTAGTTGCGTGTGGGCCATAAGTACCGCGTCATCAGCGTAGAGGAGGGAGCTTATCGGCCGTTTGTTGACATACGGGGGATCCTGCGCCGTTCCTTCAAGCTCCTGCTCCACAGCGTTAGTGTTAGAAAACCCCGGGCAACCGGGGTTAGCAGTCACCCGGTTTTTCCCAGCACAAGGGGTAGCTTGGCTCGAGCGGTCGGGGGTCAGGCACCGTGTTAAGCGTACGTCACACCCTCACAATAACCATGCGTGTATCCGTTCCAAAAACGACACTACACCGTAAAAATTTATGAAAATATATCTGTGTTTATCTTGTTTTCTCTTAGTTGCAGGTTAAATAAATAATAACACACTTACAGTACACAAAGCTTCTTCTGTAAAAAGGGTAGGTCAAATAAATAAGCTCAGATCATAAATAATCAATGAATAAATAGATGTGCATAAAATACATAGGCAAATAAATACTGCGAGGGAATAAATACTGTGAGACAATAAATAGGATAAATACAAAGAATACAATACTCTCAATAAATATAAGCCATCAGACCACTTTCAAATCAGGTCACATTTGTGAGGTACGAAGGGTTGATTTGGCCCAATCACAGCTTGTGGTTATGTGGATGGCCTGAGGGTGTCTCACCTAGCTTGGATAAGGCTGAGGCTAAAACTGAGGTAGATCAAGGGTAATCTAGGAATCTGGCTCTCCCAAACTACACAACCCCTCACACAGGTCACTGTATCCGTCTCAGTCCACCCCTGGCACTCCCAGGCTGGTCCTAACACCTCTCTAGCCCCTAGGATGGTCTCTTAGGGCTCCATAGGGCCTTAGGCGCCCTCTATTCCACTTACTGCCCTCTTTATGAACTTCCGACTCCGCCGGAGTCGTGTCGACGCCGTGAGGCGGTTCCGGTTCGATGTCGCTAGCCGGCCTCGGCTCGATGTCAGTTCTTGTCGACGTCGTGAGGCGGTTCCGGATCGATGTCGGCGGACGGCCTCGGCTCGATGTCAGTTCCTGTCGACGCCGTGAGGTGGTTCCGGATCGATGTCGGCGGGCGGCCTCGGCTCGATGTCGCTGGCCAGCCTCGATTCGATGTCGGTCTCCGGCGTCACAGGGACACGATCTCCCTACTTCCGGGTGTCTCCGGAGTGCGACCTCCACTCCCGACCTCCGGTGCTCTTCCCTTCAGGTTCCGGCGACTCCGGAGTGCGATCTCCACTCCTGACCTCCGGTGCTCCTTTCCTCAGGTTCCGGCGACTCCGGAGTGCGATCTCCACTCCCGACCTCTGGCACGATTCACCTCGGTCTCCGGCGACTCCGGAGGGCGGACTTCACTCCCCCGTCAACGCCGCACACTTGACCTCAGGTGACTTCCTCCTCGACCTCTGGTGACTCCACGACCTCCGTCGGCGCCCTCTCTCGACCTCTGGCGGCTCCGGGTACGACGTCTGCTTTCCAGTCAGCGCCGCTTCTTCACCTCCGGCCCCAGGTCTCTAGGCTTCTCGGCGTCGGACTCCAGGAAGATACCAATAGACAGGTCAGGAACTTGCTGTTCTTTACTTTCAAGGCCTGTTCCGGCTGTTCAGGTCCTTGAGTTGGTTCTTCTTGACTTTATCCCACGCAGGGCTCTAGGCTGGGCTCAGTCAGTAGGGACTAGTATCAAGGGTGGGTTTCCAGACCCCACTCCAGGCACAAGTTTCCACCCCTGCTGCCTCACTCCTTCCTCCTTCAGTGTTGTGCTGCTCTCCCTTCACCAGTCAGGTGCCAACTGCCAACTCCAACTGCCAACTCTGAGCTGGCTTCCCAACATTCTAAACCTGCCTCACACTGTCACAGGGTTCTAGAATGTTCTGGAAGGTACTAGTAGGTTCCAGCTATATCTCAGGTGACAATGGGTGGCCACCATTTTGTGTTTCAGGCCCTCAGACAGAAGTTCCAGGGGTAGGGAAAATGGCTCCCTGACCCTGCATCAACACTAAAAAGTCTGGTGGTTCCCAAAAAGGAAAAATACTAACAGGGTTTGAGGCAAAAGTGGGACAAAATAAATAATGATGAGGAGGGACCACCCAAAGGGCTGACAGGTCT
This sequence comes from Triturus cristatus, assembly GCF_964204655.1. Lineage (NCBI taxonomy): Eukaryota > Metazoa > Chordata > Amphibia > Caudata > Salamandridae > Triturus > Triturus cristatus. Next base: position 1,093,341,140 of record NC_140593.1, read on the forward strand.
AACAAACCTAGTTGCGTGTGGGCCATAAGTACCGCGTCATCAGCGTAGAGGAGGGAGCCTATCGGCCGTTTGTTGACATACGGGGGATCCTGCGCCGTTCCTTCAAGCTCCTGCTCCAAAGCGTTAGTATATAGAGTAAAAAGGAACGGCGCAAGCACACAGCCTTGTCGCACCCCCCTATCCATGGTGAATGGCGCAGTACATTCCCCATTAGTGCCATAGCGCACCTTAGCAGTAGCCCCAGAATATAATTATTTTAAAAACTGGATCAGTACCGGGTCGACCTTCAGATTTAATAATATACTCCACTATTTATTATGTATCACACAGTTGAATGCGGCTGTTAAATCTACAAATGCCACATAGTTTCCCCCCTTTTCCTGTATGTACTTTCCAAGTAAAATGTTTAGATTCAAGACTTGCTTGTTTGTCCCCATCCCTTGTCTAAAACCATATTGCACGTCACTTATTATATTATTTTCATCAGCCCAAGATTGTAATTTATTTAGGACAACCCTTCCCATAACCTTCATTAAGGAATCTAGTAGGAATATGGGGCGGTAGCATGCTGGGTTTTCTTGTTCCCCCTTTTAAAAATCGGGACAATTACAGACTCCGCCCATGTTTTCATAAAGCCCTTTACGCAACTAGCTTGGAAGACCTTGGTTATCAAAGGTGACCAGAGTAATGGGATGGATTTAAATAAATCAATGGGAAGGCAGTCAGGTCCAGGGGCCTTGCCACCCCTGTTTGAGTTTGTTGCCTCGGTCACCTCATCAAGGGAAATTTCTAATTTAATAGGAATAAAGGTAGTGGGATTTTCCACCGGAGGTGTTAAGGACTCAGGAATGATTTCCTCATGCCCCTGTATGCTATAAACCTTTGAGAAAAACTCTACCCATGCCTTTTCGTCTATTGTGACCGCAATTGTCGCAACATCCTTGATTTAAAAAAATGGCGCATTTACTGCCCGCCAGAACAGGGTACAATCTTTACTCAATGATGCGTCGTGAAGTGCCGTCCATGCTTGGTTTTTTAGTTCTTTCTTGCAATATTTTCTTGCTAAATTATAAGACTTTCTACACTCCCTAATCTCATCTTGATCTCTCACTGTCCTATGTAGGACCTCTTTTAATCGGGAGTATGACTTTGTACATTTTATGTCGAACCACCCGTTTTTACGATCTCGGTTACTTCTATTTTCAGGTTTAAGCATATTTTGGACAATCGAAGTGATCTATAAAAAAAGCATTTAAAATGGTTTAATGGGAGGAGTCTTCCTGCAAGCAAGCTAGAATTGAATCGTAGGCCTTAAGGATAATTTGCTTGTTCAATTCGGCCGTATCACAACTCTCCCAGCGCAAGGTAAATCCATTTTTTGCTAGAGAGGTGAAAGCCCTGTGTCCAGACCAGTTTATTATTTATGCACTGGGCAGGTGCATCTAGCAATACTAAATCAATACTTAGGGGCAGATGATCACTCATAACGTTTGAGTGCGTTTTAAAATTTGCTACCCAATTTGCATAACAATTTGGAACAATAATAAAATCTATTATAGATTGGCAACCTCTGCCTATAAAAGTATAATCAAAATCTACACTAGGGGTAAACAATCTATTTGCAAAGCCGTAGTCATGAGAAAACAAAAGTTCATTAAACTTTTCACCCCGCTCTGAATGGTCGAAATGTATTATTGGGTCGTCCTCTTTAGTCGTTAAACCACAGACGCCTGACCCTAATTTAGAACATAGATTGACATTAAAGTTTCCCCCCCCAAATGGTAATCATATCCATGTCATTTGGAGTTCTCCGTTTACCAATATCATCACTAAGCTGCCTTTAGGAGTCCCCCAGATGGCCCTTCTCGAAGTTATTATAAAGGTTTACCACAGTTAAAATACAATTTGGGACCACATGAATCAGTATTATCTGATAATAGTTTGTAGATTTTATCGGGGAAATTTTTTGCACCTCCAATAAATGTGAAATGTAGATGCAAAGTCCCCCTTATGTCTACCATGATTTTTTTGAGTTGCTGGTGTATGGTATGTCTTATATCCTTCAATGTGGATTTCCTCTGCCACCCAGGTCTTCTGAAGACACAAGATATCAAATCTATCAATAAATTCATACCAGGCACTTATTTTCTTTACTCCGGAGGCCAGCCACATTCCAAAAAAGCACACTAATAGCCTTCTGGATATTCAATTCATTTGTGCTTATTGTTTCTATATAATTTTCGGACTGGCAACCCAGTTCCAGCCCCATGCGCTCATCACGACTAGGGACACTGAGGTGGCTTGACTCTAATAAACTACTAGTACTAATCCCCGGCCCAACATCACCTTCCTTCATATCCGCATACTCTGCCCTACAATGGTAGTATAAAGTTGAATAAGATATTAAGTATGAAAAAGTACACATTCATAGAGAAATAAAGGTACACCATTAGAGGGAAATGCCCTTCAGAAAAGAAAAGAATCTTTAGTAATAATGCACAACGTTATAACAACTTAAAAAGAGTCAAAAATATTAAGTATCCTTCATTATAGAAGGAATAGAATCGCATGAGAGACTACGTCTTGTTGAAGACCTATAATAGCATGACTTAATCCTAGGAAAATAAGCAAACATGCTCAAGGAACATTTACAAACCAACAATGTCTACATGAAGTGGCATCAACAGCAAAGGACATAAGACAGAACCTGAAGAAAATGTAGAATCTTAAAGCTCACAAGATGATAAGCTTTTGGGTAATAATGTTCTAAATCGAGCAAAAGTAAAGAACTTTTACCATCAATTATAAGTAACAGCATCCATCAACTAAACGCAAGACATACCAGGGGTAAAGCTAACAATGTGGCACTATCAGCAATTTTCTGTGAAAATACCAGAAGGAATCTTCGGGATAGGCACCCCCAGTGCTGTACTATCCCATCAACAGCACTTCAGTCTATTGACGTATGCCTATAAATGAAGCATAAGGTCATACAAATACCACATAAAAGTAGAAGAGACACTTTATCATATTAACCAAAACTAATAAGAGGATCATTGTACATAAACCGCACATCAAATGGCAGATTGTATACATTGAGCCTTTCATGGGTACAAATTTCAAAAGTACCTAATAAGAGGTACCAAACTTCACAAATGTATGATATCATACATCAGAGAAATAACCAGGCACAGAAGGTAGAAATCGAGATACTCAAATGTGAAACTAATAGCGCACAAGCTGAGCAATCCAAACTCAACACATATTTAGAACTGCTCACCATAGCATACAAAAGATACTCCACATAGAGTATGGTACATATCGTGAAAGTATCAACTCTTGAGCTTGAGCTCTTCTTCAAAGTAACAAAACTGCAAGACTTGTACACCAGGCCTCAATTAAAAATCCAACACACTGGCCAGGGTTTCCTCTACTTGGGGATATTTATCACCACCAATACTACGTTGTTTTTCGAAAGGAATCTTCAGGGGGTGTTGCGGCGGTTTCGTACAGATGTCGTTTATTGGAAAACTCTTCCACTGACATTGCTGGCCCGTGCGTCCTTATACAAGATGCTAGCGCTGCCGCGTTTCCTTTATGCCTTACAGAATACGCCCAATCCGGTCCCCAACTCCTATTTCTCGCAGATTGAGACTGTAGTACGAGATTTACTGTGGGACAACAAGCCGCCCGCATAGCTATGGCGAAGCTATAATGTGATGGTATGATGGGGGCATAGGGTTGCCTGACCTGCGCCTTTATTGCCAGGCCTCGCAACTGACGGCCATTAACAACTGGGTGTTTGGGAGGCATGATGATCCGAGCTTCCGCACGGACCATTGGTTATTGGGGAAAGGGGGCTATAACAGAGCCTTTTACACCAATCATAAGAAATTGGGACTGACCGACCCGACTGCGCACACAGTGGAGGTGTGGCATGGAGCTCAGAACCGAATGAGATGGGGGGGGACGCCCAACGAAGGCTACCCCTCTATGGGAGCCGGATATTCTGGGGAGGCTAAGCACATGTGTGGGGTTCGATAAGTGGGAACTGATCGGAATCTCCAGGGTGAGCGACCTTTGGGTTAAGGGTAAAAAGGCATCATTCCCGGAACTTCAGGCCAAATATCAGTTAGCTCCATTGGAGGGATTTCGTTACCTGCAGATTAGCCACGCCATAGAATCGTCCCGACCTAAAAACGCACCCTTTCCGGACTCCTCTCCCCTGAAGGATAGGCTCTTGTTGGACCCTATGAACCGTAAGGCCATATCATTCACATACAGGAAACTGATCAACAACCGGGTGGATCCGATGTCGAAGCTTAGGGCGGCCTGGGAAGGAGAACTAGGGGATTTAGCCGATGAGGACTGGCGGGAGGCATTGTCCTCACCCAGAGAGGTGGCTATCCCAATGCGTCTTCGTCTGGTGCAGCTTAAAATCCTACATCGGGTGTACTTTGATGCTATTCTGCTGCACAGACTTAAAAGGCGACCAGACTCACTATGCCTTCGGCATTGCGCTCAGACGGGAACATTCCTACATATTTTATGGGGCTGCCCCCTCATACAGAGATACTGGGCTAATGTTACCAGACAATTGGCGAGGATATGTGGTAAGACAATACACCCAACACCCACGATGTGTCTTCTCAATATATGGGAAGCGACGGACCTCACGCAGATTGAGCAAGAGTGGGCTACAGTGGGGTGGTGTGTAGCTAAGCGAAACATTGCCCGGCGGTGGGGGGTTGACACCATACCGCTAATGACAGATTGGGCTAAGGACATGGATCATGCCATGCTCGCCGAGAAAACAATATTCAAAGGGAGAGGGTGCCCGTGCAAATGGGATCACAAGTGGGGAAAATGTAATAAGTATAGAGGAGACATCTGTATCTCTCCGATGATAGAACTCAGGAGGGAGAGGCAGCGGGTACATGTGGGGGGAGCGTAGGAACAGCTGCACATAGGGTGAGGGGACCTGAATGGCCAGAGTGACACGACGACTCCTAACCCGGGGACAAGCAAGTGCATATTGTAGGGAGCGACTGGCGGCGTTGGAATTTAGTTACCCTGGACTCCAGAGAAGTGGGGGTGCGCGGAGGTTGAGTTGTAATGGTATGGACTGGCACCTCTACATTGTCAAGCTAATTGTCACTGCTGCTGTCTTTGTTTCTAATAAAAATTGTTTACAAAAAAAAAATCCAACACAAATAAACAGCTGAAAACCGGTTATCGACAGCGATGAAGCAGAAAGTCATGACTTCTCCACCAAGCAGTAAATAATAATCAAGAAAACCACTAATCATGGAATATACTTAAAAGAATAAGTCTCCGCTGAAAAGACTTCTGCAGAATAGCTGCCCCAAAACATTCCTATAATCCTGACTGACTGGAACGAAGGCAAACACAAGGAGATGCTGGCAGGAGCGCTGTAACTTTTCAGATACTCACCCCCAGCCACAGATCTGGGTTGAATCCATCATCATTCTTTAGCTCACTTCGCCACCTCAGTTCAGACCCAGCTATATGCAAATCAGTCTTGACCCTGTGCCTCTTTTGAACAGTCCAGTCTGAATTGCTAAGCCAGGTCTTCCCTGAACTGGAAACACGCATCCTGGGACCAGTTTCTGGGTAACACCCTCCATCAGCCAGGCTAGCTTGAATCCAGTGGCAAAGTGAACAAGGGACCCATGTCTGGGCATACCCTGTCAACTTAGGGCGAACAAAGCAAACACAAAGAGAACGAAGGGTCATGAAAAATCGTGTAAAGAACCACAAGGATATCTAAACAATTATAAACCCCTGCTTCAAGCAAAAACACCATACTGGTTGTCACCATATAAAATACATATTGCAACTCAGCCACATATAAACACTTCTTTAGGGGGGGCGTGGCCAAGATGGCGAGGTGAGCGGACGTCTCCTCGGCCGGCTCCAGCTCCTCTGAGCCCCCGATCCTAGTTCTGGCGCAGATTCTCCCCCCAGCTCTGCGGGAGAAGTAGCAGCGAGGCCGGCGGAGCACTACCGGAGGCGACTTGGTAGCCCGGAGCACTCACAACGCGCTGACGGCGCCCTCCAGACCGACCGGCCAGACACGCCGGGAGGAGGCGGAGCGTCAGGCCGGACTAAGTGAGGGCGGGCCCGGACGCGGGACTACGCGAGTGCCCAGGCCCGGCGAGGCGCCCTTCTGTGTGGTGGGGGCGAGGTCCGGCGCTCATCAGCACAGGACGGCGGGGGACGGAGCGGAGTGGCAGCTCCGCGCGTGGAAAGCAGGGGAGCGGCTCGGCCCCGGAGCACCTGCACCCTCTCTACGACTGGCCACGAGGGCCTACTGCACGTGGGGCCCGGACTAGTGCGCGGGCCCCTGGACCGCCGCGGACTCTTGGGGGGAGAGAGGGATCTCCGGACCGGCTGAGCGGATCGGCTCCGACGCGCGGCAACACAGAGGTGGCCGGAGAAGGGCCGCGCCACAGAGCACCAGGTGGGGCGAGTCCTGCGGCGGACCGCCGTACGCCCGACAGCGCTGGGATCACGAGGTGAGCCGGACAGAGGATCTCCGGAGGAGGTGCTGGGCAGATCGGCCCCCTCATTCCCCCCACCCCCCAGTACCAGCGGAGCGGGGCGGGGGTGCGACGAGGCCCAGGAGGAACGCCGGGGGGAGCAGCGGCTCACGGACGGGGGACCTGGAGGCGAGGGGGCGACACAGCGACCGGAGCAGGCCGGGGTTGGGTCCCGACAGAGAGCTGAAGCAGGGCCGGCGGAAGGTGGACAGTGCAGGGCACACAGCCCCGGTCACGGTTGGGCGCAGGCTGGAGACGTAGACGCCCGATTGACGCCGGGGCCCCGCTCATAGCGCCCCGGTGGCTGGAGGGCCTGGCTTACGACGGAGAAGGCCACGAGGCAGTGAGAGGCCCGGTCCAGTGAGAGGAAAGCGGAGGTGCGGGGTCTTGGTGCCGACCCCGGCAGAGGACCGGCGGCACAGCGGCCGCGGGTCGCGTTCCAGCCCCGCGAGTATGGCGGGCAGCAGAGGAGGAAGGAAAGGCACTCTCCCCGAACTACTGGGTCGCCACACGCAAAGAACGGAGAGGGGGCAGCAGTCGCCCCATGCCTCCGGCGGTGCTCCGGAACCCGACGACAGGGAGGCCCCGGTCACCAGGTCCTTTATGGAGTCCCTCTTTGGCTCTCTGAGGGAGGACTTCCAAGCCCTGAAGAAAGAAGTGGCCAGTGAAGTGCGGGAGATCCGCCGAGAGGTAGACGGCCTGGGCGAACGAGTAGCCACAGTGGAAGATGCAGGGCAAAGGAGAGACGAGGAGTTCGAGCAGCTACAACAGGAGGTATTGCGACTCAGGGACCAACAGATTGACCTTCAGGCACATGCCGAGGATCTAGAAAACAGGTCTCGGCGGAATAACGTACGGGTTCGTGGTGTACCGTCGGCGGAGGAGGGATCGGACGTAGCGGGCTACCTGAGAGATCTGTTCCGAGAGGTGTTGGGGGAGCCGGAGGAATTCTCCATTCGAATAGACAGGGCGCATAGAGTGGGGGCGCAACGGAGGGCATCGATGCCGCCCCCAGACATCCTGGCGTACCTCCCGGACTACCCACTCAAAGAACGTATCATGTCAGAAGCAAGGAAGCGGCAACCCTTGACCTTTCGGGGGCACTCAGTGGCGCTATATCAGGATCTGTCAGCTATCACGCTCCAGAAACGGAAAGCATTCAAAATAGCCACAGACTTCCTGAGAGAACGGGGAACACCCTATGCATGGGGCCATCCCTTTAGACTCATCTTCCGCTGGAATGGAACCTTGCACCAACTCCGCGGGGGGGCGGGCGGGGGGAGACTGGAGGCTGAACGTCCAGTGGAGGAATTTACCTAAGACTTGTTCCCTAGGGAACCGGGATTGGACAATGAGGACTCAGGTGTGGGAGTGGGGGAGAGATGGGCAGGAGGGGAGGGTTTCGGGGTTGGGGGCTCGTTGCCACGGGGTAAACTAGAGATTGGGAGGGAGTTTCTGTTGAAGTTGGGAAGGGACCGGGTGGGAAGGAGATCTTGCAGGGCAGGGAACAGGAGACAGGGGGTTCGGGGAGGGGGGGGGGGGGGCATTGTCCAGTGCGGGACCGGCATTATGGTTTAGACTACGACTCCACTGATATGGTATATGGGTCCTCGAAGGGTCAGCGCGAGCGCCACTATCCTTTCACATGACACCCACAACCCTTAAAATAGTCACGCTTAATGTACGGGGCCTTAACAATCCGACTAAACGGCGTGCGGTACTGTCCCTGTTAGAAAACACTCAGGCAGATATTTGTCTGCTCCAGGAAACGCACCTTCTACCTCGAGACTGCGCCAGGCTGCGTTCTTCCTCATTCCCCACACAGTTCTTTTCCTCCTGCACCACCAAAACAGCAGGGGTGGCGATCCTGGTGGCTCTGCGCTTTCGGGGAGAGGTTCTTCACAAACAAGCAGAGCAGAAGGGCAGACTCCTGGCCTATAGATTCAGGGTGGCGGGTCTCGCCTTTACGACAGGTTTGGTATACAGTCCGAACGAGCGACAAGAACGCTTTCTTAGCTCGGTGCTGGGGGAGGTAGCAGCTACCCAGGACAGGCACCTCATCTTAGGAGGGGAATTCAATTTAGTATTTGACTCGACACTTGACCGATCCGCCCAACGTTCACCGCAGGCGGGGGGAGTTCTCGGCGGGGTGCAAGGCTCAGCTGGCGGACATGGACCTGCTCGACCTTTGGCGTTGCCTGCACCCTGGGGAAAGGGACTATTCCTATTATTCACACGCACATAAAACGTACGCACGGCTAGACCACTTTCTGGTCACCGGGCCTGTCCGCGCCCTCGCCGCAGCAGCAGACATAGGAGTGATCTCCATGTCGGACCACGCTCCCGTGACGGCTACATTTTCATTACCACCGGTCTCCCGTACCCCGCGGGTGTGGCGTCTTCGGGACTCCTTACTGCACAGAAAGGAAGTCATCCAACAGGTGACGGCTAAGATTCGGGAATACCAATCCCATAACGAGAACCCGGCGACCTCCAGGGCTACCCAGTGGGCCGCTCTGAAGGCGGTGCTCCGAGGGGAATTCATCGCACTCTCAGCGGCGGATAACGCTCAACGACGGGGTAAACGGGAGGAGCTCACACAGAGGGTCCGGGAACTGGAGCACATACACCGCCGGACGGGGGCCCCCCGGATTTGGCGGCAACTCCAGGGAGCCAGAAAGACCCTGGTGGATTTGGATATGGATCGAGCAGAATACGCGGCGCTCCGGCTCCGGCACGCCTATTATACAGGGGGGGCAGGTGTGGCAGATTGTTGGCAAGCAGGCTCCGAGTAGCGAGACAGAAACACCTGGTGAAGACGATCACGGACGCCGCGGGGGCAGCGGTTACGGAGGACGCCCTTATTGCCGAACGCTTCCGTCAGTACTATGCGGACCTGTACGCTGGGGAACCCCCAGATGCACTAGCAACGCAAAGGTACCTAGACTCGGTCTCGCTGCCATCATTGACACCCCTACAGGTAGAGGGTCTGGACAGGGAGATACGGGTAAAGGAGGTTATCTCGCCCATCGCCAATCTTAAACTTGGTAAATCCCCGGGACCAGATGGCTACGCCTCCCTCTTCTATAAAACGTTCTGCGCAATACTCGCGCCGATACTCACGAGCCTTTTTAATACGTTCGCGGAGCAGGGGCTGATAACGCCGGAGCTGCTGCAGGCATCCCTAACGGTCATCCCTAAACCGGGAAAAGACAGATCGCAATGCGGCTCTTACAGGCGGATATCACTTTTGAATGTCGACTTCAAACTCTACACGGGGATCCTAGCGGCTCGCTTGGCTCCCCTTTTACCGGGACTTATAGACCCAGATCAGGCGGGCTTCGTGCCGGGACGACAAACGGTGGATAACACCAAGCGGATTACACACATCATTGAGAAGGCGTCAAGGATCCGGGGGAGAGAATGTTGATGGCAGTGGACGCCGAAAAAGCGTTTGACCGCGTGCACTGGCCATACCTGGAGCGGGTGCTGGAAGAGGTGGGGATAGGGGACAAATTTCGCACTATGATTTTCAATTGCTACAGAGCGGGTAAATGGATGCAGCTCTGGGAGTTTTGCTATCGAAAGGGGTACGAGGCAGGGGTGCCCGCTGTCACCTTTACTTTTCGCCTTATACATGGAACCTTTCGCACAGCGCATTAGGAACAACCCGGCGGTGACGGGAGTGAAAATGGGCGGTTTTTACCATGCAGTTAGCTTGTATGCGGATGATGTGATCTTCTCCTTGGAAGATCCTCTTACAGCCCTGCCGGCTTGTATTGAGGAATTGACCGCTTTTGCGACGGTGGCGGGATTTAAGATGAATATGGGGAAGTCCATGGCCCTAGATCTCTCCCTGGCGCCGGCGACCAGAACCCTCCTGCAGAGGCAAGTCCCGATAGTGTGGTCGAGGGACCCGGTGCTCTACCTAGGGATCCAACTGGCTCCCACCCTGCCCGCAATGACGGCAGCTAATTACACTGCGTTGGGAAGGAAGATACGGGAGGAATTGACCAGATGGGACCGCACTACTCTTTCGCTGTTGGGCAGAGTGCCGGCTGTTAAAACGACCATTCTGCCGCAGGTGCTCTATCTGTTTCGGGCGCTTCCGCTGCAGCCCCCGGCCGGGTGGCTTCGGCGGATGCAGTCCGACCTGGGGCATTTTATTTGGCAGGGTAAGAAACCCAGAATGAGGAGGGCACTCTCACTGCTGGCGCCGGAGGCCTCGGCATCCCTGATCTCCGCAAGTATTTCCATGCGGCACAGTTGCGCTATCTCGTAGAATGGAGCAGGTGGGAATCGGATAAGCACTGGCTCTTTCAGGATCAAGCGGTGGCGGGCAGGCCACTGCAGGAAGTGCCGTTCCTACGCAGGCCCCACCGCCCAGCGAACCTCTACGCATCCTTTGTCACCAGAGTGCCACTGCGGGTTTGGGATGCCACGAATCTCGCACATGGGTTGACCACATTTCCCTCCCCGTTGACGCCATTGGTGGAGAATCCGGACTTCACCCCAGGAATGGAGGTCGGCGCGTTCACTCGCTGGCGCACGGCGGGCTGCAGGGCTTTGTGCCACCTGTACGCTCCGGAGGGGGTCATACCCTTCACGAGCTTCCGACAAGACTATGCCTTTCCCGAAACGGAGAGAATGAGATACTTGCAGGCCCGCCACTGGGCGTTGAGCACGCAGGTGCGTAAAACGGCAGACAGACGGCTGCTCCCTTATGAGCGCTGGCTCTTGACTCGTACATCCGACACCAAGCTCATAAGTGATCTCTATAAATGTATCCAAAGGCCCGCTTCACACTTCTACCACTTCTACCACCCGGGACGAGAAAGATGGGAGAGAGAACTTGGTAGGACCCTGAGCCATAAAGAATGGGAACAAGTGGCGTACAGAGCTCGACACTCGGCATATCATACGGGCCTAACAGAAACCCTCACAAAAATCTCCATTTACTGGTACTACACCCCGGACCGCATACACGCCATAGACAGTAGCAAAGAGGCCACCTGCTGGAGGGGTTGCGGGCGGGTGGGAACGCTGACCTATATACTGTGGGAATGCCCTATTCTGGACGCCTACTGGAAGGAGGTGTTGGACAATGTAGACGCCCACTTCAACATCAAGCTGCCGCGCTTTCCCGCCTATATCCTATTGGGCCTTCCGAACGCGCTAATGTACCCCTTGAAATCTCGCAGAGGTAGGCAGATAGCAATAGCGCTAGGGTCGGCCATCCAAACCATACTTACACATTGGCGAACCCCTGCACTCCCCACCATCACCGGATGGCTGCGCAGACTATGGTACGTGCTGGGAATGGAGAAGATGTCACTGGCGGCGGCGGATGAGGTGGAGCAGTTTCATGATATCTGGCAGCCATTCCATTCCCTTCTGGCCACAGAATTTAGATAACTGACCTGCCCGAGATACCCAAGACTTTTGCGGCTCCCGGGGAGGGAGGATTCGCCTTCCTGACCACACTAGTGCGGGGGTGCGCTGGGGAGGGGAACGCGGGACCACGGGAGATCCAGCATAGACCGCACTGGACAAGGGAGGGGGGAAGGGGGGACGAGGGGGATCGGGGAGGGGTGAGGGAGGGGGGTGTTAGGGATAGTTCATGTTTTGTTTGTTCCTTTTCTTAACACTTGGGAACGGAGAGTGTCCTCAGGGACCGGTCTTGGCTTCGGTACCTACCACCCCGTCGGAGCCCTTACAGCCAAGGGAAGTCGCTCGGCCAGGCATGTACTGGTGGGCTCGCTGGCATGAGACATACCCCTCAAGGGGTGGGACACTGCGGGCAGTTTCCCAACCCTGACCCATAGCCATGAGGGGGTTCTGTGATTCCCTATAGATTCGGACGCGGCCGGCCCCGAGGGGTTGTAGGCGACATTCTGTGTATCATATTGACTTAGCAACAGCGCCCGGGAAGGGCTTCAGATGTGCTGATACTTAAGTACGGAAAAATTGCCGGCCCGAGGGGTTGTAGGCTGTAAAAGCGGCTGCCGTTGATGTTCTTTTATTAATGTCAATAAAAAGATTTAAACCTAAACACTTCTTTACGCACAAGTCAGAAAGAAAAAATTCAACCAGAACATTCAAAGAAATGTCTAGGTGGCTTTGTCACACCGACCAGCTCTGAATTGCTGTAAAGCGGAATCAGCATGTTCATGAAATAAATGTAAACCATCAAACAGGATATCTTTCAGGCTATCCTGTACAGGTTCTGAAAACCCAGACTGAAGCAGTCATGCAACAGCCTGAACCACCATCTCTTTTGTGGTGGGATGTCGTAAGAGACAAACTAGGTCCCCATGGGTGGGTCAATGCCTATGGGCCACAGCTCGGTCAACTGGAGCTCCCATAACAAGCTTTACACAAGCTCCTAACAAAAAGGTCAAACAGAGACTCATTATAAGAGAGTTAAGGCTTCACTCCTGTCTCACCTTGGTGAAGAACGTCCACCAAAAGGTCTGTGGATAATTCCACAGAGGGAAGCTGGCAACCTAAGACTGCAGCTGCCCTCCTTAATACAACAGCGTAAGAAGAATTCTCTTCTGTTGCCATACGAGGTGGAAGAAGCAAATCTGCAACTGGAGAGAACTCGAATCCACTAGCCTCCCCTAGTTCAGTCAGCCAATTGTCTTCCAAAGGAGGCTGGATAGCATTGCCCAATGGTTTTAACACCCTATAATTACCCTTTCACCTTCCTACCGGTGCCTTCCTGTAGGAAAACCAGGAACAGGTAGACTAAGGCCAGATGGAATGTCACCCAAAGAAGAAAGCTCCATCGGCACTACATCCGGTCCTGTTGCGGCTTCGTATTGACATCAGAAAAGGCCATGGGATCCGCGACGATCTGAGCTGTCGGTGTCATTGGCTGAACTAGCCCAGATGCCGAAGGTGTGAACCCTGAAGTGCTGGGAACCAGTGCCGGATCCAATTCAATGACGATTCGGATGGCCAAACTGTCACAGAGGCCGAACCCGCCGGCGAGGATCCAGTGAGGGAACCTCCTAGGGGCCAGAGAGCGCACCAGAGGGAGACTTAGGCCCAAAGAACAAATGCAGAGAAAAATAATATTCACGCATTTCAGCTAGAGTCGCCCCGGATCCAGGATATTTAGGGAGGCACGGGGTGGACTCCTATGAACACTACGCAACCAAAGGTTGGGGGGCGGCGTACCGACCGTTTGCAATTCACCCGAACGGCTCCTCAACCGGTCTCTGGACTGCAGCGAGGACGGATGATGACGTGAGTTTTCAGACAAACGCTCCGCCAGAAGTTTCATCCGACGCTCTCTCAATGCCTTGAGCCCAAGACGCTAACAAGAACCACACCCCTCAAAGGCATGGCGTCCAAGGCACCACAAACAAAAGGTATGAGGATCTGTGATCGACATCTGTCTGTCACAAGATCCACAGGGATTAAACCTGGGTGACATCACAAAAAAGCACACTGTTCCCTCGAAACAAAGTTGAGATAGGCCTGAAAACGCCCCCCTAACTGCTGTGGATCTGCATTGAAAGCTCGGAAAAGAAGGAACAGACGTCAGCAAGGGAGTTGTATGAACTCCATCGACATCCCATCTGGAGGACGACATTGATATGGAAGCACGCAACGCCTTCTACCAACGTGTGGACGTGGTATGGGGAAAACCTTTCCGGATCCAGTCTCGCGCCCTGGGAAGATTCTAAAGTAAGGAATCTGCAGGTAGATGTCTCTATCAGATTAACAGGGCTGCTTCACTTTATCACTTTGCTCCTAAGCCTCACCAGTGTTGAGATTCGGTTTTCATCTTCTAAAACTCCTCTTCCACATGAAATTCAAAGACTATATTCTTGGAGAAAAAAGTTACTTATAACTTCTGCTGGACATTTTAAAATAAAGGACATAAGGTCTGATCATATGGAAGGTTTCAAGACAATACTAGCGTACCATAAGGCAAACGTTCAACTGTCTCCTTTGCCTACGTGCCTACTTTAGCCAAATTGAAATCCAAAAGAATTCTTTAAAGTCCTACTGACACTCTCTAAGGAGAAAGGCTGACAATGCTACAAGTCGGAGAAAGTTTAGTCTACTTCAAAACTCCAGGTCAAGCCCCTGTACTCTTGTATCTGCTCCATGGCCTCCCAGAATTCACAATTGTCTCCCCTTAAAGGGATCCTAATTACGCCTCATCATGGGCCTGAAAAGAATAAGACCAGGTCAGCCCCATCATGATGGAACACCACTGGCTCCCCCTTGACAGTATGCTTTAAAACAAACTGTATTATCTACACTTCAGTCTATATGGCTGACAAGCTCACCATTTCTGGTTGCTCTCGACATACCTACAGCCAGGACACCAATAGACTGGTGACAAAAAGAAACCAACGGACCTTCTTAATCTATGTACAAGGATTGATCCAGAACAACATCCTCATATCCATCAGGACTGTCCAAGGGTGCTACAATTTAGAAATAAGCTGCAGACACACCTCTTTAAAGAACACTACATAACGTATTAACAGCTCTCTTCCAGTCTAAGTAACAAGATAACATCCAATCACTCATTGACTCTATCTGTGCCTTTAACCCTGTACAGGGCTGCTGCTTTCGGACACAATTTCTCTATAATAGCACATTGATACATGCATACATAGAGATCAAGGTGGGCATTGGAAACAGCCTGTTACAGTGTCCTGGTTGTCGTCTCGCATACTTTTTGCCTGAGGCACTAACCAGGAGTCAAAGTTTAGGTTGAATTTTAGCAGAGATACTAACTTGATACAAAGTAAAAGCCAATGGATTGCTTGAAAATCCTACCTGCACTCCTACCGAGAAGAGATGCGTAGTGGTTCATCAAGCTACAGAAAGTATAGTCGTAATGATAAAGGAGGGATGCAAAAAGCGTTGCTTGAGTCAAGAAATGTTGTTGCTGTCTGGCATACTTTGGTGAACAGTCTGAAAAGTGCAGTTACCTGGTGCTTCATTCACTGCGACATGCCTGTATCTTCTTTCTGAAATATGTGGAGACTCCAAATCCATTCTTGTGGTGCAGACACAGCTACGGGTTGTAGCAATAATGGTTAAGTACAGAAAGAGGGCTGTCTCCCTGCAGAGGCAGAGTATTAGGAGCTTAGCAGGAGGTGCTATGTGCTCTGATGAGAGAGATGCCTTCTTTCTCCTCATCTTCCCACTTGCTGATAATGGTGGCTTACAAATGTACACTCAACTATGGATCAAGCAAGTTTATGGTGAATGGCAGCTAAACATGAGCATGTTATATAGTAAAGCTCGCAGTGTAAAAGGAGGCATCGAAAGCAAAAGGTGGTTTGATGCTCAACAGGTTGTTGGGAATGCTCTAAATCCCAAATGAAAGCAGGAGTGAAAGCAATGGATTTTTCCTGTCCCAAGTTAGCCTCTAGACAGGATGCAGATCTTTCAACCTCCTTATGGCATTCTCTTGATGAGTTTCTCACTGTGCAATATTGTTAAAGATTTAAAGACAAAATATACTAAAAAGCTGTGTGCTCATCCTGTCAATGCTTCCTATCAGCACAAAAATATGCGAGTGAATAATCTTGAGCCGACTCAATTAGCCCCTCCCCCCCACTAAAGATAAAGCCATTTTTTTTATTGAGTCCTTCTCTCCAATTTCCATGGATGTTTCCCTAATAACATTGATGAGCCTCAAATCAGGCTCTCCCTCAGACCCAGGTACCGCCTTTATTCTATCCCAAGGTGCGGAGGCTATCAACCCAATTGCAAATCAGCTTTTCAACACCTCCCTTTCATCAGCTACAGTGCCCAAAATATGGAATCAGGCAAATCTTCTATAAAAAAAAAATATTTTAAAACCCCAGGCTGACCCCATATATCTGGCCAATTAGAGACTGATCTCTCTACTCCCAGCTCTCTCGAAAGTGCTTGAAAAACATTTACATCAACAGCTTTCGTTCTACTTAGAAACCAACAGCCTGCTAGTCAATCGGGGTTTTGTCCCAACTGCAGTACTGAGACAGCACTGCTTGAGGTAGTCTATTCCATCAAACTTAGCCATGATTCAGGTGACAGGGCGCCGCTAGTTCTGCTAGATTTATCTGCCCTGTTCAATACTATCTCTCACCACATCTTACTGGTCTGTCTCTGTTCTGTTCTGTTGTAATTAGAGGGCAGGCCAAAAATTGGCTAGCATCCTTTCTTCAGGGGAGAGGACAAGAGGGATGGTGCACCCCTTTCTCTGCAAATCCTCGTAAATTGAGGGTGGGAGTGTCACAGGGCTCGGCGTTGAGCCCCAAACTATTTAATGTGTATCTCACACCTTTGCCAGCCCTGGCAGAATCACAAGGGGCCAAAATTGTGTAATATGCTGATGACACCCAACTGCAGTTCTCTTGGAAGAACAATGAGGCATTTCAGAGTGAGGAAATCCGAAATTTCCTCAGTGCAGTCTTTCAATGGCTCTCATTAAATCAACTCAAATGTAATGCTGGGAAGACCAAGCTCCTCTTCTTTGGACATGAAGCAGAGGTATCTTGGCAGTCTTTCTGGCCAACTGATGCCTCCCTTCCCCACCCCCCCGCTTACTCAAAACGCATCAGTGAAAAACTAAGGCGTTACATTTGATGGACAACTGTTGTTCCGCTCCCAAGTCACACCGTGGTGGGCATTTGTTTTGCCTTACTTCGTATGCTGAGAAAGTATCTCCTGTCCTCTACAGCGAGACAATAAGTGACCCAAACCCTGATCACACTGCGTTTGGACAATGGGAGTGGACTCTAGTTAGGCCTACCAGACTACCTGATTGATAGGCTGCAGCTGGTCTAGAAAGTAATTTGCACAAACCATTTTTTAGCTACCCCATAATTCCCACGTATCACGGCTTCTTCATGATCTTCAATGGCTTCCGATCAGGAAGATCAGCTTTAAGATTTTTTTTCTTACCCAGAAAGCCTTATACGGAACTGCCCAGTGCTACTTACAATCTAGAATTAAGTTCTATACTCCCCGAAGAAACCTGCGCTCTGCCAACCTCGGTTTTGCCAAAGTTCCATGGGTTAAGAAGGCAAGGTCCGGGGGCAGATCTTTCTTTTTTCTGGGCCCCTCTATGTGGAATAAACTTCCGCTGTAACTCAAAAACGCATCAAGGCTAACCCCTTATTCTGGACTATTCTTATTCTTTTTCCTAAATTTCAAGTTAATGTTAATGTTAGGGTAGCTTATATAGCGCATGGCTACCCCAGCAACGGGGTGTCCCAGCGCTTGCAGACGGACCAGATACGCAGCGACCAAGCCAGGAGTGAGAAGAACCACAGAGAACCGGGCCTAAAGATTGGCAAATAGCCAAGTCTTAATTCTCTGTCTGAAAGACAGGTGATTCGTAATAGCACGAGCTCCAGGCGGGATTGTGTTCCACAATTTCGGGGCCAGATATCTGAAAGATCGGCCTCCTGCTCTGCTCCTCCGAATCTTAGGAATGTGGGCTAGGAGCAGATCTGCAGAACGGAGGGCCCGAGTAGGGACATATAGAGAACTTAAATTTAGCAGAATTTTAGGGCCCGAAGAATAAAAATTTTTATGAATAAGGCAGAGTGCCTTGAATTGAATGCGCTGCTTTGCAGGCAGCCAATGCAGACGGTGAAGGATGGGGAAGATATGACAATTTTTTGGCAAACCGAACAGACTGCGTGCTGCTGCATTCTGAGCTCTTTGAAGTCTGTAAATCGTAGATTGATTGGAGCCCAGCATGAGGACATTGCAGTAGTCAATGTTCGACAGCACCATGGCCTGAATGATCATCTGGCGGACTTGGGGTTCGAAAAAACCCAGAATGGGCCTCAAAGACCGTAGACGGCCATAGCACATGCCTGCCACCTTTTTGGCGTGGGAATCAAGGTCTAGTCGATTATCGATCATAATACCCAAGTTTTTTACTTCCTTCTTAGGGGTAGGTGCAGGGCCCAATGCAGACGGCCACCACTGATCGTCCCATTTTTGAATCTCCTTTCCAACCAGTAGTACCTCCGTCTTGGATGAATTAAGCTGGAGACGATTTTCAGTCATCCAGTTTGCAATGGCCGATAGATCTTCCTGGAATTTAATTTTGTCGGCGTTGGTATCACTGGAGAAGGAGAAGATAAACTGTGTATCGTCCGCATAGGATGTTAATTTGATGTTACGGGCTCTGGCCAATACGGCCAGAGGGCGGACGTACACGTTAAATAAAGTGGGGCTAAGTGCGGACCCCTGGGGAATGCCACAACACAGCGGAAACCTTCCCGATTTATACGGTGGAGCATGGACCTGGAAGGAGCGGTCCGTCAAAAATGAAACGAACCACTCTAAGGCTCCATCTCGGACCCCGATCTCCCACAATCTTCTTAAGAGGATCTCGTGGGAGACCGTGTCGAATGCTGCACTCAGGTGCAACAGGACCAGTGCCGCTGTACCACCTTGGTCCTGAACCTCCCTCAGTTGTTCTGTAACGGCTAATAGGACTGATTCTGTACTGTGATTTGCCCGAACACCGTTTTGGGAGTTGTCTAAGATTTCATTGACCTCTAGATAGTTAATTAAAATGGAATTAACATGAGATTCCGCTATTTTCGCTAGATATGGTAGCAAAGATATCGGTCGGAAATTTTCCGGTTTGGAAGGATCCAAGGTGGTTTTTTTTAATAGAGGGACGACCTTAGCATGCTTCCAGGATCTAGGTATTGTGGTTGAGTTCAGGGTATTATTGATCAGCTTCTGGCCTTCTAGCAGAATGGGATCCTTATGAAGACGCGCCATTTCAGGTTTTACAGGATCTTCAGGGGATCCGGATTTAATTTTTGCGGTCAGCCTATCCATCTGGTCCGCTGAAATAGATGGAAGGGTGCAGAGAGAATGTGGAGGATCTTGTAAGGTCTCGACTAAGGTAGAATCGAAGCTTGCGTCAGTCGAGGAAAAGGACTCATAGATACCCTGAACTTTATTTATAAAAAAGGTGGCAATATCATTACAGTGAGCATTGGAAGTAATCGTATTACTGGGGCCTTCTGGTAGCTTAGTCATGTCTTTCACCATAGAAAATATGGTTTTAGATTGATTCACACTTGACAGGATCATGTCAGTATAGTATCTAGCCTTAGCTTTTTTTATTAGTTTATGATACGTTTTGGTTGCAGACCTAAAATTAATTTTGGCTTGGGGGTCGTAGGATTTTCTCCAGGCGCATTCAAGCAGCTTACATTGCTTTTTTTGTTCAGCAAGAGTCTCCGAGTACCAGAGATGAGGTTGTCAAGTCCATACCCTCATTCCCCTTTGGTTAGCCCTTCTTTTGCATTAGCCCCAAGGAACTCCTTGGAGTAACAGTTGTGCTCTAGAAATATTACACATACATACATCAGCACATAAAGGACACTAATCAACAGAGCCTTGCCTAGTGGTTGAAAAGATGACTGCAAGAAACACAATATTAAAAAAAGAGAGGAAAATTAATTCCCTTCCTTCGGAAAAGAAAATGTATTCCAGGATTCAACAAAAATTGGTGACGTTCTAATGTTTACAAATATCAAAGGAGAATCCCATATACTAATGTTTCAGTGGTCGGGTGAATTAAGAGTCCAAAGGATGGTTGGCACACAAGATGGCGGATGCCATTTGGGAACGCTTGCTCTCCAGGCACCAAATAGTCTACATAATATTGCGGCAGAAAGATGGTTACCAATCACGCCATGGGGTTGGAGGGGCTGGCAAGCCCCGGCAATGACTAAACTCGGGGCTCTGAGACTGAAGAGAAAAAGGCACCCGGATGTGTGCGAGACTGTCCATGGTTTGGCCCGCTTTTCTTACCACCTGTTAGAGGGGTGCAATGGACTGAGCTCTGGAGGAGAATCTGAGCCACCTACCAAATATACTTGTTATACTGGGAACATGATGGGCCACACTGGCTAAAACAATAGGAGACACCTCTGCATCTTTGAGCCACCATCCACAGATGGCGATCATTGCCTAACCACTGCCAAGCTAGTCACATCCTGCACGCACCAACTACACAGGTCACCCACAGGGTGGAGTTTGGCAGGTTGGGCCCTGCACTACGTGAACTTTAGCACAGACACTCCCCACATGTGTAGAACTACACTATTGCCTTCGCAAAGGCTAGAGGGGAAGCCTGCCAAAGCTGGGGGAAATGGACAAATTAGCCAAGCCCATACCTCTACCTGATAATAGACCCTTAAAAAAGGAGTAGGATGGGCGTAGTAGTCAACAACGGGGGTAGAGGTCAATCCGGGCACAGATATGATACCACAAGCCATTCAGTCCTCATGACATAATAGTCCCAAAGCATAATACATTTTATTGTATCACTCAATGCATCAACTGTGCACACATCATTTGGAAATGTGGAGACTGGGCGTATTTTGGTCTTGGTTGACACTGTTTCAAAGGTGAACTTAATGGCCATTTCATTCAAACATTGAGTGATACAATTTATTTATTATGTCCTATTTGTTCAAACAGAATGAATCTGTGTGATTTGCACTGTTATTTTGACGATTCAGCCCTCAAGAAGTATAGGAGGCAGATTGGCCTCTAGGAAACACATGTTGGCTTGTAATATCAAGGAATATGCGAAAGGAAGAAAATAAAGAACGTTTTGTTCACACTTCACCAGAAGAAATACTAATATTCCTCTTTTGTATTCCCAGTGAAAGACTGATCACTTATTATTAGGACTCCGTTCCATAATCTCGAAAGGCTATTTGGTGGCCACCCTTGGCGCACTAGTTGGAGCACATTGAGGATTGTTGTGGGACTCTCTGGAACTCTAGGTGGACTTGCAATAATGTATTTGCCCTCATCCTTTGAGTTGTCTGGGACAAAGGAGAGGTACTCCACGACTCCTAGAAAATTCTTGTATTCCCAGATGACACTAAATTAGTGCAGATTCAGCGTAAGTCCTATGATCTGGTAAAGCAAAAGCTTTGGAGAAATTGAAATAAAATGTGTTGCTTTACCCAGCCAAGTTAAGAATTATCTACAATAAGAGTGAGGTGCCTCAGACCCTGCAAAGGCCTACAAAGGCGATCACGTATGCCTATGAAATGGCCATCATCAAGGTGGGTTGAGGGGGTCCCAGAAGAAAACTCCATTGATACGGACATAGGAGAAAACACAGCAGCTTCACAGAGACAACGCGCATCAGACTCTACTTGACTAATCGTCGCAGATAATTAGGATGTGTGGCTGTAGAGTCTAGATAGGTGGGTAGGACAGTCTCTCATAGGCACTAATGTTTAGATGTATAGGTTAGGGGAACTCTATACTGTAGTGAAGACAGGGTTCTGCTTGCACACATTGCTATATTAGCATAAGCATATTAGAAGTTTAAACGCCATTTGGCCACTTTTGAACACGACACTACATGTAACTGTAATTGTAAGTTAAACTGCTTGCTTTTCTTCGCATGAGAACGGTCTGTTTTTCACATCCCTAGACTTACACCACGACCTTAGTCTGTACACTGTGTGCAGAAGTCTTCAAGGTCAAATAACAATGTATGCTGTTGATTCGGGTTGATCGGCCCACGCTCTAGACACAACATGCACACAGCTGCAAATATCTGAAACTTGGGTGCCTTTAAAATTACATTGCATGCGCGATTCTGACACTCGGAGAAAAACCTTTCCATCTACAGAGAGCGTTGCTGATCCTGTGATGTGATTCACCTCAACTGATCTTGGAGGTATGGGGTTCTCCGTTCAAGCCTAGAGACCTATTATTATAAAACCTAGCTCCTAGACAGGGGAGGGTGGTACACAAGGTGCTATACAACCTGTTTCCACTATCATTGTAACATGATTTCTCCCTTTGTGTTTTATGGAATTGTAACAATGCTTATTGTTTTATTTCTAATCATTTGCCTGCTTATGTTAGC
Organism: Triturus cristatus; assembly: GCF_964204655.1. Taxonomy (NCBI): domain Eukaryota; kingdom Metazoa; phylum Chordata; class Amphibia; order Caudata; family Salamandridae; genus Triturus; species Triturus cristatus. Next base: position 1,093,363,613 of record NC_140593.1, read on the forward strand.
CAAAATACTGCATCTTAGATCACATAGTTAAAAATAAACATTGTAAACTTTTCCGTGTCTCTAATTACGCACGTTGTGGACTGGTATGAGAATAAAAACGAAAAAGTGTTCTTGATTACCACCATTCCTGAGAGTACCCTAAGTCGCTTGTTCTGGGTTGTCTAATCATTGGTAGCTTCGCTGTAGTACGGAGAACGAATGAGACACTGATGATAGTCGGATAGGGGTTCTGGGGACTGAGGTGAGTTTTTTTGGTACACCACAATTCACTGAGGTCCTGGTTTCCTGTGCATGAGCAGAATCCCCGCAACAATACAGGTTCGACAGAGGCTTCAGGTTAGGAAGTGGAGGGGGAATTGGGGGGGGTTGTTGAAGGCCATGTAGTTAGTTCTTATAAGGCAGTGGAAGAGAATCTAGCCAAACCCCCGACAAATGGATACAAGATAATAGAGGACCATAAGCAAAGTCCAAGGTAAATATAAAGTCCTGACTTGGAATGTCAGTGGCCTTCTTGACAAAATTAAATGTGGTGCGGTTACCGCGTACGTCAAGCACCTAGCCCCTGGGATGCATCTACTACAAGAGACCCATCTTTTGGACAACAAAAGTGCTTTTCTAGAGTGATATAGTTGTTAAGTCCTGTGTTGGCTGACTCCAGGCTTCCCGGGAAATCCCCGTTCGGTCGTTATAGACCAGGTTAGGCGACTATATACGAAAATGCTTGGGAGTGTTTCTTGATGGGGTATTAAGCTAGTGGGGATCATCGGGGCTCACCTTTTTTTTGGTTTGTAAATCCTCTATTTGCCTTCATTAGCGATCAATTCTCAACTCACTGACCCTGTGGTGCATACAGCGTCGCACTATGATTGACTGAGCAGTCGTCAGGTGATTTGGACACGTGTCGTCAGGTGACGGAGGCGCAGACTATTTAAATGAACGCCCTCCATTACCGAGATGCTTGGTTTAGTTTTCTTTCGATTTTGCCAGTTGAATGGAAGGATTCTTTCCACCTCGCCTCGCTTCCCTGACTTCCGTGAGGGTCCGTTCATGCCGAGCAGACAGATTGAGCTCTCCTGCCAGTTCCTTGATTTCCACTTTGCTGGAACCCATTCTTCCCTAAATACTGCCGGAGTGCTGTTTCTTACTGATTGAACCTGCCCATTTCTCTTAAAACTACGACTGTAATGAGCTTATCATCCAGAGTCTGATGGACAAACTGAGTGCACTAACCAGACAAATGAAAAATACCTCCATTGTTTATTATACACTCTAAACATCAGGTGGATTACCACTCCGCCAGTGGCTGAATTTGCATACAACAGTCACTACTCTGCATTAGGTATGTCACCTCTTTTTTTTGTTCTATGGACTTCAATCCGAAGTATATGCCCATACAGCCCACTTACAGGGTGCTGGAAGTTGATACACTTTGTGCCTCCTTAAAAAGATGTGGACAACCGCATACATACATCTATAGGCTACCAAAGAAAGCATGAAAAAACAGGCAGAAAGACAAAGGCGACCTGGGACTTTATATGTCCTGGGTAACCTGGTTCGGTTGGCTTCCAAGAATCTATGTTTGGGGTGGTCCAAAATGCTACAATCCTGATAAGTAGGCCCATTTTAGATTACCCAGGTAATAAACTCTGTGGGCATGAAGTTGGATTTACCTGTTGATTATCAGATACATCCTGTATTACATACCTCTTTGCTCAAGCCCTTTGCCTCAACCACACAAACCACTCCACCATCACCCCCACTTGTGGCAGATGATTCGGAGAAGTACAAGGTTCATCATATCCTTGATTCTAGGAGACGACAGGGAAAGCTTTTCTATCTGGAGGATTGGAAGGGGTATCCCCGCCAAGGAACGTACTTGGGAGCCTGCTCAGCAGGTGCATTCTCCTTCACTCGACCGCTCGCATTTACGAGTCAGATTAATTCAGGACGAGCTATTTTTAGGTCCTACTGGCGAATACAAACTGACACTTGATCTCTGCCTCTGAAAACAGGGGAAATGTGACAAGATAGCAAGATTTAAAGGCATCTTTATTGCTCACAAAGTAAATGAGCAATAAAAATGCTTTTAAATGGGGGGCGTGGCCAGCAGCATGGCGGAGTAGACGTGCTCCACGAGAGCTCTGCTGGCCACGCTCGTGATCCTGTTTATATCCTGGGTCTTTTCGCCGTTGGGACGGCTGTTTAAGTGGCTGAGTACTGGCGCGAGGTAGCAGTGCCGCCGCCGCGAACTCCGACCTCACCCTGCCTGAGCCCTGGGTGGTTACTGGCGCCCGGGACGGGGGAAGCGCCCGCATCCAAGATGGCGGCGCCGAGGTATTGAGGACGACCCGGCCCCGAGGAGGCACTGAGCGGTTGTGGTACCGCTGAGGACTGATCTACGAGCACACAGAGTCGACCCCCACCGAAAGTGAAGCCCGGCCCGGAGCAGATGAGGCAGCGAAGCGAACCACCAGGAGGTCTCTACAACAGTGCGGCAGGCGAGCAAGGAAACGCCATATACTGCAGGGGTGATGGCGGCGCCGCAGTAACGGACGACGTTGGACTCCATTGTAAGGCCCCGACTGGTACGGGGGTGAACGGTCGCTCGTCACTCCCCCTGGGGTGGCCTGCCTCGCATCTATGACGAGCTCTCTTGCCTCCCCTGACCCACGCAGCAACTGCCCAGCACACATCCTGATTAAGACTCTTGACTTAGCGGTAAGGTTGGCCCGCTCTCCCCTCCTCGCTCCGATAGCGTATGAAGACTGCACCTGCGTGGTGGGGGGAATCTCTCTGTGAGACGCCTGGACCTATAGCGCTGTGTGCCTCGCCCCGCCTGTTTGGACTGCAATATTACCACTGTGAGCACTACGCTGCGCTTTCCGCAATATCCTGGGCGAACCGCTTTATCCTTGAAGTCAGACTAGGGGACGCTGTGCGGACAAAGTGCGGGTTGACAACTGAGCTGCGAGGCTGGGCGTGCCATCCCCCGGAGGTGGGTCGCCCTGATCAGATCCTTGTGGGCCTTGGAGGCCGGCAGCACGGTGGCATTTTGGAACCAGGGACGGAGCTATCTGGGAGAGACACCATAATCTCAGAGTCGGCGTTTCCAGTGAAGAGCCCGTGAGGGACGCCGCCGGCTCATATTAGCCCCGCTTGCTTTGGCGTACTGCAGGTCGCCTATCCCCCGTGGAATCTCTGCTGACCCCCCGCCTACGTCCCTTCTCCCCTCCTCTTGTGGACTGGGAGCAGCATAGGCAGGGTTTTGGATCTCCTGACTACGGAGCCCTCCCTCGGGGCATACAATAGTGCCGTAAGTGAGAGTGCCCGGCTGTCCTGCCCCCATTGCGGTCTGGCTCCATCCCTACATTGTCGGGAGAACCTTGGCGCCCGCCGGGCTGCGGTCTCCGCTGTACTACCCTAAATAAGTTGACGTACTACCCTAAATAAGTTGACGCACCACCCGCGCCCTAAAAGGAAGCCCAGGGATCCTTGTTGGTGCCAGCGGAGAGGTCCTTCCTTGTGTCTGCCCACTATGACCAAGGACAAAGAAAAAGATAGAGACCCTCGTCCGTCCCAGCAGGATAAACTGGATCGTTTCGCCAAAGCGCTACCGGCTGCGCAGGGTGCGGAGGGTGCACCTGCTCCCCTCCCAGATGCAGCGTCCATTCTCCAGGCTATCCGGGAATCCAGGGAGAGCTTGGAGGGGAGAATAGCAGAAGTCCGCTCTGAAGTGACACTGTTGCGGCACGATCTCTGCAAGGTCTCAGACAGTGTGACCGAGGCGGAACACCGTATCTCGGAGCTGGAAGATACTTCCCAAGTCACACGAAAAGACGTTCCGGGGCTTCTCTCGTCTGTGGCGGAGGTGGCGTGGAGAGTGGATGATGCAGAAAATCGGGCCAGGAGGAACAAGCTTCGATTTGTTGGATTTCCTGAAAAAGTCGAACGAAATAACCCAGAACAATTCCTTCCGACTTTCCTGAAAGAACTGCTGCCCCAGGCGCCATTCTCGACCTGTTTCATAATAGAACGAGCGCACAGAATGCACGAACTTGCTCCGCCGCCAGGGGCCCCTCCACGGCCTCTAATAGCACGCTTTCTGAACTTTCACGATAGGGACTTAATACGCAGAGAAATTCGGAAGAAAGGAGAGATCCGCTACGAGAATGCCAAGGTGATAGTATTTCCGGATTATTCTCGTGATGTGCAGAAACAGACAGACTTTTGATCAAGTTAAACTCAAACTGCTTGCCATGGGGATTCAATACATGTTGCTGTTTCCAGCTAAGCTGAAGGTGATTTTCCAGAATAATACACTGTTTTTCCAAACTCCGGAGGAGGCATGGTCCTGGGTGGAGGATCGGCCGCAACTAGGAAGGCCAACGCTGTCAGGCTCCGCCACGTCTCCACTCAAACGGCGGATGCTGTCCCAAGACAGGCTCGGGGACAGGCGTCGGAGACGGGATCTATGGCCCAAGCCATCAGCCGGGGCAACGCCGGGCAGGACCCTGCGTCCCGGTGGCACGGACACGCTCGTATCGGATTCTGGGGAAGAGCCGCGTCGCTCAAAATCAGCTGATCCCTTGCAGGGCCTGGAGGATATGGGCCACACCGACTTGTCTGAGGAAGACGACTCTGATGGGATACCCAGTGTCCATCCACTCCTGAACAGTATCCGGCGACTGGAGGCGGCGGATCAGACTCCCCGGATTCCAGATGACCAGCCCCGACACCCTCCTGTGGAAGGCGAAAAGACTTGAGAGGTCGGGGCCGGCTGGCCGCTGCCAGAGAGTAAGACTTTCCTTAGTTCCAGTGGTCTTCGTCAGAACGTCAGAAGAGAGTAGGGTGGGGGGGGGGGGGGCTGTTTTCTTGTTTTGAATATATTTTGGAGATTACTTGATGGGAGAGGAATGCGTTTGATTCAACTAAGTGCTCACACTGATGCGCAGAGCGGGGTAGGTAGGAAGGGGGGGGTATTCCTTATCGAAAGCTGACACTAGGACAAATTTTGCTATAATACTACAATGCCGGAAGATGACCATACAATAATGACATGGAATGTCAACGGTCTGGGTAACAAGGTGAAACGGGGATTAGTAACCAAATATCTAAAAAGACATAGGCCTGATATAGTATTCCTACAGGAGACACACCTTTTGGGTACCGCATGCTCCTTTCTGGGACAGGGGGTTACACTACTCTGGCACACGCGGGATTTACCAAGGGCTCCCGTGGAGTGGCGATCCTGGTTGGAAGTCCCCGCCTTTTTATGTTACGCGGACGTGAGTGGACACCGAGGGAACGTATGCTGCAGTCAGGGGGGTTTGGAACCATAGGACTTATTTTTTAGCTAGTATCTATGCCACCTCGCCTCCAACAACGCACACTCGACAAACTGACTGGCCTCCTCTTGCACTCTGGCCCCACCATACACATCCTTGGAGGAGACTTCAACGATGTAGTGAATCCCCTACTGGATCGCTCCTTAACCCGAAAAGATACCCCGGATATCACACCTTTGGCCGTTTTTCTAGACACACTGGGCCTATCTGACTTGTGGCGACGCCACCACCCGCTCCGGCGGACATATTTTTATTTTTCCGGAGCTCATAGGGTGAGATGCAACGGGTGGTCAGCATTGATTACCTGGCTAGGGGAATTTCAGATCACTCCCCCTTGCTCATGAAAATGGGTGGTGCAGGTAGGCGAAGGTTTCCACAATGGAGGCTTAATGCATGGGAACTACGGGACAAGACGGAAGCTGAAGAACTCCGTGTTGACTCCCAACTATATTTCACTGAAAACGAGGGTTCTGTCCCCTCTGCTATTACTCTGTATGGAGGCCTGCAAGGCAGTATTGTGCGACAGGGCTCAAAATATACTGGCACACAAGAAGAAAGGTGCGACTGAAGAGCTTGAAGAGCTAGAGCATGCCCTCCTGGACTTGGAAGGGAAAAGTAAAATCGTGATGACTGAGGAAGACTTGCGCCGGCTTGAAATAACCAGGCGCGAATATTTAGCGCTTGCGACTAATGAAGTTAAAAACGTGCCAACTTGCAACCCAGCATCGCCTGTACGAAACGGGAGATCGGGCAGGGAAACTACTGGTGTGGCTGGGGCGGAAAGAAATTGAGTCACGGTGGGTAGGGTCGATAAGGGACCAGGGGACTACTTGTACTGCTCCGGACGATATCGCAGATGCTTTTGAGCGCTATTATAGGGCTCTCTATGGAGCCCGCATACATGCGGAGGATTCCCAGATACGCCATTACCTTCAGAACATTGACATACCAGCCCTTACACCCGCCGAACGAGATAGCCTGGAAGGTGACCTGACACTGGCGGAGGTTACCGAGGCCATAGGTCATCAGAAAGCAGGCAAGACTCCGGGTCCTAACGGCCTGCCGAGTGAATTCTTTAAATTGAACGCCACACAGCTGGCAGCCCATCTCCTAAAGCTGTTCATGGAATCTAAAGAACAAGGGTGTCTCTCACAAGACCTTCGTCTAGCCACAGTAGTGGTCATTCATAAAGCTGGGAAGCCACCAGAGGACTGTGGGTCATACCGCCCCATATCACTCCTTAATATTGAAACAAAAATCTTGGCCACGATTCTCGCACGTCGCCTGCTAACCGTGATTCTTTCGTTGGTGGATCAAGACCAATCTGGCTTTATGCCCAAGCGTGCCACCCGTATCAATCTGCGCCGTCTAGCTAACTGGATGGATACAGTAAGGGGTCGTGACACTCCCCATTTGCTTCTCTCGCTTGATGTGTAGAAAGCGTTTGACATGATCCACTGGCCCTTTATGTGGCATACTCTGGAGGCGATGGGCTTCGGCCCAAGTTTTCTAGGATGGCTGGCGTTATTGTATACTGCACCTGAGGCGCTAGTACGGGTCAATGGCACTCTCTCCACTAGTTGGCCGATACAACGCGGCACCAGACAAGGCTGACCCCTCTCTCCTTTATTATTTCCCCTCATACTGGAACCCCTAGCATGTGTGGTTCGCTCCCGACCTGACCTGGGGGGCTTCCTTGGTGCTCCCAGTTCGCTGGCGGAAGAACGCATATCGTTATATGCAGACAATATTCTGCTCTATATCACACGGCCTGCTGACACCCTGTCCCATCTTCTTCACATCTTTGAAGAATATGGCAGCTACGCTGGCTACAAGATTAACTGGACTAAGTCCACCCTCTATCCAGTAAGCGGAGGTCTTGCATCTGACACTTACCCCAGCTGCCAACGGCTGGCCGAGGAGGGCTTTCTTTATTTGGGCCTATATATCACCACGGATACCGTCCTTCGCGTGGAACGCAATATACGACGGGTGGTGCTGACTTTTCAGGCAGATGGGAAACGATGGAGGAAATTACCTCTCACTATCCTGGGCAGAGCCACCATGTATAAAATGGTGACTCTCCCTCAGCTTCTCTACGTTCTTCAGAACACTTATCACAAACTACCGGACACGATTTTTGTTCTATTGATAGTGAGTTGCGCCTCCTCCTCTGGGATGGAGCTCATCCACGAATAGCTCTGCGGACTCTGCAAAGGAATCCGTATAACAGGGGGTTGGCCGTGCCAGATAACAAAGCCTATGACAAGGCGGCCCACCTTATCGTTATTAATGAGTGGATTCATGCACCAGGAGATCATCCGGCATATCGGCTGGAACGGCTTCAATTCCAGGAACGCTCCCACCTACACTACCTATATGGGGGTGCGGGCACGGCGCGACTCCTTCCGCTACCCAACGGGTGACTGAGGCCTGGAAACTTGCTGGAAAGTTGCTGGAATGGAAGAGGGGGGGGGGGGGGGGGGGGGGGAAGAGACCTACCCGGGAGACTCCATTATGGGAGGGAGCTCAACTGCGTGAGATCATAAAGCTGAAGGGTTTCAAACAATGGGACCTCATTGGTATTTCCAGAGTAGCCTCCTTCTCATACCTTCAATCCAAATACCAAATGCATAAGTCCCAAGCTTATGCGTACCTTAGGCTTCGTCATGCGTGGCGAGCGGAGGGGCTGGACAACGGGGCGCTTCCGGAATATGCTACCCTTGAGGGCAGACTCCTTCAGGAGGAGATCCAGATGCAGGCGATTTCGCTGACATACAAAACACAGCTCAACAATATGCCAGATAATCTCGGCCCACTTCGTGCGAGATGGGAACTCACCACAGAACCCCTTGAGGATATAGACTGGGAAGCGGCCCTCATGCATCCACGTGAGGTGGCGATCAGATTAAGGTTGCGGCTCATCCAATACAAGATCCTTCATAGGGCCTATTATGATAGGAAACGATTGCATAGGATGGGGAGGGTGGAAGACCCTGCATGCCTTAGATGCCACAAGGAACATCGTACATACATTCACACTCTTTGGGAATGCGCCCACATCCAGCCCTACTGGCATAAAATAGTGGACGAACTAAATAAAATACTTGGGGCAACAATTGGGATGGATGTGAAATTCCTACAGTTGGGCATCCCCACTGATATCGATCTACCACGATATAGGCTTTTATTGGTTAATCTGGGGTTGGTGGTGGCGAAACGGGACATAGCCAGGTACTGGGGTGCACAACACCTTCCTACACTTACAGAATGGAAATCCAATATGGATTTATACATGGCTGCGGAAAAGGTAGTTTATAAGGCAAGAGGCTGCCCACGTAAATTCAGGAAAATTTGGTCCCCGTGGCTAAAGTACTACAAGATCGATTTAGATGCGGAGTAGGGGGGCTGTTAGAAAACCCCGGGCAACCGGGGTTAGCAGTCACCCGGTTTTTCCCAACACAAGGGGTAGCTTGGCTCGAGCGGTCGGGGGTCAGGCACCGTGTTAAGCGTACGTCACACCCTCACAATAACCATGCGTGCATCCGTTCCAAAAACGACACTACACCGTAAAAATTTATGAAAATATATCTGTGTTTATCTTGTTTTCTCTTAGTTGCAGGTTAAATAAATAATAACACACTTGCAGTACACAAAGCTTCTTCTGTAAAAAGGGTAGGTCAAATAAATAAGCTCAGATCATAAATAATCAATGAATAAATAGATGTGCATAAAATACATAGGCAAATAAATACTGCGAGGGAATAAATACTGTGAGACAATAAATAGGATAAATACAAAGAATACAATACTCTCAATAAATATAAGCCATCAGACCACTTTCAAATCAGGTCACATTTGTGAGGTACTAAGGGTTGATTTGGCCCAATCACAGCTTGTGGTTATGTGGATGGCCTGAGGGTGTCTCACCTAGCTTGGATAAGACTGAGGCTAAAACTGAGGTAGATCAAGGGTAATCTAGGAATCTGGCTCTCCCAAACTACACAACCCCTCACACAGGTCACTGTATCAGTCTCAGTCCACCCCTGGCACTCCCAGGCTGGTCCTAACACCTCTCTAGCCCCTAGGATGGTCTCTTAGGGCTCCACAGGGCCTTAGGCGCCCTCTATTCCACTTACTGCCCTCTTTATGAACTTCCGACTCCGCCGGAGTCGTGTCGACGCCGTGAGGCGGTTCCGGTACGATGTCGCTAGCCGGCCTCGGCTCGATGTCAGTTCTTGTCGACGCCGGGAGGCGGTTCCGGATCGATGTCGGCGGACGGCCTCGGCTCGATGTCAGTTCCTGTCGACGCCGTGAGGTGGTTCCGGATCGATGTCGGCGGGCGGCCTCGGCTCGATGTCGCTGGGCAGCCTCGATTCGATGTCGGTCTCCGGCGTCACAGGGACACGATCTCCCTACTTCCGGGTGTCTCCGGAGTGCGACCTCCACTCCCGACCTCCGGTGCTCTTCCCTTCAGGTTCCGGCGACTCCGGAGTGCGATCTCCACTCCCGACCTCCGGTGCTCCTTTCCTCAGGTTCCGGCGACTCCGGAGTGCGACCTCCACTCCCGACCTCCGGTACGATTCACCTCGGTCTCCGGCGACTCCGGAGGGCGGACTTCACTCCCCCGTCGACGCCGCACACTCGACCTTAGGTGTCTTACTCCTCGACCTCTGGTGTCTCCACGACCTCCGTCGGCGCCCTCTCTTGACCTCTGGCGGCTCCGGGTACGACGTCTGCTTTCCAGTCAGCGCCGCTTCTTCACCTCCGGCCCCAGGTCTCTGGGCTTCTCGGCCTCGGACTCCAGGAAGATACCAATAGACAGGTCAGGAACTTGCTGTTCTTTACTTCCAAGGCCTGTTCCGGCTGTTCATGTCCTTGAGTTGGTTCTTCTTGACTTTATCCCACACAGGGCTCCAGGCTGGGCTCAGTCAGTAGGGAATAGTATCAAGGGTGGGTTTCTGGACCCCACTCCAGGCACAAGTTTCCACCCCTGCTGCCTCACTCCTTCCTCCTTCAGTGTTGTGCTGCTCTCCCTTCACCAGTCCGGTGCCAACTGCCTACTCCAACTGCCAACTCTGAGCTGGCTTCCCAACATTCTAAACCTGCCTCACACTGTCACAGGGTTCTAGAATGTTCTGGAAGTTACTAGTAGGTTCCAGTGATGTCACAGGTGACAATGGGTGGCCACCATTTTGTGTTTCAGGCCCTCAGACAGAAGTTCCAGGGGTAGGGAAAATGGCTCCCTGACCCTGCATCAACACTAAAAAGTCTGGTGGTTCCCAAAAAGGAAAAATACTAACAGGGTTTGAGGCAAAAGTGGGACAAAATAAATAATGTTGAGGAGGGACCACCCAAAGGGCTGACAGGTCTAACAGGGGCCCTGTATTATCTCATGCGACAACTGGCCCTGGCTCATAAGAATTGCTTTCCCGCCCTGTGTTTGCAAACAGACTCTTTAGCAGAAAGGTCCTATGTATTAATCGGATTGTCACGGCTGCTAATTATGAACGATTTCTCTCAAGTTAACCCGGTTACGGGATTCGCCAATCAATGTAATACCTTCGTACTTAAGGTTGACCATGCACTTTGTACTGAGGACTTCTTATCCCATCTGTCAGTAGTATTGTTATTAATTTGTATAAAACTAAAAATAAAGTTATTACAAAAAAGAATGCTTTTAAATCTTGTTAACTTGTCACATTTGCTCAGCTTTCAAATTAGAGGTCAAGTGCATTTCAGTTGAGTCGAGGAGATTTTGTAGGTTACTAGACCTGCAGGTCTAGTGCATTTTTTATGATTTTTCGAGCCCTGTCCTTGCCTTCTTAGTTTGTTTCATTTCCGAAATCACTCTAAGCCTCATCCGGTTGGATGGGGGGGTACTTTTACGTACCATGTCGGCCGACTCCAGGCTTTCCAGAGTGTCCCCAAACGCTCTCTATAGAGCGGGCTTGGCAAGTAGGTATGAAAATGGTTGGGAGTGTTTCTTGTTGTGGTATTAGGCTAGGAAGGATTATTATTATCAGGGCTCACCTTTATTTATGCTTGTAAATCCTCTATTTTCCTCCATTAGCAGTCAATTCTCGACTCGCTGACCCTGTAGTGCATAGAGTGATGCTGCCTTGCTGGCGTGTATTTAATGAGATGCCTCAGTTACCTAGACGTTTGGTTTCATTTACCTTGTATTTTGCCAGATGAATGTAAGGATTCTTTCCTCCTCACCTCGCTTCCCTGCCTTCCGTGGAGGTCTGTTCATGTCGAGCGACCTGAAGGAACTCCCTACCAATTCCTTGATCTCCGCTTCACTGGAACATAATCTTCCCCAATTATTGCAGCAGTGCTGTTTGTTGCTTATTGGACCTGCGCTTTTCTCTGCCTTCAAACAAAACATCCTGAAGTGCAAGACTGTCTTTGATTCTTTTTGAGCTTCATGGTTGTTAATTTTTACCCCCTTTTAGGTATGTGCACAGTACCTTGCTGTAGGTTAGCTAATTGCGCCTTGCCCCCCTTCTTTTTTTTTAACTGAGCCTACTTTGTGAGAATATACGACACTGTGTTCAGTCATTCCTGACGATTACTCCATTTGTTCTCCTGGAAAGGACTTATTTCTCCTTGCACATGTTTCCTGTACGACTAATGGGTATTGTGTATAGGATCAGCTCCAATGGATCAATTGAAGCCTATGGTGATGAGTGTTTCATGAGGCTTTTCTATGTTCTCTGTATTGGATGGTTGATTTCCACTAAAAGCGTGAGCATTATACTTGTTCTCTATGTTGGCAACAAATCTGATTTAGTTTACCTTGTGTGAACGAAAACCCATGCTTATCGCTCTTTTTTCTCTTATTTTATTAAATGGCACTTATCTGAAGCACCTTCCCCGAGGCTGTGCTACATTCGATGGATTACTCTTATCAAGTGCCTATCGTGAGTCACTTCAAGCCAGAAAGAATCCTTCCCTTCTTTTCCCAATTTTCCCCATTCCCCTTGTGATTTACCAACCACTTCGGTTCTCCAGTCAGCGTGGAGGGTTAACCAAGAGGTGAGGGGATGGACTATCTCCATTTCCGTGGTACCTGGGTTTCAGGTGAGTGGTATCGTGATAATAGGTATATCAGAGTCATTCACGCAGGATTCACTACAGGCTCCTGTGGTCTGGCAAGCCATTTACATAAATCATTCCCCTAGTAGTCTAAAAGGGTCCAGATAGACAGGCTGGTTAGATATGTTCTCCTAGTGGGTACGCCAGAAGGGGTGGTGTGGACAGTGGAAAGTACATATGTGGCACCCCACCTTAGTTGTTGGTGCTCCGCGGGTGCTGTTAGGGGTACTACTACGTGTTCTGAGAAACAAGGGAACCCAATTACAATGGTCAGCGACCTTGGGTATTAATGAGTTATGATCACAGTGGTCCCGGACAAGGACAATAGGAGCAGAGGAAAATGAATATAGACTAGAAATCAGTACTATATTTGTGCTGTCCAGCCAGACAGGATCAATTTAATATTAATAATAATGTTTAAATTTGTCTGGGACCACCGTGTTCATAAGTCAGGGGTATTACATCATTCCCCTGTAGGATGTTAATATCACAGGAAGACAAGACATCAATATGATAGTAAATAAAACCCTTGATAGGGAAAACACAGGTATAGGAAGCTGGCTCTGTATTTACTACACCAAAGTAAGGTATAGAGTGCATAGAGTCCAGGGAGTCCCCAGAGATATAGCAGAGACTAAATTAGTAAGTACCAACAGCTCTCTTATTGGTAGTGTGAATGATCAGTGAGGCTTGTCCAGAGGGTGTGTTAAGCTTTTTTTGTATTCACTCAATCAAGACTGGTGGCACACACTCAAGAGACTGAATCCAGACCAATTAGATAAGTATAAAAAGGTATACTTGTTTTATTTTTAAAACCAAGCAGGGCTTGGTACAGGCAAGTAAAATATACTCTCAAATGCAAGACTTTACAAGAAAATGCAGTTGTTGTTGAATCTGCAATCTTTACAGGATGGTATTGGTTGAAAAAGCAGCTTAAATCACACAGTAATTACTTTTAGATTACTTTTAGATTACATCGACTACTCTCGGTGGTATGCCTAGATACCATGCGGGGATCTCACAATACACAGTAAGACTTTTAAATATTTGCAGTGCAGTGACTTTTCCTCCATACAAACATAAGTTCAATACTTAGAAAGAATTTTGGGACAAAAACACATTACATTGGTCCCTACGTGAGAAAAAAGGTTTCGGTTTTACAGGCAAGTACTCGACTCACGGGAGCTTTGGAGGTAAGGACCTAGGTTCCCCAAGGTTTAGGTAGGCACTCAAGTTGCACCACCAGCAGCACTGGGCAGCCAAGTGCAGAGTGCAGGGGACCAATGTTAGCCAATAGGGTTAAGGGGGCCTTCGGTTAAGGACTGCTTGTGAGCAGGCCACTCAGGTGTGGGAGCAAAGCTCCTGGGGTTAAGGTCAGCACAGCAGGGGCCAACAATCAGCACAGGAGCTGCACTAGCAGCAGCACAGGGGCGGCCAGGTGCAGGGTGCCAAGGAGACATCGGGGACCCTGTGGTTTACAAAGAAGACCTTTGGTTCAGCAAAGTTGCTGCAGGCTCGGGCAGCAAGACTTCCTGAAGGAAACCACAGGCTGGAGAAGTAAGTTGGGTTCTTGGGAGATTCCTGCGACACCGTCATTTGGGCCACCCAAGGCCGTGGGACATCAAGCTCCGGTCGCGGTCGTCGGGGGACCCTGCAGGTTGATGCTGCAGGCGTCGGCTGAGGCTTGAGGGAGGTCAGGGATCAGCAGATCCCAGGGCAGGATCCCTGGGGAGACTCCTCGTGCTGTTGGGCCACTCGAACTCGGGCTGTGGGTGTCTGGTGCAAAGCCGCCTGGATCCGGATTCTGTGGGTGAGTCTTGGCTTGAGCAAATTCAGTGCTCAAGGAAGACAGAGTCTGTTAGATGAGTGCAGGTAGGTCCTCTGGGTTCTGGGGGTTGCTGGCTGTTGGGATTGCCGGGGTTCTCACTGTAGGCAGATTGAAGTAGGGAGAGGCCGGGAGGACAAGGCAGGGGTCAAAGCAGTAGGTGTCCTCTTCTTCCTGGGTCAGCACGACTCTTCGGTCCTTCTTTCTTCCTCGAATGTGAGGAGGCAAGGTTCAGGTTCGCCCTTAAATAATACATTTAGGTGCGTTAAAAGGGGTGTGCAGGTCAGGACCACTGGGTCCCTTCCATGGGGTGGGTACAACCACTATTATGCCACGCTCCAGTGGGGGGGGCATGAGCCTCTCCTTAATTGGCTGGGTCCCCTCATCTTCCAAGATGGAGGGGACTGAGATGTGTGCTTCACCTTGCCACCCCCACCTGAGCTTGGTTTACTCGCCGATTCTCCCACCCGAAGTGGGGGGCAGAACTGGTGGGAGCAAGTTGTTGGGGGCAGCAAAAGGCAGGCACAGCTTCCAAAGGGTCAGGCCTTTGAAGCCTTCATGGGCCCAGCCCATCCTGGGGGAGGAGGCATAACACCTCTGCCCAGGATGGGCTATGTTTCTAGACCCAGAGAGTGGAGCCTCTCTACCCAGGGGTCTAGGAACCTGTCTGCTGGTGGCAAATGCCATTCAGGAACCACATCAGGGCTGGTCGTTCTTCAGCAGGGATCTCTAAGATGTCCTCAGAGTGTATTTTACATTAAATCCCACGCTGGCATCAGTGTGGGTTTATTGTGCTGAGAAATTTGCTACCAAACTTCCCAGGTGTTAGAAAACCCCTAATGCAGCTGTGGAGTTCGTAATGACCAACTCTCAGACCATATACTCTTTAAGGCTTCACTACACTTACAATGTCTAAGAATGGACTTAGACACTGTAGGGGTACATGGCGCATGCAACTATACCCTCACCCGAGGGCTAGTGCACCCTGCTAGAGGGGTGACTTACCTAGGCCTCAGGCAGTGGGTTTCAGCCATGGCACACAGAGATGTGTGTAATGTCGACTCTTCGCTTTTCTCTGCACCAAAACACGCAGCCTGAAATGGCAGTGTGTGGGTGTTAAGGTACAGTGTCTCTAAGGGTGGCACAGTAGGTGCTGCAGCGCTTAGAAGCCTACCCTCGTCACAGTGCCCTTGTTCCCCATGGTACCTTTTACAAGGGGCTTGCTTACCTGTGGCCAGAGATGTACCAATTGTGGGTACAAAGATACAGTTTTGGGGAAGAACAGGCCCTGGGAACCTGATTGCCAGGGACCCAGGGCACATCAAGTCAAGTGACATCAATCAATCAGCCATTTGTAAAGCACACTACTCACCCGTGAGGATCTCAAGGCGCTGCGGGGGGGGATGGGAGGGGTGCTACTGCTCGAACAGCCAGGTCTTGAGGAGTCTGAAGGTCAGTAGCAGTAGGTCCTGGGACTGCCGTAGATCGACGGGGAGGGTGTTCCAGGTCTTGGCGGCGAGGTGGGAGAATGATCTTCCGCCGGCAGTCGATCTTTGGATGTGTGGGACGGTGACGAGGGCAGCGGAGAGGAGCTGGCGGTTCGGGGTGTAGAAGGAGAGTCGTGTTTTTGGAGGTATGCGGGTCCGGTGTTGCGGAATGCCTTGTGAGCGTGGGTGAGGAGTTTGAAGGTGATCCTCTTGTTGACAGGGAGCCAGTGTAGGTCTCTCAGGTGTTCTGTGATGTGGCTGTGGCGGGGGATGTCGAGGATGAGGTGTGCAGAGGCGTTCTGGATGCGTTGGAGTCGCTTCTGGAGTTTGGCTGTGGTTCCCGCGTATAGGGCGTTGCCGTAGTCCAGTCTGCTGCTGACGAGGGCCTGGGTGACCGCCCTTCTGGTTTCGGTGGGGATCCATTCGTAGATCTTGCGGAGCATGCAGAGGGTGTTGAAGAAGGAGGATGAGACGGCGTTGACTTGCTGGATCATTGATAGCGATGAGTCTAGGATGATTCCCAGGTTGCGTACGAGGTCGGTGGGTGTCAGTGTGGAGGACCTCCGTCTTGTCCGAGTTCAGCTTCAGGCGGCTGTTCTTCATCCATTCGGCGACGGCCTTCATTCCCTCATGGAGGTTGGTTTTGGCGGTGGTGGGGTCCTTGGTGATGAAGAGGATCAGCTGGGTGTCGTCGGCGTATGAGATGATGTTGTGGTCGTGTGATTGGGCGATGTTGGCGAGAGGTGCCATGTAGACGTTGAAGAGTGTCGGGCTCAGTGATGATCCTTGGGGTACGCCGCAGATGATCTTGGTGGCTTCCGAGCAGAAGGGGGGGGGGGAGCCGGACACTCTGTGTTCTGCCGGTGATGAAGGAGGTGGTCCAGTCCAGGGCTTTGTCGCGGATCCCTGCGTTGTGGATGTGTGTGCGTAGGGTGTGGTGGCAGACAGTGTCGAAGGCGGCCGACAGGTCCAGGAGGATGAGGGCAGCGGTTTCGCCGTTGTCAAGCAGGGTCCTGATGTCGTCGGTGGCGGCGATGAGGGCGGTTTGGGTGCTGTGGTTACTGCGGAATCCCGATTGGGATGCGTCCAGAGCATTGTTCTCTTCGAGGAAGCGTGTCAGTTGCTTGTTGACCATCTTCTCGATGACTTTCACCAGGAACGGGAGCAGGGAGATGGGCCTGAAGTTCTTGAGGTCATTGGGGTCCGCCTTGGGTTTCTTGAGTAAGGCGTTGATCTCGGATTGCTTTCAGCTTTCCGGGAAGGTGGCAGTCTCGAAGGAGGTGTTGATGATCTTGCGGAGTTGGGGTGCGATGTTGGTGCTTGCTTTGTTGAAGATGTGGTGAGGACAGGGGTCGGACGGAGATCCGGAGTGGATGGTGCTCATGGTTTTGATGGAGTCATCATCGTTGACGTGGGTCTAGGAGAGCAGGAGGTCGGTGTGGCTGGGGAGTAGTGATTCTGCGGTTTCGGTGGCTGTCGGGAGGAGGGGTGTCTCGGTGTTGAAGCTGTAGTGGATTTCTATGATTTTACGGTGGAAGAAGGAGGCTAGGTATTTGTAGAGGTCTTGCGACGGCGGGATGTTGTTGGAGTTGGTGCTGGGGTTGGAGAGTTCCTTCACAATGTTGAAGAACTCTTTGTTGTTGTGTGCGTTGTCGTCGATGCGTTCCTTGAAGGAGGTCCTTTTGGCGATTTGGATGAGTTGGTGGTGCCTGCGGATGGTGTTCTTGTGGGCTGTGTTGTTATCTGGTGTCTGTTCATGGAGCCATTTCTTCTCGAGTCTTCGGCAGGTCTGTTTGGATGCCTGGAGGTCGGTGGAGAACCAGATTGCTTTTCTGTCAGTGCATCTGTTGCTTGATCGGGGCGAGGATGTTGGCGCAGTCGTCGATGCATTGCCGGAGGTTGCGGGCGGCGGAGTCGGTGTCCGTGGCGTCGATTGGTGGGTTTCGGTCAAGTGTAGCGATTGGTTGGTCTTCGGTGACCTTGGTCCAGCTGCGGTGGGGGGACCGTAGAGGGTGGTGATGTGTGGTGGGTTTCTCAAAGGTGAAGTGGACGCAGCGGTGGTCGGTCAAGTGGAGGTCGGTGGTGTGGCTGAAGGTGACGTTGCTGCTGGCGAAGAAGATGGGGTCAAGCGTGTGTCCGGCGGATTGGGTGGGAGTCGTGACAAGCTGTTTGAGTCCGATGTTGGCGAGGTTGTCGAGCAGGGTGGTGGAGTTGCTATCATGGGTGTTCGAGGTGGAAGTTTAGGTCTCCGAGGAGAATGTAGTCTGTGGATGAAAGGGAGTGCGTGCTGACTAGGTTGGCGACGGCATCGCTAAACTGGGGCCGAGGTCCGGGGGGTCTGTAGACGAGGGTTCCTCTGAGGGTGGTGTTTGGGTCGATGTGGATCCAGAAGTGCAGGTGTTCGGTGGCGCTGAGGGTGTCATTGGTGTTGGTCGTGATCCTGAGGGTGTTCCTGTGGACGGTGGCGATTCCTCCTCCAACTCCGTTGGTGCGGTCCCTGCGGGTGATTTTGTATCCGTCCGAGATGGCAATGTGTGAGACAGTGCCATCTTTCTTGCATGGTATGCCCCCACTTTTTGCTGAATTGCTGAATGTACTTTGACTGAGTGTGCCCTGGACTCCTGCCAATCAGGTGCCCAGGGCCTATGTTCCTTCCCTAAAACAAACCAAACCCAAATTGGGAAACCCTGGCCACATGTCAGCCCCTGGTAAATGGTACCCTAGGTACCCAGGGCCTTGTGACCAGGGAAGGCCTCTAAGGGCTGCAGCACTCCTTGTGCCACCCTTAGAGGCCCTGTACCCTTACACACACACACACTGCCTTTGCAGGCTGAGTGTTTGGGTGCAAGACAAAAACAAAGTCGACATGACACACATCCCTGTGTGCCATGCCCCTCACCTACAATGCCATGGCATACATCAGTCACCCCTCTAGCTGGGTGCCTTATGCCAATGGTGTGGGCGCAGGAGCCCTGTGCCCCTACAGTGCCCAGGTCCATTCCTGAGCACTGTAAGTGCAGTGCTGCCATTTAAGAGTACATGGTGCTGAGAGCTCGTCAAACACGAGCTCCACAGCACCATAATGGCAACACTAAAGACTGAGAAGTTTGGTATCAAACTTCTCAGCATATTAAACCCACACCGATGCCAGTGTGGGATTTAATGTACCCAGCACCCCAGAGGGCATCTTAGAGGTGCCCCTTTAAACCTAACCTACAATCCACGTCTGCTCTGAGGAAGCCTAGGCTGCCACCCAGCAGACATGTTGCTGGACCCCTGGGTAGGAGAGCCCCTGCTCTCCTGGGCCTGCAACAATGCACATCCTGGGCGAGGTGCTAAATCTCCTCCCCCAGGATGGGCAGGGGGAAGCTTCAAAGGCATGCCGCCTCCGTGAGCTTCCCCAGGCCCCTGCAACCCCCCACTCTGGCGGGAAGCTTTGGCCGGAAACCCCAAATAAGGACAGGGGATGTGCCAGCCTGCCAACCCCACATCTCCGGGCTCTCGCCATCTTGAAGATGGGGAGCCCTACCCTATCAGGACTAGGCTACTGCCCCGCTCCCACAGGAGAGAGGCAGGCTAGGGGGTGTACCCACCCTAGGACAGGGACACATTGGTCCCTGTCCTTCACCTACCTGTAACGCCCCTAAATCTAGTATTTAGGGGCACCCTGAACCTTCCTTCCCCAGATTCCAGATTCAAAACTGCAAAGAAGAGCAAGAAGAAAGAAGACCTGCCCTGCAGCTGCTAAAAAGAGGAAGACACCAACTGCTTTGGCCCCAGCCCTACCGGCCTGTCGACCCACAAACCTGCTCCTGCTCCAACCCCAGCATCTCTTGTGGCCAGAAACCACACAAACCTCAGAGGACCTGGCTACCTTTTGGCTCTAAGCCCCTGGGACTCCCATGAGTAGAGGCTCTACTCAAAACCTACCTCTAATCCCTGGCAGCAGCCCGGAACCGCGAACTCAGCACACTGCACCAGCCAAGCCTGGCCAGTGCCGGAGTGGACAAAGATCCCGAGGACGACCCCACGGCGACTGTAACCCCGAGTCCGGCACCCAAGGACCTCCCTCGACACTCCTGAGGAAGCCTGCAGCCTCAGAACAAGGTGCCCCCCCTACCGCGATCAACAGAGGGTAAGATTTCCCGACACCAAAAGGCACCCCTGCATGCGGCGCCCTGCGGCCCCCTGTGCCCAATCCCGGGGTACCTACCTAACCTCCAACTACCCAACTTACCTCTCAAAGTGGTGGTGGCACCTGAAGAGTCCTCGTCCCCGAGCTTGCAGCCTTTTTCTAAACCGGAGATTTCCCATTGAAATCAATTGAGCGCCCGAAGGCTCAAAAGCGCTCTGCACCCAGCCGCCCGAGTGGCCCTGGCAGTGAAAACTCTACACCTACCTACTTCCCCACTTGCCCTGAGTAAGTGACCAGGAGCCCAGCTCCCACAGCCGCGTGGCTTGCCAGTCAGCAGCCACCAACCAAGGCCCCCCTATCCCTCATAGGATAACATTGGGCCTAACTCTCTCTGCACCCGGCTGCCCTAGAGTCGCTGAGGGTGAACCAACTGTACCTACCTGACCCTGGGGGACCCCTGAGTCTATGCCCAGAACGTCAACTCTGCCAGTCGAGTACTTACCCTTAAACCGCTAACTCTATTTTCCTCATAGGGTAACATTGACTGGCTTTTTCCTGAAATTTCTTCTAAGTGTGGACTTTTCAAATCTTAAAATATTTACCAAAAATCAGCAGAGTAACGAAAACGAAATTACTCACCTGCTCTTAGGTGAGCTCCCAGTACTGGATCTTGGTGCCCAGCAGTGATTCTGAAAAATACTTACAACTGTACTTACCCTTAATCCAATTTTCTTCCATAGGAAACCATTGACTGTTTTTCTGTGAAATTTCTTCTAAGTGTCGATTTCTGCAATCTTTAAATATTCTTCAAAAATCGTATAATATCTGAAAACGTAATTACTTACCTGTTTTGGATAAAGGTCCCAGTACTGAGTCTAGGCACCCAGGACTGGATTACAAAAGTAACGAGAACATACTGTACCTGCAACTTGAATTTTCTTCCATAGGGAATCATTGACTGTTTTCTTTGAAATATTTTCTGTCAACTTTTAAAATAGCTAAATATTGTTTAAAAATCATTACAGTAATTAAGCCGACTTTCATCACTTGATTCCGAGTACTGACCCAGGACTGAATCTAGGATCCAGTCCTGGAATTCCAAAAGTAATCTAAAAAAGTAATATGTTGCAAATAACTTGAATTTACCATTGAGCTCAATGCATTGTTGTGTTTAAAATAGAGTTGCCTACTGCAACCACTTGTTACTGTTTACAAAAGTCAATTGCATATTGCAAAAGTATTTATATGAAACATCTCATTCTGAGAAAGTATATTTTAAATCCAAGTGTTGGTTCTAAAATAAAACAAGCATATATTTTTTATATATAAACCATTGGCCTAGAGTTCAGTTATTGAGTGTGTGAGACCATTTGCTGACTGTGTACAACAAATGCTTTACACTGTCCTCTGATACTGCCTTACTGCTCGACCAAGCTACCACTTTAGAGAGTAAGGTTATATCTAACTTTAACCTCTGTCAAACCCTGGGGGACTGTGGTCTCTGTACACCCTGTACCTATTAAGGAACAGTATATACAGAGCCACTTTCTCACATTGGTGGAACAGCGGTGGGATACAAACTTGCATTTGTTGGACTACTTGGTTACCATCTGATGACACGACAGAACTCTTCAAAATTGCCTTTAGAATTCTGATTGGTCTTTTCCAAAATTACTAAAAGTCTTGCTAGGGCCTTGCTTAAGTCCCATTAGAATTTTAGAAAAATAAAAGTCACTATAGTCAGGGGAGAGGATTAGAACTGTCAGGTTAGAATGACTCAAACAAACCCAGCTGTTAGTGACAATAATAACAGGGACCTGGTGGAGGAGCTCGACCTCACACCTTACTTACACTTGTCTTTCAAGGAATTGAGGACCTTATGCAAACTTAAAAATTTACCAATGGGCCTGCATCCAACCAAACTAGGGCTCCAGGAGCTCTTGGCCGAGTATGCTAAGGACCACCCATCTGAACATGGTGATGGCCAGTCAGATGAGGAAGGGGAAGCAGAGGAGGTTGACAATAACCCCCCCCCCCCCATACTATTCCCTAGGGAGGAGAGGGCACCCATACCCTCCAATCCAAGGATTAGCATCTGGGCACCTAGAGACTACACAGGTGGCTCTGGTACCAGAGAGAACACTGGGGGACCCACCAGTGAAGAGGACAGCCTTATGAGGCTGGCCAGAAGACTAGAGCTAGAGTCCAGGCTCCTGGCTCTAGAAAAAGAAAGGAGAGATGGGTTTAGCACCCATCAATGGTGGCAGCAATAATAATAAAAATAAGGATAGGGAGGAAACTTCTGACCTTAAAATCCCCAAAGGGATTGTCCCTAAATTTGAGGCAGGTGATGATATCGCCAAATGGTTCATAGCCTGTGAGAGGGCTTGTGATATCAGAAAAGTAAGGAAACCTCTCTGGGGGGGAACTCCTGTGGGAACTGTTCTCTGGTAACTGCAGAGACAGGCTTCTGACCCTTTCTGGGCCAGAAGCAGGATCCTATGACCTTATGAAGAAAGCTCTGATTGAGGGATTTGGATTCACCACTGAGGAGTATAGAATTAGATTCAGGGGGGCTCACAAAACCCAGACCCAGTCCTGGATTGATTTTGTAGACTTCTCAGTGAAGACACTGGATGGTTGGTTAGCTGGACATGGTGTGCAGGATTTTACTGGATTGTATAATTTATTCATGAAGGAACATATATTGAGTAACTGCACAAATGAAAAGTTGCATCAGCATTTGGTAGACCCAAGTCTAATTTCTCCCCAAGAATTGGGAAAGAAGGCAGACCACTGGGTCAAGACTAGGGTGACAAAGACAGCCACTGGGGGTGACCAAAAGAAAGTGGTCACAAAACCTCCCCAGGGGAAAGGTGGTGAGAATCCCCAAGATAAAAAGTCTGAGTCTTTCAAAGGGCCCCAAAAACCTGTTCAGGTGGGTGGGACCCAAACTACTCCCTATGTGCCCCAACCATATAGGGGAAAGAACTTTGATCCCTTAAAGGCCTGGTGTAATAAGTGTAAGAAGTCAGGACACCTAACTGTAGCTTGCCCCCAAAACAAAGCCCCTAAGGCACCCAGTACAGCTACTCCTGGGGCAGTAAGCATACAAATGGGATCAGAGGTGTACCCTGAGCAAATCTGGGAACACACTGAAGCAAGCCTAGTCTCCTTGGGAGAAGTGGAGTTTGCCACTGTAGCTGTGTGGCCCCCCAACTTGAAGAAATACTTACAGTACCCCTGGGTGAATGGAACAAGGGTAGAAGCTCTGAGGGATACAGGTGCCAGTGTCACTATGGTGAAAGACACACTGGTTTCCCCTGAGCAATACTTGATTGGGAAGTCTTACCCAGTCACCAACGCTGACAGTGTCACCACTAGTCATCCCATGGCCATGGTAACATTAGGCTGGGGGGGGGGGGGGTACTGGCCTGAAACAGGTAGTGGTCTCTCCAAAGTTGCCAGCTGCCTGTCTGCTTGGAAATGATCTGGAAACCTCAGCCTGGGCTGAGGTTGAGCTAAAGGCCCATGCAGCCATGCTGGGCATCCCTGAATTGGTGTGTGTGCAAACTAGAGCACAGAGCAAGAGGAAGGGTGAAAAAGTAGGTCTGGAGCCTGAAATAATGGCCCAACCAACCAAGAGAAAAGGAAAGAAGACTGGGGAACCAGCTTCTACACAGCAAAACATTCAGGACCCCTCTCCCCAGGGAGAGGACTTGGATACCCCTGAGGGAACAGAGTCCATGGAGCTTGACCCTTACCAGGTTGAACTCTTGGGCCCAGGGGGACCCTCTAGGGAAGAGCTGTGCCAGGGTCAGCGAGACTGTCCCACTCTTGAAAGCCTGAGGCAGCAAGCTGTTTCAGAAGCAAGGGGGGATGTCAGTGGTACCCACAGAGCTTATTGGGAAGAGGGATTACTGTATGCTGAGGCAAGAACCCCCACTCCTGGAGCCACCAGGAGGGTGGTAGTGCCACAGAAGTACAGGGAGTTCCTCCTAACTTTAGCTCATGACATCCCCCTAGCTGGACATCTGGGGCAATCCAAAACTTGGGAAAGGCTAGTGAGTCACTTTTACTGGCCCCAGATGCACCAAAAGGTGAAGGAGTTTGTCAGCTCCTGTGTTACCTGTCAAGCCAGTGGCAAGACAGGTGGCCACCCAAAGGCCCCCCCCCTCATCCCACTACCAGTGGTGGGTGCCCCCTTTGAAAGGGTAGGAGTGGACATTGTAGGTCCACTTGAACCTCCCACAGCCTCAGGGAACAAATTTATTGTAGTGGTAGTGGATCATGCCACTAGGTACCCTGAAGCAATTCCACTTAGGACTACTACAGCTCCTGCAGTAGCCAAGGCCCTCCTGGGTGTCTTCACCAGAGTGGTGTTTCCTAAGGAGGTGGTTTCAGACCGAGGTTCCAACTTCATGTCTGCTTACCTAACACACATGTGGAAGGAGTGTATAAAGTAGAAGTATAAAAAAGGCTTATAAAGCGCTCGAATACCATATGGTGTCTTGGCGCTGTGGTGTATGTGACTTGCAGGAGAATAAAATTACAGCTGGACCTGGAATAGGTGATGCTTGAGCAATTTTCTGAAGAGGACATAGCTAGGTTGGAGTCGCAACTCGACAGGCAGTTGGTTCCATAATCTCGCTGCACAGATGGCGAAGGAACGCCCACCCCATCTGGCAAGATTGAATCTGGAGATACACATAAGGCCAAGATTGGCCGATCGCAGAGCACGGAGCGGAGTGTAGGGTATAAACCTGTCAGTCCCATCGTTGGCGCCCCCCCCAAAACGAGCCCGATGCACCAAACAAAGTGCCTTGAACTCGATTCTTTGTGTAACCCGGAGCCAGTGGAGGGAGTTCCTTCCCGCAGAGGTGGAGCAGCCCCTGGGTAAGTTAAGGATAACCCGGACTGCGGCGTTCTGCAAGGATTGGAGATTTCGGACCTGAAATTTGTCGGTGCCCAAAAACAGGGCGTTGCAGTAGTCCAGTCTGGACATGAAAAGAGCAGCCATCACAGTCTTTTGTAATGCCAGAGGTATGTATGGAAGAACCTTCCGCAAGGTTTTGAGCAGAAAAAAAACAGGAGGACGTAAGGCTGTTGACCTGAGCTGACATGTTTAACTTTTGATCAAAAACCACCCCCAGATTCCTCACCTTGGTGACTGGGAGGGGACATTGCCCGGCTGCCAAAGGACACCAAAAGGAGTTCCAGACTTATGGCCCCTTCCCAAATTCCATCACTTCTGTCTTTTCGGTATTGATTTTCAAAAAACTCCGATGCATCCATTTCATCACATCGGAGAGACAGGCATGGAATTTGGCCGCTATTTGATCAGGATGTTCAGCAGCTAATATCACTATCTGTGAGTCATCGGCATAGGACACCAACGTGAAGCCATGCTTCCTAACCAAGCTCGCCAAGGGTTTAACATAAATGTTAAATAGGGTGGGGGAAAGAGCTGAGCCCTGGGGAACACCACAAGGCAGAGCAAAACTGTCCGAATGTAGACCAGCCCAGTTTAGACATTGTGTTCTATCGTCCAGGAAAGAAGAGAGCAGAGTCAGGGCTCGGCCTGCAATCCCAACCTCCCGGAGGCGCTGAATCAGCACCCCATGGTTCACAGTATCGAACGCAGCAGACAAATCCAGAAGGACGAGAATGGCTCGCCCCCCTTTGTCTACTGTCGCCCGAATCCCCTCAGCTGCTGTTATGAGGGCGGACTCTGTGGAATGCCTGGGCCGGAAACCGTGCTGGGACCTGTCCAGCAGGGTATTTTTGTCCAAATACCCCATTAACTTTTGATTAATAGCCTTCTCAGCGACTTTAGCCATCAGAGGAAGGCCCGAGATGGGGCGATAATTCTTAAGTTCAGAGGGGTCCAGGGAGGCCTTTTTGGAGGAGGGGTTTAACACAGGCTGCTTTTCAGGTGACTGGATAGGTACCTGCTGCTAGCACCTGATTAATTAGGATCGTGAGACATGGCACTATCCTGTCCGCCGCCAGATGGAAAATGTGCGGGGGACATGGGTCAGAGGCGGCACCTGACTTTATGGAGCCTAATAGTGTCAGAGCCTCCCTGTTGGTTAAAGGATCAAAAGTGGTCAGCCTACAGATAGGCGGCTCCTGCTGAGGATCCAAAGTGGGGGGTCCCAAAGTGTTTAATAAATCCTCATAGATAGTAGTAACCTTAGTGTGAAAGAAGGAGGCAAGCTGGTCACAATAGAGCTGATCCGGGCTGAACTGGTTGGTCTGCTGCGGACTAGACAAGAGGGCCACCGTTTTAAAGAGTTCTTTAGAGGAATTCCCAGCCTCGGAAATTTTGCGGGAGAAATAATCTTGCTTAGATTTCCTAATGGCCAGCTTGTAATTGTACAGGGCCAAGTTGTAAGCTGACTTATGGCTCCTGTTGTAATCAATTCTCCATAGCCGTTCCCGCCGTCTACACTCTACCTTCAGTGCTTTCAGCTCCGGGCCATACCAAGGGGCGCCCAGAGGGCGCCTGTTCTGGGTAGCTGACTGAAGAGGAGCGACCTGATTAATAGCGTCCCCAAGCCAGTTGGTAAATTGGGCGACAGCAGTATCATTATTTTCCTCCAGGATAGGAGGGGGGTTTCCCAGTGCCTCCATCAGACACTTTAGTGACCTTACCCCATCTCCTGAAAAAGATCTTGGTGGGTTTTTGGGGATCACTTCTTACCCTTAAATTTAGGCCAATCTTGAAGAACACTGCCCTGTGATCGGTCCATGGGAGAGATTCAACCCCATAAAATACCAGGTCTGGGTGGCTGGAAAAGAGACCATCCAGGGTGTGCCCCCATCATGAGTTGGGGCTGTCACCAGTTGAGATAGTCCATATGCCTCCATACTGTCCAGTAGTCTCGCAGAGTCCGAGTTACTATCATCCTCCAAATGGAGATTAAAATTCCCAAGGATCGTATAGGCCGCGAACTGAGTGTGGGGTGCAGTATAAGTTTACTACATCCTACCACCCACAAACCAATGGCCTTGTTGAGAGATTCAACAAGAGATTGAAAGGTATGATCATGGAGCTCCCTGAAAAACTCAAAAGGAGATGGGATGTCCTGTTACCATGCCTGCTTTTCGCTTACAGGGAGGTACCACAGAAGGGAGTAGGTTTCTCACCCTTTGAACTTCTGTTTGGTCATCCTGTAAGGGGTGTTTTGCCAAAACTTAGTTGCGAGTTGACAGTGGGGAGTACTTTTTGCAAAACAGTGTATAGATACGGGAGGGTGCACTCCCCTCATTAGTACCTCTCGGCCCCCCTGTAAGTTTGGAAACCTTTCCTGCTTACGTTTGTGTATAACATCCTGTAAGGGGACCACTTTGTCTTGTAAAAGAGGGCTGGGAGAGGCCTCTTCAAGAGCCCAAACAAGACATACTGGACTATGTGCTTGGCCTAAGGTCCAGAATGGCTGAGTACATGGAAAAAGCATCCAAGAACCTTGAGGCCAGCCAGGAGCTCCAGAAGCACTGGTATGACCAAAAAGCTGCACTGGTTGAATTTCAACCTGGGCAACAGGTGTGGGTTTTGGAGCCAGTGGCACCAAGGGCTCTCCAAGATAAATGGAGTGGCCCTTACCCTATCCTAGAAAGAAAGAGTGAGGTCACCTATCTAGTTGACCTGGGCACTAGTAGGACACCCAAAAGGGTCATCCATGTGAACCGCCTCAAGCTCTACAATGACAGGGCTGACATCACCATGCTGATGGTGACTGATGAGGAGCAGGAAGCAGAGAGTGAACCTCTCCCTGACCTCCTCTCCTACAGCCCAAAAGATGGATCAGTAGATGGTGTGATCTTCTCAGACACCCTCTCTGCCCAACAGCAGACTGACTGCAAGCAGGTCTTGCAGCAGTATGCTAGCCTCTTTTCCCTGACCCCTGGTCTGACAAACTGGTGTACCCATGATGTGGATACTGGTGACAGTGCACCTGTCAAAAACATAATCGATCGACAGTCAGACCAAGTCAAGGAGAGCATCAAAGCTGAGGTCAGCAAGATGCTGGAGTTAGGGGTCATTGAACCCTCTGGAGCCCCTGGGCCAGCCCAGTGGTTCTAGTCCCCAAACCTCATCAACAAGGTGAAAAGAGAGAGATGAGGTTCTGTGTGGACTATAGAGGGCTCAACTCTGTCACGAAGACAGATGCTCACCCTATCCCAAGAGCAGATGAGCAGATAGATAAATTAGGGGCTGCCCAATTCCTCAGTACCTTTGACTTAAGTGCAGGGTACTGGCAGATTGGCATGGCCCTAGGAGCAAAAGAAAAGACAGCATTCTCCACCCCTGATGGGCATTAGCAGTTTACTGTGATGCCCTTTGGGTTAAAGAATGCCCCTGCCACTTTCCAGAGGCTGATGAGCCATGTCCTGGCTGGGCTGGAGTCTTTAGTGCAGCTTATCTTGATGATATTGCTGTCTTTAGCTCCACCTGGCAAGATTACCTGATCCACCTTGGAAAAGTTTTAGAGGCTCTTCACAATGCAGGTCTCACTATCAAGGCATCCAAATGCCAGATAGGGCAGGGCACTGTGGTGTACTTGGGCCACCTTGTAGGTGGAGGCCAGGTACAGCCCTTACAACCCAAGATCCACGCCATCATGGACTGGATAGCTCCAACAACCCAGACCCAAGTCAGGGCATTCCTTCGCTTGACTGGATACTACAGGAGGTTTGTGAAGGGGTATGGGTCCATTGTGACCCCCCTCACAGAACTCACCTCCAAGAAGATGCCCAAGAAGGTGAACTGGACAGTTAGTCGCCAAAAGGCTTTTGACACCCTAAAAGAAGCAATGTGCTCAGCACCAATTCTAAAAGCACCAGATTATGCCAAGCAGTTCATAGTGCAGACTGATGCCTCTGAGCTAGGGATAGGAGCGGTCCTATCCCAGACCAATGATGAAGGCCAACACCAACCTGTTGCTTTTTTAAGCAGGAGGCTACTCCCCAGAGAGCAGCGTTGGAGTGCCATTGAGAGGGAGGCCTTTGCTGTGGTTTGGTCCCTGAAGAAGTTGAGGCCATACCTGTTTGGTACTCACTTCCTGGTTCAAACTGACCACAGACCTCTCAGATGGCTAATGCAGATGAAAGGGGAAAATCCAAAACTACTAAGGTGGTCCATCTCCCTACAGGGAATGGACTTTGAAGTGGAACACAGACCAGGGACTGCCCATGCCAATGCAGATGGACTTTCCAGGTTCTTCCACTTAGACAATGTAGACTCCATAGGGCAAGGTTAGTCTCATCACCTTTCGTTTGGGGGGGGGGGGGGAGGGGGGTTGTGTGAGAAAGTGCCATCTTTCTTGCATGGTATGCCCCCACTTTTTGCTGAATTGCTGAATGTACTTTGACTGAGTGTGCCCTGGACTCCTGCCAATCAGGTGCCCAGGGCCTATGTTCCTTCCCTAAAACAAACCAAACCCAAATTGGCAAACCCTGGCCACATGTCAGCCCCTGGTAAATGGTACCCTAGGTACCCAGGGCAGGCCTCTAAGGGCTGCAGCACTCCTTGTCCATGGTCAAACACGAGCTCCACAGCACCATAATGGCAACACTAAAGACTGCGAAGTTTGGTATCAAACTTCTCAGCACATTAAACCCACACCGATGCCAGTGTGGGATTTAATGTACCCAGCACCCCAGAGGGCATCTTAGAGGTGCCCCCTTAAACCTAACCTACAATCCTCGTCTGCTCTGAGGCTGCCTAGGCTGCCACCCAGCAGATATGTTGCTGGACCCCTGGGTAGGAGAGCCCCTGCTTTCCTGGGCCTGCAACAATGCACATCCTGGGCGGGGTGCTAAATCTCCTCCCCCAGGATGGGCAGGGGGAAGCTTCAAAGGCATGCCGCCTCTGTGAGCTTCCCCAGGCCCCTGCAACCCCCCACTCTGGCGGGAAGCTTTGGCCAGAAACCCCAAATAAGGACAGGGGATGTGCCAGCCTGCCAACCCCACCCCTCAGGTGGGGGAGGCGAGGTGAAGCACATCTCCGGGCTCTAGCCATCTTGAAGATGGGGAGCCCTACCCTATCAGGACTAGGCTACTGCCCCCCCTCCCACAGGAGAGAGGCAGGCTAGGGGGTGTACTCACCCCAGGACAGGGACCCATTGGTCCCTGCCCTTCACCTACCTGTAATGCCCCTAAATCTAGTATTTAGGGGCACCCTGAACCTCCCTTCCCCAGATTCCAGATTCAAAACTACAAAGAAGAGCAAGAAGAAAGAAGACCTGCCCTGCAGCTGCTAAAAAGAGGAAGACACCAACTGCTTTGGCCCCAGCCCTACCGGCCCGTCGACCCTCGAACCTGCTCCTGCTCCAACCCGGCATCTCTTGTGGCCAGCAACCTCACAAACCTTGGAGGACCTGGCTACCTTTTGGCTCTAAGCCCCTGGGACTCCCATGAGTAGAGGCTCTACTCAAAACCTACCTCTAATCCCTGGCAGCAGCCCGGAACCGCGAACCCAGCACACTCTGCACCAGCCAAGCCTGGCCAGTGCCAGAGTGGACAAAGACCCCGAGGACGACCCCGCGGCGACTGTGACCCCGAGTCTGGCACCCAAGGAACTCCCTCGACACTCCTGAAGAAGCCTGCAGCCTCAGAACAAGGTGCCCCCCTACCGCGATCAACAGAGGGTAAGATTTCCCGACACCAAAAGGCACCCCTGCACGCGGCGCCCTGCGCCCTCCCCCGTGCCCAATCCCGGGGTACCTACCTAACCTCCAACTACCCAACTTACCTCTCAAAGTGGTGGTGGCACCTGAAGAGTCCTCGTCCCCGAGCTTGCAGCCTTTTTCTAAACCGGAGATTTCCCATTGAAATCAATTGAGCGCCCGAAGGCTCAAAAGCGCTCTGCACCCAGCCGCCCGAGTGGCCCTGGCAGTGAAAACTCTACACCTACCTACTTCCCCACTTGCCCTGAGTAAGTGACCAGGAGCCCAGCTCCCACAGCTGCGTGGCTTGCCAGTCAGCAGCCACCAACCAAGGCCCCCCTATCCCTCATAGGATAACATTGGGCCTAACTCTCTCTGCACCCGGCCGCCCTAGAGTCGCTGAGGGTGAACCAACTGTACCTACCTGACCCTGGGGGACCCCTGAGTCTATACCCAGAACCTCAACTCTGCCAGTCGAGTACTTACCCTTAAACCGCTAACTCTATTTTCCTCATAGGGTAACATTGACTGGCTTTTTCCTGAAATTTCTTCTAAGTGTGGACTTCTCAAATCTTAAAATATTCACCAAAAATCAGCCGAGTAACGAAAACGAAATTACTCACCTGCTCTTAGGTGAGCTCCCAGTACTGGATCTTGGTGCCCAGCAGTGATTCTGAAAAATACTTACAACTGTACTTACCCTTAACCCAATTTTCTTCCATAGGAAACCATTGACTGTTTTTCTGTGAAATTTCTTCTAAGTGTCGATTTCTGCAATCTTTAAATATTCTTCAAAAATCGTATAATATCTGAAAACGTAATTACTTACCTGTTTTGGATAAAGGTCCCAGTACTGAGTCTAGGCACCCAGGACTGGATTACAAAAGTAACAAGAACATACTGTACCTGCAACTTGAATTTTCTTCCATAGGGAATCATTGACTGTTTTCTTTGAAATATTTTCTAAGTGTCAACTTTTAAAATAGCTAAATATGGTTTAAAAATCATTACAGTAATTAAGCCGACTTTCATCACTTGATTCTGAGTACTGACCCAGGACTGAATCTAGGATCCAGTCCTGGAATTCCAAAAATAATCTAAAAAAGTAATCTGTTGCAAATAACTTGAATTTACCATTGAGCTCAATGCATTGTTGTGTTTAAAATAGAGTTGCCTACTACAACACTTGTAACTGTTTACAAAAGTCAATTGCATATTGCAAAAGTATTTATATGAAACATCTTATTCTGAGAAAGTATATTTTAAATCCAAGTGTTGGTTCTAAAATAAAACAAGCATATATTTTTTATATATAAACCATTGGCCTAGAGTTCAGTTACTAAATGTGTGAGACCATTTGCTGACTGAGTGTGTACAACAAATGCTTTACATTGTCCTCTGATACTGCCTTACTGCTCGACCAAGCTACCACTTTAGAGAGTAAGGTTATATCTAACTTTAACCTCTGTCAAACCCTGGGGGACTGTGGTCTCTGTACACCCTGTACCTATTAAGGAACAGTATATACAGAGCCACTTTCTCACATTGTCGATGTCCGGTGCAGAGGAGGGGTTCATCCAGGTCTCTGTCAGGAAGGCGACGTCCGGGGAGGATGAGTCCAGTAGGTCCCAGAGTTCGATGGCGTGCTTGTGCGCGGAGCGGGTGTTGAGTAGTATGCACTTGAGTTTTTTTTGTCCTGGCCTGGTGGGTGGGGTGGTGGCTTGGAGGCCGGTGAAGCTGCAGTTTTGACAGGAGAAGGGGAGAAGGGTCCGTGGGTGCGCTTTGGTGTGGCCTGGAAGCAGGTGGAAGAGCGGTTGGTGTTGAGTGCGTGGAGGAAGCGGGCGTCGTAGCGGCATCAGGTGTTGTGAGGGCCAGGGGGACTGGCGCTGGGTGCGGTCCAGGTGCGGACGGGCGCAGACGGGCTTGCCTTTGGCACGCCTTCGGCGCAGCCGCCCAGAGGCCGCCATTATAAGAGGAGGTGGGAGGAAGGAGCAGCAGGGAGACGGGGGGGATTGACGAATGGGCGAGTGAGTGGGGCGGGGACGCAGCGGCGGGGAAGGGGTAGGGAGGTCTGGACGGCGAGAAAACGGGCGGAATCTAAGGCAGAGTACAGAACAATACAATACAAAAACTGAATCAAAGGCAGAATACAGAACAATACAATACAAAAAACAGAATCTAAAGGCAGAGTACAGAATAATAGAACAGCAGTGGGGCAGAATACAGTCACAACAAGTGGTGCAACGGTAGACCAGATACCTACGGCGGGCCTTGAACATGCGGCAACAACGGCAGCAGCAGGGTCAGGGACACGGGCACAGGCAGGTGGAGCTGTGCGGCGTGGGGAGCGACCTGCCTGGAACACAACATGAGATGTCAGGCAAAAAGTGGGAGGTAACCATGCAAAAAGGGGCACTTTCCTACAACAGGCCCTTTTGAATAGGTGAGATTCATATGTTTGACAGCAGTATAGCAGCACAACCACATGACCAGGAGACAGTTTACACACTTTTCCGCCCTTCACAAACCGAACTCATCTGGATTACCTATTTGTACCAGAGGGTGAGATTAAAGAAGCAGCAGGCTCCCTTATTATGCCAAGGGGATTTTCTGAGGATGTACCAATGGAAATGTAGCTAACGAGAGCGCATCATGGGCCACAATGCATCTGACACATATTTAGAGGTTAATTCCACATCAGTGACATCCCCCATTAACTTGTGGGAGGTGTTCAAACTGTGGTTTGTGGGTCGGTGGGAAAGCAGGGGGACAGAGAGAATTAGATTACATACTGCAAGGCTCATTGGCCAGTGACCGTCAGCTAGGAAAGTTTAGACACTGACACAAACAAAAATATATGAACACAGTTAAAATGGCAATGAAAATCTCTAGATATACAGAGAACGATTTAGTAAGCAAGGCGGGAAAACAGCTCTACTGCTTATCCCAAAGAGACGGCGCACTTAATATCCCAACCATCTGCAGTATGCATGACCAAAAGGATCACAGAATCGACTGACATTGCTGAGGTTTTCGTCGCCTACTATAGAGAGTTATACAGAGAAAAAAAAAACACCCTCCCCCGGCTTATGGAAGAGAGGAGGCCTATAGGTAGTGCTGAACAAACTGCTGACCCTTGGTAACACTCTTTCTGGAAGAGACTTTAACTGCAGATTCTGTGCCTTTTATATATTCCTCAGGCGCCAGACTGGATCCGGAAACTTTTAGTAATACTTATGCAAGCCCGTAGATGGCACTGTGTGGGATTTGCACTGACCCCATTCCGCAACGGAAATTAATATATGGAGCCTATATATGCACCACTCCTGCGCACTAACATCAGTTATTTTCGAGGCTGTTTGTGCCCCAGACAAAAAGCCCAACAGCAAATTGACTTTGAGCAGTGAACAGATTCCTAGACTTTGGATCTTATTAATGGATAGAGTCCAATTTACAGAACAGTAAGACTTCGATGATCAAATGGACTCCTGCAACTCCTGGACTGGGAACAGAACTGAGACCGACCTTGGGACTTTGACCAGTTCTGACATGGAGTCTTGCGTTGCTGGGCAACATAGCATTTCGCCTCGCGGTACCGTATGGCCTTGGATTTTATCAATGTGCTGCCACGGCAGGCCTTCGGAGTCGTAAGTTGATACCAGGCACCCCAGGCAAACCGTATTAGAATCTGTTACAGGGGTTTTAAACCGGTCATCTTGGGAAACATTTCCCTAACGTACTGTGAAATTTGTAAGGTAAAATGATAGCAAAGAGACAAGAGATAGCTACAGTTCAGCGTCTGATGGCACGGAAAGTAATCAAGTGATGCTTATATAGGCTCTGCACATCCTTTCCAGAGCAAAACAATGTCGGGGAGAGGAGTTGGCCTAACGGTTAGGGCGCTCTACCTCGGACGTGGGAAACTGGGTTCGAGTCTCGGTAACGACGCCAAACCTCCTGTGATTCTGGGCAAATCACTTAATCTCCCGTGCCCAAAAAAAAAAAAAAATGAATGTGTGTCCTCATGTAACATAACTGGTGCTATGTAAAGCGCTCTGATACCTGATTGGATTCGGGTCAAGTTCGCACTATATAAAACTCTGCAAAAAAAAAAAAATGTCAGTGTAGAGATGGATGTCGCTACCTACCTGCACACAGAGGTACTGCTGAAAAGTGTCCAGATCCAGACAGATGCCTGGGAGATATTCAAAAAGGTGAGGAATATGCGGTTAGAAGTCCCTATCAGAAAAAAAAATCACTTACAGTAGAAGACCACAGAGTACAAGACCAACAAACACTTCATTAAAGGATGTCCAAAAGGCTACACTAGACACTTCCTGGGTGTAAGACTCTGGCCTCAAAGGACTTGCCGATAAAAAAAAAAGTTTTTTTTTAAAACTATCGTTTGAGGCATATGAGCTGTAGATCATATGCTTTAGCATAGATCGCCATCTGGTGTTGGGTCCGGATGTTTGCACTTTGTTTTTCTTCGAAGAAGTCTTTGTAGTCACAAGGTAGGGGACTCCTCGGTGATAGTGCGCATGGGCATGGACTCCATCCCCAGATAGTTTTTTTCTGCCATCGGGTTCGGATGTGTACTGCGACGCTCCGGTTCGGTATCGTTTTCAAACCTCTTCAAAGCGCAATCCTCTACCCTCGAGGGTATTGTCTATCGATCCCAGTTTCCCATGCGACGCACATCGTCTAAAATCTGTAAACCTTAGATCGGGAACTTCGAGGTGGGCCGTCGGGCCTACCCGTGCTGACCACGCCAGCAGTTGATGGAACGGACTCCATTCAAGTTATGTCCCGGGTGTTGTGCTAAGTTTCCACATACCGACTTGCACGAGGTCTGCAACCTCTGCCTATCCCCGGAACACAACTAGAAGGACTGTGAAGCGTGTCAATCATTCCGATCGAAGAAAACCATCCGTCGGGCTCGACGCCACAAGATGCACCGCGCCAGCGGCTCCGTACCAGATATCTTCAGCGAAGATTCTGATTCCCACCATCCAGATCCAGAAGCCGAGGAAGAAGAGCTGGTCTCTGTGTCCGAAGCAGATTCTGACATGGAAAACGAACCGACCATCACTCCGGGTCAACGTACTGCGAGTACAGATCCCCCTGTGCCCACTCACTCAAAACCTGCTGCTCCGGTATCACCTTCGCTCTCGGGCTCAAGTTAGCACCGAGAAAAGGTTTCCGACGCTCCACCCTCGGGCTCGGCTACTTAACACAAACACAAGCCTTCGAGCTCGGGCTGGAGCCAGCCTCATTCCGGAGCCGAACCACCACCTTCGGCACCGAAACACAAACACAAGGCTTTGCCAGTCTCCACGACACCGAAAACACCTTTGACACCAAAGTCCTCGGAGCCGAAACACACACCTAAAACCTCAGAGCTGAAATCCATACCAAAAGCCTTGGAGCCAAATCCACACCTAAAGACTCGGATCCGAAACACCCCGCGCCTAACGGCTCAGAGCCGAAGCCTGCTAAAAAGTACTCAGACTCAAAACACTCGGCGCCCAAAGAACCTCAACCTAAATCAACCCCATCCAAAGAACCTCTACCCGAACAGCCACCTTTGGATCCCAAACAAAAGAGACTCAGCATTGACCCAAAAACCGGACACCTCCTGGTCATTCTTCCTACAAAAAGGAAGCTAGATGTCAGAAAGGATCCTCCTATACCTCTGAAAAAGAAGGACATGGGTACTAACTCTTCTCCCCCTTACATACCTCCATCTCCTCCTCCTAACCCAAATTTGATAATTACACCATCAAATTCACCACCACCTCCACCATCACCTGACACACAGGGCCAGGACGATGGAGATGAGGACCATTATGTGCCACATCACGTACCACAGTACACGGATCCCTGGGACAATTATTATAAAGATCCAGACCAGGATAACGACCCCGACCTGTATCCCTCCAGACCCTCCCCACCTGATGATAACATAGGTTTTGCGCAGCTTATTAAAAGGGCTGCTCAATATCACGGGGTGGAGCAACACTCAGACCCTCTAGAAGAGGATTTCCTTGTGGAGACATTCACACATTCACAAAGGTCTACTAACACGTTACCGATGCTCAAGGGCTTACTGAAACACACGGACGAAGTGTTCAAAGAGCCAGTTAGAGCCAGAATACTAACACCTAGAGTGGATAAAAAATATATACCCGCTTCTACAGACCCTGCAAATATAAAAGGCAAGTTGCCTCTAGACTCTCTTGTTGTAACTAACGCCCGCAAGAGAGCTAATTCTCAAACCACAGGCGATGCCCCTCCTGATAAGGAGTCAAAATTTATTGATGCCTCAGACAAAACAGTGGCTTCCAAGGCGGCTTAACCATTGGTGTATTCCTAATGCTAAGGCTCTGTTAGCACGCTATGATAGGGCTCACTATGACGATTTGGAAAAACCCATGCAACACTTCCCGGATGAGTACAAAACTAAGGGTCATCACCAACACTTCCATAAAATGCGCTCTAGATGTGGCAGACACAGCATCTTGTGCCATTAACACTAGCGTACTGTTATGCAGGCACGCTTGGCTTCGAATCTCTGGATTCAAGCAGGAGGTACAATCCTCCATACTTAATCAGCCCTTTGATAAACAGCATCTGTTTGGGCCATCAGTAGATATTTCATTAGAGAAAATGAAGAAAGACAACGAAACTGCAAAGTCCATGGGGGCATTGCAATTGCCTTCTAACCGGGGTTCCTTTCTCCGCTGCTTTTATAGGGATGGCTCAAAAACATCATCAGAAAACCCCTCCTCTTCAACCAATCTAACTCCTCCAGAGGCTATTTTAGAGGGAACTACAGAGGAAATAATAACAAGGGAAGAGGCAGAGGTAACTCCACCAGCACTTCCCCTGCCAATAAGCAGTGACTTCCCTCCGCTATCCCCCCCCCCCCCCCCCGATCATCCCACCCCTGTCGGGGGACATCTCTCACAGTTCCTACCTGTCGGGAATCCCATCACCTCAGACAAGTGGGTAAGACAAATTATCCCAATTTTTTTTTTATTAGTCCTCATTTATCTACAATATGCTCTAAATTCAAGAAAGGAGTCTTCCGTCCATCACAAATGGCCAAAGTGATTTGTATGGTCCCGGTCACTTCACAGGGGAAAGATGGATACCAGAGATCTCTGGACCCACGCCTTTGGCTTCGTTGTATGGAGTTCAACCCCTAATCTTCTTTTTTTGGGGTGATGACAGCCCTATCGGTGGGCTCCATTTACAGCATATTCTTAATCATCGGACCGAGAAAAGTAAAATAGAAGATAGAGAACACAACGGGAAAAGCAACAGTCTACGAAGAGGAAATCAGTAGATCAACAAAACCGGGGACTAGTAACCTATATATAGTCCTAGACGGAAGAAAACATCTCTACCCACTTATCCCAAATTTCCCAAAATTTGTTTTTTTTCCGTTGTGTACCTGATTAGTCCAAAATTGATAGCCTCTGAATGGAATGAATCCACTCTTCTTCTGTAGGGGGCAAGGTAAAATCCATTTAATACAAAGCTCTCTTCGGGCCAGAAGAATCAGGGTGAAGAAGAGTGCTCTGTGTTTTTTTGTTAAAAGTCCACCGTCTAAATCCCTCGGTAATGTCCCAAAAATTATAGACACAGTTGTTAATTTTATTTCGAGACCCATAATATCTGAAATGGCCTTACCCACTTTCTGCCAATAAGAATGTATTACCGGGCAGCTCCAGAACATATGCACCTCGTTTGCCTTGTCTTCTGCACATTTTGGACACTTCTTGATTGCTTGACTTCCCATTTTCGATATTTTCTGGGGTGTCCAGTAGGCTTTGTGTACTGTGAAGAGGTGGTTCTTTTTTAAATGTGCAGCATTTACGTAAGACCATGAAAAAGACATAGATACTTGCCCTATGTTTGAGGTCTTCATCCGGCAGGACCTTCTTCCAGATCTCAGTAAATGAGGCCTGCATCTCTTCTCCATACTGGACTAATAGCCAATACCACTCTGACACTTTGTTTGACTTTATTTGGTGGGAGCATATCTTCAAAGCCGAATCCAAGTTCCCTTTTAGCTCTTTAGCTATAGACCTTTCCCAACTGGACAACTGATAATATTTAAACTTTCAGACAGAGCTCTCACAAATCGCCGAGAAATGAGGCCAGAAAATAAGTTTAGCGTCGACAATCAATTGCCCCCATGTATTAGTGCCGTAAGCACGGAGAGGGGCTGCGAGGGCATCTTCCATACACGGAGGCGTTCCTGGGGAATCCCAGACTGGTGCTACCTCATTATAATACGGGATTTTTAGAAGGTGTCTCACCTGAGACCAGAGCTTCATAGCGGTTAGCAGAATCTTCTATTTAACCTTCTTAAAATATTTTGGGTACCCTGCTTGTTGAGTGAACTCGGTTGCAAGGGCTTTGTAAAGTGGAGAAAAGAATGTGCTTTCCATCAACAGTTGTCGAACATTTTTTAAATGGAAGGCACAAAAATATAGATATAAATCAGGGGTTGCTATACCTCCATAAGCTTTTTTCTTTCCAAGTTTCTTTAGAGCTATTCTTGGATTTTTATTTCCCCAGATGAAACTTGAAAAGAGCCCCTGCACCTTTTTGAACCACATCAGTATTAAACAAAACGTATATTTTGGCAGAATCAACATTTTCAATAAATTTGACTTGCCCAGCAATGAAAGTGTGAGCCCCCCCACATGATTGAAGTTGTGAACCAACTTTTTTATGTAACTTTTTCAAAGTTAACCAGTGCTATTTTATCAATATTTTGCACTATCTGGATGCCAAGATATCTAATTTCCTTCTTTGTATGAGTGCTCCTAAAATTGGTATTCCATTTCAATAATTCAGTTTTTTGTTGATTGATAAGGTACCCGGAGACATTTCCAAAACGCTCTAATTCAGACCAGATCTTTCTAGATTGCCAGTATATATTACAAGGTGGTCTGCGTATAGGCCGATTTTTTTCTCCCATCCATTACATTCAAAGGGAATAATATTTTGGCAAGCTCTCAATTTACACGCTAAAGGTTCAATATAAATGTTAAAAAGTAAAGGGGACGGGGCAACTCTGTCTAGTACCCCTTCCTATTTGTATTGACCTAGTTAATTTCCCATTGATAAGGATTTTAGCGGTGGGGTTTTTGTAAATAGCTTTGATTGCTGTCGAAAAAGTTTCACCTAAATTAAAACGTTAAATTACTTTAAACAGAAAAGACCAATTGACCCGGTCAAACGCTTTAGCAGCGTCAAATGTCATTACTGCTAAAGGGATCTTATAGGTCTTAGCCATATCTATCGCTCCGATTAGATCATGTGTCAGTTCACTAAGTTGCCTCCCTTTCCTGAATCCTTTCTGATCCGGGTGTATTAAGGGGCCTATTACTTTGTCTAAACGTTTGGTGATGATCTGAGTGTATATTTTATGATCAAAATTCAGAAGTGAGATGGGCCTATAGGACTCACAGAGTCTTGGATTTTTGTTTGGTTTTAGTAGAATTGTTATAGTGGCTTCCTTCCACGACACGAGGGGGCTATGACCTTCTATGAAAGATAAATTAAACAATTGAAGGAGAAAAGGGGCAAGTTCTTCTTTTAAAATGATGTAAATCTCATTGGGAATAGTCAGGGCCGGCGGCTTTCCCCTTTTTTAGGAAACTGATCGTTTGAATAACTTCCACCCTAGATATGGGACGATTTAGTTGCTCTTTTTCATTTTGCTGAAGTGAGGGGAGAGCTAGGTCTGAAAGGAATTCTTCCATCCTATCTTCATCTAATATTATCTAATCGGTATATACGTTTTTTAAAAACTGGACAAAGACCTCCTCAATTTCGGAATCGTCCGAGATGATACTGCCGGTGTTCAAACAGTGGAGGTCCCTTATCCAGTTTGTCTGATCGACTTTGGTTTTCCAAGCCAGAAGCTTGCTACACCCCTCTCCATATTCATGGTGAGCTAGTTTGCTGGCATCCCTCTTTTTTTTTTTTTAACTATCATTTCTAGGATGTCAGCGAGCTTATGTTTCGCAGTTTCTAATTCTCTTAAAATATTAGGATTCCCCTGATCGTGCTCTAAATGTTCCTGAAACTTATGTATATCAGCTTCTAGCTTTTTAGTCTCCTTTTGCACTTTCTTGGCCTGGGAAATTGATATAACTGTTAAAGAGCCTCTCAGATAGGCCTTATATGTATCCCATATTACCTGAGGTGAAGCTGAATTAATATTAAAATCAAAAAAACTCTTTAGTTTCTACCTTCAGTTTGTCGATTACTTCATTATCTAATAATAATGCTCGATTAATGGTCCACCTCCGAGGGGGGGAACCCACTTCCGTAGTTAGTTCAAAAATAACTGCGGAATGATCAAACATGTGCTCTGGGACGTGGCTAACAGAAATTACATTTCTACTTGTGGCAAGTCAACTAAAAAGAAATCAATTCTGGAGCGATGTCCTGACTTTTTATTATAAAATGTAAATTTCCCACCAGAGGTCTTAGATTTGTGGACCATCTCTCACCATATATCCACGAGCCCAGTTTCAGACATTAAGGGCAACTCTCCTTTTCTGTGTGTTTACCGCTACTCTGCGCAAGGTAGAGTCTTGGCTCGGATCAAGAACCAAATTAAAGTTGCCCCCTAATATAATACGGTCACTTGTTTTAGATAAATGAAGGAGTAGAGTGTTCAGAGTGGCTGGATCATCTAGGTTCGGCCCATAATATCCTACGAGAATTAACCATATACCAATAATCTTAGCCCTAGCAATTGCCCACCTTCCCAATGGGTCAACCGTACATTCCCCTAGCATAGCTTGGGCAGATGTTTTTTATTAAAATGGCGACCCCCTTTCACTGTACATGATTGAGTTGTACAAATATAGTGTTCGATCCATTTTTGAGGTTTTAAAACTGCTGCCCACTCCTCTTTGAGTAAATGTGATTCTTGAACAAAAAAAACATTGCAATCAGATAATCTTAAATACTCTAATGTTCTCTTTCTTCTGGAGGAAACCCTTAACCCATTAACGTTCCAGGAAAATGATTCTCATATTTTTCACTTTCTCATTCTTAGTTGTGTCTGACCCGGAATGCATTGAATTCCCTGCCATTGCTTGTCCTTTAAGAAAAGACCCCAGAGGTACGCAAGACCCTTTGACTGAGATTAATAAATGAAGACATTTGTTTGCTTTTTTCCCCGCTTGCTCCCCCACCCTATGTGTAAAGAAAAATTTAAATTTAGCATTTTATGTGTGTGGGCTCTCTCTCTGACCAGGCTTAAATCCAGTGATTTTCATTTGGATGTACTCTTCATCTGATTTATTGGGGCATTTGCCTCTTCCGGATCCTTAAAATTGAAAATGTTATTGTTCCACATCACTTTTAGGGAGGCGGGGAAGTGTAGATTTGCTGTAGCACCCAGATTTATTAATTCCTGCATCGATTTCCAAAGCTCCCATTGTTTGTCCTGAGTGATGTGAGAGATGTCTGACCTAACGCGAAATGTCCATCCAGTTCTCTTATACATCCCTGCTTTTAACCCTGCTGTCAGGATTTTTTCTTTAAACACATATGATTTAAAATTCACTAGGATCCTGCTTGAATTTTTCTTCCCAGGTCTTTTAGAGAAAAGATCCCTATGTACTCTTTGTACATCATCCTCAAAAAGCTGTTTATCAATGTTGGGATGTAATTATGTGAGGAGATTGATTATGAAGGATCTAATGTCTCCTCCCTCCGCATTTACTGGTATATTAAAAAATCTGATATTATTCCTCCTTGCGTTATTTTCTAAAAACTTTCCAGCTTCTCCC
The DNA here is from genome assembly GCF_964204655.1 of Triturus cristatus. NCBI lineage: Eukaryota > Metazoa > Chordata > Amphibia > Caudata > Salamandridae > Triturus > Triturus cristatus. Next base: position 1,093,406,013 of record NC_140593.1, read on the forward strand.
TCAAGATTTTATCGCCGCTTTTTAGCGTCTGGATTTCACATGCATTTTTATCTACTTGCTTTGTGAGGTCCTCCATGGCTAACTCCACAGCCCCTACTCTTTTTGAGATAGCATTCAGTTTGGATTCTAGAGTCTCGAATCGGTTTGTATTTTCAATTGGTTATTTTCAGAAACAGCAAATTTGTCTCTTATTTCTGTGAGGAGAGTAGTTAACAACCCCTCCGTAGAGTTGAGAGTCCCTGTATTACATGCTGTATTTAGTATCCTTGCTGGCCCTAGCTCCTCTGCTGCTGGGCTACCACTCTGTGAGAGATTTTGCATCTCAATACCGTTAGACTGAATAGCAACATTGTCTTTTTTTGTCAGGGGAAGCGGAGGAATATTGGCACTTTCATCAACCAGTTGAGAGAGAGGTTCATATCTATTTTCTAGACATATAGGATCTATTGCTGTTTCCACCCCCTTGCTATTTATTTCCAATGGCAGTTGTGTCTCCAAGACTCTGCTACTACTCACTGTTATCTCAGTACTATAGTCTGGGATTTGGTTTAATTCCTTCAGAGAAGGCTGTGTACTTTGGACTTTGAAGTACGACCTTAATGAGGGTGTAACGCGGATAATACCTGGGCTATTTTTGCCTAGAGAGACCTTTATACTCTGAGCGGAACCTGTGATTTTTGCAGTTTTGGGGGGCTTAGTTTGTATCACAGCAGTTTGTATCTCAGCCGGCGCAGGGTCTTTACTAACTGGCACAGGAGGGGATTGACTTTGACCCCAAATATCCCTGCTTCTGAGGGTATATCTATTAAGTCTATTTGTCCCTGTAAATAAACCCTCGTCTTGCTTCTCCTCCCCTGAGCCCCCTCGTTCTGACTTCAGCTTAGGCCCCCAGTCTCGCCCTCTCCTCCTCACCGGGGTTATTTGAGAAAGCCATACGCCAGAAACTGCCTCTTCTGGACCCGACAAATTTCTCCTTCAATCCGTGGCCGGCTGATTCTCTGTCACGAAATTCTGTGGACCCTCAGGGGTTAATGCACATAGCCGGAACTTCCAGCACGGAAACGCGAAGGCGGGCGTCTGACTCCCGTCACCCCGAAAACCGACCCCCACAGCAATGTGTCTTCCGCACGAGATTTGCTCCGCCACCTCTGACCAGCGGCCTCCCCGCAGCGCCGCATCCCCTCAGACCCCCACCTCTACACGCCCGACCTGAACACGCCAAGCCAGGACGCCAGGCACCGTAACCGGCACCCAGGGAAAAACCGGGAAAGAAGGCAAGTCAGTTAATCCCTACAGGAGTCTTATTTCGAGTCGTTACGTCTAAACCTCATCCATTGCTTCAGTATTACTTGCAAACGCCTGAGTTGAGAGAGCGCCCACGGCCGCTGCTAACCGCCGACCACCATTTTTCCGTCGGTCTGCCTGGCCATCCAATATGGTTACTGCCTGGAACTTACCAGCACTTCCCCAAATATCATTCCAAAACAACGTGTAATGTCACCAGAACATCTCACACTCTTGAAGCAAGAAGTTCTCTCTCTGTTCCATCAACAGGGAACAGGAGTGTACTCCCTGTACTTTTTAATTCCAAAAAAGGACGGCTCTCCAAGGCCTAAACTAGACTTCAGACAGCTAAATCTTTACATTCAGTCAGACCACGTCCACTTGGTCACCCTCCAACAGGTGCTCCCATTGCTTCAAAAAGGCGACTTTCTATCCACTCTGGATTTAAAGGACGCCTACTTCCATAATCCCATCCACCCAGCTCACAGAAAATATCTCAGGTTTGTGGTGGACGGACATCATTAACAATTCAAAGTTCTCCCCTTCGGGAGAACTATGGCACCCAGGGTATTCACCTTGTGGTGGTCATAGCTCATTTAAGAAGACAACACATTCATGTGTTCTCTTACCTGGACGACTGGCTAATAAAAGCCAAATCACAGCACAGCTGCATACTCCACACTCACAAAACAGTACAGCTGCTACACGACTTGGGATTCACTGTAAACCTCACCAAGTCTCACCTCCAGCCATCCAACACGCAAGCTTATCTAGGAGCTACAATAGACACTTGCAAAGCTCTAGCATACCCCAACCCAGTAAGGATACGCAACATGTGAAATCTGATATCACAATTTCAACCCCAACATTCACTATCAGCCCGAGTGTTCATGCAATTGAACGGCATGATGGCTTCTTGCATTCTAATCGTCCCTTACGCAAGACTTCAAATGCGTCCCCTACAGGAATGCTTGGCACGTCAGTGGAACTAGGCTCAAGGTCAGCTAACAGATCTGGTGTTGGTAGATGGCCGCACACATTGCTCTCTGCAGTGGTGGAATACACAAAATCTTTCCAAAGGGCGGCCATTCCTCGACCCGGTTCCACAGATAGTTAACAGCAGATGCATCACTCACTGGTTGGGGAGCTCATCTTCAAAAACACACTGTTCAGGGAACATGGACCCTACAACAGAAACAACTTCACATAAACTACCTAGAGCTACTAGCGATTTTTCTGGCATTGAAACCTTTTCAACTGCATTTAGTAGGCAAAGCGGTCTTAGGCCGTACAGACAATATGACAGCAATTTACCACATACAAAAACTGGGAGGGACACACACTTTACAGCTTTCACTCCTAGCTCAAAGCATATGGAGATGGGCCATACCTCAAAAGATACATCTCCTTGCGAAACACCTCCCAGGGCTAAACAACCAGATCGCAGATCTGCTCAGTCGTCAAAGACAACAGATTCACGAATGGGAATTACATCCTCAAGTTCTGATCCCATCCTTTCAAACTCAGTGGCAGAACGTGCTCTTCACACATTAGATGTAAAAAGAGCAATACTGTATTACATTGAAAGAACAAAATCTTTTTGTAAAACAAAACAACTCTGTTGCTTTTTTACCACCACTTAAAGGCAATCCCATATCAAAAGCAGGTATTGCACAGTGGATCGTTAAATCCATCCAAAAATGTTACGTTAAAGCTAAGCACACATTAACAGTTCCATCTAGGGCGCACTCCACACGCAAACTAGGAGCTTCTATGACATTCTTAGGGAACATAGCCTTAGATGAAATCTGCAAAGCAGCAACATGGTTTACGCCACACACATTCACAAAGCACTAGTGTGTAGATGTGTTAGCAAAACAACAAGCTAGTGTGGGTCAGGCCGTTTTAAGAACACTATTTCAAACCACTGCAACGGATACAGGTTAGCCACTACTGGAAAGATAACTGCTGTATAGTCTATGCTAAAGCATATGATCTACTGCTCATATGCCTCGAACGGAAAATGCTACTTACTCAGTATGCATCTGTTCTTGGCATATAAAGCTGTAGATTCATATGCACCCACTCTCCTCCCCGGGTACCTTTATCTGTTGCAGTATTATCTTACTTAGATACACTATACATGGACATCTCTTTCTACTCTTACTAACTCCATCATCACCCTTATGGCAAAACAATCTGGGGATGGAGTCGATGCCCATGCGCACTATCACCGAAAGGAGGAGTCACCTACCTCGTGACTACAAAGACTTCTTCGAAGAAAAACAAAATGCAAACATCCGGACCCAACACCAGATGGCGATCTATGCTAAAGCATATGAATCTACAGCTTTATATGCCAGGAACATATGCATGCTGGGTAAGTAGCATTTTCCTTCTTTTCCCCTTATATTCGGAGCCTCACCGAGGAGGCAGGACAAACCACCTCCCTCTCAGACGATCTCAGAGTGGCAGCAATTGTAACTATTCTTAAGCCTAATTGAAACCCACAGGACTGTGGATCGTATCGATCCATCTCCCTCCTCAAAGATCAGGCTAAGTTACTAGCTAAAATTCTGTCTACAAGATTAGTAGGGGGATACACTGGTTAGTCCATGAAGATCAAAATGGCTTTATGTCAGGCAGGAGTAACAGGCACTTCCTCCATAGGGTACAGGCGACCTTAGACATGCTGTCCGAACTGTGGGGTCCTGCTGCCATGCTATTAGTAATCAATGAGTAGACATTTGACACTGACAGTTGGCCCTTACTTTTTCAAACACTTGAGAAAATGAATAACGGTCCCCGGTACTCGAGTTATGTACAAAGCATTATACAATGCACCAACAAAGCAGGTGAGGATAAATGGGGTGCTATCCTACTCTTTCCCAATAGAGCATGGTACTTTGCAAGATTGCTCACACTCTGCTCCTCTTCGCCTTGGCTATTGAGCCATGGACAGAGTGGATCAGAAGAGATGCAATAATCGATGGGTTTGGCTGGCTGAGTGGGTATGAAGACAAAATATTTCTAAATACAGATGACGTACTCCTCTTCATGTAGAACCCACAGTCCTCCCACCAACATTTATTTAGGATTTGCAAGATATACAGGGGAGCATCTGGGCTTAGGTAAATCGGACAAATATTCTACACACATCTAGCTGTCGGACAAAAAACACAGATACCCAACTGTGCCCTTACAGTTGGCAATAGACCATTTTAAATACTTGTGAATTATAATTCGTCGTGATGGGCAGTTGGCACTAGAGTTGAATCTAGTGCCATTATTGTGTCGCACGAAGACGATCAAGAAGGGTAATCCATATTTTCCCTTTCAAAGATGGGACAGGTGGCACTGTACACGGTGGTCACACTCCATCGATTTTTGTAATGTGTTACAGAATTATGTATTTATTCTACTGCCCATCTTCTTTGAAAGGCTTCAAAACACTGGTACCAGATTCTTGTGGACAGGGCGAAATCCCAGGTTGTGCTTTTGAAAACGTGCATAATTGGTATATGAACAGTGTTAGACCTGTCAGCCCTTTGGGTGGTCCCTCCTCATCATCATTTATTTTGTCCCACTTTTGCCTCAAGCCCTGTTAGTATTTTTCCTTTTTGGGAACCACCAGACTTTTTAGTATTGATGCAGATTCAGGGAGCCATTTTGTCTACCCCTGGAACTTCTGTCTGAGGGCCTGGAGCACAAAATGGTGGCCACCTGTGACATCATCAGAACCCACTGGAACCTACTAGAACCTTCTGCAACATTCTGGAGCCCTGTGACAGTTGGAGGCGGTTTAGAATGTTGGGAAGCTAAGACAGAGAGTTGGCAGTTGGAGCTGGCAGTTGGCACCTGACTGGTGAAGAGAGAGCAGCAGAAACCTGAAGGAGGAAGGAGTGAGGCAGCAGGGGTGGAAACTTGTGCCTGGAGTGGGGTCCATAAACCCACCCTTGATACTAGTCCCTACTGACTGAGCCCAGCCTGGAGCCCTGTGTGGGAAGAAGCAAGAAAAACCATCTTAAGGACCTGGACAGCAGGAACAGGCCTTAGAAGCAAAGAACAGCAAAGTCCTGACCTGATTATTGGTTTTCCTGGAGACCGACGTCGAGAAGCCTAGAGACCCGGAGCCCGAGGTGGAGAAGCGGCGCTGACTGGAAAAGCAGACGTCGTACCCGGAGCCGCCAGAGGTCGAGAGAGGGCGCCGACGGAGGTCGTAGAGAGTACCAGAGGTCGAGGAGGAAGTCACCCGAGGTCGAGTGAGCGGCGTCGACGGGGGAGTGAAGTCCGCCCTCCAGAGTCGCCGGAGACCGAGGTGAAGCGTGCCGGAGGTCGGGAGTGGAGATCGCACTCCGGAGTCGCCGGAACTTGAAGAGAGGAGCACCGGAGGTCGGGAGTGGAGGTCGCACTCCGGAGTCGCCGGAACCTGAGGAGAGGAGCACCGGAGGTCGGGAGTGGGGATCGCACTCCGGAGCCGCCGGAAGTCGACATCGAGTCAAGGCCGGCCGACGTCATCGAACCTGAGGTCGCCATCGGACCGGAGCCGCCTGAAGTCGACATCGAACCAAGACTGCCCGACGTCATCGAACCGGAGGACGAGATCGAGCCGAGGCCGCCGACATCGAACCGGAACCGCCTACCGGCGTCGTCAAGAACTGACATTGCGCCGAGGCCGCCGACATCGAACCGGAACCGCCTCACGGCGTCGACACGACTCCAGCGGCGTCGGAGCTTCAGAAAAAGGGCAGTAAGTGGAATAGAGGGCGCCTAAGGCCCTGTGAAGCCCTAAGAGACCATCCTAGGGGCTAGAGAGGTGCTGGAACCAGCTGGATAGTGCCAGGGGTGAGCTGAGACTAATACAGAGGGGTTGTGTAGTGTGGGAGAGCCAGATCTCTAGATTCCCCCTTGATCTACCTCAGTTTAGGCCTCAGCCTTGTCCAAGCCAGGGAGTATACCCCTCAGGCCATCCAAATCTCTACAAGCTGGGATTGGGTCAAATCATCCCATAGTACCTCAGGAATGTGAACTGATTTTCAAGTGTCACTGTTGGCTTTTACTATTTATTGCTTCACTGTATTTATTGTTCCACAGTATTTATTGTCGCACAATATTTATTGGCTTGCAGTATTTATTGCCTCATAATATTTAATTGCCTGTATGTGATGCACTTATATTTATGCCTTAATTATTTATGATCTCCCCTATTTATTGAATCATTAAGACAGTATTTATTTGACGTACCCTTCCACAGAAAAAGCCTTGTATATGGTGATTGTGTTATTTATTTAATCAGCAACTAAGAGAAAAAGAAGATAAACAGAGATATTTTCATAATTTTTATGGTGTAGAGTCGTTTTTGGAACGGATGCACGCATGGTTATTGTATGGGTATGACGTATGCTTAGCACGGTACCTGATTCCTGACCACTCGAGCCAAGCTACCACTGTGTATGTCTAGAGAGACCCCGTTACCACCACCCTTTCCGGTGTGGGAGTGGAGTATTTCCAACATAATTGGTGTTCAGTGGTGGGATAGAGCTGTGCCTACGTATACTCAACAATAACTGTGGGTAGTCCATAGGCCTACACCGGGAGTTTTCTCAAAGCGGCCTTCCTAATTGTGAGTTTTTGTTTTTCCAAATTTACTCTGGTGGTGGGAGGAGGTATTATATAAGGTACCCCCCTGCATAGTTACTGAAAATAACTGTCCTCTGACCTGAGTGGGCAAGATGGAGTTTGTACTGGAGAATTTAGAAACGTACACTGTGGCCCAACTCAGGGAGTTTTGCCAGCGGGAGGGGGTGTATTGTCCCCCAGGAGCAAAGAAGGGTGCACTCCAAACCAGCTTAAGGGCTTGGGGGGAGGCACGCCGAGAAAGCAAGGCTGAGGAGGAGGACAGGGATAGAGAGCCCGACAGTGAGGGAGCTGGTTTGTACCAACCTGAGGTGGGGAACCTGTTAGCGGGGCCCAGGACACTTTCCAGGAAGGGCAGCAGTGCCTCTAGCGGTGGCTTGTCTGAAGTGGAGTTAACAGACCGGAGGGAGAAAAGACAGCTCACATGGGACTTAGCAAGGCTGGAGAAAGAGAAGGAGGAACAGAGGATGGCTCATGAGATAAGGCTGAAAGAGATAGATCTTCAGATCCTGAGAATCGGGGCACACCCTGTACCTAACGGTGGCAGCGAAGAACGAGAGTACACCAGGGAACCCAAACCCTACCTGCCAAAGGACATAGTAGCTAGCTATGGGGTGGGTGACGATATCGCCAAGTGGCTAGCGGCCTATGAGGTCTCGTTAAGGGCCCATGGGGTTCCAGAGAAGTACTGGGGAGGGGGATTGTACAAGTACATGCCTCCAGCTGGTAGGGATGCATTATTGGCCCTCGAGGAGGATGAGCAGACCCACTACCCCACCATGAAACTGGCGCTCATAAGAAAGTTTGGACTAACACCCGAAAAGTACAGACAGAAGTTCAGGGGTAGTCACAAACTGGGCACACAGAATTGGGTGGACTTCCTGGACTATGCAAAGAAGGCACTAGAGGGTTGGATTTAGGGCAGTGAAGTGAGGAACTACGAGGGGTTGTTTGATCTAGTACTGAAGGAACACCTGCTCGAGAAATGTTTCCCTGAACTGCGTCAACACCTGGTGGATAGCAAGCTGACCAGTCCCCGGAAGCCTGCTGAGGAGGCGGACATTTGGGCTAGTACCCGGGTGTCCACAAGGGGGACTGGAGGGGATACTCAAAAGGCCGGACAGGGCGCCCCTCAGAAGAAAGAGGGAGGGGAAAAGAAAAAGGAGTTCTCCAAAGGCCCCCAAAATAATTTCCAAGGAAAGGGAACAGGATTCACCCCTAGGGCTAACCCACCCAGAAACCCTAATCCTGGCCAGAGTCAGCAGCCAAGGGTTGTCCATTGCTACGAGTGCGGTGGCGTTGGACACTATAAGGGAGATCCGAAGTGCCTGAAACGACCACCCCCTCCCATTGGAGGAAAGGCCCCCGGAGTAGCTAGTGCAGTGCTCGGGGAGGAGATGCCCTTAACTAAGGGAAGGGAGTGGGCGGGTGTCACTTTAGTGTCCCTGGGAGAACGGGAGATGGTTCCTAAGATCCAGGTGCCCGCAAATACCGTAAAGTATGGGCAGTGGGTCACCATCAACGGCCAAAGAGGGGAGGCTCTGAGAGACACAGGAGCCAGTATGACTATGGTACGTAGTCAACTGGTGTCTCCAGAGCAGGTAATTCCCGATGTACTCCACGCAGCCGCGATGGCTGACGGCAGAACAGGCCACTATCCAGTGGCCGAGGTTCCCTTTGAATGGGGGGGGGGTTGCAGGTTCACTTCGAGTTGCCGTAAGCCCTGCCGTGCCAGTCGATTGTCTACTGGGGAATGACATGGAGCACAATGCTTGGAAGGAGGTGGAATACCGGACTCATGCTGAGATGCTGGGTACACCTGACTGGGCCTGTGTCAGCACAAGGTCCGCGACTGCCCGGAGAGGGAGTTCGTTTCGGCTGGAGCCTGGAACAAAGGCCCAGCCAGCTGCCAGTCAAGGGAAGAACTGAGGACAGGAGGAGCCTGCCTCGGCATCCGCGCCCCGTGTGACGGATAGGCCACCGGAGGTGGTGGACCAGGAGTCCGCGGTGGGGGATGTTACCAAACTGGAGGACCTACCCATCCCGGCCGAGTGGCACGTGGAGGGAGGCCCGTCCAGGGAGGAATTCTGCCAGGGCCAGAGGGAGTGCCCTACCCTTGAGGGACTGAGGCGACAGGCCGAAGCCCAGGCAGCAGGGAACGTTGAAGGGAACTACAGTGTTTACTGGGAGGATGGCCTCCTCTACAGTGAACCCAAGGCACCCCTACATGGATCGTCACGAGCCTTGGTAGTCCCTCAACGTTATCGAGCCTTCCTACTGGAGTTGGCTCACGAGATCCCATTGGCAGGACACCTGGGGCAAGACAAGACCTTCGCCCGTCTTGTCCCACACTTTTATTGGCCTCAAATGAAAGTGTCGTCCGATACCTACTGCCGGACATGAGTGTCTTGCCAAGCCAGTGGGAAAACAGGGGTGAAGCTGAAAGCTCCCCTGGAACCACTTCCTGTCGTTAGCACCCCCTTTGAAAGGGTGGGCATCGACATTGTGGGTCCGTTAGATCCGCCAACGTCAGCTGGTCACAGGTTTATCCTGGTTCTGGTGGATCATGCCACACGGTACCCAGAGGCAATACCTCTGAGGACCATAACAGCACCTGTTGTGGCGAGGGCCCTGATGGGAATCTTTACCCGAGTGGGTTTTCCCAAGGAAGTTGTGTCCGACAGGGGGACCAACTTCATGTCAGCGTACATGCGGGCCATGTGGAAGGAGTGTGGAGTGACCTACCGGTTCACCACTCCTTACCACCCCCAGACCAATGGTCTGGTGGAGAGGTTTAACAAAACCTTGAAAGGCATGATCAGAAGTCTGCCTGAAAGCCTGCGGAGGAAATGGGACGTCCTCCTACCCTGTCTACTCTTTTCTTACAGGGAAGTGCCACAGAAGGGAGTGGGCTTCAGCCCCTTCGAGCTTTTGTATGGGCACCCTGTACGTGGACCTCTCAACCTGGTGAGAGACGGATGGGAAAGAACCCCCAGAAAGCTTCCCCAGGACGTGGTGAGCTACATGCTGGCCTTCCGGAGCCAAATGGCTAAGTTGTGGAAGCAAGCTTCTGACAACTTGGAAGCCAGCCAAGCAGTGATGAAGGCGTGGTATGACCACAATGCTCACCCGGTGGAGTTGGAGCCTGGCCAGAAGGTGTGGGTGATCGAACCAGGAGAGCTTAGTGCCCTCCAGGATCGCTGGTCATGACCCTTTGAGGTGTTGGAGAAGAAGGGTAAGGCTACCTACTTGGTGGACCTGAAGACCCCTCGTCAGCCCCTACGGGTGCTGCACGCCAACCGCCTCAAACCCCACCACGAGAGGCCCGAAGTCATCTTGATGATGGTGACTGGCGGAGCAGAGGACGCGGAAAGCGAGCCTCTCCCCGATTTGTTTGCGTCTCAAGAAAAGGATGGGTCGGTGGAGGGAGTGATTCTCTCCCCATCTCTAACTCCTGAACAGCAGGAGGACTGCCGCCAGGTCCTGGGACAGTACTCTTCGTTGTTCTCCCTTGTTCCGGGTAGGACTCACCTGTGCGTCCATGACGTGGACACAGGAGACAGCCCACCTGTGAAGTCCAAGATCTACCGGATGTCAGACAAGGTGAAGGCCAGCATTCACAGTGAAGTCACTAAGATGCTGGAGCTAGGAGTGATCGAACCTTCTAGCAGCCCCTGGTCCAGTCCGGTGGTACTAGTACCAAAAGCTGCACCACCGGGTGCCCAACCGGAACTGAGGTTCTGTGTGGACTACCGGGGACTGAATTCAGTGACCAAAACTGATGCTCATCCGATCCCTAGGGCGGATGAATTGATTGACCGGCTGGGAGCTGCCCAATATCTAAGTACCTTTGACCTTACTTCTGGGTACTGGCAGATCTCTTTGACTGATGGAGCAAGGGAAAGGTCAGCCTTCTCCACGCCCAATGGCCCCTACCAGTTCTGTGTGATGCCCTTTGGGCTCAAGAACGCACCTGCCACGTTTCAGCGCCTGGTAAACCAGATCCTCACCGGAATGGAGAGTTTCTCTGCTGCTTATCTGGATGACATAGCCGTCTTCAGTAACAGCTGGGAGGATCACTTGCGTCACCTGCAAGCTGTTCTCCAGGCCCTGAGACAAGCTGGATTGACGATCAAGGCCAGCAAGTGCCAGATCGGGCAGGGGTCGGTAGTGTACCTTGGACACTTGGTGGGTAGGGGAGCGGTGCAACCCCTCCAGGCGAAGATAGAGGCCATCATGGCCTGGGAACCCCCCAAGACACAGACTGAGGTCCGAGCTCTTATGGGCCTCACGGGATATTACCGCCGCTTCGTGAAGGGGTACGGTACCATTGTAGCCCCCCTCACGGAGCTCACGTCCAAGAAACAACCTCGACGGGTAGTCTGGACGGAGGCTTATCAGCAGGCCTTTGTGAGACTGAAGAAAGCCATGTGCGAGGCCCCGGTCTTAAGGGCCCCAGACTTTTCCAAGGAGTTCATTGTCCAGACGGATGCATCAGAACATGGCATTGGGGCAGTGTTATCGCAACTCAATGAAGAGGGTCTGGATCAACCCGTGGTCTTCCTATCCCGGAGACTACTTCCCAGGGAACAGAAGTGGAGTGCAATAGAGCGTGAAGCCTTTGCAGTGGTATGGGCTCTGAAGAAGTTGCGGCCATACCGGTTTGGCTCGCACTTCCTGGTTCAGACCGACCACAGACCCCTTCGTTGGCTGATGCAGATGAAGGGGGAGAATCCCAAGTTGTTGAGGTGGTCTATTTCCCTACAGGGAATGGACTTTCAGGTGGAACATCAGCCTGGAGTGGACCACGCCAATGCAGACGGTCTCTCAAGGTATTTCCGCCTTAGTGATGAGAACTCCCAAGGGGTTGGGTAGCTCTCCCCACTTTCAGCTGGGGGGGACGCGTGTTAGACCTGTCAGCCCTTTGGGTGGTCCCTCCTCATCATTATTTATTTTGTCCCACTTTTGCCTCAAGCCCTGTTAGTATTTTTCCTTTTTGGGAACCACCAGACTTTTTAGTATTGATGCAGATTCAGGGAGCCATTTTGTCTACCCCTGGAACTTCTGTCTGAGGGCCTGGAGCACAAAATGGTGGCCACCTGTGACATCATCAGAACCCACTGGAACCTACTAGAACCTTCTGCAACATTCTGGAGCCCTGTGACAGTTGGAGGCGGTTTAGAATGTTGGGAAGCTAAGACAGAGAGTTGGCAGTTGGAGCTGGCAGTTGGCACCTGACTGGTGAAGAGAGAGCAGCAGAAACCTGAAGGAGGAAGGAGTGAGGCAGCAGGGGTGGAAACTTGTGCCTGGAGTGGGGTCCATAAACCCACCCTTGATACTAGTCCCTACTGACTGAGCCCAGCCTGGAGCCCTGTGTGGGAAGAAGCAAGAAAAACCATCTTAAGGACCTGGACAGCAGGAACAGGCCTTAGAAGCAAAGAACAGCAAAGTCCTGACCTGATTATTGGTTTTCCTGGAGACCGACGTCGAGAAGCCTAGAGACCCGGAGCCCGAGGTGGAGAAGCGGCGCTGACTGGAAAAGCAGACGTCGTACCCGGAGCCGCCAGAGGTCGAGAGAGGGCGCCGACGGAGGTCGTAGAGAGTACCAGAGGTCGAGGAGGAAGTCACCCGAGGTCGAGTGAGCGGCGTCGACGGGGGAGTGAAGTCCGCCCTCCAGAGTCGCCGGAGACCGAGGTGAAGCGTGCCGGAGGTCGGGAGTGGAGATCGCACTCCGGAGTCGCCGGAACTTGAAGAGAGGAGCACCGGAGGTCGGGAGTGGAGGTCGCACTCCGGAGTCGCCGGAACCTGAGGAGAGGAGCACCGGAGGTCGGGAGTGGGGATCGCACTCCGGAGCCGCCGGAAGTCGACATCGAGTCAAGGCCGGCCGACGTCATCGAACCTGAGGTCGCCATCGGACCGGAGCCGCCTGAAGTCGACATCGAACCAAGACTGCCCGACGTCATCGAACCGGAGGACGAGATCGAGCCGAGGCCGCCGACATCGAACCGGAACCGCCTACCGCCGTCGTCAAGAACTGACATTGCGCCGAGGCCGCCGACATCGAACCGGAACCGCCTCACGGCGTCGACACGACTCCAGCGGCGTCGGAGCTTCAGAAAAAGGGCAGTAAGTGGAATAGAGGGCGCCTAAGGCCCTGTGAAGCCCTAAGAGACCATCCTAGGGGCTAGAGAGGTGCTGGAACCAGCTGGATAGTGCCAGGGGTGAGCTGAGACTAATACAGAGGGGTTGTGTATTGTGGGAGAGCCAGATCTCTAGATTCCCCCTTGATCTACCTCAGTTTAGGCCTCAGCCTTGTCCAAGCCAGGGAGTATACCCCTCAGGCCATCCAAATCTCTACAAGCTGGGATTGGGTCAAATCATCCCATAGTACCTCAGGAATGTGAACTGATTTTCAAGTGTCACTGTTGGCTTTTACTATTTATTGCTTCACTGTATTTATTGTTCCACAGTATTTATTGTCGCACAATATTTATTGGCTTGCAGTATTTATTGCCTCATAATATTTAATTGCCTGTATGTGATGCACTTATATTTATGCCTTAATTATTTATGATCTCCCCTATTTATTGAATCATTAAGACAGTATTTATTTGACGTACCCTTCCACAGAAAAAGCCTTGTATATGGTGATTGTGTTATTATTTATTTAATCAGCAACTAAGAGAAAAAGAAGATAAACAGAGATATTTTCATAATTTTTATGGTGTAGAGTCGTTTTTGGAACGGATGCACGCATGGTTATTGTATGGGTATGACGTATGCTTAGCACGGTGCCTGATTCCTGACCACTCGAGCCAAGCTACCACTGTGTATGTCTGGAGAGACCCCGTTACCACCACCCTTTCCGGTGTGGGAGTGGAGTATTTCCAACAAACAGGAATTGGGAGGTACCCAACCTTAAGTTGAACTACAGCACAGCACAACTAGATCCATGTTGGATCGGTTAACAAAAAGAACAAGCATTTGCAATGCAATAGGTCTCGCATTTACGCGAGTTTGAGCTATTGGCATTGTAAATGACAAAGGCTTTTATTTAGGTTTTAAAAACCAAAACATAAATAAAAGGCATTGTTATTCATGCCAATAGCTAAAACTCGCGTAAATGTGAGACCTATTGCATTGCAAATGCTTGTTTTTACTAAGCCATTATTCCCCTTGCTATTACACTGCAGAAACACAAAGCATCTTGGGGGCAATTCAAGTAACTCGCCGGGCTTGTGGGGCATCAAATAACTACATGTCCGTAAAGGCGCAAAGATCCTGGTCGTTTTAAAAGGCTTCTACGGATCAGATGGCGTCGCGCTCTGCAGCCACAAACAAGCATCTGCTTCCGCGACAGCACAACAAGGATAGCTAGGCGCTAGTGCAGCAGAAGTCCAGTGCCTAGCTGTGTCTTATGCGGGGAGCAGCCGAGACTCAGGGTCGCGACAAGACCACCGACCTCGCCACAGGCACTTGAAATGACAGGGCAAAGCCCAAAATCTAAGAAAGGGGGAAATTCTGATTTAAATAATATTAAAAACACACTATTTACGCTTATTCTTTTATTACGGCGCCCCAAACTTTTGATAGGTGTGTTTGCACTATAAAAAGGAAATGAAACTATAAATACCATGGTCCTGCTGGGTGGCAGTTAAAGTTGGAATTGACGCGCCAGTAGCATTTCTAATAAGTGAATCCTGTCTGGTCGGCTCTTGTTGCCTCAGTAGTGATCTTCAAAGTGTTAACCCTCCTCCTCCCCCCACCCCCGTTTACCCCACCTGAATGCTCCCCTTTCCCAGGGAGCAGTCTTTTGCATTTCAATGACTCTTCGTGGTAGTAGGCGCTATATCAATGCAATTGAAATACCATACAACGCCGCACCCAGTTTCCTGTGTAGCACCGCCAGGCAGAGTGAGGGGAGATGTGAAGTTTGGTCAGCACCGTGCCCCCTCGGGCTGGTAGGCTGCATTATTGAACATCGCACTGGTGGCATCCACGACACACCTGCCAGTAACGGAAGGGGATTTTAAACCCAGGTGATGTGCCCCTCTCGGCTCCAAAAAAGCAGGTGTTAAGAGGGGCGGAGGTCCCTGAAGTGACGTGATGTGTAATACATGCGAAGCCAGAGATAGTTATTTAAGGCCAGAGTGGGGGAACCGTAAGCAGAGCAGACAGCTCAACTCAGCCTTTGTCTCCTCACACTATGTCTCTCTTTCCGTCCATCAATCCCTTCTCTCTCTCTCTCCTCTCTTCTCTTCTCCCCGTCAGATCCATTATCTCTTCTTCTCTCATCTCCCTCTCTGATCCATTCTCTCTCTCCTTCTCTCTCCTTCTCTCTTCTCCCTCTGACCCATTCTCTCTCTCTCTACCTCCAGATCTCTTCCCTGATTCACGATTGAAGAAAAATAAACGTGTTCACATATGTAGTGCATAGCTCCACTTAAAAACAAGCATTGGCATAGCCAATAGGTCTCGCTTTTGGGACCTTATAAGTGTTTAGCCATGCAACAGTTGGTGTTGTTGCACCAAGGATATTGTGCTGCATAACTAAATACTTATAAGGTCCCACAGGCGAGACCTATTGGCTATGCCAATGCTTGTTCTGGGTGGAGGTAGTTGGAGGGGTGGAGAGTCAGATGTGGGCGGGTCCACCCCTTTGGGGGGGGGGGGGGGGAGAAGTAGGAAGCACAGGGGAAGGAAGCTTCATTGGAGGATGATTGAGAAAAAGAAGTGAGAAAGAGTCTGGGAATCGAAGGAGGTTATTGGGAGAAAGGTGAAAAGAATGAGAAGCAAGATGGCGTGAGAATGTTGCGGTGGAGAAAGAGATCATGTTTAAGAAGTTTTGATGTTATGATAAACATTGAAGCGGTTTAAATGCTTGCATTCCTATCCTAATAAACGTTCTTTTACACATCACTGGAGCGTGGCACGTGATTGCCTCATGATGAGGAGCGAGCGGCCGAGGCGGAGGGAGATGGGACTGGGGCGTGTGGTGAGGGGGCAGGGTTCCATGCACTGGTAGTGCGCTTAGGCGAAATGAGGGCGAGCTGCAGGAGAAGAGGCAGGGGGAGCAGGTCAAGGCTCCAAACATCCGGGTGGAGGAGGCCATGGCACAGTGAGGGGAGAGGTGTCTGCTTTGAGGGAGAGATGCGCATCTGCTGAGTGGGCGGGTTTGGCACGCCAGCTAGGTGTCTGCGGTGGAGCCACCATAAAGATCTGGAGGATGAGGGAGGAGATACTGTGGCCGGGACTGGTCAGCTTGAGCTTTGGGGGCAGGAGAATCAGGCAGGTACGGGAGGCGGGAATTGGATGTAGGAGAATGTGAGGGAAAAAAGAGTGGAATGGGGGAACAGGCAAAACAAGACTGAGGCGAGTGAAAGAGGAAACAAGAGGAAACAGGATGCATAACTAAAAGAGGTAAAAGTGAGAAAGAAATGAGAGAATATGCGGAAGCAGAAACAGCAACAAAAAAAGCAGGAGAGCAATAAAAAGGTTACAGCGAATTGGAGCAAGAATGAGAGGCAAAGAGAGAGAAGGAAGGGGCAAAACAACAGAAAACAAACAGAGGAAATAAAGAGACAGAGAAAAGGGTGCAAGAGTGCAAACAAGCATTGGCCGCGCGGCAGTAAAAGTAACGCCACGCGGCCGTAAAAGCGAAAGTCATCGCGATCACTCTGAAAGCGATCGCGATGACACGCTAAAGCACGCTAGGGATGCGCGTGCAGCAGCGGGGGGAGGGACGGAGATGGTGCTGAAGGCTGGCGCAGGAAAGGCAGAAGGCTGGGCGAGAAGGGAGGGGGAAATGCGGGGAGCAGCTGTGCGCGTGCACGCCATCGTGCACTCAAGCTTGTAGCCAGCACAAAAATGTGGGTAGCACTTTCAAATCCCACCCACTAAATGTCTCGCAGATCAGCGCATGCGCTGGCTCAGGCGAGACCTAAAAAGGCAGCTCAAAAGCAGCTGGTGAATGTTATATGCATGTGACGCATTACCATTGTGGCGTTGTATAGAATAATGAACCCTTATTGGATTATATCTTAAGGTGGTTTCAAAAGTCACCTCTGGGTTCTGCGCCTAGATCAGGCATCACCCAGTGTCTGACGCTAACAAACAGCACCGCAAGGAAGCGCAAACTATCATGTAATGGAAGTTTAGGGATACCCTTGCTTTGTTTTCAATTTGCAGTTTTTTGTTATATAGCGCAAACTCGACCCGAAGTTATTGGAGTGCTTTACATGAGCACCAGTTACATTACACAAGGACACATAAATGTTTGTAAGGCAGGGGGAAATTAAGTGAATTGCCCAGAATCACAGGATGTTGCACCGACGCCGAGACTCGAAACTTAGGTGGCATCGTCCAATCCTCTCCCCCGTTCCCCTTGTCTTTATATATATTCACTGAAAAAACCATAGGTTTCACACACGTTATAGTTACGAATTAGCATTTAAAAAACCTTGCATATTCACTAAAAAAACCATAGGTTTCACACATGTTATAGTTAGCTGGACATTTCACTCGTAAAAAACCAATGAAATTCCCCCGTTATAGTTAGTGCAGGCAACTATAACTCACGCGACCGCAATCCTCTGCTGATGACGTCAGATATTACATCACTGTATTTAGACACTTATTTACCCATGTCTTCTTCCATTAATCTTTAGCTATACATATATTACAAATATTTATTTTTCATAAAGACACATATGTCATCAGTTATGTAATATCTGGCGTCATCAGCAGAGGATTGCGGTCGCGTGAGTTATAGTTGCCTGCACTAACTATAACGGGGGAATTTCATTGGTTTTTTACGAGTGAAATGTCCAGCTAACTATAACATGTGTGAAACCTATGGTTTAAGTGAATTTGCAAGGTTTTTAAAATGCTAATTCGTAACTATAACGTGTGTGAAACCTATGGTTTTTTCAGTGAATTTGTACGTTTTTTTAAATGCTAAGTTATGTATTTATTCATTTTTCTATTTTTCAGGTTTTTCACCGTGCGCGCACCGTGAAATGTTTTTTTTTTTCAAATCTCGAGGTGCGCGCACCGTGTACTTCGCGCACCGTGCGCGCGCTGTGTGCGCTCGGTGCGCTTTGCGCACCGAGCACCCACGGTTCGCAGTGCGCGCCGTGCGTGCCGTGCGCGTACCTCGCGATTTAAAAAAAAAAAAAAAAAAACACAATTGTTTTTTTCTCCCTTGGGGGTCCTTCTGTGACCCCCTGACCAAGGCTAGGGGATCAGGAACTGTCCACTCTGCCCCCTTTTCACGTTCTCCACCTTTTTTTTTCACCCCCTCAGACTGCGAGAGACAAAATGGCGGCCGACACTTCCTGGTTTCGACCGATTCGAATGTTTACCGACATCTAACAACCAATCAGAATTGCGCTCTCGCACGGCAGGGTGCGCGCACAGTGCGCGCGTATAGATATTGATATGCTTTTAAATGCTATTTTCTCAGGAAATACTGAACAGATTTACACCAAACCTACAAAAGGCACTTCCTTGACCTGTAGACTACCTCTCTGCCAAATTTCAAGGAACTCTGTTCAGCCGTTCGGGCTGTAGCTATGTCTAAAGGTCCTATGGAAAAATGCATGGGAAAAACGCGTTTTGGGACCCCCCTTTTATCTCAGCCCCCGCATGACGAATCCCCCCCGAGACTTTCAGGGTAGGAGCGGAGCGCAGCGCGCCACCTATTTTGAAAATTTCGCGAGGATTCGTCGACCGGCGCCAAAGTTATTCAAAATAGAATGTTGCGGTTTTCCTATGGAAACAGGGTCCTAACTATAACTACCTACTGGCGACCGCCAGTAGGTAATATATATATATATATATATATATATATATATATATATATATATATATATATATATATATATACACATACATACATACACACATACACATTACACTAAAATAATAGTAATACGAGGACCAGGCTTATGGTAAAAGTAACATGCTAATGAAAACAATAGAAATGTCAGCAATAACAGCAATTACCATATGGAACGGTAAACGTGTTTCTGTTTCTACCACGCCTATGTGGATAAGAACAAAAACAATTATTTTTTATTATTATTATTAGTATTGTTATTACTAATATTACTACTACTAATACAACAGTATATTTAAATTAATTTGCCTTGCGGCACGGGACATCGATGTTGGGGCCGTCAATATAATCTCAAAATGTATTTAATTAAAAACACTATTTCCGTGCTCTACAAATTTATTTAAAATACAAGTACATTGACACTTAGAAAAACAGGGGCACAAAGGCGAGCTACATAGAAGGACAATGAGTGTCACCTTCACGAATACACAGTGCCTGGGGCATGTCGGCGATGATACGAGGACTTCAAGCATTATTACTCCAAGCATTATCAGTTAATACCACGAGTGAGCACTTGCACAAGTGTCCTGTTCCGGACAGACATCAACTTCTCGGCGGCCGCGGACAGTATTTGAAGGATTGTGACACAGCATGGAGTTTTGTGAGGGTTTAACACAACATGCTGAGAGCACACACCCCGGAGACAATGCTTAGTGTTGGGGTCTTGCTGCGCTGCATCACATACATCGACTCCCGCATGCAGCTCCGCGATGAACCATTAGAGAAACGTGAACAAAACTAGCGTACACAAACACACGGCTGCAGCTGCGGAATGAAATAATAAAGTGCTTACCCACTAATTAGAAGACAGTGTCTACCGCCGCCAGTAAAACATCCAATCCCGGTGGGCGGGGCCAAATGCGGACAGGGTGGCAAGGGTTTAAAATGCCTCCAGTGCAATCACTGCACTGTCTTTTGCATAATTTGTCACGCCAAACGACGCGCACGAATGACAACTGCAGGCGGAGCAGAAACACGACTTTGGAATCTGTATTGATTCCAAGAAGCCCTCGCATGGCAAGAGCAGCACATGCCCTGCTGACGCCAGGCGAGACCTAAAAAAGTAGCACAAGCAATGTGGGGGCAGGGGGAGCAACAGGGAAGTGGGTTGGAATCACAGAAAGCAGTGGTGGGGAAGCAACAGGACAGTGGAAGCACAGATGACGTGGAAAGGAAAGCAAACAAAGATGGAGGAAGGTGGAGTGAGGGAAAGAAAACTGACAAGATCACGCACTGTGGAGCTGGAGGGAAAAGCACATGGGATAGAAAGAAACATGTGGCAGAAGCACACATGAGAAATCACATCATGGAGGGGAACAAGGAGAAGACCGTAGAGGAATACAAGCATGGCGGAGGAAGTATACAATGGAGACAGGACAGCTGCAAAACACATGCACCCCTGTGGAGCGCTTACACAAAAAGAAGAATAGCACCTAAAAAGTGAACAAATGAAGGATACAAGTAATGCGTTCATGCTCCAGGGGTAATCTGGGAAAATGTACACTGGGAAAACAATTAGAAAAGTGGGAAAATGTTCAGGTTTACCAGTCGATAAAAAACCACACATACTTCAGTTTCAAGTGTAAAATTCAGAATAAGGAGTTTAAAAAAATGTACGGTGTAATACTGTGAGCATGGTTGGGGCAAATAGGCTCCAGCACATTGAACCCCAAGGTGGGAGCTTCAGCGGCTGCTCCTCGACTACTGAAATGCTTGGGGACCAGATTTTCACAATTAGCGAATCATGCCATGTAGAGGTGGATAGAAAGGGGGGTGGGAGAGACGGAGAGGAGGGGGGGGAGGTGGAGAGAGAGATAACGACACAGGAGCATTGTGATGTTAGTTAACGGACACCGTTCGAAGCTGCAACTCAGGGACAACGGGAGCAGATGGTTTCTTTCTCAATGCAAATGGAAAAAGGGAAAAAAGCATGGAAGGGGGGGGGGCATATACGTCTTCTGCTGAACACTTTGTATTATATAACTGACAAAGCAGGGCTAAAGAACAGACCAGAGGAAATGAGAAGATCAAATAAAGCAATACAACCCTCCAGTTTTGTGGGAGGTGTTGTTTCCAGTGAGTCCCAATGCAGCTTTATTGAATGAATGTGAGTAATTGCAGACAAATAAGCTGGTTGGAAAAGGGCGACTTACAGGGCACAAGTGGCAACCAAAATATCAGAAGAGGTAGATCTTCATCTCACAGTAAGAGTGGCATCATGGTAAGGGACAAAGAAGCAAACACACAGCACCTGGGAAAACTAGACATGTTTGAGTAGTTGATCGGGATCCCCAAGAAGATACAAGATGGCGGGTGGCTAGACTGCCGTAACTAAGATGCATTAAGCTGCGCAATCCAGAAGGCCATCAAGGACTGTAAAATAATCGCTAGAAAATAAGATTAATGAAAAGAAAGTAGATGTAGACCACTTAAGACAAGCCCTCTACAGCAGAGTCAACAGTGACGGAGACAGAAGGGCCGGTCTTCCAGCTGGAAGATAAAATGTAAATAGTGGTTGTTCAAATGAATCAACTTCACTCTCTTATTACTGTATAGGATGAAAGAGCAGAAGATGCAAGTAGTACAGCCAAATGACAATAGAATACTGAATACCAGAGAATTAGAAGGTTGTCAGCTCACAAACCACATAGGTTGGTGGCCTACTCTGCAAACTAGACAAATTTATTAGAAGTATCTCAAAATTAAACCTCAGTATATTCTTGAAAATACACGAGTTGAAGTTTGCCCAAGATGCTGCGGAAGTAGGAAGAAAGACTGAAATTGGGTATTTTACCTAGAGTTCTGGGAGGCATTCATACCTGCTATGCCAAAGCCTGATAAACTTAAGGATTAATGTGAATCCTGTAGCCCTCTCATTATTGAAAACAAAGACCACAATATCCATAAAACTGCTAGTACAGGCACATAAGGGTAACTCAGAACAAGCCCAGCCGATCAAAGTGGTGTTATGCCACAATTGTTGAAAAACACAATCCAATATAGGGGTCATCACGCAGTTTATTTCCCTTTTAAGCAATCGCGCTCTTGCAATTGACACAGAAAAGTCACTGAACTCCATGGGGTGGGATAAAAATATTTGAAATTCTGGTCAAAAGCGGGATAGTCATTCAGGCTTCAGGGAAGGCGTCTTTCCCTATACTCTATGCAAAGATTGCCTCTGCTAGTAAAATCCTCTTTATCCATGAGACCCCTTTGACTACTGAGTGTTGTACAGGTGGTTGAACCAGTGCTACTCCTGTTGGATGGTGAGAGAACTTCAAGGAGACGCTCAGTTGGAGATGTTTAGCAGTGGTATGGCCTCCCCATCCCATGGTGTTCCGAAAATAGCAGCATGCACTGCCAGTTTGTACCTAGCAGAGCTTCAGCAGCAGGTGTTTCAAACCATACCATTTACTTGTGTGGAGAAAGCATGGCTGAAAATAAGTGATGGGTTTTGTTATTTTGGCACGTCTAACCAGAACTCCTCCATTGCCTGGTTGACCTGGTTTCCTTGCCTAGCTGTTGGCAGCGATGTTTTAAACTTGTTGGGAAATAAGGAATGCTTCTGGCAAAAGCGATGGGAGTATGACCCTCCACTAGTTGATGAAATCTTACTTTTGCTCCTCAATAGAAATAGACTTTTCTGGATTGAAGCGATGCCAAGGATCCTGTCCTCTGTGTCAGTTTTAAATCGTTGTTGAGATTTGTGAAGATGTTTTCCAAAAAGTGTTTCAGTGTCAAATGTCTCGCTGAAATTGGGATTGTACATGATCCGACCGTTTCATCACTACAGGCTTATCAAGGTCGGGCGGACTAAACTAAGGTAGCGGGAGTGAGGATTACCGATTCCTCTTGCTACAGGTGTTGGATTATTATGACGATTGGGATCTTGTTGAAAAACTATTTTTGGAATACAAATTTTTCTACTGATTTGTCTGGCCTTGAGAAAGTCCTTTCGGACGAAACACGTGTTGGCTGCCTGTTTCGGATGTTCTGAAAACTCTTTTTGATATGAAATAAAGGATACACGGAGAAAATCAAAGATCGAATTATGGACTTCCTCTGTTATACTATGGTGGCTAAAGCCTAGTTCACTGGTTTGGACTATATATGTGCCTCGGCATTTGTGCAGTCAAAAGTCTTGTCCACAGAACTATTCTGTCACCTTAGAAATGTTACACTGTCCTGCAGATGAACACCTGGAGTGTGGACATCCAATTCAGTGCAAAATGGACTTTTCCTTGCCTCTTCACTCTTCGGGTATCATGCCCAGTAATTGATCAATGTCATGTCGTCAGATTTGCTAGTTATACTCTTCTACGATATGGGCTTTTGATGCCTTCACTGTTGTACTAGCATTAGAACAGGCATGGTCCTTCGCTGCCTGGGGGAACCTTGTATGCAATAGTTTAGCTCATGGAACATCTTGTGCAGCAGCTTTAGTTGCCATGTCTAGACTGATTTGACTTGACATGTAGAGGAGTCTGGGACTTTTGCCTTTTCCTTTTTGGTAATTACCAACAAGGACAAAGCTAGGATCTTCGGGGCTTTAAGCCCTTCCTCCAACAGGTCTTCCAGTAATTGAATGGACTTCAATTCACTGGGCTCCTTTTTTGATGGCATAAAGAAAAAAAATTCTTTGTCACATTGGAAGGTCAATTAGCAGTGTTGCTACTTTTCATTGGAGAGTAAGTCAACAGGCAGCACCTCCACTGAGCCTCTTTTAGCTCTATGTAGTCATCCCACTCATTGTCCCTCGGTGTATTGTCATACAGACCATCATACCTTTCTCAGACATCTATATCATCAACTGCATTATCATGCCCAGCATGGAAGTGAAGGGACATGAGCTCCAGGCCTGCACAAATTGAGCAAAGGAGCCCTTGGCGTTCCACAGGCCCTGGCGAGTGTGTGGAGAAGACTCAGCAGACAAATTGAAACTCAGACATGGGTGGCCATGTAGGGACTGGAGCAAGATAAGTCACTGCCTCCTTGGCCCTCCTATAAAAGTGGTCCATCATCATTTAGAGCAATGCCAAGAAGGCCAACATCACCTGACCATTCAATCAATCGGTAGCAGTGGTCTACAAATCGTACATTCAAAAACATACAATGGAGTTTAAGTATTAACTAGCGATCCGTAGATTATTTTGGTTCTCACATGGTATCTACATCCCGCTACCTTGAGGTGAATAGAGACCAAAGAACTAAATGTTCTTGATCATTGAATTAGAAAACAATGATACCGAAGCACACACACACGCTTTTATAGCCCAGTACAAAAGTTCAATAGGCTGTAGAATGCCAGAAAATTCAAGTGTCTTTATTTCCGTTTCAGAGCATCATATGACTTCAATCAAGTCAAATCAAAACGGGTGGACTGAAACAGAAATGAAGATACTTGGATTTGTTGGCACTCTACTGCCTGCTGGACGTTTGTACTGGACTGTATAAGTGTGTGTGCTACGGTATCGTTTTCTAATAACTAGACCAAAGAACATCATGCATTCGTGAAGACTGAAAGGCAAAGTTAGTGCTAGTGATAAATGATAGGTGGGAAGTGGACACAATTATTTAAATTTTTTTACACAAACGAGGATCTGATATTCCCTTATAAAAGGAAATGTCCAATTATTGTTCTTGGTCTTCCTGCAATATCTGAAGGGGAAGTTCTAAAGGATACGTAACTGGTGACACAAACATCTTTATATGGATCATGGACTATGCAGGACGCAAAGACCCAAAATAAACGTATGTTGTTGCAGACGAGTTGTTGGCCAGGATTGGGATAGATAGTAAGGCACAAGAGCAATTTCTACTACATATTTGTAGTTGTTCTAAATTGTTTGTTGAACTGAAATGCAGTTTATCTTTTTATGAAATTCTAAAATTGGAGACTGTTGGGGGCCATTTTCAAATTACTTCGGATTGTTTTTAGGATCGTTTTCATGAATTTGATGTTTGGGCAAAGATAGTCTTTTAGTAGTTGCACAACAACTCACTGCTTTAATTTTGGTTTCTTCTGAAGCGGTGTGGTTGGAATAAAGCAGGAGAAAAAGCACTGTTGAAACTTACCAGTACTCTTCATTGACGCAATTTTGGTGAAGTAGATTCTCTAGCTTTTTCCAGGTGGGCGGGGCTTTTGGACTCCCTCGCCCTTACAATGACCACCTTAGCACGGAAACACAAGCCCGCCTGCGCATGCCAGTGACTGGAGAGCAACTAGCTCCAGCCATGCTGCCCATCTTACTTCAGGGGGAAAGGTAAGGTATGACATAGCAAACAACTGCTCGACCCTCAAGCAGCAAAAACGTGTTGAGCATGTTAGTAAGGAAACTGAGCTAGGGGAAGCTTACAAATGCAAAAAGAAATGTGGATTTACCAATGCCCTAAAGGTTTAACCTTCAGGTGCTGCTAACTGCATAAATGCTGTGAAGAACATGTCAGTTAGAAGAAGTTACTTCCCTTAATGTTTGTTATTAAATCGGAGGTTGGTTGCCACCAGGGGCAGTGGAGTTCTAAGCTTATCTACCTCACTGGCCCGCATACAATACAATAAGATGGATAAGCTACAACCAGTACTGTACCACATGCACACACTTTGAAACTGCAACACAGCACCTGAGATTCCCGTATTTGATGAGGGCGAATGACTAAGAATATTAATTTGTTAGAGATCCAAAACTGGACAACAAGGGAAATCCATAGATTGGGCGCTCTTTAACCTCCGCAATATGAAACAAAATCAGTAGGTGATCAACTGTAGCACAAAAGATGCTTAATTATTCCATCAAGCAATTATGATCTGTTGAGTGCTTCTAGGTCCAGGTGACCTCATACATTCCTTTACACGTCATCTACAAAGTTAGGTTCTGAATATACAAGAGTGTAGGGTCTTGAGGCTAAATTCTCAACAAAAGCAGAGAAAAGTAGGTGGATGTAAAATTGTTGCAAAGTTTAGTCAAGTTGATGACCATACTGCAGAACCATTTTGGTGTCTAATTAGAGCTCAGTTACTTTGCTGCTTCTCCAACTAATACAGACTATAGAACATGCACGGATATTCCATTCCATAAATAAAGCAATAGCAGATAAGCAACAAAAAACACTGGACATTTCAGCTCTTTAGAAGGGGTATTCCATAATGCATATAGGCCTCAAACTCAGTGCTCTACAGACTACAGTTATAGAATACTGGTCAGAATACTACCAAGAATCTAAAGAGGAATAGTTAAAAGATTATTTATCCATATGGAATGAAAGGATGAACTGTGTGTTATATTGGTATATTATGCTGTATATATTTGAGAGTATAAATACACCCACAGGGCTTTATTGCCCTAATGGAGCATATCACTAAATCAAAATGATAACTAACCATCTGCCCAACATCCCAGAAATAATAATAGGAGTGTTGATAGCAATTTCCTGAAGGGTATTCGGTTTGCAGTTGTCTATATATTCACTGTATATTCACTGGGAAAGAATTCCAAAGTTTAGCTGCTAGAGCCCAAAAATAGGGCTCCAATCAAACTTTGTTACACTTTGGAAGACTTACCAGGAGTGCATCAGTCTATTGCAGCCTGTGATTATTAATTTTCAGTTAGTGGTATGCTTGTAAAAAAACGTTGGTGTGTTATGGATAGTGCCTTTATTTGACTTGATTTGGCTAGCCATTAGCCAGTATAACAACCTAAACACAGAGGAACCATTATCCCAATGCACAAGTAAAAGTCTGGCTGATGCATTTTGATGGGCCCTTAAAACAGCCAAATCAGACATACTCCATTTCTAAAGGTATAATGACTGCTATTGTGATTACACTGTTTTGTGTTCCCGACAGCATTCTTCCAAAGATGAATCAATGGAGGCACCCCACTTAAGCTATATTTGATACAGTTGGATCTTATTCACAGCCTAAGAAGCAGTGTAAGGGTTTTCCACTGAACTGCTCATGCTCGCACCTGACCAGGACACAGACTCCACAGACTACGCTTCGTCCTCTCTATTCTTCCAGCCTCCTGCCATGCCTCAGCATTTCTCGACAACATCGACAGCATGGTGACCCTGTGGAGTCATATTTTCATCTGCGGCGTTTCAACTTGATCAATTCCGCACAAGGGATTGTGGGGCGATATTCTCCGGCATGTTGGGGTCTTAGTAAACACAGCATGCAGGAGGATTTTACATGACCCACATTGTCTTTTAACACCACTAGTTCTCATTTTGAAATAACACGAATTCAGTAATTTCCTGAAAAATTCAGGAAAATTACAAGTTTATTATATACTTTTAGAGTATTTATCCATTTATTATTCCCAATCCAGGATGGCCGAACCACTTGCGGGAATTTATAACATCCTGTCTAGCATTATTAAAAGTAGAATTCAATTGAATCTAGTCGCGTTGCAATTGTGCTTGCTTGACTACTCGCTACTGCATTCATGGAATCTCCGTCATCTCCTGTGTTTTCCTTGACACCTTGCTGTTTGACCTGAACAGTTGGAAGGTTTTTCTGCTATCCAGTTTTTCCTTCCAGCTGGCAATTATTTTCTGGAGCAGTTCTAGACACTGTTCAGTTCTGGCATCTAGATATGTACTTGCACACATAATCAGACTAGTGTACCAAAACACACTGGGAGTGTTGCTTTCCAAGCACTAGAACCTTCTTTTTTGCTAGGTTCAATGTATATTTGTTGAGTAGCATCCAGCTATTAATTGATCAACTACTGCCTTGCAAGGTGTTTGTTTCACCCAGTCTTCGAGTGTTATTGGCATAAGTTGATCCAATATGTTTTAATCATTGTTCAGGAAGATTTAAGAGTACAATGGGCACAAGTACTTATAAAAATAATCTATTCATAGAGACAGTGTAAATGTTTCTTCTTAAAAGATATTGAAAGACATTGATTATTTAAAGTGTGAGCTAGAATGAATGTTGCTTTTCTGGACATATGGAGAATAGAATCTTTGCAGGTAAACAGTGATCAGATCTAGTATGCCTTGAAACTAATTTGTTATGGTCCATTTTTACAAGAGTAATACTATTAAGGTAAAGCATATTGCGCTCTCCAAAAAAAAAATATATTATATATGTATGTATCTATATATATATATATATATATATATATTCACTGAAAAAAAAACATAGGTTTCACACGTTATAGTTAGCTGGACATTTTACTGATAAAAAACCAATGAAATTCCCCCGTTATAGTTACTGTAGGCAACTATAACTCACGCGACCGTAATCCTCTGCTGATGCTAATACTGTATTTAGACACGTATTTGCCCATGTCTTCTTCCATTAAATTTTAGCTATACATATATTACAAATATTTTTTTTTCATAAAGACACATATGTCATCAGCAGAGGATTACGGTCGCGTGAGTTATAGTTGCCTACAGTAACTATAACAGGGGTATTTCATTGGTTTTTTATCAGTAAAATGTCCAGCTAACTATAACATGTGTGAAACCTATGGTTTTTTCAGTGAATTTGCAAGGTTTTTTAAATGCTAATTCCTAACTATAACGTGTGTGAAACCTATGGTTTTTTCAGTGAATTTGTACGGTTTTTTAAATGCTAAGTTACTTTACGCCATTTGTGGCGTGCGCGCCCACTTAACGCAGTTCGTTCCGTGCGCGCACCGTGCGCGCACAGTGAGCACGCGGTGCGCTTCGCGCACCGCGTGCCCACGTTACGCTAGATGGGCCATGAACGCACGATGCGCTTCGCGCACCGTGCGCACATGGAGGACATATGATGAGCATCGTTGTGACAGGTAAAATATATGTTTTGTTTTGCTGTAATAAGCCATGCTCAAATGGTGCCCTTCGGCTACCATTTGCACACGGGGTGGGGAGAATGTGGATATTTTTTTTTTTTTATTATTATTTATTACCGTACGCGTACGGTAAGCGTAATCGGCGAAATTTTCGAAAAAATTAAAATTGCCTTTTTTCACTTGGGGGATCGTTGGGGACTCCCTCGACATGGCTAGGTGCTTGGGAGCTGTCTAAACAGCCCCTTTACATGTTTTTGCACTTTGTTTTTCAACCCCCTGTCAGAGTGCGAGAGAGAAAATGGCGGCCGCCGCTTCCTGGTTTCGACCGATTCGAATGTTTACTAAGATCTAACGGCCAATCAGAATCGCGCACGTCACCGTACGCGTATGGTAAGCGCACCGTAAGCGCACCGTAAGCTGGCTCAGATATATATATTGATTTAAAGGCTATTTTCTCAGAATCTACTGAACAGATTTACACCAAACCTACAAAAGGCACTTCCTTGACCTGAGGACTACCTCTCTGCCAAATTTCATTAAATTCTGTTCAGCCGTTCGGGCTGTAGCTCTGTCTAAAGGTCCTATGGAAAATTGCATGAGAAAAACGCGTTTTGGGACCCCCCTTTTATCTCAGCCCCCGCTTGACGAATCCCCCCCCGAGACTTTCAGGGTAGGAGCGGAGCTCAACGCCCCACCTATTTTGAAAAATTTGCGAGGATTCGTCGACCGGCGCCAAAGTTATTCAAAATAGAATGTTGCGGATTTCCTATGGTAAGAGGGTCCTAACTATAACTATCTACTGGCGACCGCCAGTACATGGCAAAGTACAGTTGACTTTACTACAGTCACAATAGGCGATTAGGGCTTGCAATAATTAACTTGTTCAACATACCCGGAGGCCTCCGCAGATTCCCATGGAGTTAAACAACCTTTACAAGCTCGTCACTGAGCCCCACTCTTTTTAATCTCCATATGCGCCCCTAGACCGAGATTATACAATCATTTGGGCTCTCAATCGTTTTGTATGCGGATGATTTCCAAATATTGCTATCCTTCTCTCCAAGGCACTGTTCGAAATCACAACTCGCATCCAGTCTAAAGGAAGCGGCCAACTGGATGGCCAGTTGTTGTCTCGAGCTCAAGGGTGGAAAAGCCAAGATGATGCTGTTGGGCAAGAACATTAACTATCAGCCGAGTTTGCCGGGCCAGAAGGTTTAGGAAATCCACCTACTCCAAAAAAAACACCATAAAGAATTTTGGAATCTGGCTAGACAATACACTCACAATGGAATCCCAAGCGAGGAAACTTTCAGCCAGTTGTTATGGGTTACTCAGAATGCTCAGGAAAGTATTAGATCGTCATCCTTTCCCTGCCAAAAGGCTGATCGTACAGGCACTGGTGAGATCTCACCTGGACTAGGAGAACTTACTGTACTTTGGCTTCCCACACTATGTAATTAAGAGGTTACAGATAATACAAAATGCGGCAGCCACCCTCCTTCTAAATATTCCTAGACATCAGTTGGTACAGAATGCTCTGGCAGAACTTCATTGGCTCCCGACTGAACATCGGGTCCAGTTCAAGGCCCTCTGCATTGCTCAGAGGTTCCTGTCACAAGAAAGGCCCTTAGCTACTACACTCTTTAGTGCAGTCTTATATCCCAGTTAGGGCACAGAGGTTCACAAATGCCTGACTCAAGTTTCAAGTTTATTTTCATTTAAGTGCTAGTTAATTAATATCTTTGTACTAAAATACATTCATGACAAACTTTTTTTTTTTTTAAAAGAAACATTGTGCAATATATCAATATGGAAGTGTAAACAGAAAAGAATGTGCAAAACAGTCAGTTTAAAATGCTTGGCGGGCCGGGCTTATCTGTACTGAAGCAGGGCATCATCGGCCCAAGTCGTTCCAGTTTTTGTTAAAGTGGCAGTGCAGACAGAATTTTGTGCTAGCAAGATCATTGTGCTTGTGTGCTCCCTCGTGTTAGCTGCCTCCCTTTTGTGTGCCGCTGGTGTTCGCAGTACAGAAGCTCGGTTAACATAGGCTTCTGTTAGGAGCATGTTCAGAGTGCACAGTTCTCCTCAGATGTTATGCAGTCTGTTAAGCAATTAATTTTCTGTTCTAGTCTGATTGAATGCTGATCTTAATATCGAGTGGAGGTCACTCCTTTCTTACTTGACTCCTACGTTATGGAAGCCCTTGCCGATTAGGCTGTGCCAAATGGACCAAGAACCTATTTTTAGAACATCACTGAAAGCTTGGCGTTATGTGAAGTTGTCAGACTTTGGGTCTTAGTACTTGGATTCAGTGGTGGATTAGTGCTAGTTGGATATTAGGTCTTTGGGTAGCTATGTGCTTAATAAATCCAATAGAATAGAATAGAAGTTAAGGAGAATTTGTTAACAGAAAGTATTTGCAGTCTGGCAATGAATAGTAATGGAAATCTTCCAATTTCCGAGGGATGTGCTAAAATTGGGGGAGAAATCCGCCACCACACACCATTAAAAAGCCATATATAATGTTCCCAAGGAATGCCTAACAAAACCCACTTTGTCCCATAGAGAAAATATAATTTTCATAGGTGACAAAGCTTGATAAACCATCCAGGGAGACAAAAGATTAAACACAAACAGAAACCATCCAAACCAAATCCCTCCAGAAAATTGTTGAAAGACACTGCAGCACCAAGGTGAGACACAATATCACAGCCTCAATTTCTGATTTGTAGAGGATTCAATATTCAGCACTTCAGATCTCAGTGTCTTGTATGTGCACTACACTCAAGATCTTAAAATATAAATACATTACATTGTTTGACGAGACTCCACTCACAAAACACCAGAACATACCCTCACAATCGCTGTACCCTCACAATCGCTGTACCACTTTAGTTAAAGGAGGAATTACCTGCAATAGATTGAATATCAAATGGTGGACTCCACAAGAGTCAACTTACAGTGGAAAAAGTGGAATTTGGAAGTGAAGTGATTACTGGAAGTGCAATTACATCTACAGAAGAAACATCAGTTATGGTCTTCTATACAGATTTGTGAATATCTTTCTTATCTTATTCAAAGTGGAAATTCAAATGTATGAATGGAGCCCATTTAGCTACAATATCATTAGTACCCAAGTGTATAAAACATCGGCCACGTTTATTTATTAAATTCACCATATTTAAAATTCATACTGCTTTCCAAGGTCGCTCAAAATAAACAAAAGCTGCTTAGGAAAAAGAATGTAAATTTAATAGGACATTAAAATTACCTTATATCGTATACCGGAGGCCTCAGGTCATGAGGACCATGAGCAAAGGCACAATGGAGTCCATTCTTAACACAATGTCCACGAGCATCTGTTTCATGGATACATGTGCCAGTCTTGTAATACCTTAGGTGATATTTTCTTTCAGTGTCCCCTGTCGTACGATGCAAATAAGGACAACTGCAAAAAAGAAAACCTGTAAAATCACTTTCTTCAGAATAACCAATATTAAAATTAATGGATTAGTAAGAATGTATTCTTTTATTAAAGTGGTGGCCTTGTGCAAGTAGTTATTATTTAGAAATCTTCTTTGCCATTGGGGCAAAATGTCACTTTCTGCACAACTATTACAATACGTTTCAGATTAAAAGTGTGCTACTGATGTCATTGCTCTGTTCACTATCCTCTATCCACTTTCTAAAGGTCATTGGGACACATTTGTCAGTCTGGTGTTGTTTTAGTTATTCTCCAGGTGTGCATAAATGGATTTCTTATGATCTATGGTTCGCCCATGGCTCTTTTCCCCCTACACAGATGACCCACAGGATCAGTTTAAATCTGGTCAACCACGACAAAATACAGATGGGTTAGCAGTTAATAAAGAGGACATTTTAGGATCTGGTGTCCAAGTGCCATTATGCACAACTACAATGATGCTCTAGCGGTCTAAAATGTCTCTTGTAGCAAAAAATAGGGTAATTTCTTAAGACACAAGCAAGGGTTGCATCACTTCACATTTAAATGTATAGTATTTTGTGAAAACAGTTAGTAGAAGGTGTATAGAGGTTATCCTTTAGATTTCCAATGTTCATGCTGGTTTTCTTTTATGCAACAGGATTGTCACTAAAATGTCTGATGGATAACAAATGGGTAGAAATCAGCCTTCCAAATATTTTTCTGCCAAGAGGACAATCAACAACACACAGCACTGTAGGGGCAGGTTGTGTACCCCAAAGGGGTCCCCTAGCAATGTGACATTGAAAATCCTGCACAGAAATTAAAAATAACCTACCTAGAGAGCAATCTAGAAGTGACTTAGAACCGAATTTGATACAACTGAACATCATGCAGCAGAAACCAGATGGAGAGGGTGAAACCCTGGGACCTGTAGTGACAACAGTGGGAGCCTGAAAACAAAATCAGCTCAGAGCACCAACATATAGCACATTTGGATTCACAAAGATGCAGAGAATAAAAAAATAAAAGTCCACATTCTATGTATAAGAATAACGGTTATGAATGTCTTAGACAAATGAAACCTCACTTCTGTCACTAGCAGCATGGCAAGAGTATGATACAGAATAAAAGCGAAAGAATATCAGCATCAGAATATTCTCAATGACTACCACGTTGGTCAAGTTAACTGAAACAAAGTTATCGTACCCGTTAACCAATCAATAATTTTATTTTATGCACTCTAAATCTGCAAATGCATATCTAACAAAATGGAACAGTAAAACATTTTACAGCAAAATAAAGGTGCAAATAGTTCCGGATTTAGTCTCTCTCTGGTAAAATACAAAAATAATTGAACTATTCCAGTTATGCTCACTACATGGAGTCCAAGGACAACAGTCAATCCTCCCAATGAAGGCTATAATTAGGAGTGCCCTGGAAGGGTTGGTGATAATTAATGAATCAGATACAAACAGATACCCCGGGGTTTGGTATTTATTGGGTGTAATAAGTAATGTGCGTTTAGCCCTGCGAAATAACCCAATGACTTTGGTATTTTCTACGCTGAAACCTGCATGCTCCAGTACTGAGTAGACCATTTTCAAACATTAAGTTGCATCAGGTTTAACTTGCTGAAATTTAATGGGAGAAAACCAGCAGGTATAACTTGACTGAGACCTTGATAATAAACGGGATCAAGAAACAATACATTCAAGTAGTATGCTTGATATTTTAGGTCAAGACCCGGAGGGCAATATTATGCAGTAAATCCTTTATTGCCACTACTCTGAGGCATCTTTAAAGCTTCTAGAACTTAGAATCTTAACACAATCTAACATAATAAAAAACCCCAGCAACCAGTTATCTTCCTTCTTTTATTGCTGCTGGCTCACTCTGATAAGTTCTTACGAGGGGCACTTGTTTATACCTGCGCGTATATTTGTTGCCTTTTATGTTTAATGGATGGCTTTTGTGATTTAAGGGCATGTTTGTGATTTTCACCCAAGGACGAATGCTGTTTTATGTGTCAGATACATCGTGTGGTTGCATTCATTTGTTTTGAACCATTGAGTCCGCCGTGCTATTGTTGTGGGTAAAGCGCTGGCCTTCGTTGGAGGGGAAATTCAGTGATCAAGAGATTTCTTTTACTTGTATTTTAAATAAAGCCTACCTGCGCTGTTTTCGCATTCTTAACCGGTACTTTATACGGTTGAGATCCGCTAACTGCTGGCGGCCTTGGTGGAAGCTTTAACATCTAGACCGTTGCATTCACGGCTGTGTGTGTGAGTGGTAGCAACCTTGGAATGCTAGACCACTAATTGCTCATGCTTTGTCGTGAAGTTCTTGTTTGTCAGTTTTTCTTTATGTATGATACACTTCATTATTTGGAGTCTGTAACTGTGTTCTGACACTTGGGTAGTTTGGCTAGAAATATTAAGAGTTTAGTGATGCAAGTACTTAGCCTTGCTTCGGAGCAACGTACCCACCAGCCTCAGCTGAAAATATTTTAGTTACTTGTTGAATTTTTAACAATTTCATAACAATGTTGTTAGATAATGATTAACATATGTTCACTTCACTGTGCAAACTTTTCAAAGTAATTCATTTAATCAAAATGTACATTTCACAGTAATGTTTACAATGAGTACAGGTATCAGAATTTTAAAATGATTTATATTCGCCCAATGCATTTCGGGCCTTTGGCGGCCCTTCGTCAGGGGCTTCTCTGCAAATGAATCAAAAGAATACAAGCATTTTAACGTCGGTGTACAGGAGAGCAACATATACATATGATACATATGATACATATTTGAAAACTCAGCGTAGTTTTTCACATAGACAATAATGAATGTCCATCTATCAAAGGGAAAAGTTTGTGAAGAGGATAAACTACTAAGAAACCGATCACCCAGTGTAGTGAGCAAATAACGTGCAAAAAAAACACAAGATACCTGATTTTCTGGTACTCTCCCTGGCTGTAAAGAGGTGGAAAAAACACTAACGTAACTAAACAATCTACACCCCTCGAAAAAAAGGAAGATGCAGGACAAACGTCCCTCAAGTCAACTAACCTGCGAAGTGAAACTGATCCTCGTTAACACTAACTCCTTCACGGGATCGACTGTAGGAAAAACATACACAAAAGAATGCTTACTAACCATGCTTTGCTACATATCTACAACCATCGTGTGTACTCCTATAAACTCAAAAAAGTGACCCTCACCTTTACAATGAAAATATCTTGGCTTCTCGTAATCTCCAAAAAACCGCTGAACGAGCTCCTCAAAGCCGTACTAAATCATCAAAGCGGCGTCTGCCTTATACGGAACCATTCTAGTCGCCAAGGAAATAGGACTAAAACAATCGACTAAAAAAACTCGGCCGCCATTTTCGAAAGGGAAACTATTCCCAAAGACGCAACTAGTAAACTCGGCCACCATTTTCAAAAGGGAAACTATTCCCAAAGACGCAATTTTCGAAAGGAAAACTATTCCTAAAGACGCAACTAGTAAACTAAATCGATTTTTGAAAAAAATGTGCAAGATTAAGTTGAAAAGAGAGGAAAGAATTCAGAATGTGCCTCTTGCAAAATAAAAATGATAGAAAATGAAAATATATAAACAATTGTGGACATTCATAATATTGACGTCTATATGTCTCCCACAACACGCAAAAGCATCGATTTACAAAAAACATGCTAAATCAACTTTTTCATTTATCCCGTGGGGATCTTGTGTGTTCAACCTCCTGATCCAAAATATCTCTCTTTGTAGAAGAGATTTGGATAAGTTCCTACCCGGGACTGGGACCATTTTGTCAATGACTTGAAATTTAAGTTGGGAAATGGAATGTTTGCACCTGTTCCAATGTACCGCTAAACTGCTCTTTTGGTTGTTGTTACGGATCGTACTTTTGTGTTCAGAGATTCGAGTTTTAATTTTTCTCTCTGTTTTCCCTATATAGAGAAGTCCGCTCGGACATTTAATAGCATAGATGACATTAGTGGAGTCACAAGTGGAACTGTGATGCAATTTGATAGTTTCCCCCGTTGATGGGTGGTGTACTATATCACCTGCTATTACGTTGTTACAGTGTACGCAGTTGGCACATCTTTGCGTGCCTTTAAATTCTGTGGCAGTAACCTTGGACGTGGTAGATAGAATTTCTTTGATGTTCTTCGATCTTTTATACGCAAATAAAGGTTTCTCTTTGAAAAGATCTTTGAAATCCTCTTCGTTTTGCAGCATGTCCCATCTGTTCATGATGATTTGTTTAATTTGTTTTGAACTTGTAGAATACTTAGACACAAAGACTTGTCTAGTGGAACATTTCTTAGGTGCAGGTTGTAGTAGACTTTCCCTAGTTTTTTGTTGGGTCTTGGTGATTGCTTCATTCAAAATTACTTCAGGATATCCTTTGGATAAATACCTCTTCTTCATGCTCTCTGTGTTGGTTTGACATGTTTGTTCAGACGAACAAATCCTTTTAGCACGTAAAAATTGTGAAAAAGGAAGATTCTTCAATAAATTTTGTGGATGGAAGCTGGTAAATTTCAAGGTGTTGTTCTTGTCAGTGGGTTTATGATGGATTTCTGTTTGAATAATACCATCCTTGATTTTTATCAATACATCCAAGAAAGATAATGAGTGTTTACTGATGGTATTCGTAAATTGTATGTGTTCATTTTTTAGGTTGAGTTCCGATATCTTTTTCACCAACATTTCCGGGCTGTTTTTCCAGATTAAAAAGATGTCGTCTATGTATCTCACATACATCAGAACGTTATCCGTCCATTCACTGTCGAGGTAAATGTGCTGATCTTCAAAATGGGCCATGTAGGAATTCGCATATGCGGGCGCCCCCGCAAAACCCATAGATGTACCTTTGAGTTGTAAGTAGTACAGATCGTTCCACTCAAAGTAACTATGATGCAAACAGAAATGCAACATTTCCAATACAAAGATTTTGTCTGCTCTCAAGGTAGTTGGTCTTAATAATGCCCATTCAACAGCTTCCATCCCCCCGGAATGAGGGATGGAGGTATATAGGGATTTCACATCCAAAGTACACAGCAAGCTTTCGTGAGATCTTTTCAATCCCCCATTTAGACCCATAGTGACCGGGTGCGGGACCATTTTTGAACCCATTGGCAAATACATTGACTGTTTTTTACAACCTTTTGTTCAGGAATGGAATTCCTATATCAAAGATACCACTCAATTTTTACAAAAACTACAAAGGGTCCAGATTACTCACGAAAGCTTGCTGTGTACTTTGGATGTGAAATCCCTATATACCTCCATCCCTCATTCCGGGGGGATGGAAGCTGTTGAATGGGCATTATTAAGACAAACTACCTTGAGAGCAGACAAAATCTTTGTATTGGAAATGTTGCATTTCTGTTTGCATCATAGTTACTTTGAGTGGAACGATCTGTACTACTTACAACTCAAAGGTACATCTATGGGTTTTGCGGGGGCGCCCGCATACGCGAATACCTACATGGCCCATTTTGAAGATCAGCACATTTACCTCGACAGTGAATGGACGGATAACGTTCTGATGTATGTGAGATACATAGACGACATCTTTTTAATCTGGAAAAACAGCCCGGAAATGTTGGTCAAAAAGATATCGGAACTCAACCTAAAAAATGAACACATACAATTTACGAATACCATCAGTAAACACTCATTATCTTTCTTGGATGTATTGATAAAAATCAAGGATGGTATTATTCAAACAGAAATCCATCATAAACCCACTGACAAGAACAACACCTTGAAATTTACCAGCTTCCATCCACAAAATTTATTGAAGAATCTTCCCTTTTCACAATTTTTACGTGCTAAAAGGATTTGTTCGTCTGAACAAACATGTCAAACCAACACAGAGAGCATGAAGAAGAGGTATTTATCCAAAGGATATCCTGAAGTAATTTTGAATGAAGCAATCACCAAGACCCAACAAAAAACTAGGGAAAGTCTACTGCACCTAAGAAATGTTCCACTAGACAAGTCTTTGTGTCTAAGTATTCTACAAGTTCAAAACAAATTAAACAAATCATCATGAACAGATGGGACATGCTGCAAAACGAAGAGGATTTCAAAGATCTTTTCAAAGAGAAACCTTTATTTGCGTATAAAAGATCGAAGAACATCAAAGAAATTCTATCTACCACGTCCAAGGTTACTGCCACAGAATTTAAAGGCACGCAAAGATGTGCCAACTGCGTACATTGTAACAACGTAATAGCAGGTGATATAGTACACCACCCATCAACGGGGGAAACTATCAAATTGCATCACAGTTCCACTTGTGACTCCACTAATGTCATCTATGTTATTAAATGTCCGTGCGGACTTCTCTATATAGGGAAAACAGAGAGAAAAATTAAAACTCGAATCTCTGAACACAAAAGTACGATCCGTAACAACAACCAAAAGAGCAGTTTAGCGGTACATTGGAACAGGTGCAAACATTCCATTTCCCAACTTAAATTTCAAGTCATTGACAAAATGGTCCCAGTCCCGGGTAGGAACTTATCCAAATCTCTTCTACAAAGAGAGATATTTTGGATCAGGAGGTTGAACACACAAGATCCCCACGGGATAAATGAAAAAGTTGATTTAGCATGTTTTTTGTAAATCGATGCTTTTGCGTGTTGTGGGAGACATATAGACGTCAATATTATGAATGTCCACAATTGTTTATATATTTTCATTTTCTATCATTTTTATTTTGCAAGAGGCACATTCTGAATTCTTTCCTCTCTTTTCAACTTAATCTTGCACATTTTTTTCAAAAATCAATTTAGTTTACTAGTTGCGTCTTTAGGAATAGTTTTCCTTTCGAAAATTGCGTCTTTGGGAATAGTTTCCCTTTTGAAAATGGTGGCCGAGTTTACTAGTTGCGTCTTTGGGAATAGTTTCCCTTTCGAAAATGGCGGCCGAGTTTTTTTAGTCGATTGTTTTAGTCCTATTTCCTTGGCGACTAGAATGGTTCCGTATAAGGCAGACGCCGCTTTGATGATTTAGTACGGCTTTGAGGAGCTCGTTCAGCGGTTTTTTGGAGATTACGAGAAGCCAAGATATTTTCATTGTAAAGGTGAGGGTCACTTTTTTGAGTTTATAGGAGTACACACGATGGTTGTAGATATGTAGCAAAGCATGGTTAGTAAGCATTCTTTTGTGTATGTTTTTCCTACAGTCGATCCCGTGAAGGAGTTAGTGTTAACGAGGATCAGTTTCACTTCGCAGGTTAGTTGACTTGAGGGACGTTTGTCCTGCATCTTCCTTTTTTTCGAGGGGTGTAGATTGTTTAGTTACGTTAGTGTTTTTTCCACCTCTTTACAGCCAGGGAGAGTACCAGAAAATCAGGTATCTTGTGTTTTTTTTGCACGTTATTTGCTCACTACACTGGGTGATCGGTTTCTTAGTAGTTTATCCTCTTCACAAACTTTTCCCTTTGATAGATGGACATTCATTATTGTCTATGTGAAAAACTACGCTGAGTTTTCAAATATGTATCATATGTATCATATGTATATGTTGCTCTCCTGTACACCGACGTTAAAATGCTTGTATT
The DNA here is from genome assembly GCF_964204655.1 of Triturus cristatus. Taxonomy (NCBI): domain Eukaryota; kingdom Metazoa; phylum Chordata; class Amphibia; order Caudata; family Salamandridae; genus Triturus; species Triturus cristatus. The sequence goes on from NC_140593.1 coordinate 1,093,445,653, forward strand.
CTTTTGATTCATTTGCAGAGAAGCCCCTGACGAAGGGCCGCCAAAGGCCCGAAATGCATTGGGCGAATATAAATCATTTTGAAATTCTGATACCTGTACTCATTGTAAACATTACTGTGAAATGTACATTTTGATTAAATGAATTACTTTGAAAAGTTTGCACAGTGAAGTGAACATATGTTAATCATTATCTAACAACATTGTTATGAAATTGTTAAAAATTCAACAAGTAACTAAAATATTTTCAGCTGAGGCTGGTGGGTACGTTGCTCCGAAGCAAGGCTAAGTACTTGCATCACTAAACACTTCATTCCAGGGTCAGCCCCGACAGACAGCCCCATTTCGGAAGCACCCCTTCCTTAAAAAATTCCTAAAATTATTTTTGAAACAGATTTTTTAGACAATAGAGTGCCTTTCTTCTAATTATATAATTAGAAATATTAAGAAACATCTCAGGTGTTTTTTATATCTGTGTTAGTCAACTTTTCTGTTGAGTGCTGCAGTGACAGATATTTTAACAGAGTGTACATTTGAGGTTTAAGGATGGTTTGGAATTGTGGCCAAGATGGCGGCGAGAGCAGTCAAACTGTTCGGAGCTTAGCTCCCGCCCACCGGGAAAATCCTGCCAGCACCTTCCCCTGGCTGAGTGAGTCCGGCGAACAGACAGCGGAAGTCTCCCCACACTAGCTTCTGCGCCCGCCCATGCCAAGGAATGATCTGCGAGGCTAAAGGGCCTCGAATCCGAGAAGTGCAGAGCCAAGACCTAGCTCGGAGACGCATCGGCTCAACGGAGACTGCTGATCACTCAGCCCGCCCATGCACCCAGGCCATGGATGGTGCCCGGGGGACTGAGACGGCCCTCGCTCCTGTTTAAAACCTGCAAAAAGACCCCAGCTGATCCGCCCACGACCCCGCTGTCGCAATACATGGCACCAGAGGCGACACCACAACGGAGCACCGCGCAGCCACTGGTATGTTGAAACATACGGCCTGAGGCCGTGATGAGTGATCACAGAGCGGGGGAGCCCCCCGGGGAATTGTGAAACTGGAGATGCCTGGCATTTAAATTGGAGCCGCAATGGCTGAGCGAAGAGTGCTGATCGCTTGGCCTGCCCATGTACACAGGTCATTGATGGTGCCCGGAGGACTGGGATGGCCCTCACTCCTACTTAAAACCTGCACAAGGCCCGAACTGATCCGCCCATGATCCCGCTGTTGTGGTACACGGCACCAGAGGCAACACCGCTACGGCTTAGCGAAGAGTGCTGATCACCTGCCCCACCCATGTACACAGGCCAGTGTTGGCGCCAGAGAGACAGCAACGACCCCCGCAACTATTCGGGATCCACTGAAGGCTCGGGCTGAACCGCCCACGATCCCGTTACTACAGCACGCGACATCAACGGTGGAATCGCAGCAGAACGCTGCACATTTCTGGGTGCGTTGACTTGCGCGGTCCGCGGTCACGACTAATTACCCTGGGGCGGGTGTGCCCTCCAGAGGACTGCGGTATTGGAGAGGCACTGGGTACTTCCCCTGTCATGTAGGCGGGGGCAAAGAAAAGAGGCCAGTATTGATATCTGGGACACCCCCCCTTATGTGCTTTACGAAGCGACATGGACAGGGGCAACTGACAACCAGCAGCAGCGTGTCTGCATTTACTTACATACATTTCTTTGGGAGCAGCAGCAGTATTAATGCAGCACGGGACGTGCCTGGGGCCGCCTGAGGTGAGGACGGAGGGCCCGTTGGAACCTCGGCTGACTCTTGGGACCTTGTGGCTCGATACTTACTGAGGGAGTGTTCCCCGTGGCGACCCACTGATGCTATGAAAATTGGGGCAACTCGACACACAGGACACCTCCTCTCCTCTCCTCTCCCCCCCCCCCCTCCTCCCCGACAGGCTCAATGGACAATTCAAGAGTACATTCGTAACTCTATTCGCTGTGGCACTTTTATTATAGACTTCCATATCCTTGTATAAACAGTCGAAGGCGAGGTATTCACACGTGGGTCTGCGATGTGCCCCGAAGTCTTAGGCCAGTGATAAGAACTTGCGATATGACCACATTCACACTCGCTCAGAAACATACAGATACTGCTGGTCTCCTGCACCTGGTGCTCTGCCCCTGGTCGACATCGAGATGGGTAAAACCAGAGTGGAGAAGCCCCAGGTGCAACCACTGGAGGTGGAATGGGGGCCTCAGAACGCAAAGAGTGCGAAACATCCGGAGCTCTCCATCCTAGGTGACCGCAGTGACCACTCACATAGATTTGATGAGCTGATGGCGGCGATACTCGATATCAAAACCGCTCTAGGCACAAAAATTCACTCACTGGGTGCAGAAATGGGATATCTCTGAGAGGACCACAAGAAATTGAAAGGCAGGGTGGAGGAGGCCGAATCAACATTGGCGTCTCTACGCCCGTCGGTGACGGCGGCGACCACCCAGCTACAGCCCCTTCAGCAAGAGGTAGATTTTCTAAAAGCTAGTGTGGAGGACCAGGAATGGCGCTCACGCCGGAAAAATGTTCGCATCGTGGGCCTCCCCGAACGGGCGGAGGGACCCAACATGGAACTCTACTTGAAGGAATGGTTCCTAACAGACATTTTGCAAGGGCTCAAAGTTCTTTTCGACAGAACGTGCTCATAGAGTGCAACGAGGCCCCCCACACCCGGGAACTCCCCCAAGGCCAGTGGTGGCGAGGCTGAATAACTACTGAGACAGGGACCACATATTGCAAGTCACACGTGCCCAGGCCTCTGGCAAGTCGATAATTCCACAGTCCACATATACCCGGATTACACTTTGATGGTACAGCGCCATCGCTCCTCTTATCTGGAGGTTAAGAAATGCTTGAGAGACCACGACATCCAGTACTCACTAAAATTTCCGGTGCGTCCTCGCATTCGCCACAAGGAAGGCATGGTATTCTGTAATACCCCTGAAGAGGCGTGGGCTTGGATAGATGACCAGGGACTGGCACATGTGACACCCGCATCACCGGCAGACTCACGCAAGGCCTGGAAGTTGGTGGAACCTCGCAGAGGCCACGGCAGGGGAAGACTATGTCGACCGTCGAAATCCCAGATAGCTCAAGAGAGTGCACAGGCTATCAAGACAGCAGAGCATATAGGTAGCCCCGCGTCCTCCCACAGACTGGACTCCGATACGGCACAGGATCAGGTGTCGTCTCTCACAGCATCGCAGCTTGAGGTACTGGCGGGGGGCGGACCGGCCCTCACCCCGCAGATTGCCGATGCCCTGAGTTGAACACTACAGAGCACCTACCAGGGCTTCCATCGTAAAGACTGTACGCAAAAGATAAACTAGTGTGCCACCAGGCTGAACCAGGAGAGGCGGCACACCGGATCAACACTTTGCCCTGCTATGCCCCCCTCAATGAGTGATAGGTAGCTGATATAGCACCAATTTTGTTATTTGTTATGTGATTTTTTTGCACGTTTGTTCTGCATTTTAGTGCGTATGGCCAATTGCCCGTTGGCAAACTGGCCTGCGGTGGGATGTTGGGGAATCTTTCTTAATTTTTAATATGTCGATCTTTCTAATTGTCTATATAATGCAGGGAGTGTGGGCTGCTAATACACTTTTGGCATCATGTGCGGGGGTGGGGAGCTACCATGTGTCGGACACTTTCCTCACCACTAGATAGATGATCCCGAAGGGCTATGCATTGTTGACGTGGAAAGTGAGTGCATTGGCGGGCTGCGTTAAGCAGCATAAAGTGTATCAGTACCCGAGAAGCCACAAGATTACGTTTGCATTGTTGCAGGAAACACACCTCACCAAACAAACACTTGCGTCACTTCACAAGGGTTGGAGGGGTACGGTCCTGGGCACCGTGTACTCAGGATATGCCAGGGGTGCGCTTATATGAATGGCACTGAAGACCCCGCTGCAGATCACACATTCCCGGGTGGATACGCAAGGTCTTTATGTTGTCATGGAAGGCCACTTGAATTCAGGTTGAGAGTATTGGGTTGAGCAGAAGCACTTGATTGTTAACATTAATGGTAAAGGCACATGGGGCGGGGGAAGAGGGATAATCAATCGCAGCTCAGTATATGAGGAGAACGGAGTTCAACTATTTAAAAAACATAAAAGATGGCATTGTAACAAGGGAAATGTCTCCAACTGATGAAGTGCACCACTTGTGGGGAGTTCAATGTGTTGAAAACTTAAAAAAAAAAAAAAATGGAAGGCCACTTGAATGGATCTGCATTGGCGCGGATATCTCTATACGCCCGAACTCTGGGCAATCCTCATTCCTGCAAACACTCACACCATCCCTGCTCATGGATCCCACGGTCCCTGTGTACTGGGGTGGAGATTTTAACGGGGTGCAAGACCTTGGCTTGGATCGCTTCCGCCCCCCTCTCCCTGGGGCACAGTCCATTAAGCTGGCACAACACATGAAAGAGTGGGTCTCTAACATGCAAGTCCATGACACATGGCGTAGCAATCATCCTCTGACACGCGCATTATTCGGCGCTACACGACTTGTACACTAGGATAGACATCATATATATATTTTTTTTTTTTTCTTTTCTTTTTTTTTTTTTGTCCTCATCTCACCTTTAAACCTAGGCAGATTTTACAAGCCGAAAATTAAGAACCTGGGCGCCCTTCGACTCACTGCCTTAGTCGCTGCCCCCTTGGGCTTCCCCACGCTGTTGAGGATAGGTGTAATCATTGGACCAGGATTCGGCCTTCATGGCACTAGCGATTAATCAGTTGCAAGCGACCTCCCCACGCTAATAGGGGGGACCAGATGTTTCCGTCTACTTCTGTCTTGTCTTCCTGATTCAAACAAGCCATATTCAGCGCGGCTTTTACCCAGTCTTCTCTATTGGGAGGAGTCGGATCCTTCCACCTTAGGCATATCTCTCTCCTAGCCAAAATAATTAGATATAATAGTAATCCCTTTTCTAATTGGGACAGTGCTTCCTTTATAGAGTCGTTTGAACCAAAGAGTACAAGGTTGACATCAACTTCCAATTCTATATCAAAAATGAGAGTCAAAATATCCCCCACATTCCTCCAAAATGAACACAATTCTTTACATTCAAAAAACATATGTGTATCATCCGCTTTGTCATATTTACATCTGGGGCAATGTGGAGTCGGGACCGGGGCAAACCTAGCAATTCTAGCGGGGGTATAATAAAGCCTGTTCAGCACAAAAAAATGATTTTTTTTCAGCCTAGCAGGCCTTATGTATCTATAGAGTAACTTAAAGGAAGATTCATAACGTGCTTCAAAGGGGTGGACTTGAAGGAGAGGGCTCCACACCGATGCTTGGGACGGGATCTCTCTATCCTCCGCCTCAAGCAGATTTATATACCATTGGGATATTTCTTTTTTCCTTACGTGAGGGTCCTGAAATAGATGTTCCATGTCCCAATTCCCTTTGATTTCACTCACTTCTGCCTCATACCATGATCTTAACTGAAGGTATTTGAACCTCGAAAGGGTGGAGCCAATCTTGGCCTCTAGCAGCTCCCATGAGAGTACCCCCTCTGAGTCCACCAGGTCGGACCATCTCCCCAAACCCGCCTTTCTTATAGGGATAGCAAGGCCGTCCTTCAGACACTCTGGGGTCCCTGGTGAATCCCAAATTGGTGCAAAGTGGGAGTAATAGCCTATACCCAGAGTTCGCCTTATTTTATACCAGTTTGATAAAGCAGTTTTTAAAACTTTAAGGCGTACACGTTTAAAGAATCTGGGGGCCCCGAATTTATACAGAAACCCACTTTGTCCAAAGTCCCCCTCAGCTGAAATCATTTCCACCAATAGCCTGCCCCATCTAGATTCTACCGGGGTTGTTAATAGCATCCTAGTGCCCTTGAACTGGAATGCAACTAGATACCAATTAATATCTGGTAGGGCCAGGCCACCCTTCAGAAGCTTTCTTCTTAGTTTTTTCCACGAAAGTCTTGCACTCTTCTGCGCCCATATGAAGCTTCCTATTTTGCCCTGAATTTTACTGATACTTTTTGGTGGAAAAGTGAGGGGGATCGTATTGAAGAGGTAAGTCAATTTTGGAAGAACTGACATCTTTACTAGGTTTACTCTTCCATATATCGTCATAGGAAGGTTCTTCCACCTAGCAAAGAGATAATCTATGTCTTTTTCAATTTTGGCTATATTTAGGAGAGGTATTTTCTTCAGGTCTTTCACTATTTTAATTCCGAGATATTTAAACTCCCCACTCTCAGAGCCTAAGCTATATGTAGTATTCCAACACATAATTTCTGTTTTATCCGGATTTGCTGAGTATCCTGACAATGCACCGAACTCTTGCAGCAATATCTCAATCCGGGGAATCGCTATATTGGGGTCACTAGTGTAAATAATAATATCATCGGCGTAGAGTGCAATTTTACTTTCATAATCCTGTGATACAAATGGACTTATATCTTTGTCGTTCCTAATTATTTGCGCCAAAGGTTCAATATATATATTGAACAGGAGAGGGGACAAAGGACATCCCTGCCTTGTTCCTCTCCTTATTTCAAAGCTGGGGATCAGGGAACCATTTAGTAGAATTTTCGCCGATGCCCCAGCATAACAATTTTTTAAAGTCTGGATAAATATCGGGCCTATACCTGCTGTCTCTAACGCTCCCCATAGGAAGTTCCAACATACTCGATCAAAGGCCTTAGCGGCCTCTAAGGCCACTACCGCCAAGGGGTGTCACCTCTGATCTCTGCCAAATCTATATTCCCAATCAGAATTTGGGTTTGCTCCTGGATAAATCTCCCGACCATAAAACCCTTCTGATCTATATTTATTAGATTTGGTGCCAGTTTTGCCAATCTCTCTGCTAAAATGCCCACAAAGATTTTATAGTCGGCATTCAGCAGAGAGATTGGACGATAAGAATCTGCCGCCAGAGGATTCTTTCCTGGTTTCAATATTAAAACTATTATGGCTTCTTTCCATGATCTGGGGACCACCCCGGAGGTACTATAAACTGCATTAAAGAGTGTATGGAGAATTGGGAGGAGTTCTTCTACTAACAATTTATAGACTTCATTAGGGAGAGAATCGAGACCTGCCGCTTTCTTATTTTTTGCCCTCTTGATTTGGGCTCTTATCTCGTCAATAGAGATAGGTGCTTCTAAGCGGCCTTTGGCGGCTTCTGTTAACATAGGTAAGGACCTATCCTTTAACCATGCGCAGATTGATTCAGCGGAGGGAGTAATGTCTTCACTATACAACTTTGAGAAAAGAGACCGAAGACATTCCTGCATTTCTACTTGTGTGCTAGATTTAGTACCACTACTGTCTATAATAAATTCATTTATATCGTTTTTTGCCCGATCTAATCTAGCTTTCCAGGCCAGTAGTGCTCCGGCTCTTTCCCCATATTCAAAATTCTCCATATTCTGTACACGCCACTGGGCCTTACATTTCTCATCTAAAAAAATCCTGAGATTCTGTCGAGCGTCCTCAAGTTCTTTCTCTAACTTATCCATATCCCTAATCCTCTCAGGGTTAATACAGTTCCTTTCTTTTTCAAGGGCAGATATTCTTAGCTCTAATGACTGTAATTCCCGGATTTTATTTTTAATTCCAATTTGACTACCCAGCACCCCTCTCAGATATGCTTTATATGCCTCCCAAACCTGGTCAATTGGGGCAGAATCAATATTAAAAACAAAAAATTCAGTTGTAGCCTCTTTAGCTGCCTGGATGATCCCTGGATCTGAGAGAAATACTCTATTCAGGGTCCACCTTGATTGCGGGCGTGTGTTACTCATGGAATATTGCAAAAGTAAGGGTGCATGATCTGAAAGATGACTCGGAAGGATGGAGATATTAAGGACCCTGTCCAGGGCCTCCTTATTTATCAGTACATAATCTATCCTGGCCGAATGACGATACTTTTTACTATAAAAGGTAAAACCCTGAACACTCCCCATCTTGGATCTCCAAACATCCACCATATTGATATTTAATAGGAGGCTTTTCATAACCCTTCGAGATCTTGGAGTGCCGATAGTATGACTCTGATTAGACCTATCCTTAACCGGGTCCAACCGCACATTAAAGTCATCTCCGACGATCAAAGGAGGGGGTACTGAAATAAGATTATCCTGTAGTTTGACCAGAAAAGAGGGATCATCCACGTTGGGACCATAAAAGGAAGAACAAGTCAATTTTTCCCCTCCGAAGTCCAACTGGGCTATAATCCATCTTCCTGTTTGATCTGTTAAGACTGATTTTATTTCACAGGACATTCCCCTTTTAACCAAGATTGCTACCCCGCGGCAGTTCACTGATTGTTGGGAGTGGCAGAAAGATTGTATCCATGGGAGTTTGGAAAAAATACTCTTAGACTCTTCTTGGTTGAGATGAGTTTCCTGTAGTAAACAGACCTGGACTGGTAGCATCTCTAAGTACTTAAAAATCAATCTTTGCCTCCTCGGACATCTTAAACCATTTATATTCCATGAGATGACTTGAATCTTACTACCTCCCTTTTCTTTTATCATTCCGGAGTTGATTCATTACTTAACAGACAGCATTTACAATTTATTCTATATACTCGGTGAATTGAGGATTTTTCATTTTTTTCCTTTTTTTCATTTTTCCTGTTTTTCCTGCCACCCGGTGCTCCCCTCTTCCCACCACCTCCCAGGACCCTCCCCTTCCACCCTTCGTGACCCCCTACCTCCCTTACTCCCTGAGGAACCCTACCTTCCAAAAGGCAAATGCCTATTCGGGCTAATTTCCTCTCCGGGCTACCTATTTGATTAACTTAGCAGGTTGACTTAACTGAGGGACCTCACGGACCTCACAAACCTCCCTGTTTGTCCTGCTGAATTTTTGCAATTAAGGTGTCAACTTCTTGTGATGAACGTATCATATGCATATGGTTGTTCCACATCACCCTCAGTGTAGCTGGAAACCTCAATTGGGCCTTAGCCCCCAATCCATTCAGTTCTGGGAGTCTTTTTCCCAATTCCCATTGTCTTTCCGCTGTTATATGGGAAATATCAGATCTTATAAAGAAGGAGAAGGGGGCTTGTTCTGAGAATGGCGAGGGGATGGCACCTTCTTTTAAAGCGGCGGATAGGATCAGTTCTTTCACAGAGTAAGATAAGAAGTTAACCAAAATTTTCCGGGGTTTTAACCGACCGGTATTTCTTTTAAATGGATCCCTGTGCACTCTCTGGATTTCATAACTTAAATCTATACCAGTATGGTCTTTCAAAACGGTGCGCTTCAATAGGGAGATCAAAAAGTTCTTGATATCATCTCCTTCCATTGCCTCAGGCACATTCAAAATTTTCAAATTATTTCTCCTTGAGTGGTTTTCTAACCTCTCCAGATCGTCTTTGAGATCTTTATTCTGGATGGATATTTTCTCCAGTTTTGCTGCCGTGGCCTCCATTGTGTTCTTGATCTTTGGGATCTCCTCCTCAATTACATCTATCCTTGCGGTTGCAAGTTCCAATTTCTGGGCCAGCAACTCGCAAGATGACTGGATAGCAGCCTGATTCGCCTCAGAGATCAAGAATCTATTCGCCAAATCCGCTTGGTTAGCCTCTGAGACTGTGAACCTATATGCCATTTCATCCTTCAGTGCTAAAAGGATGTCGGCCAACGAATGCGTGCTTGTAACTGGACCGGTCTTGATATCCATATGGAGGGGAGGAGACCCTTTAGGAGACTGGGTAGTAGAACAGCCCGTATCCTCAGATTGCCCTTTTGGCTTTTCCTTATTTTGACTCTCCGTTAATGCCTCTAATAGTTCTTGATTATCCATTCCTTGCTCTCCTTCCCGACCATTAGCTAACTGCGTTCCCTGTACCTGCTCTTCCTCATTCTGCGAATTCAAAATGGAGTATCTGTTGTCCAAGGTAATAGCAGGATGTACTTCTAAATGTGCATCTGAGTTTACTGAGTCTCCTGACGCCGATAAAGTATTTTCACTATTCATACTGTTCTGCTCAGAGTTGATAGCCTCTAATCTTTGCCCTTTCTTCTCTTTCGTGGGAAGGGGGGGAAGGAGAGCTAGTAGGTGGATGTAATATAGTGGACTCTAATGATGATACTTTTTTGGAGCCACTACAAATTTGTGTCTGAGGTCGGGGATTCGCTTTTGAAGAAGCTTGAGACATGACCTGGTAGTAAGATTTTAAAGAGGGGGTGGTTCTTATCTTGATACCCGCAGGCTTCTTTTCTTTTAATTTCAACTTGCCCCGTTGGGGTTTTGGAAAATAAGCGGATATCTCTGAGGCCTCTGAGGGTCTTTCCTGCTTAAACTGCTTCCCTTTCCTATCCGAAATACTTATCTGCTGCGTAAAAATTGAGTGAGTAATTAATTTGTTGGAGTCTCTAACATGCAAGTCCATGACACATGGCGTAGCAAGCATCCTCTGACACGCGCATTATTCGGCGCTACACGACTTGTACACTAGGATAGACATCATATATTGCTCGGATAATGCATATGCAACATATTACAGGCAGACTACTTGACACAAGCACTTTCTGATCATAACCCGTTAAAATTAAGCCTGTCCTAGGGTGCTGGTAGACCGGACATATCGACCTTGCTGATTCATCATACCGGGCCATTCTTTCAGGCTCCATCAATTCATATTTCTTGACTAATTCTGGTACTGCATCGTCTATGGGAATAGAGAGGGACGCCTTTAATGCGGTCCTTCGAGGACATAAAATTAAAGCTACGTATGGTACCCGCATATCACTGACAGATTCATGCTCCAGATGCATGAATCGGAAATACGGAGATAAGAGCAACTCATCCCGAACGACCCTCAAGTTGGCTCCCACCTGGCCCAAACCCACCTGGCGTACAAGGGAGCAATGGATGACCTTTGCGCACTGGACTATAAAACATATTTAGCAAGCAGACACAAGAAGGGAGATAAAGCGGGCAAGCTGCTTGCGTGGCTATTAAAATCGGACGCCTCTCAACCCCCCATTACTGCCATATACACACCCGCCTAGACCCTTGTGAATACACAAGAGGCTATCAATCAGTCCTTCTTTGAATATTTCACAACATTGTATGCAGCCCCCGTTCTCCAGGACCATGCCTCCATACAAGACTTCCTCGCCGAGATTCAACTCCCACTAATTAGATCAGCGCATTACGATTCCCTAGAAGATCCCCTCACGGTAGATGAGATAGCGGAGGCAAAAGGGCAATTCGCAACCGTCAAGACACCAGGAACGGATAGATGGCCGTCTGAATTTTATACCACCTATATTAAATAGCTAACTCCGCGGTTGGCCAGCGTATACACCGAAGTCTTCGAGAAAGGTGAACTCCCGCTTACTCTGAGAGAGGAGACACTGGGGGTCCTACCGAAACCGGGCTGTGACCCTCTTTTAGTGGCCTCATATCGCCCTTTATCAATGCTGAACGTTGACTACAAGATCCTCGGGAAGTTACTGGTGAATAGGTTAGTTACGGCTGTTCCTTTACTAGTCCATGAAGACCAGAACGGTTTTATACCAGGAAGACACACTGGTCTGAACTTGCGCCAACTATTTGTAGAGAGTGTTGGTCCTGATGAGAATCCCCGGTGAAGGGATTCGAAACGTGTAGACCTATCTTGACCTATCTTCGCCTTTGGCCAATCATCTGCTAAAACAACTAAAAAATAAGCGTTTAGAAGTACTGCAAGTGTTATTCGCTGATGGCCTGATGTTTTTTGTACATACAAGTGTAAATTGTTTGTTTTACTGTGTTTAGTCAGTATTTAGTGCATTTGGAGTGTTGTTGTCGTCTGAATGTTTGAGGTACGCTAGTGGTGTTGTCATTTATATGTGTCTATGTAGTGTAAATATTTGGAATGTATCTTTTGTAATTCTTTGTATTTTCTGATTATTTGTGAAATGCTTTAATCACTTCAATATAACCGTGCAAAATAATAAGAAAAATTTGCATAAAAATATTTTTGATTAAAATCAACCAAAAAATGGAAAAAATGGATATGTTTAATTCAGTTCATTTGTAAAAATCTTTTCGAAAGTCTAGTGCAGCATTGGCACTCTCTTTGTTTTGTTTAGTTTTCATGACTTGGCCTTGCTGCCATCGAGTCAAAACCCAAGCTTGTTTTGCTAGCTCACTTTTTATGATAGCACAAGGCACGCGTCAAGGTTGTCCTCTGTCGCCGATACTTTTTGCCCTGGCCATGGAGCCACAGGTGTGTAGACTACGGCAACGAGTAGTGGTATGGGGCATACACGCAGATACACAAATAAAAGGACAAAGTGCGGCTGACCAAAGGCTCAGCACCTCAGTTTAAGTAAACAGGTTCATAAAATGTCTGTGCAACCACATCCGGAGTATGCCACACTTTTACTCCACTGGAGGCCCGATAGATTCAAAGAGAGAAGGACGGTGCACCAGGATGAAATCAAACAAAACGCGTTGGCTGATGTCCACGTTTTTAATTGAAAAAGCAATAAAGAGTCTATTTTGGAATATACACGGAATTATTTGATTTCATCATGGTGCACCGTCCTTCTCTCTTTGCATACACGCAGGTAGTCGATGGCACATAGCGTCGCTGTACGCAGACGACGCCTTAATTTACCTACGTGGCCAAGCTGAGGTACTTCAACAGATAATGGACCTATTAAATGAGCATGCACTGGTCTCTGGACTGCGAGTTAATTGGTCTAAATCGGTGGGGTTCCCGATGACACCTATGTCATTAGCACAGAGGCAGGCTGCACCAAATAAGCCACTGGAATAGGCGTTTGATACTTTTAAATACCTGGGACTACAGGTCCATCACTCTGAGGTGGACACCATAGAACGTAATTTGGGGCGGGCCATTACTAAAGCCCGATCGGCTCTCCCGTTCTGGTTAAACCTTCCCTTATCCCCCATGGGACAGGTGGTGATCTCCAAGATGTTGGTCCTCCCGCCTCGTCCATACTTCTTCCACACACGCCCTTATTGCTTGCTGCGGAAACTCTTTAAAGATCTGGAATCCCTTTTGTTCTCCCTTATATGGGGACATTCTAGGGCCAGGGTGGCTCTACTTAAATTATATCTGCCATTATCAGAGGGAGGTTTAAGTGCTTCGAATTATGAGCGCTACTACGCTGCAGCACAATTGAAATGGTCAATGAAATGGCTAGGTAGGAGTAACCTCACTGACTTGGCAACGGAGGCCGTGTCCTGGGAGCATCCGATATTACTAGAGTGGTTGTCGGGCACTACCACACCGATCCAGAAACAACGTAGAAACATATTAATGATGGCGGCTAGGTGTAGTTGGTCCAGATATGTGCAATCCAACAGCCAGACTGCCCCGTATGCCCCCGGCCTACCGCTGGAGGTACTCCCTGGCACATTTGCCTGTCACGGACGCTTGGAACTTGGCGCCAGGAAAGAGAGGGGATTGGACACATGGGGTGACATGTACGCAGATTCACAACTACAAACGTTTGAAGAGTTAGTGGACACTTATGAAGTGGCACAAGGCTCATTTCTCTTACATGCTCTGCTCACAGGCCACTTCCTACGAGCATGGGGTAATGATCTATTGAACCTCCCACATCGCAGCTCTTGCAAACATTACAGACACATGGTCGGGGCAGAAACGTAGTAACGGTCATATACAGCTCCTTCAGACTGGATGACGCACCCGTGCTGGCCACCCTACGTGCGTACTGGGAAACCGAATTGGCTACCACTATCTCAGATAAACATTGGGCACAATGTCTTGGACACCCGAAAACGCCCGATTCAATTACCTACACCACACGTACCTCACACCCCACAGGCTAGCGCGCATGTATTCAACATCCTTTGATAGATGTCCCATTCACGCACATGGTATGGACATGCACAAGCATTCAAAAGTACTAGAATAATATAGCCACTATACTTACAGAGGCAGCTGAAACCCAAGTGATAGCTCAACCCACCCACTTCCTGCTGGGCATCACGAAGCAGTGCGCCTCGCGTAAAGGTGTGAATAAGTTCCTAGCCCTAGCCCTGGGCCACGCCAAATGCAGAATAGCCATGACATGGAAGGCCCAGGCGGGCCCTAGCGTGCATATGTGGCTGCTGGATATCCGAAGGGCACTGATATTGGAACACACGAACCAGCGGGCGCAGGCTTCACAGGTGTTAGCACCCCGAGACAGACTCCTCAATGGCAGGACTACCTGTCAATAATTGAGACTAGATTGGCCAAGACTAGGCAGTCCCCTCCCCCTTTCTTCTTCTCCTCCTCCTCTCTCTGCTGTTCCCCCCCTCCCCCGTTGCCCTCTTGCTTGGCGCATCCACACTGGGTGATCCACCGCACACATCTATCTACATATCTGATGCCCACTGAAATGTTATACTGACAAGTACACTTGGATTTGTAGCAACATGCAGAGATCGACTTCTAGTTCTTTTATTCTTTTCATGTTATTTTATATTGTTGCCCGAAAGTGATGTAATGTTGGAATTGATCTGTGTCATGAGGAAGGATTTCCCTGCTGTACTTACAACTCGTGAACATTGAATGTAGAGGTATCCTACTATGGACATGTGTGGCAACACAGAATATAGGATGGACCTTCCTTGTCACTGGCTAGGATTCTCCGGACATCCCGCCCAAGCCATTCAAATTACTGCCATTGTAATGCCAATATTGGAATATGTTGTAATGCAGATGCTAATATTATTAAGTTGTGGAAAAATCAATAAAAATCTTTTTTTTTTTAAAGAATGGTTTGGAATTAAACAGTGTTTTGGTAAAAATATTGGAAAATTAATTTTGCTACCTCATCATGGAGCAATGTGAGGGGTCACAGGATTTTTCTCTGGAGCAGAAACTTAATTAAGCTATTGAAAAAATAACTATTGAGGAGTCGCAAAGAATGGACAGAATGTTAGAAATGTTGGCTTTAAAGACCCCTAAAACTCTGAAAGATCATTTTTGGTTGGTGGGCTAGTGAGGCAGGATTGGTCAATAGATCTAGTAGCAAGGCCTCTCGTAAGAGGAAGCATGTGACGACCAGTGAGGGTATGGCAAAGAAAAGAAATCCACTTTAGTAGAACATGTTTGCTGTAAAGACAGGCAATTAGATGATGCCGCAGGCATCCGTGATGGGCAGAAAATAGGCACAGATGTCAGTACTAAAAGATCAAAAGGGCGCAAACGCGAAGAGGTCATTTGTGACAACTCCTCCAGAAGTGTGGAGGTGGAACTCTGTTGTTGGCGACCCCTGAGCTAGATGCTAAGATAATTGCTTTCATTGCTAAAGGGGGTCGCGACCCCAGGAAGGGCCTTGATAAAGGTCTACAGTCATGCCAGGACAGGATTTTAGACGTAGTGGGTCCACTGACGAAGATTTTGGAAATGGCTGAAGAAGTTTGTGTTCAGGAAATGCATTGATGTGGTGGAGCTTTGACAGTGAATTCAGAGGGCAACTTGCCTTCTAGGCAACCCCAATACAGTATTGTCTAATGAAAGAAGGAAAAGCAGCCTGTTAAAATTAGATCCTAAATTAGTAAACCTAGCACGCAAAGAAGAGGGCCCATCTGCTAATGGTTTGTCGTTGGTGATGCCTTTATTAAGGATATTTCTATATATGTGGGTGCTTTCAACTCCCTTCGGAAATCTCAGAAAGAGATTAAAGGAGGTGTTTCAGGGGCGTGTATTGGGAATGGCCAGAAGAACAAGGAGTCGGTTCTCTGGCCGTGGTCATGGTATCACAAGAGGCTCCTCTACTCGAGGATTTAGAGGCTATCGGGGACAGAAATCTTACAGCGGAGGTGGATTTTACCCCCAGAGGCAGAGAGCTCGGGGAAGATATAACTGTGGGGACAGAAGGACAGAGGATCAACAGGTAAGTCTAGACCGTTCTGTTACACCTATAAAATTGGGCAGCAGACTTGCCCAGTTTTATCAAAATTGGTTGCTGATTACAAAGAATCTGTGGTTGGAGACTGTTCGTGGATTTCACATAGTTTGTAGGAAGGCCTGGGCAAAAGTGTATGCCAAGAAGGCTGGTCTTTCTGGAAAAATCAAATGGAGCTGATAGATTTGTAGGTTCTGGAATTGATTGCAAAGGGAGTGGTTGTGATGGAAGAAGAACAAGTGGATGGTTTTATAATCAATATATTCCTTGAGGAGAAAAAGGACAAGGATATATGTCCAGTAAAAGGTTTGCGAAAGCTGAACAACTGGCTGGTTTACCATCATTTCAAGATGGAAGGGATACACCTATTGAAGGATGTGTTGCAAAAAGGGGAATGAATGACACGGTTGGACCTGAAAGATGCTTATCGGACGATTCCGATTTGGGAGAACCATCAGAGGTTTTTGAGGTTCCAGTTAAGGAAGCGGTTGTGGAAGTTTGTGTGTCTGCCTTTCGGTCTCTCGCCGGCACCTTGGTATTTTACGAAGATCCTTCGACCGGTGGCAGCCTGTTTGAGGGAGAGAAGTGTTTATCTGATAATTTATTTGGACAACATTTTGATTATAGGCCAGAACAGGAGGCAGACTATTTCCCATACAAATCTAGCAGTGAGACTTTGAGGTTTCGGGTTTTGTGGTAAACAAAACCAAGTTGCAGTTTGTTACAAGTCAGCAAACAGTTGTTTCTGGATTTCATAATAGACACAGTGGAAGGGGTATTGAGGTTACTGAAAGAGAAGCTGAAGAGGATACGAAAGGAGAGAAGGAATACTCTCAGGTCAAACAGTGTTTCTCTGAGAAGGTCAGCCTGTATTGTAGGCCTTTTATCCTCTATTATTCAAGAAATGCTCCCAGGGCCATTGCATTATCGGGCCTTACAGAGATTGAAAACAAGGCACTCAATGGATGGATTGAGGTACTCAGGGAATGTCTTTCTTTCTCAGGACGCAAGACAGGAGGTGATTTGGTGGTTGAGGAATATGGATGCTTGCAACGGATGCGCAAATTTTGAAGAAAATGCAGATTTGATTGTGGAGTCAGATGTAAGTTTGGATGGATGGATGGTTGGGGTGCAAGTTGTAGATTGCTAAGAATTGGTGGTTGTTGGATGGAGCAGTAAAAGAGTTAGTATATAAATTGTTTGGAGTTATTAGCAGGTTCTTTTTCAATCAGGTGTTTTGCAGAACAGTGTCAAATGTTCAGTGGTTTTTGAGAATGGACTATGTATGGGAAGTAAGAAATGTCACCAAGCTGGGAGGTCCTTTTTCAAAAGGACTGGCAGATTTAGTGAAAAATGTTTGAGAGTACTGCATAGAGAGAGGCCTGAATGTTCAGGCAGAGCACATTCCAGGAATGTCAAACTCAGTGGCGGATTGGTTTTCAAGGAATTTTCACGATTCAAGCGATTGGATGGTGGACAGAAGTGTATTCAGGGGTTTGGACCATTTGTGGGGGACTTTTTCAGGTAGACCTTATTGCGAACAGACTTAATTCTCAACTGGAGAGATTTTACAGTTGGCATCCAGACCCGGAAGCAGCGCTTGATAAATGCTTTTCTCCAGGGTTGGGGAGGTCTTCAACCTTACGCTTTCACACCTTTTGTAAAGATTGGCAGAGTTACAGGGATGATTAGCAAATGGAAGTAGACAGTAGTGGTGATCACTCCCTTTTGGAGCTCTCAGGCGTGGTACCCAATTATGTTGGAGAGGAGTGTGGATTCTCTGCTGTTGTTACTAGTTTTTCCATAGATCTTACGACGTTCTCAGGGGGTGGTGCAAAATCTAGTAGAAACAGATCACCTTCAATTGGTGGCATGGAAACTTTCCGGAGAGTTTGGAAAAAGCTAGGACTTTCACCAGATGCTTCGAGACTCATTGAGGAGTCATGGGTGCCTAGGACTAGGAAAGCATATAGATTGCCTTGGGGAAAATGGCTCAGCTGGTGTGTGGAAAGGGAATTTGATCCTGTTTCAGCAGTTATGGTACAAGTTATTAATTTCTTGCCAGAATTATTTGCTAAGGACTTGGCTTATCGATCAGTGAACTTTTATAGATCGGCTATTTCAACAGGTCACATTTTGTTGAACAGTTTTTCTATAGGACAGGATGTTATGGTGAAAAGGTTATAAAGAGTAATTCGAATTGATAAACCTCCAGGCACTAGGTATTCATCCCTTTGGGAAGTCTCAAAGGTTCTGCATTTTCTAGAATCATGTAGTGAGAATGGTGATTTAAATCTAAAGGATTTGTCTTTGAAGTTGATGATGCTGTTGTGCTTGCCATGCTTCCTCAGGGTTTCAGATGTTTGCGCTTTGGAAAGGTCTTTTTGATCTTTTACACCACAAGGTATAGTTTTCCATTTGAGACAGAAAACTAAAACAAATTCTTGAACAATTTTTTATCCATATTTTGATGAGAGGCAGAAGTTGTGTGTGGTACGGTGTGTAAAGGAATATGAATGCAGAAAGACATTGTTAAGATCTTCTGGGGTGGGCGTGGCCAAGAGCGTCAAGGTGGCGGTCGCACCTGTGTGCTCTGGACCCCTCCGTCATCCGCTCTACCATCCGCTGCCATCGGGATCCCCTTGAACCCCGCATTTAGTACCCTGCTGCCTGGGGGCCCCCGGGGCTTCTTCTGCGACGTTTTAAGGCGATTTCTGGGCTGTGCAGGCTGCCCTGGCCTCCCAGACCCGCCGTGCGGCATCCCCAAGATGGCCGCCGCCGCAAGGATTCTCGACCCATCGCCGGCCCAGTGATCCGGACCGGCCTTGACTGACTGTGCTGTGAGGCTCCTGGTGCGGTTGGCGTCTCCCAGGTTGGTTGTGTCAGCCGGTTCCCCCTGGTGACGCCTGACTGCCCCGATCTCTGGTGTCTTGGGCGGCCGGGGAGACTGTGACATCGGCTGTCAATCGGGAGGCGGAGGACTGACGCGGTACCTCTCCCCCTGGTGATCCGCCGCACTCCTCTCCAGGGCTTGCCTGCTGCTTCGAGGGGGGGCTGGATCTGCTCCTCTGCTCTGTGGCGGCGGTGCCGCGGGGTTTCCTTCTGCCCGCCGGCCGCGAACAGTGACCCCACGGAGCTCGTGAGGGAGGCCCGTGGTGTCTGGACCATTCCTGCTGCACCCGAGGCCCAGACTGACACCGCAGGCACCGCGGGCCTCCGTCTGGTGAGAGGCCTGCTGGGAGCAGTGACCCTGCGGAGCTTGTGAGAGAGGCCTGGAGGTGATACGACCATCCCTGCTGCTCCTGAGGCCTAGACTGACGCTGCATACGCCGCAGGCCGCCATCTGGTGAGAGGCCTGCGGTTGGCAGTGAGCTCCTGAGGACCTGCTTGGAGGTAAGGAGTAGGGGTGGGGGTGCTACCGCACCTGGTTCTGGGGCGAGGATTCGGCCGATCGGGCTGCAGGGAGGGGGGGCCCATTGGTTGGCACGGCTCCTCTTTCCCCCCCAGCCTCCTCATCCTCCCCCCGCGTCTGGTGAGACCCTGCTGTTGGGGGGGCTCTACCCCCCGCGTCCTGGCTGCGACGGCACGACCTGCTGTGTTTCCCCTCCCAGGGCCTAGTGGGGGGGGGTGGGTTTGGGAATGCCTTGGCCGCCATCTCGGGCGGCGGTGACCCCCTGAAAGGGCGATTCCACGCCGGATGTAGAGATCTGACAGCTCCCTGGGGGGTTTCGGCCACAACTTCGAGTGGCGGAGCGCGCGTGGTCCTCTAGCCTTCTCCTCTGAGCCCTCCTTTGGTCCGGGGTCATCTGCCGCTGCTGCATCCTGGAGACACGTCTGCCCGCACCGGCCCTTTGGCCCCGGACCCACTGTTGCCTCGGACCTCTGCTGCTACACTACTTGCTTCAGAACCCCCCCCCCCCCACGGACGCTTGTGGGCCCGCTGCCCGGGGACGCCAGTGGTGGATCGGACGGTGTGGTGTGGCCGAACCGGCCCCCTACCGCCTCGGCTGCCTCTTCATTCTCCATTTCTCTGCCGGACATCTGGGGGCTGAGCCGCATCCCACCCTTCTGCTGGGGAGTGACCATGGGTCGAGACAGAGTACCTAAGACTCCTGCCACCCAAACAAGGATTGACCGGTTCACCACCACGGACTCCGGGGCGACTGGGGGGGGGGGGGGCTGCGGCTAAAGAGGTCCCCCACTGCTGCGGACCTCTCCACTATTCTCCAAGCCATTCACGCATCGCAATCCTCGATCGAAGGCAAGATCGCGGAAGTCGGGGTCGACATGACCCTTATCAGGCAGGATCTTCGCAACACCACCGCCCAGATTAAAGAAACTGAACCTCGCATCTCTACTGTGGAGGATGACGTTCAACAGCTCAAGACCCAGATTACTTGACTCCAATCTCACACCCAGGAGCTGCACCAGCGGGCCGAAGATGGCGAAAACAGGTCCAGTCGTAATAACCTTCGTCTGGTTGGATTTGCGGAGGGCGTGGAGCAGGGCCGGACGGTGGACTTTGTGGAATGCTGGTTGCGCTCGTGGATGCCCGAGGGCTCCCTCTCCCCATGGTTTGCGATCAAACGGGCTTATCGCTCGCTTGCGCCCCGGCCCCAACCAGAAGCGCACTCCAGGCCGATCATCATGCGAATCCTCAACTTCAAAGACCGGGACTCCATACTGGCCGAAGTCCGTAAGCAACAACATCTCCAGCATGAGAACCAGACAATCATGATTTTTCCTGATTACACCCGCGAGGTCCAGGGCCAGCGTTGCTCCTTCGGAGAAGTTAAGCAGAAGCTACACTCCCTTAATATGCAATACAGGCTCCTCTTCCCAGCCCGTCTGAGAGTGGTATTTCAGGACAGAACTCTCTTTTGCGATGATCCAGGTGAGGCCTGGGCATGGGCGACCGAATAACGTCCCATGCGAGTCAGCGCCCGAATCCGACCACCTTCAACAGTGCTGGGGGCGTCCGGCGCGTCATGCCAGTTCTCCGACCAAAACAAAATCGCTCGAATAGGCGCAGGGGCCAGACACACGCCCGTTCAGACTCTCCGTTGGGCCCTTCTCAACAGCTTGCCTCCGGATCGCGTGCAGGGACCGCCCCTGCTCAGCGACGCTCTGGCTCGCCGGGACAGTCTGATCCAGGAACTGCATCTCCCCCTCCATCGCTACTGCATCTCCCCGACACGGACCTTTCTCGCAGCCCGACGCTTCTCCCAGGCCCTGCTTGAGACCACCTGTTCTCTAGGATGGCTACTGAATCCACTCTAGAGTGTATCTTTTGCTAGATCTCACTGTTATGTCCCGATGAACACAGCTATGAACATCCTACCATGAGGAGGGGTCCTCCACGATTCCCTGTTCCCAAGCGTTTTAGTTTGGTTCTTCCATAGTTATTCACTGTTTGGGCGACAGATGCTTCCGTTCCCAAAGTATGGGGGGGGGTGACGGAGCTGTGGCTCCAGTTTGTATTGTTTGTTTATTGCACCAACAAGCTCCTTCCATGTCGAGGCGACCACACATCACCCAACACTACAGCGACCAGTCTATTGCCTACTGTCGCAGCCTTCCTTTGGCTGCCTCTGCTGCCCCTGCCTGCTTCCCGGTCCCTTGTCCGCCTTCCCCCTGCCTGGCGGTCATGCTGGCGCGGTCCCGCTCCATATAATGTCTTGGAATGTTAACGGCCTCCTAGATAAGGTCAAGCGCGAAGCAGTCCTGTGATATGCCCAGCATCACGCCACAGACATACTACTGCTTCAAGAGACCCATCTGCTGGGCAACCACTGTTCCTTCCTAGCACGTCACGGCTATGGGGGAGTCTGGCACTCTGGCTTCAATAGGGGATCGCGGGGGTGGCCATCCTGGTGCGCCGCAGTCTGCCACTGGTGACAAGCAAAGTGACGCATGACCCTCAGGGCTGCTTCGTTCTCCTGGATGGGACCCTCGGAGACCGGCCTTTGAACCTGCTTGCTGTTTATTCTCCCCCCCTCTGCTGGCTTCCACACTTCCACAACTCACCTCCCTCGTTGCTGCTTTGTCCTTGGGTACGACTGTTATTGGGGGTGACTTTAATGCGGTCATGGACCCTGGCCTTGACACGGCCTCGCCTCCCTCCGCTACTAGGACTGCCCTATCGGGTCTCCTATCGACCTGAGCTACCAATTTAGGTCTTGAGGACGCCTGAAGACTCTGGCACCCGGTGAATCAACACTATAACCATACCTCGGCTTCTCATCACACTCCTGCACGAATAGACTACGTCTTCTTGCCGGCCCAAGACTGTCGGCGATCCAGACCATCACCATTCTCCCCAGGGGCCTATCGGACCACTCCCCGGTGGCACTACAATTAGGTGCGCTCCCATAGTCCTCGCGTCCAATCTGGCGCCTCAACGCCTGGTTCCTCCAAGACGAGGAATTCAGGGAGCGGGTGGGAGCTGAGCTTCGTCTCTATTTTACCAACAATCAAGCATCGGTGTCCTCCTTTCGTACCCTATGGGAGGCTGGGAAGGCCACCGTTCAAGGCTTTGCCAAAGGCCAACTTAAACTTAATCACGCGGCGCATGATTCCCGCCTCACACTTCTGGAGGCTCAAGCCACCCAGCTTGAGACTTTAACCCCAGAGGATAGAACCGAGTCTCGAGACAGGAGATTCGCGTTTCTGAGGGTCGAAATCAGACAGACCTCCCTTGAAGCTGCCAAGCTGCTCTAGATATCTTCTGTGGCTCGAGTCTACAGGTGGGGAGATAAAAATGGGAAGCTCCTCCATCGCCTTGTCACCTACCCTATGGCCAACCTTATCATCCGGGAGGTGCTTGATCTGAGTGGGGAAGCCCACCAAGCCCCGGCGGCGGTGGCCCAATGGTTTGCCGCCTACTAAGCCACTCTCTACTCGGCTCGAGCTCCTAGTCTTACTCTCCCAGAGCTCCTCTGGCGCGAGCGGTTCCCCCTCCCACGCCTTAACGACTCAGAGGCTGAGGCACTTGAACCTCCTCAGAGGAGATCGGAAGGTCATGACGCCATATCGTGCATGGCGGCAGGTAAGACACCCGGACCGATCAGGGTCCCTCAAGAGTTCTATGCGTCCTACCGGGACAACCTGGTCCCATCTCTCCTGGAAATGTATCGTGAGGCGGTGGATTGTGGCTCCTTCCGTCGAGAGAGAGACCTGGCCACCATTGGGTTGATCCCTAAGTCGCAAACCCCGCCCTCTCGAACCGTTGCTCCGATTATCACCCCATTTCTATCTTCGCCTCCGTCTTGGCCAACCGTATAGGACCACATCTGGCCAAGCTGGTCCATCCCAACCAGTGCGGTTTTATGCCCTCAAGAGGGACCAGGCACTGTCTCCGACGCCTCCACCTTGCCTTAGAGAATCGGCACCTCCTGACTCCATACTTGTCCCTCCTTCTTGTGGACTTCGAGAAGGCATTTGATTCGGTGGACTGGGGTTACTTGGACGCAGTGTTGGAGGAAATGGGTTTTGGGCTCCTCCTTCTGTAATCTAGTTGGGACATTGTACTGCCGCCCTCGGGCTCAGGTTTTCGTAAATGAGGCTCTGTCCCGTCCCTTTCCTATCAGGAAGGGCACAAGACAAGGGTGCCCCCACTCGCCGCTTCTTTTTGCGCTGATCATGGAACCCTTCGCTTGTCTCGTCCGTCCGACCGGTCTCTCACGGGATGGAGCCTGCCCGGCTTTGTAGAGGACTAGATCACGCTCTAGGCGGACGATGTGTTGTTATTCTTAGCAGACCCTGCTCAGTCAGGCCCCGTTGTCTCCGGGCCTTGACTCTCTTCGAGCGCACCTCGGGCCTTCGGTTGAACCCGGCCAAGTCCATCCTGGTTCCCCTCCACCTCTCACGGGAGTGCTTCGGCTGGCAGACGACGATACCTCTTCGGCGGCAGTCCTTCAAGTACTTGGGGATCTGGGTGTCCCTTCTCCCTGACCTTGCTTGGTCGCTTAACGTTACCCCGTTGGTTAAGCGGATCCGCACCAACCTTCTAAAATGGCAAAAGCTACCACTCAACCCTCTCGACAGGATAGCTTTGTTTAAAATTATGATCTTACCCAGATTTCTCTACCTGCTCCAGATTATGCCCCTCTCCTTCCCCAGATCCTGGTTTTGGGAGATGGACAGCTTGGCCACTAAGTTTTTATGGGGAGGGCAGAGGCCCAGGTCCAATGTCAGATCCCACCTTTTGACGGTGGTCTTGGGATGACTTGTTTGTATCTTTACTATCTAGCGACTCGACTCCTTACCGTGCAGGATTGGTTTTATGGTGGCTGGTCCGACCCGGCACATCGTCTGGAGCTACACAGCCTGGGTCTGTCTAATATTCAGGGGATGCTTTAAGGAGACTCTGCCTCCCAAGCTCTTCCATAGGTCACACGTGGAGTATTCTTGGCTTGGAGGGCCTCTCTGCGCCACACACATTGGTCAGGTAAGCTGACCCAATACACTCCTCTGTGGTGCAGGACCCGTCTCCGAAAGGTGGCCAATCTTTCAGGATTATGATCGTGTGATCTTATTGGAATCTCCCTGCTGGGCGACATCTGGAGTGGGACTTACTTACGCTCCTTCAAGGACTTGCAGACTCGATACTCCCTTCACCCATCCCAGTTCTTTTGTTATCTTTTATTACGCCATGCCCTTAGCTCCCATGTTTCGGAGGGTACCTCCTTCCCTGAATACAGTCCACAGGAAGCCCAGGTCATGACTGGTAATCTGGGGAAGGCGAGAATCTCCTGTATCTACCGATCCCTTACAAATAACACCCCCAATTCCCTATCTCACCTCCAGGCTACATGGGAGGGTTGGATTGGGGCTCTAGAGGACGCTGACTGGAGAAACGCATTGACGGCCCCCAAAACAATTACAGTCTCTGCAAAGCTTCGCCTAGTTCAAGTAGATTACCTTCACGCTGCTTACCTCACGCCACTACGCCTCCATCGCGCGGGGCTCCAGCCCGATGCATCCTGCCCCCGCTGTTCTCACCCACATGCAGATTTCTATCGCATGGTATGGCTCTGCTCTGTGATCACGAGGTATTGGTAATTGGTCACCGGGGAAATTGCTGAGATCTTGGGATGGGAGGTCCCTCTTCCTCCGTTGATTGTGATCCTGGGCATCTCAGAGGGACTGGACGGCACCAGGGCTGAGAAGCTCTTCCTCCACACTCCCCTGATGGTGGCCAAGAGGGAAATAGCGGCCCAATGGCTGAATTCAGATCCACCTACGATGGCGCGCTGGCATAGAGGAGTGGGCTGGTGCGCGGCATAGGAACGGCCCCTATACGTAGCCAGAGGGTGCCCGCAAAAATTTCATCGAATGTGGGGCAAATGGGTGGGGGTGGTGGAGGACTAAAGAGAGGGGGCTTCTGTCATGCGAACGTGGACTGGAACTGGACCGTCATTCTCTTCTATATGCTGGTCAACTGTACGTGCGGATGTGATGTGTTTTCGTCTATATTCCATCTTACATATTGTACCCATGATTGGTGGTGGTGTTTTTGCTGTAATTTCACAAAATCAATAAAATTGGTTATCAACAACAACAAAAAAAGAAGAAAATCTTCTGGGGTGGAACAGTTACTTATTTTTTTCAGATTTCCACATAAGGCTGTTTCATCACCAACTCTGGAAAGATGGGTGAAAGAAATGATGCAGAAATGTGGTGTTGATGCTAGTATGTTTTGGGCACGCTCAGAGAGAGGTGCAGATGCTTCTAAAGCTTGTATGGTAGGTGGAAGTTTGCGTTGTGCAAATTGGTCTTCTGGATCTTTAGTCAGACGTTTTTACTTTAAGCCGATTGAGAGTGCGGCTAGATGTTTGGTGGATAAGCTTTACACTTGCATAATATTGGCCTCGGGGTCTTGACATAAAATGTAGATTTTCCGCAGTCAATGTGGGCTGAAAATCTGGATCTTATTAAAGACAAAGAGGCTAATATTATCCCTCCCAGACTGTCACTCATCCCTTATTTTATTTATTCTTTTTCACTACAGGACAAGTTTAAAAAGGTTGCTGGAGTTTCAATGGAATTTTTTGAAGGAAAAGTTTTCTTAAAGAAGAAGATTTTTTCGCATATTGAGTAAACAATTTGGGAGCATATTTACAATCCAAGCTCACAGTTCATAAAAGAAGGATTGCTGGGGGGTTGCTTATGTTAGAAATTTTAAGATTCTACGTTCTAGAAGCTTTAAAGATGCTGCTGAGTGGTAGCAATAAAGGATTTACTGCAAAATATTAGTCTCCCGATCTTTAATAAAATCAAAATTTGTAGCCCACCATGGCTGTGGAAAATCTAAATTATCCATCTCCTCTATATTTGACGGCGAAAACAAGGATATCCCTTTAACTTCCAGAAATTATCCATGAAACAATAATAAGTCAGAAAAGGCACAAACTTAAGGAATGGGGGGGCTCAAAACAAAAATGTATATGTCCTTCGATACTTGCACTAGAAGACCTGAGCAGCAGCCTTCCCATCAGTATCATTAACTTATCTATGGATACGTGCTGGACTGAGGGGTACAGCATGCCAACAAGAAGAGTATGCATTGAGAAGGCCCGACGAAGCTCTGGCATACCAAAACTTTCAAAGATGTTGTTATAAGCAGTCAATAAAAAAAGCCCACAAGACAAAAAGTATTGTTAGCCATTAAACAGGGCACTGTTTCTGGACACGATATATGATGTTGCAACCCAGAGTAGCCATGGCAATGTCAGGCCCAGAAGTCAAGTTTCTGCGAAGAACACCAATAACACAAATGGCTTTCAAGATGCAGTTGGGGCACATAGTAGTGCTTAGTGAGGTACAAAACGTTAGTGGGATTGAAAGGGCAGAGTCTGGAACGAAGTAGAGTGACTGAGCCATCAGTAAATTCAGGTAGAAAAACAAATACTTACTTGGTCTAAACACCTCTCAAGCACTGAGAGAAAGAATGATTAGAAGCAACCCTCAATACAATTAGTTGCGAAGGTAGGATAAAGAATAACGTTTCTCAGCAATCTGTGTGGACAGGTTTGCCTTTGGTACAACCTACCCATGGCGACCATTAAAAAGGCACCTTCTGGTAAGCGCATGATAGAGGAGACTAGAGTGAAACCAGGTGATTTGCAATCCTACCAAGATGGCACGTAAAGTAGGAAGAGACAAGGAAGCCAACAAAGGAGAGTTCAGTCGAAGAAGAACAAAGTCCAAAAGGGGAAACAATCTAAAATACAAAGTTTTACTGCATTACGTCTACGACCATTGAAAATTGTCTAACAAGTAAAGTGGAAAAGACAAACTGGGAAAATGCAAGTTCTCAATTCCAAATGCTCACAAATTCATGAATCAAAATCAAGACATACATATGAGGTCATTTTAATTTGTTCTTATGGGTCCCTAGGTACCAGTAACTCTCTTCCATGATATACATACAAGATCAATGTTCATCATTGCTACTGGGCTGCATATACTTTTTGGTGACTTGTGCACCTCCAACATATACCCAGCCCATCACTGCAACAGAATAGCGCACTTTTTGTGAAGGCGAGGAAATTTAAGAATTGTAAACTGAAATACTGATACCTCACACCCATCACTTTTTATACTAAGCAAGACAAATTGTGCTTTAAAAATTGTTTTAAACAATACATACTTACTCTTCTAACTATTTTCCCTGGCACAAATTAAGGCAGAAACTCTGAACACCATCTGTAATGTCAGCTATTGCATTTTTTAAACACCCACGTCAACATTCTTTTGAAAGGAAAAATAAACATACCACACAACGGACAAAACAAACCTCACATTGTGTTAAAAAAACTTACAACCAGAAAATGTACTAGAAGCAAATGAAAAACAGCAGAATTCTAGCTCCCCGACAGTACAATATGAACTTTAAATACTCCAAATGGCACTCAGTCAACTTTTGTTGACATTAAATGTGTAGACAACAAATTTCTCTAAAGGCAGAGGAACAAGAAGTCAATGGTATCATACAGAACTTTTCAAAAAACATAAAAAGCATTGCACCACATATGCTACTTTAATGAAAATCGAATGCAATTGCATTCAATGTATCTTATCTGGGGAAAGGTTTCCTAAAATGTGTGCATCTTAAAAGTTTGATCATGTATGCAATTCCACATTTACATTTCGGACACAAGCCAAGAAACTCACTGCCATTTTTCTAATGAATACTACCGTCAGGATCTTTCACATGCATGCTCAGTAAAGGCATGCGACATTACGATGTTCTTGTACACTAATCTACGAAAGATATCAGATTTCTGAGGACAGACAGATCGATGTATAGAAAACACAAACTTTTATTTAACATTTTGTATTACTTAATGTATGACAATTGTAAAAAAACGCTGCTCCACCACACGGTATTAATGTGCCTTATAATAAAATGGCGAAATAGTGCAAACAAATTTCACAATAGTGCAATTAGCCAACTTAAAACAGCAGCTCAGATACAGAGCTCAGTGTATTACAACATATATGCACAAAGTATGGCAAACTTTCACGTGAAAGGTCTCACTTTTAATTTTAAGAGGGGGGCTGCATCTCTACTATGCTGGCACTGAGTTTGACTTGTGTGCCTCTTCTGAGTAAAAGGCATAAGTATACTAAGGCCTAGGAGACATCTGGTCAAAAGTTTGACACCTTCCTTCTAAGAGGAACTAGGGATTCTTTTCCTAAAGAAAGCAGTAGCGTATTCCTCTGATTCTTCTCGGCTTGTGCAGAGACACTTTTGCAAATGCATGTAAAGGCATTTATTGGCTACACCATTATAAGGCCCTTCTTGATGGGGAGAAATGATATTGGCCTCCATAGACCTACTGCACCACCTGATGTTTATTTAAAGGTGTCTTACCGATTCACAAGTATAGAGAAAGGTCATAAGCTAGTCGACCACTGACTATGGCTCCAACTGTTATGACTATCTGGTCATGCAGGATGAAACAAAGTTTCCCCCAGTTTATGGAGGTAAACGAAGATGTTTTGAAAGACTTGGACCTGGTCTTCCATAGTAAGAAGATCATCAAAAATAAACCCAAGATATCTAACTTACTACACAGGGGATATATCATCACCAAAAGGGCAATGCTCCTAGCAGTGATCTAATTGTGATTTGCTGCTATTTAGTACTGATTGGTGTCAAACACTTAGTCCTGTGCCCTGATCTACAGATTATCATACTGAATGTATGGCCATCCATTCCCTCCAACATCTCAGTATCATGTGTAACACTACTGTGATACTTGCCCAACTACTATAGCATCCCACTGAAGCACATTCTAATATTCAAACTGCCAATATCCAAACTAACAAAAGGTGACGGACTCAAATGGTAGCACCTCACTCCCAATAAGCTGCTGCCTTGTCAGGCTGTTAGTGCACAAACTCTCCAGCACCATTCACCTAGTGATGCCTCAGTAGGAAATCCTGACCAAAAATTTACATTGAATGGAGGTGCACTGAACATAGAAACAAAGTCCAAAATTATTTTATGCTTTTCTTTGTTTAATTTTTATTTCAAGTAGATAGATACAAAAAACCACAGCCAACGCGTTTCGTTCCTTTAAAGATATAGTTTCTTAACGGAACTTCTTCAGGGCTGTAATAAGAAAATAGAAAAAATATATATATATAATACAATCATTAAAACTGACGGACATACACATATATTTACATACATTTAAAACAATTTTTAGTGTCATTTCTATCAATCCAGTTATACCGAGATTAGATTTGTATTTACAAATTATGTACACATTTTTCCTTTTTCTTTGTTATACACGTCCACTTGTACTACATAAACATGGAGATTCCAAAATTTCATGGTTGACTATTAAAAGAGAAAGGAGCTCTAATACATCAACACAGTATTCAAAGACTCCGTATGACATGATTTGTATAGTCTAGACAATCTTTCATTTTCCATCTATTTAACTGAAGATAAAACATCAACACAGTATTCAAAGACTCCGTATGACATGATTTGTACATTCTAGACAATCTTTCATTTTCCATCTATTTAACTGAAGATAAAACTCATAATGTTCTAGCTATCATCTTACCTCAAAGTGACAGCAAATTAGATGCATCAAATGAAAGATTGTCTAGAATGTACAAATCATGTCATACGGAGTCTTTGAATACTGTGTTGATGTTTTATCTTCAGTTAAATAGATGGAAAATGAAAGATTGTCTAGACTATACAAATCATGTCATACGGAGTCTTTGAATACTGTGTTGATGTATTAGAGCTCCTTTCTCTTTTAATAGTCAACCATGAAATTTTGGAATCTCCATGTTTATGTAGTACAAGTGGACGTGTATAACAAAGAAAAAGGAAAAATGTGTACATAATTTGTAAATACAAATCTAATCTCGGTATAACTGGATTGATAGAAATGACACTAAAAATTGTTTTAAATGTATGTAAATATATGTGTATGTCCGTCAGTTTTAATGATTGTATTATATATATATATTTTTTCTATTTTCTTATTACAGCCCTGAAGAAGTTCCGTTAAGAAACTATATCTTTAAAGGAACGAAACGCGTTGGCTGTGGTTTTTTGTATCTATCTACTTGAAATAAAAATTAAACAAAGAAAAGCATAAAATAATTTTGGACTTTGTTTCTATGTTCAGTGCACCTCCATTCAATGTAATATTCAAACTGCAGTACACTAAAATTTCAGAAAAAAACATGACATGTAACTGTATTTAAAACGTAATATCTGCATTGTTAAATTATATTTACTATTAAAAATAGTGAACTGTGCCAACAGATAACAAAAGGTTAATAACAGCAGTGTTGGTTCTGAATATTAAAAGGGCTTCATGAACCACAAACAGAAAAGGGTTTGTGTTATATCATGATTTGCAATCTTTGAGGAAACATTTACCATTAAAACACAAAGTATAAAAAATTCAAACTTACTCATCACCGTCTGGACATATCCCAGTAGTTTCATCATATTTTGTACAATAAACATCTGGACTATAGTTAAATGTTCCATCACGTCTCCGTATGGGTCTACGACGACGCTGATTTAGGAAATGCCAATGGAAGCAAGTAAATGGTCTGTGCTGGGTACACTTGTGCTGTAAAAATAGTGGGCACTGTTCTGTTCTAAACTCTTTAAGATACCTAGAAAATATAACCAGAATTACACATTGTTTAAGCTTTCAACTAGAGGACACTTCAAACACATACATATTTAGTGAAGACCAAGCATTCGGTAGGCAACTTCAGAAAAGTATTTTGATCTTAGCAATGGTATCATTTCAAGTGTTTAAGTGACACCTGTTCAGGAGAGCCCTCTTCTAACTTAAAAAAAAAAGTTTCTATTGCTCTAAAAAAGATTTTTATGTAGGAGTTTTGATAGTGCAGAAGAAAAACAGACCTATTGCTTTTAATATAATTAGAGAGGGCTTCATTTCTGCCCCATTCAGCCATTGGCTGTCTACGGATGCATCTTTCATCCACAGGCAAAAAACTTGGTCAATCAAATCGTGGCTTAGCCCAGAGGAGTATGTCTCTCTCACTTAATGCTGCTGGCTATTTGGTGCATCTTTCCACCTCTACTTCAGTGCTTGAACTGAACTAAGTGAGGGAGTACTTTTATGCTTATTTTTTTAAATAATAAAATAGTAATAATGACTGGACACTACTAATTTTTCAGTACATAACAAACCATCTTTAAAACATTAGCCTACGGCCCATTGGCAGTGACACTAAGTTGTAAATTATGGGAGAAGCGACAACCATTTATCTACGCAACTGGGAGCACAAATAAAATTTAGCATAAGCGGCAACATAAAACTAATCTGCATTCAAGTATAATAATTAGACGTAATACGACTCTCAAAAACAGATAACATGATTTACTTGATGTTTAGGGTCAAAGCTGTGTATGCATGTGTAGCCGTCTTTATGTGGTGTCTGTTTTTTGTATTCTACGACTAGCAAGGCATCCCGAGGTCAGTCTTGACATAATAAGCGCGGCTAACAGACCGCCCTTTTAAAAGCCCAATTAAAGAATGTGCAACGGATACATGCCAACAGACCCGATTACGGTTAGACTCGATTTTTTTAAACCCAAAATTTGATTTTATTATAGGTGTTTTCCAACTCACTGAAATTCCCTCTACTTTAATGCTAGTCATTTGAAAAAAATCAATTCCCTCAACTTATCTTCAAAATCTCCCTCTCGCCAGGTTTAAAATGTTGGCATGTATGGCTGAGTTTCCACTCCGAAGAGTACATACGTTGCCTTCCCAAGCAGAACAGGTCCTGTCCCCGAGTTCCCTGCATACATCACGGGAATCATCAGTCCGTGATCTGAAAGGACGCTCGTCCTCCTGCGATTATACTACAGACGACTAGACAGATGCGCTACATACTTAAATGCATCAGTATATGCACATCTTAAGTAGCAGTGTAGACATTTAAAAAAGCGCGTCTCTATACTTAATACAACCGCTGACCACTGTGTTTACGTGTACT
This sequence comes from Triturus cristatus, assembly GCF_964204655.1. Classification (NCBI taxonomy): domain Eukaryota; kingdom Metazoa; phylum Chordata; class Amphibia; order Caudata; family Salamandridae; genus Triturus; species Triturus cristatus. The sequence goes on from NC_140593.1 coordinate 1,093,478,064, forward strand.
TTTCTGCACATAAAACCGTGTTTCTCCCAGGCGTGGACCTAAAAAAATTAAAGCTGTGGTTAGACACCGCTCATCTCTTATTAACGAATACGGCGAAGGGAAATTTATTGAATGCAACGTGTAGCGTGCCTCCTCATTTCTGCCCGGGTGGCCTCGATCCAGATGGTACCAGCACAAGGGATTTACCCCAAAAAGCTACTGTAATATTAATGCATGTGTAATAACCGAGTTTCTGAGGGGGAACTCCTTAAAGATGTGTTTGAAAATGCGAGCACCTTGCAACGTTTGAAAGGAACGTGGCATTTTTTTGTGGCAAACATGCATATTTGGTCAGTAAAACAGCACATTGCCGAGGAGCTGCCAAAAAACTCCCACTGCTGATCCGGACTTGCGCAAGAATTCACGAAGAGCAGCTACGGTATCTCGTGAACGGAAGCCCCATTGGAAGCAGGAGCTGCTACGTTACGCCGCCACCGTAGAGCGCTGCTTGCAAATGGGGCCCGAGGAAGGGAGGGAGAATTGAAGACGGAGACTGAACACGGCAGACTCCCCGGCCGCTGCAAACGGCGCCCCGACAGCCCCTCCCCGGGCACCGACATTCTTTTTAACGTCTGCGAGGGGACTTGAAATCGCCCACTACCACATTCCGTTTTCTAATGTCGCTTTTCCTGATAATTAACTGTCAAGAAGTCGCACCATTTTGCCCAGCGGAGGGGTACCCGCCCACTTCGCTGGGGAGCCGCGCTGTAGTCGTGCATCTCTGTCTGCCCCGAGGGCCCTTGCCCCCTGGGTCTCTCCCCGCCCCCTCCTGTCAGCTGGACTTACGTGTAGTGAGACGGCTTCTCGGTTTGCGGCGAGGCGCTAAGCGCCGTTTTCGAAACCGACGGCATTTTCAGTCAAAACAATGGTTGGCGCATGCGCAGAGCGCAGCGCCGTTTGGCTTTACACACCGCAGTAGGACAGCATGGGCCACTGGCGGGATAAACAAACACTGTCCCTCCCAACCCGACACGTACCTTATTTGCCACCCCAGGTCCCATGTGCCACGCACGGGCCACCTCGACAGCATGTCAGGCCACAGGTATACACGTTACCCACCCATACCAAAGGTAAAGTATGCACCGTTTCAAGACAGTGACTTTTAATGAAAGGGCTTCATAAAGTAGACTGTCAATTCTCATTATATTTTTTATTTGACTACTCCTGTATCACTTATTGAGCGAGTTTCCCATTTGCATGTCTGATTGAACTGTAAAACCAGGCTGAAGATCATACCCATGATGTGACAGATAATGTCATTGGGGAAATTAGCTACAGTTATTGACATTACTATGGACACAGAATCATTTCTTGGGATAGGTGTTGTTCATTTTTTTATGTTAAATCCTGTTATTTGTATAAATATGGTGATGTCACGAGCATTGCATTTGTGGTGCAAGTTATGGTTTGCATGGTGGGAACAGGAATTATGGTTTGCACAGCTAACCTTAACTGACCAATTTCAAGCCGTATTTCAGTTTTGTTTAGTAGCCTTAGCCTCACTTTAATTTGTGTTTTAAAGTAATTTTTTTAAAACAAAGTTTAATGTAGTCATCAGAATAACCATAACATAACTGTTAAAGTTTTCAGTGATTTTTTTATTATACTTAACACCTCTTTGTTTTTTTTTTTTAAATTTTATTTTATTTGCAGTTTGAACACATCAATACAAAAAGAGAAAAGACATGCACCATCAGCTTAAATACACACGTTTAAAATCGAAGATGTTACCCTTATAAAACCCAAAGCATAAATCCTTGATAAGCCAGTATGCATAGGAAGAAGAAGGGAGCCAATAGATACTATTTTAAAATATGTAACGCTAACTCGGCTAGCTACTATCCATTTCCCTCCATGTCTGAATCGGAGCCCAAAGACTATTTCCAAAATCCCGAGTTTTTTTACCCTTCTGCTCATACAGACATCTCTCGATGTTATGAATACTCAGCAGTCTGGAAAGCCACATTTGGAAAGAGGGGGCCGTAGTGTCCTTCCAACCCGATGAGATTAAAATCCGAAGCACAGCTACGGAAATAAAGACCAAAGCTTCTTCAGCCTTTGACAGTTTTAACTTATGGTCACAGCCCAATAGCATCAGGGTAGGGGATAGATCGATCTTATGACCTAGCAGCCCCTCCCAAAACTTTCCCAGTTCCCTCTGAGTTAAAGTCAGTGCACTGCAATAAAAAAACATATGCAAAAGATCAGCTTGCCCAGCGTTACATCTAGGGCATCTATCGTCGGCACTAACCCCCCAGGCGAATAATTTAGCTGGAGAATGATATAAATTAAATAAGGTTTTATAATGCTGGGCCCTCAAATTTGTAGATCTAAAAGTTTTTTTATTCAAGGTGAGGGCCAGATCAAGATCGACATCAGGATCTCCCAGTTTAATAGCCCAAGCGGACTCTGTTTTTTCATATCATCTTGAAGTCCTGGCCAGAGCTGCTTATAAACCCATTTGATCTTCTTACACCCCTTTATTAACAGTTCTATCACAGGGGCATCCTCCAGTAATGAAGGTTTTGGTCTCAATGCCTCTAATGACCGTGCAACTTGACCGTACAAAAGCCAGTAATTGTCGGGGATATCAAACCTTTGTTGGAGGGCATCAAACCCGAGCGGTTCGAGTCCTCCCCATATATCCCTGAAAGTCTTAATACCAAAGTCCCTCCATACCTGCAGGTTCCTATCAGCACCCACATAAGGGAGCAAACTAGAATTACACAGATGGAGATATGGATTTACCTTTGGCATTTTACATAGCCTTAAAGTGGACCTCCACACCCCCCATGCCCCTTCCAAGATCTTCAAGCGGGGCCTCTTGTAATACCTGCGATCGACTTCAAGCAACAGTAACCCGATGGCCTTTCCCCCAATTAATAACTCGAAAATGGAGGGTGGGTCCTGGACTGCTGGCATAGCGACACCACTATTTGCCACATGCTGAAACAGAATAGACATTTGGGTCAGGAGACAGGACCAGTGATATAGCCTTAGGTTTGGTAGAGCCAGCCCTCCCCTTTCCCTAGGGAGTGACATATGATTTGTAGAGCGCCTAATCTTGCCATACTGCCAGATGAATCTTATAAAAATGGAATCCAGCTTTTTAATTAATTTTTCCTCCAATAAAAGGTGTATGGCTCGGAACAAATATAGGGCTTTTGGAAATATTGTCATCTTTAAAACATTTACCCTCCCAATCAAGGAAAGATGTAACACATCTATTCTCTTTAGCTCTATTTCAATAGATTTCATGAGGGGGGGGTAATTTTCAGCTACTATTTTCTCCACTGAAGCATTAATCTTGATCCCTAGTTAGCACGCCGAATCCACATATCTTATATCACTTTTAACTATATTCCCAGTGCAGATTATTTGCGTTTTGGATTCATTTAAGAGATAACCAGAACGAATACCATAGTCCTCTGCTATTTCGACCAGGGCCGTAAGCGCCTGCTGGGGGTTGGTTGTAATGATTGCCAGATCGTCAGCGTAGGCCAAGATTTTGGTTCTGTGACCATTACATACCACCGGACTAATCCTGGGGGACCCTAATATCTCCTGAATAAGTGGGTCAATGTATAGCGCGAAGAGGATCGGGGAGCAGGGGCACCCTTGACGTGTGCCTCTCTTAATGATAATCTTCTCAGAGCTTTCCCCCATAACCACCACCCTCGCTACAGGATCTACATACATAGCTTTGAGAGCTCTGATGACTTTCTTCCCAAATCCTCTCCCCGCCAACACCCCCCAAAGAAAATCCCAGACCACCCGGTCAAAGGCCTTTTCTGCGTCGAGCAGGATCATGGCCATCTCCCCTACCCCAGCACCCTGGGCATCAAACAGCGCTATTGCTCTTCTAATATGGTCCGTAGTACTAAGCCCTGGTATGAACCCATGTTGCCAGGGGGAGACAAGACCGCCGATGATCCTGCCCAACCTTTTTGCCCAAATTTTAGAGTATAGCTTGGTGTCCGCATTAATAAGCGATATTGGGCGATAGGAGCCTAAGTTCTCCCGAGGTTTCCCCTTCTTATGGAAGACTACGATATTAGTTTCCCGCCAGGAATCTGGAACCACTCCTGTGCATAATATACCGTTGAATAGATCCAACAATAGAGGAATGATCTCCGATTCCATACATTTGTAGACCTCCAGGGGGATCCCGTCTGGGCCAGCGGCCTTGCCGGAAGCAAGATCTCGCAGGGCCTCGATTATCTCGCTCGCTGTGATATCCCTGTCCAGTTCATCCTTCCCAAAGGTATTAAGTCGGGGACTGTTATCCACCACCTCCTCCCCCTGATTACCGTCCCGCGTTTCCTCATCGTACAGGCATTGGTAAAAATTCTTAAAAGCCCGAATTATCTCATTAGCCTGCGTAAATTCCTCCCCATTTTCTTTAATCTGGGCAATTATATTCCTTGCTTTCCCCTGTCTTATCTGCAACGCTAACACTCTACCTGCCTGTTCTCCCGTTTCATAGCGTTTGGCACTTGATATTTGATACTCTCCCGTAGCCTTCTGAGTGATCAACTTCTGGAGTTCTGCTCTGATTTTCTGCATCTCTCTCTGACTCTCATTGCTATCCCCTCCATTGATTATATCTTTCGTATGCCGTTCTTCTGCATCCGACAAGGTCGCCATTAACCTCTGCGTCTCCCTCCTATCCTCCTTTCTTATCCTGGCCCCATAGCTTATAGATTCACCCCTTAGAGCAGCATTAAATGTCTCCCAAACGCCATTTCTGGATGCACTGTACCTATTGACCGCAAAAAATTCAACAACCCATTTCAGGATATGTTCGGTAAATCTTCTGTCTGACAATAAACGCCTTTCGAATGTCCATCTAGACCTAACCCTATCAAAGTCAAAGAAAAAATTCCCCTTTTGGAACAACAGAGTTTCTATCCACACATTCACTACTCTACCCAATCTCTCACCAGGATAAGGCACCAAAGATAATCCCCAAACCAATCTTCATGTGAAAAATTCAATGTATTTTATTAAAAATATATAGTCATATGGCTTCACACAGTCAAGAGTTCATATAACACAAAATTAAAACAGTTAAAAATCTCCAAATAATATACAATGTAATAGATGTACACATAAAACAATACACGCACAACAATGCGAAACAATGGGAGACACAGTAAGAAAAATTGTTGTTTTCTTATCTACAGGAATACGGAGACATATGATCAAGATCAGCTATTTTCCTAGTTGATTGTGTCAACTTTCAGTAGTTCGGAAAACAGGTGTCAGTACAATCTATAATCTCCCTCCTATGTTTGCGTCAACGCGTTTCGGTGGGAATCCGGGAATAAACGACCACCTTCTTCAGGACAAATATTCTATTCTCCCATGCAGTCAATGTACAATCTTATATATGGGACGTGTTCGAATGATGGATACTAAAGGGATCTTAACCTCCTCGTGGCACCTCATCAGTGTCACTCAGTGGAGTCACACACCAATCGATTGACACATCAATCTGTCATTCTGTGTATTTATGGTCACTAGGTTCAGGTATTGGTGGTAAAATAATCTTTAATGGTTCGATGAATTGATTAATTCTTGTTCCTTAAACAGAGACGTAGTGTAAGGGAGACTCTTTTCTTCCCTCACATATTTCAGCACGATCATCAGATTCCTAAGTGCTTTACAAAGCGCGTAGTCACGTATTACTCTCTGCTAAACTGGCAACGCTGTTGTGCTAGGTGTTCTTTCAAAGGGTGTCAGATTTAAGACCCTGGACATTGCTGAGATAAGGTTCTGTCCTGTGGAGGTGTACTTTAATATTGAGATATTTATTAATTGTGTGGTTACTTAAAACCATTTACATTTTAACAAATACACATGCATAATAAAAAACTTCAAGTCAGAAGAAAAAACACACCCGTTTTACAACGTATCCATAAGACAACCATGTAATAAACACATGGTTTAGTAAAACGTAAGCCTATGTGTTTCACAGGCTTGTAGCAATATACTAGACTGTGAGCCTATGTCTATAGGTACAAAGTGCAACATGCAGTAAAAATTACCACTTTTGTCAACAACTAAAATGCACAAAAAGACTATTAGACCAAAATGCAAGGCTTATTGGTTTCAACAAAGTGCAAAAAATGGCCTCTTTTGTCAACAACTGAAAAGCACCAGAAGACTATTATACACACCTAGCGGCAAGGGCATTGTTACTAGTTGCAAACATGTTAAGATGAGCATCAAGTTAAAAAGAAACAGAGTTACTGATTTGAGCCAAGTGCATTATCAAAATAATAGCAACTTTTCATAAATCAGGAATGCAAATAACGGTCCATCAGATGGCATCCAGGGGATCAGCACATGTAGTATCGCTAACCGCTTCTACGCCTGAAACCTCCTCGAGCAAAGTGGAAGACTCTTCAAACAAACTAGAGTCCCCACCTCCTTATTGCAACTTTCACCTGCTCAAACACAGATTCCTCAAGCAAACTGAAATCCTCATAACTTTCCTGTATCTTCACTTGCTCAGACATAGACCCCTCCACAGACACTCCCACATCAAAGGGATAATCCCCCCTGGCCTTCACACCATCAGTGGAACTCACACCCTGACAGGACTCAGGAGATTTGACAACACCTCCTTTGATTTTAGCTACTTTCCTTTTGCTCCACCACTTCCCACCAACAACCTTCACCGCATGCTTGTTAACTTTGATCATCTTAGTCTCAGGATAAAATTTGGAACCACCCTTCTTAACCGGTCTCCTAATACGGACACATTCACCCACAACAACATTTTCCTCTTTAACTTGCATGGCATCATCATACCTAACTTTAGATTTAGCTTGACTCACCTCCACACATCGTCTCACTTGATCACAATTTGGAATTCTATCATGAAAACCAGAATTAGCAATTACCCACTAAGGGGACAACTCGTTAAAAGAGTGTCTACCCCTCAATAAAGCAAATGGGGTTACCCCAGTGGTAGAATGAGGAGTATTATTATAGGACCATATCCTCTCACTCACTGCATCCTGCACCTGTAAACCAGAAGAAACAGCTAGTTGTATAGTATTTTTTAAAATACGGTTTACCCTCTCCACCAAACCATTTCCTTGGGGACTATATAGAGCAGTCGTGAGGTGCTTGACCCCAAAATCCATCAAAAAACTCCTCATGTTATTTGAAACGAATTGAACCCCATTGTTTGAAACCAGAAATGAGGGATTCCCTCCGAGCAAAACAACTGTCTTTAAAAATCAATGACATTGTCAGTGTTGGGTTCCCTCATGAACATCAATGAGACCCACTTGGAAAAATAGTCTACTACAGTCAAAATGTCCTTGAAACCACCATTCAAAGCATCAATGGGACCCACAAAATCTAACCCCAGTTTTTCCCAAGGTCTCTGAGGAAAACTGACAGGGCATAAAGGAGAAGTGTAGGTACGAAGAGACTTCTCTGCTTGACCACACTCTCTACAGTTGCTCAACATGGTCTCCACCAAATTGTCCATCCCAGGCCACCAGTAATATAAACGTAACCTCTTCTTGGTTGAAGTGATTCCCACATGCCCCTTATGAGCTAACGCAATCAATTTACTTCTTAAACCAGCAGGTGGAATCAATAAAGAGCCTCTCATGAGAAAAAAACCCTTCCACACTCAACTCGCCCTTGACCTTAAAATACGACTTGACTTTATCCCCAACCTGACCTTCTCTGGCCCACCCGCTACAGATAAACTTCTTGAGGACTACCTGACACCTATCGGAAGCAGACATGTGTTCCCAATCTTGACAAGAAATAACATCTTTGGCTAACACAAAACCATCAACCAAACCCACAACAGCCTCCTTGTCTTCTAGAATCATCTCATCATTACTTGAATTGGAAGGGCAGCTAGAAAGAAAATCTGCTTTGAATTTTTTTCCTCCTGGAATGTGTTTCATAGTAAAATTGTATTCATACAGTTTAGAAAATAGGCGAATTAATCTTGGGCTACCATTTCTCAACCCCTTGTCGTTCCAGATAAAGACTAAAGGTTTATGGTCAGTAACCACAACAAACTCTCTCCCCCACAAATAAGTTGCAAAATGATGAATACCCCACACACAGGCAAGTGATTCTTTCTCAATGGTGCTGTAATTCTTCGCTGCTGCAGAAAGTCTAAGAGAAGCAAAGGCTACAGTATTCTCAACCCTATCAACCATGACTAAGTATGGCACCAAGACCTAAATTGCTGCCGCCAACTGTAATGTAAGACATAACATTGTTTATGTTAGGTTTAAGAGCAGGTGCATTTATAATCAAACCCTTTAAATTGTTGAAAGACTCCAGTTGTTCATCCTCCCAGATGAACTTGACATTACTTCTGACAAGTTTTCTCAATGGTTCACTTACAAGTGCGAAATTTTGCACAAAGCGAGAATAATATTCACTTAGACCCAAGAAAGACCTCAATTGATCTTTATCTGTGGGTTGGGCACAATCACGAATCGTTTTTAATAGATCTTACTTGGGTCTAATACCAGTTGAAGAAATTACATGCCCCAAATATTCAAACTCATTCATTAGGAACTTACAATTTTGTTTCTTCACTGTTATACCATGATCTTCAAGAATCCCAAGAACACGGTCCAGTTTAATCAGGTGTTCTTGAACTGTGTTGGAAGAGATTAAAATGTCATCTTGATAAGTAAGTACATCTTTCACATCTCCTAACAGTTGAAAAATAAGTTTTTGAAAAACTGATGCCACCGAGGCAAGGCCAAATGGCATTCTGAGAAAACTAAATGCACCAAACGGAGTGTTAAAAGCTGTGAGATCTCGAGAATCTTTGTTCAACTCTATCTGATGGTAAGCAGCCCTCAGATCAATGGTGGAAAAAACTTTTGTACCAGTTAATTGAGCTAGCATGTCTTGGATCCTTGGTAAAGCAAAGCAATCAACTTGAATGTTCTTGTTCAAGGACCTCAGGTCAATACAAAGCTTGAGTTTGTCAGATTTCTTCTTCAAAGCTACAACAATAGGAGAAATCCATAAGGATGAATCTATAGGTTCAATGACTGAGCATCATTTTTGAAGATGTTCTTTCAATCTCTTTCTAATGCTCAGAGGAACATGTCTCACTTTATGGACAACTGGAATAGCATTAGGCTTTAGAATAATTTTGTGCTCAAATCCTTTAACCACACTTAGGTTGTCCTCAAACACAGATTGATGTTTAGTAAGAACATGGTCCAAGGAATTGACGTTCTTATGCACAGCATCTACTAAGGTAATAGGATGTTCTTTCCCTGGTCTCAAAACCATTCCAAACTTTCCTTGATCTCTCCAACCCAGAATATTGTAAACCTTCTTAGCTACATAGACTTTTGAATGAATGAGCCTATCTTTAAATTGTAAACTCTAAGGAAAAAAAACAATCATGTCAATCTCTTGACCTCCAAATGCTACTGTACAAATATCTGGAGGAAGCAGATTAATGCCATCCCACTCTTAAGAAAAAATTGTCTGAAATGATGGTAATTGGAGAGACAGAATCTACAGTAACTCTGGTGTAGAAGTTTGCGGCACGGGTAATTGAAGTCATGAAAAGGCATGTAGTTGAAAAAATATACAACGCTTAATCCATGTAGAGAAAAGTCATAAACTCACTCCTACCAGACGTGACGAAATCGGGCAGATGAAGTAAATGCATCCATAGGGAAATGGCTGGAGTTTGTAGAGTCCTGGAAGCTGGGCTGAAGAGAGGAAGAGGATCACACAACTGCAACGCGTAGAAATAGATTCTCAGGTGCTGACTCCATCCGCTCATCGCCAATTTATGTAGTGTCCCCAATTACGATGTCCACACAGGAGATGGAGTTAGATGGGTAGATTTATTCTTATAAGTAGGAGATCCAGCACCAAGTATTCCACAATGCAACTCCCATCATCAGCCACCGGTATCAAACTGACTCAAACTGGAGCTTCCAGGAGACCAACATTCCAGTATGCTAGGCAACCAGGAATAACGAACGATGCAACATGCATCATGAGAGAAACAACAGTAAATGCATAACAAAAGCAAACATAAGGATATAACATGCAAACATGTTAAGATGAGCATCAAGTTAAAAAGAAACAGAGTAATTGATTTGAGCAAAGTGCATCATCAAAATATTAGCAACTTTTCATGAATCGGGAATGTAAAAATGGTCCATCAGATGGCATCCTGGTATTCGCACCCAAGTGTGTCAAGAAAGAGAAAGTCCACAGTAAAATACAGAGTGCTAAATAAAGGGAACAGAGGCAGCACCAATAAAAGGCTTGGCCAGTGGCATATATGACACAGCACTGGTGCATTACAATTACCAAAACTTTACCCTGTGGTGATTAAAATGACAGTAGAGATACAGTAACATTTCTTAGATGGCGCAAGAGTGATCAGATGAGAGTCTAAGCTAAAAAACAACCCTGTATTTCTACCTGTCTCAAGCTCCGTTGCTTTATAGCTAAAGCATATATATATATATATATATATACCAACATCAAGTATTCATAAAATGTATATCGACCTGTGCAGTATTTTTGTGTCCTTGATTATAAATTGTGGTTAGTTGGTTAATTCTCCTTTTATTTAACACACTTATATAGTTAGCAGACCTCTACGGTTAAATCCACTAAAAGCCCGCGCTTAGATGGTGCTTCTTTTTTCGCATCCGTGCTGCCAATTTGTGCTCATACTCGTTTAGTCCATTAGATGGGCAATTCATTGTTTTAATACAAACCTCGATTGACTGGCTTTGTTAGCGTTTGTTTCAAAAAGGTAACCAGCTATGCCTGTACGTTTCATCATTTTTTGTTTTCGCGCGCTGGTTTGTTTTAGTGTTGGTTTTATTCCCGAGTGTTTTAAAAAGGCTGGGAAAACAGACAGGGCGGGGGATTTCAGCAGAATTACCCAGTACTGACAGACGTTCACGTAATAATGGGCGTTACACGCGGCGATGACGTCACAAGGGTAGTATAAAACTTACGGCGGAGCGCGCCGTCCACAGATACAAACAGCGCCCGAGAGTATCTTGACGGCACGAGACAGAACGGAGAGACACCAGTGATTTGCGGAGGTTAGTGATATTATTTATGATATTTTCAACACCATGTTGAACGTCTGATTATGGTTGTATGTGTACTGCGCCGCGAGGACTTTGTTCAGTCGTTATACACTACACGTTTGTTAAGCCTTTTATCAGAGTCTCTAGTCTGGTTGTACTAGTCGTTGCCTAGCCGTATACAAAATGGCGGCACTTGTAATATATGTTCTCTTGCACAACACCGGGTATTTCCTGTATGCGTCTCCCGCGCCCCGTCTCTGTCATAGACGCTGCTTTGGAAAGCTGTAAACTTTTTTTTTTTTTGCGTATTTGAGCGAATTGGCCGTAATATCATTTTATCCCTTTCCTGGTGATATCTTTATTGACATAGCTGGCCGTTTATTAGATTCTCGCTCCTGGCAGAAACTAGATCAATTTTTCCCCGCCCCCTCTGTTTGCTGTCCTGTATTGCCCGGAGTTCTCCGTGACGGCACAGACTGGTCGACGTGTGGCAGCGCGGCCGCGTAATGGAGGCGCACGGACTGTATGTCATCCCGCATTAGAAAATGGAGTCGCCCAGCTGTGCTTGACTTGTACAGTAAAAAAAAAAATGGGGCTGGTGACAAACGTAGTCGCTGTTCTTGTGTGGGCTTCGATGACACTTGGAAGCTTCCGATCATTGGATAGGTTCTAACCCCGCTCCCTTTAATTCCTGCTGTTTGTTTTTCTCCTCTAAGTAGCTCCTATAACTCCTTCAGTGAAGAGGCTTCCGCGGCGCGCTGAGACCGAAAGCTCTTGTTTGTAATACAATGATTTCCGTTGGCCATTATGACGTAGGCGTCCTGCGAAGCTATGACTCGCTCGGATCCTGGTAGGCGGGAGCTAACGGCTGACCTTGACTTGGAGTAGTTTTAAAATCTGCCGTCTCCCGCCCAAAGTTTAAGGGACCCGAACAATTACATTTTTAGGCTGCGCGCAGTTTTTATTTTTATACGATCTACGGGTCATCCTTCAGTGTAAAACTACATAATCAGTTTTGTGTTAAAAAATTGTAAGCTCGCGCATTTCTTCCTCCGGTGTGCAATGCGTGGGCGGCGCGTGCCTTACCCGGCTACCTTTTGCACTGCTTTTTTTTTTCTTTTTCGAATTCTATGTTAACCTCCTTTTTTACTTTAAAACTGTAAAAGTAATGACAATTAAGATTTTCTTAATACATATCATTAAACGCCCTTCTACAACTGGCTTGTGTATGTAAATCCAGTAACGACACTCGTCAAATAGACATATCCGGGAGGCTATGCTAATCCTTCGTTTTAATTTTTAGATTGAATAAAAATGGCTCGAACCAAGCAGACAGCTCGTAAGTCTACTGGAGGAAAGGCTCCAAGGAAACAGTTGGCTACTAAGGCTGCCAGGAAGAGCGCACCATCTACAGGTGGTGTCAAGAAGCCTCACAGATACAGGTATGTTTTTATTATTTTGAATGGTTAGTAAAGGCAGATTCTGTAAAACTCTAGAGATATTTTGTGATTTAGAGTGCCTAGATAAATCTTTACTGCCGACTACAATCGTTCTCGAGGAAAACTGAGTGTAACGTGGTTCAGATTGAGCAGCAACTCGCAGTATTTATTTTTTCCTGGTAATAAAGGCCTGTAGTATGCCCAAAAAAGCATTGCAAATATTTCTGCCAAGTATCTTTAGATACACCAGGAGAACTCTTAATGCCGGTTCCCCAATTTTATTAATGCATTTGCCTGGAGGTCAAGTTGCTTGCAATATAGAGACTAAAGACTTTCCTTTTGGATTGTAGACTCTCGTCTTATAAATAAAATCCCATGATGTAGATAACTGGGATTAATGTACTTCGTCACACATAAATAGACTTTAGAACTTCGCAGGGATGTGCAAATTAGCCCAAACTGCATATGCCGTAGACTGGAACTGGAGACCATTGTTGAGCGGTTCCTCTCTTGGTCTACAAAATACCTGCTCCTCACAAGGTGACACAGTAAGTGTGTCACTATAAACAGGGGAATTTAAAGAAGTGTATATACTAATTGCTGTTTTTCTCTAAAATATCATCTTGACTATACTGTGTAAAGAATTATTTTTGTCCCCTGACATTGGTCCTTACAGACTTATTGCGATTGTGCAGTTTAATTGCTTAAATTATCTCCTTATTATCCACTGGAACCACTGCTTCTTTGTATGTGGGCAGGTCTAAAAATCAAATTGTTCCACTGTAGCACCTCATGATGCTCTTAACTCCACGCTGACTTAAGCCTTTAGAAGCCAGCATGGGTTGCTTGATATCCCTGTTAAGGATGCAGGCTTTCATGGTTGAAACCACCATGCCTGGGAAAAGTTAGTTTGTCATAAGTCTACTAACGGTTATACATTTTTCTTTTTATTGCTTAGGCCTGGTACAGTTGCCCTGAGAGAGATCCGAAGATACCAAAAATCTACTGAATTGTTGATTCGCAAACTGCCGTTCCAGCGCTTAGTGAGGGAGATTGCTCAAGATTTTAAAACTGATTTGCGGTTCCAGAGTGCAGCTATTGGGGCTCTGCAGGTAACTCAGTTTTTGTTTCTCTAAATGCTTCATTCTAATAAGAATGTGGGCTCTTGTTTGATACTAGAGTGGGGCCATCAGAGTTAAGGGCTTATGAAATTTGGATGAAGTCTGCGTTCTAGAAGACACCACTCTTATAACAGCTCATTAACTGAACTGCAGTATATCTGGTTGTATTAAGACTAAATCACAGGACTAACATTTCTCTACCAACAGACCATGGTAGCGTCAGTAAGTTTCTGCCACCAGGGATCGGTTTAAATAATTCTAGACCATGGGTACACAACATTTACCATAGGGCCACAGAGTGGTCTGTGGTGTGATCGAGGGCTGCACTGATACCAGAAGGGTGGCGGTAGGGAGTCTGGGTTGGTCAGGGATTGTTTAAGGAGGTCTAACACGTTAAATTAATGGGCAAGCACTTATTTGCAGGTTAAATAATGCTTGTTCATCTAGTTAAAAAAACTGAATATTCGTGCTGTATTTTGAGTACATGATTGCCCAAACATAATGGCTTGACCTCCAGTTGAAGACCCCTGCTTTAATGCCCGATCAATGACCACCAGAAATTGGTGTCCTATCAACTTAACACTCCGTTAGGTTTTTATTTACATTAGTATCTTCAATGATTACTTAGTTGACATGCAAATTTAGGACCTCCAACTTGAGCCCCTACTTGGTGCATGCAGCTGGCCTTCTGTGTTGCATACATTTTTATTCTGCTATGTATGACTTTACAGTTGTCCCAAAACTTGAGACATTGAAGTTGGTCAGCTGCTATAGTTTTTTTCCTTGTGCTTGTCCGCACCCTTGGTACATGAGCACATTAACCCCACCCAACCTCCTACTGTTGTATTCCTCCACTTGTCCACTGCCTTATAGTCCAGCAGAATGACCTGGCTTCACTTCCCTCTTTTAGCAGGAGCATGGACTGAGTACTGCTTGCTTCAGATCTCATAAGGTCCTTCCACTGCTGGTGCTGTCCCTGTTTCTTGAACTCCCACCCACCTATATTTTTTCTTCCTTTCCCAACTCTTCTGGGAAATCACCCAGACACAGATTTGTCTGGAAACCTATGGTGCTCAATTCACGTATTATGTTAGCAGTTACTTGCTTACAATGGTCATATGGGGCACAGAATAGGCAACATTGATGTGCTTAGATTAGTGCGTGGTCGCACAAACGGGCACAATGTTCACGCACACCACTTTTCACATTAACGCTACACAGCTATTTGTCACCCACCCCCTTAATTCAGGATGCACAATCATCCATGGGTGTCAGCAGAAACGTTAGGGGTTGAGGGACGCTCTTGCTACTATTCAGATACTCGATGGAACAGGCAGCACAGAGAATGAGATTCCAAAGGGTGTCTGAGGGGCTGCCCTAGTGCTGGGGGAGGAGAGCGACCTCTAAAAGGGCCGAACAACAAAAGTAATGCACTGAAACAAACCTATGGACACTGGTTAAAGGATCAATGGGCCAGTCGCCAGGGCGGTAACAAACCAGACACAAGGCAGAACAAACGTAACTATTCACCAGTGAAAGCAGTGGCCTTTTTAAAGGCAGACCAAGCAACCAACGAAATAGCAGTTTACAGCATGCAGCACATGCACTCTGACTCAAGACGTGACCTAATAAAAAAGCAGACTTCATGGCTTTTATTAATGGCTCATGTAGCTGATTTGTGTTAATGGCTACTAGAAGGTCCTCCACGGTTACATTTCAGACTAATACAGAGATGAAAGGAACCACGTCTGGATGGTAATCTCAGAATACTAGCCATGGGGCCATTTAAAAAAAAAAAAAAAAATTAAAAAAAAATTTCCTCCTGCAATTGGGTCTTGACGTGGAACTACTTCCTCAATATTAAGGACTAAATTTAGCAGCTAAACTACTGAGGCTAAGTGCTTTTAGCTGTCTAGTCCAGTCAGAATGGTTCTGAGCAATGTTTGGGTCTTTTGTTGACCTGGACAGAAGATGTGGGAGGCAAACACTGTTACACCAGTGTCATCCACAGTTAGTGCAATCTAGTCAAGGCAGTGTTTGCTGACCATAAGGACACAGCTGGTGCACAACTAAAACTTACAAATGTCAAGCAATCACTGGCCTCGCAACACAATGGGAACAGTCTGCAGGAGGCAGTCCTACATTTACAATGGATATCTTTGGACTGCAGTAGCTACTGAACTAAGTCGTTAGTCTGAATTTCAGACTTCAACCCAAATTATACCAACATCAAATGCCCCTAACTTTCATAAAGTCAGCCATCTGTCTTGGCACACACCTACACAGCAACTTATTAAAAGAAAAATGTGGTCAATGACTGGGCATAAAAGGTAATGGAAGGTGGTGAAGCATTAAAAAGGAGTTCACTTCAGTTAATCTGCTTCTGCATTAATTGGATCAGAGGGATGCCTAAAGGGTATTTTGCACTAAAAATAAGTCTGAATTAACCAAGCATGCAATGAGCCACATAATGTCATGTACCAGAACTTCTGCTCTTGATATTTAGACCAAAGAAAACTCGTGCTGCTGCCAAACTAGCATTAGTGCTATTGGTAGTACACATCTGTAGGGAGAGCGATAATGTTAATAAACTAATAGATGCTTGGCGGTCTAGGTACATCCGAGTAGTATGCAGTGATGGTGGTGTGCTTGAATTGCCTGTTGGAATTAATAAAAAATCTTATGCCTTAAGTGATTGAACAGCAAAATGACTTATGCGGAGTGTAAACTATGAGCTATTACAGGTTATGTAAGCCTGTATGATTCAGTGTACCTTGTAGAGCCCAACATGTAGACCAGTAGCAGTTTCTATAGTTGTGAGACTACCCATCTAGTTGGGTCTGTTATGTATTTGACAAAAGTACACCTGTGACATGGTTACTTCACATCTGCATGTTTGTGAAACTAATCCAGTGTGACATTTACATAATTCCACAGGAGGCGAGCGAGGCATACCTTGTTGGCCTATTTGAAGACACCAACCTCTGCGCAATCCATGCGAAAAGAGTGACCATTATGCCCAAGGACATCCAGCTGGCAAGAAGGATTCGAGGAGAACGTGCTTGAAGACTTTTTTTTTTGT
Organism: Triturus cristatus; assembly: GCF_964204655.1. Lineage (NCBI taxonomy): Eukaryota > Metazoa > Chordata > Amphibia > Caudata > Salamandridae > Triturus > Triturus cristatus. Next base: position 1,093,494,835 of record NC_140593.1, read on the forward strand.
TTTTTATTTCACCTAGCAGGATCACAATTTGATTTTTGTATTGAACTGTAAATACTTGCCTGTGTCCTTCTTTTTTGTTTTTATAAGGATTTCTTTTAAGCATACATGGATATTGGTGGAAAAGTAGAAAACATTTTTATAAAACATTCCTCAACTTTCTCAGGTTTTTCAGGAATTGGTATGTGAAGTTGTGGTGACTTGAGACCGAGTACTACAGAATTTTAGACTGCATGCATCAGACTTTACAGGTGCACTCCAACAGTTTCCTCTTTCAATGGATCTTCTTGCATTGACAAATTGGTTGTAAATAAACTTTCCACTACCTCGTGCTTTTGTGGAATCTATTTAATAAAGTAGAGGGCATCCAACTTTCCCTTTGGTAGAATCTAGTCTTCTTAAGGACCAGTGATCTTAAAATACTGTTGCAAGGTATGCCACATTACCCTTTAGGGCCATTGGTAATGTTTTAGTGACGTTGATCTTTGTGTGTGACTTGGTTTTAAAAAAACGCGTGCGCTTGGGGGGCTGCTTTAGAGGGTTACACCCAGCTTAATTTTTCCTAAACTGTCTAGACTGAGCTAGTGTGAAGGGGTTTTAGTAGCTTGGTTTATGCCAGCTCCTAGAAACAGCCAGATCTTAAAAGCACGCACCATGACCACTGGGGTGCCCTATTACCTAATTCTGTTAGGTGACCCAATATAAACTCGCTTGGTCCCTCAACTTGCCTATGCAGCCATGCTACAACACTGCAAAAATTGCTGTAACAAATGCCAAATATGGTATCAAAACAGACGAAATCCAGTGTAATTGTACAACAGCTCAAATGAGGCGAGAAAACGTCACTCAAATTGCTGTTACACTCTATCTGAGTCCGAGTGATTGGGAGGAACGGCATGCAAACGTCTCAGCTCGTCCGTTCTGAGGGATACTGGGTTACCCCATTGCTTGCTGAAAATGATTACTCATCAGCACAAGAAATGATGTTTCACTATCTTGTGGCAGATCTTAATCTTCCTCCTGAGGGAATCTCCCCAGTGGATGACATTACAATGGTCCATCATTTGGTTTACTTTTCAGCTAGTGGTGTTTTGAAGACCTTTGGTACTAGGACCTGGAGATATTCTCGGCCAGCATTAAAGTGATCTCTCCAAAACTGCAAAAGAAATACAAGAACCCTCATCACCCAGAATTTGATATCTGCCCTAAACCAGGCACTTCATATAGACCGTCACTCTGCTTCAAAGACCAAAATTGTGACGGCTGCCCTTTTTGGCAGATTTCTGTGTGGAAACAAACTTTCAGAGACTGTCATCCAGATTATAGACAAGATAAAGAGTCCATTATATGAAATTATTATAAACTTGAGCTGCATAGTAAACCGATGATGCTGTGTTTCATAATGTTTATAGGTGAAGATCCTAGATTGCTGAAAAAAGGGTTCCTTGTACTCCTGTCTTTGCGTTGCAGGAACTTTCATAGAAGTTACATAGATAACCCGGCCAGCCTTCCGGGCATGGGCATTTGAAATTCAATTTACTGTACATGGGATCTCATTCCCAAAATGTCCATGACATAAAGAACTGGCGGATGCAATTGCCAATGTTGTGCATCATGCTTAGTGTAAGCTCCAGGAAGGCTCAATCGGTGTTTTTGTTTACCTTTTAGAATGCAAGCTGATCAGACTAATTTTCATTTCTGCAATGGTAGATCTTCTGTCTTTAATTGCAAATGCTGCAATTAATATTTATCGAGTATTCAGTCTGCATATCAGAAAAATCTTACCGTGGCCAGTATTACGGGTGCTTCTCACATGGACATTGGTACCCTGTATATTCTTTTGTATGGACAAACATGAATTTAAAGTGTTCTAGGGTTGACAGGCAGTTGGGATTATTCTAATGTCTGAGGTGAAGATTCTTCCAATACAGTAACTTTCCCACATGTAGTCTGACATCCTTGTGACCTAAACTCTGGCTAATTAGCAGTGCACAACTCCAGAGAGGCTTGGTGTCTTTCACCATCCAAACTCTTCAATCAAGTCTTGGGCTTTGTACCAACCACCCTTGTTGACAAGTTTATTATCTGAACTGGCATTTTTCTTCAGAAAGCCGTACCTCAAATCATTCTCTGGCAGTACCCTGTAGAGTGGAGCACCTGCTAGAGGAGTTCAAATGCAGTCTCACAGGAGTGCATGACCATTGCCAATACATGTCTGAAATCTGCTCTGAATCTAGCAGACCCTGCTGGTAGACCGCAATGCAGAGCCTCTACCTAATGCAGGCATGCTTGGCTGAGCATCTCAAGATTCAAACAAGGTGTCCAGCCAGCTATAATTAACATGTCTATCACAGGGGACCGTCTGTTTGGCGAGGCAAAAAACTTCAGCGCTTCCACACATAAAAAAATTCTAGAATGACACCGCCTAGACCATGGGTGCCCTGCAGTATTAAATAATATTCTGCTTTGTGTCATCCGGCGGTATATTGGGAGTCTATCAGGGATATCATGCATGCTGGGGGGTGTTATCCGGTTTACAGAGCTCTGGGGGATCAGAGGAGATGGCGCCCCCACCAGCCCCTCCTTTCCTAATATCCGCATCCCTGAAAATGGCCCCCGCATTGCCTGTACTTCCAGCAGGATCTGCAGCAGGCTGCCAGGACCAATGTTTCTCCCCATTATCCAGTTCAGACGGACCAACACGCCTGGTAAGCCTGCCAAAGATGGAGGGAATCCCAGGCTGTGAGCTTTGTCTGGGGATGTGTGCCGCTTTTAGCTTGGAAGCTCTGTGGTTACTTTACATTTCCCAGAGCATTATGTATGCACTGGCTCCAGCTTTCACTTTCGATTTGTCATCGGTGTCTCTACTGTCCTTCCCCCAGCTTTGTGGGTCTGCGAGCCGGGGGGGGAGAGGGGGGCAGGCAACTGGCTCTTTCCACTTCTTGGCAGCTTGCTGTTTGTTAGTATGGGGCGGCATCGCAAAGCTTTAATCTACGTATGCTCGTTCTTGCCTCTGATCAGCCCTGCCAGGATTCGCTGAGCCGCTTATCACGCTCCCCTGGAATGAGTGAGGATCTTCAGCAGTGCATAAAAAACCATGGAAGGGGAGAGGTCGCATGACTGGACAAATTCTTTTCCGTGCCAGATAACTAATATAAAGGATGATCATTTTGATGAAGGGGGTCGGGATTTTGAGAGCTCCGATAGTACTACCTCAGACGCAGATAAACCCCCAAGCGCACAAACATGTCAAAAGAAGGGAAAGTAAAAATATCCCTGCCACCAGCAACAGACACATAGCCTCTGCACCAACATCTCGGCTAGCTTGGGACTACTGGGCAACACGTCTACGGTTTGAGAGGTGACAAAGTGCAAAAGAAGTCCGTGTGGCTCCAGAGACCCCCACAATGGATTCAATATGCAATATTCCTAATCTAGTACAAGTAGAAGCCACAACTGAGACCTGGGAAGCTCACCAAACCGCCAAGAAAATTCAGGGATTGATTTGCTAAGCCCCCCACAAATTGCTGTGATCGACGTTGCGGTTAAACAAAAAGCAACATTATGTCACTACAAAGGTTGCCATCCAATGTTACTGTGCAAAGCTGCAACATAGTACAAACAAAATTAAAACATTACCACCTAACTAGTGTGCCTGTCCTATGATTGCCATAAATATGTTGCCGCTGATTGTGTCTCGTGCACAGTGCGGACCACCATCGATTCTCTAAGTCAACAAATGCTGCATGGATATGGTCGAAAGGATAGCGACAATTGAAGCCTGGACTTGCTATTGAGGAGTCTGCTGGTGTTTTGTGAACGAGAGTGGATAGTCTTGATGCTTAGCTTGTAGATGTTTAGTGGAAGCTTGAGGAGTTTGAAAACCGCCAACGGCGGCACAACCTGTGGTTTTTAGGGAAACTAGAGAATGTCGAAGGCAATTATGCTGGAGCCTTTATTATCAGCCTGCTTGGAGGTGCCTGCGCAGAGCTTTTTAACTGGAATTTGGTGGTGAAAGTACAACGGGCACACAGATTTCCTCTGGTTTTACGGAAAGCTGGGCATGGAGGACAGGATGAGACCTGACTTATGTTATTCGGTGCTCGAGAGAAGGTGGTGGCAGATGTTCTTTCCATGGCAAGAGGCAGGCTGTCGGGTCTTTTTGCTTAATTCAGCAAGATTGAAAGTCCTCTTCAAAGGCAGAACCCAATCTTTTACATCGGAGATAAAGGCCCAGATCCCTGGCTAAAAGATATGGCTAAACATGCAACTAACCTGTCATTCTATTGGACGTGTGAAACCTAGACTGTGACTTGGGACCAGAAGTGAGGTGCCATTTTTTTATCGGGGGACTTATGGTAACAGAATTGTCGAGCAACTGTTGTTACCTATTGACTTTCTGCCCTCCAAATGAAAAACAATGTGTAAAAAAGAAGTCATTTTGAAAAATGACCAATAATTCTCATGCTAGTATGGGTACTCACAATTTCGGAAATATCTACTGTTTCTAAACTCTATTTTGTTCCAATTTCAGAAATGCATAGGTGTCTTCCATAACGATTTTCCCATGTATATATTTTCCCAAATTAATTGCTATATACCTGGTACATAATAAAAAACCATTGCAAGATGCATCCATTATTTGCTCTGGGTTTGTGGGGTTCTTGGTGAACCTTCAAGTCCTATATATCTCCACAACCGGAAAGGTCCAGCGGATGTAACGGTATATTGCTTTCAAACAGCTGTCATAATTAGAAGAAGTTACAGGTAAAATCGTTGACACAAATGGCTGTTTTTTTCCATCTAATTTTCAATTCTTTGTATAGTCAACTGTTACTTTCTATAAAGAAACCTTGAAGGATCTACATAAATGACCCCTGGCTGAATTCAGAATTATGTCTACTTTTCTAAAATGTGTAGCTTTCCAGGATCCATTATTGCATACCCATTTGTACCATTAATTGGAACGACGTTGAAAGCACACAGAAAAAGCAAAAATGGGCTATGTGACAAAAATGCCAAAACTATGTAAAAACTTGGTTTTCTGATAAAAGTCTGCTTGCCCCTGAAAGCTGGTGATTTCAGCACCACAACCCCTTTGTTGATACCATTTGCAGGGAAAAAAACAGACTCTTTCATATTTAGCCCATCCCCCCCCCCCCCCCCCCCCCCCAAATGTAGCTTATGTGGTCAAAAAGTTACAAGTGCAAACTACCCCAAAAAAGGCTACGCACGGGGGGGGGGGGGAGCCGATACTATATAGAACCCACACCAAGGGGGTTGCAATTCTCTCTAAAAACGGTATTTGTGATTTCGACCAGAGTCTCTGCTGATGCTTTGGACCGTTGGGTTATGTCAGATCACAATCCTCTTGTCAAAGAACTACAAATGACCCAGCTCCCAGAAGTCAAGCGATCGAGGTCATTTCAAAGGACACTTTTGTTAGATCCACGCTATGTGAGACATATCCAGGATTGGATCCCTCGGTTTTTTCTAGAAAAATCTGGGTAGTGCTCACATTAGTGTCGTCTGGGACACATTTAAGGCTGGTTTTAGGGGGAAACGCTGAGATTCAGTATTGAGCGCCAAAAATAGGAAAAAATGCTACTGGTGGGATTGTATTCTGATTTGACTAGTGCTGAATTAAAATTGAATGATAACATTTCTTCTGGGGATGAGATTGGTATGGCCCTTTTATTCGAGCTGTCAAATGCCAGAGCTAGAATTGTAGATATCGCTGTTAAAAAGGCTACAGATAGGTACATGGTCTGGCAGGAGGAATCTAATTAATACAATGAAAAAGTAGGGCAAAATCTCGCATTTAGGGCAAGCGTAACAACTGAGGGCGAACAAATTAGGGAGATAAGGGACCCGTTGCTTGGAGAGAAATCAGGATCGATTGAGATTAGGTCGGCATTTCAACGGTTTTACCAGCAACTATACTCTAAGACTGGTGAAGCCCCTAACATCATGGGGAATATCTCCCGGACTCCTGTCAGGCGATCCTCGAAGAATCCAATAGACAGAATGGATCAACCTATTTTAGTAGAAAAGATAGAAGCAGCTATTAAGAGTTTAAATTCTGGGAAAGCCACTCGTATGGACTTTATCCCCAGAGAATTTTATAAAATATTTGCTGGTATACTTAAAGGCCACTTAGTGGAACTGATGCAGGAAGGGAATACCCCCCACTCCCCCGCATAGCTGGGCAACAGCAAGGATTGCAGTTTTTCTAAAAAAATAATAAACCATCTAATGAGTTAGGTTCATATCACACTTATCAATACTGACTCCAAGATCTATGCAAAAATCTTAGACTTGCGTCTTGCCACGGTTATTAGCCGTATTACAGCTTCTGTCCAACATTGTTATATGCTGGGTAAGGGGATGACCGATCATATCTGATGAGTCCTCACCCTCTTTCATGTGGCTGGAGTTACTAAATATCCTATGGCGCTAATCTTGCTATACGCCTAAAAAACTTTTGATCAGTTTTTCTGGCCGTATGACTGGGAGGTGATGGCTCGGAAGGGGATTGCACAGGGATTTATTAAATCAGTAAAAGCTGTTTATTATAAGCCTAGGGCTAGGATTTCTATAATCGGAGGTCTATCCGATTAAATAACTATAGAACGAGGCACTAGGCAAGGATGTCCTTGCTCGCCAATCCGATTTGCCATCTATATTGATCCCCTGATAAGACAAATTCAATGCAATTAGGCATCCTATCTCTAGATTACCATTCCTAGCCAAAATAGTGGAAAAACTGATCAACACACAACTGACACAGTTTATTCAGGAAAATCATCTGTTGGATTCTTCTCAGTTTCGCTTTAGGGCCGAACATAGTTCTGAGATAGCATTAATAAAAAACAGATGAATTAAGAACTATCTTTGACAAAGGAGGCTCTGCAACACTTATTCTCCTTGACCTGTTGGCGGCCTTCGATTTGGTTGATCATTTCACTCTTGTTGACCGCCTCAAAAAATTGGTCATTGCTGATAAAGCCCTGGCCCTACTTCAATCATTTCTAACTGACAGAAGTCACTCAGTTATATTGAAGAAATCTTCATCCAATTCCTCTCTGCCGTGCGGGGTTCCCCAGGGATCTTCTCGAAGCCCTATGCTCTTCAATGTCTGTTTCGGATTGGCCCCCCAGATTAGATCTTTTTGATTTTACCCCACATCTTATGCAGACGATACTCAAATCGTGGTGTCAGCCTCTAACAATACAGAAGTCGCCATCTCTCAGTTTCACAACTGTATGAGAGCTGTTAATGACTGGGTGGGAAGGCAGTGTCTCAAACTAAACTCAGAGAAAACTGAGGTGATACTTTTTGGTAATAAACCTCAATTTTCGAGCCCAGCATGCTGGCCAGCAGAGTTGGGAACCCTCCCAACCCCAATCCAAAAAGCAAAAAACATAAGCATAGCTATAGATGACAAACTGAACTTTAAAAAGCACATTAGCTCAGTTGTCTCTACCAGCTTCAACACTGAGATTCATCAGGAAGATTCTTCCTTTTATTCCTCTCCCCTCCAGAAAAACACTTATTTCCTTACTAATTCTCACAAAGCTAGACTACTGTAACAGACTCTTTGTTAAGCTCCAAAAACAACACGTGAGGAAACTTCTAAGCGTGCAGAATGCGGCGGCCAGGCTTATTTTTGATCTTCCCAAGTTCCACTCAGTTTCAGCCTCTATTAAGGAACTTCCTTGGCTTTCGGTAAATAACCACATTAAATTCAAGGGATTATGCCTCACCTATAAAGCCTTGCATGATCTGGGTCCTAGTTACCTCAAACAATCCCTCTCTTGGTACATTCCCAACAGAGAACTACGATCTAAAAATTCCCTGATGGTGTCTCGTCCCAGTTTTAAGAGACTCAAATGGGGAGGCAGTTTTTTCCCCCCTGAAGCCCTGGTTCTATGTAACAGTCTGCCTATAAACATCAAAGCAGCTCCCACACTATTGAGTTTTAGGAAACTAACAAAAACCTGACTTTTTAACCTCTAGTCTCCCACTACTCTCACCTATACTGCTATACCAACTAGCACCAAGACACCCATGGGTATTTGAGCGCTTTAGAAACATTTTAACATAACATACAGTAGTTGGTATGCAAGCTCCACATTAACCAAGCCATCCACTTACCGGCCTGTTACAGCAGCCTCAAGAACAGGCAGTGAAAGTATTGCACACACTAGATGATCGGTACGTACCTTCAGAAAACATTACTTTGTGGGCATTCAGATATATAGGTAGGCAGAAGTGGGACAAAGAGGGCTGAAACATTTGTTTATAAACATGTGCTTTAAAGGGCTCACCTTACCCCACAGGAGGAAATACCACTATGTAATCAACACATGCCATGTGAATCCAGAACAGATTAATGATGCAAAATAAAATGGTTACTTACCGGTAGGAGTAGTTTTGCAGCTTGACGTTTTTTCTGGATTCAGATGCGACCCACTTACCACCACCAGTAAAGGTGTATTTAAAAAGAACTGACACGCATAAAGGAAATGGAAAAAAAATAGTCTTCAGACTATTCCGGACCGAACCACTAGATAGTGGAATAGTGCACAGCCTGCAAGTCCATAAAGTTCTTCATCTAGTTTAATTCCTCCCCACTACTAGTCTACGTGTCTCTTAGTTTTACATCCTTATGAAGATTCATGAGCAATAATAACACCCTTCAGAGAGGCCCATGGCTGAATCACTTTCTTAGTTTAACAATTGGTTTAAGGGACCTTTGGTTACTGAAATGTCCTCATATTTGAAGATACTAAAGTAGTCTTGCATCTTTTTGGAGGATGTACATTTTGATTCGGCCAAACATATTCTCCTCACCTTAGATGTCAAGTCACTCTACGCCTGTATTCCATTGGATGAGAAATTATATAATATTGAAACCCTGTCACAAAACCCATCATTGACCCCAATCAATTTCATTATGAGTTCAGCACTGGCAGTGAAAGAATATTTATTTTAATTTGAGTATCAATATGCTTTTAAAAGTGATGGATACTTCTGTGGGCATCGCATTCTCCCCATGTGTGACTTACCTTTTATGCATCAGTTTGTAGCAACCAGTATATACCCACTCACTAACCCATTGTAAATTAAAAATTAAACCATCGTTTTTGGGTTAGTGACTGCAAGGGGAGTTGAGGAAGTTCATCTACTGTAATAGTGTGGTCTATAGAACATCTAAGCAAATAAGGTGTATATTTTCTACAACAAGGTGCCAAAACATTTCTCAGATATGTTACAGCATAAAGGTGACATACACTGGACCATACTAGAAAAATACGTACCTGGATTTTTCCCCCAATGATAGAAGTCAGATTTTTCCTGGAAAACTAACAACGCTGGGTTTTTAATTCAGGACTAGGTTTCCTTAACTCCTATTTTTTGATCCTTGATTTTGGAACTGAATAGTTTTGTATATCATGGGAGTGTCCGTTAGATAGTACAACTGATAAACACCACATATCATGGCCTGTTCATTAGGTCTGATACCATGTTCATTAGAATGACACCATGATCTTTTCTACAAGCTGCGTTTGATAAAAAGAATTATGATTGATGTTCTACTGACTGGGAAACCCTTGACAGAACAACATTCCCTATAACACTTTTCATACCCTATCCAAGAAGCTTCCTTTTGGCACTTGCTGCCTTGTGGTGTTGCTCGGGACTCAACAGGATGCTATAATTCCCAGTTAACAATGCAGTATGTCATGCCCTTTGCCCTCGCATGCTGACTCGGCACCGGACATCTCTTTCAGGAGTGATGTTTATAAGGTGAACCACTGCCTATTTTTTGTCTCCTCACTCACCAAGGACAGAATAACCAACTCACATATGGGTGCAAAAGACACGATTATGTGATTCAAAACGGGAATTGCAACCTCCTTGAACTCTAGAGTTCATTACACTCTTTAGCCTCCACTCATACTTTTCTAGCTGTTATAATGTTTTGGCTTTAAACTATAGGTACTTCGATTTCATGCCACTTTTCACAGTCTCCTCACATTATGGAAACCCATACCAATTAATAGGGTGTCAAGTCACCTGAGCAACCCGCAATGAGAGAAAACAATGATTCGAAAACATTGAGTTGATCACATGACCGTATTTTTTAATGTATTTCCAGGTGGCCCTATGTCTGCTTTGGGGGGTGGGTTGAAGCTATAACCTTTATTCAAACAGGGTAAGCACTAGCCTCCGCGTCTGTTTGTCCGGTCTGCCATCCCACAAGTGGTGTCAGAAGTGGGATCAACCGGGGACATGGAGGCTGCAATCGCCCGAATGGCAGAGAGCCTGGGGAAAGCCATGGAAAAATTCCTCGCCGTTGTAGAAGATCGGGGGAAGCTGCAACAGGCACTCACGGAGCAGGGCCAGACCCATGATACCGCGATGGGGAAAATCGCAGACGTCCTAGGACAACAAGGAGGGCCGAGTACTCTTCCCTCATTCATTTTGCAAAAATATGTAACCGGAGAAGACCCGGAGTACCTTTTCAACAATTTCGAACGAATGGCCTTGGCCGCAGCATGGCCAGCGGATAAGTGGGGTCAATACTTAGGGCCCCTACTGTCTGGAGAACTGCAGGCATCCTACCAAGCGGCCAATATCCTGGGTACGACCCCCTACGCCGAAATAAAGCAATGTATCATGGAACGCGTAGGGGTTGACGATGAGACCTATAGGATGAGACTCCTGCAAATAAGGGAAGGACCCCAAGAAACCCCTAGGGCCTTATACTTCCGAGTACGAGACATGGCTGACCGATGGCTGAAGCCCGCCATCGCCACAAAGGAGGTCATTATGGCCAAAGTCTACCTGGAGCAATACCTCGCTTCCCTCCATCCATCCATACAGAGATGGGTAAGACAACATGCGCACCTCACACTGGATACTGCTGTAGAAATCGCTAGCGCCTACAGCAGAGCGCACGAAGTATAAAAGGGACGCAAAGAGACTACATGGAAATCCAGCAGGAGCGGGGCTCATCGCCCTTCCTGGCCTTCACTGACCCGAAAACCTGATCCCGTGACAGTGATCCTCGGACCCCCTGTTTTCCGAACCCCGGGTCCCCCCTAGTGAGAACCCCTACCCCCGGACCACAGTGTTACAGTTGCGGAGGGCTTGGTCACATAGCCCGTTTCTGACCGCAGAAGGAGGAACCGATGGAGATCGGCATGGTAAGGAACTATTATTGCCTCTCCCAGACTGCCCATCCTCCTCCTTATCGCTGTGAAGTATCCGTAAACGGACAACTGATGACAGCACTTGCCGATACTGGCTGCCGACAGAGCGTGGTGCGGCCCCAGTATTTAGGGGCCCAGATCGGACCAGTGGAGTGGACTGTAAACATACAATGCGTTCACGGGGATACAAAGACATATCCCACTACCCATGTACGAGTACAAACCACCGCAGATCCTGGCTCTGCATTAAAAGTGGGCCGGAACAGATCATCCTTGGAAATGATTATCCCCATCTGCCTGCCTTACTGCAAGAAGCCCCGAACCCCGACAGAGAATGGTTGGACATAGCACCCTTCGCGCAAGAGGAGAATCCCGACTGGCACCCTTCCAAACCCAGGAAAACAAGAAATCAAAAACAAAGGGAAGACCGTGCATGCATTCCCAGCTGCCCCAATGGAAAACCCATGGGAACACGGCCACCACTTCCACACAGCCCAGCGGGAAGATCCAGTTTTACAGGAAGCCTGGAGCAAAGTCCTGAACCAAGAAGACCCATTACACGTATGTCCTTATTTCTTTGTCAAAAACGGTTTGCTCTACCGGAAGGCAGAGCCCAACAGCAACCTTCAGTTATTGGTCCCTTCCCTTTTTCAGGATAACGTCCTCTATCTAGCACATAGTCATCTCCTGGGTGGGCATTTTGGTGAGGAAAAAACGGAGCAAATAATAACCAAGCAGTTCTACTGGCCTGGCATCTATAAGAAAGTGAAGGTGTATTGTCGTGAATGCCCCGTTTGCCAAAAAAATAGCAGGCATAGGCCCCCCCCGAGCTCCCTTGTAACCCCTACCCGTTATTGAAGAACCGTTCCGCAGGATAGGGATGGACATCATAGGCCCCCTGTTACCCTCTCATAGTGGATGTCGGTATGTGCTGGTCCTTGTGGATTATGCTACACGTTTTCCGGAGGCCATCGCTTTACGACACCTGAATGCCACTGCCATAGCTAAAGCCATGAGTTCTGTTTTTTCCCAGGTGGGGTTCCCGAAAGAGATCCTAACGGATCAGGGGACCCCATTCATGTCCAAACGAATGAAACAGGTGTGCAAGCAGTTAGGGATCAAACAAATAGGGACGGTGGCCTATCACCCCCAAACGGACGGTCTCGTCGAGCGTTACAACGCTACACTGAAGATCACCCTAAAAAACTCCTTGACCTCGAAACCAAACGGTGGGAAGACCTATTGCCCCTAGCATTGTACGCAATCAGATGCCAAACCCAGAAGAGCACAGGTTTCTCCCCCTTTGAACTGTTATACGGTCACCAACCTCGTTCCTTGTTAGACATGGCTCGCGAGGCATGGGAAACAGAACCGAACAGTACTACCCCCGATTGAATATGCCACTAATCTGAGAACCCATCTGGGGCAGATACGAACCATTGTCCGGAACAATATGGAAAAAGCACAGGAGGCACAAAAAGCTCAATATGACAAGAAAACGAAGGACAGGTCCTTCACTGTCGGAGACGCGGTGCTCCTAATGATGACGTCTTCTGATCACAAACTATTGGGTCAGTGGCAAGGACCCTATGTGGTACTAGAAAAAGTAACCCCCGTCACCTACAAAATCGAGTTAGACAAAAAAAGAGGTACCTTCCAGGTCTATCACATTAATCTGTTAAAGAAATGGGAGGGACCCCTTCCCGTCCTGGCCACAACCGGAAGGGACCAAGACCCCTTGTACTGCCAGTGTATCGACGGTGACTTACACTCCCGTAACACTGCCGCTCTGATTGATTCCTTGCTACCTTTGCAGGACATGTTTTCCCTCACTCCTGGAAAAACCTCAGTGGTAGAACATGCCATCAAAACAAGTCCCGGCAGCATAGTGCGTCTGCGGCCGTACCGTATACCAGAGGCCCGCAAACAGACTATACGAAACGAAGTCCAACAAATGATACAGATGGGTGTCATAGAACCCTCTGTAAGTGAGTGGAATTCGCCCATCGTTCCCGTGCCGAAGCCAGATGGCTCGGTACGCTTTTGCATTGACTTCCGGGAGGTCAATAAAGTGTCCGAATTTGACACATATCCCCTCCCTCGGGTTGACGAAATGATAGAAAGGATGGGGAAGGCTAAATACATCAGCACCCTCGATTTATGCAAATAACCCTGAGAGTCCAAGACCGAGAGAACACGGCGTTTTCTACTCCGGACGGCCTCGACCAGTTTGTGATGTTGCCCTTCGGATTGCACGGAGCCCCAGCTACGTTTCAACGGGCCATGAACCTCATCCTGCGTCCCCATGAGTGCTATGCTGGGGCATGCATAGACGATATCATCATCTACAGTGAGACGTGGGACCAGCATCTGACCCATCTTTTTAGCGTAGTCCAAACCTTGGGTAGACACGGCTTTAAAATCAATCCGGCCAAAAGTCAGCTGGCCGCCCAGACCGTGAAATACCTAGGCTACCTATTGGGAGAGGGAATGATACGACCCCAGGATAAGAAACTGACCGCCATATTGCAAATACCCTTTCCACGTTCTGACAAAGCCCTTAGAGCATTTTTGGGATTGTTGGGGTATTACAGGAGGTTCATACCTCAGTTCTCCCGGATAGCAGCCCCACTCACCGATCTCTTGCCGAAGCCAGATTGAGGGACCCCAGCCCCGAGGTAGTGCAGGCATTCAACGCATTAAAAGCCTCCCTGACCTCTGAGACAGTGTTAGCCAGTCCCGACTATGCCTTACCTTTTATCCTCCAGACAGATGCTTCTGATCAAGGTCTGGGGACAGTGTTGTCCCAGAAAAACCACCAGGGAGAAGAAAAACCCATCTTATATATAAGCAGAAAGTTGTACCCCCGTGAACGGAACTACACCGTGATCGAAAAAGAAGCCCTAGCCATTAAATGGGCGATCGACTCATTAAAATATTACCTCGACGGTCGAGAGTTCACATTATACACAGACCATGCCCCTTTGTAATGGTTAGCCCGCAACAAAGGAAACAATGAAAGGGTATTACGCTGGTTCCTAGCGTTGCAACCCTATAGATTTCGTACCCAATATAGGAAAGGAACCGAACAAACAAATGCAGACTTCCTTTCCCGTTATCCCAGCGTAAACCCCCCCTCTAGAAGGACAGCAAGGGAAAAGGGATTTGAGGGGGCGCCGGACATGCCCCTACCCGCACCATCCCAACAAACCAGGGAACGGACCTTACAGCCTCGCGGACTCCCGCAGCATGGCCGCAACGTTACGGACACTGGCCCTCCCCCTCGTGCTCGGACCAGGCCGGGCCGTGACGCATCCATGACAAACGCGGAAGTGGGAGGGACTAAACCCGGATGTACTTCTCCGTCACAGGTGAAAAGGGGCACCGAGACTACAAGCGGACGCACATGTGCCGGAGTGGAGGAAGAAAGGAGCGGAGCAGAGAAGGAGCGGCATGGAGAGGAGGAAGAAGGGAGCGGAGCGGGGAAGGAGCGACGTACTAAGGAAAAGGGGTGGAGCGGAGCAGAGAAGGAGCGGCGCGGAGAGAGCGAGGAGAGGCTGAGTAGCGAAGAAGAAGAAGCCCAGGACGAGACGTGGTGCGAGGACTGGTGGACCCCACAAGAGGAGGCTGGAGAGCGGCCGCAACTCGGGAGAGTTGTGGCGGGGCTGGTGAGTGGCTGAGATACGGGGAAAACGGGACAGGACGGCGGGTGGTTTGGAGAGGGGTAACGGGGTGGAGGGTGGTTAAAGAGACATTGTTTGTTTTCTCTCTCTTGTTTCGGTCTTCTTCCTTTGGTTTTTGCCCCTTCCTCAAATTACAATCCTCCTAAGAGAGCACACCCATGTAACAAAGGAAGGCTCTGGTGGTCAGGTCTGATCTTCTTCTAACTGCTGCCTGGCACAGTAACGTCTAGGCAATCCTCCTATACAACCCCCTCCCCTTTTCCTCACAAGCCCCGGCATTAGCAAGTAAGAGATACGCCCTGCACATTCCCTAAACACCAACTGGGTGTGGTGACGGACCTACGGTTGCCTGTGGGCGAGACAGGTCGGAGTCCCTGACGGCTTCTTGTTTGTTTTTTGTCTCTCACATGAGCCTCCCTGGGAGAACCACGCAGCCCATCCCAGAAACACCATCCACCGAAGGGGACAGCCCAGACACAGCGGAACAAGAGGAGACCCGAAGACCTCACCAAGACTCCCTGAAACCCGCACCGACAGGCCCTCTTCCTACCTTGTTAATAAAAAAAACAACTGGCTCATTATATACAGCCTCCGCGTCTGTTTGTCCGGTCTGCCGTCCCACAGTATGTTACCCTTTAAAGTACATAAGTCCATCTTTATTGCATTAAATAGGGGAACAAGGTATAGTGGTATACCCAAATTAGTTTACAAGGAGCAAAGACTACTAACAAACCACTAATAACAAACTGTACGGCTTAATGCTTTGCATGGAGTACAGTCACTGTCATCATCATCAAAACTTTATTCGGTCTGGAAAGCCATAAAAGTACATAGATAAATAAAACAAATCAATTACATAGAAAATCAAATATAAACGGGCTGATTCCCAATCCATAGAGCCTCCATATGTACTTAATATCCACAAGTACTTCACGGTCAAAACCATGTAAAGGCCCTTTATGCTGTCCCATATCTTTTCCTAATAACCAAATGACAGGACATGAAATTAACCACGGCAGTATGGATTTTCATACTACTTAACTGTTGCAGAAAAAGAAGTGCTATCTTGTACTGTCTAATCCGCGCAGCTCGCAAGACTGGAACTAAAAAACGTTTTCACGGGCAAAAATAAATTTTACAGAAAAGCATAAAGTGCAATGTGCATGGAGTTGAAACCTTGTCACAAGGTCAATTTTGAAGAACGGGGACCAAATGCCCTGCAGAGGGAAACTCTCTACAAAATGTATAATAGTAAAGTGACATGCTGTAAGATAAAATCTGTACTCATGGTTTAAAATACCCAAGAGATAAAACTTACAGCCCACTGACTGTTTAATTAAGCTGTAGTGCTCTGCAGGTCCACATCAACAAGGCTATTTTTTAAATATAATTTGTCCGTGGATCGCAAGAGCATTTTCCAGGGAAAGAGTCAGCCAAAATTTCCCACGAGAAATCTGCCTCATGATTCCACCAGATTCTAAGCCAGAGGAGTAAGGGACCTCATTTGATCCTGTGTTTCATCGGATCCAGCCCCATCTCTTAACAACACATAAAAAGGGGCGAGAATTGGAAAACGGGCAACAACCTGCACAGAAATTTATTTTCTACCTTTTGTATTTGGTAAGCGCACTTATAATCCCAAACACTTGCTCCATAGACCACTATAGAGACACACTTGCTAATATAGATATTCAAGATCTTTCTGACTGGTTTGTGTCCCAATCTACGTGCAAAGGTAAAAACAGACTCTATGGTACTCAGGCATCATATTGCCCTAGAATTGAATACAAGTTTACAATTTAAGCTGGTGCCAAAAGGGAAACCCAAGTATATAAAATTTGAGACTATTAAAATCTCTACCGCTACTAATTGGAATTTCCTCGTTTTAGAATATTTGGGACCAAATTTCATAATGAAGGACTTTCAAAGATGGGGGCGTGGCTAGCCAGCCAACATGGCGGACAGGGATCTGTGAAGCCGGAGCCGTTAATCCCCCATGCCTTCAAATTTCTCCTGCTATTGTCCATCAACACGTACCTGCTCGGGCGAATCCAACGTCGGAAGCTCTCCCGCACCAGCTGGGCTGCTTATAATGCCTCTGGACCTGCTGGGACCACGGTGGTGACTGGGCGATCCTGCCGGCTCCTGTGTGCGCGCGAAGCGTCCTCTGTATGTAAAATGGACGCTCGCACCTGAACTAAGCTTCCAGCGGCGGCGGCAAAACTGGGCTCTGTGAGGTGAGACGAGGTGGCTAACACACCCGCTCGGCAGTATCTATCGGACCGCGCTGTTTGGTGTGTCTTTGGGTCTGCTGGGACCACGGTGGGGACTGCACGTCTTGCTGGCTCCTGTGTGCAAGCGTGGCGTCCCCTGCACGTAAAATGGACGCCTGCGTCTGAAGGTGGCTCCCTGAGGCAGCGGCGGACCTGGGCATCATGAAGCCGGACGGGGTGGCTAAGGCGCCTGCTCGGCGGTGCAGATCGGACCGCGCTGGTCCCCCACCCATCCCCCCTTCTGCAACCTGGCAGTGCACGGCTGGTGGACCTGCCTGAACACCGGAGTGTTCCTTGTGCTGTCGGTGCTCCCGGTGGTGTACACCCTGGGCGCCCTCCGGCGGTGGGGGCGCTGTGTCTCCTGGGTCCCAGCCGGCTCACGGTGGTGGCGATGAAGACCGTGGGGCCCTATCTGTCACCAACCTCCTTGCGGCGCTTTCGTGCAGAAGATGGCCGCCCGCACTCAACTGTGGTGACTTGAGGCGATAGTGGACTGTGGCTTTGGCAGCACCAGGTGAAGGGAGTATATCGGACCAAGCCGGCCCCCCTCTGCGTCTGGTGAGCGGAGTCTTTCAATGCTGGAGCAGTAGCTGGAGGTGAGCGGGGCGGTCCCTGGCGCTATTTCGGAGACATCGGGAAGGTGGTGGAGGTACACCTGATGGGGCCCCACCTCTCGGTGCAGGCCACACGGGGACACTGCGACCTGGAGGCCGATGGGACTGCTGCTGATGGTGGCTAACTAGGGTTGTCCCTGCCTGAATCGGACTGAGTGGTGCCGGCTGGCACTCACACTGGCGGCCACTGACACAGCACATGAGTTGCCGCTTGGAGTCCTAAAGGTGGCGCACCTGGCGAGACGCTCCGGCGATCGGTGTATGCCCCTGATGTGACGAGACTACGTGGGCCGGGCATACTTCGCAGAACCTCGGGTAAGGCTGGGAAGGGGGTGGGCCGACCCCACACTGGTGCCCGGACGGGTGACGCCAGGTCCCGTGCTGGAGTTAAACCCGACAACAGTGCGACAATTCCTGCGGAAACCAATTGGAGCGGACAGTGGCTGTCTCAGCGCGTGTTGGTGTTCACGAGCGCCTGGTGGACTGTGTGCCTGGGACCCAATCACTAGCGTAGCGGCCCCCTCGCTGTCACACCGCCTCGGCTAGTGGCCGTCAGCGAATGCCTACGGCGCAGCAACTCGTGATGGGTCGTATGAAAGCCGAAATGCAACAGGGGCCCTCACGTGGGAATGATCTAGACCCTCCGTCTTTGTGTACTGGTGGCACGCCGGAACCTACGCCCACGGCCCTAGCGGCAAAAATGGATTCCGTCCTTGCAGCGATGGAACGGATAGGTGCCGCGGTGGAACACACCAGAACCTCCCTGGAAACCAGAATAGAGAAGATCGCCTCGGACTTCACCCTCCTGCACACGGACCATTGTAAGTTGGCCGATAAAGTCGCTGTGCAGGGCCAAACAATTAAGGAGCTCCAGCCTATCATCCAAAGCCACACTGCAGTGCTGCAGGACCTACTGGATCGGGTTCATGAGCTGGAAGACAAGGCGGATGATGCGGAGGGCCGTTCCCGCCACAACAACGTCCGTGTGGTGGGCCTGCTGGAAGGTGAAGAAGGTAGTTATGCAGAACAATTCATGGAACGGTGGCTTCGTGAGCTCATACCTCAAGATCTCCTGTCGCAGCAGTTCGTTATTGAAAGAGCCCACCGCATCCCAGCTCGGAAGCCTCAACCTGGAGCCAGACCACGGCCATTCCTCTTTAAGCTACTTAATTATAGAGACCGTGACGTGGTTCTCTGTGAAACGCGCAAGATGGATGCTCTCACAGTGAGCGGTAGCTCGGTCATGTTCTTTCCTGACTATACTGCCCGGGTGCAAAAACGTAGGAGCAACTACACTGCAGTGAAACAGCAACTCCGCACCCTTGCAATACCATACTCACTGTTATTTCCAGCACGCCTGCGCATTACAGCTAAGGAGAAGACACACTTTTTTGATTCCCCAGAGGAGGCATGGGACTGGCTCGAGGAGTCGGGCTATGGTCGGGTGCGAGGCCGACAAACTCAAACAATGGAGCTGCAGCGGGTGGTGGAGCCCGTCGTCGCCGCGGAGCCAGGAGGCTCACCCAGCCTGGGATCATTGCCCCAACCCCGGAGAACATGCGTAGGGAGAGATTGGAGGCTCTGGAAGCAGTTACCACCCTCGGCTCCCCACATACTCAAGAACGCTTGGACCCCCGCATACAGACCACTCTGGTGCCAAGCGGCTCTTCCTCGCCCTCCACTACCGCTTCAGATGACCTTATCCTACCGGTGGTGACTCCGCAAACTACTGATGATCTTATCTGAACAAACCTTCTGGTGATGGCCACCATCATGGACAGCTCATGCAAGTAACCCATTGGCAGTCCCTGCTGGGCCCTGATTGTGGCTGGGAGCGGGGGTGGATCTGTTGTACTTGCGGTACTGTCCGGCCCTACTGGTGTTGGAGTGGTGGTGACCCGCCTGCTGTTGGCCGGGTCACGCATGCCCGCTCATGGGGGGGGGGGGGTGAGGGAGGTGGACCCGGGGGGTGTTGCATTTCCTTTTCCCACCAACCAGACTCGCAGTCTGTTGGCCCCGCATGTTGGCATCAGAGTCCACACTGTTGACACACATATGCAGGAGTAAGGGGGAAGGCTACGGCACATCACAGCTGGCGCACACACCCTCACAGGTACCCTACTGACCTAGTATACGCTACTCCATTGCAATAGAAGTTTGGACGGACATTACGCAATGTCTGCCCCTGATGTTACACTGTTCTTGGTTTCTCAGTTGTGTTTCTTGTTGCAGCACTCCGACACGATATTACCGGACCTTGCCCCTTGCCCTGCCTGCGCCCGCCGTAGCCTGTCACCCCTATCACACTGGCTCACTTGCGATGGCGCGCACTGACATAATTACGTGGAACATCCGTGGCATGTACACGCCCTCACGTCGGTATTCCATCTTTGCATACCTTTGGAGACACTCTGCAGCCATTGCCCTCCTACAGGAGACACATATGACCCAGCCAGAGCTAGACAAGTTGCGCAAACGCTGGAGAGGCCAACTATATGGCACAGCCTATTCAGCACGTGCTCGGGGCACACTAATCTGGGTGCGGTTGGGTACCCCATTTGTATGTGCAGATACAGTGATAGACCCCGCAGGCAGGTATACTCTAGCTCGGGGAACACTAAACGGCCAGCAAATACTGTTGGGCTCCATTTATGCTCCGAACATCAACCAACACTCATTCTTGGCACAGCTGTCCCAGTCTTTGGCCCCTTACGCTGGAATTCCATGGTTACTGGGCGGGGATTTCAATTCGGTACTAGATATACACCTGGACAGGTCCTTTCCGCCCCTCCGTACCACGCAGGCCGGTTCGAACGCCCGGGCCCTCGTCGGATGGCTTTCGCATTGGGCGTTGCTAGATGTGTGGCGTTGCCTGCATCCTGACACTCGTACATATTCTTACTACTCTGCGGTGCACGATCTTCACCTGCGATTGGACAGGGTGGTGGGCTCCCAGGCACTGTCCCCGTTGATTGAGGATGCTGAGTATTTGGGGCGTACCCATTCGGACCACAATCCACTGAAGCTGCGTCTGAACTGGGACCCTGGTCGCCCCCCTGTACCCACATGGCATCTTCAACCCGCCGCGTTGGAACATCCGGAATTTCGTGCCTCTCTGGACACGGCTATCCTGGAGTATTTTTAATTGAATGAAGGGAAGGGGAGCAGTGCGCTGGTGGAGTGGGATGCCCATAAAACGGCTATCAGGGGCCACTGCCTTGGTGCAACGTGGAACATACGCAAACAATTAGCGCGGTCACTCACTCGCATCGAAACGCAATTACTTAAGTATGAGCGAGACGGCGAGGGAGGGGATCGCCACTCTGCACTTTTGGCATGCCTTCGGGCGCAGCATGCTGACCTTCTGGAGCGTCTGCGCTGCCACAATTACACGGCCCATACGGCACGCACTCATGCCAAAGCCGACAGGGCAGGTCGCTTCCTAGCTTGGTTACTCAAGCAGGAAAACGCCCACTCCCCGATCGGGGCCATACGTACGCCCGAGGGCCCCCTGGTCTACACGCAGCGCGAAATACACCGGGTGATGACCGACCACTATGCGCAGCTGTATCGCTCCATGAGGCACTGCTCCGGGCTCGAGCTGGACGGTTTCTTGGAAGCCGCCCGCCTACCCACGGTCCCCAGAGAACATCTGTTGTCGCTTGACGGCCCCCTTACCTTGGAGGAGATTGGTGAGGCGATCAGCTCCATGGCCACCGGGAAGGCGCCGGGACCGGATGGCCTCCCGGCTGAATACTATAAGGCCTACAGGGAGTCCCTGGTGCTGAAACTGCACGCTCTGTATTCCGCAGCTCTCTAAGAGCGCCTTCTGCCCCCTTCAATGCGCGAGGCCTACCTGGTATCCCTGCTTAAACCAAATAGGGATCCTGTGAGTCTGGGATCATACCGACCCCTTGCTCTACTTAATGTGGACTATAAAATATTAGCCAAGGTGTTGGCGGAGCGCCTGGCGCCGGTGGTGCCCCTATTGGTGCACAGCGACCAGAATGGATTTGTGCCTAAACGTAGTACCTCACTGAACCTGAGGCGGTTCTTCCGGGTGGCCTCGGATAGTTTGCAGAGGTGGCCTGGGGTGGGTTGTCTCCCACTGGATCTCGAAAAAGCCTTCGACTGCTTGGAGTGGGGCTACCTCAAGGCGGTGCTGATGCGATACGGACTAGGCCCGGGGTTTCTCCAGATGGTCGCACTCCTGTACAGGAACCCTTCAGTGAGGGTAAAAATTGGGCCCTACATCTCTGCTGTAATACCAATCTGCAGGGGCACCAGGCAGGGGTGTCTGCTTTCGCCCATCCTGTTTGCGCTGGCAATGGAGCCCGTAGCCGCGGCATTGCGCACGACACTAGGAGATGGAATCCCCCTAGGGGACGCGACACATCAGGTGTCACTGTACGCCGATGACCTTCTGGTGTTCGTCAGCGATATTAGTAACATTCCAGTCGCTCTAGAACGCATACTGCTTAACTTCGCCGCTCTCTCGGGACTTAAGGAGAACGTCACTTAGTCCTGTTTGTATGCGTTTGGAGGGGATATCCTGGACCCAGGCTATATCCTGGGTGGCGTGCGTGTGCAGTGGAAGGCGGACACTTTCCGATATCTAGGAGTCCAGATATACCGCCAGCCGGCGGACCTCATGGAGGGCAATTTGGGCAGGGCTGTGACGGCGATTAGGTCCCAGATGCGTTTTTGGAGCACGCTCCCACTCACGGTCACCGGCAGGGTAGCCCTGTCCAAGATGGTGATACTCCCCCGTCTTCTGTATTATTTTGCCAATCAGCCACCATATATCCCGGCGGCCTTCTTCGCCGCGCTTACGCGGTCGGTCCGGGATTTTGTTTGGGGTAACTCGTGGCATAGGATGGCTTTGCCCAAGCTTTACTTACCTACCAGGGAGGCCTGGCTGCGCCGTGCTTTGAACATTATTACTTGGCAGCGCAGCTTCAACGGATAGCCCGCTGGTTAGCAGGTAGGGGCCTAGATGACACTGCAACAACAACACCTCCCCTGTCTCTAGCAGACATTGTCAAGCTCTTTCATCCTGCCGCGAAAGCCTCAACACCGACACCACTCCTCATGGTAGTAGCCTACAAATGCTACCGCCGCAGTATCTACCTCACTAGAACCCTGGTTCCTTATGCTCCGGCCATTCCACTGGAGGGCTCCCCTAGCGGGCTGGGGGCGCTCACCGTCCCTGAGCTAGCGGAGAGGCATGCAGCGGACATACAGACCTTGGGTGACCTCTATCGGGTCGGCACTCTCATGGACTACGAATCCCTGGTCGATGAGGCAGGCCTGGGCAATTCCTCAGACACCGTTCCCTGGTCGCGACATTGACTGCTAGATGGGGGTACATGGCGGTGGAACCGAGCCACCACCTCACCATACAGTATCTACATGTGATGGGGCGGGGTAGGCACTTGATACGGTGGTTTGCGGCCTCCCTACGCACGCACGCGGCGATCAGCCTAGAACCGCTTCGCCGCAAATGGGAGATAGACCTGGGGAGGCCACTGGACGACAGGGAATGGGGCAAGATACTGCAGAGCCCAATAAGCATACCCCGCAACATGCGGTTCCGCCAGATACAGCTGTTTATACTCCACAGGGCGTACCTCACACCCGAAATGATTAATAGATACTTCCACCGCATAGATGCGGCTTGCCCCCGCTGTGCAGAGTTGGGAACTGGGCTGGTGCACATGCTGTGGAGTTGCCGCAAGCTGCGCTCATATTGGGAGTCAGTCCACGAGGCGCTGCATATATGCACAGGCCGCACCATACCATTTGAGTGGCCCGTCTACCTACTACACCTATTCCGCAGAACGCCAGCCATGAAAGTCACTTCCCGTTTCCTTGACTTGAGGTTGGTGGTGGCTAAACGGCTACTCACCAAACACTGGAAGGCACCGGCCCCACCACACACACGGGCATGGTGGTTTTCACTCCAGGCATGGGCCAAAGCGGAAGGCATAGCTCTCCTGAGGGAGGAAACACTGGGACTTCGGAGGACACCTATCACAACACAGTGGGAAGATCTCTTGCAGGCCTTGACACGGATTGAGGGGGACACGGCGGAGAAACACTGCCCAGGAGGGAGGGGTGTCCCCGGAGACGGTTGAGCGTGTGCATGCGGTCAGTTAGCCTGCCAAGTAGTCAGCTGCGTAAGGACTGATGCGCAGGGTGGACAATATCAGGTTTCCTATGTGGGACTGCTCGTTTGGGGGGTGCTTGGGGGTGGGGGGGGGGCGGAGGGGCCGGGGAAATAATGTGAAATATATGTTTGCAGGTCGGACTCTGCTGCTGTTCTTGGTTGCTGGGGGTTCTGGACGTTCTGCCTCCTGTTTATGTTCCATTTTATTATCTGTAACCGCAAGTATCCTGTCGGATTTGTGTAGACTCTGTGAACTATACCACTGGACCTATCATACCAAAGCATGATATTGTGTATCGTACTGGGGTTCGTATTATTGACACTTGGTCATTAAAACCATTGACTGTCGGGTGAGAGGTCCCCATGTTACACGGTACGGCTCCTCTGGTCTAGCCTACTGCTTTATGATATGGTCAATGTTAATTGAGTCCTGGTGCCTGTCTGTAAGCTGTAAAACTTGCAAAACAATAAACAGATTTTTCACCCAAAAAAATGAAGGACTTTCAAAGATTTGTTTGAAGGTCCAGGTTCTCCATAAAGGTATATAAAGTTTCCGAAAGGAGTTGTAAACCTTTGGCTGTTCTGGAAATTAAAACTGCGTCATCCGCACAAAGGAGCACTGGTATTGCACATGATCTTGATCATGGTGCACTCTTCCTCAGTGGATCAGCTTCTGCCTTGTATGACTCATGATGAAAACTCTGAAATGTTCTACTTCCTCGCAAGTCGCCACATAGCATGGCATCTTTTTTTTTACTTCCCCAATATGTTGTGGGAATTCTTTGCATGAAATCTTACAATAAACATCCACTTGTCTTTAACACATGTTTTCCTATACCGGCTGCCTCTGCTTTTGAAGTGCCTAAGATGTGAAGTTGCCCTCTTACTACTGTGAGCTAAGTCAGCTGTTAAAGGTTTCCAGTCTAAAAGGCACAAGATTGCCGCTCCCCTCCCCCCCAGTTTTTATTAGGTCTAGCGCAGCGAGAGTTCTTTTGTCCCTGTCCGGGGTTCAGAAATGGACCCTGGAATCGTACACACTTGTGCGTGTGTTTTTTGTTTTGTCTTCTTTTATTGGGCTTTTAGTGGCTGTATTTTTAAGACAGAGCACGCAATAGGCCAAAGGCGGGCGCATCGCTCCGCCCACGGCCTATTGGTGTCTGTTATGCGCACTAAAGCCTATCTGGTTTCAATCATCGTGCCCAGACACGGGCGCAATAGTTGAAAGCATATGGCTGTCTGTTGCGCACGCGCGCGCACCATTGGCGGCTGTCTCTGCTTTCAAAAGCGATTGCTGTCGGTTTCGCGATCGCTTTACTTGTGGCTTTGCTTTCAGTTTTGCAATCACTTTACTTGTGGCTTTGCGGCTGCAATACAGTTTGTTGCTTAATTGGGAGGAATGCGTGGCTAATCTTTACGCGGGTACAAAGTAAATAAATGAAGGCGGTTACAAGGCAAAGTAAATGAAAATGCGCTGCAAATATTTACTTCGTTACAAGGTAAAATAAATGAAGGCGGTTACAAGGTAAAAAAAAAGAAAAATGCGCTGCAAATATTTACGCGGTTACAAGGTAAACAATGCGTGCCTAATAATTGCACTATACTTCTCTTTTTCTAATGTCGCGTCAGGCTTACTGAAATAATTGACTGTATCTGCTTAGCTACAAAACAAGTACTCGTTGGGGCTAAGTCATACTTTCTGACTGGACTGAAAACGTGTGATTTTGGATAGAGTTCTTTCTCTTTCCGTTACCCGATTCCCTTAATCTAAAATGGCGCTTGCTTACAAATAGAGTTATAGACATATAGACAGAAATACACAGAACTAGACCTAGGTATAGGAAAACAGACGTACACACATATAGAAAAGGAGATTAACAAGCAAAGAGATATACAGAAACAGAGGCACATACACAAAGCTAGAAACTGAGACAGATAGGTACATGAAAATGCGCTGCAAATATTTACTTCGTTACAAGGTAAAATAAATGAAGGCGGTTACAAGGTAAAAAATGAAAATGCGCGGCAAATATTTACGCGGTTACAAGGTAAACAATGCGTGCCAAATTATTGCACTATACTTCTCTTTTTCTAATGTCGCGTCAGGCTTACTGAATTAATTAATAAATAAGTGACCACTGCGCCTTCCGGCCTGGTCACCCCCACGCTCCTGTGCCTGTGCCTGCTCCTGCAGCCCCAGCCTCCCGAGGGCCGCCGAGCCCACACCAGCCTCCCACAGCCCCAGCCACCCGAGGGCCGCCAAGCCCGCTCCAGCTTTCCCGCCGCCCCAGCCCGTGGCCCCGCCCCCCCGCCAGCCGTTTGGCTCGCGCTCCCGCCTCCCCGCAGACCCTCCCGACCGGCTCCCTTCTTATGACGTCCCCAGAGCGACCGCGCAGCGGACGCGCGCAGCGGGAGCACCGATTGAGCGCCGAAGGTGCGCCAAAGGTAAGCCCGTCTACGCCCGTCCGCGCCTGGACCGCGCCCAGCGCCAGGACCCCTGGCCTCCGCAGACCCCAGCCCACCCACCGGACGTACGACGCCGCCACCCTCAACGCACTCAACGCCGGCCGAAGCCCAGGATGCTACCGAGCCACCCCGAGACGCACCCACGGACCCTTCTGCTGCAACTCCTGCAAGTTCACCTGCATCCGGACCTGCACTACTCCAGCACCAACCAAGACCAAGACGAGCAACAGCAGCAGCCACCTGAAATGCATCCTGCTCAACACCCGCTCCGTCCACAGACACGCCGTCGAGCTCTGGAACCTGCTCGACACCACAGCCCCAGACGTCGCCTTCCTCACGGAAACCTGGATGAATGCCTCCTCAACGCCCGACATTGCCATCGCCATCCCAGACGGCTACAAGATCATCCGAAGGGACTGCATCAACCACACCGGAGGAGGCCTCGCCATCATCCACAGGAACACCATCCGCATCACGACCAACACCGACGACACCCTCGCACCCGCCGAGCACCTGCACTTCCAGGTCCACATCAACCCCAAGACCACCCTCAGAGGCACCCTCATCTACAGACCCCCGGGACCACGCACACAATTCAGCGAAGACATCGCCGACTTCATCAGCCCGCACGCCCTCCCCTCCGCTGACTACATCCTCCTCGGGGACCTCAACTTCCACCTGGAGAACAACAACGACCGCAACACCACCACCCTGCTGGACAACCTCGCCAACCTCGGACTCAAGCAGCTGGTCACCACCCCCACCCACTACGCCGGACACACACTCGACCCCGTCTTCTCATCCAGCAAGG
This sequence comes from Triturus cristatus, assembly GCF_964204655.1. Taxonomy (NCBI): domain Eukaryota; kingdom Metazoa; phylum Chordata; class Amphibia; order Caudata; family Salamandridae; genus Triturus; species Triturus cristatus. Next base: position 1,093,522,067 of record NC_140593.1, read on the forward strand.
ACATCGCCTTCAGCCACGCCACCGGACTCCACTGGACGGACCACAGCTGCGTCCACTTCAGCTTCAGAAGGACCACGATCCACCACCACCAGCAACAGGTTGCACGCAGAAGCTGGAACAAGATCACAGCCGACCAGCTCGCGACCGCCCTGAGCAAGAACCCACCCACCAGCGCAACGAACCCCAGCCAAGCGGCCACCAACCTCACGAAGTGGATCAGCGACTGCGCAGACGACCTCGCCCCTCTGAAGACCCCGACTAGCAGACCCGGTAGAAAGAAAGCCCCATGGTTCACCGACGAACTCAAGAGCTCCAAGAAGAACTGCCGAGCCCTCGAGAGAACCTGGCGCAGAGACCCAACACCGGACAACATGACTGCCCTCAAGCTCGCCACCCGAAAACACCACCAACTCATCCACGCCACCAAGAAAACCGCATTCAAGGAACGACTGGACAACAACGCACACAACAGCAAGGAACTCTTCAACATCGTCAAAGAGCTCTCCAACCCCAACGTCGGTAACAACGACATCACCCCTTCACAAGACCTCTGCAACTCCCTCGCCTCCTACTTCCACAACAAGATCGCGGACATACACAACAGCTTCAGCACTCAACCAACGCACGCCACGACCGAACCACCGCCCCCCACCACCACCCTCCGCACCTGGACCCCGATCAGCACCGAAGACACCGTCCGCACGATGAACTCCATCCACTCCGGATCTCCTACCGACCCCTGCCCTCACCACGTCTTCAACAAGGCCGACGCTGTCATCGCACCCCACCTGCGGGACATCATCAACACCTCCTTCGACACCGCTACCTTCCCGGAGAGCTGGAAGCACGCCGAACTCAGCGCTCTACTAAAGAAGCCATCAGCCGACCCCACCGACCTCAAGAACTACCGCCCCATCTCGCTGCTCCCGTTTCTTGCAAAAGTCATCGAGAAGACCGTCAACAAGCAGCTGGCCGCCTTTCTCGAGACGAACGGATCTATCGACCTCTCGCAGTCTGGCTTCCGGGCCAACCACAGCACCGAGACCGCCCTGATCGCAGCCACCGATGACATCCGAGCTCTGCTTGACAACGGAGAAACAGCGGCCCTCATCCTCCTAGACCTCTCCGCGGCCTTCGACACTGTCTGCCACCGTACACTAGTGCAGCGACTCAGCAACGTCGGAATCCAGGAGAAGGCACTGGAGTGGATCATCTCCTTCCTCGCCGGAAGGACACAGAGAGTCCGCCTCCCCCCGTTCAGATCTGAAGCCACCGAAGTCATCTGCGGCGTTCCTCAAGGCTCCTCGCTCAGTCCAACCCTCTTCAACTTGTACATGAGCCCTCTTGCAGACATCGCACGCCAGCACAACCTCAACATCATCTCCTACGCCGACGACACCCAGCTGATTCTCTCCCTCACCAACGACCCCGCCACCGACAGAGCCAACCTCCACGAAGGGATGAAAGAGGTAGCCGAATGGATGAAGAACAGCCGCCTGAAACTGAACTCGGACAAGACGGAAGTCCTCATCCTGGGATCCTCACCCTCCGCCTGGGACGACTCCTGGTGGCCCCCCGCCCTAGGCAGCGCACCCAAACCAACAGACCACGCACGCAACCTGGGCTTCATCCTGGACTCCACCCTCTCCATGACCAGACAAGTCAACGCAGTCTCCTCGTCGTGCTTCAACATCCTGCGCATGCTACGAAAGATCTTCCGGTGGATCCCCACCGAGACCAGGAAGACGGTCACCCAGGCCCTCGTCACCAGCCGTCTGGACTACGGCAACTCCCTCTATGCCGGAACCACCGCCAAACTCCAGAAAAGACTTCAGCGGATCCAGAACGCCTCAGCACGACTCATCCTCGACATCCCCCGTCGCAGCCACATCTCCGGACACCTGAGAGACCTGCACTGGCTCCCAGTCACCAAGAGAATCACCTTCCGTCTCCTCACCCACGCACACAAAGCCCTACACAACCAAGGCCCAGGATACCTCAACAGCCGCCTCAACTTCTACGCTCCCAAACGCCAGCTTCGATCAACCGGCCACGCCCTCGCCACCGTCCCCCGCATCCGAAGAGCCACCACAGGGGGACGGTCCTTCTCCTTGCTCGCCGCCAGGATGTGGAACTCCCTCCCGACCCACCTCCGCCTGACCCAGGACCACCTCGCCTTCAGGAAGCAACTCAAGACCTGGCTGTCCGAGCAGTAGCGGACCCCCCTCCCCTAGCGCCTTGAGACCCTCTGGGTGAGTAGTGCGCTATATAAATGCTTTGATTGATTGATTGATTGTCTGTATCTGCTTAGCTACAAAACAAGGACTCGGGGCTAAGTCATACTTTCTGACAGGACTGAAAACGTGTGATTTTGGATAGAGTACTTTCTCTTTCCGTTACCCGATTCCCTTAAGGTGTGTGTGTGGTTGTGTGTGTGTGTGGTTGTGTGTGTGCTTGTGGGTGTGCTTGTGGTTGCGTGTGTGGTTGCGTGTGTGGTTGTGTGTGGTTGTGTGTGTGTGTGTGAGTGTGGTTGGGTGGTTGGGTGTGGTTGTGTGTGTGGTTGTGTGGGTGTGTGTAGGTGCATGTGTGGTTGTGGGTGTGGTTGTGTGGTTATGTGTGTGTGTTTGTGTGGTTGTGTGTGTGTGTGGTTGTATGTGGGTTGTGTGTGTGGTTGTGTGTGGTGGTGTGTGCATAGTTGTGTGTGTGTGGTTGTGTGTGTGTTGTGTGCGTGGTTGTGTGTGTGTGTGTGTGTGGTTGTATGTGTGGTTGTGTGTGTGGTTGTGGTTGTGATTGTAGTTGTGGTGGTTATGTGTGTGGTTGTGTGGTTGGGTGTGTGCGTGTTGTGTTTGTGGTTGTGTGTGTGGTTGTGTGTGTGTGGTTGTGTGGTTGGGTGTGGTTGTGTGATTACACATCACATAATTACACTGTATTCAATACAACATAAATACACTCCACATACCACTCAGTACTACATAATTGCACGTCACATAATTACTCTCTACTTAATGCAAGATAAATACACTCCACATAATACCACTCTGTGCCACATAATAACACAACACATAATTACACTGTACTCAATGCAACATAAATACACACCTTTCACTCAAGTTCGTGCTATATAAAAAAATGTTTTAAAAAAAAACAATTGCAATGCAATAGGTCTCACATTACTGAATCTTTGAGCTGCTATTGGTGTTGCATTATTATTAGCAATGCCACCAGCTCAAACTTTAATAATGCGAGACCTATTGCATTGAAAATGCTTGTTTAATTTGTCCACAAATGAGTTCAGTGCTGTAGCCCAGGTGCAGCAGAAGCGGTCTCAACGAGGGCTTATGGGAAATCACACTGCCTTTAGTCTTAGATGATGCTGTCATGTCTAGAACCGTAGGAGTGCTGCGTGCACTGTTAGAACCATTGGGGGTTATACAATGGTAAATCAAAGCGGTGATCAATGCACTAACGGGAGAAAAGATGAGGAAAGTTCTATTTTATGATTACCAGCTATGTCTCTTTTCCAACTGAAGCTGCAAAGATCAAACCAGGAAAAGTTAATACCACTCTTTACCTTCTCTGAAGCATTGTGACTCACTTTATTTGGACAAATGTAGTCCTAGAATCGACAGAGGCTCCTAAGTTTATTAAGCAAAAGGTACACTGTTAGTTCTCACTGAGGAACAGTGGAGAAGAGCCTGGGAACATTGGTTGGTAAGTGCATAGAACGATTCCTTGAGTCACCTTTTGGGCTGGTCAGAAAGACCATGCTTAGTATCACGAGCGTGTGGTTGGATGTGATATCAGTATGAGACCAGGCCAAACTTAAGAAAGTTTTAAGAAACATTCTGGGTGAGGCTCAGGGTAAACCCTGCAGCCTCTCTTAATGGAGCAATGCTCAACGATTTGCCAAACCATAAACCATTAGGTATTTGTGGCCTGGAAGGGCAAGTTTCACCCGAGTTGATATAATTTACTTTTTTTAAATATTTTTTTGGGGCATTTCGTTATTTCTCAGTATACAGTGGCGGTGTGTCCATTAGGGTGCTGGGGCGTTGACCCACAAGCTGCCCCGCCCACAGCTCCCTCGGCGGCTCTGACTTAAGTAAAGTGACAATGCATGTCAGTCAACATGACGCTACACCACCCACCCCCTTCAGAGTCTGAAGGGGGCGGGCGGTCCGGCGTCATGCTGACTGACATGCATTGTCAGGCCAGGGGGTGGCACGGAGCGCACAGCAGGCAGCAGCACAAGTGCGCATGCTGGGTTTAGGTTGGAAAACATTTCCGACCAGCCCAGTCATGCGCACTAGTGTTGAGTATGGCTGGCGGCTGTGCATTAGGAGAGCGAGAGTTGATCAACGCCTCAACCCTCGATCTCCTAATGGGCAGGTGGACGGCGAGTATCCCTGCTAAGCCAATCCTGGCGCTGCTGGAGCAGCTTCAGTATTGGCAGAGAGGGGTTGCCACTCCAGTGACGTGGCTGTTCCTGTAGAAGACGTTGAAGGCGCCAATGGTGGGACCCCGACCCAGGAACAGAGGCGGTGCGGACCCGGTCAGGTAAGTTTTCTTTATTTTTTATTTTATTTTAATCTCCCCCGGCCCCCACACCACCCCCCGCGAGTATTCCCAGATTCCCAGACCTGAGGCGGAAGCCGGGCTCTGGCGGTACACTTTTTACTTATTTTAAAATTGTTTACATTGTGTCACTTGCTTTTAACAGTTGATATCACGAACTCCTAAAGCCTACCTGATCCGCTGACAGACCTCATACCACGCAGCCGACTGATCGCAGCGGTGGTAATTGTTTGTTTGTTGTTTGAGCGGCCGCCATCGCAGGTGTGCTCGCTAGCCACGCCCCCTTGAGGCCACGCCCCCTGCCCTGTTATAAAGCGCCGTTTCGCAAGCATCTTCAGAATCCAGATTCCCAGACCTGAGGCGGAAGCCGGGCTCTGGCGGTACACTTTTTACTTATTTTAAAATTGTTTACATTGTGTCACTTGCTTTTAACAGTTGATATCACGAACTCCTAAAGCCTACCTGATCCGCTGACAGACCTCATACCACGCAGCCGACTGATCGCTGCGGTGGTAATTATTTGTTTGTTGTTTGAGCGGCCGCCATCGCAGGTGTGCTCGCTAGTCACGCCCTCTTGAGGCCACGCCCCTTGCATCTCATTTCCTATAATATGTGCCTAGGCAGGAAGCGCAGCGGACGAGCGCAGCGGGAGCGCCGTTTGCGCGCCGAAGGCGCGCCTAAGGCAAGCCCGTCTGCGCCCGTCCGCGACAAGACCGCGACAGGCGCAGGAAACTCTGCCCATGCTTCCTCCCACATCTCCTACCAACCTAGCGACCTCCTTCAACTACAGGTCACTAAACAGTGTCCATGTATACTAGACCCAGCCGCACTTTCAGGCCCAGTCAGTTGCAAACACTGCCACTGGTCTACTGGCCTCTTCTCAACTATCCCATCGGCCAATACACCTCAGGCTCCCCTGCCCTCCCTCAAAGGTGGTCTGATCAACGCACGATCCATGTGCAAGCACAACCAAGATATACACGACCTTATCTTGGAGTCCGACCTAGACTGCCTCATGATAACTGAGACATGGCTGACAGCAGATAGTAATCCTGATATTGCTGTTGCCCTTCCCCTAGGATATTCGCTCCTCAGGGAAGATAGAGCTAAGGGCCGAGGTGGAGGTGTCGCTATCATCCTTAAAGACACCCTCCCTTGCCACACCTTTAGTCTAGAGCCTTTAAAAAAGACAGAAGGACTAGGCTTCTCTATTAAATTGAACGAACATACTTCGTTCACAGGCGGTCTGATATACCGCCCACCCGGTAACGCATCTGAGTTCCTCGACTCACTGTATGATTCCTTAGGACAATTCTCACTCAGATATCCATTCTTCACCCTCCTTGGTGATTTTAACCTTCATCTAGAATCGAAAATAGATGCTCAAACCATCAATTTCGTACAAACCCTCGACATGTTCAATTTTAAGCAACTTGTCACCTTACCAACCCACTCCCTAGGCCACACCCTGGATGGAGTCTGCACAAACTCTCCCTCCTTGATCACACTATCCCCTTTGTCTCAGATCTGGTCTGACCACTCCCTAATTCCATTCCACATTCTGAGCGAAAATTTACCCAACCGTAACAAAGCTGTCTCTCGCCCTGATAATCATATCACTTGGAAAAAGGTTCAGGATAACATCACTCTTAATCCCTCAATGCAAACTCAAGCACCCACCCTTTCCGGCATTGTCGACACCGACGCCGATCTTTTTCACAACTGGATCACTCAAGAAATTAAATCCAGACTCCCGCCTCCACGCCCTCGCACCTCCCGGGAAAAAACCAAAACAAATGCCCCCTGGTTCACACCAGAACTTGCAAATGCGCATCGGCTATGTAAAAAAGCAGAAAGAAACTGGCGAAAGACATACGAGGCCACTAACCGTATTTCCTATATCGCGACAAGGAAAAATTACCTGTTGGAAATCAAACTGGCTAAAAAAAACTACTACGTCAACGCCATCCAAAACGCTGGCCAAAAACAAAAGGTGCTGTTCGCTATAGTTAAATCCTTCACGCAGCCTAAGGCACTCGTACCTGAAATCCCCCCTTCCCAGAAATTCTGTGACCAAATTTCTGATTACTTCGAGGACAAAATTGCCTCTATCCAAATCAATTTCCCCCCCCCCACCACTCCCCTTGTGCCCCTTCCACTGGTCCCCCAAGGCTGCACACTAAGTAGTTTCCCCTCTGTCACTTTTGAGCAGTCGAGAAAAGCCATCCTGGCCTGCAAATCGGGCGCTCCGTCCGATCCTTGTCCCCCTAAGATACTTCACCAATTAATTGACGAGGTTAACCCGACCATCAACAACCTAATCAACTCCTCGCTTAGCTCAGGTTCAGTACCCAGTCGTTGGAAAAAAGGAATAGTCAAACCCCTTATGAAGAAGGCAAATAAATCCCCAACTGACCTAACCAACCTCCGCCCAATTTCGCTACTCCCGGCTTTGGGAAAAATTACGGAACACCTAGTCCACAACGAACTTAAACGCTACCTGGATGAAAACAACCTTCTTCATCCCCAACAATCTGGTTTCCGCCCCAAGCATTCGACAGAAACCGCTCTTATCGAACTGTCTGACACCATAAAATCCCTACAAGATCAGAGAAAAAACTCCATTCTAATCCTCCTCGACTTAACGGCGGCGTTTGATACCATCTCCCACGCCATCCTCATCAGTAGACTCAGGGACATTGGCATCTCTGACTCCGCCCTATCTTGGTTAAAGTCTTTTCTCTCCGACCGATCCCAAACAGTCGCTCTGGGCGCATTCCACTCCAAAGACAAACTTGTCCCCTCAGGCGTCCCGCAAGGATCCATCCTTAGCCCCCTCCTTTTTAACATTTACCTTATTCCCCTTCTTAATTTGATAGAATCATTCGGCATACCTGTCACTTCGTATGCCGATGACACACAACTCATTGTGCCACTGGACGAACGATCCACCAAAGCTGAACTTAACCTGAAACACTGCCTGACCGAAGTATTTCGATGGATGGACAACAACCATTTGAAATGCAACTCGAGTAAAACGGAGATCCTCCCGATTGGTATCAACAGCTCCTTCTCTCCAGCACTTTGGTGGCCGGATAATTCTGCTGCCCCCCCCCCCAGACAGTATCGTCAGCCCGGAATCTCGGCGTAATCTTTGACTCCGAACTCTCCTTTGAGCAGCATGCCAGAACCGTCGCAGGCAAATGCTTCGGCACGATCAGATCCCTGAGAAAGTTCTTCGACTTCCTCCCCGTCGATGCCAGAAAAACAGTAGCAGTAGCACTCATAATCTCACGACTGGACTACTGCAACGGCCTGCTTGCAGGAGTCAAAAAGAGCACCACCCAAAAACTGCAGAGCGTTCTGCATACAGCTGCCCGTCTTGTCTTGGGCCTACCCCGCCGATCCTCTATCTCTGCAGCGCTTCGTTCACTTCACTGGCTCCCCCTTCACAAGAGGATTCTTTTCAAAATCCTGATTATAGCCTTTCGTGCCTACAACCAAACAAGCCCTAAATATCTCACCAAGCGCTTTCCCCACTATTTGCCCAACCGTCACCTTCGTTCGACCCACGACAACCTCATCCTTCCCCCTAAATACAATCTGAAAACGAAGGGTGAGAAGACTCTCAGTTTCCTTGCAGCCAAAGCTTGGAACAAACTGCCCAAAACACTCAGACAACAAACCCAGGAAAAACCTTTTAGAAAGCTCCTAAAGACATGGATCTTTAATCTCTCGGATGATTACTCCAAAGCTTCCTTATAAATTCTCATGGTCTGGGTCTTTCAGGATCCTCAGCGCCAAGATGCTCCCTCCGGAGCGTACGTTGCGCTTTAGAAATACCCCTCAAATATCAAATATCAAATATTGCGAGCTTACATGTGTTTGCTTTGTGTTTCGATATGTTTGTTTGTTCTCACAGGTTGCATAGATTTACAACACCTATTCAAATCTGTCCGTTGTTTTATGTATCCATAATCATTTATCGGTACAAAAGGGGGTGGTGATGGTTCATTATCAGCAGTCGCCTGCTCCCCACTAAGTTTATTGGGGGGGGGGGGTCCTCCTCTATTGTTGGAGTGAACCTGCTAACCACCAGAGTCTAGGCGCTACCAGGTGAATGTCCGAACGGAAACATGGAGCTCTGTAACCCAGCGAAGGGAAAATGAAATTAGCAAAGGCAACATCAGACAGAGCGAAGGGTACCGCTTTTCCACGAGGTGCGCGAACTGATGTCAGCAAGGAGCGAGAAAGGGGGCAGAAGGGGAACGAAGGAACAGGCACGTGACATGGGGAAGAAAGAGGCGGGGTAACAGAGCACAGGACAAAGAAAGTGCGGGGGTCCGATGGGAAGACATTGAACTGAATTAAGTTTCAATTGGCGGTGTCAAATATGGTGTCTATCAAATGGTACAGTCAGGAGACTACTACGGATTAAGGAAAGGCAATGCTGTGACAACGTAGCGCACAAAAGACCCGGGCCAGGTGGTAGGCGCTTTACAAATGGTGTCACATTCCCACGATAGGCTCTGTACTGAACCGAGACCCCCTCGTAGGAGAGAGCTTAGGAAGTTTCATATCAGGCCTGCGCAGTTCAGCCAGCCCTGCCTCAGCCAGCCTTTGCCAGCGCCTTTTCATGAATGAAATGCACGTGTGAGAGTGTCTACGGATAGATGAGGGGCACTTTTGCCCGGTGGTAGTCCGGGAATCCGATGCTTAAGGGATTTTCGCACCAGGCGCCACAGCGCTAAATCCGGCCCTGTAATCAAACATTGCTCGCTGCAATTTCATGCAGCCTTCCGAAACACCAGTACAGTGAGTGCGTCTTTACAGGTTCACCGCTTCCCCGTTTTCCAAATGTATGACGCTTTTTAGGTCTCGCCTGACCCAGCGCATGCGCTGGTCTATTAGGTCTCGCCTGACCCAGCGCATGCGCTGGTCTAGCGAGACTTTTTGAGAGGGCTCCAAAAAGTGCTACCAGGCCAGCCTAGAGCTACAGTGCATGTGCGCGGGCGGGCGCGCGCGCCGCTCTTGGCCGCGATTACTTTCACTTTCGAGGCCGCAGGGCCGCTTTGATGTTTGATCGCGATCACGTTCGCCTAGCCAATAGGTCTCGCTTTTGGGACCTTATAAGTATTTAGTTATGCAACTGTTGCAAGGCTAAACACTTATAAGGTCCCAAAGGCGAGACCTAGTGGCTATGCCAATGCTTGTGTCCTGTTACAAACGGTTTCTTCTTGATCACATTCCTATTTAAACGGGCATTTGGACATCTATTGATTTGCTACGAACATCTCAGTTGATTCCAGTTGAATCTTGGCATTGCCGGTCAACTGTGTCATTTTATTTTATTTCATTTGTTTCATTCAATCAGTGCACTTGTCCGTGTTTTTTTCCACCGAGCATATGCAGTACAATGTCCAAACACCTGCATGTCACAACTGGGTCCAGTAGGAGCTGTTTGTGGCTGGCCAACTGGAATGTGCATTAGCAATCCCGTGTGCTTCCCTGGAACATCAATTCCCTGCACGCATGTCATTAATTGAAGAAAGAAATTAGCACTGGGCTCTCTATAAAGTAAGCCGGCTTGGCACTGCACAAAGGGGCCATCTGTACGCCTCCTCGTACTTCACCACTTACAGACTTGCACTCAATTTGCGTTGTGTTCTTTTGTTAACATGTGACTGTTGGAAATGCTTAGAATTACCGTGCAGCAATAAGGACACATATTTCATAACTCTTGTCTTGCATACTGCTCGAGGCCATATTTCAGAATATGTAATTTCAAAGTAAAATCAGGCACGTGAGCGTTAAGGTGAGACCTCCCTGCCTTGTGTTCTGCATGTGTCTTGTTTGCCTGAAGAGGTGCTGTCTGAATGCAACTAGGATGGGCAGACATCTGCGTCTGCACCAGATTCGAAGACAAGCAGGATAGTTCTTGCAAGAGGAACACGGAAGTCAAGTACTTTCACCTTTAATGAGCTAACAAAGCTATGCTGTACTGAGGTGAGGTATTGCATATACATCAAAGAGCATATAACCCTTCTTCATACATTTTACTAACAGTGAAGAAGCTTTCAAGACCCATGCAGGGCCACCATCCAGTATTTCTAAGCACACCTCCAACAGAATGCGTAATTATATATGTTTGCTGTGTTCGCCTTGTGAAACTTGTCACTTACGTGTTTTGCCTGTTCTTCTTCCTGTGCCACGGGGTGTCGTCGTTTCCTGTGGCAGATGATGCGGGTCGCTGTCACACGCTTCTCTCCCCTGTCACTGAGGAGTCTGGGGAGGAGGGGACGAACAGTGAGATCTCCTCTCCACCTGCCTGTCGCTCTCCTTCACCTGTGGCTAATACAGGCGCTTCTGTCAACCAGGTACCTCTCACTTGGCTCTCATTTCGCAGAAGAGTCTGGATATTTGCAGAGCCCAATTTACCTTTGTATGCACCGCCCGTTATCACACACACACATGATTTGTCCTGGCAAATGACACACTTGCTATGTGTTTTTTCTCCAACATAAATTGCTGCAAAGGAGGAATTGTATTTGTTTTTCATTTACCTTGAAGAGGTCTAATCTCTCTGTAAATAAATAGTATTTACTCAATAAGGCCTCCAATATCACAGTGACCGACAGTCTGCAAAAAGCGATTTCTTAATAATCAATATGCACATTGAACGCACTCATCGGGTGTTTGGGCTCTGCATCCAGACATTTTGTTCTGAGCTATTTTTGTTGTAGCAAGTGCATAGTTTTGTGTTTCTGTGTGTATTTATGTGTTACAGTTACTCCATCGACCCTGCAACACCCAGATGTCTAACAGGCCCATTCCTTGTTTGTCTACCTTGATTTGTTTCAAAGAAAACATTGTAGCTTTTGTTTCTAATTAACAGGGTGCCTCACCTCTTCGGCCAGTTTATCTTGATTTATGGTGCAGCAGGCTTATTTCCTATTGGACTAATGTTGCCCAAATTATTTGTAAACTTCCTTGATTTCTGTCACATCTGAAATCTCTATCATATCTCAAATCTATCTATCTATCTATCTATCTATCTATCTATCTATCTATCTATCTATCTATCTATCTATCTATCTATCTCTCTCTCTATATATATATATATATATGTTAATTGTTTTCCAAAAGGTGCCCCGTAATTTTGTGATGAATACATCTACTGTGAGTGCGTCTTCAATTACGGGGCACCTTTTGGAAAACAATTAACACGGCAGCCAGGATGTGGAAGACTGCACCGCCATCAAAAGAAATATGGGGCTGAGGCTTTGAACTTTTCATTGCGCAAGGACAGCACAGTGGATGCTTTTGAAATACAAACCGGATTTGATTCCTGAGGCCCACTGAAGGGCTAAAAGAATTGTTTTAATATGCTTTTATTGTGCCAGAAATCACGGAACCCACCAAAGGGTGAGAAATACTTTGCACATACTTCGAATCCCAGCATGCAGCACCAGTGCAAATCAACAGAGAGACCCACCGGAGGGTAATTACTTATTTAAATGCAGAGGGGAAGAGAGGGTGTGTGAAGCACTCGTGAGCTGCCAGCATGCCTTTGAGAAAGGAGCAAGTGCTCTGAATCACGTCAGGCTACAAGATTTATTGGGAAGACAAATGCCGGTTTTGGAAATTAAAGTTCGTGATGAATACATCTACTGTGAGTGCGTCTTCAATTACGGGGCACCTTTTGGAAAAAAATAAATATATATATATATACATATATATATATATATAGTCATAACCACACTTTGTCCACAAAGACGAGCACACTCCTCACCGGGACAAAGAATAAAGCACAGCATGGCAGAAGGTCAGCATGTTCACTCTGTGGCAATCAATTATGCCCAACGCGTTTCAGAAAATAATTCCCTTGCTCACGGGCAGCAGCATGAAAAGCAAGTAAGTAATCTCACGAGACTTGAAATGCACTGCTTTATATCTTCTTTAATAATACTCAGATGAGTGTCATAATTAAAGCAGTGCATGCTGGTATTTGCAGTCTAAATAACAGTGTAATTGCTGCTCAGATATTATTCAAAGTGTACCATGTCCCTTGATAAGGCAGTTGAAACCATGCGCCCTCGTCATGCCAAATAAAGGGCTCCCAGCATTCAGCGTAGCTCCACAATCACAATTGAAAACAAGCATTGGCATAGCCAATAGGTCTCTCCTTTGGGACCTTATAAGTGTTTAGCCATGCAACAGTTGATGTTGTTGCACCAAGGATATTGTGCTGCATAACTAAATACTTATAAGGTCCCAAAAGCGAGACCTATTGACTATGCCAATGCTTGTTATCTATCTGGCTTGCTAATGGGGTCACTTTAATGTAATTGCCTGGGCCGGTTTTCTGACCTAACCCGACCCTGCTTTCTAGCACTTGGAAACAGAGAGCTGTGCTCAGCCACCTGCCTTGGCCCTCGGTGATACGAGTTTCCTGCCAGCTAAACAAAACCAGTACACCAGTCTCCTTTCTTACACACAGTAAGGTGCTGTGCATGTTACAGCATTGTTTTACTGGCCTTTTAAAGCATACATGCCCTCATGATTCATAAGGGTGCAGCAGGCACCGTTGTGTTTAAATGGGGCCCTGAGGTTTGTAAAGTGCAGTCGCGGCATCACATTAGAAGGCACACCATTGTACTTGTAGTAAAAGACCCCAGACAGATATTGCCATGCATGCTCTGCACAGATGCTCAATGCTATACTTGGAGTCCTGGGGCAGTCAGTCTGTTATCATTGGGCAGTAGCGAGCAAGTATGGGTGATCAGCACTGCGTCCAGGGCAACCAACATTATGGCGCTCCAGTTGGATAACCAGGTTACTGTGTTTAATAACTGACCCTCTAGGAGTAGTCAAGACATGTGGTTAATGATTAGTCCGATAGATGGCACGTCCCACATAGTGCACAGATACAGAGTAGACACACTAAAGCAGAGAAAAGAATCCATAACACAGACCGGTGCAGAAGGGCGCCTATTGCAGAATTTGGTTTCAGTGTGCTAGTCACCGGCTTGAGTTCCAGGGTGTTTAGCTCAAGCTTTCAGCCGTGTAAAGTAGATGAGTGGAGTACCATGCCTCTAGCGTATCAGCTGCTATGCTGAAAGACGTGAAGAAGCAGGATCAGAATAAGTTTGCCATATAGTTAAGAGCAAGCAAACACGGCGCAGGGTTGTGACAAGTGGTGATTTGGGGAGCGCGAGAGGGACAGGAGCAGGGGGGGGGCGTGTGGTCTGCGGTTACCCTATGATAACTTGTGTTGTGTTGGAGTCCGCTGTTGCAACGCGAAGCTTGTTGTGATCCTGGGCAAATTCGTTTTATCGCAGTTTTATTTGTGGCGAAATGAATTCATAAGCGAAACTGAGAGCAAAGAGAAACGGGCAAATCTACAGTTGCATTAAAAGGTGCTTGTTTTTTGCCACTAGTTTGCTTTTGCATCGTTGTCTACCTGCTTTTTATGCGTACATTGAGCCGCCTGACCGACTTTCAGAGTGCCTAGTGGTGCTTAACTTTACTCTCCTTAGCGCACTTGTACTTGTGTCTGTCTTCCAAAGTGTTGAAAGCTTCCTTCACTGTACCGAACACATGTACGCTTCACTGCCATTATTAGTGTTTTGAGGCGCCTGTGTCTGAGTGCCAAAGGAGCTTACCTTTGTCATTATAACTGCTTAGAGGTGCTTGACTGTGCCTTTTGAGTACTTTGAGGCACTAGACTACATAGTGCATTCTAGCAGTAATTATATACATATATCTCACAATACTCCTTGAAGGTTCCAGACATGCCCACCTGAGGGTTCCTCATTAATGCTATCAATAGAGGCTTGGACCAGGAAGCAGGAAAAGCATACTATTCACAGCTATATGAGACTCCCAACTGGAATTTATTTCATGTTGGATGTACCGTGATTCTATCCAGTATGATTAAGAATAGTTGTCCTACTGCGGTACCAGTAAATTGTTCATTTTAGTTCCATATTCCCAGAGCATTCTCATGATGTGTCAAACTTCTATAAGGTTTCTTAACTCCCACAACTCTAAACAGTAGTATTGACTGAGCTGTTCTTCATACCTTCTGGTTTGCTTGAAAATGCACCATTTGCCCACTCTTTTTTCAAAATTTTCTCGTGGGGGGGAAACCTCCAAGAAACCCCCTCCAGGTGGTTCAGGCTCGCTCGCTACGCTCACTCGCCGCAGTGAAGTACAACAATTGTTTTACACCTCACCACTTTCAAATGTCACCAGCCGCCACGGTCAGTATACATATATCGTTCATGACCATAAAGTAATCACAGCACATGTTTACATCGTGTCATCTGGTATACAGTTGTGCCAGCTATCATTAACAACAAAGATCATATTTAACTTGTTAACTTAGCTGTTTAGTAGGGAAGTGCGTACTTGTCATTTGAGAGCAAGAGGCATTGTCTGCTTGATGTACCGTGGTCCTGTGTTGATTCTACGTTGTTGGTGTTGGCGTACACCGCTTATTGTGTTTTTAATAAAGAACGTAACTCTTCAACAGGGGCAACTGTAACTGGGTCACTGTATATGACATGTCGCATTATGACTGGGTCGGTGGCTCATTTGTCCATTTTGATCTTTGAGCCATATGAAACTTGAAGTGAGGTGGGGTGGTCTAACAGCAGTGTGCTGGTTGCTCTACGTGCTCAATTTGGATCCACACCCTATTGTATGTCGACTTTAACCTGAGTTGACAGAGTTAGGGGTAGAAAGTTGATGGAGTACTCCAGAGCTTCTAGTAAAGAAGGATGTCACAATACTGAGAGACTCATCGGTTGCACCTGGGAAAAATATACTTTACGACTATAGCTTACTTGGATGGAATGTATTCGTAGGATTTCAGGACTACTTAGCCAAAACCATCATAGATGGGGTGCTTTAAAAAGAAGCGCACAGAGCAATGAAGGAAAATGCGCCGTTTAATGATGAATGTGCTACCCTCAGGGCAGTTGCAAACTTGACTCGTGCTGCCTCGGGGAAGCGCATTTATGTGAAAAACGGAGTGGCTGCTTTAAAGCCGCTTGTGGTTTCACAGTGTAGGTGGCGCCCGGCTGCCCTTTGAAGGGGGATTAGAGATCCCCTTTCAGGCGGGTGCAGTCAGTGACTGCACCCGCCTGCAAGGGGTTGTCTGGGGGGTTCATAGGTCCTCTTTTCCCCCCTCCAGAGGGCTGCTCTCAGGAGGTGCACTGACAGTGCACCCTTTTAGGTGGCGGACTGTCAGAGTGCCTCCCGATAGCTTCTTTGCCTCAGCGCATGCGTCTGTAATATGGCACGGGCGCAGAATCAGATGCCTCTGAAGATAGCGCTGGCGCTTTATATGCACCAGCACTATCAGTATTACAGAAGGGGCCTCACAAGCATCTGCGGCCCCTTCTGTATGTACCAAAGTGCCCCAGGGCATGCAAGGCGGGCACAAATGCACGTTGTGCTTCCGGGGCATTTTGTGTAATACTGCCCATGGTAGCCTATAGATTCTTGGGCAAGGATCTCCACACGGCACTGAACATTAGTCCAAGTCCGGGAGTTGCAATATTTGCAAGTACTTAGGGCAAGAGAGTACCTGGAAATATTTAGCCAAGAAGGTCACACAGGGACCCCACTGCTTTTTGAACTGCCTTTAATGACATTTAATAGTGGCAGAAACATTCTCCATACCCAGAATGTCCTACAACCTATAGAGCCAGTCACAATGGTCCGGCACCTAATCTGTACCCCAGTGGGCCATGAGTACTTGAGGGACTGCGCAAATTGCCTTGCCTTTAGGGGAGTAGAGGGGATGTGTGAGGGCGTTGGGGAGGCCCAGTAGGAAATAGCTGGGGAATTGAGGGAGGTCAGTATCAAAAAATGCTGTCAGTCAATACTACATCCCAAAAATGTTGAAGTTTAGGACAATTACATAACAAACTGTAGTAGAATGCACACCAATGTTTAATATTTCTTCAAGTATGCTCAAGGCTAGTTGTTGGCGTGCCACCCTGGAACGCACTCCATCCATGCACGTTATACATATCCTAGATAATGCTGGAGCCTCGTCACGTTCCACAACAAAGGATGCCAAATACGTATGTGAACCATAGAATCCAAATCAACCAAACTTTTACAATCTTCTCCATCTTTATTAAACAGTAATCCTGAATCTCTTTTCTTCAATCTTCAATTAGGTTCAACGATTGCCATGATGGCACTTGTTGAACCTAGTTGAAGATTGAAGAAAAGAGATTCAGGGTTACTTTGGATTAGTCAATTTTTCCCAGAAAATAAAATTTGGAATTGAGCACCAGGGGTATTCTCACCACTCACCAGATAGGTATTTTAATGGCTGTCCAATACGCTTTCGCCCTCAGGCAGGTCTAAACGGTATGGTAAAGGGCACCCGGCGAAAACCCACACCACAAACCTGCCAGTTCGTGGGCCCAACCCATGCGCCGGTCACTCGGGGAAGTAATACATCCGATAGAAATACCTGAACCTGATCAGGCAAAGACACATTGATAATGCAAGTGTCCTCAAGGCCATTCTCACCTCTACCCATTCTTCATCCTCAATGGCCCCTACATCCACCTCCCACCTGGTCCTCAGTTTTCCTAGGGGGTCGGGAGTATAGATAACTAGAGAATTATAAAGTCTGGATATGCCTCTCCAACCCAGCTCACCAATAACGAATTTACATTCAATAGGGTTAAATTCTGGGAGAGCCGTCATCTTATCTCTATAGCACTCTAAAATGTGTCCCAGCTAAAGACAACGGTAGAACTAGGAGTGTAGGCTAAATTTGTCCGCTAGGTCCTGAAATTAATGTATGTGCCCCAGTGGCGGCTAGTGACATTTGAAAGTGGCGAGCGTAAAATGTGCGATGGAGCGAATTGCAGCAAGCGAGCGTAGCGATCGAGCCGGAACGGTCTAAGGAGAACATTTTGAAAAAAGAGTGGGCAAATGGTGCATTTTCAAGCAAATTTGAGAAAGCAATGAAATGTATAAATCCTGCCAGTTCCACCAGTACTAGACACATTAGGTCAATTTGTTTTTATCACCACACAGAGGTTGAGATCATGTGCATGTCTCATCCATGTACTAACCACACCTCACCCCATCCGCTTTTTCTCAATTGCTGCTTATTCAAGTCTGTACATCTTATGTACCGCAGTATTGTACTGCTGTTCTTCAAGGTTAGTTGTTTATTCACATCGGACTGCAAATGTATATACCCTTTAAATGTCCTAGAGTTAAACTGAAGCCAAACCACAAATGTCTAAGCTCTCACTTGCTTAACTAACGTGTTTAATATAGCATTTCTCTTTCACATGCATTTCTCTTTAACATGCAGATGTTGTGCAACTTCTCATTATATTACCCTTTTTTGTAAAAAAAAAAAACTCTCCCACCTTCATGTCTAGCAGCACTATATTAAAACTTTTAAATAAAAAAAATAAAATAAAAACCAAATCCTCTGTAAATGGGCCCTGATGTACCAATATATAATCTTAATCTCCGCGGCCGTGCCTAACAAAAAATACTTTTTTGTTAGGGACGGCCGGATATTAAGATTTTAATTTTATTAAGTGATTTTCCCAGAATCACAGGATGTTGAGCCAATGATGCCGGTTTGGCCCGATACGAACTCAAACCTGGATGGTTTCCTTAAGGTGATCCAGGTTGTTCAAGTCTCGGCATCGATGGCTCAACATTTTATCATGCGATGTATTCTGCAGCAGGGTTCATGGCTCATGAACTCTGCTGCACAACGTAGCACAATAAAATGTGTTTTGAGCCATCGGATCATAGGATCAATCATGGGCGTAATGCTGGCCAGAACAAGCACAGCTGAGCTGCCGACTTTGGAGGGTGTTTCGTGTGTGCAATGTGTGCACTGTAGTAATGGCGGCGTTAGGGGCAGAGCAGAGCTGACGACTTTGGAAGCACTAAAGTTGGCAGCTCTGCTCTGGCCATTACGGCCATGGCTGCAGTACACATGCTTCGCTCGCATAAACAACAGGATATACACACACACAAAAAAATACATACTCACTCAGAGTAGGCAGGCCGGACATCCATCCGACATTCACATTGCAGGCTGCCAATAAAGAAGTAGTGACGCTCACACTACAGTAGTGTGTGCAAGGCGTGAAATGTGACCGCCAGTACGGTACAAAAACAACACGGTGGTGGTGATGACGAGTTCTTTCTGACGAC
This sequence comes from Triturus cristatus, assembly GCF_964204655.1. NCBI lineage: Eukaryota > Metazoa > Chordata > Amphibia > Caudata > Salamandridae > Triturus > Triturus cristatus. The sequence continues at coordinate 1,093,540,868 of NC_140593.1, forward strand.
AACTCGACTACTGTACTGCTGCATATGCACGAGGCCCTGAGCGAAGGGACAGAGAGCAGGGCTGGCTGAACAGCCCAGGCAGCATCGGTAGAAATGGGCAATCACTGCACGCCTTTGCTGTAAGTCATGACAGTGATTGGCTATACTCCGTTAGAGTCTCTTACGCCCCCCCCCCTCATGTGCGCTCCGGACTGCGAGAGGCCACTGGCGCAGTGTGGAGACCCCTCTCAGCCAATACAGACGCTGCTCCAGCAGCGTCAGGATTGACTTAGCAGGGATACTCGTCGCCCATTAGGAGATCGAGGTCTGCGGCGTTGATCAACCCTCCCTCTCCTAATGTGCAGCCTCAGAAGGGTATGTCGGGATCTTTGAATAAAAAGAAGCATGTCATCCGTGTACAGCGAAACCTGGTCTTCCACCCCAGTCGAAGCCGCAGACTCTAGCATCTATTTGAATGAGCTCCACCAGGGGTTCCATCACCAGAGCACATAATGATGATAAGGGGCAACCCTGCCATGTGCCCCTCTCAACCATGAACTGTGCGGAAAGGGCCCAGTTAACTCGAAACTGTGCCCACAGATCTGTTTACAGTATTGACACCCACCGTCAGTACTGGGGTCCAAACCCCATGTTGTGGAGGACCGCAAGAAGATAGGGCCAATGTACCATATTGTACCGCTATGTCTACTAAGAGGAGTGCTGTGTCTCCCCCCAGCTCCTCAATTGGGCCTGTGCCATATGCAATCGCCATAGACAATGGCGGGTGCCCATGCTTGGCATGAATCCATTCTGATTAGTGTGGACTATCGACTGGATTACCGCAGCCAAGCGCGTGGCCAACACCTTGGCCGGGATCTTCAATTCCAGGTTGATGAGGGATATAGGTCTGTAGGACCCCCAGTCCTCAGGGGGCTTTGTCTGGTTTCAAGATAACCGTGATTGTTGCCTACTTCAGGTCATACAGGTGTCTCCCACTGAGGAGTGTCCCCTCATACAACTCCAACAGATGGGGTATCGATGAGGGCGTGTACCGTTTGTAGAGTTTCAGTGAGAACCCACTGGGACCGGGGGTTTCCCCGAGGGCAAGCAACTACATATTCAGTGTGGCTTTTGCATATTTTCAAAGTAATAATAACAATAATAATGTAATTTCTACAGCGCATGGCTACATCATAATAGGTGTCCCAGTGCTTTGTACTGGTTTCTTTTCACCTACCTGTAAGCAGTAAGTAAGTTGGGAAAGGATCAGTGTCTGAAGTACACTTGGATGTTCCCCATGAATGGAGTCTTCTGTAAACAGCTCATGTCCTCCTCCTAGACTGCAGTACAATGCCAGATCTTAATCCGCTAAATGGGTAGTGGAACTGAGGGCCTAATGATTAATATCCATTCATAAACCAGTATATGAAAATTGCACACCGACTGGTTTGCGAACAGGTATGCAATTTGACATGCGACTTATTTGCAAAGAGATTGCATCACAAATTGTGAGTTCGTAGGTGGTCATAAAACCACCTGGTCAATGTATATTAATTAGGCAGGCTGCTTTATGTGACCTCCTATCAAAGACTGCAAACAAAGGGGTAGTTCTGCTTTTGGGGAGACACAGGGGGAGCACGCAGTGGTCTTATGGACAACTGTGTGGCTTCCTCCTCCAGAAGCCACCCAAATGATTGACAAAAGGGAAGTTGGCCCAAGTGAACAGCTTTTACTTTGTAAATCAGATACCATCTCAACTTGGGCGTTGATGTCTGATCAGTGGTTTGCGACTGCCATTAAGAAGGGATGTCCTGTTCACGCTCCTACTTAATGGCAATTCATAATGAACTGCAGAACTCCTTGCGTGAGTTGGAAATGCTTTGCTGACTTACTAAAGGAGTTTAGTACATCACAATTCGCACCTATGTGGTCGCAAACCCTCTGATTTTATGAATTACAGGATTTGTGAGCACCAGTGTTTTGAACTGCAGGTCATAGTTCTTTAATGTTCACGGACAGTATTTCAAGCACGGTTACACTGGCTGTTTACTTATACTATTGCCACCTTTATTAGGAGTGCTTTCAATTTCAGCAGTCCCCCTTAAATTGGTTTACCTGACTCACTTCAATTGTGCTATAAGCCATCCCCCTAACAAATTATTGCACACTTTCACCTGGCAACATCCTTGTGAACACATCATACTATGTATGGCTGAAGCTATGAGCCACCATTCGATTGGTGCCTCCAGTCTCATATGATTCTGTATCCTTGTCCACAGGCTCACCTGCCGGTCGCTCGCCTTGCTCTTACGGTGGAAACGCGAGAACATGAAAGCCTTCAGCCCACATCGTAGTATGCCATGTGTCTTCCTGCTGATATCCTAGGCCAAAGGAAATGAGTGATGCTTGGTTTTCCAGTATATCAGTTCCTTAGTGACCGGTTGCATATTCTAGCTCTTTTGTAGTATGATTTAAGCAGAGATTACAAGCACCAGCGTCAGTGGGACTTGTTGAGAAACTTGGCAAAGTATCATTTTGGTTTGGAAAGAGGATATCTTACGCAAAATGTCCCTTGGTCGATCCTCATTGCTGGTTGCAATTTGCTTACTTAAAGTGCACTTTCAATTCCTAGTTCCCAACTCCAATTGTCTATCATTAATTCCTTGATGATAGGTTTTAAATAGCCCTTAAGGTTATTTTATATTATTTTCTTTAAGTTTTCAAGACAGATATTGTCTGACATTGAAAGTTCGATTTCCTGGAGATCCCTAGATTGCTGTTTTATCAGCTAAAGCCTTTCTTCATTTTACACCAATGCTACATCCTGCATAGGCTGATTGGCTTCCTCTTTTAAGTCCATTTGGAAAATTGCCAGAGGTTGCAACAGTTGTCATTTTGAGAGGGATTTTGCTGAAGTTTAGTAACACTACGTGGGCAACAATCCAAGTGCTTGTAAAGCAGAAACTGTATCAAGGAGAAAGGGTGGCAGACCAGTGTGTATCAGTGTTGTTCAGTCGGAACAGCTTTTATTACAGCATCGGGTTGTTTGCCAGATTATTTATTTGTGTTTTTGTCTGTAGGACTGATGAAATACCAGAGTTGTTCCCTTTTTTGCCTGCGGTAGTAAGTGAAGGTATGACGGAAGAGGAGTATAAAGAAAAGCAGAGCAGGGAAATACTGAGGCACCATTCTGCACATTCACCAAGAGTCGCACAGTCATCTGGAGATACCTAGGTATTCCTTAGTGTAGCCTTATGTATCACCAACATCTGGTGAACGCGGCATATTAACTAACTAAACCTTGGAGCGAATACACACTCAAAGTAGTGGAGAAGTGTGGCTCACTGGTTAGAGGAGGCAGACCTGGAAGCAGAGGTCAGCCCGGGACCAGGGTTCAATTCCCGGCTCATCTGGGTCTTGAGTCCATAAAATGTCCATGGACTCGATAATTCTCGCTCCAGTGCATACTCGATTCATGGGTTCACACTCTGCGACTCTGGGCAATAGCTTGCTTAATCTCCACAATGGCCCCTCGCGGCGGGATGCCTGGCTTTCACCTTGCGGATGCCCTGCCGGGTTATCTCACAGGGGAATACCAGGACGGGTTCCCTAAGCAAGCGCTTAGAGACCGCTTGGTGATTTGCGCTATATAAATTCCTGCACATTCACATTCACATACACAAAGTGAGCCTTGGGCCCTGTTGGTTAGGGATGCTTTGTCCACTGCAGTAAGGATCATTTCGCAAGCAGTGGACAAAGCATCACTAACCAACAGGGCCCATGGTTGGACTGTCATTCAAAGCTTTACCAGCAGCTTCCATCAAAGCTACCGAAGCGTCGGCATCACACGGATTATGAAGGAGAAGTGACTACGGCTGGGCATCCTCCCATCACAATATCATTTGCCCCCGGGGAAACGCCCTCAAACGATAACTAACTGTCGCCTGTGTGGGGACTCAAAAGAGGACATTCTTCATCTAATATGCATCTGAAAGGAACTGGACAAGGAGCGCAGATCCAATTTAAAACCTGCCTTAAAGGAAATGAGAATAAGAACATGCAGACAGTTAAAGCATGCTTTGATGGCAAAAACATTCAACTAACGTGTCACCTTGTTAAATTTCTGGATAAAGCGGAAAAAAAGCTGAACTCTAGTAGGGAGCGATTAGACGAAGACATCTCATGCCGTACTTAAGTCTTATTGCCTTTTGGCAACAAACAAGGAATAATTACCTCTATGCTAAAACATACAAATGCAAAACTTCGGACTCTTCCATCTTCTATTTTGCTTTGAAAGAGGCTCATGAAATGATACACGCTACTCCACAAATTATGCGCTGACCTCTGATAACCCGGCTGTGCCCATTTTTCTCACAATACCCCACATTCTTTTTAGACATGTTTGCACTTCTGAAACTGTCTTTCTTCTGTCGTTGCATGGACTTTATGGAGGCAGTGTTCAACCCGGCAGTGCCCATTTTATTATAATACTCCATATCCTTTTCAGACATGTTTGCACATTTGAAATTGTTTTCTTCTGTTGTCACATGGACTTTACGGAGGCAATGTTTTTTAAGTAACCATGCTACAAAAGCTATTATAATTTTTTATTACAAACAATATGCTACTGTGGATTGGTTACTATGCCTCAAAATTGATGTAGCTGATTGCAACTAGTCAACACATTCTTCCGTAGCACCACTTTTTGACTGCCACGCTAGCCCGGCCATGTTTCTCAAAGCCAACTTTATAGAATCTTGCACTGCCCTAGGAACTTGTAGGTGAATGGACTCCAAATTCGACATTTTGCACTTTATTACAACTCCTTTTGCACTTTACTGCACACACTAAATGCCAATTTTTATACTCCTCTTGTAGTTTTTGGGAATCATTGTAATTTCTCAAACTTATTTTAACTAACTCTGCTTATAAAAAGGGTTGTTTTAGGCACTTTTTACATGTAACCTACCATGCAGCTGACTGTAATGGTTTTTATCAATTAAGCATTCTTACATGTGTCGTTCTATGTAGCTGATTGCAATGGTTTTTATTAACTAAGCAATAAAGATTATTATTATTATGTAATATTTAGGGATACCCCTAAATGTGGTGCACGCAGGAGGAAGCAGAAGAAATGTAAATAGTTTCCGAGTTCAGTAGCAGTCAGTAATCATTACAATTGCAGTTAAATTAGTAAAATGTTTAAATAACCAAAGAATGTTTTACACCAAAAGAAATAGTGTGGATAAGTATTTGCCAGAACTGTACTTGTGCTCAGCCTTGATATCTTGAGGTGCTACATTTGAGAAACTGCAGTTTAACCCAGATGTTAGCATGCACCTTTATCATGTTATGGATTAGGCTTAAGCCACTGCTGACAGACTGAGGCCCCATCACCTTTTGTACCTTTAGAGCACCAATTAGATAAATAAAGTAAGGTTCCCATCGCACTTGTATTTATGTGTGGTGTATTAGTATAGCATGTAAGTTTCATAAAACTAGATGGGAACCGAGAGAAGGACCCCACTGTAGCCACTCTTACCTTTTCTGATTTACAGAGCTGATTACCTATTATCCATGCTGTCACTCTCATGGCAGCATCTCTCTTGGAAGTACCCTCCTTTCAACCCTCTTGGAGGCATCATTAATGCTTTCAACCCATCTGCAACTTAATTAGAGTCACAGATATTGTTTTCTCTGAAACGTGTTTTAATAAAACTGCATATTTAAGCTTCGTAGGAGTTTGAGTCCCTAGCTGAAAAGCAAGGCGAGGTGTTTGAAGGCTTGGGTGAGGGTTTATGCCCAAATGTGAGAGCAGGGAGATTTCATCTTACCTGATAACTGGCAACCTGGTATATTGCACCTTTTTTGATGGAATCATCTATGAAGGATCCTTTATATACGTCTGTATTCTCAGTTTTGTTTTCATATCAGTGGTCCCAAGTGTCAGTGCTCCAACCACGCTAAGCATGCATCCTCTACTGCTTAAACTTTGTTAGATGTATTAGTCTGAGTCATTCTCTGTGACATTTTTTATGATGATGTGCCTTATTTCAATTGTTATGAAGCTCTGTTGGTCACTACAACACTAGTTCAACGTCGGGCTGGTCACAAATGATATATTTATAGGGAATCATTATGGCTCCTTAGGCAATGCTACCTTTTCTTACTTATCTCATTGTAGGAGCCCTAGTTCTCTTGCATGCCTAATCTTCCACAGGCTACAGATCTATCTGATTGCAGCCCATCCGCCTACTCTTAATTATTTCATTCTGTCCCATCCATCACGTGAGCCTCAAACTCTACAAGTGTAGGGAAGCAGCCATGGTTCCGGTAAGACCTGGCTGGACTGTTCCCATGAGGCACAGGGTCAAGACTGATTTGCATATAGCTGGGTATGAACTGAGGTGGCCAAGTGAGCTAAAGAACGATGATGGATCCAACCCAGATCTGTGACTGGGGGTTGAGTGTCTTAAAAGTTTCAGCACTCCGTCCATCATCACCTTGTGTTTGTGCGATCAGAGAGTTGCCCCATTGTAGAGCACCACCAGCCTTTCACCTTGTAGGACTATAAGCACTTCGGAGCTCTTCACTGTGCCCGTTTTTTATCTCTAAGTCAGAAGAGCCTATATTGTCCCTCTCTCTGACCTGGGCTAGGAGGACAACCATCAGGCTTTAAGGTATAATTAAAGTTGTGGAGTTCTCGATCGGGGAGGAGTCTTGCCCCTCAAGTTTAACAGTCATAACAAACATAAAATTAATATTTTATTTATCCTCTCAATCTACATGAATTTGAATGCATGAAGTTCAGTGTTACTGGGCGCAGGCCATGCTTGCATTTGAGGTCTTTCCCAGGGTGCAATATCTGGTTGCACGCACTGTAGTAGTTTCCTTCACCATTTGGCTTCGTTCTTCCCAGCTCCGTCCACTCCTGGAGCTTTTTGAGCACAAGATCTTGCTATTGTTAAAGAGGGTCCAGGATGCTCCGAGAGAACCTTTATTCACAAAAAACATTTCTAACTTTTCATGATGTTATGATTAGCCAAAAAGGGTACAAGGCCAAGAGGCAGAAATCTGGAAGATAGCTGGATTAAGAAGAACACTGAAGTGGGGCAGAAGATGAGAAAAGTATTAGCAGTGGGAACGGAACACCAAGTCAAGACAGAAGCCACCAGAACATTATGGACTTGGGATGTACAAAGCCATGGGTCAGAAAGCTAGGACATGCTTAGTGCCCAGGACTTATTTTCTGCTCCAATGCATTTCCTGATCTCCTGCGGCGCAAATTGGACTGTCTGTATGATTTACTAAATTGTCATTGATGAGGCCGAAAAGATGGAAACATGCAATGGACAGCAGCCTTTCAAATCAGCATTCTAAATCGGAAATTGATTGCAGCACCTGACCCTGCAATAATAAACATTATTTGGCTTGACAAGCAGGATGTTGTGGTTAGAATGCAGCAGTTCCCTGCAACTTGCAACCCACATTCAAACAGCGGAAGCTCTGCGTTCAGATGCCACCATCCAATACATTGCTCGCTACTGCACATCATTCTGAAGGAGGGCAACCGATTTCACACACCATCTTCAAAATGATTCATATTGGGTTGTAAAGTGTACACTGCGACCTGCAAAGCCATTTGTAAATTGTAGTGTGCCTTTAGTGCACTGCAATTATACAGTTTGCTGTCTCGAAGCCTATGACATGGAGAATCGTGGGGTTTGCCACAACAAAATCAGCCTCCATACGTTTCAAAAAAATGTCTATGAACAATGTAATAGATCATATTTTAATAATCAAATCAATAACCAGAAATGGAAATATACCAAAGAAAAAAATCATTTTTGCTTGAACAGGCCCGTTATTGATAGTTTTGTAAAATAAAAAAATAAAAAGATACAATCATATGGTACATTCAAGCTTAAATTTAAAGGCAGGTGTGTGAGAAGAGTCACAGCAACATCCTTGTAATGTATTCATGGGTAGCACATATAAACCATTACACCTATTCAATGCTTAAGACAGCAGTTTGTCCATTGCCTCAAAAGTCCCCTAATACTGCACCACCTGGAACTAAGCAGATGCCAATGGGCTGCTTAGTGACCAGGAGTTCCTTTTTTTAAATCAAGCACATGACAATGCTATTCTCATGAAGCAAACCATATATCCCCCAACCACCGAGCAGGACATGTAAAAGCAATATCTCTGTTGACAGACTATGGTCAGGCTTATATTTTACAGCCAATTCAAAAAGGAACAGTGACTTTTTTTAATTCCCTACATCCGTAATGTGTTTCCAAAGTGTAAACAAGCAAGAATTGACTCGTCATCTTGGATGATGTTGAACCAAAACAGATCTGGGGCCGTATTACACATTATCATTGTTTCCGCCTGGCGCACCTTTTAAAAGGTGCGGCGGGCGCAACAATGATAATGCCCCCCATTACGTTGTATGCTCTGCCTCCAGGGCAGCCGCAACCTCGCACTGTCCTGGGGGCTGCGCATTCATGTGAAAACACGTTGCATCTGCTCCGTGTTTTCACAGTGCAGGCGGCACCCGTCTGCACTTTCAGAGGGGATTAGAGATCTCCTTGCAGGCAGTCAGTGACTGCACCCGCCTGCAAAGGGATTGTCTGGGGGCAGGGTCCATAGGACCCCCTTTATCACCTGCAGAGGGCTGCTCTCAGGGGGCACACTGACAGTGCACCACCTTTTAAATGGCGCACAGTCAGCGCGCCTCCTGGGGGCTTCTATGACTCTGCTCCCACATCTGTAATAGGGTGCGGGCACAGAGTCAAAGGTATTCCCTCATTTGCATCGGGCACGCCCCTATGCAAATGAGGGAACACCCTCTGATGGTAGCGCTGGCACTGTAAGTGCGCCAGCGCTATTGGTATTATAGAAAAGGAAGCACAAGCGTCTATGCCAGCTTCTATAATATCAAAGTACCCCGGGGGCACGCAAAGTGGGCGCAAACGTCTGTTGCACCCCCGGAACACTTTCTGTAATACGGCCCCTGGACTAAAAACAACAATGGCAACAATGAACAGCAGCCCAAATTTACCTGAAGTGCTCACCAAGCACTTAAAAATTACAATAACGCTAAAAGTAGAAAGTAGCGAAACTAGAGTAGAACATGTGCACCTACTTCCAATTCTCCTTCAACAACGTTTTTTCAAAAGGATTTAAGCTTTGATTCAAGAATGTGCCCGTTTTTTTTCACCCTGTGTCCAGTTCTTAATCAATGTGATCACGTGTCCCCCTTCCTAACAGGCTACTTCTTGTTTTTCCATGCATCCTGGAGCATAATAGCAAAGGCTGTAGATTTCCCCGTTTATGTGGCTTTTTGCTTAGGCTTCAAAACAATGCCATCTTTTGAACCTAACATCATTTGAGACATTCACTACATAATGTAGAGCTATATTTATTGCCATGAAGACAAGAAATACTTCAGAGGTTATGTAACCTACAATCACAACAGATGAGTTACTTGTGTAATACGTACTTGCTTGTATACGAGAATAAAATGATATAAAAGCAATTCATACGTTCTATTTGCTACTTAGACGCTGGATCATCTACATTATATATTTTCATATCTAGTCATGGAGTGCTAGTGCCTAATGTCCAATTCGTATACATTTAAGCAACAACAAAAAACAGGTATGGAACGACTGTTGTCTAATATGCTGTAATTCTGTTTGTTAACCCCTTCGATGCTGCGCAGATTCCGCCGCTGTGCTGACGGAATCTTGCGCGGGCGTGGTCATGACGGAATGGTTCCGTCATGAGCACAGCTCAACCGTGGGTCATGACGGAACCATTCCGTCATGAGCACCGAAGGGGTTAAAAGAAAATAGGGATCTTTAAGAAAACAAAATGGGGAAAAAAAAGATCAGCAACTAAACAAAACGATTTCATTTTGAGAAGAAAATATTTAGACACATTTACATTTTGTTTGTTTCTTATGTAAAATGAGTTTTAAAAAGCTGTTTGTGCTCAATTTAGAAATCATAGCAAGCATTTAATTTGAACCAATGTGTCAAAAATATCCCATAAATGTCCACCCATGATACCCAGAATCAGGATGGGGGTACGTTATCTGTACATTCATTGCACACAATTTTACACCCATCAAGGACAGAAGTAAAGTGTGTTAGCATGTTGGGAATAGGGAAAGAGGATTTGCCTCCCACCATATATAGCAGAGAAGTGGGAGAATGGGTTTCTCAGCAATGGTAAAATATTTGTCCATGGATAAACACAAAAAAGAAATTAAATATGCAGATTTACATATGCAGAAATTTCCATGTCGGAGGACAAGCTGAATGAAGCAGGTTTTACAAATTTGACTACTAAAGGATTTAATTCAGCACTTCCAGAATCGATTACGAATCTCTTGTATGACGGAAATTTTCAACAAATACAGAAATAATCCTATGGCAGCCAATTTCCGGCTTTGAAAGCCGCACGTTATTAGATAGAAATCAGTGTAAAGCAATGTCAGGACCTGGCAGGTCTCCCAGTTCAGAAGCCCTATTTACACTGGAGTAGTTTGATTGCAATACTACTGTAACAGCTACCAAATTGCACTCTAAAGGGGAACACATACTTCATGTGCATGGTAATCAATCTATGGTATAAAAGTTGAAAGACAGGTCTGTCCTGAAGAATTGAAATGACCCCACAACACTACGTTAATCAGATATAGTAACATCACTAATGCCACAGTGTTTGTCTTCATTTTCTGCCTGCAAAACAAGTCCCCAAAGGACTGCGTCTGGCTTGCGGATTATTTATGTAATGGCGGAAAGATTTTCTAAATATTCCAATATAGCGAGGGTTAAACTAAATTCATTAACACAGCAGCACTGGAAATACACAAGAAGTGACCAGATGTGCTTTAGTCGCACACACACGGAAATTAATATTTAATGAAATGCGTACAACTTCCTGTAAATATCGAGATAAACCTGTATCAAGCAGTTTCCACATTTATACTTCTTTAATATGCGCTCCGCTTGAAAACAAACTGTAATAAAGAGTTAATGAAAAAACACAACAGTATTGGGATGGATGGATGAATGAATGCTCCGACGATCCAGCATAAATTAGGTTTAGATTTTCCTGTTTACTCATCTTGAGCAACCTTGCAGGAAATGTAAAATTTCTGGGATTACCACCCAGACTGACCCAGGAAAGTAAGGTCAACACTCCACTCTATTTGCAAATCCATAAAAATAAAAAAAATTGAAAAATTATAAATGTACTCAGAAAAGTTATGACACAAATTGGCTTGAATGTTCCCAAGAGACCAAGTCAAGTAGGAGTTGATTTACTTTCCTCCTTTTTGGTTGTTTGTACATCATTGTCTTTCTCCTCTGGCAACTCTGGGTCAGGATAAGACAACATCTTATCAATCTCAGTCTCTTCTCTAAATGCGCACCAAAGCAAAATGCCAGCTAAAAGAAGACTTATTGGAAGCACTTTCCACCAGGGTCGCTGATCATCGCTGCCAAAGGATTTACCCACAGTCCATGAGCGAGGATTTGCTTTGCTTGTAGAAAATTTTAGAGGTTTATCACTTTCAATCTCTTCTTTATTCTTTTGTAAGGCGGTCTGGTGGATGCTTCGTAGCATTGGGGCAATTTTCAAGGCCTGGACGTGCCTGCAAGAAAATCAAAATGGAAGCAAACATATGACAACATTGTTACAACAATGTATCATAATTTCACAGAACTGCAAAATAGGCAAATTATGAGCTCAGACTGCCAATAGCAAATAAACAGAACTTCCTAATTCCATCTCACTAAGCATCCCAGTATCATCTTATTGATTTGGGACAAGCACCTGCTCATTTCCGTAAGGTCAGCTTGATAAGTTCAGCGGTTGTGCACAGTTTGGAAACGTTTATGGACTAATCTATGTTACATCTTTGATTGCTCATCATCTGTACTTCAGCTCACCTCCCCCATGTGATAGCACCTGAGTGAAGATAGAAAACGTGTTCCAGCCGGAGGAGTGTGGTGGTTGCTCCAGGGTTTACAGGGATGCGAGGAAAAAGTGTTGTCCACACAGCGGTTGGCTGCCTGTAACCAAGAGTTCTCTGGTGACTATTCAGCACACTAACCTACCTAACCAGCATTAGCAGGTGAGTGCCATGACCTGCCATTGATGAGCTCACTTTAAGATGAAGGCTAAACACAAGCTCAAAATTGTCCTCTGACAACACTGTGTGCTTGGCCTTCCTGTTGGAAAAATAATGAAGTGGATTGATTTTACTAAACAACACTTCAGTCATTCTCACCTCTGGTGCAACAGCAACTGATTTAGGAACGTTTACATTTTGATATGTGCAGTACTCCAAACATTTTTACACAGTGGTATGGGAGGTTGAAGGACCAACCTACTGGAAGAGAAGGGAGAACTTCATGAACACCACGGAAAGAGGAGGCTATATTCTCCCTGGATTCAAACTATTGATAAACAGAAGAGTATCCCTCTGCCTAATGAGAGAAAGGGTGCGCTCCATGACTAGACACCATCCACCCTGCCAATCGAGGGATACCTTGGGAGCGGAAGAGGAATTTTTTATTTATACATAGCTTACCCCAGACACACCAATATACAAAGAGGTGCTTGGAATACGGTTGAGCCCACCCTGACTTCTAGGGGTCAGGATGAACCTGATGATGAAGCATGCCACTACTAGAGTCGGTGAGGGTTGTATATAAAAAAGGATTCATTTTCATGTTTCCCACCTCTCTTAGAGGTGCTGTCTGGTCCTGGAGTGCACCCTTTCCCTCATTAGGCAGAGGGATACTCTTGTGCTTATCGGCAATACTCCAAACAGCCTTACTAAGTGCTCAGGCAGATTGCAGGCTCTGTAATTGATAAGGATCGAATCATTAATGACTTCGAACTCTGGGATGTTCATTTATTTCAGAATCCTCTTGTCTCCATGTCTGCCCCCTCCTGGTCCTTATGTCCTTTACCCACACCACAACTATGTTCAGTAGGGCCTGCCAACGTTCCTGGCCGGAGGCCTTAGTGATATGTTTAATGGCAATGTTTCTTCCATCTTGAACTAAGACTACAGTCTCCTAATTCCCCACAACTGGACTGCTCCTTTTTGACATGAATACATGATAAGATCTCAGATTTTTCAATGAGATGGAGGACCAGAGGAACGTTTGTCGATATTTGGGTGCCTTCCAAGACTGGCTGCGCGGGCAGTGGGACCAGACTCACCACATGGGCATTTGAAGAGTTTAGGATTGCCAGGGCTTAGTTCCAGCCAGTGGGGCCCACTGGCACTCATTTTTAGGGACCAGTGCTTATTTTTCCTCGTCAGACTTTGACCCAGAGCAAGAGAGAGAAAAATTACGAAAGGGGCAAAGAAGGAGGAAGAGACAGATGGAAACAGAGGGGGATGCAGGGATGAAAAAGAAGGGGTAGGAGTAAGATAAAGGAGCAGGGAAGTGTCTGGTGATGGATGAAATACACGAGTTGGAATCAAGACTACACAGACATGGTGTTCAGTACCCCAACCTTCGACAGCACCAGTCGTGGGCTTTTGAGCCAAACGTTGGGCCCTGGCACTTATTCATTTACAAATTAAGCAACTCTTGGGTCTGGTGGACAGGCTAGAGTGATAGCATTGCTGTGCTGGTCAAAATTATCAAGACTACAAAACGTTTGAAACATATTACCCATTGGCAGAGGCTATGGAATGGCTTCATGTACTTTTAACACAGGAGGGGGAGGTGCCATTCTTGACCTGGCTGTACACAACTTCATTTGTCTGCCGCTAGAGCTCAAATCATCAATTCTTAAAACGCAAACAAATGTGGAGATGGTGGGCTTTGCTGTCATTTCCCGTTTGTATTTGCTTGGATGGGTTCTCCGTCAAGGTCATGGCATTCTATGGAGGTTTATATTGCGTCATTGGGTGTGATGGGACATATAGTAGATTTAGCAGCTGTACGAGTACTTGGCCAGACAGTCCTGTCCTGCTCTCCTCGTGCTCTTCCGTCGCCACTTTCTACCACCCAGTTCCATTCCTAAAATATCCCCCGCTGCGCCATCTCTGGGGTTTATGCTAATGGGTGACCCTTTCCATGCTTTGCTGCAGTTGCTAGGTACATCCAAGCATCGTTCCTCTAAAGCTAGCTTTAGTTTTCATTAATGGAACAAACCTTTTTTTGTCCCGAGCAACCACAATCTTTGAACTGTGTTTTTATGTGTAAATGTGCTTTTATGATATCACATGTCGAAATAAAGCTTTGTTGATTGATTGATTGATTGACAATCAGTGCACCTGGCTTCTCCGTGGCCCTGTCTTCTCCTCTGATAAGATTCAGTTGCGTCTACCAGGTCCATTGCTGAAATTCAAATTCATTGTGCTTGCTAGCTGCCACCGTTCTGTTAATCACATTCAGCAAGACCCGGGATTTCGAATAACCAACAATTCTGGATTATAACTGAAAATGCAAGACAGACCTACTGACTTTGTCAATGCTTGTTCCATTTCTTCCAACGCACAAAAATGATTAACATGACATTTACAATGCAAGTATGTATAATATAAGCCAATTAGCTGTATACTTGTCCTGGCTCAGGGGTAAATGAGTGTACAACTGTTGTGAACTGCACTTCTACATATTAACACATTTCTACGTCATGCACCAGTTACAGTCCTGTCACTCTACAGCACATAACACAACATTAATTGAAAGTGCACGTCAGTAACGCAGCTGTACAATAACCAAAAGGATCAAAGTGCAAACCACAATGTGCTGGTCTAATAAGATTTAACGTCCTTTCAGGGTTTTTGGTAAAAAAAGAAAAAAAACTACACTGATCACTGATGATCACAAACACGTCAACCTGAAACAAAATCCTCAAAACTAAATGCATTAATAGAACAGGATTACAGCAACAGCAACACACAAAGCTAATCCATAATGAATCTATGAATTAGATATCGTGCGTCTGGCTCATTTTCTGATATGATAACCTGATATGGATATCAAGGAATAAAATAAGCCACGTGCACGACAAATAAAGCAACTGCTAATGCCATAAAAATCTGACAAGCATTCTTGAAGAATGAAAGACACAACGAAGCAGCAGCGCCACCCAGAGACCAATTGATGTATTGATATTTCTGAAGAAACACGCTAGGCCTACTCGAGCGGAGAGTCGCGGGAAAGTCTATTTGGGAACAGATAAATAACAAAAGACAACGTCCACTTCAAAGCACACAATGGGAATCAATCTGTCAGATACTTGTGATGCAGGAGGAAGGTGGGACGCCGAACTCACTCTGTCCCCTTATTAAGTAAGCAGAAATGAGATATGCCATCAAGAAACAAAACAACAACAAAAAACACTACCGGAAGCTCTAGTAATTTTGCGGAAGTCATTCTTGTCAAGTCAGAAATGATCAATGCAAGACGTGCTTTTCTAGACCGAAATAAGGACTTCAAACTAATGTTACGTATCTCTACATTATCACCAATATTTTAATAAATTAAAGTTACATCCAAGTCAAAATGCTTAGGTGATAGCGCCAAAACAAGTCGTATTAAGCGCTATACACTGACGTCAGAAACAGCCTTGAGTTTTCCGCTTGGTTTTGGAAGAGATTAAATCTGGAGCTTTTTTTTGGTCCTATCGGGGAGCTGGTTCCACAGGCGGGCGCACAGGGCCTGATGACACACACCTACCTCTCAATTTGGTTGCCTCGAATCGTTGGGCAGCGAAAAGCTTCAGATCTTCTGATCTATGGCCTCTCCTGGGGACATAGTACTGAAACCATGACGTCCAACGCTCTTTACCGAATACCTTCTACATACATACTAAAGGCAGAGGCCTAGTTCCCACTCTCAGACCAAGAGGTGGCCACTGAAGCTTGCTTACGACGCTTGTCCTAGGAGTGTTCCTACAAGCACCCACCAGCACCCTTGCGGCACAGCTCTGAATTTTCTGCAGTCTACTATCTTTCCGGTGTCCCAATAGATGGCACATTGCACTGGTTTACACGAGAGCATAAAAAGGCGGCCCTGTGATTTTCATCAACGTAATTAATCGCCGTTTGTCCAGAATTGGCAGATCACAGATGCTAGATCTATGTTGCCCACCGGTTGTTGTGTTAAAAAAATTAAAGCACATGTTTGCTCCCAACGGAGCTAGGATTGCTCTGTCGAGGTGCATAAGTGACAAGAAAAATGAAGGGAAGGGGAAAAAGGGGGAAGAGGCCCCAAGCAGAAGGATTTAGGCTAGCCTAAACAACCATGTTTTAAGTTTCTTCCTGAAGATTTTCTAAATGGGTTCTTGTCTCAAGTAGAGAGGGAGAGTATTCCACAGCCTAGAGGCCCGAAGGTCAAAGGAGGAACAACCCGAACGAGCTCTTTTTGTGCTGAGCACTGTTGCCAGTGCAGCGTCTGTGGATCCGAGCCTTCTGCTAGGTTGGTAGCATTTAATTAGTGGAACGAGATAAGGTGGGCCCTTCCATTAAAAATCCTATGGCAGAAGCACATAGCTTTGAAAGAGATTCTTTTCCTCATAGGCAGCCAATGAAGATCTTCCAAGACAGGGCCCGAAAGCGCCCTCCTTGGAAGTTTCAGCAGAAGACGTGCCGCAGCATTCTGCACTCTCTGGAGTTCGTTTAGTCTGCCCAGTGAGGTTCCAATGTAAAGTAAAATACAATAGTCCAATTTGGACACAACAAGAGCCTGGACAACTGTTTTCCTGGCATATAGAGAAAGATGATCTAAACTTTTGGCCAGTTCCCTAAGGGTGCGATAGCATTTCCAAGCCACACAAGCTACTTGGCTGTCAAAGGTGAGTTTAGAATCAAACAGAAAACCCAAGGTTTTAACTTTGGGCTTAGAATCTGAAGTAGGGCCGAGTTCGTTGGGCCATCAGGCTGATGACCAGACGGAGGGTTGTTGTCCAACAATAAGCACCTCCGTTTTATTTGCATTCAGCTTGAGACAGCTAGTGGTCATCCACTCTGCAAGATCCCTCAGACAAGATCTAAATTGAGGCGTAGCCACCTCCTCCTGAGAGAGAGTAACAATGAGCTATGTGTCATCAGCATACGATACTATGGTAACATTGTGCTGTTTGACAACATCATCCAGGGGGCGCATATAGAGATTGAACAGTGTTGGGCTTAGTATTGGGCCCTCGGGCACCCCCTGAGATACAGAAAATACTTTGAGCAAATGGCGGCTGTACCACCTGAAAGGTTCGGTCCTGAAGGAAAAGTCCAGCCATGTTAGGGCTAGGCCCCTGATACCATAGATTCAAAATCGCTCCAACAAGAAGCCTTGGCAAATGGTGTTGAAAGCTGAACTGTGGTCCAGCATAACTAAAGCGGCAGTTTGGCCTTGGTCAGCGCTTGCCTGAGAGATTTGGAGGCCAGCAATAAGGCCGATTCTGTGCCGAACTGGGCACGAAAACCTGATTGTGATTCATGGATTATGCTATTAGATTCCATAAAGCTTAACAGTTGGGCATTAATGTGTTTCTCCACGATTTTTGAAAAAAGGGGGAGAAGCGAGGGGCCTGAAGTTTTCTGGAAGAGATGGATCCAATGAGGGATTTTTGAGAAGAGGTTTCACAACTGTATGCTTCCACTTAGTAGGGACTATACCGGTTTTAAATGACACTTGAGAAGATTGCTCAGCCTAGGTAAAATAGACTATTCCCTGGACCAGGATTCTTGGGGGAGCCGGATCATAGAGAGATCCAGATTTTATCTTCACAAGACTTATGCGAAGTTCATCCAGGGAAGGAGGAGAGAAAACAGCAAGACCCTTGTGTGAAGCTGGGGCGTCAATCCAGGCCTTTTGGCACTGGAAATCCCTTAGAGTCTCTGGGAAAGAGTCATAGATTCTAGCAACAGATTGGCAACTCTGTAAGGATGAGACTATGTGGGCAGATACACGGTACAGGGATGATAGGGCGTTGACACTTTGGAAGAGTTCTTTAGAGGAGTTCGACGAGGCCTCGATTTTATGAGCATAGGAATCTCTTTGCGTAGCACGAATGAGCTTGCGATATTTCCTCAGGACTGAGGAGTAGATGGTTTTATTATTGATGCTAAAATCCTTGCGCTATATGTGCTCTAGGCATTTACACAATTTTTTACGTGACAGGAGCTCCTTATTAAACCACTCTGCCGATGGTTTAGAACAAGAGGTACGCTGTTATTTTAGGGGTGTAATCCTATCAAGGCCACCCTTAATCCAGTCGTTAAGATGTTGATTGACCGACTCAATGTCATTATTGGGCTGGGTACCTTAGTCGAGAGTGCAGTAGTAAGGGCCTTTGGAGTGACCAATGTCCATTTCCTGGTTTTACATTTAAAACCCTCCTGGTGGGTTCCAATAGGACTAGCCAAAGGAAAAGCGAACAGGATAATGTAATGGTCCAACCAAATCACCGGGATTGGTTTCCCAACTACCAGTGAAGTGGAGTTGGAGAAAACTGGATCCAGCACATGGCCATGAATGTGGGTGGGGCAGCCACACGTTGGAACATCTGAAGGGTAGCTAGGTGCTCAATGAGAGCGGACGCTGGACGGCAGGTTACATCATCCAAATGTCAATTCAAATCGCCGATAACTATCAGATTGGAGTGACACAATGTGTAGGGGGCAGTATATCTGCCAATGATTAAATAAAATTGGTAGCAGGTCCGGGTGGACGATAAACTAAGAAACCAGCAGGTGTGGCGTTGTTGGAAATAGGGAGAGTAAAGAAAATAGCTTCATAGTCTGAGATTCCAGTAACTTGTGTGGTGTAGCAAACAGTTTGTCTAAAAATTATAGCAATGCCCCCCCCCCCCCCCCCCCCCCTTTTTCAAATTTGTGGTCCTGCCTTACTATTTGGTAGTCAGAAGATATTGAACTAAGAATCTCCGGAGCCGAAAACTCATCAAGCCAGATCTCTGATAAAAAGAGAACATCTCGCTGATTGTCGGTTAGAAATTCGAAAATCTCATATTTATGTTTAGGTACTGATCGGCACTTTAAAGAGAAACACGCGATTGGAAGTGAGCAAACCACGACATAGTCTGATGTTGTCGCTGGCGAGAAACCCGTTAAGGCGAAACTGCACTTACCGCATTTCAGGGTTGCCTCACTAGTCACCAGAGAGACGTCTAGAGAATTATGGCAGTCAGAGATATATATAAAAATATATATCTTGCTTATAGTGGCCTTCAGCAAGCTGCCATTATCCACTTGTCTGTCACATTTTTGTTCCACCCATCACAGCATGTGGCATAGGGCCAGCCCACTTCAGCCATTTGGTTACCTCTCATTGAGAGACGGCATCTGCTCTGGCACAATGTGCACTTGAAAACAAAAAGTTTTCCGCTTGCACAGTTTTACAGAAATCATTCACAAAGATTGGCAAAACCAGAATCTGGCAGTCAAAGTCAGACTTATTGACCTTGCCAGTGCTTGTTTAAATACTGGCATGCATCTAAATATATTTTACTAAATTATGCCCACAGTGAAATGTTATTTACAAATGCACAATACCTTAGCAAAGCACATTTTTTCAAGTTACATTTTTTGAGTACATTTTATTGTTGAAAACAAACAATCACCAAGCTGACTTTGATGGTTTGGAGTGTATTTGCATATAATTAGGGAGCATTCTGGGAGCTGTTTAAATAGCCTCAAATTGTTAAAACAGGGGTTACTTACTGCACCTCAGCCGTGGGCACTGGGACTGTCAGTGTTAGCGATGACGAGCAGTCACAGGCCTCTCAGGCAGGTAGTGTGGAGGCGCAACCAGCGCAGAACTCAACAATCACACAGGAGCGCAATAATGGATTATCCAACCCACTGCTTGTCTTTGTTAATAGAACATACTTTAATACACAGAGAAAGGCTCACTACTACACACTACAGATCATAGATACAGATGCTTCACTGGTGAGGGGCAACTATATCTGGTGCTGGTAACCCCCCTCCTTGCCCCATCTCTCGCCCTGTCACCTCTGAGTTCTGTCATAGGCAGGTATCGGGTACAGGTGCAGTTTTACCATCTCTACTGAGATTGTGTGATCAGTTACTCTTGTAAATCCCAACTGTCCTCATCTCATCACTGCAGAATTCGGTCTGCTTTTGGGCCACAGTAGGGACCTGTAGCATGCGCCCGGCTCTCTCCCTTTTTTGGAAGTTAGAGCCTCTTGCTGCGAGTGCTCCAGCACACAGGTCAAGTCCGCAGAAGACACCAGCCAGGATTACCACTCGGAGTCAGTATGGTGGCAATACGATATTTTCCACTCTGACATTTTGGTGACTACAAAGACATTTTGTTGGGACAGGTATGTCCCTTACATGCTATACGGGTGTGCTCCCCTGCCCTTTGTGTGCAACTGTGTGAATATCTGGTATTCTGTCTTTTTATTTTGGTTGTGGAATCAACCTAATCTAAGCATGTGCACAGAGGTCTATGCCAGTCACTGACATAAGAGTTCAAGACTCAGTGCATTTGAACTGTGGGTGCCAAATCACTGCACCCGATTTGTGCTACTCCGGATTACTCTAGAAGGGGTATCCAGGACCAGGGAGAACAACTGGGGAAGAGGGTTTTTGGGATGAGCACAAAGGGAGCGAGATACGAGACAGGGTCCAGGGTCTCTTATTTTTGCGTATTCATTGAAGCATGTAGTATTTAGTACAACTGTTTGATTAAAGTACTTTTATTCTTATAAAGATAATCAATGAGCTGCACATGGATGCTGAGCTGCCTCTCTGAGAAGCCTGTGACTGCTTGCCCGCGCTATCCTGAGTGTTCAGTGCAGAAGGTGTTGTACTTGGCCACGGTTGCAGACTATTAGAGTGAAGGGCCCTGGGACATCAGAGGCAAATTACCTCAACCTCCATGGTTGAGGCCCAGTAGCTCCTTTCTTGCACATGGCCCTCCTAAAGAGGTAGAATGACAGGGTTGTCAGGCTGCTGTATTTTAATCTTGCGCTGCCTGCTGTATATTTCATTGCTTGTGCAAGAGACACACAGAGAAGACCCACTATCAAATGCACCTTTAAAGCGGTTTATAGGGCGAAGAAAGTGTATAGAACTAATGAGGGGCCAAAAGGGGTAGATTTATCGTGCTAGCCATTGACACTAGACGGTCTGTGCAATAATTGCAAGTCCAGAAACAAGGCAGAGCAGATGTGTGGGAGACAGTCTCACACCTCATGTCAGGATGTGAGGCACACAAAACTGGTTTGTGGTTTAACAGCACCAAGAAGGCCCGACTGCTCCAAAAGAGTGCGAGTCAGGGACTCTACAATCATCTCAAAAGTGGATGCCAGGATCACCAGACAAAGATTATTAAAGATCAGGATAAAGTGAGCTCACATAGGGGATCCACACCAACTAATGGAAAGGGTTGTTGCTAAGAACCGGCCAAACAAGGAAGTGAAGAACAATGCCTTAAAAACCAGACAAGCTGGGCCTACCATGAGTATCGGAAAGTATTGCCTACCTGAAAAGCAGTCTCAGCATAGAGACCAGAAGCAGAAGAGTAAAAGTCAGTGGTAGAATAAGCAGCACACACCCTGGCCGCACACTGGGCTGCTGGTGATGTGTGTGGAAAGTGGGCAGTGGCCAGGCTCCTTGGATGGTTGTGCCTGGTGCAATTGCCCACTCTGCACATGCAGTAAAATGGTTTTGCAGTTTAGCCAAGGCCAAATTAGTGGTTAGCTCATCCCTAAGAGCAAAAATACGAGCAAAGCCTTCAAAATATTTGGAATGTAAATTATGTAACAAACAACATGAAAGAACATGATAAAGACTAAAACATTTTTAAAGTGTTTCTGTAACATAAGTAACTGTTTCAATTCAGTACATTGGATGACATCACTGCAGTGCCATTTACTTAAAGCGAAAGTTTCTAAACATGAACTTATAAACATTTATTAACCCTCCCTCCTGACAGCGATGCTATGAGTGAGTGGACAATTTCTACTTATTCGTAGAAAATGTATATGGCGCAAGGTTTTTTCCGCATGGCAGCTATTTTAGTCCAAAAATTACTTGTTAGGGGGAAAAGTTTGATATCCAAATCTTTGAAACGTGGATGGTACTGTCCCAGAGACATTTTGCTTACTCCCAATGAAACGAGATCGAATTAAACGGATCCCATTTATATCTACTTTCTGTCCATCAAGTAATAAGATCAGCCAAATAATCAAAAAGAATTTGAATATACTTCGATTTCAAGACCCCTTTTTTTACTCTCCATTGTCTTCATATACAAGGGGCAGAATTTGGGTGATCACTTGGTACATGCCATGGACACCCAGAGATCCATCCAGTAGTCGATCTATCACGGAGATCTGAGTTACCCCCTCTCCCACCCATGTTAGGCCATTATAAATGCCAGACCTGCCCAGAATGACCACAAACAATTAACACTAAATAATTTAAACATGTCACAATGACTTACCCTTAAATGCAATTTACTAACTGCAGCTCCACCAATGTGACATATGCCATCTGGCGCTCATGTGGCCCCTTGTACATTGGACAAACCACCCAAATGATTAAAACCCTCATTATCCAACAGAGGAGCTGCATCCGTTTTGGTACTGAGAATGCTGCCCGATTACAATTTCTCTACACAAAATCACTCTGAAACCAGCATTGGCATAGCCAATAGGTCTCGGCTTTGGAACCTTATAAGTGTTTAGCCATGCAACAGTTGCATAACTAAATACTTATAAGGTCCCAAAAGCGAGACCTATTGGCAATGCCAAGCGGCCGTGAAAGTGATCGAGAGCAAACATCAAAGCGGCCGTAAAAAGTAAAAGCAATCGCGGTCAAGCGCGGCGCCCGCGCACATGCACTCTAGCTCTAGGCTGGCCTGGTAGCACTTTTTGGAGCCCTCTCAATAAGTCTCGCCAGAACAGTGCATGCGCTGGGTCAGGCGAGACCTAAAAAGGATTCGCTGTTGCAAGTTATTGAACAACCACAGCTTCCAATAACAGGTGGTAACATTTCGCTTTTACTCACTCGTTGTGAATACAGCTGGATAACCTTATGTGACACTGTTAACTGTGGACTCAATACATTACATGAATAATGGAAGAATGTGGTCTCTGTGTAAGCTCTTCATATTGACATGCTTTCATTTCTTTACTATAGATATATTTTTTTTAATCATTGTATTTGATTTTCAGTAAACATTTGTACATCAGTGCACAATTTGAGTGATACAGAGCTAAAGGCAGACGTTTTATCATAGGATGCCAGGATCATTAAAAACAGCTACAGTATAGTCCATCGTTAGTTCGTATATGATCAGGACACAGCAGGGCTACATTAGCACATCTGGTTGGCATGACGTTGAACTACAGTAATTTGACCTTTACTGTGGTAAAATTACCTGGAGCTGCATTTATACAGAGTTATCTCCTATTAGGGTATGTGGGGCTTTTGGGGTGTCTGCAGCTTGTGAGGTGCTCATTAAATAACCCTTTAGTAGAGTTATCTCCTAGTAGGGAATGTGGAGGCTTTTGGTGTGTCTGCAGCTTGTGAGTGGTGCTCATTAATAACCCTTTAGTAACCCTGGGCGGAGTATGTGGAGTGGCACTCCGTGGAGTTCCACAGAGTTAAAAAAAAAAAAAAAAAACTGTGGAACTCCGCCCCAGTCCCACTGAAAAGTTTTTTTAAAAGGGCCAAAAACCCATTTACCTGCTCTCTGGCGTCTCTGGGCGACCCTTCTCCTCGCCGTGGTGTCTCCTCCTTGCCGCCGTCCCCCTTTTTGCCGGTCGCAACCCCCTACGTTTTCTGTCTTGCGTAGACTGCGCACGCGCAGTCCACGCAAGACGGAAAATGTAGGTGTTTGCAAAGAGGATGGCGTCGAGGACGAGAGACACCACAGTGAGGAGGAGGGCGGTCTGCAGACGCCAGAGAGCAGGTAAGTGGGTTTTTGTACCCTTTTGTTTGGGCCGTGGCGCAGGGGCTAAGGGGAGGACTCCGCTCTGGACACCCAGGGACACAAATCATCTAACAGATGCCTCTATTTGTTCTGTGTAGCCTAGCAGTGCGGTAATTGGGGTAAGGGTTACGCTCATTTCCACCATTTGGGATATAGCTATTTTGACCTCCTCCCAATATTTAAGAACCAGCCTGCAGCACCAGGCCAAATGGAGGAAGTCTGCACCCTCCGCACTACATGTCTCACAACAATCTAAGGGTCGCAAACCATACCTGTGCATTCTCGCCAGGATGAAATATAACCTATATAAATATTTGTTGTGAGTGATCTGGAGTCTGCTTCTAGCCGTTATCTTACCCGTCTGAAGGCAGCAGTATTTCCACTGTGTGTCTTCAAGCGGAAAGCCCAGTTCACCCTCCCAATTCACCTGTGCCCCACCGTAGGCTTGCTCCCTTGCTGTGAGCGCACTGCGATATAGCCGCACTACCGCATATGAAGAGCTAGTGGTCTGAAGCATAGCATGCAGGGGTGCTAAGATCGGTAGCTTCTCTGGAAAAGCTGGGGTATATGCCGCTACATCCTGTCTCAGCCTAATGTATAGAAACAGCTCCATCGGAGAGGGGGGGATGTTCTCCAAAAAAAAAACTTCTTTGTTCCGAAATTTCCTGTTGCGATATAGATCTCCCCATGTGTGTATCATCGGTGCAGCATGCGGCAGCAGAGTCCCTCATGGATCACAGGGAGGTTGCTATGAAAATCTATTGGCAACGCAGGGGAGTACAGCACAGGGGTTCCCAACTTCTTTGCAATGCATTTCTATGCTGTATTTGTACATGCCACCGTGGAGGGTCTATCCCCTATCTTCTCCCATCCCACCCCAAGGAAGCCAGGCATTGGGTTGGGAGCCATATAGCCCTGTTCCACCGCTAGGTGAGGCATAAATGGTGGAGGGTGAAACTAATACAGCGCATAGTGGGCTTGTGCAAACATGTAGTATTGCTCCGGATCCGGCACCTTGAAGCCGCCCATGGCGAACGGTAAGGTAAGAGTAGACTACCTCATTCTGTGCTGTTTGCCTCCCCAAGCGAGATGGATCAGCTGCGTCTTTAGGGACCTAAAAAAGTGATTCCCAGGGGTGTGGGGGATGTTTATAAATAAATTCAGAGGTCACGGCAAGACTATCATCTTCATGAGCGCTATACGCCCTGCCATGGAGTGAGGCATGGCTATCCATCTGGTAATGGAGTCAGTTATGCTATCTAGCACCCTACCGTAGTTTATCCTGATGAGTTTCTCCTTTCTGTGATTAATCACTATTCCCAAATATTTCAAATCTGATGCGCTCCAAACTAAGTGGGTAATCTCAGTGACAAAGCAAGGTATGGGGGTGAGAGGGAAAATCTGGGATTTCTCCCAGTTGATTGTGACGCCAGAGTACCCTCCGAATCTAATAAACTCTTGTAACACCCCATTGAGGTTTCCCTGGGGATCTCGTATGTAGAGCATGATATTGTCAGCGTAGAGTGACACCAATACCTGCCTAGTGGGGTATCTCAGTGCACACTCCCTGGGATGTTGCCTAAGAGTGGCCGCCAACTGCTCCACGGCTAAGGCAAACAGGAGCGGGACAATGGGCATCCGTGCATTGTGCCCAGAGTTATATAGAACAATGGGGAGAGCGTGCCATTTGTACGTAATTTTGTCATGGGCTTGCAGTATAATAGCTGTACCCATGCGCAGAATCTTGGAGGGAAGCCCATACGCTGCAGGACAGACAGTAAATAGTCCCACTCAAGAGTCAAAAGCTTTGGGGGCGTCAAGAAAGACTGCCACCGCACTGAGCTCTGGATCTATGTTTTGAATAATTGAGCTTAGGGTAAGCAAGTTATATGAGGTGGCCCACCCCGGTATGAAGCCCGCCTGATCCGGTAGCACTAGCCTATCCATCAGGAGGCTTAAGCGATTTACCAATAATTTAGCTAAAATTTTGACATCACAGTTTATTAAAGACAGAGGCCTGCAAGAGTCCTCACTGTCCAGTGCCTTACCCGGTTTCGGGAGGGACACGATAAGGGCCTCTCTCCTGGTAGGCGAGAGTGTGCCGCACTGCAGTTCCTCCTCATATAGTTGTTTGAGAAAGGGAACCAGTGTGTCTATGTACGTTTTGTAGAATTCATCCAACAGCCTGTCCGGTCCAGAGGCCTTTCCTGACCCCAGTTGCATAATAGCCACTCTTATTTCGTTCTCAACGAAGTCTGCTGCCAGAATTTCAAGTTGGTGGTCGCTCAGCCATCCCAACTCTATTTTTTTCAAAATAAGCGCTTATATCTAAGGGGTCTACTCTCCGCGTTGTATAAAGCGTGGTGTAGTGAGTCAAGAAGACCTGAAGAATCTCTTCAGTGTCTGTGTGAGAGGTCTCATCGGCGCTTCGCACTCTGTGACCACATTGGTAAAACAGGGTTTGCGCGTCATCTCAGCTAGTGCCTTCTACCCTCTCGATATTGTCTTGCTCTATGGTATTTGCCGTGGAATGGCCCCTCACCCGCGGCTGTGGTTTCAGGGTGTTAGTGATGTCTTTTAGTATGCCACCCGATTTAGCAATACATATCCCACGTATCGTCACCTTTAGGGCCTCCCAAACTGTTGCCAAGGCAGTGACCGAGTTAATATTTCGTTCGAGGAAGTCTTCCAGCTCGCGTCCTCGTTCTAATCTAAAGGGGGTGTCTAATAGTGCTTGCGTGGAGAGCCTCAAGGACACGTGAGCGGCAGGGTGCCCTGGCGGCCATACCTCCAGGCAGACTGGAGAGTGGTCAGAGTATGTTCTGGCTAGGTGTTGGGTATCAGTAATCCAAGGCCCAATACCCTTGGACACCAATCAGAAGCCCAGTCGGGACCAGCTGGAGTGGGCCGTGCAATGGCATGTTCCTTCCCTATTTGCCCAGTTTGTGTAGCGCCAGGCGTCAATCAGTTTATGTTCTTCTACTATCAACAGCAATTGTCGCTGGGCCTTTGTGCAATGGTGTGGCTGAGGGTGGCAGCAATCTAGGTGTGGCTGTATTGTGAGATTGAAGTCCCCTCCCCAAATTATGCATGAGGAACCTATGCCCATGACCTGTCCCCATAGAGTAGTGTAAAACATTTTGTCACTAACATTGGGACCATAGCAGTTGACTTGTGTAATTGAGCGAGAAAACATTCTTCCCCCTACAATATTATATCTCCACTGCCGGTCATTAATGGCTCCCTCTGCCGAGAATGGTGTCCGCACCGTATAATGATGGCAGTTCCTCTCGAGTGAGAAGAATTGGCGAGGAGTATCTATACCCTGCCCATCACGAAGCAAATGTGGGCGCAGCCACCAGAGCCGTGTGGGTTTCCTGTAACATGGCTATGTGGATATTGTTCTTATCAAGGTAGCGCAAGAGATGCCTCTGTTTTCGCAGATTGCCAAGCCCTCTAATATTCCATGTCAGGAGATTCAGGCCTGTCTGACTGTTGCCACCCGCCATGTGATCTCACTTTTCTAAAAGGCGTCTACTGCACTGCCCTACCTGGGCCCCTTCACATAAATATCTAAGTGTGAAACTCTGCCTTTTTGTTAATTTATATTGTGTGCTCTGTGTCGCCTTTTTATCCAAACATCAGCTACTCCAACCTGCCGTGAAGTGTCCTTCCCCCCCTCCCATTTCCCCTATCAGGCCAACCCGCCCTAAACTCAATAAAGCATACCACCCAGTGTTAGAACACACCAGAATTGCGTTATTGGATATGAATTCTCCACAGATGTTATAGGAAACAGTTTAAAAACAATGATCAGTGGCGGCAGATTATATAACACTCCAACACGAGAAGAAGAGAGAGAGAGAAAGTAGAAGAGAAAAGAGAAGTAGAAACAGTAGCAATAAGGGGAGAGACAGTCCCATATCGCCTGGGAGGGTATCCCCGCAGGGTGCTCTTGCATAGGGCGATGAAGCACCTCCCCTCACACCAGGTTGCGCTGGGAAGGGGGGGGGGTGTCTGGGGGCTGCAGTGTGAGGATGCATAGTCTCCCAGCAGTTACGCTGCGTGGAGATGTATAACCATGGAGTTAACGCTGTCCAATTAGTGCGTTTGTGCAGAGTTGCAGCGGTATCCAAGTGATTCCGTCTTTGACAGTACAAATGCTCAGACAGGTGCGGCATTTTATGTGATGTTCATTGCCACAGTTGAGCCATTCTGCAGGCGAGTCACAATGCGGTCCGTGTGCGACATCAATCTGTATGCTTATTTCAAGTTAGATGGCGAAGACGCCGCCTCGCTTCCGGGTGCCAAGTCCGCTGCCTGCCGGGGGCCTTTGGACAATTTTTTAAAAAGAATTCCATGGCTTCTTACGGGGTGTCATGCTTCATCATAGGGGTGCCGCCTCACGTGAAAGACCTAGTCATCGCGTGGGCTACAACCCCCTCTCTACGAGGGAGGAGCTCAGGGATGGTTTTATTGAGTCAGACGGGGTGGACTAAACCGCTATGTGAGGCTGGCATGTATATAAAAAAGGGCAGTGCTGTGATGTGAAAGTTTAAAACTGGCTACAGGGTTAGCTATGTTGTGACTTTATCTTCTGTTTTTAATACCATATACCTCTTTTTGGCAGGTTTTGGTGCACGTACCACATGGCTAACATGCCGGGACAGACGTAGTGCATTCCGCAACCTACTGTGGCGAGTCACACGTCACTCTTGACGGCACATTGATCTAATATGTACATGTGTTTGAGAATATTACCACTCAGGAGGTTTTAACTGTTTGTTTGACTCATGCTATATGTACACAGTATATGCATTTGGTGACAACATGCCTTTTGTCTCTATTATAGGTTGCATGCAGTACATACTGAACAGTCAATAATACTGGTTCAGTATCATACTCTTGACTTATTCACGTGTTTTTCATGTTTTTTTTCACGTTTATTTTGCACTAATTCATTGCAGAAGCTGAACAACTGACCCTTAAGAAGGCCGTGACACTATTATAGGTCTTTCTGGCTGAAACATGTTGATCTAGTGATCTACACATCTATCTCTAATGTCGGCACTTGTGTTATCAGCTTCTCACTATTTTTAATCCTGACACCGGGTAGCTGAATAAAGTCACAACATCGCTAACCCTGTAGCCAGTTTTAAACTTTCACATCACAGCACTGCACTTTTTTATACACATGCCAGCCTCATATAGGGGTTTAGTACACCCCGCATGACTCAATAAAAACATCCCCGAGTTCCTCCCTCGTAGAGAGGGGGTTGTAGCCCACACGAAGACTAGGTCTTTCATGTGAGGAGGCACCCCTATGATGAAGCATGACACCTCTGGTGTGTGAGGGGAACCGTCCTGAAAAGGGAAACCCACTATCTTGCATGGCAGAGCACATCCAGACAACTAAATAACCTCCTTCTAATCCGGACCCGTGGCCCCCTTTTTGTGAGACATTAATCTGGTGGGGAGTTGGCTTGCGCAGGTCCTTAAAACTCCTCAAGCCCCCAAGTGTATTGATTTGATTGTTATGGGGGACACACAGAAGTGCCGTTTTCAATGATAGCTGATTCGTAATTTTGCCTGGTTCAGCATCGCATAAGTAATGTTGCCTTTTTGCAGTTTTTTCTTAACAGGCAGGAACTTCTTTCTAACCTCCTGAACTGCCATTGTGAATTCCGGATATAGGGCAATGTTGTGGCCCTTGAACGTCAGTGGCTGTTTTCTCTTGCCAGCCTTAAAACAGAGTCGCGGTTTCTATAGTTGAGTAGTTTGGCTACTATAGGTCTCGGGGTATGGGGGGGGGGCCTTGCCACCAGCGACCGATGTGCCCTCTCGACCACCAGCAACAAAGAGAATGCATCTTTCCCAAAGCAGGATACCAGCAGGCGCTCCACATAGTCCTCCATCCTCCCTGTGATGGTGGATTCGGGTATTCCCAAGATCTGAATGTTGTGTCTTCTGGATCTGGCTTCGAGTCTTTATTTTTTGCTGCTATGATCTTCAAGAGGCGAGCCATTTCTTTAACTTACCCTGCTTCGCCAGAGGCGCCGTCCTCCAGCTCTGATATCCTATGTTCCGCTTTGTTGATTCTTCCATCTTGCTTCTCCAGTGTTTGGGTTCTAAAATCCATGCGGGTGCACATAGTGTCCATTTTGGATTTGATCAAGGTGGGCTGCGTTTAATTGTTAATAGTAACGTTTACATATCCTCCTCTCCCACCAGTTGTCCAGCATTTGATCCCTCTCCCGCCTCCAATTCACGATCATGGCTGTGTCCTTTCGGGGCTCTAAGGGGAGCTTTAGCTGCCCTCCATCCGTTTTTCCCATTGTCTTCACGCCACCCCAAGTTTATTGGAGGTTACAGTGTTTGTGCTCAGCAGGTCGGTTATTCATCGAGAGGCCTGGTAGCTTCTGGTCTGTTCACACCTGCCTGTCTGGCCCCCACTCGCCTCTGCCGATGCGTTGCTGTCAGCACCTCTGCCATTGTCCAATTTAGATCTGTCGTGGATGTAGAGTGCAGTGCAAAATGCCAATGGGGGATAGGAGGAAAGGCCTAAAGCAGGTCCCCGGCACCTGCAGCCCAGTCTCATCGCAGCCTCACACCCAAACCCAGTGAGAGACCTGTCCACGGGTGAAAGGCAGCAGCACAGCCCTCCATCCCTGGGGCCGAGTACTCACTGATGAGAGAGTGAGAAAGTAAATATGGCCTAAATGCCAGGCAGGGTAGGATTTCTTGCATGAGCAGAAATGGGGAGAGGGCCGCAGCCGCAGGGTCCCTGCCTACTCGAGGGACTCACACTTCCTCAGACGTAGAGCACCCACCTTCACAATAGCAAATCCGGCGCTTCCTCAGGATACAGAGTCCAATTAGCAAGTGGGGCGCCTACTCTGTCCAGGTTGATTCCTTGGTCCTCAAGGGTATTGAGGGGGAGGGAATGTAATCACCCCTTCTATTTCCTCTGTGGCTTGCCTAAGTGGAGTTTTAAATCACAGCCTCTCCTTTCTGAAGGCTTCCCTAGCCATGTGCCTGGGCCGCAGCTGCCACTCCACGCCTCCTCCCGGCAGCTGCCGTGTTTCACGCCCTTGACCTCCGTCGGGGACCACATGCCGTTATCTGCAATGGCGGACAGCACCAGCTTTCAGTCCTGCAACACGGCATATTTCCTTTGACCGTGTAAATCCAGTTGTCCGGCGAAGAGGGGCAGGGGGGGGGGGGGAAATTGGTGTAGCCACCCGTCCCGGGGGCCCCAACTAAACTGGGAGGCGAGCCACCCCTCGCCGCATCTCCGCTCACCCATCGGGGGTCCTGTGCCTCAGCTCCACTCATCCCGGCCCCCCCTACCTCCTCGGCGGCTCTCCATTAGCTGTCAAGTTCCAGGCTTCAGTGCATGAAGCAGATGCCAGTACGCTTCAGTCGGGCCCGGCCCTCACCTGCGCATGTGTCCTCGCCGCAGCCAGCCGCTCCGCCACAACTCAGGATACTGACAAGAGTTTTTGTAGATGCCTACATAGAGGGTGTTCTTGTAGTCCAGTTTGCTTGTGAATAGGGCATGTGTGATGGTTTTCCGGGTGCTGATTGGGAGCCATTTGAAAAACTTCCTCAGCATCTCCAGGGTATGCAAGCATGAGGTGGGAGACTGCATTGACT
This sequence comes from Triturus cristatus, assembly GCF_964204655.1. Taxonomy (NCBI): domain Eukaryota; kingdom Metazoa; phylum Chordata; class Amphibia; order Caudata; family Salamandridae; genus Triturus; species Triturus cristatus. Next base: position 1,093,572,484 of record NC_140593.1, read on the forward strand.
TGGGCGGTCATGTCGAGTTCGCTGTCGATGGCGGTCAAGATGTTTCTTGGAGAGGGTGGAGGGTATCAGTCCCAGCTCTGTTGGCCACCAGAGGGAGTCTCAGGGAAAAGTGTTCTTCCTGAAGATCATGATTTCGGTCTTGTCGGTGTTCAGCTTTAGACAGTTGGCCTTCATCAAGTGGGTGATTTCAGTCATGCAGGCATTGAACTTGATACGAATACTGGGTGTCTAGTCCATGAGGGGATGAGCTGAGTGTTGCCAACATAGAAGAGGACGTTGATGTCCTCTTCTATGTTGTCCTCTTCTATGTTGTCCTCTTCCATCTGGAGAACAACAACGACCGCAACACCAGCACCCTGCTCGACAACCTCGCCAACCTGGGACTCAAGCAACTGGTGTCCACCCCCACCCACCTCGCCGCACACACTCTCGACGCAGTCTTCTCATCCAGCACAGACATAGACTTCAGCCACGCCACAGAGCTTCAATGGACGGACCACAGCTGCGTCCACTTCACCTTCAAGAGAACGACGACCCACCAACACCAGCAACAGGCAGCCCGCAGAAGCTGGAACAAGATCACAGCAGACCAGCTCGCCACCTCCCTGAACCAGCACCCTCCTGCCAGCTCAGCGAACCCCAGCCAAGCCGCCGACAACCTCACGAAGTGGATCAGCAACTGCGCGGACGAACTCGCCCCACTGAGGACCCCGCCTAGCAGACCCGGCAGCAAGAAGGCCCCATGGTTCACCGACGAACTCAAGAGCTCCAAGAAGAACTGCCGAGCCCTCGAGAAAGTCTGGAGAAGGGAACCGACACCAGACAACAGGACCTCCTTCAAACTTGCCACCCGGAAACACCACCAGCTGATCCGCGCCGCCAAGAAAACAGCATTCAAAGACCGGTTGGACAACAACGCACACAACTGCAAGGAACTCTTCAACATCGTGAAAGAGCTTTCCAACCCCAGCGCAGGAAACAACGACATCACCCCATCGCAAGACCTCTGCAACTCCCTCGCTTCATACTTCCACAACAAGATCGCGGACATACATAACAGCTTCAACAACCAACCAACGCACACCATGACCGAACAACCACCCCCCACCACCACCCTCCACGCCTGGACCCCGATCAGCACCGAAGACACCATCCGCACGATGAACTCCATCCACTCCGGATCACCGACCGACCCCTGCCCTCACCACGTCTTCAACAAGGCCGACGCTGTCATCGCACCCCACCTGCGAGACATCATCAACACTTCCTTCGACACCACCATCTTCCCTGAGAGCTGGAAGCACGCCGAACTCAGCGCCCTACTAAAGAAACCTACAGCGGACCCCACCGACCTCAAGAATTACCGCCCCATCTCGCTCCTCCCGTTTCCAGCCAAAGTCATCGAGAAGACCGTCAACAAGCAGATGGCCGCCTTCCTCGAGACAAACGGATCCCTCGACCCCTCACAGTCCGGCTTCCGAGCCAATCACAGCACCGAGACCGCCCTCATCGCCGCCACCGATGACATCCGAGCCCTGATGGACAATGGAGAAACAGCGGCCCTCATCCTCCTAGACCTCTCTGCGGCATTCCACACGGTCTGCCACCGCACCCTAGTACGGCGCCTCAGCAACATCGGAATCCAGGACAAGGCGCTGGACTGGATCATCTCCTTCCTCGACGGAAGAACACAGAGAGTCCGCCTACCACCGTACAAGTCAGAGGCCTCCGAAGTCACCTGCGGCGTCCCTCAAGGATCATCTCTGAGCCCCACCCTCTTCAACGTCTACATGAGCCCCCTCGCGGCCATCGTACGCAAACACAACCTCAGCATAATCTCCTACGCCGACGACACCCAACTGATCCTCTCCCTGACCAACGACCCCGCCGCCGCCAGATCCAACCTGCACGAAGGGATGAAAGAGGTAGCCGAGTGGATGACGACCAGCCGCCTGAAACTGAACTCGGACAAGACGGAGGTCCTCATCCTGGGCTCCTCACCCTCCGCCTGGGACGACTCCTGGTGGCCTCCCGCCCTGGGCACCGCACCCAAACCGACAGACCATGCACGCAACCTGGGCTTCCTCCTGGACTCCTCCCTCTCCATGACCAGGCAAGTCAACAACGTCTCCTCGGCGTGCTTCAACATCCTACGCATGCTACGGAAGATCTTCTGGTGGATCCCCACCGAGACCAGGAAGACCGTCACCCAGGCCCTCGTCACCAGCCGACTGGACTACGGCAACGCCCTCTACGCCGGTACCACCGCCAAGCTCCAGAAGAGACTCCAGCGGATCCAGAACGCCTCAGCCAGACTCATCCTCGACATCCCACGAACCAGCCACATCTCCGGACATCTGAGAGACCTTCACTGGCTCCCCGTCAACAAAAGAATCACCTTCCGCCTCCTCACCCACGCACACAAAGCCCTACACGACCAAGGCCCGAGCTACCTCAACAGCCGAGTCAACTTCCACGCTCCCAAACGCCACCTCCGTTCAGCCAACCACGCCCTCGCCGCCGTCCCCCGCATCCGAAGAGCGACTACAGGAGGAAGGTCCTTCTCCTACCTGGCCGCCAAGACCTGGAACTCCCTCCCTACCGACCTGCGCCTGACCCAAGACCACCTCTCCTTCAGGAAGAAGCTGAAGACCTGGCTGTTCGAGCAGTAGCGGCACCCCCCCCTCACCCCCCCCCCAGCGCCTTGAGACCCTACGGGTATGTAGCGCGCTTTACAAGTGTCACTGATTGATTGATTGATTGATTGATGTTGTGAGAGCAGATGATGCTGACTAGAGGGATCATGCATGCATCTGTATGGGGACATTAAGCTAATCATGGTTTATGGCCCAGTTACTGACGAACCTGCTTGTTTTGTTCATCTTCAAATTCCTCATTCCTTGAACCTCTATGGATAAATCTCACCATCCAAATGGCTGCATGATTACACCCAAAAAGCGTGGCTGTGCTGGACATGGAGACCCACAAGTGAGCGCATATCGTGCAGAAGGATTATACAACAAGGGCTCTGTTGCAAGATTACAACAACCCCCCCCCCCCCCCCGCTGTGGAGCCTATATGCTGTTTTGGTTAAAAAGCCAACTTGATTTCTACTAAACTCTCTGTCCGTGATGGCAGGTGCCCTTAAACTGCCACCACCACAGCCCAACAACAGACACAAGAAGTCTTAAAAAAAAAACAGAAGGCACTTGTCTACCAGGGTGCAAAGAACTACCAGAATGTAGAGATTCTCCTTGGCTAAACAAAGTTGACAGAGATATTATTCCTGGTTCTGTACATGCACAAGAATTCTTCAAAACTGAATTCCTTGTAAAAGATTATTCCATTAAATAGGCAAAAATGGGCTGATGATCTGCACTTTTTAAAAAAGCCCATTCATCTCTTCACCCACGCCACTGCCTCCACCTATTTAGATGCTTATATGCACTAAACTGGATTATTTGGTTACATCTTTGATCAAGATCGTAAGGACATCACATTTCCAATGCTGGGACTTTTGCTTACAAATTATTTCCTGCAGATTTAGTTGAAATAGTTCAACTGAAGCTATGCAAGACTATAAGTATAAGAACGTACCAGGTTGCCAAATAAAATCTAAGTCTGGATGTCCTTATGATAGAGTAATCATCTCCCTCCAGGTCATTACAGACACTGTTTTCTGTGCCGGACGTACCTGTGATAACCTAATGTATGTTGGGTGGTGTTGTCTGGGTTTGTTTCCATTACCCTAATTACACAAACACATCTGAAATCAATGATTTGTAGGCGAACAGCTCAGCGCTGGGAATTAGTGACGTATGTCCTGGTTTCAGGTGATTATCCTTCTCATTAAGTGTCAAGTCCTGTACTTTTGTGAGACAGACTAATGAATTATGAAAGTTGATCGTGTGCTTGCATTTCAGGACTGCAAATAGTTACCATAATGATCTTGTGTCAGGTGGTCATCCCACCTTAGGACATGTCACATGGAGAGAGAAAGCAGCCTTTCCTGGGCACTGCTACCTTAGTTGGGATCGTGTGTTGGTGGCAATGCTGGTTAGAGTATAATCGCTTCCTAAACCAAGAAAGGACACTCAGTGTCACTGAATGCAGACCTAGAACACATCTGTATAAGTTCTTAAACAATTAGTAAAATGTCCTTCCAAAATAGACACACGAGGTGACCTTGAGTTCACGTAATTTTGATACGGACGAAATTATAACAGAGCACAGATATAAAAAAAAAACACAGTTTTTTGCATGTTTACGTACATTCCTATTTTGGGAACACCTGGGGAGAATAAGTAACTCATAAGTACGTAAATCCATACCCACGTTTTGTCTTGCTTAAGTCACATACAGTGTAAAATAGTAAATACACTGTCGGGTAGCAGCATTACCTGAACAAGAGTAACCGGCAGATGTTTCCACGCATGCTTCCCTTCACAGTCACCTCCTTGACATGGGGTGCTTCTATCCCTCAATATGTAATCGTCCCGAAATTACGGTAAATTACGGCAAACAGGGTCACAGCTGAGCCAATCAAGTCGTCAGAACCATATTTTCGATTATACAACGCGAAATAGTTCAGACCTAAGATTGGCTAGGAGCTCTTGAAGCTGATTGGTCAAGGAACACTTGATGTTCTTAGATTGAAGGCCGCGTCAATTCATGTGTCTACGACACGGTACTTAGCTGCTGCACGCCCCGCCTCCCCAGATGGGTGGGTTCTTCGGACAGTGAGTAGGTGTTCGTGATTGGTGCGCTAGATGCCAATTTCCTCTGTGATTGGCTAATCTGGACTGTTCGAGGCACCCGGAAGACATCGGCCAACGGGTGTTGCTTTTGTAACCATGCTGAGACCAGCGTCTCACTCTCTATTCCGGCTCAGCCATTTGGGAATTAATGTAAAAATGCGTGCCGCCAAAGTAAAATGCTTTACTTTTATAGTATTATCATCTTTTGGAATTCCCTCTTTTTGAGCAAGCAGGCGCTTGCGTCTCTCACTCAGCATCGCACATAATGGATTTAGTAAACGCTGTATTATAATACATACCATTACAGAACAGCACAACCCTTTATTTAGCACCTCCTCCTCCTGGAGACCCTAACGGGGCCCAAAATGAAATCAGCAACAAGCCGAACACTTAACGCTAGATTTACTCCCAGTACCCGCTGCACACCGGCTCTTTCAACCGCACTCTACTAGTATCACGAGGGTGCGTCATGCCATAAGGATATTTCAATAATGACAAAATCAGCGTAGCAGTAATTGGTAGAGGATGGTCTGTTTACCTAAGTATATCCTATTTAGTTATTAGTATTTATAAAGTTGGTACTTAGTGGGTAAGTGCTGTGCTCCAAGGAACCTTCACACACTACATTTGTTGCCCAAATACCATTTAGTACGTTACACCGGGGAGCGCCGGAGCGGTGATCTGCTCACATCGGGGTCCGGGCGCCAATTCACAGAATATGGCCGCCGGCGGACTTCCGTCTACGTCACGCGCATAGCGCGTAAACGACTAGACCGCTACACCACATCTCCCCCCTTTAACACCAAACCCAAAGTAACTGTACAGTCTTACTTGCTGTCCATAGCGAATTCTCCAAACCTCCTGGGCAGCATGACTCGTCTGCCACACCGTGTACGACCACTGAGACCACCAGTACTCGGAGTAGAGTCATTATGTCCCAACTTGGGTGCTTCCCCAGCGTCCATACGTCCTGCTTCCCTTCTACTCTCCAGATCTGTTTTCTCTTGGGTGCTGGACGCTTGTTCTCTCATCTCCTCTCTCTCCTCTTGCACTGTTCTCGGTGGCGGACTGCTCCCCTCCTCCTTGGGACTCTCCGGGTTTCCTCCTTTTCTCGGTGAGGTGTTAGCTGTCTCTTCTATGGTGTTGCTCGCACCTGCTGAATTACATCTTGCCATACGATCTTGGGACCATATTTTCCCGTCGCCGAGGAGCGCTGACCTGGAATAGGGTTTCATCACTTGAAGAGGGGGTGTGAATTTACTATCCCCTTTCTTCTTCTGTGTAGGCAGCTTGATTCTCACCCATTCACCCTTCTCTAATGTGACCTCTTTGGTGTTGTGTTTAGCGTCGTAGTGCTCTGTGTACATCGCCTGGGCTCTCTCTAAGTTCCTGCGCACCACTGCTGGTGACCAGTGGCTTTGCACCGTGAGACGTTTCCATGCCACATTATCCTTCGTGAAGGGTTCTCTTCCTCTCAGGATTCTGAAAGGACTGTATCCCGTGGTGGTGGGTGTTATCCGATAGGCCCACATCAGTCGTTTCAGTTCTTTCTCCCAGTTCATGCCTTGACTGATCGCCGCCTGAACCGATCCGATCACCCGGTTAAATCTCCCCGCTAGTCCGTTCCCGGCCGGGTGAAATATTGGAGTATGTCATACAGCAATGCCATTCCTCTCCATGAAGGTCTCCCACTTGGTTGATGTAAATTGCGGGCCGTTGTCACTTAAAATCCCTTTGGGGATCCCTTCTCTTATAAAGATGTCTGTTAAGAAGGCCAGTATTGTTTCGGTTTCTGTGTTTTCAGTCACGTCGATCTCCGGCCACTTAGAGTACCGATCTATGACCACCGTGATGTATTTCTGATCGCCTTGTGCATCCTGTATGGGTCCCAGGATGTCTATGGAAACCTCTTCCCATGGGTTTTCCGGGCAGTCGTGTCTTCCCAGGGGCGGGCGTAGTACTTTCTGGGTCTTGTCCGCATTGCTGCACTGTTCGCACGCCCTTACTTGCCTCTCTATCATCAGGTCCATCCCAGGACACCAGTAGTCTTCTTTTGCTCTCCATTTTGTTTTTACGATTCCTAAGTGTCCTTCGTGTGTGATGGACACGATGTGATTTCTCAGGGAGTAGGGAGGGATGACTTTGGTACCTCTTAACAAGAACCAGGGTGTGTCCCCTATCGACAGTTCTTCTCGGATTTCCCAGTACTGTTTCAATTCTTCCTCCAACAGCCTCTTGTCCGGCCATCCGTTTGTCACATATGCTTTCACCGCACTTATTTTCACATCTTGTCGTATTCATTTTCCTATTCCTGGGCGCATATGGCTTTCTCTGGGTCCCCTGTGAGAGCAACTGCGTACTCTTCCCATCCTCCTTCTTCTTGGTCCTCCGCACTTTCTTTGGATGCAGCCCTACTCAAAAAGTCCGCTACCTTGTTCTTATGTCCAGGTAGGTACTCCACCTCATACACATAGTCTAGGAGCCTCAGTGTCATTTTGGCAATCCTGGGAGTGGCATGTTCATGCCCACTCGATGTGAGGACTTTCACCAAGGGTTTGTGGTCAGTACGCAGAAGAAACTTTCCTCCCCACAGGAACTGCCGGAATCTCTCCATAGCCCACACTGCCACCAGCATCTCCTTCTCGATGACGCACATTTTTTTTCTCGTTAGGGGCCAATGCTCTGGAGGCGAAGCTGATTGTGGTGATTACTCCTTCTGTGGATTGTTGCGTGAGTACTGCCCCTAACCCTTGATCGCTGGCGTCAGTGGTTAAAATGGCCTGCGCTTCCGGGTTGAACCAGTGTATAGGCACTGCGTCACTGATGTTGCGCTTCATGTCCTCGAATTCAGGTTGTTCCCTTGTCGTCCATTGAAATGTAGATTTGTCCTTCAGTAGTAGTCGCATGTTATGGGTCTTGGATGCAAAGTTTGGAACAAATTTGCTATAAAACTCTGCCATCCCCAGGAAAGTCCTGATGTCTTCCCTGTTCTTGGGTGTAGGAGCATCTCTGATCGCTGTGACATTGGATGCTTTCGGTTCGATACTTTGTTGACTTATCTCGTGTCCCAAATACGTGACTTTGTTCACTCCAAATTTACACTTGTCCCATTGGGCAGTGAGTCCATTTTGCATCAATACGGTGAGTACTTCCTTTAACTTCATGTCGTGGTCCTCTCTGGATGTTCCCATCACCAATATGTCGTCCTGGAAATATTGGATGCCTTCTTTCTTGTGGAACAACCGGTGCATCAGTTTTTGAAACACTGCCGCCGCGGAGGCTAATCCGAAGGGCATCCGTAAGAATTTATAGCATCCAAATGGTGTGATAAATGATGTCAGGTGGTTGCAGGACCGATGCAAGGCAATCTGGTGGTAGGCTGATGTCAGGTCGATGGTGGAGAACCATTTTGCTCCCTGAGTTTTTGCTAGCATTTTGTTGATCCGGGGAAGTGGGAACTTGCCCACCACGATGTTTTTGTTAAGTTCTCTTAGGTCGACACACAACCTCACCTTCCCATTTGGTTTTCTGCGCTACCACCAAGGGCGCCAGCCATTCTGCGTTGTCAATTGCCTCTATCACCCCATTATCTTCTAGTCTCTGCAACTCTTCCTGTACTGCGGTCCTGGTCCGGACGGAATGTTTCGTGCTTTGTGGGACACCGGTCGTGCCCCCTCTCTCAGATGGATCCTATGCGTGAACTTTGCCATGCGTCCAATGGAGTCCCGGAAGACTTCCGGGAACTCTTCCTTCCATCGCTGTGCTCCATATTCCGGTCCCTCATCTGTCATAAGGACTTGCGTGTGTCCTCCTGGGTTTAACTTCATTCCCAGGGCTCCTTGATCCTTCCAACCTAGCACCGACGGTCCCTTTTCGGCCACATACAATTTCCCCTCGCATGTTCTGCCTCTGAACTCGAAGGACAAAGGACAAAATCCCACCATTGGGATAGGCTCTCCAGTGAACGTCACTGGGTGGATGTCTGTGGGCCTTAGATGATAATCCGTTCTTGGGACGAACTCCTTCTCCCATATTTTCCTCTGGATTATCGTGTAGGGTGACCCCGAATCAGCTACCATGGTCACTTGGACTCCTCCGATCGTCATCTCACATTTCGTATTCATTTTCCCATTCCTGGACGCTTATGGCTTTCTCTGGGTCCCCTATGAGAGCAACTGCGTACTCTTCCCATCTTCCTTCTTCTTGGTCCTCCGCACTTTCTTTGGATGCAGCCCTACTCAAAAAGTCCGCTACCTTGTTCTTATGTCCAGGTAGGTACTCCACCTCATACACATAGTCTAGGAGCCTCAGTGTCATTTTGGCAATCCTGGGAGTGGCATGTTCATGCCCGCTCGATGTGAGGACTTTCACCAAGGGTTTGTGGTCAGTACGCAGAAGAAACTTTCCTCCCCACAGGAACTGCCGGAATCTCTCCATAGCCCACACTGCCGCCAGCATCTCCTTCTCGATGACGCTAATTTTTTTTTCGTTAGGGGCCAATGCTCTGGAGGCGAAGCTGATTGTGGTGATTACTCCTTCTGTGGATTGTTGCGTGAGTACTGCCCCTAACCCTCGATCGCTGGCGTCAGTGGTTAAAATGGTCTGCGCTTCTGGGTTGAACCCGTGTATAGGCACTGCGTCACTGATGTTGCGCTTCATGTCCTCGAACTCCTGTTGTTCCCTTGCCGTCCATTGAAATGTAGATTTGTCCTTCAGTAGTAGTCGCATGTTATGGGTCTTGGATGCAAAGTGTGGAACAAATTTACTATAAAACTCTGCCATCCCCAGGAAAGTCCTGATGTCTTCCCTGTTCTTGTGTGTAGGAGCATCTCTGATCGCTGTGACATTGGATGCTTTCGGTTCGATACCTTGTTGACTTATCTCGTGTCCCAAATACGTGACTTTGGTCACTCCAAATTTACACTTGTCCCATTGGGCGGTGAGTCCATTTTGCATCAATACGGTGAGTACTTCCTTTAAGTTCATGTCGTGGTCCTCTCTGGATGTTCCCATCACCAATATGTCGTCCTGGAAATATTGGATGCCTTCTTTCCTGTGGAACAACCGGTGCATCAGTTTTTGAAACACTGCCGCCTTGGAGGCTAATCCGAAGGGCATCCGTAAGAATTTATAGCATCCAAATGGTGTGATAAATGATGTCAGGTGGTTGCAGGACCGATGCAAGGCAATCTGGTGGTAGGCTGATGTCAGGTCGATGGTGGAGAACCATTTTGCTCCCTGAGTTTTTGCTAGCATTTCGTTGATCCGGGGAAGTGGGAACTTGTCCACCACGTTGTTTTTGTTAAGTTCTCTTAGGTCGACACACAACCTCACCTTCCCATTTGGTTTTTGCGCTACCACCAAGGGCGCCAGCCATTCTGCGTTGTCAATTGCCTCTATCACCCCATTATCTTCTAGTCTCTGCAACTCTTCCTGTACTGTGGTCCTGGTCCGGAACGGGATGTTACGTGCTTTGTGGGACACCGGTCGTGCCCCCTCTCTCAGATGGATCCTATGCGTGAACTTTGCCATGCGTCCAATGGAGTCTCTGAAGACTTCCGGGAACTCTTCCTTCCATCGCTGTGCTCCATATTCCGGTCCCACATCTGTCATAAGGACTTACGTGTGTCCTCCTGGGTTTATCTTAATTCCCAGGGCTCCTTGATCCTTCCAACCTAGCACCGACGGTCCCTTTTCGGCCACATACAAATACCCCTCGCATGTTCTGCCTCTGAACTCGAAGGACATAGGACAAAATCCCACCATTGGGATAGGCTCGCCAGTGAACGTCACTGGGTGGATGTCTGTGGGCCTTAGATGATAATCCGTTCTTGGGACGAACTCCTTCTCCCATATTTTCCTCCGGATTATCGTGTAGGGTGACCCCGAATCAGCTACCATGGTCACTTGGACTCCTCCGATCGTCATCTCACATTTCGGCTTCTTGTCGGTGGTACATGCTATGCCTAGGACCTGCTCTTCCACTATCAGGATTCCTTCTTCGTCTTCCTCCTCCTCTTCTTTGTTCTCCTTGTGCCAGTCTTGTGCCACACACTTTACTTCGCTTCTAGGGGTCTTCCTCCTGCACACTTTCTCGTAGTGTCCCAACAGTCCACAATATGTGCATTAGGCACCGAACGCGGGGCAACCCTTGTCGTTGGCGGCATGGGTGCTGCTGCCGCATCTATAGCAGGTATTCCTACTCCAATTCCGTTGTCCTTGTGGTCTTGGGGTTCTAGCATTGTACTTTTTGTAATTCCGAACTCCTTGTTGTCCTGGTGGTGGTTTATTGTCACTTGCCTTCCTGTCCGCTACTTTGCACACTGTTTGCCCTTGACTGCTCTCTGGCTTGGCAGCTGCCGCGCACCTCTTGGTCAACTCCGCCTTTTTTACCAATGCCACTACTTCTTTCAAAGGTGCATTGCCGTTGATCCACAGCTTCTCTTGTACGGAGGAATTCACCGTGTGCATGATGATTTGATCTCTTATCAATTCTTCTTGTAAGGTCCCAAATTTGCACGTTATGGCTAATTTTTGTAGCGCCACCACATATTCATCGCCCGATTCCCCTTTTTCTTGCTTCCTATGGTAGAAGTTATACCTGTCTATCGCTGTGCAGACCACCGGGCGATAGTGGGTGTCAAGGTCTTCTAACCTGTGCTGGAACACGTCTACATCCGTTGTGGCTCGTTCCTTTTTCACCAGGTTTTGGTATACTCTCTGTCCCGCCGGGCCCAAATGGTGGAGGAGAATTTTCTTCTGCCGGGCGCTCGAGAACTCTGCTTCCCCCTCCTCTTCTAGCGCCGAAAGGTAGTTCAAGAAGTACTGTTTCCAGTCCTCCCATGGCATTTTGGGTTCTCCTCCTTTTGCCAAGAATGGCACAGGTTCGTCAACGAGAATGTTTGAGCACACATATTCTCCCCTTTAGCGGCCCTGTTTCTTGAATTGGTAGGACTGGCTGGGAGTCCTGCAACCTGGGCGTCCCTAGGACGCACGTCGTCCTCCTGGCTAGAATCCCCACTCTCCACGTGGCTGTCGCTTAGCTGCGCCAGGGTACTGGACGCCCCTACTGGGGTTGGATGGCAGCTGAGCCCTCTCTTTCCCGTGGGCAGCGTGGAAATATCGGCCGGGGACCTTCAGTATGCAGATGGGTTGGCCCCTGGTGAAGTGGACTGAGGAGTCCTAGTGCCCCAGCAATTGAGGTGTCGCTGGCGCCGTGGCGCACTCACCGCTGCTCTGCCGCGCTCCCGGTGACTTGCTCCCTGTGTGGGTAATCCAGGTGTCAAAATGTCCCACGTGGATTCCGAGTGGGGTGCAGGGTGGCTCTTTACCACCTCGTCGCCATTATAAAGTTGGTACTTAGTGGGTAAGTGCTGTGCTCCAAGGAACCTTCACACACTACATTTGTTGCCCAAATACCATTTATTTGTACGTTACACCGGGGAGTGCTGGAGCGGTGATCTGCTCACATCGGTGTCCGGGCGCCAATTCACAGAATATGGCCGCCGGCGGACTTCCGTCTACGTCACGCGAATAGCGCGTAAACGACTAGACCGCTACACCACAGTATTCAGTGCTTAAAATGGAAATATTAAAATGCAGTTGTTAGTTGCCATCTTTCCAGGAGTGTAGACAGGGATAAAAATGTTTCCAGCTGGCTTAAGAATTTCCAATGCTATTAAGGTCTCAGAGGCGAGGATTATGCTGCTCTTTACCTCATTTTTTACAGCAGCCAATAACAAACGAGAACATCAAAAACTATATTTACCAAGTACCCCATACATATCCATAGTCGCATGCTCCAATCACCATGACGCCAGCCCTATAATAGCTCTCACCACCTTTTTGGGTCCTGTTTAAGTTAAGCAACAATTGCACACGGAAACACTTCACCGGTGAATGCAAAAAAAGTAAGAAAGTGTCCCGACAGGTTCAATTTGAAGAATTAGAGTCCCACCCTATGAAATGCAAAGCAACAAGGTGAGGAGACAAGAACAGTTCAATCATTTTGCACAGGAGAAACGTGGCTATGCAATTACAGCAGAAGACACAGATTATTTAAAGCTCTAACATGCCCTGTGATAACGCATACCTAATTCCCTTGAGGTTAGATTTTCCAGCTATAAATACCATTGCAGAACGCCCACATATGGTTTAAACACGTACACACACCTAGTATCGACATACTCTGAAAATAAACAGACACTAGACGTGTGCCAAGTGAAATGCAAAGCAACAAGGTGAGGAGACAAGAACAGTTCAATCATTTTGCACAGGAGAAACGTGGCTATGCAATTACAGCAGAAGACACAGATTATTTAAAGCTCTAACATGCCCTGTGATAACGCATACCTAATTCCCTTGAGGTTAGATTTTCCAGCTATAAATACCATTGCAGAACGCCCACATATGGTTTAAACACGTACACACACCTAGTATCGACATACTCTGAAAATAAACAGACACTAGACGTGTGCCAAGTAATAGTAGCTGTACACACATGCTCCTATCACCACGCCAGCTATACACTAACAGGACATTAAAAGGCACCACTAACTAGAACAAAACAGATTACAATGGGGGTTTAAAGCAGTGACTGGGTCGTGGAAAGGGGTGCTCTGTGGACGGGGCGAGCAACAGGAGGTGTAAGGGAGCAAGCAGCAATGGAAGGGAGGAGGTGGGGTAAACGAAAAGCAGCAACGATAGGAAAAGCAGTGACAGGAGGGGGTGATCTGGGGACGGAGCATGAGGCAGGTGGCTATGAGATGGAGCTGGTAAAAGCACAAGCACTATGTAGAGTGCTGATAAAGAAAAAAGTAGGTCCTAAAATGGTCGTGAAATGGGAGCAGTAAATGTTTACAAGTACTTCGTCCCGACTCTGGGGGAGGGCTAAACATAAGAAGAGGCCTACCAGGTACAAATGATGACAACAAATATGAGACAGACGATGGAGCGAGCAAATGGGTAGCATGTGGGTGGGCTGAAGCCCACAGATTAAAAACAACATGTCTCTTCGAGACAGTGCATGCTCTGTCTAGCGCATGCTCTGTCTAGCTGAGACCTAAAAAGAAAAGCCATAAACTCCATCCTGCTTAGGGCAATATTCCAACTAAACCCTTAAGAAAAAACAGGATGGGCACACAAAATCAATCAAAGATAATAAATATTTGTGCACATATGTATCAACATAAACAATCACAGATTCATAAGTAAACAATCATACAACAAGCCTGGTGGGCAGAAAATCTGGGTTTAATTAAAGACACGGAGGCTAAGATTATGCAAATCCCCTTTATTGTGCAGCTCTCAGCAGCAACACTGAAGAGATCTAGAACTTCAAAGCACTCTAACATAGTATATAGTCCATGCACACATAGTCTTCTACCTTCTTTGTGCAGCGAACAAGAAAACTTTAACATTCTTTTTTGGAAACTTTAGTGTAGTCGTTCATAAATTCTCTGAAAATATTTAATCTGCAAGACAAAAGAACATCCACTTTAGTTATATTCCCAGGGTGGGATTATTAGTGGAGGGATAATCTTAGTGTTATAATCAGAAGTCCATTAGCCTAGGTGAATATTCTATAGATGGTTTATTTAAGCTTAGTTACAAGGTAAGTTCCTGGAAGGTAGGTAGATGATAACAGATTACCCCACCAGGAGCAGCCTCCCTGCTGCTCAGCCTACACACTCCAACTGACACTCAGCACATCACCAGGCACCCATGCATTCTATGACATCACCAAGCATTCCGCATTCCATTAATCATCAAGCACTCCAGCACTCATCCTGGCTGCGCAGTAGGGAAGATGTAGCTAAGGAAAAGGAATAGGAATAGTTAAGTCACGACACTTAGCCTCCGTCTCTTTAATACAATCCTGATTTTCTGCCCACCAGGCTGTAAAAAATCGAAATTTTATAGTATGACACGGAGGCTAACATTATGCAAGTTTAAAGTGAGTTAAACACATTATCAATAGCATTTTTTACCGGTTTAAAATAACAGCTTTTGAAAATACATTTATTGGACCAGTCCGCAGCTCTAAGGATGCCTTGAAGGCCACCACACAGAATAAAAACTTTGAAGGCTGAGGCCCCTCTAGGAGAATGTGCACCAAAAATTGAAATATCTATTCCAGCTTCTCTCATAACATCCTTTACCCATCTTGCTAAGGTGGGAGAGGAAACTGCTCTATGGGGAGTCCTATGGGATATTAGCAGTTGTTCAGCATTTCAGCTTAACCTTACGGTTCTTCTTTGATATTCCAACAGGCACTTAACTACAGACAAGCATTCATTCTGTGGAAAAAAGGGATAGAAAACGGAAGTAGACATCGTTTGAGTTCGTCTTTTTAAGAAAAAACAGACTCCTTATGGCTGGTATGCCCTACTGCTGTTATTTAATGCCTTAACGTCTGACGTTCGTTTGAAGGAAACTAGGCACAGTAAACAGTGCGTTTATAAGATAGTTTCTTTAATGACAGTTTGTAATTACTCTGAGGAAATCCCTCACATCCCATAGGGCAGGATATTTGGCTAATGGTGGGTTTAAAACACGCATACTTCTCATTACTTGTTTAATTAGTAAGTTTTGACTTACCGAGGTACCGTCTACCAAGCAGTGCCCTGCTGCAATGGTCCATCTGTAGACATTAACAGTTCGATATGCCAGACCTTAGGCAAAAATCTCAGATAAGAAGTTAATAACTTGAACTAGATGAGCTGAAATGGGATTGTAGTTCCGTCAAAGGCACCAACAAACCCATTTACGCCAAGCCAATCTATAAGCTTTCTTTGTGCCAGGCGCCCAAGATTCTGATATGAGTCTGAAAGCGCTCTCCGAAAGTCCTGTCTCCTGAAATCCCCCATGCCATCAGTGACAGAAGGCCCTGATGTACAAGGGGGTGACATTCTCCCTGAGGACCTGTGATTATTTCCTTGAAGGTAGGTATAAGGATAGGAAAGTCTACACTCATTTCCATCAGGATTTGAAACCATGCCTGGGATTTCCAGAGGGGTGTTATTACTACTACTATCTCCCTGTTTCTGCAAACTTGTAGCAGAAGTTGTGGAAGCATGGCAAAAGGAGGGAAGGCATATGCTGAAAAATTTGGGTACTTGAGTGTTGACTCTGTCTGCAAACAGATCTATTCCAAAGGGTCCACAAATCGACTGAATGGTCAGAAAGATTTCCCTGTCTAGTCTTCAGTTGCTGGAATCTTTGAAAATCTTGGAGAACCAGTCTGCGACCCCGTTGTTCAAGCCCGGAATATGTTCGGCAGTCACTGAGATGCCCTTGTTGAGGCAATATGCCCAACATTTCTTGGCTATGTCTGATAGTCCCTTGAAGTGAGGGCCCCCCATCTTGTTCATGTATCTCACCGCAGAAACGTCCATGCGAAGCATGACTGAACACTTCATGAAACCTTTGGTAAAGCTCCGGATTGCAAAGGAGCCTGCAAGTAGTTCTAGGCAGTTGATTTGTAACTCCTTCTCCTGAACTGTCCAGAGTCCCTCAGTCGATGAGTCACCACATGTGGCACCCCATCCCCCTAAGCTTGCATCCAAATCTATTATTATGTCCAGTTTTTCCCCAAAAATGGCCCTGCCGTTCCACGCCTCTGCATTCCTCAGCCACCAGAGTATCTCTTTCCTTGAGTTCGAGTCCAGGTGAACTGTCTGAGAATAGGATTGATTTGATATCAAGGCTTTGGCTATGAGTCTCTGAAGGGCCCGGTAATACAAGGTTTCCGGATATATGGCTTGGATGGTCGAGGACAAGAGGCCCAGGACCCTTGCTAATGTCCTTAACAGGAATCCCTGCTTCTTTAGAATTCTCCTTAACTCCGTTCAAAGTTTTCTCAGCTTTTCCCCAGGCAATTTCAATTCTGCTTGAACTCTTTTACTGTAAAATCCAGGAATAGGGTGACCTGGCTTGGAGTGGTGGACGATTTGTTGGTGTTTATAACAAACCCCAGGTGTCCCAAGAGTTTTATTGTGAGGTCCGTGTGTTGTGATGCTACCTCTCAGGAGTCAAGGGCACGTACATCTGACACCTTTTTACACAGAGTAACATTGTGAGTTTAGCCATCAGCTGTTTGTGGGAAAGGTACTTGTTGTCGGGTCAACCATCTAAGAAATTGAGAACAATATTCACATCCCACAACCCAGAATATTTAGGTTGAGGGGAATGGAACATTCTAATAGCTCGCATGAGGTTACACACTACTGGGTGATCGCCGACTGGCTTACTTACCACTGGGAGATGCCCGGCTGAGGTCGCGTACCTAAAGTTATTGACCGATCTGTAGGCCATACCAGAAGATGCCAAGGAAGATAAGAAATTGATTCCTAAACAGTAATTCGCTTGACCAAAATAAGCCCCCCTTTCACTGCACCAACCACACCATTGTCTCTATGCTGGAGCATAACATTTGTGGGTGCTATTAGACCATGTCTGTCTGATGTAGGCAGCATTGTTTTTTGAAATGCCTGGCGAACTATCTCTCCTGGAAAGCCTCCAAGACTCTAGTGAGAGATGTCCTGAGATAATCAAAGGTTGAGGCTGACCTGCTGGATCCAGCAATAGGGTCTGACTGTAGGGGAGTAACATTGAAATGGCACAAGACAACTCTAGAATGACTAGAAACAAGGCTGAGCCTTTCAAAGCGGAGTCACCAGAACTACTTTTGCTTTCTGATTGACTACACTAAAGAAAGAACCATGGGGATCATTACAAACGGAGAGAACGCATAGCCCAAGAAGGGGGACCAATCTTGGAGAAATGCATCCATCACTTGTGCCTCTGGATCCAGTCGCCAAATGTAAAAAACAGGGATCTGGCAATATAGGCGCGAGGCAAATAGGTCCACACTGCATGGACCCCAAAGGTGATTGATAGTGAAGAAGATCTTCAGATGAAGTCTCCAGTCACTGGAATCCCTGAGGTACCAAGAATGCCAATCCGCTACAGTGTTGTGTTGCCCTGGCACAGACTCTGCCATGACTGAAATCCGAAGACTGATGAAAAAGAGTCAAAAGTCTTTGCAATATCTGGTATGAGACGAGATTTCATCCCACCTAGCTTATTGACACCGTAAAACTGAAATGTTGTCCACCTTCAGCAAGATGCAGCAGTCCGTCTTAGACGGAGAAAGACTCTTGATTGCAAAGGAACCTGCTAAAAGTTCCAGACAATTGATATGGAGGCTCAACTCCGACCACTGGCCTCCTGTGAAAATCGGACGGCATCTTGTTCTCCAGCCCCAACGGCTGGCATCCGAGTCTATCATTCTCCAGAGAATTTCCAAAGATCACTTTGCTGTTCCATGACTCCATGTGATCGAGCCACTACGCCATCTCCATCTTAGCTTCCACTGACAAATTGCCATGATCCGAGCATTTGAGACCCTGTCGGAGATGTTGAAACTTGCATCTTTGGAGAACCCTCTAGTGAAGGGGACCTGGAAAGATTGCTTGAATTGAGGCAGCCAGGAGGCCCACTATCTCGGCCACCGACCTCAACAATGTCATCGGGCTGCACATAGCAGACCTCAACTCCCTCTTGATCATCCTAATCTTTTGAGGGGGAAGAATAAGTTGGGATAGGGCCGAGTCTATCTGAAAACCAAGGAAGTCCATGAGCTGAGAAGTTGTTAGTATCAACCTCTGCGCATTTATTATGAAACCTAGATCCTGCATGAGCTGAATTGTCCAGGTCAGGTGATAAAGCACTGTCCTGCGTTAAGCGAATGAGATCGTTGAGGTAAATGATCAACCCCAGACACTTCGCTCATAGAGATTCTTCTACTGGCCTAATGATTTTGGTGAAACACCAGGGAGCTTAGGAAAGGCCAAAAGGAAGAACCTTGAATTTGAAGCAACGGCCTTTCCACAAGAATTGTAGAAAGCGTCGATACAGAGGAAAAATAGGAACTGTCAAGTAAGCGTCTTTTAGGTCCAGCCGAACCATCCAGTTACCATGTTGAAGGATATCCAGAAGGAAGTGGATTCCTTTAATTTTGAAATGCCTGTAGATGATCCAGGCACTGAAATCCTTTAAATTCAGAACCAGACAGGAACCACCTGCCTTCTTTACTACCAAGAAGGTGGTACTGAAAAAAACATTGGTGTGGGAAATGGGCCTGCAAATTGCATCCTTTTCTAGGGGAGCTTGAATTCATGAGGAGATTAAATCCTGCTTGCTTTGGAAAAATTAGATCTCTTGAGGGGGAAATGTCTGAGAGCGGTGTCATAGAATTCCAATTTGTACCCCTGAACTGACTCTGCCAGTTGTGTAAAAAGAGACGCGTCCTGCCCCCAAAATCAATTCGGAAATAGGAATAACTCTCACCTGTAAATACAGAGTCCTGGGAAGATCCTCACAACCCTCTGTGTTGTCCTCTGTGGAAGTGGTTCCTGCCACCGTGGGTTCATGACAGATAGAAAGTGGTGCCGGAGCAGGAGTCTTGCCATCCTCCACGACCACTGGGAGATAGTCTTACTGGGAACTCTGGTAGAATCCACGGTCTGATGAGCACCTCCTGAATCGTCCGGCCCTGCCAAAAAGTGTTCACCAAAAAACTGTCTTGAGAGAAAGTTGGGCCTTGTCCAGGGTACTATATGCGGACACATACTTGACCAAGACGTTCACAAAGGGTCCCCCAAAAAGAAGACCCTGGGCCACAGAGATGGCCTTAGATGCAGCTACTTCATTTAAATTTGGATCGATCCACATCAAAATAGAACGTCTGCGTACCGTCGGTGTCTCACAATTAGCGTTCTCTAATTGGCATACTGCCCAACAGGGCCCGGCCGACTAGATCATGGGGATCTATGGGGTTAGACAATTCTTTCACTTGAAAAGTCATCTCGAGAATCTTTGTTAGGGGGCCAGAAATATCGAGTAATTTGTCTTGGAAGTTGCGTCAAGCACTGTCTAGATCTTTTTTAGGGCCCTTTGAATATTTGTTCATAAGCATGACCATGGTAGGGTCGACTTCAGGGGTCTCGGTCACCTTGCCAGTGATATCCGGCCTGGGGCATTCTGAGTAGTGGTGAATTCTGACCTCTTTCTCTAAACCCTGTCTGATATGAGCTTGAACATAATCTGCCACCTCCTGAGGGTAACCCACCTAGATGATCAGGGGTGCACAATTCCAATGGGCTTTAAGTCCAGACCTTTCATGAATTTAGAGCAGTGGTTCCCAAACTTTATCTACCTGGAGCTCCCTTGACCTATTTGCCGTTGGCTGCGGCTCCCTATTAAGTTATTTTTTGGGGCAGGTGGGGATGTTCGTCCAGCCTCGGGAGTACTTAAATTTTTCATCTGAAACAAATGCTTACCATTCATTAAAATAACCAAGGCAGCATCCTAACCTCAATGCCTTCCACAAAGAGATTATATGTGGTCTATTCTCCAGCGGTAGCCAGAACTTTCAAAAGTCATTATCAATTCCTTCCAAACTCGTAGGCCCAGTAAATATTGCATTTATTTATTGATGTAAACAGGCATTCAGATGTTGGTTTTCGCAGCTTCAATACTGCCTGAATTTCATTTTCCATAATTTTTTGCAAAATGAAAATGAGAGTAAAACAATGCTGACCTTCGTGACACTCAGCAGTTGTGCCAACAATCAAACAAAAGACTAGCAGTAATCGACCTCAAACACAAAGGTCTTCAATTAAATGGATTCTGTTTAATTAAATGGATTGACACCACTGAAGTTACAGTGTGAAAGAGCAGGAGACTTGGGTAACCGTACTTTGTCATAGAGCTGATAGAATGAAATTCCATGGTCTTCGAAGAGCTCCCAGCCTTCCGTAACCATGGGCCGGTCCAGCTCCTGCCAGGCCTCTTGCAATGCTCCTGTGAATAGGCGAGCACCGTGATGCCCTCCAGGAAGTCCACGGAACTGCAATGGTATCATAGGTCACAGTTGGAATTAAGCAGCAGCCAATGCTGCTCTGGAGAGACACTTCCGAGTTCGCTGCCTAGCGACAGCAGAAGCTGAGGTCTTTAAGCATGCACGTTTCTAGACTCTCAAGTCTGAAAGTGATGCCCTAATATGCTGGCAGAGAAAAGAGGCCGAAGCGCCAGGTCTAAATAGTGTGCAACTCGGAAGAAAAAAAGATGTGAATTGTATACTCTAAAGCACTGCTATTTTAAATAAAGATATCTGCTTGCCTGTGGTACGGACGCAGATCTTTTTGTAGTTTTACATGCATTTTACTCCAGCATGTCTAAAGCACTGTGCACTCACCTTTGGCTAATGTGAGCCCTTTATTATATCGTGCATTGGTTCCCACACGGTGCCGGGTGCGCTTCAATTCGTGGCGCCCCTGGCAAGTTTTGATGGCGCACTGGGGAGCCACGGCGCACAGATTGGGAACTGTTGACTTAGAGGGTAAGGAGGAGTCACTCAGATACCCAATCTCAATTTCTTACTTTTCTCCGGCTTATCCTCCTGAGCGCTATCACTGGAATCCGAATTTCCAAAGGGCTCAGAGGGTGGCGGGGGGAGGTGGGGGTGGTAGTCGCTGTAACCATGATCACCAACTAGTTATTGGGGAGTTTTTCAAAAGCCTCTGAATGAAGCCATCTAGTGGTCTGGGCCTTAGCTTTTCTGGGTCTTGGAGTGGGAATTATGTCATCCTCTACAGGAATAAGAGGAGGGATCCAGCCCTCTTGCCGGGCATAGCCTGGCAGCTGTTGCAGAAAGGGTCCCAAGGCTCCAGCCTGGGCCATATGCACTGTTTGTTGGACACTAGAATCCAGCACGTCGACAAGGTCCTGTTCTAAGGAGCCTTCTTGGTACTGCTCAATGTCATTCCCATAAGCTTTGTAACATGCCATCTTAACAACAATAAATGAAGAACCAATCAAGTGTCCAATTATTCAAGACCTCATTTTGAGCATTAGAGGGCGAGTGTAACCCCAGTTAGGATAAACAAGCCATTAAATGTGGAGGGAGAAACCTGAAAAACACTCTAGGCCGAAAGTCTGATAAATAATACAGCCCTGAGTGAATTCTATCACCGCAAGGTGTCACCAGGGAGTTAAGAGCGCCAACTTCAGAATCCAAAAGCGGGAATTTGCGCCACTGAGCGTTCATACGAAGGACCGCTCTAAAGAGAGTAGCGGCTTCGCAACGTGCATGCCTGCGTCTGGCCCTTCATCAACATAAAAAAAGGGATTACGCCAATCACTGTGATGGCGTGTCCCTCTGTCCTCTCCCAATCAACTTAATTAAAACTAGTGTCCAAGGGAGGCAAGCACGCTTCCCCTGTAAAAGAGAGAAGGTAAAGGAAAAGATCATGCACAGCGGGCCAGCAATTTGGCATACAGGTGCCGATGTCCTCCAGCATCGCCACTGCGATTCCCAATGGCTGCAAGATGATACACCAAGACCACACCAACAAACACGGTCACAGCATTGCCATCATCCACAAAGAAACCAACTGCTGCACCACCACCGAAGATTACACTACACCAATCATGGAACACCTCAACTTTCAACTCCAAACCGATGGAAGAATAACCATCAGAGGCACCCTCGCCTACAGACCCCCTGGACCATGCCCCGGCTTCTGCAACGCTATCCCCGATTTCCTCGCCCCACTTACCATCAACTCCAAACACTACATCTTCCTCAGTGACCTCAACTTTCACATAAACGACACCAAAGACACAAACACCGCCAACCTCCTGGAAAGCATGAGCAACATCGGCCTCACTTAACTGGTCACTAACCCCACTCACCATCAACTCCAAACACTACATCTTCCTCAGTGACCTCAACTTTCACATAAACGATTCCAAAGACACAAACACCGCCAACCTCCTGGAAAGCATGAGCAACATCGGCCTCACTTAACTGGTCACTAACCCCACTCACCATCAACTCCAAACACTACATCTTCCTCAGTGACCTCAACTTTCACATAAACGACACCAAAGACACAAACACCGCCAACCTCCTGGAAAGCGTGAGCAACATCGGCCTCACTTAACTGGTCACTAACACCACACTAAGTGCAGGGCACAAGCTCGACCCAATCTTCAGTGCCAGCGACAGAATCAAGTACAGCCATGTCACCGAACTAACCTGGATCAATCACATCAACGTCCATTTCACCATCATAGGATCCCCATGCACCATTGCCAAGCTTCCCAGTCCATCCCTCCGCACCTGGAACAAAGTGACAGAGACTCAATGGATAGACGCCCTCAACACCACCCAGCCTGACCGGCAACCAACCTTAAACAGGCCGACAATAATTTCTCTTTCTGGATCACCAACTGCGCTGACAGAGCCACCCCTATCAAGCCATCCAAGACCAGCAGACTTGCCAAACAAGCCAGTTGGTATACACCACACCTCAGCAAAATGAAGTGTAACTGCAAAAGGCTAGAGAGAAGATGACGCATCAGCAAAGAGCCCACAGACCAAGCCACTTTTAAAGGCAGCCCTCAACAAATACCACCAACACCTTAAAAACACGATAACACAATACATGTCACATGTTGCTTCTGCATCCTATTTTGAGAGCTAACAAACTAGGCCTAACATAAAACAAAAACATACTAAAGAAAAGGAAAAAACGAAACTTTCCATGGTGTCCTGGGTGCACAGTCACAGTGTGGAAGAGGAGGGTGTGGGATGCGTGCCCCCCACGTCCAGCGTGAGAAGGCCCAGGGGAGACTATGATCGATGGACCCCAGAAGGGGCCCTATCAATTATGTCAGGAAGAGGTGGAGGGCCCGCAACCTAGGCCCACAGGCAAACAGTGGTAGTCCCTCTGACAAGTAACCTACCAAGGGACTCCAGATTTAATCAAAGCTTTTTCCGGAATCTTCGATGACATCTGTCATCCATTCAAGGGCTAGGGCTCGCCATAGATAGGCGTGCCAGTGAGTAAGGGAGGGGGCTTCAGGTTTTTTCCAGGCAGCTGCTATGGCCATCTTGGCCGCCCCCAGGCATAGTCACATAATTGAGCGGTTTCTGTGGGTCTGGTGTTTAAGACCGGGGTCACAGAATCCCAAGAGTACGTGTTCTAGAGAATCAGAAATCTGGTAGCCCAGGATTTGTTTAATTTGAGAAAGGATCTCCTTCCTGAAGTGTTGAATAGTGGGGCAGTCCCACCAAAGATGACGGAAGTCTCCCAACAGCCCGCAGCCTGCCAGCATCTATCAGGCGTGTTTGGGAAAATAGAGTGTAATTTCTGGTGCAGTGGCGTAACGATAATTGAGGGGGCCCCCCTGCAAGGTACGTGGAGGGGCCCCCTCCGGACTCTATCAGGAGCTACCTGGCCGAAGTGCAGTGCTGAGGGGCCCCCCTGGAGCTTGGGGCCCCCCCGCACTGCGGGAGATGCGGGGGCCTGCGTTACGCCCCTGTTCTGGTGGTGGAGAAACCATTCATACATAATTTTGTAGTGGGCTTCTCTCAAGAACATAGAGCGATTGTATTTGGTGATATCTTTTTAGAAGGACCCCCACTGCTTCTCTGTGGTAGGAGCCTGTAATATGTCATCCCAAAATCTTCTATGCCGTCGAGCCTGATGTGGGCCAAGGAAGAGCAAAAGGGCGTAAAGGAAGGAGACGCAGCCCTTAGCTGTGGTACTGGTTTGGACAAATCTTTCCACAGGGAGCAGTTCTCTGGTCGCAGCCTGTAGCATCTTGGGTTGCTGTACCCAGCGTTTCATTTGGACATAATGGTATTCCTCCGTAGATGGGAGCTTGAAATGGGTTGCACAGTCTGCAAATGACCGCACCTCTACCGCACGGAAGAGATCCGATATCATAAGGCATCCCACGTCCCTCCATTTATTGGAGGGCCCTTCCTCGAGCGCTGGGGAAAAAGTGGGGTTGAAGTGAATAGGTGTATAAGGGGACGGGAAAGTAGTCAGCGGCAATGCTTTAGTTACACTGTTCCATATCTTGAGTGTGGTGGCTGTGGGAGTACTCAGATAGGCATCAGTCGGTCTGTCTATCTTCGATTTCCAGGGCAAATCCCAGATAGTTCTTCCCGCAATCTGTCTATCCATATGCAGCCACAGTTTATCTGAGGCCTTAAGGGACCATTCCCCCAGGACCCGAAGCTGCGCGGCTCTATAGTACAAGAGGTAATCGGGGAGAGCAAGACCCCTCTCTATACGTTTTCTCATCAAGAGACGCTGGGACAAACGCGCCCTCTGGCCTTGCCAGATTAATTTTGTGGTCATACTCTGTAGCTCCTTGAACAAGTCCTTATTCAATGTGATAGGGAGGCCCTGGAAGAGATAAAGAAGGCGGGAAAGTACGTTCACTTTAATGGCTTGTATCCACGTATGCCGAGCTCCATCTTTTAAGGTCTGCTTTAAGTTGTCGCAGCAGGGGGGGGAAATTAGCCTTATAAAGGTCCACCAGTTTAGGGGTGATGTTGATGCCCAGATATGTAATTTCCTTGCATGCAGACCTAAAGGGGGAAGCGCCCTCAATGTCCCTCTGCATGTCTGGAGGCATTGTCAAGTTTAGTAAAAAGGATTTAGAGAGGTTAACCTTGAACCCTGACACTTGTTTGAAGTGTGCAAGTTCGACTTGTATCACCGGAAGAGAATCGGCGGGGTTAGGGATAGGCAGTAAGGCTCGTTCAAGCCAAAACTGATGCCACTAATCCCCGGGTTGGATCTTACCCTTGCCGCA
Source organism: Triturus cristatus (assembly GCF_964204655.1). Classification (NCBI taxonomy): domain Eukaryota; kingdom Metazoa; phylum Chordata; class Amphibia; order Caudata; family Salamandridae; genus Triturus; species Triturus cristatus. The sequence continues at coordinate 1,093,597,923 of NC_140593.1, forward strand.
AACGGTTCAATACTAAAGGCATTCTCGGCGAGATTAAAGAAGTCAGATGCCACCCCATTTAGCAATATTCTGGATTTTGGGGATCCATAGTTAGCTTTCACCATTCCCAGGAAGGCCTCACAGAACCCAAAGCAGAGCAGGGTGTATAGTAGGAAGGACCAATCAACGAGGTTGAAGGCCTTCTCTGCGTGCAGTGAAAGCAGGGCAGCAGGTATATGTTTCTTCTGGACTTTATCCACTAGGTGGAACACTTTATGAAGGTTTTCATGGATCTGGCGCCCTTTGATAAAGCCCGATTGGTCGGGATGAATAAGAGCGGGTAAGACCTCCTCCAATCTGTTAGCCAGGACTTTGGAGTAAAGTTTAGCATCTAAATTTAGCAGGGCGATAGGCCTGTATGAAGTGCAAGATTGGGGGTCATTCCCTGCCTTTGGGATTACCGGAATTAAAGCTTACCCCATGGAAGAAGATACAGTCTGGTTCGCAGCTATGTCGTTGAAAAGGTCTGTGAGGTGGGGAGTTAGCTCGGCAGCAAACGTTCGATAGAACTGACCAGTTAGCCCATCAGGGCCAGGGGCTTTACATAGTTTAAGCCCATCTATTGCTCTTTGTACCTCCTCCTGCGTTACGGGGTGACCAAGCTCATCATTGGCAGCCGAAGAGACCTGCAGGAGCACCACTGAGTCCAGGTATTGGGTCTGGTCTTGTTCCAATGGGGGAACGTCCGTATAGAGGGCCCGGTAGAAGTCGCAGAAGACCCCTGCCTTTCCTGCCTCACTTAGGTTTAGGGCCCCCTCACCATCAAGAATCTGTTTGACATATTCCTTTTCCTGCTTTGCCCTAAGCTGTCGAGTGAGCAGTGAGCCTATTTTGTCTTTACCCTCATATTTTTGGGCCAGAAGCCTCAAGATAGTTTTCTCTGCCCTGTTGGTATAGATTGCTTGGGGCTTCCCTTTTATTGCTGTAACTTTCTTCAGGGAGAGGATAGAAGGGGAGTCTTTGTGTACCCTCTCTGCCTCGCGTAGGTCCCCATCTAGTGTCAGTCTTTCCTCCGCCTGGAGTTCTTTCAGGGAGGTAGTCAGTGCGATGCAGTGCCCCCGTATAACTGCCTTGAAGGCGCCCCAATTATTTACATGGGATGCATCAGCAGGGACATTAGTAGTAAAGAAGTCCTTGATCGACTTTCGCAGGTCGTCCCGGTGAAGCCTATCTCGGCATAGAATATTGGGAAAATACCATCTTGCCAGTTTGGAGCATGGTGCCGGCCAGTTTAGTAGACATGTTAGCGGATCATGGTCAGAGAGGCTTATGGGGTGGAAATGGGCACTCATGAGCGCCTGCAGGAGTGCTTGGCTAGCAAAGATATGAGTGTGATCTGTGGGAGTGGGGAAAGAAAGAGTAATCGCGTGTTGATGGATTGAGGGCCCTCCAGACATCCAGCAGACCAATTTGTTGCAGGTATAATTTTAGTGCCTTACTAAAGACCCCCCCCAGTGGCCCTCTGTAGACACGTAGTGTCTGCTTTGGGATCCCAGATAAGATTGAAGTCTCCCAGTAAGACCAACAGTTCCCAATCTGTGCGCCGTGGCTCCCCAGTGCGCCATCAAAACTTGCCAGGGGCGCCACGAATTGAAGCGCACCCGGCACCGTTTGGGAACCAATGCACGATATAATAAAGGGCTCACATTAGCCAAAGGTGAGTGCACAGTGCTTTAGACATGCTGGAGTAAAATGCATGTAAAACTACAAAAAGATCTGCGTCCGTACCACAGGCAAGCAGATATCTTTATTTAAAATAGCAGTGCTTTAGAGTATACAATTCACATCTTTTTTTCTTCCGAGTTGCACACTATTTAGACCTGGCGCTTCGGCCTCTTTTCTCTGCCAGCATATTAGGGCATCACTTTCAGACTTGAGAGTCTAGAAACGTGCATGCTTAAAGACCTCAGCTTCTGCTGTCGCTAGGCAGCGAACTCGGAAGTGTCTCTCCAGAGCAGCATTGGCTGCTGCTTAATTCCAACTGTGACCTATGATACCATTGCAGTTCCGTGGACTTCCTGGAGGGCATCACGGTGCTCGCCTATTCACAGGAGCATTGCAAGAGGCCTGGCAGGAGCTGGACCGGCCCATGGTTACGGAAGGCTGGGAGCTCTTCGAAGACCATGGAATTTCATTCTATCAGCTCTATGACAAAGTACGGTTACCCAAGTCTCCTGCTCTTTCACACTGTAACTTCAGTGGTGTCAATCCATTTAATTAAACAGAATCCATTTAATTGAAGACCTTTGTGTTTGAGGTCGATTACTGCTAGTCTTTTGTTTGATTGTTGGCACAACTGCTGAGTGTCACGAAGGTCAGCATTGTTTTACTCTCATTTTCATTTTGCAAAAAATTATGGAAAATGAAATTCAGGCAGTATTGAAGTTGCGAAAACCAACATCTGAATGCCTGTTTACATCAATAAATAAATGCAATATTTACTGGGCCTACGAGTTTGGAAGGAATTGATAATGACTTTTGAAAGTTCTGGCTACCGCTGGAGAATAGACCACATATAATCTCTTTGTGGAAGGCATTGAGGTTAGGATGCTGCCTTGGTTATTTTAATGAATGGTAAGCATTTGTTTCAGATGAAAAATTTAAGTACTCCCGAGGCTGGACGAACATCCCCACCTGCCCCAAAAAATAACTTAATAGGGAGCCGCAGCCAACGGCAAATAGGTCAAGGGAGCTCCAGGTAGATAAAGTTTGGGAACCACTGTAAGACAATGTCCCCCAAGGCAAAACCCTCCAGTGTAGAAAGAAATGTGAGAAGAAAATCCAATTGTCCTGCGCTGGGAGCATAAACCATGGCAATAGTGTAGGGTCGCCCCATCAACTCCCCCCTGACCATCAGGAACCTCCCCTCCTTGTCTGTTTTGGTGGTGTGAGGTTGAAAGTTAATAGAAGACTGAAAAATCAAGGCCACCCCATTCTGCTTTGTCACGTTGGAGGAGCAAAAATCAGGGGGTAGTGTTTATGTTTAAGCTGGTGGTCTTCCCCTTTCCTAAGATGGGTTTCTTGTAAGGTGACCAATTGTACCTGCTGGTCCCCACGGAATTTCCACATAGTCTGCCTTTTGTTAGGGGAGTTGAGTCCCCTAACATTCCAAGACATAAAATTAACTACCATTACAGTGCAGTGGTGTATTGTACCCACGAAGACCTAAGCTTCGCATTGCCCACCCGCTCATCAGGACCCCTGACCCAGTCCCACCTACCCCCCATTGATCCACTCAAAAGATACACATGTAAGACACCCGGTAGAAAACAGTAATCATAAACTAAACCAAAAACAGTTGTTTCGGAAGTCCGCAAAGCCACCAAAGGGCTTCATTTCCTGGCAGCTTCTGGGTCAAGACCATTCCCACTCCCAAAGTCCCGCGAGTGTTCAATTTGGACACTAGATCTAGTGAGCCAATATTCGGAATCCATGGCAGTCAAAGAGAGAGCACCTGAGAGAAAGCTATCGCTCATATGGAAAGAAGAAGAAGGGCTCTCCCCAGCTCTGGTTCTCAAGATCTTGGATTGCTTGGCATCTAGTTCCTCTGTCGGAGTGGCACCTCTTCACTATAACAGAACCTCCAACAACAATTGAGGTGAGCTCACTCTGCCTGGCGTAGGGACAGAGATGAGTCCCCATTGTTAACGTTTCACTGACCTGCCCCCCTTCTTGGACGTCGCTCTAATGGCTGCTCCACACTCGTATTCCCTGCCGCTGCCTCTTGCTGTGGAGGCGGTTTCCTGAGGCCGAGGAGGGCCGCCACCTCCTCCACCTCCGTGAAATAATTTGTTTATTGCTGAGGGAGAAGGCTATACCGAAGGGGTAAGTCCAGTGATATTTTGTCTGGCAATCTGGTAGGGCCACTGTAATCAGACAGAATTGTTGTCATTGAGCGAGCGTGGCCTGGGCCACGTCTTGGAAGAATGAGCATGTTGCGCCCTGGAAGTAGACCGAGTCGCTGCTTGTTGATTTTCTAAGTACCAGTTCCTTGACTCTAAAGGAGCTGAATTTAGCTAGTATATCCCTCGGGCGTCTGTTCTCACCTTGATGCACCAGGCTCCACCTGTGAACGCGCCCTAACCGCACCCATGTAGGTCATCACCCAAAACACTAGAGAAGAGGCCTACCATGAATGAGTCCAGATCCAACCCTTCTCTTCCTTCTGCAAGGACCCTCACTCTAATATTGTCTCTTCGGGAGTCCTCACACTTTAGCAGGGCAGAGTTCAGTTGATGTTCAATGGTTGGAGTCGGCCTTCAAGCTCCTGGCATTTTGCCTCCACATACAGGTTGCGGGTGCCAATCGAGTCTACATCCGCTTGAAGCGTGACCATTTTTGTTCCCATCTCTGCTCTGAAGGAGTCAAATGAGGCGCCTATGTCCGCTTTAATTTCTTCTCTAAGCTCTCTCTTGAACTCCCTCCGGGTCGCCAGTAGGTCCTCCCGGGTGAGCACCATCCCCTCGGCCACTGGGTTCCCTTCCCCTTCTCCCGCACCAGGCCTGGATGAGCCAAAGAAGCTGGAGACCTTGTTGGACTGTTTTTCTTTCGGTGGCATAGAGGCAAGTATCACGGTCCATGCCGTGCCGCCCACTGTATGTGCTGTGGGACCGGGTGTGGAGACTGCGGGCACAAGGAGGTCACTCACTGCAAACTCAGGAATGTAGTGCAGAAGAGCTCTTCGGTATCCCCAGTGCGGGTCCAGGCGACGGCCCCTCCAGGGGCTCTCTGTCAGATTCAATGACTCTTATACAGTTGGTGGGGCGCAGTCTCCGCTGCAGCATGCTGGCTCCATATCTGAAGTGCTGCTGGTATCGGGCACCATGTTGGGGTCAGGCAAGGGCCCTCGAGCTGTCCAGCAAGCTCAGATAGCCTGCCTTCTCCCCCTGTAGGAAGGCCGACAACACGGAGCCAGCTCATCCATTGTTTCTCGCCCTCCGCTGGTCATCAGAAGCTCCCCAACTGTTTTGGAGCATAGTGGGGTGGGCCGTCCTCCCACTCGGCCCGCAGATCATCGGGCGCGCTGCGGGTCTCACCCAACCCAGGCTCGGTCGTAGTGCAGCAGCGGTGTATTTGGAGGCACCCCCCTGGGCAGCAGCTCCTCAGGGCAGGCCCCCACCGCAGTCACGGCCAACAGGGAAGCAGCTTGTTTTGGCACCTAGCAGCCTCCAGGCGCTGCCACCATCTTGGCCTCACATTTCGGCTTCATCGCCACAGTCCGGGAGTGAAGTGCGCTCTCTCTTCTGAGCTAAGGAGCTCACAGTCATGTCCTCTCATGGTCGCACGCTGGGCACTAACAAATAGTAAAGCTTCCCTCACGACCTCTTTTTTTTAAACAAACAAATTAATTGTACACAGGGAAAAGATCAGGTCTAAAATCAATGATGCTACACACAAAAAGTTTTTTTATAATAATTTTTGATAATTTAAATTTTTGTTATTTGACTTATTCAATTTGTCTTAGATCAACTTATTCCATTTTTCATAATTGAATCATATTTAAGAATCACTGATTAAATTCATTACAGTGAGACTGCATCATATAGACAGCAATCCTAGGGCACATAAACAATAAAGCAAAAATATTGAACCATCATACCTTCTCATTCATATCCATACCCACACATTCCACATTCATACATCTAACAGGATCAACAACAAAAAAAACTTTTTTTTGTTTTTCTCATATACTAGACATTTGGAGCATGAAATACATAAATGTCATCTGAAATTAGTGAGACAACTGCAAGAGCAGGATCTTAACGTCACAAGATCAGTGGTCGACGCGTTTCGATGGCAATGTTGCCACCTTCATCAGGACCAGATGTATATTTCAAAAAACGGTAAGGCCCCAGGAAGACCTGAAACAACACATACATAAAAAGTCATAAATAATTGGCCTAATCTTCCCTACATATGTAAACAAAAAGGAAATTCTTCACATGTTAGGTGAACACCGGTTTACCAATAGTTATTATGCAAAAAGGGCAATGTTGGAAAATCCAAAGAGAGAAGGAAAGTACTCAAGGAAGAAGGCTGCATTTATCATTCTGATTACATAGACAACCTTCCGTTTATACAGCTAGTGTGTTGCATGCAAGGACGCATACTTCGTGACTCTATTTTTAAAGAGACAGAGAAAGTAGTTTATCAAATGCCGCCACCAAACACGTATTAAAGCTCCCAGTATATAACCACAGTGGTCATTTTTTTGTGCAGTATTGCTGTTGCTATGTCGTCATTCAAAGAAGAAACTTACTTCGTTTTTAAAAAGGCTTGAAAAAGTACGCTTGACCCGTCTTATATGGGACATCCAATCCATCAAGGTTTGTGGTTATTCAAGATGTCCTTTTGTAAAAAATACAAAGGACTCATATTGTATAACTCGCAACAACAAATAGGCAGATTGTTAATTGCTAAACGAATTCACTATTTTGTTACCTGATAGGTTTGGCAGAGATCTTTCTAATGTTCTCCAAGGGTCACGGTTACTAGGTATCGGCACTCGCACAATACCAAGCTAGTGTGCCTGCATTTTCGAATTTAATCGTTACGTCAATGTAAGATACCCTTATTTGTATTGCTGGAAAAAACAAAACAGATTTCATTCATCTGCTTTTCTCTAAGCAGTAGGAACAAGTACAGTAGCCCCACAATGTTTGTTTTTATTATTAAATTAGGGGGCGCAGTTACCTAAAAGGCATACACATATCTGAAAAAGAATTGTTTTCTTTCTCTGTGTAGCGGTGCTGACCCTCTAATGACTATATAGGCAAATGCTAAGTATTTGTAAAAAAGGTATATTTTTTGGGAAAAGCGGAAAAGGAGGGATAGATGTTTACGCCAAAAGGCCATGTTCCAATTGTAGTCTTCATAAAATTAGCATTGCATCAGTCATGATTAATTGCCAAGTGACCACTAACACAGTCTAGTTATTCTATCAAGGAAAATGGGCAAACAAAAACTCATATAAATTAGAGTTGACCCGATGTTGGATCGTCCTAATGACTGACCTTTAGGTGAATTGTAGAACAGGTCCGTTCACTGGACAAAGAGGCAGTATCAGTATTGCATTGTTGAATCTAGAGGCAGCGAGACATAACGATAAATTACACTAGTTTGGGTTTGATTGTTAATAGATCAAAGCTGTTGAGACCGCTATGTTATAACGTATTAATGCACGCAAACGGGCTTACCTTCTCATCGAGTCTCTTGTCGTATATGTGAACCTTCGAGTAACCGACAGCTGCAAACCGGCAGCACGCAAACGTCGTTTCCCGCGCTACCTAATATATTGTTGCTTAACCAATCAGAAATAGCAACATTGGGTCAGTGGGCGCCATTCACTAATTCGTTCAGTGGAAGGGAAATGGGACTGCTTGCTATAGTTTGTTAAGCACCATTTTTGAAGCAGGTTCCGTATGTTCGTTTCTTTTTCGGTAGCCGTTCTACGATCGCGATTAGCACAAAAAAAGGTTTAAAACTGCATTACTTTATTAATTTCAATTAAACGATGGTGAACATTTTATAACGATTGTGCATAGACATTATGATGCCGATGTGGAGGCAAAAAAATTTTTTTTTTTTAAATTGTATAACTTTATTATTCTCCATCAAGGGACAGAGAGCATTTTATTTAGCTCCTTTTCTCATAGTATATCTCCTTATCAGTATAACTTAGAAGATAGACTTTCCCTGAAGTAATGCTTATGTCTACGAGAAGTCGAGCCCTCTTGGTCAACACAGAAATTATCCGATTCGAATGCATATATTGCGATTTACTAGACAAATTGTTGATAAAATGCCATAGAGCCTATTCCCCGCATCGGAAAAAGGGGAAAGAATGGGAAAAAGATTTTGCTTTATATGCAAGACAACCTAAATGGACTCGAGACTAATGCCATGAGATTTGTGTACTCAAAGTTTATCTATTATTTCTAACATTTTAGAAATTAAGTACTGCAAAAGTATATTGACCATCTTTATGTTTCTTGCACAGATCACCCACCAGATTGATTAGCATGAGATAGATATATTTCATTTCCTTAGAGTCCCTACAACTCACCAGGTCTTGGTCACATACCACTGTATCTCTTGGTTTAGACCTTTCTTAACGCTGTTCAAAGTATACATCCAGAAAGTTTCACGTTGTTTGCGAATGGTTTCCATAGATACCCCTCTTTTACTATGAATCTTTTCTATGATAAGCCATTTGAAATCACTTTCAAGATGGTCCTTCTCTATACAGTGTTGTACTAGCGGAGCTGTGATTTTCTTATTTCGTACAGCTGATTTGTGCTCGCTGTATCTGACCCGAAATTCACGTGCTGTTTCGCCGATGTATGCTAATCCACATGGGCAAATTAGCATATATACTATATTGTGACTCCTACAATTGGTTAGGGTTTTCAGTTTCACAGTTTTGCCCTCATACTGAATACAGTCGGTGACTAAGGCACTATCACAGGCATGGCAGGAACCACACCTGTGATTGCCCAAAATCATGGGCAGACCTGTGACTGTAAGTTGACGTGCTGTATTAGGTTGGATGGGTCTGGTGTGTACCAAGAGATCGCGTAAATTGCGATTTCTACGGTAAGCTACTATAGGTTGTTCCAGCTGGGTTTCATTTTCATCGCTGTTCAGAATTTTCCAATTCTTCATAATAACGTTCCTGATCTTATGATTAAGAGGTGAGTGATTGATAACACAAACCAACTGATCCTTAGACGTACGGGCAGTGCCTGCCAGTAATGCCTCTCGATCATAATATTTGGCTCTCTTATAGGCATGTCTTATGAGTCTATTGGGATACCCTCTAGCTAGAAGTCGTGCCCGTAAAGCATCTCCATGTTTATGGAAGTCCTGCATATCAGTGCAGTTGCGCCTGATACGCAGGAATTCGCCAAAGGGAATGGCATCTCTCTGACTTGTGGGGTGGAAACTCTTGTAATGTAATATCGTATTCTTCGCGGTTGGTTTCCTGAACAGACTCACCGAAATAGTATTGTTTGATCCCGAGATGAGAATATCTAGGAACTCCACTTGGGATGTACTACTATTAGCAGTAAATCTAAGATTGCAGTCACTCGCATTTAGCCAAAGTATGAAGTCATTCAGGGAGTCATTAGTACCTGTCCATATAAAGAAAATATCATCGATGAAGCGTCTCCAACCGATGACATTTTCTGAAAAAGGAGCAGCCTCATTGAAAATATTCTTGAGCTCCCACTCCCCCATGTAAATGTTGGCCACACTGGGAGCACAAGATGCTCCCATGCTGGTGCCCTTGATTTGTTTGTAAAATGTCCCCTCAAATTCAAAAAAATTATTCATGAGTACCACCTCCAAGCACTCCAAGATAAATTCATCTGGTCTATCTCCTGGGGTTCTTTGTAGCAGGGCTGAAACAGATTGTAACGCTTGATATTGAGGAATGTTGGTATACAAGGCCTCAATATCAAGCGTCACAAGGATCTGTTGGTTGCGATTGAAAGGCATGCCCTCAATCTTGTTGATCATGTCCCCCGTGTCTCGAATGAATGAGGCATAATTCTGCGTTAGGGGGCAGAGATAGGAGTCCACAAACTTAGACAGGGGCTCTGTACTTGAGCCTATTGTCGAGATAATGGGACGCATAGGTGGATCCGCTATGTCCTTATGAGTTTTTGGCAGACCATATAGGGCTGGGGTTATAGGACAAGATCTATTCAAAAAATTAAATTCCTCCTGACATATATCACCGCGTTCTAAGGCTTGGCTAGTGATATCCAAAATAGTTCTTCTGAGATTAACCAATTCCTTGGGGTGGGATTTCGTATAATGTTGAGGGGTAGCTAACATTTTAGTCATCTTTTCGCAATAATGGCTCTTATCCATTACAACAATCCCTCCACCTTTATCACAAGGTTTTATCACTAGATCTTTATTAGTCTTGATGCTACATAAGGCATTATTCTCTGTGATTGTCAAGTTGTTTTTTACAAAGGATGGTTTCTTGATCACTCGTGTTATTTCTTTAAGAACATTCTGTTCAAAAATATGAACTTCCGGGCCCACCATATCAAGAGTGGGAGTAAATTGTGATGGTGGTTTACATCCGGATTGATTGCCTGTCTCATTGGTAGGGGGACGGTCAAGGAAGAATTTCTTTAATCTGACCTTTCTGAAAAAGGAGAAAAGATCCTCGTGTAGTTTAAACAAGTTTGGGCGAGTACAAGGAACAAATGATAGTCCCCGACTTAGTACAGCTCGTTCGTCATCTTTAAGAGGGACAGTGGAAAGATTGAATATAGGTAGCATATCACAAACCTCTGACCTACTACTACCACCCTCTACCGCCAGTATTGTTGATTGCGGGTTTTCAGATATGGTTGCTGATTTTGATGTTGAGGGGCCATCGATTGGGGATCCTCTCTGTTCGACGTCCACCTCCTGTTCCTGCCTCTGAATCGGCCTCTCGATAAAAAAGGGGATTGGCCACGGAATGATTGTTGTGACATTCGCCTGCCCCTATATGAATCATAATGTGCACCTGGTACATCCTGCCCATTTTCATTATCAGAATCTGTGGAGTATGTATCTGAGAAATTTACTACTCTTCGTCTGGGGTTATAATTGTTATAACCTTGATGATCTTGATTTTGATTCCAATCTTTATAATACGTGGCATTGAGGTAAGTTTATGCTTTTTCCTCTGTATACCATCTGATGTCTTTTTTCAATTTTTCAGCTTTTTTATTAGTGAGATAGATATCAAAATCCTTCATTTCAGAGTTAACTCTCTCAAGTCTTGCTTTAGCGTCATCCAACGCAGTCGAGGTTTTCAATTTATCCTCTAAAGTTGAAATCTCTTGGTTCAATACTGCTAACACTTCTCTTTCAGTTTCTATAATGAGGATCATCCAATCCCTGGAGCAGCGGTTAGCAATAAGTGACCACCGCTCCAGGAATTTTCGGATCTCTACAAACAGAGCTGGAACGTTCCGTACCCTTAGGCCTGATGGTATAACTCCTGCTCGAAGATATTCGAGCATATATTGTGCATGAGAATCCATGCGCTTCGATTTCTTTTTTAGGTTTAATAGATTGTTCCATTCTGCATTATCATGCATGTTTAGGGGATTTGGGTTGCCATTAGGGGCCATCTGTCCCAATAAAGTATTTAGGTCTTCATCCGTAAAACCAAAGGTTTTAAGTCCCTCCATCCTCAACGCTATTTTGAAGAAACACTAATGTGACAGTCTCACACGTTGGACAAGGAACCGATCCTGATAACCCCAATGTTCCTACTCAAACGGATCTCCCGTGTGCCAAGAGATACAACAAAAATAAAGAGAGAGTAAATGTCAGAAATAGAGAGGAACATTGACAAAGACCCCAAGTGCAAAACTCCACACAGTGTCACCCAACAAAGAAAATCCTTCTTTTTTAAAAAAAACACTTATTATATCAATGAGTACAAAACACAAAAATATCCCACGGTTGAAAAACCGTGAATGCACAGCAAAAGAATGGGACCCCCTTCAAGTGAACTACAGGTCAGGGAAAAAGGGGAAATAAACACTAACAAATAGTAAAGCTTCCCTCACGACCTCTTTTTTTTAAACAAACAAATTAATTGTACACAGGGAAAAGATCAGGTCTAAAATCAATGATGCTACACACAAAAAGTTTTTTTTATAATAATTTTTGATAATTTAAATTTTTGTTATTTGACTTATTCAATTTGTCTTAGATCAACGTATTCCATTTTTCATAATTGAATCATATTTAAGAATCACTGATTAAATTCATTACAGTGAGACTGCATCATATAGACAGCAATCCTAGGGCACATAAACAATAAAGCAAAAATATTGAACCATCATACCTTCTCATTCATATCCATACCCACACATTCCACATTCATACATCTAACAGGATCAACAACAAAAAAAACTTTTTTTTGTTTTTCTCATATACTAGACATTTGGAGCATGAAATACATAAATGTCATCTGAAATTAGTGAGACAACTGCAAGAGCAGGATCTTAACGTCACAAGATCAGTGGTCGACGCGTTTCGATGGCAATGTTGCCACCTTCATCAGGACCAGATGTATATTTCAAAAAACGGTAAAGCCCCAGGAAGACCTGAAACAACACATACATAAAAAGTCATAAATAATTGGCCTAATCTTCCCTACATATGTAAACAAAAAGGAAATTCTTCACATGTTAGGTGAACACCGGTTTACCAATAGTTATTATGCAAAAAGGGCAATGTTAGAAAATCCAAAGAGAGAAGGAAAGTACTCAAGGAAGAAGGCTGCATTTATCATTCTGATTACATAGACAACCTTCCGTTTATACAGCTAGTGTGTTGCATGCAAGGACGCATACTTCGTGACTCTATTTTTAAAGAGACAGAGAAAGTAGTTTATCAAATGCCGCCACCAAACACGTATTAAAGCTCCCAGTATATAACCACAGTGGTCATTTTTTTGTGCAGTATTGCTGTCGCTATGTCGTCATTCAAAGAAGAAACTTACTTAGTTTTTAAAAAGGCTTGAAAAAGTACGCTTGACCCGTCTTATATGGGACATCCAATCCATCAAGGTTTGTGGTTATTCAAGATGTCCTTTTGTAAAAAATACAAAGGACTCATATTGTATAACTCGCAACAACAAATAGGCAGATTGTTAATTGCTAAACGAATTCACTATTTTGTTACCTGATAGGTTTGGCAGAGATCTTTCTAATGTTCTCCAAGGGTCACGGTTACTAGGTATCGGCACTCGCACAATACCAAGCTAGTGTGCCTGCATTTTCGAATTTAATCGTTACGTCAATGTAAGATACCCTTATTTGTATTGCTGGAAAAAACAAAACAGATTTCATTCATCTGCTTTTCTCTAAGCAGTAGGAACAAGTACAGTAGCCCCACAATGTTTGTTTTTATTATTAAATTAGGGGGCGCAGTTACCTAAAAGGCATACACATATCTGAAAAAGAATTGTTTTCTTTCTCTGTGTAGCGGTGCAGACCCTCTAATGACTATATAGGCAAATGCTAAGTATTTGTAAAAAAGGTATATTTTTTGGGAAAAGCGGAAAAGGAGGGATAGATGTTTACGCCAAAAGGCCATGTTCCAATTGTAGTCTTCATAAAATTAGCATTGCATCAGTCATGATTAATTGCCAAGTGACCACTAACACAGTCTAGTTATTCTATCAAGGAAAATGGGCAAACAAAAACTCATATAAATTAGAGTTGACCCGATGTTGGATCGTCCTAATGACTGACCTTTAGGTGAATTGTAGAACAGGTCCGTTCACTGGACAAAGAGGCAGTATCAGTATTGCATTGTTGAATCTAGAGGCAGCGAGACATAACGATAAATTACACTAGTTTGGGTTTGATTGTTAGTAGATCAAAGCTGTTGAGACCGCTATGTTATAACGTATTAATGCACGCAAACGGGCTTACCTTCTCATCGAGTCTCTTGTCGTATATGTGAACCTTCGAGTAACCGACAGCCGCAAACCGGCAGCACGCAAACGTCGTTTCCCGCGCTACCTAATATATTGTTGCTTAACCAATCAGAAATAGCAACATTGGGTCAGTGGGCGCCATTCACTAATTCGTTCAGTGGAAGGGAAATGGGACTGCTTGCTATAGTTTGTTAAGCACCATTTTGAAGCAGGTTCCGTATGTTCGTTTCTTTTTCGGTAGCCGTTCTACGATCGCGATTAGCACAAAAAAAGGTTTAAAACTGCATTACTTTATTAATTTCAATTAAACGATGGTGAACATTTTATAACGATTGTGCATAGACATTATGATGCCGATGTGGAGGCAAAAAAATTTTTTTTTGTAAAATTGTATAACTTTATTATTCTCCATCAAGGGACAGAGAGCATTTTATTTAGCTCCTTTTCTCATAGTATATCTCCTTATCAGTATAACTTAGAAGATAGACTTTCCCTGAAGTAATGCTTATGTCTACGAGAAGTCGAGCCCTCTTGGTCAACACAGAAATTATCCGATTCGAATGCATATATTGCGATTTACTAGACAAATTGTTGATAAAATGCCATAGAGCCTATTCCCCGCATCGGAAAAAGGGGAAAGAATGGGAAAAAGATTTTGCTTTATATGCAAGACAACCTAAATGGACTCGAGACTAATGCCATGAGATTTGTGTACTCAAAGTTTATCTATTATTTCTAACATTTTAGAAATTAAGTACTGCAAAAGTATATTGACCATCTTTATGTTTCTTGCACAGATCACCCACCAGATTGATTAGCATGAGATAGATATATTTCATTTCCTTAGAGTCCCTACAACTCACCAGGTCTTGGTCACATACCACTGTATCTCTTGGTTTAGACCTTTCTTAACGCTGTTCAAAGTATACATCCAGAATGTTTCACGTTGTTTGCGAATGGTTTCCATAGATACCCCTCTTTTACTATGAATCTTTTCTATGATAAGCCATTTGAAATCACTTTCAAGATGGTCCTTCTCTACACAGTGTTGTACTAGCGGAGCTGTGATTTTCTTATTTCGTACAGCTGATTTGTGCTCGCTGTATCTGACCCGAAATTCACGTGCTGTTTCGCCGATGTATGCTAATCCACATGGGCAAATTAGCATATATACTATATTGTGACTCCTACAATTGGTTAGGGTTTTCAGTTTCACAGTTTTGCCCTCATACTGAATACAGTCGGTGACTAAGGCACTATCACAGGCATGGCAGGAACCACACCTGTGATTGCCCAAAATCATGGGCAGACCTGTGACTGTAAGTTGACGTGCTGTATTAGGTTGGATGGGTCTGGTGTGTACCAAGAGATCGCGTAAATTGCGATTTCTACGGTAAGCTACTATAGGTTGTTCCAGCTGGGTTTCATTTTCATCGCTGTTCAGAATTTTCCAATTCTTCATAATAACGTTCCTGATCTTATGATTAAGAGGTGAGTGATTGATAACACAAACCAACTGATCCTTAGACGTACGGGCAGTGCCTGCCAGTAATGCCTCTCGATCATAATATTTGGCTCTCTTATAGGCATGTCTTATGAGTCTATTGGGATACCCTCTAGCTAGAAGTCGTGCCCGTAAAGCATCTCCATGTTTATGGAACCTGCATATCAGTGCAGTTGCGCCTGATACGCAGGAATTCGCCAAAGGGAATGGCATCTCTCTGACTTGTGGGGTGGAAACTCTTGTAATGTAATATCGTATTCTTCGCGGTTGGTTTCCTGAACAGACTCACCGAAATAGTATTGTTTGATCCCGAGATGAGAATATCTAGGAACTCCACTTGGGATGTACTACTATTAGCAGTAAATCTAAGATTGCAGTCACTCGCATTTAGCCAAAGTATGAAGTCATTCAGGGAGTCATTAGTACCTGTCCATATAAAGAAAATATCATCGATGAAGCGTCTCCAACCGATGACATTTTCTGAAAAAGGAGCAGCCTCATTGAAAATATTCTTGAGCTCCCACTCCCCCATGTAAATGTTGGCCACACTGGGAGCACAAGATGCTCCCATGCTGGTGCCCTTGATTTGTTTGTAAAATGTCCCCTCAAATTCAAAAAAATTATTCATGAGTACCACCTCCAAGCACTCCAAGATAAATTCATCTGGTCTATCTCCTGGGGTTCTTTGTAGCAGGGCTGAAACAGATTGTAACGCTTGATATTGAGGAATGTTGGTATACAAGGCCTCAATATCAAGCGTCACAAGGATCTGTTGGTTGCGATTGAAAGGCATGCCCTCAATCTTGTTGATCATGTCCCCCGTGTCTCGAATGAGACGCTGGGCACTGCAATGCCTGTATGTTTTTACCGGTGCCGCGGGGCATAAAGGCCAAACTCACGGGGCTCATTGCGGAGCCGGTCGGAATCACATCCTCGCAGCCATGATGGTTGGCCACGACGCTTGGAGGATTTTTTGATGGTGTTCTGTGAGACATGCTTTCAGGTCTTCTGTGGTAAGGAGGTTGGGATTATCAGCCTTCTATGCAGCCATTTCAGTTGCCAGGTCTGCTGCTTTTAGTTTTTGTCCCAGTTGGAGACTATTCCAAGTGACCTCCCCTCTGACAACTCTTTCAGGTCATGATGGTGTTGCCTTTGGTTTTGTCTATTAGTTGCTCAACCCAACTCTGTTTGCGTGTTAATTGGGTGGCACCAGTCTACCAAGATGTGTGCTCAGACCATTGTGTAGTTTCCAGCTGCCCTGAGCTCACCTTTATGAGAAGCAGACCTTTTGCTGTGCTGGTTGCTATTCAAAAGACAACACCATCATTCCTCCGAGGGGCATCTAGCAAGTGCAAATGGCATCACTGTATTATTCTAAAATGCATCTAGTAGCTGCAGATTATATTTGTGAGCTGCCAGCCTTGATTCCAGGGTTGTTTCATACCGCTATCAGGCTGACTGGGATGCAGAGTTGCCCCCAATCTTTTTCAGGACAGGCGAATCACTGCTCCTTCTCTTTCAAGCACCCCTGCTTCCATCCCACCCCAGCGCAACCTCCCATCCTGTTCAAAGGGTCTCCGGAGGCTGCAAGATGGCCACTGCGGCTTCACTCCTCGCAGCAGACGAGATCATCCCACAGGACTGGTCAGGAGCAGACTGTCGAATTGCAGCTCTGCTGGTGCCTGGTTTTAAGTTAGCATGGTACCCAGCTCTCGTCATTTGACTGCATCCTGCAGGATGTGCAGCAGCAGCCCTAGACAGGAAGTCAGCCGGAGCGCATCCTGAGGCGTTATCTCTCCTTGGTGCTGGCCACGCCGCACATCTTTCCTATTTGACAACAACCTACTACCATATTGTACTTTCTCTACCTACAATAAGAGCTCTAACCTGAACCCGATCCTCATAAAGAAAGGGCATACTATAATGGCTTATTCCTTTCTAACCCTCTCAACTTGTATTGGTCAGACCACATCTTCATTCCTTTCAAAATCAGAACTCCAAGCTTGAGGAATAAAATCAGGACAGAGAAATAGGAGGAACAGAAAGAGGTAGGTTGCACACAGGGAGACAATGGAAATAAAACTTTATGTGTTTGTGCATACCTGTATTTGATGTGTTGTTGCATTAAAGCCAGGCCTATTGACTTTGTCAATGCTTGTTGTAGTGGCTTATGAACGTTAGGTTGAGCAAAGATTAAGTATTCCCTGCAGCAGCAATCCAGTGGAAGATTTCAGTGGAGGATTACAGAATAAACAGATGCAGGGCTCCACGTCAAGACCACATGGGTCATGTTTTTATATTCTCATAGCATGTTTTTCTTTGTAAATTCTTAAGAAAAAATTATTTGAGCTGTTCCAGTTGATTTAATATGCAAATAGCTCAAAGTTCTCCATTACCTCATTATAATCAAAATATCAAAAGTACAATACCAGCATGCATCTCTTCTATGGATGCAGTGAAGGTCAGTTTTCATTGATTTGTTACATGCCCAACTAACTAATGTTTTCGTTTTAAATGTTGGCTGAAATTAATTTATTGCATAGAAAGAATTTGTGTTTTCTAAATTGAACACCAAAAACGACATTTATTGTAGAAGGTTCTGAAATATCAAATGTTAATTAGTAAAAGGAATAAAGAAACTACTCAAGAAGTAAGAGTGAGCAAAGTTTATTCTTTACCTCTGGAGATCTGCTCCATCAATCCCAACCACAAACTGAATGTTAGCCGGCGCGAGGCAAGTCCAGAACCAAACACAGTACTACAGGTGAAATACAATCCACATACTAACAAATAAATTGCATAGACTTACATTTTGTGTTGTCATTTACCATAACATAACACATCTCTTTTCCTAAACAAAAGTGTTAGGTTTAATGTAATTCTCTTGCACGTGCTTATGCATTGTTGTAATTGTACCTTGTTATCATTTGTACTAGTGGCATATTCAGTGCATGCCACTGCCCATGTTCTAAATTCTGGTGGAGCTAGGATGGGGAGTCGTTGGAGGATGGAGCAAGGAAGTCTGTGCCCCAGATCCACTCTGTACCTCTGGTGTTTCAATTGTGAATGAATCTTGGTTTACACATACTCCGTGTGGACTATCTTTACAATTTGGCAATGAGGGGTGTTGAAACGCCAAAGAACCCACAAATTTGCTTGGATTATTTTATTGGAAACATGAAGTATATTCGCATCGTGGACTGAACTAGAATTTGGGCAAGTTTTCACCGGCTTCTGTGTATCTATTGTGCAAGGAATTATTCTACATTTAACCGTGAGGTTACCCATTGGGGTACTAAGGCAAATTCTATTACAGACCGGAGGCTTCGTATTATGCTTCTCTTTCTATTTATTGCTACTCACAGCAGCCAATGAAAACTTGTATTATGTAAACAAAAACTACATTTCCCATGATGCATATATTACATTACATCCTGCAATGCCCCATAAGAGCCACCATCACCGGAACTTGTCCTCTTTCTTTGCTGCTCACGTCGAAAGTTAAGTGCTCGAGAGTTTTATATTGATTCAAATCTGTTCTGTGATTCTTTTATTAATCGCTACAGCACACGCTGCTTCATGTTTATGTATTTAAGTGAATATATTTCATCCGCTTTGCTGTGCGACTATTGTTTAAGCCCTCGGGGCGCTGGGACACTCCTGCTGGGGGCGCTGACTAATTTACATGCCAGGCGGCCCGCTCAGGCTTGGGTGCATTACTTTGAGTGCCCGTGTATCGCACTAGTAGCTGCAGACTTTCCGGGCGCGCTGCCCGCTTCGCTGTTGTTAGCGCTTCAAGCGCTTTTGCATGATTGATGTTTTGGCAAGTGTTGGTACCGCTCCGCTCACGGCGGTGTTTTAAATAAATAAAATTATAGCGCGAGGCTCCCATTATCAGCCGGTGCGCTTGGAGCCTGTCACTTTCGTTTTTTTTTTCATCACGTTTCGACGTGCGTAGCCCAATTGGGCTATATTTTGGTAGGATTGGGCTACGTACGTCGATACTGCCCGTTTTTCTTTCGTTTTTTGTTTATTCCACCGGGGATTTCACCACACCTGGCTGGCTGTAAAAATGATTTGGGCCTGGAGGGAGCACACCTCTTTGGACAATATTGGCTCTTTGGCTCCACTATGCCCTGAGGGCTGAAAGAACTGTGATACAGCTTATGCTGAGGAGCTAGGTAACTTTTCTGATTTGTGCTGTGGGTTGGCTCCCTCCCTTACTCCTCCTTACTACTTGCCTGATGAGCAATTATATTTATAAATTAGGTTCAGCAATGGAGAATTGGGTCCATTATGAGGAGGATGATACCTTATATGAGGAGGAAGTAGGTACCCCTTCCATTGAAGAGAACATTGTTGAGGCCCTGGACGCCTCGGTCCAGGAGTTGGTCAACAAGGCTCTGGAGAAAGCAGTTCCGGGAACTGTGCAGCAAGCGTTAGCTACTGCTTTGAAACCTATAACCAAGCAACTTGAGAAGTTTGCGAAGCGCCATGGATTCACTGCCCCGGCTCCCAGCCTAAGCCTTGGACTCAGTCTGCCTCTTACTCTTCGCTTCCTCATCACGATGCTGACAAAGATAAGGGTCAGGATTCCGATACAGATCCCGATACGACCAGCTCTGATACCCCAGATGATTCCCCTCCTAGGAAGAGAACGAAGAAATCCAAAAATGTGGAGGTCCCACAAGCAATCCCTTCTCCATTTACATTTAACCCCGCTGACATCGTCCATCTCAGGTCCTCGGATTGGCTGCCCGCCCCTGAGGTGGCGGTGTATTTGCATGAAAATCTCCGCAAAAGTTTTGATAAGGAGGTACGCAACAGACTACGCTCTGAATGCCCTCGACCAGACATCTCGGATAAAGTGGCCGAAACCCCTGAAATAGACTCTAGCCTTTTGACCTTCCTAAAGAAGTTCACGAAGGACCCCAAGAAAGGTATCGATCGCGCCTGGCGAGGTTGCCAGGATAAGCTCTTGGATGTAGTCGGTCCTCTGGCCAAGATTCTGGAGATGGCCTTGGAAGCACAGGAATCGGGGAACACAATTGATTCCCATGTGTTGGCGGGTTGGACCCAACGAGCCATATGTCTTCTGGGTAATGCCAACTGCGCCATTTCCACAGAGCGGCGCAAAGCCATACTGATGCGCATGGACTCTAACCTAACTGAGTTGGCAGCGGCAGAACCTTGACCCTTGGCTTACGGAAACCTTTTTGGGGACCGTTTTGTCAAAGATTTGGCCAAGTATGTGGGCACATTCACGACCTTGGATAAGGCGCAGTCAGGAATAAAGCGAGTCTTTCAGGCTGGGGTTTTCAACAGGGCCGGACGAGGACGGGGACCCTTGTTTGGCTGTCAGTTTTCACAAGGTCCTCAGCGAGGAGACTTCGGTCGTGGCAGGGGAGAGTGAGAGTCTACCCGTGGAGGAACCTTCTACCCTACCAGGCAGCACTTCAACAAGTGATGCTTTAATAGAGGATCCTATCGGGAGGGCTTCCAGAACACCGAATCTACAGGTGAGTGCCCCGGATCTCTTCCTTCTACCCTTGGAGGGACGTACTCAATTTTTCTATCACAATTGAGTTCAACTATCTCAGGATGCCTGGGTCTTGCAAACAGTTCAGGGTTTCCAACTAGATTTTTTCCAGACTCCCTATCAGGCCCATCGGCCCAGACAGCGTTCTTTTTCCCGACTAGAGTGCGATTTTATAGATTCCAAAATCGAAGGATTGCTGCAGAAACACGCGATAGCGCCTTGCGACGAGGGCCCTCGCGGTTTCTGCAGCAATATTTTTCTGGTGCAGAAGTAAGGCGGAGGTTACAGGTTGGTACTCAATTTAAAGGACTTCAACCATTACATGACTTACAAGCATTTCAAGATGGAGGGTATCCATCTTTTGGCAGATCTCCTGAAACAGGGGGACTGGTTGGTCCGTCTGGACCTGAAAAATGCTTATCTGTCTTTTCCCATTTTTTACCCGCATCGAAGATTCCTACAGTTTCAATGGCGGAACCGCTGGTACGAATATTTGGTCCTTCCTTTCGGACTTTCCTCGGCACCGTGGTGCTTCACCAAGGTTCTGAAGCCAGTGATAGCTTATCTCAGGGAACAGGGGGTACGCATGATAGTCTATCTAGACGACATTCTCATCAGGGCGCAATCTCCACTTTTGGCAGCTCAGCAGTTGCGCATGACCATTCGTATCTTACAAAATCTGGGGTTTGTCATCAATGAAAACAAATCTGTTCTGTGCCCTACCCAGACAATAGATTTTCTGGGGTTCGTCATAAATTCTCAGATGGCTCAGCTCAGTCTTCCACGCTCCAAACTTCGAGACATCAAGGAGGAGCTGTATTCCCTATTACCCAAACAGATGGTCTCACTCAGGGTGATTGCCAGGATAGTGTGCCTTCTTGCGTCGTCCATTCAAGCAATTTTTCCAGGGCCCTTACATTATCGGGCCCTTCAGAGACTCAAGATTCAGCACTTGCAGAAGGGTCTCTCTTACACAAACCTAGTACCTCTTTCCCAAGAGGTACGAGAGGAGATCCAGTGGTGGCTTGCTCACGTGGAAGCGTGGAACCGCAGAGCCATTTTCGGCTCTCTGCCGGACGTCGTCATAGAGTCCGACGCCAGTCGATGGGGTTGGGGAGCGTGCTGCGGAAATATTTCCACAGGGGCACGTTGGTCCCTAGGCGAGCTAAATCTCCACATCAATTGCCTAGAACTCCTGGCAAGGTCGTTTGCGATCAGGACACTATCACCCAAACAAGTCTCGTGTTGCATCCTTCTGCGGATGGACAACATATCGGCGGTTCAATACATCAACAAACTGGGGGGCACGAGATCCTCAATGTTGGTAGAAATAGCAAAGGACTTTTGGCATTATTGCCTGAGTCATCAGATTTCGGTCATAGCCGAGTACAGTCCGGGTCAGTCGAATGTGGTGGCGGACTGGAATTCACGGCATCTCAAGGATTACAGCGACTGGCAGCTCCAACCCCAGATAGTTCAGTGGTTGCAGGAGATCTGGGGTCATTGCGAGATCGACCTTTTTGCCTCCAGACTGAATCGTCAAATGACCAAGTTTTTCAGCTGGAGGCCGGACCCGAAACCTCTGGCGACGGATGCTTTTTCACAGGATTAGACTCCGCATTTGAATTATGTGTTCCCACCCTTCATTCTAATTCCCCGCGTGTTCACACAGGTGATGCGTCAGAAGGCGGAAGTGATTTTAGTAACTCCCTTGTGGAAGTCGCAGCCTTGGTTCCCGATACTGTTGGAGGAGATTTGCAACTTCCCCAAGAGGATCCCATGGTTCTCAACGATGCTCCAGGGCCCTCATGGAGAGATGCACCCGATGGTAATATCGGGGCAATTGTCCCTGATGGCCTGGAGACTTTCCGGCAGCGTTGGCAAATGCCAGGCTTTTCGGAACAAGCTTCAGACTTCATCAACCAAGCTTGGGCCCCCTCTACCAAGAAACGGTATTCTTCAGCCTGGAGCTGTTGGGTTCGTTTGTGCATGGAACGACACGTGGATCCCGTGGGGGCAGACTTACCCTATGTTGTAAATTTTCTGTCCGAAAAGGCTTCTGAGGGTTTGGCATATCGTTCCGTTAACAATTTTCATTCAGCAATATCGGCTGGCCATTCTCAGGTTGAGGGCAAACCAGAAGGGATGCATCCTTTAGTATGTAAACTCTTAAAAGGTATTAGAGTAGCTAATCCACCCAAGCCGAAGTATTCTTCCTTGTGGGATGTCTCATTAGTTCTTTCCTTATTTAATCAATGGCCCAGCAACAATATGTTGACAAGTAAACAACTTTCATCCAAACTGGCCATGCTGTTATGCCTGGCGGCCTGTAGACATTCTTCAGATGTTAAGGCTCTAGATATTACAGGTAGAGTATTTACTCCTGAAGAAGTTTCTTTTAATATCACATCCAGGACTAAAACTATGTCACGCAACGTAGAATATCATGCCTTTCCTGATAATGCTAAGCTTTGTGTGGTTCAATGTCTTAAGGCCCATAAAGAATGTACCAGGTCTACTCGGCCTGATGGTGTGGTGCAATTATTAATTGCCTTGCAGAAGCCGTACAAGCCTGTCACTGTGGCTACTATAGCCAGATGGTTAAAACATGTTATGCAGGAAGCAGGTATTAATACTCAAGTCTTTGGTGCACATTCTGTCCGAGGCGCCATGGCCTCTAAGACGTTCATGTTGGGTTCTACTGTTCAAGATATCATGCGTTCTGCAGATTGGTCTTCTGAGTCGACATTTAAACAGTTTAATTATAAACCGGTGGGTGATATATCCTCTGTGGTCTTTAATCATTGATAAACTAGCATAATACAAAGCCTCCGGTCCTGTAATAGAATAAAAAATTAGCTAGCATTCGCGCCAAGAATTTTCAATTCTATTAAGGACACGGAGGCGAGGATTATCCCACCCGGTTACATTACAGTATTGTAATTATTACCCACCCGTTTGCATTTATATTCTGGTTACGCAGAAGTTACGGGTTGTTCTATCTCTCCTTCTTTCAGGGTCTGAGAAGAAGATGGATTAAGTGTAATCCTTGTTGAAGATGACGTTCCTCCCAGCTGGTCTGGTTCTTCCATGTTGGAAGATATTGTTGGACTTCGGTTATATTGTTGGACTTTAATGTTCGAAGCAAAGAAAGAGGACAAGTTCCGGTGATGGTGGCTCTTATGGGGCATTGCAGGATGTGATGTAATATATGCATCATGGGAAATGTAGTTTTTGTTTACATAATACAAGTTTTCATTGGCTGCTGTGAGTAGCAATAAATAGAAAGAGAAGCATAATCCTCGCCTCCGTGTCCTTAATAGAATTGAAAATTCTTGGCGGGAATGCTAGCTAATTTTTTATTCATACCAGCGTTACTGATGAGGAATTTTAACATTGGAACGAACTGCTGCACCGGCATCTTTTGAAGGGGCACGAATGCTCCAGCTGTGATGGTGTGCGTCAACCTTCTATTCAGTGGAACGCCTGTGTGTTTTTTTTGTTGTTTTTCTTTTGCAGATTTTATATAGCGCGAACTCGACCCGAAGGTATTGGAGCGCTTTACATGAGCACCGGTTACGTTACACATTCAGGCACGGGGAGATTAAGTGATTTGCCCTGAATCACAGGATGTGGACATGACTCCGTGGCTCGAACCCTGGTTTCCAGCACCAAAGTCGGCATTCTAGCAGACGGACCACATCCTCTCCCCGTGTTGCTGCCTACGTCACAGGACCTCCTCCATCTTTTGGAACGCAACGTTCCCTACTTGCTGTCTACGCTGTAAATCACTTGGAGGTTGTGTTACGAAGTCAAGCAACCTGAGACGTGGTGCCATCTTTGTTTTCATTTGTCAAGTCTAAGGTAATTGCACGCTAGTAGTCAATTGGTGCTGTTCACGGCAAGGTTTCCCTCAAGCAGTGTGCCGTTTTGTGACTATCAGTTGCAGAATGGTTTTCCGGATTTAGGTGAAGTATTGTCTGGGAGTTTATTGTTTCTTTATCTTTTTGTGCATTATCTGGGTAATTTTTGTGGCCTCTAAGGATTTAATGGCTGTTGTGGTGATTAACTAGATAACCGTCTGGGTGAAGAACAGACACTTATCTTGTGGTTGGCAAGCATTTTCCAGTGGTTCGGCGAACTATTCCCACCCCTGTGTCAAGAAGGGACACTGTAACTTTACAAAGGCTACTCAATGGTTACACAGAATTTCTCACTTCAACCACCTCACGCATTTTGGCCAGCCGGAGAAAGTCCTTTTACGAAATGCATTGAGTGGAAAGCTTACTTCCTTCATTTCCTTGACACTATTGATGAAAATGGAAAAATGGCTTCTGCATGCAAAAAGTAGATTTTCCTACATTCTGTGGGGCCAGAGGGTTTAAAGGTTTACAAGGAAATGACTAAAACACCCGGTGGTGAAGATGTAAATGTTTTTTAGGGGGCTCTCAAAGATTTTGATAACCATTTTCCGTCAAAAGTATGTAAGAGAATTATGAGGTATACCTTTTTTAGGAGGAAACAGGAAATGAATGAAACCGTGGATGAGTATGTGGCAGCGCTTAGGAAACTTGCACATTTGATCATTTACAAGAGCAGCTTCTCAGAGACCAAGTGGTCATGCATACCACGGATCCAGCTATCCAGGAAAGGGTATGGATCAATGGCGATGCTTATTCCAAAGTCATTCTAGTCATTGCGGGGAAGGCGGAATTGTCTAGTTGCAGTGCTAAGGCATTAAAGACAGTGTCTAAAGATAGCTCTGAGGAGATTGTAACTAAAATTAGAGGACAAGGGTTGAGCAAATCTAAGAAGGAGATTACTAAAAGTCAATAATCTACAAAAGTAATTCACTTTTAGGTGTTATCGCTGTGAATAGTAGTTCACATCTTTCATCTAGTACATTTTGCCCAGCAATTAAACAAAAATGCTAGGCTAGTAGAAGGTTTGTTAGGAAAAGAAGGGTTACAAGGTGAAATGTTTGGATGAGGGCGATGAACAAGGCAAAGTGAAGAGACTCATCATTTATGATTCGTAAAATGATGCAGAAAGTTTTGAATCTAAAGAACTATTTTAGCCAAATGTCAATTACACGGTTGGAAGTGGTCAACATTGTGCCTAATGTTTGTTGGAGGTGTGGAAGTGCAAATGTATGATGACTCTCGTTCCCCATATACCATTGTAAATGGAGATAAATGGATTATGAAGTTTGTTAAACTTTTGGGGGAGAAGTTACTGGATACTGATATTCATCCTGAAGGATTTTGGGGTGAAAAGATAGACATAAGTGCATCATTTTACGAATCATAAATGATGAGTCTCTTCACTTTGCCTTGTTCATCACCCTTAATGCCATCTTGGATCCCTCGCAGAACGGTTTCCGTGCTCGCCATAGTACAGAATCAGCACTGTTGGCAGAAATCCATGGTAGTCTTGATGTCGGTGATTCCGCGGCCTTAGTTCTTCTGGACCTAAGCGGCGCTTTCCACACCGTCTCCCACGTGATACTCTTAAAACGCTTACAGGAAATAGGAATTAGGGGTGCAGCCCTGGCCTTGTTTAGTTATATTTTAGAGGGGCGATCTTTCCAGGTCTTGGTCCCACCTTTCTATTCTTGAGAGTTTGCCCTGCAACAGGGAATGCCGCAGGGCTGAATATTGAGCCCCTTATTTTTAACATTTATGTTCGAACCCTTGCGTTGGTGGCTAAAAGAAGAGGGCTTTCACTGGTGTCGTATGCTGACGACACCCAATTGGTGAACCCAGAGGCAATTACCTCGAAACACGTGTCCAGGGATGGCATTTTAAACTTTTTACTCGTGGCATAGGTGTACCCGCCGCTGTCACTACATCCTCCAGAATCCTATGGGGCTATTTGCTAGTATGACGAGCGGTGTGCGACCCACTTCGCATTTTGTATTTAAAGCTCCCTGAGCTATGGGTTGACGAGCCCGGATCCCGCACCCGCGCGCCGTGAGAGGTACTATACCTGATAATTTTTGGCAGTCTACAGCACCCCGCATACGTACCTGCTCCCTGCTGACGAGAGGCAATTACCTCGAAACACGTGTCCAGGGATGGCATTTTAAACTTTTTACTCGTGGCATAGGTGTACCCGCCGCTGTCACTACATCCTCCAGAATCCTATGGGGCTATTTGCTAGTATGACGAGCGGTGTGCGACCCACTTCGCATTTTGTATTTAAAGCTCCCTGAGCTATGGGTTGACGAGCCCGGATCCCGCACCCGCGCGCCGTGAGAGGTACTATACCTGATAATTTTTGGCAGTCTACAGCACCCCGCATACGTACCTGCTCCCTGCTGACGAGAGGCAATTACCTCGAAACACGTGTCCAGGGATGGCATTTTAAACTTTTTACTCGTGGCATAGGTGTACCCGCCGCTGTCACTACATCCTCCAGAATCCTATGGGGCTATTTGCTAGTATGACGAGCGGTGTGCGACCCACTTCGCATTTTGTATTTAAAGCTCCCTGAGCTATGGGTTGACGAGCCCGGATCCCGCACCCGCGCGCCGTGAGAGGTACTATACCTGATAATTTTTGGCAGTCTACAGCACCCCGCATACGTACCTGCTCCCTGCTGACGAGAGGCAATTACCTCGAAACACGTGTCCAGGGATGGCATTTTAAACTTTTTACTCGTGGCATAGGTGTACCCGCCGCTGTCACTACATCCTCCAGAATCCTATGGGGCTATTTGCTAGTATGACGAGCGGTGTGCGACCCACTTCGCATTTTGTATTTAAAGCTCCCTGAGCTATGGGTTGACGAGCCCGGATCCCGCACCCGCGCGCCGTGAGAGGTACTATACCTGATAATTTTTTGGCAGTCTACAGCACCCCGCATACGTACCTGCTCCCTGCTGACGAGAGGCAATTACCTCGAAACACGTGTCCAGGGATGGCATTTTAAACTTTTTACTCGTGGCATAGGTGTACCCGCCGCTGTCACTACATCCTCCAGAATCCTATGGGGCTATTTGCTAGTATGACGAGCGGTGTGCGACCCACTTCGCATTTTGTATTTAAAGCTCCCTGAGCTATGGGTTGACGAGCCCGGATCCCGCACCCGCGCGCCGTGAGAGGTACTATACCTGATAATTTTTGGCAGTCTACAGCACCCCGCATACGTACCTGCTCCCTGCTGACGAGAGGCAATTACCTCGAAACACGTGTCCAGGGATGGCATTTTAAACTTTTTACTCGTGGCATAGGTGTACCCGCCGCTGTCACTACATCCTCCAGAATCCTATGGGGCTATTTGCTAGTATGACGAGCGGTGTGCGACCCACTTCGCATTTTGTATTTAAAGCTCCCTGAGCTATGGGTTGACGAGCCCGGATCCCGCACCCGCGCGCCGTGAGAGGTACTATACCTGATAATTTTTGGCAGTCTACAGCACCCCGCATACGTACCTGCTCCCTGCTGACGAGAGGCAATTACCTCGAAACACGTGTCCAGGGATGGCATTTTAAACTTTTTACTCGTGGCATAGGTGTACCCGCCGCTGTCACTACATCCTCCAGAATCCTATGGGGCTATTTGCTAGTATGACGAGCGGTGTGCGACCCACTTCGCATTTTGTATTTAAAGCTCCCTGAGCTATGGGTTGACGAGCCCGGATCCCGCACCCGCGCGCAGTGAGAGGTACTATACCTGATAATTTTTGGCAGTCTACAGCACCCCGCATACGTACCTGCTCCCTGCTGACGAGAGGCAATTACCTCGAAACACGTGTCCAGGGATGGCATTTTAAACTTTTTACTCGTGGCATAGGTGTACCCGCCGCTGTCACTACATCCTCCAGAATCCTATGGGGCTATTTGCTAGTATGACGAGCGGTGTGCGACCCACTTCGCATTTTGTATTTAAAGCTCCCTGAGCTATGGGTTGACGAGCCCGGATCCCGCACCCGCGCGCCGTGAGAGGTACTATACCTGATAATTTTTGGCAGTCTACAGCACCCCGCATACGTACCTGCTCCCTGCTGACGAGAGGCAATTACCTCGAAACACGTGTCCAGGGATGGCATTTTAAACTTTTTACTCGTGGCATAGGTGTACCCGCCGCTGTCACTACATCCTCCAGAATCCTATGGGGCTATTTGCTAGTATGACGAGCGGTGTGCGACCCACTTCGCATTTTGTATTTAAAGCTCCCTGAGCTATGGGTTGACGAGCCCGGATCCCGCACCCGCGCGCCGTGAGAGGTACTATACCTGATAATTTTTGGCAGTCTACAGCACCCCGCATACGTACCTGCTCCCTGCTGACGAGAGGCAATTACCTCGAAACACGTGTCCAGGGATGGCATTTTAAACTTTTTACTCGTGGCATAGGTGTACCCGCCGCTGTCACTACATCCTCCAGAATCCTATGGGGCTATTTGCTAGTATGACGAGCGGTGTGCGACCCACTTCGCATTTTGTATTTAAAGCTCCCTGAGCTATGGGTTGACGAGCCCGGATCCCGCACCCGCGCGCCGTGAGAGGTACTATACCTGATAATTTTTGGCAGTCTACAGCACCCCGCATACGTACCTGCTCCCTGCTGACGAGAGGCAATTACCTCGAAACACGTGTCCAGGGATGGCATTTTAAACTTTTTACTCGTGGCATAGGTGTACCCGCCGCTGTCACTACATCCTCCAGAATCCTATGGGGCTATTTGCTAGTATGACGAGCGGTGTGCGACCCACTTCGCATTTTGTATTTAAAGCTCCCTGAGCTATGGGTTGACGAGCCCGGATCCCGCACCCGCGCGCCGTGAGAGGTACTATACCTGATAATTTTTGGCAGTCTACAGCACCCCGCATACGTACCTGCTCCCTGCTGACGAGAGGCAATTACCTCGAAACACGTGTCCAGGGATGGCATTTTAAACTTTTTACTCGTGGCATAGGTGTACCCGCCGCTGTCACTACATCCTCCAGAATCCTATGGGGCTATTTGCTAGTATGACGAGCGGTGTGCGACCCACTTCGCATTTTGTATTTAAAGCTCCCTGAGCTATGGGTTGACGAGCCCGGATCCCGCACCCGCGCGCCGTGAGAGGTACTATACCTGATAATTTTTGGCAGTCTACAGCACCCCGCATACGTACCTGCTCCCTGCTGACGAGAGACAATTACCTCGAAACACGTGTCCAGGGATGGCATTTTAAACTTTTTACTCGTGGCATAGGTGTACCCGCCGCTGTCACTACATCCTCCAGAATCCTATGGGGCTATTTGCTAGTATGACGAGCGGTGTGCGACCCACTTCGCATTTTGACACCCAATTGGTGATTGCCTTCTTGAAGAAATGTGGTCTCAACCTTTAAAAATGTAAGGAGGACTTGCTAGAGGTTGCGGATTGGATGGCTTCAAACTGCTTGCAGTTGAATGCCGGCAAGTCAGAGGTTTTGCTCTTCGGGAAGGATCGGGACATGTGGTCCGAGCAGTGTTGGCCGGATTGTCTCAAACCAGCTCCTGCACATAAAGAGGCAGTAAAGAACCTTGGAGTGTGGATTGACACTGGTCTTACCTTTGACACTCAATCGAAAGTGGTGGCAGGGATCTGTTTTGGGCTCCTGCGAGGTTTAAAACCTCTACTGGGTTTTTTCCCTCCTAAAGTGCGCCAAACCATTGTCCAGGCGACGATTTTATCTAGACTGGACTATGGTAATTCTTGCTATCTTGGTGCTAATAAGTCCAGTATTAGGCGCCTGCAGAGAATACAGAATGCAGCGGCACGCTTTCTTGTGGCACTCCCGAAATCTTGCTCTGTATCTCATGTTTTGCCTAAATTACATTGGCTACCTGTTGAGAAACGAATTCAGTTTAAAACACTCTGTGTGTCTTACAGGATTCTGACGCAACAAGCACCTTTGGGGCTGGCTAACTTGCTAGCGTTCTATGTGCCGCGGCGCACCTTAAGGTCTGCTGACCAAGCTTTGATCTGTATTCCTCGAGTTTTAACAGCTAGTGCCGGAGGTCGCTCTTTTCACAGTCTTGCGGCGAAACTATGGAATTCGCTCCCAGTCTCTATCAGAGAGATTCAGAATCATTCTGCTTTTTGTAAAGCCATAAAGACCTGACTCTTCCCGGCCTAACCTTCCTTTTTTTCCCTCCATGCTCACTCTCAGGGTCTTTGGTGGCGCTGGGACACCCCGTCGCTGGGGCAGCCATGCGCATTACAAATCCAACTATAAATAAATAAATATAGACCTTTGGTGTTTAGATTTAAGATTAGAGAGTCATGAAGGAAAGTTTATATCTCTAAAAAGGGCCCTTCAGTGTTGGGATGGAAGAATCAATAAAAAGTGAGCTGTCTGTGATACAAAGGAGTGTTCATAGAGGGGATAACGTTATTCCCCTTCACTTCTTTAAGAACCAGAATTGTAAAATTCTGTCATGAGGGTCATGGGGGTATTCAGAAAACCAAGCAAAGGATACATTTTTTTTACTGGTGGCAAGGTGTGGACATATGTGCTGAGAGAATGGTAAGGAGTTGTGAGTGGTGTGCTAACTCCGAAATATCTCTTAGAACATTAAGACACAAAATGTGTCAACCTATTATTCCTAAAAAACCCTGGCACACAGTGGCTATAGACATAATGGGACCTATTGGTTCATCTGCTACGTATATTATTGCACTAATTTTTTATTTTTTTTTTAAAACCTTTATTCAGTAAATCCGGAACACAGCTATTCAGCCGACAACCCGGAGGTTCGGCAGCTTAAGTTGAGCAACACAGAAAAGCGTTCGCACTGCACTGAAAGGAGAATCAGAAAAGGTTCAGTTTTAAATAAACACAAACACAAACCAAACACTAGCAAGGCGATAAGCTTCGAATGCACATGATGGGTGCCCATCAGGGGGAGCTAGTCCCATTTTGTCCACCAGAAACAAAGCTATAATGAGAGGAGGGAGGGGGAAAGCAGAGACTCATAAAAGGCAATCAGTCATCAACAATAAATACATAGCCGGAAAGAATGTCAAGGGGAAAGTTGCTCCTCAGGCGGATCCGGATCAGGGGGCAGACATATGTCCCCCCTGTAGTGGTTCCATCGCCCCCATACTGCATGCCATTTCCGAGGGCGCCCTCTAGCACAATACACTGTCTTTTCCCTGAGCATGCTCCAATCCATATTTTCCTTCCACGCTGCCAGCGCAGGAGGCCCAGCAGAGCCCCACAGGCGCGCGATGTCCCGCTTAGCCACCATGTTCCCCAGGGTCACCCACTGAGTCTGTGCGTCATCAAGATCGGTAGGACCCCAGACGTTCAAGAGACAACACCGCGCCTCCGGCTGCATGACAATGCCCGTCACCTCCCCCATCATTGCATGGACTCGCCTCCAAAACTCCACGATCACGCCGCATTCCCAGATGATATGTAAGAAGGTACCCACCATGCCGCAGCCTTGCTTACATAAACCCTCCTCAGAGAAACCCATACGGACCAACCTAGGACCTGTCACGTAGACTCGATGGAGTATTTTGAGCTGCACCAGCCGCAGACGCGACGGAATCGCAACCTCCCTAGGAGAAGAAACTGCATATTGCCAATCTTCGTCATCCAGTTCGAGGCCATCCCTAGTCCATTGATCCCGCAACCCCCGAAGAAGGTCAGCCCGGACATTAATCAGTTTCTTATAGATGAGAGAGATTGCGCTCTCCGGCATATGGCCATCCAGAATTCGGTCCTCCAACGGAGAGGACGCAGGCACCTTCTCACCTTCTACGAGGACTGACCGCAAGGCGTGACGCACCTGGGCATAGCGGAAAAACTCAGTGCTCCCCAGCTCATTCTCCTTCTGCAGCTCCTCAAAGGACTTCACCCTGCCCTGAGCCAGCAAGTCTCCGACCTTGGAGATACCGATCAAGTCCCATTTCTCGAACCCTTTTGTATGCCAAAGCTTCCCCAGGATATCAGAATCAAACAACGGGGTAGCGAGGGTAAGCCTGCCCCCCCAACCCAGGGAGTCCGTCGCCAACTTCCACACCCGCACCGCCACCCCAGTGGGCCCCGTAAGGGACGAGTCCAACGACTTCGAGTACAAAGCTCTGTGGTAATTACCGCCACGCAGTAACCACCGATCCATGGCATAGCGGGGGCTCAACGCCGAGCCATAGACACCATGATTAATCGCGCACAACTGGGTGGCCCAGTAATATCTTCGAATGTCCGGAAGCGCAATACCACCGTCGTACCACGGGAGCGTCAACTTAGCGATCGCTATGCGCGGCCGCCCGTCCCACAATAGCGAACGCTGGAGGCTCTCGACCTCTCGAAAGTAACTAGTCGGGACCCATTCAAGGGTATTCTGCAAGGCATAGAGGAAACGGGGAAGAGACATCATTTTAAACAACGCGGCGCGCCCGAGGAGGGAGAGCGGCAACCGCCGCCAGCCCGCCGCATCCCGCCGCAGACGCGCCGGGGGGGAGCAGATTCTTCTCATATCGCAAGATGGAGTCAGTGGAGATGTAAATCCCTAGATACCGGAAGCCTTGCTGGGCGATCTGGATCGAACAGTTTCGGGGGACAGGCGGAACATCGCCACACAAAACATACAGATATGACTTTCCCCAATTGATAACAAGGCCCGAGTTCCTACCAAAAGAAGTCAAGACGTCGCAAACCACTATGAGAGACTTCTGGGGCGAGGCGAGGTATCATAGGATATCGTCGGCGTAAAGTGAGATACGGTCCTCGTGATCGGGCGACCATCAAAGCCCACGTATACTCGGATGCCATCGTATCCACGCCGCCAGGGGTTCAAGAGCAAGGGCGAACAACAAAGGCGACAGGGGGCAACCCTGCCGGGTGCCCCTCCCAAGCTTGAACGGCTTGGACGCCCTCCCGTTTACCACAACACTAGCAAGGGGACCCTCATAAAGCAACCTCACCCAGTCCACAAAACCAGGCCCGAAGCCGAACTTGGCTAGCACAGCCCACAGGTATGCCCACTCCACCGTATCAAACGCCATTGTGGCGTCAAGAGACGCCACAATAGCCGGCTCCCGCAGCGTGCCCGCCCTAGCAATCACCCCATGGAGACGCCTAAGGTTTAATGCAGTGTTACGATGCGGAATGAAGCCCGATTGGTCCGGGTGGATCAAATCCTCAAGCACCCGGACCAAGCGGTTCGCCAGGATCTTAGCGAGGATTTTCGGCTCAGCATTAAGAAGCGATATCGGCCGATAGGAACTACACTTGTCCCGAGGCTTACCGTCCTTATGTATCACCACTATGGTTGCCAGTCGTTGATCAAGCGGCAGAGACCCATTCACCCGCGCCTCCACGAACATGGCGCGCAGGTGAGGAGCGACCTTATCCGGACAAAGCTTGTACAATTCCATAGGCAAACCATTCGGACCGGAGGCCTTACCCGAGTTCAACGCCCGAATAGCACCCGCTACTTCATCAACCGTTATATCACCATCTAGGTCGTCCCTATCTACGTCAGAAAGGCAGGGCAGAGCGATATCATGCAAAAGGTCACACGAGTCCGCAGCCGGCCTGTCCGAAACCGAGGTGTACACTACGCGGAAATAATCCGAGAAACGCTGGACTATAGCTTCGGGGTCAGTAACAACCTCTCCCTCCTCCATCGTTAACTCCGGCACCACTCTATTGACCCGCTCTTTTTTGTCCAACCAAGCCAGCAGTTTCCCGGCCTTATCCCCAACATCATACAGACGGCCCTGCTGCTCCCTGCTAAGGGTCTTGGCAGCATTCTCCGCCAGATCCCTGTACTCCGATTGCTTCAAACTCAGATTATGCAGAGTGTCCGCTGTAACCTCCTCCTCCAGGGTTACCTCTAGAGCCGCGATCTCATCCTCAATCTGTATCACCTCGGCGTCTTTCCGTCGCTTGGCGGCCACCACCAATGAGAGGGCCTCCCCTCTCAATACGGTCTTAAACGCCTCCCACAGAGACACCGCTGAATCAACCGAATCCTGATTGTCCTGAAAATAGTGATCAACTGCCTTCAGCAATGCCCTGCGCGTCTTGGGGTCACGGAAGTACCAGGGGTTAATAGGAGCCACCCTACCCCCTCCTACCCGGCCAATGTCGAAACGGACCCACACCGGCGAGTGGTCAGATATGCCACGTGCCATATGCCTAGCCTCAGAAACTAGCGAGGCATGCGCAGCCAGGGTGAGCAAGTAATCAATCCGGGAGAGACTACCATGCGCCCCGGAGTGAAAGGTATACTGACTCTGGGTGGGGTGCCGGAGTCTCCAGCAGTCCACCAAGCCAAAAGTGTCTATGAAGTCAGGAAGCCACTTCTGAGCCGCCCCGGTATCCCTGGGCGGGTGCCTATCGAGCAGCCCAGAAGCAACAGCATTGAAATCTCCCCCCACCACTAGCAGCCCCTCAGGGAGTTCCAACAAGGCCCTGCCCAGATCCGCAAACGTGGAGGCCTGCAGGGCCGGAGGAATGTACACAGAAACCAATACCAATGTTCTACCCTCCCATCTCCCCGCCACAGCTACGAACCGCCCCCTATCGTCAACAATGGTGGAATCAACCTCGAGTGGCAGTAAGGCTCGAACAAGTATGCCCGCCCCCCTGAAGCCCGATGAAAAGCCAGAGTGGGCAATGAATTTGTAACCCTTTCTATTAAGTGCATAACACATATTCCCTATAAGATGTGTCTCCTGCAATAGGGCAACATCAGGCGAGGTCCGCTTCAGGAATTGTAAGACGATCCCCCGCTTAATACGATCACCCAAGCCATTAACATTCCAGCTAATAATATTTAGGTCCCTACCCCCCATCCCCAAACACCAAGAGACCTCCACCCCCCCCCGAAAAGCCACCACCAAACCATCCTGACAACCATTACTACGCCTTGCAAGAAAACCCCCCCCAACAACCACCCCAACATCCCAAATCCTCCCCCCTCCCTGCACCCCTGCGTCAGCTTACAAAGCCCCCCCAACTTGCAGTGTGCCTGTCGCCCTATCAAAAACAAATCTACAAAAAGAACCCCGAGGGAGGAAAGAGCTCCGAACGGCCCTCCGCCACCCCCCCCCCCATTACTGCAGTTAGCCACAAGTCATTGTCCGGGGCAAAAACAAAACAACCTGACACCCGGGGCATCACTCCTGCTCAGCCCGGCCACTGTCCACTCCCGTGACACAGTCCCCGCCGGTCCGTCTCCGTGGCAGAGCGTCCAACCAATCTCCGGCCATTTCAGGCGAGTCGAAGAAGAAAGTCTGATCCTCATACACCACACGTAGTCTGGCAGGGAAAAGCATAGCGTACTTCAAATCCATCTCCCTAAGGCGTCTCTTAACCCCCAGGAAACACTGCCTTTGCTTCTGCACCATCTGGGTGAAGTCAGGATAGAAGCTCACAGAGGCGTTCTGAAAAGGAACCGGGCCCGTCACCCGCGACGCTTGCAGGATAGCGTCCCGATCTCGAAAATGGAAGATCCGGGCGACAATCGGTCTCGGGGGAGCTCCCGCCTTAGGCCTCCCGCCAGGCACCCTGTGAGCCCGTTCTACGGCAAAAAACTTTCCAAGGCCCTTAGGCGCAAGATGGTTCACCACCAAGTCTTCAACGAGTAGGTCCACTGAGCGCTCTTCCGAGGATTCCGGGACTCCAGTAATGCGCACATTGTTGCGCCTGGCCCGACCTTCAAA
This sequence comes from Triturus cristatus, assembly GCF_964204655.1. Lineage (NCBI taxonomy): Eukaryota > Metazoa > Chordata > Amphibia > Caudata > Salamandridae > Triturus > Triturus cristatus. Next base: position 1,093,634,135 of record NC_140593.1, read on the forward strand.
TTCCTCCAGCCGACGGGCGGAGAGGTCACTAGCAGTCCGCAGCTTCTCGACCTCCGCCTACAGTCCCAAAACATCATCCGCAAGGCCAGTAGTCTTGAGGTCCAGGGACTTGACCCGCTCATTGGTTTTGGCCAAATCTGCGCGTATCAAGTTAACATCGACCAAAATCGTGTCCACTTTTTGTGCCAAGGCATCAAACTGTCGCCCGATCGATGTTTGCATCCCCTCAATAGCCCCCATGACATCCTGCAACGACAGCTCCGAGGCCGGGGACGAGTCAGCTTTCTGTACTTCCAGCGACTGTCCCGATCCACCAGGCGACCCCTTCTGCTGGGCATATCGATCCATATTGTTGGATTGGGTATAGCTTCCCCGCCCGGTAGCCTTGAATTTCGGCTTGTCAGCCTCTGCTTTGGCCGACATTGCAGACTCGATGTAGGCAATTACGGAGAAACGTCCCTCACCCAGCTAAATGAGACAGGCCGGACCGTCACTCATCGACCAGGGTCGGGCGCAAGTCCTTCAGATGTCCGTGGATCCTCAGGAAGCACTCTCAGGCCGGAGCCAACAAAGGGCGAGAAAGTGAAAGTGCGGCGGTCTCCATCCGCCCGTTCACACCCTACAGGCCCGCTGTTGTTCAATTAGTGGCCGGGCATCTTGCCCACACAAGCTCCTGGCATCCCTCGGAGGTAGGCCGCAATCTGCTGTCGTCCACAACTCCGGTCCCCGGCGGGCGATTTTAGCAGGATACCGTGCATTAGAAACAGGATGAAGAACAGGATAGTTGACGGAGGGCGCGAGGGTCTCGAGAGCTCAAAGCTCACGCAGCCATCTTGGTCAAGCGCTAGGCTCCTCCCCATTATTGCACTAATTGATGTGTTATCAAAGAGGCCTGTGATTAGGGTGGTGGAAAAAGTGGCCTTGGAGGAAGTGCTGAAGTTTATTGATAAAGTGTTTGTGGATGAGGGCTTACCAGTGCAGATAATTAGTGATGATGGGGTACAGATTTTGTCTAAATTAGCAAAGCAGTATTTTGGAAAAGTAGGAGTCAAGCATAGGACTACTTTTTTGTACAATCCTAGTGGCAATGGCATGATTGAGAGATTTAACAGGGTGCTGAAGACTGCGTTACAACTAGCTACTAGGAATGGAGGAAACTGCGAAACTCACGTTTAAAAAAAATCTTTTTTATTAACATTTGCTCAGTACATCAGGTCATTACACTGATACTGCAACCAAATAAAACACAATTTCTCATACAATACATTTCTTATACCGTGGGTCTGTTCCTCATCGGAGCATGACCTTATGTTGGTGTGGCCTATTGACAGTAAAGGTGTCCCATTTATGTTCCTGTCTTGCTCTCTCTCTGCTTTGTCATTATTTATTTTGCATCCTTTGTTTTAATGTCCCCTATATGCCGCTCATGGCCCCCAGACCTTGTCCCATTTCGTAGGCAACCTCTGACTTTATACGTTGCTTTCTCTGCTCCTGAGCACCAGTCCAAGTCCTCTTCCCATTCCTTTATGTCTGGCATTCGAGTTGCCCCCCACAGTCTGGCTATATTGCTTTTTGCCACAACTGCTGCTATTTTAAGCCATATTAATGTGTATTTGGGCCATTTTATCTCGACTGTCTCACATAGCAACAGCCATCGTGGCTCCAGTGGAATATCTAAGTTGGTGACCTCAGTCATGATTCGAGTTACTGCCTTCCAATAATTATGGATGTGTCTACATTCCCAAATTATATGAAAAAACAGAACTAAGCTCCCTACATCCTCTCACACAATACTTTGATGTCCCCAGTTGGTGTAGTACTGTTCTGGAAGCGTACGACCTGTGGAGAATGCAGAGTTGTATGAGAAAAAATCTGACCCTTATAGCTACCTCCCTCGGGCTCTGCACTGCTTCCTGCCAATCGTCATCTTCTAGGAGACCTAGTTCCATTTCCCTCAGGGGGTCTATCAGGTTAGGTGAGTTATGTATGATTTTCTTATATATTAAGGAGGTGGCCTTGGTTGTCATGGGGTCAATCAACAAACTGTCCTCTGGGTCGAGTGTTCTGTCAGGGTTTCCCCTTCCCTGATATGCAGGCGCTGGGCATGTCCCATTTGGAGGTATCTGTATCTTTCCAAGCTCGCCAATTCATATTCTTGTTGTAGTGTTTCAAACTTTACCTGTGCATGTCCCCTCTAGATAGCGCTCAGGCTCTAGATCCCCAGCAAGTTCCATTTTTCGAATCCGGACAGGGCCCCCACTTCTCATAGCAGGTCGCTGTCAACTTCCCTTCCCATCCTAGGTGTTTAGAAGTTTCGCGCCAGGTGCGCACTACTGTCTGTGTGTGTGGTGGGAACAGTCTTTCCCTATCCCTATGGTAAAGTGCTGCTTGATATCCCCTCTCTCCCATAGCCCAGTGGTCTCCTCGGAAGGCAGGGTCGTTGCGATCCGTGAATGCCCAGTCATTCACCACTGTCAATTGCTGGGCTCAATAGTACTTTCTAATGTCCGGGACTGCTAGCCCTCCTTCATATATTCCTCTTTGTAACTTAGAAAGTGCAGTACTTGAACAGGCTCCATCCCATCAAAGCTTCTGCAGCTCGCTATCTATGGCCTGGAATACAGACCCCAGTATTTTGTATGTGGCATTTTGTAAAATATAGAGTAATCTGGGCAGTGATATCATTTAAAAAAATCACTGCCCTGCCCATCAATGGCATTGGCAACTTCCACCAACATTCCACATCACTCTTTAACCGCTGTATCTGAGGGTGTAGGTTTCCTTCCAGGAAGTCTTCCTCTCTTGTAGAAATTTGTATACCCAGGTATGTACAGGTATGTTTGATAGTTAGTGGTATCATCTCTATCAGTCTCTGAGGAATGGCACCCCTCAATGGAAAGATCCGGGACTTATTCCAGTTGATCATATACCCTGAATAGCTCCCAAACAGCTGGACTATATGTAACACCCTGTGCACCGATCTGTATGGGTTAGTCAGATACAGGAGCACATCATTCGCATACAGGGATATTCTGTCTTCCCAATCGCCTCCACCCCTTATTCCTGATAGGATTGGATCATTTCGCACCCGTGCAGCCAAAGGCTCCAATGCTAGTTCAAAGATCAGTGGTGAGAGCGGACATCCCTGTCTTGTGCCGTTCTTAGCGAAAAGAGGCGCAAAATTATTCCATTGACCTGCACCCTGGCTTGCAGGTCCTGATACAAAAGCTTTACCCACTCGCAGAACTTAGGGCCTTGGCCCAGTCCGTACAGCTTTTCAAACATGTATTGCCACTCAACACTATCAAATGCCATTTGTGCATCTAGGGACAGGAGCACTGCATCCTCTCTTTGCGTCGCTTTGGTCCAACGTATCACCCCATATAATCTCCTTAGATTAAGTCTCGTGCTTCTATGTGGCATGAACCCTGATTGGTCCGAATGGACTAATTCTGAAATTACCATTTGTAATCTGCTCACCAGTGCCCTAGCTAGTACTTTCACCTCAACATTCAATAGCAAAATTGGTGTATAGGACCCGCAATCCGTTGGAGGCTTACCTTTCTTTGGTATCACTACTATCGTGGCTGCGGGCACATCTACTGGCAGTTCCCCTCTTTCCCTGGACTCATGGTACATGTTTAAAAGGCGGGGTGCAATCTTGCTCACCACACTTTTATACAGTTCCGCTGGCAAATCAATAGGCCCTGCTGCCTTCCCTGATTGTAGGTCAGTGAGGGCATTCGTTATTTCTTCCTCCTTAAAATCTTGATCCAACCTGTCTCTATCTTCTTCGGACAGTGATGGGAGGTTGATTTCTCTCAGTAAATCTGCACTGTCCGTTGCCGTGCGTTTAGAGGCGGGGGTGTAGAGTGTTTCGTAGTATTGTGCGAATGCCTCAGCTATTTCCTCCCCTGTACAGGGGCGTAACACAGGCCCCCGCATCCCCCGCAGTGTGGGGGGGCCCCTGAGCTGCAGGGGGCCCCCTCATCACTGTACTCACCCCGGAGAGTTCCAGATTAAGTCCGGACCGGGGGCCTCTCTGTGTACCTTGCAGTTGGGCCCCTTAAACGTTTGTTACGCCACTGCCCCTGTACTACGAGTTTCTCCCTCTGAGGTATGTATTGCCTGGACCCAATCTCTCTCCTTGTCTCTTTTTTCTAGCCAGACATTCATTCATTCAACAAATCTTTATTCGATTGTTACATCATGAAAGATACACTACAATAAAAGGAATAAAAGAGTATATATAAGACAAAGACAGAAAACCTCAAAACGGGACCAGCCCTGGAGGTCATACTAAAACCAATATAACATAGCGTAGCAATCTTCCAATATTGGAAAAAATAAAAATAAAACTAGGAATAACGGGGCATAGGTAGATTTAAATTTCCAAAGCTTAAGGAACTGGAGGGTTGTTCCTATTCACCTGGACCCTGCGTATAGCCCAGGACCAACGGAAGAATTTAGCCAGAGCAACGACTATGTCCTCTCGGGTGTTAGTTCTCAAAATACGCATAGCTGTTTTATGTGATCTAGTGCCTAAATTTGAACAAATCGGCTTGAGCCATATTTGCCTAGGGAGAGCAAAAGCTGGGCACACAAACAAAACATGGGCGGTAGACTCTTCCTGTGTTATACAGGTGGGACAGTATCTGTCAGCTACACCCTTCCACTTGTAGCTAAAGGAATTGAGCGGGAGGGACCCCACTCTAAAAAGATGATATAGTTTGCGGTCCCCTACTCTGGAGATGAAATTCCAATAAGGTTCAAAGCTACTTAGGAACTTGTGGTCCAAGAAAAGGCCAGTTAGTGAGCTACTATTCGTCTCAGACCATAGTTTCTGTGACCTGGATTCCCAGTATAGGGTTTTATAATCTAACTTACTGGGGAATTGATTGCCCCTAGGATCCAACCACAAATGGCCCAGCCCCATATCAGTCAGGCCATTTTTAATATATTGAAGCCAGACTATTCTCCTTTGCGTATCAAGATCCTTAATATACCAAATTGCATTGGCATAAGATAGAAGTTCAGGGGTGGTCCACAGTCTTCTCCAGTAGGAGAGGGGTCTGAACCCAGCATCAGCGTCAAACGCCCTACACCCCAGATCTAACAATAAGGGCTGAATGGGTGTAGACTGGGGGAGGGCGGTCAATGAACGCAGAAACTTATTTTGGGCTTTGACTAGGGGCGATAGGTTATCATAGCCCCAGATCTCTGCCCCATGTATGGTTGATGCTCTAACTTTCCCTTTGTATAAAGCAATTGCAGGTCCCACTGATTTTGTATAGGAAGCTCCAAATTCTTTCAATATAGCTCCAGCTAGCTGATTATGTTTAAGAGCAAATAAATCAATTTGTGGCTTCCAGGTCAACTTTCTACTCATTGTGATGCCCAAGTATGTAAATGTGTCAGTCTGTTCTAAAAGAATGCCGTTCAATGACACTTTACTCTTGACTGTATTATGTTTGTGCATCACCATGTACTTGGTCTTTTCGACATTGATTACCAGGTCGTGGTCATTACAGAACACCATAAATCGATACAGGGCTCGCTGCAGACCAGATTGAGTTTTTGATAAAATAAGCGTATCGTCTGCAAACATGAGAAGTGGGACCCTGGAACCATCTAATGAAGGGGCGTCGGTTGAATAGTTTGTATAATAGGAGATAACCCTATTTATGTAAAGGGAGAACAAAGTTGGAGCTAAAACGCATCCCTGCCTAACGCCCCTATTTACAGGGAATTTATCAGTTATCTCACCCTGTTGGCCCCATCGAACTTGTGCAAAGTTCGAGGTATGGAGTTTGGCTATAAAAGATAAAAGGGGCAACGGCATACCGGCTTCCTTAAGGGACTCCCACAATTTATTGCGGGGGACTAAGTCAAAAGCAGATTTTAAATCAACAAAGGCAGCAAACAAAGTCCCCCCCGATAAAATGACCGTACGCCAGTAAATCATTATAAATCTGAATACCTGGTCAATTGTGCTTACGTGTGACCTAAAGCCAGCTTGATAATCAGATAACACCCGAGACTCATCTATCCATTCGTGGACCCTAGCTAATATGGTCCTAGCCACTATTTTTTGAAGTGAATCAATTAGGCTAATGGGTCTGTAATTGCAGGGGCAAGAGCGATCTCCTTTTTTAAAAATCGGAACAATTTCCGCGCCTAGCCAGGAGACAGGCAAAGGTGCGCCCCGGACTAAAGCATTTAACAAGATAAGAATGTACCTTGCCCAATTATTTCTATCAGATTTAAAAAGATCCGAAGGAATACAATCCGGGCCAGGTGCCCTACCTACTGGTGCCGAATCTATGGCAGCCTCAATTTCCGCCAGGCCAAAAGTTAAAACCTCCGAAGTTGCTAGATCAATATAGCCAGGCACGGAACTTCGAGGGCAAGTAAACTGGGCTTGGTAATGGGAAACCCATTTGTCAGGGGGTACGTTATTGTGGGGGGTGGGGACATCCACCCCACTGCCCCATTTTATTAAGTGCCAAACATTCATTTTATACGCTTTATCGCCAATGTCATATTATTTCCTCTGGGCTGTTAAGGCGTGTGCACGTGCATTTTGCTCACTCAAATTTCTAAGTTCTTACTGTTTGAGCCGAAGCCTATGTTTTGTGGTCGTATCCTGGTCCCACCCTTCCCAAGTCTCTTTTTCCAGTTGGCTTATCTCTCTTTCGAGCTCTTCGAATTCTTTAGTTTGTTTCTTTCTTGTGAATGCCCATTTGTGCCTTGACATGACCTCTAATTACTGCTTTATACGCCTCCCAATGGGTGAAGGCCGCATCTATGGACCCCTCGTTGTCTTGAAGGTATTGTGGTGTGCATGTCTGTATTTTCTGCATGAATTGTTTGTTTTGGAAGTGCCATGGGTTCAGTCTCGGGGGTAGAAGGCCACTTCGTACTGGACCAGGCATTTGCACCTCCACCAGGGAGTGGTCCGAGATACCACGTGCCTTATGGGATGTTTCCCTGAATTGGCCCACATGCGTTTTAAATGTAAACAGGTAGTCTATCCGGGAATGACTGTTATGCACTGCTGAGGCATACGTATATTGTCGACTTTTTGGATTATGTGTCCTCCATAGATCTATCATCCCCATTGCGACTATAAATCCCTCCAGAGGCTCTCTATTCCCTATCCTCAGTGCCCCTGCTAATCTATCTATCTGCGGGTCCATGACTGAATACATATCTCCCCCCAGGATAATCGTGCCCAATGGCATTTCAAGAAGTATCTCTCCAAGTGCTGGGAGGGTGTCCGTGTGTAATTTCGGAGGTACATAGACGGAGCAGAGGTTTATTATTTTACATTCCCAAGTGCCAGTCAGTGCTACGTATCTGCCCATGCTATCGCACCAACTCCTACCCGGTATGAATGGGACTGATGTCTTATAAGTATACCCACTCCTCTAGAACCCGATGTATATCCTGCATGTACTCAAAGTTTGTATCCCCATCGATCAAGAGCTTTATAGTGGTTACCCCTTAAATGCGTCTCCAGTAGTAGTACTAAGTATGTGGCGTGTTGTCGCAGGTATTGTAGAATTAGCGTGCATTTTATCTTCCTACCCAGTCCATTGACATTCCATGTCAACATTTTCAATCCCATATTAGGGTGTGCTTCTTGGTGTTATGCCTCAGATCATTCCTCCATGTACCCTGTAAGCCCCCCAGACTCCCTTGTGATAGTTTTCGTGTGTTAAATCGTAAGAACGGATCAGCGTCATCACTGTCTGTATCATTGAAAGTCCAAGAAGGTCTATGTCGATTATGTCCGAGCATAAAAAAAACCCATCAGTAACATAAATTCGCCCAACGTGGCTAGTTACTTTCCACACCCTGCTACCCTGCTTGGCAGGGCTAGAGCCACCTGCCACCACAACTTGCAGAGAGCCTGTCATCGCTTGCAAAACTGCACCATGCTGGAGTCAGCTATAGCCCCCTGCTGGTCCGCAAATACCATATTACAGCTTGCCCATTTGTCCTTGACTCTCTCAGTTCCCGGCACAGGGGTAGTGTTTCTTCAATTTACTATCCCCCCTCCTTGGATCCTCTCCCCCTTCCCCCCAAACCCTCTCACCCATTTCATAGAAGCAGGGTTAGAAAACTCACATTTTTAAGACCTTGTGGATGTATACGACTACTACTCATAAAGCTTTGGAATGTTCTCCTTTTTAAGTTATGAGAGGAATTGGAGCTGGGACCAAGTGCAACCCTACATGGTTGTTGCAGGCATTGGACATTACCCTGTCGATTGATGAAGTAAGGAAAAGTATTCTGACAAAACATCAAAAATATAAAGAAGTGTTTGATCCCAAGAGAGGCTCAAAAAATGTGATGGAAAAGGAAGGTATGTGGGTTAAAGTTAAGAAACCTTGACAGTGAGAAAGGGTGAATGTCAGTTTTCTGATAAGTTGAAGGTGACTAATGTCTTACGCAATGCTGTTCAATTAAGCGATAGGAAAGTTTGGAATCTCAAAAGAATTTCAGTTTCAGAAGGAGATTGTAAATTACTTGAGGAATATGACAAAGGTGTAAATGCTAAATTTGGCCCAGATGAGGAACTGGTTCAGGTGAACAAGAGTAATGCCAGTTTAGACCACAGAGGTACTAATGTAGATGATAGTGAACACATTAGGACACAAAGCAACTGTAGTGAGGAGGACATAAGTGTGCAGATGGAATAAAATATAGTTGATGTAGAAAAGAGCATAATTGTGAAGTTGTGTCTAAAGTTGTTGAAGAGAGGAGTTGTGGCAGAGAGAAAGAAGGTTAAGGTATTAATTGGAGAACTCGGGTTAAACCTAAGTTAATGTCTGATTTTGTGTGTGATGATGTCTTGGACATATGACTTTGTTGGGTGTCGTTTTTGTATATAGTGTAAAGGTTTTATTTTGTTTAGTTACTTTTATTTTTTATTGTATTTATTTAGAGTTAGATATTTTATTAACAGTGGAAGATGCGTTATGGTTAATGTAATTCTCTTGCACATGCTTATGCCTTGTTGTTATTGTACCTTTTTATCATTTATAATAGAGGCATTCTCAGTGCGTGCGATTCTGGTGGAGCTGGGACTGGGAGTCATTGGAGGACGGTGCAAGGAAGGCTGTGCCCTGGATCCACTCTGTACCTCCATTGCTGAGGGGTGGAGTTGGCAGAGGTGGGCTCACCTCCTGGGCTGGCTAGTTTTTCCCGCCTGTCTTCCCGCCGAAAGGGAGGGGAGACAGGAAGGGGGCCTGCTCCTGATAGCAGGAGAGGCTGGGGGTCACATTACAAAGGCTGCCAGGCCTTTGAAGCTCCCCTGCCACAGATGGCTCTTCCTGGCCTGGGGGAGTTGTTAACACCTCCGCCCAGGAAAGGCTTTGTTTCTGGGCTCAGGGAGCGTAGGCTCCCACCCTAGGGCTCCAGAAACATGTCTCGTGGTGGCAGGCTGGTTTGTACCAGTCAGGGAACCCACCAGAGGCTGGTCGTTTTTCAGGGGGCATCTCTTGTGTGCATTTTTCATTAAATCCCACACTGGCATCAGTGTGGGCTTAATGTGCTGGGAAGTTTGATACCAAACTTCACAGTTTTTAGTGTAGCCATTATGGTGCTGTGGAGTTCGTAATGACAAGCTCCCAGCACCATATACTCTTTAATGGCAGCACTGCACTTACAATGTCTAAGACTGGACTTAGGTACTATAGGGGTATAGGGTTCATGCACCTGTACCCTCACCACTGGCATAGGGCACCCAGCTAGAGGGGTTACTGATCTATGCCAGGCCAGTGGGTTGTAGGCATGGCACACAGGTATGTGTGCCATGTCGACTCTTAACTTTGTTCTGCACCAAAACACGCAGCTTGCAAAGGCAGTGTGTGTGAAAAGGTGCAGGGCCTCTAAGGGTAGCATGATAAGTGCTGCAGCCCTTAGAGGTCTTCCCTGGTCTCAGAGCCCTGGGTACCTGTGATACCATTTACCCGGGGCTGACCTGTGGCTAGAGATGCCAATTGGGTTAGTTTTGGGGAAAGAACACAGGCCCTGGGAACCTGATTGGCAGGGACCCAGGGCACATCGAGTCAAAGTGCATCGGTAGTCTGGCAAAAAGTGGGGGGGGGGTTACTGCAACAGAAACCCACTTTCCTACACTCCTTATCTTGGTGGCCCAACGTTTCCTTCCCCATTCTCGCAACAGCCTATTTTGTAAGGATTGTTCAACCTGGATACTTACATGGGGTTTCAGTCGACTACAGTTCCAGACTTTCCTCCTTTTTCCCTGTCTCCTCCTCCGCATATCTTACTGTTTTAGTGTGTCCCCTAGTCTAGTGAAATGATCCAAATGACTTACACAGTAACCTCGCATTTTTCCATTTCAGGTGTGAGTAGTTGATACATTGTATTCTGGTAATTGTAGTCCTTCCCATAATGGGAAAAGCAAAATAACAAGAACCAGGTTGCAAAAAAAGATGCATCTGACAAAAGGGAGGTTGAGATCTCTGGCTTACAATAGTGCAACTTTAAAAAACATTTTTTTAAATTTTATTTATTCCAGTCAGAAATAAAAAATAAAAACAAAGCAAATTTACACAGCTTAACGTCATTTGGTACATACATTTTCATATCCTAGAGGCCTCATACATATGACCGCTCACAGGGTATACAATACAGTAATTTTAGGGCGTTCGTCCCCTCGCAGTTCTCGTGCCTGTTTCTGTTACACAGTGTTGCCATATACATCCCTTCCGCAACACATCATCCTTGCATTTCTCGAGCGTTCTCCATGCCTTACGGCATGAATTTAGTCAGTATCTTGTAAGGATCGAAGATGTTGTACAAAAGGATCCCAGAAGTCTCTAGGTCTGGAGGCCTTAGGTATTGATTCCGCGTACGCTTCCAATGTCTCTTTACAAAAGGTCATATCCGTTAGCCAGTCTTTGTAATGTGGTGGGCGCTTGCTACCCCAACGTATCGCAACCCGGCGTTTAGCCAGTAGCAGTGCCACAGCCATCAGCTTACGACTTTTTGCTGGCCGAAACTTGCAAATTCCCAACAGGCAGACCAGTGGAGCATTTGGGATCTGCTCAGATAGCATTGCTGTAAGGGTACTAGTGACTTCTTGACAGTATAATTTAAGGTGTTGACATGCCCATGCTATGTGGAGAAAATCTGCGTTTGGCACCCCGCATCTGTGACACCTAGTGTCTGGTCTAAGTCCACATTTATTACAATACTGCAACTTAAAATGGTTATTTAAATAATGACTTCACTGAATCTTTTTATGTAACACAGAGGCAATCTGCTACGTAGACTACTTTGGTTTAAAAAAAAATATACAAAGGGAGGCATTTCTAGGCCACGGAATAAGATGGCCGCACTGTGATCGAGCTCCGCTGCTAGAAGCTAATAACCCCATATTCTGCACATCCACCAGTGCATTCCCCGCCACGAAATCGTTGACGCCACACAGCGGATTGGCCAGGGCACCCCCAGAACAGAGAAAGAGCCAGGCAAAACGGTGGAACTATGGGGTGAGAAGAGTCGGAAGAAGACAACGGGAGGAACCGCGAACGCCTTGGCGGCAGGCCACTGTAGTGACCCAGCGGCAGTACGGACTCCGGGGCGAAAGGAAGCAGAGGCAGACGGAGTAAATGTCGATGTAGCCCCCGGCTGGTACAGCGGTCAGTGAAACAAGGAGCAGCCCAACAAAACCGCACCAGTCCTGGGACACCGGCCTGTAAAGAGGTGAGGAGCAGTGACACAGGTGGGCCGGAGCTGCGGAGACATGGTCTTGGGAGCAGCGATCGAGCCGGGGGTGTCTGCCAGTACCACAGCGGGGAAGAAAATTGAAAACTGGGGAGACGGCTGGTAGTCCAGCACACACCTCGAGGCCACGCAAGAAGCGGCTTCTGGGTGGAGGGGGCTGGGCTCCAGACACAAGAAGATAGACTGTCCCTCCCCCTCAGGGGTTTACAGACAAAGTACAAAGAAGTGCGAGTGTTATGCGGTGGTGGCACATAAAGAGGCTGGGAGGATATAGGTGGCACACCAGTGTGGGGGGCCCGGGGGGAGAGAAGGCCCATCGCTGATTACATCTGTGGTCACACATTGCCAGTCAGTGAGAGGCACAATTGGGGGGGGGGACCCGGAAATTGCAGAGGGTTGGTTCGTTTCCTCCCCCCCTTTGTTTTGGAACTCAAGGGCAGCGGGGCTTCCAGGTTAACGGCTAACGCTGTATGCCAGGGCCACCATAAAGGGAGTGGTGGCTAGATCCACATAAGACATAACATTGACCACTAACTTCTCTGCCCTGCCATCCACTGGCATATTACGACTGCCCCGTGACATACTACTCAATGGATGGAACACTTTGAAAGACACTAACAACTGCGCAATGGAGAAACCAAAAGTACTGGAGATAACGCAATCAAATAAGATGGACAATTATGCAATTCCCAAACCGGCACAGGGAGACGGAGGAGAGGAGCTGGTGGAACCCTCCATGGGGGCCATAATTGATGCCATAAAGGATATGAAGGGCACACTGGAACCTAAGATTGACAGAGTAGCAATTGAGGTCAACCTGATCAGGTCAGACCTTTCAAAATTAAGAGACAAAGTGAAGTCAGCAGAAACAAATGTCTCCCAACTCCAGTCTATGACTAAGCGCCTAGAGGCAAGTACAAACACTCACCCAACTGACAGCGACGATGGCTGACAGGTTTGAGGATCAAGAAGGACGGTCCAGATGTAACAATATTAGGGTGGTGGGGGTATCCGAGGGAGCGGAGGGCTCAAGTGTGGACCTATTCCTGGAGGACTTTATCGTTAACACGTTACAACCTAGGGGACTGTCCACATCAGGCCCCGGTGCCTCCTCCCAGACCTGGGGCTCTGCCAAGGACAATACTTGCTAGGACCTTTAAATACCGGGACGCTATCTTGCAGGCGGCCAGAGCAAAAGGGAATATCCACTTTGAGAACACCCAAATCTGATTCTTCCCCAACTTCATGCTTCAGGTGCAAAGAAAAAGAAGGAGTTTTGAGGCAGTGAAGAGAGAACTTTGAGAACTGGAAATGAAATATATGATGCTCTTCTATGCTAAGCTCAAGATAATGATAGAGGGGAAGACCTGGCAGGTCACCTCTCCAGACGAGGCATGGTAGTGGCTGGAGGAAAGACGAACTAACAAGAACAACGTCAAAGGAACAAGGCCAGGCCAAGGGAGTCCAGACAGAAGCCAGAAGGTCAGAGACCAGTCAAAACAGTCTGGAATGGAGGAGACACCGGCCATAGAACTGGAAGTAGTGGGTGAGGGCGCAACTGGAGGACACTGAGGCTCCAAATATATGCGGACCTGACGCAAGGAACTATACAAGGGACTGCAACCATAAGCTGAATTCCAAGGTGGAGAACAAAACAATCACCGGCCAAATGTAGGAAAGCGGCTAAATAATCAGGGATTGCATTACATAATAATATGCATTGGGGGTTAAAAAAAAGAAGGAATAACTGTATCAGTCGGTACTCAGAAGTGGCCGACGCACCCCATAGTGTTTAACCTATGTTAAGTTTAGGGCGACAGGCTCCCTGCGGGTTGGCAAGTTGGGGCATGGACCACCAGGGAAGCAGGGAGGTGGGTGGGGGCTATGAGTTGAGTGAGTTTTTGGGTTCTGACCACATTTTCAACAGTCAGGGAATGTGCTCAGGGGGAACTAGGGCAGATATATCACATTCGGAATGGGACGAACTTTTGATTAGAATGGCTGTCGATAGAGGGGGTGAACAGAGGGGGGAAGTTAGACTGGCACAATGGCAATATCTGACACATCCGTTAAATCACTAAGGGTTTGGTCCAGGAGCGTAACTGGGCTCAACAATGGGCTGAAACGGACGGTAGTGCTACAGTTTATTAAAAAGCACGTGCCTGGAATAGTCCTGCTGCAGGAGACGCACCTCTGGGCAAATCAGTGTAGGGCATTAAACAGGCTGGGATATGCGCTACTGGCACATGCTGGGTACACGACTTGATCAAGGGTAGTTGGAATATTGTATAAGACAGCGCTCCTCCTTGTCCAGTATAAAGCATGGACTGACCCGTTGGGGAGATTTATCGCAATAAGTGGCCAGTGGGAGGGACAAAATGTAAACATATGTTCAGTGTGTGCCCTGCCTAGATGTGCTGGGCCCACTATAATTGGAGTTTCCAGAGGGCCGGCTGATATTGGAAGGAGACATGAACGATATAGTCTCGACTTAGATGGACTCTATGGGGGATGGAATGACAGGACGTAAGCCGGGCCCATTTGGGGATTTCCTCTGGGCGATAGGCCTGAGTGACATCTGGAGGCACCAACACCCCATAAATCAGTTTATGCAAATTTCAGCGGCGCATGGAAGCCTAGCTAGAATAGACTACATGGTGGCGCAGGCCCAGGGCCTGGGTGAGTACCAAATGCTGCTCATATCGCGAGAGGGGTATCGGACAAATGGCTGGCAGAGGTTGACCTAGAGGGACCCGGTAGGGACCACTCTTTGCTCCCCAAAATAGACCCCTGGTATCTCAAGGACCCAAAATTTAAGGCTGCGATTAGGGTAGGGGCAAAACAGTATTTCCAGGACAATGTGGGTTCCGTGGCATCAGAGGTGACGATCTGAGAAGCATTTAAAACCGTGATTAGGGGCCAGGCCCAAGCCCAAATTGGAGCACTAAGGAAACAAAAATGGCTTCGGGCCAGACCTTGGAGTCGGACATCTTAACATTGTAGACGCAGATTGTAGAGGGTGGGGTGATGGACTGGGAGGTGCAGCAATGGCTGAAACTTTGGCAGAGGAGACTTCGGGACTTAATGGAAGAGAGCGCTAGAGCATATGCGCTGGCCACTCAGCATAGGTTATATGAAGTAGGGGACAAAGCAAGTAGGCTCCAACATGGCTTGAGAAGAAAAAGACAGAAAACAAGTGGGTTCCAGGAGTGATAGATGGCACAGGTCGCCGACATGAGACGGGTAAAGAAATAACGGAGGCGTTCGCTTCCTACTATGAGGTGCTCTACTCCCCCGCATCTGAGAACTCGGAGGCGGACTGTGTAGAGTTCCTCTGAGATGTAAAGATACCAAAATTGTCAATAGTGGAGAGAAATACAGAGGCGATAAAACCTGCAACCCGCACACTTCAATCGGGTAAATCGGTTGGCCCTAACGGGCTACCGACAAAAATATTTAAATGCATGCTGGTTATAACGGCGGAACACCTGCTCAGAATGTAGAATGGAGCCAAAGAAGAAGGGGTTCTCCCCCTGATCTAAGAACAGCCATGATTTTTGTAATTCCCAAGGAAGGCACACCCCCTCAGGACTGCCGGTCCTTACATAACCACGAGGCCAAAGTGCTGGCCAAAGCTCTCTCTTTGCATCAGTGCAAAGTCATTGCCTCTCTCGTACACCCGGACCAATCCGGATTTATGCGCATAGAAGTACACGGCTTAATATACGCCGACTATTTGGGGTCCTCCACATAACCGCAGCGGACCAAGCAGCCCTTCTGTCCCTGGATGCCTGAATGGCCTTTGATAGTGTTGAGTGAAACTATGTATTTGCCTTGCTGGACCGAATGGGCTTCGGACTTAAATTCATAGGTTGGGTTAAGCTTCTCTATTATGATCCACTGGCGAGAGTACGGGTCAATGCTGCAGAATCCTGTATCTTTGCGCTTCAAAAAGGGGCTACACAGGGCTGCTCATTGTTCCCCTTGCTGTTCGCCTTAGCCTTAGAACCACTGGCGGCATGGGTGCGTCAAGATCCTTTGATATGGGGTATCCCAGTGGAGGGATATTGGGAAGAACGCATATCCTTATATGCGGACGATATCCTGTTATATGTAACAAGACCGAAGCAGTCTTTTGACAGAGTGTTGCAGATTTTCAGTATATATGGGGATTATTCTGGTTAGTGCATCAAATGGGATAAATCCTTGTTGTTCCCACTAGCAGGAGGAATACCTACATTAACATCTAGATGCAAGGTACCAATTGAGCTTCAGTGCTTCAAATATGTAGAGATATACATTACCAGGAATCCTCAGGAGTTCTACCATAAAAACATAGAAGTACAATTGAATAGATTTATGAGAGACGCTGGCCGTTGGCGGTCCCTTCCCCTTACATTGATGGGCCGCGCAGCCTTATTTAAGATGATGTTGCTCCCTCGCTTATTATACACCATACAAAATTCTCTAAACAAGGTTCCCAATGCCGTCTTCCAAAGAATTGAAGCTGAGCTGCGATCATTGAATTGGGGAGGAAGCGCGCAGCGAATAGCGTTACATAAATTGCAGCAGGGGGTATATGAGGGAGGATTGGCTAACCCTGATATAAAAGCCTACTATTGGGCAGCACAACTCGTATATGTGAATGACTGGGCCTTCAGTGACAGAATAGAACCGGCTTACAGAGTAGATAGAATGGCTATGGAGGCGGGAGGGCACCTCCCAATATTATATGACAAAAGTAGGGCCCAGGACTTGCCGGCACACACACAAACAGTGGTAAAAGCCTGGAGAGCGGCAACAAAGTTCTTGGGCCGGGAGGGAAGGCTAACCAGGATGACCCCACTCTGGGATAGTGATCACCTGAGAAGGGTGGGACAATTGGGCGGCTTTGAGAAATGGAACTTACTGGGGTTAGACAATCTGGGAGAGGTATGGAGGGGACAGGCTTACACTACCTTTGACTCACTGCTGCGAGAGTATGAATTGGGGCAAGGGGAGTGGTTGAAATATCTCCCACTGGAGCACGCCCTCAAAAATAACATCAGTGAGGGTGTGATTTTAGAGGAAGCGTCCCCCCCTAGAAGACCGGCTATTGGCAGACCCTTTGCCAGAAAGGGCAATATCATTGATAAATAAGAAAATACTGAACAATGCCCCAGACACCCTAGGAGCATTAAAGATCTCTGGGGAGGGTGACCTAGGACACCTAGAGGACAAGGAATGGAGGGACGCCATCCAGGGCCCGAGGGAGGTGGCAATATGCTCCAGATTCAGTTTGGTTCAGCTAAAGATCCTGCACCGGGTGTACTAACCTAGAACAGTGCTACATTGTATGGGGCGAACGGACAACAGACTTTGTCAGAGGGAGTGCGGGTAGGAGGGATCCTTTTTTCACCTGCTCTGGGACTGCCCGGTGATACGACAATACTGGCTTGAAATTGGTAGACAAATGGCCCGTGTGGTGAGAGCTGAGGTCCCGATGAAACCCAAGTGGTTCCTGTTGTTGATATCAGGTGAGCAAAATTGGCCTAGATATACGAGACTCTGGTTAACGCTGGCCGCAGTTGTTGCTAAATGTAATGGTGCCACCAAGCTGAACGCAAAATATATAGAAGCAGAGGGTGCCCTAAGAAATGGGAGAAGATTTGGGGGTCTTGGTGGGCTTTCCACAGGCTGTGGGAGAAGGGGCAGGGGGCCTCAGTGAGAGAGAACAGCCGATAATGTTAATCTGAGCTTTGCTTCCTCTGGCACTAAAAGTAACAAAAATGTAAAGCATGATTTGAAGATTTGTACACATTCTGTAATGTCTTATTGTCTACCGAGCACGTTGCAATAAAAAGAACTTAAAAAAAAAATACACAATCATCTTTGAAGTGTTTAAGTAAAGCTGGTCATTTTCGTTTTCCAATGTTGTGCTTTTGTTAGTATATATTTGACAATCATTTTTAATCTATATGTATTGCATGTTGCTTTTAACTTTGTGAGGTAGAGAAGAACTCTGGGGTTTTAACCAGATCCTTTAATAGAAACATTGGGAGATCAATTGCAAAGACTGGCATTCAATGTTCTGGCTGGTATTTTTTTCCCTTGTCAATATATATCTTTAACAGTTAATGTAAGAAGAAAACACCTTAAAATGTGATTTCTGCTGCCCTAATGGCCCCTGACTGATAACTTAAGTAAACAAAGACAGAAAGGCAATGTTAAAATGAACACATACTATTTCATATAAAGTTCTATTTAAGAATCATGTGCAGGCCTTTGCAGAATCTCCAAACATGAAGAGAAAGAGCTGGCATTTTTTCCCTCTAAGAGGAGCAGTTCTCTGTCCAGGATGCTCTCCTGCAGCATGCCCCACCCACTCATGTAAGGTGCCTGGCAGGTTTCCACTGAAGAGAAACAAATAAGTTATTTTGTTCCTTTTCAGTCCTTGGTCTGTGCTGTGTCAGGTCAGAGTATGCTGCACACTGCAGCTGCTTTAGAGAGACACTCTGCACAGACATGCTGAGGGGGCCTGTTCATGTAGAGAATACAGGGGGCCTCCCGCACCATGGGGCTGCGAGGGTGTCTGTTACGCTCCTGCTTGTGTAATGTAACGGGTCAAATTTGTGCTGTAAAAAAACAGTTGCACTTTGGACAAAGAGGTGAAAGGAAAGCCTTAACATTTGGGATATTACTCTACAGGGGTTGCCAACCGGTCGATCGCAAGCAACCGGTAGCTTCGGCCTTTTATTTAATAGCTGTTGCTCACACTCACCCAAAACCAGCTGCTCTGATGGCCTTTACTGAGCTTAGCTGGGGCGGGATAGGGTGGGGTGAAGAGGAGTCATCTCCTGTCACCAGCCTTGTGCAGCGTGATACTGCACATTCATCCTGACGTGTGCCGGTGCGTTTTAGGAGAGTGCATGCTGCGGGTACTTATCGGTGGATCGCAGCGGAGAAGAACGGTGGTAGTCGCATGATACAAAGTAATCCCAGGCTAAGTGTTATGTGGTAAAATAAATAAATATCATGTGTCATGCTCCTTTAACTAACTATGAGCCCCTTTCATATATTTGTTGGTCGCGGCATCCAGATTCAGTGCGAGACTGGCAATAGAGCAATTCTCTCTCAGCTCGCATGCACAGCTACATTCTGTGCCAGGTAGGCACTGTTATCTGTGGCGGCCAAGGTGGCAGTTGGAGCGTCAGCAGCATGGTTGAGCACACTAGACACATGTACACTGTAGGTGTAGGCTGAGGTTTGCAGGGGCTTGTTTGTTGACGATGATGTCTGTTTACTCCAGCGCCAGGCTGTTTTTGTTTCGCCCTTGATCATATGAGGCACTCTGAGGAGAGCATTAGCCAGGCCCCTCGAGTCCCTGCTGTGCTACAGGCCAGCCGGCGCATTGGGCCCACCGATGGACATGGTGGCCACTAGGGCTTTTACCATGGCGGGCCAGGCTCTTTTCTGGTGCCTTCTACGGTAGCTCCACCACCCGCTGATTGTTTAACATTATGCGGACCCACTTTCTCCTACTGGAGCTGTGCTTTCTGAACCCTGTTTGAGCGCTTTGTCGTGGAGTTGCAAGAATTTCAATTGTTTGTAATTTAGCTGGGGACTGTAGAATTAAGGCTCCAAATTGTTGCCGGTCGGCACCTACGAATTCCCCTCTAGTTGAATGATCGTCTTAACAATGAGAGGCGTGCTTGGTTTAATGCGGAACATATGCAAACCAAATATATGAAATCCTCTTTTATGGCACCACACAGCCTACACTTTTTCGGGCCTTTGTATCCCCAAAGGGGTTTGTCTGCTAAAGATGGCAGTGCTCCTAGGCGGATAGCCAGTAGCTTTTTATTTAAATGCACTGGGTAAGCTAATAGGAGGTATGCTGCTGCTTGCGAGGTGGCATATGTTGCAATTGTCATCCAGGCATGTGATCGCCGCAAAAATTTATTTTTATCTTCCAAAAGTGAGTGACGTTTTCCTGCTTTGTTGATCGCACGGAAAAAGGTAGGATGTGGCAAGTTTAAGTCCCATAAATCAACAGTATTGTTTTTTTCAAAAGATGAAAATAAGTACATGTGATAAGTTGAACTTGCATCGTTCGGCAGCGACAGCCATAGAGCGCTGACTAGAGGGCTAGACTGTTGATTTTGTGTTTTGTGCCAGGATTTAATTGTATGGTATCTTCTTGCGATCGCTTGTTGTGCCAATCCAAATTTCAAGCTGATTTGCGTGGGTGAAGCATTACAGGGGAGACCAAAGATACGTTTGAATGTGTGTATTTGCTATTTATCTAACAGTTTAGCGTCTTTACCATGCATCATCGTGCTTGTGTCTGTCAATGAAGGAAGTAGTTTTGCATTGATAATTGCAAGCATGGTTGAAAAGAGGGCCATTCCAGTTTTGTGTGTTGAAGTCATATATTAAGGTGTTGTTTTTCCTGACCATATACTGCTGGTGTGCCTGAAATTATATATGTATATATTTGTTGTTCAATGTATGTACAAAGGGCTTACTAAGTGACTTTACTTCATTTTTGTATTGACTTGGGCATTAAAATACCGGTGGTGCTGGTAGAAAATTGGTCAGAAGGCAACGCTAAGTGAAACCGATGCCAAATAAATACAAAAGTATGAGCTTTGAATTAAAATGCAGTGTATTTCTATAACATGCAGAATAATTTAATCTCAGAACATCAGATTATATCACTGCTTTGAGAGGCATTTTTAGAAGAGATAGTAAGTAGTACATCATGGACTCCCTCAATATTTGATGACAAGAATGGAAAGTCACTTACCATGTGCATCATATATGTGGCCTAGGTTGTTATTACTACACAGAGCTTTATAGTTGAACAGGAGAGATTTTGTACAGTGCACAATCTGAACTGATGCATTTCAAGGTGCTGTCATGTGTCATAATGAAGAAAGAGGAGGCATTTATAGCTCTTACTAATGCAATGTGTGACCCTGAAGCACTTACCTACATGGTCAGCAAGCTATGCCATGTAGGGTGTGTGGTTGAAAGTGTTTTCTTTGGTTTGTGGTCCTATGTGGGAAGTGTTTCCATGTCTTGTCTGATGAACACCAAGATGCAGTTATCATATCATCGGATGCAGTATGGTGGTGGATGTTTAGTCTGCTGACAGCTTTGAACAGCTCTATAGGTCCCATTGGTATTCTGGTGTTTGCGGTAGTCTGCTAGCAGCCTTAGCTGGGTATTACTGAGGTCAGGATTACACAGTTTGTTGACGAGGGAAGCCAGAATTGATCACAGGTTTTCTGGTTTCATGTTGTACAGTTCACCCACTGGGTATCTCCTTCTCCCTAGAGATGGACTGGCCACCTTTAGTGCCTCATTGGGTGAATTGTTGCTTGTGGTCTACTGATGAAGAAGATCAGACACCAGCTAAGCTTCGGGGCAGTTCAGAGCAGCTTTGCTTAATGACTTTGCTCTTCGCAGTAGGGCCAGCTAGAGAATAACTGGTCATCCTGATACTGAGACATTTTCAGTCCTAAGTATAATGGATATTCAGATAACATTATTCTTTGCCTCAGTCAGCTGTGTGCAATGTGGAGTATGCATATGTCACACCTCACCCAATGAAGCAATGTTTGGTTTAAAACTCAGCTAGGTTTTCGGTCCAGGACATATTCTTGTAATTGTTGCTTTCAAATATGTAGAAAAAAATGGAATGCACTTATTTTAATTATTTTTCTCAATTTTTAGGCAGGCATTAAAGCGGGTGATCCTGAGGGAATGGAGAATGAATAATCTTTAAGGGGGTGATATTGGTTTGACATGCGGGTGATCCCAGTTGCCATAAGTCAGAGGTCACAGGGTTGTTACCAAATCTGTGGCTGTCATGGAATATCATTATCTGGAGTAGGGTTGAAACCTTGTCCTAATTCAAAAAAAGGCCAATGTTTGCTACAAATGTAGGCATACCCAATAGAAATGTACTGCAAAACTTTCACCTTTGTGAATTGGGTGCTTTGTATGGTGCAAATTGCAGTCCTCTTTCTATTTGCATAAGTCTGCTAACCTCCACACAGCCCATAGTTCTTGTCTCTTCTTACGTCATGCTGAATCAAATGTCGGATCCTTTGTGAAAAGCAGTCCTACAGTGTTCATAATTAAACATAGCTAATATGAGCTTTCTATTTCACATTCCATCGGCGCTTTTCAATTTACCAGCATGGCTGCTAATTACAAATGGCCTGAAGTACAACAACATTAAAGGTGTCCACATGGTACTCTTGCCTGCTATGGATTGGATGTTGACTTCATCAACATTTTCTACTCTTGCTAACAGCCACCACAACTATAATAATGGATGAAGAGCCAGGTCCCTCCAAAAGGCCAATGAGTAAGACATACTACTTCCGTCAAGAGTGTGAGAACGAATTTTTATTTACATAAATTAAAGACAACTGTGTATGTTTCATCTCTGGAACAAAAGTTGCAGTGGGAAAAAAAGGCAATGTTGAGAGGCAGTTTTCAATTATGCACATGCATTTTCAGAGGAAGTTCCCTAAAGGAAGCAGCCTGAAGTCACAAAAAGTAAACAAACTGAAATCTGCATTACAGACACAACAATCTTTTTTTACAAAGCCTACTAAGTAAGCCACTGCGGCAACTGAAGCATCTTTCAAAGTTACTCATCACTTGATAAAGCACAAAGCAACATTTCGGATGAAGCCAATGTGAAGGAATCAATGCTTCTAATGGCAGAGTCCTTCTTCAAAGATTTCAAAAAATAGCCCTGAAATTACGTCTGCCATTTCAGATGTGCAGTTAGGGTCGAACAGTATGGCAAGAAGGGTGTCTGCATTATCGGCCAACAAGAAAGAGCATCTAGAGCGAGACTTAAAGATATGCAAATATTTTTCAATTCAGTGTGATGAATCTGTTGATGAAAGTAATAGTGCACTGTTGTCAATGTTCGTTAGAGCGGTTTTTGAAGATTTTACTGATAAAGAGGAATTTTTTACTTTATTGCCTCTGAAAACCGCAACCAGAGGAGCTGACATCCACAGTGAGGTGAAGAATTATTTTGTGAAACAAAATGTCCCATTGAAAAAGTTAGTGGCGATAGCAACTGATGGTGCACCCGCGATGATAGGGCAGATCCAGATTTCCCTCCGTTATTGAACTACCATTGCATTATACATCAACAGGCAATATGTGCCAAGGTAATGGGGTGTGATAATGTGATGACTCCTGTTGTTAAAATTAGTTCAATGTGTGCTAAGGCCAAGCAGCACAGAACCTTAAAATTATTCCTTGAAGAAATATCAGCCAAGTATGGTGATCTTTTACCGCATACTCAGATCCGATGGCTTAGCAGAGAAAAATACAGCGTAGATTCCTTTCGCTATTGCCAGAAGTCAAAGCTTTCATGGAGTCTAGAAATGACGATACCACTCAGTTCTCAAACACTGAGGGGTTGCTTGATTTAGCATTTTGGCAGATATGACAAAAAAATTAGCTGGCTTGAACTGTGAATTACAAGGAAAAAACAAGACAATCGCCAAAATGATTAGTTCTGTGAAAACTTTAAAATCAAAACGTAAACTTTTCATACAGCACGTACAGAAAAGAAAGGTGCAGCACTTTCCCTCTGTGCTTCAAATCCTTTCGGAAAACAAAGCTGAGGCTGTGCTTCTGGGCTAAGAAAAATATAGAAGTCTCCAGATGAGGCTTAATCAAGAGTTCAGTGACGGATTTAGTGATTTCCAGCAACTGTAGCCCTGTGTGATGTTTATTTCAAGCCCCTTCATGGAAGTGGATGTTGGTGACATTTCTGAGAAAATGAGTGTGTTCTTAACCTTGGCTCTGCCACCGTGGAAATGGTTACATTTCAAAATGACAGTGCATTGAAAGCAATGCAACCTGACCTTAATTTCTGGAGTCTTGTGGATGCTAGAAAGTATGAGAACATCTCCACAGCTGCAATGAAACTTTGTTCCCTCTTTGGCTCTACTTATTTTTGAGATTCAGCTTTCTCTGATACAAACTTTGTAAAATCTAAGTTTCGTACACGTCTGACTGACAAACATTTGAATGACTCCATTAGAGTTGCCCTCTCAAGCTATACCCCAGATTACAGGGAATTGGTCGACAATAGGCAGTGTTAAGTCTCTCACTGAAATGGTTTGCATGCAGTTGCAATGAATAATACACAATCTGTGACAGTTACTAGTGAAATCCAAAATCCAGGTATCTCTTTCATTACTGACAACAAGAAAAAGTTGCTGCAGAGAAGAATCTACAGCATCTTAGAATGTTTTTTATTAGTTGAACAATAACAAAGGATTGTGTACCGTAGGCCTGCTTTACTAACACCACGAAAAAGTAGCACCTTTCCAAATTTTTATTAGCCACATGAGATAAGAACACAGCAGCGTTTACTGCAGGCCTGGTTTATTGAGATCAAGAAAAAAAATGATAGCTATAGAGAAATCTTTCAAAGTTTTTTATTAGTTAAACAAGTACAAAGCAATGTGTACTGGAGACCTGAGTTTCAGACACCAAGAAAAAAGTAGTTGGGAGAGAAGAATCTTTAGCATCCTTACAATTTGTTATTAGCTGCACAAAATGAGAAGAAAGCAGAGTTTACTTTACTGCAAGCCTGGTTTTATTGACATCAAGAAAACAAGATAGCTACAGAGAAGAATCTTCAGCATCTTTCAAAATTATTTTATTATTTGAAGAAGAACAAAGCAATGTATACTGCAGGGCTAGTTTACTGACACTAAAAAAAGTAAAGGGAGCAAGTAAATATAATTGCCATCATGACTGGTACCAGAAAAACCTTAAACTAAAAATTTAACCTTTCAAAGAATGCAGAGAGGACAAATTCAGTACTTTCTTTCATGCTCCAGTCCAAATAGCTGCATAAAACAGGTCAGCTGATCTGGACTTTGAAAAGCACAGTCATCTTGTCACAGCTGCAATTGAAGAGTGATACCTCTTGAATCCATCTGTATTTGTGATTCAGCAAAGCTTTGCACCGGCTGACAGCCACGCACTGTCACTACTTCACTACTATTATGACGTCTTCAGAATTGCCCTCCCAGGCTTCCAGATTGCACAGTATTAGAGGACATCACACAGTTCCACTTTGAAGGAAGGATTGATTTTCTTGTACGTTTGTTAATTGAACTGCATTACAATGATTATTTCAGTGGCAGCTATTAATTGAAAAGTCTTGAAGCGTGATGACAACACAAATCCAAAGTCATTCCTTTCATTGTTTCTAGGGAACTCTAAGAATTTTGTTCAAACCCACAGTATGGGCGCCAAAGAAATTAACCTTAAAGTCATTGTTGTGGGATGCAGAAGGGTGGGGATAGGCTTCGACTGTGACATGTATGCGTCTTCTTGCTACCTAAAGTGAAGCCGATGGACGTCTTGACCATTGCATTGCTACATTGACTCACTACACTGTGTATGCACCTTGTTTGAAAAATCAATGAAAATGTTTAAAAGCAGATCAGGAAGAAAAGAGGAACCCTGTATAAACACAGACACACAATTGCCACTGTCACACATGCACAGATATAACACCACTACACAGGTAGGTACAGGGATTATAAGTGCTAACAGTTTGTTGTTAGACAGACTGCCTCCATAAACACTCCATACGTGTCTAAACCCCAATAGAGTTCAATAAATGAAACTCCCAGATGCTCAGGGGCATGGTGTTTTGCTTTCCAAAACAAACCCTCTCTATGGAAAATGAAAAAATGGCAACTATGTGTAATGCCGCCTTGTCGTCCGTGCAGCAATTCAGTTGGGAACACACTTCACTAACATCATAAGAGGACTTTGTGGCGGGCAGAAATAGGTGATGTTGACAGTTTATTCTGATTAACCCCAAAGCTGTATATATTGTCTCAGGAAGGAACTGCCTTAGTATGTGGACCTGAATTTCTAAAAAAACCAAAAAACAATATAATGAAGTTATTAATCCCCTGTTAAAAAAAGTGTAAAAGAAAATGTCAGCATACTGGCAAGTTCATTTCTGAATTGATATAAATTGCTTTCATGGCTTTATAATACTTTGTGCACAATGTTTAGAGGGATCATTTGAAATAAATAAAGCAATTTGGGCTTTGAAATAAATAAAGCAATTTGGGCATCAGCCAGATTTTGTTTGCAAAACTTTGACACGTACCATAACAAATCACTATTTAGAAGGCAAACCCTAAGCATGTCCATTCAAGATAGCGATTTGTTATGCCTTTCTAAACACCTTTTGCAATTGCGTAAAGTGTTACAGAATCACAAAATGGAATTAGTACATTAAAACAAGACATTTAGTAGTTGCAAGCCCTGTAATTTATTGAATCACAAGGTTTGCAACTGTAAAATGGCTTTGTACATCTGTCCCATTGTTTCTACTGTGTAGCAATATAGCAGCCTGTCATTTCTTTCGTTTCCACACTGGGAGACTGCCACACATTTGTTTGATTCTGCCTGGGCTATAGGAATGGAGCTAATCACCTTCTAAACTATACCTTTTCACATCAGTAGTGCATACAACCTCTAGCAACCAGACTTCTGCTCAAGTTAAGGACATATGATCATATCGCTCATGGCCTATGTGCCCTGTGCTGTCCACCATTATATAATCATACTGTCTTCAAATCCTTGTATATGGTGCTAAGATCCTTCTTTGACTCACTGCTCTTGTTTGGAAGAACTATGTTTATTAATAGTGTCCAAACTACTTCCTTTGAATGGTCTCCATTGGAGTGCTCACTGTTTCATTACATCAGTGGGAAAGGATGGGAGGCATCTCTTTTCAAGGGGAATACTTCAGACTCAGATGAGTAAGAAGATTTATCTGTCAGTAATTGCCAGTTCTTCCATTTTTTATACTTTGAAATTACCAAGAAATATCTTTGCAGTGTACGATCGATGTACAAAACAGCAAAACATCATACCATAGCGGTACAGGTCTTATTGTGCATTCATATTTCATTCATAACAAAGTTGCCTCCGATTTAGACTTCTGAGTTCCTGGCAGCCGCACAAAATTAGTACAAGAACCCTCCATACATGGGCATGCCTTTGGGTTCAGACATGCCTATCTTGTGTGGCAAAAGTGAATGGAGCAATGCTCTTAGTAGTTGTGCAGGATGTATGACGTTACAACGCATACTTTTACAACGCATGCACTTACAACGTAATTTTTACAACACAACATCCACTACAACGCATTCCATTACATCGCATGACACTACAACGCATTTTTAAAAACTACCTTTACAACGCATTCCATTACATCGCATACTACCTTTACAACGCATACCATTACAACGCATTATATTACATTGCATTTAAGGTAAGTGTTGGATAGTATAGGGGTAAAAATTACTATTCTCACTCCAGGGGGTGCAACAGTAGGGTAAGTGTTGGATAGTATAGGGGTAAAAATTACTATTCTAACTCCAGGGGGTGCAACAGTAGGGTAAGTGTTGGATAGTATAGGGGTAAAAATACTATTCTAACTCCAGGGGGTGCAACAGTAGGGTAAGTTTTGGATAGTATAGGGGTAAAAATTACTATTCTAACTCCAGGGGGTGCAACAGTAGGGTAAGTGTTGGATAGTGTAGGGGTAAAAATTACTATTCTAACTCCAGGGGGTGCAACAGTAGGGTAAGTGTTGGATAGTATAGGGGTAAAAATTACTATTCTAACTCCAGGGGGTGCAACAGTAGGGTAAGTGTTGGATAGTGTAGGGGTAAAAATTACTATTCTAACTCCAGGGGGTGCAACAGTAGGGTAAGTGTTGGATAGTATAGGGGTAAAAATTACTATACTAACTCCAGGGGGTGCAACAGTAGGGTAAGTGTTGGATAGTATAGGGGTAAAAATTACTATTCTAACTCCAGGGGGTGCAACAGTAGGGTAAGTGTTGGATAGTATAGGGGTAAAAATTACTATTCTAACTCCAGGGGGTGCAACAGTAGGGTAAGTGTTGGATAGTGTAGGGGTAAAATTTACTATTCTAACTCCAGGGGGTGCAACAGTAGGGTAAGTGTTGGATAGTGTAGGGGTAAAATTTACTATTCTAACTCCAGGGGGTGCATACTTACCTTAAATGCAATGTAATATTATGCGTTGTAATGGTATGCGTTGTAAAGGTAGTATGCGATGTAATGGAATGCGTTGTAAATGTAGTTTTTAAAAATGCGTTGTAGTGTCATGCGATGTAATGGAATGCGTTGTAGTGGATGTTGCGTTGTAAAAAATGCGTTGTAAGTGTAGTGCGTTGTAAAAGTTGCGTTGTAAAGGTTGTTCCCCAGTTGTGCATTGCTGGTGAGAATGATGATGTTCTTAAAAGCTGTCATACAATTTACAAAATGACCTATCTAACATGAGCCTCAAAAAACAAGGGCCTTTTTTCTCTTACCTTAATATTAGGTGCAAATGTGCTTGGCCATCCACTGCAACACACCAGACCATGGTCCATTTATTTATAAGTCAATTGTGTGTGACTCATAGTGGAGATTGAAAATCCTATATATTTCATGAAAAAGATATGTACAATCAAGGCCCCCCTCACAGCTCTTCTACAAAACAAATTTATGACACCCTACTCTTAGTACAGTAGCAGACCTGCCAACTTACATGATGCCATCTTGTATCACACAATATCTGCTCCCCTCACATGGTCACCCAATAAGGAGCCAAAATCACACAGTGAGACGGAAAACAACTGGAAACCACTGCACAATAGTGGACTTTCAGCTGTTTCTGGAGGCTCTGAGTAGCCGATGTCAATTAGGGAGTGCAAAAAAAAAACCAGGACATTAGCGGCAGAAGCCTTGGCAAACTTTTGTTCTTTTTTTTGTGTTTGCTTTTTGGAGTAGGGGCAATTGAGGGTGGAGGGGGCAGAAGTGACTCCTACAGAAGCAGTTCTCAGCATGAGGCCCCTCCCCTTTCACAGCCACATCCCCCCTTCACATGGTGAAATAAAGAAATAAGTTGCCAGGTCTGTGGTAGTAAGAATGGCCTCAGCAGCTTTCAAATTCAGTCACCCAAAAAGCATTGATTCCCACACTTGAAACACACATGGGCGTCTGCAGCAGGGTTCTACGATATTACCTCCTACCCCACCAACCATCACAAACACACCCTGATGGTAGTCTTATAATTCCAGAAGCTCCCCATCTCTTGCGGGGTGTCCCATCCTCTCATCCATGCTCTCCTAAGTCTACCTAGAACCCCTTGTTAATCGGGCACCAAGAGCCATCAACATGCTGATGATACACAATTCAATCATAGATTTATGCTTGCCTGTTGGGCATGAATGCAGCAGACAGCCAATGAAAAATCACTTTGATTCACCTTTGACACAGGTCTCCTTCAAAGAACACATCACCAAGTATACCAAGGGAGCATGTCACCAACTCTGCCTTTTGACATTAAAACCCTTCCCTACCACAACTGACTTCAAAGCAGCAGTCAAAGCCGTGGTTCTTTTGCATAAATATGGAGGCCAGGCTCTGCCCCGACCTACCATAACACGGAACTGCCCTGTATGAAAGGCACTCTGTGTTCTTCAACACATCTCACAAAGATGTGAATAAACTCAACAACGTGCCCGAAACGCTGAAGGAGCTGCACTAGCTCCTGCTCCACATCCCCATTAAATAACATGAACAAAAAAAACAGAAGGCATTCTTCCTCTATTTACACATTAAGGATTTGCAACAACATCCCCATCAACACTGCAATTCATGCAAAGGAAAAGAACACACACACCTCATCAAGGAGCACTGCCATCGTACATGATAGGAACCAACAATCGTCTACCAGGACCCACGTCCAAGGGATAGTGCTCTGGTGCTCTCCTGCTAGGTTTGTGCTACACCAAGACCATTTCACACATATGTCATTTTCTTGCCTTCTGAGCTTGCATTAAGAGTGTTTCTAGGAGAGGTGTGGGGCTTCTCACAGCCCAGTTTTACATTGTATGCTATTGCAATTATTGCAATGTTGACCCCAAGGTAAATGTCGTTGTGATCTCTTATCTGAATATAGGATACCATTTTCTCAGGCCCTAAAAGTCTTTAACACATTTCTCAAGCATGAATACAAAAGGGGGTAGAAAAGTAAAGATAACATTGCAAATTATAGTTTGTAAGTGTTTCAGACACCTGATTGCATTCTATAAGCATACCACCTTTACAGGGCAGTCATTGAAGACTGATCATCAGGCCATCTGTCTTAATTTCACCAACCTCCCCATATGCCTGCAAGATAATTTCTTGATGTTCGAAACTCAGCTGGATAAGTCTGATGATTCTGAGCCCCTTTCTTCCAGCATCCAACTGCAGAAACATTATTCCTCTTTGAGCGGTTCTTCAGCTCTTCCATCATTGAACTAAGATGCTGAATTTCATGGAAAGCAACGTTCGGCTTGTTGGTCCCTGTACTGTTATCAGTTTGGGCCTTACAAATCCAATTTTCATTCTCTATTCATCTTGTTTTGCAGGCAATCATGAAACTGGAGAACCCAGCCCTCTTGGTTCTTTTTCATTTGGTATAGTCCAGAGGTCCACATTGTGCTTTTGTTGGTTAGGGACCAGAGAGACTTTGGAGCAGAGATAATAATAATGTATTGCAAAAGAAGGTACAGTTTCAATGGGCTCGAAAGGCAGAGACAAACCATGAAAGAGAATTGTATTCATTCAGGGGCGGCTCCTCCATAATGGCGGAGGAGCATCCCGCAACTGGTCAGTCAGTCAGCAATCAAGCGAAAAATAAAGTGACCACTGACTAACTGAGCCGATGCCAGCAGTGTAGAGAGGGGCGGGGCCATGCACAGCAGGGATGAGTGGTAGGCGCACTATAAGTGTGCATGTCTGTTTGGCCGGCCGTCTTAGGCAAATCAAACAGACATGCACACTTAGGTTTCTCCAACCCAGCTGTGTTGCACGGCAGGGTTGGAGAAACGTCACAGGCTCCTAGGCACTGTCGGAGCAGCAAACTACGCCACTCAGAACAATTCTTGTGCTGCTCTCATGCTATTGAGAGCAGTGCCAGGATTGAGTGGCGAGCCTGTGCCCCAATGCATGCTGGGAGGCCCACATCGTCAGGTAAGTTTTAAATAAATTATTATTCCCTCTATTCCCCCATCTCGCGCCCCACTTGTGTATTGCGGCAGCCACCACTAGATTCATTTATACAGCCATGTTGTGGTGGTGCCTCGCTAAATATGGCTGTGGAGTTTAATGAAAACATTCATCCACTTCCTTTTTAGTCAGCTACCATGCTGCTACACAATTTGGCCATGCAACTCCAATCACACAGCACGCCACGCCATGCCCTGATGAATATGACACTTTACAACGCACACGTTACAACGCGTGTCATTACAACAAATCTTTTACATCGCAAAATCCATTACAACGCATGTCGTTACAACGCATGTCATTACAATGCATAATCCATTACAACGCAATTACTATTCTAACTCCGCTGAGGCGTTACTTTGGGGAATGCATTGTAATGGATTATGCGATGTAATGAGATGCGTTGTAATGGATTTCGTGTTGTAAAACATTTGTTGTAATGACATGCGTTGTAACGCGTGCGTTGTAAACGATGTTTCTCTGCCCTGACTTGAGCACCGCCGCTCCTCTCTGGTCTGTGACTGGAGACCCTTTGGGAATCAAACAACAGACTCCCTCACCTCCTTATTTGGCCAAGCACCTTTCTTTAGAGGCACCTTTGGGGTATTTCTGACCCGAGCTCTCATAAACCTCTTTTATTTGATTATCCTTTTGCTAGATTGGGCACTTTAGTAGTTTAGTTACTTTAGTTTCTGTGGGAAAACACTTGTGAACTTGAACCACATGTTCTCGTTGTTAAGAGAAACTATTTGCACTATCATATTTTATCCATTTCCCCAAGAGACAAGCCAAGAGCAAATCACTCTCAGGCCTATAATCATAAATGCTTTGTGAACATGCTTGAAGCCATGCACCACTAATGCCCTTACCTATGGCCTTAATGCAATGCACAGACTGACAACATCAAAGAAAGACTAAGAAGTACTGAGGAAAGTGCCACAAAGGTGCACGTTAGGGTACCAACATAACGCTGTCATCGACTCAATGTTATCAGACGTTCTTCTCCCCGACTTTGTTTTGACATTTTGGATGTTTTCCTAAAGCCGATGCCCACAGACATAAAAATAAAGAGAGCTCCCTGGGGCACGAATTGGCAGGAATCACACGATGCTGTTTTTTATGCTTAAAAATAGAAGCACTAAAAATAATAGTGATTGCTTTGTAGTAAATGGCTGCTTCCCAAGTCTGGCACATAATATCTTAGCAGGGGAACTCTGTCTCAAATGTGTGCATTCATCATACACAACATTGTACAATTCTCATGCATCAAATCATTTACCTTTGGCATTTTCAATGCTTGGTGCTTGTACAATGTGCCAGCATGGCAGACTTGCAAATTCTGGTTTACTCTCAAAACATGAGTAAGGATTCACTGGCAAGGAGGGGGGTGGGCAGAATTTCCGTGCACCTATGTCTTGTATGCAACAGGAAACATTAGCTCAGTGGCACCATGTAGCTGGAAACCCCTGTGCTCAGAATAGCACTCCATTCATTATAAAAACAATACACCTCTGAAAGACATCACATAACACAGTAAATTAACACCAAACACAACCCCGCCTCCCCAAAGCTAGACTGATTTGAAGGGATATTGTGGAGCCTGAGCAGACACAATAGACTCAGTTACCTTCATAAACCTACCTCAAACTGGGCACTTCATTAAATGTCATGCTCCCGAACCAATAAACATCTCTGACTATACACACACCAAACAACACAGACATGCATAAGAAACACTACCTGACCCATGCTACTGATAATGCTACATACACAGAAAACAGTGGTGGCTTCTCCTGATGGTACTAGCTAGGGCATCAAGGGAGGCATAAATACATTAAAAAAATGCATGTATAAAAAAAGACTTACCTGACGCTGCGCCGCTCGGTCTTCCTTCTCTCCTAATCCTCGGACTG
Source organism: Triturus cristatus (assembly GCF_964204655.1). Lineage (NCBI taxonomy): Eukaryota > Metazoa > Chordata > Amphibia > Caudata > Salamandridae > Triturus > Triturus cristatus. The sequence goes on from NC_140593.1 coordinate 1,093,666,956, forward strand.
GTGGACACTGCGCAGGCTCCCAGATGCTATTCCCAGCATGAGAGAAGCGCTGGGATTGGTCTGAGCACTGTGTTTGAGCACTGAGACAGGGACTGGGAGCCTGTGGCTTTTCTCTATCTGACAGTACAACACAGCCGGGTGGAGAAATGCTAAGCGGATTGGCGTGGCTTAAAATGGCCGACCAAACCGTCATGCGCAATTAGTATTACCCACAACTCCTCCTACTGAAGCTCAGGAGGATGGCCCGGCCCCGCGACTCAGCTACCCAGCAGAGGCAACGGTGAAAATGATAATAACATTCTTTGATTATCGTTTTCTTTTTCACTGTTGCCTCTCCTGGGCAGTAGCAGCAGTGGGGCAACGCTCCTCCGCCATAGCGGAAGAGCCGCCCCTGATAGAAAACAGACTATTGTCTGTGGTCGAATTCTCAACACCTGCGCATAAAGATACCCAATCTTGATAATGCAAGATCATATTAATGGCAACCCACCACTGTAGGAATCTCTCTTAACATAGCTACATTTCTATGAGCTATTTTTGAAAGACCAGGGGTTAAATCTCATTGTCCTGATCTTTTTTTCCCATGTCCATCTGTGATGTTGTTCGTGTATAATAGGCAAGCCAGCCCACTCTGTGATGGCTTACGTCTTCCAAGAACTGTACTTCATTTATTTTACAGAAAAAGACTGTGAATTTGTGTCTTCCAATAAACAGTGACATTGTTCTTCTTGGAACAGACAGTTTAGAGAAAACATTCTCTTTAAGTGAAAAGTTCACACAAACTCCTGCTGTCCCCCATCTACTCAGGACATTCTTTTTCAATTGGATGTTATCTTGCTCTGCCAAAATCCCACACTCTTCTGCCTATTAGCCACTACGTCTACGCATCTGTCAATCAGTCCTGATAATTGTTCGAGTGTGTGTGCTCTGTCTGGGACGGCATACGCTCTCTGTTTGACAGGTTACTTACCATATTAGGGCCCTGTCAAGCCTCTTTCTCATCTCAATAATGAACAGTTGCAGTAAGTTCAAACATCGGACGTTCACTCGTTTTCTTCAATTTAAAATAGCAGTTTCCAGATCATGGCTCTGAATGAAGTGTGTTAGTATTTCTTCGCTGTTGTTTGTTTACACGCTCTGCGTCAGCCGAACAGAAACGTTTCCCTGGGGGAAGGTCGATGGGTCGGAATGAGCAACGTTTGCTTGTTTAGTAGTAATCAATAGTCCTCTTGGAAAGGAGAAATGTAATTATTCAGTATGAAATGAACTGACGTGAATTGCAAATTAATTCCATATCCTAAAATAGTAGCAGTGCTGCATGGACACTGGTTGTCTGTTTTTTTAAATAACAATTTTTATTAAAGCCAAATTTAGCAGCAGCAAAGACAGTACATAGGTAAGACAGCTGTAGATACAGGCATCCTCGTACTAGCGAAAGGTGCATTATCAACATGAAGCATCAACTATGTCCCCAAGCAATAGGCAGGTCAGTACAGAGGACTACATTTATTTCCACAGTTCTAGGAATCGTCACATCTGCTAATCGTTTGTTGGCGCAGGGAATTATGTCACCTCGTCTGCGTCTGCCCCCTCCAATAGTGCATTTCTCTCCTGTCTAAGTTCCACTGTGGGAGAGATACAGATATCCCCCCTGTAGTTATTCCAACGCCCCCACTTTTGATCCCATTTTCGAGGGCAGCCTCTACCTTTATATACAGTTTTCTCCGCCACCATAGCATGGTCCATGTCCTTAGCCCACTCCTGCAACTGTGGTAAAGTATCCGACCCCACTTCTGGGCAATATTTCTTTTCGCTACGCTCCATCCCATAGTGGCCCACGATTGTTCGGTTTGAGTGAGGTCTGTTGCCTCCCAGATGTTGAGGAGGCATAGGCGGGGAGATGGATGTATGGGTTTTCCACAGGATCTAGTCAATTGTCGTGTGACATCTATCCAGGAGTTTTGTATGTGAGGGCATTCCCATAATATATGTAGGAATGTGCCTAATTGGTTGCAGTGTCGAAGACAGTTCGTGAAACAAGAAGACAGTTCCTTCCTTTCATTTCTGCTGAGCCGCCTGGGTTATAACTGAGTCCGGCTTGGGGTGGCCTGGTAGACAAGCTGGAGCATCCGAGGGCGCTTTATATTTCTTGTCCAGTCTGGCGAGTACTGGAGTAACCGTTGCTGGTGTCTCCATGACCTTGAGACCCTGTTCCCCTATATCACTGACAATTGAGAGAGGTCGAACTGCCTTGCGATATGGTTCCTTAAAATCGTACAAGAAACATTCCGTTTTGTCAGATGACATGGTGAGCGCAAATCTCTTTGTAGCTCTCTCCATTAAATTATGGAACCTTGGTTGTCTGTTTTTATCTCATTCGAATGACTTAATCATATGTACAGCAATTTTACACATTTCTGTTGCACTTGAATTCTTTGCACAATTTTGTATGCTGTTATTTATTTGTTTGTGTTTAAGTGGGAGGCGACTGGTAAGTTTGGTATAGCTTGAACCACATCTGGAAATCACTAGACTTTACCTTGGGCTAAGTGCTAAGGTTCACACAGTGGCGTTGCCCCACTACTCTGCAGCAGTAAAAGAAAGGAAAAAAATAAAATGATAATAACATAATGTTATCATCATATAAATTTTTCCTCCTGCTGCGGCAGCTGTGCGTGAGGGGGCAGGGCGGGACTGCAGAGCAGGGGATTAGTGGTAGAACCCTCCTAAATGCGCAGTGACTGTGTGGCTGGCCCTCTCGGGCCGTCCAAAACAGTCATGGGCACTTTCGCTGTTCTCCATGCAGGCTGCATTACAGCCTGTGAAGACAACATGCCCACCCCTCCAGCCCCTGGCTGAGTGTCGTGTCACGGCGCTCAGACCAATCACAACGCTGCATTGCAGCGTTATGATTGTTCAGAGGAGCCTCGTTGTGCTTCCTGTTTCTGGAGTCAGACGCAGTAGAGCAGGAGGTAGAGACGCGGGACCTGGCAGCAAGGTAGGTGTTAATTATATATTTATTTTTTTCATTGCGACCCGCGCAACCCCCACACTTCTGCCTAACCACCCGCAAGCCTTGCTGGCCGCCACTGGGTTCACATAGAAGAATTTGCAGATTTCTGCTGCTACAGCAATGGCATTTCCACACCCTCTCGATGGAAAATTGATATTACAATCCTGGAATACAAAACCATTATCACACAGCTACTTTTTGATAGCTAAGCACACATACATGCTCTCCTAATACTTGACTGTGAAGCAAGTGTTCTGTGAGTAGTGCTCAATGGGCCAACCCATAAGTTAAGAATGTTAATCACAGAAAGCACTGTGAATCTTCAAAGAACCCGTGGCTCCAATTACAAAATGGCAGTCTCCCACCTTTTATAAGGGGGGCAGCACTATGGCATTTATTGCAAAAGGGAACGTGCACCCACCCCTGGAGCCTCCAAGAGACCCAGGGGACCAAATCTACTGGTGCTGTATTTACATAAAATTGTGGGGGGGGGGGCATGCAAACCTCCCTTCCGTGAGCCTTTAAGATGCCTACAGGAACCCATCCCCATGTCACCATATTAAACATTAAGGGGAGGTGGAGCATGCGGTCCACCTCCCTGAGCCTCTACAGAGCCCTTGGGAGCCCATCCCCTGGGGCCGTTATCAATTCGAGGGGGGCATGCAACCCCCTCCCTGGGCCACAATAGGGTGTCGGGGACCCTATCCGGCCAGTGTTTATTACAGATGAGGGGGCATTGGACCTCCTCCCCAAGCCTAAATTGGCCCTGTGGACACCCTGCCCCGGGGCTCAATCCAAGCAGTGTACTGGGGACCCTATTCCCCAGGATACTGCAGTTTCTTGCCCTCTGGAGTGTGGGCATACCCTGGGTGCTCATTTGATAAACAAAGAAGTTAAAGTGTGACATCCTTCATCCTATGCTGAATACCAGAGTCCTGCCACCACTCCTCACAATGCAGCATGCAAACAGCCCTCTGAGTGACCACGTGGGAACACACTAGTACAGTCCAGGTGGCATGGATGCTCAACCATGCGCTGAACGTGGAATCCTGGAACACTCTTCCTGGCAGAGCTTGTATCGCTTCTTCCCTTCTTCGATGTGGATAGTCTTCTGTAACTTTGTTTCGCTCCTCTTAGCACAGTATAACACTACCAGCCCTTCTTGACTGATAACACTCTTGAGCCTTAGTGGCCGGCTACTGGAATATGCCCCACATAGTTTACATGTTATTTTATTTATTTATAGAATTTGTAAAGTGCTGGAATCCCCCCCGGAGGGATATCTCTGCGCTAAGGAGTGGTAAATGCACAGTTAGGTGGGTCACTGACTGAACAATTCAATCTTTAGGAGTTGTCTGAAGTGGAGGGGATTAGTGCACTTGCGTACTTGGATGGGCAAGGTTACCACAGGGAGCATTGTCATGCCTTTCTTGCCCTATCAAATTAAAAATCATAGAATATGCAGCCAGTGGTGGTTCATCTCTTCTATCCTTGTCTCTTCTTTAGATTCGATGAAGATTAAAAAGTCCAACAATCTTGTAATTCCAACTCAGTAGTTGTTGTTTTAGAAATGGCATTAATCTAAGGTTCCAAAGCAAGGTCCCAGTTGAAAAAGATTGAAGGGCTTTTTTATTTCTTAGCTGATGAGTTCATGTTCTAGAATGCGAGGCCAGAAAAGGTGCTAAACTGTCTTGATCCAGTGGTTTCAGCCAGGGCCGGCTTTAGCGCTGGTGGCGCCCTGTGCGACAATGTTCTTTTGGCTTCCCCCCCCAATGTCCACCTCCACCACGGATTCTCTCACTAGCACCCTTTAACAGTCTCCATAACGCACTCTCTCAGATACATTGAATTAGTTATATAGCGCCCCTCATACCAGTGTAGGGTGTCAGAGCACTCTGCATCACACACACATTACACAGAAACAATCAATCATACGTGTTTTAAATCAGAGTATAGGAAATGTTTACATAAGCCAAATGCCTAAAAGTGTAGGAGCCACATGTCATCCATACTGGTAGGCAGTATAGTTTAAGAATGCTTGGTGTGGAGAAGCACAAACTCGAAAAATCCAAATCCTGGAGCTGGTTTCCGTGCAGCGCTCATACACTCCAGCCGTCCAGTATTCCCCTCTGAAGAGACCAGACGAGTCTCCGAGCTGCAGGTTTTCAGTATCGATGGATATTTTTCTAGCGGTTGAGGCTTTATTTTTATGCCCCAACTATCCAGTAGCGTATGATGGTTTTTCATAATCTCTGCCGGAGTTGGGCTAGTGAAGGTTAGCTCAGTGGTTTCGTTGGTCTCATTAGGGCCTCGGGGTAGAAAAGATACGCTCTCAATGTCTGTTGTATTTATCTTTTCCAAACCGGGAATGTTTGCGCAGAGTTTTAAAAGATTACTGCGATTGAGGGTATCCCATTTGCCTTGTGAGGCATACTCTGGATATAACAAAATTTTTTGTTCTTGTTGTTTTATATGAGGCTGGGTCAGGGTCCCAGTTGCCAGTGTTGGGATAGTGGCCGGTATAAAGGAAGTAATTGGGCAGGCTGTCATGCCCTCAGTAGATCGTCCCCAGTCCCAGTGGGGCGTAACTGTTATTGTCCCGGCGGCAAGCCCTGGTGTTAACCTAGGTGGAACTGAGCTTATTTCCGTGGTGATAGCTTGATCGATTTTAGTTGGCGATAGTTGTGGTTGTCTGTTCATGCTTAAGATTGGTTGGTTTCTATGCAGAGGGTTCTTCTGCTCTGCTAAACAATCTCTAGAGGAACCCTGGATTGCTTCGTTCGCCTGAACGGTATGTAGTGCTGTCAAGATCTGTTGAGGACCCGGGCCCAAAGGGACAGCCCAGCAAGGGGCAGAAGAAGCCGCTGGGCCCAGAATAGGATCGGAGGTAATCGTGCCAAGAGCGTCGTGACGTGCTGAATTTGTTGCTATTATAGTAGTTGCGGTTTGCAACATAGCCCCCTGGTACTCGTTGGAATGTTCATACGACTCTGAGGAGGCGGGCAGTAGCCATTGTCGGATTGAACCATTTGATGCGGACTTATATTTGCTCTGTTTGTTGAGTTTTTTTAATCTTTTTTTATTTTTTCGAGAGAGGTGTCGAGTAGCTGGACTTGCCAATTTTTCAGTTGTGTAATCATCTTTGTTTTTATCTCGAGGGAGATTTGGGAGACGGGAGGTCTCGTCCGGTTTTGCACTGGGCTCCAAGGCGAGTCTGTTGTCTACTTCGGCTGGATTACCTGGGTCAGAATTACCTGGGTGAGCATCTGTGATGTTAAATGGCCCGTCTATTTTTTGGTGAGCAAGTTCGTTGTTCCGAGTTCTTCGGGCTTCATCTTTGAGGTCAACAATTAACGTGCTCATTATGTCTGGGAGTTTTCCTAGCTTGAGCAATATGGGGCTGCAGCCACAGCTCACTGGTTTGATCGAATAAGAAGAGTTTGTCTGTGCTCTGTGTATTAAAGAATTCAGGTTGTCCAGTTTAGTGTCTATCCCGGAAATCAGGCCTACTACTGCCTGTAGTATGGTTATTTGGATGTCAAGTTTGTCGGCGTGCATTATGGCTGCGTTTGCCATAGAAATTGAAGCCTCATTAATTGTTGACAAATGATTAACGATTGTAGATAACTGCTCCTCTTTGCATGTGTCTCTGCTCCCAGGACGAGGGGGCTGTAAGCCATTAGCTTGAGCTGGGCTGCCGGACGCTGGAAAGGTAGTAACCTGGGGGTGTATAAAAACAGAAGTTGAGCTAGTGATTGCTCTCATAGCAGCGTCGGGCTCGCTGCCCCCGTCTGTAATCTGACTCGGAGTTGAGGCTGCCAACTGGTGTGTGAGGGGGCAGCTTGAACTTGTATCGTTGCCTGTTTCGAGACTCATTTTAGTGAACTCCGTTAAAGCTGGCCCTTGGAGAATAGTTATTTTGGGGGACAGTGGAGTGGTCGGCCGACTAGATGGAGCCAGGCACAGAGGTGTTTCTGAGACTGTAGCTTTAACAGTGTTGGTGGGAGCTTCCATCCGGGGCGAATCCGCTCTATAGTAATTAGCTGAGTGCGCTGATGGGGCCGTGGAATAGATAAAATCTCTTATGTCTCTGTTTGCTGTGGGCGCAGATATGGTCTTTTGGGGCCTTGGACTGAGCCCGCTGGCTAACTGGTTATCTGAAGTAGAGGCCCTTACTTGGCATGGTTTTATCGGAGTCGCCAAGCCAAATGTGGAGGCACCGTCTTGAGAAGCTTCCCCGTGGCCTGAACCTCGATCAGAATTCGTTCTGCTGGTGGGGTAGATTAACTTTCTTTTTTGCCTCCTTGCGGATTTGTGGGGGCGGAGCTTCTCGGTGTGCTGTACTAAGGTCGAATTTCTAGTCCTCATGTTAAGTGGTTAAGTTTTGAATGATCAATGGCGGGGGGGAGGCTGGTGTAGTGAAGTCTATGGCTGTCAAGGCTTCTTTAGCTCTTAGCCTCTCTTCCTTTCTTCCACCCGCTCTCCCGTGCTTAACCTCTCTTGCTTTCTTCCACCCGCTCTCCCGTGCTCCCTTAAATGACTAGGTGGCCAGGCGAAATGTCGCGCATCGGTAGGCTTACCTCGAACGTGCGAGATGGCCACCGTTTCCAGGGGTGATGATTGCAGTGGTCGGGATGTTAATGGTCAGGCTGTTGGCTGTTGAGTGTTGATTGTACAGGAAAAACCTCCTCGGATCCTCCTCGGATCTGCCAGTCAGAAGAGACAACCTGCCGGAGGGGGGGGGGGGCTGTCTGCCCTCGAGCCCTACCCGGTCCTCCTGGGCTTTACTTTAGTCACTGCTCACGACTCGTGCAAGAGTGGCAAGGTCGGAATCAGGATCCAAAGGGGGGACGACCTCCAACCCCGCCAATGAAACCCCAATTAAAATCACAACCAACTTGGGTCAGGGCAAACGCATATGCAGTGTAACGGGAATCATCAGCCAAGATTGGTCCTGGTTGCCGCACACTTTAAACCCCAGCACCTAATAGACGCCCTCCCATAAAACATTCCACACGACCATCAACCACCAGCAGTTTAAACATCATGTCTTGGAATGTCGCAGGGATAACCAAATTAGTACAAAATCAAGCGGCAGTGGATTTCCTTGAAGGAGCCGATATAATCTGCACCCAAGAAACTTGGGTAGTTAAACCCATATCCCTAAGGGGGTACGCCGAATTTTGTAAACCAGCTATAAAAGCCAACCTATTCGGAAGACCCTCAGGAGGGATCACGATTTACATCAAGCACTCGCTATGCATTGAATTTACTGAAACACCTTTTACTTCCCATTTATTCTTGGCTGGCATTCTGAAAGGGCTCCATACGACCAAAGGTCCCCTCTCCATCCTCTTAATCAGTGTTTATTATAACCCCCATGGGCAGGGGGCCACGGACTCCAGGTCACTGCTGACAAGCCAGTTAGAAGCCTTACTTTTGCATTACCCCTTACTGGACTCCATCATCCTTGGGGATTTTAATACTCACAACATAGGGGCCACCCAAAGGCATCTCCCTGGGGCAGCAAACGCCTTCAATGCTTTAATTAAATCTTATAACTTGGCTACCGCTCACGTGGTCTATTTAAAAACTCATCCAATGGCAGCCGTAGCCCCCACTTTCAACAATCAAACAACGATTGACTACATCATTTTAAGTGAACATCTTCAACCCTTACTGTCAAATTATACAGTTCACCCACGCAATGAAAGCGACCATGCCGCCCTAACAATCACCCTGAACCTTACAACGGAACCCCGTCCTAGGACGAACTGCCTCGGGGCTTCCACTGGTGAAGAGCCGTACAATCTTCCGAGACGAATCAAATGGGGGCCCGTGCCGGCAACCAAGTTCGAGGCCTGGAAACAAGCATGGGAAGGCTGGCCATTAAGTCCCAACTGTGGGGGCGTTATAAAAGAATGGGACAGATTAGCTCCGGACCTAGCCCTTGTGCTTCGCGACAAACCAGCAGGCCGAGCACGATCATATGTACCCCATAAACTAGGAACCAATATGGCTATCAAAGAAAGCGCCCGATCATTAAATGGCCTACGCAGAACATACAGAAAAACCGGCTCTGATCAAGATAAAATGCGATTAAAAACAGCCGCAAAAAATCACTCAAAAACGGTGTGGGCGGCAAAGCGTGATCACTCAGATGCCCAATGGCTGAAGATTTTTGAATTGTTAAGACCCTGTAAAACCCAAGAATTCTGGACCTATTTAAACACCCTGGCCCAAGGTCATAACCACAGAGAAAACTCACTTGAAGCAGGTTCCTGGGTCAGACACGTAGAGACATTATATCAAGACGACCAACATAGCCCCAACCCAAATCACGACCACGCTGGGACTGGCGAATCAGACTTCTCTGCCAAATTTAAAGTCGACCTTGAGACCGCTTTAGTTACCAGAATTCTAAAAAAAATCAGACACAACGGAGCTCCGGGTCCTAACGGCCTGCCCGGATCCCTGTTCAGGGCAAATATAGAATTCTGGTCCGAGACTCTGACGTTCCTCTATGCAGAATGCCGCCTCCTGGGGGATGTGCCAGACTCCTGGAGAGGGTCACTCCTTCATCCGATTCATAAAAAAGGCCCCAAATCCAACCCGAACAACTATCGCATGATTGCTCTCCTGGACATCGAGGGCAAGGCCTACGCCAGCTCCATCTTAGCAGAGTTAACCCACTGGGCAAGTTCCGAAGGCCTTTTACCATTCTTTCAAACCGGTTTCAGATCAGGAGCATCGACGATTGATAACATAATAGCCCTTTCTTATCTGGTCCACCAAGCAGTCAACCGTAAAAGTCTCCCTCTCTTCGCCTGCTTCATTGATTATTCAGCTGCGTTTGATGGTGTAGACCGATCAATCCTTTGGAAGAAGCTGACACTTTGGAACATCAACCCCGGGTTGCTGAAAGCAATACAATCATTATACTCTAAAACTTGGGTCAGAATTAAACTCTCCAACACCGCAGCAACAGAGAAAATAAATACAGATCGGGGTCTAAAACAAGGGTGCGTGCTTGCTCCGCTCTTGTTCAACCTGTATACCGCTGATATGGGCCAAGCCTTGACAGGAGCAGCACTGGCTACGCCAAGGATCGGGGACACAAAGATACAGCTTATTCAATACGCTGACGACTTGGTACTCCTAGATCATACCAAAATAGGTCTACAAAAAGCCCTGTCGGCTTTGGCAACCTACAACGTGGCCCACAAGCTGGTGGCCAACCAAACTAAATCCAAAGTTGTCATCTTCGGCCATTATCCAAAAAAGAAATTAGCTAGATGGAGCCTCGGCCAGTTGACATTGGAAAGTGCACAAAAATATAACTACTTGGGCGTCTGGCTCACAGAATCAGGGCGGCCATCTGCTCAATTGCACAAAATCCAAACGAAAGGGAAATGCATTATTTATGCTCTTTGCAAACTACAAGCCACCTTGCACAGCCCAACCACGACGGCCATCCGGAGAGTTTTACGTGCAAAACTAATGCCCGCCCTAACCTACGCCCAACTAGCATTTCCCGGAAAACTATCGAAAGAACTGGAAAAAATACATTGTAGTGCCCACAAAAGGCTGTTCCATCTACCTGCGTGCACCCGCAACACATTAGTGCGCTTAGAATTCTCTTTGAACCACCAACTACTGGAAGAGCTGGCCTTTCTGTGTAAATACTATTTTCTCACAACAGCGGCCCAAGAGAAATCTATGAAGGCGGTTTTAAAACACATTTTCTGTGTACCTGGGAACCCATGGTCAACTGCACTCGCAGCTGGAGCAGACCAGCTTAAACTCGCCCTGGAGTCCTGGAACCCCAAGATCATTAAGTACTCCGCCATCAAGTGCACACTCAAAAAACAAGTTCGTATTCACTCTCGCGCCTTAGATCTGGATCAATTGGATAAAAAAGGCCTGCACGAAAGCCAAACCTTGCCACAAAAAGGGTTCAACTCTAAACCTCACCTTACGCAGGCCGTGGGCAGAGCAGCCCTACTCAGGATCTTAGCATCCAGATTACATCCTCTGCCACTTCAAGAAATATATAACACCAAACTGAGAACATTGATGAGCAAGGGCTGCCGGCTCTGCGATTACAAACACGAGTCACTGGCTCACCTCCTATTTTGCTGCCCCGCCTTGCGCACAGCCCGCAGTCTCTATCTACGGCCAATTTTATTACAACTGGGTACCCGCACAGCCAAGGAGGCGATTCATAAATTGTACACATTGAACACAGTAAAAGATATGGCCTCGTTTGGCAAATTCATGCAACAGACTCGAACCCTGCTGACGACTCCACCACTTGGAGCCTCAGTCAACTGCAAGCCTGCCTGATGCCCATGGACTTTTAACTATTGTCTTCTTTTATTAGCTGATATTTTCTGTTTTATGCTAAAGTTTTATGTTATGGTTTTAAGTAACCAGCAATAAATACTCATTCATTCATTCATTCATTCATTCATTCATTCATTCACAAACTCGAAAAAGAAACAGTATAGTTGGGAGTTTTCTTTAATAATAAGAATCGATTTCTAGTCAAATTAACCCTTTATGCAACATTAATCAATGTTCTAATGTATGCTTTGCAGTGTGTATGCAGTTCTGTGATGAAAGTTAATAGCTCACTGTTGAATATTAGGACTTTAAGTTATAAATTGCAAGTAACAAAAGGATGTCTCTTTTAAAAGCAGTAACCTGCTGATGTGTTCACATTATATGCACTCTGAAATTGACTTGGTACACGTTCTTTGCAGCAGGCATGTTAACCCTCTGCACTAACTTCACAGAGGTCAAAACCTCAACTATACAAAACACTGAGCTCTCTCCAGGAAGATAATTAATCACACGAGTTATTTTGACATTTATGTGAGGCCTGGCAATTGCGGGAGGAAATAAACGCTGCAGCAGGTGCTTCAAAAACATAATAAACTTGCAAACACGGCGCCCCCAGGAAGCCAGCACCCGGTGCGGTGGCACCGGTCGCACCGCCCTAAAGCCGGCACTGGTTTCAGCAGTTCCAGAGATTGAGACATTTCACTATCGGGTATGTAGACTGAGATTATTTCTGACTAATGATGGTCAAGAGCTCTGCTTTAAAGCCTCAATTCCAACTAAATAACACTGATTGCTTATAAATAGGGCTCCCGGTTTTATGGTATTTATTTTTTTGCCATTTCCGTCTGTATTTATCCATATTTATTTTTTGGGCATTTTTTCTGTATTCATCCACATTTATTTTTGCCACAAGCAAAAGTCGACGCTACAGCTAGTATTTTTCCACATTTATTTAAATTGACAATGCACACATGTGCTCGGATTTTTATTGGTCAACACTATACATTCATCTGAAAACTTTGCCATTTGCAGAATGTCCCAAATATGCTTAAAAGTGCTACCACAAGCCATTTGTCTCAGAGCCTTGCAATTTCTGTCATCGGCAGAGTGCCACATCCGCTCCCTCACTGAACACCATACTGCCCCACTGAGAGAAATTCACACTGCCTTCAACTACAATCCAATTTGATCTGCTATAAACACCTGGATGCGACTCAATTCAAATTACGCACTAGACAAGAGCAATTTGCTCCCTAAAGGAAATAGTAACAACACCCTGGAAAAAGCAAACATTCATAGGGAATGAAGGATTAAATAATGAAATATAAGCAGGAACAACATGGTGAACTTAACGCTTTTACACTCACTATTCAGAAATCACTGAGTGCTTCTGCCAGAAAACTACAGGGCCCAGAAAGGACCCATTTCAATGTCCACTGCTTATATGCTTACAAAACGTAAACAGTATTGTTTAAAAAGACCACATTCGTGAACACAAAGCCGCCGTACACATTTTGTTTTCCAATCCACCCATCAACCAGGTATTGCTGTACCTCCAGGGTTGGCGCACTTTGCCACCGGGGGAAAACAGCGCTTCACTGGCAAACTCAGTAAAGTGATACTAATGTTTTTGGGGTTTGAATAAAACTGATCCGGCCACTTTAAGAACACTCCGTCTTGCTTTATTTAGGTATTGATTTGTCATATTTTGAACCTTTTATTTCCGTGGCTGCACTTTGGAATAGAAAAATGTCAAAACGGAATTTCCATCAAAAGTGGTTTTCTGTTTTTGCATCCATTTCACAGGGAAACAAATGAACGTCATGAAGAAAAAGAGGGTGAGAACAATTTCTTGAGTCACGGTTTTCGGTAAGTGAGGAGGAGTTAGACAGACAGAGAGGGAATAAGAGTAAGAAAGAGGGGGTTGGGGCAGCTGCCAGCGGCTGAGCAGAAGCGGACACCTTCCTTGTCTTGTCTGGGCAGGAAGCAAGAGACGGAGACCTTTTCCTCCTCTGCTCCCCGCCCGTTCCCGAACAACCACTAATGCCAGCCTTCTCTGCAGGTCTTGGATATTGTAAAACCCAGTCTGCGAGGAAACAACGGGTGCTGGTGCAATCGGCAGAGGCTAAGAGTGAAAGAACTTTAAAGCCTCATTAACAAGTAAACGGTCTTTCAAAGACCTGTGAAGTACTCGGGTGCAGCTGAGTGTGTGCCCGGGAAGCTGTCTCAGCCGGGCTGACACCTCTTAACCCTCTAAGGAGGGGGAAACACCAGATGGTCAATGACAAAATGTACTAGTATTTTCCCGTTTTTATATATAAATACAGATAAAGGAAAACTTGTTTTCCGCCTGTATTTATATGTAAAAATCCGTTTAAACGGAAAACCGGGAGCCCTACTTATAAATCCTCTGATATCACATGATAGTCAATTCCGTGATGGACAACGTTACAATGGTATATTCTTAACATATATGTGGTTGTTGTGAAGATCCTCCAAGCCGCAGCATTGTCTTCAGTCTACACTTTCTGACAGCGATCCTATCTTAAGACCAATGACAATAATGAAGCCTGTTTTAGGCAGTCTGTATTGTTGAACCTCTTTTGTGAGTGAATAGTTTGTATGTATCCTCACTCCTCATTGAGAACTACTGGGTGTTCTATTCAAGCGTGTGAATCCATGGGGAGTATGTTAAATTACTCATCCATCAAGGACAGTCACTGGGGGTCAAACGGTTTGTGATACCACTTCTGCTACCTCTGACTTTTTAGTGAATCAATCCATGTGGTTCACACGAACTCCTGGCCGTTAGACCTCAGCGAATGAATGATAGTTTTATAGAATGATAGCTTTATAGAGAGTGACTGATGCCCAAGTGTTTAGGTGTCCTGGCGCGAAGGAAACACAGAAAGAAGGGACACACAGCAGTTGAAGGGTCCTGAAAAGCCACTTTTTCAGTGCCTTCCTAAAGACAAGCTTGGATTTAGGATTTCTCCACTGTTCCTGGAGTTTGTTCTAGTGAGTGGTTTCCAAGTCCTCAAAGGATCTTCCTGTCCTTCAAGATCTTTTCAATCTAGTGACATCCATGAGGTTGGCATGTGAGGAGTGGAGAGACCGCCCTGACACATAAGGCCGAATCACATGCCGGAGGAAGGATGGACCTTTTTGCCAAGGCCTTAAAGATATAACAAAGTGTTTTGAACAGAATGTGTTTCCTAACTTGGAGCCAATGCAGTGTTCTTAGAAACATGAAAACCAATTGTCTGCGTAGGAGAATGAGAAGAGCCGCATTTTTCAAAATTTGCAATCGATTGAGGAGATAATCTGGTTGCCCAAGGTACAGGGAATTACCTTCACCCAGTCTGGCTGTAATGAGTGCATGAACCACTATCTCATGTGCTGACAAAGTCATGAAAGGAATGACTTTTTTGTAGATCTTAGTAGTGCTAAATAAGTTGATGAAATGTAGGCAGTCTGTGAGGTAAAAGAAAGATTGCGGTCCAAGCAGATGCACACATTTCTTGCTGTTTCTGGTGGGTTCAAGGGCATTCCAGGGGTGGGAGGCCACCCAAAGCGGAGCCTGATGGCATTTTAAGTACCAAACAGCAGTACCTCTGTTTTCCTTCCATTTAACGTATGGCAGGTAGCCTTCTTCCACTTTTCCACTCCAGTTAGACAAGGATATTATTAGATGGGTCTTATCGGCACATGAAAATATCTGAACACCAGGTGTTCTGACTAAATCAGCTAAAGATACCATGTAAACATTGAATTGTTTGGGGCTGAATGAGGATTCTTATGACACTCCACATGAGAGTGAGGAGGATCAGGATGAGTAGAAGTCTATAGTAACGGATTGTGATCGCTTCATCATGAAAAACCCTATCCGAGCTCCAGGGGGCCCCTCAGCACAGCACACTGGCCTGCGAGCTCCCGAGTAAGCCCCGAAGGGGGCCCCTCCTTGCACTTTGCAGGGAGGCCCCCTCAAGTTTCGTTACGCCACTGGGTTTACAGATGCCCAAAGTGAAGAGTTGTTCTATCAGAAAAGAGTGAGAGACAGTGTCCGGCTGACAATAGACCTAGTAGTAGAGCAGCAGAATCCCCTTGATCAAGAATAGCACGTACGTGTTCCTAATCCACCAATAAGGCTGTTTCACTACTGTACTCATGGCAAAAACCTGATTGTGAGCTATCTGCTCCATTTTACACTTCCAGGTGTGATGAGAGTTACTGCTTTAGTGCCTTTTCTGCTACTTTGGCAGGGAAGCCAAAAAGTAAATGTCAGAAGCTTGCCAGGTCCCTGGGGATCCAGAGATGGTTTCTTGAGCCAAGACCTTAATTGCTCTGCTTTTCCAAATCATAGAGTGTTGAGCATCCAAGTGGGAGGTATGTATGAAGTGGTCCATGTTATTTATCAATGGAATGTTGTGGCACAGCTACCACAGGGCTAAAGGTTTGAGTAAAGAATCAGGAAACACCCACCAGTGAAAGACCTAGTGAAGATGAAAGATCCTACTTCTTATGAGTCCACTTCAAGAGACACACATGCAGCAAACCTACTTGGGCTCTATTTATCTGGATAATTTAGCATTTATCATGTGAAATGTTCTTCACATCCAACTTCTTTGTTGTAGTCTCCTGCCGAGCACTGAACGTTCTTTAAAAAGGCAGCCATCTATGACAATCTTGCTTTTGTGGTCTACATCGTCCAGAGGTGGTCCTCAAATGGCAACATTTATTTGTGGGGTGCGAGAGCAAACTTTGCATGCCATTTTGAACTGTGTCCTGCAGTCCTATGCATGCTTGTTTTTACTAATAGTATGTTCTGTACAGCGCATTTTATAAAGTTCTCCATGCCAAGTGTGTCCGTTTCTAAGCTATGTAAACAAAGGGTTTACTCTTACCCCGTTTAATGTGACTCATTATACCGATATTGGAAGGATGGAAGGCTGTGTTGGCTGCAGATCATGGCAAATGTCTTGAGTAAGTGTTTTACTCACTGTGCCATCTTGCCTAACTTTTCTTTTCCTTACATGACAGTTTTTATTTATTGTTTAATTATTGTTATGTTGCTTCAGAAATTATACCATATATTGTAGCATAGGTCTCACACTTCTGGGTCTTTTAAGGACTTGGCAAACATCAATACACCGGACTTGTAGTGTCGAAAAAACATTATTTCTCAGAGAAAAAATGTAAATCCTAGCTCTAGTCCGAGCTATTAAACGAAAAATTAATTGATTTAGTTATTATAATTTAGTTAAAATGATTTATTACTTTGATTTCCTTGAGTGCATATTGTGTTTTCAGGTATGTAATCAGAGTGGGTGAATTGGTGAAAGTCATTTCTAATCTGATTTTTACTGTAGATTTTTAAGGAAGTTAAATGAAAATCTATTTCTGAGATGAAGCACATTTCAGCTGTGACATTTCTTCATGATAGCATCGCTTTACATGGCATTTGATCATATTTTATTAATGTATCATATTTGTCCTTATTTAGCTCTTGAATCTCTGCCAACACTTTCTTAATTGAATTTTGTTTCATTACCGCTGTTGAGCTTGTTGCATTACTTCTCTAAGGGCCAGACGTAGGTGGCTAAATACCGGTTGGTAACACCAAAATTCGGTAAATTTCAGCGTTACCGACCGGTATTTAGCCATTCCTAATGTAGGTAAGGAATCGGTGAATAAGGAATCGGTAAACACCGATTCCGTATTGCTCTTGTATTTAAGGAATTGGTAATACCGATTCCTTAAATGCAATGCAGGAAGCACATTAAAGAGTGCTTTTGAGCCTTAAGAAATCGGTAATTACCACCAACTTCAAGTTGGTGGTAATTACCGATTTCCTTTAAAAAAAAAATTGGTAAGTGCCATGTGGCACACCTTCACGCCCTTAGGGCATGTATGTGTGCCACATGTGCACACATGCACATTTCAGGGGTGCAACAGGGTGTCCTTTTGACTCCCTGACACCCTTGAAAGTGCTCCCGCTATTAGTGATTCGGTAATACCAAATCGCTAAGAGTGAATGTCTTCACATTCATTCCTATGGGCCTCCAAGCCCATAGAAATGAATGGGTAGGTATTCCTTATTACCGAATCTCAATTACCGATTCGGTAATAAGGAATATTAAGGATTCTGTATTTTTTACTGAATCTTTACCTACATAGGAAATACCGATTTCTTAATAGCGAATCGGTAAAATTCGCTATTAAGAAATCGGTATTTCAGAGTTACCTACATCTGGCCCTTAATTCCTTTAGCAAATATGTTATGTATTTGGAGGGTTGCTACGTCACTCTTTGATGTGATTCACTAATAGAAGACACAGAACGCGCAATGGAAAGGAAACACACATTGCTGGCTGTGGAGCTGATAATAAAAGGGTTGCCATAGGAAGAGAAGATTGCTAGGTTCATGAAGATTTGGGTCTTAATAAAACAAGCATTGGCAAATCCAGTAGGGATCGCCATTACTACAGGGTGCTGACCAAGCTATGCTTTTTTTTGCTTCCTCCCGAAGGCTGCCTGCTGATTATGCACGCACATGCATGGTCACCATATTGCAATGGATTTATAAATGTTTTTTGAAAAAATATTACAATAAGGCTGCCATGTAGGTACACACATGCACATTTGCTGTTTTGGAATGGTTTGGCTTTGACGTTACTTGCACTTCAGTAAGCATTGGCAAAACCATGAGTAGTGTCGGCACCAGGTAATAATGGCAAGCGGTAGTGAACGGCAGTGAGTGCTAGATCCCGTGCCATATGCGTAGGACAGGACTGGAGTGGCAGAGAGACAGGGATGGCGGGGCAGAACAGGTGAAAAGTTACTACAGAGGACTATTTAAAGCCCCATGTAACCTTACTCACAATTTCATGGCTTTAGTGACAGCCCACCCACAAAATGGCAGCTCATAAAAAATACCAACAGCCAGTAGCTGAAAGGGGGGGTCCAAAAGTCCATGCTGTGTACTGTATGTAAGTATGTATGATAGTATGTGAGCAGGTAACATAAGGTTTTTGACATACATCTCCTGCTGTCTGTAGGCGAGACCAAAACAGGAATGTGCAGGAGTTTGCTGGGCTCTGGTATTAGCATATGCTTATACATTGGTTTGTTGGAAAACCTGGTTGCAGAGCTTTGATGATTTTGCGAGGAAAATCGAACAATATGTCAGTCTGACACTAAAAGTACTCACCTTTCTAATATTACAAGGATATACAACACTGAATACACCGTTTTGCACTTTTTAAGTGCTGTAAATAAGTGTTGTCATTGACATGCACTGAAGTAGTTTACCTCTCCTGTATTACCCCAAATGCAGCCGGATGTGCGTAGCCAATACACAGGGCTCTGTTAGTACACTATTGCAAATGTGTAAAAGAACAGACCCGAAAACCAGTGGCAAACCAACGAAAAGACAGAGGTGCCGTGGGCCCTAAAGCAAGCAAAGGAAGGGCATGGTTCTGATTGGGAAGTGAAAGAGCTCCATAATTGGGTGTTGTGGGCTACTCACATCCAAAGACCCTTGTGTCACTGCATCTGCTACACTTATGATAGCTACTCCCAAGCAGCAAGCACACTAAATGATGCACTGCACTATGTCAATCACCATGTAAAGCAGCTAACAACAAATGCTTACATTATACAAATGTTTGTAAAACGCTGAAAGACGCAGTGGTATCACAGCCACACCCCATAAATGTCCGTCCGGTGTACCACAGCAGGTCCTGTATCCAGACAACAAGCTAGCTCTCCTGTCACAGCAGTTGTTACAGCACAGAAAGGGCCTCAGGTAGAAACGAGTCCCACCCACGGGACCAGACTGCTTGGCCAATATGCCTGTGAATGCTGACTGGTTCTTTCATAAAGCTGCTAAAAATGGCAGCAGGAAGGAAATTGGACATAGTGTGACCTGGAAATAAAATACTTTGAACTGCACCCAGAAAATGTATGAAGCGAAAAGCGTGCAAAATGAGTAAGACTTGGCAAAGTCAATAACTTATGGTTGTGAAACCTATTGGGGTTGTCAATGCTTTTTTTATCGGAGAAGGCAGTCGTGCATGCATGTGCATTTGCAATGGCCATCTGTGAACAGAGTTTGGTTATGTATGACCAAATGCATTCAAAGATGGCTGCCACAGAAGCTGCTCATCCGCGGTGGCCATTTTGAAATGCGTTGCGTTTCATTTATACAACTCCTGTTCAACGATGGCGCAGTGGATGCATGCAAATTCACAGTCACCATCTTTGAATGCATTTTGTTTATTTTTTACAAGTTCTGTTCAAAGATTGCTGCCTAGAATTAGATATGTTAAAATAAAACAAAAGCGAGATAGAGAAGAGAGAGAGAGAGAGAGAGAGAGAGAGAAATAATACTCCCTCACAAGCACAGCAATGAAAGGTCTGATGTCACTAGTGAGGTATGCTTCAATCAGTCCAAATACTGGAGAGCAAAATGCTCCTGGTTGGGACAATTTGAAGAATCAGGAGGAAAGCCATTGAATCAGAAGCAGGGAAGTGAGGTAGACAACAAATCTATCCAGTCATTAGCAGGGTACCATTCCAAAACCCATTCTCTGTGTATGTTATGTATTGGAAACAAAAGGTCTCCAACAGACAAGCTGTTTGTCAGACCTAAAAATGGTAAGACATCCAGCTAGCTACTGAAAGAGTTGATAGATCCAAAGAAATCAAGCTAACATTAACTGAAAGTCTGGTAGAGAGCACATTGGTCTTTTTGGTAATAGTTTGATTTTCCAGGACACTTCTGCACCTGTGAGAGTGGAAGAAGAAATACAAGATAAGGATGACAGCATGCACATCTTACAGTTGACACACCTCTGTCCACATTACATATGTATGCTAATGGTTGAAAATAAAATGCGGTAATTTTTATTCTCACATTTTCCTCCATCACTCCAGTGCATGCACAACCTTTGTTTTGGGGAGCAGTGGGATGCCCTCACATTTGATGCATGTCTTTCTCCCAAGTAGAAGGTAATGGTATAACTTTTGTCACCCAAACCTTCATAACTCCTGAAGGGGAGACAATCACCCTCATTGAACACAAGGTCTCTCCTGCAACACAGGCCGTGTAGGTATTTTCCCCAGTCCACTGGCAAGATTGCAGCTCAATGGCAATAAAGACAACGGGGCACTCTGCCATGAGGCACCTCCATGGCTTAGAACAAGGGTATGTAGCATTGGTCCATGAGGGCCAGATGCATGCCAGCTGTTCAGGGTAATCACTACATAAATGAGTTCCATTGAGATACATTGTGCCAGAATGACACAGTTGTAATTTACACCCATAGAGCTACAACTTTAAATGGCTGCAGATTTACAACTTGGTGGAATTCACATAACCTTCCAGGTTTGCACCTTGTTTTTCTGGTGCCATTTTCTTAATGCAGAAGTAGACTCATAGTACCTTTTCCAATTGTGAAACTCCAGTGCCTCTGAGCAGTGGCTCATTTTTCCTTTTCTTTTTTTCATCATGAGGAAGAAATTTCTTCCTGTGGAGAAGCCCCTTCACTATCAACTGCATGACGCGTGGGGGTGTTGTGGTACCCTTCTCTGCTAGCCACTGACTGCAGTATATCTCCGACCATTTTGAAGGTGGCAAAGGGTCACATAGGACTTTGTGAATGACCACAAACTAAAATATATGTTGGTATATAAAAATGCTCAAGTTTAACCATGCAGAAAATCCCTATCCCTATACAATCATGAGATATTATTATGTGGGAATAAAAAAATACACTACAGGCCACCTTCTTGTAATCATAAATCCAGCCATTTACACTTGTAAATCTGATTTATTAGCACAAAAGGTGTTGTGAATGAGGCTCTCCTGTGTAAATGTATCATAGGTGAACATCCAGAAACTCCATCATGGATCTCGCTATTGGACTTACCCTAACCTTTTGCCTTTCACCCTCCTGTTTTTCTGACTTCGTTTTTGCTGGCTTCAGGAGTCTGTGCACTTTACCAATGCTAACCAGTGCTAAAGTGCTTGTGCTCTCTCCTTAGACCATGGTGACATTGGTTTACCCCCAAAAGGCATATTTAATTTAATTGCAAGCCCCGTAGTAAAGTGTTACTACATGTGCCTAGGGCCTGTAAATGAAATGCTAGAAGTGGGCATGCAGCACTGATTGTGCCACCCAGTCAAGTAGCCCTTTAAACATCTCCATCCCGCCATTGTAGCCTCGGTCTGCAGTTTTGATAACTGCCATTTCGGACCGGGCAAAATAAACCTTTTGCCAAGCCCAAACCTTCCTTTATAATAATGTAAATCACCCCTAGTGTAGGTCCTGGACAGGTCAGAGGGCAGAATGTATTGTATTTGAAAAGTTGGACATGTACCTTTTAATTTTACATATCCTGGTAGTGAAAAACTCTTACATTCGTTTTTCACTACTGCAAGGCCTACCTCTTCCATAGGATGACATTGAAGTTACCTTATTACATTTAATAAGCTGTAACTTCCAAATGAAAACAGGTGCCCAGTTAATGTTTGGTGCCTTTGGAATTGTAATGTGAAATCCTCTCTCATGGTCAAGTTAGGTTATAAATAAGACTCCCGGTTTTCCGTTTAAACAGATTTTTTGTCTGTATTTCTATATAGAAATGGGAAAAAACTAATAAAATAAATGCTCCTGCCGCCTCTGTGCTCCTCGTTAAAATCTGTGTCAGAGGCGCACAGGGGCTACTGAAAGAAGTCAGAAACTGCTGCCCTCAAACTGCCGCTCTGAAGATGGGTGAACAAGTGCAGGAGTGTTGTGTCTCCAGAGACCCTCCAGCACCCCTTACAGGGGTGTTCACGCAAGGTAAATTGTTGGAGCAGTGCAAGCAGCCGATGTCCATTAAGAGGTGTGAAAACACCCCAGGACGTTGGCTGCAGCCCCAACAACCTTTTTTTGTTGTTGTATGGGAGGGGGAAGGAGGTCGATGTGGCCGGGCACGGGGGCAGACATGCCTCCAACAACTATTAGCATAAAGCCTGAATGCATCTCTCAGTGAGTATGTACGCTGTGGGGCAGTGAGGCTGAGTGAGAGGTGTGCAAGTCAGTTAGCATGACTTAATTTTACTTAGCAAGTGCAGCCTGAGTTTGGAAAATTAGTAGCACTGAAATAAAAATAATAACAGAAATGATTGTTGCGCCGCCTGTGCTCTACATTTGCTCCGTAGTGTCCATATCAGAACACTATTCTGTACAGATAAAGATGCAGGATTCTTTAGATATTTTGTTGATTTACAATGCTTCCTGGGTAAGGTCTTCTTTTAGTAATGACCTGATATTCTTCGAGCAGACACTCTCTGTGATGGCTGATAAAATGTGAGTAAAAGAGGGAGTAATGCGTTGACATTTTGCCAGGTAGCTGTGCAAATGAGACCTAATCAATACCACTAATTCACACATCTTTTCTTAGAGGATAGGGAGGACATTTGCTCCCAATATGTAAAGTGCACTTAGCATAGGCTCCAATTTAAAAACAGCTATAACAACAGAGTGCAAGTGTGCATGTCAATTAAATAAATGTGGAAAAATACAAGCTACAGCGTCTTTTTTTGCTTGCAACAAAAATAAATGTGGATAAATACAGGGAAAATTACTCCAAAATAAATATGGATAAATACAGAAGGAAATGTTAAAACAATAAATACCATAAAACCGGGAGCCCTAATTATAAATTACTTTTAGAAAATGGCTATTTTAGAAAGTGTGTATTTTTCTGCCTTAGCCACTTAGTGCCTGCAGCCTGCCTCTAGGTCACAAGACTGGGTGTAGCTGACAGTTGGGATTAGTGTATTCCTCCTAGACAGCCACCCACAATAGTGAGCTGAGATGTGCCTTGGTGGGCCATCACTTGCAGGATGGGAGGGTTGAGCTGTCCTGCCTCCACACAAAGGGCTTCATACCTCCTGGAGTTAGTCTGGAGCCATGGCAGGGAAGGAAGGAAACCTGTGCAATTCAAAGGTAAAACTCTAGAAGTTCTCCCACTTCAAAGGAAGGCTGAGGTATAAATATTGGACCCCAGACACCGACTTTTCTGTACACTTCAGGACCCGTGGACGGTGTCAGGAGGAAGGACTTCTGTGCTGCTGAAGGGACTGCCATCCTGCTGGACTGCTGCTTTGAAGGACTGGTGCCCTGCTGTGCTGATCTGCTGCCTGCTGCCCTCTTGCCTGGATGAGAAAAAATGGGCTTGCATCTGCTAAACCCATGACCCAAGAGTGACTCCACGGGCTAGTTGGCTGCCCTCCTGACTACAGCCAATGGGACAGGGGGCTCCAACAACCTTGAACCACGCACTTGGATTCTGCCACCTGTGAGTCCTACCCTTGGAAGTGGGCCTGAAGAACCAACGCACCACCTCTGCTTCGCGGCGCACTCCCGAACAGAACAGTCACATCATCTCTGCTATGAGGATTCTTCCAATGCAAGGACTCTGCATCGAACTCGCACCCCAAAATGGAACCGCCTCTGTGTGAAGCTTTCCCCTCACATCTCTTGTCTACTGCAGCCTCAATGACAGTACAGGTTCTTGAATCACACCCTCGCAACTTCTCAGAACTGATGCATTGCCTCAGTAGTGCAACCCATCCTCAGCGCCAGCATCGCAAGCCCTCATTGATAGGATTCTCTGATTTTGCCAGGCTTCAGATGGCAGCTTCGCAGCTCCTCGGGACTAACTTTTCGCCTTGGCTGCGCAGCGCATCCTTGACGCAGGACCTCGCAGTGCTCCACAACCAAGATTTACAGATCTTTTTTTCCAGCGTACATAACTGGTTCCCTGTAGCCGCCTACGTGCCATCGCAGTCGGCCTAAATGTATGACTTTGTCCTGGTCTGGAGTGACCAGATATCCACAGTTGGCACTTTGTGCTTTTTGACACTATATTCACTGAATTCTTTAAAATTGCATATCTTCTGTGTGAAACATCAGTGTGTTTGCTATCCTTTTTCAATTTCCAATGAGTTTGAAATAAAAGGACTTACCTTTTTTTTACTCTGTGCAGACCAGTCACCACTACAAGCCACCGTCACAAATTAAACACTGTTTGAGAGGCTAAGAACATCAACTGACTAAGAACATCAAGTAATTGTCACCATTCCAATATATAGCTTCTCCTTTCATTAATACAGTCACTATCAAATAAGCACTGAAACCCCCTTGTTTGTCCTTAATTTGATTTAAATATTCAACTTTTTAAATGGTTCCTTGTTTCTCACATTATCATAAAACTAAATTCACACCATGCCTATAATGGCAAAGATGAAATGAAAACACAGAATACAATGCACATAAATTAATTTGCCAGTGGTTCAAAATAATTCTAACACTTCCAGCCATCACTTTTTTGTTGTCTGAGCCACCATAATTAGGAAAGGATGTGCTCATATGTGGGCCAGAGCTTATTGTGCCATAGGACTCAAGGTTCCCCTCACTGATGAGGCCCAAAAAGGCCAGATCTAATTTGGTGTTACTGGTGTCCTTCTTCAAATGGGATATGGGCTCGCAGTTTGGACTGGGCTGTCACTTCTGGGATGGGCCTACGGCTGATTTGCATATAGTTGATCTTGATTGGTATTGGCGCAGACAAACTACAAAATAAGCAAACATCTGAGGTACAGATTAATTTAAGAATTTCGATCCATCACTTTTTTTTTCTACATCACCAGGGACACCAAATTCCAGTCCAGCTTTCCTTCTCCAATGTACTATGATCTAAAATGTAAGTACCAGTTGAGGTGAATCAAACCTGCAATCATAATATTACATTATGTTGTTCAATTATTTAATGATTTTCATTATCTACAAGTAACATTTCGAACTTAATTGTACACAGAACAGATTTTCATTTCGGTATCTATGACAATAAATGGATTAAGTTGAAATGGAAACAATGAGCCTGATTACGAGTTTGGCGGCAGGGCGCCGCAGCAGCGCTCAGGAGCACAGCGCCAAGCCGGGAGGCATCCTGACTGCCGCATTACGACATCACCGCGGGACTGGCAGTGTGTTGGCGGCGCAGCCACGGCGGTGAAATGCTTCTGCTTTAGAAGAATGCCTGAAGCCAATGCCGGCCACACTGCTGCGCCTACTGCAAGTTGGGCGCACTGGTTCCATGCACCAAGTCGTGCATGGCAAAAAGTGCGTGCCCCGACAATGCAGGCATGGGGGGAACAACATTGGGCCCTGGCCACAGTCCACGTGTGCTTATTCGCCCTCGGGCCCTTTTTGTGGCCCCTTACCTGCCTTTCCGCCAAACTTTCAATGGCGTTGTCTCTGCCATTAAAGGGTTGGCGGAATGCCAGGTCATAATTCCCATGACGTGCTCATGCCGGCACCACCAACATTGACTGCTGCTGTCCCCACTGCCGCCTGCTGTGGGAGCTCTGATCTTGGCGGTGGTGTCAATCTGAAGGCCTTTTCCCCACTCGTATTGTAATCCAGCGGTCGGACCGCCAGGTATGCGGGTGATCAGACCGCCAAAAGGCAACAATGGTTTCCGGAGCACCAGGGTTGTAATCAGGCCCAAAGTGTTACACATTGCAACGTATGACAGCAAGAACAGCAAGGACACACACAAATCTGAATCTAATACAACAATAGCACATACAATAGTGTTGAAATGAACTGGAATCCGGTGTGCATGATCACCAGACGCTGGTCACCTTAATGCATATGATCTAGCGGGAGATCTGTGGTTGTGTGATATAGTTTTTATCTGTCAGTTTTTGTTTTTCTTTCTAGCTGCATAATTTTCAAAAATACTGAAATGAGTTACATGCTGGAGCTATAATAATACATCCCCATCATTTGAGAACATTGCCTTTTAGTTGTCTGCCTCTAAAACTTGTATCCACATTTGTTTATCCCTATGGCCCCTAAGTGTTATATTCAGTAAAGACATCTTATGCCTATATGATGTTGGAAACAGTTTCTATGCTCAGAGATCCTTAACGTTTTGAAATATTGCAAGGAAGTATTAATATTTTCTTTAACTGATAACTGACCCTAGGAGAGTCTAACACTCTGCGTGTCCCACTTACAACACATGAGAAGATTAGTCTGAATATATCTCCAGGCCTGCGAGCATTATTTATGTTCTGAACAAATTTCCCAGGATGGTGCTTTTGCAGCTGGGAAAATAGCTACTTTGAAGATACTTTTCCCAGGCAAGAAGCTAATACCTCCAACTGTTTCCTCTGTAAACAAATGGACGATGCTCAAGCAAATGTTGAAATTTGATACATGTAGAAACATTTGATTTAAATATCTACATGTTAGTCGCTAATGTTAGCAACAAACATAAATTGAAGATTGCACAGATTGCTCTCAATAATATTCTGTCAAGTACCATACAGCTGAAGTATCTAATTGCTGTTTAGCTTTCTAGTAGGTTATTGGAAAATGTACGTTGTATTCATTGTTTTTTTACTTCTCCTTTGTTTGCTTTAAGTGTTTTCGAAAATAGAATGCAAAGCCCGAGGCTTTAGATTTTTTGATAATTCTTTAAGCAATTTTAGACTGAAATACAAGTTAATTGTCACGCCCAGAAGCTCACACAGTTTTTTTGGTCCCTCCAAAAACATTTGTTGATGATATGTTTCTGCCCTATTTTGTACTTAAAATATCAGCATCAGGCTTTTGCTTTACTCATGCAGGATAGGCCTTTTTCCCATAATGCAGCTGCTGTGCTGATATCTTTAGGTTGGGACTTAGTGGCGCTGTAGCGTCATTTAGGTCCAAATATACTGTAATGGTGTACGGGGCCGGGTTAAAAAAAAAGATGGGAAAGCTATATGTTGTTAACTTGCTTCATACATGTTTTTGCTAGCAATGGGGCACATACACATACGTTTCCGCAGGGCGCACCACCCCTACATTGACCCCAGTACATTGTAGGGACTAGGCAAAGGCGACCACGATATCGAGGTTCACTAAATCACAAATCACACCATTGCCACACGTATGTACCTAATGCATGTAATTTTTGTGTTGATGGTCAGTGAAGGTTCATTTTAAAAACAGGATATTAAGCACACACTCACCGTTCTGGGCACAAATCACATCAAATATATGTTGCAAAATCGCAAAGAAATTATTAAAAGGAGGGTGACGTTTGAAACTGGTATCGAAGAATTTTGTTACAAAAAAGACAGCTAAGAAAAAATGTTTGAAAAACTTTTTGTTGTCGTAGTGAATGAGGTAGCTGTCAGGTAGACAGTGACATCACTAAATAGGTACAGCCTTCCATATATATGTCATGCAGGTTACAGGTAAAAGAGTAGGTAGTTGCAGATTTACCTACTTCAGCTGGGAACACAATAATACTAGCTTGGCTGTGATTTTTTTTTGGGTGGGCTGCAAAATCCCGTTGCCATGGCGAGGTAAAATTAGACCAGAGCTGTGAGAAAATCTAGAGTTTAATTTCTTGTTTTTTTCCAGAGCAGTTTGTGTTCTTTGAGAAGGATTTGTGTTAAACCATTTAATTCATTTCCTAGAGGTTAGAAAATATTTAGCACAAAATCGAGGTGGGTATTCTATTGCTTCGTTTTTTCCAGGTGACCATTAATCATCTACCAGTGGAAATATGTATCAATAGAAGTTACCCTTGGAATGTTAAGAATTTTAGGATGCAGTTTGGCGCCAGAGATGCTTGGGTACCACAGGTTGTTTGCCAGACGCAGGCCCTGGTTGTACTGCTTTGCACTAAATTCTAATTCCATCCCTTGTTCATCCCGCAGCTGTGTTGCACAATTGCATCACAAATATAGGATTACAATTATTGCTGGCCCTGGATTACCCACACCCTGACCTGATGAAATTATGTTAAGTCACAGTTATTTCACAATGAATCCAGTTGCGGCCCGTGCAGGTAAGCGCGGTGGGGTGGTGAGGTGGGGGTGGAAGAGGGTGAAAGTGCCAAGCGACAGAATAGGAAATGTAAAATAAATAAATAATTAAAGCCACTTACCTTGCGCTTGTCGCATCGCCGAGTCAGCGATGTGGCAAGCACAAGGTAAGTGTTTTTTTTTTTTTTTTTTTTACATTCCCTATTCCGTAGTTTCTCACTTTTACCCCTCCAACCCGCCCCGCCCCTGCCTTACCGCGCTTACCTGCACGGGCCGCCACTGCCAGTGAGTAGAATCTGTGTGATAAAGTCTGGGAAAGACCCAGTTAAGTAGGATCATTTGATCTTTCCTCAAGTTCCACAGGGTAATCACCAAAGGGTCCCACAATTTGATATCAGCATCCAGCACTTGATAGTTTCCCCCCTCCATCACCATGTGGATACCTTGAGTTTGCTGGGGTGGAAATCGGTGCAGCCCACTAAAGCATACTTACCTCACCCTCAAGCAGTTAACAACACCAATTACCACTCATTCAAATGGTAGGATTGCACCGGTCAATTTGTGAAAAGTTTTTCTGTTTTTGACCAGGGTGTGGATGTTTGTGTTAGCATGAAGTGTGGCAGAACAGGTTGTGAGAAACACTTTTCTTCTAATACTTGAGCATTAGTCATGCCAGTTAATCCATAGCATTGAATTCATGGAGGTTCCTCCTGCCATGGTGATCCTTGCTCAATGCCCACTGCTCTAAAGATGCCAAGGTGAACTGCTGCTGTGGCGACAGAGGTGATGCGCTGCTTGGAGCATTGTTTGTTTGGGCAATTCAGTACCTCATCTATCTTGGTCATAGTGTTAATGGCTTCGAGGGCAGAGCAAATACTCACAAATTAATGGCAATTATGGTGGTGATGTTTTAGATGAGAATGTCAGCCCAGGTAATTGTGCATCCCACACATTTAGGAATGTAATTACTTTTTTGATCAAAAGAAAGATTTTTGGGGCAGATGTGTCGGTGGAGTACGCGATCCTTCTTCAGAACAAATGGAGTTGATCTTGTACTTCAGTTGTGTTGGAGGGACGATACCAAAATAGAAACATTTGATAATACACAGTGAGAATCCTGCCTTAAGCTGTAAACACATCTGATCAATAATCTTAACTTAAAAAGGATGCATCGGGTGAGATAATTCTTGTAATCAACATGTCCTCACATCACAGCCATCTGTGATCTGAATGAAAACTATTCTTATCTCATTCAACACAGAGCTTAGAGGCTTGTTTAAGAAACACTTAAAATACATGTAGTTAGTGTCCTGGTTGTGCAGCTGGCGTCCTCTTTCAGCAGAAAGACCTACTTAGTAAATCTTTATACATTGCAATATTCATGTTTATTACCAAATGGTATTCAGTTTCTGCAGTAAAAAGCCCATCCCTGCCTGTGGTGCATCGTAAATTGGCATATTCATTTATTACATTTTGCATATTGTAGGTCTGTGAAGCATGGAAATAAAAGAGTGACTTAGGACTTTAGAGAACATTAGGAAATTCACATGGATGGGGGTGACTCAAGTGATAGTGCCACTGGCACGGTTGGCGTGAGTGTCCACCGAGGTGCAAGGAACCTCTGGGAACTGGATCGTTACTTCTATGTCTTGTTTACGTCTCCCACGTCTGATGGACATGCAACGCTTTTTAATGGTTACAAAAGTTTGCATTTGCATTTTTTGACCAATCATTGCAAGATTGTGCACATTTCGTGAAACCACTGTTTTCTGGTTTTGCCAGAACCCTACACAAACCCTGATCAAGAGAGATATTGTGAGTGAATTCTGCATTGATTTGTTGTTTTTATTAGAACTTCACCTAATGTTGTGTAGCTCTTTTTCTGCATTACATGATGTACCTCTATGCTCAAGCTGCTTTGACCGGTCCACTTATTTGACTGGATCTATCTTTGCTGCCAGTTCGACGTGGGATTTTCAGCGTGACTCTTTTGTGCCCCTGTCAGCGCCAGAAACTCGCCGGACCCGCTGCGCGGGACCCGCAGCGCTCACCAAACATCGTGAGGGTGGTGTGAAACGGGGCTGTTTCTAGCGGGGTGAGCGGTAGCGGACAGGGCTGCGAGCTGCAGGGGACTCCATTGTCCAGGAGTCCCTGCGTGCCAAATAGCTTCCACCTGGCCTGCTCTTCCTGGACGACACGCCCCCCTGCATAGCTGCCTGCTTAAAACAGAGCCCAAACTCTCTATTCCTGGGATCTATCTTTGCTGCCAGTTCGACGTGGGATTTTCAGCGTGACTCTTTTGTGCCCCTG
This sequence comes from Triturus cristatus, assembly GCF_964204655.1. Lineage (NCBI taxonomy): Eukaryota > Metazoa > Chordata > Amphibia > Caudata > Salamandridae > Triturus > Triturus cristatus. The sequence goes on from NC_140593.1 coordinate 1,093,697,510, forward strand.
TCAGCGCCAGAAACTCGCTGGACCCGCTGCGCGGGTCCCGCAGCGCCCACCAAACATCGTGAGGGTGGTGTGAAACGGGGCTGTTTCTAGCGGGGTGAGCGGTAGCGGACAGGGCTGCGAGCTGCAGGGGACTCCATTGTCCAGGAGTCCCTGCGTGCCAAATAGCTTCCACCTGGCCTGCTCTCCCTGGACGACACGCCCCCGTCCCTATACACCCCACCTATTTAAGGATCCATCCTCCCGCTACGCGGGAGCGCCCGGGGCTAAGCCCGGGCAAAGGGCGGGCCGTCTGAGGCCATCAGAGAACGGAAGAGACCGGACCGGGCCCCGTCCCTAAAAACGAGTCTGTTTGAGCCAGTGGATCGCTGCTCCCGATTATCACCGACCGTCAGGTCACTCTTTTCTGTGTATGATCGTTCCATGATTGATTGGTTTCATTTTCTCATTAATATTAGTTGGCGAACAATTGTATTAGATTATTGTGGATATGGTTCTCACAAGAGGAAGTAAAACTAAAGTAAAGGGGGGAGGGGGAAAATCCCTGGGTCCTATGGATGACTTTATTACCAAGGCAAATACCTTTATTGATCAAAGCATTAGTCTAATTGAAGGCAGGGTGTCCCTAGATCTTGCATTGGCAAAAAGGCCGTCCATGGGAAATCTAAAGAATGCAAAAACCCCCGAGGTCCAGGCCAATAGGGGGTGTGGGACGATTTCCAAGGGTAGGAGAAGCCTCCCAAATAACGTAGATTTGTCGGCCTCTCAACTTTCTGACTTCCAACTAAGCCTGGACTTAGAAAGGACTCCAGAATTAATTCCCGAAATAACCCCAGATGAAATAAGGAACATCAGAGGCAGGAGGGAGGGAGCGATTAGGAAACGAAAGATAAATGTAAAAAATTCCATCTATCATGACTCTAGTATCCAACACGAAGTAAAAGCTACAACATCTTCACAAGACGATTACCTTCCTGACAACTCAGTTATCAACCAGTCCCTACATGACAATCCAGATTCCACCAGCGTAGTAAATTCCTTTCATTCTCCACCGAGTAACACGCAAAGGGGAAATGTAAACTCACAACTATTAAACAACATAGCAGAGCTCTTAAAAATCGCTATTGCTCCACTCGAATTAAGACTGTCCCAGATGGAGCAACAATTACAGCATCTTGTTAATATTATAAAACCTAAACAAGTATTAGGGGATAAGACAAAGCGGGGAACTAAGCCACCTCCTCAAAAGCTGCCACACACGCATAATAAAAAACACGAAACTGCTCAAATAGAGTCTCCCTTTGAAGTACAACCTTGCGAAGTGCGTATTACAGAGAGAGCAGAAGAACTTACTGTTAAAACTAATATAAACTCTATGCAGGCTAATGTTCCGATAGCACCAACTTCAGGTCCTAAAATTCCTTCACCTAGGGGGAAAAAATCGTTGCATCAAATCAACTCTTTGACCCTAAATAAGCAGGCTCCTAAAACAGCAACAACTGATACCAGCAGAGCTGATACGAGGGGATTCCCTAAAACTAGATTGGCGGTAGACTTGCCACCGGAAGCAAGTCCATACGTTGTAGTTATGACAGGAGTACCCGAGCTAGAAGATCGTGTTGTGGAATCTACATGGTCGTTGAAAAACAAGGTCCAGTACTGGTTAAACAATAATCGCCCCATTACAGAACCCCGGTCGTCTAGGATTCTGATGGTCCGTAGAACCCCTTGGGTGGGGAATAGCGGGAAAACGATACAGGGAGACTGCATCTTGATTTCATTTGAACATCCCTGGGTGGTGGATTACATATGCTCCTGGGAGTTTCCAAACACTTATGGTGAAATAGGAACTAGGAGACTCTCTTTCTTCTATCCCTCTAGGTTTCTCAGGGAGTTCTCAAATAACAATGCTCCTCCCCGGGAAATAACAGCCTTAGCTCACGACAATTATTCTAATCAATGGCAAACAGTGGGTTCCCGCTTCCGCGAGTATGGTGGTTCCCGGCATATACCGGGACCACGATTTTGGGGTGGAGGAAGAGATGAATGGGGTGCCCACCCACAGCGGATGTTAAACAGAGAACCAACTCAAAGGGAACCCTGTTTTGAGATCCCAATGGACAATAGATTTAGTGTCCTCGAAACGGTTGACTGACCATTAATTCCATCTAAAGCCATCAACCATAGTACATCACATTCAATATCTAATGCCACAATGAATTGTCCAATTCAAGATGTAGTGACTAACGCAGAACCGCACCCGCTATCTATTCTTTTTTGGAACATAGCGGGGCTTCGCTCCAAAATTGAAGATGACTCGGTAGTACATTTCCTAGAACAGGGGAAAATTATATGTTTACAGGAGACCTGGTCTCTAACGGAGCTTCATCTCCCTGGGTTTCAAACATATTTTACGCCAGCTTTGGGAGGTGGCATTGGTAGACCTAAGGGGGGCTGATCACATATATTGCCAATACAGTAAATTATTTCAAAACATCGTTGGTCGCGTCGGACCCAAACTTCCAACTACTAAAGCTTCTTCCCAAAACAACTGAGCCCATCCTCTTGCTTAATCTGTACAACAATCTTGAGGATGATCAATTTCTGTCTCTTATTGCCAATATTAAGGAGAAATTGAGAAATAACTCTATAGTTGGTAAGGGTCCAGTCCATTTCATATGTGGTGGAGATTTAAATATACATCCATGTCCACACGTCGGGAAAAACAGATGTGGATTTGTGGATGAAAACAACGCTCCTATTATGCACTTTACCCATAGCAAAGTGGGGACTGCCATGAATAATATGTTACTGTACTTAGAACTTGAAATAGTAAATGAATCAGTTCTAGGGTCAAATCTTTTACAACCAACGTACGTGGGTAGGGGCTATAGTACGACAGTAGATTACATCTTTCTCTCGTCAGGTTTGTCCCCCCGAGTGAGGTCCTGTGAGGTACTAATAAACACTTTCAGCGATCATTCTGCTCTTAAATTAGAACTACATTGAATGAAAGCTCAACCTGAAACGAACACCATAGCGACAACTCTCGCACAAAATAAATTGGAGCTAGGCAGGACAAATGGGTATACATTGAAGTGGGAGGTGATCAACCCGGAAGAAATTACTGGGAAACTGGTAAAAGAGGCTTATATAAATATAATCAATTGCCTCGATCTATCGTTATCTGATGAAGAAATGTTAACAAATTTCATACAAATATTAGAGAAGATTAAGGAACTTCTTACCACAACATCAAGGAGGTCACTCCCAACCAACAAAGGTTGGTTTAATCACTCCTGCACCACGGCCCTAGCCAATCTAAAAAAGGAATTAAAAAAAAAAACAGATAGAGTTCCAGAAACGATCCAATTCTTGAGGCGCCAATATGTTAATGCACGAAAGCAAAGAATTATTGAACTAAAAAAGAAATTATGGGATGATTTACACTCCAGTGTCGCAGCAAAGAATAGTTCGGTCTTTTGGCGTACTGTCAAAACACCATATTTCCTGGATTCAAATAGCCCTAAGATAGAAGTGGCCATCGATGAAGATACGTGGGTGGCTCATTTTTCCAAGATTTTTAAAGATACAGTAACCGGTAGCAAAGGTTCAGAACATTCTCTCCCAAATGTTGACTATCCCATCTCCATATATTTTGATATCACGGAAGTTTTAGAGGCCCTGAAAGCAAGTAAGAGTGGAAAGGCCCCCGGCCCTGATGGGGTTCCAGTAGACCTGTTTAAATTCAATTCGGATCTCTGGTCCCCCATCCTCACTAGAGTATGTACTGCAGCGGCAAAAGTGGGTCTGATTGATTCCTGGACAAAGTCAATTATGGTCCCAATCTTTAAAAAAGGAGATCGTCAAGACGTTAACTGTTACCGTCCCATTTCCCTCTTGGACTCGTTAGGCAAAGTGGTTGGTAGAGTTGTGCTTGAACGACTTCGGCAGTGGGCCGAGGAGGGAAATATTATTTCAGATCTTCAATTTGGATTTCGGGAGGGGCTTGGAACGGTGGAGCAGGCCCTTAATCTTACTTTGATCATGGGAAAATATTGCCAAGCAAAAAAAGAAACGGTTTACATGGTCTATGTAGATTTATCCGCTGCTTTTGACTGTGTCTCACACATAAAACTTTGGAACATCCTGACATGTATGGGAGTGGACCCCCCTCTCGTAGATTTTATGAGAGAGTTATATTCAGGGGCTTCTGCAAGGGTGCGTTTTGGCTTGAAGGGTGAATTGACCGCGCCTTTCGGAGTGGAGCGAGGAGTTAGGCAGGGGTGTGTCCTCGCCCCCTTCCTCTTCTCCTTGTATACAAATGGTTTGGAGGTGGAGATGTTGAGGGGGGCGTTGGACCTACCACGGGTAAAACGGCGTTTGATACCTGCCTTGCTCTATGCGGACGACGCGGTCATCTTGGCCCGCACCCCTTGCGAACTGCAGAAATGCCTAAATAGATATGTCGAGTTTATGGGTGGCCTGGACCTACAAGTCAATGTTAAAAAAACCTTTGTTATGGTAGCCGGTCAATCCAAAAAGCGAGTAAAGAACATCTATCTCAAAGATCAAAAATTGGAGGTGACTACTAAGTATTGCTACCTGGGGCTAATGATTGACGACGGGCTCAATTGGAGATCAGCAGTTGAGGCTAGATGTCACTTGTTTAAAAGAGCGATAATGTCCCTGACAAGTTTTTCACAGAGACTAGGGAAAAGGCCACCAGTGGAGCTTTTAAAAATCTACACAGCTAAATGCCAGGCGATTGCCCTCTACGGAGCTGGAGTATGGGGATCCGTAGAGGTCAGTGCTCTTCAGGTTGCTGAAAATAATTTTTTGAGATTTCTTTTAGCCTTACCAACGAGCACCGCAGTATACGCTCTCCACCTGGAGCTCGAAATCCCATACCTCGAGGACCTGATAAGAATTCAGCCCCTATTGCTCTGGCGACGCATTTGGACTTCCGATAATAACGTCTTTTCGCAGGAAATCTTGATAGACTCAATGAGCATAGACCACCCTCTAAAGATAAAATGGCTATCTTATGTAAGAAATTTCTTCAAGGATCTCGGCTTAGAGAAATATTATCTCAACCCCAAAAAAATTATTGAAATGCCAAAGAGGGCGCTGAAAAAATTGGCGCTAACGCATTTGGAGTCCTTAAGGTTAACTTCTGTGGCAATAAAACCATCGGCCCTTCATGCTAATCTGATTCAGACCACTTATTTCATTCAACCATACTTAACATTACAGATTAGCACCTATCATAGAATGTTGCTGACAAGATTCAGATTAGATTTTTTTTTACAGATTAGTTTCTTTCCCCGATAGAAACTGTTGGGGTTCGATTCCCACTATTTGTCCTTGTGATGAAGTATCAATACAGTCAAATATACATACAATTCTGTTTTGTAAATTTTATCATTCACATAGGAAGGTTTGGTTACTACCTGTATTAAAGCGATGGGGACTAAGACAATGTCGCCCGGCGATGTACGTCTTCAAATGTTAGACTCCGAACTGATCTGTTATCATGTCCTTAACTTTTTAAGATGCATTGTAAAACATAGGAATAACCTGTAATATGGAGCCTGATTTTAGTCTAGGTTGATGAAGCAAAATTATGTGAATCCTTGGTCTGAGAGTATATGATACCTGAATGGTTTTAACCATCATATATTTATGTTTTTGATACATGTGTTTTTCTTTATATTGTATTGTATCGTTCAAAAAGTGTTCTTTTATGGTTTTTAAAATTGTAAAAAACCGAATAAAGATGATATTATTATTATTTGACTGCAGCAAACAATAGCTTCTGCAGCGCTGTAACTATATTCACTTTTTTTAATTGTTTTCAGTCCCCGACAGTAAGTCTTGTCCTGTTCATTCCTTGTTCACTTCATCCTTTCGTTCTTGCCTTCTCACCTCTCTTTTAATATTATGTTTAGTTGCATTTATTTTTGGACACTTTCGGTTTCTAGACCCTATATCTTACAAATAACAGTTACAAATAAAACATAAAAAAATGTACAAAGCAATAAAAATACTGAATAAATAATCTTCCCCCAAGAATTTACAAAGATAAAAATAAAAATAAAATTTAAAACAGGTCAAAATGTCCAGAAAGGAAGGATTTTTACAAAGATGAAAACACAAAAACGCCTATTCTGTTGTGTAGAACAAAAATATAACTTATGGGCTGATAACTAGTCGAATGATTAGGAAATATGTATATTATCAACCTGTAATGGTATGCCCACCTCCCAGACATTTTAGTCAGTGAGTTGCAAAGGATTGAGAATGTGTTTATCAGTAATAGCCTGTGGACATCACAATTTTGACCACATCCGTTGGACATATGTTACATTCAGTGGCTCCTGGTGAAGCGAAGAATTCATGTTGAGAAATTGTGCTTTGCCCACCTAGATGGTTCCTCATGTCCCAGGGAAGCCCTCAAGTCAGTTGCACTGCATCTTCTAAAGGTGCCACATCAGGCCGTGGGCTCCAAATGACAGAATGGTTGCCTGCTAGAAGTCTGCATATCACAGCTCATTTTCAGTTCTGGAGAGCTAGGAAGTCCCAACTCTCTTATTTTTTGGACTATCCTGGTTTAGGCTTTTCTTTACCTGGTTCCTAGCACCAAGATTCCCACCAGTGATAGTTTTTCTACTATATTGCTAAATAAAAAAAATATTAAATGTACTACCATATGCCAGTATACATATTTCATTGTTTATAAAAACCGTTTGGTTCCCAGAAAAACAACACTGCGGAGTTTGCACTATGAAAAACAACACAAAGGGGTTGGCCGTATCAGCGAATGTTGCAGCGACAAGGTCGAAAAGAGATAATTTACAGCATATGCTCTGTTTGCTCACAGATCGAGTTATTGGTTCAAAATGTTAGATACAATAACATAGACTTTGATACATAATTATACAAAGGGTGTCAGAAATGACCTCACACCCTATTTAACTTCGATGACATCACAGGGTGAACACTTTCTGACAACATCAGCTACTCAGCAGCCTCTTGTTTGTTGCTCAGGCACTAGGAGAAGAGCAAGAAGTTAAAGCTGTCTTGTCCGGCCACAGCCTTCATGACCCCAAAGCTGAGGGGTAGGAAGAATGGTACTATGGGTACCAATGGGAGAGACAAGGATAGCATTCTTTTCCCTTGTTTCCCTAATTGAGGTCCATGCATATCATCTCCCGTTCACCATCAAGCAACTTTTTGAATTTTTAGCTTCACACTAATAGCTACCTCTCACAAGCCATATCAGACTACAAAACAAAATGATTTCTTATGCCCCGCGAAGAACAACCACAATATCGAAGGAGAATTTATCGCCCTCCTATGTATATTGATGGAATTTCCTCTGCCTCATCTATCGACTGGGCAAAATTACCAACAAGGTTTTTAGATATTAGAGAGACCTCAAACTTTGTTTCCACCTGGTCTCATTTACACAGCTCCCCTGTAAGCCTCTTCTCTTGCTAACGGGGTCTACAAATAATGGAGTTACAGAAGAAGAGGCCCAGGTACTTCGGTGAAGGGTCCTCCCTGTTGTTGACACTCCGCAGTACTCTTATCCATCCCGATGGCAAAGGCTGTTGAGTTGTGGCTTCTACTCTACCTGCCAGAATATACGTAATCCAGCTCAAGTATTGCCTTCAATGTGATTTTCTTTGTAATAAATTATGCTAACTACCCATAGTTCTTTTTGCAACTTCTAGATCTTAAAGAGTGACACTGGGCCGGATATATCTTTGGCCATATTCAAATGCCAAAGGATCACTAAATAATTTTGAGTGATCTGTAAGGGAAACATGTATAATTGATGGATTTAAGGTAAAAGAATATGTTGCCTGTTTTGAAGTCACGGTAAGACAAACAACTATGACCCTTCAAAACTTAAGAAAGTGGCTGCTAGACTTTAGCTCATAAGAAGTGCTGTATCTGCTTAGAATTCCTTTGAATTTCATAGATATAGGTAACATTGAGTTGAGCTCATGGATTTGGAGACAGCCAAGGTACACAGTCCTTGCCTGACTCTGCTCAAAGGAGTACAAGATGGCCAACAATTGACAATAGGGAGAACAATTTATGGAAAAGAAGCTGATTGCAGATCATAGAGTTCAGACCATACAAGGTTGAGAAGCCAGCTTCTCAGTGAGTAAACTTAAAGGCTTTAGCAGATATAACAATTCTCTTGAACAAACACTAGGATTTAATGCTCTACCTCAGGTTTTGAGCTATTCCTGTGTTTTCTTAATATGGGAGACCTCGTGGGAATCTAGGAATTCAGATTTGAAGGAGAAGATGATGTAATCAGACTGAGCCTTGGAGAAGGAAACCATGCCTAGGAGGCATGTGCGGTATCCAAGCAAGGCACAATTAATGTGATCCCCTGTGAAGTTCTTATCTCTCTTCAGCGCATCAGACTGCAAAAGTGGCACTTGAGGGTGTGGGACATGGGGTGCCCAGCCTTGTAAGATCCACAGGAGGTTAATGGTGATGTGTCGATTGCTATATTGTATTGATATGTGTTTTGAAAATGCTCAATAAAATTTGTTTACCCCCCAAAAAATGGTGATGTGTCGATTGGGAGAGTCTAGAAGAACATCATTTGTGGTTGTAATAACAGCAAAATGTCTTGAATACATAATATAGCAGTCTTAATATTTTTCAAATTACAGGATATAACACGTCCAAATGGTGTTTGTTAAATCTTTACCACAATTGGAGAGACAGACATGACGATGTTCAGGATCAGAGGAAGGTTAGAGTGCATGGCAGTGAATGCCGCGACAAAAACAAAACTAACTTAAATCTCACAGAAAGTAGGATTTCGGATACAGTGGCCATTGTGGATTGTGATTATTTAAAAGGAGAGTGACTTCAGAGTCTCATCACTGCCCAAAGCAGTTCATGTTTGGCAATCGCTGGAGGATCGCCATGGAGCCAGTGTCAGTGTCAGAGTGTTGGGATGGAACGTTGACTTCCTACTTTTGCACTATCTTGTCTACTCAGATCGTTTTCATCATTCACATTGTATAAATTGTCTTTTTCCCGGGTTTAGAAGTCTGGAAACTCATTTTAAACTTATGTGAATTGAACTCTCTGGTAAGCCCAAATGAGTCATATGAAAAAACTACACCACAAGGATTTTCAGTAGGTCAAATAAAGACCATTTCTTTTTATATTTCCAGTGTGAGAACTGCATTACTTTTGGAAGAAAGGGCTTAGTTAGAGGACCAATTACATGAGGTCATTAGGTAAAGGATTCAATATGATATTAATGTTACAAGTATCTTTTGTAATCTGGTATTGTTTCATTGCAGACTTCCGTAAGCAGTTCCAAAGGGGATGTATGAGACGCTTTGCATCAGTGTTTTGTTCTCTCTCTGACTTATCCTTTTCCCCTCTGTATGAACTGCTGTGATTTATTTCATGGTCTCTCTGCTGAGGTTAATAGGATTAGATGAAATTCCTGCAGACCGGTACCGAAAATCTGTGAACTACGACACAAAGTAGGGTTGGGTCATGTAGAGTGCCGAACGTGTAATGTTTTCGGTTATTGCCTTTTGACCTCCAACATTGACTAGCTCTGTCAATTTATCGGTTATGGGTTTAGAATAGGTTAGTGAGTAACAAATGAAAGTATACTGCTAGAAGCATCTTTTAAAGGACACTTTTGAGCTCAAACTTGCCAGGAATTAGAGTGATTAATAATGTATTATGCACATGCTGGAGTGGAGAGCACCCTAAGCACAGGCGGTAGGATAGCTCAGGGGATTACATTCTCAATCTTAATATGTAAATTGCCTGTTGGACAATTCTTTGATTCCCCACAAAGTATTATGCCAGAATTTGTTTGCTTAATTATCGTCTGACAGAAACATTGATACCTAGATATTGTTTACAAAAATATCCCTCCATTGGGTGTAGTTTTTCTAATATTAATTCCAATGGGGCTATATTTTTCTATGAACTATGTTTAGAACATGATATTTGTATCAGACAGTATTTAGGCAATTATATTATTGTCCCATAACCTACATGGGTCGGTCAGCCTTCCATAATTTCAGGCATGATAATTTGAGCCTTGGAATGGCTCCCATTCTTTCTCATTGATCTTTTATGGTGTTGAACTGGGTGTGCTTGTTCCATATTTCCAGCTCTCTGGGGCTTCCAGTGTCCTTATTGCATTTGGGAAGTGTGTGGCTGTGTCTGCTATCTTCCCTCCCCACCAACAACCTTTGGATTGATGACAGTGGCCATCCGTCAATCATAGAGCTGCCTAATGAAATCCTTCTACATTGCTGAGCAACCCTTACATCCCACCCCTTTTAGGTTTTCTGCATGTGTCATATTTCAGATCTCTAGTTGCTAGGAGAGATGTCTTTCGGTCTGAACGTTGTTGTGAAAGATGTTCCATTTTCTATTTTTGCACTCATTGTCATACAAGTTAAAATATTTTTAAAGAGGTTTACAATCCAGCAGTCTACTATCACCGCAGTTCAGCCCATAACATCTTATTAAAGAGAACATTTGTGTTCACATAGGGCCCAATTGGGAGGGATAGGGCTTGATAGGGGATAGGAAGGGAAATCAGGTGTACAGGGCCGGCATTTGCGCTGGTGACGCCCGGTGCGACAATGTTTGTTTCGCCCCCAATTACCTCATCCACCACGGATACCCTCACCACCACCCTTTAACTGTGCCCCTCTAGTCTCCATAACCACTCTCTCTCTTATGCAATCTCTCTCTCTCATTTGTTTTATTGCACCACTCATACCAGTGTAAGGTGTCAGAGCACTTTACATCACATACACATTACACAGAGAGACAATGGATCATAAGTGTGTAAATCAGTGTAGAGGAAATGTTACATCAGACAGAGGACTGCAAGGTGTAGGAATCACAAGTCATCCCTCTGGTAGACAGTATATTTTAAGATTGCTTTGTCTGAAGAAGCATAAACGTAACACCATGGTTGGGGGTTGGGTTAACTAGTACCAAGTGATTTCTACCCGAGTGAACCCTTTTTGGAACATTAGAATATTGAAAGACTGGGGGAAAATCATAGCGCTCTATTCTATACCTTGCAGTTTACATGCAGCGCTTTGATGATACTTAGTAGCTCACTGTTCTACATTAGGATTAAACTTTGTGAACTGCAAGTAACAAAAGGGTCTCTCTGACAGAAGCAGTAACGCACTGACCTATTTACATTGTATGCATTTTGCGATCTGCATGGTGCACGTCATAACAGCAGGCATTTTAACCTCCTGCGCTACTTTCTGAGTCAAAGCTTCCACTAGCCAAAACTCGCTCTCTCTGCAGCAGGTCCATCAACCACTAAAGTTATCTTGACATGTTTATTGTTGCCTGAAAATTGCTGGATGCAAGGAATGCGGCAGCCGGTGATTTAAAAACTATATGATACTTGAAAATACAGCGCCCCCCGAAGTCAGCACCCGGTGCGAATGCACCGATTGCACGGCCCTAGAGCCGGCCCTGCCTGCCACTTGTTATGGACCCTTGACAGCCATTTGTGTGGCATCTGATCCTTCTTCTCCAGGGCTTATAGAAAGAGCACAGACATGTACTGCTCCAATCTATTATATGGAGCCTGAATAATTTGGGGGAGAGGGATTTGGACCTCGAAAAAAACATATGAATAACTGAAAGAGACTTGGTACAGCTTGAAATACAATTCTTCTGCACACCATTTTTGAAGCGGATAGCAATTTATTTCAATTCTGCAATACCTATTTCAGTCCAAGGACTGCACTAAGTTATGCTGATGAAAGAGGGGACGTCGACCATGGTGCCTTGGATTTGGTACATCTCTATTATAAAAAACTGAAAACCTGCAGGGATTGGAATTAGGAGAACTAAGACACAACACACTGCATGATAAGACATCTCTTACTAACATTTTACATACAAGATACTCGCTAGAGTGCTGGCACATTGGGAAACTGGCTGCTTGTATTTTTATTTTGTTTGTAGAGCAATTGTTCTCGGAGGCTGTTGCTGGAACCTAGAAGGCTGGCCAAATATTTGGCCAGATACTTGGATTTACAGAAGTCATGGCAGAAGGTACCTTGGATATTATGATGAATTAACTAATTTTGATCAAATCAGTGACTTGATCAGTGAAAGATAGTACCACAGATACTGCTGCAATGGTGAAATCTATCAGAACTGCAATTGCAACATTTCAAAATAGGCTGCATGCATCAGTATGGTGACTGGTGAACTGGAATATCAACGTAAACTCACTTGCCCGCACTAGAGACAGGAGTTATGGACTGTGCAAAGGGAACTAGTGGATGTGGAAGACAGTGGAAGGTGAGATAATGTGATAATGTGAGATTTATGAGAGTTAGAAGAACTACAGCAGTCTGGCATGTTACAGTTCATGACATCTTTCTTCCAGAACTGTTACAGTGTGAGCTCTGCCAGCTGATGGAATTTCAAAAGGCTCACTAAATCCATTCTAAATGCATCTAAAGAAAATAAAGCAAACACAAGGAGATGATGAACGGAGCGCCGAAACCTTTTAGACACTCACCCCCAGTCACAGATCTGGGTTGAATCCATCATCGTTCTTTAGCTCACTTCGCCCCCCCAGTTCAGACACAGCTGTATGCAAATCAGTCGTGACCCTGTGACTCATGGGACCAGTATAGCTCGAACTGCCAAGCCATGTCTTCCCTGGACAGAAACAAGCATCCTGGGACTGGTTTCAGGCTAACAGCCCTTATCAGCCAGGCTAGCTTGAATCCAGTGGCAAAGTGTGCAAGGGACCCACGTCTGGGCATACCCTGCCAACCTAGGGCGAACAAAGCAAACACAAGGAGATGATGAACGGAGCACTGATTCTTTTTAGACACTCACCCCCAGTTACAGATCTGGATTGAATCTATCATCGTTCTTTAGCTCACTGCACCATCCCAGTTCAGACACAGCTATACGCAAATCAGTCTTCACCCTGTGCCTCATGGGAACAGTCCAGCCTGAACTGCCAAGCCATGTCTTCACTTGACCAGAAACAAGCTTCCTGTGACTGGTTTCGGGCTAACAGCCCTCATCAGCCAGGCTAGCTTGAATCCAGTGGCAAAGTGAGCAAGGCACCCACGTTTGGGCATACCCTGACAACTTAGGGTGAACAAAGCAAACACAAGGAGATGATGAATGGAGCAATGAAACTTTTTAGACACTCACCCCCAGTCACAGTACTGGGTTGAATCCATCATCGTTCTTTAGCTCACTTCGCTACCCCGGTTCAGACACAGCATATGAAAATCGGTCTTGACCCTGTGCCTCATGGGAACAGTCCAGCCCGAGCTGCCAAGCCATGTCTTCATAGCTTCAAGCTAGCCTGGCTGATGAGGGATGTTAGCCTAAAACCGGTCCTAGGATGCTTGTTTCCGGTCCAGGGAAGACATGGCTTGGCAGTTCGGGCTGGGCTGTTCCCATGAGGCACAGGGTCAAGACTGACTTGCATATACCTGTGTCTGAACTGGGGTGGCAGAGTGAGCTAAAGAACGATGATCATGTATCGACCATTTTATTATTTCAAGTAATCTTCGGCCCCTTATATACAAATGTAGTATACACCCCAGTTTACTAAGTGACCATCATCCTTTGTTAATGACTTTGAAATCCATGCAGCTGATGTAAAGACACAGGGTGAAAATGGGATTTCCATTAAATGGGCGGGAGTTGATCCAAATGCTTTTTCAGAAAGGATCGTACAGAAAAATAATCATCATATTGTAACCTGTCTAGATAATTCCTCAAGTAGCATGGAGATAGTTAGGGCTTTTTTTAAATATCTCGGCTGCAATTTCCAGTAATTTGAAATGAAATCCTAATACAAATAGGGTATATTCCCCGAGATGATTTGATCAGCGATGCTCCAGATTAAACAGGGAATTAAAGTTAGCTTTAAAAACTACTCCACGGAATAGGGAGGATATTAGCACCCTAAGGAAATTATACAAACAAGCTCTCTATCAATGAAAAACGGAGGTTGGAGACAATGCTTGGGAGTATTTAATTAATTAATTAAAGCTGCCGAGACTAAAGACTCGACACTTTTCTGGAAAACCCTGGATCAACCACTTTTTAAAGAGGCCCACTCCGTTAAAGTTGATACAGTAGTATCTCCGGGAGAGTGGTTAACCCACTTCAAAGCTATTTTTTTTTTTTTTTTTAAACTTTATTTTTCGTTTTCCAACAAACAAGCGCAATACACCCCCCACCCCCCCGACATCAGAGCACGACAGTACATACAGATACAATCCAGAAATGAAAAAGCACGCCTACTTCTGTGGTAGCTCAAAGTGAGACATGGCTCAGGCCATAACATGGGAGTGACTGGTCCAGCCCCATTCATTATCGTACAGGAGCCGCCTCGCCTTCATCGCCCCCCCCTCCCCCTCAGAAGGCAGCGGGGAATACAACTCTCCACTCGTTCCCTCCGACTCACTCTGCGATCCTTGCCCCTCCACCGCCAATCCCTCCATACACAGAACTCGCCATGCCAGAAGGTCCTCTTGTAATTTTTCATCCCTCCTAGACCACTGCATGTGTGTTTCTTCCGCCAGTGTCCATTCCCTCACATCCCTGAGCCACGTATCAAGCTCCGGGGCTTTCCGTCCCATCCAAGTAATTGCGACCCTGAGCCTCGCCAACACCAGCATCAACTGCAGCAATTTATAAGCTAATTTCCGTTTCCGTGGTTTGGGAACCAGGGCCAACAGGCAGTGCAGGGGTGACCGTTGGATTCGGAGGCCAGTGGCAGCCGCGATGCGGCCCACCACTCCTACCCAGAACCGCTCGACCAGCGGGCAGTCCCAGGCCAAGTGTAAAAACCCCGCCCCTGCTGTGCCACACCGAGGGCAGTCGTCGCCCCTGCCCGTACCAAATCTACTCAGCGCCTTCGGAGTAAGGTAGGTGCGGTGCATAAAGTTAAAATGGGTGAGCTTAAACCGCGCATTACAGGACACTCGCCTCGTCAATGCTCCGATTCGCGCACGTTGCCCTTGATCCAATGGCTCTCCCAAGTCCGCTTCCCAGGCCGCCCACGCCGGAGGCTCCGGCGGAGCCGAGTCGCGTTTCATCGCCGCATGTAACAGGGCAATCAATCTGCGGCCCCGGCCGCACGTCAAGATGACATGAAGGGTCTGAGTCGTTGAGGGCATCTCCGGGCACTGCGGCCAGACCGAACGAACAACCGCACGCAGCCCTTGATAATGTAGGTATTGTCCCCCACGAAGGCCATAAAATTCCTCCGCTTGCTCGAAGGACAGGAAGGTGTCCGAGGGGTACAGGTCTGCCAACACTTCGCAACCCCCCTCCTTCCAATCCCGGTAGGACACCCGGCGTTCCAGGTCCACCATGGGGGCCACTATCCAAATTGGCAATTCCCTATGAAAGGGTTCCACACCTAAGACCCGCTCGATAAACCGCTGCCATACCCGAGCCGTATGTGTCACCACATAGGGCAACGCAGCATCCGCCCCCGAGCCCCGCATCAAAGCCAACTGAAGGTCCTTTGCCGTAGCCCTTCCCGCCAATAATCGCGTCTCCTACATGTCCGTGTCTGCAAACCATCGGGCTGCTGGAAGGAGCTGCGCTGCATAATAATACAAATCGAAGCGTGGGGCTTCCAATCCCCCCTCCTCATAAGCGCGCACGACCGTCCTGAGGGCCACCCTACTGCGGCCCCCCGCCCAAAGCAGGGAGGTCAACAGAGAATTGAGGGCCCGGAACACCCTAGGAGGGAGAGGGCACAGCGTGTTCTGGAGGACGTACAACGTCCGTGGCAGCATTACCATCTTGGCCACAGCCAGGCGTCCCATTAGGGAAAGCGGCAGGGCGTTCCAAAACGTCACAGACTGCCGAAGTGAAGCGATCACTCGATCAATATTCCGTGCGAGCGCCAATTCCTCCGTGGCGGCCACCTGAATACCCAAATACCGGAAACTTGTTTGTTCCCAGCGCAACCCGAGCTCCGGCAGGTCCGCAGAGGGCGCTGCATCAAAGCCCGAGAGCGGGAAGATAAGAGATTTGCTGCGGTTAATTCTCAGACCCGAGGCCTCCCCAAAACGATCCAGGTGGTGCAGCAAGACCGGAAGCGCCTCCGTCGGCGCCCTCAAATAAAACAAGGCATCATCTGCATAGGGCGATATGACATTATGCGTATCCCCACCTGAATTCCCCATTGCTCAATTTCCGCCCGGATCGTGACGGCAAACGGCTCAATCGCCAGCGCGAAGAGGAGCGGTGAGAGGGGGCACCCCTGTCTCGTGCCCCGTCCCAGCCGCCACTCCTCCGATCTCGCAGCACCCAGGCGCACCCTCGCCCTCGGTGCGCTATATAAGATCTGTATCCACCGGCGAAAGTTGGGCCCCAGGCCCACCCTCCGAAGGACCTCCTGTAAGTACGCCCAATCCACGGTGTCAAACGCCTTAGCCAGATCGATGGAGACCAACACCGTCCGCTCCTCGCGGTGGCGCACTTCATGCTGAATGTGGTTCAGGCGTCTAAGATTCATCGCCGTATTTCTCCCCGGGATGAACCCACATTGGTCCTGGTGCACTAGATGCGCCAAATGGGGAGCCAGCCTGGCGGCCAACAATTTTGTTAGAATTTTGACGTCCGTATTCAGCATGGTGATCGGGCGGTAGGATGCCGGGTCATACTTATCCCCCCCTGGTTTGAGGATCATACAGATTTCACCGTGGGCCATGGTGCGTGGGAGGACACCCTCCTCCCACGCCGCATGGAACTCTTGCAGCAGAAGCGGGGCCAACCCATCCGTGAACTCTTGATAAAACTCTGATGGAAACCCATCACTGCCGGGCGATTTAGCTTGCGGCAGGCGGGCCAAAGCCCCGCGGACCTCCGCCAATGACAAGCCCTCCTCCAATCCTTCCCGATCCGAGTGCGCCAGAGTCGGCAGACTCAGCCCTTGTAAATACGGCAAGTATTGGGCCTCCGAGATATCCGGGGCAGCCTCATACACCTTCCTCAAATGAGTTCGAAGCTATTTTTAATGAGATACACCAATGCACTACAACAGTTGAGAATAACAGCACTATCTCTTTAAATAACATAAAAATAGAAAGTATAAGTCAAGAGGAGATTAGAACAGCTCTCATGAACAGCGCTAGCGGAAAAGCGGCAGGCCCGGACGGGGTTCCTATTGATGTTTTTAAATTTAATATGAATTTTTGGGTGCCCATTCTGCACAAATTTTTTAATGCAACAATCAATGGGGTGATTCCTGCAACCTGGGCTGAGAGCCTGATAGTCCCCATTTTTAAAAAGGGTGATAGGAGTAGCGCGAGCTGTTATCGCCCAATATCTTTACTTGACTCAGCATCTAAGGTAATGGGCAGAATGATGCTGGCCAGGCAGGAACACTGGGCAGAAGAAAATAACATTCTATCTGTAGCCCAGTATGGTTTCAGAAGCGGGATCGGAACCATTGAACAGTGCTTGAATCTTGAGCTAATAATAGGAAAATATACTCTTGCAAGGGAAGGTTCCCTTCACCTTTGCTTTGTAGATCTGTCAAGTGCCTTTGATTTGGTAAATCACTCAAAGTTATGGCAGACACAGGAAGGGATGGGTGCCCCACAGGATATTATTAGTTTTTTATCTCAAATTTATGCGTGTTTGACCGCGAAGATGCGCTTCGGGAAAAACGGGGAATGCACAAAGCACTTTAGCATTACACGTGGGATAAGACAGGGCTGCACTCTTGCGCCTCTTCTATTTTCGCTCTATTTAAATGGGGTTGACTCATTATTACAGAATTTAAAGGTCGACGCCCCTAAGGTTGGCAAGCGGGTCACCCCATTATAATTGTATGCCGATGACGCTGTCCTAATTTCAAGGAGAGCAAACGGCCTACAAATATTAATGGATAATTTTACCAATTTTATGACGGAAAAGCACTTAAAAATTAATTTGAGTAAAACTTTAGTTATGTCATGTGGAAAAAGGAATATTAAGAATAAATTACACTATATTGATGGCATACTAATAGAGAGGACATTTTCCTTTTCGTATTTGGGGATCCTTTTTAATAGTAAGGGTACGTGGAATGCACACTTAAATTTATGTAAATTGAAATTTGTGAAATAAGTTGAGGCCATCTTTAGATTCTCACAAAAAATCGGTAAAAAAACGGTACGGGAGATTCTAAAGATATATGGGGCAAAGTGTATTACTGGGAATTGCTATGGGGGAGCCCTTTGGGGTTTGGCAGACACCTCACCATTACAAACCCTGGAAAATAACTTTTTAAGAAGATTGTTAGCCGTACCGGCCTCCACAGCTACTATTATTCCACATAGGGAGACTGGAACATCACACATCCACGATCTGATTAGTATAGCCGCCTTAACCTTGTGGCACCGTATCTGGACTAGGGAAGAAACACATTTTACCAGGGATATAATATTGGATTGTCTATCCCAACACCACTGTAAAAAAATATCATGGCTAAGCTACATCAGTGGTCTTTTAAAAGAATGCGACTTGGCTGTGAATTTGAAGAAACCCGAAGACATACAAAATTTCAGTAAGTTAGAAATAAAAAAGAGGCTCCTCAACGTTAGGGCGTTGTCGAGAGACGTTGCCTCTGGCATTAAGTCAAGCGTATCCTTTTATCTTGAAGGGCCAATTGTAACGGGCATCCAGCAATATCTTATTTTTATTTATAACTGTTAGCTGTTCAGCACAGATTCTACCTAACCAGATTACGGATGAATACGCTCCACTACCTCTTTGCTTTCCCCAAGAGGGGCAAGTGGTGCGCTAATCTTCCAAAATGCCCGTGTGATGGAAGGTCTACACAGAGTACCCTTAATTTTTTACTTTTTTGTAAATTTTATAATGAAATCAGGAAAAAAAATTCCGTCCCATTTTTAGAGAAAATAGTCTGTATTCCTTCAAAGTTGCTTTTAATTATATTCGAAATCTGGAGAATGCTCTAACTTGTAATGCAGTAATTTGCTACATATTATCGGCGATTAAACAAAGAAAGGAACTTGTATACCTGGAAAGACTGAATTATGAAATAACCCAAATTGTATTTGATAGAAGATCTTTCTGTATTGTATAAGTGGACAAGGATTTTGTATTTTAATCACAAAAATAATGATTATTGATTTAATTGTATATAAATGTATTTTTTTTATTATAGTATGCTTTTATGAACATTACGTATGTACCGAATAAAGCTTGATTTGATTTGAATTAAACAAGCCGAACCGATATATACGGTTAGATTATTGCATGAAAAGGCCATAATTGTATATCTCCAAATATATTCCTGCCAACACGTACATTTTAGGACGCGTGAAACGATCACACGTCCTAAGGATTATTCCTTTTACAATTTTCGTGCCCAGCAATTTTGAGAGTTTGATAATAGTGGTTAGGTAACTATGGTAGTTAATGCAGCTCTGTGAGAGTTCTGAATTTTGTCTAATCCCAGTTTGACTCATAAAGTAGCACAGAGCAATCCCTAGTCCTCTTCAAGCTGGACTACTGGAACACAACTATCACCAGCACCCCAAAATCCCACTGTGTACCAATGAAATCCACACTCAACACTGCAGGTAGACTCCTCTCCGGAGAGAGCCGCTATGATCACATCACTCCCATACTTAAAAAACTCATCTGGCTACCAATCGAAGTGAGAAGCACTTTCAAAATGGCCTGCATAACCCACAAAGCTCTCTACACCCGAAACTCTTACTACCTTGCCAACAAACTATCATTAGCTGCCCATAAGAGGCTTTTGCGAAGCTCAAACAATCTACTCCTGATTCCGCCCAATTTTATGAAAGAAAAACCACTCACCCGTTCATTCTCTGGAAATGCTCCCAGAACTTGGAATCCACTGCTGCAAGACATACGCAATACTCAATCACTCCTGCACTTAAAAAACACCTTAAATTCTCCTCAATAAAAACCTGAACCCTCCCTCCTAAGTTAATCAACGTCCTTGAATACACCTCCCCTTCATCCCTCAAAGAGCCTGCACATCTTGAACTCTAGAAACAACTGTACATCTACTCCTCCTACCTCTGTAACAACCTATCATCGCTATCTACGAACTATATCGTCCAGCAACTGCTCCTTATATTGTATGTTTTTACCCTGTATTTTTCTCTTAGGCATTCTCAGTAATTGTTGATATGCAAACTGTAAAGCGCTTTGATACCCTTGAGTCAAGTCCACACTATATAGAACTCAATTTGTTTTATAAAATAAAGGCTTAATGTTCCTACTTCAAAACACATAATGTAACATGCAGGTCACAGATTTGTATTTTCTATACATAGGTAAGTGGGCTACTGCTTTTGACACTGAGATGATTTTTTTCTTCCAGTTAGTACTTTGCAATCCTTCTAATATAACATAGTAGTGTTTTTACCGGCATCAAGGAGCTGCATGTGAACTGCAAGATATGGGTGTAATCCTTATTGTTTTTTTTCTCAATTTGTTGCTATTTTAAGATTGCAAAGATGGGATTCTCGAGAAATTTATAAAGTCTTGTACAAACAGTCCCAATCACTGTGCTGCAGTTTATATACTGACTTTGTGCTTCTATGGACCATTAACTCTTTATACATATTGTCCACAAGTATGGACAATATGTAATTCTTACACCTATACCCTCACTGTGTTAACTAACATTGCCTCTACATACTTGTTTCATTTATTGTGTCTCTGCGTGTGATGTAAAGCACTCTGTGACCCTACACTGGAGTGAGTGGTGCTATAAAAGAACTAAACAAAGAACATGTTAGTATGTGTCATTTAAATCTTTATTAGTGTAGTTACTTATACACAAATAAACTTGCATTCTCCCAGGCCCCGATTCACAGAATTAACTTAAGACAAAATCCTAAACTTACTACTTCTGATATTCACAGAATGCATCAAATAACTTTATTTCGAATCCAAAGAGGAGTCATAAAAGTATACACATATAATAAAAACAGTACACACATATTAACAGAGATACCCAAAGATCCAAAATACAATAAAAAATTTTTAAACAGTGCGTTAAAAATAACATTTGACAGGTAAATCCATTATAAAATATTATCACTCGCTAACTTCAGTAACGGTTTCTAATGGCAAGGGCCGATCTAATAAAACTCAATACAGCATTACATATACTTGGGGTGGACAAGGATAATAGATGTTCATAGGCCTCTCTGTAAAAACTGGAGCCAAAAGATACCAAGACTGGTTTAAGGAATCTATTTCTTGGAGCATTATACAATGCACAGAATAAAATACAATGAATGGTGCTTTGCGAAACTCTGTTATTACAAGGGCACAAAGGCAAACTCTTGAACCACCCCCCTTGCTTTGGAAATGCAAGTAAGAAATGTAAAGTGCTAATACGAAACCTTGTCAAATAGAAACGCCATTGCGAGTGAGTAATGTAAGATAAATAAAATGGGCAAGACAGCTTACCCCTCAGGTACAGTTGATGCTTGCTAGAATGTAAAGTGCCAAGGTTATGACGGTAGGCATTTTTTATCAGGGGCTTAAAGTCCTTACCAATCTGGTCTGGGCTATCAAATATATTATTTAGCCCAATCTTATAAAAAGTATCCCTAACATACAAAAGCCAGGGAATCTTCATACAATGGTCAAGTTTAAGACAGTCCTGCAAAATTTCCTGTGAAAGTTTTAAATCTTCAGACTGCCAAACTTTAGCCCATAACAATAGGGGAGACACATGTATGATGTCGCTGAGATACTCAATGCCCACCTCCCCATGACAGAAATTATTCGAGGTTCCCAATGGAACGGCTAGGAGACGCTTAATAAAGATATTCTCCCTAACCTGTAACTTTCCAGTATTATGAGAACCCCACACTCCAGCACCGTAGGTTGCAACCAAGACACACTTGGCTTTATATAGGGATATTAGGGTAGGTACTGGTTTTTGTCCTAATTTACTGGCAAATCGAAAAAGGGCTTCAGCAGATTGTGAGAGTTTTTGGGCCCGAGCTATTATCAAAGTGTCCCAATTCAATTTCTTATTAAATATATTGCCCATATACTTTTAATCTCTAATTCCCACTATCAATATATTGATTCTGCTCAATTGAGTGAGAACTATGGCTAAGCGGCAGTGATTGAATATAGGGGGATCACGCCGGACCCCGTCCCTGCAGCTATTTCTGTGCCAGATCTGGAGTCCAGTGGACCCAGAGAAATATGCTGAATTTGTCCTGGTGGCACTTTCCGACACGGGGACCAAATTAACCAGTGCACGTTGTCTGCATTTTGTTCGGTACAGCAACTTGCAGGTGTTGAAAGGGCTTTATTTTCACTTCCAGACAGGCACAAACAAAGGCCAAACTTAAACATCCATCAGCCCTTCTTTTGTTCAAGTTATCACCCTGACTGGGAGCCATCTGGAGCCTATCACCTCGATGCCAATTCAATGGAATGAAACAAAGGCACATAGCTTATCACTTCACAAGAACTTTAGAGGAACTTGGAGGCAGAATTGTGGCTTTGTTGAACACCCCTCATGTAAGAGATGTTTACGCACTGGGGGCCCGATTCACAGAATCAACTTAAGACAAAATCCTAAACTTACTACTTTTGGTATTCACAGAATGCACTTACTACTTTTGGTATTCACAGAATGCACTTACTACTTTTGGTATTCACAGAATGGATTTACGACTACTAACTTTACGTCCGCACTCGGGCCGGAAATTCCGGCCCGGAGGCGGAGCTTCCGGGCCGGGGCGGAGCATTCTGCCTGAAGGCGGAGCTTCCGGCCCGGAGGCGGAGCTTCCGGCCTGGAGATGGGAATTCTGGCCGGTGGCAGAGATTTAGCCATGGCCGAAATCTCTGCCTCCGGGCCGGAAGCTCCGCCTTCAGGCCGGAAGCTCCGCCCCCGGGCTGGAATTTCCGGCCCGAGTGCAGACGTAAAGTTAGTAGTCGTAAATCCATTCTGTGAATACCAAAAGTAACTGTGTGCTTTGCTGTGGTTTTCTGTTTCCACTTAAGTTCAGTACCCTGACTTCCTGTCACTCACATTTGGGGGCATATCAGCAACAACCGGCGATAATTATCGCTAAGTGCACTTAGCGCTAGGATAATTATCGCCGGCTAGCGCATGTTTTTATCGCGGAGATAGCGCCCTATCAGCGACGCTTATCTCCCGAGCGATAAAAACAACCGAGTTAGCTGCCAAATGTGCAATTATCGCTGGGATTCCAGCGATAATTGCACACAGCGATAATTGCACATAGCGATAATTGCACATTGTTTGGCGCTACGTTGCTGATAGGGAAGGGCATACTTAACCATGATATCCACCTTCCATCGGATATCATGGCTAAGTCAGATGAAAAGCAGGCGTAAGGAAAGTAGCGCTAACCTCGGTTAGCGCTACTTTTCTTATTGCTCTGCAGGTTAACGTGAGGCTTGATAATAGGAGAAATGTCGCTTAGCGACATTTCTCCCGTTATTCTGGGGAGGAACGCCCACTTTGCATCTCATTAGAGATGCAAAGGTAGGCGTAGGGAAAAAGGGTGCTAATATGCAAATATGCATGTTAGCACCCTCTTGCTGATAGTGCGATGGTTTTATCTCCGCTTTTCTGGCTTTTAAAGCCAAAAAAGCAGAGATAAAGCCCTTGCTAATATGCCCCCAGGTTTGTTCTTTTGAACGTAGTCCCTCAGTTCCTTTACTCTTGCTTATCCTCACAGGTTGTTGTTACTGGGTGTTGTTTCTGCTTCCTCTCTCTCCAGCCTAGTGTTCATTTTGTTGTTTTTGCCTGGTTGTTGGAAATGTCTCTTGATCTTCTGCAGCTATCATCATAGCTCCAGTGGTGAAAGTACTGGTAAGAGAACGATCAGTTGTTGAACTTTCTATCAACTATTATTCTATCACAGAGTGGTGCATACTGTGATTGTCATCTGGGTTTTAAGGTACAGGTTACTATCTAGGACATACTTACATCTTGAACGTCATCCACCAAGAGGGAGGTCTGCTACTATCCACTGCACACTTACCCCGAGAATGGAATCCAACATAAGGAAGGTCTCTGAATATCCAGCATGAACTCACCTCTTGAGCACCAGAGAAAAGGGTCTCTGTATACACTCACTTCTCTATTTCTCCTCAACATTCTCCATTGGCTGCCCTCTGTGTTTCAGTCATATCTTGCCAACACTTGTAACATTAAAAGAAGTGCTGGGTTCATGTTGGATTTGAAGTGCCTTGGTGCTTGACACTGCATTTCACAGACACCAGAATGAGGATAGAAAAATGTCCTTAGAGTCTAGATTGTACAACAAGGTACACCTCTGCAGTGGCGGCATTCTTGCTGGAAGAGCCATCCATGACAAAGTGTGATGTTAGTATCTTTTTCACATTGGTAGGGGTCGGGAGTCTGCATTGATTAGATGGAGGCAATAGAAGCATGGTAAAAGGCTGGACACCTACCTGCAATCCAGCTGTTCAAAGGCAATCCAATCATAAGGGAGGATGAGGACACCTCACTTGCCCACTGACATCAAAATAGAATTTGCCCCTTTTTTTTAGCACATATATGACTGTAAAAACAGAGATACACAGACCCTGAAGCAGAGGTTCCTGCTCAGTGTTAAACTGACAACTACTGCCAATGACATGAGGAAGTATTTAGAAGAGAATATAACAGAAGAGGAAATATAGGTGGCCAATGAGGGGATATTTGCGGGAAGTCACTCGACGAAAGTGAGTTGCTTAGCAGTGCTCTGAATTCAATAACAAGTTTAATGACAATAATCACAAAAATACATAAACTGTTAAAAAAAATCCCTATTATGCTCAAGCTAAGACCTATTTCTCTGCAAATCAAAATTAAATAGACTTAGGAAGGTGATACCAGTCTTGATACACCCCTAAGAAGTAAGCTTCATACCAGAGCATTTTATAAGTAATAAGGCAAGAACATTCTCACCTATTCTATGGCTGGTATGCAACACTCTCATTTGTGAAAGTGTTTGGTTGTGTAGAATGAGAGTATATTCTCTAGTATGGAAAGGGCGGGTTTGGGAACAGAATTTATGGCAAAAATGTATTGGCTCTGCAAGGAACTACATGCCTGGATCAAGAATGGTGATTTCCTTTATAACCCATTCCTGAACAGATAAGGTATTAGACATGGATGTTCCCTGTCCACACTACTGTTCTTGGCAGCTCTTGAACCTCCTGCATGGTAATATACTAAAACAACAGGAGGGAGTGGGTAGTAGCAGCAGCCGACCAACAATAAGTATTTATTTCTATACGCAGATGATATTCTCTTCAAACTTGGAATCCTTCTCAATCGATTCCAGCATTATTTCCAATTTCTCAACCATCTCCGGATATAAAATTAAATAGAGTAAGAGTAAGATTCTACATCTCACTGTGAACTCAGGGGAAGAGGTGATTGACACTTACCCATTATGATAGGTTCACAAGAATATCTAAGTATACTATATTGTTTGTGGACAACATAAAGCTGTTGTTGCAGAAAACATTGATGGACTTACGATTACCACATATATCCTACGCTTCATGGGTTTTTCAGCCCACAGGAAATGCCCCATTATGAGTGAAGACAGAAAAAGACGTGGTCTGTGAGAGAGGGGGTTGACATTCCTACATACTGATCATCATAACACCGCAGGAGCTATGCATTTTAATGGACTGCCACATTGGTTATGTTACATGTTGTTTTCGACAGCAAAAGATGGACAATGTATTGGAAAAGATGGCTTGCAACATCATTCACAATAAAAAAAAATGTGAAAGTTGATAACTGAATTGCTACCCTCAAGTGATGATCGGTATGAAGAAATGGTTACTATGATGGACGGCGAGAAATTGATATATAGACTCAGGGATCAGACAGGGATCTTTACTAGGATTTGGGGACCATTACTGAATCCGGAAATACATCAAACCCAATAAACCTCATCTGCACATTGTGAAATACTTTGCTGTAAATAACATTCAGGATGTTCTTACTATCGTGGTCCTTTCCTGGAATTTGATTTGTGGGGCTCATGCAGCCCTTTGAGGCTACTTATTCGGGCTACTTATTGGATATGGAGAATACGCCCCCCACAGAAAAGGTGGGATGTACGTCTTCAATTTATTTGACTGCCCTCCAATGAGGTTGATTTTATATTATTGCATCTGAGAGATTGGTGGGAGGCCAGCCTGAGCACCTGGCAGAAGGGGGTATGCTATATCAGTAATTCACTAGGGTACTATTATATATTATATGTTTGGTGGGGAATTTGCTTACCAACATGTGAACAAGTGGGGTTTTCTTCTTTTTCTTCTTGCCCATGTCACTGACCTGCCATGCCCCATCCTAGGAGCGCTTTTGTATATAGTTTACTTAGTGTGAAGTGTGACTCTGTTTGACTCACTTGGTCTTATTAACAATATTGTCTTTTATAACACCAAGAGAGATTCGCCTTGACATAAAGTGGGTGGCTTAAAGTGCCATTACTGTTAATATCTGTGCTATCATCATGACTAGTGCTTCTTATGTTTCTCCTTCGCTTAATTCTCTTTTTCAGAGGGTCTCTAAAACGAAATTTGTGTTACGCCTTGTACGAAAAGAATTTGGATTGGCATTGTCAACCAGTGAGATTTGTTTTAATTGCAATGTGAAATCGTCTATCTAACTTTGCATTAATGACTTTGCATGACTCATATGCAATTTTATACACCTTTTGCACCAGCAGAGATGAACAGGTTTGATCCAGCAACACTTGCATGTTTACCGGACAAGTCACATTCTGTATCTTTCTTCCACACCTTAGTCTTTCTTCTTTGATTATTTGAGTTTTGAGTACTACTGTTATTTATCTTCCAAATGTTCAATTTCTGTGTATAATAAAATAACGCAATCGCCTTCTATGTGGAACTGAACATTGTGTATTCCCATGCAGAGTTCTGCGTTTCCAGAAATTATATTTTTCTCTAGTTTTTCTTTGTTCTGCTTAACAACAGGTGATCAAATACCACTTTCAGGTGATTGGAAAAATGGTAAATAGTGGCCTTGCTGAGCTTATGTCCTTCTTTCAGCCCGATGACCCATGCCATCTCAAACACTGGGTGGAGATTTTTATCAGAAGCAGGAGCAGGGCCTATTTACTTAGCAATGTATTCTAATAGGCTCTTAAATACAACAGTATATTTTTAAATAATGCTCTGTTGCTCATGAGTTATCATGATACATTTATTTATATGAAATCTTTTATTGATTTTGAAGAGTTAACACGTTTCAGTTGGTTGCATTCAGCAACCTTCGGCAGGGACCATATACAGTATTGAAGTTGTGTCTGGTGTCATTAGCTAGTTCCTTCCGGGAGACCGCATACTCTTTCTTCAGGCAGGTTCACAGTCAAGTACCTAGTAGGGAGAATGGAGGAGGTGAACTAGCTCAAACCGTATTGTCATTATGGTAGGTTACAGGGCACTAACCCACTTAGGGTACAGCAATGGATTCAATCTCTTCTTGCCAACACTCCCAACCAGATCTGTGTCACCCTCTCATCTTACTTCAGATGCACTGTGTCTGTCTGACTCCAGCACCAAGTCTCAATAGCTCATGGGTTCTGTAGCTCACTGCTTTCTACCCTCCTCTGCCTGGGCCCTCCACACCTGTACTGCATCACACTACCAGCTTCTATAAATCCAGCAGCAGGCCAATCCATCCTGTCATCGCTCAGTATCTCCTTCTCAGTCCCTTCTGTTTGCTATTTGTGGTCTTTCTATGGCACACTACCAGAAGTCGTTCACTTAACACAGACTCTGGAAGTCATCAACATCCATATTAATGTAGTTTTGGGCCGTGGGAGCGTGTTCAGAGAGCAGCCATTGCAGTGAAAACCAAGCTCTTTCCAAGCCCATTCAGATAAATATTTTCTTATTTTCTTTCCACGTCTTTCTACACCCCCCTTTTGGAACCCACTCAACACATTACCAAACCTAGTTTGCATACATCTAATGCATAATACGCATCCCAGAGAGCAAATGTATTCTGCAGCAAATAAAACATTTTTTACTTTGTTTATTTATGTTTATTTATTCCTGTGCCAAATGGTGTAGTGAATTTGGGCCTTTAGAATTTATTGCACATACAAGCTCAAGATTCAGTTCAGAGATATTTTGAATAGGGTTTACACATATGGGTACCATCTCTATTGATTTCTTTTAATTGAATATGTTTTTGCAGTATTTCTAACATACAAAACATGTACTTTAATATACATGCTTATGAAAAGGAGAGTAATGATTTGTACATAAAATATATGAAGAATGACTAGATGTGTAGGAGGTTACATAGGGCCATATGTAGGTAGCATACAAGTTACCACTTCTTAAATACCGAACTTTACCGAATCGGTATTTAAGAAGTGGTAACTCGTATGTAGGTAATCATTCGGTAAATAATGGAGAAATTCGGTAATTACCGAATCGGTATTTACCGATTTGGTAATGAGGCATACCTTCCCATTCATTGAATCAATGGGAAGGTATGCCTCATTACCGAATCGGTAAATACCGATTCGGTAATGGGGGGAGCACATTCAAGGGTGGCAGGGTGTCACATTGACACCCTGTTGCACCCCTGATTCCTGCATGTGTGCACATGTGGCGCACATACATGCCCTAAGGGCATGTATGTCTGCCACATGGCACTGTTAGTCCAGCAAAATATTGCTTTTTGCAATGAATTCGGTATTTAGCACCAACATATATTTAGTGCTAAATACCGAATTATTTCCCCAACACATCACTCATTTGAGTGTCACCTACATCTCATTTCAGGATTCGGTATTCACCGAATCGGTAAAATTACCGATTCGGTAATTTTACCGATTCGGTAAATTACCGAATCCTGAAATGTTCCCCCTACATAGCAAAAGCCTAAATACCGGTCGGTAACGGTATATTTACCGAAAATCGGCCGTTACCGACCGATATTAGGCTACCTACATATGGCCCATAGTCTCTAGTGCATACACTGAATATATTTCTATGTTTCAAATCTAATTCTGTCTGTAGACTCTGCTCTATGACCTGTATATTCTAAAGTTAATTTGCTCAAGTTATCAATGTTAACAAAAATATTTGATAAGTCTCTGTAATTTTATCACAAAGTATTGCCAAAGAAAAAAGAAATTAATCTGACATTTTTAGAACAGTATTTCCATATTTGGTAATATAATCTGTTTACATTTTACTGAAAATTCAGTTTTGTTGTTTCTTAATTACATATTCAAATAATTACTCATGAGCATATTCCATTCCCTTATCATTGTTTAGTCATAGTGCTGAATTCAATCAAGAACTTTCTTGCAGTCTTTTCCTACACAGGGTGTTACACTGTTCTCGCTAGTTTTACTGCCAGTATAGTTTGTGTAAAAAGCTGAGTACACCTGAATGAAGACATTAAAATTGTATTGTTGAAATAAATAATTTAATCTATTCCTACAAAAAACGTTGGTGCAAACGCTAATCCCCCTGTTCACTCACACCTCTTTTCTTTTAATCAGTGACGAGTATTGTTTCCATTTGATTTTCAGTTATCTTTACATATCATATAAGGCCTCATGGCATGAACGATCATGTGTATTTGATTTTTACATCACACTATAATTGAATGGTATGTAAGTTGTTATATTGCATTTTCCAGTGTTTTCTTAACATTACTGTGTGCTTGGTGTATTGTTTCATATTTTATTTAAAAGTCTCCTATTTCTCTGTCTTAGGAATCCTGGGGCATATTATCAAGGACGGCGTTAAAATTATCGCCGGTTTAGCGGCAGAAAACTGCTGCTAAAACGGCGATAATGGGCTTGATAATATGCCCTGGAGAATTCCAATAGAAGCCCAAGTTCACACCAGAACTTGGACTTCTATTGGAATTCTCCAGGGCATATTATCAAGCCCATTATCGCCGCTTTAGCGGCAGTTTTCTGCCGCTAAACTGGGGATAATTTTTAATGCCGTTCTTGATAATATGCCCCCCTATTTTGTAAAGCATGTTCGAGGTGTTTCTTGTCATTGTTTTCTCATTCATTCATTATATTTTGGTACATATGTTTGGTACATATGTTTTATTTAGTTCTCGAATTTGATGTAAAGTATAGTGATGATGGTATCTGTTAAAAAGTTATGTTTTGATTGTTATTAGTATTTGAGAGTTAAGTTTACATTGACATCTTACAGTTTGACTTTTACTACATTGCAGGTATTTTTAAGGGTTTATTAACTGTTTGTTTAAACCTAACTATTTAAACAATGTGCATCTAGTTAATTTTTTATTTTCTCCTTTGCAAACCTGTCCAGACTATTTTTCCACAAAGACCTGAGAGATTGTTTCACTAAATGGTTCGTGCATTGCTTAAACAATGCAATGCATACTTTTGCTACAATCCAGTATGCAAAAATGTGTAGACATGCATGTACATTTGTTCTACTAAGAGTACAGTTTTATGTTCTGCATTTGTATATACTGCAAACATGGAAATTATTTTCAAAATACAAAAGGTGGCAGAAGTGGCTTCATGCACCCCTTTACTCTTGTTGATATAAAATGTTTGATCCCTAATTAAATCTTCAGCCCCTCAACAGTCTCCTATCTGCTGATAGGCATATACTGGCACATGCATCAACAATGCCATTTGCGATTCCTTATTAGCGAAAAATAAGGATTCGCTAATAAGGAATAGCAAAAGGCTATGCATGTAGAAATCGCTTACAAAATAGCGATTTCTAAACATTCCTTAATTGTGACTCGCAAATTGCGAGTCGCAATTAAGGAATACCTCCCCTAGAGGCCCATAGGAATGAATGGGAAGACATTCTCAATTTGCGATTCTCAATTAGAGAATCGCAAATTGCTCATGCAATTTCAAGGGTGCCAGGGTGTCAAAAGGACACCCTGTTGCACCCATGAAATCTGCATATGAGTACATCTTGCACATACACATGCCCCAAGGGCATGTGTGTGTGTAAAATGGAACTTTGAAAAATTACCATGAAGTTCAACTTCATGGTAATTTGCTCCCCCTATTAGCGAAATCGCTAATATTTTTACTTTCATGCATTGCATTTAAGGAATGTCAATTTGAGATTCCTTAAATGCAATCACAATTTAAGTAATCGCAATTTAGAGATTACTTATATTGCGATTTTTGCATTTGG
The DNA here is from genome assembly GCF_964204655.1 of Triturus cristatus. Lineage (NCBI taxonomy): Eukaryota > Metazoa > Chordata > Amphibia > Caudata > Salamandridae > Triturus > Triturus cristatus. The sequence goes on from NC_140593.1 coordinate 1,093,728,806, forward strand.
GATGATGCATCCCAAATGCAAAAATACCGGTCGCAAAGGGGCAGATTCTGAGAATCTGCCCGTTTGCAACCGGTTTTTGCTTTGATGCATGTGGGCCTTGGAGAAAGGTAAGGGCTGCAAACCTAAGAAAGAATTTGTGACTCTGAGACTCCTGGTAGCATGGTTTGCATATTGTAAGGTTGTCACTATGCACCTTTAATGTGAAAAATATTATTTCCTGAATTGATCAGTTTGCAGTCACGGATCACTGATAGAATATCGACGCCCAATATCTCCTCATACACAAATATCGAGTCATAAAGATTTATGTCAAAAAATATCGACATCCTATATTTATAATGTTCAGTATAAAAATATCAGGAAAAAAACTATCGATGTAAAAAATATAGATGTACAAAATATCGATTTTTTAATATATATGTAAAAAATAATGTTAAATATATTAAATAATAAAATTAACTTAAAATAATTATTTAGATTTAATATAAAATTTAACAAATAAAAGCAATAAATGTAATTAATTCCCCCCCCCCCGTGCTAAACCTTTTATTGGCTACTTGCGGTTGTCCGAGCTTAGGCCCCTGCCACTTTTTGACTACATAAGGTATCCACGCCAAATTTGCGTCCTTTTCTTCCAACATCATGGGAATTCTAAAGGTACCCAGGGTTTGTGGATTTCCCTGGAGGGGACCCAGAAATTAGCCAAAATATAGCTAAATTGTGTTTTTTTTGGAAAAATGGGAAAAAAGGGCTGCAGATGAAAGCGTCTGTTTTTCTCCCTGCAAATGGTATCAACAAAGGGGCTGTGGTGCTGAAATAAACATTTTCCCAGCTTTCAGGGACAGGCGAACGTTTGTCAGAAAACCAAAATGTTTTACGCAGTTTTGGCATTTTTCTGGGACATAGCCTATTTTTGCTATTGTTTGTGCTTTCAACCTCCTTCCAGTTAATGGTAGAAATGGGTATGAAAGCAATAATGGATCCGGGAAAAGCTATACCTTTTAGAAAAGTAGACAACATTCTGAATTCAGCAAGGTGTCATTTGTGTAGATCCTTCAAGGTTTCTTTATAGAAACTAATTGTTGAATATAGTAAAATTTGAAAATTAGTTGAAAAAAACAGGCATTTGTGTCAACGTTTTCACCTGTAACTTATATAGGACTTGTAGGTTCACCAAGAATCCAACGAATCCCGAGCCAATAACTGAGCAGTGTCTTGCAATGTTTTTTTATTATGTACCGGGTATATAGCAATTAATTTGGGAAAATATATACATGGAAAAATCGGTATGAAAGACACCTATGTTTTTCTGAAATTGCAACAAAATATAGAGTTTAGAAACAGTAGATATTTGCACATTTCCGAAATTGTGAGTACCCATACTAGCGTGAGAATTATAGGTCATTTTTCAAAATAACTCATTTTTTACACATTGTCTTTCATTTGGAAGGCAGAAATGTATCAAAAGCCCAAGTTCACACCAGAACTTGGACTTCTATTGGAATTCTCCAGGGCATATTATCAAGCCCATTATCGCCGCTTTAGCGGCAGTTTTCTGCCGCTAAACTGGGGATAATTTTTAATGCCGTTCTTGATAATATGCCCCCCTATTTTGTAAAGCATGTTCGAGGTGTTTCTTGTCATTGTTTTCTCATTCATTCATTATATTTTGGTACATATGTTTGGTACATATGTTTTATTTAGTTCTCGAATTTGATGTAAAGTATAGTGATGATGGTATCTGTTAAAAAGTTATGTTTTGATTGTTATTAGTATTTGAGAGTTAAGTTTACATTGACATCTTACAGTTTGACTTTTACTACATTGCAGGTATTTTTAAGGGTTTATTAACTGTTTGTTTAAACCTAACTATTTAAACAATGTGCATCTAGTTAATTTTTTATTTTCTCCTTTGCAAACCTGTCCAGACTATTTTTCCACAAAGACCTGAGTGATTGTTTCACTAAATGGTTCGTGCATTGCTTAAACAATGCAATGCATACTTTTGCTACAATCCAGTATGCAAAAATGTGTAGACATGCATGTACATTTGTTCTACTAAGAGTACAGTTTTATGTTCTGCATTTGTATATACTGCAAACATGGAAATTATTTTCAAAATACAAAAGGTGGCAGAAGTGGCTTCATGCACCCCTTTACTCTTGTTGATATAAAATGTTTGATCCCTAATTAAATCTTCAGCCCCTCAACAGTCTCCTATCTGCTGATAGGCATATACTGGCACATGCATCAACAATGCCATTTGCGATTCCTTATTAGCGAAAAATAAGGATTCGCTAATAAGGAATAGCAAAAGGCTATGCATGTAGAAATCGCTTACAAAATAGCGATTTCTAAACATTCCTTAATTGTGACTCGCAAATTGCGAGTCGCAATTAAGGAATACCTCCCCTAGAGGCCCATAGGAATGAATGGGAAGACATTCTCAATTTGCGATTCTCAATTAGAGAATCGCAAATTGCTCATGCAATTTCAAGGGTGCCAGGGTGTCAAAAGGACACCCTGTTGCACCCATGAAATCTGCATATGAGTACATCTTGCACATACACATGCCCCAAGGGCATGTGTGTGTGTAAAATGGAACTTTGAAAAATTACCATGAAGTTCAACTTCATGGTAATTTGCTCCCCCTATTAGCGAAATCGCTAATATTTTTACTTTCATGCATTGCATTTAAGGAATGTCAATTTGAGATTCCTTAAATGCAATCACAATTTAAGTAATCGCAATTTAGAGATTACTTATATTGCGATTTTTGCATTTGGGATGATGCATCCCAAATGCAAAAATACCGGTCGCAAAGGGGCAGATTCTGAGAATCTGCCCGTTTGCAACCGGTTTTTGCTTTGATGCATGTGGGCCTTGGAGAAAGGTAAGGGCTGCAAACCTAAGAAAGAATTTGTGACTCTGAGACTCCTGGTAGCATGGTTTGCATATTGTAAGGTTGTCACTATGCACCTTTAATGTGAAAAATATTATTTCCTGAATTGATCAGTTTGCAGTCACGGATCACTGATAGAATATCGACGCCCAATATCTCCTCATACACAAATATCGAGTCATAAAGATTTATGTCAAAAAATATCGACATCCTATATTTATAATGTTCAGTATAAAAATATCAGGAAAAAAACTATCGATGTAAAAAATATAGATGTACAAAATATCGATTTTTTAATATATATGTAAAAAATAATGTTAAATATATTAAATAATAAAATTAACTTAAAATAATTATTTAGATTTAATATAAAATTTAACAAATAAAAGCAATAAATGTAATTAATTCCCCCCCGTGCTAAACCTTTTATTGGCTACTTGCGGTTGTCCGAGCTTAGGCCCCTGCCACTTTTTGACTACATAAGGTATCCACTCCAAATTTGCGTCCTTTTCTTCCAACATCATGGGAATTCTAAAGGTACCCAGGGTTTGTGGATTTCCCTGGAGGGGACCCAGAAATTAGCCAAAATATAGCTAAATTGTGTTTTTTTTGGAAAAATGGGAAAAAAGGGCTGCAGATGAAAGCGTCTGTTTTTCTCCCTGCAAATGGTATCAACAAAGGGGCTGTGGTGCTGAAATAAACATTTTCCCAGCTTTCAGGGACAGGCGAACGTTTGTCAGAAAACCAAAATGTTTTACGCAGTTTTGGCATTTTTCTGGGACATAGCCTATTTTTGCTATTGTTTGTGCTTTCAACCTCCTTCCAGTTAATGGTAGAAATGGGTATGAAAGCAATAATGGATCCGGGAAAAGCTATACCTTTTAGAAAAGTAGACAACATTCTGAATTCAGCAAGGTGTCATTTGTGTAGATCCTTCAAGGTTTCTTTATAGAAACTAATTGTTGAATATAGTAAAAATTGAAAATTAGTTGAAAAAAACAGGCATTTGTGTCAACGTTTTCACCTGTAACTTATATAGGACTTGTAGGTTCACCAAGAATCCAACGAATCCCGAGCCAATAACTGAGCAGTGTCTTGCAATGTTTTTTTATTATGTACCGGGTATATAGCAATTAATTTGGGAAAATATATACATGGAAAAATCGGTATGAAAGACACCTATGTTTTTCTGAAATTGCAACAAAATATAGAGTTTAGAAACAGTAGATATTTGCACATTTCCGAAATTGTGAGTACCCATACTAGCGTGAGAATTATAGGTCATTTTTCAAAATAACTCATTTTTTACACATTGTCTTTCATTTGGAAGGCAGAAATGTATCAAAAGTCAATAGGTAATAACAGTTGCCCTACAATTCTGTGTTAACCTAAGTCTCCCGATAAAAATGGTACCTCACTTGTGTGGGTAGGCCTAGTGCCCGTGTCAGGAAACGGCTCAAAACGCAACTTGGACAAACCACATTTTTACAGTGAAAATTGACACTTTTTTTGCAAAGTGCCTAGCTGTAGATTTTGAACCCTAACTCTGCCAGCACCTAGGGAAACCTAGCAAACCTTTACATTTTTTAAAACTAGACACCCAGGGGAATCCAGGATAGGGTGACTTGACTGGCTCTCACCAGGTTCTGTTACCCAGAATCCCTTGCAAACCTAAAATTTGTCAAAAACCCTACATTTTCCTCACAATTCTGTGGTGGAAAGTTCTGGAATCTGCGTGGATCCACAAGATTCCACCCACCCCGCATTTCCCAAAGCCTTCTGAGAAAAATGGCACCTCACTTCTGTGGGTAGGCCTAGTGCCCGCGACATGAAACGGCCCAAAACACAATGTGGACACACCACATTTTCACACTGAAAACATACCCTTTTGTTGCAAAGTGCCTAGCTGTAGATTTTGAACCCTAACTCTGTCAGCATCTATGGAAACGTAGCAAACCTATACTTTTTTTAAACTAGACACCCAGGGGAATTCAGGATGGGATGACTTGTCTGGCTCTCACCAGGTTCTGTTACCTAGAATCTCTTGCAAACCTCAAAATTTGTCCAAAAAACACATTTCCCTCACATTTCTGTAGTGGAAAGTTCTGGAATCTGCGTGGAGCCACAAGATTCCACCCACCCCGCAAAACTTCCCAAAACGCAACGTGGACACACCACATTTTCACTGTGAAAACGGACCCTTTTTTTGCAAAGTGCCTAGCTGTAGATTTTGAACACTAGCTCTGCCGACACCTAGGGAAACCTAGCAAACCTATACATTTTTAAAAACTAGACACCCAGGGAAATCCAGGATGTGGTGACTTGTCTGGCTCTCACCAGGTTCTGGTACCCAGAATCCCTTGCAAACCTCACAATTTGTAAAAAAACAAACATATTTTCCTCACATTTCTGTGGTGGAAAGTTCTGGAATCTATGTGGATCCACAAAATTCTACCCACCCCACATTCCCCAAAGCCTTCCAAGAAAAATGGTACCTCACTTGTATGGGTGGGTCAAGTACCCGCAACAGGCATGGGCCCAAAACCTTTACAGGCGACATCAAAATTAGAAAACAAACTGGTTTTGCAAGGGGGTCACATGAGTTTTTGGCCCCGGGGTCAGCGGCCATCTAAAAACCCACACATTTCTGAAAGCTAGACACCAGGGGGTGTCCAGCAAGGTATGACTTGCATGGGTCCTCCAACATTTCCCTACCCGGAATCCCCTGCAAACCTCAAATTTAGCTGAAAAAAATCACTTTTTTCTCAAATTTCTGTGTGGGAAAGTTCTGAAATCTGCATGGATCCACAAACTTCCTACCACTAAGTGTTTCCCCAGGTCACCTGATAAAAATGGTACCTCCCTCGCGTGGGTGGGTCAAGCACCCGTGACAGGCAAGGGCCCAAAACCTATTGAGGCGACATCAAAATTACCTATCACAAAACAACCTGGTTTTGCAAGAGGGGTCCCATGAGTTTTTGGCCCCGGGCTTGGCGGCCATCTAGGGAAACCTACCAAACCCACACATTTCTGAAAACTAGACACCCAGGGGAGTCCAGCAAAGTATGGCTTGCGTGGGTCCCCCAACATTACCCTACCCAGAATCCCCTGCAAAACCTCAAACTTAAGACAGACTTAAGACAGACTTAAGACAAAATCCTAACTTTACTACTACTAAATGCCTTCTGTGAATACCAAAAGTAGTAAGTTTAGGATTTTGTCTTAAGTTTGTTCTGTGAATCGGGCCCATAGATGCCTTGGGGCCAATTCATAAAGCTGAATTTACAGGTCAGTAAATCTATAGTTACTACTTTTTGACTAGCCACCATTTTCAGGAGTAAAGTTACTCAAAAGTGTAGACATATATGTCTCCAGCCCCTAAAACAGGAGGTGGAGTCAAATTTACAAGTTCAAAGTTACTATTGCCAAAAGAGGAGCAGTAGTCAATCCAGCCAACCACTGATACTGCAACACCACCTCATAGATAATAAAGGAGACAAAGACTTAAAGTAGAACTTCATAGGAAATAATGTTACATTAAAAAATTGTATTCCAACTTTTTACAAATATATACAAATTAAAATGAATGTGGAAAAACGATACATATATTACAAAATAATATTTTGTAATGATAACATATTTGTATAGCTTTTTTTTTTTTTAAACATAATTTTATTAGTTTACCAAGTTTGCACAGTTCGTACATTGGCGTGACATTACATAATAACTCGTACACTGAACTTGCACTGTAAAATAGCTTCTTGTCCACTTCCCATAGCTGTTCCCGGCTCCTACAATTGTCTACCATAATGCACGGTTATTTGTATAGCTTTTTTAGTTAAAAAATAAATGCAACTAATTTTTACATTTTTATTAACAATTGTAATACTGTATCAACGTATTGTAATTTTTAATACATAATACGTAAATACAAACATTTTAATTTAGGTGGGGTTTTTAAATAAATCTTTAACAAAATAATTTTATTTCATTTACTATATTTAAATCAATTGAGTCATTATTTAAAAAAAAAAAATGTATAGTTTAGTTTTACGACTAATGATTTTCAAATGTAGGCATAGGTCTCGGCCTCCGGGGTGGAGATCTCTGTAAAGTAGAGATATTTTAATTTAATTGAAAATTATTTTGCTTAAGTTTAAATTATAAAATAAAATTCTCACCTAATGTAAGGGTTTAATAGAGAGTAGGGTGTAATAGAGAATTTAAGCTTGAGCTGGTGCATGTACCCATTTTGCATAGGTACTGTGCACTTACCTTTCCCTTTAGTTCTCATAAAATGTATCAAGTACCGTTTGTCCTGAAGGCCAGGAAGAACAAAAGCAGTTGATGCAATTGACCACCACCCATTTTTCATCCACCAAGAACTTCTCCTTCTTTCAGGCCAGAGGCACAGCAGTCGCAACTCTTAATGATGAGAGAGAAACCAGGCCTCACATTCTTCCACTACAGCAAGCTATTTGTTCCATCCACCACACTCTCTCCTGACCAAACTGTTGAGTGCCGATGAGTCCAAGAATACAAGGTCATGGATGTTTGGGAAATTAGTTTTGGAATTCAGGACAGATGCAGAATCTTGGGATAACATTAGGGATCTACATCAATCCATTATCTTAAGAACCATGCAGCGCTCCAAGCTGTACCTGTCACAATTTGTGAGCACTTCGAATGCTTTCTTCAAGTTTTTGCTGCTGTTTGGCAAATTACAGATGGTTGAGTGAGCTGCCTCTGAAGTCCAGTTTTCTAGCCATGCATTTAGAAAGGATGTTGAACAAAGCTAGCATTTTTAGAGTGACTGGTCGGTAATGTTTGTAAGTCTTGTAGCACTAGATCAAAGAGCTTCAATAGGTTTGAGTTAACTATACAGATTAGTACATATAAGTGGAAAAAAATGCATGTCGAGCTGGTGTGGAAATGGTGATGGTTTATTTTGTAGTTTAGCATCCACAGCTAAAACAATTTTTTCAGGCAGATAGAGATGTATTGACTTTGAAATAAACTTTCACACCTCAACAAACTATAGTGAAAAAAGGATTTTCAATAACATTAGATGTGCGACCACATTATTCTTAGATAGGGCCATTTTTCCTGGATTGAAGAACAGAACTGTCATTTTACACTTGTGTCCTTCATTTCAAATGCTGTTTCTTATAACACACAGATTCTCTCAACTCCCCTCTCTCTCGCTCTCTGTGTGTCTTTCTCCCTCTGTCTCTTAAATATAGCAATTTAGGGGGTTATTACAATGGCGGGCGGGCCTGAGTCCACCCGCCATCGTTGCGGTGTTCGGTACCTCCCGCCAGACTTGCGGCGGTCCCGCACCACGAATTAGGATGCGACTGCCACCATGGCGGTCGCATTCTTCATTTTAACATTGCGGTGGGTGCTGCCGGCAGCAGCACCCGCCACGATATTAAAATCGCATGTTTTGCATTTCACTGCACTACATGGCAGGCACCACACGATGCCTGCCACTTGGTGCAGTGAAATGTACCAAGTTCACCCCACCTCCCCATGACACAAGGGGGGCCCGCAATGGGCCCCCAAACCCAATCCTCGCCAGTCTTTCCATGGCGGCCCCGCCGCCATGGAAATGCCGGTTTAAACACACATCCTAATTTGATGGACGGTGCGTGCTAGGCACCGCCACCATTTTTGGCACCCTGCACCGTCCGCCAGGCAATCGGACTGATTGCCTTTGGCGGTGAAGTGGCGGACAGACTTTGTGTCCGCCGCGGTACTCACCGCCATCCTAATTGCACGGTGGGAAAATCCTGTGTGATGGCAGAAGGACCGCCACCGTCGGCCCAGCGGTGATTCCACCATCCTAATCGACCCCTTTGATTTCATGCATCAAAGAAGACTTTTATTGATGGTAGAGAATGGTCCTTCCACATCGTACTTTGTGAGTTCGTACTGGAGAGTTAGATGAGAAAAGAGAAAAATCATGGAGTTCCTGAAATTAGATATTTTGTTATCTGGACAATTTGATGTCAAGGTTTTTCACGGCATGGAGCTTATTAAGGAATGTTAGTCCTTGTTTTGATATTGAATTAATAAACTCCCATGCTGCAGAACTGCTGGAGTTCGGAATCTATTTGTTCTGCCAAGTTTAAAAATATTTCCATTGCCCAAAGGAGAATACGTGAGAGTGTTCTATAGGCTGATGAAATCTCAGAATCAGCTGCAAAGATTGGAAACCCTAAGTGCTGTTCAAAACAGAAAACAATGATAAATATTCTTTTATTCTCGGTTTAATATAATTTTTTACATTTTTATTTGTTTAATGATATCACATGGAACAACTACACTAAGTAACAGTTTCGCCTGCTCAATCTATGAGATGGAAACAGTTCAAGCAAGGAAGTATCAATGGATGTATTTAATTCAGATATTATTTTGCTGATTTTATGTGAAATGAGTCCTCGGTTTGTTAGCAGGCGAATCCCAATTAGCTGCCTGTCACCTGTATAGATGTCCCTGTCCCTCACAGTGAGAGGAGCATTGGTAAGTTGCCCTTGTTGATGCTGTAAGAGTTGCTTGATGTTATGTGATGCGGTTATAATGTGGGTGTTGGGCTGCAGAAGGTGATGGCGTGAGCTGGTATGAGTGAAAGTATTTAGAGCCTGATAACGAGTTCGGCGGTCCATGGCGGCGGTGCAGTGGCTGTAATGGACCGCCGCACAAGTGGTGTCATCACCACATTACGAGTGCAACGATCGGACCATGAGGGGACTGCCACAACCACCGGGAATGTGCGATCCCTGGCAGTGGCGCGGCAGTCCTTAGGCTGCAAAATGCTTGGCAGTGAAACTGCGGCACCACCAAGCATATAACGAATTTCCACACTGTTTCAATTTTCATGGCGGGGAGCCTGTCGTGAAAAGTTTGGCTGTGAGAAAACAAAGGGGGCCCCCTTGTGCCACTAGGCCTGGGGATTCACGTAGGGGGGCACATGGTGTGACCCCCTGTGTGCATGCACCCCCTGTTCCTGCACGGAATAGACTTAACAGTCTATGCCATGAAGGAGCGGCCTTTGACGTTCCCATTGCGATGTCTTTTTGACCGGCACCTCTGTGAGTACGCCAAAGGACCGCCTGCCAGGCTACAAAAATACTTGTGACCTAGTGGGCGGCCGACGGTGAGCATTGGCGGTGCGAGAGTGGGGTGGCAGTGGGGCGGACCACTCCCGCACTGCAAAATTCATAATCAGACCCTTAGTGTCCAGTGTGGTGTAGTCAATGGATCGGTATTGCAGTGCGGTGTTATATGGAATGAGGTGCCACGCTGTGGTATTTATTCTCAGTTAGTCTCGATTGTTCCTTTGGCAGGTGTGTATAATAGCTTCTTTCAGGTTCATACCTGTTCGGAGATGCTCTTGAGTGCTAACAACTTACAGGCACATGCATCAAAAATTTTTGCGATCGCAAACTGTGCGAATCGCAAAAATCCGTTTGCGATTGCAAAATTAGCTTTAAAAAATCGCAATTAATTTCGATTTTTCAAATTGCAATTGCATTTGAGGAATCGCAATTTGTGATTCCTTAAATGCAATGCAAGAACCACTTGCGAATAGCGATTTCGCTAATAGGGGGCTTAAAATACCATGAAGTTGAACTTCATGGTAATTTGCAAGAACTTTAAAAAATACACTTTAATGCATTTTCCAAAGTTTCCTGTTGCGCACACACATGTCCTTAGGGCATGTGTGTGTGCAACATATGTGCACAGATCAATTTCAGGGGTGCAACAGGATGTCCTTTTGACACCCTTGCACCCTGAAATTGCATGTGCAATTTTCGAAGACCTATTGGTACTCGCAAATTGCACGTGCAATTTCCCATTCATTCCTATGGGACTACAGGGAAGCCATTCCTTATCTGCGACTCGCAATTTGCCAGTCGCAAATAAGGAATGTGTAGGAATCGCTAATTTTATAGCGATTCCTACATGCATAGGCTTTTGCGTGTCCTTAATTGCGATTCCTTAATAATCGCAATTAAGGACTCGCAAAATACTACCTTAATGCATGTGCATGTTTGTTCCCTTTTTCAGCTGGGGGTCATCCCAATGTCACCGAAGATCAGATTCGTGAATTCTATCTTGTAATGGGAGGAGGGACTCTTACTCCATTCAAGAATTTGACCTCACCCTTCTCCCCAGCTCTTCCACTCAATCTCTCTTTACTGCGTCAAGTACTGCTAGTTCCCCCGCCACACAGAAGAAGAAATATTGATCTTCCGCCAAGGATACATTTAGGATGCCAGAGAACCAGATCTGCTTTTGCACTGCACTGCGCAAATTCGTGTTCCCTTTAATTACTTTTCCTTTTAAACTCTGTCCAGGCAATATTAACCCGGGGTGAATGGGCAAAGAAGGAAACACCCCACCTGTTTTACCACCAATGGTTATAGAAAATCCAATCTTGTAAGATTGATACTTCAGGGTAAAGAAATGATAAAAAAATAATGTGTGACCAATTGTTAATTTTGGATCCTTAAACATACTCTTGATTTCATGGAATGGTTTCAGAATATTTTAACCTCTAAAGAATATTTAAGATTAGTACCTCTGGTGGTGAGTCCAGAAAATTATGGCTTCAGAGAAATTGATTTTTCATCATCATATTCTCGAGTCTTGCCAGTCATTGATATGTAAAAACATACTTTTTAGAAATTGTTTCTCCCTGTTGCTCGAGTTAACAACAGAAATAAGCTAGGCTCTGGACATCTTTAAGACATGTTTGAGCAAAAGCCTGCCTCAAACGTATCTCTTTTTCCCTCATGATTCATGATATATTTGTTCATTATATAAAATGTGGTGTTGGTGAAGCATCTTTTGTGGTCAAGACAACCCTACTCAGAACTCACTCAGGTGCGGTAAACACTCAAAAAAGTGGCAAAGAGGCGAAGCTGGTACCTTCACCACTGCAATGCAAGCCCTGAGAGCTGCTTGCATCCTCTTTGTTTCACTTGTCACAGCCCTAATTGCATCCTCTACCATACCTCTGCAGTGTGCTATCCATAGCCTTTCTTGCTGTGAGGTTTCTAATGTTGTGCAAAAGTCTGTGACCTAGGAGAATATTAGACAGAGGAAAGTGGGGCTGGAGCGTGGGCATGGGATGGAGAAGCCTATGTCGGAGCATGTCAGCAATAGATGGGGGGGTTGTACTAGCAGAAGATTAAATGTGAGACACAGGCCTGTGTGGAAAGGACCACACTGGTGGATTGGGACTTACAAAAAGAAGTCGGCGATTGGTTAAACGTCAAAGGGCAAGGAGTAGGTTAATGTACAGGTCATGATGCAATTTTAAGGCACATAGATCTCAATTACGAGTTTGGTGGTGAAAAGAAATATCAAACCCTAGCATTGGGAAAATACCAATTTTAAGGGGTATGGTAAATAACGAATGTATTATATTACACTGCTTAAGAGGTTTTAGCACGTACTGTCGATTTGGTATTTAAAACATGTTAAATATCACATTTTTGGTATTCATGGGTGTGGTAAAATACTGCATAGGATAAATAACCTTTGCACAAAACAACAGCAAGTGGCCACTTTCAAGATTTGGAAGTTCCTTGAGTGAGAAAAATAATCCCTAGAGGTCAGAAACAGCCAGAACAATACAGTACAACACAGTACACTTGCTAGTCCTTCCTATGTGGGATTGTGCAGGAATTCATTTTGTGTTGACAAAGCACTCTAAAATTAGATAAGTAGAATACATTGTTATCCTATGACATCACTCTGTCTTAACAAGCAGAATCTTGCCAAACTCTTCCATCGTGGACCTCAGAAGAGTCAGGAAGATTCAAAGTGTACAGATTCAGAACGGGAGGTCCTAGCCAAAGAGGTGATAAGTCACCATGGCCGTATAATGTGCCACCTCATTCTGAAGACATCATCAAAAACAAACATGAACATGCCAGTGGAAGGATATACCTGGCAAAATCAATGCCGTATTAATGTATTCACACAATGTTGAGAACATTAAATATAGGTACCAAATCTTGAAATGCTAGGTACTTAATGAAGTTGCCAAGCACACTCATGAAAGCATGGCAACTAGTGGTGGCTCTCCACTAAATCTTCAACATGTGTAGTGAAAGACATGAAATAAGGTATTGAGGTGAGAGGAATCGAAGGTATGACAAATGAGAGTTCTAATGTGTTAGAAATGGGATTCCTGGTTGACTGAGGTATGCACCCCGGCCAGGCAGGAATCACCACTCTAGTCAGGGTAAGCTAGATACTCAACTCAGATAACCTGTGCTCATCCTCTGGTGTAAAGTACTTGTACAACACACACACAGTAATCCAATGTTTACACCACAAAAACACTCCTCACAGTTTATAAAAATAGAGAATTTTTGTGTGAATAAAATCTGACAAAAAACGACACAAATCCAATCAATAACTGAAGAGTTATGATGCTTTACAACAGCAGTGCTTCATTCAACAGGGCTCCTTTCAGAGCCTTTCAGGTAATTTCTCCTGTGTCATACGATACACTTATGAGTTTGTTGAAAATGCAAGTAATAATATAGTCTTAGAAGCTGATGTGCTTCTACTGTGATAAGTACGGTCCCACTGGGGAATTTGTAATCGAAAGGGACTTTAGGGCATTTGACTGCGGGGAACGCTGCACAACTACCAGGACCGCTCGGGTCAGATCCCTCATGATTACCAAGTACTCCGATGCACACACGTGTGGTGGAGACAAGCAGTTTCTAGGACCGCTTGGGTCCCATCTCCAGTAATGGCAATGTAATGTGAAGCAAAAATGCGGGGTGGAGACAATCCATTACTAGGACCGCTCTGGACCGATCTCCAGCGATTGCAAAGTACTGTGAAGCAGAAATGAGGGGTGGAGAAGAGCCTGTACTAGGACCGCTCAAGACTGGTCTCCAGTGATTGCAAAGTACTCACAGGATATGCTTTGGGTCCTTTGCCAGCGTTGCTCACGGACCTCTGGTGTCACGCTCACGCCTCTAGGGCTGGGGCTCGACATAGGCACCTCTGGTGCCAGGTGACCAACACTCTTGGCATGAAGGGCAGAACTGAGGGATTGCATTGGTGCAGCGTAGAATCCGGCACAAGCAGTTTCTAGGACCGCTTGGGTCCCATCTCCAGTAATGGCAATGTAATGTGAAGCAAAAATGCGGGGTGGAGACAATCCATTACTAGGACCGCTCTGGACCGATCTCCAGCGATTGCAAAGTACTGTGAAGCAGAAATGAGGGGTGGAGAAGAGCCTGTACTAGGACCGCTCAAGACTGGTCTCCAGTGATTGCAAAGTACTCACAGGATATGCTTTGGGTCCTTTGCCAGCGTTGCTCACGGACCTCTGGTGTCACGCTCACGCCTCTAGGGCTGGGGCTCGACATAGGCACCTCTGGAGCCAGGTGACCAACACTCTTGGCATGAAGGGCAGAACTGAGGGATTGCATTGGTGCAGCGTAGAATCCGGCACACCTGTCAGCTGAAGGGGCCGTGCTGAAAGGGGTCCTGGTAGTGCGGCCATCAATTACAGGTGAAGAGCACGCTGATTGTCGCACTTTATAAAGGCAGTCCTCTGGAGAATGGTGCCGCCAAGCAGGACCTCTGCTTAATTTAAAACCACAGTACTCTGAGGCCAGCATGGTAGTCCCCCACACAAGGAACTTTCTCTCCCAGAGTGGAGCTCTTAAGGTTGTAAGAAAGTTTATGCTGAGATGGAGTGCATGAAACCAGTACGGATGTCTTTGAAATCCCTGAGACCTTGGAGAGAACAGGGGGAAGCCAGCAAGCCCTTGGAGTCACTCTGGGGTTGTTAGTCCTTAGTCTTCTAGCAAAGCAGAGGTCAGCAGGCAGCAGGGCAGCTCAACAAAGCAGAGCAGTAGTCTCTAAGAAGAGTCAGGCACAGCAAAGTGGCAATCCTTCCAGTGCAGCAGCCTTTATTCCAGCAGAGTTTTCTTCCAGGTCCAGTAGTGTACTGATTTGGTAGGGTCAAAGCCCTAATACTTATACTCCAAAGTGCCTTTGATGTGGGGGTGACTTCAAAACAGCCTTCTGAATTGCACAAGGATCCCTTTCAGCCCAGTCCTGGATCAAGACTACCAGTAGGGAGAAAATCAGCCCCTTTGTGTGAGGGCAGGACACAACCTATTCAGATGTAAGAGTGACCTACCCCCCATGCCCAGGAAGACTATCAGTATGCAGATGTATTCCCTGTCAACCCAGTCCTTCCTGTGGTGTGACTGTCTAGAGAGTATGCACAGACGTGGATCGGAGACAGGCTGCAGAGCAAAGTTAAGAGCTACTTTCTAAAAGTGGCATTTCTAAAATAGTAGCGTTAAATCCAACTTTACCATTAAAGGTGATTTATCATGACTATTCTAGCAATACCAAGCATAATAAAGCTACTTCTCTCTGATCGGGAACTATCACTTAAAGATGTATAAGGGAATTCACAGTGCAAGCCTATGAGAGGAGTAGGCCTCACAGCAGTGGAAAATGAACGTCACTGTTTGTCATTGCAAGGACAAGTAAAACATAAACGTACATGTCCTGCCTTTTAGTAACACAGCACCCTGCCCTTAGGGTCACTTAGGCCCTACCTTAGTGGTGATTTATGTATAGTAAAAGGGGAGTTTAAGTCTTGACAAGTGGTTTTAAATGCTAAATTAAAGTGGCAGTGAACTGCACACACAGGCCCTGCAATGGCAGGCCTGACACAGGTTTAAAAAGGATACTTGTGTGGGTGGCACACTCAGTGCTGCAGGCCTATTAGTAGCATTTAGATTACAGGCCCTGGGAACATGGTATACCACTTTACAGGGAACTTACCAGTAAACTAAATATGGCAACTGTGATACACCAATGTTATCAAGTTTACCATGTTTAGGGGAGAAGTACATGCACTTTAGCACTGGTTAGCAGTGGTAAAGTGCTCAGAGTCCTAAGACCAACAACAGATACAACAAAAAGGGGAGGCAAAACGGTAAAACGTTGGCGGGAAATACCACCCTAAGGATGACAGGTCTAACATAACAGGAGTACATGTAGTTGTTGAAAAGTCAACTTGGCTGAGAATCATCATCACTGTGTAGAGTAACCAATATAATTTGTAAAACATATGTTCATTGATAGTGGTATGTGCTGCCATAGGGGCTAAAAAAAAACCTCTCTAATGGTACTGCTGACATGTCTTGAGATTGTACTACAAAAATTATTATGCATTGTAATCTTGGTAGTGAAGGGTCGATTTGACTGCTAGTATGTTGAGGTTGATATGTCACCACAGTATTACTAATGTTGCTTCTCCGCATTATCACAGCATTGTGGTTTGATCCAGGATGCTTAACACAGCCCGTCAGTATGCACAAGTATGCATCACACAGCATTTACACATTCATAGTGTGCTTCATTTTACGTTTGTACCTAAGTATACAAAAAAGGGACAGATGGAATGCCTGAATTAATCTCAGCCACTGGTAATTATACGGGCTGCATCCCAGTCCATAATTATTTTGCACACTATGCCACCTCAGTTTGTCCCAGCCATATGCAAATCAGTCATGACCCTGCTCCAATAGGAAGAGTCAAGCCTGAACTGCCAGATCAGGTCCTCTGTGAACCGGAACACAAGTAACACAAGACCAGTTTCACAGTTCTTAGGGCTTATCAGTCGGGTACAGCTTTGATCTAGTTGCACAGTGTGTATAGGATCCTTGCCTGGCATACCGGTCCCACTTAGGGCATCGCACTAAAATATGCAAAAAAAGTGATGGATGCAATTCTTGAATTAATCTCAGCCACACCATATGCAAATCAGTCTTGACCCTGCTCCAATAGGAACAGTCCAGCCCAAACTGCCAGACCGGGTTCATGCACTATTTACCCTGGAATGCGGCAATTACCACTATACCTAACTCATAATCAGGACCTAACTATCTACTTATGCAACAATATGTTGCAATGGGATTCACCTCAACCGAGAAAGGACAGTTGTCAGGCATTAAGGACAGTGAAATAAATGTTCTTTCTGAGTGGACATTTCCATATATAGGGGAGAGTGAGTTTGCATTCTGATTGTGTCCTCATGTACCACATTAGCCTACGTGAGTCGCCATGCCGCACAAACGGCATTCCACAGGGGAACCCAGATTTCCCTCTGGGTATAATTACCGTACCTTTGATAGGCCTAAACAACAACACAAATCTTCATAAAAATTTGTGTGTGATGCTTGTATTCTACTAAACAAAAAACATGCAGATAACGAAAGAACTTAAGTTTCCAAACTAAGTCTATTTAAAAGTAATAAGGAGCCTATACCGTTACTTTGAGCTTCATGGAGGCTTGCAAAGGTGGGAAGAAGTTGAATTATGTGGCATTCATCGAATGCGGTTCAACAAACCGGAGGATGGAACATTTTTGGGAACAGGTTTATTGCCAAGCAAATTGAGCAGGGCCCTCTCGTTCATTGTTTGTCGGTGCAGCTCCAGCTGCTGAGCCAACAGTTGGCGGGTGGTAGCTGCATAGGCCATTATTGACCTAGCTGGCTGATATATCTCATACATGATTGGTAACAACATAGTTACCTCATTCGTTGTAACTGTATTGTCCAGTAACTTCTTTTACAGATTTATTTTTTCTGATCTCCCATCCACCCATCACTCTGTTGAGTGGGCATAACCCCTTTCAGAATTCTATTGAATCTTGTTTACACAATGCAGGAAATGTTCCATGCAGGAAAAGGTCCTATGCCACTATGTTCCATTCTATCAATGATCTGAAATGCAAGGCGTAGAGAAAATTATGAAACCTCCATAGTTCCCAGTGACAGCCCTAGTGCTGTAATTCTGGATGTACACGATCATAATAGACAGAACACTGAAGCCTGGTAGTGTTGCAGCACCACTGTTTGGTATAATAATTGGAATAAGGCATGGACCATTGGAGCCTGGGGTGCTGGGCATGGGTCAGGTGGCTGAGATAGATGCAGTGCTGTAGTCTCTGGCTTCCTGACCTGCTTCTCCATCTGCAAGGTCTGCAACTCCATCCTGCATGGTCTCTGCACAGATGCAACACATGACTTTGATTAAAGTCTCTTGTGTGCAGTACACTCACACCCTCCAATTGACCAATTAGAAGCAGGAATGAATCGTTGCAGCAGATAGTCAAATGATAACAAAGTGCTTGTCCGGCCCCTTCTCTTCGTTCTGAATTTGAGGGTCCAGTTCTGTTCACATTATAAGGCGGGTGGCCAACATATTCCAGGTTAGCCAGCAAATAATTAAAGAAATAAGGAAGTCAAAAATGATTGTAGCAAATCATAGAGGCAGAAAAAGTATTAAAATGATCAATAACTCTCGTCTTACTTTAACAGAGTCTCGTGTGCTGCTCTTTATGTTTCTGTATCCTGAGGCCTGTCTGCCCACCCTTGACTCTTTTGCCTGACATCCACCATCCTTTCCCCCACTTTCTGAAATGATGTGCTGCCGACTGACTACCTTAGTCCCCTTAGTCTGACATGTCATTAACTTCATCACCTTCACTCATCAAAACCATATTTTATCTATCCTCTCATTCATTGATGTATGTGCAGTTTTTCACTTTGTTGATCACCATACTTTATTTTGCTCCTTAAAGTCAATAGAGATTACTGGCTCTTCCCTCATTTGGTTTTCCTCCTCCAATCTTTCTCAGTCATCTGGCACTCCAAACACTGACTCAGCCACTCCTTTTCTTAGAGGTGTCCCCTAAATCTCTATTCTGGGTCCTGTGTTTTGTTTTCTCCACCACATCCCATGGTGGCATCTGTCATCTCCTCATTTGGGTTCTCTCACTACACACATGCAGATTACACCCAAATATCATTCTCATTCCCTACTTTCTCCTCCAATCATGTATATCTTCCTTTCAGCATTCATGATGGGATGGTCCTATTTTCCTCATGCAGAACATATCTAAGATGGAAGTCCTATACCTACCCTGTTCTTCTCTTATTGCCTCCTCCCTTAGCTCTTTACTTCCTGGTACACTGACTGTTCACAAGTAACCTTGGTGTTCTTTTCAACTCCTCCGTGTCTAAAATGTTTCATCAAAAACACAACTGCAGCAAGATATCAGTTCATAATTATGCTTAAAATACCCACAGCCATGGAACAGAGCACCTGACGAGTAAGCAGTTAATTGGTTTATTGAAATAGTCTTCTAGTGCATGTTTCTTAAAACTCTGTCTCTACTCTTAATAAAGTCTTAAATCTCACCACTAGATTCTTATTTAATCTCCATAGAAACACTAGTACTTCCTGGATGATCATCATGCTAGCCTTTGAACTATTCATGGGATGCCTCCCCATTACTTCTATGACACCTTGACTCAGTGTATCCCACCTCAATCTAATAGCAGAAGATACACACTTCCTCACGTCACCTAAACCGCCATGTGCATCCTTCCAGATTCCGGGACTTCTAAATTCTAAGGCTCTACCTTCTAACACCCACCATTTTTAGTGGAATTGTAAATAAAACTTACATTTTCCCTCTTGAAAATTAAAGTCAACAAAGGTAAATATCTGGCAGAGAAACCAAACAGTGTAAATATGTTGATTTATATATTCACCTCAAATGGGTAGGTGTCCTTATGTCTGTTTATTGCTTTTTTGTATTGTACTTAAACATATGTTTATCTTCGCTGTTATTGTTTGCTTACAACAGCTTTCTTAACAAATATAATTTATAGCCATGTTAGCTTTTCTGATTTCTCCTAATCCATTTATAGTACAGAATAAAAATGTGTTACCCTATAAAAATAAGTTGTATTTACTTTATTTAATTCATTAATTGCCAACACTAAGATTAAGCTTTTTCTCCCTTTGCTTCATGGATTTGTCATCCTTTGTATTAACTTTTGCTTAGCCCTCTTAGCTTCTGAGCAGACCTTTGTGTTGCCATTTGAAGCATCAAAGAGTCAAAATGACTTATTTAAAGTATTGTAGCTGGTCCTCGAGTCCACAGAGGAAGCAGAGGGATCTACTCTATTGGTGGAAGACCTGCCACCATTAGTACAGATGTCTGCCAGGCAGGCAGAGATCTCTTTGCATAAGCTGACACTTTGCTGAGCGGGTACCATGTTTATTGCCCAGGAGTTTGTTATTGGTAAAAACAAAAGGGAAATGTCTCTGAGATGCTAGGAGTGTTTATCCCAGTTCATTGCGATCCTTTCTTTGGTTTCCTGTTTGACGTTTCCCAGCAGCCTCAAAAAGTGAAAATTATATCAGAACGTCTGCCCTAAATAAGGTGGATGGTCTGAGTTATTTCAACTGATCGTTCAGTCTCTGTCGGGCCATCGGTGAAAGGTTTTACCCCTGTGGAGCAAGTGTTTGGTCAGCTGTTGCAAACATGGCACGTCACTGGACTCTTAAGAGAGCTGGGGATCTGCGAGTTGGCCACTGGGACATCTGCCATGATTTGTCAGAGTACCCCAACTGCGAAACTCTAAATCAGGCCCAAAGTCCTGCAACATCTGAATCTCTTGTATTTATAGTTTGCTAACTTTTGCTACAAATTGATTCTCTGGCTCAGCTCTACAAGGTTTATTTCACACCCACAGATGACACAAGCGAACTTAGTTCAATGCACCAACGCTTGAATGTGAAAGACAGGACTTTGTAGCCTGGGCAGAACCTCATCCAATACATGTATGAAGTGGCCTCAATGCTTTTGGGTTCATAACAGTCCCTAAACAAGGATCCAGGGACACCGTGGTGATTAGAAGCAAACCTTTTCGTTCTCTTCAATACCACACACCCAAAACTGCACTAAGAAAAAGACGCTTTAAGTAAAAAGCATGTTTATTTCAACAGGTGCACCATGTTGCTCAACACATCTAATATTACGACATGGAATATGATTAAACAGCACAAATGCATGCTACAAACAATGAGAATAAAATGAAAATTTTAAATGTCATCTAAAACATACCACCCTAAAACAAACATCTATGCACTACTCTAGGAGAGCATGGAGTAGCACAACTTGTGTGTAGAGTTTCTTAGGGGAAAGGAGGGCACTGTATACCTGTGTACAGCGAAATGCTGTAATGATCAGAAGTCAAGGATGCCATGTTCCCTGTGAAAGGCAAGCACGCGTGCATCAGCATAACTCATCCTGATATCAGCCTTCTTCTTTAGGTGTTGCTCGTGATAATCTCAGGCGCTGGACCTCTCCTGACAAGTGGGCTGGTGGCAGTCCTTTTATACTATATCCAGGGCCAATTAGTTATGTGGCAGGGTAGGGCCAAATTATGCAGGAGGGTTTAGCAAATGATGTGCCAAGAAAAGGCAAATTATGCAGCACATTTTGTGGTTGCCTTACTTCATCATGTTGTCATTTTTAAACTTGTTAACTTTCTGGGCATTAGTTGCACCTCATTAATACCAGTTCAACACCAAAATATTGCAATAGGCTATAGAAAGGTAACACGTCTATCTTTGCAAAGGGCCTTCCACTGCACAGCAATATCACGTTGCTGCGTTTTTCGAACCTTTTGCATAATTCCAGTGGCCCCTGGTATCTTATCTGAGAAGGAATTTGCAACATCCCCGTAGGAATGTTTGGTATAACCAATGACCATCAGAATGGTGATCTAAGACGCATTCTTTTAAACAAATAAGGTAAAAATACATCAGTTCAGACTACACTGTTTTAGCTATTCTTGTTTCACCTTGAAGTTAAGATAACAAGGCACTTGATCCAGAATGATGTTGCATCAGGTGTCTTGTTGATGTCTTTATCTGAATGACTTGACACATTCACAAGTTCTTGGAAAGATAAGGACCAACTGCATCTTTGTCAAAGGCAGACATGTTGATGATTCTGCAAAAATACAGAAACTCAAGTCTTTTCCTACTTAAAATGGAGTGCGGCCCTATAATCTTTATGTCAAGGAAAATTAAGAGGTGCATATTCTTAAGCAAAAAAGTATGGAAGGCCAACATGCCATTTTCTACCAGAACACCTCCTTCCATTTTTATTACCCCGTGCTAAGTCTGCATGTATGTGTTGTTGATATAGTAAAAACCTAACCAATGTATAGTTCCATGTTCTTGTTGTTGAGCCAGGTATGGGCTAGTTGTTGCTTATTTTCTTGGTGAAAACCAGGAATTCTGTTTTGGTGGAATTAAGATTCAGGTTGATATTGAACATACTGGTTTCGATGAGTTGGAAGTAGTATTCCAGGCATTGGTTGTTTAAAGCCTGGAATACTGCCTGGAAAAAGTCTCAGGGTGGATGGATGGCTCCTTCCTAAAACTGAATGCTGCTAAAACAGAATTGATGTTTTTGGACAGGTCTACCAACCTGGAGATCAGCACATTCTGGCCTAATTGTCTAGGTACTATGCCACCCCCCAAAGAGCAAATACAAAGTCTTGGTATTTGGTTGGACCACAAACTGAACTTTAGGGAACAGGCACGCAGGGTAGCAGGTACCTGTTATGGCATCCTTAAAATGATGAGAAAGATTCTACCCCTTCTGTCCTTCATCGTTAGGAAAGTGCTGGTACTAGCCTTGATCCTCTCGCGGCTCGATTGCGCCAATGTGATCTATCCAGGTGCCCCCGGTTCTACCATCAAAAAACTTCAAACGGTCCAAAATTGCACGGCACGGCTGCTTATGTAGGTTTATAATCGTGAATCCGCCAAGCCTCACATCACCTCCCATTGGGTGCCAGTGGCCGAGAGAATCCAATTTAAGGCCTTGTGCATTGCCCATAAGTCTATTTCGGCTAGTGCTCTGCCGATTCACCGCGCCATCATCCCCCCGTACCTTCCAAAAAGATCACTGCGCTCTGAGAAGAAACATCTCACAATTGTTCCCGGAGTTAACCGGGTGCGGAGTGTTGGCCGGCTATTTTCCGCCATTGCCGTGAAATGTTGGAATCAGCTATCAGATCATATTCGGCTGGAGCCCAACCATCTATTGTTCCGCAAACATCTGAAGACTCTGCTGTTCCCCTGAATCTGCTGACTTGTCTCGAATTGGGCTCTGTCTGGGAGGCCTTTGGGAGCCATGCGCTTTATAAATGCATATTCATTCATTCAAAGCAAAGGGCAGCTTCATAAACAGTGGCATGTTGTGAGCGTATTGTCCCAAATAGTTAGTTGGCTGATAGTTTTCTTAGTCCACACTGGCTGACTGCATCACTGTCGATCTTGTTGTACATTATTACTTGGGTCTCCTGCTTTCAGTTCCAGCACTGTAAAGTTGCAGGGAGATTGTTATTCTGCTGCTTTCATTGATTTTGCTTCTATTGCTGTTTGCTTTCTATTCAATCTTCAATCCCAGCAAGTGTGGGTTAGGGTTGGAAGGGGGTGGAAACGTAGGGCAGTTGTTTAAATGAATGGGTTGGCACTGTTGGGGAATTAAGGATGGGAGCTCTAAATGAATGAGCCCCATAAAAATGTTTTCAGGTTTTACAAAATTGTATGACATGATTTGTAGAGAAAACATTGCAAAACAAGTGATACAAAGCTAAACAAAGTATTAGGTTATGCATTCAGTGCTTAGTAGCATTCATCGTGCTTCTATGCATGTCTAAAAATTAACAGAAATAGAAACTATGTAAACCTAACTACCCAAAGATCGTACCTCATACAGAGCATGGGAGGTTACATTATTTTGCTTCCCCATATTTCTGAACAATGGAAGAAAAGCTTCCCTTTTTCATTAATTTGATATTCATTCATTTGTGTGTTAGGTGACCACCTCATTTCAGGTCATTCCTCACACTGTTTTCAGTCTTGAACTTTTGAGTGATCACCTAATGCATTCTGGGTATTGCAGTCTTGTCTAATTAGACTAACTGATTGAAAACAATGTGTTTGTAGTTGAAATGTCCAGGACAGGAGACAGAGTCTGCACTTACTTTGAGTGAGATGGTCACCCTATTTGTGTGTTTGTTCCTTCATTCACTCATTCACTGATTAACTCATTATTCACCCACACATACATTAGCAAGGAGTGCTATCCACGAGCCAACGTTTTGGGAAAGTTACAACAGAAAAACCTTTCGCGATAAACTTTTAGTCGGAGATTCGATTATTCGTTTCACTCTTAAAACTTTTAGATGTGTGGTTGTGCCTTAAAGATACATGGGTTAGCCATGCAGAACAGTGTGCATAGCTAAGGTTCAACATCTACACGAACTCATAAAATGATATTTTATCATATCAACAAGTAACGTAAAGGATGTTAAATTTGATGAAAAGTACTCTTGTGGGTACCTAGGTGTGCATCAATATGATTGGAATATTTGGTAAAATCCAAAATAGTCGAATATTGTCAGAAAAGGGTTTTGTCTTGGAGACTGGCCTTTCACCTCTCCTCAAGTAACACTTGCAAGCGAGGCCATCGCTTCTATAAATGAGAAACAAAATGCACAGCTGAATGTCACCACTTTTAGGTCGAGCCCAGCATGAAAGAAAACAAACATTAACAATAAGCATGAACGTGGTGAGATAGATAATTGATCGACACAGACACTGCCAACCAACATCGAAAGCAATTTCCTGAAAGCAGACTTCCTGCGGTTTCCTTTGAGTCAATTTCATGTATGTTCCCCCGCATAACCCACTCTTCAGGCTATGTTCTGCGTCACCTTACTGTAAAGGGCCATTGAGAGTGTAAATGCCTCATGCGGGCAATGCGTAGATTGCATTGATTGCCAAACGCAGCAAGCACTGAGCCTACTGCAATCAAAAAGCGATTGTAATGTGCATTAATTAAAAAACACAACATGGTGATTTCAGAAGTGGCGGTTCCTCTGTTAAGGCGGAGAAGCGCCGCCCCACAAAGGAAACATTATTTATTATTATTATTTTTTTTCCCTACTGAGGCAGTTTGGTTTACCTTACGGGGCAGGGCTGGGCTGTCGTCACAGCCAACAGGGGGAAGAGTGGTTGGTGTACTTAAGTGTACATGATGGTTTGGCTGTCTTGGGCCGGCCAAACAGACATGCACACTTAGCATTTCTCCACCCGGCTGTATTGTACAGCCGGGTGGAGAACATGCACAAGCTCCCACTCCCTGTCTGAGCACCGCACCTGGCCGCTCAGAGCAATCATGACACTGCTGTGATGCTGGTGACAACAGCGTTCTGGTTGGCTTAGGAGAGACTGGGAGCTTGTGTGCATCCGTGTGTCAACAGAAGAGGACGGAGGAGAGGCGGCGGCCGGCAGCCAGGTAAGTAAAATGATTCTTTTTCTACCGCACTGCTGCCTGGCAGCCGCCACTGGATTTCAGTAGGATTTTACATGGCTCCTCTGTCTCACAATGAAACATTTTTTGTAGAAATTTTCCGCACCAGCCCAATACAGGGTGCTGTGCTTAGTATAGCGGGGGGAGGGGAGACTGGGGCTGTCAGTCTAAAATCCTTTAAGCTCTCTTTTGGAAAGCATCCTCCAATTCCGGTCCACTCATAATGGCCATTTAAACCAGGGCACATTTGAACTAGGGTGTGGAGAATTAGCTTGGAAAAACTTTGAACGGGAGGAATTTTGGAGTGGTTTGGGGTATAGAAAGAACAGCCCTCTGCAGAGCAATACAGAGTTTTTTTTTAGTTTTTTAAAATAATATGTTTTATTTCGTTCTTATTATCTTCGTCAGCCATGGGTTGAAGCCTAGTATGTTTACTATGTCTCCAGTAAACAATCTGTGTCTCAGGCTACCATGACTGTTTTAAGCAAGGTAATTACAACTTTTTGTTAATAGAAAACCTTTTCTTGCCTTTTCACCTCCTGGCAGCTACCAGTTTTATAGGGTGAGACAAATCTTATTACAATTTAGTTAAGAAGCATACTAACACCTTCTGCTGTAAAAGATAATAGTCTCTTTACTCTGGCCTTAGTAAACAGACTAAACCTTAGCTAGCCACAATCAAACAACCAATGTTTATACTGGTGGGGCTTTGTTGGACCTGGCTCTCTCTAAAGGGTCACCCCCAAACATTATGCCTTCACCCAACCTGTTTTAGGTCGAGCATTCGAGACCTCTTGTATATACTTTAGTATATAATTATATGTGTTTGTTCTTTGTGGGCTCTGCTGGAGATCAGCCCTAGGACTTGCCTGCTTCCGCTTAGGGACTTTTATTTCTGTTCAACTGCCTCTATTTAACTGTCTTGATAGAAAACGACCAGTAGAGTTGAGTAAAATACCAGCGTTGCTTTCTGCTTGTTCAACTGCCTTTATTTAACAGTCTTGATAGAAAACCACCAGTAGAGGTCAGTAAAATACCAGAATTGCTTTCTGCTGAGGGACTTTCTTTTTTAACTTTTTCTGACAACTGCCTCTATTTAACTTTCTTGATATAAAACGACTAGCAGAGGTCAGTAAAATACCAGAATCACTTTAGCATGCTCTAGGTTCGAGTCCATAGAAATTGTCTTCCACGAGCACCCGTAGACAATAATATTTTTTTCAAATGTTGTCACAGAGCTTTGAACTATACCATTTCCTGTTGAAAGGCAATATTTCTCTCCACGTGTTCCCATACCTGGGGTGTCACACAATTTGGTGCTTAATTTCCCTCCATGTTAAAGAACAGTAGATGTTTCAGCACCCAGGCTAATGTGCTGCATGGATAAATGCATATAAGGTCCCAAATGCGAGACCGATTGAATTGCAAATGCTTGTTTATATATTTGTTTTTGTTTGCATTTACAACGCTGTGCACTTTACCACTGCTAACCAGTACTCTCTCCCTAAAAGATGGTAGAGTTGGCCTATACCTGATTGGCATATTTCATTTACTTATATGTCCCTAGTATATGGCAATACATGTACCCAGGGCCTATAAATTAGATGCTACTAGTGGGCCAGTAGCACTAATTATGCCATCTACGAAAGTAGCACTTTAAAGCATGTCTCAGGCCTGCCATTGCAGCCTTAGTGCAATTTCAAACTGCCGTTTCGACACGACAAAATAAACCTTTTTGCCAGGGCTATAAATCTTCCTTTTTAATACATATGAGTCATATCTAAGATAGGCCCTAAAGGCCCATAGGGCAGGGTGCACTGTATTTAAAAGGTAGGAAATGTGTCTTTAGGTTTTATGCGTGCTGGTAGTGAAAACCTCCTAAATTAAATTTTCATTACTGTTAGGCCTATCTCTCCTATTACATACCATTGGGTTACCTTATTACATTTAATAAGTGCTAACATTTGATTGGGAGCAGACAGGGATATCATGTTTGGAGTCAAGTGAATTGTAATTAAAAATCCTCTTTAATGGTAAAGTCAGATTTTTATCACAATTCTTTTAGACAATCTGTATTTTCTTGTCCTTACCATTTGGTACCTGCTGTGAGTGTCCCGGGTTACATAACGGTGAATGGCTTTGCTGTTAGGCTTTGTGTATTCCTCGCAGACAGTGACAACAAACGAGAGTAGGTGTGGGCAGGATGGCTGTGGGCAGAGCTGTTCTCTGCCCCCCTCCGCCAAAGGGCATCGCTCTTTGGCCTGACTTCACTGTAGCTACCGCTCCATTTTTCTCCGCAGCAGCAAATCCTGTTCAGCTGGACCTCTCTGCGAGGGTATCCAGCCTCGTGGAACCCTCTTCAGCTGCAGCCTTTTGCTTTGTCCTGCTGGGGGTTTTTGACTTCCAAAAAGTTGTTTAAGTCTGAAGGTAAAAATCTTCACTGGGCTCAACAGCGATCGGCTCCTCATCGACAATGACGACCTCCTCAGTCTGGAATTGCAGCTTTTCATAGTCAGAAATTTTCCCTGCCATTTTCTTGCCCTAACCATTTGGTGCCTGCTGTGAGTGTCCTGGGTAACATTACTGTGAATTGCTTTGCTGTTAGGCTTTGTATATTCCTCCCAGACACTGACAGCAAATGGAAGTAGGTGTAGGCAAGATGGGCTATTCCGCCAGGATGACTGTGGGTGGAGTTGTTCCCTGCCCCACTTACAGTTCAAAGGGTTTGTCTCAAGCAAACACAAAGGGCCCTGCCACTAGCCTTTTGTCACCCCAAACTTCTTGGAGCCTTGGCAGGGGAAGAGAATAACTTTTCAGAACTAGATGTGGGGGTAGTATAGGAACTCCCCCTACTTCAAAGATTCACACCTTTGAACTTTCAGAACATCTCCTCATAGCACTCCTGGATCTGTGGAAGACTTTGGAAGGGCTGCCTGGACCCCCAGAGAACTGACTTGGTGCTACCCGAGTACTGCCCTGCTGCTCGAAGGCCTGTCTTACTGCTTAACGGAGAATGTGATCATCTATTTGAATCCAGGACTACCAGACGTGACTCCAAGGTCTAGTTGGCTGTCCTCCTGTGTGAGCTAAGGGAATATAACTAGCTCCACAGACCCTGAACCCTGCACCTGGCCTCTGCTGGAGTGAATCCTCCCCAAATGGTGCTCCTCCCCATGTTATGGACCCTTGCTAGTGGTGTTGGTGGTACTGCTGCTGGCTAAGCCTTTAGCTTGGGACTTAGAAGAAATTTAATCAAAAAGCACCTGGAGAACCAACAGAAACCCGTTACCTACCTGCCAGCCGATACGCTAAAGGTGCATCGCCGACCAGCCTGACTTTGCGGTATCTCCCACTGTGTTCTTATCCACAGCAGCACATCTGGTTCAGTGGGACCTCTCAGCTACAGTATCCAGCCTTGTGAAGCCCACTTCAGCTACAGTCAGCTGCTTTGTCCTGCTGTGGTTTTTGACTTCCAAAATGTTGTCTTAGTCTAAAGGTAAACATCTTCACTGGGCTCGACTGCGATTAGCTCACCATCAACAGCAATGACCTCCTTGGTCTGGAAATCCAGCTTTTCCTAGTCAGAGATTTTCCCTGCCATTTTCACCTGCTTCACCAAGACTTTGCTTAGCGGCTCCCTGGCGGCATCGACTCCTCACAGCCTGCTGCCTTGCCCCCTGAACTCTTCCTTCTCCTAAACTTTTCTATAAAAAATGTTTTACGTCTGAAGGTAAGCCGAGGCTGGGTCCAATCCACCCCTCATATCTGACGTGCGTTCCATCATGGTCAACCTTAACTTATGACTTTCCCCTGGTCTTGCGCAACCAGATACTTGTGTTTGGAGCTGTTCGAAATTGAGGTTTCTGGTTGACGGAGTATACACCCTGTTCAAGCAGGAGCCACTATCCTAGTCAGGGTACGTCAGATACACAACCTAAATATATATGTACTCGTCCTCTGGTAGCTTAGCACAGAGCAGTCAGGCTTAACATAAGAGGCGAAGTGTAAAGTGTTTGTGCACACTTTAATTTCAGTAACACATTGAAATTACCACAAAAAGACTCCATACCAGTTTAACCAAAATGACAAAAAAACAATAAGATTTGAAATATGAATTTTTAAAAATCAGTGCTTATAAGTCAGTACCGCTAAAAGGTCATGTTAGACTGGGGTAAATCCAAATTTCAGGTTGACTGCGAAGGAGGGCAGGCTGGCTACAGTACCTTTGTATGTAGAAAAAGCCGACGCTGAAGACTCGATGCATCGGTTCCGATTCACCCAGTCAGGACAATGCATCAGAGTCGAGCCTCGCAGTTGGTGTCCAAGGATCGACGCTGTGTCAAGTTGAGCCTCGCAGCGGTGTCTCCAGATCGGCACTGTGTCATCGTCAAACCTCACGTTAGGGACCCATGCCACTATTGAATCGGTACTGCGTCTGAGGGCACTGCATTGGTTCTGATTGGCGCAAAGGGATCACTGCATCAATTCTTGAAGAAAACAGCTGCAGAACCCACTTCTGAGGCCTAGGACTGGAGGAGGCACCTCAGGCAAGAGTAGGACTCATTGATGGCAGAGTTCAGCACCACCAGCAGAGTTGCAAGAAGTCTTTTGTGACCCTGAGACTTCTGAACACTTCAGAAAACAATAGGCAAGCCAACAAGCCCTTGGAGAAACTTGGATTTAAGGATGTAGATAGCAGATCCAGTCCCTCTGACTCCCAGGCAAGAAGCAGCAGGCAGCAAACCAACATAGCAGAGCAGGTAGCACAGTGACAGTTCCTCCTACATCAGAGCAATCAGCAGGCATCAGGCCAACACAGCAATGAAGTTAGCAAAGTGGCAGTCCCTCCTATAGCACAGCAGCTTCTTCCAGGCAGAATGTCCTTGGTTCCAGCAAAGTTCTGATTTGGCGGTGTCAGGGGTCCAGTACTTATACCTAAATGTGCCTTTGAAGTGGGCGAGACTTCAAGGAGGCATTTGCAGATCACAAGGTCCCTGCCTTGCCTGCCCTGGCCCCAGACTCACTACAGGAAGATATGCAGCTCATTGTGTGGGGACAGCTCCTCCCTCGGAACCTACCTCAGGAAGATCCATCAGCCTGGCGTTTGGCCATCAGGATGCAAATGTAACAACTCAGCTCCCTTTGTGTGTGACTGTCTAGAGGGAATGCACAAAGTCCAGCTGTCATCCAACCCAGACATGTATTCAGAGACAAGCAAGGCACAGAATGGTTAAAGTAGGAAAATGCCGACTTACTAAAAGTGTAATTTTCCGACTTACAATATAAAATCTGACTTGACCATAAGTTGTGATCTTAAATTGTGAGTCCAGCGACACCACGCTCCAAATCTCTATCTTTTCCCGATTAGAAATTACATTTAAAACATGTTTTAAGGCAATCCCAATGTTAACCTATGGGAGAAATAGGCCTTGCAGTAGTGAAAAACTAATGTTTCACTACCAGGACATGTAAACCCAGAGGTACATGTCCTACCTTTTAAATACACTTCACCATGCCCATAGGGCTGCCTAGTGCCTACCCTAGGGGTGACTTATATGCAACAAAAGGGAAGGTTTGGGACTGGCAAGTAGGTTCATTTGCGAGATCGAAATGGCAGGTTAAACTGCACACACAAGCTCTGCAATAGCAGGCCTGAGCCATATTTAAAGGGCTACTGAAGTGGATGGCACAATCAGTGCTGCAGGCTCATTCCTAGTATTTAATTTACAGGCCCTGGGCACATATAGAGCACTTTACTAGGGACTTATAAGTAAATTAAATATGCCAATGTTATCATGTTTTGAGTACGGGGCATATGCACGTTAACACTGGTTAGCAGTGGTAAAGTGCCCAGAGTCCTAGAGCCAACAAAAACTGATTTGACAAAAGGGGAGGAGGAAGGCAATGGGTTTGGGGGTGACCCTGCAGATTGAGCCATTTTCAACAGGATTTTTGAGCTTTTCGGCACTAGATTTCACTAAAAATCCAAAATCTCATAACTCTGGTTATTCTGATTGGATTTAATTAGTTTTGGTCTAATTGTATTTATTAAAATATATTTGTTACATTTTTCTGAATTGGTATGGGTTTTTGCTTGTGTTGCGTTTCTACTTTATTACTGCTTGTGTACTGCATAAATAATTTACACATTGCTTCTAAGTTAACCCTGACTATTTTGTGCCAAGTTACCAGAGAGTTAAGCGCAGGTTAATTTAGTGACTTTTTTTGTTCACCCTGACAAGTTTTGCACTTGCTGACTTAGTGGAGCTTCTGCCCCCCTCAACCGATAACCTAATTTCTTACAGGCTGCCATCCCATGAAGGCTTGTGGATAAGGGGATCAGATGTTGCAAACCAAAAACCAGGACATTCAATAAACAAAGAAGTAGGACTTCAATTTAGAGGGCCACAGAGTAACCTAATTGGCAGTGCTCACCACCATAGAACTCACCGACAATGAAGCATGAAGGGGTGATTAAATGCAACTTTTATACACTGCATCATCAGTGTAAATTAAATTGCTTTCTGATACAAGCTGCTAAATCACCCTGCACTACAACTCATGAAAGTTTGTCTCCCTTCGTGTTCAGTCAACTCTCTGTGAAAACCAGGACATGACTAAATGTATTGAAATTTGTCAGGACAGACAGTGAAACCCGGGAATGTCCCAGGAAATCTGTGATGCCGAATCACCATGCTTCTGGATTTCCACAGGAAGCTTGCAATATTTGAAGGTTAGTATGAGAGGAGCTAATGTGAGCTGAATGTATTATTTTTGTAGGTTTTAAACCTTCAAGGATGGATCTCCCTCACTGGAGGAGATGCTGAGGGATCCTCAGGGCCGTTTCTACCATTAGGCAAGACTAGGCGGATGCCTAGAGCAGCAAAAGGGGGAATTCTTTTTAAATTGGAACTCAAACAGTGAAAAAATTGAGCAAATTAGGAGAAAAAGGGAGGGGGCGGCATTTTCCAATTCTCGCCTAGGGCGGCAAAACACCTAGAAACGGCCCTGGGGATCCTTCCCTCCAAAAATATTATACATTGTTGTTATATTTTTTAGAGAAAATACAACAAGTTATTCTATGCTGAATTATTTAATCAATGCTGATGTGCCAATTGCTCATATTATTATGTGAGCTTGATGTGTGAAAAGGTCTAGCAGGAAAGGACTTACAAAAATGTTAGCTCCTTATAACCTGATACACTAATTGTTGTTCATATCTAGGCGTCAAGTAAGTGCACAAGAACTTGAATTTGCTGCAGGAAATCGGAAATCCTTATTTAGAGAATCGCGATATGCTGATATTTAGAAATGGAAAAATCTGCAGGTGAAGGTGCATGGTCAAAAAAGCAGAATTCAATATAGTATTGGGCAGGGAGTGGCCATGCAAAATGTTCAAAACACCCACAAGGTGTGTGGTGTTAACAGCTATTTCGCATAGCTTTTCCCCTCTTAGAAAAAGAAATTCTTAAACAGAAAGCATATTTTTTCCAGTATGAGGAATTATACGAAACAACCCCATGTTTCATGTCTGAGTAGAGGAATTTTTTTCTCCTCCTGCAAACATTTATCCGGGTGAATAAAAAAAATGCATTACATGTGCTACTGCTCGACAGCTATACTTACTTCTGCTTAATATTACATATAAGTAAATAAGGTGGGGAAGGAATATTTATGTATATTCGTGATTTGCGGTACTTCCATCCACATTTATGACATTTTGTCTGCACTATTTTAATGTTTACAATCTTGGAATATGTAGGACGAAACCTACAATTCTGTTACACATGACTGATATGCTTGTTAGTATTTACTACTGCCATATTCATAGATTTTTTAAAGTTCTCTAAAAGGTAAAAACCCACATTTATTTGAGATTCAGACCCTCAGGGCCCGATTCACAGAACTAACTTAAGACAAAATCCTAAACTTACTACAATTTTGGTATTCACAGAAGGCACTTACTCATTTTGGTATTCACAGAAGGCACTTACTCATTTCGGTATTCACAGAAGTTAGGAGTCCTAACTTTAGGACTCTTAAATGCCTTCTATGAATACCGAAAGTCTTAAAATTAGGATTGTTCTCAGTTTAGTAGTAGTATAGTTAGGACTCCTAACTTTAGGACTCCTAAATGCCTTCTGTGAATGCCGAAAGTCTTAAAATTAGGATTTTTCTCAATTTAGTAGTAGTAAAGTTAGGACTCCTAACTTTAGGACTCCTAAATGCCTTCTGTGAATACCGAAAGCCTTAAAATTAGGATTTTTCTCAGTTTAGTAGTAGTAAAGTTAGGAGTCCTAACTTTAGGACTCCTAAACTGAGAAAAATCCTAATTTTAAGACTTTCGGTATTCACAGAAGGCATTTAGGAGTCCTAAAGTTAGGACTCCTAACTTCTGTGAATACTGAAGTGAGTAAGTGTCTTCTGTGAATACCAAAATGAGTAAGTGCCTTCTGTGAATACGAAAATGGTAGTAAGTTTAGGATTTTGTCCTAAGTTAGTTCTGTGAATCGGGCCCTCCGTGTCCTGTTTCTCTTTTGGGTTATTATTGAAGTGGTTACTTGTTTTAGAACGAATTTTAAAAATAATGCAGGACCAGGGATTTTAACACTGCCATCTTTTCCATCATGAGGACTTCCAGACGTTTCATGCCTCTAAATCCGCATCATCCCCTCCTTGTATTTAAGAATGTTTCCCTTTATTCTCACTAGAGTTCATATGAGTAACAGTTGAACCTATCACACTCTCTAGGTGTTACTTGTTTCTGTACATTGGTTGTTGGATGAAAGTGGCAACAATCTACTCAGTAGTCAAAAGGAATTAAGGGGGTCATTATGATGGCAGAAGGCCTGCCACTGCCAGCCTTGTGGTGGCGGGCCTTCTGCCATCGGACAGCGATTTTCCCCCTGCCACATTACGATGGCGGGGGGATCCAGATTGCGACCGTGGCGGACGCAAAGACCGTCTGCCACGGAACCGCCACAGGCAATCGTTTGATGGCCTGGAGGAGCGGTCAGCATCCATAAAATGGTGGCAGTGCCTAGCAGGCACTGTCCATCAAATTAGGATGCTGGCTTCAGCCGGCCTTTCTGTGTCAGGTAAACCGCCATTGAAAGGCTGGCGGGATTGGTTTTGGGGGCCCATTGCGGGCCCTCCTTGTGTTTGGGGGTGGTGTTTGTGCACTACATTTAACTGCACCAAGTGGCAGGCACCAGTGGTGCCTGCCACGTAGTGCAGTGAAATGCACAACATGCATTTTTAACATCGCGGCGCAATGTTAAAGTGTAAAATGCAACCACCATAGTGGCGGTCGCATCCTAATTGGGTGTGCGGGACCGCCGCATGCATGGCAGGTGGTCCTCATTCCCACCACAATGGCGGGCGGACTCAGGTCCGCCCGCCATTGTAATGACCCCCTAAGTCTTTTAAAACAATAAAGTGACAAAGAGAAACACACACAAAAGAAAACAGTGAAGACAATACCTTGACGACCACGTCACACGTTGGTATTGTACCATATCATCTTGAATTAAATATCTTCTGACAAAAATACTGTGTCCTAAATAGCGTTTACAAAGGGTATTGCTCAAATGGAATTAATAATATGAAACCTAAACCCAGGGGGTCGATCCTTTTTAAAACGACATGCTGACACTCGACCAAGTAAAAGCCTTCTTGACAATTTTGCTCAATGCCTCAGAGAACATACAAGCGAAAGGAAAGAAATGAACAAAGGTGACAACATACGGAACAAACACAATGTACTGGCTAATGATATAGGACAAGTGGCCATTCACAGTACATTATGCCCACGCGGCACTCTGCTGGAAATATATTGATTTCTACCAGTGGAAAACTAATGAAAATGTATTGATCTGCAAATGTAGCTCGAGCTATAACTGCTGGAGGTACTCTGACTTACACTGATTTTCCAGGTTTCAAGTTTCCAGATATGTGTCTAGGGAAATACGATATTTCATCTCTCCATACATGTTCTGCCGTGATGATGGGTGTGTGTATTTCTTTTTTCTTCTTTTAATTCCTCTCTTCTACTGCAAATGCGTCCAAAAGCATGGGTACATTGTCAGTTTCCATGTATCCAGTCTTTCTATCTGTATTATGTGCAGGGCACAAGTCCTAAAAAAGGAAGTGGGGGGACTAACCTAATTAATCAGTATGCAAGTGGCATCACGGCGCGTGACATTGCGATGCGTGAGGCACGTGACATCACAGCGCGTGACATCACTGGAAGTGGCATCACAAGAAGTGAAATCAGATCTTAAGCCCTCACATATCTGTCATGAGTACATTTGAGCACATTTCGAGTATACTTGCAAACCCTCCTGATTTAGGCAGAAGATTCACACTTTTGTAAGCTTCACATAAACCAATGTTGTCTTTTGTCAGTGTAAATTTTCCTCTACCCATAGTGCTTTAAAAGAAAAAACAGTGTTATTTAAAATATTACAACACCTCCTCAGGGGTAGTAAGCGAATATAAATGCTATTTATTTTGTGCAAATACTGGGAAGGATCAACACATCTGACGTTCTTACAGTGCATGCATATCTCCTAAACAGAGCCTGAACAAAGTGAAAAGCTGCCTCTCTTAGGTAGGTGTGAGCCTTTGTTTCCCCTCTGCTGCATTTGTTTCTAGGTGTGAGGCTCCTGACTGCTGCCAGCCAGGAGACTGGAGGCCTGATGACCCCTCAGATTCCGCCTTTGTTATGGGCCCAGCAAGGGTCAGAAATAAGAGAGCCCCATCCTGTCCCCGCCTGCACGTTGTTGCCAATCGCAAGCAGATATCAATGTGCAGGCGCTGCTTAAAGTGTCCCGGTGTTTGAAAATTACACCGGGAAGAATTCAGCATATTTTTTAGTGGGGACCAACTTCTTGGCAGGGTGGACGGTGTCCACCCTGTGAAAAAAGTGAGTGGACGCTGTCCACCCGCGTGTACCCCCGACCCCTGCCCTGATTATGTGTAGGTACAGTACTGTGGTCAGAGCCGTAGCTAGGCCTTATGCGCCCGTGGCTGCTCCTGCGTTTGCCGCCCGTGGTGAGTGAATGGGAGAGGGCGGGGTGCCGGCGATTCCTGCGGCTGCCGCCCCGGGACACTCGCAGGTAAGAGCGGGCGTGGAGGCTGCCGCCCCAAAACACGTGCCACTTGGGCGGACCGCCCCCTCACCCTCCCCCCACCGCTATGCCACTGACTGTTGTATGCCAGGGGAACTGTACTTAACTTTCCATGTAAAGACCACCACCGTCTCCACGGTGGCCTTTTTGTACCACTTCCGCCACACATGGCGGATGTTCAGTCATCCTAGACTTATCTGTGGCACACTAAGGAGGGTGGTCAACTGCTGGAAGCTTTGTGGTTGTTTGTTGTATTTTGGCTGATTCTGAAGCTAGACCTTTATATTTCATCATTTGTTTATCCACAGTGAAAATATTTTTTCTATTGTAGAAACTCCCCTGCGTATCCGCTAAATGTGGGGGTGTTCCCTCCCCATCCACATTCTTCCTGTAAGGGCTGTGTTAATACACACAAACATATATGTTTCTGGGTGTTCACCTATGTTTATATATAGGTTCCCACAGCAACGCCCACAAACCCACTGCTAACTCTGTTTGTAGCTCACAA
Organism: Triturus cristatus; assembly: GCF_964204655.1. Classification (NCBI taxonomy): domain Eukaryota; kingdom Metazoa; phylum Chordata; class Amphibia; order Caudata; family Salamandridae; genus Triturus; species Triturus cristatus. The sequence goes on from NC_140593.1 coordinate 1,093,765,615, forward strand.
ATCCACTTTATCGGTCTTATTTTTTTTTATTTAGAATTTGGGATTTGGCATCATGAATCATGAATCCTTTATTTTTATCCCTAAATTGACACCCAGACAGGAAATTGACCCAGGCACCAAATTAAAAGTGTTCCACATTTACAAACCTGGACAGTTTTAATATAAGCTTTTTAGACAAGCTGTATAAGCTATTGTGAAGTATGGGAGACTGCATGCATTTGGGCTTGCTACAGGCAATGTTTGTGGTAATATTAGATACATTAACAGTGAAAACTGACCACCCAGACCATAAAGCAGGCCCACAAATGGTTAAGAAAACAGTCCAAACAAATCCGTGAGCTCTGACAGATTGCCCTTGTCCTACCCTGATAATAGCTTGAGAATTCCACGCATTGTGGTCTCCATGAACCTTTTTTGAAAAAAATAGTGCTTCTAAAATGAAGAACGAACTATAAGTACAAAGTATATGTCAATCAGTGCATGCGGCATTTAGGTGAATGAAACAAAAATACTGTCCCTGAGAAAGGCAATACTCTTCTCATTGTCTACTTTTTCCATAGGAGAACAAAGGTCTACAAAAGAAAACAAACTCCTGGTGAATGTCAGTGATGTAATATTACCTTCAAGAAACCTAATACCAGTAATGGACATGATTTAAATGGCCAGCTACTGAAGAGGGTAACACAGCAGGCAGAGACCAGCATACATTTCCAAGCTTTATTGAAAGAACAAGACTCCTGGCTCCTGTCTGGAAAGGCAAAGTCCACAAGACCAACACCAGAAGGGGGAGCAGGAGGGGACATAGCACACATGCAGACAAATAAACAGGGCACAGGTTAAGGACAAAAGGGAAGACCTAAGGAGAACAGCCACAAACTAGTCACAGATATAACTCAGATGTGATGCAAAGCCTACCACATAGCGCCAGCAGTGATAAATGAAAAAAACAAGCATTGGCAAAGAAATAGGACTGGTTTGTTATAAGAGATTATGCAAGTCAGACTTTTTGGGTTTGACAAAACCCGTTCCATTGCCTGTCTTCTGTGACAGCGGGAGACCAGCGAGCTAAAAATGGGGAATAGGAGGCGGGGACGAGAATGGGATGGAGGGGAGCGGGAACGAGCGGCAGATAGAGACAGAGTGAGGGAGATGATGGTAAAGATAAGAGAGGGAAGGGAAAAGGGTTGATGAAGTAAGAAAGAGGGGCAGGGAAAAAGGGCTGAAATAGGAGAAATAAACATGGGAGAAAAGAAAACAAAGGAAAAGAAAGAAGGGGAGAGGTTGCATACATGGGGAACAAGCATTGGTAAATGCATTAGGTTTCACCAATGTGATTAGAATTAAACTGTTTTTTGTTGTAAGTTGTAGCTTGCTGAGTAGTTGTACAATATAAGTTACAAAAAGTCTGTTAAAGTGTTATGTACAAAAAGGCAATATATTGTGCCGTTACTAGTGGTATAGTGCGGGTAGGTAATAGCAAAATGTTGAAAAATGAAATGAAAGAGGGAAATAATAGAATTAATTGATGTAATAGCGATATTATGTGTTTAGAGGAGTTCTGACAACTTTTGGGCCCGGCACCACTGCACCTGCTGCAGCATTCAAATCACGCCCCTAGTGTCTGCAAGATAACTGCATTTGTGACTACCTGTTTAGTAGTAGAATATAGCAATATTTGGTGTTAAGATGAGTTATAACAACTTTTGGCCCCAGTGCCACTGCACCTGCTGCACCATTCAGATCACCCTACTGCTTGTAAGGTAACTGCACTTGTGACTGCTTGTTTAGTAGTAAAATGTTGCAATATTTGGTGTTTAAAGGATTCCTAGAGTTTTCAGCCCGGTGTCATTGCACCTGCTGCACCATTGAAATCATGACCCTAGTGCCTGCAAGGTACTTGCACTTGTGACTGCTTATTTAGTTGTTAAATATACCAATATTGGTTGTTTAGAGAACTTCTGTCAACTTTTGGCCCAAGTGCCTGCAAGATAACTGCACTTGTGACTGCCTGTTTAGTGGTAACATTTGGCAATATTCTGTGTTAAGTGGGGTCCCTAGAGTTTTTGGCCCCAATGCCCCTGCACCTGCTGCACCATTCAAATCAAGACGCTTTTAACTGCAAGGTAACTGCAATTGTGACTGTCCGTTTAATAGTCAAATATAGCAATATTGGGGGGTAGATTTACAAGGAACTGACGCATCTGCATAGATGTGTCAGTTTCCTTGCATCAGCGCGGAATGTCCTTGCGCCACTATGAATGCGCTATATTTACAATACAGTGCTCCATGGCGCAAGGATTAACAGATGCGTCAGAAATTCTGACACATCTGTTGGTGCAAAAGTGACGCATTGCTGGAATTGCTTATGAAAGTGACGCAACTCCAGCAATGCGCCACAATAGATGGGTGAGTCTCATTCAAAAAGCCCTGCGTCATTCCTTACGCCTTATCTGAGCAGGCGTAGGGATTTTGACGGAGTGAAGGTGTAGAGTGACGCAGTGAAGTCTTGTAGATTTCACTGCATCAGTTCTACATGGCTTTTTGCCTGGGAACGCCCAACCTGCCTACATTATACCTGACGCAGGTATAATGTGATGCAGAGCTTTACAAAGTGGCACATCTCTCTAGATGCGCCACGTTGTAAATAGGACGCAACATTTACGCCGAGGCTGCGTCACAAAAGTGACGCAACGGCGGCGCGAAAGTCACGCAAGCGGCTTGTAAATCTGCCCCTATGTGTTTAGAGGAGTTCTGACAACTTTTGGGCCCTGCAAGGTAACTGGACTTGTGGTCTCCTGTTTAGGAATGAAATATAGCAACATTAGGTGTTTAGTGGGGGTGCCTGGAGCTTTTGGTCCCGGTGCCACAACACTATTGCTAGATAACTGTACTTATGACTGCCTGTTTAACTATAAAATATAGCAATATTTGGTGTTTAGAGGAGTCAGAACTTTTTTTAGCCCGGTGCCACTGCACCTGCTGCAAGATAACTGCACTTGTGACTGCCCGTTTAGTAGTAAAGTATAGCAATTTTGGGTGTTTAGTGGAGTTCTGACAACTTTTGGCCCCCGTGCCACTGCACCTGCTACACCATTTAAATCAAACCCCTTTCAAAGTCAAGGTAACTGCAATTATGACTGCCTGTTTAGTAGTAAAATATAGCAATATTAGGTGTTTAGAGGAGTTCTGACAACTTTTTGGCCTGGTGGCACTGCACCTGCTGCACCAATCAAATGTTGACCCTAGTGCCTGAAAAATAACTGCACTTGTGAAAGCCTGTTAAGTTGTAAAATATAGAAATGTTAGGTATTTGGGGGAGTTCTGTCAACTTTTGGGCCAGGTGCAACAGTACCTGCTGCAGCATTCATATAACCCTGTTGCCTGCAAGATAACTGCACTTGTGACTGCCCGTTTAGTAGTAAAATATAGCAATATTTGGCATTTAGTGGAGTTATGACAACTTTTGCCCCCAGTGCCACTGCACCTGCTGCACCATTTAAATCAAGCCCCTTTCAACTGCAGGGTAACTCCAATTGTTATTGGCTGTTTAGTAGTAAAATATAGCAATATTAGGTGTATATAGGAATTCTGACAATGTTTGAGCCTGGTGCCACTGCACCTACTGCACCATTCAAATAATGACCCTGTTGCCTGCAAGATAACTGCATTTGTGACTGCCTGTTTAATAGTAAAATATAGCAATATTTGGTGTTTAGTGCTGTTATGACAACTTTTGACCACAGTGCCACTGCACCTGCTGAACCATTTACATTGAGCCCCTTTCAACTGCAAGGTAACTGCAATTCTGACTGCCTGTTTAGTAGTAAAATATAGCAATATCATGACCCTAGTGCCTGAAACATAACTGTGCTTGTAGCTGCATGCTTAGTTATAAAATATAGCAATAATCGGTGTTTAGTGGGGTACCTGGAGCTTTTGGTCCCAGTACCACTGCACCTGCTGCACTATTGAAATCATGACCCTAGTGCTTTCTAGATAACTGCATGTATGACTGCATGTTTAGTAGTAAAATATAGCAATATTAGGTGTTTAGAGGAGTTCTGACAACGTTTGAGCCCAGTGCCATTGCACCTGCTGCACCATTCAAATAATGACCCTGTTGCCTGCAAAATAACTGCACTTGTGACTGCCTTTTTAGTGGTAAAATATAGCAATATTTGATATTTAGTAGAGTTCTGGCAACTTGTTGGCCCAGTGTTACTGCAACTGCTGCACCATTCAAATCATGACCCTAGTGCTTGAAAGATAACTGCACTTGTGACTGCTTGTTTAGTAGTAAAATATAGCATAGCTCTTGTATATTAATTTTATTTTTAGCATGCAATGTTTATTACAACATTTAGAATTTGATCATAATCACCAAATAGATTAAGTTGAAAAAAATCAATCCGATAATGCCTAAAAAGTGCAAACAAATGTACTGAGGCATGAATAGGAAATGCCATAAACGTTCTAAGGCTAAAGCATCTGCTTTACACAAGTAAGTAATAAAAAAGCAAGCATTCCAGCATACTGTTAGAAGCTGTCTGCCTTTTACATGGGAAGATATCTTACCTTGACAGTGAATGGGGCTTAAACAGTTTGAATAGCTTTAGTAGAAGTATTGTAAATACATGCAGTCAGGGGAAGTTAACAACAAAAAAATCGATACCAGAATGAATGAACACTTTAGGTGATGGGAACTGATAAGAGCCCCCTTTCAAGATATATTACATAGAAAGAGATTTCCCCGCTGTGAGGGTGAAGCCTAAAAAAAGGATTGTGTTATAGAGTAAGAACAAAGAAAAGGATAGGAAAGGAAGAGTGTAAAATCCCCTGACAAAGCTGGGTAAGTATGTGGTAGATGAACTGCTTGCAGCCTGTAATTACAAATACCATGACTGAAGGAGCAGGTGTGCAGACCGCGGTGCCTGAGGTCTGAGTCTGCTCCTGCAGGGTCTGGGGACAGCCAGTGTTTATGTGCCATTCTGTGGGCTCGGGTGTGATTCCGTGGGAGCAGACAAGCATTGATTGACACCACACGATAATGGTGCGAGGAGCAGACAGGGCATTGGCGCGCTACATGAAAATGGGTGCTTTGGCTTGGGAAGGCATACCACTGAGCGGCGTTAATGAAATAAGTGAAAAAAGAACGAACGAAATAGAAAATTTTAATAAGTGAAATTTGGGAAGCGAGAGCATAAATTAGAACTGATCACTGATGTGTGAGGTGAGGAACACCAGGGGAGAACACCAAAAACAATAAACTAAATAAGGAAAGAAATAATAAAAACAGTGAGAGACAGCTGGAGAGAAAAGTAACAATCCATGACTGACTGGTGCCCTACAACCCTCAAGCGACGACAAGTTCAAGCTGCCAGAGTGGACTGAGTTTGTGTCCTTCTCACCAGGTGTGTGTAACTACACAGCTGCGAAATGCCGTGGGCTGAGCGAAATCACGGTGGACAGCCCATCTAGCCAATACATGAACGGGATTTACTAATATAAGCCAGTAGCTGAAGAGGGGTGACTGAAATACCCTTTCTCTTCCTTATGTATTGTATGTGTGTTGCGCTACAGATAGTAAGAACATGGCAGACAGCTAACGCCATCTTTTGCCAGACCTAACAAGCATTTGGAATGCAATAGGTGTTGCATTTACAAGAGTTTGAGCTATTGGCAATGCAATAGCTGAAACTCTCGCAAATGCGAGACCTATTGCATTGCAAATATTTGTTTGCTTACTAGCGCCCATGCAGCGCTTTCACAGTCGGGGAGGCCGTGCTCCTTTCTTTAGACAAGCCGCGTCTCAAGAAAGGGGCGTGGCCAACATTGAAGTGAATCCGCGGCATGGGTCACTTCAACAGAAAAAAACATATGTTTGTCAAGTTGACAAACAGATGTTTTTTTATAAAAAAGAGCCCATAGTGCGCTTTCATTATAATAGCGTCCGCACACCTTTCCTTAGACACGGCTTGTCTAAAGAAAGGGGTGCGGCCTCCATGAATGTGAAAGCTCTGCATAGGTGCTAATAAACAAAACAAATAATTGTTTTTTAAAAGTACGCGCGCCTGCTACGCTTAAAGCGGACCGCGCTGCTAAAATAAAAAAGAAAGAAACACGGCCACTATAGTTATTGCGAACCAAGATTAGTAAAAAAAATAAAAGCGGGCGGCGTGCTGCGACGTAGTGGTTGGAATAGGGGCAAATCATTAAACAAAATAGTGCTCATGGCCAAGATAAGGCAGACTGTGTAACAAGACAAGTAAAAGGTCCAGTCGTTATGGGAGGTAACAAATGCGGTCAAGACTGTACCAAGGAGAGACTAACAAGCCTAATAACGAATTGGAAGCCAGCCTTTATGAAGGACAATCACACAAGCCAATTAAAAATATGTCCAGAGGGTGGGCGGGGCTTCAAAGCCATACTCCAATGCAGCATGCCTCGCAGCAGCGCATGCGCTGCCCAGGCGCGACCCAAAAATGGGAGTGTATGCTCTCAATAACTGCTGTTTTAGCATTTCCCTTTCTGTTTGCCTGAATCGATTGTAATTTTGACATTTTAACAATTTCATTGAATAATTTCCGAGTTATTCTATTGACTGGTTTTATGTTTAGGAATAGGGTTGTCAACGAGGTGTTGATTTGTTTTCCGCGCAGGGTATAAGCTCTTGTTTTCTTCACAAATAGTGACTTAGGAGGAGTGAGTATTTTATTCTACTCTACGACTTTGTCTCTGTTTTACAAAATCTCTTTCGGAGAGTGGTCTGGCAAGTCAGGGGTTTAAAAACACGTCTATGTGGGTAAAGCAGGGCACTGACCAGCCAGCACCATTGCTGCGGTTAAAGAGTGAAACTGAAAGCTTTATGGTAAGTTGTGATGTAAGATGGTGGTTTCAGCAATATTTTGAAGGCAAAAATGTGAAGATGGGCAGCGATTTTCTTTCACAAGTATTTTAATAAAGTCTTTGAGATGATATGTATTATGTTGGAGATTCACATGTAAAGTCATTTTCTAAACCATTTATTTATTTAAGTTTACAAGCAGCACAATGAGATGACAACTCATATACTCGAAAGTGACCGATAGACAGGACCACTGGAATTATACGGGAGGGTTGAGTAAATTATGCGGCAAGAAACGCTAAATTATGAGGCATAATGTGGCACATTTTGTAATCATATTATTTCATAATTTCGTTATTTTTAAACCTGGTGACACATTGGTTGCACTTTATTAGTACCGGTTTAATACCCGAATGTAGCATCTAGCAACAGAAAGGGCTGTTCACTGCGCTGCAACACGTGTTGCTGCATGTTTAGTAACTTTTGGACCGTTAGAGCTAGAAGCAATTGTTTTTGTTAAAATCTGCAGATCATGCAGCAGATGATGGATTATGTGGCAAATGCGGCAAATCTATAATCATGCGACAATCGCTGCGGCCGCACAATTGCATAATTCCAGTGGCCCTGCCCATAGAACCCCACATGAGTCTAACATGGCTATTTAAGTTTTGCTTTTTGACTTATAGCTGGGAGTATTGAAAACATGAGCTGGGAATCGTTTACATGTGGTATGTGTGGTATAACTCTCACTATGCCAACAATGAGGAGGACGGCCAGTTTTACAGGCCTCGAACTAGAAATTACAGTTAACGATAATAATAGCAAATGAACCGCTTCAATCAATAGGTCAACCATCGCACGTTACTTCTAAGAACGAACGTGGGCACAAATGTTTGCGCGTAATCAATGCAGCCGCCTTAATGAAGAATGAGCACAAAAATGGTGCAACATTAAAAGAAGATAAAAGGAAAGGATTGCAGATGTAAAAGAGCACCGCAGAGGAACTGGCGATGCCTGACAAATGCTTCTGGATTGGATGGACGTTCAAGAAAAAGAACTACAATAAAAAATGATGGATGTTGGCCTGATGAAGGGATATGTGATGTGGGCTCTGTGGAAGAATAATGGGGGCTTACTGTGATATTGACATATGCGTACAGCAAGAGTGACGCAGATTTAGTCCATGGTCCATAGCGCGCCATCAATAACGCCTGCGCCTCCTGCCATCTCCAGTCTTGCATGAGCAGCGCGTGGAGGGTATCAAGCGCACACACAACATTCCATCTTCGTGCAATCTACTGTTAATATGCATTCATTAATGCAATAGTTTGCAATAAGCAGTGTGCCTGGTGCAAGAGAAGGATGTGTTCACATTTTTGAGAATGGCGTCATGCTTTATTAACAAAAGGTATGATCTATTTTACATAGAAACCTTTGGACTTTTGTTTTTTTTCTTTAAGGAAGAGAACCCAAAAATACCATTACGTGCACTTTTGTGCATTATGCAATAAGGTTATGACGTTTAGAGGTCATAACGTTAACAACACACGAAGAAAAGATTTGTATCAACATCAAATTTAAGTAAAAAATATTCCTCCACTGCAGTGTGAACGTTTGTACCTTCATTTCCACTATTTTCATTTTACTCTGCTTCTTCACCATCACCATCACCATCTTCAGGCCCAGGCAACAGATCATTTTGAAGCTTAGATATTCCATCTCTTTATTGATGTTTTTACAACATACCTAGTTTGGCCAGAGTGTAGTACACCGCATGGCAGGTATTCTGCAGTCTTTATAGGGTCATGCATGATATGCTGCCGTATCCGCATCCAATCTGCTTTTCAGAATGTCAGAACTTCTTTCACTAGTGTTTCACTAGTGTTCCGTAGTGTGATATGTGACACGCTATACTTGTTGTCACCCTCAAATTGAGGAGCGTGTCAGTTACAATGTCTTCAAGGGATATACATTGTCACAGGTATGTGAGTAGACTTTTCGTGAAAGGGACATATTCATAGCAGTGTTCTTTTTTTGTTGCAAATATATACACAGGTATAATTCTTACAACGATTCACTTAAAAACCTATTCCGTTTGTGTGGTAAGACCCCATCACTTGGGGCACACGGCTGTTCCTCTTGATGCGTGAGGCAGGCAGGGCCGGACTGGTCGTTCCGGGCACCGGGCAATCCCCCGGTAGGCTGGATGGGTTGTGGGCCGGTTTTGTGACCGGGGGGCCGGTTCTGTTGTTGGGGCCGATTTGGACCGACCGCCAGTCACGGTCGGTCCAAATCGGCACCAACAACAGAACACAGTGCTTACATTACATTAAGCACAATCAGGCCGCTGGAATGTCGGAGAGGCCTGGTGTGAGCACGGTTCTCATGCTGGCAGCGCTGCGCCGATTTCAAATACATTATTTAATTTTGATCAGGCGGCCACCACGGCGCCGCCCGGCCCTACTCATTATAATGTATTCACTTACACACCTACATCACGGTCACGGAACGTCACCACCTGACCTGACCTGCGACTGTCACCTGACCATGATGATGATGATGTGTAGAAGACGCGGCGCGCATCGCGCAGATGTCACCGCCTCCGCGTGCCGCTGTTTTTTTAGGGTGGGGTCTGCTTCTGATGCTCATGCGCATTGGTAAAGTGCGCGTGACTGAGGCGAGGTAGGCATTCAGAGCAAGGCCAAAGAGGGAGACAGCGGGACAGCCAGGAAAGAGAGTGGCACCCCGTCATTTAATTTCCCCTGTCTGGACTGCCGCCCGCTGGTGAGTGCTTTTTGTTTGCAGGCATGGTCATTTGTGAAGCTTGTAGGTAAAATGAAATAGTAGACCAAATGAACTCCTTTTTAAAGAAAGTTAGGAAGTGTTCATTTTAATATTTAATAGTGGCGTGAGAAAGGATGTTAACGACTGTCCAATATGAAACTGCTTGCAAACTTGTCGAGCAAAACAACGTTGCAGGTTGTCTCTGCATTGATAATCATTTACTAAAGACAGCGCGAAGATGCTTGAATAGCACACTCATGTCATCTATACCAACTCCTCCTCACGTGACCTATCTAGTCTTAAGGTTTTGTCAGGGTGAATGCATTCCATACCTGGTAGGTAGTGTGGTGCAGCCTGCTAGCATAGCCGGACTCAAGTCTTGCTCGCAGCCTCAGGCACAGGCTGCCAGGCCTGCCTGTGCCTGAGGCTGCGAGCAAGACTCCGGCTATGCTAGCAGGCTGCACCACTACCTACCAGGCGGGCCCGGTTCTAGAGGGTGGGCCGCCAGGCCCACCAAACATGAGCCTCCTTAGCCCTCACAGTCGCAGTGAATCTGCCACCGATATACAACAACAATAAAAACTGTTAACTTGTGATTTACGATCCTCCTGCAGAGCAACCATTTGTCGGTTGGTAGTTAGTAAATGCAGATAAACTGAATTTTATGGGAATAGCTCAGTAGGTTACTACCTCTGTCACAGATATCCTTGTGTTACTTGCAGTTCAGAAGTTAACATAAGAAAGTGACCAATGAACTGTCATCAAAAAAATGCATACAAACTTCGCTTTTTTGTGTTGTGATGTAGTTAGAACTTCTCCATTCTTTCATTATTCTAATGTTACTAATAAGAGTTTGTTTGGGCAGTTATACATTTTTATCAGTAAAGCCAACCCTGACCACTGGAGTACTCTTTAAATCCTGACTTTGTGCTTCTCCGAGTCCCGACCAAACCCCCGTAAAATATACTGCCCACCAGAATGGATGAAGTGATTTCTACACCTTGTAATCCTCATTAGTTTATGTGACATTTCGCGTAAACTGATTTTGATTTATTGTCTCTGTATAATGTGTGCTGCTGTTATGTTAAGTACTGTGACACCTTACACTGATATGAGTAGTGCTATACAACGAATGGAATGGGTATGAGAGGGGCAACGGAGAGATAAGGGGCACTAGTGGAGGGTGGCAGTGAGGGAATACCAGAAAGAGGTCATGGGGTGGGGGGAGCTACGGAGAGATGAAGGGTGTGGGTGGCAGACAGTGAGGGAGGGTGGCAGTGAGGGAGTCAGAGGAGGAGGTCACGGGGTGGGGGGGAACTACAGAGAGCTGAGGGGCACTAGTGGAGAGTGGCAGTTAGGGAAACCGAGGTGGAGGTCATGAGGTGGGGGAACTACAGGAGAGATGAGGGGTACTAATGGAGGGTGGCAGTGAGGGAAGCCAACGAGGATGTCATGGGGCAGGGGGAACTACAGAGCGATTAGGGGCAATAGTGGAGGGTGGCAGTGAGGGAATCTGAGGAGGAGGTGGGTCACAGGCTGGAAGGGAACTACAGAGAGATGAGGGGCACTGGTGGGGGTGGCAGTGAGGGAATCCGAGGAGGAGGTCACGGGGTAGGGGGGGAACTACAGAGAGATGAGGGGCGCTAGTGAAGGGAGCAGTGAGGGAATCCCAGGAGGTGGTCACGGGATGGAGGGGAAACTACAGACAGATGAGGGGCGCTGGTGGAGGGAGCGGTGAGGGAATCTGAGTAGGTCATGGGGTGGGGGGCTACAGAGAAATGAGGGGCACTAGTGGAGGATGGCAGTGAGGGAATCAGAGGAGGAGGTCATGGGGTGGGGGGGGCTACAGAGAAATGAGGGGCACTAGTGGAGGATGGCAGTGAGGGAATGCGATGAGAGGGTCATGGGGTGGGGGGAAACTACGGAGTGATGAGGGGTGCTGGTGAAGGTTGGCAGTGAGGGAATCTGAGGAGGAGGTCATGGGGTGTGGGAGCAACGGAGAGATGAGGGGCACTGGTGGAGGGTGGTAGTTAGGGAGTCTGAGGAGGAGGCCATGAGGGGGAGTGGCTACGGAGAGATGAAGAGCACTGTTGGAGGGTGGTTGGTAAGGTATCTACAGAGAAAGAGGTCAAAAAGACTTTTGTACCAGCACTAAAGCCGGCCCTGTCAGGGCCTTTCTGTTTTTGTTTATTTAATTAACAGTCATGTGATTAGGACAACTGTAGAGCATACTTTAACATGCATGCTGATTACATTTACTGCTATATTCAATGTTTCAAATTTGAAGGTGATTTTACTCTTGTTTTTTACTGGGAATAATGAAAGTGGAACTGAATGGTGGCTGAGATGGGGCTGGGTCCCAAGGTCAGCTGTGAGATAAGGTGTAATGTAGAGGGGTGGTAGAAAAGTGAATAATCAAGTCTGTAAGGGAGTGCGCTGCACAGTCAGGGGTCAGGTGGAGGTAGTAATGAAGAGGGTTTCTCCCTGAAGGCTCGCATAGAGGGAGCCCGAGTAGAGTCACTTGCTAGATACTCCCACCTTAGAAACCTCCTCTTCCCATCAAAGGGACATTACATGGAAGAAAAGCACTTTTTTAGAGTGATAACATTTAGAAAGAGAGTGTGTTTTACTGTACCTTGTAAGACTAAGGAGAGATAAGGGCGGTCAACTATGCTGATGACACACAACTGATTGTTTCCCTGGAGGGGTATCATGCGGACTCCTTAACTATTTTTCACAAATGTATGACAGAAATGGTGTCTTGGCTGAAAAATAATGCTTTGCAATTTAATAGTGCTAAAACTGAGATTCTGCACTGTGCAGTGGGCAAAGTGCCGCAGGCTCTGCCTTCTAATTTTTGGTCTCTTCCCCTGGACACACCTCTGGTCCCTGTGAAGACAGTGCGTAACTTGGGGGTCAGCTTCAATGAGAAGCTGAGTCTGGAGTCACATGTTAATAAAGTGGCCTCGAAGTGCCATATGATCAGAGGCCTACGCAAGGTTTTACCACTTCTTCCCTCTGTTCACTCATAAGCTTGATAAAGGATCCATTTTGCCCTTTAGGAGCAGGTCCATTGCACAGTAACCCAGGCCTGTGAGGTGCAGCACTCGTAGATATTGCAGGCAAGAGTTCTCAAAATGCATTTGTGAGAAAATTCAAGCAGGGGCCCCACTGTTTCTCAAACTGTTGTGGCTGGTGGTTTACTGTAGCTGAGATCTTCTCCATGATCAGGGTGTGGTACAGCTTGTGAAGCCAGTCGATATCTTCCGGCATGTTGCCCACACCCCAATGACCGTTCACTGTTTGCATGTGAATTACAGATGCGCACATTGTAGACGTTGAAACAGCTGGGCGGAAAATGAGAAGCTACAGAAAGTCCCAGCGCCATTAGCACATGTAAAATGTTTTTAGATACATATTGTTCATACTGACTGCTGAGACATGGTTAGCTAAGTCCTTGTTGGCCTCAGATTCCTCCAAATTAAAATCCGGTTCGATCTGCTTTATTACATCAAAAAAGGCCATTTTTGTTGGCTCTTAGGGCTCAGTGCACTTTACCACCATCCGCTAACCAGTACTAAAGTGCTTGTACTCTTTCCTTTCAAACATGGTAAAATTGGCTGACACTGAATTGGCAAATTTAATTTACTTGTAAGTCCCTAGAAATGTGGTTCTGCATATACCCAGGGAGGGACTGTACATGAAATGCTGCTAGTGGGCTTGCAACACTTATTGTGCCACCCACTCGAGTGATATTCCTCATGTAAAGCGCTATGATACCTCCGGGTCTCAACTGCCACATGTGTCATGTCAAGGACAGGGCTTTTGGGTTAATTTTTCATGCTTTCTGGCCAGGGTGCCATTTGAGACATTTCCATGCCTTCTGGCAGCCTGGGTGGTTATGTGTGACGTTTACATGCTTTCTGGCCTGGGTGCTTATGTGTGCTATTTCCATAGTTTCTGGCCTCCGTGACCTGGAGGCTCATGTGTGACATTTCCATGCTTACTGGCCTGGGTGCTTATGTGTGATGTTTGCATGCTTACTGGCCTGGTGTGACCACCAGGCCTGAGTCAGTGCCTAGGTGCTTATGTGTGACACTTCCACACTTCCTGGGCTCAGTGGCCTGTGTGCTCATGTGTGACATCACATGTCGGTGCTTAATGTGTGTCAGCGTACAAAATAAAAAAATCAGAATGTAGTTTTTATTCTGTAAAGTTGACGTTGAAACAGTCTTAAAAAGCAACACAAAAAAAGCCTAAAACACAGCACATTTTGTTGAAAAATCAAGAGTGGTCCGAAGGGTGTTGTGATCATCCCAGTACGGCCCCTTAAAGAGTTCTGGGCAGCAATGTATGCAATTTCAATCTTGTACACCTACTCAGGAAGTAATCTGCAGGTTGTAATTTCACTCTGTACTGTGCTATCTCTGAGCATGTCCTAGGTAGTGGACTCTATTCTTCAGTTGTGATCTTATTCTGTTTCACACCATGCCTCAGCCTGACTCTGTTCAATGAAGCAGTTTATCCTTCTGTTGAGATTTTATTTTCTGTAGTTTCTCGGAGTCTGACCTAGGAAACACTCTCTTGAAGAGTTATGATCACTCAACATTGTGCAGTCTATTCGTGACACATGACCCTAAACTTTAATATGCTATTTCTTACAACTGCACTGGAGAGAGGCCTCTCACTCTGTCTTGGACACCACCACTCCCATGCGATCTCACACGACCATGTGCCGTCTCTCAACAAATTCTGACAAGCGATCAGAAAAATAATTTCAGGCTATGTTGATACTTTTGTGGACGCCAGGCATGTGCAGATAGACTGATAGAAAGAACCAAACAGAAGGCACTGACATCATTATTTATGCTGATACCCCAAAAAATAATTTTAGTGTTAATGATAATACTTCCCAATGAAAACGTACATGACTGAAAAGGAGCCAATTGAGACTTCTTGAGTTGTAATTATTTACATGTTTGAAATTCATAACATGTGTCTGCAAGAGAATGGGTCATCATCTATTTGCCACGTTATAGCTGCCTGAATCTGTGGGATTCCCTGTTTAGGAAATGAAATTGTGAAAAGCATGCTCTAGGCACACGTCTCACAACAGTTTCTTTATACCATATAATCAAGCCCCATGCATTAGATGTGGGATGTCTTGTTTCAAATTTGTTATCAGCTTTGAAAACCCTCTTGTCTATCATTTTAGATTTTCACAATGGATATCAAAGGTGCTGGGAAGAGAAAATCACACCAGAAAGGAGGAGCTGAGAAAGAACGTGAAAAGAAGAAAAAAATGCAAGAGAAAGAAGCAAGCCGCTACCACAAAGTGACGGATATTTTTACTCCCAAAAAAGATTTGATTTCTTTCGAAGGCGGCAGCACGTCCACCAGCCTCAGTACTGAAGGTGCTGAACAAACTGCTGAAGGCCAAAGAACTGAAATAAGCAGTGAAGGCACTGTAACTCAGGACGCTCCCAGGTATATAGACGATTACATTCAATTAGAAAGTGATGTAGATTCCGAAGAGAAGTGTCAAGAAGACCCTGTAGTTGAGAAATCAGCATATGCTGATGTGACTTTAACTCATGCAGCTTTTGGAAAGAGGAAAGTGCACAAGAAAGGAGGAGCTGAGAAAGAACGTGAAAAGAAGAAAAAAATGCAAGAGAAAGAAGCAAGCCGCTACCACAAAGTGACGGATATTTTTACTCCCAAAAACGATTTGATTTCTTTCGAAGGCGGCAGCACGTCCACCAGCCTCAGTACTGAAGGTGCTGAACAAACTACTGAAGGCCAAAGAACTGAAATAAGCAGTGAAGGCACTGTAACTCAGGACGCTCCCAGGTATATAGACGATTACATTCAATTAGAAAGTGATGTAGATTCCGAAGAGAAGTGTCAAGAAGACCCTGTAGTTGAGAAATCAGCATATGCTGATGTGACTTTAACTCATGCAGCTTTTGGAAAGAGGAAAGTGCACAAGAAAGGAGGAGCTGAGAAAGAACGTGAAAAGAAGAAAAAAATGCAAGAGAAAGAAGCAAGCCACTACAAAAAAGTGACTGATATTTTTACTCCCAAAAAAGATTTGATTTCTTTCGAAGGTGACATCACGTCTACCAGCTTCAGAAGTGAAGCTGTTGAACAAACTGCTGAAGGCCAAAGGACTGCAATGAGTAGCGAATCCACAGTAAAGGAGGCAGCTCCCAAGTGTTTAGAAGGTGAAATTGAAATAGAAAGTGGGGAAGATTCCAAAGACAAGTGTCAAGAAGACCTCATAGTTGAGAATTCAGCATATGCTGATGTGACTTTGATTGATCCAGCGGAGGACCAATGGTTTTTGAGACCAACATCTGAAAATTTGAATGCGTTTTTTAAGTTTCATCCCTGTCAACCTGATGGTCTACGTTGGAATGCTAAAAGATTATATCGGCAAAAAAATGGGAAACCAAGGCAGTGGTTGACTTATTCACACAAAGCCGAAGCCTTTTTCTGTGTAGTAGGTCTAGCTTTTAGCAAACAGACAGATAGAAGTGCTTTCATTGATGGCTGTTCTGATGAAAGGCATATGTATCAGAGAATCGATGAGCACGAAGATAGCATCCTTCATCACAGTACTTTGGAATCCTTCATGATGAGATCAAGAAACATAGATATATGTGGCCATCTTTTTAAAAAGCACACAACTGCAAAACAAGAGGAAGTCAAGCGAAAACGTGCCATTTTAGAAAGAGTAGTGGAAACAATAAAACTGATTGGCAAAAGAGGCCTGAGCTATCGAGCAACTACTGAAGCTAGCTACACCTTAGAAGATGAAACATTGGATCATGGAAATTTTTTGGAACTTCTTCAGTATCTTAAAAAATTTGATCCATTATTGAAAAGCCATCTTGAGGATGTAATTAAAAAGAGTAAAAAACATCATGAGGTTGCAAAGAGTGGTAAAGGGCGTGGCAATTTGGTTACCCTGATTTCAAAAACAACTGTAAACTCTCTCATAGATATTATTTCCTCATTAATAAAAGAGGGTATTGCTGAAGAAATCAGGGACGCCGAAATGTTCTCAATACAGCTGGATACAACACAGGACATAAATGTTGTAGACCAGTGCTCTATTATAGTCAGATATGTGACCGATGTTGTCCACGAACGTCTTGTGTCTGTTGTTAATTGCACAATGACAACTGGAAAGGCATTGTGTGAGCTAGTTTGCACTGCACTTGAATCCATGAACATTAGCGTTGCAAATTGTGTTGGTAACTCAACAGATGGAGCCTCCAATATGCAAGGACAGTGTAATGGGTTCACAGCATGGCTGAGTAAAAAAGCACCTGATCAGATTCATGTGTGGTGCTACGCGCATGTACTTAACCTTGTTATAACTGACGTAACTAAAACCTCTGTATCTGCAGTATCACTGTTTGGGCTGTTAAATTCTTGTGCCGTATTTCTCAGAGATTCATACCTTCGCAAGAACGTGTGGCGAGACAAAAGTATTGAAGCACGGTTTCGGTCCATCTCTATAATTGGAGAAACAAGATGGTGGGCCAAGGATGTAGCACTCAAAAAAATCTTTGGTCTATACAATGACCCAAGCAAATCTGTCTACATTGAGGTTCTTCAAACTATGGAAGAGATATCCACATCAGATAACTTCAATGATGAGATCAGATACAAAGCCATTTCATTTCTAAAGTCACTAGTTACATTTGACACCATTTTGACTGCACAGATGTATCTGTTTATTTTTCAAAATACCACTCCTTTATCTTTGTACTTGCAAACACAAGGTCTTGATGTACTGCAGGCATATCGAATGGTGACTAAAACCATTGACTCCCTACAGCAACAAGGTCGGGATTTCAGCAGCATAATGGATGCTACAAATAAATTCATCAATTGGGCAAAAGAAAAATTGGTTCAGTGTGATAGCGAAATTTGTATTCAAGTTGACTTCCCAGAGGTTCGAGTACGCAGGAAGAAGATGATGCCCGGCGAAACTGCGACTGATGAACCCATCAGGTCAGCTACTGATAAATACAGGATAGAAGTTTATAATACTGCAATGGACAAAGTAGTTACCAGCCTGCAAAGTCGATTCACAACTCATGGCCAGTTGTTTGCAGATTTGGCATGCCTGGACCCCAGAAACTTTCCAGACATCGTCCAGAACTTTCCCCAAAATGCTCTTCAACGACTAAGTGGCTTGTTAACTAGATTTGATCCGGAAGCATCTGTTGAAAAACTGCAGCATGAGTTGCTTGATTTTGCATCTAAGTGGAGCAGACTAAAACTTAGTATTGAGGAAGAGTACAGTATCACCCAAGAAGTTGAAGATGAGCAAGACTTAGACACCCATTATCTCAACTTTGAGGATGAGATGATACAGTACGCTAATGTTGGGCAAAAACAGTATAAGTGTAAGACTTGCAAGGACTGTATTGCTTGCTGCTATAGTTTGTTATTGCGTTATAACCTGTACAGTAACACCTACTCTTCCCTCTTTAATGCCTATAAGTTGGCATTGACACTTTCCTCCTCTCAGGTGGCTTGTGAAAGATCTTTTTCGAAGCTCAAGTACATCTTGAATAGGCTGCGTAATTCTCTCTCTCAGTCACGTTTGGAAGCCTTTATGCTTATGTCTGTGGAAAAAGATGCTTTAATGCGAATAAGCAATGAGAAAATCATTGATCTTTTTGCCTCCAAAAGCAAATTGATGCGAGGCATGTTAACACTTTAAATGTGAGCTTAAGTTACCACACTTCTAAGCTGAGCACTTCCCAAAAAATATTTTCTTTGACGGTTGCACTCTGGACATGAAAAGCATTTGACATTTGCACGTTACCTTCAACATTTTGAGGGCCATTTATAAATATTAAACATCGCAGTGCAATAACCAGAGTTGACCTCCTTGCGTTGGCTCTGTTTGAGCCTGCTTTGCACCACGCACACACCTTTGAACCATAGTGAAAGGCTGTGAGCATTACGTTTAGCATAGGTTTTGCACTGAAACAACAAGTAATATACATCCACTACAAAATCCTATGCTTAGGAAAACTTTAAAATGTTTACTGTACTGTATTTATGCTGTAGTGTAGAGCATACATGCATTCTTGGAACACTTCAAGAAGGTGTCAGCTTTTGTCTTAAATCTAGGTCTACCTTTGTTAGTAGGTAGGGCTTTACATCAAAACCCATGGGTGGTTGCTTGGGGACTTGTTCCCACATCTCATCTGTGAAACACCCTCTTGACACAAACTAATGCAAAGTGCAACTGAATATATCACTTGTTTGAGAAGAAGTACGTTATTATGTTTTTACAGTGTTTCATATTAAGGATTTGCTACTACAGGCAGGTCATGTTAACTGTTTACAATGTCAATATGCACACAATCATAATGTTGTGCACTGTTGCACTTTACATAAGATGCTTTATTTTAGCACTATTTACAAAACTCAGGATATAAAAATCATTTAATGTTTGCACATTGTCTTGTACACTTTTTACTCTGAACCTTTGCACAATTGTTTGAAGTTAAGTGCGTTTTTAAATGTCTTTATGCTATTTTATATGAAGAATAAATTGGTTATATTTAAATTCATGTTTTGTGCTCGACATTTCATTTTTTAGTGTTCTCTGTAGGAATGTCTGTGTTTTATGACTGTGTATCTTGGTGCTCCTTAAGGTAATCATTTACTATGCTTTAAAAGTTAATACAATCTAATATGTAATGAAAAATGTGTTGAAAAATACTTTTTTTTTTTGGCCTTTCTGTCTCCCAAATTTCTTGTGTGGGGGGGACAAGTTCAACCCCCCCAAACTCCCCCTAATAGTGGTTGCTCACTGCGCTTGCTCGCTACACACCATGTGGGGGCTGGTCTCACTTTTATTTTTCTCTGATTTACTACTCGTGCCTATTTTTGG
Source organism: Triturus cristatus (assembly GCF_964204655.1). Lineage (NCBI taxonomy): Eukaryota > Metazoa > Chordata > Amphibia > Caudata > Salamandridae > Triturus > Triturus cristatus. The sequence goes on from NC_140593.1 coordinate 1,093,785,171, forward strand.
TGCTCTCTGAAAGAATGTCTATGGGTACATATGACTGGGTGGGTAACCTGGTGCTCTTGAAGGTCATCATCTACTATTTACTGTTTTTTGAAAGTTGATACAATTGAATATGTAATGAAAAATGTGCTGTAAAATTCACCATTTTGGTCGGTTGTTTTCCAAAATTTTCTTGGGGGGAGTACCCCCCCAAACCCCCCTAGTAGCGGTCGGGCTCGCTCGCTGCGCTCGCTCGCTACGCGCTGGACGGGGGCTGGTCTGCCAAATTGGACGGGGGCTGGTCTGCCAAACTTTGCCAGGGCTGATTTCAGTTCCCAGTCCGGCCCTGGAGGCAGGTGCAGAAACTGTAGTGTTAGGTGTTCTTTGTTGCATGTCAATTGCACGTTCAGTGAATAAGTGACCTTCCTGTTGTGGAAATCGTGTTCACTAGGGTCTGGTGATCCAATGCGGACATGGGTGTGTCACATGCAGCACTCTTTTATACGTGTTTGACAATGTTAGGATGCATTACAGGTCTGAATGCATACTCACATGGTCCATGTCTGTGCATTGGAGCGTATAATTAGTATGTTCACTTTGCATACGTGTTTGAAAATGTAAGAACGCCTGGATTCTTAGTAATGCGGTCCACATCCGTACATTGAATGGTATAGTTAGTATGCTCACTTTGTATACGGGTGTGAATGGTATAATTAGTATGTTCACTTTGCATACGTGTTTGAAAATGTTAGAATGCCTGAATTCTTGCTAATGCGGTCCACATCCGTGCATTGAATGGTATAATTAATATGTTCACTTTGCATACGTGTTTGAAAATGTAAGAATGCCTGAATTCTTGCTAATGCAGTCCACATCCGTGCATTGAATGGTATAATTAATATGTTCACTTTGCATACGTGTTTGAAAATATAAGACTGCCTGAATTCTTGCTAATGCGGTCCACATCCGTGCATTGAATGGTATAATTAATATGTTCACTTTGCATACGTGTTTAAAAATGTTAGAATGCCTGGATTCTTACTAATGCGGTCCACATCCGTGCATTGAATGGTATAATTAATATGTTCACTTTGCATACGTGTTTGAAAATGTATGAATGCCTGGATTCTTAGTAATGTGGTCCACATCCGTGCATTGAATGGTATAATTAATATGTTCACTTTGCATACGTGTTTGAAAATGTAAGAATGCCTGGATTCTTACTAATGTGGTCCACATCCGTGCATTGAATGGTATAATTAATATGTTCACTCTACATAAACGCACCACACCTGAAACTTAGGCCTCGAAAATGTGAATTCAATAATTTATTTTGTGCTTGCTGATTTAATGTGTTGTGTGTGCAAAATGGACACAGATTCTGTTCTATGTTGATTTAGCTGAACTAAATTCGGACATTGGAATGTTGAGTGCGCCATTGAAGACAATGGATTGTTCTGGGCTTCTAATGGCTCTAGTGGCGGAATGTTCTAATAGCCTTAGAACCTGACGTAGCGGGCTCTACGGGCCATGAAGGGCCCGCTCCCTTATTTTCAGGCTCGGGCCTTTAACGCTGGAGCGGGCTTTTAATGACTGGTAGACCCTGCTATGTCGGGCTCTAAATCTATAATCTACCATTCTCTCGCTGGATATTCATTATGACATTAGCTACGCGTTCTGCAAATTGACTCTGTGATAGTGTTCAGCTTCTGTGACAGTGGGGAGAGAAAGCGACAAGCCCTGCTAGTTCTGGACTTCTGACATGCTTCAAGTGAGAGCATGGTGCACTGTTCACCTTGGTGTTACAAACATGGGGTTCCAATTGACCATGCCCCACCTTCTCCCTAGAACCACTAAAGAGGAAAAGGTATATACATTGCCCCTAACTAGGGAGTGTAAGAGAGAGGAACTGTTCTTGGAGGCATGTTGTCTGTCGGGTACTAGATCCTCTGATCTGCAGACAAATGGAGGGATTACATGATGCGGCAACGAACACTGTAATGATAATAATATAATGAAGCAAGGCGAACAGAGCTTGAGGCTTGTTCTTTAGGGATTAGTGATAAACAATGTTCAGAATTTACAACTCGTTCACCCTAATAATGTTTGCTAAAGATATATTGATAATTTCTATGGCAATTATTCGCAAAGAATCAGAGGAGAGTGGACCACTTGTCCTGTGTAGCCAGGGTCTTTTCTTTTCTTGATTCCTTCATAAAAGAACCCTCATAACTATACACAGGTGCGACAGCAGCATGAGCTGGGTTACCGCTTATGTGTAATAGTACAGCATCATCATCAGGTATTTTTTTTTAATGTATGCTGACCTCCACCCGGAGGAAGACCAACTGGTTAAACAGTAGCGTCCAGACATAAACATGAGGGAGGGTGTGCGAAGATTCGTATCAAGTGAATTAAAATCTCTAAATCATTGTTTCAGTTATGATTTTATTCTGGGAAGCTTGATAAGAGAAAGATAAAAATGTTTGTGTGCGGGAAAAGACCGAGTTACTGGTCTACCGTACTTATCAAATTGTAGGGGTCAACATGTTTCAGCCTTCTGTGGTAATCTAAAGGCTTTCATCAGGACCGATCTGAAGGAAGGCGCATTTTGGTTCCTTATATAGTGAAGATTCTCCACTAATCTTGTTAATGTGGTCAGATCCGTTGTATCAAAATGCGCCTTCCTTCAGATCGGTCCTGATGAAAGCCTTTAGATTACCACAGAAGGCTGAAACATGTTGACCCCTACAATTTGATAAGTACGGTAGACCAGTAACTCGGTCTTTTCCCGCACACGGACATTTTTATCTTTCTCTTATCAAGCTTCCCAGAATAAAATCATAACTGAAACAATGATTTAGAGATTTTAATTCACTTGATACGAATCTTCACACACCCTCCCTCATGTTTATGTCTGGACGCTACTGTTTAACCAGTTGGTCTTCCTCCGGATGGAGGTCAGCATACATTAAAAAAAAAGACCTGATGATGATGCTGTAATATTACACATAAGCGGTAACCCAGCTCATGCCGCTGTCGCACCTGTGTATAGTTATGAGGGTTCTTTTATGAAGGAATCAAAAAAGAAAAGACCCTGGCTACACAGGACAAGTGGTCCACTCTCCTCTGATTCTTTGCATTTAACATAAGGAAGCCGAATGGACCACAGCTTCTTCTTCCCTCCCCATTGATTATTTGTATGGCAATTATTCCTCATATGATTTGCGACAGTTTACCTGGTAAAAGCTAACGTTATAAAATACTAATGTTCATGTTTGTACTTATTCTTGAAGTTTGGAGTGGAGCCTTTTATCTTTACCCTGTAAGAGCAAGACAGTCTCTGACAGATCTGTCAGTACAACTGAAAACTTTCTTATTTGAACAAGCTTTCAGAAAATATTGATTTTCTCATTTTAATAATATCTGTTGCAAAATGTTATCTTAACCCTTAGATAAGCGCCAAGAGACCTGTGGTATTTGTGTGCTATACAAGTGCTACTAACATAACATAAAATAACATAACATAACATAACTCAGGGAAAGGAGTGGGAAATAACTATGTTTTCCTATTCATCTCAAAAGTGTATTGTCTTTTTGGAATGAAGACGTCTATCCTCTAAAAAGGGGATTTCCCGGAATAATGGTCTGCTTTTCTTTCTTGAAGCTTCTCATAGTAAGATACCTCATGGCATTCAACACTTGCTGAAGTGTGCATAAGAACGTGGGCTGAGAAATACAAGCCGCCATTGCAACTGTTCTCTAACAAGAACCAGTAACACAAAATGACAGCACAAGTACGCGATCAATGGAGGACCGGCCTTAAAGATGCTTGTGCATGGTTCTAATGTGATGCAAATGCGATCCATCATGCCCCACCAGTATGCAGACAGTACTTCCTGCAGGATCATATTCTAAAAAATGATTCTGGCCTGTAGACACTTTCTGTCCTACTTTTCACAGCAGCATTCTCCGCGTCGGAAGGGCAATTTGCAGGACATTCAAAGTCATGGTGTCTCTCTTTGGAAATTTAACAGGAGAGTGGTATGTTTATTTACAACACGCGTTTTGATTCTGATTCATTAGAAAAACACTATTTTTAATATAGGCATGAATAATTTTAACAGTATCTGCTTTCCATACTTCAATATTAAAAATATCTAACTTATAACAACGCATGAAAATAATTCAAACATTGCTAAACTAGCTTTTTGTTAATCAAACCATTACAAATGTCAAAATAACAACTGAAAAGCAAAACCTACTTTGGGTATCAAATGATGAATTTTGTTAAATTTGGGAAATACAAATGATATCACTGTAGGGTTTTAACTAAGCTTAATTAGGCACCTGAACACATTATTCTTTTTGTGAGTCATACATTACAAACAGACAGGATTTTCATGTTGGTGACAGTAAGTTGACAGCAACATCCTACACACATAAACAATTAATACCTAGAACAAATACTTGTGTAAATGAACATGGAAGAAGTGTTTTACCAAGAAGCGATGCGGATGCAATAAAAACACGTCTCAGTAATAGTATGCTTCTTGGAAGACCTTTGGTGAAACAAAATACCACCAAGGATAATTTGGATCGGTAATCTTTAAACCATATAGCAATCTGTCCTTACTTGCCAGTTCCTTCGATTGTGCTGTAGCTGCACCGAACATTTCTTATGATTAACCTGTTAATATTACCTACAAGAGGTTCACCTGCTTTATACCCAAACCCACATTTTCAATTGTTTAGTGTCAGACTGAGTATATTCAAAATACATATCACTTCATTCCAACTAGAGTCATGCATTTGCCTGTCTAACCCCACCACAAGGATGCCATTCTGAAAGAATTCTACTACAATGTCATTTCAAACATACTAAATGTGATTTTGTTCAAATGGCATCCTGAGAAACTGAACTGTCAGGAGTGATACATGCAACGAGTGCTTTTTGAGTCAGGAAACAATCTGAGGCAGTGGTATATTGAGATGAAATCTAGTTCAAAAATGCTCAATCTTCTCACAGGAGTGTAATGGTTTCATTGATGCTTGTGAGAATAAAGCGGTCTACCACACACACTTGTTCAGATTCACCAGATCTTAGCAAAGCTAATGGTCCAGGGTGGTTTCTCAGCTGCTCTTATTTGACACATTCTACACATAAACTCCTGAGCACCTTTGCTCTGTCTTTTCAAGCTCATTGGGACTTTCTGAAACATTGTGCGACCAGGAGAGTTTCAAACTTGATCTTACCATGCTATGAATATTACCATGTACCATGTATGCTGTAAACAACAAGAACACCTTTTCCTATCTGAAAATCGTTCCTGCATCACATGTTAAATGGGTATTTGGACCAAATGTTAATTTTATTTTGACAAGGGCAGCCAGTACAAATACGTACCTCTCCTGTATTTCACTTCAAATTCAGTGCTTATATCAAAATACTCTGTCAACGCTTTCTCTCCAGCCTATATCCTTATTTACTGTATTTAAAACTATAAAGTTAAGAATTAATTTTATTAATAACAACCCTCTCATGTAGTCTCTTCTTGGGGTTTTCTCCTACAGTAAATACACCACTAAATAGTTCTTCCAATTCCAATATCATCCTTGTTTCACCTTCATTTATGATTGCACTGAACAGCAAGTAACTATATTTCACTTTTTGGACTATCTCTCAGTGTCTGCAAATAATTTTTTTACTTGATAATCTTTAGAATCAGTCAAATTAATTTCCTTTCCACACCTCTAACACTGATGCGAGTTAGGGTGCGTGTGCCTCTTCAGGCAGAGTATACTTAAGTATCTGGGACATGTAAGTTCTCTATCGTCCGTGGAAGTCAGTGCAAGGCGCCCAGGTCTTTTCAAATTGTGCTCAACCGCTTCTCCAAGGAGGCAGTGATTTTCTCCATCCCGCGTCAGCTTCAAAGTTGTTAAAGCCATTCCCCGTACTCTGGTGGGTGTTCATCACTCTATTGTGTCGTTATGGCCTATTATGAAGGCCCAATAGGATATAGGCAGGGAACCACAGTATATCAGTATCAAACATGTTTTTGTGAGTACCTCCTCCCAGTAGCACTGCAGTTTTGGGCAGTTCCACAGTATATGGGTAAAGGTACTGATTTTGCTGCAGTTCCTCCCACAGTTTGCAGATCTGACTGGGTGCCATTTTTGGACCTGTTCAGTGTGTACTATTTTTATAAACGCTTCCTGTCCATGCTGCTGGTTGAGGAGATCCGCACCCTGGTATAGATGTCTTACCATATTTTATTAGTTATGGAACGGTTCCCCACTTCCTTTGTGCAGGTGATCTACCAGTGGGATATGTTTTCCACAATAGTTATCTATAAGTTATCCATTTAGATATCTAGTTAGTTAGCTAGTTAGATAAATGATAGTATGTTTTTGTCATCATGTTTTGTGATGAACCATTTTTAAATGGTGTTGGGGGTCCACTAGCAGGTTTTCTATTGTAGGGTCTGTGACCCAATGGCGAATCTGTAAATAGTGTAAGCGTTCCGTTTATGAGATGCCATAATCCTGCTTCAATTGCTCAAAGGATAGTATGCCCTCCGTGCTAATGAGGTCCCCCACTCTCCCACAGTTAGCCTGTAGCCAGCTTATCTATTCCAATCCTGTTGCCGCTAGAGCAAATTTAGGATTACCCAATACCTTCCTCGTTAGGGTTGGTGTCGTCATCAGTCCTCTAGTGATTGCGACCTTATCCCACACTTCCGAGATGACCCTTACTACGAGGGACTGTTAAACACCCCAAGGTCTTATCGTTTGGCTAACCATGGGACCTTCCAAATGTGGATGCTTGCAACTGCTTGATCCATACAGCACCAGTGTTTCTTGCATTCACTGTGTAACAGAGGTGTGCCACTGCGTAGTAATGCAGTGAAAGGTGATCACCAGGCCACCCCCTCCACCGTCTGGTATGCCTGTTGTTTGGCAGAGTGGGGGTTCTTGCCCTCCCAGATAAAGCAGTCGATGGACCGTTGAAGTTTCTCCAGTGTTCTCGGTGGTGGGTGCAGGGGTATTGTTAAGGATACCGTATCGTTAAGGATACCATATAGGATTTTAGGGAGTAGGAGCATCTTGACGGCCTCGATACAGCCCAGCCACATCCGACCTCCCATTTGCAAGTTCCGTGTGTCTGTGCTTGCTGTTGTAAACAGATCACTTTTTTTGATGGACTCTGTTTTATCAGTGTTTGGGCAGATTTTCATGCCCAAATGGGTATGCGTTGCTGTGTCCACAAAAGTGGGTACAAGTTTTGTAGCTTATCCCGGAGCATTGCTACTTATAATTTGCGATTTAAGGGTGTTTACTTTAAATCTTGATGCTTGATTGAACCATTCCAACTTCTCGAGAAACGCTGGAACAAGGTTTGTAGGATCTGATAGCATCATCATCACATCATCTTTGTATAAGGCTGATTTATGATGACAGACCCTGCCCTGGATGTGCGGGTTCAGTCATGTTTTCTCTGCCATTGGCTCCATATAGAAAAGAAATAGGAGTGGGAACTGTGGGGACAGTGGGCACCTCTGGCTCATCCCTCTAGTCACAGCCAATGGGTGTCATTGGAGTCCATATACTCTTACTTTATCAGTGGGGGTGTTCTAGCAGATCAGGAACCAGCCCCGTAAATCCGATACAGCATCCCTGCGAAGAGCAGCAAATTAATCCGATCAAAGACCTTCTCAGCATTGATAGAAAGGAAGAAGGTAGGGTTCTGGATACATTTCAATTCATTAAGGAGGTATAATATCCTTTTAGTATTATTGCTACATCCCCTCTCAGCGATAAAACCTGTTTGATCCAGATCCACCAGGCCCTGCCTGTACGGGCCAAGGCACCGTGCCAGGATTCCTGTGATCATTTTCGGGTCTATATTCAGCTGTGACATGGGGGCAATATGATGAGCATTGCATGGGGTCCTTCCCAGGCTTGGGTATGACAGTAATAACTGCCTCACCCATAGTTGGTGTGAGGGTGCTAGTTGTGGCAAAGGCCTTATACATGCATATAGAAATCAGGGCCAGGACTGAGCAGAATATTTTATAGTAAACAGCCGTCAAGCCGTCAGGGCCTGGTGTCCTTCCAAGGGGAAGCCTTGCAATCTTCAAAATTACCTCTATTATTACAATTTCTGCCTCCAGTGCTTTTGCCTGTTTTGGCTTCAGCCGCAAGGCCTGGTTGACGATGCTGCGAGCCCAGGGTAAGGGTTTAAAAAAATAATAGTATTTCCCCTCGTCGTCTGTCGATCTACCCCCACCCACCCCCCCTACCGCTCTTACCTGCACCGGTCACTGCTGTGTGGCATAAAGGAAGGCACAAGGATGCTTGCAAGATAAGATAGTGTATGAACCAGAGGCAGGATATCTGCCATGTATGGTCCGCATAAAAGTATAAGAACCTACCAGCTATGCCTTCATTGTCCCGTATGGACTCCCCCATGTGTGTGATCTGTTGCTCTACCCCACTTTTTTGCCAGCTGGCACATAGTTTACAGGCTAGCAATCTGCCTTCTTTGTTACCCTCTTTATAATATAGTTGCCGAAGCTATAGGAGTGGGAATTCAGACCTATCTATATCTAAGGCCTTCAGTTGTTGCTTAGCCAGCAAGAGTTGGCGCCAAACATGGCGCAAAGCGGGCTGCTAATGTATCCCCTTCAGTTCTCAGATCCTCCCCTCCAACTTCTGTTGCTTGTCCCGCCGCTCCTTGTCATAGAGTGAAAACTGTGAGATGAATTCCCTGCTTGTCACAGCTTTCAATGTGTACCACAAAAGTGAGATCCGCATTTCTGGGGAATCATTAGTATGTAAATTGTCTGTAATGGTTTGTTTGAATGTCTCTATAACTATGTCATTTTTAATAGGTTATTGTTAAGTCTCCATGAACGTATAGGAATGGCAGCAGTATGGTCTCACAATTCAATTGTAATAGGCGAGTGATCAGAGGGAGCAGATGTCCCAATACTTGTGTGCTTGGTCCTGTTTATTGTGTGAGTTGTGTCAATGAAGTGATCTAGTCTGACATAGGTCCGGTGTAATTCAGAGAAAAAGGTGTAGTACTGCTATGTGGGGTAAATTCTCGCCAAACATCTACCAGCCCCAGATCCCGCATCCATTGCAAAGCCCCTTTTGAGAGGGCCACTGCGTGTTCCGCCCATCAGGCTGACCAGTCCTTCGTGGTATCCATCACTTTGTTTATATTGCCACCAATCAGAATATGTCAATCTGGAGATGTTATAACATGTGACAATGCAGCCCTGAAGAATTTCTCCTGATTGTCATATTACCTTAAACAGACCCCAAGGTCATAGTTCGGGTGCGCTGTGATGTGCAGTATTTCTATATGTGCATCGAATATTTTTCTTTAGAATTGGCTAGTAAGAAGTATGGCGCCCCTCTCTGTCTTTTCAGGTTCAGAAGAGAAGAGCTATCTGGTAAACAAGTGGGATCAAAGCCTAGGACGGTCCCGTTTGATAAGGTGGATTCTTGTATTAGGCAGATATTACAGTCTGACTCTCTCGGGAACGGGACCAGAACCAGCCACTTTCCTGGTGCGTTAAGGCCTCTAACATCAAAGCTCAATGTCTTCACCGTATGGGAAAGAGCTGTCGTGAGTGGTGTCCCAGGCTATCTCTCTATCAGGTGTGTCCCTTAAGTGTAAAGTCCCAACATTTGTGCCCCTGTTACAGTAATAAGTTCTGAATCGAGCGTCCCTGCCCCAACAACAACATTACAATATATTGGCAATTACTCTCCACCCTCAGTCAGTGGAGTACCCATTTTCGTGGGTTGGGGCTGTCAGCCCAGCCCAATGGGTCCATTACCATGTCCTTCTGCAGCAGGCAATATCCTTTTCACTCACTACATTGCTCGCGGAAGGACCTGTTTTCATCGATAACGTACAGACCGCAGTAAAATTATACATGCAGAACTTTCTTTGTGCCACAAGTGTGATCTGAACATTATGAAGCCATTACCGTATAAGCCTTGAAAAAGCCCTGGTCTGACTGACACTGTAGGGCGAAACACGTGTGGGCTGTTCAGGATCTTTTAATGTACTTCACTTTACAAAGAATAATGGACTTATGAAAATAGATAAAATGCATAAATAAAGGAACACATTGGAAATTACTACCTGGTATTGAGAATGATATCTGTGAATGTAGGAACATTGTAAAATGGAGGAGGTGGCAGTCTCACACCCAAGTAATGCTTAGAAAGTGAGGTATAAAAGGTTCAATACCTCGAGAATAGTCTCCCCAACAGTTGATTTAAGGCAATCACGTCCAGGAAGAGAACCCTTGAACCTTACTCTGAAACCTCAATCCTCTTCACTCCCATCTGCCACCCTGCAGCAACCCATGGTACTGTCTCCCCCACCCGTGGGGGCCACCGCTAAACCAGAATTATTGTCATCTTCCTTAGAGGCAACCTTATTTCAGCTTCTCCTGTTGGGTCTCTGCCATCTTTCCCCCTCTCCTGTGTCACTCGCTGCAGTTTGTCAATAATTGCTTCCCTCTCCTGCTGTATTTCTTCTTGCGAGGGCCAGAGAGAAGATTGTCGGATGGGGACTATGGCCATCGTCCTCGTTTGCGACGTGCAGTCTTCAAGTCCCGCTGCTTGCATATGTTCGGAGAAGAGACTTCTGGTGGGTCTGGCAAATCTAGAATTTCATGCACCTATGATGAGGTGTGAACTGTGTGTGTCACACCAGAGATGGTGAAAGTTTAGCTAAATGGATATCCTCAGCGGTATCCTATGCCCCTCTCTGTGAGGTAGCCTGTGGCTTTAAAATATCATCGCCACCTCTGCAATGTGATCAGGGAAAAGCCCTGATAACAGTATAGTTTGGGCCCCTAAAAAGAGACTGCCCAAGCCCCACAAGGCACTGTCATATGGCCTCCTTCTGTATGAAGATCAGTTCAAGGTGAGGACATCTGGCGGAGCTCTCCTGGATTCCAAAGCTTTTCCAACCAGGTGAGTGTGGTCTAGATGGAAATCTTCCATGGCCAGGACAGGCAGGATAAGGTGGAAGAGACGGTTCACGTAATCTTCAGAATCCCCGCATCGATCTTACTGGGTCCTCCCTTGATGCGTTTATTGGACCCTCGTGATCTGTTTTCGAAATCCTCACTGTGTCTATGTAGGTCTATAGTTTGGTCGCGGAATTCCATTACCTCCTTTTGAAAAACCTCAAGTTTCTCCTCCCTGGATTCTCCTTCCGGTTTCTAGTATGGAGACACAAAGAGCCAGGTCTCCCGGTTCATGCTATACCTCTTTTATTTCCTTGGCCACTTCTTCCCTCAATGCAGCAATGTCACTGCAGTTTGCCAAAGAGTTCTTCCATGAAGGTGCACATGAGGGGTGCCTCCGGTGTTAATTTGTGTGGGGAGGGCTCTGAAATATCTCCAATTTCTCCTCTTGTAGCACCCCTTGACCACAGAACAAAACATTAGCTGGAATCACACAACAGAGAAGGGGGGGCAGCTGGGTGGCAAGGCAGTCCCCCTAGTATAGGGCCAAAGCCTCCCCGCTGCCCACATGTAGTAGCACTAACCACGGCTACTGAGCCTAGCTTTGGGCACTGACACTGAATCTTTTACAAATTAAGCTCTGCCCGCCTCCATTGTTGCCCCCTCCCTGCTGCTATCGCTTACCACCCTCCCGCACCCCATTGCTGCCGCCTTCCCCACCTGCCATCTTTTATTTCTTTATTTTTGCAGAGGACCAGGCAGCAAATTGCTGCCGGCCCATCCGCCTTAAAAACACTTTTGCACTTCTTCTATTTCTTTTATTTTACTTACCAATTCATTTCCATTGGTAAATAAACAAAATGATCCTCACGTCATTTTGTAGTCATTGTGCCTTTTGTATATTAGCTTTTCACTCTGCTGCACAGCATCTTGCCAATGCTTACTGTATGGCTAAAGGGCATTGGCCTTGCCACTCCTTGTCTCTCTGTTGCTCTGACTCAAAGCCTTATCATGGAAAACAAGTCCTTAAAATGATTGCTGGTGCCCACCACCTTCAACTGCAGACTCAGAGTATTCACTGCAAATTACACAACACAATAAATTGTGTCATCCTGTAAGTTGCATTTTATTTCATACTGTGTGATTGATTTATACTGTCCTGTGAAGCACTAATTACCTTACAACTGCACTAAAGAAAGTGTAGTCCAATATGTGCTTGCTGTCATATCATTTTAAAAGATGCTTCTGAGTTGATTACAATGAATCAAAACTGGTCTGCAGGCCGCATGGCAGTTTTCAGTCTCAGTAGTATCACTTTCGCATGGGTTAACCATTGTGAACAGCAGAGGAGAATATTGATTGATATGCAGAGATTTATAAAAAAAAAAGAGGCCAGGGTTTAAAGGATGAGAACAGTATCCCCATCCTTTTTATGAAGAATTCAATGGTCGATGAAGTTAAACTTTCCCAGGTATTAATTAAACTTGTCAGACAAGAAGATGTTCTGTCTGCGAAAGGTCTAGATAATTATTTTGCTACACAATAGTTTTAGGGTGGTTGTACCTAATAAATTCCCCTCACAACCACTACTAGTATTAGATAAATAGACTGTTATTCCCCTGCTAACCTTGTTAACCGCTAATTAATGTCCATGTTTATCTTTCTCTCTGACCTACTTTACGCTTTACCACACATCCACATTTACACACATGCAGACACATACACACACTCACATACATACACACTCACATACATACATACACACATGCATGCAAACACACACATGCACGCAAACACACAGATGCACACATAAGCAGGGCACACCCTTCTCAGTTCAAGCATCCGAACTAAGGAACTCTTTACCCCCAAACATAAGATCTACGGATAACTATCTTATCTACAAAGACTACTCCAGAGTTGAGTCTTCTCCACATAACCTCCATACTCATACATAATGTACAGCATATACCTGTGTGCATAAGCATTTATTTGAATTATATGTATGTATCTAGATATGTGTATTCCTTTGTATAAATGTGTATAGTAATAATGTTTATAAATATATAGATATTCGTTAGGTCTGTTTAAGAAATGTACATATTACCTATAGTTATATTATTCTATGTTTAACTTGTATATAGGTCACTGCATAAACAAGTACATTTTTAGCATAACGTTTCATCTACAATTGCTTCACTATTGAATTATTAAATGGATGCAAAATTAGCTTAAAGTACTGCAACACTTGAAAGTCTGAGTTTATTAAATACAATGTAAATCTAGATATATTACCTTCCTTATACATATATACCTTCCATGTAATTATGTATCTTTATATTTAAAACTTTACTCCTAACTCAACATCTCCAATGCACTACCCTATATCTCACCCTATACCTCTCTCAATATATCCTCTACATATATACCTTTCCTGTACCTATGTATCTTTATATTGATACTTTACTCCCAATTCAGTATCTCCAATGCACTACCCTATATCTCACACTATTCTTCTCTCAATATATCCTCTACCTCCACTCTCTGACTCGTCTCAAACCTCATTCTACTCCTCTCGCCAATGCACTACCCTATTTCTCACCCTATATCTCTGTCAATATATCTCTATGTCCACTCTCTGATTCATTCCAAACCCCATTCTACTATTTTGATCCCCAAAATAACCCTTTCCAGACTCTTCCCTCCTCTACTGCTCCTTGCATCATGTTTTGAATGCATGTCGGTGGAACTGCCTACTTCTACTACCTCCTACTGCAGAATGAATGTGATATACTATCCACAGGGTCAAATCAACACATTCTTCAAGGATTGCATGGATTTCTTCACCTCACAACTCATCAGCTCAGAGAACAGTATCTTTCTGGTAACTTCAACATCCGCTGGGTAGGCATGGGTAACAGTTATGTGGAGACTTTTACCTCTTTTCTTAATGCCAATGATCTCCAGCAACACTGCCATAATCCCACACACAACAAAGGCACCATTCTGGATCTGGTAATCTCCAACTCCCCCAACCTAAAGACATATGACCGCATCCCAGTCGACTGGTCTGATCACATGCAGATTCCATTCTCCTTAAACGGCGTGCATACCATAACATATGAACAACCCAAGAAAAAATGGTTCAGGGACACATTCAACCTTGACACACAAGCCATGGCCATCATGGCCCTTCCCACCCTAATTTTGATTACACCTCATTTGGATATCAACAAGGCCACCGACAAATACAACTCCTACATGGAATCCCTCATTGACAGTTGTACACCCCTGAAGTGGACATTATCCAGACCAAAACCCTCCAGGCCTTGGTTCTCTAAAGAGCTTCATGAAGAAAGAAAGCTTATCAGAAAATGTGTGAAAGTATGGAGACAAGCGCCATCTCACCTGAGTTTGAGTAAGCTTCGCAAAGTGAGAAAACAAAACAAAGACCTAATACTCATAGCTAAATCCTCCCATATCAGAGCCCTTGTGAATTCTGCAAAGAATAGCCCGAAGCGCCTTTCAAGATCATTGCACAGGCGACTAACCCCATCACGACTTGGGCACTTGAGTCTTCCATGGCTCGTTACAACAACTTTGTGGATTTCTTTGATAAAAAAAAAAGTCAGAGACATCCATATCTTGCTGTCTATCAATGACTCCCTTGGAATGGTTGAGACTCTACTGTGCAAGGCACTATAATCATGGTCATCCTTGGTGCCAATCTCTGAACTTGACCTTCAATGAACAATCTCCAAAGTAAAACCCTTAAAACACCATCAGGACGCCATTCCAGGTTTTACGAACAAATCTCCTGCCACACACCTTCTCCCTGTATGGACCACCCTGGTGAACTCCTCTCTCAATCAGGGCCTCTTCCCAGAACAACTAAAAATGGGTCAAATCACCATGCTCCTGAAACACATCCTCTAGTTGCAGAAAACCTGAACAGCTACTGCCCAGTGTCCACACTCCCATTCGTAGGCAAAGTCATCCCAACTCTCCTAACACGTTAGAACAATCAATCTCCTGGACTCTCTCCAATTGGGTTTCTGCCAGTACAGAAAATGCGATCCTCCAAATGGTCAATGACTCCCTCAAAATCCTCGACTCAGGCAACTCCTGCCTCCTGGTCCTTAAGGATTTAACCGCTGCATTCAACACTGTCAACCATCTGGACCTCTTTCATACTCTTGAACTTCGCCTGGAATGTGGAAGCACTGTATTCAATTAGTTCTCCTCATACCTTTCCAACAGTGCCCAAATTGTAAAATTGGGCAGCTCGCTCTCGAGACCAGTCAGCGTTCACCATGGAGTACCTCAAGGCTCGATCCTCACGCCAACCAACTGTAACTCTCCATAGAACCTCTATGTATGATTCTTAGAAATTCTGGGATTCTGTTCCACCTCTACGCCAACGACACACAAATATACTTGAAAATCTCACCCCGGAAGACGTTGCCCTGCTTTCAAAAACATTGTTAAAGATTCAAAACTGGATGACCAACCACCATTTAAAATTAAACCCAACTAAAACAGAATTTCTTATGCTCTTATCTCAGAAATCAAAAATGCTAATACAAGAATGGACGGCCAAATTTTACGCCCTGTCTGATCACTCAACATCATCCTTAATAATCATCTCAATCTTCACAGCTACATCGCAGCCATGGCCAACAGCACTCAATACCAACTTTGTCAGCTTTTGGGAATCAGGCAATTTATTCCGGAACAAGACCTAAAAACAGTGGTGCAGTCTCTAGTTCTCTCTAGACTAGACTATGGGGTTGCCCTTCTCTCATGCATTCCCATGGTTCACCTGGGCCCACTGAGATCAACACTATATGCTGCAGTATGCTTCGTTTTAGGTTTTAAGAAACTTGACCACATTTCCCCTGCTCTGCTAACCATCTACTGGCTCCCCATTAACGCGCAGGCCTATTTCAAAATTGTTTGCATTACCCACAGAGCACTGCACTCCTCCTCATCTTCCTATCTAAACAGGAAACTGAAAATCTCTGGATCAAATAGGGGTTCCAGAAATGGTCAATCCCTGGTACTGGAACACCCCACCTTCAGTCGAGAACGATACATTAACTAGTCTTTTTCTGGAAGTGTCACAAGAATCTGGAACTCACTGCCTCCCTCCCTACGCCAAACCACCTGCCTAATAACCTTCAAAAAGGACCTCAAGGTCCTCCTTTTTGACAGACATCTTGGTTAATTCACCATCGATCTGAATTAAGCACTCTCCCCACTGCGATCTGACCTGTCCATGTTATATGAACCCACCATCTAAATCGATGCTTTAACTGTGTATTTCTCCTGCCTATTTGCTGTAACTGTTTCTTGTGATAACTCCAGCACACACCCAACAATGTAAATGTCTGAGTTTATTCTTGCAACCCGCTGTAACCCTTGTATCCTGTTTGTTGGAAAGCGCTCTGATGCCTTCGGACCATGTCCGCACTATATAAAATTGCAAAAACAAATAAATAAATCATCCCAAAACTCTTCTACTGGTTAGATCTTCCAAACAAGCCTTTCTAAATAGTCCCTTATGTATCCCTCCTAGACTCACCCAATACCTCATCTTTGTCCCTAATCCACTACTAGAGACTCTTCCCCCCTCCATCTCTCCTCTACTTATCCCAAACCTCCTCCTAGTGCTGTGATCTCCAAATAAATACTTTCTTGACCCTTCCCTCTTCTATACCTCCACTATCCTTTTTAATCCAACTAACAGACTCAAATATCCACAGCTCAAATAAAAATAAAAAAAATTCCCTATACTAATTCACCACTAATCCTTTTTGGGTTCCGGAGTAGTGTGCTACTTGCCAAAAAGCGTTTCGACGCCTCGTCTGGGGTAGTAAGCGCCATATAAATGTAATTAGAATTACAGTTACATCCACACAAACACACACACTTTCACATAAATGCACACTTGTGTGCACACACACACTCACGTGCACACACACGCACTCACATACATAGACAGAGCCATGCACAATGCACACAGGCAGACTCATCCTTGGACCGTTGTCCTCACGTTGAAATCCTTTCTTAAGTGTGTACCCTGAGCGCAAATTTCACACAAGGCAGGGCTCGCGCGCCTTTGCTCCCTAATATTTTATTTTGCACTAGCAGGACCAGTGACCTCATCTGCATGCAACTCTTAGTAAATTTGGTACATTGTCATGCAGGGATGCTCAATGCTTAGTAACTATTGACCAATGTGGGTTATGCTTTAAAGATAACAGTAGCAGTTTTTGGTTCCAGCCCCACAGGGCAATAACAGCTTTCAATGACTGTTGAAATAAGCGATCTGTATAAACCAAAATGAATGGAGTTACTGCTTCCTCCTTGAAACAACACAGGCTTATTTAACATACTTCTGGTTTTTATAATTGGGGGGTTCGAAGGCGACGTCTTGGCCGGTGGGCTGTGTAAAGGTGTTCCTGCCACTGGAGGTGTATCGGCGGACAAAGGCACAGGTGCGGGAGTCATGAGGATTACCAGTCGGTGGAACCGGGACTGCGAGTCCCAGCGGCCCCTCTGCTTCCAGGACATTGGCCGCAGCTGGAGACTCTTCCCGGCCCCTCCTCCCCTCACTTCATAGCGCCTCGCGGCCCCCGCTTCGCGGGTGCCGCTCGAAGGCGACGTCTTGGCCGGTGGGCTGTGTAAAGGTGTTCCTGCCACTGGAGGTGTATCGGCGGACAAAGGCACAGATGTGGGAGTCACGAGGATTACCAGTCGGTGGAACCGGGACTGCGAGTCCCAGCGGCCCCTCTGCTTCCAGGACATTGGCCGCAGCTGGAGACTCTTCCCGGCCCCTCCTCCCCTCACTTCATAGCGCCTCGCGGCCCCCGCTTCGCGGGAGCTGCTCGAAGGCGACGTCTTGGCCGGTGGGCTGTGTAAAGGTGTTCCTGCCACTGGAGGTGTATCGGCGGACAAAGGCACAGGTACGGGAGTCACGAGGATTACCAGTCGGTGGAACCGGGACTGCGAGTCCCAGCGCCCCCTCTGCTTCCAGGACATTGGCCTCAGCTGGAGACTCTTCCCGGCCCCTCCTCCCCTCACTTCATAGCGCCTCGCGGCCCCCGCTTCGCGGGAGCCGCTCGAAGGCAACGTCTTGGCCGGTGGGCTGTGTAAAGGTGTTCCTGCCACTGGAGGTGTATCGGCGGACAAAGGCACAGGTGCGGGAGTCACGAGGATTACCAGTCGGTGGAACCGGGACTGCGAGTCCCAGCGGCCCCTCTGCTTCCAGGACATTGGCCGCAGCTGGAGACTCTTCCCGGCCCCTCCTCCCCTCACTTCATAGCGCCTCGCGGCCCCCGCTTCGCGGGGGCCGCTCGAAGGCGACGTCTTGGCCGGTGGGCTGTGTAAAGGTGTTCCTGCCACTGGAGGTGTATCGGCGGACAAAGGCACAGGTGCGGGAGTCACGAGGATTACCAGTCGGTGGAACCGGGACTGCGAGTCCCAGCGGCCCCTCTGCTTCCAGGACATTGGCCGCAGCTGGAGACTCTTCCCGGCCCCTCCTCCCTTTCCCACTATAACTATTTCCACCACAACGCGTACGCGGGACGCGTCCGGGGCGCTTCCCGGGCGAAGCCCGGGCCAAGGGCGGGCCCGTTGTAGCCCGTTTGAGACCGTGAGAGACCGGACCGGGCCACCCCATTTTCATCTGCGGACTAAGCCGTATGTGTACATTTTAAGCTATTTTATCGCATTGGTCATTGACCGTTGTTATTATTTATTTTAGGTCTATTGTAGGATATATTGACGCTTAACTACTACGGTCTAATTATTGTATTTTACCTTACCTGAGAAATGGCATTCAAAGAGGGCAGGAATCATGTGTCTAATGGTAATCTCACAGGCACTCTTGATCACTTTATAGTAAGAGCTAACTCGGTGATTGATCAGGGCATTGTACTCATGGAGCGCAGAGTTTCGCAGGACCTTGCCCTAGCTAGGAGATCCTCTCTGGGCCTTCTTGCATCTGCACGCACCCCAAATGACATTGGTGCTAGCAATAACATTCTACCTCTCACCCAATTCGTGGATGATACCTCCTATAGTGATCCCTCGAGTGGTAACGATCTTGCAATAAACTCGAGAATTCTATCCCCCCCAGTAACTAGATATGGACCAATCCTGCGTAAAAAAAGGGCCATTAATGAAGGGTTGATCTCGAAAACCAAGACCAAAGCCTCTAGGGAAGTTAGCACCAAGACAGGGGGAGCTAAACTTGCAAAACGACGTATCATCGTAATCCCAGAGGCTGATACAGCGGTTAAAGAAGGTCAGGGAAGCTGTACCCTACCTCCAGACTCTATCCCTTCTAAGTCCTTTGGAGATTCCCCTGTTCAGGCACACGCTTCTTCTACCCTCCTGCCACAGCCAGCTGGGGACGCATTAACATCGCAGCAACTAGACTTACAGCTGCGTACCCTTTTAGGACCGCTGGAATCAAGGTTGGATGGCATGGTGACTCTTCTCACCAAGCTTGAACAACAAATAAGGGGTTTAACAGATGGTGTTAATAACAAGGCACTCCTTCCATGTTCCTGTAAATGTGGCTGTACGGCTAGGGCTGGGGGGGTAGTGCCAAACCCTCTTGTTGTAGGTTCTGACACTCGGCCACCCACTATTCCACCTGTTGTACCCCAGGCAGCCCCAGTTACCACATATACTCTTCCACAAGTACAACACGAAGTTAGGCCCCCCAACGACCATCAAACAGATAGTAACACTACAGGTAAGGCCCCTTTGGTCAAAAACAGTGATAACGGGAGGATGGAGCGGAAACGAATGCAGGGAGATGCTTCTAGGGTTCCCCCGAGATTAGATCTGCCCCCGGAAGCAAGTCCGTACCTGGTTGTCCTTACAGGGGTTCCGGAAATTAATGACCCGAGTACTGAAGATTTTTCCAACCTGAAAAATAAGACAATACACTGGCTTAGCATCCACAGGCCTCTGCCCCCGCATGCTAGATGCGAGATCATCATGGTCAGAAGGGTGGGTTGGGTAGGGAGCACCCCCAAAAACATAACTGGCGACTGCGTCATAGTTAACTTTCGGGACGCTAGGACAGCAGACTATATCTGCAATTGGGAAACCTCCCGTCCAGATACAAAAATTGGGGTACGTCCCCTCTCCTACTTCTATCCCAATGGACAACTGAGGCCAGAAGAAATTGGCTGGACCTATATCCCGCACACGCATGGGGGAGGTGGTGGGAATCTAAGGCAAGCTCCATATGAATTAAAATGGTCCTATCCCCCATGTTCAAATACGTTCAGTTGTCTTGATCAGGTTGACTGACTGGCTAGATATAATCATGTAGCACAGGGTACCTTGGGGGGTAGCATTATAGGCTTAGAGCCTATCGAGTCAACCAGGGAAAGGACCCGGCCATCCTGCAGCCAGGTTAGTCCCTCTATCCCTGCGGGGATTAGCATTAGTGTCCCCCTAGAGAATTCTATACTGACTTCCGTTCCCCAGCAATCGCTAGTTATTCTAGAAAATGCTAGTACTGCCCCTCTTCGGCCAATTGAATCACACCAGCAGAGCGGCTCCCTTCTTAAATCGGATCTCTCACCATACCCACAGCGTATGAATCTAATATCATGGAATGTGGCGGGCCTGAAAAATAAGCTAGCCTGTCCAGCATGGGGTTCTTTTGTTGACACCGCTGATGTGATCCTTTTCCAGGAGACCTGGGCTAGGGTGGAGGTTCATAGAGTGGGGTTTGTGGCCTTTAATATCTCAGCCCGATGGGGAGGTAAGGGCCGCCCCTTCTGGTGGCCTGTCAACGTGGGTCGGTGTACATCTGGGTTGTAGGGTGGAACTGATTCAGACAAACTCGGATGACATTCTATGCGTCCTTATGATATGGCCCAATTTATATAAACTGGCACTAGTGAATGTATATTCCCGACCTACTGCTTTGGCTAAGGAATCTAACACCATTGGGGAATTATCAGCTTTCCTTGAATCTCTAAATCAAGACATTCACTACGTGATTGCAGGAGATTTTAATTGTCATTACGAGCCCCTGCAAGGGCTCATTGAGGGGGCATTGTTGGATGAAGACGAGTTTTGGGGAATCCCTCAATGTAGGTCCACTCATGCAAAGGCTTGGACCCCTTTTGCCATGCAGATCATGACCTTAACCCTCTACAATTCACTTAGGGCGGTTAATGGTAGGATGCCCTCAGATATTCCCTCCAAGTGTACCTACAACAAAAAAGATCAGGAATCCCATTTAGACTACGTCATGGTTCAGACCAGGATGTGGTCAAGGATTGTGGATCTGGAGGTGTTGAATAGAACGGACAGCGATCACAACGCTTTGTTGTTGAAAATGGAACTGCCTAAACTCTCGAAAGCCCATTTGGAATCGACCGCTGACCCAGGCCTGGTTATTACTAACAACAGGAGGCGGGTAAAGTGGGCGACTCTGCGCGAGAGGAGGGATGCACTTTCAAGTTTATATACTTTCATCCTTCCCCTGCTCAAAAGGGCAAGTGACATTTGGGCCCAAGGGCTGTCCTTGGATACTTCTGCGGACCTGCTTATTGTTCACCAGGATCTGGTTGAAACTCTTGCAGATATTCTTAATCCTACCATTCCCACAAGGAAGCCCAGGACTACCTCCTCGTCTTGGTACAATGCCACATGTAGGAGATCCAAATCCGATTTGATTAATGCCATTAAAACTGGCAGCGATAGGCTAACGATCCGTTCCCTCAGGCTTGCCTACAAAGAAGTATTGAAACAGGCAAAAATAGAATGGGACTGGGAGAGATGGGAGAACTTAGCCTCTGCACTTGCCAATAAGGAAGCGCGAAGATTTTGGGCTATTGTGAATACAGGGTGCGCGGAACCCCGTAATGCAATTGAAGTAAACTTAGATGCGGGGGTGTGGGAATCTCACTTTAAATCCCTATATGCAGCAACTACTGACTTAGATCTCTTGCCTTTTCATGCACCTCCTCCTGGGGATGCTGAGGCTCTGGAATTCTCCGTAGAGGATGTTTCCATTGCCCTTGGAAAATTGGCAATGGGCAAAGCACCAGGAATCGACAAGCTACCTGGGGATATGTTTAAAGAACAGCCAAAGATATGGGCGCCGTACTTATGCGCACTTTACAACTCTATTTTGCATGGTGCTGAGATTCCGGGCTCGTGGTTGGGAGCGGAAATTGTACCAATATATAAAAAGGGTTCTCCTCTGCTCCCCGTTAACTACAGGCCCATTAGTCTCATTGATGTTCCCCAAAAAATATTCGCACGACTTATTTTAGATTGTCTGCAGGAGTGGACCAATGAGAATGAAATCCTTTCGCCATATCAGGCCGGCTTCAGAAGTAAAACATCCACCATGGACCAGATTTTCCGTTTAATCATGCTGTACTGGAAGACTGTGGTAATAGAGGTTGGCAGCCTCTACATGGTGTTTGTTGATTTACGCTCTGCGTTTGACACTGTCCCTAGGGGTAAACTTTGGGCTGTCCTACGAGATCTGGGAGTTCCTAATTCCCTATTGGGGATATTGGTGAGGTTGCACACCCAGAATTTTGCACAGGTCAGGTGTGCAAGAGGAGGTGTTCTGTCCGATAGGTTCACAGTGAGCAAGGGAGTCAGACAAGGGTGTTTCCTGGCCCCTACCTTGTTCTGCTTATATGTAAATGGGTTGATATCTTACCTGGATGCAGTGCCTAACAACGACGCTCCCAGGCTGGCAAGCAAGAAAGTCGCAGCTATAATGTTTGCTGACGACACCCTGCTTTTATCTAAGTCACCCATGGGGATCCAACGCATATTGGAAGGTTTTAACAACTTCTGCAGTGAACATGGTCTACAGATAAATGTAGACAAGACTAAATACATGATTTTTAACCCCTCCTCACACACTAGACCACCCCCCACCTTAGATTCGGTTGCATTGGAGAGAGTCCATATATTTCAATACTTAGGTGTTACACTAAGTGAAAACCTTTCCTGGGGCCCCCATCTTGTCAAATCACAACTCAAATTGACTCAAATAGCCGGGGGTATATTAAAAATGTCAAATGCCTCCACTTTTAACCCCTTCGCTGCTGCGGACATTCCGCTGCAGCGCTGGGGGGGGCAGGGGGGCAGCGCGGTGGGCCTGTGCTCATGACGGAGCCGCTCCGTCATGAGCCACAGTTGAGCTGTGCTCATGACGGAACGGTTCCGTCATGACTCCGCCCATTTGCGTTGTCCCCTCGCACAGGCGGGGAAACAGCGCCGCGGAGGCGGAGCGGCCGCCAACAGGATTGTCATGACGGAACCGTTCCGTCATGAGCACACGCCAACCGTGGCTCATGACGGAACGGTTCCGTCATGAGCAGGGAAGGGGTTAAACCTATTAGCCCAGGCCTTGAAATTTATAAATCGAGGGCTAGAGCGGCAGCATTGTACGGTGGGGAACTATGGGGGCACGCCGTCAGACCTGGATTGAGTATAGTAGAGAACAAATTTCTGAGGCAGTTGCTATCGCTCCCCCAAAGTACACCTCTTTTACCGCTGAGGCTCGATTTGGGTATATTTCCTATCCAGGAGGAAATAGCCATCAAACCCCTTAGGTTTTGGAGGAGGATATGGCTGACCCCGGAGCTCCTTCAGTACAGAACTGAATTACAAGAAATATTGAGCATAGGCAAGGCAGTGCACATTCCATGGCTCTCTTACATTAAAGATGAACTCTTGAAAATGGGCCTTGCGGACATGTGGCTGAATCCAGTAACAGCCTGTAGTGAGATCTCAGGGAACCTATTTACAGAGCACTATAGATCTCGATGCTCTAATGTATGGCTGCATGATTCACAGAATGGTACCATGGCAAAATCTTTCCTAGAGATTAAATCTGTTTATCTATTCGAAGATTATCTGGATGTAATTTTCCCTGTTTTGGCCAGGAAGCTTTACATACAATGGAGGTTTGGCTCACTTCCTATAGCGTGCCTTACCAGTAAATGGTCACAGTCCAGGGCTTCCCACTGTCCATGCTGTGGTATGAATAAGGAGGATGAATGCCATATTCTATTTTTCTGTCCTCTCTATAGTAGAGCAAGGAAGAATTGGATTGTACCTATCTGTAGAAATTTAGGATTCAGGAAATGTTCAGATGCATTAAGGATTCTTAAAACTGATACTGCAGGTCATATTGTGTTTGCTCTCTCGAAGTATCTGTACGCTATTTGGATCAAAAGGAGTTTTATAATTGCAAATAGTGGCTAGCAGCCCTGGTTTATACTTGATCATGAAATTGTAGTTATTGCTTCATCTCTGTATTTTATATTGTACATAATACTGTTTTATGTGTTCTTTTATGGCTGAAATATTGCCGAAATAAAGATTAATGATGATGAATTGGGGGGTTTCTGTCCTAGGATCAACTCTTCAAGCAAGACCCAATAATCTCCACAACTATGGTTTTAATCTCATTAAAAAAAGCTTTACCGAGACTGTAATTGAATTCATCTCTTCTTGGAAGCCCTAATCAAAGGCACTGAGTGTAGATTAAGTGCAAGTGTAAATAGGTTATCAGATTGCCCAACCGGCAGGACAAAGGTAATTGCTGAAATGAGTTTCATGTTCTTTAACTCAGCACGTGCAGTACAGTATGTTCACCTCCTAACGTGGCACCATTTAATCAGGCAACTGGTTTGTTGAATTAAAGGTCTGTGGGGTGACCAGCATTTGTCTCTCTAATGGCTGCATCTGTCTTCGTTTTTGCATTATCTCTGTGTACTTTTAAGTCGATGGCTGAACAACCAGGAATGCCTGCAGTGCATTTAAATAGCCTCGAGGATCTACTATTCACCTCATTTATTTATTTAACTTATTTATTGGGTGGTTTTGTATAGTTAAGTGCTTCTCCTTACTGCAAAGGTGTCCAACGTAAGTCTAGGACGGCAGAATACACGCCATATTTCAAGATACTCATAGAAGATAAATCTAGACACTTGTGGGCCTGTGGCCAACTTCATTTTGTAATATGTTTAGTAGGACTTAAATAATAATACTAACGTACTATAAAATGCTATTCAAAAACCTATGTGCAGTGGTTGTACCTCTGCCTCTCTTATCTTTTTATGTGCGAAGACCTCTGCCTCAACTGTGGAGTCTCTGTACACGTAAGTGTACCTTTAAGTAATAAATGTGGGAGGGACAGAGGGAATTGGGTGGAAAATTGGTGTTATTTAGTTCTAAAGTGGAGGGGCTAAAGAAGGAGTAAGGAGGGGTTAAGGCAGGTTAAGGGATGGATTTTTGAAGGTATGTGCACCAGCAACAAAAGTGTAAGCCCTTTTCTAATCACAAACTGTCCTTATAAAGTTACTGCAGTCAAAAATATCCTAAAGCAGTTGTAAATGTAGTCCAGCTCAGAGCTGTAGCAAGTCCAAGTCAGGGGAGAGGAGTTGGCCTAACGGCTAGGGTGGTTGACCTCGAATCTGGGGAACTGTGTTCGAGTCTCGGCAATGACGCTGAACATCATGTGATTCTGGGCAAATCACTTAATCTCCCTGTGCCTAACAAAAATGAATGTGTGTCCTCATGTAACGTAACTGGTGCTATGTAAAGCACTCCGATACCCGTTCGGCTCAAGTTCGCTCTATATAAAACTCTGGAGAAAAAAAAAAAAAAGAAACAAAAATCCAGCACCACCCATGGTCATTATGCCCTCCCATGCAAATAAATGGAGACAGGGAATTAAAATAAAACCCATAGGAAATAATGTTAAAGTAAGTTATTTATTTAAAGTAGTTACAAATATAAATACTTTAAATTTAATGTAAAGAATTATCTAAAGTAAATCATATTTCCTATTTTATTTTAACATATTTTATTAACCTTTTTGCAGTTAAATGTAAACAATCCAGCATTAATTTTATTAAAATATAACTAAACTACTTTTAACTATTATATATACCTTTTAATTTTTCACTATCCATTATAAACTTATATATCTTTTAATTCAAAACTTCAGAAAAATATTTTTAATTAAGTATGATATATTGTAGATAATTACATTTTACATTTAAAATATGTTGTAGCATTTTTTATTTTAAAATTATATTTTTTATTGAGTGTTAAGTATTGAAATCTTATCCTGCTAAGATAAAAAGTTGTAACAGTAGAAAACAACAGTGTTATATTGAAGCAACTAACAACCTATGTTATATGAACCAATGATTCTTAAATCATCTATGGTAATTCATTATTGGTTATTTGGACTTTAAACTATTGCGTGAGTTTCAGTTTTTAATTTCACAATATTGCTATTGACATTTGTTTTATTATCACATATGTTGCAAGCTGCTGACTCAGCTTCCCTTTTATCAGTCTATCGGAAGTCATGTTGAATGTCTGATGGATGGCTTTTGGAGAGGATTAATTGGGATCATAAATATAAAAATGGCAGTCAAAAAGAAGCAGTGGAAAGACATGCTGATTTTCAAAATGTACCCTCAAGGCAGACATACGAAAGGCTCCTTAATGCAGAGAAAGCTAAAAAGGCAACTAATGATTACATACTTCCTGCTTTTGAATGTCATTTCCTGTCAACTGACATTTTCTGCGCATGCACTGTTTTTACGTGCTGGTAGTAATGCACTTTAAAATTGCACTTGCGAAATTACATGATGAATTTACGAGCAGTAGAATTGATAACCCGGGACCTGAAAAAGCTCACTATTGATGGGCACTGGTTAAAATTTAGCGCTCGCTAATGGTGGAATTACTAGATGTGAATACAGCACAGCTCATACTCAGAGCCTTATACGTAATTTTTGATTGTAAATAATTAGTTCGCCTGCACACATAACTGATTGTTAAGCATTCTGGGCCCTATTCACAAACTGTGTTTTTTATTAAGTTTAGTGGAACTACAATAGTGATACTAAACAACGACATAATGCTATTCACAAATCTATACGTGTGAATCTCCACCTCTCGTTGTCTCTTCTATGGGGAGACAAAGGAGCAGCGCTCTATTGAGTCCCACTCACTGCGGACATCCCAGTATCCCAATGGATTACCTGATTCATGGGGTTGATGCCCAATATAACAAGCATTTGCAATGCAGATAGGTCTCCCATTTGTGAGTTAGAGCTACTGACATTGTAAATGGCAATGTTTTTTACACGTTTTATTTTTGGAGTGAATGTATGTAGTGTGCAAAATCCCTTGGAAAGGTCCTGCACTTCGTAATAAATATATTGAAAAAGACGCAAAGTGTGGATTGTGTCAACAATTGCTTGGCACATACCTCATGGGTGAAGTGTCGCCACACATGCACACGTGGTGCTTTACTAATGCGAAACTCATTAATAAAAGTAGTGCTTACAGACTAACCAACGCGATCGGGATCGGAGCATGTGAATCCGAATCCTGGCTTCTGTTTCATTTTCTAGACTATTTGACTCACTCTTCTGCGTCTTGGTTATTCCCCAAAACACTGGGAGGCAATGAAGTTTGCCAAGGGGGTGGGGGGCAGGGGGGCTTCAAGGGTACATGAAAATGTATTCATTGCCTAGTTGTCAAAGGTCGCCTGGTGCTATTAGTTAAAAGTGTGCAGATTTCATTAAGATATTAAGAGTACTTTACTCGCATCTATGAAAAAAAATAGACATTAACTAAACAAAATGCCAGAATGCGTGTCAGTTTTCACAGTGTTTAAGACATTACTGGTTGCTTAGTTTTATTGCATTAATTTTTGTATTTACTCTTTTACACAGCATCCAAAGTAGGTTACCTAACCCCAAAGCCCCGAGTTGTTAAATGACCCATAGAAGGGAGTGTTTTACAGTTGAGCACATGTGTCCAAATGTAATTTTGGTAGTGCCATGGAATGGTCAGCCAATGAGGTACTCGATGAGCAGTTATTTAACTACACGTTCAAAACGTACGGTATTGTGGCTGTTGTTTGTTTGTACACAACCACATCTCTGAATGTGTTTATTAACACAGAGCTTCATTTACCAGACAGTGCTCACAGAGGGGCGACTAAAGCACAGAACAAAATGTATTCATTTATCCTGAGTGTGACGGCACCCGGAAGGCTTAGGTGCCCGCCCAGAGAGGCTAGGGATCCCAGCGCTTCTACAGACTCTGCCGTGCTCCTCTGCACCAGCAGGGCCCAGCTCAGAATCTGCCGCTTCTGCTAAGAATAGGTGAGGGGGATGAGGTTGGGGCATGCAGGAGTTGCTGGTAGATATCCAGGTTATTGAAAGCGATGATTCTGACGTGAGGCAATGGAGACTGACTTTGTCAGTTTGTCTGCACCAGTCTATTTCTCTACCCTCAACCGGGCTCACTGTCATGTATCCATTCATCTCTGTTTGTTAGAGGTGCGCAAGCCAATGTATTAATTAACAGGTAGAGCCAGCCGGAGACGAGCCAAGCGTATATGAGACGTGAAAATGATAGGCATGTTAATCATACAGTAAATATGATGTAAATGTGCGATAATGTCTCTTCAGAATTCAAAAAGTGCATTTCTTTAGCGTGACACCTCAGTACACCAGATTATAGCACCGAGGAAGTTATTAAAAGTGCTAGTTTTAAGCATGAGTTAAAACAGTGCCGCTCCTCCTGCCCGACAACAATGCCATTTGTGAACTAAGAGGCGTCAGTTGCCATGCATACCCCGAATGTTGCCTAGAGTCTTATATTTAAAATGTAAATTTGATACTTGTATAGCGCACTACTCACCCGCAAGGGTCTCAAGGCGCTTGTACGAATACCGCTGTGGAACCCATCCTGGATTTCCCTGTGAGGCGTCCACTCCTGGGCACCCCCAAGGTGGAGGCCAGGCATCCTTAGCGTTGTGGGGGCCGTTGTGGAGATTAAGCAAGCTATTGCCCAGAGTTGCAGAGTGGGACTCCATGATTGGAATAGGCACTGAGGCGAGAATTATCAGGTCCGTGGAATTTTTTTGAGCCCAAGACCCGCCGAGGCGGGGAATTGAACCCTGGTCCCGGGCTAGACCTCTGCAGTACATGGCCGTACTCCTAAAACAAATTCAAAACTTGATTTAAGATGCTATGCTCTCTGATGCTTTCCACCTTCATATTTGGAGGTCATGAAAGGATGTAAGTGATACGTATCAGATCAAATCCACTTATTTCTGACACTTTAAAGAAAGCATGCCATGGTACATGAGTGCAGCCTTGCTGTGAGTGCATCCAGGGATTTGAAAATTTGGTGACTATGTTCCTTTTCTTGAGCTCTTACCTATCCTCCTGTCTGTGTGAGCGCCATAAAACAATAACTAGTTGTGGTCACACAGAGAAATGTGAAACAAAAAATGCTAAGAAATGTCACCTGTTGCCATTCATTTACACTGTTTTTACATATAACCAGTGCTTAACTTGTAAAATAATAAGTGCCAGGGCCCTGACCAGGAGGCCACTGCAGTTTGCCCCACCCATCGCCCCTGTCATCGCTGCCAAAATAACGACTAACCATCTCCCTCGCCTGCAAGTGTGACAGGTCAGATTATTGCAGGTCCCCAAAGCTAAAGCAGGGGAGGCAGGTATTAGTATTTTTCTAATGTATATTGTATTCATGAACAACCGTTGTTCTGCTCATCTCCTAAATAAGATGAGAAGCGCCACCATGTAGCAGAGTGTCATAAGTGTGGTGATGACAATTAAGTGCCAGTGCTGAGCACCGGAAACCAATTAAGTGACGGTGCCGAGCACTGGAAACCACTGGTTCAAATTAAGCACTGCATTTGACTGAGTAATGAAGCTCTTAAAGGAGTCAAGGTGGCAACAATTTTAAAACAGAGGGGAGGTTAAGTTTGACAAGTTCAATTAAATGTCAAGTGTATAACTAAATTAAATGTTCTTAAGTTTTTATTTAGAGTGACTGTGATGTAGTTCTCATGCTCACATTTGAATGAGAGAAGGGAACAATTATAGTTTTTGTTTCTCTTAGCTTTGTAATCAATATATTTAACATCCTGGCAGATTCTTTCAGAATAGCTCTGTTCATTACAGATGAAAGGGTTCCTTGTTTTGTCCTCAGCTATCTTTCCACTCCTGTTGTCTGACAATAGTCCTCCTCCTACTTCAGCCTCAGGGACATCAAGGCCAAGGGTAACTCTTCAGGAACTCTCTTCATTGTAAACAAAGTAAAGGTTCTAATAAGTAAAAATAAAGTGTAGGAATCATGTTCCCAGCAGATTGCACTTCATTTGACCTCTGCTTTGAGGAAGCACATAGTCAGGGCAGACCATACCTGCAAATATTAGCAAAAAGGCAGTGTTTCAGTAGAACCCACTTTTATCTGGTGCTGGTCTTAGTTACTGTCCGTGTAGTGCTGAAGTGGAGGCAGTGACGTAGCTAGACCTATTGTGGCCCTAGGTGATCCCTGATTTGGCCGACTGGTGCAAGGCAGCTGCTTGCGCTGCGTTACATTATATTTCAACCCAGGAGGCATTCCACGGTTGGAGCATGGGTTTTCCCACGCATCCACCCATGGATTTTGGCGCATTCCCAGTTTTAGAAAGACTTGTAAAGCTGGAAATGCGTCAAAATGCAAGTGAGGCGTAATGAGGGGAAATATCTTTATTTCTCCTTGTTAGTTCCTCTTTCCATGTGTGCTGTGCAGCACACATGGAAAGAGGAAGATGCTTCTACGGATTCTTTTGTGCAGGAAGGTGCCACTATGGTGCAAGGGTGCCTGCGTTGGTGCTGGCAGCACACATGGAATGAGGAAGATGCTTCTACGGATTCTTTTGTGCAGGAAGGTGTCACTATGGTGCAAGGGTGCCTGCGTTGGTGCTGTGCAGCACACATGGAAAGAGGAAGATGCTTCTACGGATTCTTTTGTGCAGGAAGGTGTCACTATGGTGCAAGGGTGCCTGCGTTGGTGCTGTGCAGCACACATGGAAAGAGGAAGATGCTTCTACGGATTCTTTTGTGCAGGAAGGTGTCACTATGGTGCAAGGGTGCCTGCGTTGGTGCTGTGCAGCACACATGGAAAGAGGAAGATGCTTCTACGGATTCTTTTGTGCAGGAAGGTGCCACTATGGTGCAAGGGTGCCTGCGTTGGTGCTGTGCAGCACACATGGAAAGAGGAAGATGCTTCTACGGATTCTTTTGTGCAGGAAGGTGTCACTATGGTGCAAGGGTGCCTGCGTTGGTGCTGTGCAGCACACATGGAAAGAGGAAGATGCTTCTACGGATTCTTTTGTGCAGGAAGGTGCCACTATGGTGCAAGGGTGCCTGCGTTGGTGCTGGCAGCACACATGGAATGAGGAAGATGCTTCTACGGATTCTTTTGTGCAGGAAGGTGTCACTATGGTGCAAGGGTGCCTGCGTTGGTGCTGTGCAGCACACATGGAAAGAGGAAGATGCTTCTACGGATTCTTTTGTGCAGGAAGGTGCCACTATGGTGCAAGGGTGCCTGCGTTGGTGCTGTGCAGCACACATGGAAAGAGGAAGATGCTTCTACGGATTCTTTTGTGCAGGAAGGTGTCACTATGGTGCAAGGGTGCCTGCGTTGGTGCTGTGCAGCACACATGGAAAGAGGAAGATGCTTCTACGGATTCTTTTGTGCAGGAAGGTGCCACTATGGTGCAAGGGTGCCTGCGTTGGTGCTGTGCAGCACACATGGAAAGAGGAAGATGCTTCTACGGATTCTTTTGTGCAGGAAGGTGCCACTATGGTGCAAGGGTGCCTGCGTTGGTGCTAGGCAGCACACATAGAAAGAGGAAGATGCTTCTACGGATTCTTTTGTGCAGGAAGGTGCCACTATGGTGCAAGGGTGCCTGCGTTGGTGCTGTGCAGCACACATGGAAAGAGGAAGATGCTTCTATGGATTCTTTTGTGCAGGAAGGTGTCACTATGGTGCAAGGGTGCCTGCATTGGTGCTAGGCAGCACACATGGAAAGAGGAAGATGCTTCTACGGATTCTTTTGTGCAGGAAGGTGTCACTATGGTGCAAGGGTGCCTGCGTTGGTGCTGTGCAGCACACATGGAAAGAGGAAGATGCTTCTACGGATTCTTTTGTGCAGGAAGGTGTCACTATGGTGCAAGGGTGCCTGCGTTGGTGCTGTGCAGCACACATGGAAAGAGGAAGATGCTTCTACGGATTCTTTTGTGCAGGAAGGTGCCACTATGGTGCAAGGGTGCCTGCGTTGGTGCTGTGCAGCACACATGGAATGAGGAAGATGCTTCTACGGATTCTTTTGTGCAGGAAGGTGCCACTATGGTGCAAGGGTGCCTGCGTTGGTGCTGTGCAGCACACATGGAAAGAGGAAGATGCTTCTACGGATTCTTTTGTGCAGGAAGGTGTCACTATGGTGCAAGGGTGCCTGCGTTGGTGCTGTGCAGCACACATGGAATGAGGAAGATGCTTCTACGGATTCTTTTGTGCAGGAAGGTGTCACTATGGTGCAAGGGTGCCTGTGTTGGTGCTGTGCAGCACACATAGAAAGAGGAAGATGCTTCTACGGATTCTTTTGTGCAGGAAGGTGCCACTATGGTGCAAGGGTGCCTGCGTTGGTGCTAGGCAGCACACATGGAAAGAGGAAGATGCTTCTACGGATTCTTTTGTGCAGGAAGGTGCCACTATGGTGCAAGGGTGCCTGCGTTGGTGCTGTGCAGCACACATGGAAAGAGGAAGATGCTTCTACGGATTCTTTTGTGCAGGAAGGTGTCACTATGGTGCAAGGGTGCCTGTGTTGGTGCTGTGCAGCACACATAGAAAGAGGAAGATGCTTCTACGGATTCTTTTGTGCAGGAAGGTGTCACTATGGTGCAAGGGTGCCTGCGTTGGTGCTGTGCAGCACACATGGAAAGAGGAAGATGCTTCTACGGATTCTTTTGTGCAGGAAGGTGTCACTATGGTGCAAGGGTGCCTGCGTTGGTGCTGTGCAGCACACATGGAAAGAGGAAGATGCTTCTACGGATTCTTTTGTGCAGGAAGGTGCCACTATGGTGCAAGGGTGCCTGCGTTGGTGCTGTGCAGCACACATGGAATGAGGAAGATGCTTCTACGGATTCTTTTGTGCAGGAAGGTGCCACTATGGTGCAAGGGTGCCTGCGTTGGTGCTGTGCAGCACACATGGAAAGAGGAAGATGCTTCTACGGATTCTTTTGTGCAGGAAGGTGTCACTATGGTGCAAGGGTGCCTGCGTTGGTGCTGTGCAGCACACATGGAATGAGGAAGATGTTTCTACGGATTCTTTTGTGCAGGAAGGTGTCACTATGGTGCAAGGGTGCCTGTGTTGGTGCTGTGCAGCACACATAGAAAGAGGAAGATGCTTCTACGGATTCTTTTGTGCAGGAAGGTGCCACTATGGTGCAAGGGTGCCTGCGTTGGTGCTAGGCAGCACACATGGAAAGAGGAAGATGCTTCTACGGATTCTTTTGTGCAGGAAGGTGCCACTATGGTGCAAGGGTGCCTGCGTTGGTGCTGTGCAGCACACATGGAAAGAGGAAGATGCTTCTACGGATTCTTTTGTGCAGGAAGGTGTCACTATGGTGCAAGGGTGCCTGTGTTGGTGCTGTGCAGCACACATAGAAAGAGGAAGATGCTTCTACGGATTCTTTTGTGCAGGAAGGTGTCACTATGGTGCAAGGGTGCCGGCTGCTTTAATGGTTCAGTGTGTTGCCGACAAATTCCCAGCTAAACATGATTATCCTGCCAAAACTCTTCAAACGAGTGCAACTTGAATAAAATGTTCATTTGCTATACTAAGTTGGATTAAGCAAAGCTGCTTTGACGATCACTGTTCTGACAAAATGACTCTACTACGGCTCTCATTCTGAGTCTTCTGGTAATGCCGACTCGGGCGCATAAAAGGCTTTGCCCGATGGGATTTCATAAGCTGCGCACAAATTCCATTCTGTCCCAGTCGTATTTGCCCCATCTGGAAATTACAAATGCTGGTTGAAGTGGAGAAAGATGCAGTGGGACTGAGTAGTCCCCTGCAGGACATGCCGAACTCTTAACGTGGTGGTGATACCTGAGTGGAGGAAAGCTGCAACCCGTGGACATCATTTAAGGGTCGCAGCTGTGACCCCTGGCTTGCCCCTTGCAACCTCTAGCACGGCCTTTGAGACCTCTGGCCTCAGGGATTGCAAAATCAGTGTGAGGAACTGAGTGGCAGCTCGTCCTTAAGGATGTTTTTTTGGGCCTCTAGTTTCCTTGTTTTCTGTACATTTTTCATTACACTGATAGTGAATAATATATTATCTGCCATTAGTGTAATAAAGAATGGAGTACAATTAGCTGGAATATGATCCTCACTGGCAGCTGAGGTAAGTAAAAATGTTTTTAACAGTAGTGTCTGGCATCTACAAGAGGGGGATTGGGCACATGTGTAATATATTATTTTTTTTAAAAACGTACCTGATGCAACTGTAACAGTTGGCGCACCAGCTTTTCCCTGCTGGTGAGCCTTCAGTAGCCCCGCCCCTGCGTTCATGCCGGCTGGCATGAACGCGTGATAAGAAAAATAAAGAAAGCGGAGCTGCGACGGCAGTCCGCGCTAAGCCTTACACGCGTGTGGGTGTGTATTATTTTAGCGCGCGCCTCCAGGCACTGCCGCGGCATGCAGCGGGAGGACAGACCCCCCCTTGTAACAGCAACGTCCTTGTTCCCGGACCTCTTCTCGACTTGGAACTGGAACCGGAACCAGATGCTAGAACTTCCTTGCCCAATCCTAGTTCTGCTCACATGCAGCATGTGAGCAGCACCAGGATTGGTGGGAACGGCCTCCCTGGGTGTTCCCCTCTGCCCTGGGAGAAAGTGAGTGTGGATTTTGGAAGTTTCCCTGATGGGTGAGTCACATTAGCTCTCATTGACAGTTACTCCAAATACCCAATAGTAGAGGTAGTGACCTCAACAGCTTTTCTGCATGTCGGCCCCGCTTTGGATAAGATATTTGGAATGTTTGGATGTCCAACGGAACTCCGCAGAGACAATGGACCCCCATTCCAAGGACACGAATTTCGTGAATTCATGCACCACCATGGCATCCACCACCGGCGCATCACCCCCCAATGGCCACAAGCAAACGGGGAGATTGAACGGTTCATGCAGACGATAAACAAATCGATTTGCATCGCAGTGGCAGAACAGAATGACCCCGAGCTAGAACTCCAGAGGTTCCTACGGGAATACAGGAGCACGCCACACTGTTCAACGCACCAGGCTCCATGGGTGCTCATGTTCTCCAGCCCACGCCGGGATGGTATTCCCGTTGCCCCCTGGGTGCCCCCCCCCCTCTGTATGATGAAGAAGGAGCATTCAGAAGAAGAGAAAACCGCAATAACCAAGCCAGTCGAGCCTAGAGAGCGGCCGTCCACCCGCTCCAGCCAGGGGACACGGTCATCTTGAGGGACAGAAGACCAGGATGCAAATTCCGCACAAGCTACAAACAAGGACACTGGACAGTGGTTGGCCGGCATGGAACAATGGTGACTTTCGAGAAAGCTGGAGAAAGGGTGACCCGCAACATCTCTTGGTTCAAGCAAATAGACCCACTTGTCCCCATCCCCACCATCGAGAACAACACGGAGGAGACGCAAGAGCGTCCGGACAGTCCCCCAAGAGCTGATGATCGACAGTCTGACGAACTTCCCGTGACAGAGAGCCCAAGAGTCATCGAGGCCAACCGAGACGTGGCCCCAGCCCCGGTACACTGGCCCCCGCACCCCTGACTAGCAGAGGGGCCACCAGGTATGCGCTGAGAGCAAACTCGCCGCCGAGCACCCGCCTAAGAGACTGCGCCTGTTAAGTAAGTGAACAATAAGACTTTTCATACCATGGTCGAAGACTGAGTTGAGATGGGATGTAGCAGTTGGCGCACCAGCTTTTCCCCGCTGGTGAGCGTTCAGGAGCCCCGCCCCTGTGTTCACGCCGGCTGGCGTGAACGTGTGATAAGAAAAATAAAGAAAGCAGAGCTGCGACGGCAGTCCGCGCTAAGCCTTACACGCGTGTGGCTGTGTATTATTTTACCGCGCGCCTCCAGGCACAGTCGCGGCATGCAGCGGGAGGACAGACCCCCCCCCCCCTTGTAACAGCAACGTCCTTGTTCCCGGACCTCTTCTTGACTTGGAACTGGAACCGGAACCAGATGCTAGAACTTCCTTGCCCAATCCTGGTGCTGCTCACATGCAGCATGTGAGCAGCACCAGGATTGGTGGGAACGGCCTCCCTGGGCGTTCCGCTGCGCTCTGGAGGCCTGCAATTACTCTCAGCCCAGCTGTCTTAATACAGCTGGGTTGAAAGGTTTAAAGTGTGCATGTGTGGCTGGCCGTCCCAAGATGGCCGTCCAAAAAGACATGCACACTTTAAACAGTGCATTAGCCAGTCCACCCTCCTCCCTGCTTAGTGACATGCTGCTGTTGACGTTCATGTTTTTTTCATGAATGCATATTTATTTTCAGAAGAGTGCGAGTGATGTACCACCACGTTTTCCTGTGTAGATGGGTTCTTCTTCACGTTCACTTTACCAAATGGCATGGCTCTGCAAACCACAGACGTTTCTCCACAGAATGCTTGAGTTTGGCTGATGGCTGGTACTTGCCTTGTCAGAACGTCTGTCAAGAAACGTGCATGAATGTGACAGAAGGTGAGGTCTTCTGTGCTGAACTAATGAGAGGATGTGGCGTGGCCAAATATGCAGCCGCGGTCCGTGCAGGTAACAGCGGAGGGGCCACGATGGGGGGGATTTCGAGGGACGATGCCAAGGGAAAATTAATTATTCATTTAAATTTTCCCTCAGCATTGTCCCTTGAAATCCCCCCAACGTGGCACCACCACCCCACCGCTGTTACCTGTACGGACCGCGGATGCAAATATGTGTTTGACCTGGCTGAAGATGCTGTGAGTGTCTAGACTGCCAATACAGGGTTTGTTTGTTTCTGCAGCCTTGAGCATGAACAGAGAGAAAATATTTGAGCTCTGCGTTCAGAAACAAAGGTTGTGTTTCTCCTTTGTCTTATGGACATCAAGATACCGGTCAGTTTCTCAGAAGTGATGCATGTGGAAGGCTTTGTTTTATGGCAGACATTGCTGAGTTATTTGTTTACCACACAACTAAGACAGCACACACAGATTTGTTGAGACTGCTTCAGGTAGATGAATCCCTTCATACCTCCCACCAACATGTGCTCCTTCATTTAAGTTCTTGTAATTTCTGATACTAACAGTGCAAGTTGTTCGGAGGTTTAGCAGAGTCCACACTTATCGATCTGTAAGGAGTTCTCAATGACTTCACGTACCTAATTAACAGTGAAAATCAATCAGAGCACATCACTCAATCCTACGAGATCAGTACCAACTCGCCCACCCAACATGCCTCACAATCATGATTTACTGATATTACTTTTTTTGTTTATTAGAAAGGGTTTGTTTCAACTTCAACTTCTTTATCTGTCCTGCTTTTAGCTCTCTATATTATTCATTTAACATCTATAAAGTTTTTCTTTTTGTTCCCTTCTCCTTTTTGTTGCTGATGATACCCAGATCTACGTTTTTAGGTCTCACCTACAGACAGCTTTAGCTGCCTGTCGCAGAAGACCTATTGTGAACAATACAATATATTGAGAGGCTTTGGGTCACCCCTCTGGCTTTCTTGTCAATCTCACGTGCTTGCTTCTTATTCAGTGTCTACATCCTCTTCTCATGTTTACCCTTCCGACAAGTCCACCCTACTCTCCGAGGACCCTTCTATAGATGACCTTTCTGTATCCAACAGTGCATCCGACCTCTAGCTTAATGAGGTCCTTCCAGCCATTTCGAGGTTATCGCCTGGGAAGGCGGCAGGCCCCGATGGCATACCTGGTGATCTTCTTCTCCATGATCCAAAACCATGGGCCAACGTTATTCTGCTCATACTGAATTCAATTGCCAGAGGGCATCCTGTATCGGATTCCTGGAAAGGTGCCGAAGTGGTACCCATTTTCAAGAAGGGGAGTAGGGAGGATCCTGCCAACTACAGGCCGATAAGTTTAATCGACATAATACAGAAGGTGGTTGGTAGGGTCCTCCTGATGAGGGTTAGAACATGGATGGATGATGCCAATGTCCTCTCACATTTCCAGGCAGGCTTCAGACTAGGGGTGGGCACGATGGACCAGGTCTTCCGGTTTTTCACGATCTACTGGAAAGTGGTCGTTATTGGGAAAGGCAGTTTATATCTGGCCTTTATCGACCTCAAATCTGCATTTGACCTGGTCCCTCGCCCCAAACTCTGGTCGGTGTTGTCCGACCTGGGATTTCCACCTTTGATCCTCAAGATAGTCAGGCGCCTTCATGAGGGGAACTACGCAAAAATCAGGTGGGGCAACCAGGGACAGTTGACAGATAGGGTGTCTGTTGATAGGGGAGTCCACCAGGGTTGCGTGCTGGCTCCAACTCTGTTCTCTCTCTTCATAAATGGGGTGGTTGACCACCTGAGAGAGGACCCAGCAGATGCCCCTGTGCTGGCAGGGGAAAAAACTCCCACCCTTCTTTTTGCTGACGACACCCTCTTGATGTCTAAAAGCTCTAGAGGCCTTCAAAAGCTGCTTGCTAGGTTTAGTCAGTTTTGTGACGCAAGGGGCCTTGTAATCAACACCTCTAAAACGAAGCTTATGACCTTGAAACCATCTAAACGATTCAGGAATGGCTTCTCACTTAATGGAATGCCATTAGATATTGTTGATTCCTTCGATTATCTAGGCATCAGGGTCACCAAGTCGATGCAATGGAATGAACATCTAGCCAAAATGATTCTTAATCATAAGAGGGTGGCGGGTGCAATATTAAGAAAACAGCGGCTCTCTTTGAGTCGTCCAGTTGCAGCAGCCCTTGAGGTATATGACGGGAAGGCTCTACCCTCAGCTCTTTATGGGGCGGAGTTATGGGGGTTTGAGAATACCAGTGACCTGGAGAAATCTGAGAATCCTTTTCTAAGAGGTCTGGTTTCCCTCCCCCCCTCCACCCCCTTGTTACCGCTCCGTTTGGATTTCGGGCAATGCTCTATCAGGAACATAGCAAGACTACGCCCATTGCTTTTTTGGGTCCGCCTGAGACGCACCCCTGAATTGGCCAGCTATGCGGATGCCCTGACCGAGATAATTAACCTTAACACCGGCAACAAGATCAAATGGATTTGCAAATTGAAGCGGTTGGTCAATGACATCGGGTACGGGGAGGCCTGGCTTAATCAAACCCCACCGGAAAAGCAAATCATCAAAAAAGCCTATTGGGACTTGGTGAAGGGAGAGGAGGTAAGAAATCCTAATCGAGGTAGACTTACAAACCAGTTCCTGGAGCATAAGTTGGTGGCAAAATCCGAGCAATATCTGGACTTTATTCAATGTCCACGAGACAGAACGCTTTACATGAAGCTCAGGTTTGGGTCTCTCCCGCTAAATGCACTGGTGGCAAGCTGGAATTGCCAAGCCTTCTACCTTGGTTAAATGCCCCGGGTGTTCTGCCCCTAGCGAATCTGTTCCCCATTTCCTCTTTGCTTGCCTGGCTTACAGGGCGGCTAGGAGGAAGTGGCTTAGCCCCATCTGTAGGAACATGGGTTTTGTGAACTATAGGGCGGCGCTTCGCTCTTTTTTAACCGATACTTTCTCCCTGGTGATGGTTTGTGGGGTAGCCAAATTTCTGGGGTGTGCTTGGCTGATACGAACTAAACTGATAAAATGTTCAGAGTCTGGCCACTGAGACCTAGGTGTACCTGTTCTAGTATAATATGATGGGCCTTCTTGGCCTTTTATCTGTACATATTCGGCTCTTTTATCGTTCTTTTTAATATTTCATGTTGTATCTTGAAGGATTTTTATGGATGATGACTTCCCTTGTACATACTTTTATTATATTTTATATCGAATAAAGCTATTCAACAATCAGACCACATCACTCAATCCTACAAGATCAGTACCAACTCGCCCACCCAACATGCCTCACAATCATGATTTACTGATATTACTTTTTTTGTTTATTAGAAAGGGTTTGTTTCAACTTCAACTTCTTTATCTGTCCTGCTTTTAGCTCTCTATATTATTCAATTAACATCTATAAAGTTTTCCTTTTTGTTCCCTTCTCCTTTTTGTTGCTCATGATACCCAGATCTATGTTTTTAGGTCTCACCTACAGACAGCTTTAGCTGCCTGTCGCAGAAGACCTATTGTGAACAATAAAATATATTGAGAGGCTTTGGGTCACCCCTCTGGCTTTCTTGTCAATCTCACGTGCTTGCTTCTTATTCAGTGTCTACATCCTCTTCTCATGTTTACCCTTCCGGTAGAGCACAGCCATTTAACAGTATTTCAGATTGGATTGTATGCTTTCACTGTTTACTATCAACTACTCTTTCATTGTCTTTCAGTACTACACCCTTCTCTATTTTATTTTTCCTGTGAGAGGATAGCAGTTGCACACTGCTGCTGGGCAGCTCACATTCCCATACGTTTCTCCCCATCCCCCTTTCTGCACTGCATTAAAAAAAACTGTGATGGTCCTGCAGCTGCTCACTGCTGCTGAACTACTCGCTTCTTTTTTTTTCATGCTCGTGCGCGGTATATATTTTGAAATTGTAAATGGTTGGAATGGAAAACTAATAATGACAAATTGGCCTGTAGTGCATCACAACACATGAGCTCACAATGTCTGCCTTCTTGGATCGGTTTTTCTTCATTAGAAAACCATTCCAAGATGGCTATCTATAGGTCTATCTGAATCATCACACACCATCTTCTATTTTGAAATGTGTTCAGCAAAGACAACAAGCAAACTTTAAAGGTGAGACCTATTGGCTTTGCCAATGCTTGTATTTTCTTCTTTTGTATATTCTCTGCATTCATGATTATTTGCCTCTTGATTTGTGATGGCCTTATGGGTGGCCAGCAATTGTCTAATTGTTTATCATTTAACCCTCAAAAAGAAATGCTTTTATTTCCTGATTGTTATTCAATATGTCA
The DNA here is from genome assembly GCF_964204655.1 of Triturus cristatus. Taxonomy (NCBI): domain Eukaryota; kingdom Metazoa; phylum Chordata; class Amphibia; order Caudata; family Salamandridae; genus Triturus; species Triturus cristatus. Next base: position 1,093,826,128 of record NC_140593.1, read on the forward strand.
GCCATTATTATTTTTCAAATCTCTTGGGTTTACTCTAAGCTTTTGCTCATCTTTTCATGATCAAAATGCATCTGTCACTTTTATTTTGTAATTTATCAACAGTTATGACATTTTCTGCCTTTTTCATTTGCTAAACCGTTTCTACAACTATAGTATTGTTCTCATCTAAGCCATTGTTCGTTCTCTATACGGTCTGCCTCAATGCATTCTAATATCTTTCTAGATTAGTTTTCTCACAGAAGTACATATTCACGTTGGTCTCTACTATAAGGCTCATATCTCTCTTATTTGTATTGACTGGCTTGTTTTGCTTCTCCCTTTCATGTGTATTTTTTTACTGATGAATTGTCTTTTCCCCTCCTAGGGGCCGATTCCGATCTTTGTCGGAAGGGCACCGAATCGGGTTTAGCCAGAAAAACTACGAGCCGTACGCGTGTTTTCCGGCCGACTCGTACAGCTGTACGAGCGAGCAAGTACGATGCGAGCTACAAGAAATTTACCGACCGAGTGGTTTCCGGGTCCGAACCGCTCCATACGTCCCGGTCGGAAGCTAACCGTGGCGTGCAATGGATGCGATTTACAACTGAGCCAGTACGATGCACGCATCGGACAGCCTGTGCGAGCCTGAATGTCCGGCTCGCAAAAGCTCCCGGAGTCGGACTTTGGGGGTCCGCGTCGGACCCCCTGACACCCGCAGCACTACGACCTGGACACAGGGGGAGACCTTTGGGTCTCCCCAACACAGGCATGTTCGGTGCGGGTGGCACCGACGCGTACCCACTGTAGGGGGCGTATTTGTTCGAGACGTACCCATTCAGTAAATGGGAGCCCATGTACGCGTCGTACGACGGGCTCCCATTGACTTCTATGGGAGTCCGACCGAACAGAGTCCGACAGCATACGTGCGCATCGTACTCGCTCGGTCGGACTGTAGGGGTCCGGCACGGTCGGAGTGCTTTTCGACCCGGATCGGAATCGGCCCCCTAGTCTCGTACATTCACGTGCAGAGGTTTGTTGTGTAAAGAGTTCAACAACATAAGTGTCAGGACCTGTAGATCAGCACTTATGGAGTCATTAGATCCAAGGAATATAATGTTGAACATTAGACTAGTACAGTTCCTGGACATTTTTAAAACCCTCGTCAAAACACACGTACAGACATAGGTGGGGTAGGGGGAGCAGTGAAGAAGGCAGTGCTTAATTTGAGCAGGTGTTTTCCAGTGCTGAGCACTGGCACTTAATTGGTTTTTGGTCCTCGGCACCGGCACCTAATTGTCAACACCACACTTAGGGCAGTCTGCCACAAGGTGGCGCTGCTCATGTAATTTAGAGATGAGCAGTATAACAGTTGTTTAGGAAAACAATATACATTAAAAAATTGCTAATACCTGCCTCCCTAGCCAATCCTTTAGCTTTGGGGACCTCGAATAATCTGAACTGAGAGAGATGGTTAGTAGTTGTTTTGGCAGCAATGACAAGGGGATGGGTGGTGCAAGCTGCAGTGGACTCCTGGTCAGAGCCCTGGCACTTAATATTTTACTAATTAAGCACTGGAAGGAGGCCTGCGATAAGATCCTCTATGTGCACCACGCACTGGTGGGCTGCTAGGGAAAATGAGCGCCAGTTGCTTTCTATCCCATTAGGATGAGTACAAATTCAACATCACTTTGTCTGCCCCTTGGTTATTTTCACTTTTAGCATAACTTTGCACAGTTGCACAAATGCACTTTTAGCACAAATTTGCACAAATGTATTTATGGTACAACAGTCTGTTAGGGGCCATAAGCTTTGTGGGCTTCAAGCCCTGAAAATCAAGTACCAGTACTTTGATTACTCCTCCTCTACTGTGGCTAAATTTTTGTACCTTCGGAGTAAATTTGCATATCACATAGGATTCGCCAGCTTTTTAACATTTGCACATCTGCGCTTTATGCAAAGCAGCCCACTGTATGTGCAGCAAATTTTGTATTAATTACTGCTCCCCAAATGGGAATGAATGTGTTCATGATTGATAGATATTGTTTGGATTTTCTATTTATCTGTTTTTATTATGTATGTCCTCTTGCCAAGGTTTATGGTTTTAATTGACTAATAAACAAATTATTCAAGACCCGTTCCGCCTTCGCAGTTTTCCTCCGATCCCTCACTGTCGTGGCTCTCCTCTTGACTGCTGCTAGTAATAGATGGAATTCCTGACTGCGTATCTGACCAGCCTCCTTCGTCCGAAAGTGAAAAAAAAAAATCGCTATGTATTTTTTCCCCATGATCTTTGTCCTGTTCACATGGCTTATTAATCGGAGGCACCCCTTGCTGTGCCGTTGGCCCAAAGTTCCCTATCGACGCTGTGGAGGCACTTTGATCATCTGGGACCCCTGCGCCCCCCACAGCTAGAGGGGCACCGTTCTCCAAAACCAGGTCAGGCTGTAATTGATTCGATCACCCCTTCACTACCTACTGTTCTTCCGACATCCTTTACCTCAAACATAGGATGCGCCGTTGAACCAGATAGGGGTTCGATGGTATTGCGGTTTACTATGGAACCAGGCGTACTGACAGGACTGGTTAAAGTAGCCTCTAAGCCTTTCCCCCCTTGTTTAGTATTTTTAGTTACAGTAGTTTTAGAGCTGCTCACCACACCATTGGCTTGAGTCACCAAATCGATCTCTCCTAGAGCCTCTCCTGGGTCCGCCCCAGTCCCAGTCCCAGTCTCTGCTCGCAGCCCTCCTCGGGAGTCACACTCAGCTTCATAGCCTTCGGCCCCAGCACCAGCTCCGATCCCAATACTGGTTCGTTTCAGCATATCGATAACAGAGCGAATAGGTTGACGAGGCTTGCTCACCGCTCCACCTCTGCTTTTTTTTTTCTCCGCTGCCTTATCAGTAACTTCCGATGGCTGCAGTTGTCCTCGACGAGCCCGTCTCGGCGTAGCTGGTGAGGCCGTTTCCTCTATCTCCACAGCGAGCGATCCGGTTTGGTTTACCGATTATCTGCGCTGCCTTATGAAAAACTTTGGGAGCCATTGCCTCGCGCCTCTTCCTCTGCGGCCGCGACCTCTCCGCGCCACAAACACCGCACACGCCGCTCGGGATCTCCTTCACCTTCTCCACACACAGCAGAAGAAGGCGGGTCCAAACAATCACAGACTCTGCTACCTCTCGCAAACTCAGGTAAGATCCCGCCGGCCCTGTGGGATCACACAGAGCTGTGCCGATTCTACCTGACGGCTTCAGGTACTCCAGGTATTCCACTCGACGCCCCGCTGCCACCATTGTATTTCTTTAATAGGTATCCTCTATTTCGACCTCCTCCAAAATCCAAAAACCCAAAGGTCTGGTGTCAGAATGCTACGGCATCCTCTACTATTCCCAACACCTCTCTGGACGGCCTCTCAAACGCGCATCTCAGCTACGGTCTCAGCAGACCGCCATCTTGCTAAGACTATAAAGAGGCTGAAAAAGCGAGCTGGTGAGGAGGAGTTGGACTGGGACTATAGTTCCCCAACGCAACTTACCGGTTTAAATAAAGAGACTCCGGGTGTTAGCCCTGCACCCCCATCGTTAGATGCCATCCTTCAAGCTATTACTATGCACAGGGAGGAGACACGCATGGGGGGCGCAAGGTGCAAATGGCCCTAAGAAAATTTCAGGGTGTGGCAAGAAAGCTGTATAGGGGTGCAGGTAACGGAGATGGAGTCGCGAATTGCAACAGCTGAGGAAGAGATATCTACTACCCTAATGAGAAACGAATCCCATGAAGCACAGTTGGTTGACATAAATTGGAAACTTGAAGAATTTGAAAATCACCAGAGGCGAAACAATCTCCGAGTATTAGGCATTCCCGAGGGGGTTGAGGGGGGGGACATCCGGGAATATATGCTGACTTTGTTTAAAGACACTCTCCAGGAGTTAAAAGACTGGAATTGGCATACTGAGCTACAACGTGTGCACCGATTTCCCTTTGTGCAGAAGCAACCGGAGGGAGCCTTCCCAAGGGCAGTTTTGGTTTATGTGGGTAACTATCTCTTACGGCAGCTGATATATGAGAAGGCTAGGCCAGAGGCAAAGAGAGTAAGAGGAGATATCTCATATTTTGTACGCCCTGACTACTGTCATGCTACGGTTGAAAGGCGCTGGCGTCTTCGCCAGCTTATCAAATCATTTCAAGATAAGAACGCACAGGCTTACTTGAACAACCCAGCAAGACTTAAGGTTATAATGGGGGGTCAAACGTATTTTTTCTCATCAGAGATCAAAGCTAAGGAGTTTTTAGATAGCTTATAGACAATTTCGGGATGAAGACAAGAGAGTATATTAGGGTGGCTTGCCTACCTGACTGCCGTATTTATGTATTAATATGAAATATTTGTTTTCAACGAGAGTGTGAGAAGGGTATAGGAAGTGGGTCATAAGGTTGGATGGGCTCTCGAATCAGTGCTTAGCGACCATCATATACAGACCTTGTCTGTGCTTCACTAGAAGGGTGGGGGGATGGGGAGAGGGCGGGGGTGGGGGTGGGTGAGTGGGGTGAGGGGTTCGTCAGAGGTGGGGTTGGTAATGGGGGGAAAAAAGTGCTAAAAAAAGAGCATCTTTAAGAGTACGACTCAATAAAAATAAGTTCTTTGGAAAAAAAATATATAAGGATTGAGGTAGTGAGGATTAGTAGTTATACAACACAGTATATTAAATATGGGAAAAATTGGAAAGGCAATAAGTTGGGACAATACAATGTGAAATTATGGGGAGAGTAACGATTTGTACGATTAATGTAGCAGGGATGAACGATAGGGCTAAGAGAGAGCGTGTTCATAATTATATCAGATTATTTGATTATGATATAGTATGTCTTCAGGAGACACATATTCCATGGGACAGTAGAAGCCTTATTGACATCCTGGGCTATAAGACCGTGGTTTGCTCGTCTCAGTCCTCTAAGATTAGAGGGGTGGCTATTTTGATGAAATCTGCACTGGGATTGGTTAAAAGAAAGGCAGCTGATCATATGGGTAGATGGGCCCTGGTTGAATTAGAGGCTGGGGTTACAATAGGCACTATATATGCATCCAATCAAGATGATCCTGCAGTTTTTGAGTCATTGGAAATTGAATTAGCGGGTTGGTCTACCCCTGTAGTTTTATGTGGAGACTTTAATATATCCATAGATCCGGTTAATGATCCCTTACATGGGTTAGGTAAGACATGTTATGGGGGTAGGAAGCCGAAGGTTTATAGTGCTCTAACATGTTTAAAAGAAACCCATGGCCTAGAGGATGTATGGAAAACCAAGAACCCCCAGGATGCTGGTTATACCTATTTTTCCTTCCCTCATAGCAAGTATGTGAGGATTGATTATTTTTTTATTTCAAGGAGCCTGGTTAGGGATGTAGTTATTAAAAAACTCCTGAAGGTAATATCTGATCACAACCCCCTGATTATTACGCTGGAATTACATGGCCATATTAAAAGAAGTAGATGGTCATTTGATAAAAGACTTTTGGTTAATTCTAGCTATGTCGACCACATCAGAGTATGGGCATCAGAATTTTTTAATTGTAATAGATTCAGTGCTAGTTGCAATACGGTTTGGGATACTTTTAAAGCTACACTTCGGGGGGAGACTGTGAGCTTTGTAGTAGCGGAAAGAAAAACTCAAGCAGATAGAAAGGAGGCACTTATGTGCCAACTCATACAAGCTGAGGGAAAACATATAAGGGAGATTGCAGAATGAAGAAGGGTACCCGAAACACATCAGCAAATAACGACTCTAAAAGCTGAACTTAATAGTTACTTGGCTAAAGAAGCCGTAGAGAAATCCTTTTTTATAGGAAACAAAGCTTTTGAAAATGGAGAGGCTGTAGGAAGGAGATTGGCTTTCATCACGCGTCAGAGACAGACCCAGAATTTAATAACTAATATCAAGCAGGGAGATCATATTATTTCAGATGCAGCAGGAATTGTTAACGAATTTCAAAAATATTATCAGTCACTCTATAAGAATAAGGAGGAGGTTGAAAAATCACAAGAAGTCGAAGCACTGCTGAACAAAATAGCAGAAATAGATCTAGTGGGAAAGCTAGGGGAAGTTGAGAGAGCTGAACTTGAAAAAGAGATAACCATTGAAGAAATAGATTTGGCAATGAATGAATTAGCAGTAGGTAAGGCCTCTGGCTCAGACAGATTACCTCTGGAGATTTATAGATTGCTGAAGGGAATCATTATCCCCCTAATGAGGAGGAGCGCGCAACTAAGATGGCCGCGTAGGTGCGAGGCTCCCGAGGACCTCCGCAACCTCCTACATTTATCCTGTATTCATCCTGCCTCGGTTGAGGGGACTGTGTTGGTGAACCTGAGCTGAGGTGGTACCCGTTTCCCGTTCTCAAATCGGACCTCGGGTGCCGGAGTGAGCACCGATTGAAGTTTGCGGCCTTCTCCTCGCCGGACCCCGGATTTGCGCTGGGGGGTGACCTGGTGGCAAAGTGAACAACAACGGCGGGCTGGGCCTGGCGAGTCGCGTACCCCGCACTTTCGCTTTCACTTTCGCACCCCCTCGCCTTCTCTGCGAGTGAGATCGCGGAGCTCTTTGTGTTGGTGTGGCCTCGCTGGGGGACCCTGCCTGCCTGCCGGCTGTGACCCACCCCGCCGATCTGGGGTGGCCCCCCCCCGGAGCTCGTGGGCCCGATTGCCTGCCCTTTACGGCGTCGCTGGTGCGAGTGTGAGAACTGTGGCGATGGCCACGAAACAAGATGGAGATCGATCAAAGACCAAGTCGACCCGGCATGGCGCCGTACATCAGGCCAACATCATGGACCGCTATACCCTCCAGAAGGTATCTCCTGGCGGACCGCACAAGTCCTCTGAGGGCCCTTCTGATGCCCCGGACTTGCCCACGGATCTGACTCTGCAAGACGTCATGGGCGCCATTGCCGAGATGAAGGCCTCGGTAGGCCAGCGGTTCGATACCCTGGCACATAAGATCGACGCGGTCCTCATGGATGTTGGCCTGGTGAGGGCTGATCTCTCCAAGACCAACGACCGGGTTGATTCTTTGGCCCAAACCGCATCGGGCCTCACGACTGAGGTGGCGGCCCTACAAACGGAGGTGCGCCGACTTCGTCAGGCGAGTGCACTTATGGATCGGCGCCTTGAGGACTCCGAGAGTCGGGCCCGGAGGAACAACATCCGCATCATCGGGGTACCCGAGGGACGGGAGGAAGCGGCGGCGGATCTATTTGTGGAAGACTTGATCGCTACCCATCTCCAGCCTCGGGGACTGAGTAAATTTTTTGCCGTGGAGAGGGCCCACAGAGTTCCCGGGGGAAGGCCGAAGGTCGGAGCCCCTCCGCGACCTCTCATTGCCCGGATTTTTAACTTTCGGGACAGGGACGCGATCTTGCAAGCCTCCAGACTGCAAGGGCCGATTAAGCTGGAAAATATGGAGGTGAACTTTTACCCTGATTTTACCCAAGCGGTCCAAAAGCAGAGACTGAGCTTCCTGGGCGTCAAGCGCCGACTTCGGGACATGAACCTAAAATATGCCATGCTCTTCCCGGCCAAGCTGCGAGTGGAGGTGGATGGTCGCACGCACTTTTTTGATCGTCCCGAAGCGGCCGGGGACTGGCTGGACGCTCTGTCTGGGGATCGTGATCGGGATGGCGGGGGGGGGGCGGCGGGAGGAGACGGCCCACTGGATCGGGACTGAGGGGTTGATATTGGTCCTCACTCTGGACGACTATGATGCCACTTTCGACCAAGCTTCTGTCTTTGTTCTTTCCTCTCCCATGGAGGTTGTGTGGGGTCTGGAAGGGGTACTCTTTCCTCCTCTAGGGGGTCTAGCTAGTTTCATTATATAGGGGCGACAGGCACACTGCAAGTTGGGGGGGCTGTTCGGGCTCATGCAGGGGTGCAGGGAGGGGGGAGTTTTGTTGGGGCGGGTGGGTTGGGGTGGGGTGTTGTTCGTTTACACCACAAGGCAAATGTATCATTGTGTTATCTCTAAAGTGCTCTCTGGGGGACGAGTGATGGCTTCTGTTTATGATGGGGGGTAGGGGACTGAGTTTGTTGTCCTGGAATGTTAATGGACTGGGGGACAGGATAAAACGAGGTGTGGTCCTGCAGTTCTTGAAGCGAATTTCGCCCGATATAGTTTTTCTGCAGGAGACACACCTCATTGGCAACTCCTTCCGTGCTATGAATCGACGGGGCTACCGCCTTGTGGCCCATTCGGGCTTCACGTCTGGTTCAAGGGGTGTGGGCATTATGGTTAAGAACTCGCTCCCGTTGGAGATTGATGAGGTGCTCCATGACGACAGGGGACGTTACACGGTTTTGGTGGGCAGAATGGAGGGCAGAGTGGTCGTTTTTGTGTCAGCATATGTCCCGCCGGGGCTGCAGACGACCACCTTTGCGGACCTGGGGCGCCTCCTCCTTGGCCTTCCGGAGGGGATTCTAGTGGTGGGGGGGGATTTTAATGCTGTGGTTTCCGGAACTGTGGACCGTCACCCCCCTAGGGATCTCCCCCGAGCCCAGGCGTGGTTGCCTGGCCTCTTGGATACCTTGGGGCTGGTGGATTGTTGGCGTTTGAAACATCCCACGCAGCTACAGTACACCTTCCATTCCGGGGCTCACGGTAGTCTCTCACGGCTAGATTATGTCCTGGTTCCGGCGGCTCATGTGGGGAGGGTGGGGGAGGTGAGCCATTTGGCATGGGGTATCTCGGACCACTCCCCGCTTTTGTTGCGCTTTGATATTCTTCCGAGGGGAGAGGGTAGGGTGGTCCCGATTAATCCCTGGTACCTGCGTGACCACACCATTCGCGCGGAGCTGGTTAAATCCCTTAAGCGCTACTTTGACGAGAATGTGGGGTCTGTGTCATCGGCGGTCTCACTGTGGGAGGCGTTCAAGACGGTACTCCGGGGAGAGGCCCTGTCCCTTATTTCCCACTCCCGGAGGCGCGAGCAGGAGGAGGTGACCCGTGTTGAAGCTGAGATAACCGAGTTGGAGGGTGATCTAGAATGTGGGGTGACGGATGATAAATTACATGTTCTCCGACTCAAGCAAGCGGCCTATAAGGCCCTCGTCACGGAGGCGGCCAGGGGCCTCAGTAGAGAGCAACAGGGGAGACTGTATGATGTGGGTGATAAGGCTGGTAAATTGATTGCGTGGCTGGACAAAAAGGAGAGAGCGAGTCGAGTTGTCCCTTTGATTGAGAAACAGAATGGTGTGTGTGTCACTGAACCGGAAGAAATTGTTTCTTGCTTTGCAGACTATTTCCGTGGGGTGTATTCCCCGGTGTCCTCCCGCTCTGAAGAGGATTCCCATGCTCTGCTCAGAGATATCGCGCTGCCTTCCCTTTCGGAGGAGGACAGAGTGTCGTTGGACGCCGCTCCAACTTCTGAAGAAATTGCCCTCGCCATACGCTCGGTCGCTTCCGGCAAGGCCATGGGTCCTGATGGTCTTCCCATCGAGTTGTATAAACTGCGACCGGATACGCTGGCACCACATCTCCGTGCTATGTTCCTTGCGGCCCACTCGACGGGTTCCCTCCCGCTAGACCAGCGTCTGGCTACAATTGTGGTTATCCACAAGGAGGGGAGGCCGCGGGACCGAGTCACATCCTATCGGCCCATTTCGCTATTGAATGCGGAGCCCAAAATTCTTGCCAAAGTGTTGGCCAATCGGCTGGTCGGCGTAATGTGTGACTTGATTCACCAGGATCAGTCCGGCTTCATCCCCCATCGCAACACAGCGCTTAACCTGCGGCGTTTGCATGGGGTGCTCGCACGTGTTCCGTACATACGGGAGCCGGCCATCTTGGCGTCCTTGGACGCCACTATGGCGTTTGACACACTGGAATGGCCATATATTTGGGCGACGCTCGCGAAATTTGGGTTTGGCCCAGGGTTTATCAGTTGGGTTAAATTGTTGTACTCTGGCCCGCTGGCACAGGTGGTCGTGAACGGTAGAGTATCGGCTCCGTTCGAGCTGGGCAGAGGCACGCGGCAGGGCTGCCCGTTATCGCCGCTCCTTTTCGCGCTCGCCTTGGAGCCCCTGGCGGAGTGGCTGCGGTAGCATCCTTCTATCCGTGGTCTCCGCTTGACCCCCGAGTATGAGGACCGCGTATCCCTATACGCTGATGACATTCTCCTGTACCTGGCTTCCCCACGTAAATCACTGATAGTACTGGTTGATGTACTGCATTCATTTGGCCATAACTCCGGCCTTGTCATCAACTGGGCTAAATCGTGCGTGTATGTTCTCTCCGGGGAGGCTCCTATCCTTCCGCGGGGCTGTCCTATCCAGATCGCCCCGCGGGGATTTAGGTACCTGGGTGTCTTCATTACCCTGGACGCGGAGGCCCGATATAGTCAGAACTTGCTTCCCCCCCTCCAGTGCCTGAAGGAGGATGTCGCACGTTGGAGGCGCTTGCCGCTCTCGCCGCTCGGCCGGGCGGCATTGTTTAAGATGATGTCGCTGCCGCGTTTCCTGTACGCTCTGCAGAACACAATGGACGTCGTCCCGGCGCGCTACTTCCGCGAAGTGGAGAGTTTGCAACTCCGCCTGTTCTGGGAAGGGAGACCGCGTATCGCCCTGGCGAAGCTGACGCTCCCGTGGTATGACGGGGTGATTGCCCTCCCGGATATCAAACGGTATTATTGGGCCTCCCAGCTGGCTGCGATTAATCACGGCCTGTACGGGCCCGCTCTCAACCCGGCCTTTGAAATGGATAAGATGTTACTGCCGGGTGGTGATTATAACCGAGCGCTTTACTCCAGCTCGCTCGACGCACGTCTGACGGGCCCCACGAGTGTCATGGTACGAGTGTGGCACGCGGCTAATGTAGCGATGGGGTGGAAAGATCGTTTGACCCGGGCGTCGCCACTATACGCATCTGAGCAGTTGGGCACCCTGTGGACCTCGAAGGGCTTCGAGAAGTGGGACATGATAGGCATCAGCAGGGTGGGTGATCTCTGGACTAGGGGGGGATTCAAAACGTTCGAGATGCTGCAGACGGAATTCCAGTTGCAGGACAGGGAGTACTTTCGGTATATGCAGATCCGCCATGCGCTATGCTCCGTCTTCCCGGATGTTGCCTCCATCCCGGAGTATTCCCCTCTGGAGGACAGAGTGCTAGATGGACATGTACCGGAAAGCACGATTTCACTAATCTATAAAAAACTTATTAATGACCGCGCGGGATTGCTGACTAGCCTTCGTGAGGCATGGGTTGCCGATGGATTGGAGCTGGACGACGAGGACTGGGTCTCTGCGGTGACCTCCCCGAAAGAGGTGGCCATACCGGCCCGCCTTCGCTTCGTCCAGCTCAAGATACTCCATAGGGTCTACGTCACGGGGCCAAGGCTACTGCGTATGGGCTATGCTGTGGACGGGCTGTGTAAGCGTGGGTGTGGTTCTTTGGGGACCTATCTTCATATTTTGTGGGAGTGCCCGGAGGTGGAGCGATTCTGGCGTGGTGTGCATGAGGTCCTGCGGGTGGTTACGCGTGTGTCGCTGCTGCCTGAAGCGAGGAGATGCCTTCTGAATGTGTGGGAACCAACCGACTACTCGGCGCCACAGACGTGGTGGGTGACTCTGGGATATATGGTGGCCAAACGCGACATTGCCCAACTGTGGGGTTCCCAGAGGTCGCCGACTGTCTCGGCCTGGAAGGACAACATGGACTGGTGCATGTTTCGGGAAAAGGTAGTGTATGTTGCGAGAGGTAAGCCTGGGATATGGGTGAAAGTATGGGGCCCCTGGAACGCCTACCGCGGGGGAATCTGTACCCCGCCGTTATTGCCCGATCCGTCTCCGGCCCCGTCCCCTTAGCCGGTTTATCGTCCCGGTACCGGGCACTGAGTCCACCTAGTCCCTGTCCTGACCTTTTCCCCCCCTTGATACTCCTATGGATTGGTAGGGTCCCCCTTCTAGGGGAGCACATGCTGCTGTTTCCGATTGTGGGTTGCCTTGTGGATTTGTTTTCTGTTGTTATTTATATCAAAAAGAAACCGTTATGTGGGGTCCGGATGGTGTGGCTACCAACGCTGCTAACTCCTGTGCATTTCCCTTTGCCGCAGCATGCGCGCTATTGTTTGTACCATATGCTCCCTCTGTTTGCTAGCGGCCGGCCTGAAGGTTGTAGGCCCATCTTTGTATATTTTTTGAATTTTGTAATAAACGGTTTAAAAAAAAAAAAAAAAAATTATCCCCCTAATGTTGGATTTATTTTTGGGCATACAGTATAGTGGAGTCCCTCTAAATTCATGGAAAGAAACGGACATTATAGTATTTCCTAAAAAGGGAAAACCTCCTGACGCCCTGTCTTCATATCGTCCAATATCTTTGATAAATTCGGATAATAAAGTGTATTCTAAGATCTTGGCTAATCGATTAGGGAGGATCATGGGTACCTTGGTCTCCCCCTGGCAGCATGGATTCATCCCTGGAAGGGATACGATGGACCATGTTCGCAGGGCAATTACGCTTTTTGACATCATGGCGGCAGGGGGAAGGCCGATGGCCATGATCCTCCTTGATGCGGAAAAAGCATTTGATAGGGTGTCATGGTCGTTTCTTTGGGAGGTACTTAGATATAAAGGCCTCGGCCCTAATATCATTAGAGCCATAAGAGCAATGTATGACAAACCTACGGCACGGAACCAACTTATGGGTTTGGAGTCAGGGAATATCTATATCTCCAGAGGAACGAGGCAGAGGTGCCCCTGTTCTCCTATATAATTTGCTTTGTACCTAGAACCGTTGCTGACGAAGATGATGGCTAGTGAGAAAATTATTCCAGTTAGAACGGGGGAATATGAAAGTAAGATATTTGCATATGCGGATGACGTAGCAGTAATTACGACCCATCCTACCGAAGCCATCCAAGAGATAGAACAGTTGTCAGAAGAATTTGGAGTATTATCAGGTTATGCATTGAATAAGGGGAAAACGATCTTTGTTTTTACGCAGAATTTAATATTTAACGATACCAGGAGAACAGACAGAGCAACGTATTTAGGGGTCTGTATCTGCACCGACATTAAAGATACTATGGAATTAAATTATGAGCCCCTAATTTAGTCGATTGGGAAGGATCTTCGGCGGGTTAATAATTTACATTTAACACTTATAAGGCGTGGTAATTATATAAAAATGAATGTACTTCCCAAGCTGCTCTATCTTTTTCGTTCCATACCATTAGCTATTAATGAATCAATTATGAAGCGGATTGAGGCTATAATTTTAGGATTTATTTGGCAATATTTGTCGCTACCTTTAGATAGAGGTGGTTTATTAGTCCCAAATATTAGGCTTTACTACTATGCTGCTTTCTTGCAACAGATGGTACCACTATTCTCATCCTCTAGCACCGATATATTGAATATAGGTGTAATACCATCAACCTTTGAGTTATCAATGTGAAAAGCATATAGGAAGCTTTGTTTAAAATATATGGAGCGAGGGTTTTATAAGCAAACAAAGCTACAGACAATTCAAGGAGTTTGGAAAGTTTGGAAATGTGTGACCAATATGATAGAAATTCCTAAGTTAAATAGGTATACCCCTTTATGGGATACGCCAATGCTTTCTGTTTTATCAGGAGACGTAGTCAGTAAAAGGTGGGGGGAAAAAGGTATAAGTACATTTGCGAATCTCTGTGACCAACATGAAGTTATATCTTTTCCGGAACTTCAACAGAGGTATGGCCTACCAGGTGGACACTTTATAAAGTATCTTCAAATAATAAGCTGCATAACAATAAACCGATCAGTAGAGAGGGTTGGTGACAAAATACCACTACTGGAAGTACTGAGCAAGAAAGAAAGAAGCAAGATCGGTATACTTTATAATTGTCTATTGGAAAAAATTCCTGATGATTTAAATAAGAATGAGACAGCCTGGGCCAGTAAATTAAACAACCCGGACGTGGATATTGACAAGTCTTTTGCCCTATCCAGGCATATTTTATTAAGTTCTAATTTGAAGGCCCAACTTTATAAAACGGTTTTTAATCTATACTATACCCCGGCAAAGCTGCATAGCTGGGGAAAGAGAAATGATGATAAATGTGCTAGATGTGGGGAAGGGCCGGCAGATCTTAAGCATATGTTATACGATTGTAATAAGTTGACCGATTTATTGAAAGAGATATCAAGGTTTTATGGTGAGCTATTCGGACAGCGTTTGGTGATGACACCAACCCTAATGATTCTAGGATATGATTGTTCCTTAGGTCTGGACAGGAAACAAGCTTATTCTCTTTTTATAGGGGCAGCGGTGTATAGGATACTTTTAACCGCACGTTGGAAAGATGTGGAACCCCCAAACTTTCAAATGTGGTTGTCTAGACTGTTGGGAATATACAATCAGGAAAAGGCCCTGTATGCGTGTAGAGGTGTTCGCTGTAAGGTACGGGGGAGGGAGGTCTGGGCATATATCTCAGAATGGTATAGGGAAAGACTGGGGATTGGCTAAGTAATTGTACAATTTTAGAGTATTACTCTGCAGCATTATAGGGGCTTAGCTAACATGAACTATATATTTGTAATTTTGCGTATTTGTACATATGTACTCTCTACCTCCGAATCTTGAAGTTTGAACAGTTGTATTGTATTTATAAAATTCTGTGCTCTTTGAATGAAAAATAAATAAATAAATAAAAATAAACAAATTATTCATCATCACTTGCACTGTATTGCTCGCATTTTCTGCCCCAGCACCCTATGGATCTTTACCTGTTGTGATGGAGGTACCACACCAAACTGAGGAATAAACGCAAGAGAGTGTAATGTGAAGAAGCCTCTGGTAAGAAACGCCAGATGCACCAGTCGCAGAGGATCACAGACTGACCATTGGAACCCTGCAACCATCATGGTAAGCATCAACGTCACATAACTATGGCAACGTGTAATAACACAATGCAGGGGCACGAGGATAAGAAATATGATGTGCATGCCACATACATATCACATTCACCCCCTTATGATTAAAACGTAAAGACTATACAACTGAGAAAACTATCAGAACATTGCAAAATATCATAAACGTATCTAGTAGATCATTTATTTGTATGACGGCGCCGCAAACTGCAGAAAAAGGAACCGTTTTACATAAACATTAGACTAAGTCCATCAGGTATAAGGCTGCTTTGGTCAACCTTTAAGTACCGTTGATATGTTCAACCAGTACTTTTATTCAGGGTCGAATCTTCTGATGTTGATCTCTCGCACACACCAGCATCATCCACAGGAATCACGCGGCTGTCGACCATGTGAGACACCGAAGAAGAACAACAACCCAAACTACGACTGCTCCAACCATGCCAAATGATATGAGAATTCACTGCAGAACTCACACCAACACCAGACCGCAAGAGGAGATCACCACTCCTCCCTAAGGCAGCCTTGCTTTTGCTTCATGACCTGCCATCCTCTATCCTAATAGATCCCTTCCCAACAGATATCACATGGATAGGCTCAGAAAAAGCTTAGACTGACCCAGGTGAACTAGACCAGGATGCCTGATCCTAATTAGGTCACCCACTTTAAAGTCACGCAATTTGGTATGGTGAATTGAGATCTTTGAGAGTCTTTCGTCATCCTCTTAAATTCAGGCAAATCAACCGGATTTTGATTAGGGCACAAATGAGAAATGAACCCAGGGACTAGTTTTGTGACTGGTTCTTTCAAGCACAAGAGTCTGAATGCACTAATACTCGTAGTAGAATGAGGTGTTGTGCGGTAACTCCAATATCTGAACCTCTGAGTGCATTCAACATTCGGCCCAGTAGTGACAGCTAGTAGAATGGTAGCTTTAAATATGTTGTTGATGCACTCAGTGAAACTTTTGATCTGGGGCCAATACAGAGCCACTCTCTGATGCTGTATGCCACCATTGCATAGATTATCTTGCGCTTCAATAGAAACATTTTGGACACCATTGCCTGACACAATGACCTCGGGATATCCTTTAATAGCGCAAACCTCCTCAAAAATCCTGATCACGTTTTAGGTGGACGGCTCCTTGACAAATGTGTAGTGGACCCATTTACAATGCTAATCTATCAAAATTCAAATGTATTCGCTGCCATGTGGTAAGTTGTGCCTTGGGCCCACAAAGTCGATGACCACCTTCTCCCAGGCCACCAAAGGAAAATCAACAGGGAGTAATGGCTGTTCCTAGTAACCAAAATATATCTGCACATTGCACCTGCCACACACTGTAGTACGTAATTCTACAGACATCTCTAAACCTTGCCACCAATAATATTCCTGAGCTGTTTTTTTAGCAACAGTCATGCCTTGATGACCCCCATGAGCCAAAGCTGTCAACCTAGAATGCAAACTGGTTAGGTACCACAACGTCACTTTTTATGAGTTCTCCTTAAATGCTTCGAAAATCTTGCACTTTGCAATATGTTTGCAGCTCTCCATCAAGACTTCTTTCCTTTCGCCACCCTTAGACAATAAATGTTTAACTTCACAAAGAGTTTGTCCTCCAACAAGCAGCTTTATCATTTGTCCTTAGGAACCACCTTAGCAGAATATTCCGCCGCATCTAATCAATCATCAAACATTCATTGTCCTTTCTTAAAAACACCCTCCTCCACAGAATCCTGCAACAACAACCAGGGAAGGAAATCTGCTCTTGAACTCATCTTAGTTGCTACATGGAGTATCTGGAGGAGAGGTTGTTGTCGCACCAGGAAATGATATAGCTTGCTGAGTTCCTAAGAAATATAATGTGTCCAGAGCAGCCTGGAAAGGACACTTGAAAGGAGAACCCCCTGAAATCTGTTCTACAGTTGCAGACAGTCAAACAGTGAGACACCTCTGCCCAGTGATATGCCCTCTTTAGCCTTCTATAGCCAAGGAAGGGAGTGCTCTGCAGAGAAATCTGAAGCCTGCTGTGTAACCCCGGCTGGTGTCTGCCTGATAGTCAGTGTCCCAGAGGTAAAGGGAAGTCACCTGAGTCTGGATGTCATTGAGAAAAATCTGTGAACCTGTTTTGAAGCACCTAGAAACCTGCCTGCTTTCTTGAAAGAGAGAAGGAGCCTGTCAATCCTGTAGGAGGAGTGTCTGACCAGGAGGAGAGAGGTGCAGCATGTCCCAGATGTCTGTGGGGCACCCACAAGAGAGGACTGGGGAGAGTGATCTTGTCAGCAGTGTTGATGGCCCCATAGTCTGTGCGAGATGCAACCCTGTGACTGCAATTTATGAGGTTAGGGCTGTGATTGTGTGTCAGATTGAGCCTGTGCATGGCTCAGCTGCCAGCTGAATATTCAGAAAATCAATATTCCGGCTGGGCATGCCTGCTTGAGTTGTGATCAACCTGTGCATGGCTGCTACTGCCAAAACCTTGTGTTTGATCTGTGTAAGTCTGCAAATACTTGGGGCCAGATGTACGACCCGTTTTTGCATGCGCAAACGGGTTTGCGAACCCATTTGCACATGCAAAAACATTTGGGCCATGAACATAGCCCATTTAGCGAGTCGCAATTTTTTTGCGACTCGCTAAAAAGGTTTTGCGATTCGCTATTTGGAAGGGGCGTTCCCTTCAAAATAGCGAGTCTCAAAATAATGTACTAATGTTTTGCGTCCGCAATTGCAGTCACAAAACACTCGCAGTTACCACTTACTTCATGTAGGTGGTAATGCATTTGCAAATGAGAAGGGGTCCCCAGGGGATCCCTTCCCCTCTGCAAATGCATGCAAAATAATTTTTTAAGGGCAGGCTGAGGTCCCAGGGACCACTGCCTGCCCTTAAAAAATGAAACTAAAATGTTTTATGTTTTTTTTTTTTTAACCTCTTCAGTGCCCCGCCCTTTCCCCGCCCTGTGCCAGGCCTTTCATTAGCGGGCGGGGTTCATGACGAGATAGTCTCGTCATGGGCACAGCGCAACCGCGCTCCATGACGAGACTATCTCGTCATGGGCACTGAAGGGGTTAAATGCATCACGTTTTCCTTTAGGGAAAACGGGCTGCATTTTAGAAAAACACGCTGCTTAATTAAAAAGCAGTCCAAGACATGGTGGTCTGCTGAGCCCAGCAGGCCACCATCCCTGGGAGGGCTGGCATTCACAATGGGGTCGCAAATTGCAAGACCCCATTAAGAATCGCAAAACAGTGTAAACACACTGTTGTACATTTCATGTAGCGCCTCGCAATATGCGACTCGCAATGTGTCGCATATTGCAAGGCGCTAAATGAAAGGGTCATACATCTGGCCCTTGGTGTTGTGATCAGATTGTGTGTGGCGGAGACTGCCCAGAATAACCAGCCCATGGGAGAGCAGCAACTGCCCATTGTAACCGGCCCATATTGAGCCACATCTGCTGAAGTTCATCTGGCACAATAGGAGCTCCAGCAAGGAACTGCCAGCTCTGGTGTGGGTTTGTCACTAAGACTCCGACTTCACGAACACTCACCATTGGTCCGCCTGGGACCGCTTCAAGCTAGGGCAACCATCTTTGCTTCTGCCAGGTGCATTATCAGGTGTGGGACTGGTAGATGAAGCAGGCAACCCAGGAGAGCTGCCAGCTGCTGTGCAACATGTTGCGTATGAGGGTGTGAGTGCACCCGAGAGCCGGGTGGTGGAACTGATCCAATGGGACTATTGCACTGCTGAATGGTTAGAATGTAAGCTGTTAGAACTGAGTGAACATTTTTGGGTGTGATAGAAACTAAATCTGAGCTTTAATGTGCTAATAACCTGCATCCCATAGTTGGGGGTTCCACCAAGTCCAGTGGTGGGGGAATCTGGATCACGTGGGGAGGTAGGGAGAAAGCAGGGGAAGACGCAACACTGCTTGAATAGTATCCAGTGGCACTAAATTGTAGTTGATGTACTATTATGCTCTATTGTGTATTAAAATACATTTTTCTATACAGATAGCACTGGGCTGGACATTATTTTACTGAGCTGTTGTATGATTGTTGAACACTTAGCCTGAGCACTCCTTCACTACCTCCCTGACAAGCCCGGGATTGCTCACCATCACTACCACTCGGAGTCAAGTGCCAACTATGGAAGGGGTTGTACTTGGCCCAGTTTGCAGAGTTATAGTAGGACAAACTCTGGGACACAAGTGACAAATGACCCCTCAACAACCAAGCTTGAGGCCCAGCAGACCCTGGTTCCCTTATGGGCCTTTAACCGGGCCCAACAGGAGTATATCAAGCAATTTGGCACAGTTCAAAGAGGATTTCTTTGTTCCATCTGGAGGCCAATGACCAAGTTGAAAGGTTTAATAAAGTTATTAGAGATATCATTCTGGTGACCTACAATAGTGTCAGGATTTGGAGTAAGAGTCTCCAGGAAATGCTGGTATACTGTCCGGCTTGACATCTGGTTCCTGGGTATTTACTGTTATACATATTGTAGTGTGTATGCCTAGATCAAAGTTGTATCTTTGTCAGTTAAAGAACAGACACAAGATCACAGAGGAGGTTGACAAATTGCTGTCCGTAAACGGCTGGTGAAATCTGAGGAAGATGAAGCAACAGAATGTTAAGACTAAAGGAACATTGACAAAAGTGGTTGTGTGGGTTGGACAGTTGATGAGAGTATGGAAACCATGCGGGCTAAGGTCGACTCTCAACAACTAGTCATGCAGGTTCTTAAAAGAGCTGTCAGACTAAATGGTGGAAAGGTGTATAATTTGGAAACAGTCTACTTGTCCCGGGGTGGATAAAGCATTGTGGACCCCCAGGAGGAGGGTGGGAGTAATGTGTTTTTGGATGTAGAGGTTCCAGTGGAAGGTAGCATGTGGATGGAGCTATAGAGTAAGTGTGAAAGGTATTGTGAGTATGTCAATTGGTGTAAGTAATGCAGATGAGTTCTGGAGGAGAGGTTGTTGTTGCAACAGGGAATGCTGTAGCTTGCTGAGTTCCTAGGAAATATCAATATTTTTTAGTGCAATACAGATATTAGTTATTTTTGTTTCTGGCTGTTGTCAGTCTGTATGTTTGTCGGTGGGCATATTTTGGTAGTGTGTGCTGTTGGTGTGTGGACATGCATGTATAGGTTTTATTGTTTTAGTATGTGTTGTCTGTGGGATTATCTTTTATTTTAAGTGAGGGAGATGTGTGGTAGCGTGCTTGGTATTAGGTGCTTTGAAATATGCAGAGCAGGGATATGTATGAGGCGTGCGGTGATTCATACACTGAGGTTGTGTTGCACTCTATGCTTATCGCTTACGATAACAAAACCAATATAACATTGCTAATTTATCGTGCGCCTCTTCTCTTGTGACAAAACTGTATTAAAATAATCTGAAGCAAAACCTTTGGAGGGATCCTCTCAATGCAAGCCACATAACTAGTTCTATTTTCTTTTTGATCAGCCAATTTTGGAGGAATATTCTATCTTCTACACATTTTTCCAAGACACCATGAGTACTGTTCACATTTATTTTTTCAAACACTGAGGAATCTGAAGATTTTTCACAGCTGTATCTGTACGACCAATACAAGAAGAATATTCAAAATATATTTATTCTTTCGAATTTGACTGCTTAGACTAGCCTGTGCAACAATAAAAATGTTTTTACCTGAAAATTATTCATTCTGTCCAGTCACATTAAGAAGAATCAATCTTGCACCAAACATAAGCAATGAAGTGGTATGATATCCTTCACAAACACAAACCTAATTTTAGAGTGAAGTTATCTCACAACATTACTTAGCAACATCCTCTTTGAAGTTCTTGAAGTTCACAGCAAAAATAAACATGTTTGTGCACTTTACGTCTTCGACCAAGTTACAGGATATTCAATGCATATGTGGATCCCAAGTTAACTGTTCAAATGTTTTCGGAATGATAAAACTTTTTAGTTAGTTACCATACTTTATTTCAGATAGTTCAACGTTTTCAGAGATAGCTGATTTCTCCCCAATAGGGCAGAAGTAATTGAAAGCTACTACTCTTCTTTTTTGTTTAATGTACAGTCGAAGTTTGTCTCTAAAGGTTTCTCCTAAGAAACTGTAAATGATTGGGTTCAGGCAGCTGTTGGAGAAGGCAGCTAAGTTCACAATATGCCCCATCAAGGGGTGGTGGTGCCTGAAAGATTGGTTGCTTGCATAGGTTGCCGGATCACTCTGTTGAAGGAGCCCAACACTAATAAAAACATTTTCAGGGAGCCAGCATATGAAAAATACAAGAACTACCACAAAAATCATCCGGAGAGCCTTCTGTCGCCGAGGACGCAGGCTCTGGTGCTTGTGTGCCCGAACCAGCACCCGAACAATGAGTGAGTAACACAGCCCGATGATGACGAATGGAATGATGAAGCCAAGGGTGATTTCAAGCCACTGGATTTCTTTGACATCTGCAAAACAAAAATTAACATCCCCTGTGTGTTGCACTTGCACAGCAGTAAACGGTACCAGTGCGGCTGAGATTGATGCCATCCAAATAAGGCCACAGTTCAACCGTGCGTGCTGCATAGTTCGAAACACATTGGACTTCATGACTTTCGCAAGAGCGATGTATCGGTCGAAACTCATCCACGTCAGAAAGAAAACGCTACTGTACATGTTGATCTGAAGGAACAAGGACATGAAAGTGCATAGAATTGTGATGTCATAGTATTTCTTATTGAGGTTGAACACCTCGATTATTGAGTCAGCGACTAGGATGAGGTCAGCTACCGCCAGGTTAATGAAGTACAGATCCGGTATTGTCATTTTTTCACGAAAGCGAATGTTCACAACCAAAATCAACATATTCCCAAAAATACCAACTGGGAACAGCAAAATAGTGTAGAGGCAGGAGAGGATGAGACTGATGACGTAGTGCTTGTTGACATCAGCTCTGCTGTTTTCCAAGCCGAACGGTGTGCTTTCATTGAACACTTGGGATCCATTGAGCTCAAAGGAGGAGAGGTTATAGAGAACAGATGTTTCTCCTCTAGTGTAAACTTCCATTTTGTGAAATCACAGCAGAAAAGGGAGCCTTTATATGCTTCAGTTGATTTGGAGTGCCAACTTGGGATTTTCCAGCGTGGCTACAAGTTCTGTTCAAATATTTTCTTCTCTAACTAGTTATCACATTTTGAAATAAATGTAGCTCAGCATCAAACCGTCCACGCGTCTAGTAATGAAAAATCTGAAATGATGCCAATAAAGCTTTGCAGAAGCACCTTTTTGAGCTGCCGGCTGTAAATACTTGTCTCTGCGATCTCAAAATTTGAGACGCCAATTCACAAGTTGATGTTTCCTTTCCATGGTGATCCCCCTGATGTGTCCTCTTTTGGTTCATGAAGTGTCTTTGGTAGAATTTCTGAAAGTAATATCTTCATGGTTTTCCTCATTCCACAGTAGACTCAGATTATACAGTGCTGTGTTGATGGGGTCACCTCTTTGGTCGTGTAGATGCTTAGACCTGTAAGGAAAAGATGAAGAAAAAGTATGATTAATTGATTAGGTGTTTGATTTGACTTTATGATGCTCTCTGAGCTGGGTTACTCCCATATGACATAGACAAATTATGTGTGCTGTGTCATGCTACTTTTTATATTGCTTTATTTAACATTTTAATGTAGCACAGCTACACCTAAGACAAAGGTGATTCATCTCTGTTTTGTCTTCCCTTCCTTTGCTGTCAGAAAAGAAAATATTTCTGTATTTACATAGGAGTTGGTTACAATCCTTTGGTGCAGATCTATTATTTTAGTTGAATCTATTTATGCGGGATGCGACACATGTTCACATGTGCTCTGCTCTCTGAGGCACCATTGGGCAGTTAGAAGGACTCTATAAAAATAAATAAAATAAATATTTACCCTTAATTGCTAATGACAATTGTGAGAAAGTCATCCTTTTTGCCCTGATCACCCCCATTTGTGACTGATAGTGGTAGTTACTGACTCTGATTGTGTCCTGGACTCTGCTAACCAGGCCCAGGGCCAGTGCTCTGTTTAGAAGGTACATACATGGTAATCAGGTGTAATTACAATTGGTTCTGACAACCTACCTATAAGTCCCTATTATGTGGTAGGGCATGTAGGTTTAGAGCAATGTGCGTGCACTGATTTGGTGTCTGCTGTTATTTTAAAGGTAGCCTTGCTTGGCAGCCTACTTTTAAAATAAAACTGTGACAAAATTTGCCTTTGTAATTAATAACACTTCCAAATTCGTAAATTACCTTTTTATTACATATAACAGTAGGTTCCCTAAGGGTAGGGTGTTTTGTTACAAAAAGCAGGGACATTATAAAAGATGTTTGAAATGCCTTGATGAGTGTGAAACTGCCAATTTTGCTTTTCCCCATTGTAGCGTTGCTAGCTTCATAGGCTACCATGGGAAAACTTTCCTAAACATTAATAAAGCCTAACTTTTGACAGGAGTGAGCTAGAACAATTATTCAAAGTATCAAAATAATAGTTACAATAAATCCAACAACTTGTCAAGGTTAGATTTATTATAACTTTGCAAGGAGTAGTTATAGAATTTGCTTTCCTGAAGTTACCAACAGCAGCCCTGTAGTAGCCTCTTCTGATTGGCCAGACTTTGACAGGCAGAGCCAAACTGCTCCTGATTATGTGTGAAGCGGCATGAGCTGAAACAAAGAGACCATCTGGTTGAAGGAGATCTGCTGCTGCAGATGCCAGGACCGGTAGGGGGTTGGGTAGCAAAACTTGTCTTCAAAGGGAGAATGATAGATAGCACAGGAACCAGGCCCTCCCCCACTTCCTGCACCCCTAGCCAGATGGGAGCCCCTCTAATTCGATTAGGAGAGAGGCTGGCAGGGAAGCGTAGGGAAAATTTAGCCACACCTATGGGTTATGTCACCCAGACCTGAACTCCCAGGAGAAATTTTCTCCATTTTTATTTTGAGTGAGAAGTGCTTTCTGGGATAAAAATATGGCACACTTCTAAGGAAGTGGTCATCACACAGGGTGACAACTTTAAACCCATTGGTTAGGGGTGCCCCCACTCTTGCCAGCCCAGAAACCTGAATACATTTTCAGATCCCTGATTGAAAACATCTGAAGAAGAAGAACTTCCCTGCTGAATCCCTGGTCTGCACAAAGAGAGGGCTGCACTCACAAGGACTGCATCTGCTGCACACTCAAAGCTTCACAAAAGAGGACTTTGCCTGGCTTCCAAGATCAAGCAGTGGACTCCCTGATCAGTAACAGAAGCAAAAGATCTGAAAGAAGTCATCTGCATTAACTCCAACAAACACAAGCCCAGCTGACCAGCTTCACCTGGACTTTTCTAAATTTGGCCAGGTGCATTGTCGATATTGTAGTCCTAAACCACCAAGAAGCATCTCAGAGTTTCTAGACCATTGGCTTGTGTTGTGGACCCTCAAAGACCCTCAAGAGACCTTCTGGAATAAGATCCAGGAGTTAGAGAACTTTTGGACAGCTTTCTGGAAAAAGCTCCATAAGCTCACCTACCTAGATGACGCGAGTCAAGCCGGCAAACACGAACTACGACTCAGTCTGACTTGCAGGTTTGACTCACTCAAAGCTTCGCAGCCCTGTGACGATGAAGCCACAGACCTCCAGTACTCACTGAGGCTTTGCGACGCAGCAGGCCACGTCATCGAACCGGAAGCTGAATTGCCGAAGCCGATCTCTCAACATCAAGACAAAAAGATCCATAAAAGTGACTAAGTGCAAAGGTAACATTTTGACTGGCCCCAAACACCCAACATTTCCGACCCGTGCTCCATTGCTGGCAGCCTGAAACTTTGACTTGGTCTCGGTCAAGCACGACCGGATAGCCGTGGTTGGCGAATGTCACTTTTTGGCGCTAGAAAGCTAGTTTTTACATTTAACATTTAAAAATGTGTATCTTTGGTTCCCTACATTGGATTGTTGTCGTTTTGGTGTCATTTTAAAGGTAAAAATAGTCTTTATATAAATTGGTGTTGGCTTTTTATTGTGTCTTGTGTCTTTCTTATTTAATGTTTTGATGATATTACATGGCTTTCTCCTAAGTTAAGCCTGACAGCTTGTCAGCCAAGCTATCAAAGGTTGAACAAGGATTAATTTATTGATGCTTAACTGAACTTAATTTGTGATTGTGGTGCTATTACTAGTTGTAGGTACCTACCTGCACCTACTAATAAACCACCTTCCAACAACAATGTGTTGAAAGTACTTCAGCTGTATGTCTGAAATAATCTTAATATGTAAGGGATAAAGTACCCCCTGCCATACATTATAAGGATTTTGCAAGTCACAGAGGAGTTCCATAACCATATCGAGGAATAAGGCCAAAGGTCGAGTTCTTTTATAAGGTTATGGATCTCAAAGGTGACTTGCAATATCTTATCATGTATGGCAGGGGATACTTTATCCCATATAATACATGGCCACACCATCTTTTTTCCTACAAACCACTTAAAAATTTGCGGCATAGCTCTTTCGTAAAGAGAGAGAGCATGTTTTCAAACATGAAGAATTAAAATAGAATCTCTAGTGTAAAATTAAACACATCAAAAACATGTTACATATTTGTTGTAAAAAGATATTAGAAACAGTTCAATACAAGTCAGTTAAAAAAACTGCAGTAACTTAGAATGTGTATAAACATGAAGTATTAAAAACATAAAGTTCTTTCTTCTAGTCACTGGAAGCTAGAAAAAATAGAGCAGAAGCAAGAAAACAACATTTATTTTTTGTTGCTTTAAACAGCTGCTCTGTGGCCTGACTTGCCTTTCATCTCAGCTGCTGGCTCTGACAGCATGCATTGTGAAGTCAGAACTCAACTGCAATCACTTACTAGAGTCGGGTTCTGACGTCTTTTATTTATAATCGGCAACTGAGTGCGTCACTAGTGGCCGATTATAAATAAATTAGAGAGGTGCATTTATACAGGGATTGCAGTATACCACGTATTGTAAAATAAGCTGTACATTTCAGCCTACTAAATGTTGACCTTTATGTGTTAATTTACCTATATGCTGGTACAAGCCATAGGGCCTGATGACGAACTTGGCGGAAGGATACTCCTTCATCATGTTGTAGACGTGTGCACCACACATGCATGCACCTACTAGATGATGTCTTTTTAGCAACAGATCCGAGTTGTATTGGTAACTAGAAATAAAATAAAATGTTCAAAAGCTTTTTTTTTTTCCAAAGCAGGCGGGAGCCGAAGCAGCACTGGAGTGGGTGGGCAGAATGGTGAAGCAACATGGGTGACAGAGGGGGATGAATAGAGAAGCAACAGAGGGGAGGGGATAACGACAAAGTAACACCAGAGGGGAAGTTAAAGCAACGGAAGGAGGGCAGGAGGGGATGCTAAAGCAATGGGGGAGGGCAGGAGCGAAAGCAACATGGGGGGGGGGAAAGCAACACAGAGGGCACATGTGTGGCAGCAATGAGTAGGAGCAGATAGGTAGGTGCAAGAGGTAGGAAGACTGGCGCTTCACAGAGAGCAACACAGAGTGCAGTTGGGGAGATGTACATGATAGAGATTCCTCAAAAACACACACACGCAGGAACCACTGCCAAACTTCAGAATCGTCTCCAGCGCATACAGAACGCCTCCGCACGACTCATCCTCAACATCCCTCGCCACAGCCACATATCCGCCCACCTGAGAAACCTCCACTGGCTCCCCGTCAACAAAAGGATCACGTTCAGGCTGCTCACCCACGCACACAAGGCGCTCCACGACATGGGCTCCGAATACCTCAACAGCCGCCTCTCGTTCTACACCCCCACCCGCCAGCTCCGCTCCACCAGCCTCGCCCTCGCCACCGTCCCACGGATTCGCAGAACCACCACCGGAGGAAGATCATTCTCCTACCTGGCAGCGAAGACTTGGAACTCCCTCCCCAAACACCTACGACTGACCCAAGACCATCTCACCTTGAGGAAACACCTCAAGACCTGGCTTTTCGAGCAGTAGCGCCCCCCCCCCCCCCCCCCCCCTCAGCGCCTTGAGACCCTCACGGGTGAGTAGCACGCTCTATAAATGTATTGATTGATTGATTGATTGACACACGCTAACGGAGTGCTTCACACACAAGAAAAAAGCAGTGTCAGAAATGCAAGAAGTGGAAGCAGCGATGCCAGGCAGTCAGACATTGTTAAAAGGCAACGCTCTCTTGAACGGACAAACACAACATTGAAAAACTGGACTATGATTAAGAAGTAGGCAAATGATAGTGACAAGAAAAGCCAACCAATGGCAAGCAAGTGGAGGACTACCAACCCCTCTATGTTCTAGATAAGCCACAATATGCCATGCAACAGACAGCGCATGCACTGTCTAGTAGGCCTGACCTAAAAACATTAAACCTTGGCATGGCATACATGCCCTCAGAGCAGGATGACTAATGTGTGTTTCTTAACCTTTTACAGCGTACAGTCCTTTGGCCAGTTCCATCAGTACTGCATGGCAGTTGATAAATGTGACACGCTTAAAGAGAGCTTTATCCACCTTTCTAGGAGCGAAACTGAGCAAATGACATGCCAGTGATGGTCATGGGAGATGGAGAGGGCAGCTGTACCAGCAAAAAGGTCTGTCTACATTTTGCAGGCATACAGAAGAGAGCAGTTTTAAGTCGTTTGAGTCAGCAGGTGCCAGTACACCTGACTGAAACTAGATGCTATCAATTTCTGTTGTTCATCCAGAAGCTTTGTTGGGAGCTAGTGGAAGTCCTTTCAGGATTAGAGCTTGGTTACAGGCACCATATCCTCACCCTGTACTTTCCACATGCAAAGTGCAGGAAGACTTTATAGCGGCACTGCATTTATAGATGCACAAACACTGGGGATGAGAGTGGGTCACTTTCTCTCCATTGAAGGCCATTGAGAGCTTGCCTGCATGTGGATATGTGTGTGGGAAGATGGTGGTTAGGGCCTGTTAACAAGGAAGGCCTGGGAGTTACCTCCAGCTCCACCCTCCAGCTCATGCCCTCTAGTTCTCTTTTCTTCCCTTAGTGCCCTGAAGCCCATCTCAGATGTGCCTCTCTCTCAAATCACCCATAATGGAACAGGTAATGGAAGAAATATGCAAGAATGTAAGTATGTGGTATTTGTATAGCATGAACCTAACGTAAAGGCAGTGAAGTGACATGCGAGGTCCCTGGCTTCTGGGAAAGGAAGTAGATTGCTGTTGCATTGTGATGTAGTGTTCTTTAAAGATAGGTACCTTCGGTTCTTTCCCTAATTGGAATAGGCTTTGGGGTACCCCAGCTGGAAAAAGGACGTTAATCCAGATCCCGAATACATAAATAAGGGAAGGTCTGTTGCTCTCTTTTTGCATATCTGTGTGTCTAGTCTCCTGGATTCCGGACAGAGGAATTGCCATGAGCCACCAGAGAGGGTGAACTTGTCAACCCGATATGTGGGGATGCTGGATGTGATGGCTCTGTAAATGATGCAGCTGGTTTTGAAGATGGTGAGGGGCAGCCAGGTGATCCAGTAGAGTTTCATCAGGATGGGGGTGATGTGGTCATATTACTTTATTCCCTGGGTGAGACATGCTGTGGCATGTAGGATGCCTTTGGGAGCACTGAGTGGAGTCTGGCAGGCTATCGAGCAGGACATTGTCAACATCCAGAAGTGAGTGTTAACCTGCTTAAACAGTAGTTCTCAAGTCACTATGTGCAAGGAATTGATTCACATTTCTTTAATAGACACAGCTGGTACCAGGATGTGCTTTTTTCTTGGCAATGTGTCCATTTAAGGTGAGGTTGGTGTCCGAGGTCAATCGAAGTGACTTTGACATGTTTGAAAGGGTTCACTGATAGAATTTTGATGTAACAAACATCGATGTTAAAAATATCGAGAAAAAACTATCGACCACAAAAATATCGACTCTCATACCTTAACAGGTAGGTACAAAAATATTGACTCATAAATATCGACGTAAAAAATATAGATGTACAAAATATTGTTTTAAATATATATAAAATAAAATAATATACATCAAATCTATTAAATACTAATATTATTTTTAACAAAATAAATTACATTTAATATACATTTTAGCTAAATAGAACAAATAAACTTAATTAAAATAAATTTCAACACACAAACATTATAATTTATACATATACATATATTTCCTTAAAATGTATTTATTAACTATTATCTTGATCTCATTTTTAAACTTTAAAATTATATAAAAATAAAATATATATATCAATAATTTTAAATAAAAAAATTCCATAATACATTAAAACCTTAAACTATTAAAAGAAATGTAAAATAACAGTTCCCAATACAATAAGTTGTAACAGTAGGCAAAGTGCTGGATAGCAGAATAATTAAATTTACTATTCCAACTCAAGTGAGTGCAAACGTACGGAAAGTTTTGGATAGCAGAGGGGTAAAAACTACTATTGCCACTCCAGTGATAGCAACAGTAGGGAAAGTGTTGGATAGCGGAGGGGAAAAAATTACTATTCCAACTCCAGTGAGTGCAACAGTGGGGAAAGTGTTGGATAGCGGAGGGGTAAAAATGACTATTCCCACTCGAGTGATGGCAACAGTAGGGAAAGTGTTGGCTAGCGGATGGGTAAAAATTACTATTCCCATTCGAAAGAGTGCAACAGTAGGGAAAGTTTTGGATAGCGGAGGGGTAAAAAATTCTATCCCCACTCCAAAGAGTGTAAAAGTAGGGAAAGTGTTGGAAAGTGGAGGGGAAAAAATTACTGATCATTTGAGAAATCTCATTAAAATTCATTGAAATATGGAATGTCCATAGCAAGTAGTAGAAGAAGCAGGTCCAAAATTTGCTTGTGGTCGAAATAAATGTTCTTTATTCATAAGATATATTTAAATGTTTAAAATCCAAAGATCATACAAATGATTCTTTTAGCCAACGCGTTTCGTCTCTGTCTAGACTTCTTCAGGGCTCAAGGTTCAATATTTGTGGATTCAATTACATTCCACTAGCAATAGGAACTATCCTTGAGTACGGACGTTTTAGAACGCTGCTGGCCACCCTGCCTATTCCTGTTATTTCTTTATGAACATCTAATTCAGATGACTATTTTGACACCGTATTTATTTGTGTCATTGAAACTTTCCTTTTGCTAGTATAATATAACTCCCCGTCCTGAGCCCTAAAACCTGGCCCCAGCCCTGAAAACTACCCATCCCCAACCCTGCACAAAAAACTACTCGCCAAGCCGCAGGCAGTAAGGAAGTAAGCAGGAAGTCTGGACAGGAAGTCTCCAACACCTCCCACCCCCCGCCCATCTGCTCCAAATCTAGAGCGCTGACTCCCTTTACCATGCATATGCCTTTACCGCCATTACAACGGAAATTGTTGTAAAGACATGCGTGGTAAAGGAATATGCATGGTAAAGGCAAACGTGGAAACGCTGGCGTTCTTACGGTACGCGTAGTTCCACCCTCGCTTTTAATGCCGTTTCCAGCCTGGAAATATTATAGTCATTTTAACGAGGAAGGTGCACCAGTGATGTCAATGGGATTATACTCCCAAACATCTGAGTCCACACTCCTCAGACTGGTACCATGTTGCAGTTACATCACCCCCAGGAAATCTTTGAACATGTGATCCATTCTTGATTTAACTATTTGCTGAGACTGGTGACTGGACAGCAAGGGGAGTTGTCCACAGTGGCGATAGAGTAGCAAGATTCACAATTCAGGGTGGCACAGACAGTGTCCTCGCTCTAGCCCGTAGGCCTAGTAAGTCTAGAAACATCACTTATTTTCATTGTCATGGTCATGAGCTGTGGTCTGTAGCGTATCTCGAGCCAACCAGGGAGATTGTCTCACATCCATCCTCCTCAAGTAAATATATAAGGCCTGCGCTCCTACCATGTCAACCATCCCATCCTCAGCCACACCCTGACATCTCCAATGGGATTCACAGGCAACGACCTTCACTGGTTCTCCTCCTACCTATTCCACACCAGTTCATTCACATGGGCACCTCTAGGATGCATCATTCGCAAATTTGAACAAGGTTCCACTTGTCTGTATTGCATTTGCGGGCAAAACTCACCATCAAGAGGCCCTGAGACCACAGATGCCACACTATTCGTGTACAAGAAGGTTTCAACATAGGCTTCCCCCAGGACCGCATTCTATTCTGGGCATGCTCGAAGGCACGATAGCCCTGAAGGGTTCTGCTCAGTGAGTGATAGCGGATGATGAGCTGAGAGTTGGGAGGAAGGAGTATGGTGGTATGAGGGATACTAGATAGATAAAGGGCAGGATGCCAGCATTCGATCTCTCATCTTGCACCTGCCATACAAGACTACAGGTATTTAATTGTGATGGTTTGGTGTGGTTAGGGTTATATTCATTCCTAAACAAGATGCCATCTTCCAATTTGTGCTGCCAGAAATTCCCTGTCCAAGATGGTGTGTGACCATTTTCCTGGGAAGTAATTTCCTGTTTTGCTCATACAAAGTATACAAAGGGCAGCTTGAATATGAGAAGGATTTGTTGCTTTTCACTTTTCACTTTTCATTGTGTTCCTCACCCAATTTAGAAACTGCTTGTTCCAGATTTTTGCTCCTTTCTTCTGCAGCTGTTTTTCTCTACCGGATTCCTCAGCCTTGAAGAATACGCTAAATTCTTTCTCTAACCTGACTTAGGATATTAGTGGTGGATAGTTGCTTCTACTGCGCTGCAAAGATCTTCATCTTTAACTTCAACCATCTGAAGGAGACATCTGATATCTTTCACGTGTATGTTAAGTGCAGGGTGGCACCCATTGTTCAGGCAATCACAAACAAAACATGGGAAAGCTTCACTGAATCTGGTCGATGACAGTCTCCCATCATTTTCAACCTCCGCATCGAGCCCCTTCAGGCTCACTCCTAGATTACAGCATCAAAATTCACCAATATGCCCCTGATGTACACCTCGACTTGAAAGTCTGCTCTGCTCCAGACAACCTGCTCCTCAATCAATGCCTGCACCTTATCCAGACCTCAATTCTACCAAGACAAAGTTGCTGATATTTGACAAGAACAAAAAACAACAACAACCAGCTCAAACATGGCACAATGACATGGACACAGCAGATTTTAACCAAGACTTTCAAACAGAATATCGAGTACAAAATATTGAGTTGCACAAATATCGAGTCATTAATATCATGGATCAGGAATATCGACAGCAAGAATATCGTGGTCAAGAATATCGACCTAAGGTAAGTAATATTGATTTTAAAAATATCAACGTGTTTAATATCGTTTGCAAAAATGAAGGGGCTTATTATGATGGCGTAATGATCGCCACCGACCGCTACGCCATCATAACATTAAACACCCCCTGCCATATTATGATGGCGGGGGGTATCGCGGCAGACGCAAAGTCCGTCTGCTGCTTTTCCGCCGCTCGGCAATCGTTCCAATTGCCGGCCGGGCAGTGCTCGGCCAGTAACATGGCGGTGGTGCCTAGCAGCACCGCCAGCCAAATTACAATGTGGCTTGCGGACAGGCCTTGGGGGCCCGTGGTGGGCCCCCAGGGGATAGGGGGTCTACTGGGGGGTACCCAATGGCCCCCCCTGCAGTTCCCTGCACCAAGTGCCAGGCTGCACGTGGTGCCTGCCACGTGGTGCACGGAATCGCCAGGCATGCGATTTTGACATCTGGGGGCCCATTTTAGAGCTCAGGGCGAGGGGTTGGGGTGTTTTAAGGGCTGGGGTTGGGTAGGTTTTAAAGGGTGGGTTTTAGGACTCAGGGAGGGGGGCTGGAATGCAACCTTTACCACTCATTTATCTTTACCAATCCTGTCTTTACAACAAAATGTGTTGTAAAGGCTTGCGTGATAAAGACATGCGTGGTAAGACGCTGTTGTGGTAAAGACCACGTTGTTAAGGCATGCGAAGTAACCGCATGCGTGGTTCCATCGTACAACCTTTCCAGGGATGTGGCACCTTCCAAATAGTGATGGGGTTGTGTATGTTACTGGGGCACAGGCAGCCACGGTCCGTGCAGGCAACAGTAGTGGGGCAGCGCTGGGGGTTATTTTGAGGGATGATGCAGAGGGGAAATTAATTATTTATTTAATTTTCCCTCTGCGTCATCCTTCAAAATCACCCCCCACGCGGCACCACTGCTGGTAACTGTACGGACCGCAACTGGGCACATGGCTGATCCGGACTACTCAGGACCTGATTACAAGTACAGGCGCCATTTATCGCACTTTGTAAATAACGCTATGACAGGGTTCTTTATTTATCGGGTGCGATAAATAGCGCCTATTTCGAGTTTCTAGAGAATACATTCGAATTTTGGTGTTTAACGCACTACAATCCACATGATACTCTAATTACTATATGGTTCCACCTGTAAAATTTTGACAAGTTTCACGCTTGCAGGTAGTGCAGAACTCGGCCGCACGGGCAATCTTTGGCCTCGGCCATCGATCCCATGCTGCGGGACTGCTGGAGTCTCTTCACTGGCTGCCAATTCAGAAACGCATTGAGTTTAAGGCTCTCACCATGGCGTTTAAGGCACTCCATGGCACTGGTGCCCTCTATCTGAGG